>NC_140399.1:7547500-10047500 GCF_056956725.1 Heliconius melpomene rosina
AAAATTGAGCACGACTTTTTTTGCAATTTGTGTCGATTCTACATTAGCCGAAGGACTCGTCGTTCGTCGAACTTCGTTCCTAACTGGTGTCCCACGACACCACATTTTGGTTTTTTTTATTATTTTGTTTAAGTAATTTTTAATTTTATCTTTTTTTCTCTTATTTTTTATTAACAATTACTTAAATTTTTACTGTTAATAATTACTTTATAATTACTTCTGTTAAGATAGCTGGTAGGCTGACAATGTTTCAAAATAAAAATCAAATCAGCTTCACTCTGTATCCCGCACACAGAAGAGTAGACAGAGAGAACCTAGTGTTAAAACACTCAGTAACTAGTAACCAGTAACCAGTCAGGTTTTACAGTCACACTTTATGCCCCTGTGCCACGACTGACCTTACAGATAGTATATTATTATTAAATTTTATATATATTTCTATCAATATAATTACTTTTTAAAAGCTTTTATTTGTATTTATTTTTTAGTGTATTTTTTTCTGTTTTAGGATTCTGTACCTCGAAAGCAATAAAACAGAACCCTTATAGGACTTAGTACTTAAATATTGTAATAATAATTTGTTATAATAATTTGTTATTTGTTATCATTGTGCCGATAGTGGTTTCGGTTAACGGTTTAATAGCAAAAAGCCTCGACCAACACCTTAAGAGGCTATCGCTAAGCTGTTGGATCAAGAACCGGATAGAGAAGGCAGTGTTACTTGAGACAGCACGGATTGTGCGGAGGTTCCTCTCTCTGGAGCCCTAGCCACCGATGGCTTGGACCCTTGTCCCGCCCTCGGAAGAGTGGTTTTTTTATATTTTTAAATGTATCTTTTTTATAATAATTTATATTTAAAAATGTAAAAGTGATTCACTAATTTAATAAAAGTTCTTCAGGTATTTAATATCAAATACGTTAATCGACTATGCAAATGCTCTTAGTATAATAAGTACTACAATGTTTAAATTATCTATATATATATAAAAGGACTTGTCCTCACTGACTGAGATAAGACGAACGCACAGCCGTAACCGCTGATGGTAGAAACGTTAAATTTGGACAAAAGTTTACTTTCGTAATCTGGACATCCACTAAGAAGGGATTTCGAAAAATTTTAACCTTAAAGAGATGAAATAGCGGTTCAAAGTTTTTATAGAAAAAAATTTAAATCGGCACCGATTTTTATAAAATTTGAAATTTAGATTTTTAAAGGTATTTAATTGAACACGTGTTTCATCGTTTTCTAGAATTCTCCCCTCTTATTATTCCCCCCCTAGAGCGAACCTTTAGGGGTGCAAATATTCATAAATATTCATAAAATTTGAAATTCAGACTCTTAAACGTATATAATTAAACATATGTTGTATGGTTTTCTAGAATTCACCCCCTAAGGGTGCAAATAAGGGGTTGAAAGTTTATATAGAAAAATTTTTAAAACGCCACCGATTATTATAAAATTTGAAATTTAGACTTAAAAATATTTCATTGAACACATGTTTTATGGGTTATTAGAATTCACACTTAAATAGGCAAGCGA
The DNA here is from genome assembly GCF_056956725.1 of Heliconius melpomene rosina. Lineage (NCBI taxonomy): Eukaryota > Metazoa > Arthropoda > Insecta > Lepidoptera > Nymphalidae > Heliconius > Heliconius melpomene. Next base: position 7,549,041 of record NC_140399.1, read on the forward strand.
AGCTGCGCGCGTCCGCTAGTAATAAATAATAATGAAGGATGTTAATCCATTTATTATATTTTTATATTTTTACGTGAAGCCCTTGAAGTCCACATGATGACAGGCTTTCTCAGGACATAAATTAGAGTCATTTTCAGCTACAAATGGAGACATATCTTATCTTAAAATATACTTGAAAGCATCGTGTTGTTTGAGATGGCTTACGTAAGTAATAGTGAAGTTAGTCTACAAAACAAATAAAATATTTACTAACGTGTGACATAAATAAAAGCAAATATATATAAATAATGCATTGCTCTTATTTTGTTGGCAGGCGCTATGCCTAAAAATCAGTTATCATTAACTTTGATTGCTATGCTTTCATTACAGGTGCTATAAGTAAATGTTCCTAATTGAATCTATTTATTGAAAAATTATAAGAAAATATTTAAGAAAATACTAGTTTCGGATTTTTCCCTTGACATACACCCAATTACTTAACCGGATGCTAAATTTCACCATTCTAGATCATCTGGAACTTGGTTAACATTAAGGTCTATAGGTCAGTCACCCCTCTAAAAATTTACGATTTTTGGACGTCATTATCTAAATAACTGTTTGAGATGTGTTTATGAAATTTTATGCACGTATACAGGTAGGGGGTCTAAATATTTGAGCCAAATATGACAGCTTTAGGTGGAATAGTTTTTGAGTTACGAATAGGTAAAAAGTGGCTTCAAATGGTTCGTGTAAAATAACACACGGTGCTGCTCGCCAGTTCTGAAACCCAGAAACTTGGCACGCGCTCCGCGCGTTTTAAACCAATAGGTACATATATAAACAAAAGTTAACATTTATTTTTAGAAATTACCAAAAATACGAATTCATTTTACGATGGATTATGATTCATTATTCTGTTAGAAAATTTAAGTGGCATTAGGAGACCTGCCATCGGAGCTTCCTTTGCTTAGTTCTCAAAGGCACTTTTTACGCCGCTTACAAATTTTAGCAAAAAGCTTTGCCCCTGATTTCTTATAAAATATTTATAATGTCTAAATATTGAGGAATAATTTATTAATTTATTTTAGACTTTATTCACTCTTCGGGTTCCGTACCTCGAAAAGTAAAAACGGAATTCCTATATCAGTTTTCTATTGTACAGACGAAGAATAGAAAAAATATTGCAATCTTAAATGTAGTTCATTTCATACAAAGTGAGTGCATATGCCCGATAACTTAAGTTTGTCAATTTTTATAAGTTGCATTTCCCTTTAACCTACCATCCTGAAATTTTAACGGAAATTTCAGTAGGGGTCCAACTCGCACTTAACCGGTTTTTTTATTTAAAAATATAATTTAAACTTATAAAACTTCTTCAGGCTAAAAAACTTCAGCTGCTTGCCGTATTAATGACGCTGTCACTGTTCATTAATTAATGTTATTTATTACTCAGTTTCTTTTAGCAACATAATGAAGGCAGCCATTTTTTTTTGTCTTTTTTTAAATAAGAAAAAAAGTGATTGTCGGAAAAGTTGGTTTACGGAAGATAATCTTACATAATTACGCCAAAAGAAAACATTGCTGAAAAGTTGAATATTTTATTAATTGTATTATCTGCGAATTATCATTATTTAGTAAAATTCAAAGGAGTTAGTTAAAAAATTCAATTTATTTAATAATTAATTTATAAAATTTATTTATTAACTCAAAAAAATATTTAGATTTTATTAGCCGTAGTATATATAGCCACGTTTTGCCTCGACACCAGAGCAAAGAAATGAAAATATTTAATTTCCTCGAGTAGCAATCGAACCCACAACCTTTCACATTTAGGACGCATTAGAACTCTTATGTTGTATGAGTATGTGGCAAATTGGATAACGTAGAACGTGAGAGTCGGTAGAGCGCTAGCTTAACAAATTAAATATCAATTTGTGATTCGTGACGTCACGGCTTTGTACGTCGCTGCAATGCATGCTGAAGATAATTCAGATTAAATTTGTAGAGGGAAACGTAAGCTAATATCGTAGATCTGATATGACGAGTGAAGTTAGAGTTTGATTTATTTTTTAACGTACTTCATTTCAATTAAAAGATAAGTTCCCATAGAATTCGCGTGTATTTTATTTTTATGATTAGCGATTATTTATGAGGGCGATTTTTTGCCATAACAAAACCGACCAAATTAAGATTTGTCCACTAATTTCAGAGATGTAGGTAAACGGGAATTACATCTTATAAAAATTAACAAATTTAAACTGAAATTAATATCACATTAATATGAGGAAAATGCTCTCATTTTATAAAATATCTACTATAATTATAAGTTTATAATATTTCTTTTATGTAATATTAATTGTAAAGATTCATTTTTACGATTTTTCTCCTTTATTGTCTTAAGTCTTAATAATATTCAGATTTACTGCTGTATCATTAAAAACTATGTAAGTCACAAGAAATATATGAAACAAAGAGAAAAAAATTAAGTAAAAATTGTTAAAGAATGTAACGTAATTTAGTGCTAAGGGATAAACGCAAGCAAGCAAAATATTCTCATAAAATTTCAATCAAGATTAGGGGCGATCTAAATTGCTTTTTCATAGTTAATTTAATAAAATATTTTCCTACGCCTCTTTTGAATATTATATTTAATTTTTAGATGACGTAGAAATCACCTTTCATATTTTTAAATGAATAAAGTATTTCTTTCGCTTGTCTTTAGATTGCAACACATATTTTAGTAGCATAAATTTAAAGTGTGTATTAAATCCTAAGTTAAAATGCTATTTTAAAAGGGACACATTATTAGTAAAACTCATAACCAAATCCCTTATTATACTCTTAAAGAATCATTTTTTAACTAAAGAGAAATGAGGCCGGCCGTCATTGCACAGGGGCGGAAGAGTGTAACTGTAACCCGACGGTTATGAGTTCGATTCGTTCGTTCGGTCAAAAAATTCGGCGGAAAGAGCGTGAAACTGTTATTAATGACGATAGTGTATAATGCATAGGTAATCCATACCTATATTATAAATTCGAAACTTGTCCAGAGGATGTCCTGACTAATATCTGTCCGATATTTGTTTGTGGGCATACGGGTACGCGACCCCGGATCCTCGAGCCGCCACTCTTACATCCTCATCCAGTCCGTAAGAATGGTGTCCTAACTCCCCCCCTCCTTCCCTTAGCTCCCTCCTTCTACCTATCCTACCCCTTCTATTTTCCTCTCCCTTCCTCGGTTTTTCCCCACAAAGGGGTTTTGGAGGTCAGACGGCAGTCGCTCCATTTAAAAACCGCCAACCGCCACTTATATGGACCGACAAAACAACAGACTGGGTACGGCTAGGGCGTCGCCGCAAAACGACGCGCAGGCACATCGCCCTACACCTGCGACAAGTGGGCAAGGGCTACCGTGTCATGTACGGGCACGGCTAAAGACGCTAGTACCCAGAAGGAAACTCCGCTTTGCAACGTGGAATATTGGCTCTCTGACCGGACGATGCAGGGAACTCGCAGATGTACTCATGAGACGTCGGGTCCAGTGTGCCTTCCTCCAGGAAACACGCTGGAAGGGCAATAAGTCCCGTAACATCGGACAGGGTTACCGGCTTATATACACTGGGTCACCTTCGGGTAGAAACGGTGTAGCGGTAGTGCTATCTGAAGAGCTTCAGAATGGGCTCCTTGAAGTTGACCGTCGCTCCGACCGCTTGATGCGAGTGAGGGTACTGATTGAGGGCGTCATCACAAACTTAATCAGTGCCTATGCTCCCCAGGCGGGATGTAGCGCGGCCGAAAAGGAGACATTCTGGGAGCAGTATGAAGGGGTGCTACTTGCTGTGCCGTGTACCGAAGTGGTCTTAGTTGGGGGGGATTTGAACGGGCACGTCGGTAAGGCTGCTGAGCCGTATGAACGTTTTCACGGGGGTTTTGGGCACGGTCTTCGCAATGCAGAGGGAGAAAACATTCTGAGAACCTGTATTGCGTCTGATCTGGCCGTCGTGAATACGTTCTTCCAAAAGAATTCTCAGCACCTTATCACGTATAAGAGCGGGTCCCACTCAACTCAAATAGACTACTTATTGACCAGACGGTGTCATATGGGCAGGGTAACTAACTGTAAGGTCATTCCAGGCGAAAGCCTAACGGCCCAACATCGTCTTCTTGTCATGGACTTTAACGTCACTCCGAAGAAGAAAGTAGCCGAGAAACGTAGGCCTCGGATCAAGTGGTGGTTGCTGAATGGACCGATGCAGACCGACTTCCTGGCAGAGGTGAAAAGTCACGATATTTCGACTAACACCGAGACTGCTCAGGATGCTTGGGATCGGGCTCAGTCGGCAATCATTGCGGCGGGCAGGCGAGTTCTTGGCCTTTCTAGGGGAGGACGTGTCATCGACAGGGAGACATGGTGGTGGAATGACGAGGTGCAGGAGGTTACTCGTGAAAAGAAGGCTGCCTTTAAGAAGAGGCAGGAATCCAACTCTCCTGAAGACAGACTGGAGTACACAGTAGCAAAACGTGCCAGTAAAAGAGCTGTAGCCAGAGCCCGCAGTGAGAGTTTGTCACCATTGTATGATAAACTTGAAACTGTGGAGGGGCAGAAGCTCATTTACAAACTGGCACGTTCCCGGGATAAAGTGACGCAAGATATCGCAAAATGTCTTTGCGTCAAAGATTCCCAGGGCACGCTGCTCTGTAATCATGACTCTGTGAAGGAGAGGTGGAGAAGCTACTTCCAGGAGTTGCTGAATACTCAGCACCCTTGCAGTCTTCATCACGACCCACCGCCTAACCTCGGACTTATTGCCCCAATAACCCTTGACGAAACACGTAATTGCCTTCGACGCATGAAGAACGGAAAAGCGGTGGGACCTGACGACATCCCGATCGAAGCGTGGAAATCGTTGGGCTCTCTTGGTGTGCTCATGCTTACTGACCTTTTTAACCATATCTTGAACACTGGTAAGATGCCGCATCAGTGGCGGCTTAGCTTTATTACCCCTATTTACAAGGGAAGGGGCAGTGTTCAAGATTGTGGTAGTTATAGGGGCATTAAGCTTATGAGTCATACCATGAAGCTCTTCGAGCGCATGATCGACCTCAGGCTCCGCCGAGAGTGTACTGTATCTGAGTCTCAATATGGATTTCAGCCAGGATCGGGCACCATGGACGCCATTTTCGCCCTCAGAACTTTGATGGAGGCATACAGGGAAAAAAGGAGAGCTCTGCACGTGGCCTTTTTAGATCTGCAGAAGGCCTTTGACTGTGTGCCTCGTCAGTGTATCTGGTGGGCATTGCGATCCAAAGGGATCCCTGAGGCCTATATTGAGATTATCAGAGGCATGTACCACGATTCCGCTTCTATGGTTAGGACTGCTGTTGGCGACACTAGACCCTTCCCGATTACAGTGGGGGTTCACCAGGGCTCGGCTCTTAGTCCGTTCTTGTTCAATGTAGTGCTTGATACTGTCTCGGCTCACATCCAGGACCAGCCTCCATGGCTGATGATGTATGCCGACGACATAGCACTCATTGCCGAGAACCGACTGACGCTGGAGCGTAAAGTGAACCTCTGGAAGGGTACGCTTGAGAACGGCGGTCTTAAACTAAATGTGTCGAAGACAGAGTACATGGCCTGCGGGAGCCGGGACTCGAGCACCATCCTTATAGGTCCTGAGCCAGCCGTTAAGTCGGAGAAGTTCAGGTACCTTGGATCCGTTATGCACGAGTCTGGAGGCATCGACCACGATGTCCATGGCCGGATAAGCGCTGCCTGGGCCAAATGGCGGGAGGTCACTGGTGTGGTCTGCGACCGCAGAATACCGCCCAAGCTCAAGGGGCTGATATACAAGAGCATCGTCCGACCGGTTCTTTTATACGGCAGCGAATGTTGGCCAGCACTATCTCGGCACACTCTGGAGCTTCACGTCACGGAAATGAAGATGCTGAGGTGGATGTGCGGCGTAACGCGGTCTGACCGCATACGCAACACATTCATTCGAGGTAGTCTTGGGGTCCGTGACGTAGCGGATAAGCTCCAAGAGCGTCGCTTGAGATGGTTTGGCCACGTTACGCGCCGGCCTAAGAACTATGTCGGACGCAAGTGCCTTGCTATACTAGTTCCTGGGGCGCGACCTCCCGGACGCCCAAGGAAGCGCTGGTTGGATGACGTGATGCAGGACATGAGAGCCAATGGTCTAACCACCGAGGACGCAAAAGATCGTGCAAAGTGGAGTAGGGTAAGTAGGAAGGCAGACCCTGGTAATAGCCGGGATTAATGCCAGGAAGAAGATTATAAATTCGAAAGTAACTCTGTCTGTCTGTCTGTCTTTTACGCAATCAGGGCCAAACCGCTAATTTAATTGTGATAAAATACTCATATAGAGATACTTGAGAGTCTCGGGATGAACATAGGATATTTTATTTTTCTCATATTTGTAATATTATCGATATATACCAACATATTAAAATATTTATTAATTTGACATGCAATTTTTTCCGCCATATTAATAACATCCGTCGCTATGCGACCGTTGCTAAGCAACGATTTGCAAAGTTTGTTGTTAGAAAACGTCACCCAAAATGAGCTTGCTTAACGCATCTCTCTATTGAAAACTGAAAATAATTTCATAAATATATTTAATAAATATTCGTATAGTTCAAGAGGGCGTAGCCGCGTTCTACTAGTATATATAAAAATTTAAGTATTATTTTAAAATGTTATATAAGGAAAATTTAGGTTAGTACTTTTTTAATCAATTGTCTAGAGTTTGTTGGCAGCTGTAGGCCCATTAACCGTCTCCCTCAGTTTGATCATTTATAAATGAGATTTATTGCTGAAATTCCTGTAGTTGAATTATAAAAGGTCAATGGAAATATTAATATAAATTATGAGCGAAAGTAAAACTAAAGAAACTTCACGAAAATGATATCTAATAAATGGTCGACTAGTCGACTATAAAATTATAATATTAGAGAAATAAAAAAGAATTAACGACTAGACATTCAAAATATTTTATTTTATACGTTGCTTATAAAATATTCTTTACAATATGTACAAAAAGTATAAAATTTAAAGAAATCTCTACATAGCTTAGGTGAAATTTACATGGTAACATAAAATTTAATTATTTATTAAAACTTATTAATGTAACAATGAAAATGGTGAAATCATATATATTAATGCTGCATATTTATTAAAATAAATTATTAGAATTTTGAATTCATTAGTATTCTATAGTTTCAAATACATTTTTCAATACAGTCAAGAGAACAATGTAGTTTCTTAACAATGTGTTTTGTTAATTTTTAGTAATATATTTTTATAATTTACTCCAAAGATAGAATAGAAATTATGTTGATATCCATAAATAAAAGATTTAAAGAGACTTTTTAATTGTCATATAAAATATTCACAGACGACATATCATTAGAAACATGAAATTTTTAATAAACCTTATAATCTGGTAACTTTGAAACATGAAATTGACATTAAAAGTTATTTCATATGAAAGTTTTATCAGCAAATATGTGACCCTTGGGTTTATAAGCGTACATGAACCCAATACTTAAATTTCCATTTTTACATGAAAAATAAATCATCACAATGAAAATTTTAAACTTTTATAAAACATTATATTATTAAAATTCGTTTTATTATTAAAAATGTTTCATTTATATCTGTTTTTTTATAATATAGCTATTTATTTTATACATTATTTATTATACTATGTCTAAAAACTCTGGCAGAATGGTAACTGATCGTTGCTCGTGTGTTCTTAAACTAAAAATTTTGTCTACTTAGTAAATATTTATTTTGTTGATTCTATTTAAATTACTATTAAACTAAATAAAGCTCATATGGAGAGGCAACATTGTGACAGGGAAACATTCACTTTGGAATTTTTACCTTATTCCAAGTCGCGTTATTAACAAACATAGCACACACCAATAATAATAATTAAAAAGATGTGATTTTGCTATGTTTTTTAATAAAATATAGATAATACTTTAATTGGTGGGTTTTTTATTCTTATTTCCCACACTGATGATCTTCAACAAGCGGACTGCTGGTGCCTCAAATGCCAGGGATATGGCAAACGATGCCAAAAAGGCCATAACTGCATAGCCGGCGTATATTGTGAGCTGAAATTGCAAAAGAAATATATAATTAGTAAGCACGGCAACTATACTTCTAGAAGTTACTATTAATATTTGAGACATGATCCCCTAATTTCTATAGACAACAAATAAATACATGATTATTATAAGAAATTATACGAAACACATAGTATGTTTTTATAAGATTCGAATTTTTGAGGCATTGCGTGTTGAGTGGCGGAACTCAACACCACGGAGTCATGTCTTGGTACTAGAGCGAAGAAATGAAAATATTTACAAATAAAAATATTCCTCCGAGCAGGAATCAAACATACAACCATCACGTTATATTCTCACCCTTTTACCCCTGCGCAACGTTAGCCTAATAAAAACTGCTTTTTAAGTTCACTATCAATAATAATTAATTTAGAAAAATAATATATATTTATTAACAATATTATAATACCTTATTAGTATATGGTCGTATAAAATCTAAAATATAGAAATACATAAAATATGAAGCTAGAGTGTGATAGGCTTGTTCGAGGCGGATCCAAAGAGCTAAGAATAGATTCCCTATTATGTAGATATTCACTTCAATGTGTAGGGGAGGTTAGGGGAGGCCGATATTACCAAACAGAATAGATATGAAACCTCATATACTTTGTATAGCTTTTTATATTTATATATATTTTTATGGCTTCACGCTATATACCAGACTAGCGGCCCGCCCGCGGTTTCGCCTGCGTGAACTACGTTATTATTAATTTCTATCTCCATGAGTACCTTCGTCCTATAAGTGACGTCTATGCAAAATTTGAGACTCCTAGCATTTGTAGTAACGAAGTTTCATACAAACTTTTGATCCCAAAAACAACTGCTTAGAAATCGAATATTGCAAATTCCCGTCTTAGCGAGCACCTACGTCCTATAAATAACTCCTATGCAAAATTTGAGAATCCTAGCACTTGTAGTTTCTGAGATTTCGTGATGAGTGAGTGAGTGACCTTTCGATTTTATATATATAGATATAGTAAGGGAGACATAGGGAACCTGGAAATTTTTTATTGGGACATTATACATATCCCGAAATGCATGTTTTCTTACTATCTTTAGTTTCCTCTGTCCAGCTACGACCAGATAAATTTTGTAACTAAATTTTCATCTAGTTAATACAATTTTCTAGCCTTTTCTAACTTTATACTAAAAAATTATATATCTATTTAGAAGTTTAATTACATGTACATACATCAAGTCTACATTACGCAGCTTCTACAGTAATTACTAAATTCAGCCTAAGCATCTATTTTAATTACTATCTCATACTACCGCTGAAACTTACTAATATTTAAAACATAAGAGCCTGTATGTTTGTATATTTATATTTTATTATAACTTTATAGAAAAGGTATATGTTAAAATATACCTTTTCTATAAAGTTTGTTAAAGGAGAGATTCAAATCTTGAGTGAATAGGGTTTTCTTAAGAATTTTGATATGCATAGTGGCCAAATTTGGAGGAAATGGGTGAACGGTGTGTCTTAACTCTGGCTTCCCTCTGTCTATCCTGCTATATTCCCCCCCCCGCGCGCGCGTCCGAGAATGTAGACGTGTGTTAAGTTAGCTCCGCAAAATTTTTTGCTTTAAAAATGTAAAAGTGTAAATTTGGTTGTGACTTTTTAAATACACTAACTATATAATATATTAATAAGTAATCCGTGCCTAAAACTCGTATAAATATTGTATGTGAAGTGTGTGTTACCCAAAATCAAAGTTACTTTGTTCCATAGTGAGCCGTTGCAAAAAGCAAAAGCCTGACCTTTGTACTTGACGCAATTCTTGCAAATTATTGCGAATCCGACTGTCCAATGTATAGATAAATAATTTCGCTACCTCAATAAACTTAAACAGCAGCCTATCGTGTCAACAGTCGCTTATATCGACGAGGCGTGCGATCAAATCTACGTTGAAAAAGTTTTTAGTTCTACAACAAACTTTTTAGTTCTACTTTTTTTTTGTTCTTTTTTTGGTACATCCTCCTATTAAAATGCCACTGAAAAGAACACCCCCTAAGTCATTGTTACCGTCACCACAACAGACTTGTGTCTCGGAACCAAGTCTTGTTAAACAAGGCAACGTCGATACTGGAGCATCGACCCCAAATGTGACATTCCGACAAAAACGGAGGCGTACGCCCTCCGATGAAGTTGGTGAAAAGCTGGCCGCGTTTATGGTGGAATTTAAAGATCTACTCGATGCGCTTAAAAAAGAACAAAATTTGAAATTTGAAAGATTGTCTGCAGCTGTGGAAGAAATTAAAAGACAAAATGTTGAAATACAAACATCTGTTGAGTTTCTGTCGCAGAAATATGATTCCATTATTACTCAGATTGACAAATTAGAGAAGGACAAACAACAAAATCTTCTTCAAATACAGTCTTTAGAAATCAAAATGGAAAACTATGAACGCTTGTCAAGGTCAACATGCATCGAAATAAAAAATGTACCATCAGCACCTTCTGAGACAAAGGACAAACTATTAAATACAGTTATCTCTATAGGGAACAGCTTAAACGTTTCTATCAAATCACACGAAGTCAAAGATGTATTTCGCATTAATTCACGTGACTCATCGAACCGCACAGTCCTGGTGGACTTTACAGGGGTGATGATCAAAGAAAAAATTATTCAAATGTACAGAAAGGGTAATAGAGAAAATATAAGACTAACTACGGATAAATTAAAGCTACCAGGACCGCCAAAACCATTATTTATATCTGAGAGTCTGACACCCAAAATGAAAAGACTTTTTTTCCTTGCCCGTGACTTCGCTAAGCTAAACAAATACTCACACTGCTGGATTTCTAACGGCAAGGTGCTATTACGGAAGAAGGAAGGAGATAAACTTATAGTTGTTAGAAGTGAAAGTGATTTATCTGATATACCAGTAAAAAAATGACTAGTCAATTCAAATGTGTACACTTATTTTTATATTAATATGTCAAATTTAGTTTTATATTCTTGTATTTTAATTCAATTTAAATATTGTGTATATTTTTTATGGGATTCCATGTACTTACATAATTACACTATTACACATACACTCACCAGTTTAATATTACTTACCGTTTTGTATAATAACAGTTACATCGCCTCTTTCAGTGTACGGAATGGTAAAGCTTTCATTTGTACCATTATTAAAAAAGTATTTGGATTTAAAAACTTATTTCTTTCTGCTATATTAAAAATAAATAATATGTCACCAAACTTTGGAGAGCTGGTTACTAGCACATACGTTTTTCAAACAGAATTAAATAATGGGTCACAAAAATTTACTTGATAATATTGATGACTTATTGGTAGCTGATTCTCAACTCTGTTCTCCCGAGCAATGTAAGGAATCCTTGACTCATATTAGTGGTATAAAAATTCTTCATGTAAATATAAGAAGTATAAATTGCAATTTTGACTCGCTTTTGGTTCTTCTTGACAGGTTGAGTTACAAAGTTGACATTCTGGTTTTATCGGAATGCTGGTTGAGTAAGACTTCTATAATTCCCGTACTGCCGAACTTCCGATCGTTTAAGTCGGGCTATACAAATCAAAATGACGGTCTCATCGTGTATACCAAAGATACTTTATTATGTGAGGTTATTGAGCCCAGTTTTTGTGAGGCAAATTGCCTCCAAATTACGCTTTCTACTACCCATGTCATTCTTGCTTTGTATCGATCTCCCTCTTACCGTTGTATTAATGTGTTCTTAAACAGCTTGGATGATGTACTGACTTCGCTAACAAAGTCCAAAACAATAGTCCTTATTGGTGATTTAAATATCAATATTAGCGGCTCGTCAAATGATTCGCAAGCGGAAGAATATTTAAATCTATGCGCAACACATGGTCTTATACCAGCGCACCTATTTCCCACCCGTAATGATAACTGTATAGACCACATACTCCTTCGAAGTAGCAGGAAATCTTCTACATATGTGCTGGACGCACCTCTCACTGATCACTGTCCTATATTGGTTTGCTGTGAACTTCTAAACAGAAATATATTAACATCTGAAACTGCCACTTACGTGGATGAATCGTCAGTTACTCGTGTACTAGAAACATCTGATTTTACTGATATTTTAAGTAACAGAGATCCAGAAGGTGCAGCAGAAAAATTGGTATTAACAATAACCTCTGCTATACAAAAATACACCCGCATCATCTCTTGCAGAAAAAGAATTATAAAACCATGGATCACTCCTGGATTGCTCCGATGTATAAGAAATCGCGATAAACTATATAAAAATACGAAAAAGAATCCCGATGATCCAATATCTAAAATCAGTTATGTTCGTTATAAAAATTTCTGTAACAATCTGTTAAAAAAAATTAAAGCTAATTATGAAAATATCGAGTTCCAGAAAGCTAGCAAAAATAAAAAAAGGACATGGACCGTTGTTAAAACAATTATAAATAACACTAAAGAGAATACGAAGGTCTCAAGCAATCTCTTGCAATTAGGTAACGATCCAATCTCAGCAGTCAATAATGTAAACGATTACTTTGCTAATATAGGGAAAAAACTTGCTTCTGCCGATCATTTCAATAGTGCTCCTCAGATGTACCTACCGTACACTGCCGCCCAGGTAATACCTAATTCAATGGTTATTAATGAAACTGATAATTCAGAAATTAGATCCATAATTCTTAATCTTAAAAGCCATTGCGCGGTAGGGTGGGACGGTATATCGTCCTCTGTCCTTAAAGCTTCGGTAAATGTACTTACCCCACCTATTTCTTGGATTTGTAACCTCTGCTTATCCCAGGGGGTATTTCCCAAAATCTTTAAAAAGGCTGTCGTTCACCCAATTTATAAAAACGGATGTAAGGCCAGCTTCAGTAACTACAGACCCATATCTGTTCTAAGTGCCCTATCTAAGATCTTGGAAAAGCTTATTAATAATAGACTTGTCTCCTACTTAGGTAGATACAACTTGCTTTCTCCTAACCAATATGGTTTTAGAAGTGGTAGCTCAACAGAGGATGCGCTCTCGAATTTAGTTGATGAGGTTGCCAAAAATATCAATAATAGAAAAAAGACTCTTGCCATATTTCTGGACATTTCTAAGGCCTTTGACACGGTCTCACTACCGATCCTTTACAGCAAATTGGAAAATATTGGTATTAGGGGAATTGTCTTGGATCTCTTTAAAAGTTATTTATCTGACAGAACACAAGCAGTAAACATTAATAATAATATTAGCAATGAAGCAAACGTCTCTTTTGGAGTACCTCAGGGTAGCGTATTGGGACCAACTCTATTTTTAATCTACGCTAATCAACTTTGCAACCTTTCTGTTCCAAATACCAAAATTATTTCTTATGCAGATGATACCGCTTTGCTTGTGTACGGTAACAGTTGGGCCGAGACACGCGAGCATGGTGAGAAAGCTTTAGCCATCGTAATAAGCTGGTTGTCCTGTCACAGGCTAACATTAAATGTGGATAAAACCCAATTTATAACTCTAGGCCCGAAACGCTCGTTGCCACCCATTTCTTTTTCTATAATTGCTCATAGATGCCACCCCGAATTAAGTCCAATTTGCCATTGTAGTAATATTAATAGATCTTCCACTATAAAATACCTTGGTGTTATTATAGATGAGAATCTCACCTGGAGGAATCATATACTAGCTTTAAGTGCTCGTATACGAAAAATAATATACATTTTCAAACAATTAAGATCTGGAGCTAGTATAGAAATTGCTAAGATGGTTTATTTCGCACTTGTCCAATCGATTCTTACTTACTGCATACCGGCATGGGGTGGTGCTCCTAAATCAATCTTACTCCCACTAGAAAAAGCACAGAGATGTATACTTAAGGTTATGACATCTAAACCTACCCGTTTTCCAACTGCCGAACTATATGACATTTGTAAAGTTTTAAGTGTCCGTCAATTATTCGTTCTGCGCTCTATTTTACGGAAGCATAGGCTCACCCCTTTCGATCCGCAGAACAATTGCGGGAAACGAAGAGTTGATAAGGTTTGCTCAATAGAGTCACGACGCACTGTCTCTGCAAATCGCCTATTTTATTACTTAAGCCCCATACTATATAATAAAATAAATAAAGAATTAAAAATATATCCCCTAACGTTGTATCAATGTAAAACTAAATTGACTGACTGGTTATTAAACTTAGATTATGATCAGACAGAGAACCTATTGATCGTATAGCTTGATACCGATGAAGCCATCATACGTATGCACACACACATCCACACACGCACACACGTCCACACACACATACACACATCCACACACGCAAACTCACACACCACATATAAACATCATGCACATCGATCACTCTAATAATGTTTTGTTTATTGTATACCTTTTTATTTTATTTTTTCTTTTAATTAATTAATTTTTAATACTATTATTGCATGCTTTTTTAATTATTAGTTTTATCATTTGTTATATTTTAAATTGAACTCATTTTGATCATACTAATTTATGAATGGATGCTTGTGAGGCGGGCGTTAATAACTGCCACACAGTTTACAACTAATGCGGTTATTATCGTTATAAATTGTTTTTTTTTTTGTAATTTTGTTTATGAATAAATTATATTATTATTATTATATGTGGATACAGCCTACAGGTAGAAAAAAAGATATGCTTGGTATTTTTGTTTACACCAAAAAACGGAACATATTTGCAATGACGCGACGTTAAAATCGTTCTTTACATTACACAATTACAATTTTAATATGTTCTTTATCTTGTAATCATTTAATAGGTCACGTAAACGAAGTCGGGAGCTAAAGCTAGTATTAAATAAGTTCAATATTCAGTTCCCCGCAAATCAACGAGAAACGGTATTTGATGTTTAATAAATTTAGAGTAGCAAATGCGAATTTAATATTACTATCCTATTAGTATAAATGGCGATGATAAGTTACTCGTTATAAATTCAAATTAAATTATTAATTTCGAAACTGTTTAAGAGCGTTTTATACAAATATTTAAATTGAATACAAGATTTCTTATTAATTTTGCAATATAATTAATAATATATAATTAATTAATTGGCGCAAATAAGCCACTGGTTGTGAGTTTGATGCCCACTAGAGGAAATGCAACGTTTATTTTAATTTATGTTTTCATTTCTGGTGTCAGTCAAAGGGCGGCGTTGAATTCCGCCACCCAATGTCCCCAGATTACGGCGGAAACTGGGAAACGGATAGTCTAATCATTAAGTTCTCTCTGCCTTTCCAGTTATGTGCGGGATTCAGCGTCAAGCTAAAGAAAACAAATTCAAGAAATAATGAACTGATGATGACCCTGCAGTTGTGAATTCAAAGTTCACTAATCGGCAAAAGGAAGAACAGCGAAGTTTTAAGAGAAGAGTACTTACGACTATAGAATTCTGTAGATGTAGAGGTCCGTCCAAAAGGAAGGTGGTGTACATCATGATGGTAGGATGCACCAAGTAGGAGCAGTAGGTCAGTCTGCTCAGAGGTAAGAAGCCGCGGTAAGAGAGCGCGGAGTTAACGAGTCCTCCGTAACCGCAGCAACACGCGACCGCTATCCACGCTAGTGCTACTCCCCATGCTAGAAAATATAATATATTTAAATTATTAAGGATTGATATAAAGATTTTGACGACGCTTGAGAGTTAAAAGTACTTTATATAAACGTTTGTACTTCTACTTTAATTACTTTTCTATTAAACTAAAAAGCATCAAAAAACGATCGAGGAACTCTATTTTTTTACTTTGCAAAATATCATATAAAATAATAAATAAAATGATAAAAAATAAATGAAATTTCCAACTTCCAATACTGACCTGTATGACCGATGCTCACGTAGAACGCAGTTGGCCAAACCTCAAAATATCCATCAGTCATTCCGAAGATCAGACTGCCGATGATGGCCAGCGACGCGGGCCAACCAATCACCACTAACCAATATGGTATACGAACTTGGCACTTTGTTTTATGTAAATACCACCCAATAATCATTCCTGTCAAATGTAAAAAGCGTTATTAATGCAAAGTGGTATTTTTGTGGGTTCCTTTCCTACTCGAGGAAATAATATGTGTGATATTGTCACTTATTTGCTCTGGTGTCGAGTCAAACCGTGACGTTTAGTTCCGCCACTCAACACGAAATGCCTCCAGAATTCAACGGATAGTAGGGAACGGAATGTCTTTACACTAGGTTCCCTCTGCATACCCTACTACATGGAACAATAATATATATTTTTAATAAAATTATACAATTAATCCTTACCAACTAAATATGGACCAATTCGAGACCAAGGCTTGTCGTATAGGGGGTCGAACATTTCGAACGGCTCCTGTATGCGAGCCTTGTATTGATGCCACACCGATATGTAAATGGTGGTTCCCCAGGAACTAACCATTAACAATAATAGGGATGCCATTGCAATCTTCGTGTGTCTGTTGAAAAAAAAACTCTTTCATTAGGTAAAGTAAAATGGTATGACATTTCTATAGAAATTAAAATGTTTAAAAATTAAAAAACATTTAAAACATTATAAGAAAAACGAATTCTCTAAAGAAAATGTTATATCCAATAATTATATTTAAAAATCGCACACCAGGAAAGCTCGATCACAGTCCCAGAAGTCTACCTGACAGAAGTTTTAAATTGCCTTAACAATCCTTGCTGGCATTCGAACGTGAGCAATACGTCGAGATTTTCCATTTTTCCTTACTAAAATATATCTGTGTCATATAAAATTGGATCTAACATAGCTGTTGATATACGTTATCATTTTTAGTTTGAGGCACTAAATACGACAGGATTTGGGTTCGATTCCCACTCGAGGAAAATTAAATATTTAATAATTTCTCTGGTCGAGGCAAAGTGCGGCGTTATGTTTCTCTACTCAACAAGTAATGCCCAAAGAATTTTGGCCGAAAATACGGAAAGGAAGCGTCTTAAAAGGTACGTAGTGTTACACTAGGTTCCCAGGTTCCCCTGCCCACCCAGCTATGTTCGGAATACAGTATAATGCTAAAAAAATATACATACTTGACTGATATTAATAACAGTATTATACCGACGACGTAGAACTGTGTATCGTTGGCCATATACCAAGACCATACCATGCACATGTCTTTTTGCGGGAACAAATTACTTATATATAGCAAATTTCTCCACCAATAGTGATCGCAAGTAATATGATCGAAGATAGCGGGTTCAAATACAGTATTGTCGTACGTATATCTCAGTGCTAGTTCATTAAGTCCGATAACAAAAGCGTAAGCTGGCGTTAAACGAACTACTCTATATAGGAAAAGTACGAAAAATGACTTCGTCATTCTGAATATCTCCTGCTGGGAATATCCCTTCGGCGCCGGCTTATCGAGTGGATCTTCATTAAATGACTCTTGGCTTATGACGGATACCGATAAAGCGGAGTTGGAGTAACCATTGATATTCTTGTTTATATCTTGTTCGTTGGGTTTCGCTTTTTTATCAGCTTTTTTACTGGCTTTTTTGTCTTCAGTCCTCAGAAATAAAACTGTTACGAGCAGCCCGCTGAAATATTAGCACATTTTTAGATTACGTAAGTTTAGACAATATTTTATTATACTGCCTTGTAGTATATTTCGTTAAATTTTTATTCAATTTTATTTATTTTACCTTATAAAGAAGAACGTGTCGACACAATAAGAGGCGTTGCCTACGGATTGGTAAAAGAAGTTACGTTCTGTCACAATTCTCATTGTTTTGTTGTCAGCGATGAAGAAAATAGTTAGGTAGGTATGTACCATAATAACCCAGAGTACTGATAAAAATCTAAAAATAAATAAAACATTTATATGTCAAACAATATACATAAAAAATTACTTAAAGCAAAGCGCGGTTTAATTAAGTTGAAAAATGGGGAACGGAGTGTCTTAACACTAAGTTTCCTCTGCTTTCCCTGTAGGTTGTGAAATATTTTTAAACACATGTTTTTTTAGACAAAAACCAGACAAAGAAAAACAATTAAAACTACATTTTCAACATTTAAATAAAACCTACATAATGAAATGTTTAGAGAGCATTAAATGAAAGAATTTTGCTATAGAACATTTTTAAAAGCAACTATGCGTGTAAAATCGACAAAGCAATTTTCAAAAGTAGTCGTTTCTCAAACGGATTCCTACCTCATGCCGTGTAGACAGGTTAATGCTCCATCATTGGGTTTTTGAGTGCCAAGAATTGCTCGACCATTGGAAAGAATCGAAAACGATAATAAAATTTCAGACCACATTCCTGGAAAGGAAAAGGTTTGTTAAAAGGAATAAGAACTTAAATTGAGGGTATCGTGCCGCTGTAGTAACACGGTACTACGGTTGTGGCTTCGATACCCAGTCGGGGAATGAATTATTTTTTATTAATATTTTAGCCGAGGTTGAGTTCCGCCACCCAACATGCAATGTTTCGAAAAATTAGACAAAAAGTTTGGAACGGAGTGCCTTACTCCTTCTGCCTTCTCTACTGTAGGTTAATATATAATATATAAATTAAAATGGTTTCTGTGATGATATAAGTTAAAAAAATTTTGCCCAATTATTTGGATTCACTTTAATTAAACTTACCGCATTCTTCACGACGTATGTCTTTGTCTTTCATAATATCTTCTTCATCTTCTTTTATTTCATCTTTAGCATTGTTATTAAGCTAGAATATGTTTAATCGTTTGTAAATATTGCAATATAAAATTAGAATTTTAATGGTATCTATATATATATAAAATCGAAAGGTCACTCACTCATCACGAAATCTCAGAAACTACAAGTGCTAGGAATCTTAAATTTTGCATAGGAGTTACTTATAGGACGTAGGTGCTCGCTAAGACGGGAATTTGCAATATTCGACTTCTAAGGGGTTGTTTTTGGGGTCGAAAGTTTGTATGAAACTTCGTTACTACAAATGCTAGGAGTCTCAAATTTTGCATAGACGTCACTAGGACGTAGTCATGGAGACAGAAATTAATAATAACATAGTTCACGCGGGTGAAACCGCTAGCGGGCCGCTAGTTAAAGATATTATTATATTTAAAAACAAATAAATTCCAAATACAGTAATAATTTAAAATAACTTATTATAGTTTATAGTAAAATATATATAACAAAATGATGTACCAACAGTGGGTTTCTGGTTATTGTTGGCGAGCTCCAGATCTTTTTGCTCCTTCCTTCGGTGCCGTCTCTCCAAATAACCCTCGTACAAAGACGCGGCCAGCATCCATATTGCCACTATTGTTACGGCCACTCTAGAATACACATACAATTTTTTTTATAAAAAATATATATTTACAAAAGTAAACATAAATTTTTAAGTTACATGGAATAATGAAGATTTTACTATGTGGAGAAGCTCTCTCTGTCATTTGACCAGAATTTTCTCTTCTTCGTGATGTTAAGTTACGTTTTACACTACAAGTGAAATATTTTTACTAAAAAATTGTTCCTTAATTATATTATTGATAAATATTGGTGATTATTGTGGAATCTGCTGGGGCCAGTCCTGGCGCAGGGGCTGTCAACGCCACAGATTGTAGCTTCGATTCCCACTCGAGGAAATGAAGTATTTAATATTAGCAGCATTTAGCTCCGCAGCCATTCAACATGAAATGCCTCCAGGATTCAGCGTATAGTGAGGAACGGAAGGATATCTCTACCTACTCTGCTATTTGCACGGATTTGAATTTATAAAATAAAAAATATATGCAACTAAACATTAAATTAAATAAACCAAAAAAATAAAATAAAAATAGTTACTAAAAATTTATTTTAAATTAAAATATGTATAATAGAAAAGGTGTAGTCCAGTATAATAAATAAAATGTTTCTCGTGACAAATTGCGATGCCATAGCGGGTCCATTAATCACAATTACGTTCTATGATGAAATTTCATACTTAGGCCTGATTTATTACCGATGGTGGATATAATTCATAGTGTAACCGACTTTTCAAATATAGCAGTTATCTTTTGTAAACTTAGTTATAGTTTCACGTCAAAATAATCGATTTATTTCTTTAGAAGATATTGTTAGTCTTTTCGTACTATTTTTAGGGTTCCGTATCTTTTACAGAAAAGAAACCCTATAAGATTACTTTATTATCTACATTTTCTTAAAAATAAGATACGGCCGAGAACGCTTATTTCGACACTATAAAGGGAATCAAAATTAATAGAGTACTTCCGGTTGAGGTACAATGAAATGAATTTTCAAGGCAGTTGAAATTTGGCATTTGGTTAATAAATTAAAAAAATATAACAATTATATAGGCATAGATATTGTGTTTAAAATTATATTATTATTGTTAAAAAACAAAAGAAATGCGGATTAGTAAATTAATAATTATGAAGTTCAAGCCGGCGAAGCCGCGAGTGTCGCTAGTATAAAACATATTACAAAAAAAACAAAACTTATCTTTTCACGTTGTACTAGACTTTTACGTAAGCACTATTTTTATGTAGAAAACAAATATTTTTACTATCTGTACAGAATTTTATGATCAACACAGGCGACGTTGTGATCCCATCGTTAATTCAGTAGCAGCAGATCGAAACATTACATTGCTTATCCTAAGGGATATTGAAGTCCTACTACTATATATTTTATTTATTTATTTTCTTTTACTTCACGCTGTATTTCGCACATAGTAGGGTAGGCGGAAACCTAGTGTTAAAACACTCCGTTCCCGTCGAATTTTGCAGGCATTGCGTAAATTGCGTAAAAAACAAAAGAGGGAGTCAACGCCATGCTTTTAACTCAACACCAGAGCAAAGAAATACAAATATAAAATATACCATTGCTTCAAGTGGGAATCGAACTCACAATCTATTGCGCTTACAGTCACATACTTATGTGCCTGCGCCAGGACTGGCCTCTTATATTCATTGAATATTTAAATAATTAAAAGATTTTCTTTTTAATATATAAAAATTAATTTTCTTTTGTTACAATATAACAGACACTATAAGAAAGGAACACCATGTTGTACATAAAGGCCGTTTAGCACCATACAAGCTAGAACCTTTATCCTAGTATCGGAAGTAAGATGGTTGTTATATGAAAAGCCAGAACATAGCAATTTAAAATAACGAGTCCGTTGCAGACGATGCAACAAAATAACTCAGTAGATTCTATTTGGATTACGCTCATACACTTTGAGAAACAAAGGTAGTTTCGATATTATATTCTACAGGGATTTTCGCTTACATATATGTATTTTTTTTTTTTAAATATAGCAGGGGATGCAGAGGGAACCTCCCGTTCCCCACTTGCCGCCGATTGTCGAGGCGTTGCGTGTTAAAAGCGGAACACAACGCCGCACTTTGCCTTATACAGAATAGCGAAGAAATTAAAATATTAATAAATAACAATTCATTTTCCCGAGTGGGAATCGAACCCACAATATGTCAAGCCCCAAAAAAAAAAGGGAAGTCTTTAAAACGTACCAATGTGTGGATTTAGTTTTTTATTTCATTCTTTTATATAAATATGTATTTAAATTATTTTCTCTACTCTTTGATATTTTGCTGCTATGCTGCTTGCTAAACACCCCTGCTTGTCCTGTGCCATATTAGAATATTGTCTAATCTTCCAAATTTTTTAGAACATTTTTAACCAAACAAGTCAATTTTATATGTGTTTATTTTTATTTAAAGTGCATGTATGGCCAGTACTTTTGGAAAGCTGCCATTGTGCCTGTACCATACCCATAAAATGGGGTTACTCCTTTACAAAATAAACTATATTTTATATGCAAGATAAAGTAATGGATATTTTCTCGTTCTTTATGTCAGAGTCCCAAATAAATTTGCTTTAATAATTCTGAAGAATTGAATATATTACAAATAAAACTAGTAGTTTTAGTGTTTGTTATAATCTTATACATATAGATATGTTATTTCTAAATTAAATAAAAAAAATAATTCCTTAATTTAAACCATTTGCGTAGAAATATCACTTTCATTATATAACATTCATAAGTTTTATTCTCATTCTCTATTTTTTGTTTTACGATACAAAATCGATTTAAATCAATTTTATTAATTGAAAATCCCGATAGCGGATACGGATCGTTCAGCAAAAACCATTGCGTAACGACGTTAATTAAATTAGTATTGGATTTTTATTATTTCATCTATCAAATGAAAACTTTTTTTTTAAGATTTCTTTTTAATATGTCCTATATCTATACATATCATCTCACGGCCATAGATCACTTATAATATTATTAATTAAATAGATTTCAGGTGGTCCTTCAGAACATTGACAAACTTTTACGCTTATATAATTACGTACGTGTACGTATTAAACATATATACATACATTTATGTATATATATTGTTAGTTATAATTATATATTTAAAAGAAAAAAAACTTTTTTTTAATCTTTCCGCAAGGCAAGGCAATGCATGATACGTACAGGAGGTGAAAATTAACACAAATTAAAATTTATTTACATTTCATTAATGTGGAAAAAATAATGTAATTAATATAAACTAATACCTCTTGAATACAATCAAATTCTATCCAATTTAACGCAACTTATTATGGCAATGTGTACCTGTAAACTACATACATATAACGAAAACACATATAACATATATGGAAAATACGAAAAACAATTAAAAAAGTATAATTATAAATAACATTAAAAAAAACTTACCCCAATATATGAAATTTTGGATCAGCAAATAAATTATAGGAGCCAGGCACAGCACGCACGTACAGAGTGTTGAAAGCAGCGTCGAAGCCGGCGCGAGCTGCCGCAGCCACGGCCAGCTCCTCAGCGGCGTCCAACACTGTCTTTACGGCTTCCTTGTTGCAAGATGCTGGGAGACACTGACCGACTAGCATTTGTCTCGGCTGTGAAACATAATATTGTATTAAATATTATATTTAAATTAAAAAGTATAGTATATTTACGTGGCGTCCATCTTTCCGCGTAATATCTCTAAATAGCCAAATAATGTAGATCAGAGTTAGTCGAAAAACAATCATTAAAAAGTTAAACTTATTTACGTTCTTCCACGCTGAATCCCGTATATAACAGGGTAGACAAATGGGACCTAGTGGTAAGACAATTCGTTCCCCATTTTCCGCTAAATTAGCAGAACTCACTCTTTGCCTTGGTAAGAAATGAAGACATTAATAAATAATAATTCATCCTCCTGAGTGGAAATCGAACCCATAATCCCTTGTACCCCTACGCCATGACAGCCTATAAAACTTATAATATATATTTTTAAACAATCCCAGGCCAGATTATAACATAATAAATCACGATTCTGTTTAAAACATATTGCTCGCATGAATTTAACGGCTCATAAAATTAAAGGCGCATTGTTGGATAAAACTGATTTATTGGTAAATGCAAGAGGAAAAATAGTAATAATAATGGAAAACTATCTTTCTTTTAGTCGAAATATATTTTCAGTATGTGATATTATATTGTTTTAGCTTGGTAGTGTTGGGGCACTTCTTTTCCATTAGATACGTAAGTTCTTCGTTTTCCACCGAAGTCTGGAGGCATTGCGTGTTGAATGACGGAATTCAACGCCGTGCTTTGCCTTATTACCAGAGTAAAAAAATGTAATTATTAAATATTTAATTTCCTTAAGTAGGACTCGAACCGACAGCCTGTCGCGCTTACAGGCGCTAGCTTGTGTCGCCATTACTGACCTCATTTTAATTATTTATTATTTTTTGACAAAACATAATATGCAAAAATTATAATCGTATATAACATACCAATAACGTCGACACCAGTTAAGGCGTAAACAAGAATTTAAGATAAAAAAAATATATTTTTCCCCTAAAACAAGATACACCATTTTGGAATGGAAATCCTGAAATATAAGAGGACAAACTTTTTCTTGTTGACCCCAAACGAGGTATATAATTAGTTTCACAACCGGAGTTCTCCATGATAAGTTTGTCTGTATATCTGACTTCATTTATAAGTGCTGGGTAAAAGTGCTTGGAAAAATTTGTGCCAATTTATGATGAAGGCATGAAACAAGAAGTTTTAATATAAAAGTTGTGTTGCGGAACAGCCAAGACCAAAGAGTTATGTACGTCGAAAGCTATTGTCATGTCAGTAAAGTTACTTTGAGTTTGTATCTATTATTTACTGACATAATGTACTGACATATAATATATGTATGCTATATGTATGTCAGTATAAAGCGATGTCATTCCCTTTTCAAAGAACAAAAGTTTTACTTAAATATTCATGGTGAGAAGTTACATAGATATATAAATTAATTTTTAACAAAAAGAAAAACCGACTTCTAACAACTAACTAAAAAGTGAAAAATAATTATATAAAGATTTTATAATTTTGAAGTCGGTGCCAAGTAGAACAAACAGGCTTAGTAATTAGATATTGTAGTAAAGGTGTTGTACCATTAGTTTGACACCGACTTCAAAATTATAAAATCTTTATATAATTATTTTTCACTTTTTAGTTCGTTGTTAGAAGTCGGTTTTTCTTTTTGTTAAAAATTAATTTATTTTACGATTTTTAGTGATGGGTAGATCTTAAAATGATGCTTCTTGAACGAGTGGTGATGGTGGTGGTAGTGGTTGTGATTATTCTTTGTAAAATTTCATTTAATTAGCTATTATTTTTGTGCAAAGTTACATTTTGGTATATTGACAAGAACATACATAAAAAGTATTCGGGTGAATTCGGAATCTCCCTTTTTTGAAGTTGGTTGAAAATGAGAACATTCTCTTTTTTGAGATTGGTTGTAAAGAAATGCAACGATCAGGAATCTCACCTCTGACATCAATTTAAAAAGTTTTTGCTTGTAACTATTACAGTATAATCAATTTTTTACCAAAAAAAACAAACTTTCTCAATTTTCACCGGATTCCATAATCGGAACCCAACCAAACTTTCACCAAATTATCCTTGAAGTGTATCCTTTCAAATAAAAAAAGAATCATCAAAATCGGTCAGCGCGACATTGAGTTATTCGGCTATTTGTCGCGCACATACATATGTGATTTTCTCATAGATACCATTGTCAGATATGGACCTTCACCTTTCAAATAAAAAAAAATTTTCAAAATCGGTTCACCCAGTCAAAAGTTATGAGGTAACAAACATAAAAAAAAAAATAAAAAAAAATACAGTCGAATTGATAACCTCCTTTTCTTACAGAAGTCGGTTAAAAAGGAATATAAATGCGATAGGTAGTGGGTTCGATCCCCACTCGAGGAAATTAAATATTTGGTTAAATTTATATTTCTACAACTTTCTTTAATATTTGTATATCGATAATACATGAAAAAAATATAAAAATTGAGAATTTCTCAAAGAGGTATTTCTGGTATTAGGTTTTTGTTTAGTAAATACTAAAATATTTTCTTAATTTAGTCTATTATATTTTTTTGTACCTACTCATTTTGTCAAAGACAAGAGATATTTAATAGGGAGATTTATCTAAAGAGGAAAATTTCTTTGAACATAAAATAATTTTTAATGTAAATAACATGCATTTTAACATAATGATTAATTAGTTAGAGCGCGGTAATCTAGCAAATAGATATTTAGAATGTCTTCATTAATTAATTATAGGATGGAAGTTTGATCACCTCGGATGATGGATTACCTTTATAAAGCACAATTAGTCCCTTTTGTTTTTTTGAAATCAATTAACAGTTAAAAAAACCTGACAAGCGCGAGTCGGGTTCGACGTACGGGAGTTAAGTACAAAAATTGGAGGATTCGAGCTTTTTCTGAAATTCAAAATTAGCTAAGCCAGAGCCCTTTCACCTGATGCTTCACTTGACCTTTAGGCTTTAATACCAAAAGGTTGCTCCCCTTTTAAGGTTATATTTTTTTAGGATTTAACCAAAAATGTATAAAATTAAAATGTATTAAATAATTTAAAAAATTGGCTCGCTCAATACCTACGGTATTCGACTAGCCAATTTTTTTTGGCGTGCGTTCGACGCTACGTTCTCTCTAGCTGCTCCTCTAGGGATACGGCGTGAAGCTCATTAATATATTTTTAAAAATGACTTAATTTTATATTTTTCTAAGTAGAAAATATAAATGAGATAATGTATGTAGTTACTGATCGTTTAGTTACCTGTACATGATCCCCGTCAACGGTAAGGTTAACTCTAGCTACGTAGAACGCGGTAGAGAAAGGTGGTGTTTCTACATAGTACTGCTTGAGTTGTAGATCCTTACACGCGTTCCATGATCCCATCCAGTAGTCATTGCCGAACAGGATATTGGGGATATATTGGCCGGACGCGTCGAATACTGAAACAAAATATATCTGTTAAAATTATTATTATAATTAAATGTCATTTTAAGGTAAACACAATAAACTTTATAAAGGAAATTCATAATCGGTATTTGAATCCACTTTCTCGTGATAGTACCTTCAAGTTCATCATAACTAATTGACTTTAACTTTTATTATTCACCACGGAAAAAAAAGGTTTGTTCGTTGTTTGTAAATTTCTTAGAAAAGTTTACAATCGTCTATATAGAAAATAAGCTATACATATTAAACAATAATTGGTATACTATTAGATACGCCGACGCGACTAATAACTTTCCAAACATCGATCTGATAGAGTGGCTTGAATATTTCATTTATGACTTGAAAGGGTAAAGTTGGCGGGTCGCGAGTCACGACGAACTTATGAATATAGCAGCAACTAGCACTTAATACTTCACTTCCCACAACGTTCATTATATATAGGAGTTCAATACAAAGATATATGTATATAAGTTATGATATTAATTATTATATTATAAGTAAAAGAATATCCAAATAAGTCAAGCCATCAGCCAAGTTAAAAGGCAAGAAATCAGCTATTTCAAGCTGCCCATGCATTTGAAACTTTCATAACTGGTCTGTATATACATGAAATTTTGTTAAAATTTCTCCTAAAAAGTGATACTTATTGATAGATACCATCAATAAAGTAAAAAAAAGTACATCAAAGAACGTATTAAAACATTTTTTTTGTTTCATTCTATTTATTATTAAAAATAAGCAAAGTAATAACGATTAATATTAATAATTATATCCAATCAGAAACATAAATGTGAAATGAAAGCCATGTTAAACGTTAAGTGCATTACTTAACGTTTAACTTGGAGATTTCTATGGACGCCGCGTTCTGTGTTCACTCTAGACTCGTAAAAGTCAAGCTCTAAATTTAACTTGGCTATATTTACAACCAGGCACCTAGCAAAATATTAAACTAATAGTCCAGTACAGGTTGAAAGTGCACTAATTTGCAAATATGTATAATAAAACCTGTAGGAAAAAAAAATAGGAAAACTAAAAATACTACAATCATTAAAACTTTACTACGAATTACGTTAATATTTTCAGATAACAATTTTTAAAGTTTATAATGAGTTACTATGTCTAAGCTTCTTTTTTTCTTTATTTAGTAAGTAAAACTTAGACAATATACTAGAGTTACTTGGTAGGTCTTTTAATTTTATATTATGTTACACAAGTTGAAAAATATTTACAAATAAATACATATAGCGAGGTTAGCGGAGAGAGCTTAGTAGTAAGACACTCCGCTCTCCACTATTCGCCGAATTCTAGAGACATTGTGTGTTGAGTGGCGAAACTCAACGCCATGTGCCTCGCCATGAGAGTGAAGAAATGTGAATGTGAAGAATATAAAATATTTCAATTTCTCGATTGGAAATCGAACGAATCAAACAACAGTTTTTTTGCTAAATAGATCTCTTCGGCCAATCAGCCAATTTAAATATAAGAAAGTCATTCCTCTGCCATAAATTATGGAAACCGGAAAATTTTCGTAAACATTAATTTCGGTTAAAGTAAATCATTCTTGCATTTCCTGTTATTTATTTCTTAGGCCATTTATTATATGGAGAGAGTAGAATGGGGATACTTGTACCTCCTTTCCTATGAACAAGGTCTATAAATATTTTTCATAATCGCGACAAGTCCTCGCCATTCTAACATTTATTAAATGTTCAATGGTGCTGACGTTACTTACTGCTATATAGGGAATTGATACGAAAGCTAAATGTTTTGTTTTTTTTTATTTATGTAAGCAATTTATTTTATATGTGCCTCCAGAATTCGGCAGAAAGTGGGGAACGGAGTGTCCTAACACTAAGTTCCCTCTGCTTACCCTGCTGTGTGCGGGAAAAAGCGTGAAGCTGATTTGATTTGATTTTTTGACTATAGATATGAACGAAGTGACTATAATTTATTTTAGCGGCAGGGTAGGCTGAAGGAACCAAGTGCTAAAATACTTTGTGCCCACTTTCCACGTAATTTTTCAAGGCAACTCGTGTTGAGTGGCTCAACGTAACTCAACGCCAGGCTTTTTGCTCGAGCGAAGAAATGCATTCCTTCGAGTGCGGAACGAACCCACAGCCGTCGCGTTACATTTACACCTTTGCGCCACTGCGCCTCGATAACTTCATATTTCGTTAATAAAATTTAGACAAAATAACCTAAATAAATAAAGTGCCCTTATATTTTAGTATGTTAAGAACAAAGAGGGGCTAAAGGGAACATGTTGTTCCACTTCCGCATCAACATGTATCTACTAAAATACTTAAAACTTTAAAGTTTCAAACACTTTAGTTAAATTTCTTGTAGTCTCGAACATGACGTGAATTTATATTACATTTAGTCTACTACAAAACTTAAAGAGCAGTTTCTTACAAAATTACTCGGGCATATAATTGTTAGTTAATTTTCTTTATATTTCTTTTAAATTAAAAATCGGAATTAATTAATTTTTGCTTACGCGACAGTTGCAGGTTTAATTTTCGATCGAGAAAATAATTGATTAATATTTTACTAACATTTTCATTTCTTTGCTCTGGTAATAAGTTAAAACGCGGCGTTGGTTTCCACCATTCAACACGTAATATATGCGGGAAACAGCGGGAAACCGAAAAAAGCTTTTCAGAGTACAGTTTCAAAAGGTATCATAGCTACCAGCTATTAATTAAAGTGGAGACGACGTCGTAGTCACATCAACAGTTTTAATAAAATTTCCCTAGCGCCTTTAATATTTCACGGAGAGTCACGAGAACGTAAATTGCCGAGGACATTATGGCGCTAAGGTTATTTTCATTTAGAAATATAATGGCATTAGTACAATCATTATGGAACGTATGGTCTTATCTTATATTATATTTTAGTAGTTTTTTGTTATTATTGGACCATTTCCTCTATAAATGAATTGTTTTCTTATTATTTTTGAGTTCTGCTACTCAACACGGAATGTTTGGACGGTGGAGTGTTCGCAGATAGATCGCAAGATCATTAATTTGTGGAAGAGACAGAGAATTGTTCTTACAGAGAATGTCTGTCTAACATATTCTATTCTCCACCTCCACCTCCAATTATTAGGAGCCTAAGACCAAATTGGTGTTATTATCATCAGTGGGTATTGTCTTACATTTTATGACAAAAATGAAAATAAATTCTGATAAGATAAAACAAATTCTCTGGTAAGTCAAAGCATAAACACTAAAACACTGTAAACTTTACGGTTGTGGATTCGATCCTCACTCGGGGGCATTCCCCCATTATTAATATTTTCAATTCTTCACTATGGTACCAAGGCAAACGCACCATTCCACACGAAATTTCTCAAAATTCAGCAGGAATTAGGGAACATAGTGCCCTAACACTACATTCCCTCTACCTATAAACATATAGCAGGAAAACGAAAAAAAAAAATTGAAAATCGGGGACATACATATAAAAAACATATATATATATGTATCATATAATATCATTCAATAATAAAATCGTAAGCATGTAATCCCTTACATTTATCATGTACGATACATCCAACATCGCGAGACATATTTTACACACCCTTGTCAATGTCGCAGCTAAGTGGTGGAGGTGGAGACGATTCTCTAGGAAGCTTTATATATGTATATTTGAGACATTAAGATTTTTTTTCATTTAAATATAATATAATAAGTTTAAAGATAGTTCCAAAATAATAAGCATTTTTTAAAAGTATTGTTTTTTTCAACTTTTTCGTTACTAAGCGCAAGACAGCCAACTCGCAGCCGGAGCTGCCCGGCGTAGAACGCCGAAATTTCTAAGTTTCCTTTGGGCGTGAGCATCACAAGGAAAGTATTATATTCCTAAATTTTTATGATAATAAAAGAATTGTTTTTTTGAAATTGCAAGCCATAAATGTAAGTATATAAAATTAATAATATGTGTCCTATAAAATATAGTTTTACTAAAATACTAAATAAAACAACTTTTAATGTATTAAAATATAGAAAATAATATCAAAAACGCACAAATATAAATAAATACATTTATATTTCTCTTGCATAAATTGCATGCGATATTTAAGCGAGCGCTCATAAGGTAACTTCAATAGACAGACAGCTTCTATCGTAATAGGTGCCTTGCTATTGCATATATGAAATAAACATGTCATAGAATAATATGTAGAATTATTGCAGTTGCACATCGTTTATGTTAATATCAATGTTTTATATATATCTATCTTTTTTATCTTTTTTTTCGTTGTATTTCCCATGTAGTAGGGTAGGCAGTGGCAACGCAGTGGTAAGACACTCCGCTTCCCACTTTCCGCTGAATTTTCGCGGGATTGCGTGTTGAATGGCGAAACTCAACGCCGCGTTTTGCCTTATCAGAGCGAAGAAATGAAAATACATAAGAAATAATAATTAATTTCTCCGAGTGGAAATCGAACGCACAACCGTTGTGTTTACAGACATATGCCACGACGACAAATAGTACTAGCTTATTTTTTCCAAAATTTTAAAAATAAATTTATTAATATTATTAAGTATTATATACAATTTAGTAATAAGTTAGTGCAGTACGTTCTCCAGCGGGACGGGCGTGCCGGTGGAATGTCGCGTGCAGTCACGGCCGGCCGTTGCCCCAAATTGCGGTCAAACACCAATATTCTTTATTTGCGCTATTATCATGCAAAGTAATAGGAAATATACTAGTTTTCATGGTCATTACTTCTCTTTCATTGCAGTTAGTTATATTATTTCGTTAAAATTAAAGTTGGTTTCGTTTATATTAGAAAGTTGAACCAGAACAATTTAATTTTAATTAAACATTCGTATAATTAGGATTAAAACCTACAATTGTATGCGTTTTGTATATTTTAAGGACATCTCAATTAAATTGGCTATTTATGCTTCACGCTGTATCCCACCCATAGCAGTTTAGGTAGCCAGGAACCTAGTGTAAAGACACTCGGTTCCCATTAAAGACACTTTCCCAGGGTCCGCTGAATTATGAAGATATTGCGTGCTGATCAGCGAAACTTAAAGCCGTGTTTTGTCTCGTTACGAAAAGGAAATTCTAAATATTTCATTTCCTCGAGTGAGAATCGAACCTGCAACCTATCGCGCTTACAGTCGGACGCTTGTCCCTCTGTGCCAAGATTGGTCTATGATTCGTAAGTGCGGCAGTCGGCCGTAAATAAAGATTAATTTTCAATTCAATTTATTTTTTATTGACTTAACAGAATAGAAATGGTCTCTCGTCCATGTTCTATCTACCGAGTACGTAAAAGACTAATTTTTAGTTAAATATAACGAAATAAATACATATTTTTGTATATAACATCCCAAATAGAAACAAAAACCAATAGTTTCTTCGAAATGAATGACTTAAAAGACTTTAAAGTTACAATTACAGATTTCACAAAAGATTTAAAGAAAAATCTTGACTTTAAATACATTATAAGCTGTATAAATCACATGAAACTCAGAAAATGGCACACGATAAATTTTTCTTGGTCCCGTTCCTCTCGGAAACGTGAAAGATAAATGAACTCATTTAGAAAGTTAACGGATATTGAATTTTGAAGTCCGAAATGATGGATTCATATATAAAAGAAATATTTTTAAGATATCTTTCTATATATATAGATATATCTATAACAAGTTTGCTAAATTTTAATAAAAGAAAAGCGAAAATCCGTGTTGCAAATCCGCAATGGTTGAGGGTTTGAACTTATCACCTGAACTTTTATTTCACAGTCTGCAAGACAACGCGCGGCGTTAAGTTCCGCCACTTACTACGCAATGTGTAGAATTCACGTGGAGAGGGAACAGAGTGTCTTGATAGTAGATTGGAAAAGCGCAAAGATATTTTAATTAATAAAAGGTAAGCAATATTTTTTAATTTTATTTTCTAAGCCCTAATTCTTCTGAAGTTGACCGTAGCGCGGATTGCTAACTGTATTTATTTTCCTCCGTAGCTTCACTGTGGCGTGTGCTATAAGATTTATATAAAATTAAAATTTTCTTATTCTTATCACGTAACTTATCAACTTTATACAAAGTTTTATGCAAAGCCTCGGAGCTATTATGATGCTAGATAAATCAAAATATCTATGTATAAATATTTATAAAATAGCTTTGTATTTATTTAAGTAGGACGGTCGTGGCGCAGAGCACAAAGTGTGACCGTAAACGCGACTGGTTTTGAGTTCGATTCCCACTCGAGCAAATGAAATATTTATTTTAATTTATATTTTTATTTCTTTACTCATGTCGAGGCAAAGCGCGACGTTGAGTTCCGCCACTCAACATGCAATGCCTCCAGAATTCGGCAGAAAGTGGGGAACGGAATATCTTAACACTAGATTCCTTCTGCCTAATCTGCTGTGTGCGGGGTACAATGTCAAGCTATTTTTTTTCTTCAATAAAATATACATATTGTCATATTTACCTATAAACAATGAGAAAAAAAAATCAAAATATTCTTTATTCATATAGACTATTTTTAAGCACTTTTGAATCGTCGATTGAATATATGAAAAAG
This sequence comes from Heliconius melpomene rosina, assembly GCF_056956725.1. Classification (NCBI taxonomy): domain Eukaryota; kingdom Metazoa; phylum Arthropoda; class Insecta; order Lepidoptera; family Nymphalidae; genus Heliconius; species Heliconius melpomene. Next base: position 7,582,011 of record NC_140399.1, read on the forward strand.
CTACCACCGGGAGCTATTTTTCCTCAAAAATTAACGTGTAAAATATTTTAAATATGTTAAATAACCGCGTACTCCAAAAGAACGGAAAACAATTAAATATTTATTTTCATTATCACCTTAATATTAGGAACTCATACAAAAACACGGATTTCCTAGTAATTATGGAACACCAGCCACACAAACAGCTCCACGGCTTCTAAGTATATCTCTATAAATAATTTACAAATGTAAATAATTAAACATTACTATTAACTTTAGCAATATTAGTTTAAAACTATAATATGTAACAGCAGAATTTCTACAAGCAGTTTTTAAGTAGGAGAAAATTCTCGTCAAACCCGTCCGGCGAGGTCGAATGTATGAATGAAGAAATGAATCTTTCACTTTCACGCATTACTTATGAAATTGGCGATTTACATTGCACGCTGTGGTTTGCGCAAGGCGAGTACAAGTGAGTGCTTCGTAGGTATATCTGTTATGTCACGCTTGTCTCTTACTTAACGCTTTTTAACGTAGCTATGTGTTTGTTGTGTCGATTTTTTTAAAATTTCACGCTGCATCCCGCATTTAGCAGGATAGACAGAGGGAGTCTAGTGTTTAGACTCTCTGCTCTACACTTTCCGCCGAACTCTAGATCAATACCACGATTTTTGCCTCGTTATTTAGCGAAGAAATGAAAATAATAAACATTTGATCTCCTCGAGTAGAATCAACTTCTCATATTTCATCCGCACAGGATTATTTTTTCTATGGAAACGGCGCTCATTACAGCGAGTTTATTAGTACTTATTTTCTTAAGATTAATAAAAACAGATATTCGCTTATAATTAAAACAAGCATAAAATTAAAAACATCATAAACTGAAACATTTTAATTACCTTATTAAAAAACCGATCTCACATACTAACCATATGTGTTATTATCTAAATTACATTCGATTCACTGATTTTGTACCTCGTTACGGTAGTGTGCCGCGAAGATAAAGCTGTATAGTGACGTCATATGGTAGAATCAGGTCACTTCACCCTAAATGGTTCATGGAACCACTTCTAGTAGAAGTTTATAGCATATGTTATTGGGTTTATTGCATATACTATCCCTATAGTAAGGCTTCAGTACATATTTTTCTGTTACAATTTCGTAAGTATTTAGAAAAGTGTTTTTTTTATGATCCCTATCTCAAATATGTCCACTACCAAGTTGCTTTCAGTTTGTTGAATATACTAGGAATTTAAAAATATTTGAGAGGAAGTATGTAAAATGTTAGGACTTTATACCTTAGCTATTTTGAATTCTTACATGAAAATAGAAAAGTTTAAGAAATCCTTACTTGGGAATTGTAGAAAATATTATTAGCATATGTAATAGTGAGCCATTGAGCCAGTGGTGCGACAAGTGAGTTCGATTTCCAATTAAAGAAAATGTAATTTAATTTTATATTTTAATTTCTTCCCTTTGTTGAGGCAAAGCGCTGAGTTCAGTCACTCAACTTGCTATGCCTCCAGAATTTCAGTAGAAAATGGGGACGGAAGTGTCTCAACACTAGGTTCTCCCTGCCTATCCTGCTGTGTGCGGGATAGAGCGTGAAGCCATAAAAATAATAGCGTATGTACCTAAATAAAACAAAACCCAAAACATTTTTAGTCTGTACCTTCGCAATTGATTTCACCAAGGTTAATTTACTTGCGTGATTAAGCCGCAACACTCGTTATATAACCGACTGTTGGATTTCTTATATTTAAAAAAAAAACTGTTGTGCAAATTATGTGCAATAACATTGCAAATTAAAACTTTAACAATGTTTCCATTGGTAATTTTGTAATTATAAATGAACTCTATAGACATATAGCATTTGAATTTAAAAGCTGTTTTGAATTTAAAAGCTGTTTTGAATTCTAGAAAATCTATTTTTTAGTGTTATATAAATAAGATTTAATGCTAAATATATTTTTTCTTAAATACAAACATTAGATAATATTTAAAATAAATATATTAATTTATGATAAACAAAATCATTATTCATACATAACATAGAGCCAGACCAACCATTGAGGCCAGTCGGCACAATTGTGCGACTGTAAACTGGACAGGTTGTCGGTTCGACTCCCACTCGAGGTAACGAATCTCTCTCTCTCTCTCTCTCTTTTGCCACTAAAGACGTAATAGTTCCAGAATTCTGAAGGAAATGGGAAACGGAGTGTCTTTACACTAGGTTTCTTTAGCCTACCCTCCCATGTGCATCCCGCATATTGTGAAGCTATACAAAAATAAATAAATAATAGACATACTCTTGCAAAAGATACAATTTCAAGACATGAAGATTTTAAAATAAACACACATTTGAGAGGGCTCGGAGGGAAAATAATATTACATAATAACATTCACCCCACCCACCATCTGTTCGAGAGGGCGCGATGCAGAGGCACGGACCGAAGCCTCATTACTCCGGCGAGACGGACTCCCTCAGCACTCATTTTGCTCTCAATCCAGGTCACTCACATATTTCATTCATAAACTAGTTTGATCGTTACACAATCGCTATCAGGTTTCAATGGAAAGTGTTTTAGAAACCGCGGCCATGTACATAAATATGTTAAATGATGTAAATTAAATTTCTTCGGGTTTTAAAGCAAATAATATGACGAGGCCGGTTGGTATTTGTGATAGGTTGTCTGTGTGTCCGCTTTTGCAATTCGCAATTTTAAGTGGAGAATGGACAATGCGTTAACCTAGAAATAATATATTTGTTTTCCCAATATGTTAATAATGAGGCAATCGTAAAACATGGGCAGTTACTTTAATGATAGTTGAATACAAAGCTTTCGATTATATTGTTACTAGCGGCCCGCCCGCGGCTTCGCCTGCGTGAACTACGTTATTATTAATTTCTGTCTCCATGAGTACCTACGTACTATAAGTGACGTCCATGCAAAATTTGAGACTTCTAGCATTTGTAGTAACGAAATTTCATACAAACTTTCAACCCCTAAAATAACCCCTTAAAAGTCGAATATTGCAAATTCCCATCTTAGCGAGCACCTACGTCCTATAAATAACTCCTGTGCAAAATTTCAGATTGCTAGCACATGTAGTTTCTGAGATTTCGTGATGAGTGAGTGACCTTTCGATTTTATATATATAGAAGATATGAACAACTTTGGAAGAGATCTCACGTATGTATAAATGTATTCAATAGATAATGTAACCTATATAATGTACTACGTGCCGCTTAGTTGTAAATTCCAAATGGAAATTTAATTTATTTTTATTCTTTACTGCTACAATGTTGTTTTACTGCTACAATTTTTTTTTCAAGTTCATACCACAGGAGGGTAGACAGAGGAAACCTAGTGTTAAGACATTCCATTACCAACTTTCCACCAAATTTTCGATGCCATGTTACCTGAGCGAAGACAACGTTCATTAATAACAATTCATTCCCTCGAGTGGGAATCGAACCCAATACTGTTGCATTTTTACAGAGACACTATTGGAACACTCTAATAATTTTACATTTCAAAAATAATATATCAAAGATTCAATTTTAAACGGTCATTTGCTATTTATAAAAGAAAACGTGGTTTAAAAGTGAGATAAAAGCTCTTGTGACTGTAATTACAAGACGTGCTTTAAAAGCTGTTAAAACGGAATGACTAAGAAATTACTAAGCGGGGGTGGGAAGAAAAAAAATTATGGAAGCTTTATTAAATCCCAAAGAGGCTTTTTTCTTTAAAAGGTTTCTCTGTATAGTATAAGTTATTTATAACTCAAGTATAGTCCAGGCCAGTCCTGACGCAGGGGCTAGTGTGTGATTGTAACGCGTTTACAGTTGCTGGTGCTGGTTGTGGGTTTGATCCTCACTCGAGGAAATAAAATATTTATTTAAATTTTCATTCCTTCGCTCTGGTGTCCTGGTAAATTGGCGTTAAGTTCCGCCACTCAACACGAAATGCCACCAGAATTCGGCGGAAAATGGAGAACGCGATAACTCTTAACACTACATAGCTTAAAGCTGATTTACTTACTAATATAAGATATTTATAATTCAATAAGACGCTTAAAAAAGAACAGTATATAATAATTTTTAATAGTCAAGAACTTGTAAAATTTACTTCACTTGTAAATTAACTTAAACTAAATATACAAAAGTTATTTATATATTTGTTATGTTTCTTTAAAATGCTTTTCACAAATGATCCAAGTTAGTACTACAACGCTACAATAGGACATTTTACACGGCAATTTAGCTTTGCAGCTTCATAAAATATGGAAATTTTAATATTTAAATATTTTATTCAGACTGTAAGCACGACAAGTTGTGGATTCGATTCCCACTCGCGGACATGAAGAATTTAATATTTTCTATTTCTTTTAATGGGTAACGAGGCACAGGCGAAGGCATTGAATGCCACCACTCAACACACAGTTCCCCCTAAATTCGGCGGAAAGTGGGTAACGGAAGTGTTCTAATAGGAACGGAATCTTTTCACAGAGTGTTAATACTAGGTTCCCAGGATCAGGATTCTATATTAAAGACAATCATATTTTTATCATCATCATCAACAGCCATCTTTTGTCCACTGTTGGACATAGGCCTTCCCCAATTCTCGCCACCACACTCGATCCTCAGCTCTTCGGACCCATCCGCTTCCCGCCAATCATTCAGAAAAGAAACGAGTGCAGTGCATACACATCAGTAAAAGGTGTTTTGCAGTTACTTTTTCTCATTACGTTGGTTCTTTATATAATAATAGATACTTTACTTCATTAACAACCAAATAATTTCATATAAGTATCGTCCAAAATTGTGTGAAATCTCATTATTTTCAACGTAAGGGGAAGCATTTTATTTTCTAGACATAGTAATTTATATAACATTTTTGTATTCACTTAACCTCTATAAATAAACTCACATGCTTTTGCTAGTAAAGGAACACGCATTAGTTTCCCGGTAGGCGGTAAGTAAAGACTTGAAAAACCTCTTACTACTACGTTATTTATTATTTATTATATTATGTTATTTATGAACAAGAAGTATTCAATGTTTGTATTGAAATATTACTAATATAATTAATGTTTCAATTTTCTATTTCAACAAATATTTTTTGGCTTCAGACGTTTATTCTTGTGAATTTGTTATAAGTGACGAATCTCAACGCCGTGCCGTGTGATGTTAGAACGGAGAAATGTTAATAAATTATTATTCATTGCCCCAAATCAACGTTGAACCCACAACCATAACGTTTACCGTCAGACGATAAGCCCACTGCGCCAAAACATATGTTTTTAAATATTAGTCAATATATAATATTCAATTAATCTCTACTTATAGATAGATAGATCACATATCTATCTATCTATATGTAAAGATACTTGTTTTCTTTACTATCAAAAAAGTTAAATTAGAAAATTATACAAACTTTGTGTAAACAGAGTATTACAGAAATCATTCAGAAAAGAAACGGGTGCAGAAAAAGATAGCACGACAAGAGTTGACATTTAAATAAATGGTTCCCGGGTGCCAACTGAATGGAATAGGGTAGGCTAATATATTTTAAGGCAATGAACTCTGAAAATATTTCTAGACTTATAGACAAATTGACTACGATATTTCAAAGTGTTATCTGCGAAAATGATAAAATAGCTTTAAGAATATTTTATTATAATTGTTAAATATGAGTGTGGCCGCTGGGGGCCACACTCATATTTAACAATGGGGGGGGTGTGTAAGTGCGACGGTTGTGGGTTCGATTCCTACTCGAAGGAATGAATTATTATCTATTAATATTTTCATTTCTCCACTCAATACCGCACTTGAGTTCCGTCAATCGATACGTAATGCCCCAAGAAAATTGGTGGAAAGTGGAGAACAGAAAGTTTTGTCCTAGGTTTCCCACAATGAATACATGTACAGGTGAAGCTGAAAAAAAATGTTAAATTCAAATGGCCTAACACCCTACTACGCCCTTGTATTCCTGATTGCACCTGATGGCTGTTAGTTCGGAAGCTGCCAAAAGAATATTAATATAATATACTTTTCTTTTGTAAATGTATATTTGTATATATTTTCTCACTGTTTATACCAAATATTTACAGGGAAAATAAAACTATTTATTTCCTAAGGCGAATACCGGGAGGGATCATACCGCTTAATTTAAGTCAGGTTCTCAAATATGAAAGAAATAATATTAAGGTAAGTTGTTCTATATAATAAATTGTAATAGTTATAAAATTATCTCTGAATTTCTAGAAAACATAAAGAATTTCGTAAAATCACTTCGAACCAAATCTGAAATAAGAAACAAAACCTGTAATTAGATCAATTTACCTTATTTAGAGAAAGAATTTATTCAGTTACTTAAATAGTTTTTACCTAAGACATTTCAATATCCCCATAAGGTTATTGTAATTGGCAAGTGACATAATGTACTTGTAAACCTCGTTCTAGTTTAACCTAAGTATTACATAGTCAAGCAATTATTATATAGCATCGGTCAAAGATAACAAGTAACCTTTACAAGTAAATCCGTTTACTAGATTTAGTATTGAGATTACCTTGTTTAGAATCAACAAACAATTTAAATTACGTTATATACATTTTCTGAATATATTTATGTAGATAAATAGGTTTTTTTTTTGTGTAGTTTTGTATGGTAGACATTTAATTGTCATATACTACTGTATTCTGCTCACAGCAGGGTAGGCAGGGGGAAGTTAGTGTTAAGACAAAAAATATAATTTTTATTCTGAGAAGTTTTCGAATCCCCATTATTAATTCAATCAAATTTAAAATTTTACCCATAATAACATTGATTTTATTAACCGACTTCTGTAAGAAAAGGAGGTTATCAATTCGACTGTATTTTTTTTTGCATAAGCTTACAAAATGAATGTTTAAAATATATATCAACAAATATATCAGGTTTATGGAGCCAAGTCACATGCCCGAACATTGTCATTGCACTTGTCATATAGGAATTTAAACAAAAAGATATAATTTTGAAAAATCTGTTAAAGTTTAAAAATTAAATTAAATCAACTTCACGCTGTATCGCGCACACAGCAGGGTAGGCAGAAGGAACCTAGTGTTAAGACACTCCGTTCTCCACTTTCTGCCGAAATCATTTAAATCGGTACACAGATATACATACATATATTTATATATCATTACGAATAGGCTGGGTAACCTGGCTCTATTTAAAAATATTTTCTTATAGGTCTTCTTTCCTTAGAAAATATAACTTTTGATTCAGACTTTGCTTTTTATATAAAAGTTTTTTATTATCACTTTTCAGTCCAAATTTTATAATAGTAATATTTCTGGGGTGTGCCTCCAGACTACTCTAGAACTCCCCCACAACTCCCTTCTCATACCTACCCTCAAGCCAGTACGTCGTCAACATATAGACAAAATTATAATAAATAAATATAATTCTCACAATCATTGCTATAATGGCCGACACATCTGTGCGATAATAAAACGCAAATTGCCATCTCCGTAAATACCAATTTAATTTGGATTTATTAAGCACAAATTGTATTTTGATGCAATTTAATTCATTATTCAGAGCAATTTTAAAACCAAAATAATGATAGCTGTACAGACATAATGATATTGTTAAATGTAATGATATGTCAAGTGTCGTATAAATGCAAATGGTGTTGTTATAACATCAAAGACAACAAGAATAGTCGTTGAAGTTTATATTTTACTTACAGTTCTCATCTTATTATGTTTGTGATGTAATAGTGAAAAGAAAATTGTGTATTCTTTCTCAAAAACTTTTATATGTGAACAAGAAATAGACTTTAAAATAGTTGCAAATTATTTAAGTCAGATAAACGACTATCATACTTCATATATAAATGAATAAAAGGGTCACTTGTCCCAATTTTTTTCGTTTGCTTCTAAAAATATGCGGTAGAGATAATAGCCTAGTTTTAAGATATTCCGCTCCCCTCTTTTTGGCGAATTCTGGATGATTGGCGGAGTTCAACGCCGCGTTTTGCCTTGACACCAGAGCGCAGAATAAAATTATTGAATATTGTCATGTGCATAGTGATATATAATTAGGTTTACCAAAACAAAAAAAAAACAGAAACAGGCATAATTTTAAGGAAACTACGTCTCTGGGAATCTAATAGAATAGGTGCCTTTTATAATATTAGGGTAACAAAAGCAACCTAAAACAATACAGTAAAATTATACTACCCACATATAAAACAGGCGCCAACAAACGTAAATCACTCGCAAAGTTTAACTTAGTTGGTAATAAAACAGTACTATAATATATAATCCATAGAAAATTTTAAACATATTATGATGATGTACTTATATCTAAAAATATAATAATTATCATTATTAGTACCTAAAATTACAAAATTATAATTATTTTGTAATTTTGAACAAGTCATTTTGAACCATATTTTTATGTATTTACTTATACTAAATTGCTTATCAGAAGGTACCTAAATTTATTTTTTACTATTTAAACTCTACTTAAAAATAACTTATTAATAGTCATATTTCAAATAAATACTAACTAGGTGAATATGCTAGAAAATGGCTATCCCCAAACGCTTTATTATCAAAACTCGTCTTTTCGTTAACAAAGAATTTTAATGAAAGGTTTTATTTGAAAAAAGTCGAGGAATATTTTTGCCAAGCTAAAATCAAACGTCTATTTAAAAATCAAGTAAAATATGAGAAATGAGAAAAATTTTGTATGAATTATAAACTGAATTCTGAAGAAGTAACACAATTGTCTTACCTTTTTTTATTTATACGGCTATAAAAAGAATACAGTGAAAAGACTCATATTTCTTATTTAACTTTCCATAAGAAACATCGTAGCTTTGTTTTTAAGTAGATTACAATATCTAATCTAATATATGTAATCTAATATTTAGGCTTTTTGTACGCACACAGTAGGGTAGGCAGAGGGAACCTAGTGTTAAGACACTAGGTTCCCCATTTTCTGCCGAGTTCGAAATAAATGTAAATATTGAAAACTATTTAATTATCCATTATCTTAATCATAATTTTTATTGGTAATACGACGATCTTTTCTATTATATGTTATTTTAGCTATAATCTATATACTATAAATATAATCTAAATACATATATTATATAATAGCTATAGTCAATATTAATTTTTCACATGGTAATTTTATAATATTACAAAAATAGAAAAAAAAAAGCATTAACATCTTTCTAACATCACGAGAGCCGAACGGTCGTATTCGTACTGAAAGAAATACAAAAAAGGTATTGTTCGAGGCAATGATATATGGAAGCGTATAAAAGGTGAGCTCGACAACTCATATATACCTTCCAAAGGACTTATTCGCTATACTTGACAAGCTGAAAAATGGCCGTGTCAAAGAACTTTACAACTGGATATTTTCAGAGGACGCATAGCAAATATATGCAAAACAGGGTATGTTCACGCTGTATTCCGCACACAGCAGGGTAAGTAGCGGGAACCTAATGTTAAGACACTCCTTTCTCTATTTTCCGCAGAATTCTGGAGGCACAACGTGTTAGGTGGAACTTAACCTCGCGCTTTGCTTCGACACCAAAGCTAAGAAATGAAAATATTAAATATTTCATTACTACGAGTGGGGATCGAACCCACGACCTGTCACGTACAGTCACACACCTCTGCCCCTTCTCCACGACTGGCCTCAAAAACATGTTTATGGTAATATTTAAATTGTTATGACAACATTAATATACAAAATTTTACTCCAGAGAACCGTAAACATATTTGAGTGCCACAAATATATCAGAAAATGAGAATGCAAACATTTTCGGTACTCGGAGCTAAATAATTTGGGCAGAAGCTCAATACAACGGAGACCTCGTATGCTAAAATTTCAATTTCAAATATATTTCCATGTTTGGTGGGTATTTGTAAAAGGAATATTTGAATTTTTCCAATTTTTATTCTCTAAGCTACAAAATTCGTTGACAGATCTAGATCGCTTCAGTGAAAAATTTGGATCGCGTCTCTTATTTCTCTTATAAGATTTTTTATATGACTTTTTCAATGTCTTTAAGATAACGTATAGTCGATATTATTTTTCAATCAATACTTTTGAACTAATTTTCAAAGAAAATATAATTATAAAAAGTTCTATTGCATTTTTTCTATTCTCTACATAAATTAAATGTATGACAATAATCTATCCTGTCTTGAAATCTTGAAATATATCATATTGGCATACAAACATACATCTATGTGAAAAATATTACATATGAAATTAATACATATAAGACATAAGAATTTATTTCAATTTCACTTTCGAATTGTTGGTAGTTCTATTGACTTAATAAATTACTTGATAAAATATATGCAAAGAATAAAAGAATGAATAAAAGTAAACATCACAGAATAATTTATTATCAGTTCCATCTGCAGATGAAAAGCTTTTATCTCTTTGAAACTGCGCTTCTTGGATATAAACTACTTTAATATTAAAAGATATGTCAGTAATAGTAATATTTAAGGAAATTCATTAAGATTACAATCAGCTTCACGCTGTATCCCGCACACAGCAGGGTAGGCAGAGGGAACCTAGTGTTAAGACACTCCTCCTTCCTCCAAATTTTTAGAGACTTTACGTGTTAAGTGGAGTAACACAATGCTGGGTTTTTTCTTGGTACCAGAGTGAAGAAATGAAAATATTAAGAAATTAGCGGCCCGCCCGCGGCTTCGCCCGAATGAACTACGTTATTATTAATTTCTGTCTCCATGAGTACCTACGTCCTATAAGTGACGTCCATGCAAAATTTGAGACTCCTAGCATTTGTAGTAACGAAGTTTCATACAGAGTTTCAACCCCAAAAACAACCCCTTAGAAGTCGAATATCGCAAATTCCCGTCTTAGCGAGCACCTACGTCCTATATATAACTCCTATGCAAGATTTGAGATTCCTAGCACATGTTGTTTCTGAGATTTCGTGATAATTGAGTGACCTTTCGATTTTATATATATAGATAACAATTCATTCCCTCGAGTGGGGTCGAACCCAAAACTACACAACTTGTGCCCCTGCTCCACTCATACTTTTAAGGAAAATCATTGAAATTAAAAGACTACAAAATACTGGCACACCTGCAGGCAACTTTTACTGAATGCCGTACACGTGACTCGCGGCTTCTCCATTACATCACCAGCTATGGAAAGGCATCTACTACGCATTGGATATTGAGGTCAATCTTTTTGAGATATCTGGTATTGCTTTTCAATGTATTGTATGTACTATATCATTTTGCACTTTGGCGTATAAAATAACATTATTTTATTCATTATTCAAACACGTTTTTTTAGCTTCACCCTGTATCTCGAACATAACAGGTTATGCAGAGGGAACCTAGGAACCCAGTGGGAACTTAACCCAGTGTTAGGATACTCCATTATTACCATTAAGATATTTCCGTTCCATACATTCCGCCAAATTCTGTTCGGAAGTTGATAGGCGAAAATCTACGTCGGCGTTGCTAAGACAAAAAAATTAAAATATTAAATATTTCATTTTCTCGAGTGGGAATCGAACTGCACCGCACCTGTGCTTCTGCACTGGCTTAAACATTATGAATTTATCATATTTTCAATATCGTATGATTTTTATATCCTCATGTACTCGACTCCAAGTATAAATAGAAATGCAAAACAACGCTGACGCCCACTCCGCCGGCTTTTTACGCCAGACCTGGTCTGGGTCGTTTCGTAATTAGTCACAGAAGAGGCTTTTACTACGCTCCGCCGTTATACCGTAAATAAGGTCAATGATCTTGATAACTTTTTAATTATTATACAATTGCGTATTCATTTTAATTAAAATTGAATCGAGTGCGAATTTGTTAGGTAATTTATTTTTATTTATTAAAAGTTGTATTGTGAGGCCTAGGCCTAAGAGGCCGTCGTGGCGCTGCGGCACAAGGCTGTGACTATAACGCGATGGTTGTTGGTTCGATCCCACTCGAGGAAGTGAAATATTTATTTACGTTTATATCTCCATTTCTTCGCTCTGTTGTCGAGGCATTGCGTGTTGAGTTCTGCCACTCAACACGCAATGCCTCCAGAATTCGGCAGAAAGTGAAGAACGGCGTATCTTAGCACTAGCTTCCCTCTGCCTACCTTGCTGTGTGCAGGATACATCGTGAAGCTGTTTTTTTTTTTGTATTGTGAGACCAGTCGTGTTGCAGAGGCAGAATAGTGTGATAAATAAAATACGAAACAGCGTATGTGTGTTAGACTAGCAGAAGTGAAATATTTATGTCTTCGCTCTAGTGTTCCAGAATTCGGCGGAAAGTAGGGAACGGAGTTTCTTAACACTTGCTTCCCTCTGCCTACCCTGTTTAAATTAAGGAAGGTTGTTCTAAACAGTTGGATCATACGTAATAAAAAATATATTTAATACGCTTACGCTTAGAATCAACAAATTTAACGTAAATTATATAATAATTAAGTAATTAAAACATAAAGAATATGGATATATTCTTCAGTTGTTATTTTTGTATTTTTTTAAGCTAATTAAACAGCTTGTAAACCATCCGAGATATTATGTGCCTATCATGTAAGAAATATGTTCATATTACATATTATATTGACATGGTCGTTTCCACGGTCTATTTACCCTAAACCAGATATTGATTTCCACCATCCTACACACACACACACACACACACAATATATTACTAATTAAATATATTATATGGCCCCTATATGCCCCCTATATGCCCCCTATAAATACATACATTATTAAAGAATAAAGTAAGTTGTAAGTTAAAAGTAAATAGTGAGTAGGTATTTAAAATTGAAGAAAATAACTCAATTAAGTGATCCCGAACGGAAACCAAACGGAAGAAGTTCAAGATTTGTGGCCTTAATTATCTTAATGCTATAAATTTTAATTTCATTCGGAATTCGCTTTTACAAAATCAAAGATTTAAAAGAAAAATGTTTGATAATTAGTGAAAGAGATGCGAGAAGTATTAAATTTTAAAATATTTTTATACTTTCTAGCAATGAAAAGTGTAGGATGTTCCCTTTTTGATGTAACTTTTGCAATATGTAACGTAAGGACTTTGCTAAAAAAATAAGAACATAAAATCCACTTACTTTTAGAAGCCCACAGTTGACCTTGATTCAAAGCATTGATATACAGCTTCAAATCTCCTTCGCACTCTTTCGGTATTGAGGTATTTCCATTAAAGATGCTTAACCAGTCATGGTGGTCCACCAGTTTCTTCATCCACGCCATGCGGGATCCTCTACCCTCTGTTGAGTTCACTTCTCCACAAACAACACTCACCAACACAAACAACACGACAATCATGTTAACGATATACATTTTACACGGTCTCAATGAAGCATTGCCAATTTGTTCCAATTATTTATAATCCGTGAAGGCTGCTACAATTTCAACCACATTGCAATGTCTGAAACAATAACAGATATATACCAAATTAATTTTTATCATTATAATTAATATAAAGATTCAAAGGAATTCCGCTGGATTCAAAGGGCGCAGGACCGGACGGAGTGGCGAGAATTGGGGGAGGCCTATGTCCAGCAGTGGACGTTGAAAGGCTGATGGATGGATGGATGGAATTAATATAATTAATCAATTTTTTCAGGAAGTTATTTGGAAAATGTTTTTTTTATTTCAAAAGATATTGTTTTTTTAAGACATTCCATTTCTCATAATCCGCCTAATTTTTTCGGGATATTCCGTGTTGAGTGGCCGAACTCAAAGCCGCGGTTTACTTAGTTACTAAAGCGAAGAAATGAGAATATTAATAAGTCCCCCGAAGTGGGAATTGAACCCATAACCATCAATGTCTAGTCTCTGTTATAATGTGTGTCTCTGTTAATACTTATTAAGAACGTTCTAATTCAATAAAGAAATAATTTTCAAAGTTGTAAGTATAAATCTATTGTTAAATAAGAAAACCTGAAAATTTTCTAACTTGTAAAACTCTTGTTCACGTACAGTTTGCTTATGAGATGTTTCAATTGAGTATATATATATTTTTTTAGATTTTCCGCTTTCTTCAAACAGCGAACACAAAGCTTTACAAGGTCCCTTTTAGTTAATGTATTCTGTTTTACATATTATTCTATACAATGAAATTTTATTTAGTTTTTCTTAAAGTAACGAGAATTGAATATATTTTTCTATTATATATAATTAAAATTATTTTATAAACATCTAATCTTTATATTTTATCTTTATTTACAAATTTACTATTTTTAAAATACGTTTTCTATTTAGCTACACGCTGTACTCCGCATATAGCTAGATAGGCAAAGGGAACCTAGTGCTAAGACACTCCGTTCTCCATATTCCATCAAATTTTCGAACAATTGCATATTGAATGGCGGAACTCAACGTCGCGCTTTTGCCTCAGTTCCAGAGCGAGGAAATAAAAAATAAATAATCAATAATAATTAATTCCCCCGAATGGGAATAGAACCGACAACCGTCGCGTATTATAATTGCACAAAAATGAACCTAAGCACAATCTATGAACCGTTAACTGCATTAACAAAGTAAAGCTAAATGTCAAAGGGGCTCCTCGGAAGCTGACACGAGAGTGTTCACTAGACATCATACTAGACTAGATACTGAAGACAAAGGAATTTTTGGTAAGCTGTAAGCTGCTTCCAAATTCTGAGTCTATCAGCTTTAATATTAAACTACTATTATATAAACAGTCGTAGTTCGTTGAAATAATAATTGTATTAAATACTTGTTAACGATAATGAATATCTTAGTGCATGCCAGTTCCATTTCTGGGTTGAGGCCAGACGTGGCGTAGGCGTGACTGTAAATATAATAGGTTGTCGGTTCGATTCCCACTCGAGAACATCGTATATTTAATATTTTCATTTCTTCGCTCTGGTGTCGAGGTAATGCCACTCAACACACATTGCCATCAGAATTCGGCGAAAAGTGGGGAACAGAAATCTTAATAGGAACAGAGTATCTTAAGATTATGTTCCCGGATTCCCTCTGCCTACCCTGCTATGTGCGGTAGGGGTACAGAGTGAAACAATTAAATTATATGCAAATACTAATATATATTTTTAAATCAAAACCTTGACTAAATATAGCTTTCCGTTCGGGATAATAATGAACCGATAAATCTAATTATCGAGGGCAATCAACCGCAGTGACGTTTGAATTCAACATTAAACTAAGTAGAAGATTAAATTAAATGTTAAATTAAATTATTTTGCTAAAATTCTTTACTAGTTAAAAGGCCTGGTTTTACATGCCGTGATTTTTTTTTTCCAACATATAAATAATTTCGCATATTATTTTAATTCGTTAGACTTCTGGAGGCTTCTGGTGGCCTCAACTTACATATTATGTTTATAACAAAAGCTAATTATAAAATATCATAAAAAAATCAGCTTCACGCTGTATCCCGCACACAGCAGGGTACGCGGGGTAGGTAGAGGGAACCTCGTGTTAAGACACTCCTTTCCCCACTTTCTACCGAAGTCTGGAGGCATTGCGTGTTGAGTGGCAGAACTCAACGCCGCGCTTTGCCTCGACACCAGAGCGAAGAAAATAGAAATATAAACGTTAATAAATATTTCACTTCCTCGAGTGGGGATCGAACCCACAACCGTCGCGTTAGAGTCACACCCTCGTGCCGCGACGGCCACGAAGACCATAGATCCTCTAAATAATATTATCTCGCAAATTAATGTTCAAAAGTTTTAACTATGTTGTTAATAGTTTAAATTTTAAACTAAAATAGGCCTTTCACAATATCTTAGCTTTGTTCTTGATCGTAGAATCAGAAACAACAAGGAAACAATATAATCTTTGTGCTTTTGCGGAGATTGTTCGTGTTTCCTTATTACTTGGATAAAAGATACCCTAACAAAAGAACCTTTTGAAGCTTATGATGGACTGACCTTTGGTGAATATTAGAAATTAATATTGGTTCTATACTCATCTTAGAATCGTTATATGAAACGATATACGTTTCATATAAACTTTTTGACACTATTTTTACTTGTACTGAAAAATATTTATAATTTTAAAGTAAATTAAATCTCAATATTTGAGTTTAACTCGACTTACACTATTAGCTTTATATGTGACTTGTTGATAAAAATAGCCAAGTCAAATATTAAGTTTTAATTATTTTTAACATTTTTAAAGTGTTATTCCACACTTAGGAAAAGAAAATAATTATTAAGCTTTAATTACCTGTCAAGTCAACATAGGACTTGGCACCCCTATAGATCTCCAATTTTATATTTTTAAATCGAGAGCAACGCATTACTATATATTGAACTTGGCTTTTATTTCACATTTATATTTTCAATGAGGTAACATTACTTTTTCTAAAAAAAATAGTAAATTGTTATTATTAAAATCATAATTTCTCTCGATCTATTTTCCTGTGTTATGCGATCTAACTTTCATTGAAGACGTTCTTTTTATTTTCTTGATACCGATTATCAATAATTCTTTTTTGTTATTATCAATATATTTCAAGCACGAAGTTGACAAAATAGAAGGAAACGTATGGAATGGAAACTTTTCTTGAGCTCTCAGAACAGGAAGCTATCTAACTATACTAAAGCAAACTCATTTGCCACGGACTTGAAAGTTTCCATTAAATTTAATGATAGCTTCAGAAGAGTTTTTATCCAATAACCACTAAAAGAGAGCCAAGTTTAAGTGTTGATAATTTAAACTAAATTGATATAGTTTACAATTAATTGATTGAAAGACGTTACAGTTTTCAGTTTATATATTTATATACTGAAAATTACTTTAATCTTTAATAATACTTGTTATTTAATTTTTTGTTTATCTCTGCCTACGCTGCTACGAAAAATTCATATAGTCGCTCTCATTATGCAACAAGCAATTTGCTATTTTAGGCATTGGTTAACATTCCATAATAAAGAATGTTGTAGATACATTGAAAAAAGTTCCACGTAACTCTAGTATATTGAAAGATTGCATACTTATCCATAAAATTATAAGAAAAGATATGGATGTAAGCCAATGTGTAAGTATTACAATAATATGACGTATTTAATTATTTTTCAAAATTGACTTTCAAAAAGGGAAACTGGGGTATTGAAAACGCGTCAGTTGTAGATTCGATTCCCACTGTGGGGGAATGGACAATTTAAATAATTTTGTGTCCTCGGTCCGGTAACGAGCCACCAATCAATGCCTCGCGAATTCAGTGGATAGTAAGGAACAGAAGTGTCTTAATAGGAACAGCGTGTCTTACATTAGATTCCCGGGTTGGCTCTGCCTATTCTACTGTGTGCAGAATACAGCAAGAAACTAAAAAAATAAGGCTGATGAATTACATATATGTAATATACTCGTACTTGAAAAATAAGACAAAAGAAATGTAACAATTTCTAAGAAAAACATACTTTTCTGAAGTTAACTATATACCGTATACGTACAATGTAATTTTCTTTCATCAGTTTACATTCTTCATATAAAATAAGCCAACGTTGTTATTTAATTTGGAACCTTTGGGGATGTTTGCGAACATCGCGACTTATTTAATTACGACTGGTGTGCAAACAGTGGATGAATTAGTATCACACTAATTACATACGAACGTGACACGAGTGGCGCCTGGTACTGGGTTTTATGTTAATGTTAGTTAACGTGACCATAGATTTTCGACTCGGGAACGGGAACGGGAACGGAAAACGGGACATCGATGTTTTTTTCTTTTTTAAGGTATAATTTCGTGTTTTAAGAGTGGTTTTCGTTATCTCTCTCCTTTTTACGTATGCTTTTGTTTTTTTACATATACCTTTGCTTCTCTCGTTTTTTAGGTATGGTTGACGTCCTGGTATAGTCTTTTGTGACAACGGGACACAAAACCCAAAAACGGGACAGTCTCTTTCAGAATGGCACGTCTGGTCACATTAGTTATACCGTACACGCAATCAACACGCGGCTTAGGCTTTGCGTAACTTGTATGCGTTAATTGTATGCATAAGTTAATTGTACCTACAGTTAAATTATTTTGTGCCTTTTACTTATATTATCTGTACTTGTAAGATATTTGATAAAGTCTGCTAGTGGGTCATTAATAAATGTAATAGAACCCAAAATAATGATAATATTTTTATATCTCTTTGTTTGTTTATCGGTGCGTCTGATTGTCTATGCGTTTGTGCACGTTAATCTCAGAAACGGCTAAACCGATTTGAATGCAGTTTTCACTGTAGTATTTTGGCAAGCTTTGGTTAACTTTTAGTGTTTGTTGATTTATTTATATCAATATAAAGTACCTATTTTAGTCAAATAAGTTCTTGAAAAATTACTTGTTTTGTCAAACTTTAGTTATTAATATGTAGATTTTGTTTTTAAAATGTTAATGTTATTAGAGCACATAATATATTTAAATTACATTTGTGGCTTTACAAACATGCAACGTTACACAACTTGAAATGGGCGAATTTATAATATTTTTCCTTATTTGCCAATTGTATGAAATAAGAAATATTTGTATGCATTTTCCGCCTTTTTAAACGGAGAGATCCGAATTAGTAGTACATAACCAAACTCTTTTTCATTTTCAAACTAAAGAACTATTATATTTGATATTTTATATATGAATTGAATTGAATTCTTGATATATGGCGTTTATTTTATACATGAAATACTTATAATAACCATGAAATATTTATGCTGTATCCCGCACACAGCGGGGTAGGCAGAGGGAATCTACTACTTAAGACACTCCGTTCCCCACTTTCTGCCAAATTCTGGAAGCATTGTGTATTTAGTGGCAGAACTCAACGCCAGGCTTTGCCTCGACGCCAGAGCGAAGAAATGGAAATATAAACGTAAATAAATATTTCACTTCCTCGAGTGGGATCGAACCCACAACCGTCGCGTTATAGTCACACCCTTGTGCTCAAATTAATTAATTATTATTTATTTAAGTCAAATAAAAATAAATTTAATCAATTGTAGCTATAAACGCAGAGATTCATTTACTGTTATCTAACTTTAGATAAACAACAAATATACGAGTGTAGTTTGCAATTCACAAAATTTATTTTTAGTTTTCAATACACTCACTTTTAGATAGACTTTTAGATATCTATCTATTTCTATCTATTTGAAATACGAGAAATTGCTTTCACAATACACAAATACCTAACCAATATTGAATACATGTATTTTTCGGTGCAAAAAGCTGCGTGGTGCTTTGATTACCCGTATTGTTAAACTGAGGTAGATTAGCATTATAATGGAAGGCTTAAATGAATGACAATTAAAATGGCTAAAAGGCACAAAGTGTGACTGAAAATGCAACCAGTTGAGGGTTCGAATCCCACTCGAGGAAATGAATATTCCATATTTCCATTTTCTTCGCTCTGGTGTCGAGGGAAACGCGGCATCGAGTTTCGCCAATCAACGCGCAAAGCGTCCAAAATTCGGCGGAAAATGGGAACCCTAGGTTCCCTTTGCCTTTCCCGCTCTGTACGGGATGGCGCTATCGCTAAAATCTATATTTTAGATATGCTTTTTTTAATTTTTTTAAACGGTATTGGCAGACTTACAAAGGAATATTATGGAGCAAATATACACATCATCCATTCTACATTCTGTCATTTATTTAATGTGAGATTGACAGGTCGTTTTATAGCGAGGACAGAATGAAATTGGACTTCGCTGACGTTTGTTATGGTTGACACACGTGGTAGTGAGAGTATCTTATTTTTGTGTATAGTATTCATAATTTTTTAGTACAATTTGCAGTTTTTTAAATAAAAGATCTGTGTTGTTAAGGTGGTAGGTTTGTGTAAGTGTTTGTGTTGTTTTTGTCGTTAGATAAGATATATTAATAGGTAAGTTAGGTTAGTTAGTTGTAAAATGGATGCAGAGCATCCACCCGATCCCCCTGACCCTGGAGGTGGCATAGGTGGGTTAC
This sequence comes from Heliconius melpomene rosina, assembly GCF_056956725.1. Classification (NCBI taxonomy): domain Eukaryota; kingdom Metazoa; phylum Arthropoda; class Insecta; order Lepidoptera; family Nymphalidae; genus Heliconius; species Heliconius melpomene. Next base: position 7,601,983 of record NC_140399.1, read on the forward strand.
AATCGATTTCCCGAAAAAGACAAGGTGATGATACACCTACTAATAACAATGAAGCTATTAAAAAAACTATTATTAACCCGGCCACTGCGACTCCATCCATTCAAAATTTATATGTCCACCCTTCCCTATCTGAAAGTCCTAAGTCCTACCTTGATACGGACAAAGGCCCTTTCATAGTATATGTGTCAAGGGAAACTCCAGACCCTGCAGCTGGGACTTCCATTAAACCCATTAAATTTGGCCAATTCCTTCACATAAATAAAATAACAAATATCACCAGCGATGGTGTGAAAAGTGTTGGTCGCAACAAAATTAGCGTTGAATTCTCAACAGCTACTGCAGCGAATTTGTTTTTATCCAATCCCATACTCAGCTTATGTAAATATGTTGCTGTTATCCCAACGTTCAATATTACTAGAATGGGTATTGTAAGGGATGTCCCAGTCGATTTTTCACTAGATGAATTTGTAAGTTCCTTGGAGTTTCCCTCTAGTGGTGTACAGGTGATGAAAGTAAGGCGTTTAAATAGAAAGTGTGTCAGTGAGGGTGTGACTACATGGGTCCCGACTCAGTCGGTTGTAGTCACATTCCGTGGTCAAATGTTGCCTGAAAGGGTCTTTTCATATCATTCATCCCTCCCAGTTGAACCCTATAGATACCCTACTATCCAATGTTTAAATTGTTGTCGATTTGGTCATGTAAAATCACAGTGCAGATCAAAGCCAAGGTGTTACAAGTGTTCAGAGTCCCACAATGATGAAGCATGTGACAGAAGCAGGGAAAATTCTTATTGTTTATACTGTGAGAGCAAACATTTTGCCTCAGACAAGGACTGTCCTGAGTTTGCAAGGCAACAGTCCATCAAAATTACAATGTCTCAGGAGTGTATATCATATATAGAGGCTTCCGTTCGTTTCCCTCCTGTCCGCAGATCCTATGCCGATATGGCTAAGGAAATATCCTCCCCACCCACACTTTCTAACACCTTATCACCAAACTCATCTGCCCCTGTTACTCCATATAAATCCTACCGAAAGACAGTTTTCCAGTCTCCCCGTCCCCGCGCTCCTTTAGCAAAGGGATATAATAGACAAGCTCATCAAGCCTTAATTGCCAATTGTCCTTCTTCCCTTCCTAATGGTTCTGCTTTAAACCAAGGTGTTGACAGTCCAATGGAATCTAGAAAAGATCTATTGGTTGCACTAACTGAAACCCTTGTGAGTATCTTCCAAACCGCTGATGAACTTCCTATACCGTCCAACGTTGCCCAGAATTTACTAACAATTTATAAAATACTTAACAATGGAGCCACTGAGCTTCCTACAGTGGAATAGTCAAAGTATTCGTGCCAAAAAGCACGAATTACTTAACATTATTTCTCTGTATAATCCTGTCATTATTGCCCTCTCGGAAACATGGTTGTTGCCTGACTCCCGTTTTAGGGTACCAGGTTTCGCCTGTTTAAGGGAGGACAGAAGTGACGGGTATGGAGGTTGTGCTATCCTTATCCAGCACTCCTCTCCTTATACCCTTATCCCTATCCCTCTTCACAGCCAACAGATTAATGCTGTTGCTGTGAGGGCTTTCAATATCTCCTTCCTCTCGATTTATATCCCTCACCCCTCTCCCTCTCTTTTCCTTGAGCTAAAGTCTATTATCTCTTCTCTTCCTAGTCCTGTGTTGGTCCTGGGTGATTTTAACACTCATCACTCATTGTGCGGGTGTTATTACTGTGATGGATTTTCTCCTTCGTTGGTAGACATGATTGATGATGTATCTCTTTGCATTCTCAATGATGGCTCTCCGACTCGTAGGGTTAATCCAAATCAGAATCCTAAGACCGCTGTTGACCTTTCCTTATCTTCTCCTTCTCTTGCTTCCCAGCTATCATGGTCTGTTCTTCCTTCTACCCATGGTAGTGACCACTTCCCTATACTCCTCTCTATACATAATAGACATTCCCCTGCTCCCCCTCTAAATTCTTCCTCTAAATATAATTTAAAACAAGTTAACTGGAATGAGTATGCCGACTCTGTGGATTGCATGCTGGGCAATCTTCCTGAATTCGGTAATTTTGAGAATATCATTCTTTGCTATGATCGTTTTGTCTCTGCCATCTTGTCTGCAGCTGACTTGCATATCCCTAAAAAACACTCCATTCAGAATTGGATGCATTTCAATCCCTGGTGGGATCAGGAATGCTCTGATTCTGTCGATCGGCGAACATTTGCCGAAGAATCATATGCTGCCTGTATGATTATGGAGAATTACATTGAGTACAAGCGCAAAGATGCGAAATTTAGAAACTTAACTGGGAAAAAGAAAAAACTTGGATGGACTAATTTTTGTGAATCCCTTAGTCCTCGTTCTCCTTCCTCACTTGTATGGACGAATGTTAGGAGATTTCGTCGTTCTCTTAACAATAGTTCCAGTCCTACTTCCAATAATCCCTCTCTATGGCTTAATGATTTTGCTAACAAACTGGCTCCTCCCTTTGTACCATCTTATGATTTATTTGTATCCCCACTGATTGAATCTTCGGATGAAATGGATGCAAATTTTTCGTTCGAAGAACTCAAAAATGTCTTAACGGATTTAAGAGATACAAGTCCAGGTGAGGACTGTATCTCTTACTCTTTTATTGCTAGACTAAATGAGAAGTCTAAGAGGCACTTTTTAAATTTAATCAATAACATATTTCAATCAGGTAACATCCCCGAATCTTGGAAGTTCCAAAATGTTATTCCCATCCTAAAACCTGGAAAATGTCCTTCTGATCCTAATTCATACAGACCCATTGCTCTAGCTTCTGCTTTATCAAAAATTATGGAACGGCTTATAAAAAATCGTTTGGAGTGGATAGTGGAGAGCAGAAATATCTTAGCACCCTCTCAGTTTGGCTTCAGAAAGGGGTTAAGTACCACAGATAGTCTCAGTGTTTTTGCTACAGACATTCGACGAGCGTATGCCAAAGGAGAGTATTTGGTTGGTGTTTTTCTAGATGTTGCATTTGCATATGATAATGTTCTTCTTCCGGTACTCAGGCAAAAATTGCACCAGCTGAGTATTCCGCCGAGGATGGCTCATTTCGTATGTAATCTGCTGACCGGTAGATCAATATCTGTGAAACATCCACTTCTTACTATACCTCCCAGACTTGTCTGGAAAGGTTTGCCTCAAGGTTCTGCTCTAAGTCCTCTGTTGTATAATTTATACACTCATGACCTTGAATTGTCTGTCAATAGTTTTTGTAACATTCTTCAATACGCTGATGACATCGTCCTTTACTACAGCTCAAAATCTGTGGAGGACATAACTTATCGTCTGAATACTGCTTTACACTATTTAAACCAATGGCTCTCTGATCATGGCTTGGCACTATCAGTAGCAAAGTGCCGGGCGGTAGTATTTTCCAAAAAGAGAGTAACTCCTGATTTTCAAATTTATTGCGGTAATAATACTATCCAATTAGCAGAAAATGTTAAATTCTTAGGCATGATTCTCGATAAAAGACTGAACGGAATTGCCCATGCTGAACATGTCAGTAAAAAATGTGAAAAAGGCATCAACGCTTTAAGAGCTGTGTCTGGTGTGTGGTGGGGTGCACACCCTTATACTCTCAAACTACTGTACAATGCCATTATCCGTAGTCACATTGACTACGGATTATTTGTTTTAGACCCCTTTAACAAAGTTGCTACTGAAAAACTCAATAGAATCCAATACAAATGCCTACGAATTATTATAGGTGCAATGAAGTCTTCTCCCACCAACGCACTGCAGGTTGAGTGTGTTGATCCTCCTTATCCTATCCGTCGCCAATTCCTGTCTGATCGGTTTGTTGGTAAAATGTTACAGCTGTCATCCCACCCTCTATGGTCCAAGCTATCTGATTTAGCGGACCTCATTCCTCCGGGCAGGCCCCTACCCTACTTGCTCAATAGTTTCCTGAAATTTACCTCTCTTCCTCATCCCTTGTCCTCTTCTCCATCTAATCCTTTATTCTGTACACCTTATAAAGCTTCAGTACACCATCCTTCTGTTATCACTAATCTTGGTCTAACCAAGGGAGCTGCTGACACCAACACAAAATTTCAATCCATAGTAAATGAAAATTTTTCAAACCACATCCTCATCTTTACAGATGCATCAAAGCTTTCAAAAGAAAGCTGTGTTGGTGCAGCTTGCTGGATACCAAAATTCAAAATTATATTACAATTTAAATGTCCCCCCGAATCATCTGTGTTTACTGGAGAGGCTGTTGCTTTGTTAGAAGCAATCCGGTTCACAGACTCCCATGACTTTAAACAGACTGTTATTTGTACTGACTCTTTAAGTTGCATATTGGCTATAAAGGGAAATCCATTTCATAGTAAACTAAGGTCTTCAATTATTTTAAGGATTCGTGAAGAACTGTACTCATGTTATTTAAAGGGTTTGGATGTTACTTTGGCATGGATTCCAGGTCATTCTGGAATAAGTGGGAATGAATCTGCAGACTCGTGCGCAAAATTGGCCGTCCAGTGTGGTAATTCAGATCACTCTTCTATTTCGGCCCAGGATCTGTTGTCTCTTGCATTAACTCATTTGGATGTGTCATGGTCTGAATTCTGGGAATTGTCAAAATCTCAGAAAGGTAAATTCTATGGTGCTATTCAACCTAATATCCCCAGGCGACCTTGGTTTTTCTCCCAAAGATTTACTGAACGGAGGATTATATCAACTATTTGTCGCTTGCGCCTAGGACATGCATGTACGCCTGTGCACCTAGCTAAGATCAGGGTCAGGGACCACTCACTGTGTGAATGTGGCCTAGACGACGGTTCCCCTCCTCACATCCTTTTCACTTGCCCGAAGCTAATCCGTCCCTTATATGACGTCCTTCCTCATAAAGTTCCCCGTCCTCTTAATGTTCAATGTTTGTTAATGTTTGTGTTTAGTCCTCTTTGTAAATTTTTATGTAAATATATTAGATATAACAAAATTAAATTATAAGCTAACCTTTGTATTATATTTCTTATTACTAATCTCTGTGTTTTGTATATAATGTATTATAATAATTTTAACTTTATTTGTAGGTGAAGGCAATTTTTAACTGGATCTTTTTTTTTTCTACATGCATTTTCCTATCGTGTAACATTGTCTATTTTTTACCGTACAACCTCCTTCGTGTCTTCTCCATACAATGTGACATTGGCGAAGTGATATGTGCTCAACTGGCACGCTCGGAACGCCAGATTTAAAGAACCATACCATACCACCAGAATGAAATTGATCGAAGTTATCGTTATTTAATAAAAATTTTTAGATAGACTATTAATATAATTGAATTTTTCTTTGCTGTATCTATTTTAAATACCTACCTACCTAAACCTAAACTTCCCTCTGTAAAAAGCCATAGAGGTAACGTTTAATATTATTAAGCAAAGGCATTCATTTTTCTATTCCTTTGTCCAATTTCCCCCATTTTGCATAGAAGGCTTTGCTTATCTTTACTAGCAGAATCTAATGTATGTAGGCCAACAGCAAAATATATTGTACAAAATATGGATGTAACAGTACCTCTCGAAAATTCTCATGAGGAATTATTCAGTGTTTAAATGAAGCTTGACGCTGTAACCCGCATGTAACAGGATAGTCTACCTGTTAAGACCTTTAAACATATTCTGAAGGAATTGCGTGTTGAGTGGCGGAACATAACGCCTTGCTTTGCCTCTACTTCAAAGCGAAGATATAAAAATAATAAATTGGTATTTTTAAATGAAAAATTCTGGTAAATTGGGATTTACAACGTAATTTTCTACAGTGCGGTTAGCTAAAATCGTCATGTGGGAGACATTGAATATGTAATGCGACCGAGATGAATGGCATACGGTCGTAGTGGCCACAACTGTCGCAGCCGGTATTTGGATGTGCATACGTCGCTGGTCATCACGTATGCTGTTTCAGGCATTTCAGGCTCGCGTCTACGTACTCGTAGAATTCTCTTGTTCCGGGACAATGTACGGTAAAGGACTTTAAATCTATGTTACATATTTATCTTGTTACGCTACCAAATTTTTATACGTTTTCTAAATAAGTGTTTTTCTTTTCCAAGTGTGGAATAACTTTTTAAGTGTATTAAAAATATTTAATACTTAGCATTCTCTCTTGCCAAATATTTCAGAGAATTTACAGAGATGCTAAATATTTGTTTAAATTTATATTTTCATTTCATCGCTCTGGTGTCGCGGCGTTGAGTTCCGCCACTTAACACGCAATGCCTCCAGAATTCGGCGTAAAATGGAGAACGGAATACCTTAACACTAGGTTCCCTCTGCGTATCCTGCTGTGTGCGGGATACAGCGTAAACCTGATCCATTATTTGATTAAAAAACTTTAGATTTTATACTGATACTATATGTATAAGCAGAAAACAATAATTATATTAACAAATAATGATAATATATTGGTTTTCATCTTATCAATACAAATATATTTCTCATTGTGGTTCGTGCACTTATGAAAATTACGAAATTATTATAAACAATAAATAATCAATAATCAGCTTCACGCGTTACCCCGCACACAGCAGGGTAGGCAGAGGGAACACAGTGTCGACGCACTCCGTTCCCCACTTTCCGCCGAATTCCAGAGGCATTGCGTGTTGAGTGGCGGAATTCAACGCCGAGATATTTGCCTTGATACCAGAGCGAAGAAACGGACATATAAATTTAAGTTAATATTTCGTTTCATCGAATGGGGATCGAACCTAAAACCATCGTGTTACAGTCACACCCTTGTATCCCTGCGCCACGACGCGACGGCCTCAAACTCTTCATTTTTATTCTTTATTTTTTTTTATCGAAATAAATTAAAAACTATGAAATAGAAACGCGTTTTAAATACAAATAATAAAGTTTAAAATACAAATAATCAAATCTGAAATTGGCAACTTCAAATAGATAATTTGAATTGTTATATTTGTCATTGACTTCAGTAAGATCAATATCAACTGAAACGATCTCTTTATAATAAATGAATGTTTCATGAATTGGGACGAAAAAAGAACGTTTTAGTAGGTTTAATATACGTACTTACATATTTACTGCTCAGGTTTTATAAGATAATTTAAATAATTGTTTAAATAATTTAGATACTGCTAATGAATTCTTCTAAATTAAATTATAATAGAATAGAATAAAATAGAATATACTTTATTGCACACATAAAAGAAATATATAAAAAGAACAACACAAAAAAAATTGAAAGAAAAACACGTATGCAAAGGCAATAAGATTGCTTTAAGCAATCTCTACCAGACAACCTTTGAAACATTACGGATAAATGTAATGAGGAGAAAATAGATTTTTTTTTCCAGCTTCACGCTTGTCACCCATGTAGCAAATAAGGCAGAGAGAGCCTAGTGTAAGAACATTCCGTTCTAATTTCCCCCGAATTCTGAAGGCATTGCGTGGTGAGTAGCGGAATCTAACGTCGCGCTTTGCCTCAACACTAGAGCGGGAATTGAACCTGTAACTGTCAGTTACAGTCACACACTTGTAGCCTCAAATATAGTAAAATAGAAATGTAAGAATTAATTAATGTTCAATCTTAAATTCCATTCAGTTTTGAGATTACAGAACTTTCTCGAAATGTAATAAAATTTAAAATCAAGCTGTTTTAATATTAAAGAGTTACAACCTGCTCCAGGCTTTAAATGTATGCATCCTTTTTGTTCAGGATTGTAATACTCGTAGAACTTTCCATTTATTTTTAAAGGGTCCTTTCAACCCGTCCCTACATCCAAAAGTATTATTGGATAAGGGTAATAAAAGAAAATAAACTACTTATTCTAAATTCTATGAAACACTAAGACTTTATGAAAATATGAACTAACAATGGGGCCAGTCGTGGCGCAGGGGCAAGAAGTGTGACTGTAAAAGCAAGTGGTTGTGAGTTCGATGCCCACTCGAGGAAATGAAATATTTAAATTTATATTTCCGTTTCTTCGCCCTGGTGTTGAGGCAAACCGCGGTTTTAAATTCCGCTACTCTAAAATTCGGAGGAAAGGGGAGAACGGAGTGTCTTAACACTAATTTCCCTCTGCCTATCCCGCTGTGTGCGGGATAAAGCGTGAAGCTGATTTATTTTATTTTATTTATACATATATAATTATAAACATCATGATTTTAATAAATAAGCTATTAGGGTAATGAAAATTTCAAATTATATTACAATAAAAAAAATTGTCAGTGTTCCCTGGGGAAATAAGAGGAGTTATGTTAAATGAAGCGAGGAACAAGGCGTCCCGGCGCGACGGCTTCCGACAGCTTATGTATTTTTATTGTAAACTTAACTATGTTGTTATAATATAGATCATAGAAAATTATGTAACGTATGTTTTTTTAGCTTTACACTGGGAACTTAGGAACCTAGTGTTACAATATTCCTTTCTTATTAAGATACTTCCATGCTCGCTTGCCGCATTCTTGAAGCATTGCGTAGAGTGGCAGAACTTAACGCCGCGCCTAATGTAACGTTTTAATATTATACAATCTTATACTATTGAATATATGGAATAATTATTCAGCCATTTACATTTTATACTAAACTAGCGGCCCGCTCGCGGTTTTACCCGCGTGACCTATGTTATTATTAATTTCTGTCTCCATGGCTACGTCCTAGTGACGTCGATGCAAAATTTGAGACTCCTAGCATTTGTAGTAACGAAGTTTCATACAAACTTTCAACCCCAAAAACAACCCCTTAGAAGTCGAATATTGCAAATTCCCGTCTTAGCGAGCACCTACGTCCTATAAATAACTCCTAGATTCCTAGCACATGTAGTTTCTGAGATTTCGTGATGAGTGAGTGACTTTTCGATTTTTTATATAACTATTTTTTTATAACTTGAGTACAGACGCTGTTAAATAAATATAATAATAATTATTATTAAAGTTAAATATAATTCTATTAACAAATGTACCTACGTAGAGACATATGTATGTGTATTCTTTCCGTATGATATTTGTAACCGAAAATAAATGGATATTAGGCGAGCGTGTAATATGTGAGAAAAGTCGAAAAGGATAGAAAAGTGCTGAAAGAGCGAAGCGAAGCGAATTTGCTATCCATCGTCGAGTGGCACAATGTCGTAATTCATTGGGGGTGTGAGTGCACGAGAGCTATCGATAGCTAATGATGTTCATCTTTCACTGAAAAACCATTTCCTGAGGAACGTTTGACTTCTTATTGCTTTTGGCTATACTATATTTAATAGATGTGTGTAGTTGTTAAGAAACATATTTAACACCGTTGACGAAATCGTTTGGGATGTTTGTTCGATTTCCGCTCGAAAGGCTGTTGAAATTAACCTTAGTAGAGTGTTCATATTAGTTTTTTTTCAGGTTCATGGCATTTCAGGCATGTAACGGGGTAAATAGAAGGAGCCTAGTGTTAAGACACTCCGATTTCCACTTTCCGTCGAATTCTAGAGGCATTGGTGTGTTAAATAGCGGAACTTAACGCAGCGCTTTGCCTTTGTTTCGACATCAGAGCGAAGATATTATAGGAATAGAATCCACAACCAGTTGCGTTTACATTCAATCGCTTGTATTTCTGTGAAATAATTTAGTGTACATCATCTAATTATGCTAGATATATTTATTGAGAAAAAGTAACAATTTCATAAAGGACTTTAGAAAGAATAACCGATTAATAATATATTCCTGCTTATCTCACACGAGATGCACATCTCTATCTCTTTATCTCTATTAGTTTTAACACTACACTCAACAACTTCCACACCAATGTAAACTTATCTTAGAAATGATGCAAGAACCATGACATACCTCGTGGTAGCAAAGCTAATAAACGGTGAAAGTTCAACGTTACGACCGCCATTACTTCGTTTAGAAAAACATTTTCGCAAGATATTATCGTTTATTTGAATGTCATTCTTATATCGTCACTCTCTCCATAAAATCGACTGAATATAACGGGGCTTCCTGTTACAAGTACTTTTATCTACGAGTAACTTATTAGGCTCTACTTCTCTCTCATTCTCTTCTCTCGTTGTCTCATTAAATTTTATGTAGCTAAATAGTATGTGAAATTAAAATAAATATATATATATATATATATATATATATATATATATATATATATATAGAATTGGTTATATATATATAACCAATGCTATCGACATAGCCCAAAGGATTAGCAGGCTGAAGTGGCAATGGGGTCAAATGGTCACATTTGCCGCAGAACCGATGACCGTTGGGGGAAGCGCGTTCTAGAGTGGAGACAACGCCTCGACAAGCGTAATGTAGGACGTCCTCCAGCTAGATGGGGTGACGATATTCGCAAAGTGGCGGGCAGCGGCTGGATGCGAAGAGCTGAAGATCGAGCTCAGTGGCGTGTTATTAGAGAGGCCTATGTCCAGCAGTGGACGAGGACAGGCTAATGATGATGATAATGATATACATATATATGTATATCCTATAGGCCTCAACTATATGGATGAGGCCTACTAAACGCGACTGATTGTGCAATTCCATGCCTCCGAAATTCGGTGGAAAATGGAAAACGGAGTGTTTTAACACTAGGTTCCTAGGTTGCTGTGTGCGGGCATAGCATATATATATTTAAAACACGGAGAGTGTAAAAATTTCGATATCTCTCTACGGTATGAGTAACAATTTACAAACAAGCTGAAATGGTGCGGCAATTTAATAAGACCAGTTCTTTTGCCTTTGCGTAATTTACGCGTTGCAATTTCACCTCGATACCGGCGCTGATTAATACACTTATTATAATTCTACCTACTTTTTAACTTGTACTTAGTTCGAGAAATACCGACGAAATTCTTAATTAGTATATATTTATGTATTTATATAAATTTTTCTTATGCAATGTGACCGCGTTTGTTGTTCACAAACCCCCAAATGTTACTTAATTGGAACGGTAATATTTTATGAGGAAACTCTACCTAAAGTTTTTGCTTTCGACAGTCAAAAATATCGTAAAATATTTCTTTCTTTATCGGAATTAATTCGTAAAATAAATAATATTTCATAAATTTCAGGCCATTATTTAATCAGTTGCAACCGTAATCCATTATAATTTATATCAGTGGATAATTCATAAATTAATAATTAATTTAAAAATGTTATATCACGTTGTGTAAGTATTAGTTACTAATTAAATTACGTGAGCGAAAACTATGATTACGAAATGCTAATACATAACTAAGACAAATTCATTTTCTTAGGATATTAAATACACAGCCTTAACCTGGTTACGTTAAAATGACCTTAACAAATGAAAATTTATCAATTAGAAAATTAGAATTATGTAATTGACAAAAAAATTTCGAAAAAAATCTAAATTTAAAGTATTATTTCTAAATATTAATATTAATTATTATTAAGTAACATTAAATCTTTATACTTATATCATTAAATATTAAATCCAAAGTTTAACTTTTTTATAAATTTATTAAAACAAAAATGTATAAACCCATACCATACTAGTGAATTCGCCACAGATTACATAATAAATATTATCCAATAAAAAATATAAAAACAAATATCCACAGATAATTTAAAAAAAAAAATTCAATAAATACACAAAATTAAAAAAAACATACTCACAATTCGAACACAGCATAAACAGTCCGTTTAAGTATATCTTTATAATATTTAAAGAATACGTCACGAAAACAGCACTTCCTTCTAAACTAAGCAAGTATTTAAATGTTTTCCGATAAAAATCAACGAATCGGAAGAGCGATCTGGCACTGAGTGGTGCGCGGGCGCCGGTCGTGGGGCCACTGAGCCACAAACCCACCACCACCACCAACCGGTATGAAAGTCTGCAAGCTTACAAATTAAATTTCGTTAACAGCATCCTAGCACTGGCCTATTGGCTATTATGACAGATTTGCCAAATCTTGATGTTTCTAGTGTATTTTTGTCCTCGTGTAAATAGAAAGTGTTACGGAAATACTCGTATAGGAATCAATAATCTCATAATCGATCTCTAGCGAAATCTATAGTCTTTATTATGTTAAATTACGACGTTTTTAATTAACTAGAAACTGATTTCTTCATAAAATTATATAATTATATCGATTTTGCTGGTCTGTTTGGTTATTTCTAATATTAGATTAGACATATTTAATATATTTCTATATAAAAATCTATTTGTAGATAATCAGTTATTTAAATATCAGATTTTTCTAAATATTAACGTCGGCATAGATATACTAGCTATAAATATTCGTATATAAATAATAAATATATTTGGGATATGAAACAAGAAACCATTATCTTTGAAGGCAAAACCATGTCGTCTAAAGTACATTGTTAACTAAAGTAGGTTACTCTAAAAAAGAAAATAGAAGGGTTTCAACAAAACAAACCTCGTTATTACAATACAAGAACAAAACGTTGTTTAACAAACACAAACAAACTACTGGCAACATGCGATTGATTTTTCTCTTCATATTTCTTTTCTGTTACCAAACAAAAGCCTAATTAAAGCTACTTTCAGAACAAAAAGGCATAATTATTCTAGCTTTGAAGAATAACACCACTTCAGTAGTAGACACATTCATAGTTCTCGCCGGCCCGGACGTTATTTTTTAAAAACCTCTCTTTTCGATTTATATTCGCTCTCCATGTCGACAGAATAGAAGCTGAAATTTATTTTTATTTATTTACGTGTTAACAACTTCCTCTGTTTTATAATTTTAGAGTGGTTTGTTAAAACAATATAATATAGTCATTTTCTTTTTGATTTTAATTTGAAGTGAAGAATTGAAGTGAAATTAGAAAATCGGTTAAGTGCGAGTCGGACTCGCCCACCGAGAGTCTCGTATCAATTTCGGGATTATAATTTATAGTTAAGCCAAGAGGTACAACTTATAAACGTGGACAAACTTAAGTATGCAAATTAATTAATGAACTCCACTACTGCGGTTCCGCCTCTCAACATACCTCGAAAATTTGCTGGAATGTGAGGAACGAATATTGCTGTATAGTGTAGTGTCTTAACACTACACTATACAGCGTAATACAATGTGTAGCTGAATAAAAAAAGAAAATGAATTAACTGATAAGATTTTTTTTATTTACCAAAGAATGACGCCGATATGACAAAAAACATAAAGAAATAAGTTCCATTTCGACAGAGCTATGAGATATAACTTTTAAGCTATTATTATTTACCCGTAGGACGTCCTCCAGCTCGATGGGTCGACGATATCCGCAAAGTTGCTGGCAACGGCGGGATGCGAAGAGCTGAAGATCGAGCTCAGTGGCGTGCCATTGGAGAGGCCTATGTCCAGCAGTGGACGAGGACAGGCTGATGATGATGATGATGATTATTTACCCCGCTATTATTTCATATAAATTATAAACTGAAAATGAAGATCGCAGACACTGTATGATTATACCCCGCCGTTATAGTCCAAGTAACAGAATATTCAATGATATTGCGTCGTGCCTTCTGAACGATCCTGGTTAAATATTTTATGAACAAGTGCCGTTACTCTTTGAATAATCGCCGAAGGGAATTGCTTTTCCGTATTAAAATTTAATTTACTTTTTATTGTAAGTTGCTATTTTATCTATATGTAAAACATTTTTTGTTTTAATTAACAAAAATATTAATGTAAATATATGCGATTGTAACTAGAAACTGTTGAGAAAAAAATTAAGATAGGTATGATTCTTATTGGAAAATATCTGTTAACGCGATGGTTGCAGGTTTGATTACGGCTTGATTGTTGTTGTTTTAATAATGTTCATTTACCCAATCTGAATAGACAAAGTTCGACAACGTTACCCCTGGCCCCCCTCTTAATAGAACTCTCTGATCTGTACATTTCGCTCTAAATACAAAAGATACTTAAAATTTGTGATAAAGCTATAATTATTTGTACCGTTATTATTATTTTCTTGAAATGATATGAGGAAAATTGGTTATGATTTTCTTTTATAAAATAACTGCAAATTTTACTCTCTTTACATATCTATCTCTACTTTATTTATATCATTATTTTTGAAAACCTCAATATCTCCATGTAATGTAACTCTTATTTATTACCTGTAATATTACATTTTGGTTACTTGCTGCAGTTATGTAACAATAAAGAAATTACTTTACCGTTTCTGAATAAAGAAACCGGTAAAATGTGAGGCGGACCCACATACCAAGGGTTCTGTATGGACATTTTGTGTAAAACTAACTTTAATTGTATTTTTGCCAATTTTCATAATTGTAGGTCCACGGGTAGTGCTCTATAGGTATGTTATATGTTGAAAAACTAGGCATAAACGCTTGTTTCTTATGACTCCGTTGACTAAGAAGCTTAACTTGAATATTTGATATTAATTTCAGATTGATACATTCATGTCAACTTGATATAAACGATCTTGACCGACGTCAAATAAAATGATCTTTTAATAGTTCCTTTTCTATTTTTTGAAGTACGGAACCCTAAAAAATCATATAAGCCATATGTATAATAAACAACAGTAACTATATGATTTTGCATATTTACATAAGCCTAGGTGACCTTTATACATGATTTCTAAAAAAATTTCAATTGTAGCTTATGTTTATATTATGTAGGTATGTAGTTACCTAACAAGTTAGAAATCTATATAATATATAAAAGGACTTGTCCTCACTGACTGAGGTAAGACGCACGCACAGCCGTAACCGCTGATGGTAGAAACGTGAAATTTGGACAGATGTTTATCTTCGTAATCTGGACATCCACTAAGAAGGGATTTTGAAAAATTTTAACCCTAAAGGGGCGAAATAGGGGTTGAAAGTTTGTGTGGAAAAAAATTTAAATCGGCACCGATTTTTATAAAATTTGAACACGTGTTTTATGGTTTATTAGAATTCACCCCTAAGCAATACGCAGGCGAAGCTGCGCGCGTCCGCTAGTGTAATATAATTGTTAAGTTTTCTTCACCAATACCGCCCATGATCCAGTCGTATCGACCTGCAAAACTCTGTCGCAGGTAGGCCAGCACACAGCAGAATAGACAGAGGGACCCTAGTGTTACGACAATCTGCTTCCCGTTTTCAACCGAATTCGGGATTCATTGCGGTTTAAGTAACGGAACTTAATTCCACGCTTTGCCTCGACACCAGGCATTTATTCCCTATAAATGAAAATATAAATTAAAATAAATATATCATTGCTTCGAGTGAGGATCGAACCTACAACCAGTCACGTTTACAGTCACACTGGTGCCACTAGTGGCCTAATGTTTATTTTAGTAATAAACTCCCATTTGTACGAGGACCATTAAATGTACGAAAACGAACTAACAGACACTAGTAGAAAAAAAGATTTTAATAAAATCGCCAATAAACGCTTTTCCACATATATATGTGATACAAAACTAAAGGTATTTCGTAGAGTTTAGTATGAAAATAGTTTCGTCTTTGATGAAGGTTCTCTTAAAGTTTAACTTGTTGCTATGACCGTAAAACCCTAAGTAGGTCTTATACTAAGTAATAAAAACATTCCAACAATGTTTACTGCGTTATAGTAATTGTTATTTACTCTTTTAACAACATTTACTAAGATATATATTAAAATGTAATGTCTAATGTCTGTGTCTGTACGAGTACACAACTAACCAAGACATTTTCATAAAATTATAAGAAATTTTAAAATGATAATCGTAAAAAGAATTAACTTGTTACATTTAGTGCAAAGGCTTAATTATTAAAGGTAATTAATTATAAGAAATTAAGCTAAAAAATTTTTTTCTCTTCACGCTGTATCCCGCATGTAGCAGGGTAACCAATAGGAGGCTATTGTTAATACAAAAGAATACATGACAAATACAAAATCTAAATATTTAATTTCCTCAAGTGGGAATCAAACCCAAAACCTGACGCATTAACAGTCACACTTTGTGCCCCTACGCCACGATTGGCCTCATTTATTTACTAGAAGAAACGAGAATAAATAAAATTAAATAATTAATTAGAATTAACCAATGCTACATAATGTTAATACTAAATAATTTCTCATTATGAATATCGTGGTATAGCACCAGCTCGGTTGCGCACGCGCAGTGCTCTATTGGCCGAGTGTAGAGCTTCCGCGTCGCGCCACGCAACGGTTGCGCAACCGACCACACCAACCATCACACTGGGTAGACAAGACCATGAAACATATACATTACTTCATTAACAAAAATTAAACCAGCTTCACGCTGTCGTTGTCTGTGTCGTCACCCAGAAGGAACCTAGTGTTGAGACACTTCATTCACCACTTACCACCGAATTCTGGAGGCATTGCGTGTTGAGTAGTGGAATTCAACGCCGCGTTTTGCCTCGACAATAGAGCGAAGAAATTAAAAAAAAAAAAAAATTGAAGTAAAAATATTTGTATTATTGTATAACAGTGTATAGTAATTTTAGGAAATTTGAGATTGAGACCACGCAATGGATTGTATACAAGTTTATTTAATAGACAACTAACGTTTATTTAGCAGTAAAGAACGGGCTGGGGCAAAACGGGTTTTGCGGGATTCGTACGTCATCCCTAGGTCTTGCGTAAATATAAATTGTTTTCCTGTTGTTATACTTGGTGGAAGTTGACTTTATAGTTACAAATATTGTATCTACATATTTTTATTTATTCGCTCTGGTGACAAGGCAAGGCGCGGCGTTGAGGTCCGCCTTCCGCCGTACTCAAAACACCTCCAGAATTCGGCGGAATCCCTCTGTCTACCCAGCTGCGTGAAGATTAATAAGAAAATTATTTCTTAATTTCTTCTTTTAATTTGAGGCCGTCGTATGGGAACAAGTGTGCGACTCTAAATTCGTAAGATGATTCTTAAATATTTTTTTTATATCTTCTTTTAAACAGAATACTAGGTATTTATATATATGGTTTAGATACGTATTGTCGTCTATATAGCGTTTAATCTCGTGAAAACTCTCGTGCATGAAACTAAAAGCTTTGAAATTTAATGTCCTGACCGCATTAAACGGTCACCTAATGTTACTGACGGTAATATTAAGCTATCATTTTCACACTCGAGCAAACGCTTGCCTATTATTGTTTGGAAATTTCGGGATTACCAAATACAAACTCACACCTATAGCAATTAACCAAATATAACTCTACTATACTATTTATATTTTGTAACTTATCTGTATCCTATATCCTGTAACCTAATATTAACATCCAATTTCCAGCGGAATTCAACGCCGCACATTGTCTTCTTCCAGAGCTAGAAATTCAAAATAGTTCATTCCCTCGATTGGGATTCGAACTTAATTATCAGTAAAATATAATACTCGTAATATAATTTTATATTTGTGTATAATTACTTATTGATATGCATTAGAATAAATAAGACTCAAATTTAATTAACTAAAAGTTTATTTATTTACTATTATAATAATATTAATTTCATTCAGTCAAAATTAAATCTGCTTTACGCTGTATCCCGCATATAAAGGGTCGGCAGAGGGAAACTAGTGTTAAAACACTCCGTTCCCCACTTTCCACCGTATTATGGCGGCATTGCGGCTTTTGACTTGGTACCAGAACGAAGAAATGAAGATATTAAGAAATAATAATTCATTCCCTCAAGTGGGAATCGAATCTGTCGCGTTACAGTCACACCCAAGCTCATTCACCACGACGGCCCTTTTTTGCAATTTCATTCAAAATTGATTCAATTAATAAAAAAAAACGTAACCACCATTGATATCCCATAGTATACCATCACGCTTATATGTTCGCTGCCACATACAATATCTCCAATAACTAATCAACTAGGAATTGTTAATAATTAGAAGCGGAATTCCGTAATTGCAATGTTCTTGTCTAATGTTGAATAACTGAAGGTCGTAATGTTAACTTTCTGCGTGTTATATGTGCACATAACATAATACACCGAACGAGTAATGGCTCGTGAGTAATTGTTTAATGATATGTAAAAGTATGAATTCTTTTTGTAAGAGTTTTTTTTTAGTCTTTTTGTTATCTCTATTTTTTATTCTCTATATAGTCTATTTTCTGCATCTTTTTGCTCGGTCACGATGATAATGAGAAAGTTCGTGTCACACCGACATTTTAGTAACTACAAAATTACATTTCAACCAATATATTTAAAGTGCCTAAAATAGTAATCAGTACAAAAACAAAATAATATTTAATTTAATTATTTCTTTTAATTGTTTAATTTAGTAGATATAATTTAGATTATAGATTTATTTATTTGTATATCGACACAATGGTTGCCGCTTACAAAAGGTCGAAAAATTACACAAGCAAAAATTTACCCCATCGTTTCATATTTCCGTATTATAAGTAGGTATATCCTTATAAGGTAACTCAAGAGGAATTCAAGAAATTATTATGTTATACTTGCTGTTTAATTTATTTTTATTACATTACATAAGTTTTTATTTTTTAATGCTTATGTCTTACTCATTGTCGAATGTAAAATTCTCCGTTTTTATATTGTAATATCTTGAGGCCAGTAGTGGCGCAGGTGCAAAAGCGTGTGACTGTAAGCGCGACAGGTTGTGGCTTCGATTCCCACTCGAGGAAATAAAATGTTTAATATTTTCGCTTTGGTGACAAGGCAAGACGCAGCGTTGAGTTCCCCCATTCAAACTTCGACGGAAAGTGGAGAGCGGAGTCTTAACACTAGACTCTCTTTTCCTATCCTACTTCATGAGGGAACAGCAAGAACCTATTAAGGTGGTTATATTAAGCCATTCCAATTGAATATCATTTATAAAATTCAAAATAAAATATATTTAAACCTACTTTTAAAAGCTTAATATAAAACAAAATACATAAAAAAATATAAAAACGACATTTTACTTTCACGGCCATGACAAATTCTTTGCTAACATATGTAAAAAAAAAAACTGTAACAACACATTTGACAGACAATAGCTAAGGTCACAGCGGTCCTCATCCTCATTATTTTCCAAGCAGATGAACTTATTTCGCTGTCAGTTTGTGCAACCCCTAGTTTCTACGTACTTGACCCTAATGATCGTACAAACGAGTCCTTTCTGCGCTTAGAATGGCTGCTTAAATGTAACACGACCAGTTTAGTAGGGCGTTTTATAGATCCAGTCTGTTTAGTGCCGTCAACATTCTAGATTATTCGTATTTTATGTTTTGGATTGAGTATAGTTTTGTTAATTTATTTAGTTATGATTTTAACTTTGGCATGTGCTTTTGTCTCGCTTTAATAATAAAAATTGATGAGGCTGATTGGTGGGATCGTTTTTAAAAGCTCCCTAAATAAATAAGAAAACTAAATCTAGTTCTTGGCGGAAAATGGGAAACAGTTTCTTAACACCAGGTCCGTCTGCCTAACCTGTTGAATGTGAGATACAGCGTGAAGTTAATAAAAAAACAATCTAAATCTCAACTTGGTCAATTTAGATTCTTATTGAATTTCATACGTTCTCTTTTATTTAGAAAATTGAACTCTAGAAAACTGTAGACAAAATGTGTATTTTTAATAATTTTGAACAAAGGCAAACAAAAATCTTTTCTCTCCTAGATTAAAGTCTAATAGTTGCTTATCATCAGAACTACTGCCGTTATAACAATATTTTAAAATAACAACATATTTAGCAACACTTTAAAATAAACATAAAATATAGATGCGGAAAAGGTAAAATGAATACACAAAATAAAGTCGTCATATAATTTTATTTTTATATAAAAAATCAAATGCACGCATCCATACATCTCCTCACTATATATAAATACAATAATCTTGCATACGCAAATATTCAGAAAATAGCATTGGCTAATAACCACGTTTAGCTAGCATTTAAAATCTACGTAAGATTCATTTAACGTAAATATTTTTATATTACATGTGATACGGGGTAAGTATTCCATTCATTATTTTTTTTATCTAATGGTTTTTTTTAATAATTTCAATTAAATTTCAACATATATTACACATTGTAGATTTTTGCTATAATTTCGAATATTCGGCAATCACATGAAGCAATTACATCTATTATAAGTACAAGAAAAACCTTAACGCGAAGGAGCTGGCACGACGAAGTTCTAAATGTGTTACTATAATAATAAAAAAAATTAAGTTTAACACCTAAATACATTTCTACGTACATGAAAATATGTACGTCACACAAATAACAATATACACAATAAATAAGATGATGGAATGTTATTATCAGATATACGATAAAAAAATAATGCTAATTTCGATAATGATAAATTATAGCAAAAATACTTGTTTAATATATATATATGTAGGCCACGAATAGCGATGTCGTATGCGCTTGCGCCGCCTTTGCACGAGTCCGACCGGCGTCGCTATCACTAAGAGTACCAGGGTGTTCATACATACCTGAAAGAAAATGAAATAATATTATTACTAAAAATATGGTTTTTCTATGTAAAACACTAATGGTACATGCCTTCTACTTTGCCTACCAGTTGGCCTTCTCGCAGAGTAAACACAGGGAGCATAGTGTTAATACACGCCGCTACCCATTTTCTACAGAATTCTGGTGTTGCGTGTTCATGCCTCCACAATTCTGTGGAAAATTGGGAACGCAAATGCCTTCACAATTTAGCGCAAAATGGGAAACGTAGTGTCTTAACACTAGGTTAGTTAGGAAGCTATAAATGTAGTGTAGTTATAAACAAATGGAAAACATTGTATTCTAATGCAATAAAATGATGTAATATATAGGCATGTGTGTTTCATTACGTATAATTAGAACAATGTACGCTTTGCGTGCATATAATTATATATTACGAATATAAGTTAAAAACGAAACTGTGCTACTTATACTGTACATAACATTTATCTACTTATATCATTTGCTGTATAGAATTCTTACAAATTGGTAATAATGTTGAAGAATTATTTTTTTTCAGACATTTTAGTAAGATCTTCAAGTATATATACAACATAACGTAATACAGTTTAATTTAATAGACATCGGTTTATTATAACAATAAATTTTTAGATATTGAAAGACTTTAGGTGGATTTCACTAAAAGGAATTTATATTTTTTTGGTAAATTCGTTCGATTTGATGATTCGTGATCATTTTCATTTTAAAGACAATATCCATAGATAAAAAATCTAATAGATAAAAAAAATTAAGGGTTTCAAAAATGAAGGGTTCGATGAGATACAGTTTTATTACATTTAATATACATATAGATGTTTACAAGCCTACATCCTCAAAGTGAGGGTATGGAACCCACCATCATAGCGTGCAGTTGAGCAAATCCGAACCACAAAGAAAAAATAACCACATACATACAACCTGTTACACCTCGATGACCGTACATTGAGCAATTATGACGGCATCATTATTTCCATAGATAATAATTGTTCGCAGTGCGTGAGAAATTGTGAAATTAATAAACGCGTAAAAACTATTATAATAGGCCAGTTATATTTTTAATTTAGTTTAAAAGATATAAACGTTGTTATAATATATACGATTACTAGAGCTAGAGGCGTATAATGAACGCTTAATTGTATTTAATATGCAACCTAATGCTGACACGATGGAAACGATGACAGCTATCAAATAGCTAAGCATTTTTTTATACTACAAATTATAGTTATTAATATTGAACTTTTACCTAATTGAAAGTGTAAGTTTGTATCTGTTTTTTTTTTTCAGTGGACAGAAAACATTTATTTGCATTCTTTTTTTGGGGTTGGTTTGTTTTAAAAGGCAAAACTTAATCATATTCGGTTAGTTTGTGGTTCACGAGACGTCGCCGTAACAAATTTTGAAATATATCATATTTATTATATACACATTCTCATCTCATCTTGAAATATTATATATACCGCCTCCGTCTTGACGTGCGAATTAGTCCACCGAATCCATAGTATAGTGCAGGTTTCGATTAGTCAGTCAATCAGATCTCAGTTTATTAAAATATTCCTATATTTCTCAATAAAAGCATTCATACTATCATTCCAATCAAGTTTCAGTCCAATCACACATACAATATTTTATCTTCGCTTTAGGATCTATCACTGACCGGGCGGCTAGTGCGCGTGCGCGTCGGAGTACAGCGTAGTCGCGATGTAGGTGGTGGGCACGAACCCTTCCTCGCGCGTGTGCTGGCGCCGCACGCGCGTCCAGCCGTCGCCCGCGTCCGTCTCCAGCACCAGCAGCCGCTCGCCGCACTCCATTTGCATCGTGGAGCCAGTTCCGTTCGCTGATCGTGTAAATAAATATCATTATATACACTGATATTAAGTAAATAGATTTACAACTGGTTAAATTAATTTTGGTTATTAAATTTCAAACAGTGCGATGTTAAAAATAAAAGAACTTTATTTCTTAGCGTCACGCTATATCATATATATCACATTTATTAGGATAGCAGAGGACCTGTGTTAAGAGAACCTCTTCAAACGATAAACGAGTAAATAATAATAATTCATTTTTTTTAATGCAAAATCTAACCCACGATGGTCGTGAGAATAATTGTTTACTTTTATAATTAATGACAGCATCAATAAAATGTTTTATAAGCTCAAATTTTTTTTTTCAAATAAAATTTAAAATGACATTTCACAAGCAACAAACAAAAAACAACAACAAACCTTCAAAAGCATAAAGCGCTTTACAATAGCCGAGCGGCTGCAAATCAGCTTCATAATAGTAATCAAAGTCGGACTCGTGGTCATCGTGGTCATCGTGGTCGTCGTGGTCGCCGTTCGCGTGGTCCGCGTGTGCGGCTGCCAGCTCCCCGCCGAGGCCGGACTCGGGGGAGCCCCCGGTGCGGCCCGCCGCGGTGGTCGCGCCTGCGGGCCCCGTGCCCGTGCCAGTGCCGGTGCTGACTGACGACTCTGACGCTGAGCGCGATAGAGATTCGCTATTTGATCCGATGCTAAAAAAAAATATTGATAAATAATTATTATGAGGTCGTCGTAGCGCAGTGATACAAGCGTGTTACTTTAAACATGAAAGTTGTGGATTCGATTCCCAATCGATCCCACAACCAAAGAATTTATCATTTAATATTTTCTTTTTCTCGACCTGGTAACGAAGCAAAGCGCAAGTTCCCCAACACGCAATGCCTCGAGTGTTCCGAGGAAAATGGGAAACGGGACTTCCCTTTCTCATTCTATCTTATCTTAATAGGGAGTGTCTTAACACTAGGTTCCCACTGCCCATCTAGCTATATACCGAAAACAGCATGAAAAAATAAAAAAGAAATCACACACCTTGTGGCTTGCGTAGGCGCTGAACCATTGGTTCTGACGGTGGGGTGGATTGGGGGAGCGCACACTTGATTGTTGGCCTCTGCTAGGAGCTCTTCATATTTGCGTAGTTGCGCCCTCAACTTTTTCAATTTATCACAACATTCATTTAACTGACCTGGAAACAGTTAAAACTGTTAAATATGTAGTTTTTGGCACCTTGTAACAGCCAAATTAATTATAAATAATATATCAACAAAGATGTTTCGGATAAGACTGGTATTATATATACATATTTCCAGTCTTCAAGTTATTAATGTCATTAAGAAAAAGAACAATCTTAGGCAAATTAAAAAAGTAAAACTAAGAAACGCTGACAAAATCAAACCTTCTACAGTCATTGGATCTCCTAGTGTGGGGTTTGTTTCGTATACACCTTTCATTTTCATCAGTCCCTCCATCGCGGCTTGCTCTTGAAAAACCTGAAACAATGTATGGCATCAATATTGTAACTTTACCAAGTATATTTTTATTAATAAATGCGAAAACAATTTTTAGCTTCGAGCATACTGCATATAGCAGGGTAGGTGGATAGTGTAAAGACAGAATGTTTGAGACATTGCGTTTTGAGTAGCGGAGCTCAACGCCGCCGTTTGCCTAGATACCAGAGCTTATTCCCCTGAGTGGTAATCGAACCCACAACTATAGCGTTTAAAGTCGTACGATTTTCCACACGATCATATATATCATAATAACTACCTGCTTGGTTAATTCTTGAACTTTCGCTTGCAGTTTCTTTTTCTTCTGATTAGGTGGCAAATCTGAATAATCCTCCTTTCCGTCCGTCGACATGTTGTTCTGTAATTTTGCAATATCTTGTATTATACAATATTTATTCCACTTTAAAACGTAAATAAGATTTTTTTTTAAAACACACAAAGAAATATTATACAGTATAAATTAAATTCTTCTTTTACTTTTTATTTAAAAATATTTTACACAATTATATTTGAATTCTTTTTACATTTAAAAATCACCAAAAAACACATTGTAATTATAAACTAAGCTCGCAAAGCAGAAAGTTGATAAACAAAGTTAGTAAAATAGTTAGTAGTTAAGGATAATGAAGTAATTTATATAAATGGAAGTTAGTAATATAAGAGTGTATTATATAAAAAATAAATCGTTCCTTACAGACCGTGTTAAAATATTATTAGAATTCGTCATATTAAAAAAACAACAATAATAAATTTTGAAAGTGATGCATCAACATAGATGACTAATAGCGCTTTCAAATGCCTAGTCTTTTATGTCAATAATAATAAAAACTGGTTTTTCCCTCCTTCCATCAACATCCTTAATTATTATAAAGAATCCATTTTGTACAGTCATTATTAATTGGTATTACCCTAAATTGCTTAAATTTGTTAAAAACATATAAACATTTTAAAAATGTTTATCTTGGAGTCACAGTATGTTCACACTTTTTAAGTTTTTTAAAATGTTTTTCTTTTCTTAATGTTGAATATCTTTAAAAATGTTAAAAATCATGATTATTATTCATGGTTATTGTGCACATGTGTCACATCGCAGTGACACATGTGCACAATAACCATGAATAATAATCGAGAGGTGTCAGTGAGCTGTGTGTGCAGACATTTTTCCTTGTTAATTAAATTGATAATGAAAAACAAGTTACAAGTTGTTTATAAATGAAACTGTTTGTAATAATGTACCAAATTTTATTGTGATATAAAATAAATAAAATATAATCGTATTAAAATGAAGTTAAATATAAAATCATACTTTTACAGCGCCCCCCAGGCGAACACAATATGTATGTTTAAATAGTTTTGCGGACTATTTGGCGCCCCTTTATGAGCGGCACCCGGGGCATGATGCCGCCCTCCCTTGCCAATCCCCTCCCCCCTCCCTCACTACGCCGCTGATTTCAAATACATTGAATAAATTTACTTATATTATATTTTACAGATTTTAATGAAAGTTATCGCATCCACATTACAAAAAAAGTAGTTTCATTTACAAACATTCTTTATTTACCCATATATTATACAACAAAATGTAACAATACGAAATGTTTATTATGTATCAAAAGAACGCATCTAGTGACCCGAATACCGATATCAACAATTCCACACCGACACACAAACTGACCTTGAAGGAGTTGCACGCCTCAACGATCTTCTGTTGCCAAAGCATTAGACGGCACAACGAGACGGAAGCAAAAAAATATATATTAAATAAAGAAAAACAGTGGAAATAATAAAATGGAAAACGCCAAAGATGGAAAATTATAAAACGATGTAAAGAAATAAGGAAAAAATGTGCTTTACGTGAGTTGGGCAAATTTTAAATTTACCGTGGATGTGTACTTATTCATTGTATTTTTTTTAATTGATGTTTTTAGTTACGGTACTTTCCTTCGGACTTTAGAATTCTAATACTACTAGGCACCATCTTTGGATTGTGGGTTCAATGCCTGTTCGGAATGATAACAGGACAAATACCGCATTATGTTTTTTTGTATATACATATATGTTATTTATAATGACGAATTATGTAATTTTCTTAGTATTAAAAAGTATTAAAATAATCATTTTATTATACAGAAAATTTTGATAGACACCAAGAAAAAAAACAAATCACAACAAAAAAACTTCAAACAACTTCAATATTTTTAAACATATTATTATGAACAAGCACAAAATCCACACTCGAAAAAAACCAATGGACATTATTTATTAATGACAATTAATGACATTATCTTTTTACAAGAATCATTTTAAATGAAAATTCGTATGTGAAAGGAAATAAGCCATAACATGCATACAACTTACATCCCCACTAACTTACTTTTGTCCGAGACGCCGCCGCATTATATGAACGAATGAACCCAAGTTAGGTAGGGATCGGGGTAACAGATAAAAAAAATATTAGTATTCAAATAATAATCATACACAAATAAAAAAATAACTTAAATATAATAAATAATTTACTAAATAACCAATATATTCCCGCATGCATAACTATGTCAAGCTTAAGCTTATGACAGCCCAATTAGATTTTATAAAAAAAAATAGTAAAACACACACAACAAACATACCTACATACCATCAATTCTCACATTCTAACTCTTAAATTAAAATAAGGCCATTTTAAAAGCGAAATGTGTGAGATTGTTTTAAAAAATACATTTTAAAATATGTTTAAAGATTTTTTTTTTTTCATTTTTTTTACACATTTAGCTTAGGAGATATTGCAACTAAAAATGTATTATATGTGAATGTCTCTATAAAAACCATACACACCATAGATTGCTAACACGTATATTTTTATAGTATTATTTTTTCATGTTTAAATATCCAATTTTACATTCATTAAAATTTTACTCAATTCTTAAATTATGAAAAGAGACCTAATAGCTTAAATGACCTAATTTTTCAAAACAAAATAAATGAGGTAAAGTTTAATGGTTAGACACATATCATCGTCCCTAATTGCATTATAATAGCCTAAAGTATGACAAAGTTAAATTGTTTACTTATCTTCTTAATAGAATTCCTTGCTTTGTATATACATAATCACGACTGTTATTTTGATATTCAATAACTTTCAAAAATTTTCAAAATATCTAAAATCTTTCCATCATTCTAGAATATTTAATGTATCACACCCACAGAACAAGTGACCTAACTCAAAAACTTATTATTGCCATCACTATTGATACCTTCCTTAAGTATGATGAGTTGATGCCGTCATCGAGCTATCAAGGCAGAAGAAGTATACAGAGATCATAGCATCCAACATTTCATTCTCTGGCTACCACACTAGAGATAAATTGTGAAACTAAACATTACTAAGTAAGACTTAGGCCTTTTATTTAAAATTGTAAGCTAAATTACTATTTTCTAAATGCCATATATATATTAAATAATATTTACCTACATGAAAAATATATAACCTCACCTTATTAGAACTGAATATAGACAGCAGTCCACCCCTCTTCTTGACCCTGTTCCCGGAGACGGTGCCGCGCGCCGCCGTCAGGTGGTTGTGGGTGTGGTGGGGCGCCGCGGCGTCCGTCGCGTCCGCTCCTGTCGCCGGCTCGTAGCGGAAGTCCTCGGGGGGCACGAAACCGGATTTGTACCTTTCTATTACTAATAGTGTGTCCTGAAAATTATAATGGGGATTCTTAGTTCTCTTCTGAAGCCAGTCGTGGCGCAAGTGTGACTGTAAACGCCACGGATTGTGGGTTCCATCCCCACTCAAGGAAATTAAATATTAATTTAAATTTATATTTCCCTTACGTCGGTCTGGTGTCGAGACAAAGCGCGGCGTTGAGTTACGCCTCGAAAATGGGGAACGGAATGTCTTAACGCAGAGGGAACCACCAGGACTTAGTTGTATTAAATAAAATAAGAAGAGAGAAATTCCGTTCAAATTCAAAAAGAAAGCGGGAAATGCGGGTGTGGTCTCTTTTCACTACGTTTTTATTGCGTTCCTAAAAAATAAACGAATAAATAGTTGAATATATAACAACTAATATTATACCGTATAGTGTGAGAGGGAGTTTAACCCCATCATCATCATCATCATATCATAAATCAACAATTATTGCGCGAAAGTGCCCCATTACAACCCTCCGTGAGATGTATTGCCCCTTAACCTCTTCAATTACGTTGTTTTACAAAGGATGGAGTTAAAGTTCCCACTTTATAGTCAACTCTAGTGGTTGAAAATAGTAGTAAAATTACTAATAAAATGCTTAATGATCAAAGAAAATCATTACAAGTTTTTAACAAATTATCAAAAATTAATGACATAAATTAATAAAAGGACTAATTGAAATGTGCTCAAACAATAGTTATAGGTTCATTTCCCACCCAAGGTAATGGCTATGTTAATTTTCGTCTTTATGTTGGAATTTTATCTTTATTGTTACTAAGTTTATGAGAAAAAACGAAGTTTATTAAATAATTTATCAAAGCTGATTATAAAATAACTTCAGGCACTTAAATAAGACACTACCAATATTTTTATTCTTTCATTTTATATATCTATTCCCCTGAAGTGGAATCGAATCCACAACTAATAAGAAACACATTAATTTCTCACCTCTTTTTCATTAATACTCTTTGCTGCTTGTTCCATTCCGTTAAGGCACTGCGTGATTATTGGGAACACCTTCCTTTCCACATCTACTGAACTTATCATAAAGTTCTTTACATTTTTTATTCTTTTTTCATCTAGATCCTGCAAGAAAGAAATAAAAACTTATTAACAACACAAATTTAATAATTAAGTCATATAACGGATAAAGTAGACTATTATTTTCTAGAAATACGTTTTTCATTTCTTTATAATTTAATATGGTTACCCCACAAGCGACCCAGTTGGCTCCATGCCAGAGTGCAAGTCGTAGGCGCCGCACTCCAGAGAGAGACATTTCACAGAATCGTGTCAAAGTTTAAATCACTTCCTATTATTAAACATTGTTATGTAAGCTTATGGTCGGAGCCAAATAGACCATGCTATGAAAACAGAAATGTATTGTTTTCTATTTGTTTTTTTAATATTTTCAACTTTGTGGAAATCTGATTCATAATTAGGATTTATTTAATATACATAAAGTTAACAGTTTCTAAATAAAATTATATATTTTAATATAACAGCGACCAATCTATATGTAATCTAGAAATAACTAGCATATTCGTATATAAAATTATACATATCCACTTGACTAGCTTATCAAATGATTTCCACATCATTATTTAGTTTCGCTTTCATATGAAAGCAATGGAATGGTTATACTATTATAGGTATATTAACATTTTGCAGGGCTTACACAAGAACCTTATATAACAATTTAAAAAGCGTCACAACGATTGACGTGGGCACGTGGGTAGATAATTGCAAGCCCAACAATGTTTGTAGCAGCCTTGACCTCATACAAATAAACTAAATATAAATTCGATAGTAAATTGGAGCATCAGCTGCTACTGATCTTAAGATATATAAATATATCAATAGTTGACACTTTTCATATTTGATTTAGAGAAATATCGTAAATAGCCTACAAATAAATTTCTACATTTTACATCTGTATAAAGGTTTAATATGCTTAATAAAATAAATTGAATTTATTTATATATACAAACTAGCGGCCCGCTCGCGGTTTCAACCGCGTGAACTATGTTATTATTAATTTCTGTCTCCATGACTACGTCCAAGTGACGTCTATGTAAAATTTGAGACTCCTAGCATTTGTAGTAACGAAGTTTCATACAAACTTTCGACCCCAAAAACAACTCCTTAGAAGTCGAATATTGCAAATTCCCGTCTTAGCGAGCACCTACGACCTATAAATAACTCCTATGCAAAATTTGAGATTTCTAGCACATGTAGTTTCTGAGATTTCGTGATGACCTTTCGATTTTATATATATAGATTGATACAATAACATTTTTAAAATAAAAGTAAATTTTCATACAAAAAAATAAATAAAAAAATCCCAAAAAGAAATCAATGACTAATCAAAAGTCTAATACAATAGACAGACATTACCTGTAACTGCTTGAATACGTGAGGCAACCTCTGCTCGTAGTGCTGTCTTTGCGCTTCATTAGTTTTCCTGAGTTGGTCCATGTACTCTTGTTTCGCGTCCTCGCACGCCTGGCTCCGTAGTTTCATGTTTGTTTTCTGTTTCTCCACTTCCGCTCGACTAGAATACGTATGAAAATGGTGAAAAAATAAACACAAAAAAACTCTACGCTTTGTCTACGCGAACGTAAAATTTTCCTTTGTACGATATCAGAAAGTTGCAGCAGGTAAATGATCAATTTGTAAAAACAGGTCAAATAGTTTTATGAAATTGAGAAATATTCTAATATCAATTTTATATATTAAAAATAAACTTTTTTATATTCCTTAAGCAATGAAGTAAACAATGTAAAGTAGAGCTAAATTATTTTTATCGTATTTCATTTGAGTTTCACGCTATATCTCGCATATAGCAGGGTAGGCAGAGGGAACCTATTGTTAAGACTTATAAGACGTATCCCCACTTTCTGTCATATTTTTTTTGAGGTTCGTGTTGAGTGGCGGAACTCAACGCCGCGCTTTGCCTTGGACCAGAGCAAAGAAATGAAAATATTCATAAATAATGAATCATTCCCCCGAGTGGGAATCGAACCTACCTGACCGTCGCGTTTAATTAGCTGAATTAATCATACTGTTCACGCATTTTCAAACAAAAATCATTCCAACCATAGCCATGTTATACCATTAGATATCAATCAAACAAACAAACAATATAATAGCAGCTAGATTGTTTACATCATTTCGATAACAAACGAGACACACACACACATATATATATAACTACAGATAATAAACTACGCCCGAGTATGCAAAATATTATTATTAATGCTTCAAATATCAAATATAATGGAGGACAAATTTGTATATATTTGTTATTGAAACCTATAAAAGAATCACAATACGAACTAATTAGTACATTACACACGCTAAGGTTCATTATTAATATCTTTAGGTGGCGGCAAAAAAACCTACCCAGAGATATTAAAAACATAAAACAAGTTACGTATAGCTTAGTGAACAGAGCGCTTGAACGGCTTCCAAGATAGGCGGGTTCAAATCCCGTTACTTTTTAAAAAGCATTTTTCTTTTTTAAGCAGTAATAGTGAAATAACACTTAAAAAAATTAAAAAACGTTAATATTAGTTATATATATGTATAGGAGACGTTAAGTGACTAAATTGTTTACGTTTAAAACAATTACAGCCACATTAGCAATTAGCTGCTTTAAATATAAAGCTAAACAACGTTGTCGTCAGTACGACATAGATAGATAGTATACGACTCGTGGGTTTTCTTGCCACGCACGGCGAATATTAATATGTAATTAGTACATTTATATACATTGTATAAAGTCGTGACACTAACGAAACGGGATGTAGGTTCTATTCCCATTCGAGAGAATGTAATATTTAAACGATGCAGATTACCTACGTTTACATAATAAAATATTTTGCCTTTTTTAATTAATAATTTTAAATTATCTTAATACGATTTAGCTGTTAATTAGTCTGCTTTTAGAGATTCTCTTAATAATTTTACAAAAAAGTAATATGTATGTATATTATGAGACATCAAAACTAATATTCTGTTACAGTGTTTCCCAACGTCACCCGACCGCAACACTAACCACTGGCTATTTACTAATATTGTGTGAACCTCCTGGAAACATGCGAGTATCATTCAAACAATGTGGAATAAAACATTATTTTCCTTAAATAAAACAATAAAAAAACACTAAACTTCTTTTTAAATAACATTTAAATAAACTACATATAAAATGGCCGTACAAAAACTGGCATACAATCGATGTTTTGTTTTGAGAGTCATCAACACCCTCCAGTTTCCTCATATCCTTCCGCTCACTACTAAATGTAGGCAAACACTATATGTTATCATGGCGCAGGGGTACCAATGTGTCAGTGTAAACGAGACTGGCTGTGGGTTCGATTCCACTCGAGGAAATAAAATATTTATTCAAATTAATATTTTTACATCTTCGCTCTAGTGTAGAGGCAAAGCGCGGCATTGAGTTTTGCCACTCAAATCGGCTAAAAATGGAAAAACGGAGTGTCTTAACACTAGGTTTACCTCGCTGTATGCGGGAAACCTGATTTATTATAATTACAGTATTTTTTCTTACAATTCTTGTGACGAACTCTACATGTTACCTTACAGTTGAGACAAGGAGAGCGTCCCTCTCACCTTTTTAAAAGACATAAGGACACTTAAAGAGTAAGAATACGCTTTTGTTCCCAACTTTTCATAACTTTCATGCTCTATGACACACTTTCCACATACTAGGTTTGCTATTTATATGATCAGTGGAGATTATAAGCCTAAATTTCAGTATTATTGTCATGAAAAACCTGTTAACATGCCAAATGTGCAAACTCGTGACTAAATATGATAATTTAAATAATATTAGGTTCAAATAGCAACCTCATTTTTATATTGTGTCTAACACGAAAAGCCTTAATTACTATGTCAAAGATTATTTGTATGTGCTTACATTTTAAATTTTAACAAGAAAATATATCTTCCGTACATGTTTATTTTATTTATATGTATATACTAGGTATTTCGTGAATATAAAAGGACAAATCAAATGTTTTAATTAAATAAATAAGTAATTCAAGACTGGTCGTCGTGGCCAAGGAGCACAAGCATGTGACTGTAGTAAACACGATAGATTATGAATTCGATTCCCATTTAAAGAAATGAAAATACTCTTCAGTATTCGGCGGAAGGTGGGGTACGGAAGTGTCTTGATGGGAACTTACCTTAAATTGAAATCTTTATCAGCTTTTTGGAAGGCATCAAGTGCTCTTTCAGATTCTCTCGCCGCTCGTTCATACGATCTCCGCGCTCTTTCCAACGCGCCCACCGCTGTGCTTAACACCGCCATTTGTTTCGCGCCTTCATTTAAATGTTGCTGAAAAATATTAGCATAAATAAATACTAACAGCTAATTAGGCAGTTCGATTACCACGAAAGCGGTAACGACGCAGGTTACAGGATTAAATCATTAAATCATACCAACGATTAAGTTTTACCCGAAATGAAGGTTTAAAAGTTAATATACATAGGTAAAACTCTTAAAATATATTTTATATTAAACGTTTAATATTTTTAAATTAAGTATTAATTTTACATGGAGGTTAAAATTTTATGTATTAGTATTTAAATATACTAAAATTTAAACGAGGTAAAGTATACCAACATGCAAATTCTCAGTTTATCAAAAACTGAGAAAGAGAGAGAGAGATGCAACACTAACTTGCCTCCGTTTACAATGAGAAACAAATGGCATATAAAACAAAGAAGGAATAATTGACACTACCTTTCTCTCTTCACGTAGCTCTTTGGCAAGCAGATGTAGCTCACGCACTACATTGGACTGTAAATTTTCCGCGACCACTTCTCGTTGGCCGGCGAAGTCGTTTAGCTCCAGAAGAAGCTGTCTAAATGCTTTGCAAGCTGTGTACCTACGGTTAAATCATTAATTAATGGGATTAATATTACGCATTTACACGTATTGCGGCGGAAAGTGGGCCAGCGGAGTGTCTTAACACTAGGTTACCCTGTTAAATAAATGAAAAAAACTAAAAATAAATAGGAAATTTTTGCTAACAATTATAGCGTTTGACATTTCAGAATAAGCAAAAAAGGGAAAAATAAAAAGCATTCATATACCTTTAGCATAATTGGATTAAAAATAATGGTTTTTTTTCCTAATAATAGAAAACTATACACACAATTATAGACTTATAATAAATTAGAATATAAATTACAAATACCTAAGCTAACAAAGCCAACGAAAAGGAAAAATAATATTTTATTTTCTTTTCCATTTAAATTAACATTTACTTTCTACAAAGAAATCGTTAGGGTTTAAAACTCTAAATAATATATTAGTCCTCTACCAACATTAGGGTAAAACAGAGGGTAGAAAAGAAAAACAATAAAGCCATCGTGTAAACAAATCTCCAAGCACTAAATACAATATAAGAAGCAAGGCCAATACAATACATATAAAGATCAAGATCAATTGGGAATTCAAACAAATAATTTTATATTAACAATCAATAAAATTTCATTGTGTGAGTGGACAAGGCAAAATAAATAAAGAGCGTACTAACTGATATTCCTCTTCTTCTTTCCTTTTGGGCTGGTAATTCTTGACTAGCCTCCTGTAAACAACATATAGCGTTAAACTATGAAAAATATGTTTCTTCTCTTCTTAATCCAAAACCGTCATTGCAGAGAGAGGGAACTCTAATTATTTGTCACTGCATCTCTATATTAGCTCTATAAAAAGGGGTAATATACATAAAGATGAGTAGATGAATATATATTTTTTTATTAGCTTCGCACAAAGCAGACTAGGCAGACGGAACCTGGGAACCTAGTGTTAACCGTTCCCCACTTATCTATATATATAAAAGGACTTGTCCTCACTGACTGAAGTCAACGTGAAACGTGAAATTTGGACAGATGTTTACTTTCGTAATCTGGACATCCACTAAGAAGGGATTTTGAAAAATTTAACCCTAAAGGGGTGAGACAGGGGTTGAAAGTTTGTATGGAAAAACCGATTTTTATAAAATTTGAAATTTAGATTTTTAAAAGTATTTAATTGAACACGTGTTTCATCGTTTTCTAGAATTCTCCCCCTAAGGGTGCAAATAAGGGGTTGAAAGTTTGTATGGAAAAATCTTTAAAACGCCACCGATTATTATAAAATTTTAAATTTAGATTCTTAAAAATATTTAATTGAACATGTGTTTCATGGTTTTCTAGAATTCACCCCCTAAGGGTGTAAATAAGGGGATGAAAGTTTGTATGGAAAGTTCTTTAAATCGCCACCGATTTTTATAAAATTTGAAATTTAGACTCTTAAAAATATTTCATTGAAGACATGTTTCATGGGTTGTTAAAATTCACCCTTAAATACGCAAGCGAAGCTGCGCGCGTCCGCTAGTATTAGTATAATTTGATTCATCACTACTAGGATTTATCTAAAGACGTTATTTTCGCTGACGGACAAAAAAGTATATATTAAAACATAATTAGTATTATGTGATATGAAGATTTTATATAATATTCCATTTCGCCATTACATCAACCATATTATATTCTATAATCAATTTATAATGTTGTAGTGAAAGTGAACATTCCACAAATTAACATAAGAAACTGGTGGGACTGGTTCAGATGACATCCTATTAAATATATTATAATATATCCTTTCAACACGTCAAAATGACGAATTTAATATAAAATATGTAGGTACTGTTAGAAATTATATAATTATTTATTAAATTATTAATATACTGTCGCCATTGTGGCGCCTCTCTCTCTCGGATCTCGGACCTACGTTTACATTTTAATAATGTTGAAATTTCACGATTCTGAAATAACAGCGCCATATTGGGTTCCCCCTACACTCGCAGTGATGTTAAAATAAATGAAAACTAAAGAAAAGAGTATTAGAAATGGGAAAAGACAACAAAAAACTGTCCATTCATTATTAATTAAGTAAGGAAGGATAAACGCTTACCTCAGTTTTCCTGCGTATTCTAATTCTATAGCACATCTTTCCTTCACGAAGTTACCATATTTGTCTAAGAACTCGATCCCTTTGTGTGTATGGGCGGCTAAGTTATCATATTGATCCTGTAAACAAAGAAAATTGCTATTTAGTGCATACATATATTATGAGCTGTCGTCGTAGAATCCGGAGGATGCGGATCGCGATACCAGGTCATCAGGAACTGACGCAAAACTGATAATTCGCCGAGCACAATACTTTGTATAATTGTCCAACAAATATTTATATCAGGAATTTTATTACTCATTAGAATAAAACAAAAAATCTATCCTATTTAGTAAACTAAGTTCATAAGTGATAGAAATATAAAATTAACAATTGAGCACGTTGTCACGTTTTAGAAAAATTAACATATATGTAATAGTTGAAATTAAATGATGTGCGGCGTTGAATTCCGCCACCCAACACGCAAAGCCTCCAAAATCTGGCCAAAACTGGGGAACGGAGTGTCTTAACACTAGGTTCCCTCTGCGTACCCTGCTGTGTC
Organism: Heliconius melpomene rosina; assembly: GCF_056956725.1. NCBI lineage: Eukaryota > Metazoa > Arthropoda > Insecta > Lepidoptera > Nymphalidae > Heliconius > Heliconius melpomene. Next base: position 7,637,936 of record NC_140399.1, read on the forward strand.
GGGATACAGCGTGATTCATTGATAGAAATTAAATGATAATCTACGGAAATGATGAAAAACCATAGCAGTAACATTTTTCCACTGGTCCAACTGGTCTTAGCAAAATCACCTACTATAAAAATGTTGACATACGCGTGTGTATAATCCAATTAAGATGTAATGAAAATGTTAATAGCGATGTATCCGATAAGACAACGACGTTGCCCTTGACTCGCCTAGAGATTTGCCGAGGACAACGACACTTAAATGCCCACCTCCGCCTTGCTAGCAATTCAACTAATAATAACCCATGAGAAAATATATCATATGGATTACATACTAGAGAATTAATATTAATTTTCAAAATTAAATATTTTTTTATAATAATTTGTATTGGAGAGTAGAGAGCGAAATTTTATTATTGTTCTATTTAAAGGAAAAGTTCGATTCAACACATCAAAGCTTTAGAAGTGTGTCACCAAATACGTTTCATGTTTTTATTTGTTTATTGCTACTATGAATCACGGCCTAACTTATTCACGTCTCATATTCCTCCCGCTTCTACGTATTATTTTCAGTCTGAAAATAATCTAGCTAATTTATAAGCTCCGCGTAGAAAATTAAATAGAAAACAACACTATCTTGTTTGTGTAAAATATTATTATATCAGTTACTGTAAAATATGTAATCTTAAGATAATAAAATGTCATCAATGTATCAAACTACAATTACCTATAGAAATATGTTTTGAAATGCACTTTAACAGAAATGTACCTAACATTTCTGTATGCACTGCCATAGTCAGCTTCACGCTATATCCCGCAAAAAACAGGATAGGTAGAGAGAACCTACAGACATAGTTCCGTTCCGTTTTACATTTTCCGCTAAATACTGAAGGCATTGCATGTCGAGTGGACAAAACTCAACGCCACGCTTTACCTCAACACTAGAACGAAGATATTATCATATAAATTTAAATAAATATTTCATTTCCTCGATTGGGGACAACTGCAACTGCAATAGTCCATTATAAAATATGCCTGACATCGAACAATATCCGCCGAAGTATTGTCATTCTATTAGCGAGTCCTTTATAGTCGTGCATATAATATATTGCATTGAATGTTTCTGATTGAGTCGATGTGATCGCCCCGTCTAGCTCGAGGAAGTTTGAAATTACAATCATCGATAATAATTGAAAACTACGTTTATTATAAAGTTATTACGAACGGAACAGAGTGTCTTACCACTTACACACTAGAAGTAATCATATAAATGGTAATTCTTATAGGTAATTCTTTTCTCCTTCTATCTTTAATGTGCCATAATACCTAATTACTTAATAAATAATAATTTCTACATAATAACACCAGTTAAGGAGCATTATGTCTCAAGATTTGCTATAAGGCTTCAATGACGTAACACTGAAGCAAAACCGACTTGCGAGACCCACCCCACCACCAAAGCACGTGGGAGAACTGGACGAGAGAACTGGACTGGTGACAAACACGAATATTTTCCAAAGAGTGGTATGAGGTGGGTACTAAATGTGCATTTACTTGGTAGAATATTAATGCAAAAGCTATTTCTAGGGCCATTAAGCTACCCGGTCCCCCCCTCAGCCACTCGTCGTCGGCGACGGAGACTTTATTAAAGTGAATATCGCCATATACCCGCTGTGTGCTATAAAAGACTGGACACTTCATATATTTACATTTTAAACATTACGTAGGTACCTACTATATTTTAATGAACACTTGTAATTTCGGTTTTCAATTATTAAAGAAACCTAAGTATAACCATCCATCCACCATCTTTTTTATACAACTCCAACGACCGAAGGTTGCCTGGAAGAGATCGCTTTAAGCGATAAGGCCGCCTTATTGTACATGTTGTTTCTATTTATTTTGTATATAATTTTTGTAAATTTTTTATGTGCAATAAAGTGTATTGTATTGTATTGTATTGTATAAATTACACAATATATGAGGCCATGGCCTCTCGAAACGCAAAGACTACAGAATTTGGAGAAAAGTGGGGAATAGAGAATCTTAACACTAGGCTCGCTCTGCCTACCAAACTACATGCGGGATAGAGCGTGAAGCTAAAAAAATAATAATAATAGTGCTTTCCCCTATAAATGTATACGCAAATACCTATCTATGTCCGGCGCTACTGATGGAATGCGTCCAGTACTCGTCGTATCAGTATGCGGATCACACCCACATCGGTTACCGACACGTGTAGCCATACTGGTTGACTGACTAATTAATAATTATATTTGAATATTAATATTATAATAGCAGGTTTTACTCGTAACGGCAACCATTATCACTTAAATCACTTTCTCTATTAAAAAGCATTATTAGAAGAAAAAAAGAAAATCTCTATATTAACCTGTATCTAATATCTCAAACACTAAGGTAAGAACATAGAAAATTTATGTATAAAAATACATAACACAACACCTCATTAGTAATTTAAGTTTTTATTTATTAATGTTATTTAAATTACCAAATAATTATATCTTAATAGAAACGTCGACATGACTAACGTAAAACTCGAGGTGTTTTTGTCAAACAGAAACCTTGACCTTGATCACTAAGACAAAAAATAACTAATTCAAGAACTTTCCTTCTCTCTAAAAAACGATTTACTATATTATGATATCAATGATTTTACTTTCAATTAAATCAAAAACTAAGTTATCTTACAAATATGTCTTCCACCCACATATACCTACTTAAAATTCATAAGTATAAAAAAATTTACAACATAATATTAATACACACTAACACCTACTATACATACTAATATACGACATTATAAAATAAAGTTGACATTGAACTTTTAATTAACGGAAAACAGCTGTGTTTTGTTAGTGATATAACTTTGGTGATGAATAGATACGAGTCACCTGTAAAATTTGTACGCAAATTGGAAAGTAGTAAACAATTCATAGTTTTTCTCCAGTTTCTCGCTGTATCCCGCAAACAGGTATAGGCAGAGTGGGCGTAGTGTTAGGACACTCAGCTCTCCATTTTTCGTCGATCTCTGGAGGCACTGCGTGTTGAATTGCGGAACTAAATGCGTTTCGCCTCGTCACCAGAGCCAAGAAATAAAAATATAAAATATTTAATTTCCTCGAGTGCAAATCGAACCCACAAACTCTCGCGTTTACAATAACTTTTATATGATAAATAAGCAAAATATTCGAATAATGTCAACCATTCTATTTAACTTCTAGTGATAACGTCGACTAGATGCTGTAAATTGATTACAAACGGCCTTGCAATCTAAGTATTTCTATCTGAACGTCTCAGTTGAATGCCAATGTCATAATAAATGCAGCTCAAATAATAGCTCACATTTTTATACATATCGTTTTAAAGCATATCTATTATATATAAAATAATATTTTAAAAGAATATTTTCATTAATTTTTTTTTTTCAGCTTCACATTGTATCCCGCACCCAGCAGGGTAGGCAGACGGAACCTAGTGTTAAGACACTCCGTTCCCCACTTTCTGCTGGATTCTGGAGGCATTGCGTGTTGAGTGGCAGAACTCAACGCCGTGCTTTGCCTTGACACCAGAGCGAAGAAATGGAATTATAAACGTAAATAAATATTTCACTTCCTCAAGTGGGGATCGAACCCCCAACCGTCACGTTACAGTCACACCCTTGTGATGTCGCGCCACGACGTTCTCACTTTTTAATTAAAATGAAAAAAAAAAAGGAAAAATACAACGTACAATTAAAATAATACTAGGTACTATAAAAAAATATTAATTAAAATAATACTATGAGTATTAAATACAATGTATAAATGATTATCACATACAGTAGCAACAGCTGTGTATATATTTATTATACATATTTTATTTCATGATATTACATAGATACTTTTACTACTACAAAGATATAAAATTTATTCTATTTATTTGTAATTTTTATTAAATCTATATATATAAAATCGAAAGGTCACTCACTCATCACGAAATCTCAGAAACTACATGCGCTGGGAATCTCAAATTTTGCATAGCAGTTATTTATAGGACGTAGGTGCTCGCTAAGACGGGAATTTGCAATATTCGACTTCTAAGGGGTTGTTTTTGGGGTCGAAAGTTTGTATGAAACTACGTTACTACAAATGCTAGGAGTCTCAAATTTTGCATAGACGTCACTAGGACGTAGTCATGGAGACAGAAATTAATAATAACATAGTTCACACAGGTGAAACCGCGAGCGGGCCGCTAGTATTTAATAAAAATCGCTGCTAAATAACACATTACAGCAATATAAATTACCACCAATATTATATACCTAATAATTTACACTTGTTTAGTCATAAATGACTAATTTGAATAAAAATAAGAACAATACGCGATTCCAATGGCTATGTATTGTTTACGTACTTCCACATTTAATCTAATTGTTTTACCGGTTAAACAACACTACTTTAGACACGTCCGTCGCAGCACGAGCTTAGTTCCCCCAAACCCCCCCTAAAATCGGCAAAAGGCATTCCACAGTACGAACTCAAATACGTACGTACGCAAACGGTTCACACAATCTATTGATTATGAAACAAAAACAACGTAGAATTAATTAAGCCTTTGTTTATACAGCAGTAACCTTTCGCACGGTGTTCAAGCATCAACCGTCATTTTTACTTCCGCTTCATCTTCGAGTCGTCACCATTTTTACCGGAACTTGGGAAGCCTGGCTTCGTTTGATTGGCTGGCTGGTGATTCACACCGGAGGAACGCCCTGACCTTTACCAATTAGCACCCATTACTCATCCTCTCTTTATCATAAAACAATGTAACAGAACTAGTGATAAGATAACGCGATACGTCCGAGAATCGATATGTAGTGTGCAATGACCTAACATAATAGATCCTATTAAAAGTTATTACTTCATAATTCATACATAGCTGTGCGGCTTAGAAATATGTTATAAGCGTACATACATATATAGGCCAAGGGCCATTTAATCTATTAAAATTTGTTATTCATTGCAAATAGATGTTTTTTGACCTTGTTCAATTTTTTTTGTATGCAAAGTAAAAAAAATAATTATCACCTTTTGAGTTACAAGGTAAAAAATAAATATTCAGTTGTTGGGTTGTCACAAAAGCTTATTTTAACAATAAATAACTAATTTCGCATGGGAACTAGGATCATTACCAACCAGATCATTTAAGCAAAACCGGTATTTTCAATACTCACTAAAAATCCCGGTATACCAGTTCTTTCGACATTTTCAGGATTTCGATAGAGTTAGTAATTATTACTTAGTAGCTTCACGGTGTATCCCGCTCACGACAGGGTGGACGGAGGGAATATAGTGTTAAGACACACCTTTGCCAATTTTACGCCGAATTCTTTCAGAGGAACATCGGAGGCATTGCGTGTTGAGTGACGAAAACCAACGCCACGCATTGCCTTGACACCAGAGCGGAGAAATGAAAATATACATTTAAATATTTAATTTCCTCGAGTGGGGATCGAACCCATCACTTAGTCACACACTTGTGCCCGAGAGCCACGACTGACCTCAATATAAATATTAATAATTGTGTAATTAATATTTTTTTACGAATATGACTAGAATAAATAATAAAATTAACCAAATACGGCTCGTGAGTCGTGGATGCCTTGTACGAAAGACAACAAACTTACTTTTAACTGTCATCACTGAGCCTATTTAGATCGTTAATAAAGTATATTCTGTGCGTTTCTTGACTTAATCTAAAAAATAAATAACACGATCTATAAATGGATACCAACTTTCGTAGATAAACTTGAAATTAATTTATGTAAAAAAAATCGAAGGTCAAGGTTTGATTTAGATTTACATATACAAGATCCTTTCATCATTATTTGTAATGAACATATTATCAATTAAATGAAATAATTATTTAAATTAATATATTTCCTATACTTATTTTATAATTTTTGATTTAGTAGTTTAGGTTATTTATAGCATATCTATACCTAATATAAAACAGAACGTGATTGTAAATATTTTTTTTGAAAACATTACTTTCCTTAAATTGGACAGACATTATGGCTTATTATATATTCGTATACATATACATAATATATGGATATATTACTTTGGCTTAACATATAATTTACATAAAGAAAGTAGACAAATATATAAACTATTCGTTAAACAAAAAGCTGGTTTATATAACAAGTTACGTCACGTCAGTCATAGAGGTGATACAATTTAATTGTTGCAGTATGTTTATATTTAAACTACTGTGCATAAACAAATTTATAACTGTATCCCTTTTCTATGACACCCATTTAAATAAATATTTAGAGTAATCTGTTAAGGCCAGTGTGACTGTCATGGGTTCGATTCCCACTTGGGAAAATGAAATATTTATTTAAATTTACATTTTCATTTCTTCGCTCTGGTGTTTTGTCTCTGTTCTGTCCCCGAGTGGGGAATGGAGTGTTTTAACACTAGGTTCCCCGCCTAACCCTACTGTGTGCGGGTTACAGCGTGAAGCTGACAGTGTAATCTGTTGCTAAATACATTTTTTATCAAAGACGTTTACACATATAGTATGTGGGTTTTGTAATAGGGAAACTCATTTTGTCCGTAGAGTAATTGCGCTACATTCCACATTTGCAGGCCTAGATAGATAGATATTTACGACAATTCCATAAATATATTAACCGGTTGTAACTTAGTAGATATGGAGTTAAAATAACAAATTATCAATTATCGTATGTGAATAAGGATAAATAAATTTAAACATAAGAATAAAACGCGGCGTTAAGTACCGCCACTCAACACTAAATGCATCCAGAATTTGGCCTAAATGGGGAACGGAGTGTCTTAACACTAGGTTCCTTATGCCTACCCTACTATATGCGGGATACAGCGTGAGGCTGGATTAAAGCATAACAATATATTATTATTTTTATTACCAAACAATTACAATAAAAAATATAGAATAAGGTCAATCGCAATTAAAAAAAAATAACAAAGAAAAATAACAGCGGCCATTGCTAGAAAGAATATGTAATAAAATTGTCAATAACTCTACGGCATGCCAATAACTAAAGTATTAATTAAATTGTGCAAGCAACCAATCATATGTTACGTACCACAACCGACATAGATTTCGTATGGTGATCTCGTTGTGGACGACTTTCACAACACCACCTGTGTTGAATTTTTTAATTTCTAGTCGCCATGCAATATGCAAAATTGTGAGGAAATTGAAAAATTCACGTGTATTTTATTGCATTATATAATTACGTTCTAAATTTATACTATACCTTGTTCAGGCAGCCTTGAGATAAAAGGTAAACAAACCAGAAAAGGGTTACTTTTGATGGAAATATATTTTTTAAAAATAAAGTATGGAAGTTATTCGCTGACACTGTAAATAATATAGTATAGATATCTATAGAAGTAATTTACTTATAGTAAATTACTTCTTACAACCCTTTCAGATTTTATAGAAACCAAATATAAGTGCCTTAAATTTTATTTTTGCTTAACGCTTGCATTTCCAAAGTAAAAGTAATCAAAGAAAATTCGTTGTCGAAATTTTGACTATGTTACAAAATAATAATATAGGTAAAAGAAACCTGGCCGAAGGATTCGTCCTAGGGCAAATGTGATATTGTCAACAAAGCTTTGAGAAACGTTTTGTTGTTGTTTACATTTTGTCTCAACCCCAAATGAATAGACAATAAACATTTAAAAAAAATTAAACAATAGACAAACAACATATTAAATATAATAATGTATTCATTACTAATCATTAAAAATCGTAACGTAACCTAGCTTTCTCAGCGGCTTTCCAATACTTTTACTTATTGATATTACGTCCCCATGAAAGGAAATGTAATGTCTTCATTTAAATAATAAGCCATAGATTCTATTTTTTGTAATACTTTCTGCAAATCAGTTTTATCGGTCGGCGTTGAGTTGGCGGAAAGTGGGGAACAGAATGTCTTAAAATTAGGTTCCCTCTGCCTACCCTACTGTATGCGGGATACAGCGAGAAGCTGATTTTATTTATATAAGTTTTTAAACAAATAAACCAATAATTTCATACCAATACTATATTATTTTTACCAAATATGGACTTTGTGGTACTAACCTAATAGAATTACCCCGAGGGACGGGCGCGTTACAATCAATAACCGAATACGAAAGCAATATCTATATATCGATGTCTAATTTTTGTTTCAGTGCCGGTTGAGTCACGTAGGGTGTATATTGGGTGTTGGGGTGAAGTGCCACACTCTGTGACGTCACAGTTCGTGACTCACGCCTAAAGAGCAGTCTAGGGATAAATATTTACAGGAATAGGCGTCTCATTTAGGGGTTGAGAGTTAATATTGTTTGACGAAATTTTATATATTGAAAAAAAAAACCGTTTATTTAAACATTACCTAAATATTTAAATAAATAAATTTTCAGCCAATGTAAGAAAATTATAATAGACAGAGTAATGACACGAAATATTGCAAATATGCTCTATTTCTCCACAATATGGTTTTTTTTCTTCTCAGCTTTACCTTTATCACGCATATAACCGGATAGACGGAGAGAACCTAGGGTCAAAGCACTCTTTTCAGCCCCAATTCCACATAATGCATGTTAAGTAGCGGAACCGCGCTTTGCAGAGTTATAGGGGTCGAAGCCGTCACATTTCCAGACAGACGCTGCCCCACTGTTGTATTACAACTTCTTACTGCAGCTTACTAGCCGTGTTGTGAAATATTAATAAAAACTCTAATTTTATCGAAATTACTTTGCAATTGCATTTTTGTTATATTTATCATAATATTTATTTTTCATATAAAATATCATTCTTCAACAAAAATGTATTTACAGATATTTATACTAACAAAACCCTACAATAAAACATAAATTCAATGAGCACTTAAAAAAATTGTTACAGTACCTACAAAAATATTTCCGTTGAAAATGTTCCGTGCATTTCACGGCGGTTCCTTCATTACAACAGGTACCTACCTACTATTCTCGTTGAACATCCCTTTTTAACTGGGAACCTATTACGTGGGAAGAAACGCAAGGCGCGGGCGTATCTCATTGTCTGGATAGTGTATATAAAAAAATACTTTTTGTCATTCCGCTGCCTATTGTGTTTACAAAGGGCTCGTATCCTGTCATCAATCCCGTACGAATAGTTGACAAACTGATTAAAAACTGCTACTCACATTTTGTAAGAATAATACAAATCTAATTAAGTTGTATTATAGTTTTATTTAACTTTATTCTGTACCCGCAGAGAGCAGAGCACCCAGAGGGAACCTAATGTTAAGATACCCCGTCTTCCATTCCAGAAGCATTACGTGTTGAATAGCAAAACTCAACACCGCGCTTTGCCTCGTTCCCAGATCGAAGAAATGAAAATAGTAAATATTTCATATACTCAAGTGGGAATCGAACTACAACCTTCACAGAGCTCTGTCTTTAGCTAATAAAAGCAAAAAATAAGAACTTAAATTCAGAATTTACTCATATATAGTTTACAGTAAGAATATTTAATCTAAAAACCCTACCTCGAAACATATTATACAGAACAAAAAAAAAACGATTAATCGACAGTATCCTAACATTAGAGCTTACACAAAAAGAAAAGAATTCAAACAATTTATTTACAAGAAAGACAATAAATAATATAACAAAGTAACAAGAACTCGTCTTAGGTTACACCCGATGCAGACTTATGATATTTCCAAGAATAATATACAATAGCAGCATAGAATGTGGTACAACGCGAGCCTCGGTGCCATTGTCGAGACACGCGTGTTTCCGCTTTCTCGTGGAAAAATGCATGCGCGCCGTTGGAAAGTAAACGTATGGACCGATTTCGAGAATATCACATCATAATTACCTACCTACTTCATATAAAGTGAGTCACTGTAATCACGCCACGTCACGCTGTATCCCGCATACAGGACGGTAGGCAGAGGGAACCTAGTGTTAGTACCCTCCGTTTGCCACTTTCTCAAGGCGTTGCCTGTTGTGTGGCGGAACTTAACGCCGGGCGTTTAGCGTTGGTGTCAAAGCAAAGAAATGAATAACGACCTCAACTAACCGTAACTAATAATTGATATTAATTGATTATTTTCAAATAGGCTCAATTCGTCCTTTAATTCCTCGTGTTTACTCAGTTATTGAAAACGAAATTAAATATTGGCAAGTAAAACAGGTTTATCATCAAACGACCGGCATAAACAAAGCACAATACATACCTATTTGCCCGACAACGCAGCAGTAGCATATGCGAATCACGATCAGAATTCAATCACGATCTCAAGGCAACATGCCTTGAATAGTTGTGGGAAATTATTTGCGTTGTTCGAAAGTTAGCAACACTTATGCTAGAAATACAAATTTCGTACGTAGAGTTACATAATAGTGATATCGTCTTTGTAGTGCGGTCATTTCTGTTGTAACAATTATAAACAATAGAAACTACAAATATATATTATTGAGTCGATCGATACGGACGTGAAATGATTATCGATATCTAGATATCGAGTACAATGGATCGAATAGATGAGGCCAGTTGTGGCGCAGAGGCAGTGATGAGAGGCAGAGAGATTGTGGCTTCGATCCCCACTGGAGGAAATGAAATTTATATTTCCATTTCCTCGCAAAGTAGTGGGGAACGGAGTGTCTTAACACTAGGTCCCCTACAGCGTGAAGTTGAGTACAATTGTTTAATATTTTTTTTAATTTAACTTTTTGACTTTTGTATAAATAGTTTTGTTAGGTTAGGTTGTAAAAATAGGTTTTAATGTACATTCGGCAGCGCTGGCCGAGGCGGCAGACGGGCGCCGCGCCGATCACAAGAGCCCACTGTTTCATACTCCTCAATACGAATGACTACATTGACTACATTTACCCTTCGGTCGATCAACCGCGACCTCTATTCTAATGCGTCATTCATTTTTTAATTTAGTTTTGTATATGATATTTCCTAGTACTTACGTTGCACAATATTAAAAACGGTAAATAAAACAACTCAATTTAGTTCTAAGAACTCTCAAAACAGATTTACACTAACAACAAGAGTTTTTATTATTATAGTATTTGGCTTTAATTTTTTTTTAATTACTCGCTGTACAGCAGGGTAGGCAAAAGGAACACTCCCTTTCCACTTTCCACTGAATTCTGAAGGTATTCCGTGTTGAGTTGCGGATCTTAACGCCACGCTCTAACCTCAACACCAGAGCGGAGAAATGAAAATATTAAATATTATCATTTCCTCTGCGCCACGACTGGCCTCAATTTATATTACTAAACTAAACGAAGATTTTTTTCACTATAATACAAAAAAACAAATAAGTTAAGATATCCAAGTTTCTTAATGATATGAAACGTACAAACTACGAATCTAACATAACATGTATGAACAATGGCGGTGAGTGGCAGATGTGCATAATTTCACAGTCGAATGGCGATAGTGGAACCGGTCAGCGGGGTCGGCCGCTGCAGGTGTAACTTAGCTTTCGTTACATGACTGACGGTACACGGAAACTATTGATTTGGATATTAGTATAATATGTTTTAATCTTTCTTAAATAAAATGTCTTGATTTGTATATTATAAATGCGTTATATACCGCACATACCCGGGTAGACAGAGGGGGAGGTTCCCCACTTTCCTCCAATTCTGGAGGCAATGCGTGTTGAGTGGTAGAACTAAACGCCGGGTTTGTCGCCCGCCGCCTTACTAGAGCGAGGAAATGAAAGTATTTAACACTTTTTTTTCGAGTGGGACCTGTTGCGTTTACAGTAGCAGTCGCAGGCTTATGCTCCTGTGCCACGGCTGACCACAAATATCTCCAACGCATAGTTTCCAACCTAACAGATTTTGAAGCCGCTACACTTGAAAATTGTCTGGGACTCCAGTCCAAGTCACAGAATGTTTAAATTTTTATACTGGACCGGAATATTTTCAATAGTGCTTATTTAAAGCTTAGTTTTTTCAGATAAATACACAAAAATTACTTACATAGATTGAATTAAAAAATGATATACCTACACAACTGTTTTATTTTAGGTATATTTTTATTAATAAAGTCAATATAAACTTCACAGAGAGTAAACTCTCTTGTCGTCTAGCTTCATTTGGATTTCTTCGTCTATTTTCAAGCGCAATCTATACAATTTATATTTCAAATAAGCTATTTCCTTTGTTCAGGCGGCGAGTTGGTTGTCTGAGTCATCATTGCTCACAAACCTAAAGATAACCTAATCCTGACAACTAAGCAGAAGTCAACAACGTTCATTTGAATACGATTTTATAAAAAAGAAACGGAAGAGTGGCCAATGAAGCTGATGAGCATGAGTGCGTTAACCCAATCCCAGTCGGTACCTGAGACTAAATGCGTACCGGCTCCCAAACTCCCACCCACTGACAGCTACACGAGTAAACAAACTTGATAAAAAAATAAACTTTATTTATCAACAGTAATTTCTTTTTTTCTGTTACAGAGATATTTAATTTACAAAAGCAAGCGCAAGCAACAATTAGCTATATAGTATTAAAATAAAAGACAGTTGCAAAAAGAATTGAAGAAGTTGCGAGCGAAGAAATGAAAATATTAATAATTAATTCCCCCAATTGGGCATCGAACTCACAACGACGCGTTACCAGTCACACGCATGTACCACTGCGCCACAACGGCCTCTGAGAATAGAGAACTATAAAAACAAGAAGCTTCATCATCAACAAATAATTCATAACGTATAATCGTAAACCACCTCAGTTTAGATCACCTTGAGGGTACTTTCCAACCTTCCGAACACATCAGCAATCAGCAATCAGCAATGTTTAGCATTGGCAAGTTTCCGATACAATCATGAATTTAGTCACGAATCGAGTGAACTTACGTGACGCTATGGACGTTTGGGAAGGTAGGCGTGACGTACTAACATTGTTATGATGTTATGGTATCGCCTTCCAATGTATGCTAATACAATTATTGTTGGAATACGATACAGGAATACCCACAGGAATACATATAGCGTGTTAACAACAATTTACAATTATTTTTTTATTTAAAAAAAAAACGCAAATGACAACTAAATGATTATGAAAAATCAGTTATTCTTCAGTTTCATTGAAGCTATTTCTCTACGTGTTATCATCAAACGTCGCTCGACCCATTCATGTCGCTTCTGAATCACAAAAACGAAGTACGTATATGCACTTGTGTTGTTAACAGGTGACGCATTCAAGACTAACTCAGAGGGGAAAAGTTCTCATTCTATATTTGCGCGTTCACTTTGAGGGGGAGTGTACTGTCAAAAATGGCGGATGTGCTCGACTGGAGTGAAAAAACAAAAAGATCCCCCCAGATTTTTTTTTATAATGGCAAGTAAGCGATACATAGCAAAGTGTGCGTACAAAAGTCAATGAAGCCTTTTCAAATTCCTTTCACGAAGAAGCCTTGACTCGTAATTCCAATGAGACAGTTGTGCGCGAAAAAAATATATACTGTTATTAATTTGATTTGCAACATTGCCAAAATAAATATTGGATTACCTGGAATATGGGTAATTCAAAAAACGTTGGTCACGCGTAAATTAAAACTTTTGAAAAATAACTGGAAATACACTAACTCAAGTAAAAATCAAAAAATATTTTTATGTCATTGAAATCTATAAATTAGGTGTTATTCTTATAAAAATTAAGAATCAATACTTAAAAAATACTATAACGAAGCGAAGCGAAGGAAAGCGGACGAAGCTCTAGAGCGCAACTAGCGGAGCGCGACACATCACCCACTTGCGGAGGTCCGGCCATACAACTCAAGCATACACTTTCGCTGCCATACATACATAAACAGAAATGCCAGTAACCTCGGAGTAATCTTCTCAAGATGAATTGCTAGTAATAAGATAGAAATTGGGTACCTAGGCAGAGAGAACCTAGTGTTAATACACTCTGTTCAACAACGTCCTTCGAATTTTCGAGGGATTGCATAATTATGCTTATGCGTTGGTACTAGAGCTAAGAAATGAAAACGGTTATAAATAATAATTTATTCCCTCGAGTAGGGGATCGAACCAACGGCCGTCGCAACAGCCTAATCTTGTTATTTATTTATTCTTTTAAGTTTTGTAAAATATGTTATACTTAAATACATATAAATATTTCGCAAGCGTTTACATACAAAGATAATTATCTCAATAAATATAACGACTGGCATGAATACTAATAAAATAAACCGGCAATATAGTCTCAACTAACGTGTCCTTGAGATATGTAGGAATATTCTACTATAAAACGTGAAAATCATAATCAACGGTTTCTCGTGTATCAAAAACAAGTATACTATTATTATTATTATAAAACATTTTGTGAGTTAAATGGAATATAATATAACAATTTGAATGAAAGCTATACAATAGAAATCTATAATTAGTAAAACAGAAAAAGATTTAAGACTAATTTAGTTAATCAAATTTTAAATAGAAAATAATCATTATAAAATTACAGTATTACATTTTTATTATGAAGGCAATAACATGATAAAAGATTATCACACTTAACCTTATCTTACAATGTTTTCATATATTTAATATCCGAATATTCTCACGATCGAAGCGATCTGATAAAACATGATGTGTATGTAGCGGTCACTTCTGTCGTTTAAGTATACGGTTTTAGAATAGTTTTTACTAAAGTTAGAATTAAAACAATTATTATAAGCAGGAGACACAGAGTTGTGTTGAGTGGCGGAACTCAACGACGCGTTTTATCAGAGCAATAACAATATTAAATATTTCATTTCCTCAAATGGGAATCTAACCCATAACCTGTCGCGATTAGTCACACACTAGTACACCTACGCCACGACTGGCCTGCTCGTATGTAAATATTATTGTGGATGTGACCTATATATAAATAAAAATAAAAACCTACTTACATAATAATATATTCAATATATATAAAAGGACTTGTCCTCACTGACTGAGGTAAGACGTAGGCACAGCCGTAACCGCTGTGCGTAGAAATGCGAAATTTGTGAAATTTGGACAGATGTTTACTTTCGTAATCTGGACATCCACTAAGAAGGGATTTTGAAAAATTTTTACCCTAAAGGGGTGAAATAGGGGTTCAAAGTTTGTATAGAAAAAAAAATTAAATCGGCACCGATTTTTATAAAATTTGAAATTTAGACTCTTAAAAATATTTCATTGAACACATGTTTCGTGGTTTATTAGAATTCACCCCTAATTACGCAAGCGAAGCTGCGCGCGTCCGCTAGTTCAATATAAAATTTACAATATATTTAAAACATAATTTATAAGCGATTGTTTTCGCTAAACATAAGTACCTACGTAGCTATAACCATTAAACCTTAAACAGTACAAACTCGATTTTCAATATTTCAGATTAAAACGACATTCTACTCTGTTAGAAATATACGAGTGATCTTCGCAGTTCAATTGCTTTTACGTATTCGTACAACATGAGGTTCTACTTCCAATAAGTATCTGTAGTTGCTAGTATTTTGAAATATAACTTATACTCATATGAATACAATATACAAAAAATTGATATTTGTATAGAGGGATGAAACGTTATTAAGGCCTATATTTATAAAACTCTCTAAAGCCTGAGAGTGAAAACTGTAATAGATATTAAGTTGATAGATAATAAGTTAAATATTTACAAAAATGGCAATCTAAAAATACCTGGATTTTCGCAGAAATTAAAATCTAGATAATTACCTCTAGATATAAGCCTAGTCTAAGTAACAGATAAAAATAAAATTGATTAGCTAATAATTGTAAAAGAGTAAAAAAAGTACGGACCACGTGTCTGTAGTGTTTATTTAGTTGAAATAAATATGTAAAAAAAGTCTGAGATTGATCTTAAGATACTGTTTACATTGAAAGATATATAATTTATGAATGAAAACGGCATCTCAAGATAGATCTCAGACTTGAGCTTTAAAGTCATAAACAATTTAATAGTCACAAATTAGCAATGAAGTATCAACAAGAAAATTTTCCGTAATTTTCCGTAACGTCATTAATAGTAAAAACATGTTTGGTGTTGTTAGCGTACTGATGACGTTTACAAATATAACGTGAAAAATTATACTAACTAAATATGTTTATATAA
The DNA here is from genome assembly GCF_056956725.1 of Heliconius melpomene rosina. Taxonomy (NCBI): domain Eukaryota; kingdom Metazoa; phylum Arthropoda; class Insecta; order Lepidoptera; family Nymphalidae; genus Heliconius; species Heliconius melpomene. Next base: position 7,654,080 of record NC_140399.1, read on the forward strand.
GCATTGATAATTATAAAATTAACTTTAATAAGTAATTATGTTATATACATTCTCAGATAATTGGTTTAACTTGTTTGACTTAACTTATATGGTTTTTGTCGCTGTTTATAAATCATGTTGGCATTTAATCAAATAAATTAGATTAGGAGCACTGGAGAGAGTTCTTTTGGAATGTTTTAACCTAAAAAACGTATTTAGTAATCTAGGATTGCTTAGCAGCATAGGCAGAAGGAATCTTGTGTTAAGGCGCCTTGATACCACCCACAATGCAGAAATGAAAATATGAATAAATAATAATTTAATACCCCGAGTAAGAATCGAACGCGCTGACTGTCTATACATTATTTCTGTTAAATCAAAACAAAAAATATAAATAAAAAAAAAATATCACTATCAAATGAGTGAACAACCTCGAACTTGAGTGCATCCACCATATGTAAACATAAAGGCGTGCATCTAGTCTTCTATCGAAAAGTTAACTTCCGCCTGCAGGCTAGCCGCGGCCGACACGTGCCGAACGGAGGAACCCGGCCGCTATACAAATAAACACTTGCAGTAATAACAAACCGAAACCAATAACCATGTTTAAATTTAGCCATTTTAAAACTCTACCTATAGTTATGATCGTTTCGGATAAGCTCTCTAAGCTTATATTCAATAATAATTTCATAATTTTGAGCTCGTCGTGGCGCAGAGGCAGAAGAATGTGAGTGCAAACGAGTCTGGTAGTGGGTTCGATCCCCAGTCGAGGAAATGATTTACCAATTTCCTCGCTCTGGCACCAAGGCAAAGCTCAACACGCAACGCCTCAAAAAAATCGGCAGAAAGTGAGAAACGAAATGTCTTACTTAACACTAGGTTCCCTCTGCTTACCCTGCTGTGCCCGGGATACAGCATAAACCTAATTTGATTTTGATTTAAAAACTCTACCTAGAGTTTAGATCGTTTCGGGCAAGTTCTCTATACTAATATTCAATAATAATTTAATACCCAATTCTTGTTAACGTTGAGATCGTAAAGCATACTAACGATATACATCCTCGCAAGTGTTCGAAGTTTGTTTATACTTGACCCAAATCCACAAGAATAAGTGTGTCCGTTGTGTGAGCTCAGGATCATGAACATTTCGGTGTTGACACGGTTAACAATTGATATTACTGTATAAACTGTTCCGCTTGTAGGATCTAATGAGCGAGTTTTATTATTTTCACTAACTCATTATATTTAGCAGAGTAGGTAGAGGGAACCTGGTATGGTAACACTCTGTTTTCATAAAGACTTTCGTTCCTCACTTCCACGCCAAATTCTGGAGGTATTGCGTGTTTAGTGGTGATAGAGCAAATGAAAATATAAAATATTTAATTTTCACCAGTGGAAATCGAACCCATAACCTGTACAGTCGTACGCTTGTTAGGTGTGTGCCCTTAGGGGCTTAGGCCACGGCTGGCCTCAATTTACACTATGCATACTACACGAAAATTATTATTATCTACTTTATTACATTATATAATGAAAAAAAAAACAACGGTAACCATAGTCCAGGTACAAGTTAACGTAGACCAATAAATATGATTAACCTATCTAGTTGCTACATGTGACATTCGAGAACTTCCTGTTTTGAACCACTAAGAAATGCGCTAATAACGGTAAATCAAGAATTCTCAACGATGCTGGCTATTTATAATTTTCTTATTTACTGCATGTTCATTTTTAAAGGGTTTAATTGAGAAAATATTTGTACCGACTTGCTAAATTGAGAATAACGTTATTGACAACAACAACAAGAAAAATACACGTTAGAAAAAATGGCTAAGTAATGATATCTTATTAACTAATTTATGAAAATTTATAATTATAATTAATTATATATAAATATTAAAACGATTTAAAATAATTTCAAAATTAGAAATTAATAAAGAAATTAGAAAGTCCTATTATAATGAATGCTACCAACAAATGAAATATCTAGTGAATGTTAAATGAAAAAAATATTCCCAAAAACGCTAACTAAAACATCCCATAATATAAAAAAATAGAAGTTAAATTTACAGCTAGAAATTTAAGTTCAATTTCCGTAGTAATGAAGTAAGGACGGTGTAATTTAAAAAATCACGTAGACCGAAAACACCTCAAAATCAGTTGCCGTATGAAAAAAATGTAAACTATAATTATGTTTATGGAGCTTTTTAATATAAAGTTATAGTTGAGTTATATTGTTAAAACTCTGTAGACTTTTAATTTGGACTAGTTTTTCTTATATATATAAAATCGAAAGGTCACTCACTCATCACGAAATCTCAGAAACTATATGTGCTAGGAATATCAAATTTTGCATAGAAGTTATTTATAGGACGAAGGTGCACGCTAAGACGGGAATTTGCAATATTCGACTTCTAAGGGGTGGTTTTTGGGGTCGAAAGTTTGTATGAAACTTCGTTACTACAAATGCTAGGAGTCTCAAATTTTGCATAGACGTCACTAGGACGTAGTCATTGAGACAGAAATTAATAATAACATAGTTCACGCGGGTGAAACCGCGAGCGGGTCGCTAGTTATTTCATATTTTACAAGCGGCTACTCCTCCTCCTTCTTGACTGCTGAAAAACGGTTCAAAGTTGTTTTTAAATTTACATTTGTATAAACAACAGGAAAATATGATTTAAAAGTATTATACGGCTTGTTTTTGTTGCAGCGTGAGCCAAAGTGAGAACCAGTATTATAGCTACTGAAGATTTCTTAATAGAGCGATAGCGAGAAGTATATTCATTGAAAAGAAATGTAGAAATAACGTTTCTCTTTTATAAAAAAACATATATGTTTCTTATTGAGGCCGTCATGGCGCAGGGGCACAAGCGCGTGTCTGCAATGCGGCGGTTGTGGATTCCATTCTCACTCGGGGGGATAAGTTATTATTTATTAATATTTACCGCCACTCCTCGAAAATTCAGCGGAAAATGGGGGACGGAGTGTCTTGACATTAGGTTCTCTACCATGCTATGTGCAGGATACAGCGTGACGCTAATAATTTTTTTTTATTATGTGTAAATATCATTTTTGGTGGTATTATCGATCAAGAGACATTTATAAGCAAACAAGAGGATGGCTCAACAAACTTAACATATCAAACATGCTCGTTACATTTGCTTACACTTTCTCTTGACGTATATACACTTTTACATTTTATAATATTTACCAGAGATTCTTCACATTCAATACGTTCGTACTTTAAATATAATAAAAATAATAATTACGTTAAATGTTTATCTTTTATGAATATATCAGGGAAGCAGATTATTTAAGTTGTAAATATAATAGGTGGGAATATTTATTTTATTTTAATTAATATATGTAATAAAAAAACATTGCGACAGCGATCTTTTAGTATTCTATAATTATGTTTAGAATAAATGGAAAGTGTATAAATACAAACTTTACAAAAAAACAAAAACTTGCTATTACGAAAACGGATATTCGCGTTCTAAATCCTGGTTACTAGGACAACGTTGCGTATGATAGCGTAGGACGGTGGCGGATCATGGCATTGTTACATGAAACCGAAAATCTCTATATCACTATCTCTAGTGTTAAGACACTCCATTCCCTATTTTCCACCGAATTCCAGAACATGCATTCAAAGGCATAACGTGTTGAGTGGCGGAACTCACCACCTACCTACAGATCGAGGAAATAAAAATAATATTTCATTTCCTCGAGTGGGGATCGAACCGACAACCAATGGCGCCCGGGGCACACACTTGCGCCCCTGCGCCACGACTGGCCTCAAACATTTAGGGTTACTCAAAAATAGCCCAACGAGATGCTGTACGAACACTCAGATACCGAGAATCCGCCACATTGAAATGGAACCTTATAGTTATGATTTAAGCGTCTCATATCGCAAGTATTATTTAGCAGTCGACGCCATTTTATTTTATACAACTCTGCGTATTCTGGTCAAACCGGTTCCATACTGAACGTCTACGTATGGACCTGCTGCCACTCGCCAAATGAGGCGCACGCTTGCATTGCAAATAATGGCAGATCGTTCTGGACGGATGCCAAAAACAACAAGAGAAAGAAAATTTTAGCTGGAGAAAATACGTCACAAAATATTATATATATATCTAATATTCATATACAAAGACTTGATTAAACACGACAATGAATAGCAATAATGTTTGAAACTCTCACACTATTATTTTCGACTCTCTGGACACTCTTTCTAATAAAGCAAAGAAATGAAGGTGCGGTAGTAATTCCGATGTTTTATGGTGTCGAGACAAAGGTCACTTCCATGGTAATACAAATCGACGAATATAACCTAATTAGATGAAAGCGCTCGCGCCCTCTTTTCGCAAAAGAATCATAAAGTATTTCCTTTCGTAATATAATGACGAAAAAAAATGTCATTATTAAGATATGAAACTACTTATTTGGTTAATGTAATATTTATATATGTAAAACTTCATTTTTGTTATCATAGGCCAGTCGTGGCGCAGGGACTCGTTGCAGGAAGAATGCTACATGTTGTGGATTCGATTCCTACTTAAGGAAATGACTCAACACCTACAGAATTCGGCGGAAAGTGTGAAACCGAAACGTTTTAATGGGACAGAGAGTCTAAACACTAAGTTCTCACGTTCTCTCTACTTACCATTCTACCTGCAGAATACATCATAAAGCTAACACTAATTGTCAAAGTGATTTATCACATTCAAAATACCGAACATAACGAACTAGCTTTAAAAAACAAAAAAACAAAACAATAGCCTTGTTATCTTCTTACAATATTTTGGCGGTGACATCATGACATAATAAGGAAACCATATCGGGATCGAATCGGCTTATATATTCGCATAACTTATATGTATCTGTCGTCTCTAGCTTTTTAGGATGACCGCACATGTGGCCATAGATTCCATATTTCTATTAATATTTTAAAACATGGATAAGATAGATTACTTAAGTATCTACATACTTGAGTAATCTATGTTATAATTCGTGTGTGGCAGTGTCTATATTCATGTTTTGATGTTTTAATGAGTCAAAAAAATGATTCAAGATTTACTAATTCGAAAAATATATTATCAGTCAATGGGGCCACTCGTGGTGCAGTGGTACAAATTCGGTTGTGGGTTCGATCCCCACTTAAAGAAATGAAATATTTATTTAAATTTATATTTCCATTTCTTCGCTCTGGTGTCGAGGCAAAAGCGCGGCTTTGAGATCACCCACTCAGCACGCAATGCTTCCAGAATTAGACGGAAAGTAGGGAGCCGGAGTGTCTTAACACTAAGTTCCCTCTGCTTATCTTTTGATTGAATTTTTGTCAGTCAAATTGTTCTAGGTATTTCGTAATACGATGTCATTTTATTATTCATTTTAAATAAGAAAATAGGGCAATATACGAGACAATCTACAAAAAGGTTAAATATCATATTTAGATGCAAACGAATCACGGTGCCTATCCAACTATGGCGAGTTTCCAGGTCGCGGTTACAAAACCCAGAACGGCAAACTAGTTCACGGCGACTCCACAAGATAATTCAATTGTGCGACACCTGCCCGCAAACAATATAGTTCTTAGTAAATCAAGCATGTCATACAATTGCACAGCTACTTTTTCATAGTTAAAATTAATAAAACATCAGTTTCACGCTGTATCCCGCATACAGCAGGATAGACAGAGGGAACCTAGTGTTAACACACTCCATTCTTCATTTTTATTATTTCAACAACTCTCTTGATGTATAAAGGTACCTTACGTCATCTTACATTCGATCGGCGCTAATGCATTCTCAATATCTTCGAGTGCACAGCTGCTCGAGCTGGCGTTGTTAAGGAAAACATACATCTATACGGTATATGCCGTAAAGTTATTTATATTGATATAATGATACGTTGCTCGTATTTAACGGCATATAGGTAACAGATAGGCATTTCACAACTAGTAAGTGGAGTGAGGAATGCGGACTGGCCGCAGCAATCGGCCTTGCATCTTGCCAACTGACCACTCTAGATACTGTGTGAACGCAACTCTATAATTCTATGTCTGTCTGTACAAACATAACAAATATATCTATTATATGAGGGGGCAATGACCTGGAAACCGACGAATTCTAACCTCGTGATTTTAATTAGGACGATGTAAATAGAATTTGAAGATAATTTTGTGGGGACACTTGTTTTATAGTGTTGAACGTTGCGTAAGTCTGCAAAAAATTTAGAATTTTTTTTTGTATCAGTGTAGAAAAACAGTTTGTTATTGTTAAAATTCCAATATTTTTTTTACATTTTTTGTTCTCTCTCATCTCAAGCATTTAAATGAGTTGTTGATAGGTATTTGAGTAAATATCATTAAAATAATAATATAATCACTATTAATTACCTAATTGATATAATATCTTTGTACATTTTAATGCAGTTCTGTGAATTTAGAATTAGAATGAGTTATTAATAATACAATTTTTAATGAATACTCATATTAATTAGGAATGATTATGTTAATCTTTTAACTTTTGTTAATAAAGGGTATATTTTCATTATATAATAATTACATTTAACAACAATGTCCCAAAACACTAAAATTACTCCACTCTGCTTAATTTAGCTTGTTTTTTTTACAACAATACAGTCCACAACAATGCTGTTCTTAAATTCATTGATTATGATTTACATAATAATCAATGAAATTAATAAACAATAATAAACAAATTAATGAATATAGTTAGATGTCCAAAAAGGCAAGACTTTCAGAGACACTCACTTCATAAAACATCCTACGGAGGACATAAGAATTATGTGTTCACACCATTGGGTGCATATTGTAAATGCTCTTAAATGTGAATTAAAAATGCCATTGACTGTTTTTCAAGCACACAAGAAAATCTTTACATGAACAAATTGTGTGAATAAATTATTGATGCAGGCTATTTGAACACAAGGCATATTTAATAGGTCAACTGCTGTCAAATTTAAACAGTTTATACTCTGTAACATGGCCCTAAACAAATAATGGTACAACCTGATGAGCATAAAAAACTAATTAACTATAGTTAACAGATTACATTCCCTTAATAAAGTGAAAAGACTATAAAAATCTTTGGACCAAATAATAAATAGTGATAATTTTATTGTCAGTTGGACAAAACTTAATAAATTATCTTTATGATAGTTTTTTTAAAAAAATAGTTTACTTCTACTAAAATAGGTGAACTTTTAAAACATTATAATGATTAATTTTCATGCAAGGAAATCTCAATATTCATGGACTTAAAAATTTGGAAGTAAGTTATTTATACTTTTGCGGTTTCACACTTTTACTCTAACTAGAGGAACAGAGTGCCAAACACTATGGTCCCTGCATACTTCTTGCCTTGCCTTCTTTCATTAACACGATCCAAATTGTTATTATATAGAACTTATATGTATTCAAATTTAAGTTATGCTCTTATAGCCTTATAGTTATCCTTCCTTAATTGAAATATGTAAATAGTTTAAGTATTAAGCTAATATTAGTAAGAGATTAAAGTATAATTGAAAGTGTTTTATTTAATATCTTAGAAACAGACTAAGCTCAACAACACTATTAAGAAATTATTTTTAATGATGTATTTATCATGTAAAAGATAATAATATGCTCATTATAATAAAATATGTTTTTTTGCTATACATTGTATCCTGTATACTGTCAGGATAGATGTAGGGAACCTAGTCAGCAGTCCATGTATATTAACCTACATGTGGAAAGAGAAGAGAGCCAGTTTACAGCAAAACAAAATAATGGTTCTTCATATTCTTAAACAAATTAAATTATATATATACACTTATGTTTATAATACTTTTTTATTTTATTAAGAGCAACACGAAATTTTATTTCATTCTCCTGTTAAACTTTTATTTTAACATGTCTGTTTATACATATCCCTATGTCAAAAGAAGTCAAAGGAGAAGAGATATATAGTGTTAAAACACTCTGTTTCCTAATTTCTGTCGAGATATCGATACGATATCGTGGCGTAACCCAACGCCGCGCTTTGCCTTGTTACAAGGGCGAGGAAATGAAAATATAAAGAATTTCATTCCCCTGAGTGGGAAATTGAACCCACAAACCACGCGTTACAGTCGCACGCTTGTGCCACAGCGCCACGACGGCCTCTAAATAATTTTATCAATATTTGTGTTATTAAAAAAACATTTTTAGTTCAATCGTTAAGCTTTTTTTATATTTGTTTAGACACAATTATTTGTTTTAAAATCAGTAATATATATAAACCTAGTGAATAGTAAAATGTATATATAAGTAAATACGCTTACAGTAAAGTAACATAATTTATATACATATATGAAACTAAATCTACTTTCTATTCTTTATATACAACACAGTGATAATCATTAGTTTGCTTACGGCGTATGGACAACATATAATATAAATATACCAGTTTTTCCGCTCTACATTAATATATCCGTTGGTATGATTATTATAAACTATAAAAGTTGCAAACTGACTAATTCACATAAAGTGTTACTTTACTTACCCAAAGCTCAGTACCCCAGTTCATTGTCACAGCGGGTTATCACTCACTTTTCACAAAAAACATTGAAAACCCACTTGCACTATATTTAACAATGTAATAACGGCGATATTTCACAATTTTACAATATTTGTCACGATAAATATACAGGCACCACCATTTCAAACACTAAACATGGCTGACTGACTGAATCACAGATTACATAGACAAAAATATCTGATGTTTTCATCCCTTGACAAGCGAAAGTCGACTGACAGTAGCTAAAAAGGCTAGTTCACATTGTTAATTGGGGTTTCCAGTGTTACCAGTTAGAATAATTATATATTTTATATTATTTGTAAAATATTATTAAAGGAAAAACATAAAAAAATAACCACTAATCAAACAAAATTTTATTGATAAAATTAATCAATTAGAAGTATCGTTTGATACATATATTTTAATATGTCTTTCAGTATTATCAATTCTAGGTTGGATAAGTGAGCCATCTGATCTTCGGCGAACCAACGTTGCACGTAGAATTTCCTGTATATAAAAATAAATTCCTTAGTAATTTATATTTCGTAATGACATACACGACAATTATTTATATTAATGAATTATTTTCGTCAGTGTAAACGCATATAATATGATTTATAATTTAGAGAATATTCTTACCTGAACAGGTTCTAAAATGACATGATGGCTTGATCTTCTTGATGTTGGTGGTCCAGTTATCGATGAATTGCGTGAGGACGGCAATGGGCTCTAAAATAAATAAATTTTAGAGTTGAAGATATTAAAGCTTTTAAAATATTCTGTATATATGCTATTGTATTATGGTCTGTTAATGTTAGCTGTAAGGCAATAGCTTGTAAGTGTAAAGCTGCTATTCACATAAAATATTTTTTATTTACCTTGATATTAGGAACAAAACCAAAGTCAACTGGTAAAGGTTGCGTTTGAATATTGAACATCCCTTCTTCTGAAGCAACGGATACAATCGATGGACGTGCTGATAGTTGTTGAGCAAATAATAATGGATCAGCATCTGCGTGAATAATAAGATATTTATAATATTTTGTAAATTACGAATGATGAATATTTTTTTTTCTAAATAGACTCCTTACCGATATTCATTCCTTTGACAACTCTACGTGCTTGAACTACTCTACCAGCACTTCTTCTAAATCTTATACCTTTCTCTGCTTCTCTTCTGAGTTTTTGAGCTGCGGCAGCTGACTCTGCTATTGCCATAGCCATAGATCCCATTCCCGATCTTTTGAGATTAATATCCACTAAATAGCTTAGACAAATTGCATTCGACAAAGTTTGGTCACTTGGCTAAAAAAATTACGATGTAGAATTTAGATTAACAAAACGACCATAAAAGTGAATGGTTATTGACTCAATATTGATATTATGTATAGGCCGGTAACTATATTATATTTAAGTACTACCGACCGATAATTAACTACATTAGTACGAGCTTTTTTTACATTTTAATAAAAAAGTTGGAATTATTTGTTTCATACACTCACTGATCCGATATCATTGACACTTATATCTAAATGTCTCAAGGGCGTCTTTACTAAGCCTATAGCTCTTGCTAAAAGATCACCACATGTTGGAGGATTCTCAGCATTTATAGCCGACCAAACTCCTGCTGGAGGCTTTTCTAATGGTTGCGGCCTTATTCCGCAACCTGAAATATTCAGCCTGTAAAACATAATCAGTAAAATAAAGGTATTGCAATTATATAATAAAATTTATACTGAATAAAAATATCCTATTTTACCTGACATGCATACATTTACCATGAAGGAAGAAAGAAAGAACCTTTTAGTACTCACGCTCTGCTTGAATTAGATATATGATGAACACACTCGTAGATGTTGTCTAACTAGATCCAAAGCCTACATTAACACTATATGTGAATACTACCATAATTTGTTATATGTATACTTGTTTTTCTTTGAGGAGGTAGAAGGTATCCTCTTCCAAATGTACTAATTATTCGATTTTTTTAAATACATACTAACTCATAATATTTTGAAATGAAAAAAAGCAACGTATTTTAATTCTTACGATGTTAAATTACATCCTCTTGCAATGGCAACAGCTAAATGAGCTATTCCCTCCGAACCAAGCATGTTATTAAGTCGTAGATCTAAAGTCCGCAATCCGCAGCTGGTATGATTTAAAACATGTGAAATATTTTCTAAGCCTAAAGGACCTGTAAGAAGGACCAATAATAACTAATGGGGATTTATTTTGTTTTAATTAACCTATGATTAAATTAATGATTGTTATTTTTACCAAATATATTATCTGCTAAAATTAGACATCGAATTTTATCACGTTTCGATATAAACTTAGCCACCGATGAAGCTCCATCGTCGCCTATTTTGCAATGACTGAAGTCTAGAGTTTCAATTTTTTGATTATCCAAGAGCCCACGAAGAATATATTTTAGTCTTTGACAATTCATATCACTGCGGGTAATTCTGTAATATAAGAGATGAGAAACGTTATAATTTTTATTTCGCTACAAAATACAATTCATATTCACTTCGTATTTTAATATTTATGGTAACCGTAAAACACGTAATTGTAGGCAGTTCTGTAATCCTCTTGCTAGATTTTTCGCATCGTTATTCGTAAATTGAAATTGATTTCTACAATACGACACCCCAATATTCTTTAACTGATAAGTAATATGTAATTCTGATAAATTATCTAAGCTTCCCAATGCTCCATGTAAAGATATATGGTCTGAAATTAGATAAAACATAGCCTTGCTATTATTGAATTGAAGGTGCTTATTTCAATTTAATAATAAGTATGTACTTATTACTATTCACCTCGATATAATGTTTCATTCTTTTTAACTGTACATTTAGTTACATTTTCTCTTTGGCCGGATATTATACCTGCCATATCTGGTGAAATATTACGTTGATCTGGTATATCTGCTGGCACTAAACTTCTAATAGCTAAGGATTGTATGTAAGGTCCACAAAGTTTAACTAAACGGTTTACCTGTAACAATTTGTCATTCTTTTTAAGAATTTTATTTTACTATACGATAAGCCGATTCTATAAAAGTGTTTTTCATTTCTAAGTGTGGAATAACACTTTTAAAAAATCTTAAAATATTATTTTCTTAATGTGTATTTTAATAAAAGTTGCTTACCTTTTCAGGGTCGTATTGGCGTGGATTCATATTTTCAAAAATATTAGCATAATGTCTTTCCATAAATACATTTATCCAAGGCTTTTGATGTTCCTGTATAGGACAATCTGTCCATTTAGAAAAATAGCATCTCTTCCAAAATATATCACTTTTAACATTATCCACAAGAATTTGTAAAGGAATATCTTTTTTTAAAATTTGTAAAAAAAAATCTCTATCTTTCGCAATGAAATCTTCAAGTTTTGGAAATCCTAAAAAACATCTTAAAGAATTATATACTTACTTCCTAATTCCGATTTAATAGAACCTTTTACTAACCTGTCCAATTAACACTTAATTTTTCTATGCATATTTGTACAAGAGTTTTAGGATGAGACAAATTCCAGTCAAAATTTTCCGCTTTTAGTTTTCGATTCGGTTCAATTTCTAGTTTACTCTTATATGCTAAATATGTGTTTGTACTAATTGTAAACGGAATGTTCATATTTAAGGGAAATATGTCTGAAACCGAAGTGTACTTCAGTTACTATGGATGCATAAAATATTAAATCGCTATCAGGATTATATTATTTATACTTTTCTTGTTACTGCAGTTACTACGGATGCATATTTTTTACTTTGCTTCGCTACAAATCAAGTGAGAAATGGTAAATGGAAAGTGATATCTGGCCAAAATAGGGTTTTCAAATAAAACATTATAAAAATTTATAATATGTTATAATTTTTTGTGGAATCTTTATAGCATCATTCGTTCACCTACTTATCTCTTTGTCACATGCACAGTCCATATTCTGTAACCCAAAAATGTCGTATATACAATAGAATTTTTAATTGGGAGACTACTTTTGAGAAGAGAAATGAACACTTGTTTGAATGTTCGAAAGTATATCGTGTTATTAAATGAAAGGACTCGTTAAAACAACTTTTATTCTATTAGGAATTTCAAAAATATTTTGAACATAGTTTTGCAATATTTATATTGATAGTATTAGCCTAAAAACGGTAATACCGGGAGCGGTACATATTGTAAACCGTAACTACATTACATGTAGGGTCTATATAATAATCTTATAGTATTTAATAATCTTGTTTCATTTTCGAACACGCATTCTGGCAACATTATCCTATTCTTAAAAGAAAAAAGATGCCTTTTTTCTTATCTGTATATATCGGTTTGATTGAAAATTGGTTTCGCCCAATGTAGTCATGTCATTGAGTGAATTTTGTTTATATTATTTTCTTATATCAATATAAATATCTAAACTTTATTACAAAATACAAATAACATATGGTCTTAAACTAAAGCTCATCATGGATAAACACAACAGTTCTGAATTATTAAATTCGGATTTTTCATTATCCAAGAATGCTAGTTCCGATTCATTGGATTCAGATTCTAAATCAAGTTCATTGAATTCCAAACACGGACAAGATTCCGTAAGTTTCCTAAAGGGATTAATTTATGCTTATTGAATTTATATAACTGTTGCAACCTACGAAGCCACTTCCTAAAGCCGCCAAATTGGAGGCACTGGTGTTCTAATAGTAAAACATACATTCTATATCAATAATTTTTTAATAATTATAATGAGTAAAAATCGCACTATCCATATTTGTCTCTTTGTGAATCGTAAACTTAGCCATAGAGAGCAAATTGAATTTTCAAAGGCTTGTATTAAACAATTTTATGTTATCTACATGGCATATAAAAGTGATGGTGAGAATTCTTAAAACTTTGTTGACTTACAAATATTTAAATAACTATTTGTTGTTTTAGACTCATGTACTGGGAGATATTATGTTATTGGATGGGGAAAGGGTGATGGGAGTTGCTCGTGATGTTACATACTTATGTCCCTATAGTGGCCCATCTCGTGGAGTGCTTAAAGTTACAAATTATCAACTACATTTCCGTCCAACGGAAGCAACATCACTTCAGACTACTCTTAGTGTGCCTCTTGGAGTAGTAAGTATTACTAGATTCATTCTACTTATCAGTGTCAGTATATTAAGGTCAATATGAATATGTAGTGTGATGAGACACCTGACTGTTAATATTAAGTTCCTCTCAAATATAATTAAAAAGTGTTTTGTAATTATAAGTATCATTATTTTTTAGGTTTCTCGTATTGAAAAGGTAGGAGGAGCTTCATCTAAAGGGGAAAATTCATATGGTATTGAAGTTTTTTGTAAGGTATGTTTTAAGTTATTAAAAATACTTTGTTGTGTCTTAATGTTATAACTTTGAAATATTTCCAATTATTATTTTTCAACTATTCTCAAAGTTTTCAAGACAAATTAATAAATGGATAATTTAAAAAGAATATTAAATTATTTATTTTTGTACATTATTATGAATTCAGGGTTTAGTTAAAAATGAAAATTATCAATATTTCAGTAAATGATCTCAAAAGATGTCTATTGAAAGCAGCAGTAATTAAATAGCTTAACATACTATTATAACATCAACTTTTTTTAGGATATGAGAAATTTACGTTTTGCTCACAAACAAGAAAATCATTCCCGACGCGGAATATTTGAAAAATTACAACAACTAGCATTTCCTTCGTCACATAGACAGCCCTTATTTGCTTTTAGTTACTCGGAAAGTTTTCCTGATGATGGATGGAATGTGTATGAACCTATTGCTGAATTAAGAAGAATGGTAAGAACAACATACCTTTAGTTATATTTTCCAGCTTATCATGCATGTTTATTGTAAATGAAGATGTCAATAGATGTTAAGCCAATTTTAGGAAAGATATAATTTCATTAATTGTGTTTAAAGATTTACATTACCTTATTTCTTTATTTTATTTTGACTTTTTTTTAAATGATAAAATTATATTGTAAAATATGTATATTCCAGGGTGTGAACAATGATATGTGGAGGATCACGCGTATAAATGATAAATATGAAATATGCGATAGCTACCCGTCAGTGTGGGCGGTACCAACGGCGGCCAATGATGACCTCCTAAGATCAGTAGCAGCTTTCCGTTCTAGAGGACGTATTCCAGTTCTGGCCTGGATACATCCAAGTTCTCAAGCTACCATTACAAGATGTAGCCAGCCTTTAGTTGGAGTTAGTATTATTTGATAGAATAGTATATTATAGAATTAGGGCAAGTACCAGGGTTGAGTTCCACCACAATGTTTCTAGAATTCGCCGAAAAGTGAATAATGTGTTGAATTTTTATGTTAAGACATTAACACTAGGTTCACTCTGTCTACCCTCCTATATGCAGGAGTATACAGTATGAAGCAAAGAAAAATGTAAAGTGAAAAAAATAATAGTATATTAACATAAATCTAAGACAGATTTTTGATACATTAATGGTGACACAATTTGTGTAGGTCACACTGTCTGTGTATGTGTCATATTCATTAAGACACAATTGTTGTAATAGTATAGATGTAAGCCGTTGCATATAAAAATTCTAGACTCAACATTGATTGTTATATTTACTATACTCTTTATTAATATTAAATAGGCCATTGTGGCCCAGTGGCATAAGTGTGTGCCTATAGACGCAACATTTGTGGATTCAGCTCCCACTGGGGGCAATGAAAAAATATTTTATATTTTCATTCCTTCCCTCTGGTAACATGGCTAAGCGCTGCACTACCCTGCTAAAACTTAAAAAATTTTTAAAAATACTATTCCCAGGTAAGTGGTAAACGCAGTCGTGAAGACGAGAGATACATTCAATTAATAATGGACGCCAACGCTCAGGCCCACAAGCTCTTTATAATGGACGCTAGACCAAGCGCTAATGCTATCGCTAATAAGGCAAAAGGTGGCGGGTATGTAGAATATGATTATCCTACTTAATTATTAATCTTGTAAATAAGTAAATTTGTGAGGATGGATGTTTGTTCTACTTTTAAGCGTAAACTGCTGAATAGATTTAGACGAAACTTTACAGTAACATATTTTATACACCAGAATAAAATAAAGATTTTATGTGATTTGGCTACATTATAAGAAAGCAAGCAACAAAGCTGTGTTTGGGTTGCTAGAAATTTGTCAAAAGACATTTTAATATTATTTATATAATATCATTTAGTATGGAAATTGCTAATTCTCAATGATTATTTCTTATCCAATTCTAAAGCTATGGCTAGATGATAAATTAAAGTATACTACGAAAGCACTGTTTTCCAAAGTGTGTTAAATAAATACATTTTATTAATAATTATAATATTTATAGTAATTTAATCTTATAACAAAAAATACTATTTTTAGATATGAATCTGAAGATGCATATCAAAATGCTGAACTTGTGTTCCTCGATATCCACAATATTCATGTAATGAGGGAGAGCTTGAGAAAGTTAAAAGAGTTGTGTTTCCCACAAATAGACCAGACTAGGTATGTATATTATTATTTTATTTCACTGTTTACCCCCAAAATACTAGAGACATTTGGAGATAACAAAAATATGCTTTATTATTATGTTTGAGGTTCCATTAGTATGTTCCGTAGTGTTTCGTCGTTGCACCATATCGACGTATCGATAGTCTTCACAGAAAAAATACATTTAATAAAAATCAATCGAAAAAAAATTTAAAATATTTGAAAATCAAACACTTTTAGGATCAATGTATTAATTATATTTTTTACTGTCTTAAATTATATGACGAAATGTAACCATGTTTTGTAATTGTTATTTCTTTTAAGTAGTAAACATGCGATACGATAAAAATTCTATGTACTCATTTACGTAATTTGAGGAAAATTGTAAAGGTAATAATTCTTATTACTAAAATTACTTGGTAATTGGTGTCACAGCAAATGTTATACTATCGCTCAACTGGTACAGTTAAAGTTCAAAAACCCGTGATATTTTAAAGAAAAAATCCAATGTTCAATATTTTGGACTAACGTCTAATCAATTGTCTTAATTAAAATAGAAATTGAAGATTTGCAGCTAATATATTAAGATAGGGTTCAAGTCCATTACATATATGAAAAAAAAAGCATTCTCCGTCTCAAATGTGTTCTGCACATATCTGGGTAAACAGAGGGAACCTAGTGGTGGGCCACACCAGTCTCCACATTCCAAAACGCATAATTTTTTAAACATTGCGTATTTATAGTGGAAATCAATGCACCGCTTTGTGTTACCAGGGCGATGATATAAATATGATTCACACCTCCGAGTATAACACATCAATTCATACCTTACTATATAATACTATACTATTACCTATTATGAATCAATTTTTTTTAAAATGGATGTTTGATGCACTCTCACGCAAAAACTACTGAACGGACTTAAATTAAACTTTACAGTTATAAATAAAAATAACACATAGACTATAGCTTTTGTAAAGATTTTATATAATTTGCCTATAATATAACAATAAGTTTAAACGGGCGAAGCCGCGCGTGGGGCGCTAGTGCAAAATTAATATCGAAAATCCTTTTTTAGATGGTTTAGCGGCATTGAAGCGAGTTGTTGGCTCAAACACATTAAATGTATATTAGCGGGCGCGGTCCGCATTGTTGATAAGGTGAGGCTATGTAACTATATTTATATGTGATATCATTGTTTACATACTTGCTAATTGCGTCTGCTATTCATTTGATTATGTTATTGTGTTGTTGTTTTGAATTCTAAAATTTGGTTTTGTTTTTAAGACAAGCATGAACAAACGCACAGAAAAAAAAATTAAAAATCATTGTTTTGGGTTCTATTACATTACATAAATGGCTCCAATAATATTTTTTCTGTTTGATGTAGTTTCTATTTTTTCTATTTTATATAATAAGACAAATTGACAGTCCTAATGGTACCTGAATAGAATAAGTGTAAAGAAACTTATAACACATTCTTTTAATGCACATTATATACAATTTTATTAAGTACATACCAGTTTTTGGAGAATATTGATGTTTTACTTTTTTTTGTATTTTTCGAGTGGTCCGAGGCGAGGGCATTGAAATAAACAAACATCAATTTTATAACATAATTTTAGCTGAAAATTAAAATTCCAGGTGGAAAATCATAAAACGTCAGTACTAGTGCATTGTTCCGACGGCTGGGATAGAACAGCTCAGTTGACCGCGCTAGCGATGCTCATGCTCGATCCGTACTATCGAACTCTCAGAGGTTTCCAAGTGCTGATAGAGAAGGAGTGGCTTTCGTTTGGACATAAGTTTCAATTGGTAATTATAAACTTGAAGATTTTATTACAATTTTACAGTATGTTTAACTATTTGCCCGAATTTTTGACGTAGCGAACCTGGCGGAACTCGCGCTTAACTTTGTCTCACCACAGAGGAGAAATGAAAATGTTTTCCTTTCGACAAGACGTTGCCGCTGGAAAGTTAGTCTGTCTAAGCTTTTGCGCATTGTTCACTCTGGAAGAAAAAAACCAAATCTGCGCAACCATCTACAGCTAACTAGGATGAGCACAACTCGTCGATAGTACTGTAAATGTTCATAAAAAAACGCATTTTCCAGCGCATAGGCCACGGCGACGAGCGTCACTCAGACGCCGACAGGTCTCCCGTTTTCGTGCAGTGGGTGGACTGTGTGTGGCAATTGCAACAACAGTTTCCCACGGCTTTCGAGTTTACTGAGAGGTTGCTTATCACTATAGTTGATCATTTGTACTCGTGTCGATTTGGAACGTTCCTGTTTAATACTGAGAGGGAGAGGGTTAAGGAAGGTGAGTGTAAAATACTTTATATAATATATATAATTAAATAATATATATGAACATATTATTTTAAAGAACAACAAATAAGATGTGTATATTAATTATTTTCCTGGTCTCTATATAATACACATACAATTTCATTCAGATTGCACATATAAAAAAAAAAAGGTAAATAAACATTGCTTATAATATCTTTATAGAATTTACTTATTTCATTTTTATTTGCAGAAGTCAAAGCCAAAACAGTATCACTATGGTCTCATATTAATAGCAGACAGAACTTATACCTGAATCCGTTATATTGGGGACCTTCCTCATTCAGTTCCAATACTCCGCCTTCGCCTAATTCCAGACCTCAAATGGTCCTAGTGCCAGTTGCTTCTTTGAGAATTATTAAGTTATGGAAAGCTTTGTACTGTAGATGGAATCCTACTATGAGGCAGCAGGTGAGATTCTATTTTCTTGTTAAGTGTGTTGAAGTATTTTTTTTTGTTTAATTAAATGATAAGAAAAATATGTTGTTTTTATACTTACTTACTTTTTATATTACTTAATTTCGAATGAATGATGAATTTCAGTGGGGATCAGATCCTATTAAAATATATTTTTCCCTAGGACCCAATATACCAACGCACTCGAGAGCTCGTAGCTCTGCGTGCGCAACTAGAAGCCGCTGCTGCGGCGGCGGCCGGTGACCACGCGGCGCGGCAACACCGCCTCGGCCTCACGCCGCCGCGCGTTGCCAGTCCTCATCACGTGTGAACTGTATACTTGCCTGGTATGTGTAATTGTGTTCGTCGACCGTACTGTGTATACCTATCCATTAAAGTATTGTGTTAAAGTATTTGACTGGCTGTAGCTAGAGATGAATGTACTTAAATTACGTGAACACGCCTAAAAGCCACTAGGACTTTTAGGCACTAAAATTTGTTACAGCGGCGACAGGAAACTTTGTAGCTTCTCAAACTTCCCTTTACAGTTAATGTTGTTTTATTTCAATCGTTTTTTTTGAATTGCTACAACCTAAGTTTTCATATAGATTGTCTTTAAGATGCTTATTATACCAATAACTTATTGGAACACGAGAGTAATTTGATTAGAAAATTAACAATTGACCTAGAAGCAGGCCAAGCCGTCGGTGGTCTTTTATAAAAATCCTGATTAATATTATATATTTTTTATGAGAATAAGAACATAATTTAAAATACGTATTAATTATTGCATTAAAACGGAAAAATAATTTATTTATTTTGTTTCAGGTCACTACTGCTTCTGCTTGATTATGAATAGATAAAAAACTGCCTTTATTATATTTCTTTATATGGATGTTTAGTATTATGTTATAAGATATATAAGCCCCTGTTACAGTATGTTATTTGCCAAACTAGTGTTTTCTTGTAATATTTAAACTTAATATACTAAGTTTAAATAAATTGGATAATTTAAATTATAATTGTTTATCTGCTTTTCTAATTGTATTTGATTATACCCAAATATATTATTATAAAAAGATAAATTAAGATTTTCAACCACTGTGTTATTTACTTATTTATTTAATATCAGTTCAATTTATCATATAGTATTATTGTAAATATGAAATTAAACGATAATCACTTATCATTGTGTTTTATTTTTTTTTGTAAACTGTAAACAATTATTTCCTTAGTGTACTTAGATGACAGTAGTTTTTGTACTTTTTTTTTAAAACTTATTTTTATTTCAATTAATAATTAGATAAATAGATATAATAAATATATATTTTTGGTCGGAGTCATAATTATGTTATAGTTGATATCCTATTCTATTAACAATTTTGATAATATCAATACATATGTATAAAGATATCTTATTTCGGAAAATTGATATTTTAACAAAATTTTGATGGATTTTTTAAAATGTAACGCCCGGAGTAGAATATACATACAATTTATGCATACCCATTTTATTATATTATTTGATAATATTTAATACGTGATTGAACTTTGACATAGTGTTGATAATATGGAAATGATAGGCTTATCAATGTTTATTTGCTTGATTTTCTTACTCTATTTGTATCTTTGCTGCTGAAGAACTTACATCAGTACTTGTTTCCAGTATTAAAATATTTACTTTAATATGTTTAAAGTAATTACAGACCGATGTGTTAGGACAAAAGCGAATAATTTTTTGAAAACATTCAAAAATAGTAGACGATCATATGCCTCCAACAATGAAGTGGTCACTTCAGCTGATATCGTTATAATTGGTAAGTTTGTTTAAATACGCTTAGTACGTTGTTTGAGAAACTAAAAAGATAATTTATGAGTTACTAATATAGTTAAATATTCATCATATTTATAATTTATGGTATGAATTGAATATTTTCTGATGATATTATAATTGTATTTTATCTATCTTTTATTACTTTTATTGTATTTTATCTATCTTTTAGGTGGCGGGATTGCGGGATGCAACACACTATATCAGTTGACAAAACGAGGAGTGAATGCCGTCCTCTTAGAGAGAAATAAATTGACAAGTGGAACTACTTGGCACACTGCTGGTAAACTTTACAATCTATGTAACGATTTGATGTGTTTTTATATAAATATATATCGTAGATAGATAGATAGGTAAAACTCTTTATTGCATACATAAACAAACACATAACTAAATAGTAAAACAAATGACACAGAGTAGTATGCAAAGGCGATCTTATCACTATTATCGTATTTGTATAGATAACTGAGGCTGCGGGTACTTTAGAATTTGATTAGTGAGCCTTACGTTAACTGAATCGTTATCGTTCAGCCAATCCAAGATTTGAACGTGAATGCTTGGAGTTGATAGTTTTATTTATACTTCTCACTATACATAAGGAAAGTTCGTAAAACAGTTATTTAGAGATTATTATAGTAGATACACATATAATATGTATAGGTATATATGTATAGCTTTTTTTTAAATATTTATCTTTTTTTTATATAAATTAATAAAAATCTTAAATAGCAACAACAAAGATTGTTGCTGACGTCTAACACTGGATAAGGTCATATGCTTAACATTTCTAATTATAACGACGAACATCTATATTTCTTATCTTTTATAAGTTAAAGATAAAGTTCATCGGTAAATGACAAAAAATACACTAATATTGAAATCAGGAGAGCTTTTGCGAATTCTTAGGTCGCTACTGTACTTGTCTTGCAATTTAAAAGTACTTGCAAAAGTCTATCATAGAGGTTAATTGAAATTGATATAACATTTATTTAAACAAAATAATGTTACCACAGAAACGTTTGTCATTATTTTTGTATAATATTTTTTAGAAATATCTACATCAGGAAAAGATAAGGAATTACATAAGTTTATCTTATATGTTTTTATTTCACAGTGCCTTGCTGATGTTCAATAATCTAAATTTCACTAACATCAATTTTAGGTTTGGTATGGTCTCTTCGACCGTGTGATCTTGAAGTTAAACTGCTGCAAGACTCAAGAGATGTTTATAGTTCACTGGAGAAAGAAACAGGTGACCACGCCGGTTGGATTAACAATGGTGGCATGTTTATATCGAGAAGTAAAGTGAGTATCCCTTTTGTTATCTTAAAAGTCTTCTATTTGCTTATTATTTTTATACATTATCATTATAATTGTTAACCTATCTTTTAGGTACGAACGGAAGAATATCTTAGACTACACACATTGGGCAAGGCAATGGGTATACCCAGTGAAGTATTGGATCCGAATGAAGCCCAAAAGCTATTCCCACTTCTGGACCCGTCTATATTTAAAATGGCGCTTTATTCTCCTTTGGATGGCACCATCGATCCAGCAATGGCGTGCAATGCCTTGGCTAAAGTTGCAACTAAAAATGGTGGAAAGGTAAATTGTGTTATAGTACCTACAGACTTATTAGGCTTTTCCATATATCTATATATATGGAAAAGCCTAATAAGTCATATTATGTATATAAATTTTTGCTTCAATTGCGACATCTAGAGTTTTAGATATATTATGGAGATATTATGCTAAGTTTATATTGGAATATTTGGTCGTTTGGAAGAGTTGAATTGCTCACTAATAATAAAATATTTTCAATATTACAGATATATGAAGAATGTCCAGTAATAGACGTTCATTATGCGCACAACTTACTTGGAAACAAAGAAGTCACTGGAGTTCATACCGATAAAGGGTTTATAAGGACGAAATGCGTTGTCAACTGTGGAGGTACCTTTATTAAATGTTATTAGAAATGGCAGGCAATTCTTCTAAATACAATGTAACTGGACAAATTAACATACAGATAAAATAGCTTTCAATCTCTCACATAAATAGCAGGGCAGAGAGAGGGAATTCCGCCAAAGTTTCGCAGCTTTGCGTATTGTTCGGTGGGACTCAACTCCGCGTTTTACCTGTACAGGACGAGGCAATGAAAATAATTCATTCCCCCGAATGGAATTTTCGCCCTGAACCGTCCCGCGCTTACTGTCATGGCCTCGTTCCCCTTTTTCATTTAACGTTTCTCTTAATTAATGCTATATTTGCTTGTAGGAGTTTGGGGTCCTCGTATAGCTAGGTTCGCGGGTATACCCTCTTTACCAATAATACCGTTTAAACACGCCTACGTTGTTTCCGATAGTATACCAGAAATAAGGGGTTGCCCAAATATCCGAGATCATGATGTCAATTTATATTTCAAAATACAAGGAGAAAGCTGCTATATTGGTGGTTACGAAACTAACCCAATTATGCTTGATCAGGTAATATACATATGAGTTTTTTTATACATTTATTTTAATAGTGTTTTTCCCTTGTATCGTTAAAATATAATAATATGTCTTAATACAAAAACCAGGTCCCAGAACAACAGCATTTCCACCTTTACGATTTAGATTGGGATGTATTCGGCGTTCACATGGATAGTGCGACTTCATTATGTCCTAAGTTAAGCAAAATCGGTATAAAAAGCACCGTATGCGGACCTGAGTCTTTTACTCCAGATCATAAACCTTTGTTGGGTGAAGATCCCCATCTTTTTGGTAAGTTCTTCAATGACCATTGTACCTGTGTAGTTTTTGGAGTACTCTTACAAAGCGGCCCGAAAGAGGCTTCGCCCGCATAATCTTATTGTTATATTACAGCTTAATTATACAAAATCTTTGCATAAATTGTGGTTTCTGTGTTATTCTGATATATAAGCTATATTATTATTATTTTTAGTAGAATATGTTATTAAACAACACAAACTGTTCTTGGTTGTTTAGTTATTTATTTAATGTAGCGCAATAGGTCCATATAAGCTACGTTCAATAGGAATAAATATTTTAAATACCACGTTACATACAATTAAACTTGCCGTGCATAAAATGTATTGAGTTATTTATTCTGCCTGCCCTGTACATGGATTTATTAAACCCACAAGATAGCCCATTTTATATATCGACATAGTTTTAAATATTATACATTTATCAATACATCTTAACAGGCTTATACCACAACTGCGGTTACAATTCGGCTGGTATGATGTTTTCTGCTGGCACCGCTATACAGTTAGCGGAGTGGATTATAAGTGGACGGTAAGAGTTTCACCGATTCTTGAAAATTTGCTAAGAATTTAAATGTTTAATAAATATTTATATTACATAATTTTATTTTTTTCGTTTGAATATTGATTCTTTTAATCTGAATTATAGGAATTTTATTACTTAATTTTTTTTTTCACCTATCAAATACAAAATATTTTTATATGATATTCATGCTCTCTGCATACAAACAAGTCAGAATAATTTACTGTATTAACAAAACAATATTATTATTCCAGGCCACATTACAACATGTTTACATTTGACGTAGCACGTTTCACAGCTGGTCAGCTATCTCGACCCCACTGGGTAAGAGAAAGCAGTCATGAAGCGTACGTGAAGAACTACAGTATAGTGTTTCCCAATGACGAGCCCCTCGCCGGAAGAGATGCCAGCCATGACGCCTTGCACCAGGAACTGGTTGATGATGGAGCGGTTATGCAGGCCAGAGCCGGGTGGGAGAGGCCAGGGTTCTTTATTCCTGGCGAAAAGGTTTGTTTTCGTCAAGTTTTTCTCTATATGTTATCTGTGTGTTGTGTATATATATCAGTCATAGGGCATTAAGCAAGCAACTGATTGATTATTGCCTGGTGATGAAAACTAGAGCCGGATAGGAGAGGCCAGGGTCTTTATTCCTATTTTTAAATACTTTGTTGTACTTGTTTTTTTTTGTTTTTCATGTTAATGATGAGAAAGAATTGGATTTTGCTTCAAATATTTAGTTTTTTATGTGATCTTTTTCGGTTATTAAGTTTAATTAAAATTAGCAACTGTTTTGATGACGTTTTTCAACAGTTTATCTTTCAACGTTTCAATGCAGGCTTGAATTGGAATAATTCTATTATTTTGTAGTAAATATTATTTTCCGCTTTAAGAACCTAATAAATAAAAACTAATAATATAATTCTAGATTCGAGTACAGCAATACGACTGGGGCGGTGTCAACGACTATCCTAGAAATTTGGACCAGCGCTACGAAGATGTTCTTAGAGGAGAGTACTCCTTTGGATTCTCTAAGCATCACAACACTGTAATTATATTATTTATTAAACAACTCTTTTAAAATCTTAAATTAGAGAGATTATGCTATGGTTCATTGAAAGGAATTAGGTAAAATTAATTTAAATAATACTTTTCTTGAGTTTAGCTTACTCCTACATCCTAAATAAAATAATTTAAATATCGTTTTTAATTAAAGTATTGTATGTTTTCCTAACAATCATTGTTGCAGATTGGCTCAGAAGCACTAGCATGTAGAAACGGAGCCGCTTTATTCAATATGTCATATTATGGTAAATTTTACTTAACGGGTCCTGACGCACAAAGAACGGCAGAGCTCGCTTTCACTGCGGATTTATCAAAGAAAAAGGATAAGTAAGATTTACCACCTATCATTTGTCTGAAGGAACCTAGTATTCCCTACTCTTTGCCAAACAGTCAGGGACAGTCAGTACAATTAGGAGTTTATTAGAATTTTGTTACCTTATTTATAGTTGAATTTCTTAATGCTATTTATAACTTAACATTCAATTACGGCTTATCTGCGTTTTGTAAATGTTATACGAAAGTATATAGCAGTAATATATAACAATATATATTACATTGCAGAGTAACGTATACATTAATCTTGAACGAAAAAGGTGGTGTAGAAGCTGATTTGACTGTTACACTCCTCGATGGTGGCAGTGGACCATTACATGAACCCATATTTAAAGTAAGGCTTGCTTTAGTATTTTATATCTACATAGAATTATGATCAATATTTTGCATATTTTAAGGTAATCATAATTATCAATTACTTTGTCTTATATTTTGAAATTTCTATTTTGTTTTTCAGGAAACTTTTTTCACAAAAATGTATTTAAAAAGTGTTAAATTTTGACATATACAAAGCTCATTCAATTTTAACTATTATATAAAATATTTTATGCGAGTGAAGAAAATAGTTCAGCTTCAGATTATGCTGTATATTTAAGTTGTTATTTTTTTCTTGTTGCAGGGTCGCGGTTATTATGTAGTGACTAGCGGTTTTAACGCAAACCACACGGCTTCTATAATACGTCGCGTAATACACAAACATAAATTACGGGCTAACTTGACGGATGTCAGCAAGCAACTGTGTATTTTAGGTGTTCAAGGACCAGACAGGTAAGAATATTTCATCATATTTTACTTACTGTCCTCTAATTGACTGGACTTGAGACTTATTTTGTGATTTTTATGTAAGTAATTGTAAATTAAACAGAATGTATTATAGACTTTAAATACTCGTATGGATTTTAAAATCATTTAGTTTTACCGGTCCATTTAGGCTAAGTGCGATAAAAGTAGAGAATGCGCCTATAGTTCAAGAGATTCTCTTACATTAGTTGTAATGTAAGAGAAAAGAGAATGTAAGAGAAATACGCTTGTGATCTCCGAATACATAGACACTGGTAAATCTACACAAATGTACCGCTATATATTTACAATTTTTCAGCCAACGCATCCTGCAACGCTACACCGACGCGGGCCTATCCAACGACGCGTTCCCACTTCACACTCAGCGGACCATCAAAGTGTCTAAAGCGCCCAACTCACCCGATAACAAGACGTACACGTGTCGAGCGCTGCGCGTGTCCTGGGCGGGCGAACTCGGCTGGGAGCTGCACGTGCCGTCGTCGCACGTGGTCCAGGTATACCAGGCTCTCAGAAGAGCCAAGGAGCTGAGAAATGCGGGATGGCGAGCGCTGACATCGCTTAGTGCGGAGAAAGGTTGGTTGGGCACTTATAGATGGTCTTGTAAGCTTAGCTTTGCTTCCTCACGATTCCTCCCTTTTCAGCCGATGACGTCCTCTCAAGCAGCCACGTAGACCTCGCGACTTTGCACATTGTGCACTTGGGAAGAATGATCAAAAATAAGTAAAATTGTATAATTTTACTTACCCTTACAACTATTTTCAATAAAGTGTAACGTTTTTTAACCGAAACATAAACACAATATAAATATTTATGTTAATAGTGATCGAATCTTATAATAAATCTGGGATGATTATATGTCAAAAGAACAAATCTTTTTTCTGTTTCTTTTTTTTTCCGAGAATAATATGGCATATAAAACCCGTACATTTCTTTTGCAGGTTTTCATTTATGGAATTCAGACTTAAGGACCGATGATAATCCTATAGAGGCAAATTTAGGTTTTGCATGTCGTAAGGATGGGGAATATATAGGAAATGAAAGTGTTACAAAGTTTAGAAAGAATGGAGTCACCAAAAAATATGCTTTCTTCACTCTGGATGATAAGGTTTGCAAATTTAAACTTTTTTGCACTTTGCGATACACATTAATATAAAGATTTGTTACATTGCTGGCAAGGGGATATCCAATCTTCCAAACAAACTATGGTTATGAGAAAGAATAAAATTTGTAGGCACCTTAAATTATTAAAAAAATCTTTTAAGTGTACATCATATGTATTATCTATAATAGCATAACTTTAGAAATAATATAAATTAAAATAAATACAAATTAAAATAAATAATAAATATATATTTCATTTTATAGGTTGCTATATACGGCCAAGAAGCTATATACAGAAATGGTGAACCAGTAGGCTATGTACGCAGAGGAGATTACGGATTCTACTTAGATAAATCCATAGGTATCGGTTATATTACCAACAATAATTCAGAAGTCACAAAGGACTATTTAGAAAAAGGGGAATATCAAATTGAAGTTATGGGAAAGAAATATAACGCGAAACTTCATTTAAGATCACCCTTTGATCCTTCTGGGTTGAGGCTTCTAGGAAACTATGGCTCTTTGGGCATGGATGAAAATACACATGAACCACATGCTGGGCAGAATGAAAGGGCTGGGGGTAGTGAATAATTTAGTTTGATCTCATTTTTAAATAAATAATAGTTTTATTAATTGATTGTTTTATTTTTTTCTTTTAAGGAAAAGTAGTAATTTGTTCTAGTATAAATACTGTTATTTATATATATTTTTTAAGCATTTCACACATTTGTGCTACTCTTATCGACATCGCATTAGGTCCGTAAAACCGACCAAATTTTATTTGCGGCGTTAGTCGAATTTTTACCTTTTTTATAATAAAACTTTAAAATGTACCTAATTTCTTCGTCACATACGTTCATTATGCTTGCTTGAAAAACAATTTAAAAATGGCGGGAACTGTTTTTTTATTTATTGGATCTTCAGAGTATGACATTTATTGGTGTTAAAACTTGTTTACTAGTTAATTGTACTTGATTAATTAAGACTTGATTACTAATAATACATTTAAACTACGAAAATATTTTTGCCCCGATATTATTATTGTAAAGTAAAATTCGTCCGTCATAATTGTATAATCTGTTATATCTAAAATAAATTATCTGCGGTAGAACATAATGTCAACTTCATAATTTAAATTGACATTTCGATAATATTATGTCAGGACTCACGAGTGAGAAGTGATTAATAGTGCTGAATTGGCACGTTCGGAACGCCATAAATAAAGAACAACAACAACAACACGAGTGACATATGATACAATATTTAATAAACAGTATTTTTGTTAAAATTAAAAACAATGTCTGTATCTCTGCATACTGACGTTGGAGATATAAAAATTGAATTGTTTTGTGAACAATGTCCAAAGGCTTGTGAAAATTTTTTAGCTTTATGTGCAAGTGATTATTACAATGGATGTTTATTTCATAGAAATATTAAGGTGATTTTTTAATTTTATAACTCACTATTCTATTGAAGTTTATACAATTTTTATTAGTAATGTGTGCAATATTATTGAAATGTATTCGATATGTTTTAGGGATTCATAGTACAAACAGGTGACCCAACAGGCTCTGGGAAAGGTGGAACTTCTATTTGGGGCAAAAAATTTGATGATGAATTTAAAGAAGAGTTAAAGGTAAGGAAGTGAAGTAAATCTCTGGAGCATTGTTTAATTTACTAAATAATTTTATTTTTATAGGTACCAAAATGTTCATAATAATGAAACTGTTAATTTACTCTCATTGATATTTTTTATTTCTACAGCATAATTCTAGAGGTATGGTGAGCATGGCTAACAATGGACCTAATACTAATGGTAGCCAGTTTTTCTTTACATATGGAGAACAGCAACACTTGGATTTAAAATATACATTGTTTGGAAGGTATTATTTTTTTTTATAGTTTTAATTTAACAGTTGGTTTGCTCTGCCTACTCTGCCATATGCAGGCTAAAGGGTTAATCTACAAGAATCTAATTTTTACTTAGTATTTTTTAAAGATTAATACATCTTTTACAAATATTTTATACATAATTACTTACTTTGTGCTTACATATGAAAGGAACCCTTATTAAGCCTTGGTTGTTAACAAACTGTTATAATTAATTTTCTGTTACACTTTGTAATTTTTTTTTTCCAGAATAATTGATGGTTTTGAAGCACTTGACGATTTAGAAAAAATGCAAGTAAATCCTAAAACATTTAAGCCATTAAACGAAGCAAGAATTACATCAGTGACAATACATGCAAATCCATTAGCTGGATAACTTAAATGAAAATAAAACAAGTACAAAACACTTATGGTTTTATTTGCTTTAACTTTTGAATTTATATGTCAATTTCACATTATATATTATAACATACATAGTTTTTACAATGGACTGGTACCAATTAAACATAATAAATTAAATAACATTGTTACAATACTATCAAAGACCCACATCTTTGATTAGTCTGCCAAAACTTGCAGAATTTTGTGCATAAATTAAAGGAATCTGTGGTCTACACTTAAATAAATATTGAGATTCCTTGTCGAATTATTAAGGTACACTTATCATATTTACAGATATTCAAATGAGTGAATGTTATTCTTAATAAATAATTCTATAATAATCAGGTGGTACATAATTCTAGGGCCAACTTTATTCTCCAAACCTAAGCCTATAAGTACATGTTTAGATTAAAAGATCCCTTTCTAATAAATATACTTTAAAATACTCATCTAAGATTAGCAAATTATTTTAAAATTGATATTTTGAATAAAAATTATTGTTATGTTAATATAAATAATTAAATACTTTCTATGACACTGTTTTCATGTCAAGTCTTAAATCTCAGGTCTCCAAGTCATAAAAGTTCTCATCAATAGGAAAGTCAGGTTCAGTTTCTTTCTTTATTTCAGTTTCTGGAATTTTCTCATCAAAATTATCATTAAAATGAGATTTTATGTGCGCCACTAGATCTGGCTTTTTTTCAAAAGTGGCACCGCATTCTATACAAGGCATATTCACAACCAAGCATTCATGAGTCTGTTCATGTTTGTCAAGTTTATCTTTTCTGGTAAACTTTTTGTCACACTGATTACAACTAAATGGCTTCATGCCAGAATGTATTGTAACATGTCGGTCCAACTCCCTTTTTCGTGGGAATTTCTTGAAGCAAATTTTACACTGAAATACTCTTGAACCTATGTGAGCTATAGAAACATGGGTTTTGTAGGCATCCAATGAAGAAAATCTCTTGGGGCATTGATGACATTTTATATTTTTTGGTTTGTTCTTGTTTGATATGGACACTTTATTTTTTGGTGGAGGTTGTAATTGTTTGCCCGAGGTAGATGGTGTCTTTTGCATTTGACTCAAGAAACTTCCTTCACCAGCTATGTGATCTGGTACTCTAGGTAATTCATAATCACTAGGATGGTTTGTATTATCAGGATTAATTGAAGTAGGTGAGGTCATTAGATTACTAAATGGATTAACATTCACAACCATGTCATGTGTATTTTGGTCACTTTCATATTCCTTGCGATCAGGACTGACTGGTCCATGTCGAACTTCATGCTTGAGAAGTTTATCTCGTCTTCCAAATGTTAAGGGACATTTGCGACATGCATAAGGTTTCATGCCAGAATGTACTAAGACATGGCGTTGCAAGTCTCCTTTTGCAACAAAACTTCGTGGGCACAATGGACATACATGTGGTTTATGACCAGCATGAATTCTCAAATGTTTACTCAAATTTGTATTTCTGGAGAAACTTTTCAAGCAATATTGACATTGATAAGGTCTA
This sequence comes from Heliconius melpomene rosina, assembly GCF_056956725.1. Taxonomy (NCBI): domain Eukaryota; kingdom Metazoa; phylum Arthropoda; class Insecta; order Lepidoptera; family Nymphalidae; genus Heliconius; species Heliconius melpomene. The sequence goes on from NC_140399.1 coordinate 7,685,104, forward strand.
ATACCAGTGTGAACAATAGAATGTTTTCTTAAGTCAGATCTTCGTCCGAAACATTTATCACATTCGGGACAATGATATGGTTTATCACTTCCATGTACTTGTTTAGTATGTGCTACATATTGAGTCCGCTCTGCAAACACTAAGCTACATTCAACACACTTATATGGATGGTTAGGATCATGAAAACCTTGTTCATGTTCCTTACATTTGTCTTGCGTTATAAATGCTTGGTCACAATACTGACACATGAAAACATTCTTGTAAAAAGAAGGAGTATCTCCTTCAGTCGTATTATCCTGCTCAGCATTGTCAATTTCTTGTTGATCAACATTTTCTGATTCCTCAGAAGAATCATAATCTAAACTAGGGTCTACCACCATCACTACACTGTCTTCAACTATGTAATCTTCTTGCTTTGGTTTTAGCGTTTCTTGATTATTTTTATAATTAAAACTACTTACTTCAGATGAATTTGAAGTCTCCAGCTCTTGAGCTCGATTCACTATTTGGCGCAATCTTGCTTCGCTTTGAATACACTGCGATCTAAACTTAGAGCACTTGTTTACTTTAAACAAACATTTATAGCAAATTCTAGCAGGTAAACCATCATTTGGGTCCATCTGCAAAACGGAAAAGTAAAATTACAGTAATAAATTTTAAAACTAAATATTCTTAAGTACATAACAACAAATATAGGTATTACGTACCTGGAGTTCAAAACACTCGGCGATTTTCGAGGTTAGAGATAAATTTGCATCTTCATCAGGAGAGGTCCCAAATATTGATACGGTAAGTCCACTTTTGTTCAGACAAAGTCGACATAGTGTATGAAAATTTGCAATTATAAAAGAATCATCCATTTTGGGCACTGAATGGAAACGATATAAATCACAAAAACGACTTTCGTTTTTTCGACACTTAATTCAATCGTGTTTCTATTGTTTTTGCTCTTTGAATAAGTGTTGGAACGCCATGTCAGAGCTGCGAAAATTTTCCAAAAGCCGGAGGCTACGGTCTCTTGTCGCGACTACGCAATCGTTCGATCGGAGTCAACTACACCGATGTTCCGCGGCAGGGCTGCGCTAGAGGAACGTCCCGCCGCCCCTGCCGTTTTTATTATAATACGTTCATAAAACGCTAATGATAATTGAGAAATCCTTTTCCACATAATTATTGCGACAGTTTGTAAAGTATAAACATAACAGAGATGAGTGCTTAAACCTATAAGAATTTTCAAATTTAAATTTAAAGTTGTAATTATACCGCGCTACTTTCGCAGAAAAAACAAGGTTTTCTATTTCTGCTGCACTAGTTTTGTATAACTCTCTGTTATTGGCTAAATATTCAAAATTTTAATAAAAAGGATACAGGAATTGTTTTCATTTGTCAGAATTACTTTCCTATGAAATACAAACATATTTAGCCAATAAGAAGTAGCTTACGTTGGTAAATTGTAAAAAGTTGCTACATTAAAAAAATTACATTAAAAACACTAATGAATTGGTAAATATTTTGTTATTAATATACCCCATTTATAGTTATTTATATTTATATTTAATTTTAATGTTATTTTTTCTTTTTTTTTTAAATATCTACATAGATTATATTTGAATAAGATGACATAAATAAAGAAAACACTCACATAAACTCAGGTTATAAATAAAAGGTAATGAATATATTTTGAGTATAAGATTATATTTAAAAATTACATTATTGCATTACAATTAATTTAATTATTAAAAGTTTAATATATCAATATAACTAGATAAGTACCTATCACATACAAAAGTTCCTTCATGGAGGAAAAGCTTTAATAAAGGAATACGACATATTTCAGTTTTTACAAAGTCCCCTGTAAATATTGTATTATTTATGTGGTTTCTAGTTAATATAGCTAAAATTATATCTTTTTTACTGTTGACAATCCATGACCTGGTCAGCGTCGATACAGGTCTCGGACTCTTCGTCGAACGCCATGCCGGCGTCACAGCTAAGTAGACGGGGGTTTCCTTTGTGGCAAACAATGTATTGCTTACAGCTTTTTCCATACCTGAAATGATATATTGAACATTTAATTAATTTTAATACTTTTGTGAGAAAAAATATTTATATTTATATCGAGAGATGTGTCATGAACTTTGTTTAGGCCAGTCGTGGCGCAAGAGCAAAAGCAGTGACAGTTAACGCGACAGGCCGTGGGTCTACTCCAGGAAATGAAATATTTAATATTTTCATTTCTTCGCTCTGGTGTGAAGGCGCGGGGTAGAATTCCGCCACTCAACACGCAATGCCACCAGAATTTGGCGGAAAATGGGACACGGAGTATCTTAACACTAGATTCCCTCTGCCTACACCGCTGAGTAACAAAAAAAATGTATTTTATTTACCTAAATTTGGAGTCGTCAAAGGTCTGCCTGCCATATTTGTCCACAGCTGATGGCGGGCAAGTGTACTCTCTAAATACTGTAAAAATATAATTAATGAAAATTTATACGCATAAAATCAAATATATGTAATTATATAATGTTTATACATACTAAGAGGACTGCAACCCGGTACATTAGCTGGCCAATCGCAGCTGCTAGTTATAGGACTAAAAGCAAGTCCTGGAGGACAGGACATTACTGTAGCTAAGCCTTCTTGGCACATGATATACTGTCCGCAGTCAGAGCCTGGCAACGGGTAGAAACCATAGCGATGAGGACACTGATCACTCGGTTGTGGTTCCTCTGTAAAACAAAATGGACACCAATTATAATACTGTTATTCTTTTAGAGATATACATTGCATTTATTATAAAAATATATTTCTGATTTTTGCTTCAAGATTTTTATTGTTTTGTATACGTACGGATGGCATCTTGGCTTCGACATTGAACCTCTGAAGGATATCCACAAGGGTACTCTGGCCATTGTGCAGATGGATTAAAATGAAGACCATCCGGGCATGTGTTCTGGAATGCTAGATTGCTCTGCAATTAAATTGACATATTGTAACATTAATGGTTTTTTTATCTTGACGCTAAACTCATCACCTTGTTACCAGAGTGAAGAAATGAAATAATTTAATAATTCAGATGAACATTAGTTATATACGAGTATATGTAAAACTAAATTGAATAAAATACAAAAATATATATTATTCTGTACCTTGCATTCAATGTAGGTGTCACATTTATTTAAAATAGACTCGTATCCGTCCATATTTTTGCAAATATAATCCTGTAGCCGGTTAACTGTATAAGTGCCATCGGCTGGTCGAGACCATGGCTTGGCAGCTGAAACAGGCTTGTGAGGTTTCTGGGTTATTATTGGTGCATATGTTTCAGTTGTTGTGGGTACTAATGTAGTTTTAGGTTTTTGCTGAGCAGGGTACCAGATCATAGAAGGTTGTCGTGAAGGCTTATTTGATCCAATAACAGCAGAATTGGGTCTAGATGGGGCAGGGGGGTTGAAAACATCCATATTAGGGCTGATATTGTCACTAATGGATTCGACGGGCCTTAATTCTATTGGTTGTTCACTAACAGGTGGACGTTGTGATATAACAATTGTAGGTTGCACAATTTTAGGTGGCTTTTGTGTAGCAGGTGCTGAAGGGATGATTATAATAGGAGATCGACTACTTATAGGACGTTGGGTTGGCGCAGGAACTGAAATACTATGCCAATTAAATGGTTGGTTGATTGAAGGTTCAACTAATGTTGGTCGAGGGCTTTCACTTTCGTTAGATATTAAGATTGGTTGTTCAGACATAGGCTCTTCAGAGATAGGTTCTTCAGATATTGGTTCTTCTGAGATTGGATCTTCGGAGATTGGCTCTTCAGAAAATGGCTCTTCAGAAATTGGTTCTTCAGAGATCGGTTCTTCAGAGATTGGTTCTGCAGAGATTGGTTCTTCAGAGATTGGCTCTTCAGAGATTGGTTCTTCAGAGATAGGCTCTTCAGAGACTGGTTCTTGAGAGATTGGCTCTTCAAAGATTGGCTCTTCATAAATTGGTTCTTTAGAGATTGGTTCTTCAGAGATTGGGGTTTCAACATACACAGGTTCCGTAGAGATTGGTAGTATTACCAACTCGGGTTGTTTTTCCGTAGATTGAATCATTACTAATTCATTAGATGGAGGGGCACTTGCAACCATATTAACAATAACACTTTCGATTGGCTTTGGTGAAGGTGTGGGAGGTGGTGGTGTGGTTGGTACTATAAAACTGGATCCTATTGTTGGCCTTGGACGATATAATGGTAGTCGGACTGGTTCCCTTCCTCTAGATGATGGAATAGGTGGCGAAGAAGTTGACGCTGGCTTATAGTTCTCAGGATACACAATGGTTAATTCAGTTGGCTTTACATTTTCTATACTATTAATGATATTATCTTTTGGTAGGGTTACAGAAGGATTTTGTTCCGAAACAATTTGAATTTTTTCTGTTGTTGTGGGAGCAACTGGAATAGATGTGACTACAGTAAATGGACCCGGTCGACCTCCAGGTCTGAAAAATGGCAGTCTTCGCGCAAGGCCAGGTCTCCTTGGTGAGTTGTTTTGAGCTTGCACTATGAAAAGAAAATAAATAATAAGATAAAAATTCAAGGCCACTTGTGGCGCAGGGGCACTAAGTGTGCCTGTAAAATCGCCTGGTTATGGATTCGATCCCGTGTAAATTTAACACGCACTGCCTCCAGAATTCGGCGGAAAGTTGGGAACGAAGTTTCTTAAAACAAGTCTACGCTGCTATTAATTTAATAAGAATTAAATATAAAAAAATACAATATCTCTAATTAATTTACTGAAAGGAATATAGAATTGCTTACCCAATAAAATTGGCACAAGTATTAACAATATTTTTGTGCCTAACATTGTGAATAGGATTGTGATGTCTTAACCAAACTGATGATAAACAAACAAATAATGGATTTTATATATTGTTTCTTATCATATTTAGAGATTGAGTTAACGTTTTAATATTTTTTATCATCAATAAATCGACTGTTCAATTAAATGGAATAAAGTATTGTGGTTTGCCGCAAAATTTACTCATTAATATGCAATAAATACGATGTATAGTAAAATAACTGTACTTTTTTAAATTATATAGGTCTCTTTTACAAGACATAACTTGGGCTACGTACAGACGTAGCATCGAGAGCTTTTCAAATCTTTAGACTAAATATGGATAACAGAGAGCTGTTATCCACTTTTAATCTATTCGAATCTATTGAATCAATGGAACTGGGAAATGTAATATAAACATTACAATTTTAACATTTTTTAAACACGTCACGTTGAATTCCGCCACTCAACACACGATGCCTCCAGAATTCGGCGGAACTGACTGTTATAATACTAGGTTCCTTCGTTACCTTTGTCTGTCTCAAAGATAATTATTATATACTAGCGGCCCGCCCGCGGCTTCGCCTGCGTGAACTGCGTTATTATTAATTTCTGTCTCCATGAGTACCTACGTCCTATAAGTGACGTCCATGCAAAGTTTGATACTCCTAGAATTTGTAGTAACGAAGTTTCATATAAACTTTCAACCCCAAAAACAACCCCTTAGGAGTCGAATATTGCAAATTCCCTTAGTCTTAGCGAGCACCTACGTCCTATAAATAACTTCTATGCAAAATTTGAGATTCCTAGCACATATAGTTTCTGAGATTTCGTGATGAGTGAGTGACCTTTCGATTATTTAGAGTGGAATTTACCACCACCACTTTAAATGAAACCACAGTTTTAACTACTCTATAAAAGCCTAATATAATTCGGAAAAAAATAATTCCCAAAAATGAATAAGTTATTTTTTCAAACAAAATAAATAATAAAATTATCGTTTTAAAATATAACGCCATTTGTAAAGTATAACATAGGCACGCACACACTTACCTGTCAAATCGGAAACGTCGCACACGTATGTGTGCGTCACACGAAATACAGGTATGGATAAAAATCGTGAAATTAAAAAAAAATCCTATGTCCAAACTGTTGAGGTACCTTGATTAATTTCTTAGGTGTGGGTTTGAAATATATTACCCTATTAGCGGACGCGCGCAGCTTCGCTTGCGTATTTAGGGGGAATTCTAATAACACATGAAACATGTGTTCAACGAAATATTTTTAAGAGTCTAAATATCAAATTTTATAAAAATCGGTGGCGATTTAAGAATTTTCCATACAAACTTTCAACCCCTATTTCACCCCTTCAGGGTTAAAATTTTTCAAAATCCCTTCTTAGTGGATGTCCAGATTACGAAAGTAAACATCTGTCCAAATTTCACGTTTCTACGCACAGCGGTTACGGCTGTGCGTGCGTCTTACCTCAGTCAGTGAGGACAAGTCCTTTTATATATATAGATATGCAGTTTCAATAAAAGAAGCGCTGCCTCATCCACTCTGTATATATAGATATGTTTAAAAATAATTGAAGTCGATATATTTAAAAAAAACAAATTTTACTGTGTACTAATACTGTATTATAAATTCGATGTGACGATGAATGTAATATTCTACTCATACAAAAACTACTGAACAGCTTTTGATGAAACTGTATAGTAGTATTAAATATATCAGAATAACTCATAAGCTATAATTTAGGTAAAGATTTTTTATAATTTGAACTTAATATATTTTTTTTAACTTCACACTGTATCCTGCACATAGCAGAGTAGGCAGAGGGAACTGGGAACTTAATGTTATAAACATTTAAAAGTTTGTAAGAATGGATGTTTGTTCTATTTTCACGCAAGTAATACTAAAGAGATTTTCATGAAACTTTACAGTAATATAGCTCATACATGAGAATAATCCATAGGTTATAATTTATATAAACATTTTGTATAATTTGACTATAATATAGCAATAACTTTAAGCAGCGTCTGGGTCGTTAATAAAACTAAAATCGTTGACACGCATCGAAATTTATTTAGTTAATTATTAATTCGTTTAGTTATCACTTCTAAAAAACTAAAGATCAGCTGGAACTTGGTAGAGAGCAGGTAAATGAAAAAATGTTTTTATGAAAATATATATATTTTTTTTGTATATTTGTATTTGCGGCCGTTTAGTCCTGTCGGTTAAGATGCCTGGAGTCTCGAAAATTGTAAGTGAAGCGAAAGTGAAAGATGAAGCTCAGAGGTACAAGCGTGTACTGTAAACACGACGGTTTTGGGTTCCATTTCCACTCGAGGAAATAAAACAATTAATATTTTGATTTCTTCATTCTTTTAACGGAATTCTTCCACTCAATACGCAATGCCTCCAGAATTCGGCTGAAAATGGAGAACGAAGTGTCTACGGTTTTCAGGAGATGCGGGTTCAAATCCAGCTACGTTAATTTTTTTATACGTTTTCTAAATAAATATTTTTCTTTCATAAGTACGAAATAACACTTTTTATAAATGGTCAAAATATTTAACCTACTTCTGTTGATAAATCTGTGTAGTTCTTTAATTCGAATACTATGAGCTTTATGTCAAATAGTGGCCATTATGGCGTAGTGGATCAGCTTCTGTTAGTAAATATGCACTATATACACTTATACACTCTTCTCCTTTTGATATTTTATGTCCTATGTTTTTATCAAAGGTTGCCTGTAAGAGATTGCTTGAAGCAATAAGGCCGCCTTTGCATACTTGTTCTTATTTATTTCTTTTCTGTACTATTTGTATTATTCCTTTTCTATTATATTAGTAAAAACTAAACTAAATATGACGGCTTTCATCAGAGAACCGCATAATTTTAAATTCCTTTTAGTCCTGCTTTTCTAGTATAGTTCTACCACTTTATAAGGCTAATTTATCAATGTTTTTGTTAATCCAATAAAGAAATTAATATGATGGTAGCATTTATATTTACAAGTTAAGTCGTTGTTAAAGGAGGTATCAAATAAAATAGAAACAATGTTTAGAACATAGTAGATTACATAAAAAATATAAATACAAGAAAGTCGCCATCATAACGTGGTATATAATATACGGCTGTGGCCTTTCATTAAAAATTATTATCTTTTGTTTATTATAATCAATATTCTTATTACATTTCTTATTGTATTAATTAGTATATCCATCCATCCATCCATCAGCCTTTTAAAATCCACAGCTGGACATAGGCCTCCCCCAATGGTCGCCACTCCATCGGGTCCTGCGGCCTTTGAATCCAGCGGTTTCCCGCTGTCTAATTAGTATATAATCTATATTCTACATATTATATAAAAGGACTTGTCCTCACTGACTGAGGTAAGACGCACGCACAGCCGTAACCGCTGTGCGTAGAAACGTGAAATTTAGACAGATGTTTACTTTTGTAATCTGGACATCCACTAAGAAGGGATTTTGAAAAATTTTAACCCTAAAGGGGTGAAATAGGGGTTCAAAGTTTGTATGGAAAAAAAATAAATCGGCACCGATTTTTATAAAATTTGAAATTTAGATTTTTAAAAGTATTTAATTGAACACGTGTTTCATCGTTTTCTAAAAATCTCCCCCTGAGGGTGCAAATAAGGGGTTGAAAGTTTGTATAGGTTTTTTTTTAAATCGTCACCAATTTTTATAAAATTTGAAATTCAGACTCTTAAACGTATATAATTAAACACATGTTTCATGGTTTTCTATAATTTTTCCCCTAAGGGTGCAAATAAAGGGTTCAAAGTTTGTATGGAAAAATCTTTAAATCGCCACCGATTTTTATAAAATTTTAAATTTAGACTCTTTAAAAATATTTCATTGAACACATGTTTCCTGGTTTATTAGAATTCACCCCTAAATAAGCAAGCGAAGCTGTGCGCGTCCGTTAGTATAACATAAAATTCAATAATAAAATTTAACATTATTTATTGATCTTCGACATTATAATTCTACATTTCTATTGATGCTTGATATGACACGCAACAAGATCAGCGTCCACGCAGCGACCGGAAGCAGCATCGAAGGCAAGTCCCATGTCGCAGGTGAGGAAGCGAGCCTTGCCTTCCATACAAGAGAAGAAACTAAGGCAGTCGCCGTCGTAACTGAAAAAAAAAATAATGTGAGTAAATTATAAGTATAATTAAAGGTTTTTGTTTATTATATTTTTTAAGTTCATCTTAATCAATTTTAAAAAATTGTGAAGACAATGCGTGTAAGGTGGCAGAATTCAACGCCACCCAATGCCTCCAGAGCGAAGAAATTAAAATATTAAATATTTTATTTCCTCGAGTGGGAATCGAACCTACAACCTATTAATCATTGGCCTTATGATATATAATAATAATAGTTAAAAATAAAATAAAGTATTTTTTAAAAATGTGAAAGGAATAAAAATTAAATACCTGTGGTTAGTCACAATCGGGTTGCCGCTTTCATCGACTGCGGCGGCTGGACATGTAAATCCGAGGAATTCTGCAATAATTGTACATGGCCATGTTTATATCAATATGGTAGAGAAAAAATACCCGGACAAGCGCGAGTCGGGCTCGCCCACCGAGGGTTCCGTACAAAACTTGAACTAACTGAAGCTTTAATACCAAATGATTTTAAGATTATTATTTTTTAGTATTTAACCACAAATGTATACTTTTTCTTTTTATAAATATATTTTTTCCTGAACTAGTACTATCTGTAGATGCTAGCTGCTAAATTTCATAATTCTATGTTATTCCGGAGTACCCTATTAATTTTAATTCCCTTTATAATGTCGAAATGCTAATATCTTTTTTTAATTAAATATAGAAGTATGTTTTTTATCAGGAAATCATGGGGCTGCAGTGCTAAGTATATGGTTTGCATTTCAACTCGATGTTTCCAAGCGTTCCTGAAATCCTGGGATAAAAAAGGGTCTTGACAGACAGACGGGCGGACATCAAAGTGGTCTTATAAGGGTTCCTTTTTGCGTTAAAAGGTACGGAACCCTAAAAATGAGTTTTAATAAGTGGAAAGTAATACCATGAAGAAGATATTAATTTAATATAAACTTTTAGCAAATCATATAAAAAAAACTTACGATTTGAGTTACAAATTGGGACATTTGCGGGCCAGTCGCACTGAGAAATTGCTGGGTTGAAGGCGAGACCAAGAGGACAGGTCATGTCAATAGCGGTGCCTTCAATGCAAATTATGTATTCTCCACAATCTCCGCCTTGGATCAATGGTGAAGGGAAGTATCCGTATTGCCGAGGGCAGTCAGCTGTTGGCTGCGGTGGACCTGGTGGCAGAAAATTTTTGTTCATTAATGTTAAATTACTTTTTTTACTTAATAAATTTGGAACATAACAAGAATTGTATATATTTAATTGTTAGTTAGTATGTCCCATGTTATATTCCACCACAGTTGCTTATTAGGGCTCCGTACTCTCATTTATTTATCTCAGACATGTTTGAAAAAATGCCTGAAAAAATTGTGCTTCTACATTTACTATAAAAAAAGATATGGCCGTTTATATAGCAAAAATGCGTATTTCGACACTGTAAAGAGAATCAAAATTTCTTCGGACCTTTCGATTGACCTAGAATTATGAAATTTGTCAGCTAGTATCTACAGGTAGTAATAGTTCAGGAAAAAATCTGAAAAGTATACATTTGGGGTTAATCCTAAAAATAATAAGCTTAAAAGGGGGCAAAATTTGACAAAGTTAAGCAAAGCTAAAATTTCAGAAAGCGCGAGACCTCCAATTTTTGTACGGAACCCTCAGTAGGCGAGCCTGACTCGCGCATAGTAGTTTAGCGCGGTAGTTTTTTAAGTGGTTACAAGTTTTATTGTATTTGTTTAATTTAAGGAAGTTAGTTTAAAATATTTTTAGGAATAAATATTTAATCGTGCATATGTACTACACTTAAGGATATAATAAATTTTCTATAGCATATAATATAAATATGACTCACGAGCTCGCGACCGCCCGCTGCATGGCACATCCATGGGATAGCTGCAAGGGTAGGCAGGGAATACTGCGGCTGTGTTGAAGTTTAGACCATCGGGGCAGACCTTTTGTGATTTAATATTTTCCTGAAAACCGATAAAAAAACTAAATATATATATTTTAAAATATTTCCAGATGTCTAATAATAAAAAAAATAACAATAATATTTTTTCATTTGCTAAGACAACTTACTCTACATTCAACGTAAGCGTCACAGCTTCCGTCAATAGCGAGGTACGCGTTACGACGAGGACAAGACATTGTTGGGTCGAGCCCGTCACCTTTGCCTGAAAATAAATGAAATATGTAAATAATAACATTAATAAATATATAAATGAAATTAAAATAAACAGAATTATTTATTTTTATTAAAAACGATTTATGATACACACTGTCTACTAAAGGCCGTCGTGGCGTAGTGGCTCAGGCCACTGAAATCTGAAACCGCGACGGTTGTGGTTTCGATTCCCACTGGGGGAAATTATTTCTTATAAAACTAATGTTAACTTAATCTGGTAATGTCTATAAAATATTTGCATAATCGAATATAGATTTTTTCTCTATTTTTATTATATTACAATTGCCTATATCGGTAGAACTAAATACTCTATAATATACTATAATATACTTACACAAGGCAACCACGACTGCCGAGAAAATCACTAAAAAATACATTTTCAGACTATACACTATTTCCACCTATTATTACTAAAGATAGAATGATACAAACATTGTTTTAGTTGACTGATTTATACTAAACTAGTTAATTAACCTAAACGAATATTAAATTAGAGGTAAGTCTTACCTCATTTAATGTTATATGGTAATTATTAAATATATTTTTTTTAGTATTATAGGTTGCGGTTAAAATATAGCTAGTAATAAATAATCATTACGTAATTATATGTTAATTCTTTTTCTTTTATTTTTCGGTCTTTTCTGTCTTATTTATATTAACGATCTGCCTTTTTATGTGAAGAACCTATGTGATATTGTACTTTTCGCGGATGATACCTCTTTAATATTTAAGGTTGACCGAAATAAAATAAACTATGACGAAGTGAATAGTGCATTATCACATATTCTTCGTTGGTTTGATGTTAATAATCTAATGTTAAATGCTAAAAAAACGAAATGCATCGAGTTTGCGATACCAAATGTAAAAAAAACATAATTTTAACCTAATAATTAAAGGAGAACCTCTTAATGTGTCGGAATCAGCTATTTTCTTAGGTGTTACTATAGATTCCAAACTCCAGTGGAACGCTCATCTGGAAGCACTTGCAGATAAACTCAGCTCTGCCGCGTTCGCAATTAAAAAGTAAGACAAATGACGGACGTTGAAACTGCCCGACTAGTCTACCATAGCTATTTCCATAATATTTAATCTTATGGAATGTTGCTATGGGGCAGTGCTTCAGACATAAATTCAATATTTATCCTCCAAAAAAGAGCCGTAAGATATATTTATAAACTAAGAGCGCGAGATTCTCTGCGAGATGTTTTCTAAGATGCAGGTATTCTTACAGTTGCTTCCCAATCTATATATATAAAAGGACTTGTCCTCACTGACTGAGGTAAGATGCACGCACAGCCGTAACCGCTGATGGTAGAAACGTGAAATTTGGACAGATGCTTACTGTCGTAATCTGGACATCCACTAAGAAGGGATTTTGAAAAATTTTAACCCTAAAGTTTGTATGGAAAAAAAATTAAATTTAGATTTTTAAAAGTATTTAATTGAATACGTGTTTCATCATTTTCTAGAATTCGCCCCCTAAAGGTGCATATAAGGGGTTGAAAGTCTGTATAGATTTTTTTTTAAATCGGCACCAATTTTTATAAAATTTGAAATTCAGACTCTTAAAAGTATTTAATTGAACACATGTTTCATGGTTTCATGGTCAAATAAGGGGTTGAAAGTTTGTATGGAAAAGTCTTTAAATCGCCACCGATTTTTATAAAATTAGAAAATTAGACTCATTGACCACATGTTTTATGGTTTATTAGAATTCACCCCCAAAATAAGCAAGCGGAGCTGCGCGCGTATGCTAGTTTATCTATATATATAAAATCGAAAGGTCACTCACTCATCACGAAATCTCAGAAACTACAAGTGCTAGGAATCTCAAATTTTGCATAGGAGTTACTTATAGGACGTAGGTGCTCGCTAAGAGGGGAATTTATATAATAAAATTCTGCAGTGTATTCTAGGTTTGCCTCTTCCAAAATTTTAAATATCAGTAAAAAAAAATCTAACAAGTAAAGCTTATTACACTGTTCAAGAATATTTAGAAGATAAACATGTATGGAATTAATGTCTATTGAATGAGATATAGGATAGCTGCCAGCTAATGTAATAGATTGTACCATTTATTTTAAAAAGAGCAACTGTTGAGCTTCTTGCCGGCTCTTCTCAGCAAAACTGCCTTCCGAACCGGTGGTAGCTTTTTGTTCATATGTTCATTCGACGATTCAAAAGTGCTTATTATAAGTTTATTTGAATAAAGAATATTTTGAATTTGAATTTGAATTCTTATTACATTTCTTATTGTATTAAATTAGTACATATATTCATCCATCCATCCATCCATCAGCCTTTTAAAATCCCCAAATGCTCGCCACTCCATCGGGTCCTACCGCCTTCGAATCCAGCGGGTTCCCGCTGTCTAATTAGTATATAATATAAAATAAAATTCAATATTAAAATTTAACATTATTTATTGATCTTCGACATTATAATTCTACATTTCTACTGAATCTATAAAGGAACAGCCTTGATATGACACGCAACAAGATCAGCGTCCACGCAGCGACCGGAAGCAGCATCGAAGGCAAGTCCCATGTCGCAGGAGAGAAGGCGAGCCTTGCCTTCCATACAAGAGAAGAAACTAAAGCAATCGCCGTCGTAACTGTAAAAAAAAAGAAATTAATTTGAGGAAATTATAAGTATAATTAAAAAGATTTTTTTGTTATACTTTTTAAGTTCATCTTCAAGTTCAAATTGTGAAGACAATGCGTCCCAATGAATCCAGAGCGAAGAAATTAAAATATTACATAGTTTATTTCCTCGAGTGGGAATCGAACCTACAACCTATTACCCTTAATTAATGAACAAAAATAAAATGTATATTTTTTAAAAATGTGAAAGGAATAAAAATGAAATACCTGTGGTTAGTCACAATCGGGTTGCCGCTTTCATCGACTGCGGCAGCTGGACATGTAAATCCGAGGAATTCTGCAATAATTGTACATAACCATGTTTATGTCAATATGATAAAGAAAAAATACCCGGACAAGCGCGAGTCGGGTTCCCCACCGAGGGTTCCGTACAAAAAATGGAGATCTCGCGCTTTTTCTAAAATTCAAGCTTATCTTAACTAGAGCCCTTTCATCTGATACCTCACTTGAACTAGCGGCTTTAATACCAAATGCCCCCTTTTAAAGTTATCATTTTTAGGATTTAACCACGAATGTATACTTTTCAGATTTTTTTACAAATTTGATCTAGTACTACCTGTAGATGCTAGCTGCTAAATTTCATAATTGTATGTTATTCCGGAGTACCCTATTATTTTTAATTCCCTTTATAATGTCGAAATGTCGAGTTTTTTGCGATATGAAACGCTATATCTTTTTTTAATTAAATATAGAAGTATGTCTTTTATCAGGTTTTCATTCATTCATTTAAAAGGTACGGAACCCTAAAAATGAATTTTAATAAGTGGAAAGTAATACCATGAAGAAGATATTAATTTAATATACATTTTTATCAAATCATATAAAAAAACTTACGATTTGAGTTACAAGTTGGGACATTTGCGGGCCAGTCGCACTGAGAAATTGCTGGGTTGAAGGCGAGACCAGGAGGACAGGTCATGTCAATAGCGCTGCCTTCAATGCATATTCTGTATTGTCCACAATCTCCGCCTTGGTTCAATGGTGAAGGGAAGTATCCGTATTGCCGAGGGCAGTCAGCTGTTGGCTGCGGTGGACCTGGTGGCAGAAAATTTTTGTTTGTTAATGTTAAATTACTTTTTTTACCCAATAAATTTGGAACATAACAAGAACTGTATATATTTAATTGTTAGTTAGTAAGTTCCAAGTTATATTCCACCACAGTTGCTTATTAGGGCTCCGTACTCTCATTTCCTTATCTCAGACATGATTGGAGATGAAATTTAAACCATACACTCAAATGATTCCTGAAAAAATTGTACTTCTACATTTACTATAAAAAAAGATATGGACGTTTATATTGCAAAAAAATGGTATTTCGACACTGTAAAGAAAATCAAAATTAATAGGGACCTTTCGGTTGACCTAGAATTACGAATTATGGCACCTAGCATCTACAGGTAGTACTAGTTCAGGAAAAAATCTGAAAAGTATATATTTATGGTTAAATCCTAATAAATAATAAGCTTAAAATGGGGGAATATTTGGTATTAATTTTGCTCTAGTTAAGCTAAGCTTGAATTTCAGAAAAAGCGCGAGACCTCCAATTTTTGTACGGAACCCTCGGTGGGCGAGCCTGACTCGCGCATGTCCGGTATTTTTTTAAGTGGTTACAAATTTTATTGTATTTGTTTAATTTAAGGAAGTTAGTTTAAAGTATTTTTAGGAATAAATATGTCTATCGTGCATGTGTACTACACATAAGGATATTATAAATTTTCTATAGCAGTATGACTCACGAGCTCGCGACCGCCCGCTGCATGGCACATCCATGGTATAACTGCAAGGGTAGTCAGGGAATACTGCGGCGGTGTTGAAGTTTAGACCATCAGGGCAGACCATTTGTGATTGAATATTTTCCTGAAAAAAAAATAATAATAATACAAATAAAAAATACAATATTTTTAGAAAATATTAATATAGACGCCAGACGTGGCCTAGGAGCACATAGTGTGACTGTAAAGTGGAACTGTTCGATCACACAAAGTGGGGAACAAAGTGTCTTAACACTATGTTCTCTCTGTCTATCGCAGTGTGCAGGATTCAACGTGAAACTGATTAATTTTGATTTAATTTAATTAATATATTCTATTACATTTGTTAGAAATTACTTACTCTACATTCAACGTAAGCGTCACAGCTTCCGTCAATAGCGAGGTACGCGTTACGACGAGGACAAGACATTGTTGGGTCCAAAACGACCCCGTTGCCTGCAAATAAACATAGAATTGTATTAATGACGTTAAAAAATATATAAATTAAAACAAACAAAATTGTTTATTTCTAAGACGGCCCTCGTCTTAGAAATAAACAATTTTGTTAAATTTTGTAAAGTCATAAATGGGGGCGTCGTGCACAGTGGCACAAGCGAGTGACTATAAACGTGATGGTTATGGATACGATTCCCACTCTGAGGAATCATTTATTAATATTTTTATCGCTCTGGTAACAAGGTTTCAATGCTTCATCCGGCGGAAACTGAATTCGGAAGCTTAAAAAAAATGCCTAAAAATATCTATATAATCAAACAAGGTTTTTAGTATTATTTTAGATTTTATTTTTATAATTTAAAATCCATTATAATGTAATCTAAAGGTGGAACTAAAAACTAAAACGACTGTACTTACACAAGGCAACCACGACTGCCGAGAAAATCACTAAAAAATACATTTTTAGAATATACACTACTTGCACCGATTATTACTAAAATTTGAATGATACAAACATTGTATTAGTTGACTGATTTATACTAAACTAGTTAATTAACCTAAACGAATATTAAATTAGAGGTATGTTTTACCTTATTTAAGGTAATATGGTAATTATTAAATATATATTTTTTTAATATTATAGGTTGCGGTTAAAATGTAGCTAATGATAAATAATCATTACGTAATTATATGTTGTTTCGCACAGATAATATTTAAGTATCTAGAGAATGTTTTAATAGAAACTAGAGTTGTTAAAAAACATAGAAATATTTTATTTTTAGAAAATAGATATGTATAAACTAGTCTTTCTTTCTATTTTCTCCGTATATGACCGATGGCAAAATTTTCGCTTTTCTTAGGTTTATTAATTTTTCTTCACATTTTTTTAAACTATGCTATTCGAAAGTAACAATTAAGAGGACTAATAATTAAGCTTAGTTAATTTAGTAAATTGTAGATGCAAAATTTGATATTAAAATTTGACATTTTGTGTACATTTTTTTGTTAAGATTTTGTATATAAGAATTTCGTTAAGATCATATGAGACTTAAAAAATTCGTCCTCGCATATATTTATAGAATTAAATGCCAAAGGATCAAAAAAATTACGTCATTCAATTATATTTAATTAAATCAGCTTCCCATTATATCAGCTCACGCAGGGTAGGCAGAGGGAAGCTAGTGTTGAAGACGTTGCCAAATCGAAGAAATTAAATTTCATTTCCTCGAATGGGGATCGAACCCACAACCAGTCGCTTTTACAGCTGTGCCCCTGCATCACGACTGGCCTAGTGATGTCATTAATTAACTATTAACTTCCATAATGAGTTAATAATGTTAAATTTTTCGGTTTACTTTTAATTTATTCTTGTCATTATCTAAGGCTTTATCTCATTAAGGTATACCGCTAGGGTAATAAAAATCCAGCCAAGAAGACGAACAAGTAAAATTAATATCTAATTAATTTCAGGCAAGAAGATTTCATTAAAAAATAATAGTTATTTCATTGGTATCCCTCAATAAAAGAATAATTAAATAATTCCTTAAAAGAAATAAAATGTTCAGATTTGTTTGGTTGCATTGACGGAAGAAAGACAGTAGGTCTTTCTTCACTCTCTGTTTCACTTTCCGTGTTGGGTGGCGAAGAAATAATTAATTCCCATGACTGGATATCGAATACACACATTATCAAACAAACGTTGTATAAACCCATTGAATTTTTTACAATGAATAATTATACCAGATAGAAAAAAAATTGTTAAGTGCGAGTCGGACGCGTCCTCCTAGGTTTCTGAAACGATTTCAGGATTGTAGGTCAACTGATCAAAATGTTATAGCCATGTGAAGTCAGTCAATTACAGTTATAAGTTTGTAATGTTTTTTTCTATGAAATACCTATATATATATAATTTTTATATAATTTTTATTTTTCGGATTTTTTCCTTTGTTTGTTGTAATTAAAGTTCCTTTTGAGATTCGGAATCCTAAAAAAAGGAACTTCTTTTTGAGATAAGGAACATAAAAATGACTAAATACTTCTTCATATTGAAGGATATTGAAGTACTCCATTAAATTATTTAACTATATTTATCGCTGTTAGATTGTTGACTTCTGCCACGCAACACGCGATGCCTCCAGAATTCGGCAGAAAGTGGGGAACGGAGTGTCTTAACACTAGGTTCCCTCTGCCTACCCTGCTGTGTACAGGATTTTTAACTTATCGCTGTTAGATATATTTCATTACAATATAAGTATATATGAAGCTTCGATGTCATAACTCATACGTTTTATATGTATGCAATAAACTTGTACGTGGACATTGTGCAAACTTTTATGTACTATTAAATTTAAAACCTCGCTTAATATTTATGACGTTTGCTTATTAATAGTTTCTAGTTATGAGCTTAAGGCGCCAGGCTAATGCCTGAATGAGAGACAATTATCTAAGGCTCTGCTTTTTATCGTTTCATATCATTATTTGTTCTATCTTTCCTAATTAACTGTTTCAAACGCCGTTTGTGAAAGGTAATAATTTATTTAATCGAACAATTATAATTGTCATTTAATGTATTGTACCTTTTTCCTTGCCTAAATATAAAATAAGTACCTAAATAATATAAATTTTGACGATGTCTTCAAGTTAGTTCCAGTTTAACTATCATTTTATCTTTAACTAGCGGACGCGCGCAGCTTCGCTTGCGTATTTAGGGGTGAATTCTATAAAACCACGAAACATGTGTTCAATTAAATATTTTTAAGAGTCTAAATTTCAAATTTTATAAAAATCGGTGGCGATTTAAAGATTTTTCCATACAAACTTTCAACCCCTTATTTGCACCCTTAGGGGGTGAATTCTAGAAAACCATAAAAAACATGTTCAATTAAATATTTTTAAGAGTCTAAATTTAAAATTTTATAATAATCCGTGGCGTTTTAAAGATTTCTCCATACACACTTTCAACCCCTTATTTGCACACTTAGGGGGAGAATTCTAGAAAACGATGAAACACGTATTCAATTAAATACTTTTAAAAATCTAAATTGCAAATTTTATAAAAATCGGTGCCGATTTAAATTTTTTTCCATACAAACTTTCAACCCCTATCTCACCCCTTTAGGGTTAAAATTTTTCAAAATCCCTTCTTAGTGGATGTCCAGATTACGAAAATAAACATCTGTCCAAATTTCACGTTTCTACGCACAGCGGTTACGGCTGTGCGTGCGTCTTACCTCAGTCAGTGAGGACAAGTCCTTTTATATATATAGATTACTATTTAAAATAGGAAGAGAAATCTTGTTTATTTATTAATACTTTATATTTTATTTTTTTATTCATTTAAATAATTTCATTTCTATTGAAACCTTTGTTAGAATTAAGACATCGTTTTTTTAAAGTATCGTTGTTCCTTTATAAGTGAATACATAAGAAAATTATTAAAAATAAAATACCTTAGTACGTATAACGACAAATCTTTATTAATATAATATCGATAGTACGAAAAAGGAAATATAAAGTTTAATACAAAATAACTATATTATTTATTCAAGAACGGCAGCGGGGCTGATGCAGACCACAGTGTCGGCGTCCTCGCAGCGACCGGTGGAGTCGTCGAAGGCGTACCCAGCATCACAAGAGAGCAGGCGAGGTAGGCCGTTTACACAAGAGAAGAAAGAGTAGCAGTCGTTTTCATATCTGAAAGTAAAATTATGTTTAGTATTTTTTTCTAGGAAAATAACTAGATGTCCTAAAGATTTTTTTTTAGTTTATACAGAGAAAATTATCATTTTCGACTTACTTGTGGTTTGTAACCATTGGGTTGCCTTCCTCATCTATAGCTGCAGGAGGGCATTTGTAACCCACATATTCTGAAAATTAAATTAAAGCACTTATTAATTAAGTTGACTATAACAATTATTTTTTTTTTGTTTATAAATAATTAGGAAATATATAGAAAACCGATATTAGTATATTTTTTGTTACTAAATATCCCTAAATATTAAATATACCATACCTTCAACGTTGCAGGAAGGCACGCGGTCGGGCCAGTCGCAACGGGCTGTAGTGGGATTGAAAGCTAAACCACTAGGGCAGTACATCTCACTGGATTTTCCACCATTACAGATCCTGTAGTGACCACAATCGCTTGCAGAAGCCAGAGGAGAGGGGAAGTATCCATACTGGTGAGGGCAGTCACTAGTTGGTACAGCTGGTTCTAAAAGAAATAAATAAAGTGTCTATATTAAATAGAATTAAATAAGTGGTATAGGAACGTTAGTAAAAGGATTTTACATTTTTGAAAATTGTTTTGTATTCTCTACTATATATTAAAATGTTATATTTTAAAACGTACGAGTACATATTGTTAAGGGGATTTAGCAGGTTTACACCCTAAGCCATATTATAATTAAAAATTGCTAGATTGTCTCAATGAATTAACTTACGGCTAACACCACGACCAGTGCAGACTACGTCTTGAGGATAACCACAAGGATACACAGGCCAGGGAGCTGAAGGATCGAAATGAAGTCCATCCGGGCATTGCATGTTCAATGCTTGGAAATCCTGAAAAGAAGATAAACGTTACAGAGATGTAGATATACCGACTAATAATTATTTAATAGCAGACATAAAGAAGCAACAAGCGTGTAAACGGGTAAACAGGACAGGTTCTCCCTTCCAATCCTCTCTGCCTATCCTGCTACAAGCAGGATACAGCGTGAAACCGAAGAAAATAATAATAATAAGGAATCTATTTAAAAAACTTACTAGACATTCGATATAAGAATCACATTGTCCATCCACTTTCAGATACATGTTTCGTGACTTACAAAGAGAGCTGCGCTCTCCTGCTTCAAGGCCTATTAAAAAAAATCATTTTTAACTTCCACACGAGAATTAAATTCCATTACTCTATTGACACTTTCATTATTTTATTATAATCAAATAAATAAAAAGAAAAATACTTACAGGAGGCCGAAATTAATAGAGCACTAAAACATATAAAGGCGAACATTTTCAAATATGTATTGTAGTACTAGCCGAAGAATAAAGCTGATTCGAATGATTACATTTCCAATGAATTTCGATTTTATACTTTAAACATAATTATTTTTAAACGAGCTAAAGTTAATAATTGATGCATATCTCTCTATTTGTGGCTAAAAATCGCTAAAATCATTAATTTAGAGGTTTGTGTAAGTAAAGACATTTCTTTTGGTAATGTTTTATTTAATGAATTTAATTATCATTATTAGTTTTTACATAAAGTGTTTAAAATGAAATTTTCAACGGTGATTCGATATGGCTTACATTAGATAGGTGATTGATATATACAAAATATTTTTACAAAAAGTTTTTTTTTATTATTAGATATTATTTTAAAACTCAGGACTTTGAGTTTCACTTCCATAGTATTCGTATAATTCAGGTTCACTGGTGGTTCCGGCATATTTGTACGATTCTTTGCGATTATATTTTAGTTTTTCATAAGCTTCTAACGCGAAAAGTCGTTGTTTCTCCGCTTCCCTCGATTTTGCAGCATTGTTGCGGAGCTCTTGAGGACAAGCTGATATTTCGTCAGCCGCGACGCAGGACTCGGTCAGGTCGTCGAAAGCGGAGAACCCTCCACACGAAAGGCGACGTGGTTTGCCGTTTATACAAATGAAATATATTTGACAATCGCTGGGAGACCTGTAACATAAAAATACCTATATGTAGATTTTCGTATTTATCTTAATTAACAGTCAAATCCAATAAACGTAACAATTTTGTCATTAAAATCTATAATTTTTTAATCGTTAAAATTAAGTAAAAATAAGAATCAGAAATAAAATTGTAACAAGTAAATTTCGTTGAATTTTTCAGTTTTATTACTAAAAAATTATATATTAATTTGTTTCATAACTGGTACTTAGGTACATTTATGAACCAAATTCGCCAATAGCACTAAAGGATTTGCATGAACAGATATTATGTATATCGTAAAAAATAAATTTCAAATTCAACTCATTGTAGAATTATTTAAAAAACGTGACAAGGACGTAGGTAGTATACCATTCCATACACTGGGGTATGGGTATGTCATGAATAATAATTTTAAAGTCTCATATCTTAAGCCAATTCTCGTAAGGTGTTTAAAATTATAGAGATGTATTTGTATTGTATATTTCTTATATTTTTTTCAAATGTTTTTTATAATCTTATTTTCGGCGGCATTATCGTCGTTTTATACCCTTAAACGCGAGCTGGGTGGCTACTTCCAATTACTTTCATGTCTAATTATACTGAGAAAATATTTTCTTATAAAATATTATAATCATTGAGGCCAGTCGTGGCGGAGGAGCACAAAGTGTGACTGAAGTGAGACGCGACTAGTTGTGGGTTCGGTTGTTATTCGAGGAAATTAAATATAAATATTTATTTAAATTTATATTTCCATTTCTTCGCTCTGCAATGCCTGATCACGCAATGCCTCCAATATTCCTCGAAAAGTGGGGAACGGAGTGTCTTACGTGACACTAGGATCCCTCTGCCTACCCTGCTGTGTGCTGGATACAGCGTAAAGATAATTTATTATTTTTTTATCAGCTTCACGCTGTATCCCGCACACAGCAGGCTAGGCACAGAATTTATTTATTTTTTTAATATATATTCTAATATGTGCACGTTCAACTAGCACCTCAATTGTTCGAAAGCTTCAATAATAAAAAAATTAAAAAAAGAATATCTCACGATTGTTATTACCAATGAAGATGTCCGCATTCGTGTTAAACATACGTTTTGGTATTTATGAATACAAAATTACATAATCCCAAGGTCTCATGGTTGACATTTAACCACAACTAACCTGACCGGTCATTAGGCAACCTGTTTCGACTGTCTTTTAGCACTAATACTATAATTGTAGGTAGAAATTTATTATTTCTTTACAACTATACTTAAAGACTAAAATTCTTAAAGATATTATTGAATAACTAAAAGTTATTTATATTATCATGACACAGTTGGGATATGTCTGATGTAAGGATTTTAAATCATCTTACGCTGGTTCCCACTTTGCTGGTTTCCAATTTATTATATTTTTCAGTTTCATCCTGTATACCGCATGTCGAAGAATAAGCAGTGGTAGCCTAGTGTTAAGACACTCCGCTTCCCACTTGCGGCCTTATTTTAAAGGCTTTGTGTGTTAAGTGGCGGAACTCAACGCTGTTGATTTAATATATGTATTCTCTTTAAATTGACTCTCCGCAAAATCCGCGAGATGCATAAAGATTGAAATAATAAGTATTATTTACATACAAATACTGTTTACAACCTTAGACATGAAGAAATGGGCACGCTTCTACCAAACTTATATGACTCGTTGTTTTTAGAGTTATGTAAACATTGAAACGATGCTGCAAGATTTATTGTAAATCTTGCTTGAAGTTTGTTGATTTATTAAATTCATGTGAGAAATCTCAAGGATGTTTAAGATTTAATGAGAAAATATCCACACTAACACCTTATTCGTATAAGTTGGATTATAAAATGGGTTAAGTACCACTTAACATATTTATTTATTCTCATAATAGAATTAATGGTAATGTCCTATCATGGATCTATAGAAATATAAGTTTTATATTTGTATGTTTTACATTTGTACAACTTTTGCATAACTGTAATAGGAAAATAGTCTAAAACGTATATTTAATTCCATACATTTCCATTTAGGACATATAAATTCACAAATGAGGATGGAAAATTATTTTTCGTATAAATTAATTAACATTTAAATTAGCGGGATTTGAACTCGAAGTTCTCGTTTACTGTCCCAGTGCTCTAACTACCAAACCATACCACGTAAAATTTTTTAAACGATTGTTATATCTTATTTATGTGGATAGCATCTCTGTAGTGAGACTGTAAATGTGGACGATTAAAAATATTAAAGATTTTATTTGTTTGAGGTATTCCTTGACTAGAGACCTTGAAAAGCGACTGGTTATGTGTTCGATCCCCACAGCAGGAAATGAAATATTTGAGCGAATTGAGCAGAGCGCTCTACTGGAGACTTTACACTCTTCGTCACCAATAGGCTCCCAAACGGTTTGACCGAAAATTTGCAACCATAGATATGACCACGTAGATGGTTTTAGGCGAAAAAAAAATCTAAAAATTAAAAAAAAAAAATTTCTTCGCTTCGCTCAACTCTATATACAATCTCTATATACTAAAAGTAATACAAAGAACATGGTGTCATCTCATTGTCGTCATTGGTCGTAACAAAAATAATGATGAAACCAAATTGTGAAATTTTTACATAAGTATTATATAATTTTAATGTATATACGAGTATCTATGAAGGAACTATTGCATATTTTAAACAAAAACACAAACAAATTTGATTATAAATAATATCTATTAATGTTATACTATAATTAAGTAATAAAGCCTTCTGGTATTGATTTTTTATGTAAATTTGTAGCTGGATCAAACTTCTACAAGGATATGCAGAGGCATTCATATATTTTAGAAGCTGGGTCCGTTCCAAATAGTTGTATAGTTTTATCAACATTAGTAAATGTATATACATAAAAATATTTTATTTAATGTTGCGATGTATTATAAAGGCACGTAAAAGCCCTTATAAGCACATATGTTCTTTAATATGACTCTCAAGGAATCAATGGACAATTTTAAGAAAATTTTATTTTTACAACAAACTAAAACAGCGTTAAGAAGCAGGTTATTAGCAATGTAAATTGTTGTATATATGTAAATGTTTTTTTATGTACTTATAGATAAATGTCATGGAAAAAGAAGATTGTGCTTGTAGTTAATGTTTTACTTAATATTTAGATTTCAACATCGAATTGAGTGAAGAATTATAATTGAATTTTTACTTAATTTGTTTTTTTTTTTAATAAATAGAAAATGATATTCAAAGGATGAACGAAATATGCCAAACATGTTAAAAGGTTGAAAATATAATAATGTAATTAATATATTTATTACCTGTAAGTCCTGTAACCAACTGGAGGGCCTAGTTCCTTCGAAATGGGAACTTCCGGGCAACGGAAACCAAGGAAAGCTGAAATTTTAAATGTATACATATATTTATAATTGTTATTAGAAAAAAATCAGGCTTAAAAATTTCTAGACGAAATTCTGTAAATATCGCCATAATATTATAATTAAATCATACATTTTTAATTTGAGCTTTTTCTATGTTCCACGCTGTATCCCGCACATAGCAAAGAAACCAGAGGGAACCTGGGAAGCTAGAACGCACTCCGTTCCCACTAAGATATGTAATAACAAAAATGTAAATGAAAAATTATTCAAAAACTGTGTTGAAGCCCGCATTTTTATTATTTCTATTCATATAATAATAATATGAGCAATGATGTCTATCCTTCACTATTTGTCATACTGATCGCTTATTAAGGCCAAAGTCATACTTATATTGCAAATAAAAGACACTACCACACATTAACATAACTTGCAATGGTCAATTGAATATATTTTTTAATTTATACGACTAGGTATTAGTAACTTAATTGTACATATTAATTGTCTTCTAGATACTACAAGTTTTATGTTAAGCGAAAAATATTATACACTACTAGAATAATATAATATAAAAATGCTTTGGTGACAAGGGAAAGCGCGGCGTTGAGTTCTGCCAATCATAACGCAATGCCTCCAAAATTTGGAAAAGGAGGATAAGAGTACCTTACACTCCGTTCCCCACTTTCAACACTAGGTTCCCCCTGACTACGCTGCTATATGTGAAATACAGCGAGAAGCTCATAAAAAGTTATACAATTACCTTCAGCATCACAGTCTTGGACTTCATCAGGCCATTCACAACGGTAAGAGTCTGAACTGAAAGCAAGTCCTTCAGGACACGTGAAGTCGTAGCCAACTCCGTTAACACAGTTCCTGAAACCACTGCAGTTACGCGCGTCTCCAGTCTTGAAGTAGCCGAACTGATGGGGGCAGTCTGCTGTTGGCTGTGCAGGTTCTATGTTTGAAAATTAAAAACGTTGATATAAAATTAATTGGCTTTTGAAATTTATTTTCAGTATAGAACTGAATATCCTCAGAATTGGTTCGATTCTTCTATTATAAAAATATTTTAAATGATTACGATACATTTGTTGCCCTTCAGAAGGTCTATAAGGTTTCTAGGAAGACGTAATATAGGAACAATGAGTATATAAGTAACAAATAAATAACCCGGCAACCGCGAATCATGTAATGTATGCACACAGATTAAATTACACCATTGTAGCGTAGTTGGCAAGTTCCTGATTGTGACGGCGATGCACGGCTTTGAACCCCCTCGGGGGAATATTCACATTTAATATTATTTCAAATTGCTCGGTCTGGATAAAGAAAGAGCAGAGAAAAAAAAGAATATTATAAAAGCGGAATCATCATTGCTAACATCGAATTCGCTTCAAATAGCCTAGCTAAGAATAAATACGAAGTTTGTAGTATTAGTGTAGTTTTTCTCAATAATTTACGATTGATTTAAGTTTTTGTGACAAAAAGGTTTTTATAACGTTATATTTGAAATTTTAAATATTTATGTACTTACATGTCCCCAATTACTTTGCATTGATTACAATTGGCTTCGCTTGTACTAAAATTCAATGACTAAATTTTTATAATTTTTATTTAATAAATACCACATTAGTTCATTATACTATCTAGTTATTTAATTACATTATTTTTATGATTGATATCAAAACTTAAAATATGCAACGTCTTAAGGTGATTCCAATTTATTATTCAAAGTTATTATAATTTAAAAAGAAGAAGAAGATTAATTTAAATAAATTATTAATTGATAATTTGTTGTAAATACCCAAGGCTTCTTCGAATCAGAAAGTAAATTATGAGGAACCAAACATCTCTTCAAGCCTGACCTTGACCAAATGTTACCTCAATAATAAATAAGCATATTTAAAAATGTTTATTTTATCTTAACGTCGTTTTTTGCTATAATTTTACTAGAACATTAATTTAATTATAACAGAAATTATATAAATAAATGGTAATAATACAATAAAAAGTTAAGATAATAAAGCACTTTAATGAATAATTTCAAAATTACTGTCAAGTTTTTCTATTGTAATGTTTCATCGAAATTAGTGTGGAATCATCAAATGTGTCATTGGATTTTAATAAGGTCACAAATTTATTATACTGTAAATAAGTAATTTAGGTAATTTAATTATGTTAATATTTCGAAATGTCTTTTAGTCATTTTTAAGGTTCTGTACTTCAGAAGATCCTTCAAGATACTTCAAGATTTGGTAGTTTATTTTTTTACCTGCCTGTCCATATAGCAAGACAATTTTCCTTAAGAACGCGCGGAAGTAATAAGTTAAATTAATTTTAAATATCCACGGCTTTAGTCTTAGTACTGGATATCGTAGAATTAAAAAAATTGGCGAGAAATAACTAACTTACAGTAAAAATACTAATATTTGTAGTTTATTTCGCACTTGGTTCATGAGTCCGCAAACTTAACTACCTATCAACTTTTCTAAGTGGTACTTCATGTTGACCTACAATCATGAAATTATTACGGAACCCTCCGTAGTCTGAAAAGAGAAATTTTCCAAGAACGAACTCTACCGGATTTATATTAATAATAAATGTAAATTTTCTGCTGTGACTCAAGAGTTACTTACGCAATGCTGAACGCGCGAGACAAGGTACGTCGATGGGGTACTGGCAGGGGTAAACGTTAAATTTCACATTGGGATTGTAGCGAAGACCGTCTGGACACTGCTTTTCTTCTGCTGTACCGTTCTGCAAGAAAATTTATATGATTATATAGGGAAAAGGGGTTTCTAATATATTTTATTAATTAGTTACTTTATAAGAAATAGCAACAAACACAAGGAATATTGGGGGTTGTTGATTAATAAATTTCAGGGAAATTACTCGTATAATTATAACGGTGTTTATAAATATTTAGTTTAAATTCATCGTCAACGTAGAATATTTGAAATAGATTCCATTACAGTTTCTATATTAAATATGTCAAAAATAAGCTCTATTTCTGTCAAGTCATAAAATAAACTTTTGTATTCTTTTTTTTTAAATATCTTATAATTTAATTTTATTTTCAATACAAAATATACACAACATACCAAACATTCGATGTATTTGTCACAGCTACCAGAAACAGCGTATCTTTCATTTTTTTCTCTACAGTTCTTATTTCCAACGGCTACAGGGGCGGATTCCTCGATGTACTGATCAGGGAGCACTTCGTAACGTCCTTTGCGTTCCTTAGATGCAACGGCGTTAAACGGACTGACAGTAGTACTACTATCTTCGAAGTATTCAAAGCTTGGATTTTCTAAGTCACTTTGACTCCCAACATCATAAGCTACAGTAGATCCTTGACTTCTGAATGAATTTCGAGCTTGTGCATATGCTGGAATATAAAAATATATATGCATTTTTCTTTTATTTTATTTATATTAATAATTAAATTTACCTACGTAATGCAATTCCTTAGTTAAATTTAATATTTTTTGGAAAATGATGGCAAAACGTCTTGATAAAAACAACTACAATTGCTCCTATTCTAATTAGCATTTACTAACTGGGTTCCGTATGGCATCATTTTAAATATATTTAACTTTTTAAAGTTCATTAACGTCTATAAAAGTTAATTCATATTCAGATTTTATGTCAATATTATAATTAGTAACGTAAATTAAACTTTATGGATGTTATACTGATGGATAGGTCACTTTGAATATTAATAGATGAGTTGACATGTAAATATTCATTTTTGGTCTATTTGTCCTTTAAGTTGTAGGTCATACATATCACACATGGTTAACTACATTTGTTTTTCCATGATATCTTATTTTGTATGGTGGTGGAACTGTAATAGGGCTAACGCTATGGAAATAAGTTCAAATCCCATACAGGGGCAACCATAAATTCGTTCTGGGATATGCAATTCTTCTGTGGATTCCACTTTTGAACCATAACTAGTATACTATTTCCTTAAGTATACCAATCCAAGGATGTATCATTTTTTTTTCTGGTCACAGTTTTTCTTTTACTCTTTTCTCTTATAAATCGTTGAAAATATTACTTTTTAAATACTTTTAATAGTTATTCAACGTCTATACATGTAAATAGTATTATAATATTTGCATTTCAGGTTTACGTTTTTTCGGTTGCGAAACCTTTTCGTTACTAGCCTTACCTGCTCTTCTTCGAAACCCGCTCCATTAGGACTTAGGTCATCTTTAATATAATTGTTTTGTAAAATAGTGTTTCTTTTTTTACTATAAAACTTAGTTATGTTGAAACGTTTTTTTTAATTACGGCTGTTTGTTGTGCATAAAGGTTCACACGCTATTATGTTCAAATGAGATATATCGCGGAAGATAGCTAATTAAAAATAATAATTATAATAATTGATTCTATATATTACAGGAGTCTAAGCATGCTTTTTACTTTTAATAAATATGAGAAAAGTAATTTTGTATTTTTATTTATTTTTCAATTATAACGACACATTATTGTTTAAAAAAAATCAAATATATTTTTACAAATGGACCGTTTATTTTGAGAGTGGTGTAAGTCCATTTTCTTTTGTTTCGAGAAAATTACAGATTAGTATGTCGATGATTATGCAATTTCATTTACCGTCCGATTTTAAGTTGTTCAAAACATGGGTTTTTTTTGAGAAATTAGACACGGACTAGTTATATATAAAAAAATTACATTAAATTTAGCATGAATTACGTGATAGCTCATTTTTCTCAAAAATGGACTTACACCACTTTCAAAATAAACGGTCCAAATATAAAACATTTAATGCAATTGTCACCCTATTTTAAAATAAATAAAAAATTGGAAAATAAATAACATAAGAATATTGTTATAAATTAATATAAATTTAAGTTTTAAAATACTTACCGACAGCAAGAATACACGCCAACACCAAAAGAGTCCTCATTTTCAACACAACACTACCGCACGAGGCCCACACTTCCAATGAGCAGCCGGAGATGAGCTGACTACTGACCTTGGGGACAGACCGTTGAGAAACTTGGACTCAGCCCCACCTTACATGACGAGGACTTCGTCATGTCCTACACCAGGTAGTAGGTGTATGTCGTACCTTATATATTTATATATATATATATACAAATTGTTTGTATGTTTGTTGTGTTGTTTTTACGTTTTTTATTGTAGATCGATTGAGTTTTTAGATACTTTACGAAATGCAAATTACGTTTACTTTTTCAACTAGTAAATATGCCAAAAATAGGCATCCTGTAAAAAAAATAAATAAGTGCCTAGAGAGTACAGTTAGTAGAGCCTATAATATACATGTACGTAAATAGGTATAAGTTATAGATTTTATTATTTACTTTTATTCTATTTTTACTATGACTTTATTATTTTTAGTGTTACACAATAGCAATTTCACTAAAACACGAATTTTAGGATAATAGTTCTCATATAATTTTAAAATCTCGTAAAATAATTAATGTAACGTTATAGAATTTTTTTTTAGAGTGAAATTTCAATTTTTTCTTAATGTATTGAGTAGGGAAGTAGAGCAAACTGAAGTAGGTTTAGTCACTCATTTTGTTCTTATTTAGTCACCTTTCATTGCCATATCTGGAGGAAAAAGGGGGAAATTAATCTAACTACTTATTGTTCTTTGTAAGGATTATAAAAAGTTAGTTTTATAATTCACATAGATATATTTATTAAATAAAAATAAAACGATATGTTTTCTCTAGTACGGTCAATGTATCATCCCTAAGCAATGCGAAACCTATAAATGAAACAAAGGTTAAGAATAAAATCACATAGATGAGTAATATATGTAAAATGACGACACTGTGGAATGAAAGGAATTTAAAAGTTGTTTTTATTTTCATTTCTGTTTGTCAATAGAAACGTTTAAAATTGGAACGTAATAATGGAAATTGTGTAGATGGAAATTTCAATATACTCAAT
The DNA here is from genome assembly GCF_056956725.1 of Heliconius melpomene rosina. Lineage (NCBI taxonomy): Eukaryota > Metazoa > Arthropoda > Insecta > Lepidoptera > Nymphalidae > Heliconius > Heliconius melpomene. The sequence goes on from NC_140399.1 coordinate 7,716,165, forward strand.
TTTTTTCCATTTTTCTTTTCCAGTTTTCCACTCTTTTAAAAACATGGCATGTACAGGCGTATTATCGGAGTACCCTCTTCCTTACACCACCGGTTTTGTTGTTGTCAAATTGTCTTCTTATCCTCGCCCAGGTACTAAGATCGCATCAGCAGTTTAATATGAATTGGAAAATCCACTTGTACTATAAAATGCAAATCACGTAGTTCGTGTCAGCATTAGAATCTCTATCAAAAGTGTTTTATTCTATTTGTTCAAAAAACTGGTACTGGTGGTTTTGACAGAACGGCTTAAATTATAAGTATCTTAAAAGTTACAATTAATAACATATTGAGATAAGTTATATTGTGGAACCGTCGTGGCACAGTGGCGTGTGCCTATAATCACGATGGTTGTAGGTTCGTTTCTCACTCAAAGGAATGAATAGATAATATCTATTTATTAATATTTCAATTTAATTAAATATTTTAACTGGTTACAAGTCAAAGCGCGACGTTGAGTTCCGCCACTCAACACGCAATGCCTCCAGAGTGTCTTAACACTAAGTTCCCTCTGCCTACCCTGCTTATAAGGGATGACAGTGTGAAGCTTAAAAAAAAGTTCTATCCATTTTCTATACCTACATATTATGTTAGATTTACATATATCTGACATATAAATAGCAAACTTATTAAATATTTCATGAACCTTGGGAAAGTTTAACTACTTTGGCATTCTATTTTAAAGATATTTTACATAAACTAACGCCCACTTATTTTAGTTCAGAAAATAAGTAGAAATACATATATACCGTGTATTTCTATAATTCTACGGATTCTGAGGACGTACCTGGACTTGAACTTGAAATCTCTGTTGCCATCTAAGAAATGCAGACAATCATGTTAATTAAGCTAAATTAAACTAGTAGTTCACAATTAATCATGCTTATATTTTATAAACACAGTATTGCTATTTTTTATAAGCTTGAAATATAATTAATTATTAACATATGGTATCCATACCTATATTATAAATTCGAAAGTAACTCTGTCTGTCTGTCTGTCTGTCTGTCTTTTCCGCAATCAGGGCCAAACCGCTAATTTAATTGTGATAAAATACTCATATAGATATACTTGAGGGTCCCGGGATGAACATAGGATACTTTTTTTTCTCATATTTGTAATATTTTCGTTATATACCAATATATTAAAATAATTAATTTGACAAGGAATTTATTCCGCCATGTTAATAACAATCGCCGCTACGCGTTGCTAAGCAACAGCTTGCAAAGTTTGCTGTTTTAAGAAAACGTCACCCACAGTGAGTTTGCTTAATGCATACATGGTGCACGCCCATATAGATTTATACAAATCTCTTTATACAAATCATTAACAAAAACAATTTGATATTCATCCTTATGAAAATAAATATAATAGTCACTTTTAGCATTTCATCTAGACGGAAATTATAATTTACTGTATAACATTCTAATAAATAATTAAGATGTGACTGATTCCAAATGACCTAGCCTTCCGGCGGCATAATATGAGTATGACCGACGCGAACGGGCGGATGACTTTGATGATTTTGTAAATTTTTATAGATTTTCGAATTACTATTATTTTTTATGTAATTATTTGCTGCTTATAATTAATTTATCTCAGTTCGGTTATCTATACCGATGTTACACACTTAAAATATCGTAATTTTAATCATTTGAGATTTTATTTAATATTGTTCGCACAAATTAATAATTTTTTAATATAGAAAAATGTTTAGTACGCGCGCACAGCAAACTTTAGGTTTTTTTTTCTAATATTAAGAATTTCCTTTAGTTACTTTTACTTCTTTGGTTTGTTCATTTCGGTTACTCAGATATTTTTTCTAATAATAAATCTCCACTTATTATTATTTTTTAACTTATTTTAATGATTTAGGCTTATATTTTCGCGGGCGTAGCCGCGTCCGGGCCCACTAGTCATCTATATATATAAAATCGAAAGGTCACTCACTCATCACGAAATCTCAGAAACTACATGTGCTAGGAATCTCAAATTTTGCATAGGAGTTATTTATAGGACGTAGGTGCTCGCTAAGACGGGAATTTGCAATATTCGACTTCTAAGGGGTTGTTTTTGGGGTCGAAAGTTTGTATGAAACTTCGTTACTACATGCTAGGAGTCTCAAATTTTGCATAGACGTCACTAGGACGTAGCCATGGAGACAGAAATTAATAATAACATAGTTAACGCGGGCGAAACCGCGAGCGGGCCGCTAGTTGTTTTATAAAGATAATAGCAATGAGTAGAGTTTTATCATAATTTATCAAGTTTATTTAACCCATTCTTGGGTTTTTTAAACCTTTTTTATAATTTGGAAAAGAAATAATTTTCGCTCTACGAACTCGCCTAGCTAAAGATAATCCGACATTCCTATTTCGTAAGTAACCATCGCCGTCGTCGTAGTCTTCTTTGTGCCCATTTTCCAAAAATTGTTTTCTTCGGTCTACTGCTGCTGCTGCTTGGAGGTGTGGTTCGCATCCGTCAACTCTATCAGCTGGTGCACAAACTCTACCGTCTTCATCAAAACCCGTGAAGTTTGGACAAACTAGGCGACGTGGCACTCCGTATATACAGATGTAATAAACTTGACAGGATGTTGGTGATCTGATAAAAGATATTTTGTTAAAGAGAATGTTATAAAAAAAGAATAATTTTAAAAATATTAATTATGCCATTGATCGCATATATGAAATTTGCCTTTTTCTTTTTCTGTTAGGATATTATTTGAATTATATTTTAAATGTTTTATTCATACCTATAAAATTGATAAAATTTTTTCTTGTCTGGACACTTGAAGCCAGCGTAACCTGCATAGAAATAAAATGTAAATATTACTATAACGATATTTTTATTCTACAAGCCATCAATAAACGTTTTTCTTTGAGTTTACGCGGTGTCCCGCATGTAGCAGGATAAGTAGATGGAGGCTCCATCTACTAACCTAGTATCGAGACATTCCGATCCCCACTTTCTGGAGGCATTGCGTGTTGCGCGGCGGAACTCAACTTTGCTTCTTTACCAGATGAATAGATTAAAAATATTAAATATTCCAACAAACAATTTAATTCGGTTTTTTTACTTCACGCATACAGCAGGATAGGCAGAGATGGCCTAGTGTAAAGACACTATGTTGCCTACTTTCCGCTCGATTTTTGATATCTTTTGGAGGAAATTTTATTACCAGAGGGAATGACAATAATTCATTTTGCCAAGTAATTTGGAACTCATAACTATGGCGGTAACAATCATAAGCCGTACTGCTGCACTACTACAACCAGGACTTAAACTAATCTATGGTGAAATAGGGGTTAAAAGTTTGTATGGGTAAATATTTAAATCAGAACCGATTTTAATAAAATTGTAAATTCAGACTCTTAAAAATATTTAATTGAACACGTGTTTCACGGTTTTTTATAATTTACCCCCTAAAGATGCCAATAAGGGGTTGAAAGTTTGTATGGAAAAATCTTTAAATTGCCACCGATTTTTATAAAATTTGAAATTGAGACTCTTAAAAATATTTCATTGAACACGTGTTTCATGGTTTATTAAAATTCACACCTAAGGGTGCAAATAAGCAGGCGGAGCTGCGCGTGTCCGCTAGTCTATATATATAAAATCGAAAGGTCACTCACACATCACGAAATCTCAGAAACTACATGTGCTAGGAATCTCAAATTTTGCATAGGAGTTATTTATAGGACGTAGGTGTTCGCTAAGACGGGAATTTGCAATATTCGACTCCTAAGGGGTTGTTTTGGGGGTTGAAAGTTTGTATGAAACTTCGTTACTATAAATGCTAGTCTCAAATTTTACATGAACGTCACTTATAGGACGTAGTCACTCATGGAGACAGAAATTAATAATAACGTAGTTCACGCAGGCGAAGCCGCGGGCGGGCCGCTAGTTACTTATCCAAGTACCCACCTTCAGCATCACACTCCGGCACTTTATGGGGCCAATCACATCGTAAGTTGTCTGATCTGAATGCAAGGCCATTAGGACATTCAAAATCGTATCCTTCACCAAATTCACAGATCCTGAAGCTGCTACAGTTATATTTATCTTTGAGTTTATAATAACTAAACTTAAGCGGACATACTCGTGACATGTACCTTGCTAAAAATAAGTAAATAATACATTATAATAATATTAATTATTTTTACCCGACTACGGCGAAGCAAAAAGGAGGGTTATAATTTTGACTGATATGTATGTATGTATGTGATTTGATCTGTTTATCCGTAGCTTCTATAATATATATCTTAATTTGACAAATGTGATATCGTTGAAAGTATCTCAATTGTGAATGTGGCGCCCTAGAGGGCAAAAACTACCACGTCACCTCACCCTGTGTACCACCTAGTAATAATTCTAGAAAGAGGAAGTGCACGACAACGGCTGACAATTTCAGGTGATAATATTTTTTTGTTTCATACTTTTTCGAGCGTGATTATCAGTAGTCGGGTCTTAGTCTTGAATTGAATATAAAAAATAAATAAATCAGCTTCACGCTGTATCCCGCAGACAGCAGGGGTAGGCAGAGGGAACGTGTTTCGTTTCCCACTTTCCACCGAGGTCTGGAGGCATTGCGTGCTGAGTGGCGGCTGCGTTTTGCCATGACACCAGAGCGAAGAAATGGCAATATAAATTTAAATAAATGTTATATTATATTGTTATATAAACAAATCCTCGAATAGGGATTGAACCCACAATTAATCGCGTTTGCAGTCACCCTTTGTGCCCCTGCGCCTGGCCTGGCCTGGCCTCTGAACTTAATTTTTATAATCAATTTAACTTTGAAAGATTCACAATTGTAACATACTAAATGGCTCGTGTGTGCAGGGGACGTCACAGGAATATTGACATGGTGTTTCACTATCAGAGTTTTCAGGATCGAAGTGTAGTCCCTCTAAGCACTGTAAGCTTGTAGCCTTTCCGTTCTGTAAGATATTTATATAAATTAAATAAATTATGAAATCGAAAAATATATATTTTTTTTAATTTGGAATTCAAACCCGCGCCTCTTGGACAGTCTCCAAGATCAAGAGGCACGAGTTAAAATCTCATTTCCTTGCCTTCCTCACTATTTGTCGTATTTTTGAGATATTGCGTGTTAAGTGGCGGAACTCATAGAAATGAAAATATTAAATATTTCATTCCCCCAATTGAGCATCGAAGCCAGAACTTTCGCGTTTACAATCTCACAGGAGCATAACACCTGCACCACGACAGCCATTCAATAATATTACAAATATATCGAAAACCTCACCTTACATTCTATATATTTTTCGCAGCTTTCAGGAAGAGAAGACCTTTCAAATTTCTCTGTACAATTGTAACTATTTACATTTTCATTATTAATATATGATAATTGATAATAACGCTTTCGATAAAAAATATCATTATATTCATTATCGATAGTAGAGGTCTTAGACGAGTTTCCTTCGTTAGTCGTTGTAGCGTTCTCGCTATTTCTTGTTAAAATATCAGTAATTTCAGTTACATTATCTTTTAAAGTTGCCGTTTCAGTGGTGGTACTAGTTACAATTATATTAGTTTTCTCTGTTATTGTCGGCATATCGATAAATATAATTTTATCCTTGTCAGGTTTTTCGTGATCTTCACTTCGATAAGTCCATAGCGGTGGCACATAACCTGAAACAGACCATCAAAATCATAACACAAACAAATGTTTGTAAAAGTAGAATTTAAATAATTTTTGCTAGGTTAAATTTTTATTCTTATTTAGATGTTTTTTCAACATCACTCTGTATAGCAGGTTAGGCATAGGGAGCCTAGTGTTAAGACACTCCGTTCCCTATTTTTCGTACGCATTGCGTGTAACTCAACGCCGCGCTTGCGCCTCGACACCAGAGTGAAGAAATGAAAATAATAAACATAAATAAATATTTCACTTCCTCGAGTGGGGATCGGACCCATAACCGTTGCGTTACAGTCACACCTTTGTGCCGCTGCGCCACAACGGCCCCTATTATTATTTAATATTATATTTATTAAAGCTTGATAAACATTCCACTTGTTTACTCATATTCTATTGTTAATATTATTCATTTCCATCACATAAATATAATAAAATCTATTGTGTTCAATTGAATCATCATGTTATGCTAAATTAATTATTATTTTAATGTAAAAAAAAAAACTTACAACCTGCATAAATGAATACTATTCCTATAAAAATTTTCATTTTATACACGACACAGTCAATTGGAGTTTAAAACAGAAATGGCTCGTCTTATAGAAGTTAGCCTTGGAATGTGAAAAAAACTATATTATTATAACTTAAGTATATGTGGTTTGCACTGTTACTACTCATATCAAATGTATGAATAAAAATTAACAAATAACTATATACATACAGGGGATACATTACTCACATAGCAAGGAAACAACATCTTGGAACCTTTGTTGTTAAGAGACTCCGTTCCCATTAGGATACTTGTGTCCACAACTTTTCGCCCAATTTTGCCGCCGTATTAACACTAGGTTCCTCTGCTTACCCTGCTGTGTAAGCGTGAAGCTGATTTATGACGGCAATATTATATAAAAAATAATATTAATAATAATTCAACTGAGTAATTTAAAGTTTTGGAATTTGTAATAACAAGTTTATATTTTCCTGTTTTTTTCCTGTTGATTTGCATTATTAAAACTTTAAATTTCATTTGTAATATTTTGTATAATTTAATATCCTTAAATGTGAGTGAAGAAATGTATAATCGATGATAAATAGTAATGTTCTGAACAGAATTGACTGAAAGTACTTACTTAAGCTAATATGTAATGAGTCAGTAATCACTTCCTTATCATAATATTTCGTCAGGAAGTTCAAGCTGAGCGTTGCATTTGTAGTAAATCTATTTTTTGTAAAAAATTACAAGTTTTTTTGTTGTTTGTCAAGCTCTTTCTTTTTTACCAATATTGACGAGGTTATAAATATAACATATGAAGTGCGCCATTTAACTGCGGCGGCCATTTTGAATTTGCATTTTTTTATTATACCGTATTTTACTAGCTAAGACCTTTAATTTGTTACCCATGACAAGAGTGTTTTCAAAGAATATAAAATTCGCCATTTTATAGCGGCGGCCATCTTGTGTTTGTAATATTATAAACTAGTATTATAATGTCACCAGAACTAAAGGTATATAGATAATTTATATCAAGGGGTTAAATGTTTAATTAAAAAACCTACAACGAAGTCAACCTTAATAAAAATGTTTAAGAAAAAAAGAAACATTTTTTCTCTGTAACAGTTTAATAAATTCGGTGCAAATGAGACGATTGTGTTGTCATAATGAATGCTGCACACGTAAAGTGTAGATCAACTTCCTTATCTCGGGCCGCTACCTCATCAGCATGCACCAGGCGCGCTGTCTGGAATGTTGCGGTAATTTGGGATTTCGCATCGTGGTTAAAATTTCGAAGTTTATTGGCCGTAATTGTTTTTTTAGTATTCAATTTTATACTTTTTTCTAAATTAATTAATAGGTTTTGTTTGCACATTTTTGGATCTTTCTTTAATTTAACTGTAATTCGTCGCTGTCTCTACATAGAAGATATGATATGATGATTTGTATGCAGTTGAGGTCAATGGCCTTGGCTTGGCCTTTCAATATATGGATATTGTCTTTAAAACAAAAAAGTATATTACTAAAAAATGGAAAACACAACTAAAAGAAAATTATTTGATTTTGATTGATTATTCAACTAGAGTCAATATATGCAATTTAATATTAGGGCTTTTTATTTTTATAAAATTATATAACTTTTATTACTCCAATCCTTTAATATTAAAGTTGAAAAACTATAAAAAAATGGTAAATGTAATGTTATATTAAAAATAAAAAAAGAGGTAGAAATATTTTTAATTCTTTTATTTCCAATCGTAATGTTACCTGTAGACTTTTATGAAATTTACCTACAAGGTAAAATTCTTAGCAATCTTATTTAGTACACATTGATAAATACATTTCAATAAATGATCACATTGAGAGACTTTATAGGTTATTGCACTTATACACTAATAAAAAGGCATATTCGCCTTTAAAGTGAAAACTCACCACATGCGTATACCAAAACCAAACCCCAGTTTTATTTAGGCTACGAATAAACTAAGATAATATAATCGAAAGAATAAAATACAGTCATATATTTAAAACTAAAACTATTCTGAAATAGATTCATCTAAAGCGTATGTATGTATAAGTAGATCTAACCGCACAAAATGAAGACACCATTAAAAAAATTACATTTTTATTTAGACAAACTTTATTTTTTTAAATTATTTTACATTATTAAAATAAATGACAATAACATTTGACTATAATTAAAATAATCATAAAAGCAATATGTTATTGTTTGCTAATAAACTGAATATTTTAAGTGATAAGTTGATGTTGCAAGACCAAAAAAAATTTTTAAAATTGAACCATGAACTTATTTCTGTTAACAGTATTTTGTTTATTTTTAAATAATCTGTAAAAGAGTGACTACAGATTCACCTTAAATACTGTCATTAAGTATGGACATAAGTGTGACACCACACTTGGAGACATTCAATAAGTGTTAAACTTTATATATACATTGAATCGATATAAATATAATAATGTATTTATTTGTTTAACACCAAATGACTAAGTGTGGCTATAAGAATCAGAATTTTCCTAGCATTAAAAACTAAACTAAAATTATTTCCTATACTATTTCGAACGTGGTGAGTTTAATCACTATTATAAAATTATCATCACTAGTACCATAAGGCCCGTCATTTTACAACTAGCATGTAGGCTGTATATAAACTTTGAACATTCATATCAAAGTCACTTAAAATCTATATATATATATATATGTATAATAGGCGCATAAATAATCTTACAACAGTATTATAGATGTTGACTTAAATATGCACTTTTTGGAAATTTCTTGCAAGCAATATGGACTTACGTAGTATACGGTTATTGACTTAATATAGTTAAAAAAAATGCATACCAGGAATATTTCGTACGTTATACGATTAAAATGATCTATCATAAAATTATAGTCACCCTAAGTATCTTACAGAGATTTCGGTTTCTCATCATATATTATGTATAAGCTAAGTAAAACAAAAACTAGAATAGTCAATAAATCACTGGCTACCGTAAAGAAGCACTTAAATATTAGAGTCAAGTGTGCCTTTACTTGCACCGAGTATATAACGAAAGTTACATACAAACATAAAATCAAATTATAATTAGTTATATACAACTTAAATTTAACATTATTCGACTTCAATTGTTTTTCAATATAGGCCTCGCGTAGGAAGAACAGTCTAGGAAATTCGGTTTGACCATATTTTTGGAATTGGAATAGCGTATGATTAATACAATACAAAATACAATTTTAGTATAAACGTACAGGCACTGTGTTGCTCGCTTCAAAAGTCAGTGACACGGATTCGAGGATTTCATTGAAATATTGTCTATGTCTACGTTATTTATATACGAATAATAGTGATATGTTTAGTTCCGAGTCGACACAATCGGTAAAGATCTAAAAAATAGAGGCGGACGTGCGCACCCTGTAAAGCAAATGTTGGCAACACTGCTTCCCGTTGTCTCAAAACCGAGTGATGTTACAAAATCGATTGCTTGTTTAATATCGATTAACTTTCACATTAAGTTATATTCGAAATATGCTTTATGTAAAATGTTGCAGTTAAATAGTCCTGCTACCTCAATCACAGTGCACACCCATTTCGAGTACCGAATAATATTTTGAGCTGCGGCATAATAATCGATTTTATGTATAGCGATTGTTTGCCAGCTATCGCGTCCCTCTTGGCATTTTTCACGTAATGTTTTATGCCGGGCTTGTGGATGAGGAAAGCGTTGTTTAATATCATGAAGTCGTAGTCCTTCACGCAGAGCACGTAACCCTGTAAAATAGGAAAAGTATCGTTAAATGTTGTATACCTAAAGCGAATGACTATCTAATCAACTTCACGCTGTATCCCGCACATGGCAGAGTAGGAAGAGGGAACCTAGTGTTAAGAAAGGAAAAGAAAAATCGTCGTGGCGGATTTGAAATGAGCACACAGTTTTTGCTGATGTAAATCTTAGTCAAAATAAGTCAAGGAAAATGTAAAAATTAACTATATAAATGTTGTTACAAGTACTAGTATTATACTAGTTACTTACTAGGTTGGTCTCATTACTTTCTATGTAGCTATATAATATGTGGAACTGAAATAAATATATATGTAGAAGCATCAGAAAGGGCCTCAAAGCGGCCTTGGCTGTCTCTATTCATTTGTGGGCGTTGTAGCAACAGAGATGTTTAAATAAAAGTCACACTTATATTCCACAATGTCTTATTACTCGTCTACATAACAGTTTTACAATAAATCTCACAAGATTAACATAATTACAATAGATTAGGAGCCAATAGGTTAATTGGTGAACATCTAACGCCATAGCTGTCAATCAATGACGTCTGCTATTCTTCGTGGCTACACCTACTACCCTATTCGGGGTTACCCGCTCCATTTTAAATATTCTTCTAATATAATCTATTACATAAATCAATTAAAATCGAAACGTAATAATTGCGAAATTATAATTAAAACTAATACATAGCAACGCGCCGTCATATATATATATATATTTTTAAATGTATTTTATTGAATGCGTCGCTTGGCCTCTTAAAACCTAATTAAAATAAAAGAATATAATATGGAAGCTCTAATCTTTACAAATTTTCAATGATAGTAAAATCTAATTTACCTGTGTCATTTTATCTTTCTTGCCTTCCCAGCTGAGCCGCTCGTCGTAGTATGGATCTTGATGTGTTCCTATAAATATCGGCTCCCAATGCACAAACTTCCCGCGCCGCTTACCGACGTGGAAGACGTCCATTTCTAAACAAAATAAACATAAACATTAATAAATTAATGACAGTTATCTAAATAATTATATTGTATAAATTACTTCTTACTTTTTTACTAACAATGAGTACTTAAAGAAATAAACGAACCAGAACAAATAAAAGACGTAATTTCGCTTAGTCTTTAAGACTTTTAAAAATTTAAATACATACTTCGCTTTTGACAATTCTTATAATTTATTTAACGGATGTAATATTCAAGGATATTTCTTGTTTTATGAATTCACGTGGACTAATTATAATTAAAAGCTTTTTTCTCAATTAACTTTCTTAACACACGCATATACTTGTATTATTAAATAATATTTTTTACAAAAAAACCCAACTTCGAACAGTGAAACAAAAAGTTGAAATTGAATTATTCGTCCATTTGTCGCGTGCATGTTTAATGCACATTTTAGACTTATATCGATAAGCTTTGTTAGATTTAGAGCTGAACTTTAAATGGGACCACACGGGAAGCACCAACTATCAAATAAAAAAAGCATTATTAAAATAGATCCACACAGCCAAAAGTTCTGAGGTAACGAACATTAAGAAACAACCTAACGAATTGAAGAGCCTCCTCCATTTACAGAAGTCGGTTAAAAATTAAATATTTGCCAATGCCGCCGTTTATATGAATAAACAATGTATATAAATAACAATTAAATGGTAGAGGTGGAAAACTGGCGATTTTGCAAATTGGCATAAGAATAGAGCCAACCAGCTAGTGTGTCGCGGTCGTTGAACCATAATACGCAATTAGAATGCCCCATACGACCACACCATGCTCTTTATGGTATAAATAGCTCACGACCGACACCGCGAGATTAATTGGCAATGCATCGGAATTAAATACGCGTTTACGGATCGACCTTGTTTCAAAATACTGCAGTCTCCCTCAGTTTTAGGGTTCCGTACTTAAAAAGGTAAAAACGGAAGCCTTATAGGATCACTTAGTTGTCCATCTGTCCGTCTATAAAAACGATTAATTTCGAGACTTCATGGAGTTATCAAGCTAAAATTAATATTTAGATTTATTCCTTGAACCACAAGAAAAATCAACCTTTTAATGTAAAAGTCAATGCAATCAAAAGATACGAGCATTTGTGCGTCGATTTTGCTGAATGTTATATATAATACGTCGCGTATACAAAATCTATAGGGTACTTCATTACAAACTTTTATTTGTACTTCATTACATACAAAATAAATGCATAGGTCCGTAAACTTAAGTTTGTCACAGTGTATAAGTTGTACAGTGTACTGATATTATATGGAACCCACTGTTGGCGAGTTCGACTCGCACTTGACCAATTTTTTTGTTAAATTTATATCCAGTAACGCACGTCAACATATTCACATGCACATTTTCAAGATGACAACACAAAAAAGCACTTTTTGTGTTGTCACCTAGAAAAAAATCCTAAGAAATTTAAATATTAAACGACTAACTGGCGCATTCGTCTGACGGACACATGTGACGCTTAAGCTATTAATGTACGATGTTCACCAGAAGGTATACCGTGAGAATACTTTAAGAGTTAACAAATGTAACACGATATTATTGCTTAGACGGAATTTGCGTGATCTTAAGTCGTAAAATGCTTAATTTACCCGTATTATAGCAATTACTTTGTTAAATATTTTATTTATAGATATAATTTTTGATAATATAAGGAAACATTTCTTATTTACGTCTTTAACATTCAATTCATTCAACATTATTTGTCTTTTCAACATAATGCCTCCAGAATTTGGCAGAAAGCGAGGAGCGGAGTGTCTTAACACTAGGCTTCCTCTGCCCACCCTGCTAAATGAGGGATACAGAGTGAAGCTAAAAAAATAAAAATAACACTTACGATTAGTCTCTGGTGCGTTCATCCATTGCTGCCCTTGGGGTATGTTGTGGCAGTTGGGACACACGAACTTATGGAACGGTATGGCTGTCTTGTTTGCCAACATCGTTTGTAGCTCCGCTTTTGTCGATGGCACCTGGAAACGAATATTTTACATTACGTTTACATTTTCTTTTACGTTAACGCTATATGCCACGCAGGGTGGGCAGAGGGAACCTAGTGTTATGACATTTCCGTTCCTCATCTTCCACCAATTTCTCGGAAGCCAAGCTTTGGCTCGTTACTAAAGCGATGAAATCCTCCAGAATTCGGCGGAAAGTGTGTAAAGAAAGTGTCTTAATGGGAACGGAGTGTTTAACACTAGGTCCTCAGATTCCCTCTACCTACCACCCTTCTATGTGGGGATACATCATGAAGCCGATAAAAAAAAGATGCGGTTCTCCTGTGCAAATGTGTGAATGTTAATAAACAATCTGGCATACAAACTACTCACTTGGACTTTGGCACCGACTTCAAATATGCTTATAGGAAACACTCTAGGCTTAGTGGAAGTGCTTAATGGCTTAGCGTTTCTGGCAATCATGTTTAGGAACCTGGGTACTAAATTAGGACTAGGATATAGCTCTATATCGGATGGCAGAATAAAGTGGGTGATAGCAGCTTCTCTGGCGATGTTCCTGGCGACGTTTACTGGGTACAGGAGGCTTTTCGCTTTCATGTAAGTGGAATTGGCGTTGACGTCGTACGGAGGTTTTGCTGTGCAGTTGTATGGTGTTTGGAGGATTGTATCTGGATTTGGTATCTGAAATGAAATTTACGATAGTTATATTATAAATTTGCTATTTATTTTTGATATATTCTTTATAAATTATAGATAATAATATTATGTATGAATTTATACTCAATTTTAATCTCTCCACAATTTTGATATAAGAATGGCGAAACTCAATCCTTAATTTTAGTCCGATATAAACGTTTTGTTTTAAAAATAAATACTGCTCAAAATTTTATTTCTGTTTTTACAACCTTGTATCGAATGAGGCCAATATCCAAAGCCCCAAAAAAAACACATATTAATTACAAATTTATTATATTAAGAACTTATACTAAGAACTTACCGAGCTGGGTATATGCTTATTGGAAAAGAAGACGTGGAATGTCACAAACTGCTTGATGAGCTCGTTGCCCAGACAGTCACGCAAGTATCTGATGCTGTTCACCGTGGGGCCCATGTCAGCTCCTGGCGCGTGAATAGCAAGACTTACTGGAGCCATCCACCTGCAAAAAAAAGGTAACATAAAAAATTATGAAAAAATCAACACTTTCACGCTTTTCACCGCAAATTTATAGCAGTTTAGATAAATAGTAGATAACAGGTTAGTGTTAAGATAAGAGCTTAGTCCAAAACTTGTATATATAAATTATTATTAATAGTATACTAGTGATCGAAGAATTTAACCAATATGCGTATAATCTATATAGATAGAGTCCTCAAAATAAAAATAATAATAATTCTGTTTTCTATAATATGAATTGATAACTATTTAAAAACGATGCCCAGCTAATTAATTTTTAATATCCATATCATCAATTATATTTTTACTTGCACACAGTGTCAAACTAAATATACATTTTACATATCAAATTTTCAACAGGTTATTAACAAGCCATCTTATAAGCCGAAACGTTCCGTTACATCTTTGCAAAACTGGAGCAATTTTAATTATTTTAATTTTAAAATATAAACTTGTTGGTGCGGAATAAACTGTCGTGACTGTAAAGGAATCAATTTTGTTTTAATCAATATAATGTTGTCAGTCCCGGGCGAGTGGGTCGCGTGTCTAAAGACATTTGCGCCTCTTTTAGGTCGCTTCAACATCGTCAACGAACTACGCCTACGAAACTAACTTAACTAACTGATTAGTTAGAACTTAGAATCTAGAAGTGAGCCCCTTACACACCACTAGGGCTACAAGCGAGTGACTATAACGCGACGATTGTGAGTTCGATTTCCATTCGAGGGAATAAATTATTATTTATTAACTTTTTTATTTGTTCGCTCTGGTTGTTCGTTGAGTCCCACCACTCAAAAATTCGGCGGTATATGGGGAACTGAGTGCCTTAACAATAGGTTGCCCTGCTTACCCTGCAATATGAGAAATACAGCGCGAAGCTGATAATGATGATAGAGCTTAGTAGATTCGTAATTGTTTTAAATATTTTTCAGCTTCAAATTGCTTCTGGAAATAATTTAATGTCTTGGAAATTCAGTCTTCATTTTTCCCATGAATTCGAGACATTGCCTGTTGAGAGGCGAAATTCAATGACGTATTATGTCTGACTAAGTAAATATTATGTAATGTTACAGAATAATCTGTTCAATCAATACTTGTGGTGAACATAGGCGAGCGATTTACCAACACGAGCTATAACATATGTAGGTATATTATTCTAAATTTAGTTAAATAAAAATAAATTTATCTTAAATGCTGACAAAATCTATAAAAGCAAATAAAAAATAAAATAATAAAAGACATTTACTTTGAAGATCACACTTTTAATAAAGCTATAATATAAAAACTGTTACATTTAAAGGAAACATTCAGACATGACAAGCGTTTAGAGTAATGGCAACGTTAATTTGAGTGTTTATGAACTATAAAAGAACTGCGAAGTCGTCGTCAAGACTCTATTGATGGGGTCAGTCGTAAAGGGGGTGAAGCTGAAGTGTGCATCGTCGCGTTTCCAGGTCACGAACCTCCTGAAGACACGGAACATTGACAGGTTTGTTTTCGTAATTACTATATATAATATGGTAAGGAAAAAACAAACAAATAATAACTCGAGATAATCGATTCAAGTCCAGCATATAAGTTTATGTATTTAGATATAATTTTTCAGCTTTACATGGTATCTCGCACGCTCTCCACTTTCTGTCAAATATTAGAGGCATTGCGTGGTGAGGGGCGGAACTCAACCCCGCGCTTTGAAACAAAGGTCGACACCAGAATGTATAAATTAATAATAACGTATATACTTATTGTGTCACTGTTTATCCTTTCTCCTAGATGGCTAATAGTTAATAATATTTAAATTCCAATCAGTATAAAATATCAATTAATATTAAGTATTACATTTCTCTTCAAATATAACGCGGCCTACACCAAGGATGTTATATAAATAGAATTCAATAGCGTTGTTTGTGAGATGATCCATTTTCCTGTTTTGAAACATTCGCACAAAGATGGCGTTGTTTTGTGTACCTTTACCGATAATGGATGTCTCTTTCTTGGATATTGCTTTACGTCGAGACGCTAATATTATTAACATTGAAAAGAAAGCTATACCTACGTAATTAATTTTAGTATTGTAGTTAAGAATTATACTTATTATTATTTTTCTATCTACGTATTACGAAAATGATATTTAATCTGTGTTCTATTATTACAAAATTAATTCTTTTGTTTAATCTGTATTATATATAAATATATAATCTGTATTCTATATGAAAAGTTTAATTAAGTCAAAAAGAGCCGTTGCCGCCAACCAGCTCAAATTATAGTTAGAAAAAAATATATATAAGAAAAATAAAAAAGCAGGTAACATAAACATGGATTAAAAACTGGTAATCTAAACTTAGCAAAGAAGAATCAACAAGATATGAGACGTTTCAAAGCGATTGTACAACGATATCGACAAAGTAAACATTTCGTTAGTCCATAGTCCATACATATTTGCAAAAGTGTCGACAACACTATCCGCGGCAACACAAACAATTTCACATCTTCTGCACACTTTCGCAGGTAATTCTAGAAATTACTACTAAATAATGACATGTGATTACCTCTGCAGGGGAAACACATATATAGATAAACGTGTATATTTGTTGTTAATGAAAGGGAATTCTCAGAAGCTAATATAAGATTTTATTGGCTTTGTAGGTATGTAGGAAATATAATTAAAATACAATTCTTTTGTAATTAATGTAAAGTAATAAGTATGTTAGTTGCGGTTGTTTCTTTTTTTGATTGTACCTAATTATTATCGAACTATACCTCGATACCTTCACGCGATCTCGAGATAAGTGTTGACAGAAGGACAGATGATAAGTGATCCTGTTCCTTATAATATTATTTTTTTCCTTTTGAGATACGGAAATCTAAAAATAAATGAACGACAAAGATACTTTGAAGCCCTCGTGTTAAATTTTGTAATGAATAAATCAACAATTGTTTAAATTCTCAAAACCTGAAAACAACAAACTAAATTTCTAAGTATGCTTTCTTTATCTACTCAGTAAAATTAATCATGCAGTATTTTACTATCTGAAATTAAAATGTAAATTGTAGGTCCAAGTGAAAAGAACAAGAAACAAAGCAAGTAAAAATAAAAAAAAAAAAACAATATAAAACGATTTAATAATAATAATATCCTGCCATCACTCAACAGGCACAGGACAGCTACCAGCTAGCCTGCAATATAATTACTAGAGTACACAGGTGAGAGGGCCCCCCCCTCTAGTAGGGGGGAGGGTGAGGGCAGACGTCGCTATAGCTATTTAAAGTTGGGGCAGTAGGTGGGTACTCGTATACTGCGTGGGGTAGAGCTGTTAGATCAATAATCCGCACCTTGCTCATTTCTTTCACAATTTGAGGGGTTGGCTAATTAGAATATTTATGAGCGGAAATATTTTTTTAATGTAGAAAATGTTTTATATTTTAACGATCCTTATCTATTAACCCCTTTAGGTAGGAGGGATAGATAAGAGAGCTTAATGCTGTATCCTGCACAAAGAAGAATCGGCAGAGCGAACCTGGGAATTTAAGACCATCCCTTGCCTCCTTTCCGCTTAATTTTGGAGCTCGTTACCAAAGAGAGAAAAAATGAAATATTTAATTGCCTCGACTGGGGATTGAACCCACAACCTGTCGTATTTAGAGTGACGCGCTTGTGCCCCAGCACCACGACTGGCCTCAACTGTACTGTACTCAAAAGACTGGTAGGTATCTGTTCTAGATTTTATGCAATTTATTTTTGTTCAAACAAAAAAGAATAAATACCGTACTTGCTTACAAGGATTAAACGTGCATGTTCCAGATACAGTCTTATTATTGGAAATTCTACGTATTATATCAACACATAACAGAACTGTGATGCAAATGATGTACCTATTATTAATATTAATATATCCAAGCATTAAAGTTAAATTTGCATAATAAAAGTGTTGTTTATCGCGTTGAGAGTGTGTTTATCGCAACTATTACATATAATAGCGGTAATACGGATCTACCTCATCATGGAAATTGATAGCGTTTTCCATCGATGGTAATGGAATTTTACAAAAAATAAGATTTTTTTACTATACCGTTACAAACATAATCTTAACTGTAGTATCAAATTAAATGTTATTAAAACAGCATTTTATTTATACCTTTATATTTGCAATTATTTTTTTCCTAAAAAAATATATATATTAGAAGCCACTCGTGGCATAGGGGCACAAGCGTGTTACTGTTTACGCAACAGATTGTGGATTCAACTTCAATCAAGGAAATATTTAATAATTTCAACATGCAATTACTCCAGAATTCTTCACACTAGGATTTTTACGCAAGATTTCTATCATAAGGCAAATAAGTCTGTGTTTGTTTTTCCAAAAGCTCCAGCAGCCCTATCACATAAAATTTCTAATTAACTAATGAAATTAGTCTAAAAGCTCGACAAGCGACCATATTTCATCATTGCAATGTATCTCACGACTGTTTCCTTGCCAAGTAAATTATAATTATTAGAATTTAGATTTAGTATTAGTTAATTTTGTTGCAAGTTCACTAAATTAATAATGTGAAGTTATGTTTAGTTTTTTTATTTTTAGTAATATACAATCAAATTAAAAGTGCTTTATTATTACGAAGTATGTAGGTATACTGTTTAGAACTATTCTCATACTACTATGAAATAATATATGCAAACTTGACCGACTATCGATTTATTCCTATCATTTATTGAAGTATGCCGACATGGCACTGGGGCACAAGGGTGTGATTGTAACGCGATGGTTGTGAGTTCATTCCCACGCTGAGGAATGAATTATGATTTCATATTTTCATTTCTTCGCTCTGGTAAAAATGCAAAGCGTGGGGTTGAGTTCCGTTACTCAACACGCAATTCCTACCCTGCTTTGTATGAGGTACAACGCTAAAAAAACGTTATACAAACAATCTTCAAAAAAAAAAGTGTAACACATACATAACTTCTCTAGCACTAACAACTTACTAACAGCCGAACTTTCAAAACAGATCTAAACATAAACGAAAAGTAAACCATTTTTTGGGTTTTTTTAAGAGGTTAAGAAAATAATCAGTTCACACGACCCCATGGTTAGCACTCGATGCGCTCGTGGGACCCGCTGTGGAGACTGGAGTCAACAAGGCTATGTTTAAGCGTCTGGGCATTGTTTTTTTAAACAAGAATACGTTATACGAGTTCGTTTTACGTACGACTATGTGAGTTGCTTGAGGCTTATTTTTTTTTGTTGCCTTCTAAGTAGCATATTGTAAGTTGACCTTAAGACGAATATTTTAAAAGAGAAATCAGCTTCACGCTGTATCCCGCATACAGCAGGATAGGAAAGGAGCCTAGTGTTAACACACTCCGTTTCTCCGTTCCACTGGGGAAATTCTCGGTAATCACATTTTTTTTTTAATATATTACATTATACGTCGAAGCTTGAAGACTAAAGAAGGACCCCATGTCTGAATTTAAGCTTCAATGTTATTCTGAGCATATGGGAATATATAATTAGATATTTCCATTGACAAGAGGGGAAGAGCGAAATATCTGTGTCACAAGCACGTGTTCTCATTCATGCTATTAATTTACAAAAGTTTAATCTTTCAACACATAATAGATTAATTTTTAACAAAAAGAAAAACCGACTTCTAACAACGAACTAAAAAGTGAAAAATAATTAAACAAAGATTTTATAATTTTGAAGTCGGTGTCAAGTAGAACAAACAGGCTTAGTAATTAGATATTGTAGTAAGGGTGTTGTAGCATTAGTTTGACACCGACTTCAAAATTATAAAATACAAACATAAAAAAAAATACAGTCGAATTGATATCCTCCTTTTCTTACAGAAGTCGGTTAATAAAATTATAATAAAAGGCTAACATCTGAGGCCAGTCGTGGCACAGGCATTGCTTCTAGAATTCAACGGAAATTGGGGAACGCAAATATCTTAAACGAAACTGAGTCTACATTTGGTTCCCAGGTTCCCACTGACTAGGTTCAAAATATTTGTTTAATTGTAATATAACTAGCATTCGTGTGTTGTAAATTGTAATACCATTGTTATTTTTATGCGCGATGGACGCAATTACGCGGTACGTAAACTCAAATGATGATAAAACTTTACAATTACTTTTATAACGCGAAACAATGTAAGCTTTATGCGGCACATCGCGTTTAAATATTCCATTTACAACATCGATTTGAAACATTTAAATAAGATTTCTTTTTCAGGTCACGCATGTTTAATCGTAAAAATAAAGATAAAAGATTAATAAAAGACCTTTCTTTTATCTCATAAAACCTCAACAAAGCGAGAAAAAGGAGTTAAAGTTTTACAACAATGATTATTAAGAAAAAAAATCAACAAAATAATTAACAACATGGATAAGATGCAAAACTATGTTAGTACTGAAAATTAAAAAATAAATTAAATCAGCTTCGCGCTGTATCCCGCACACAGCAGGGTAGGCAGAGGGAACCTAGTGTTAAAACACTCCGTTCCCCACATTCCGCCGAATTTTGGAGACCAGAGCGAAGAAATGGAAATTTAAACGAAAATAAATATTTCACTTCCTCGAGTCAGGATCGAATCCACAATCGTCGCGTTACAGTCACACCCTCGAACCACTGAGCCGCGACGGTTACATAAGTAAAAACTAAATCCAAAATTCTAAATTATAGCCAAAAAACCTTAGCTCCTCAGGCTCCTCAGCTCAGTTAAGGAAAACAACAATTCAAATAATAAAAAACTCTATTATCACGATATTATTATAGCTTTTATTCTATTATTATTATAACAAGACCATTTACCCATGCATTTAGCACGCAAATCCTTATTATTCAACACGTTGCAGCCATAAATCCATTTAACACCGATATAAGTCCAATTGTCAATGCCATCACGTAGTGCAGTGATAGCGACTCCCCGCGGCCGGCGCCTAAGTCGGACGTTCGAATACTTGTCCATATATATACATATAGACATGTGAAATATATATATAAATAAATATATTACATATATATGATCAATACGTTTTTCCCTATTTTGTAGCAGTTAGTGCTATATTATTCCGTTTTATGGTTTTTCTTGCGTTTTAGTTATGTTGTGGAGGTTGTGGCGGAGAGAGAGAGAGAGAGACTATCGAACTGTAAACCCTCACTCAATAAGAATAAAAGCTAAATTATTTTCGTTATCCGGTTTTTGTAGATAAAATGGTCTTGAAAATTGGACGTTGAGCGAGATAGGGCACTTATGTGGAAAGGTGCGTAAAGCTGTTTCAGGAAAAACTGTTCTTATAAATATGTAAATAACCTTTTCTCCGAAAGAGGTTCACCGCACAGAGACTCAGGCACTTCATAAACTGTTTAAGGCACTTGATAACTGTTTATTTAAGGTATTAATTAGTTAAAATTTAAATTTAATTATTCCTCAAACTGTTCCTAGTGTCTGTCATACAGCAAAAGGCCAAAGTAAAAAAAAAAACTTTTTAGTTGATTACTTTTATAAAAATAAAGTATATACATATTTTCTTCTTTCATATAAATATTTTCTTTAAAATGACATGTTTTATAAACGTTCTAAATAAACTAAATGATTTCGCAGTGGGCGTAAAATTTTTAATGCAAACTTCAAATATTTGCTCCGTATATTTTTTGTGCGCAGTCCGATAAGATAGGACGTTGTAACCTTTAAACGTTATTGTGTCGTTTTTAGTTAGAAATACTAGTTTAATATCATTTAGGTATATTTATATTTAATTCTCTATTCTAATGACCAAGAAGTGCACTTCAAAATATGCAAAAGACACTTGTTTTTTTTCAACTTCACGATATATCTCGCTTAAAGTAGGATAGGCAGAGGGAATCTGGGAACCTAATGTTAAGTTAAGACTTTAAGTTTTACAGTGTATCCCGCAAATAGCAGAATAGGCGAAGGGAACTTAGATATTTAGTATTAAAACACGCCTCTCTCGTTCACTTTCCGCTGAATTCTGTCGAATTCGTCGAGTTCGGTGGCGGATCTTAACGCCGCGCTTTACCTCGTTACCAGAGCGGAGAAATGAAAATATTTTATATATCATTTGCTCAAATGGAAATCGAACTCACAACAGTCACATGCTTGAGCCTCGGTGCTACTACTAGCCTTTGGTGATTTTATTTAACCGATTTCAAAACAGAAAGAGATTATCAATTTGGCTGTATATTTTATTTTATTTATTAAAAATAAACTTAAAAAATCTTGAATTCTAATAAATCGATAGTATAAACGGATTAGTTCAGTGAGTTGGCATGAATGATGGATAGGGCTGGACCCTCTAAGCTTTTTCAATGCCTTTGGGAATGCAATTTTGTATACACGAGAATGTGCTGTAAATATTAAACAATGTTCAATATGAGTTGTGTGGCTAGCATTGAATGTAAAATCTACATTTTTTGATAGAAAGAAAAACTAGAACTGGAACGAGACGGTTGTGGATTCCATTCCCGCTCGGAGAACGCCACTCAACACGCAATGCCTCCAAAATTCGCGAGAAAATGGACAACGACATGTCTTAACACTGCGTTCCCTCTGCCTATCCCCCGGGATACAGTGTTAAGCGCTAAAAAACCAACTCACAATAAATTTACAAAGAAAAAGTTCATCAAATTTTAATCACAAACTTAAAAAAACACTAAATAAATAAGACAAAAACAGTTATTACATGTGCAAAGAACTTAAAACGCCATAAGCTAATTGTTGCCATAAGTCGAAACAAACAAAGAAAGCACTTCTTAGCACCCCGACAACAAAGAGTATCTCCAACTCGTAACATCACAATTAACTTGTGAATTCTCACAAACGATAAATTTAATTTCACGTTCAAGTGCCCGACCCACATACGGATAAGTACGACCGCAGTCGCTATGCAGATTTTTTATTATACACAGCACGGTAGGCAGAGGGAACCTAATGTTAAAACACTCCGTTCTCCACATTCTGCCGCATTCTGAACACATTGCGCAAAACTCAACCAGAGCGAAGGAATGAAAATATAAATTTAAATACATAAATAATTCATTTCCTCAAATGGGGATCAAACTCACAACCAGTCGCGTTCCTCAACGACAGGCCCCAAGACTCGTTACTCGGATAACTGTACAAACATACTGAGATGGTGATTCCGTAATGGGAGCCGCACTTGGCGACTCATCTGGGTTGACCGCAAGGCCTTTCGTTCTCCTTGCACCTGTTTCGATGCTACTACTGCATGTTAGTACGTACTGTGTGTTTGTGCGATCGAGTTGTGACCGCAATTCGATTATATTTTTCAACCAATTTTCTTCTATATAAATACGTAAGCTAATAAGTATGCACATATTTATATTTATTGGTAAAAATAAAAATTTGAACGTAGCGGGATTTGAACCCGCGGTTCTTGGAAACCGTCCAAGCACTTTGACCAAATCAGCGGAACTATAAAAATCTCCCTTCAGAAATGCTAGTTACACAAATAAGTTGTTATCAGCATATAAGAATTTCAACGTAAACCGAGATGAGAAATCCAAGAAGCGCAGGTTCAAATCCCGTTAAAACATTAAAAACATTACAAAATGTAATATTTCTTTTCTAAAAAGTATTTTTGTGTTAAATGTGGAATAATATTAAAAAAATGTACCAAAAATCTCCGACTTAGCTGAACACCGCGATTGAAACTTTATATTTTTTTTTAACATTGTCTTATATATTGGCCTCTAAGATAAATACAATTACGTTATTTTAAAAGCAGTAATTGGCTATTATTAAATATTATAAATTATAATTCGACTAGCGGACGCGCGCAGCTTCGCTTACGTATTTAGGGATGAATTCTAATAAACCATGAAACATGTGTTCAATGAAATATTTTTAAGAGTCTAAATAATTTAAAACTTTAAAACGCCACCAATTTTTATAAATTTTATAAAAATTGGTGGCGTTTTAAAGATTTTTCCAAAAAAAACTTTCAACCCCATATTTGCAGCCTTAGGGGATGAATTCTAGAAAACCATGAAACACATAAGTAATTAAATATTTTTAAGAGTCTAAAATTCAAAATTTTTGAAAATCGGTGGCGATTTAAGAATTTTTCCATACAAATTTTCAACCCCTTATTTGCACCCTTATGGAAAGAATTCTAGAAAACCATGAAACACGTGTTCAATAAAAACTTTTAAGACTCTGAATTTCAAATTTTATAAGAATCGGTGCCGATTTAATTTTTTTTCCATACTAACTTTCAACCCCTATTTCACCCCTTTAGGGTAAAAATTTTTCAAAATCCCTTCTTAGTGGATGTCCAGATTACGAAAGTAAACATCTGTCCAAATTTCACGTTTCTACGCACAGCGGTTACGGCTGTGAGTGCGTCTTACCTCAGTCAGTGAGGACAAGTCCTTTTATATATATAGATAATAATTCTTAAAATTCTTAATTGGCTCAAAATAGCTCACGACTATAGTGTGATCTGCTGCATATACTGCTGATATTAAAAATAAAACTACACGAAACAAACATGAACAATATGTTAATTTTAAATAAATATAATAATTTTAAATAATATTAAATACCAGAAACTTTAATTGAAATTTCAATAGCATTAAACTATTCTCGGTTAGTAAATGCAAAACTTAAGATCTTTATTAATAGTAAATGGTAGGTAAGTAGGAAGATAAGTGGGTACTTAAAATTATTTTTATGAATTATATATTTTTTTATATTAATAATACGCCTGCGGTAAGTATTCAATTGTGGAAGTACTTAAATAGAAACCCATTTCGGAATGACGCAATTGTTTTTTTTTTTTGTTAACTTCACGCTGTATCCCTCAAATAGCAGGGTAGAAGGAAGGAAGAAACGAAAAAAAAGAAAAAAAGGGGTAGAAGGAAGGAACAGATGGAATTTGGGAACCTAGTGTTAAGACACTCCGTTCCCATTAAAACACTTCAGTTTCGCACATTCCACCGAATTTTGGGGTAACATTTTCCACTTCACATGCAATGCCTCCGGAATTTGCTATTTTGCCATGTTACCAGAGCGGGGAGAAAAAATAATTAAATATTTCATTCCCCCCGAATCGAACCCACGCCTGGCCACAACGTAAAGCAATACAGACTTCAAAATCTCATCAAACAAGATTGTACCAACTGCGGTAGGCCTGTGGAACCTCCATACCAGTTTCCTGTGTTCTAAAATCAGTCAAGATCATTTGCGGGAACCTAATGTTACGTCATTAGTAATCAACTGTGCCGCGCACAGAACGGTCGGCCCAGATCGGGTTCATTAAAATAAAACACACTTCAATTTCGTGCCATCTCGTGGCGTCTCATTACTCAAAGTCAGCATTGCTCACGCGAACTGCTGCTTAGTTTTCGTATTGCGGTTAGTTGAATTCGTCTATTTCTTTTTATCGTATATAAAAAAATAATATTTTTGGTTGAATTTCTTTTTCAATAATTAGAGTATGCTTTTGACGGGCAAGTCATATATTAATTTTTAGTTGAGTTTTTGTTCCAAGAGAAGAATGATTATCTTTTTGCGAACTGGAGAAACAAAAACAGATGTTTCAAATTATTTTTAGTGTTAGTAACTCAGAGATTGATGAGGTATCTTCTTCTTCTTCTTCCTAGCATTACCTAATCCCTGCTATTGCCGGGGTCTGCCTTCCTACTCAACCTACTCCACTTTGCACGGTCTTTTGCGTCGTCCATTGGATCTCCAACCAGCGCTTCCTTGGGCGTCAGAGAGATCTCTATCCGGGAAGTGATATAGCAAAGCACTTGCACTTGCAAGGCATTACATGTAGTATATAATCCTGTAATGATTGACATCTCAAAGGATAATATACCCATCTTTCTTATATACAGAAATTGATCAATGTGAATTTTATTAGACTGGCGCTGAGACCATTTGGACCTGTAATGCAGTCGTGACTGTACGAAAGCATAATAACATACTTGTTCGTGTAGAATTATTGAATACATTTCTAGCAATCCTTGCTTTGAGAATTCTTACTTGGAAATTATGTTTTCCACAGATTACATTAGGGTCTCATTAAAGAAATAAGGACAGAACTAATTTCAAATATATGTTTGTTTCATTTGTGAGAATGGATGTTTGTTGCACTTTCACGCAAAAACTACTAAACTAATTTGGGTGAAACTTTACAAATGATGTAGATATTTAATAATTTAGCTAAAATATAACAGGCGGGCGAAGCCGCGTCTGGGTTGCTAGTTATAGTCGTATAATTTGAAATAATATCTATATAATATTTAGTGTAGAGACGTTCCTATCTTTCCAAGGTTAATTTAGAGGCAATACTTACCTCCGAGCTATTACGCTGATTGAATTTAACAATTGAAACGTGGACGATCAACCTGGGCACGTGGCGGCCTCATGGCATAAACAAGTTTGATTCTATATCTTTTATATCTATACATTATAGTTTTTATACGCATCAGGAATTGATGAGGTGACGACATTGAAGCATTATTCAAAAGGATCTGCTAATTAAAAAATCCGCATAACTTAGGACTAGGTCCAGTCCAGTTAAGGGCACAAGTGTGCGACTATAAAACGATAAAGGCCATGGCTTCGAGTCCCGCTCTAGAAAATGGAATATTTATAATTTATAGCACTGGTAGTGAGGCAAAGCGCGGTGTGTACTTCCGCTACCCCGTACTCTTTGCTCTCAGAGTTCGACGCAAAGTAGGGAACGGAATGTTTAAAGAGTAGGTTCCCAGGTTCCCTCTGCCAACCAAGCTATGTATAGGATGAAGCTTTAAAAAAAATAATTCTTCACCGTTTAATATAACTATGGAACTAAATCAAATTGCATAAGTGGGTAAGTGAAAATCAAAACAACGTGGGCTAGACTAGATGATAATGGCGGTGCAGCGAAAGTTAATGCAATAACTGTACTGGAAGAGCTAGCATTTATATTGTTACATCATTCGCGAGTGCCTTTCGACAGTTTGATTATGAAATGTGTGATCTAAAGCGTGACGACAAACAGAACCCCACTCTTTTAATTAGATAATATAGCAAGCAAGAGTAGAGCCAATGGTCTAACCACCGAGGACGCAAAAGACCGTGCAAAGTGGAATAGGTTGAGTAGGAGAGTAGACCCTGGCAATAGCCGGGATTAATGCCAGGAGGAAGAAGAAGAGATAATATAGTAAGCAATATGAAACCACTCGTGGTGCAGGGGCACAAGTGTGAAAGTATAAATGGGACTGGTCGTGGGTTCGATATCCACTCGAGGAAATGGTATATTTAGTTAATACTGTCATTTCATCGCTCTGGTGATGAGGCAAAGCGCGGCATGTGACGCGAGTTCTGCACGCAATGTCTCCAGAATTCGACGGAAAACGGAGTGGTTCCCTCTGCCTACCATGTGCGTGATACAGCGTAAAGCTGATTTTTATTCATAGTATTATAGTATATCTATTGATTTATCAATGAAGCTATTAGAATTTACTTTGTATGTTAAATACATATCACGAACACGAAGTATATGCGTGAGGTATGCCTTAAGAATTGTGGTATTTTACATAATAATATTTCTGGTTGGTACTCGTGACAGGTAGTTGAGAACTTGTACACATCTATTCTTCAAATGTGTATTGAAATTGAATTATATATACATAAAACGGGTATGTATGTATGTATGTCTATTTGTGAGTTCCTATAAGCGTTTGTATTTGCGTGTATTTAATGTAATTTAATCAGCTTCACGCTTTACTATAGCTCCGGCTATAGCCGGAAAGGCAAAGAGAATTCAGTGTCAAACGTCAAGGCACTCTTTTCTTCGATTTCCTCCTCCTCCTACAAGATTTATGTGTTGAGTACCGGAATTCAACCTCGCAGTTTTTTGTTTTTTTTTATTTCGATTTTACTTTATTTATTTCTGTTTTAAAATCAGATTTTTTATCTGATTTGGTATTTCATCAAAGCGGATAAATCAAAATAATTCATATACCTGAGTGTGGAATGAACTCATAACTATATCAATGTTACATAAAAATATTAAAAACATAAGTATAAAAAAACATATCTATATAAATATATACATTTCTTATATAAATTCAGCTAATACGATTTATTCATAAGGTCTATTACTTAAAGACTTATCAATGTATGGATTAGATACACATTAATTCCGTACAGATATTTTTCAAGGGATTCTATGCATAAATTACGTTTAATATAACAGTTACTGTTATTAAGAAGCTGTAAAGACTGTCAATGGGAATATGTAGAAAACTATATTCATTTCTTTATTTTCACTTAATTCTTATATCCAGTTTCACGTAACCCGCATGTAGCACGGTAAGCAGAGGGAGCCTAGTGTTTAGACACTTCGCTACCCAAACTTCGAACTCAACACCGCGATTTGCCTCGAAACCAGAGCGAGAAAAAAAAACAACTAAATTCTTATGCAATATTATTTTTAAATACAAAAACATATATAAAGCAGGAAGTATACATATACAAGTATAAATATATATTTTAATCTACCAACGCCAGACAGTCACAACAAGCCAGGCGGTCTATTGATTCTCTGTAATAAATAGCTTCGAGCTTGGCGATGCGGGCATTTTCACTTTTCGTTGATAAATCCAAAGAATCCGACTCACAAACTGGTTGGGCAACTTTTATATTATTATAGCCTTTCCTTTGAAAGATGCAACGAACGTTTGATCGCCTATTAATTAGCAGTTTCACGTAATAATAGCTTGAGGATGGTTTTAAGAACACTTAAGTAATGGGTTTGCTTGACATGCCATACTCTGTGGCATTTTATAATGATGTATTGGATGTACTTAAAGGTGAAGTTTGTTAATAAACATTAATTAACTAGAGTTATAATATTCTTTGGAATTTGTTTTTAATATTAGTTTATATCAATGCTTAACTAACCTTGTCCTCTTGCTCCACGAGGCGGTCGTGACGCAGGGGCACAAGGGTATGAGACGGTAGTGAATTCGATACTCACTCGGGGGAATAAATTATTATTTATTTATATTTCCATTTTTTCGCTCTGGCTCTGAAGAAAAGCACGTCGTTAAGTCCCTGCACTCAACACACAATCACTCTTAAAGTTCGGGATAGTAAGGGCCGTTCCACCAGGTTTCCTCTGTTTACTCTGCTATATGCGGGATGCAGCGTGAAGCTGATAATATTTAACTATTATTATATTTTGGTCTCTATGTCGTAATATATAAATATACAAAATCATATATTCTTTTATAAAATTCGAATAAATATACCTCAAATTGATTTAAAATAGAAAAATTTATTTCACACAATCAATTTATTTAATTAAAAACAATTATTCGTGTTTACATATTAAAGTTATATTTAAGTTTCACGTGCGATTTCTAATAACATGTGACGTCAAGCGTTGCCCTTAGCTAAAATTCTAACACAACAGTAGCTAACTGGCTAGCTAGTAGCTACCACTATTAATAGGTACATTCTGTTCATGCGCTATTACTTTGATTACATTTTTCTTTTAACCATAAAATATGTTAAATATATAATATGTTATAAAGATTTTTAGGTATGCAGAGGGAACCTGACAACCTAAGACACTTCCGTTCCCCACTCTCCGCCGAATTCTTGAGGCACTGCGTGTTGAGTGATGGAACTTAACGTTGCGCCTCGCCTTGTTACCAGAGCTAGGAAATGGAATATGTATTAAATATTTAATTCCGTCAAATGGGGATAGAACCCAGAACCAGCGTTTGCAGTCGCACACTTACCCATGCCTCACCTCTGGTCTCTACGTATACTCGTAGATAAAACTTTTTAAAAATATTTTAGAGGATTTTTCATAAAAAAAATAACACTAAAACTTAACTACATGTTGCAAAGCAATGTCAACTAAAAAATAAAAACGTTTGCATATTTTACTTGTTTAAGGTCAATTACTTGTTTAGACAAAAATATATTTAAAAAAACGAATGTCACATCTGGTTATACGAATTTATCGCCTTATTGTTCTTCACATTAATTAGATATAACATTGAGTCACTCTAACACGTGTGCCTTATTACATAAGTGTCGTTGAATATCAAAATGTTCTAAAGTTATATAGCCATAGCCGATGGACTTGTTCGAGCTTTAAGCCGTTTTCATATGTATTTTTATTATCTATGAATGAAAACTATATCTTGAGATCGATCTCAGACTTGAGAGCGGTTTATAAATACGAGCCTAAATAATGTTACGGTTAAACCATAATTTTGAGAAGTAAATGGTTTAAAAAATATTACATTATTTCGAATTCGTTATTTTGTTCATATTAAACAAGATTTTTAGAATTTAAGCTTAAATAAATTTTTCACGTTCAGATTTTACCTTGAATTCGCAACATCCTCAAATAGTAATAAATACTTAATATATCCAAAATTTCTAGAACAAGCATATGTTACAAAATATCGGCTGATTCATATCAAACTAGTCATGCGTGAATCCGTTGAGCCCAAGCATGCCTAGTGCTGCATTGAAAGGGGAGCATTGTGCGCACGCGCATGACTGTACGTCTCTAACGTTTCCTTGCCTGACATTTGACTATAATAATAATATGTAATAAAATATTAAATTGTATATTATTAAGCTAATTTTTTCAGCTTTACACTGTATTCCCAGCTAGGATAGGCAGAGGAAGCTTAGTGTTACGACACTCCGCTCACCATTTTGCCGAGCTTTGCCTCGACACCAGAGTGAAGAAATGAAAACATTTCATATTTCATTTCCTCTAGTGGGGATTAAACCCACAACCTATTCGTCACACGCTAGCCTTAAACCTAATTATGATATTTTGTTTGCGATGCCATATTTATTTTCTTTTCATTATCTATATACATAAAATAAACTATATTTTAAAGAACTATATATGTACACTTATTAAACCACTATGTTTTTTTAATAAATGAAAAGAAGTACAACAAATACTGGAACTATGAACATATAAAAAATTAATCTTAGGTCACAAATGAACTTCATTTATACCCTAGTAATTACATCGCATGTCGGGAAGTCGTTAGGGCGTACGAGTACATAGCGCAACGCATAATCGGAACGGATCTCTATTACCACAATTAGATTAGATGGACCCTTTGACAGAATGTTCTATCGAGATATAGATATAGAGACCAAAAGTATGAAAATTATTGTGTTAGTTTATTTTTTTAATAGCAGAAAAGACTTTTAGAACATAATTATATACATTTTCGATCTATTTATTCCCATAGATATGTTTTTCTTTTAAAAATAATCTAACATTTGGATGTGTGTCACATTCAGACAAAAAGCGCCTGTATCAATATAGATAAAGTTTTCTACAATGGTTTACTATTTGGAATAGCAGACAAGTCGTTCTTATCAGGAGATGACATGACTAAAATCAAAAGTTTTATCAATATATGTTAAAGCATGACAGTACTTACGTACTTTTGCTAAATATATAACTGACGAAACTTGGAATTCTTAATAAAATATTATATTTAAATTGAAATTAAAAATATTAAATATAAATTTTTAAAGGCACTCTGAGCATAACACTTGTTAATTGACAAAATTTAAATTTAACTAGGTCTATTAATAAATAAAGTTAAACACTAAACGACTATTATAAGCTGAGGGCCGACAACTTTTACCTTTGTAACTCGAGCACCAGACTGTTAATTGCTAAACTGTAGCTACACAAAGGTATTTTTATCAAATGCAATTCATATTTTATTTAAATAATGCAAAATATATGTATATTTTTTTTGTATTTTCAAGTTATGTTAATATATTTAATATAAAAACGTTTGTAGATAAATAGAAACCAATTTTTTTAATTAGAAATATGTCTTTAGTAATAAAAAAATTAATCAAAGTTATAAATTAATAGATTATTCTTTTAAACTCTTTAGAGTATACATCAAAAGTCGTAAATACGAATATTTTCATTGATCTAACATACGACGTACCTACTTCGATCATTAATATTAATACACAGATGTTAGGGTGCGGGAAGGTCACCTTTTCAACCCTCACAAGGGCAAATATTTGTTGTTCGAACATGTTGACGCTTGGTGTTGCCCGAATGGACAATTTAAATGGCGAAAACAATTTTGAGGATAATCATTATTCTTATAAAAAATAATAACTTAGTTTTCAACTGATAATGTTAACATTAATTTTACTTTTTATTATTTTTATTAATAAACATAATAATAAATGAAAATTAGCCATACCGACATATTGAAATTGGGCGGAGAGAGGAGAATGAAAAGTCTCAAGGCAGGGTCTCCTATTCCTAGCCTGCTACGCGGAACATAATATATAGTGTTGTAATAAATATTTTTAATAAATATTTTAGCTTGTTAACAAGAAAACCAAGATTTTCATCTTTTACCCTTCTAGGTCTGTTTATCTACTTAATTTATAAGCTATGTAAGCTTGTTACATCTTATCTTTTAAGTAAGTAAGTTTTCCATAAATTAAAAAAGAAGATAAAGAAACCATTATAAGATTTAATTTTAGTTGTCTTTGTGCACCTAGTCATATTTATCATTGTATAGAGTTATTTAATTAAATAATAATGATATTTTAAATTATTATCTTTCTTTGGAAAGATGATAATTTCTCATATTCACTGTCCCTACCCTATTAAATGGTGGATACACTGTGAAACTAAAAAAATATATTTAAATGTTTTCTGTACTTCACAAAAATCTTAAATTTGCTTCAATAATTGCCTTTGCTCAATGTAAGTCCATTCAAAATAAATTCTCACAGTAAATGCTCCAGCATTTAATTATTAAGTACCATTAAGAACCGTTACCTTCCGTTGGCCGTTGATCTTGAAATTAGACTAAAAGATGTTTTAAGCAATCAAGATAATAAATATAATTTTATTTTATTGTAATTAAATATTTTTGTAAAAACCGATTTTTTAATAAGTAAATTTTGGTTTGCTTCTTATATTAATGTATTATCTATGCATACATAAATAAAATTGTAGAATCCGTCCGTGGTTTCTAAATATTTACGCGATACTAAATGATAAACAAACGATTTGAATGTTTTTGTCTGTCTGTTAATTATTTGCCTGGGCTAATCTCTGGAACTGCTGAACTCATTCTGATGGGACTTTCACTGGGAGTTAGAGAAGTTTGTGGAGTAACATATAGGCTACATATTATTCCGGAATTCCCACGGGATCAACACTTACACGGCAAAAACACGTTGACTGAGCGCAAATACTTATCGCCCCAATAGATATGAACCAAACTTTTTATATATTTTTTTATAGTCCAAGCGGGCTAACCAGCGTACGGCCGCTAGTATATTATAAACTGATTGTTTACTAAAATTCGAGATTATATTAATTCCATACACTTTTCATCAATCTTTACCAAATATCTGCTAAAAAGACAGACATCTATTACCTACTATCATTAAAAAAACCATTACAAAAAAAATCAATATCATTTGACAGTTATAAAGAATTAATTCGACCTCTCACCGAGGCCGTAATTGTTAGCGTGCTTGGAATGTCACGGCTGTCATTTAAAATGCTGACGCTACTCGAGCATGTAAATTCGCGCTAGTGTGATAGGTGCTGTCACATTCTCGTCTTCTCTTCTACATGAAGGTATCTTTTTTAATCTTAGTTCCATCTCATACGCACACTGTTACAGACGTGGATATATAGCAATCGTAGCGCAGGAGTATAAGCGTGTGATTGTAAATGCGACAGGTTGTGGTTTCGATTCCCATTCGAGGTAATACACTATTTAATATTTTCATGTCTACGTTCTGGTATCAAGAAATAAGTAATAACTAGTCTAAGGGTTCACTTCTTGGGGGTGGTTGAGATATTTGTTTTTTTTTTTAAGTTAAAGGCATAAGTTTTTTAATTTTTTTTTTCAGTTTAATGCTGTGAGCCACCAGACCAGACCACCACACCAGAGCAAAGAAATGAAAATATTTAATATTTCGGTGAGGTAGGATTAAAAAATATGGCAATATTTTCATAAGAAAAAAAGAAGCGTAGAGTTAGGACACTATTACTACACATGCTTGATTAAAAATAAATAAGATAATATTTGAGAAAGGTTAAATGGGAGCAAATATTTTGTGAATGGTACCTACTGAGAATTAAAACACACTTGAATAGTAATTTAGCAATCGCCTAGATTCCGAAACAACTGTTCTATCGTACTGACGTGCTGAGCTTAGCTAATTTATTAGCTTAGTTATTTTTATTTCAAAAGTTGCCAGATAGAAAAAAGATTATGCTTTTTAGTGTGATAATATAAAAAAAATAGATAATTCGATCTCAAGAATTCTTATAAAAATTCGTCTGGTAATTTCATATTATTACTATTTGTTATTAAAGTAACGAAAACAGCAAAGTTTCTTTTTTTTATTATTTTACACCTTTTGTTACTCTAATAAGCATTACAACGATGAAAGAAACAAAAACTAAATTAGATTGTACTTAACGCACGCCGACCAATATTCAGAAAATTGCTTTGTGAAATAACGACCTTGATTACCGAAAGCCGTAATGGACGTCAATTTTATCCGTCCAAGCAATATTCTCATTATAAGCATATTATTTAATGTTTCCAAACTGGTATCCACACGTAATCCTTCTGATTCATCTAAAAGTAGAAAAAGAGAAGACCAGTAATTGATTATTCTAAATCAGGGTTTCTTAAACTATGGGTCGCGACCCCAAAAGGGGTCGCGTAGCAAAATTCTGGGGTCGCGAGAGATTTTAATGTCAAATATTTATATATACCATTTTATAACATCACTAGAGTTGGCGGATTTTTGTATGTTTCAAAATGAATTCTAAAACGATATATTTTCATATGTATATGTATATTGTTACCTAATAAATAAATCATCAAAAAATATTAATTTATTTTTCTTTTATATTTGTATAGATGGGGTCATGAATGACAAAAGTTTAAGAAGCCCTGTTCTAAATTATACTCTGGAATAATCGCATCAGAGACCAACGTAACTAAAGTCTACACGAAAGTGTTTCCAAAAATTTTAAACAAAATTTAATATAAAATGTGTAAAAATCGTTTAAATTTCAACAATACAAAAGCTAAGAGAAACAAAAAAGAAAACTAAGATAATTCCACCTTTAAGTCTGAAAAAATTACGCTCACATTTTTTAAAATGCCTTAAATTCTATCTAGGTATGTGTTCTTGTTTATTTACAGTTGAAAACCGGTCGTAATAAAAAGAGAAATGTTAATATTAAAATATCAAATTTTTACTTATCATTTTTAGTTTCACCTTCATCATCTCATTACTATTTAGAATTTTTAAGTCGTTGAACTTATAAATGTAATGTATGTAAATCAACAGATAATAAAAAAATAAGTTTTTATAATATAATTAGCGACGCGCTCGAGGCTTCGCCCGCTTGAATTACACAATTATTTACTTTCTTATCTGAATTTCTTACGTACTCTACTAACATTAACATTTTAAGGACGATATCAATACGTTGAAAACTAAAGCCGACTAAACCAGTATTTTTTTTGCTATTTTCTTGAACAAAATACTTTATATTTACATAACTTTTATATTTGTAAACCGATTTGAATAAAATTAATATTAAATATTAAAGGAAGTTCCCCGAAATACAATAAAGAAAACAATATTTAAATTATGATCATCATCAGGTGACCCGAACGCTCGTTTGCCTTGTCCTTTTTCATATAAAAAAAAAATAGTTAAGCCTTTTCTGATATTAACGTGCACAAACGCACAGACAAACAGAAGAGACACTAATAATAAATATTAATGTACAGACAGCGATTAGTTACAATTTTTTTATATGTATATATCTTGCGGTTGTGGAGTATAGAACTGTTAAATAGTCGATTTTTTCTTTTATTAAAATTATATTAAACAGCAAATATTATAGTATTTTAGCTTGTATGGATTTAAGAGTAGAATGGACACACGCATTCTGACCTATACCCCGATGACATTATAATTACATTTTAATTGGTTCATTTCGCACTGTGTCCATTGTATGTTTAATAGCTAAATTGTTAAATTATTGAACTTTTGAATCAAAATTACTCTTATATTTTCAGCGTAAATTATATTTGTTAAATAAATTTAATTGAATTATTCAATTACTGAATGCACATTTAATATTATTTATTATTTACTGAGTTAATCTAATGTAGATATGTATAAAATAATAATGAATTTAACTATTTGAAATTCAAACCAGTAGAACTAAACCAGCATATTTTTAGCTTTATAGTTGCTGTGAAATAATAAACGCATGAAATATTTATACAGCTTGACGAATTCATTTGGTTATTATTTTAATTTAAAAAAAGCTATTTATTTTAGGGAACCTAGTGTTAACTGTTAAGTACCAGAGCGAAGAAATATATCATTAAAATAGTTTCAAATATTAAATATTTCAATTCTTCGAGCGGGAACCAACTGGGAACCAACCAGCCGCATTTACGGGTGATTATACTTCGTCCTCTACAGAAACATTATAATATATATAAAATAATTTACTAAATAAATAGTATTGTTACAGAATTGCTTGCAAAACATTAAGGCTACAAAAGTAAGACGCGTCCAAGCAATCACACGGCGACATCTTGTTTTGAACTTGACGGTCGTAAAATGTACAGTAAGTACATACAGTACGGTTAACGAGTTGTGGCCACTTTGAAGTCAGCTGTAGATGACTCACAGATTTGCATTTAGGATTCCCTTTACTTTTGATTATAATCTTCTCGAGTGAACATTGGACCAAACTTCAGAAAACCTAGCCACCGCCGGCCAATACTTGTTGACCGTAGTGTACGAGGTCAATCCGTTGCAGACAGAACATAATTCACCATAGCTGGATGCCATCTATGTCGGACACTCTGTTCCATATCGCGAATGAATATTGAGAAAGCTATTGCTGTCATTACAACGGAGATAGAAATAATGATATATGTAGGTATATTATAAGACCAGTCGTGGAGCAGGTACACAGGTATGTGACTGCTGGTTGTGGGTTCGATCCCCGTTCCAGAAAATGAATAATTTATTTTAATTTATATTTTTTCTCGCTTTAGTGTCGACGCAAAAAGCCGCGTTGAGTTCCTATTATGTAGTCATATTTATTAGGCGGAAAATGGAGAACGTAAGTGTAATGAAGAAGAGACTGAAGGTATGAGAAAGAAGAAGAAATATAGCGCTTGGACAAAGAGAAAAACTCGATTTTATATTTAAATTATTTTAAATATTTCTTTCTTATCTATCTTCTTTTAATTCGTCTTAATTAGTAATTAAAACGTGGAAAAATACAAAACAAACCTAATTTAGACACATAATTACAACGGAAATCGTAAATACATATGTCGATTATTCTCGTAAAAACGCTGTAAACTACTCAAAGTATGTTAATTACTGACACAAGCAATATCCTGATTTTTAAGGCAGGTTTGTACTTATCTAATACCACCATATATATATTTTTCTTTTCCAACGACTGGTCTCGACTATAAAATATTATTTAAAAATATAAAATTAATGGTATGAGTACAAATATCCTATAGCAGTAAAGACAGAGATGAATTTTGAATTTCTCAGAAAATGTTAATAACAACCTATCTTTACATTTAGTAATTATTTCATACACCTCGTTATTAATAAATATAAAATAGACCTATATTAACAACGGCTTTGCAATCATTCAAAGTTGTTTATTTTAATTGGCATATAAAACTATCATATAACGAAGCATCATCGTTATCGAACAATATGTTTGATCTTGCAAAATAATTGTCCAGTTTTTATGACACCGACTCGTGTATTACTTCAACTGTTTTATATGCATGCATGTATATTTTTATGGCATATGTTTATTTAAATTGGACATAAAACTATCTTACGATAGTATTAACAAGCTATCATTTATATAGAATATAATTTTTAACAAAAAAAAATCCGACGTCAACAACTGGAGCCCATAAACAGAAATTAACCTCACTTTCATCAAGCTAGCTTGAATTTAAGCATTTAAGGATTCAAGGATCCAATAAAAAAAGAAGAATAAGAAGAAGATTAAGAAGTTCTGAGACAACAAATATTAAAAGAAATACAATCGAATTGATAACCTCCTTTTACAGAAATCGGTTAAAAATATTTGTCCAGTATTATATATACTAGTCAAAACAAAATAAGGGCCACTGCAATTTTCAAGTATATTTATGTGTTACTGGGACTTAGGTATTAGAAAATAATGAAGTTCGTTAGATTTACTATTTTCTAATGTAATTAACTTAAAATTTAATTAAAATCGATACAATAAAATTAACTTAGAATTTTTTTTAACTGACTATCCAATTTTGACAAAAAACTCACTCCCGCTAATGAAGCTTTTAAAAAGTTTTAGCATTTGTAAAACTTTTTTTTTGTTGTCTTCAGTATCGTGTGTGCCCTCCTCTTTTTTGTACACATTCCTGAAGCCTGGAAAGGACACTTTCAATCAGGTGTCGTACTGCTTCTTGAGGAATTTGCTCCCAGCTTGATTTGAGCACTTGAATTAACTGTCGCTCGTTATGTACGGGCCGGTCAGTACTTCTAACGCTTCGTTTGAGTAGATCCCACATGTGTTCTATCGGATTGAGGTCTGGACTGTTCGCGGGCCAAGGTAACACCTCAATATCAGCTTCTTCTAGAGCTGCTTTGGTGGCTCGAGCAGTGTGTGCGGTTGCATTGTCGTGCATCAGCTTGAATCTTGCACCAATTCTCTGAGCAAAAGGCACCACATGAGGTCTGATAACCTCTTCAATGTATCGCTGAGCTGTTACAGTGCCTCCGTTTAGGATTATTAGCTCAGTTTTACCCGATAGACTGATGCCTCCCCACACCATCACATTGGGACCCCCGAATCTGTCACTTTCTCGGATGCAAGCATCCGAAAATCGCTCACCTTCACGTCTCCAAACCTTAATGCGTCTATCATCATTAAAAAATTTCACTTTACTCTCATCAGTAAACAACACTGTACTCCAGTCACTTATGTCCCATGCAAGATGTTGCCTTGCATACGCTAAACGATTTGCACGATGAGCACTTGTTAGTGGAATTCGCACTATTCGTCTTCTGGAGAACTGCTGGTCTTCGTGCAACCGGTTCCTAATCGTTTGATCACTAACGCGGGTACCTGTGGCTTGCCGCAAGCGATTTTGTAAGCCGTGAGCGGTAATAAAACGCTCTCTTCGCGCAGTCAAGCGAACATAGCGGTCTTCTTGTGCGGTGGTGGATCTAATTCTGCCTGATCCTCGTCTTCTGGATACCGCTCCCGTCTCTTGAAAACGATTCCAAGCATTTTGGATCGCTCTTCGTGAAAAGCCGAGCTGTAGAGCTACAGAACGTTGTGAATGTCCTTCTTGAATTAAAGTTACAGCTCTGGTTGTGGTTGGCAAGTCCATGTGTCGTCGAATACATGGCATAGTGTTCGGAAAAGATCAATTAAAACGATAGTTAAACAATATTTGAACTACACACGACTACTTCCAAACTTTGACTGAATTTAACTATCAACTTAAATAAGGGTCAAATCAAGTGCTTCATAAAAATCTCTAAATCTACCTACTTTTACAATTTTTTGCTGGCAGTATACTCAAATAGATCTTGTCAACACTTAAGATGGACGTACCATAAGTATCAACCACTCAAGATTGCATTCATGTGAATAAATTAACCCAAAGTGCAAAAATACGTAGTGGCCCTTATTTTGTTTTGACTAGTATATTACTTCTGCTTCATATACGCATTCCTGTTTATTTTTAACGTATGCAATACACGGTAATGATTATTTAGTGCAACTGGTCTCTAGTTACGTGTTACGCAGCGTGTATGCTACACCGGTTGGTTATCTATCAATACATCTACTAGCAGACCTGATACAGATATAATAAAATAAAGAATGGAGAGAATAATATTTTTTAAATTAAAATTGAAAAACAAAAAAAGGATAAAATAATGGATTTATACTAGACATACCAGCGGCCCGCCCGCGGCTTCGCCAGCGTGAACTACTTTATTATTAATTTCTGTCTCCATGAGTACCTACGTCCTATAAGTGACGTCCATACAAAATTTGACACTCCTAGCATTTGTAGTAACGAAGTTTCATACAAACTTTCAATCCCAAAAACAACCCCTTAGAAGTCGAATATTGCAAATTCTCTTAGCGAGCACCTACGTCCTATAAATAACTCCTATGCAAAATTTCGGATTCCTAGCACTTGTAGTTTCTGAGATTTCGTGATGAGTGAGTGACCTTTGGATTTTATATATATAGATTGAACCTATTGCTATTTCTTTTTTTAACGCAAAGATGTCAAATGTTGCCATATAATATCCATATGCACGTGTAATACCTGTTAATTTGCCGTGAAAGTGAAATCGTCAATCAATTTAATAAAATTGGAGGCAGTCTATAAATGTAGATCAGAGAAAGCTAATTAATTGTAAATACTCGTATAACCAATAAGTATAACCCGTCTAATATTTTTAAAAATTAATAAAAAAAATTATAGATAATTCCTATGATTAATGTAAATATAAACCTAAACTCGGAGATGCCGACAGGAAACAAACAGCGAATTTAACTATATACTTGTTACAAGGCCGCAGGAAACCAGTAAATGTGTCGTCAGATGACGGAAAATATAAAGTATATATTGAAGGTAAACAAGTTTTGAGAGAAATGGCCACGTCGTTACGGTACTATACTTATTCCTCGTTGAGGTTAAAATATATTTAAGAAAAATGTTGTTCAAAAAATTAAATGAAATGTAACTCTTCAAATAAGACGCTAAAATAAGACATATAAATTTGAATACAGTTGTCTGTAATATAATAGTGCATCCATATTAAAATAAATAACAATTATTAATGAATTAAACCTCTCATTCAATTATTTTTTAAGAAAAATGTTTAATATTATTCTTACCTTTCCACTAAAGGCTGAACGTTGTCAAGGAATTCGAATCCAGCGTGCGTTGTATAGGTAATGGATTCGTGACATTGTATTATGCCATGGTCAGCGCGAACAAAGTTCTTAAGAACCCAAAAGTCACCACGTTGCACAGTTTGAGGCAGCATATCCTTGTCATTGCAGTCCAGCAACGTACGAAGATAGGTAAGGGTCATTGGATGTAGGGCATCCTCATCATCAATCTCTAAGACTGTTCCATTGGATGCTTCAGCTTCAGGCAAAGCACTATTAATCTTTTTATCCGATTCAGGTATCGAGGCAGTGCTCGAGGCAGTTTTATTAGTGCTTGGCATCGTGGAAGGGGTTTTTTGGGATGTAGATTCTTCTACATTGCGCACGCTTGATTCTGGTGGCCTCGTGTCCGTGTAATTTCTTATTTCTTCTCTATTGATATATCTGAACTCAGCAGTTCTCTCTGATCCATCAGATGTTATAGGTACCCATTCTACACCGGGCGAGGTGTTGCTGGACAAATGCATCGCCGCGTACAAAAGCACGGCGATATTAATCACTATACTCACTCTAAAGACAAAGTTGCGACGGTTGTTCAACATTATTATAACAGTTAATTAGGCACTTGTTATTAGAAAAAATATTTCGTTTATTAGAACGTCCTTCGTCGTCCTCTAGGACGCAGTTTTCTATAGGGACCTGTGCGTGTCAGCATCACAATTTATTGTGTCACCAGCAGTCGTTCGGATGTTGGCGCTAAGCCAGCGCCACGTACTGGTCTCGCTCCTGTGAAAGAAATAACACTTTTTAGTATAAACAATTACAGATTACTAACTAAAGGTTTATCTATAGAGCTATATAAAAACTAGAATTTTTTAAATCGTATTGCTTCAAAATTTGTACCTTCTACTCCTGCTTTATCGCTTACATATTTAAAATATATATTAGAATTGAAATTATTATTTAAAAATCGAGACAATTTAATAAAATATGAATATTTAATAATGTTAAATTGTACTATCACTTACAAAAAAATAGTATTATCAAAAAATTTTACACCATTTTTTAATAGTAATTAGAAGTACGTATGTACGTTGATAACGAGCTAATTATTGAACGGTTCGGTTTTAAACAAGCATATGGTTACGTTAATTTCCATTGCAATTATTTGATAAAGAAAATTTATGTATAAAAAAAATAAACTAAATACAATTAACATAGTAGAAGAGTTTCAAGTTTTTCAGCTTTACGCTGTATCCTGCACTAGTCTATGTCTACCCATTTTTCACCGAATTCTGAAGGAAGAAAATGTTTAATATTTAATTTCCTCAAGTGGGGATCGAACCCACAGCCTATCGCGGTTATAATCACACGACTTGTGCCGCTGCGCCACGACGGCCTTAAGTTTATTACGCATTAACACTATATTTGCTAATAGTAAACACACTGCTAGTTATTCTAACATGGTGTAAATTAACTCGTAAAAGGCTAACACTTCTTGATATTTAATTACAAGACAACGTTCTGATAACCGATTATAAACGGACGAACGTGATTGGAGATGAGTAAACTGAGTCATTATTTTCATTGAAGATCAATGGAAATAATGACTCAGTTTACTCATGACTTGTTGAATTAATATAAAAACAAAATTAATTGCAATATTCCCCACGAAAAAAAAAATGGAATATCCCAAATGGTTTTTCTTATTATAATGATAAGATAAGATATAAAACACTTAAGCTACGACAAAGTGTATATAATATAAGTTGAAGGTTTTTTATGATATCGAGATTTGAGACATTAGGAAAAATACTCGCATTTGTAAGAGATTGGGGAATTCCCGTTTTTTGTTCTGATATTATAATTTAAGATGTAAACAATGAAATCTAATTGAGATACCATTATTAATATCTCAGACCCGACCACAATTGCCTTGACACTTTTGATTGCGTAACTTTTTTTTTCCAATAATGACAATTGACATATAGGTAATGTAAGGAACTTATAGTAATTATCAGCCAGGATACCTATATAAGTAAATAGATAATTATTTTTTTAATCATAAACAATTATTTTATTTCACTGCGTAGAAGTTTTACCATTTGCGGTAAGAAATCGCTTTGTAGAATCAAACGTAGGGATGTAAATAAGTTCTCGATAAAGTCGACGTGGTCTAGTAAAGCATATTTTATCATATTAATCTCGTCTTCGAGTTGTCAATATTTATCTGTGGCAGTGCTCGTTTTCCACGCCCTTTACATGATTTAAATAGATTTTTGCCGTAAAAGGATTAGTCGGACGTTGAACTTCTTTCAGCCTTAGTGAAATAATATTCTCGTTTATTTGTCGCTTTCATATTATTTTATTAAAATACGTGGAAAATTTTGAAATGCAACATTATCTTAATTAAATAATTAATTATAATAATATGAATTAATTAGTATTCATAGTTGTTAATATACGAAAATAAATAAATATTATTAAACATAAAATTTTAACAAATTATTTTTCAAGGAACTTTTTTTGCAGTATCATGGCCAAAAAATAGAGAATGGAATGTTAAAACTAGCGTACTCTGCGTAAAGCGGAAGAAACCAAAAATTATCACCGATATGGAGATATTTTATGTTTAAAAAATTTACTCCGTTCCCCACTTTCTGCCTAATTCTGTAGACATTGCGTGTTGAGTGGCAGAACAGAACAAAGAGTGTTTTATCTTAACAATAGGTTAACCCTCTGCCTCATACACTTAACATGCGACAAATAAAGATGATTACATTTTCCTTGTTTTGTATAGGCATTTGTTTATTGGTTTTTACGTTATAAATATTAAAATAAAATAAACTTCACACATCACGTACGTTTATAAGTTAAATGTTATTATTAGTCTCGTCCCCCCCCCCAGTAATATAAAGTGGTATGATTTTAACCGCAGTTAGTTATCGTTTCGCAAAAGTAACTCGATACTAAGCTATTGAGTCTACAACCTTGGCCAGTGTTAATGGCACCGGAGCGTTAAGTCAATGAGAACAATATGACATCTGTTATATCAGTGGAAACCGCAAAGCATCAGAATCATTGATGGTCCATTATTAATAGTTCCTATCTAATTGGATTTGTAGCTGATGTACTCGTAACTAGCGTTTAGATTAAATTTTTATAAATTATGTTTTTGTTTTATTATGTAGGACGTCCTCCAGCTAGATGGGGTGACGATATTCGCAAAGTGGCGGGCAACGGCTGGATGCGAAGAGCTGAAGATCGA
The DNA here is from genome assembly GCF_056956725.1 of Heliconius melpomene rosina. NCBI lineage: Eukaryota > Metazoa > Arthropoda > Insecta > Lepidoptera > Nymphalidae > Heliconius > Heliconius melpomene. The sequence goes on from NC_140399.1 coordinate 7,760,597, forward strand.
GTTCAGTGGCGTGCCATTGGAGAGGCCTATGTCCAGCAGTGGACGAGGACAGGCTGATGATGATGATGATGATTATGTTTTTGCTTCTAGTACTCAGTATCCCGTATTTAGCAAGGTAGGCATGGGACCCTAGTGTTAAGACACTCAGATCCCTACTTTCCGCCGATTTTGTCGAGGCATTGCATGTTGGGTGCTTTTGCCTTTATATTGGGGCGAAGAAAAAAAAAATAAATAAATTATATTTCAAACCCTCGAGCGAGGATCGAATCCACAACCCGCGTTACAGTCACACCTTGTGCACCTGTGCCTCGGCCTCAACGGATTGAGTTAATTAATAAGAATTAAGAATAACATTGACAAAACGACCGCAGGTCTCGCAACTTTATTACTACCGCTATATCGAATCGGTCAGCCTTTTATCACATTATATCTCACTAAGCAGGTATAAATATCCTTAATGGATTCTATACGTTTGGTAATATTATCATTAAAAATATAATAAATTTAAATGCTCGTGTTTTTCTTAATTTACGATAAAACACATGTAAAATATAATGTAAATACTTTTTAAATAATATTTTCCACTTGTCCTTCTATAAATCCTGAATTTATTTAGCAGGATATTTATAAGTGAATTAAAAATTTATAACAACAAAAAAATAAGCAGTTCTAGCTAACAAAACGTTTGTGGTTTGACAATTTAACTCTGACAATACCAGTCCAGTCAATACTAAATATATGGATGTAACAAGTATAAGGAGTTCCATGAAGAGTTGCGGGGCGGTCAAGAATTTTTGAGTGCTAGCCACAATTTTCCAATACAAAAGGTAGTTTTAGCTATCAAAAGGAACGAAGAGGCCTGACGTTACTTTGTCGTCGTATTTACAATGGCTCGTAAGCCCCAAGTCGTCAACGAGGAATTCACGTTTAGTGAATTCAGCTATTCGGCTTCCTGCTGGGAACAAAGCGTTTGTGGTTTTAGAGTTAACTGAGAATGCTAGTCCACCTTTACTAATATAAATATAAGGATATAATATGTTTATTTCAGATAAAATAAATAAATGTTGTTATTGATTGGAAATAATTTACATATAATTAAGGCGAAAGTCTATTCTATTTATCTATTTTAAGCTAACTTTCAAAATCAAATAATTGATTTTACTCCATAGATATTCATTTATTTAGGAGAAAGACTACAAGAAAAACATATTTATCTATCTATTTCTCTTATATGCAATTTTAAATATACTGTTACGCAAATGTGAAACATATTTTATGTTAATCCTAATCATTATTTTATATTATTGTCAGAACAGCACAAAAAGTGAAAAAAAAAAAACAGCAGTCACTCAAAACTTCGACATATTTACACTTATTTATAAGTTTTACAATCGTGACTAAATGACTATTCACGTAAACTGTGACATGCGTCACAAAATTTTGACAAGCCTTTATGAGAAGCCACATGCCACATTTGTATACCCATCTTATTATGACAGAATAGCTATGCATTCACAGCTACTTAGCAGTTGCTGCGCGCGCGCAGACAATATTCAACGCGGTCGCGACCTTCGGGAGGGAAAGTGTTTCACTTTAATCACATTACGGTCATTATGCCACTGTTAGTATTACACTATTCTCGAGATAAATTTAAAGCAATTTTTACTCTTAGCAAACCCATTGTCCATTGTTCCAACTTTCTTAAGAGGCCTTGTACCAACAAATTAAATAAAGTAAAACATTATCAAATAAAATTGTAATCGTTAAATCTAATTATATCATTTTATGGCATTCAGTTTGTTTCTCATATATTTTTTTCGTCATTAGTTAGTATGTATGACATGCGAATTATAATTAATTAACCTATATGTCAAGGTTCTATTAAATAGGATGACTTAATAAATATTCAAATCTTTGATCTAAAAGATGAAATAATTGGATTGATGTATTATGCAACGGTTCTTTATTAATAATTCATGTTATCTTATTTGTTCCTTATTAATAAATAATATTGTCCATGAACTGTCATTTATATGTGATGAAAAATATAGTTTTGTAAACATAAATTAAATCACTTCATAATTTGGAAGTAATTGGTTTTTTTATTCATTTTACATCAATAAAAATCGGTGATTTGTATTGCAAATCGATACGAATATAATATAATGTTTTTGGTAAGAGGTTGTCAATATTAAGTAAGGATATGTTTAATTGATTTATTTCCTCATCGAGGCCAGGTTCTTTTCGGTAAAAGTGCATTGAGTTTTATATAAATTTATCCAAGTGACAATATTTAAATCAAAAATAAAATCAAAATCAGCTTCACGCTGTATCCCGCACACAGCAGAGTAGGCTGATGGAACCCAGTGTTAAAACACTCCGTTCCCCAATATTTCTTTTTATAAAACTAATTCACTTCACACCGAAGGAGTTTTAGATTTAGAAGCCATGGATTTCAGCTTTGTAAGTATAGAAAAGATGACGAAACGACACAAGGCACGACACTAGTACTGTAAGTGGAAGAATTAATAATAGAACAAAACCTATATTAAAATTCAAGGTATAATACCTTGAATTTTAATTTAATATAGTATAATCTCAAGATTTTATATGCGTAGATGCTCTATGTATAATTTTACTATTTATAGTTCAATTATATAGAATTTACTATATATTATTAACCTTATTTTTCAACGCAAGAATAATAACTTTATTTAATATGTTCATAAATGAACATGAATTGTTTAATATTTAAATTTTTTCGTTCTGGTAACAAGAAAAAGCACAGCGTTGAGTTCCAACGTTCTAGGACGTCGATGTCTCGAAAGTGGAGAACGGAGTGTGTTAACAATATGTTACAATGCTATACATATAAACCAAAAAAAGCTACAGAATCATAATTACTTGGAACTTTTGCAATATGTTTACTACTCAACTGTAATTGCTTTTTAGCCAGAACCTGAAAAGCACTTAAGCAATTGGTTTTTTTTTATTCCTTTCATACAAAACACAAACTATATTGATATGAAGCTACAAATTGCCGAATAACTGTATTGAAAGTCGACACTCATGCTATCAATTTCGCATCAAATTGATAAACATGACATTCAGTTTGAATGTAATACAAAAAACAGGTTCACGCTGTATCCCGCACATAGCAGGATAGGCAGAGAGAAACTAGTGTTAAGACACTCTGTTCCCCTCAATCCGCCGAATTTTTCGAGGCATTGCGTAGTAATGGCGGATTTTAACTCAGGACTTTTGTCTATTGCCCCAAGTGGAAATCGAACGTACAACCGTTGCGTTACAGTCACACCCTTGTGTCGGGATGTAGGAGTCCTCGATGAATGTAATTAAGTTAAAAACCCGACTCGTAGTAATCATTATATTAGGTGTCTCCCGTGAATAAGATTTTATAAGGAACGACAAACTTCGCCTTCTACTTTCAATAACCTTTTAATTTATGTTCGTTATTAATATTTTATCCAAATCATAAGTTTTAAGTAAATTACCTATTCGTACTAATATTAATAATGTGAAAGTTTGAGAGGTTGCATATTTCTTCCACTTTCACAAAAAAACCACTGAACAAATTTAGATGTAACTTTACACAAATATCGCAGGATGACACATAGGCTATATAAAGATTTTGTATAATTTGCTTATAAAACAATAATAGGTTTAAGCAGGCGAAGCCGCACTTAGGTTAGTAGGTAATAAACAGTTCCAATTTCTTTCCCAGCGGTAATTTAAATAACTGGTATTTGAAAACAAATATGGAAAGTCATCCCAACGGTATTGCCTAGATAATTCTAACATTTATGTCTTGTACTCGTACCTATCAATATTAAAGTAGAATGTTTCATTTAGGTGTAATTCTCGGCTAGACTTGCGGCCACTCCATTAACAGGAAGCTCTATACACGCTGCGCATACGCAATCGTTGTCGGATCCGTTTCCATTGTTACCGATTTTTTTTTTTTAATAATGTCTCTTTCATTTGTTTTTTTTTTGTATCTTTACTTTTTAAAGTATTAATTTTATGTATGCGATTATAAGGCTATGAATGTTAATAAGCAACTACTATAAATTTTAATAAATAAAATGACTCAAATTTAATTTTATCGAAATTAGTACTAGAAAAATTTAATTTGTAGTTAGTTAATTCATAATAATATATCAAACTTCAATTATATGTAGATATATTTGTACCAGTATAATATTAATTAACTACCCTAACTAATGTCTCTATATAAGTGCAGGTTTCTGTTTATGTATTAAAGTACTTTTCGAAAATGGTTTTCCAGTTTACTTCCACAAAGTGTGACTGTAAATGTGACAGGTTGCGGATTGGATTCCCTCGAGAATATGACATATTAATAATTTAATTTTCTTCGATCTCCACTCAACACGCGATGCCTCCAGCAGATAATGAGGAGCAAAGTGTCTTAACAATAGGTTCCTTCTGCATACACTATGCTATGTGCGGGTTACAGCGTGACACTAAAAGGAAACAGTTTCCATTTAATTCAATGACGTGATAATACAACGCGAACAGATCCACACAATCTATGTGGAAGCCACGAGTCACGATCGCAGACGACCTAGCGTCGTATTTCACTTGAAGGTAAGAGGTAAGGAGACGAACCATTAAATTTGTTTCTTACTATGTATAATCAGAATGTGTTGAATTGACATTTACTAAGCTATTAGAATGTATTTCTACGCACACAGCAGGATAGACAGATGGGAATTAATGTTAAGTGAATTCTGGAGGCATTGCGTGTTGAGTAGCGGGAATCAACGCCGCGCTTTGTCTTGACAGAGCGAAGAAATGGAAATATAAATGTAAATAAATTTGTCTATTCCTCGAGAGGAATCGAACCCACAACCAGTTGCGTTTACAACTTTGTGCCGCTGGGCCACGACTGGCCTCAATAAATATTGATAGAAAATAATCTTTCATAATAGTGATTTATTGTATTTGGATGTTAATATGTTGTGTAAGTAGGCATTGCAATGGTGAAATAACTCACCTTTAAATGAAGTTTTTGTCCATAATTACAGATTTGCATAAATATTATTTTATATTATATTATATTCTAAAGTTTATTTCATTGTGTAACCTTTATTTAATATCTATCGTATTTAAGATATGTCTGACTGAACGCGATGGTCACCAGTTCAAATACACTCAGGAAAATAATAATGTATTCCGATAAATAATCGTTTCCTGCTTTGATAAAATGTGGTTCAGGGTTTTTACTTCATCAGAACGTCATTAATAAAAGGAAAATTTAAGAGGAATTATAACATAATGTAGGCATTTAGTATTTAAGCTTTTTGTACCATTTTTAATTAGGCAATTAAAATCAATTCTTATTTAACACTAACTACTTTAATAATTAAACTAACAACCTTAAAACAGGAGCCCAGTCGTGGCGTAGAAGAATAATCCTGTGACTGTAAACGAGACAGGTGTGGATTCGATTCCCAGTCGAAAAAATGAAATTCGCTTACGATTCGCGGAGTGTTTTAACACCCTGCCTCTGTCTATCCTGCTACATGCGGGATACAGCGTGAAGCCAACAAGTTTGAAAACGTAATATTTCTATAGCATATCTCTACAATGATATCTTGGTGCTGTCAGGGCACAACTGTGCCTGAACGATGACGGGAATCAATCACGCAATGGTACCATCCATCAATATGAAACATTCTATTATGTTATAACTTCCGTCTATTCTATTCTATTTTATTACAATGATCTTAATCGTGGGTGACGCAAAAGTTTTGTAATAGTTTCAAAAGCAACGTGCTCGTGCTACATTTAGATATAATATATGTTTCTCTATATGATAAATAAACTAAAACTATTATTAATGTTATATATTGTTATTAAAGGGTTATAGGGTTAAGTCATTTTATTATTTATAGAGATTAGAAAATCATAAAAAAATAAGATTTTTAATGTATTTCTCATAGATATCATTGTTAGAACTGGACCAAATTAAAAAAAGACCACACGGGAAGCACTCGCTTACTATAGTTCTGACGTAGCCAACATAAAAAAATATACGCGAATTGAGACAGATTTCTTTTCCAGAAGTCGGTTGAAAAAGCTGCATTTGTATTATGAAATCCTTTTGTTAAATTACATTGAAATGACTTCTTTTAGATATTAAATAAATTAAAAAATATTAGTTAACTTTGAAACTATATTTATATTTACGAGTGAGTCGAGTATTCATTTAATTTTCAAAAGCAATTATTCAGAAACTTATTTCCTACATATTGTTGTCGTACCGCAACCATTAAAGGAGAACATTACATTGTTAGGTTTTAAGTTCAATAAATACTAATAACGTGTGGTTTAAGATAATGAGATTTTAACTTTAAATATAACTTAAAAATATACTTGTTTTCTTAAAACAATTAATTATTAAATTTTCATCTGAATTATGTATTGTTTTTTAACCGACTTCTGTAAGAAAAGGAGGTTATCAATTCGACTGTTTTTTGTTACCTCATAACTTTTAACTAGGTGGACCGATTTTGATATTTTTTTTTTTATTTGAAAGGTATAGCTTCCCGAATGGTCCCATTTTTTTTGGTCTATGTCTGACAATGGTATCCATGAGAAAATTCTTAAATTTGCATTATGCATGTGCGCGACTAATAGCCGAATAACTCAATGTCGCGCCAACCGATTTTGATGATTTTTTTTTATTTGACTATTACTTAACACTACTACCTACTCTATGAGTATATGAGCTATGAGCGGGATACAGCGTGAAGCGAGATAAAATAAAACAAATATCATTTGAACTACTGCCATTACAAATAGAAATCTCCAAGCAAACCGCAGGGAGAGGATGTCAAGTACATAGATTGTACAGACCTATGAGGCCACAATGGTACAAAGAACAGCGCGTGCCAGTTAACAAAGGTCGCGGGTTGTAATTTGTGGCCCACGCGCTGTTGCAGCATCTCGCGGTTTGTCATTTCTCTCAATGACACTAGACAACAAGATGAAATAAATAACAATGATAAAGTAATAGGAACATTGCAAATAAATCTGAGGCCAGTCATGGCGCAGGCGCGCATATGTACGTTATGGGTTGGATTCCCTCTCGAGGAAATGAAATATTTAATATTTTCATTTTTTCGAACTATTAACACTTAACATGCAATGTGTCCAGAGTTCGGAGGAAAGTGGGAAACAGAAGTGTCTTGACGGGAACGTAAAGTCTTAACACTACGTTCTTGCCTACCTTGCTATGTGCAAGATGTAGCGTCTAGCTAAAATAAAACATTGTAAATATTATTATATATTATTTTGTATTATTTTATGTTAACATTTGTAAAAGGTATTAAACATAATAAATGTTTACCGTAGAAAAAAAGCTTAGTTGGCCATGAACTGAGTACATGCAACGCAGAGTGGTTTCGAATTCCTCCACGTGAAATATTTCTAATGATTTTCAATACCTTCGTTTTTATTTTATGTATTTACATTACATATAATATATAAAATAAAAAAACGGGCAAGTGCGAAATGGACTCGACCACCAAAAGTTTCGAACCAATTTTATTATTAAACTTATAAAAGTTGACAAAATTTAGTTTGTCCAAACTTTTTTCTGTTATATATCTTTAAATTTATAATTTCGAACGTCAATTATATATTTTTATTTAAAAAATGGATGAAAAAAGTCAATCGCCTCACCTAAAACATCAGTAAATATTCTCCAGTACAGAATATAGAACAAAAAACACTACTTATCCGCATAAGACTTTGCAAGGAATTCACAAACAAAAAAATTAACATAAACACACACTTTGAACCGTCCAAAACTGTTAATTCTATAAACATAAACTACAGAGAGGTACTTAGGTGTACATAATTGAATTCGTGATGTTGGCACAGCATTTTTTGTATCTTATTGTGATTCTTGGCACTTCCTGTAAGAAGCATCAATTTGCCTCGGTATCGCTTCAAAACGGTCACAGGCCGTCGACCTTGATTACCATGAGTCATTCGTACGGTGGTCAGCTCCAAACTCTCGGAACCCTCGTGGTGGGACAGACTTATTTAATGATCAAGTTATTATGTGTGAGGAAATACATGAATTCGTTTTGGGCAATTTAAAAACACGTTTGTACGTTGGGTTTGGTGGCGTGGTAAATCCGATTTTGGGTTTTGCGGAAGCCCGAAATGTTATCTCAAATATTTTGTCAAAATCAACATAGCCGTATACAGCGTGTTCACTTTTAGTTTAGTCACACTCATTACATTAGCTTTACACTGTATCCCGCTCATAGCAGGATAGACAGAGGGAACCTATTGTTAAGGCCGTTCCGTTCAACGCTTTGCCTCGACGACATAGTGACAAAAGGGAAATATAAATCTAAATAAATATTTTAATTTCCTCGATTTGGAATCGAACCCACAATCAGTCGCTTTTACAGTTTATATCTCTTAGTTTAGCTATAGTCAAACGGTAAGCAGTAAATTGATACCGGTTGCGACATTCATTAAGGCGCATACGGCGTGTGATGCAAATAATTTGAGGGCAATTGTGTCAAGTGAAATAAGTCTGTAGCAAAATCCATGCAATGTTGCCAAGGCCGGTGAGAACAAAACGTTTGAAGCATTCAGCGCTTATTGGGCGTCCAGCTCTCGGCCTATAAACGAATCGGTCATACAATTGATTATTACGCGACAAGACGACGCTAAATAGTTTATGGGTTCCCTGACCTTTGTTTTTGCACAGTCTAGCTTTAAAATATGTTTCCCTGATGACTTACAGTAATATGTATGTATGTATACGGTAGTAAATATTTATGGCGTTTACAAAACGGTAAATGCACTCGATGGATATCGAGAAATCAAGATGTACTCTTAGTCTATTCGTGTACGAGTCGATGTCGGTCAAGAGTGAGGTATGATATATGGATAGTTTATGGTTTTACATGTATATACATATATTTATAGAAGGAAAGGAAATTAAAATAATATTAAAGAAACAAAATTAAAATAATATTAAAGAAACAAAATTAAAATAATATTAATATTATAGTCTCTATAATACTCTTTAAATGTGAGCAAATCGTCAAATATAGATAATTAAAAATAAATTTTTAGAGGCTCATCTTATACAGATTAAAAATTTATTGGATACTTACATAAAATTTTAGTTACGTAGCGACGCAACCTGCCATAACCAAATTTTATGATTTGACATTTACAAAATATGTATTGGCATTTTCAACTAAGTATTTCGCTAACTCCATTGTATTTTACAAATTTTGCATTCCGCTGGCCTACTTTTCAAGGTGCCAGTTGAGTATAAAAAGCGGAAAATAATATGTCAACTTGCGAAACGGTTCATTTTCCTGTGGCGTTAGTAAGTAAATGCTAAATGTATATGTACTTGATCACACAATAAAATAACTATAAACCAAAATTATATGTGTGTTTGAATAAATCATAACAGATTATATTATTACTATATTATGATTTTTTTATATTGCAACATTGTTGCAGAGGGAACCTAGTGTTAAGACACTCCGTTCCCCACTTTACAATTCTGTCGAATTCTGGAGGCATTGTGTGTTGAAGGGCAGAACTCAACGCCGCGCTTTGCGTCGACACCACACGACAGAGCGAAGAAATGGAAAGATAAATTTAAACAAATATTTTATCTCCTCGAGTGAGGATCGAACCCATAACCAGTCGGTTTTCCAGTCAGACTCTCATGACTTGAATAATATTATCTTAATATTAACTTTAATAGTGTAATATTAATAATTTTCATTTATCCTGAACTAAATTAATAATAACAGGAAATTTATCGACTGAAGAGCTAAACTAATGGTGCTTCGTACTGACATGCGAGCGTCGCGACGCCCTTGTATGCGACCGTCCCATATTGAATGTCATTGTCTATAGAATTGTTTTAATATGTGATCCAATTGCTAACGTTATGTATGTATATAATATATATATATATATATATATCTTAATAATATCAGTTTAAAAAAATGGAAGTATAGTTATTTTTTTTATTTATTAAATTTAAACATTTTCATTAGATCGTAGCTGAAAATTAAGAATATACTAAATCAGGTCCACGCTATATTCCGCACATAACAGTATAGGCCTAGGGAACCTAGTGTTAAAACACTCAGTTCCCCATTTTCTAGCAAATTCTGAAGGCGTGTAGAGTCGCCACGACAGGCCCCGAAAAATATCCTTAACCCTATATTATTAGTTCCTGCTATGTTTTTACCATGTTTAGTTCCTCTTGATTTATCTAGTTACAATATGTTGAAGGAGCTGGTTGATATATAACCTTCAAGGTCCAGCTACTGAGACTTCCCGTAACCTTGTAGTTTACGAGTCTGAATTTAATGGGTACGGAATTACATAAGTTGCCGACTGCGAGATTAGAATGAAGCCGAAATAAAAAAAATAGCATAAAATTGTTTATTAAAATATCTCTTAACTGACTTTTTTTGGAGTTTTTTGTATAGGTACATGTTTGTTTGACTTTTTATAAATATAACAAATATAAAATATAGAAGGCAGACACTATGCATTTATTATGTGTGTATAATTATATAGGAATGCAAAATTACATTAGTTTGTCGTATTAGGTACCTACAGATCTTAGCAATAACATTCTTCCTTTTCCGATAATTATGTTATTAGAATATAGTTTATTTAAATAATTAAAAAAGTGTTGAATTTGAAAAAAAAGTCTTCCAGGCGAGATTTGAAGCCACGATCTTTACAAACCGACCAATTTTTTTTTCTGAATTTCAACCTGACATGACATCTCCAAGCGTTCTTGAGACAAAGGGTCTTGACAGACAGACTGACAAACGGACAACAGAGTAATCAAATCCTATAAGGTTCCTCTTTCCTTAAAAAGTACGGAACCCTAAAAAAACTCTAATCTCTCGTATTTACATTCATAATATTCATGCTATTCAGTATAAAATACATACAATACAAACATTTAAGTGTACGCAGAAACAGTATTCGCATTAACGTTGAGTACTTAAGTGCACTTCAAAATCAATTCATATATTGTATTCTCACGACTCAATACCGCGTGCAAATGTAAACACGTCGAACTTGAGAGTGTACAGCTTCTCAAGAACCGAATCTCATTCTAATATAAACGACCTTATTAATTCCGTATCGTTTACTAAATAGCCACCTTCGTGTGCGAGATCAGAAAATAAAACAGAAGTGGTTCGTGAAATACCTTCCTTTAGCATATATAGAGAAGAATTGATACTGGTCTGGAATACGTAAGTTTTCTTTCAACGGAATATGTTGAAAATGTATAATAATTAGATATAAACATATTCTTTATTTGATAAAATGGGGGGTAGTGCCATTTCTATAATCAATTGTTCTAAGGTATAATACTTGCGCATAATGCCTGGCTTCCCATGACGCATGCTCTAAGCTCAGCTCGTAATGGTATGTATGAATCAGCCTTTTTCCTTTTTAACTTACCCTGGGAATTCCCACGGTCATATGGGGTCGATATCGGGTTCGAAATAAAACTAATTTAATGATCGAGTTGTTGTTGACGTCATTGCATATATTTTTATAGGTCTTTCTATTGTTAAGATTTACATACTTTTAAAATATTTAACACCTTATTTTTTTTCAGCTGCACGCTGGGTAGGCAGAGGGGATCTGGGAACCTAGTAATAAGACATTCTGTTTCCATTAAGACACTTCCGTTCGACACTTTCTGCACAATTATGGCGACATTGTATATTGAGAGGGAAACATCTCATAATCTGTTTTTTGATGCAAAAACGGAGAAATATACAATTATTTAATTTAAAAAAGTCCCGTTGAATTTCTTGCGCCGGTTCTTCTCAGTTCTGAGGTAGTAACTTTAGTGAACCGGTAGTAAAATAATAATTGACGTTTAAAAAATAAAGCTTGTAACTTTTTATTTTGAATTAAATTATTTGACTTTGACTTTGAATAAAGTTTCGATACGATTAGTTGAGGCGATATATATACAATTTCTATTTGTTTCAATATTAAAAATTTAAAATATTTAAGTTTTGTTATTTAGTACTAAACAAGATTATTTGAACGATTTGAAGAATTTACAGCTTTTTAGAACTTCTCGAATTAATTTTGCATTTTTTAACATGAAAACTTACACATTATTTTTCAATAATAACTTTAAAATTGGTTACGTTAATTAAATATTTAAATATACATACAAAATTCACACAATATAAATAATATAATTAAACATACTATATAACATATAATATACAGGATACTAGCGACATACTTATCGCTGGAGTGGGCGTTGATAAACGCTAAATAAATTTACGCATGTGATCTAACCGAGATACCAATTGCTGACTAAATAAATTCTACCACATTTAAATTGAAAATGGCTGGGAAGTTATTGTCCAATAGAATTATATGTTTTTTTATTAATATAATTCGCGATATTATTAAATATGTAGAGTTGTAGACTAATATATGTATGGATATTATGTCTATAAGTAAAAACTGGAATATAGGACAATTTAAATAAGATATTAGACGATAGGCACAAAGCTATAACAGATAAATATGAACCCATAATCTGTTACATAAAAAATAGTTTAATTTGAAAAAAAAATTTTTTTTAAGTTCACGTTGTGCCTAGCAAACAGTAGTGTAGGCAGAGGGAACCTAGTGTTAAGACATTCTGTTCCCAATATTCCGCTGAATTCTTTATGCATTGAGTGTTGAGTGACGAAACTCAACATCGCACTTTGCCCCGACACCAGAGCGAAGAAATTAAAATATTAAATATTTAATTACCTCGAAAGAGCATCAAACCCACAACTGGTCGTGTTTACAGTCACGTGCTATAAATTATTAATTAACACTATAAATACTTGTTCGTTTAACCCTACTTACTTAACTTACATTCACAGTATGTGAGCGTTGTACTTAAAACAGTTACCACGTCCAGTACGAATTTAATCAATGAGATCACTAAATTAATACTGATTAAGGAAGCACATTAGCACTTTTACCACCTCCTGGAAGTGAACGGGACTTTTTAATACCGGAATTGGCACGCAACCAAGACAATACGCTTGCCGCAGTCTAACGTGAGTTTTTTTTTGGGGAGGGTAGGCAGAGGGGGTTAGTGTTAAGACACTACGTTCCCCATTTTCCGACGAATTCTGGAGACATTGCGTGGTGGAGTTAGTGGCGGAACTTAACGCCAGAATAAAGAAATGAAAATATTAAATACAGTCACACTTTATGCCTCTGCACCTTAGCACTTAGGCCTCAACGTCTAACGTAAGTGTCTATTATTTATACCTTATGAGGCAATTTTTGATGATATAATATTATGCTGCTTCTTCCTCTACGTTTTATAGCTTTTTAATAAAATTTTATACAATATCAAGATAGGAATAGCTAATAAGAATATTACGGCTGTAGTTTATCTATGGTCGGTCCTCTCTCATAAAATAGTTTGAAGTTGACATTGACACCTGTCACTTCTAAATATTATAATACTGCCACATTCGGAACGCTATGATTAAAGAACAGAACAGATATTACAATTTTTAACTTAGAAATAGAAGGACAATAAATAATTAAGAAAGTTAAATTTTACTTAGCTAAGGAGATAATAACGCGCTAATAAAGGTAAAAACCTAACAAGAACAATTTATTAATAATATTTTATATATTTTTTTTTATTAATTATATTTTTACAAGAAACCAAAATATTCAACTTTTCTATCTAACCTGATTGGAGCGCAAACGTCGTCTCAAGACAACTAGAAATGAGATGTCAATATTAATAGCTATAATGGTATTCCTGTAATCTATTCACTATCTGGATAATAGAAGAATATACGCTCAAAGGAATAATATCTTTAAATACTAAATCGTAAAGTATATATTCGCGTTTGACCATCACATCCTCAACTTCGCATTGTATTGTACTTTTATTATTGTCTTCAATCGTTAGTGCAGGCAAGGAGTCAATAGAGAGGTATGGAACTGGGAACCCGACCTGACAGTCCCGTTATAGTTAAGTAGTTAAGTATCACTAAGGAAATGCAATGGGGGTTCTTAGTTCTTACCAAATAATTTCTATAATATTATCGTTTGATTTATTTTATTGATTTTTATGGTATCCACATACAGCAGTGTAGGCAAAGGGAACTTAGTGTTAACACACTCTGTTCCCGATTTTCTATCGAATTCTAGAGTAGCTGAACTCAACGCAACGCACGAAATGTTTAATGGAAATATTAAATATGTCAAGGAATATTTAATATTAAATATTCCTCGAGTGGGAATCGAACTCACAACCTGTCGTGTTTACAATAACACTTTGTGCCCCTGCTCCACGACTGGACTTACGACGATGTACTTGCGGAAAGATTTATTTATATTTTTTATGAACGATAATCATTAAGTGCTCGTTAACTTTCATGTTGAGCCAATTTATGTTAACTAACCGGATTAAAGCAATTATTTGTCTAATTCAGTTAATTTTAGTTCAAAACATATAAAAAGATAATTAGATACATTATCCTTTTTATATAATTAAGACAAGTAAATTACACCCACAGGTATGAAATATTGCAGTTTAATTTAAAAATATTTTTCACTTCCGTCGATTTCTATTTTCTAAACTAAACAGTAAACACTAGGTTCCCAGGTGCCCTCTACTTACCCTGCTACAGTAAAGCTAAAGTATAATCGCTAAAATTCTTAAGTAATTAATGACGTGGTTTCTTTTTATATCACTCTCTGTTCAATGACAGTAGTTAAAGCTTATTCTATTTAAATCTTTTGTTTGAACTAATGAAGCGAAACACTTAGCTACTGATTCAAAGCTTGTTTGTAATTTGTCAAGCGTGTCATTCTTGACGGAGAGTTGACGTGACGATTGTTTAATTAAATAAAAGCAAGCAATTAGTTGATCGTTTCAGAATGTGGGTTCGATTCCTACAAGAAGAAATGAAATATTTAATATTAACACTTCTTCGCTTTGATGTCGAGGCCTCCAGAATTCGGCGGAAAGTTACCCTTTTCGTACTTCCGTGATGTGAACATGAAGTGAAGTGAAGTGAAGTGAAATACAGCGTGAAACTAAAGAAACAATAAAAACTAAATTCTCATATCTGTTTCTTTGTGTATAGGTAAAACACAAAAATGTACATAGGTGGCATCATTAAGACCATTTTCCGTATAGATTAATTATTTTTAATAGATTTTTTGAATTAAGCTGTGATTTTGAATCTCTATTTATTTTTTAAAATGTTTAAAGTTTTTACATTGTGAATTTAATGAAATCGTTATAATTGAATCATAGTAGAATAAATGATGAAATCATCGTGATGATTAAAATTACTATTAATATTTTATCCTAATAGTAGGATACTTGGAGGAACTATTTGGAAATACGTAGAATTACGTGCTATTTTTTGCTTTTTCTCTATATTCAGATTTTTTATTAGCATCGGAATATAGAGGAAAGGAAAAATTTACAGCTATTTATTTTAGCTCGTTTTAAGTGAGGAAATGAAAAAAATCGTTGATGCATATTCATTTGAAGTGATATAATTTAAATAATGATATAATTACTTTTTTTATATAATTATATAATACTTTTGTTAGAGGCATAATACTTAGGTAATTATTTTTTTTGGTTTTCTTTAAAAACAGCAACGGTTGCTTGTACTTGCTAATTATTTTTAATATCATGTTAATATATTTAAATTTTATATGCCATCACTATTTCCGTAACCTGAATATGTAAAATGATTACATTTCTATGTAAATTTTAATAATATTTTCTCTTATTAATGTTAGATAAAACATTTATTCAATTCATCTTATTAAATTTAAATGAAAGTTACTTGTTTGTTATATATAATAGTTGTATAACATATACAAATAGATTGTAGTGTTTTAAACTAGGTCCTGCCATAGTACTAATAAAAACTTAAGTAAACTAAGTATTTATTATACTTTTATTATTATTTATAACTGTTTTTCAAGCATTTTAAATATATTTTTGCATTTGCATTAATACAAACTTATCACATAAATCTCATATGAGTCAGGTACACATAATATTGAATATCGCCCAAAAAAAACAAAATGGAGAACGGAATGCAGTCACTACTTTAAATTTGAATTTGATTTAAGTGGCACTTTACTGCCTGTCTTACTTGTGAGAAACAACTAGAGATTTGTTACTGTCAACATAAAAGTATTATTTTTACATAAAACAGACATACATAGCTAATGATATTTATATACATTTTTTCTCCCGGATCGGAAAAAAATAAAATTAATTAAATTGCTTCTTTGTGTATATAAAAGTTTTTTTTTTTTTATTTTAATGTTGCTATATTTTAAACACACTAAGGAAATATTACAAATTTGTAATTAAATGAATTATAAAAGAATGACTAAAAAAAATTTATAAAAAAAATCAATATTTAACTATATATAATAATATTTATTAAATCCATCTCTATTCATAGTTAAGTAATTCAGAAAGAAAGATTAAAAGAAAACATAAGCTTCAATTGTTCAAACGTCACAGCGTGCGTGGCGTGCACTTAA
Source organism: Heliconius melpomene rosina (assembly GCF_056956725.1). Classification (NCBI taxonomy): domain Eukaryota; kingdom Metazoa; phylum Arthropoda; class Insecta; order Lepidoptera; family Nymphalidae; genus Heliconius; species Heliconius melpomene. The sequence continues at coordinate 7,777,256 of NC_140399.1, forward strand.
GTTTTCAAATAAGTTATAGCTAATTCCCTTTACTGGGTACTGTACTGGGCACTGGGCACTGGGTGCTGTGGAATGCAGCCGGCATTGTTCAGTTATCTAAACATCGATGGCGAACAGAGCTCGGAACTATTGACCAGTAGGTATTACATTGGCATATAGCCTTATATTTATATTTTGTTTAACTTATGTTATTATAAGGATTGAGTCCGTCGTGGCGCAGGAGAACAAGGGTTTGACTGTAACGCGACGGTTGTGGGTTCGATCCCCACTTGAGGAAGTGAAATATTTATTTACATTTATATTTCCATTTCTTCGCTCTGGTGTCGAGGCTAAACGCGGCGTTGAATTCTGCAATGTCTCCAGAATTCGGCGGAAAGTGGGGAATGGAGTGTCTTAACATCTTATCTGTTATTATAAGGGTTTAAGTTAAACAAACTTAAGTTATTATGAGAGTTTCAGTTAAACTTTACAGTTATAAGTATAAAAAAATTGCATCTATGTAACTAGGCGGAACGTGAACTGGTGGCATTTTAAAATTTGGCAGAAATCACCTTGGAGTTTTTATGTAATAATAATTAGTGTAATTTCATGATAGTTTTATTATCTTGCAGAAAAGTTGGTTAATTATTTTTTATTAACGACACGTGTTGAAAATTCCTATACTATTTTTTTGTGTCTTCAGAGTGTCTTAACACTACCTCCCTCTGCGTTTCCTGATGTGTGAATTACATTTTAATCTAAATTAGGCATAAAAAATAATCTAACAAGAATTACTCTAAGAAAACAAACAAAACTATTGGCTCAATTAAAAAAATATATTGTGGAAAACTATAGATTTATGTACCGACAATCACTTTTATCTAGGCAATAGGCTTTTGAAGATTAATAATACTCTATAATATAATTTTGAAGTACCCTTCATCGTAAGCCATACTTATTACCTACTTTATTTCATAACAAGAAATCGCTTAACAAAAAACTAGCTAATAACCAATTCCAAAAAGCACAAGAAAAGTTTTTTTTGAAGCGTCGCCCTATCTTGCATATAATAGGGTAGAGAGAACCTGGGAGCTTAGTGTTAAAGCTCTCCGTTCCCATTAAGACAATTCCGTTCCCCACTCTATATCTAAAAACGCAGATGAAGCATATCAAGTATATAATTTTTTAGTCATAGCTAATCTCATTATTTACACGGTCTGATAGTTTCATACTAAAAACACTAGCGGGCTGACTTTAGATAACAAAATTTAAACACTTATAGTGTGAAGGCACAATGAGGTTGATGTCCCAGCAAGTTAATCTTTATTTGAAGTTCGTTGATAGCAACCATACCTAGTTAGGTCTACCTAAGAGCTATAGAAACTAGGAAGGAGCTAGCTAGGAGCTTTCATTCAATGTGAAATATTAATACTTTAAAGGATTCTTTTTGGTTAAGGGATTTGTTATTTATTTTTAAATAATATTACTTCAGGCCAGTCGTGGCGCAGAAGCACTCTGTCGAGGCAAAGTTCGGCGTTGAGTTTCGCCACTCAACACACAATGCTTCCAGAATTCGATGGAAAGTGAGGAATGGAGTGTATTAACACTAGGTTTCCTCTGCCTACCTGCAGTGTGCGGGACACAACGTGAAGCTGGTTTCATTTTTTTTTTAAATAGCTACCATAGAGTAGTAAAAAATAATATTTATTTTTTATATTAATAAATAAAAAACAAATTGTTGATTTAAAAGTAGACATTTTAGATGTTTTAAAAAATAAATTTGCACAACTATTCTAAGAAATCTATCTAACATTATAAAAAAAAACTATTTACATATTCTCACTATAATTTACATTACCTGCGTTCTGTATTACGTTTATTGCGTTTTTTTATTCACCAGGCAAAGCAAAGTTGTCTGGACATAAGAGTTCATTGACCACAATGAACTTTTAAATTATTGAAATTAATGTATCCTTTTATTGGTATTTTAAACTGGTTCTAAATTGTCGGAGGCTTAGCAAAAATAAATGGTTATTTTAAGTTTAAGTATAAGTAAGCTGTAAAAATGTGAAATATGTTTTAATTTCAAGTAAAACATAACATAAAAATATATTTAACGGTAAACACTGTATTAGTGTGTTACATTTTATGTTTTATACAAAGTATTTTATAATACCATTTTTAGCAATAAATAAACGGTATATGTTCAAAGTCGATTTTATGATTTAATTTTAGCGTTTATAGTTTAAATTAAATGGAAGCACTTATTATATTAATTGTTTGTATAAATTTCCTCCAATTTTAAACACAATCCAATGTCGTAACTTGAATAATAACATAGAAAAACATTTATGTAATAAAAATAAACAATCCATAAATAAATATTGCATGTCTGTTGCAGTCTCATACGTTAATGCTTCGCCATAGTGACGTCCATGCGCAAGCTTATTTTTGTTTTTTTTTTGACAGACTAAAAATATGTTAAAATAATTTGAAACATTATATTATAAATATATGTTAAAACAATTTGAAACATTATAATATGCTTACGGCTCGTGAAGACATCAAAAACCGTAACCATAAAGGCATAAGCATAACCAAAATAAAATTAAGATGTTTCATAACGTTTTTTCTTAATAATAAACTATGAATGATAAAAGAAGTGACTTCTGGTACTGGCCGTGGTGCACAAGCGTGGCATTCCCATTAAGGCGACAGTTGTGGGTTCGATTCTCACTTAGGGGTATGAAATATTTATTATTTTCGTTTCCTCACTCTGGTAAAGAGGCAAAGTTAGGCGTTGAAAAAAACAACTAATTCTTGATCCTATGCAAAGCCAGGAGTTGACACTAGTGTAATTTTTTAATTTCATTTCGATTCACCGAAAGTACAAAAACTGAAGTAGATTTATTAGATGTTATAAAGCTTGCCAAAAGTCGATTGTAATGTATGGTTCACACAAATATTACATTGGAATCTTTCCAGCTGTTGTTTTTGTTTAGTAAATTCATTTAGAGTCCGTCTGGTCCAAGAGTGCCTGCTGCCTGTCTATTGATTTGAAACAGCGACAGAGGGGGCGTGAATCGCCGTGTGCATTAGGTACATACATACTACGACCTATGAGTGCGTACTCATAATATGGTATCGACAAAATAAAAAAGAAACATATTTTTTACATAAGTTTCGTCAATGACGATACGTCATTCAGCTTTTTTAAAAAAAAAATATTAACTAAGCAAATTGTTTTCTTTTCAGGTTACGTTTATACTTAAAATATTTTTTATTTCATTTTTTTGATTTGCGTAACTATTTAAATAATTTTATAAACCAAAAAAAAGAAAACATTTTTATAATCTGGTAATATGTCAACATTTCGCAAACACTGTGTAGCAAACGTGTCGGGTCGACCATTATGGATGGTCTTTTAGATGTCTCACAAAGATTGGTGTGCTCTTTCATCAAACTAAAATATCATCAGGTATAAAGAAATCCGCTTAATTTTACAATGCTTCAATTTTTTCTATATTCATATTTGGCAGGTTAATCTACATAACCTAAATAAAGGGTTATTATAGTTTAAAAGCTTTTGATGCTGATAGTCGGCCCTTTTACTATTAACCGGTTTTTTTACCGCTCAATAATAATCCCTCACCATTTACACTTATCTGTTTCGTTTTGTAAGTGCTTTTAATGGTGTTACGTTACAATTTTTTATGTGATGTTATTTATAATTATTATGTGTGGAAGTTAAAATTAAGTGTATATTTTGACAGCTTTGAATAATATTTAAGTATAGAAAATTTTAATTATAGTACAAATATTGTAAGTCAGTTGTTTGCAAATACAATACAACGTATAGCAAGACGTTGTCGGTCTATTTTTAAGCCAAATGTAAATAAATGGTACACATGCTAGTGCTACAGTCGAAAATGTATCGTGGCCAAACCCGTTTCGCCGAATAAAAAATCTATATTTTTGCCGTACAAAAACAAGCATATTTATATTATAACAAAGAATATTCGTATTCTATTGTTATAGCACGTAAAAAAATAAAAGTATTTTTGGAGTTGTTTCACTGTAAATTTTAATATTGAAGTGTTTCATAAAAGAAACCTAAAATATTCTCAATATATGAATGGAATCTGACCGTCGATATCCAGTAAAACGCTTTCGCTGGAATTGTTAGCGCGTTCCGTGAAACTATTATCCACTAATTAGCATAACACGTTGAAAAATTGCACAATTCTACATAAAACACTTCAAAAAATGTAACATTATAGAAAAAATCCAGACAAATTAAATACGTTAGAAGGATGAATGTAACTTACCGGAGTCTTGTATATCCTTGGACAGATCCAAGCGCACATTTGTTAGGAGCCAGGATGCACGTTATCGTATACCACGTTATAAATAGTAGCACTATACGAAAATAAACGCAATAATAGCGATGTAATAACACTTGTGTTTTAAAACAAGTGAACACTAGCGCACCCAATGGCGTCGCGCGGCGAACTGATGGTAACCGGCCCGCCTGCCTGGTGCTATACTAACGTATTTGTAGTTTGTATTTGTACGAATACGAATGTCGGATAGGATAAGCGGGCAGGGTACACGCGGCACCGGGACGAGGCAGGGAGCGTGAAAGAAGAAAGAAGGGCTATAATTGAATGTTTTTTTCCCGTCTCTAATATTAGCAACAGTCTGGCTCACTTTGAAGGGATTGAAGTGTGCTTTGGTACTCGTCTGTCAGTCAAGTCAGTGTTAAGGCGAAAGTAAAATTGGTGACAGATTATATAAATTTTAAATTAATTTCTTTTTTTTTTTATATTTATCATATATCTGTATAACTCCTTGATATTATGATAAATATGTATATAGTATATTTCTATTAAATATATTAATTCTAATGTTTTAGATATAAATATAAGAATAAACATTATTTGACCTTAGCAGCAACTGCTATCTTCTTGAGTGAAGATAAAAAATCACTTAGAAAAAAAAAAAATTTAAGCTTACATTGCTTATATTAATACTTTAGTTAATTTGGCGTTTAATGAATTACCTTATCAATTCTATATTTGGTGGGAGACACTTCTATATATAAATATGTTAAAATTGTAACGTTGCCTAAATAAGGAAAATGTTTTAAAAATTGTAGCAAATTGTGATTTATGTGCCGATATAACCACTTGCTTCCAACTTTGCAAGTTCATAATTCTAATCCTGCTCTAAATCTATATTCGCTATACTTAGATAAAGCGAAATGGGGTTTCGCTACTATGGATAGAACATGGAAATTGAAATATGATAATACTGAACCAATATCAAAATAGAATTTTTGTACGATTTTTTAGTATATATATTTATTTTATAACATCAGCTTCACTCTGTATCCCGCACACAACGGGGTAGGTGGAGGTAACCTAGTATTAAAATACTCCGTTCCCCACTTTCCGCCAAATTCTGGAGTCATTGTGTGTAGAGTGGCGGAACTCAACCCCGCGCTTAGCTTCGGCACCAGAGCGAAGAAATAAATATTTCACTTCCTCGAGTGAGCATCGAACCCACAACCAGTCGGTTTTACCATCACACCCTTGTCCGCTGCGCCACGACTGGCCTCATGGTATTTTATAACATTATTTGTGATATTAATTGGATTCTCTATGGAATTCAATTAATTTTGAACTAGATCAGTAAATATATGTATATGGACATTTGTGTCCATATTTGCATTCGGCACGTACTCGTTGGTCGCTATCTCACTTCCGGGAGCAGTATGTTGGCACAAGGAAACATAATGTGTGTAACCGAAGACAAATTACACAATTTCCTAGTGTAATATTTTATTGTAATTACATGTTTAATGTTTTTTTTTCTTTTTAGTTTTAAATATCTCTGGGATCTTATATGGTGGACAGAATTAATTTATGTATAGGTACCTAGTTTAGGAGCTTTAGATTCCTGAAAAGTAAGTTTTTAAATTAAATAAACGAAGTAAATGTTAATTTATATAATTTATGTTCTTTAAATTAAATTTATTTATATTTAGATACGTACAAAAATATTGTAGAGACGACTATTAAAGGAGGAGATTACTAACAAAGTAAATATAATATTAAATTATTATTTTCATATTAATTTTAAAATCCGTCATAACTTTTCTTCTAAATTCTTTTTGAATTCTATTAATAACAGAATTTATTAATATTAACATAATGTTTACAATTGAGGCTTTCGTTACGGGTTCAATTTCCATTTGGAGGAAATAATTATTTTAATTTATCCGCTCCAGTAACAAGATAAATACACAATTTCTCAAAAAAATGGCGAAATAATGTTTAGAGAAATATAAAAATAGATAGAGTTATTTTAACAGTTTTTAAGTGTTATTCCAGTTAGAAAAGAAAATACTTTTTTTAGGAAACGTATAAAAATTTGAACGTAGCGGAGTTTGAACCCACTCATCTTGGAAAACGAACTGACTGGAAACCTGGACGGCCATCGATATCATATAGATCGAGTCTTTTAAAAAATTTACTTTTGGTTAACTTTGCCTGGTACCGAATATGTATATACATTTTAAATATTTACCGTTTCATTTCACTTATGTTGAAAGGAATTTTATAAAAGCATTTTTATTTGACCTGCGGCTATGTGACAAAATGCAACCGATTTTAAAATTTCGCTTTACCTAGCTTTATGCTGTGTATTTTTAAAATATTCATTTATTTTGAAAATATAGCTGAACTAGAAAAAAAAACAGCTTCACGGTGTATCGTGCACATAGCATGGAAAGCAGAGGCACTAGTGTTAAAACACTCCATTCCCCACTGTCTGCCGATTTCTGGAGGCATTGCGTGTTGAGTGGCAGAACTCACCGCCGGGCTTTTGCCTTGGTGAGCGAAGAAATAGAAATATTATTCCTATCCTATATCTTATAAAACAAAGTCGCTTTTCGTGTCTGTCTGTTGTTTCTAACTCTTCTTCTTCTAAACCACCCAATGGATTTTTATGCGGTTTTCACCATTAGGTCGAGTATTTTTCGTAGAAGGTTTATATATAGTTTATTATTTGTACATTCTTATGTAAATTAACATAAATACGATAAATGTGTATAAAGTCCTACCCACTGAGACACTTTCGCGCATGCGCTGCTCTAATAGTAAGTAAGTCCTACATGAAAATAATGTACTGGAGTATTGTTCCTCTTAATAAGATCTACAAAAAAGTCCGCGAGAGCATATTCGTATCTTTTAAGAATAACGTGTAGTAATCATATTTCTGTCTAAAAATAATAATTTCAATATATTTTTTATTGTGAGCGATATTTTTCCATAATGGTATTAATCCTTATCCTTTAAAATACTTTATTAAATTTCTACGCTAAACGAAGATAAAATTTGCTTTTTACACTATTTCGAAATTGCCAATAGTCTTACAGAAAAACGCATTTAATTGTTGACACATCACGCCGTTGACACATCAGCTGTATGTTACTCAAGTTTCACTTATCCCTTAGTCTCAGCATATAAATAAGTATATTAGTTACGTTTTTCATTTTAATAAGTACTTTAGAAGTTGTTACAATATCAAAAAATCCTTGCTGCGAAACGGCTCGCCACTCGCCATGTGTCCGCCGTGCCCGCCTGGCTTACAAGCATCGGTGGTTCAGTGGTAGAATGCTCGCCGGCCACGCGGGCGGCCCGGGTTCGATTCCCGGCCGATGCATTCTATTTAATTTTCCTCACAGGCAGCCACGTAGTGCTTGCTTTTCATCAGGGACAGAATACCCTCTTCAGCATTAACCACAAACTCGAAAAAAAAACCCGCCTGTCTCTATAGCAACAAAGATTTAGATGCGTTTGCAAGTATTGGATAATTGGAGTTGAATGTATTATTTCAGCGCGATATATTTGGTTTCATAATTTTTTTGTACAAACATACATTATATGAATAATCCAGTAGTAAAAGCGGGCGAAGCCGCAAGAGGGTCGCTAGTAAATAATAATTCATTTCTCGAGTGAGGATCCCATCAAGTCCCATCGCCACGACGGCCTTGATAATAATTTGTAAAAATAATAATTTACATTTACATAGCAAAATATAGAATCTTAAGAATACTTTAACCACTTACAAATTAATTACAATATCGTGCGTAACCTATTATTGATGGTTCCGCATCTTAATTTTTCCAAATTATACGTTGTAAAATATAATTTGGAAAAATAATTACCACAAAAAATTTTAAACACCAGTATAATTATTCGTATTGATGAATTAAATATTTATTCTAGTTTATTTTCAACATATTTTAGATATTATATAATCATTTGTTCTTTATAAAAATTAATAATGTATCTGACATCTGGTACATAAAAGCTTTTTCTGGTAAATAAAAAAGAATTCGATAGTTTATCTGTATTCATAGACTTTAACATGTAGATTTTAATATGCGTTATTATTACTGTTTAGCTCCACGATGTATCCTGCACAAAGGAGGGAAGGCAGAGGGAACCTGGGAACCTAGTGTCTGTTTCCATTAAGACACTTCCGTACTCTATTTTCCACACACACGTGTGCTTGTACGCCAAGGCGGCCTTGACAATAGTAATTTACTCGACTGATCGTTTCTTTTATTTATAATTATATTTATTGGGCTTATTAAGTACTGACATTAAAAATACCCACAAATTTAATTGTTAAGGTCAAATCGAAAAAAATTGTGTTTTGCCGATGAATCATCATGAGCTTAAAAATACTTTCGTATTCTTTGCGATAAATATCGATGTTGGAAAAAAATGTTTTGAATAAAAAATGTAGACTATGACATTTTTTGTTTATAATTATACCCTGCTGTATTTAGCACATAGCAGGGTAGGCAGAGGGAAACTAGGGTTAAAACACTCCGCACCTAAAATTCCGCCGTCCGTGGCGGAACGCAACCCCGCGCTTTTGCCTGGGTATCAAAGCGAAGAAATCAAAATATACATAGGTAAATAATAATTAATTCCCTCGAGTGAATTCGAACCTACAACCGTCGCGTTACAGTTACACGCTTATGCCTCTGCGCCATAACGGCCTCGAATACAAAAAAATCCTTACAAATTTATATTTTATTAGATATTTTATACTGTACACTTAACGTGCAAAAACCCAAACCCAAACCATTACTATTTTACGAGTTTTAAAACACAATTTACAACAATGTTGGAAATACAGTTTTAGTAATAGTTGATGTAATGCAAATAAAGATAACGTTATTTGTCCAACTTACATTTTATATCATTATTCAATATATAAAGTTAAAAAAGAAGTTATGAATATTGACAGTTAACTTCTCTTAGAAATTTAAATAAATACATAAAAAAAAAAATTAAGCTATTTAAAGAGAACAGTCGTGCTTTTAAAATATTTCTACCATTCAACACGAAATGCCTCCAGAATTCACAGGAAAATGGGAAAAGGAGTGCCTTGACACTACCTGCTGTGTGCGAGATATAGAGTTTAGTTGATTTATTACAAATATTTGTACTACACTAGTTTCTCTCGCCAAAGCTAGGAAGGAAGTATAATTTAATCAAAGCAGTTCAATGACCATTTAATGCAAAAAATATTCAAGATATTACTGATAGCAACATAGGCAACTATTTATCTTGAAAGCTTAAAGTATGAAGCGAAAGGAAGGATGTGACGGTCAGCTATAACATAAATAAATATTTGTATACAATTAATTATATGACTAAGAATAATAAAATACTAGCGGCCCGCCCGCGGTTTCGCTCGCGTGAACTATGTTATTATTAATTTCTGTCTCCATGGATACGTCCTAGTGACGTCTATGCAAAATTTGAGACTCCTAGCATTTGTAGTAACCAAGTTTCATACAAACTTTCGACCCCAAAAACAACTCCTTAGAAGTTGAATATTACAAATTCCCGTCTTAGCGAGCACTTGTAGTTTCTGAGATTTCGTGATGAGTGAGTGACCTTTCGATTTTATAGATATAAGATAGATTATATTAGCTTAGGTGTTTTTGTTCTTTATGTTAAGTTATATATTTTTTATTAACTTTCTTCTCCATGGCATACGTTTACTGTAGTAAATGAGGACGAAAATTATTTATTGACAGTAGTGTTACCTATGCCAGTTAAGCAATGCAGTAAACGTTTGTACTTATTTTTTTTATTTTAGCGTCTCAGTGTTCATATAGGTAGTAGGAGAGGAGATAGACTGTAGTGATAAAACACCAATCTTTCGACTTTTCTCATTTATAGGGGTGTCCCAAATTTAACGCAAGATTTGAACCTAAGTGTTGACATCCCTAAAACAAAAAATAAATTTGCTGACCGTTTAGTGTTAGTAAAAATAAAGCATTAGTCGATCTTCTTTGTAGAACAGTATTTCAAATTACAAATTAATTTGATTTAGTTTACAATTAAAAATACACGTGAGTTCCAAGTCTTCTTTAAGCTTTCTAAATTCTGTCTAAGACTTTTCTTTGAGTTCGCTCTTTTAAATTTCTCAGTACTATATACTATTGGACAGAATTAATGTGACAATATTTATTTTCACACGTTGAAATGACAGACATAAATAAGTTCAGTAAACTTGTTTTAATTTGGTATCCTTTTAAGCCTTTCATTTCGATGATTCCCAAAATAAAAATCCAGATTATGAAATGTCATTTTATATGATAAACATATTAAAGGTTACCCATCTATTTATAATCTTGTTAATTATAGTTTAAGTATGTAAATGTATTATTGTACTTGTAATGATTTTTAACAAAGAAAGAAAGAAAAGAGAAAAGAGAGTTTTTTATAGCTTCACGCTGTATCCCGCACGCAGCAGGGTAGACACAAGGATCCTAGTGTTCAGTATCGTTCTCCATTTTCTGCTAAGTTCTTAGGGCATTATTTGTTCAGTGGGTAACTCAATGTCGGGCTTTGTCTCGACACCAAAGCGAAGGAATGAAAATATTAAATATTTCATTTCCTCGAATGAGAATTGAACCTACAACTTGTCTCGCTTAGAGGCTGGTGTTCCTCCGTCTTGACTGGTCTCGAAAACTTTAAAAAAGTAAATAAATTCGCTTACTCTTTTCCTGGCCCAGTAGTACGGTCTGTTAATACAATGGTTGTAGATTCTATTCCCGTTTTTCCCCGCTTTGGAGATTAGACAAAGTGCGGCGTTGAGTTAAGCCCCAGAGTTTACAATCAGACGCTGTCAACGATGGCATCAGTAATGATGTTCAATATGTAGTTTTATCTAGAACGAGCGATATAGAAAGTTGCAATAATGTAACTAGAGCATTATGCTAATATTGTTACTGTTTATACTTTATAATATCTAGTCATTTCATTTTTTTTAATTCTACTTTTGACATATATAAATTAAATAATTTTCATTAAATTCATATATGAGAAATGAGAGCCAAGTTCAATAAAGAATAATGCTAGTTCTCCAATTTGTCGACATCTAGATGGTCATGGTCACTAGGAGTGTGTAAGTCAAGCTCATATTTTCTATTATTCAAGAATATTATGTGGAAACTACCAAAACCTATACATGCGTTGTCTTAACTGACAAGGAAAAGCTAAATATTTAAAATTTTCCCTAAGTCAATCAAAAATCTTAATTTGATCCCCAAAAATACCAATAGGGATAGAATTATTCTTTTTGATGCACTTCTTATGACTGAGGCCTAGACCCAGAGTATTCTTATTAAGAATTCGACTTTGAAAAATATTAAAGGATTTCACGATTTCTCTTAACAATTTTAACTCATTATTTAAAACATTTATAATGTTACCAATAAAAATCATATACACATACAAATATATACACACATTTTTTATAAAAAACATTGTTATTGAAAGTTATTAAGTAAATTATACAGCTATAAAACCTGGTTTCCTCTGTGAAAAAGAAACAAGCTGGTTAGGCGAAGGCGGAATGGACTCCTTTTAAATAAAATAGATTAAGATTTCCACCAACAAAGGGTTTCGTATTTTATATTTACTTCACAACGACTCTTAGAACTGAGCGGGTTCATTTCAACTCTCTCTGCTCGCTCAGTCCTTTCCGCTCGACTATTTATTAGTGAAATACAATAACTCAGCTTACTCTTACGAATTAAACGTAGTCCTTAATGGGTCCGTTCCGCTCGCTGTAGAATCGGGGCTTAAAACCTTTGCACTCTTATAACGTACATAAATAGGTAAGACTTGCGTGGTAGAATGTGAATAAGCTACAAGTCTCTAGAAGCTCTGATGATCCTTATAACGGCAATATTTTACTGGTTCAGCTACTGGGTTACACGTTTTATTAAATGTTTATTGCATGTGGATTTCTTATATCTTCTTACGAGTTATTTACGATCTTGGACTATGCTGGATTTAATTTTGTTATTAATTTATAGCCTTGAGGCAGTCTTGGAGCAGTGACACAAGCCTGTGACTGTAGACGCGACGGTAGTGAGTTCGATTCTCACTCGAGAGTAAAAAGGCAGAGCGCGACGTTTAGTTCCGCCACTCAAAATGCAATGTCACGAAAACTCGGCGGATAGTAGGGGCGAAGTGTCTTATTTAGTACTAGGTTCCCTCTGCCCTGTTATATGCGGGATACAGGTGAAGCCTTTTATTAATATGTTAAACACTTCGCTATACTTATATTTCATTTTAGAGTTTTTCAATTTGTTAGTAGGTAGGTACTTATTACAAGAGATCTGTGTTATCTATTTCTTATTTTAAGTATCACAATAATAAAAAAAATAATGTTGAATCCAAAACAATGTAAAATCCCAATTTCGTCAAGAATTTAATTTTATCCTCAAAATATGAGTTTTAAACGACCGCGTACACTCAGAACAAGGACAAAAAGGGGAAAAATAAACAAAAAAATAATTAAGATAGAGATCAAACACTAGTCTCACTGTTTTTTAAGCCAATGACGTCACGATATTCGCAGTTCATAGAAGAACAAGGAGGCACGTTAAAAACCCGTGATGAAGCAATTATAATAAATAGCAATGACCGTCTTACTCATCTAACCATGGAAGTTGAATGAAAAACATTACTCATAAAAAGTCTTAATTCCTTATTTTTATCTTTTGTGTGTTTTAATGATAACTATTCTAGCGTATACTTTAGCGATGTTTAAGATGAATCTTTACATGCTATAAAGTATTTGTAAAAACACGCGATCGTTTATGATGCGGTTTTCGCTAATAGGCAGAGTGATTCAAGAGAATGGCTTAAACGTAGGTTTTTACGTTACATAGTTTTGTTCGTTTAAAGGAAAATAACAGAAGAGACATTATCGAATACATGAGGTTACTAAGTAAATTATTGTTGGAAGCTCCCAACAAGCAATGCCTCAAAAATTCGGTGTTAGGTGGGAAACGGAGTGTCTTAACATTAGGTTCCCCTAGGTTCCCTTTCCCAAGGTTCCCATTCTGCATCACATCTGATTGGTAATAACGGTTGAGAGTCGTGAGTAACTTGAGGTCTAGAAGAGTTCAAATCCCAAGCCTCGTCATTAGATTTTTCTAATAAGCAATTCTTAGTAACTACATGGGGTAAGCAGTAAGAAAATTTGCAGTATTGCTTCCATAATTTGAAATCCACGTACAGTTGTTCCAAATTAGTTGTCCATCTCGTACTAGAAAGTTGTGATAGTGGCTGTGTTCTCTTTTTGCGCCATTAAATATCTAATAGATCTACGTTTGTGCTCTATTTATTATAATAATATCTAATATGCATACTGACTGAACTGGTAGTACTAGCTTTACTGACAAGATAGTAAGTAACACACGTTTAAGGAAAAATAAAGCGAAACTTCTATAGTAACACTTTGTTTTCATATTTCTCTTTCTCTATGTATCTCTTTTTCTCAATGTGACGAGGGGAAAATGGACAAGCTGAAAATATGTAGAAGTTCAGCCCGCTGGAGTGCAGAAAAAAATAACTTTTCTGTTAACATAATCAATAGAAACGAGCGTTATTGCTTTATTTTTGCTGCATTATGTATGAAATTCGCCGCGTAATCAAAACTGTGGAAAAAATTACAGCTTAGATACATTAAAAAAATATATATATATATCAAAAAATCGATCCCCACTCGAGGGAATTAATTATTTTTATTAATATTTTAATTAATATGCTATGGCACAAAGACAAAAGGCCGGCGTTTAGTTCCGCCAATCAATTCCTCAAAAATTTTGGCGGAAAGTGAGGAACAGAGTGTCTTAACACTAGGTCCCTCTGCCTTCCTTGTAGTATACGGGATACAACGAACGCATTTTAAACCTAACTTCGTGATAGAGTGAAATTGGCAAAGTTCCGAAGCGACGAAAAATGCTTCCCATGTGATATCGATCTACGGTGGTGTTATTGGTGGGGGCGTCTAGTTTACCTGCTTGTCTACTTACTAGTTCGATTATACTAGACAAGTTATATATGGAATAGATAATAATGAATTAATTCTATTTTCTACTACTTCGCCTCAAAGCTTGTATATCTAAATATATAATTACATATTTTTCCAATATTCATACTTAAAATGCACTTTTACATCGACTTAAAGAGTCGGTAAGATGTGCTGAAAGGCACTTACTTAGGTGGTTCTTCCAATAATTGGTATGGAAGCCTCGGTGGGTGAGTCCGACTCACTCTACACTGGTTTTTGTTAAATATAATGTAAGTTCTTAAAATATAAAATCTTCCTTAAAAAATGTCAAACTCACTACTTCCTCGTGTACAGAGAAAGATTCACCAAATGGGCACATGGTTCTAAAAATAATTGACTAGTTTAGTTTCCGATGTTAAGCATTAGTTTCGCAAACATTTTTCTTACGATTTCCCGTATGAATCAGTTTACTAATTAACTATACGGTTCTTGTATGTGTAGTTTTTATAGAGATACAGTACCTACCGACCTTTAAGACCGGGTAAGGGCAAACGAGTCTGTAATACATGATGTTATCTAATAGATGTAAAGGTGATTTCTCTTATTTTCTTTTAGTATTCATCTTCCTGTTTCTTTTTTTTAGGTTCTTTTAATTATGTTTTATTAAATTAGATAAAAAATTATACGTTATTTTGTTAAAATTACTTGTAAAAGAGGAATATAAATAAAGAATATAAAATTTGAAAAATCATAAACCGAATATGGAATTTGGGAACTTAACAAAAAAAAATTGTAAAATATGCTGTTATTTTGTCGAATATAAAAAATGAAAAAAAAAATTATAACAATCTGCGTGCTGCAGCTGCAGTAGAGCAACGTTTCAAAGTAAACATGATGATTATGGGTTCGATTCCCACTCGAAGAAATAATAAATTATTATTTCCTCGAATTACTTCTTATTTCCATAAAATGAAATATCTTAAAAATGAAGGCGGAAAAGGAGTTTAGTGGAGTAGTAGTAGAGCTTTGACAGTGTTCTCTCCGCTAATCCTATTATGCAAAAATAAGCTGTATAACAAAAATAAAAAAAAATAGGTCTAGTATAAATATGTCTCGTCAAGTTCATTGACCTTTCACAGTAAACACAATTATTTAAACAATATACTTTTATAGTTAACGGTTTAGTAAAGATATCTTTATTTGACCAATTGCTTCAATAATCGAGCGTGAAAGTTGACAATGAATATTTGCTAAAATGCGGGTTTTACGTTAAGTAATAATTATGTCATAGAATATTAATATATTTTTGTTATATTTGTGTTGTCTCCAAAGTGGAAATTGGAGTTACAGTAGGTTCCAACAGGTTCCCAATTAGATTCTTTTGTACGCTTAGAACTCTCTCTTTGATTAGCTCTTGCTACTTCGCTAAATACGAAGACAAGGCTTATAATTGAATATTTTATTGTGGACTATTTATAGTAAATAGTTCGGCCTCCCGCAGCTTCGCCCGCTTGAACTTTACGAATAAAAAATATCAATATGACGCTGTATCCTGCACACAGCAGGGTAGGCAGGGGGAACCTAGTGTTAAGACACTCCGCTCCCCACTTTTTGCCGAATTCTGGACTAATCTTAATTTAAATCTTTTGGAATTACATTTTTCTTGCAAATATTTTCGTATGTATAATAGAAAAATGTTTAGTTATTTAATATCTATCTAGGTACAGACAGACAAAAATACTAAAATTATTTGCTTATGTTTTATTAGGTATAGTATAAATAAATGTATACACTTGAAAAAACACGAGGAACAGAGGATGGCTGTTGATAGTTGTGAGTTCGAGCCCCTCTCGAGTAAAATTATTTTCATTTCTCCGCCCCGATAGACGTTGAGTTACGCGATTTATTTTCTCGAATGGACAATATTGCTGTTTGTTATCTGAGTGACTCATAGTAACCATCTATATTTCATGATAAATATTATACTATTTATAAATTTGCCATTCTATAGTACACGGTTATTTTGAAATCACAGACAGATACTTCAATTTTATTTAAATGTACAGATTATAAAAACATTATAAGCTATAAATAAGATAATTGAAATCGAAAAATGAATATAAATAAATATACTTGAAGGCATCTCGTTCAATACTTAAATTAACATTCCATTGATATTTTTAAACGACCTAGACCCGGGCCTATTCATTTTTTAATACATACTCTTAAATATTTACAATTTTACACATTTTTTTTGTATGTAGCGTGAGATCATCAATGTATTTAACAACGCATTGCGTGACCGGTGCCTAGGCTAGCCAGGTCACGATAGCTGACTTCGCTCATAAGTTCTAAACATATTATTATTAAGTACTTTTTTAAATTGTATAGATATTTGCAGAAAAATACTGTAAATACCAGAATATTTTATTTTCCCTTGACGAGGCATTACTTTTAAGACATACGCCAGTGTGTGAAACGAAGTTAAAAAGCTGGAGACTATTAATGGAATGGCACACTTAGGAAAGAAAGATACTTATAAAACGTATAAAAATTTGAACGTAGCATAGCGGGACTTGAATCCGCGCCTCCTGTAAACCGACCAAGCGCTCTGAGCACTAAGTCATACGTTCTCATCAAGTTACGTTGAAATTCTTATACGCTTGTCACAATTAATGTATGTTATCATCTATATATATAAAATCGAAAGGTCACTCACTCATCACGAAATCTCAGAAACTGCATGTGCTAGGAATCACTTGAAAAGGAGTTACTTATAGGACATAGGTGCTCGCTAAGACGGGAATTTGCAATATTCGACTTCTAAGGGTATGAAATAGGGGTTGAAAGTTTGTATGGATTTTTTTAAAAATCGCCACTGATTTTTATAAGATTTGAAATTAAAACTCTTAAAATTATTTAATTGAACACGTGTTTCATGGTTTATTAGGATTCACCCCTAAAAGTGCAAATAAGCGGGCGAAGCTGCGCGCGTCCGCTAGTTACCAATAAAGAAACTGTTTTCAATGTTACTACATCTGATAACGTACAAACATCGGAGAGCCAAAATTCCCCACATAACGATTTTTTAATCAAAATTGATCGATTGATGTGAAGAGAACGTGTTCCTAAAACTCTTTAGTTCGATCTAGATTCACTATCCACCGCATGCAATGTTTTAATGCAGCTCTTTTTATCCTTCTTTCATATCAAGTAGCACATAACAGATAAGGCAAAGGGAACCTGGGAACCTAGCGTATATATTTCAAATATTAAAATAAAATATATAATAGTTGGTTTATACATATTATCTACTGCAAAGTACATAAAAAACAACAATTTAAAATATATATTTATACAGGTATATATATATATTTATACAGGTAGGTTTATAAGGTAGTGGTATAATTATATACCTGTCTACAAAAAGCACACAGCCAAATGTCTAATTCCGTAGTCAAGTGAGCGGAAAATTGAACAGATGGAATGGACAATAGTCGCGGGCGTATGTTTATTTTTTAAACGGTATTTTAATTTGTACTGTATTCTTATTTTCAATTGCAATGTCTCGATCGAAAGAGTATGGGTTCGAATTCCACTGTTTTTAATTGTTTCCGTTAGTAGTAGACAATTCTTAGTCCAGAACTTAGTCCAATTCTTAGTCCAGTTAAAATAATAAGCATTCCTTGTGGAAATTAGATATAATATGATAGTCATTAGTCCGTCTCAGTCCACGGCTTGACAAAAGCCTCTGCTAGTCTCTAAAATAGCATGCCACAAGCTCGATGTTCAGCTATTTCCTTCCAACTACAAGAGTTTTTAAGTGTTTTTATTATTTAACCCATTTTCCTTATTTCTGTACATTTAAAATGTCTGAATTCTACAAAAATTTTGAATTCTCCTTAAATATTCAACGTATAAACAAGTTATATTATGTGTATTGAATGTTTGAATGGATTTGAAGCTGTTCCTTTTGGATAGCGTCCAAGCGATTTAGCCAAGTCAGCCACTTATGTAGGCAGATCAGGTAATGTCAAAATTTGTTTACGGCTGTTGCAACTTTCTTGTTTATACCTCTTCGTAAGAAGCATTGGTACTCCAAAAATTTGATAAATGATAAATAATTTATATTTTTTATTTTGCTGTAGGTTTTTATTCTGAAAAAATATTTTTTTGATTCTATAGTAGGTGAAATAAAGTTATTTTAATTTTCCCCTCTCAATAGTCAGTAATCTGCTTAATTTTCGAGTAGTATGTTTTTTTCCAGCGGTACGGTGGATCCCGCATATAGCAGGGTAGACAGAAGGAATCTAGTCTTAATACTAAGTCAATTTTCTGAAGAATTTTTGGGACATTGCGTGTTGAGTGCTGGAACTCAACGCCGCGCTTTACCTTGAGAACGAAGAAATGAAAATATTAATTAACACTAATTATTTTTACCCCAGTTGGAATCGAACCCACAACCACCAACTGTGCCACGGCCCCAACTAATCAATATAAACGCACAATTTTCTGAATTCTTCCTCACTGACGTACCATACCACCTACGAAGACATAAGTCGATATGAAATTTAATACTACGTGCAATATAAAACACGTTATACGATCAGGCAAAGTGTTACATGACCTTTAAACTTCCGTAAAATGATGATGATGTTATTGGAGGCCGTAGTGGCGCACCGGCACAAGGGTGTGACTGTAACGCGACGGTTGCGGGTTCGATCCCCACTCGAGGAAGTGAAATATTTATTTATGTTTATTCGCTCTGGTGTCGAGGCAAAGCGCGGCGTTGAGTTCTGCCACTCAACACGCAAAGCCTTCAAAATCCTACTCTGCTGTGTGCGGGATATAGGCGCGGGCGCAAGAGCGCAGGACCGGACGGAGTGGCTAGCATTAGGAGAGGCCTATGTCCAGCAGTGGACTTTGAAAGGCTGATTCATGGATGGATGGAATATAATAATAAGCCTGGAACTCACTCACATGCAATACGGCGGATTTCAGCTGAAAAACGGAGAGTCTCAACACTAGAATACAGTGTGAAGGTAATATAAATAACGGTAGTACATGCTAATTCAATTTAATATAACAGTTAGATCCAAAGACTTTAAAACGAAATAATCAATTTAGTAAATGTCAGCACATAGTGTAATTGACTTTATCCCCATTTAATAATAATATAACGTTAATATATCAAGAGTAACGTTTGAAATGAAAGTATTTGATATTCTATTACGGCCGAAACTAATTTGGCCGCAAAAAACGTAGTTAGCATGAACCACCCACACTTGAAACTAGCACAGAAAAATGTGATGGCGCCGCACCCGCTGTACCTCTACCATGGATTACATTAAGCACTGGAACCAATTGAATTGTAATTCTAATAAAAAATGTGGAATTCTTTAAACGTTTTAGTAATTCTAAATTTTAAATAATTTCAATTGTTTTGAATTCTATTTCTAAATCTAAACATAAGTTTTTTATAGCTTCGTGCTGTGTGTAGGAGGGTAAGCAGATTGAGCTTAGTGTTCAGATACTCCTCTTCCTAATCTCCGCCGAATTCTGGAGGAATTACGTATTGAATGGCGGAACTTAACGCCTCGACACCAGAGGGAAGAATTGAAAATATTTAAATATATCATTTCCTCGAGTGGGAATCGAACCCACACGGTTTAGGCCCCTTACTTATTTGCTACTATGAGCTTACAATTATTTTAAATCTAAATGTATTTGAATGTAACAACGTTTTATATTATCGCTGCAATCATACGAGAATAATATTGATGGTAGAGGCATTTATTGAGGTCTCCACAGCCGAGCAAAAAACTGTCCAGTTAGACGCCGAAGGCAATGAACTGGTGAACGGGGACAGCCCACAAAAACCATTTGGGAAACGAAAAATGTGATCGCGTCTCCCAAATGCAGTTCACATGTCTAATGCTGTTTGGAAATGTACTGTTATATATTATTTTTTTTTTCTATATTTATATATTACAAATATCTTTAGGATCATTGGTTTAAATATAATAGATAAGGAGTTGGAATAGCTATTTTGCACTGACTATTGGGTTTTCTTATAACCACTTAAAAATATAACATTATAAGTATTTATTATAGCTTGTTCTAGACTGGAAACAACACCTCGACGAGCGTAATGTATCACGTCCTCTAGCTAGATGGGGTGACGATATTCGCAATATGGCGGGCAACGGCTGGATGCGAAGAGTTGAAGATCGAGCTCAGTAGTGTGCCATTGGAGAGTTGGAGTTCAGCAGTGGAAGAGGACACACTGATGATGATGATGATGTAAGTTTAATTTTGGTCTTTTAGATTTCTTAATATATTATAGTGGTCATAGTATTACATGGAAAGGGAAGAGACCAAGAAAGTGCAAATATGTCCTAACATTTAATGAATATAATTCTTCTTTCTTTTTTTTCAGCTTAAATGTATCTCGCATATAGTAAACTAGCGACCCGCTCGCGGTTTCACCCGCGTGAGCTATGTTATTATTAATTTCTGTCTCCATGACTACGTCCTAGTGACGTCTATGCAAAATTTGAAACTCCTAGCATTTGTAGTAACGAAGTTTCATACAAACTTTCAACTCCAAAAACAACCCCCTTAGAAGTCGAATATTGCAAATTCCCGTCTTAGTGAGCACCTACGTCCTATAAGTAACTCCTATGCAAAATTTGAGATTCTTAGCACTTGTAGTATCTGAGATTTCGTGATGAGTGAGTGACCTTTCGATTTTATATATATAGATTGGAATTAAATATAAAAAAGTGGATATAACTTTTTTATATTTAATTCCAATACTGTCATTCTTGAGATTCCATTTTGAAAGTAATACGGAAGTTCATTAGAAGCATCGTAAGAGTTAGGTAAAACTTTTTGGCTCTACAACGCCCTTTAAATTTTGTACGCATTTTAAATGTTATATAACCACACGATTATGGTCGTTTACACGAGTTAGGTGATTTATAGTTTCATACTATTTGTACTTTGGAATACGTAACTCTGGCTTTCTGATATAACTTGTCGAAAAGCAAATAACTGTTTGCCCATTATAAGTGGGTAAATAACTTTCCTCTTCAAAAGCGAAGAAAAGTGAATGATAAACTTCATTCATTTAACTTCGTTATCGGCAAAGTGGAAGAGAACGGAGTGTTTTAACACTAGATTCCTTTTGTCTCCCCTGCTGTGTGATGATACAGTGTGACGCTAAAAAATACTTCGTTAATTTATTATTTAATGTTCTATAATTATGATAGTATAGATTACGGTGACATTGTCTCAAGATAACTAAAGTTGGTTAACATGTTTAAATGTTTTATAAAAATTCTACAGCCTACAATATAAACTATTAAATATTAATATCCAGGCCACTCGTGGCGCAGGGACACAAGTCTTGTTGGCAAGGTCGTGGGTTCACTGGTCCACATGGGCGAGAGGGGAGCAGAGTTAGGACACTCTGCAGTAGGACACTAGGCTCCATCTGTTTCCCCTGCAACAAGCGTCTTCAAGATGCATAAAAAAAAGATGACACGTCTCCAAAACATCACGTCACGTCAATCAAACATCATCATTTCATTAATAGCTTATATTTCTAATAAACAGCATGGCTAATTACATGAAGGCCGTATTACCTTGAAATTAACAAATAAAACGTGACTAAAACGAACGAAGCGACGGTAAATCATCGTTTTCCGTTATTTAATACGGAATACAAGTTTAATTATGAATAACAAGATGGCACGAATTATTTGAATTTATAAACTTATAAAATAAACATTTTAATTGTTTTTGTTGAGACTGTAAAACCGACTGGTTGTGGGTTCGATTCTCTCTTGAGGAGATGAAATATTTATTTCAATTTATATTTCCATTTCTTCGCTCTGGTGTCGGCAGAAAGTGGGGAAAGGTGTGCACACTAGGTTCACTAGGTTCCCTCTGCCTACCCTGCTGTGTGCAGGATACAGCGTGGAGCTGATTTAATTTCTTTTACATATAATTGAGGCTACCTGACACACTTGCCCAAGCACGGGATCTTAAACGCGACGTCTGTTGGATTCCCACTCGGAGGAATAATTAATTATTATTTATTTCTTCGCTCTAGTTACAGGGAAAAGCACGGCGTTTAGTTCCGTGACTCATAATGCAATGCCTCTAAAATTTAGCTGAAAGTGGAGAACACTAAGTTTGCCTACCCTAAAGGTGGTATACTAAAAATAAACTAATAAGGTATACAGTCACTATTCTAATTTGGCCAGCTTCCCTTAGTGTTTTTATTCAAAAAAAGTAATAACATTTAAATGAATGTTGTTTGAACAAAACTGTTATAAATAACTGTTTTATTAAATTAGCTGGAAAACAAAAGCAATGAAGATTAGTGAGTAAATAATTATGTTTTACAAGCGGGCGAAGCCGCGAGCGAGTCGCTCGTACATCTATATATATAAAATCGAAAGGTCACTCACTCATCACGAAATCTTAGAAACTACATGTGCTAGGAATCTCAAATTTATATACTTATAGGACGTATAGGAATTTGCAATATTCGACTTTTAAGGGATTGTTTTTGGGGTCGAAAGTTTGTATGAAACTTCGTTACTACAAATGCTAGGAGTCTCAAATTTTGCATAGACGTCACTAGGACGTAGCCATGGAGACAGAAATTAATAATAACATAGTTCATGCGGGTGAAACCGCGAGCGGGCCGCTAGTAATATATATATTAAATTTCCAATCTTAGAGTCGGAAAAAACAAAGCATGTAAGTTCAGCTAACATGTAATTACCAAGGCGAGTTACGAAACAGTGAACGGTAGTGCATCGTCGTCGTCCATATTTGATTGTGATCGCTGCAATAACTGGCTTATACAAACATTTCCTATTAGTTTAACCATTAGCTCTTGTTTAAAATGGACGATCTATTTAGACACGTAATGTTCTAAGTTTGTTAAGTTTGTTAAGTTTGTTCGTGTGTAAGAATAGAAAGAGTTTTATAGGAGTGTAGGTTGGTGTCGAAATCGTAGTATGGTTGCAATGGAAACGTTGGCGTAATTTTTCGAAATTAACTTACAATTCATTGTATGAAAAAGAAGCTTCGTTTCGCAGTTAAATGTTTAATTAAAACATTGTTTCTACATTAACTCGTGTGGTGCTTTAATCTAAGATAACTTTAGATATTGTGTCTGAATGTTTCTTAAGGAATTTTATTTTACGAAATATTACCTATGGCCTGAATTTATAACTCGGTTTCAAGCCTGAGATCGATCTTGAGATGCCTAAGACTAATTTATTAAGAATTTCAGCATCCACATACTTTTAAGCACACATACATATTTTTTTTCTGAAAAGGTTAAAAAGAAATACACATTTTACTAAACAGTTGCTCATTCTGTAGGAGTTATGGCGTAAGAGCACAAGCGTGTGCCTGAAAACATGGCAGATTATGGGTTCGATTCCCACTCAAGAAAATGAAATATTTAATATTTTCACTTTTTCACTCTGGTATGAAAGTGGGGAGCGGAGTGTCTTACACTAGACACCCTCTGCCTGCGCTGCTATATGTGCGACACTAAAAAAAGGTGCTCCTTCTGACGCAAACAATCCTATTAGGAAAACTACTCAAATATACCTAACTGGTTACAGTACGGTCAACAAGTCTTGGCTCTGAAGTTTGGTTTTCCATGCTTTTCTGCATAGTTCACCCCTAAAGAAAATAACAAACACTAATGTCTTATTTTTGGTTACAAAATAACCATAAATATTTTCTTGTTTTTGAGTATTTTCTTCCTGAAATCAAATCTGCACAGCTATCTACAGCTAACTTATCGAGCCACAACTCGTCAGCCATACTATAGTAGTGTTAATCAAACACAACTCACGTAATTGATTAGCCTCTAAACTAGGCAAGTCACGGCAATAAGAGTCACCTTCGTTCGTCTTATACCATTGTCATAGTGTATTGTTTCATTCACACTTATATACTAACTATTTTGGAGTTCGAGGCAGTAGTGCTGTTTTCTCAAACTTCGATGTCGATTCTTAGGGTTGAGGTTGTGTAAGCAACACGTGTCAAGGAAAGTTGGCGAGGACCGGCTGACTTTAAAGTATAATATTTATTATTCAAATAATGAATAATGAAGAAATTATATTTTTAATAGACTTCAAAAAAGGAGGAGGTAACTTCGTCGTTTTTGAACCGATTTAGAAGATTCTTTCTATTTAGACAGAAGATGTTTCATGGGTCGGTCCTATGATAGGGAAACCAGTCTGATCATGGCATCTCAGATAAATCGAGAGTAACCTTCGAAAACCGTAGGGGCGCCTAGTGTGTATATATTTTTTTACATTAAGTTTTTTAAAGCACTATAAATTATTGAATATGAGCCAAAAGAGTGTATTGAAATCTTCAACGATTAATTCGCATAGATTTTTCCACTTTTTCGTTTACTGCTTGGAGTTGTTTTTTTTTGTTAAAGTTATTATTTCATTTAAAGGTCCCTTTCTTATTTTAAGATAATATTTGGAAACATCTTTCACACCTACCCAGGTGGAAAAAGTTTAAGAAATTGGCAAAATCATTGCATAGAAGAATATAATTTGAATCATATTGTTTATTTAGCCTTAACGCCATAGATAAGTTCATATATCTACTTTAATTCAATAATTATCATTTTGAATACGTAAGTACAAAAAATTACCATTTCACTTTATGTCAACATCCAAAAGCGTTTCTCTAAAATATATTAAAACGGAGAAAACTTACGTATTACGCAATAAAAGGAGTGTTGTTAAAACTATTTATTATATTTAGCGAATGGTAAAACGAAAGTACAAACTGAACACGACTTGTGACACAACAATTAGAGCCTTATTACGACTTACGACACAACAATCTGTTCTACTTACAAATAATGTGATAAAATATGCATAAGCTTTTATGATTTTAAGTTTTTTTTTAGTTTCACGATGTATCCCGTACAAAACGGATTAGGCAGAGGGAACATAGTGTTAAGACACTCCGTTCTTCATTTTCTGCCGAATTCTGGATGCACTGCATGTTTGCCTAGACACCAGAGCGAAGAAATGGAAATATAAACGTAAATAAATATTTCACTTCCTCGAGTGAGGATCGAACCCACAAACGTCGCGTTATAGTCACACACTTGTGTCGCTGCACCACGACGGCCAACTTTTATAAGTAGCACTTTCCGTAGACTTACAATCCTGAAATTGTAGGGAAGCCTCGGATGGAGAGCCGAGCTGAGAGCTGGAAAGTTCGCCCTTAACCGGCTAAGAAAAGGAAATGCATTGTGAAATAAGCGTCAAGGTAAACACAATCAAAAACAAATAAGTACTTAAAGCCTAATTTATGGCAAACAGCGATTAATAAATACGCATAATACTTAAAATTATGTAAATAATATTGAGTCAGATTTGAAATGTAGGTCAATCTGTAATTACATATCCACAATTGTATATTACCGCGAATGGTAAGAATATATGTGAATTAATATGAACGCCACAAATGATTGTTCTTTATAACAATCGTATTAAAAATCTTATAGCAACATTTTTAATATAACAGAAGTCGGTTAAACAAAACTAGTAAGAATCGTTTAGAAATTTCGCTCGGTTGTCAAGATTTGTGTTTAGGACCATATATCTGGCTTAAGTACTTTTACACAAAGGTACTTTCAAATTTAACAAGCCCATCTAGAATTAGACCTTTGTGATGCAGTGGAGTCGTGATGATTGTAGGTTCAATATTCACTTGCTGGAATGAATCGTTTTCAATTCCCCGGTCTGAAATGAAGTGTTTAAGCACTACGTTTTCTCCGCCTACCCGTGGTACTATATACCGCGTAAATGACATTATAAATATTTAAAATACTTATGTAAATGTTTTATAAACCTTTCCAAGTATATAAAATTTTCAATTAACTGTACAAAATTTCAATTTACCAAGCATTGTTACCCATATGATGTAATTAAAAATACTTTTTAATTTTTTTATGACACACGTGAAAGCAAATTGGCAGATTTGTATAAAAGCTTAAATAAGATTATCTTTAGTGCTCTGGTTTCATAATTGATTACTTCTTACGGTATATTCAAGTATTGGATTTTAATTAAAGTATTAGTAAGATATAGTAACATTTTATGTAATAACATTTTTTTGAGTTTGGAGGCTGGTGAGAGGCTGAGATATAGGGAGCTTGGGCCGCAAGTCCGAAGCACAGCTTCGAACAGCAACGAGATGAGCCCGATTGAACCCGCATCCCGCGATGCCATGTAAAGCTAACTTTTTTCCACCAAGAAGAAAACAGATTAGTTTAAAAGCTAACACTTTTTATCTCATCCACAGTCAACTAGCAATACCATCTAAAAATATTATTTGAATAAAATATATTTTATTTATTTATTGTTTATCAGTTTATTATTTCTTCTCTTGAATTTAAATTAAAAAAATAATTATTACAATTAACATTAGGGAAGTGATAATAATAAATAATATATGTATATATATTTCTGAAGTTAAACTATTGTTAAGTACTTATTTAACATAAAATACCTACCTGGGTGGTAATTGCTAAGAGCCTGTAACTCTGCAATAAGACGAACATTATACTTCACTGTATTTTAAGTAACTACTTACTTAACGAAGTTCAATACCCGGCAATGTTCAAGGATACGTGACCACAAACAACTAACAAGACAAAAATTACTTATTGTTATATTCAATATTTATTCTACTCTAGCCACATACATGATGCACGTCGTTTTATTTAATTTAATATGTAGACATTGTTATGAGAAAATATAAGAAAATACAAGCAATATAATATATAGGTACTTTTTAAAAAAATATTAATATATATTTTTGAGAGTTAGTAATGTTTTTTGTGTAGGTAGTAGGTTCATAAGGTGGAGCCTTATGAACCTACTACCTACAGTTCACCTACCACAAGTCTGTGTTATATTAAAAAATATTATGTGATTATTAATATTATTTAATAATTAAAATATACATTATAAATAAAGAAAATAAAAAAGGCTAAGTAAAAATAAGATTTATTGGTTAATATAAATTATTATATTATTATAATATTAATTGGTAGGTATATATATGTACCTAAGTTATTACTGGCTGTTTACATTTTTATCCTTTCTGACACATTTTTTTTTCTAAACGTCAAATTAATTGTCAACATCGACTTACTAGTTTACTAATATAATTATGAATATTACGTATAATTGATGAATATTACTACCGTACATTATATAATCCATAATCCACTATTATTTTTAGTAAATTTTATTAGACCTGAAAAAGAGTTTTAAACAGAAGAATAAAAACATTGCTTATTTAAATGGCAAGAGCAGCGAGAATTGCATTAGATATGGCGTTAGGTGCGTAAGGTTTAAGTAAAATCTCAAAGAAATTTTGCAAAACAAATATTTGCACAGTATTTGATATAATAATATTTGAAAAAAACAAAATGAAGTATTATTTTTATATTCATAATTGGCACGTTTGTTTTGCAGTTTCTCTGAGAGTAGTTCGTCCAGTCGTATCAAAGTTGTGGCTTTCAGCAAAAACCGCTGCACAAAAAACTGCAATAAAACCTTTGGTATGTAATATTGTAGTGGAAAAGACAGAATACGCTTTAGATATATTAACCGACAAATTGATATTGGTGATGACTGCACTCCGTGATCGTCAGCTACCTAAAGAGAAAATATATTTAGAAAAGGAATTAGAAAAAATTAAAGAAAGAATATCAAAGACAAAATGTTAATTATTTACTTATCAAATACAAAATCTTTGTTCGGAAATAAATAACAACAAATATGATTTATATATAGTAAAACAAATTACAACAAATATAATTTTTACTTTAAACGCTGGGCGACCAGCCATTACTTACATACATATACGGGTACTGGTAATGGTAATATATATTTTTTCTATTTTAGAAGCAAGCAAATCGTTGAGATCAGCTTCAGTAATGTCATGGCAATATTTAAAAACTGAAGCTGTACCGCCTATGACACTTAGTTTTTTTCATGGCCCGGGCGGTAAAAAGTTAGAAGACATCGTCTCACGGACTACTAACAATTTTATTGCTGGAATTGAAAATAAAATTAAACAAATGGAACTTGAAAAGTTAAAGGAAATTCAACGTAAAGAGGCGGAAGCCAAACTTTTACAAGAAAAAATCAAAGCAGAAGCGAAGCGAAAATCTGAGGAGGCCAAGAAAGAAGCAGCTAAAAAAATAGCTGCAAAGGATAAGGCTCAGCTCAAAGCTAAGGCGTCAAGTGCTCCAGAAACGAAAACAAAACAAGCTGCTGCGGAACCTAAACCAAAACAAGCTGCTGCAGAACCTAAATCTAAACAAGCTGCTGCTGAATCTAAACCAAAACAAGCTGCTTCCGAGGCTAAACCAAAACAAACCGCTGCAGAAGCTAAACCAACGAAAACTGCTACTGATAAAAAAAAGAAATAAATATAGGGCAAAAAAATAATACCACTAAAAAGCAAATAATAAGATAATAATTTTAATTATATCTTATTGTATGTACGTGGTTATAATTACATTATTTGAAGGTCTTGTTGAATTGTTATATTTTTTCACGTTCTCTTCGGAAGGATGCTTACAAATAAATATAGAAAACGCTAATTGTTTATAATCCAAATTTTAAAAAATCCTTGGGTGGTCGTGTTTTGATTATAAAAATTATATATGCGTCCAGCGGGACTCTGAAACTTTATGTATTATACATTTAAAGCCTAAGCACATAAATCACGTCATATTTTTGTTTATATTGACGTTTTCGTTTTTTAATATATAATTACAAACATATAATATGTATTCGTATATGTAAATAACAATTATATAATTATCAGCTACACTAAATGTTTTTTTTTATAATTTACCTTATTTTATAATGTCAATATATTGTATATCTTCGTTGTCCGTTTATCTGTCTGTCCGTTTTTCAAAGTCATTTTTCTCAACATCTCTTGGAGGTATGAAGCGAAAACTAATATAATTATGAAAAAGTGAAAACTGTACAACAGTGAAATAAATGTAGGAAACAGATTTATAATTTATGGGTATATTAAAAAAAATTGCAAACTTACATTTGTAGTTCTTTTAATAGAAAATTAATACCGCAAGCTTATTTGTCATCTTTTTAAAGTTTTTCTTCTCATTCACCTATAATCATGAAGTTTGTACAGAAGACATCGGCGAGCGAGTCCGACTCTCATTTGACAGAATTTAATTTCCACCCCTTAAAGAACCATAAAAAGAGGCATCATTTTCTGTAATAATACACACAACACAATTTTATTTTAAGTATTTTCAATTTATCGTACATGTTTTTTCTGCTAAGTTAATAGAGGAAGTTCAATGTCGACAATTGACCCAAGGCTATCTTTTGCAAGCTAGAAACCTAGGGACAACTGTCATCAAAAAATAAATAAAACTGCTTAAGCAATATTACCTTTATTAATTTTCTTTACTTTTAGATGAAAATTATAATAATGTCATCTTGAGCACACGTAAATTTAGGTCCCAGTGAGGTCGAAATATACGACCTTGTGATATTTGTCGAATATTTCGAAAAAGTTTACACTACTATTGTCTATTAAAATATAAAATCTCTAATGTAACTAATTAGGCAAAGAAAAAAATATATCAGTCAAATATAAGCGTTGATATATCTCGGTAATACATTTATATAAATTATTCGAAATAAATTAATATCATGGCTTCAGGTGTTCACATTGCAAAATATGCCAACATTCTAAATAGTAAGATACGTTGCTGTTTTTACTTTTGTATATAATTTTGTTTCCCCATTAAGTAAGCATTACAAAATGATTTCTAAAAAATATTTTAATTAGGATATAGGATGAACATGTCTAGCCTCATAAGCAACGTCTTTATACCTGCCTTAAGAGAACGTCAAAATGAAATAACTGAAGTAATAAAAGAAAAGTCATCAAAAATATTACCAACGGACATAGCGCAAAAGATGCGTGCAGCTAAAGGGTTTTATAGACTAGAAATGGCTCCACCAAGCTTAGATGAGAAGAAGGTATCTTATAGTTGTTACTGAACTTATTTATATATATTACTGCTATTTTTTATCACACATAAAAAGCTAAAAAGCTTAGCTACCTTTTTCCAAATAGGTCACTGGAATAAGTGACCGTCTGGGAACACCGCGTGTAATTTAGACGACGACTTAGTAACATGCATTGGCGTTCCTGCGGCATTTCATGTAGATAGAAAGGGTTTACGCTGGATTTTAATTTGGTAGAGTCATAGAGTCCACAAAAAAAGGAAAAGTGTTAAGGCCATATTAGAAAGGCAATATAAAAAAACATAGACACTATATTTTATTTTAATCTATGAAATGCATAACTTAGTAGGTGCAATTAAAATTTCATTGGTTTCAGCAAATGCTAGAAGATATTGCACTAGTCAAGGAATTTATCAAAAAAGGTTGTTTCAAATATATTACTGTTAGACAAGCCTGGTTGATGTTTTTAGTTTGCATGGAGATAGGGTTATGGTTTTTCTTAGGTGAAACAATTGGAAAATTCCATATTGTTGGATACAAAGTTTAAGAACTTGTCTTATACTTGCTAATATTGCATCTTTGCTTAACGACGTAGTAGATTTTTTATCAAAGAATAAAATAATGTTATGCGAATTAATATGTTCCATTTCTTTTATTTATTGTTATAGATATTTGTAACATTAAAATCAAATCAAATCAGCCTCACACTGTATTCCACATACAGCAGGGCGGGCAGAGGGAGCCTAGTGTTAAGACACTCCGTTCCCTATTTTCCGCCGAAATCTGGAGGCGTTGCATGTTGAGTGGCGGAACTCAACGCCGCTCTTTACCACGTGTAATGGTAGCAAAGCACAGAGAAGAAATGAAAATATAAATTTAAATAAATGTTTCACTTCCTCGAGTGGGGATCGAACCCACAGCCATCGTGTTACAGTCACACCCTTGTGCCACTGCGCCACGACGGCCTCATTCATTGTAACATTATAAGTGAGTGTTTTGGTATACCTTTTTGTTATATGAAACTATTTTTTTAAAGTTTATGCAATTGATTCTACGGAATTTTCTCACTCTCTACTTAATAAGTAGGAGTGAATGTGTGCAAATTTTAAGTGAACTGATACTTATTTCCATTTCTTGATTTCTTAAGATTTAATAGGATTAAAGTGCGATATAAAATCGAACATCTAAATAACAGCAACTTAAAATTAGTAACATGACAATTCAGTAATAGTTTACGACAAAATTCTTTCCATTTTTTTTGTCGAAAAGGTTGATAGTCTGGGAGTCTTTTCTAAATGTTACTCAACATGGGGGTACCCTATGTACTCTTTAAAGTTTAAAAGCAAAAGTATAGACTACTTTATGATTACGGCGAGAGCGACTACATACTTATTTAATTCTGAAATGTGCATAAAAATTAGTAAATTATTATGAATTTGTATTTATATAAAAATCACATCTGCAATATATTACTTCACACACTAGTAACTAGTAAGTAGATAATAACGGTTGTAAGCAACTGTATTAGGTTGAATTACTGTAAAGTCGCTTGCCTAGAGAACTCAATTTTAGATTTGCACTCGTCTGTTAGTAAATGAACTTTACATTTACTAACAGACTGTTAGTAGCGGAGGACGTATTGCTTTTTAAATAAAAATATCATAGTGAATCATAACTATTAATTTTATACTGAAGTAGTAATAGGAAAACTTTCGCATTCATTGTAAGTTCAATGTCATTTGTAACTAGAACGACAGATAAGCAAAGTTGACGGCAATTTTTTTTAAAAAATATATATATTTGACAAGTGACAACCGAGCTTTCAAAATGGCGTTGAAGGTGCAATGCGGTGTTTCCGCGGAAACGCGAAAGCGAGAATCATGATTGAAAAACGCCAAATAATTTATAAAAAATGATAGTGCGTGTGTATTGGAAGTGTTTGTTTTGAATAAATCGCCTATTCTATCCCTGTGATTTTTGGCAACCAATTTTATTCGTGTTTTTAATAAGTAATGTTGCGGCGAGTTAATTTTTATTCAATATGCATTGCGTTTGGTCTCAGTGTTCTTTTAATTCTTGCTGGAAGTCGGTATACAGATAACGCTAATTACCGTCCATCTCCTGAGAGCCGGAGAAATATTAAAAACTTTGTGAAAGATGAAGTTTTTGATGACAACTTGATGCAGATGATCCCCACCATACCTTATGATGGTTCCCCTGATATTGAAAAAATATTAAATAAAACTAGAATAAAAATTAAACATGAATTATGGGGCTATAACTACACGGTATCTGGAGTCCAAAAATTAGAAGACTTACTTATGGAATCTGGAGGACAGCCTTTGAGGAGCTTAATAATATCTACATGGAGATCTGGAACAACTTTTCTAGGTGAAGTGTTGAATGCAGTCCCAGGAAATTTTTATCACTATGAACCATTTTTAAACTATGGTATTGTCCAAATAAGAGGAACTCCTGAAGCTGATAAAGCCTTAGGTACAATGAAAAAGATGTTCCAATGTAAATATGATGGTATGGAAGAATATTTTGAGTATGGAAAGACTCATTGGCACCAGTTTAGCCACAACAGCAGACTATGGGACCATTGTAAATATAAAAAAGAACTGTGTATTGATGCCAATTTCACTTCTAGGTTTTGTAAATTATTCCCATTTCAAAGTATGAAAGTTGTTCGTGTGAGGTTACGTCTTCTTAAGAAACTATTACAAGATAAAGAGTGAGTATTAAAATATTGACAATTTAATATGTATTCAGTATCATAATTTTTGCTTATTATTTTTTAAATATATATTTTATTCAGACCCAGAACTTATTTTATAAAAATAAAACTATTACAATAGAAATATTTATAATTCTCCACTAATATAGTCTTATAATTCTATTTAAAAAAATAAATAAGTACAACCAAACTGTTACACCACTGTATAATTCCAGGCTTAATTTGAAAGTTATTTTGTTAATTCGGGATCCTAGAGGAGTCATGCAGTCTCGACAGCATCGTAACTTCTGTCAGCCATCACCGGACTGTTGGAAACCTGAATTGCTTTGTGCTGATATGATCAGTGACTATGTAGCAGCAGGACGGCTTTTACAACAATTTCCTAACAGGTTTATGTGAGTAACCTTACTTTACAAAATAAACCAAATTTTCAAAAACTACATTCTTCATAGAAATACACTTTTTTTGCTTTACTCTGTATCTTGCATAGACCAGGATAGGCAAAGGGAACCTAGTATTATGACTCCTTTGCCCACTTTCTTCCTAATTTTAGATATTGTGTGTTAAGCAATGGAACTTAATGCTATTAAAGTGCATATAATGTTATTAAAGTGAGGATATAAAATTAATTCATTGCCCTGATTGAGAATCAATCCCACAACTACTGTCTTTTCCATTCATATAAAAATATCTTGGATGTGTATTTTTAAATTATTAATTTATAACAAATCATTAAAAAAAATATTTCTTTAACAATACAACACAAAACATGTTTGTTATAAACTAAAATTAAACAATATAATTAGATTGGCTGCACTCGGCAGGTATTATAATGTTGGCTCAAGCCCAAATATATTTTAGCTAGCTGTACACTTTTAGTACTGCAGTATCAATGAGGCACATCCTTCACACATGTGGGACATGTAAATAAACACCAATATGTTTATGAAACTGATATATTGGGCGTCCATGTGTTTGTGTGAACCATTTGAATATATTGAGTTATTATCAAGTTGACACCAATTTCAAATGTCGCTGAATGCAGTGGGTTTTATAATCTCACTTTATTTAATCTTTGTGTTTTTGATACTCTTTAGTGTGATCAAATGCTTTTATTGAGGATAATGTATTATATATCTTTGTACTTACCCAGAGATACAGAGTTTAACAGAGAAACAAACATTTCTTTTGTCTTACAGGGCTCTACGCTATGAAGAACTAGCATTGAATCCAAATAGTACATCATATGGCCTTTTAAAGTTCCTAGGTTTGGGTGTAACACAATCTATTGATGAGTTCCTCCATTCACACACTAATGTTGAAGTGGCCGGTGTCAGTTCCACATTCAGAGTCTCCCGAGATGTGCCTTTCAGATGGAAGAATGTTCTAGATTATGATTATGTGGAGGAAATACAAGTGAGTAATGTATATATCTTCTGTACTAACAACTAGTTTAATTTAAATACATAGGTATTCATTTATTATGCGTAACTCTTAATTATATCTATCAATATTCTTATTACATCGGAAATTCATTAACATTTTATATGCTTAGTGTGGTACAGTGGGTCTTGTGATGATGTCAAAGTGTTTTTTTAATGTTTTAAAAAATAAAAATACTTTAATAAAATTTGCTTATAAGCACTGCAAAAATTTATTGATCATATAGCGTTTTTACATAATTTTTTAATCATATATTTTTTCGACCTTGAATTAAATGTTCGAAGTTGTAACGCAAAGAAATATTTCTATTTTTGTTTACATATATACAGTTATATACTTATCATAATTAGAAACACAATATGGCCGATTGTTCTAATGATTCTAATTTTTATTACGCGTGTCTAAATTTTAATTCGCGTTAGTGAAACTTGCGTAATGGTGTGATAGCGTATTTGTGGCCTCGAGCGATAGTTTTTATTATTTCGTTAAATATTCAAATGTATTAACTAATTAATATTTGAATAATTAACACCGCCATGAAATGATAAGAGGAATATTTTAGAAATGTCGTTAGAAATATTTAAATTAAAACGTTGAATATTAACTAAGTTTTTTTTTAAATCGTCGGCATTTTTCTATTTCACCTTTTGCTAGTCTCATTTCAATAAGCCCATACATAATACATTTTTGGTTAAGTTTTACATTAAGTAAATTGAATAAGAAAAAATTAAGTTCGAATAAAAAATAACAAAAATAAAATCATTACGATGCCTTTTATACGTGACGTGTTAAACTGTTATATTACATTATACAATTAAAAAAATATAAAGAGATTTAAATATTATTTTGTGTCAGCCATTTTTTTGGTTAACAGCAAAGTGCGCAATTTTCATTTATAAATTCAACTCTTATACAAACAATACAGAATGCTTATAACAAGGTCGCAACTCGTTTGAAGAGAACTCGAGGGCGAAGGGCGCTTGATCTATTTTACCTATAGAATATTAAAGATCAATCTTTTACACCTGTCGACCTGCTAAGTTTTTTTTTTCTTATTATAATAGTTGTTTTTCGCGATTTTATAAATATGTATTGTAACTGAAGAAACTGAGTTTAAATATATTTAAAAAAAAATTAAGTGTTTTTGCACACTTAGGACAAAAAAATACTTATTTAAAAAACATATGAAAAAATGTAGCGGGATTCGAACTCGCGCTCTTTGAAAACGTTTCGAAAACGGTGCGTTTGGATTTATATATTTTGAATAAAATGTACCTAATTAGTTATTGTAGATATTCACATGGAGTTTATTTTTCTTTGTTTTAAAATATTGTTATAACAACTCGTTATTTTCATAGTCAACATGTATTTATTTAACAGACTTTGTTGTCCATTGCCAACTATGGCATCTAATTATAGATGACGATTTTCTTTTAAAACTGCATTTGTTTAAAACAAATAATTACAGTCACGGTTTCTTCATTAAATAAAAACTTATTTAAATTTTTGAAAAAAAATGTCACATGTTTTCCAAACTAACTAACTCATTGTTTAAGTAGTCTTTTTTTATAATTTTGTATCTCTTTTTAAAAACAATAGTTTTAGCTAGGTACTTGTTTTTATTTTTTCAGTAGTTTTTGTATTATTTATTAAGTAAATAGTTACATTATTTTCTTTGGTGAGAAAAGCGCACCTGTAAAATCCGCCACTCTACATCTAATGTCTAGAATTGAAGCGGAGAGTGGAAAACGGAGTGTCATGACACAGTGTCCTCATAAAAACGAACAAAACGTGTATCTTTTCATTTCAATAATACCTTTTTTTAGCTCAGTTTTGACAATTCTTGATTCATGTTAAAGGCGGAAATCAATAATGCGTAAAAAATGGAGGAAGAAATGAAAGTATTAGATATTTCATTCCTCCGAGTAGGAATCGAACTCACAACCGTTGCGTTTACAGTCGCACGCTTGTGCCCCTGCACCGTGACGCCCTCAATAATATAAAATAATTAAACATTCCAGATGACTTGTAAAGAAGCCATGTCCTTATGGGGATATCGCAACGCACACAACGCAACGCACATGGCGAGCAACGACTTTAACCCTTTAGATGAATACGTACTCACCCAGTGAAATGTTTCGTTATTTTTATTATGGATAACCAGTGTTGGATGGATTTTTTAATTTCCATAAGGTGTGTTTTTTAATCTAAATTATTAGTTTATTATTATAAAGAATTAAGAAATAATCATCAATTTTCCACTTTTTACATGTAGTAAAAATATTGCATATTATTAAACTGAAAGACAGCAACTTTATTAGGTATAAATTTAAGTTATACATTCTCTTATCCCGCATATAGCTGAGGGAATCTAGTGTTAAGACACTGTTACCCACCTTTCACCAAACTTTTAGGCAGAAGGATGAAAATATTAATAATTATGAAATGTTGTTTCATTATAATATTACAATTATAAATTCGCACAAAATTAAGAATTATAATTTTAATATGTAAATGGTATATGAGGCCAGTCGTCATGCAGGAGCACTACCGTGCGTTTGTAAAGGCGACAGGTTGTGGGCTCGATTACCACTCGAGGAAATTACAATCAAATATTTAGATTTCTTCGGAGATAACCGGGTAAAGCGTGGCGTTGAGTCCCGCCATACAACACGCAATGCCTCCAGAATTCGGCAGAAAGTAAAGTAAAAATTCAGGGTGTTTATTTTCATTTTATAATATTTAAAATTAGCTACTTTGTAATACTAATACTATTTGTTTCTTACATATCTTTTTTTTTTTTCAGATTCTGTGTAACAATCTCCATTCTTTATTAATAACTAATTAAGAACGGTAAGAAGAGGCATATAATAAAAATTCAAGAACAGTATTAAATATGAAATCTGTCTGAGAGACAGTTAAAAGTGAAAATGCAAAATTTTAGTTATTATGTGTATTAAGAAAACAATTAACTTTTATTTAACTTAAACCAATTGACATTTATTTTATGCAGACTGACATCATTTTGACATAAAACACAGGCTATTAAACTATATATTATCTATAATAATGTAAAACCATAGACAATATTAGGTCGATTTAAATCAATAATAAAAACATCAAAATGTCGGTCAATATTACGAATGCTGATTAGAATAAATGATAAACAATTTAACATCTTAGTTATAGAGATGTATATATTGAATTGAATGAATTTCTTATACTATAAAATCTTTTTTTTTTGCATTAATTATTAGGTATAGGCAGAGTGAGCCAAAGTGTTAGGACATTCCGCTCCCCATGCAGCGCCCAATTTTCGTGACATTGCGTGTTGAGTTGCGGAACTCGACACTTGAAGCTGTCTTTCAACTTCATGTTTTATATCATAAGAAATTCATACAATACTCTTAAATGAGTCGGGTTGTGTATACACAATGGGTGTGTTATTTATATCAAAACGTAAAAGAAGGACCAGTAGTTAGGTGTTGGAATTACTTGAGTAAATTTTAATTATATTAAGTAATTTTAACACTTTTTCCAATGCATAAGCTTAGGCGAGTACTTGTTAATTTTAGCACTCACGGAATTGATGAATTCGATGCTTCCAATTTAGACACTATTGTAGTTAGTATTGTATATCTAGTTTTTTTGGTCTTGTCTATGGAAAACTGGGATAATCATGTATGACGACGTTTGCTTATATATTACTTTTCAAAAGTTACGTTGACTTTTTTCCACATTGACTATACATAGTCTTTCATATTAGGATATTATTATAAAAGTAAGTTCCTAAATACAACGATAATATTTTAAATAATTGATAGAAATATTAAATTTTACCTTTTTATTAATTTGACTTTGACCATAGACCATATTGACTCAGTTTCTCATAGACTAGTCTAACCAAATTGTACATACATAAGTCTTCGCAATAGCACCGAGGCTTTAATATAATTATGTCGCCTCATTACGAATGTAACTCTAACACCAACACGATGAAGTGCCTCAGTTTATATGAACGTGTACCCAATACAAACTAATTTGTATTATTTTATTTGTTACTTTTGTAATATGATCCCTGCAAGGTAAATTGTTTCAAATTAAATATTGAAATATGATATTTATATGAATTTTATGATATTTTTTCTATGAATTTGATATCTGTGTCTTAATACTAGACTCATCTGGATATGAAAAAGATATAGTGAGTTATAATTTATAATCGTTGACTACAATACAAAGTCAAGTAACGTCAGCTAAATAACATTAGCTTGTTCACATTTTTGATGTTATAAAAATTTTCTTTGTAGTGTCAACAACAATTTCTATTTTCTTTATTATGTCGTGCTTATCTTACTCTTCTGTTTCTAATTTGAGTGATTGACGCACAGCCGAAACTACTACATTTTATAGCCCACGCAAATGGAATTGTGAACTTCTTACCAGAAAACTGAATCAAAATCTGCGTTTAAAGTTCTTCTAAATTATAGCAATTAACCTTACAAGGAACATATATCTTATTAAATATATAAATTGTTATAAATCCAAAAATACGTAAAACACGTAACGTGCACAATCAAGGCTTCCTTATACATACGTATCGCCGGCGTCAGTGTAGGACCTTTTAAATGCATAAGTACGTTTTTTATAGTAGACAGTAAAAACTGCTTTGAGAACGACGTGAATATTTTAAGAAGGTTCTAGATTCTACTATTTTATCAACCCAGCGTGCTTATAGGCTAATTTCTTATTGCACCATTGGATAAGACGAATACTACATTACAAATACAAATCATTTTCACTGAAAAAAAAATTGTAATTCCACGGATCTACTCTGACGCTGACGATGTATAGACGCACTGCAATGTTTCCTAATAGCGTAAAGTAGGATTAAAAATATGAATACATACAAGGGGTTCATGGGTAAATGTATATCCGTCCATGTGGTAAAGTTACTAAACGTGACGTATAGCCCCAAATATATTTATAACCACTCTCCGTTTTTTATCATCATTTGAAAAGTTTTAACAACTTTAATCTTCTATAAATTGATATTTTGTGTACAAAATCTAAGTTGATCTAAGATGTCGCAGTGTTGCCATTTCTTTAAAATATTTCAAGTATTTAATGATTAAAATTTTATCGCAATCTAAAATGATTAACTGTATACAAATAAGAAGATATTTATTGAAAACTTAGTGGGAAACAGTGCTTTAAGTCGGTTTTAAAAACTAAACGGCGAATGGAATTCATACGCCCTTTTTTTTCGTCATTTTTAAGACTAATTCCATTCATTGTTAGATGTCAATTGAATTACGATTTGTGTGTTGGAAAATATCGATTATTATCATTCATAATATATTGTAAAAAATCGATATCTAGAATTAATCTATAAGTAAATATGCTCAGTGGTCATATCTCGAGACGCCTACACGCGTATACGTTTAATCTCGCAACAATATTAGCACTTATGGACGGTTGTAGGTACCGTATTTTGTATGAAATAACAATTTTATCGCGTTAGACTTAAGGCTATATTTAAAGAGAAAAAAAAAACAAATGGAACTAACGTAGTGAGAATTCATTAAGTGCACTTCATTGTAAGGCGTTTTAAGACTTTGTCTATTAGAAGAGATAGAGAGAGAGTGAGGGAGATAGAAAAACACGTGGAAGAGAGATAGAACATTTGTGAGTGGCTAGTTTTGTAGTACACGTGAATACCGTAGTATAGCTTGAACGTACTCGGTCTGCAACATTTTGACGAGGAATTGTTTGTGTGATATTTTTAAATACATTATTTTAGTGCAGTTATTATATAATGCAGTTTCGTTAATATATCGTTGAAGTAGGACTTCCATTATTTGTGTCCAGCTCACATTGTTATATACACTGACAAATATTATATGTAATTAAGATGCTTTAATCGACAATTTTAAAATAATGTATATTACAATATTGTGGACTAGACGCGTGTTCCGAATTGCTTATTTTTTTTAATATTTGACAGATACATTATAAAATGCCATTTTCAGTAGCAATATAGATTATGACATTGTAAAAATAACAGATTGCAAATATAAAGAAATGGAATGACTATATTGAAGTAAGTATCAGAAGCAAGTCATTTATAACGCCTTGTAAAGAGACTTACTTATTCCATTTTTTTGTCTTGTTAATGGTGTTGTAGGATTAGCCAAATACGGATGATAATAAAAATCGATTATACTTCAACAATTCATATGTAATAATGTAATTGCATAAAAACTTATAAAAGCAAAGCAGGTTACCTCACAGAACTTCAGTGCAATTGTTCTCACATTGACACGTCTTTTAAGACCATTAGCAGTCACAAAAATCGATTTTAGTAAAATTGACTTTATTTATGGAATTTGAGTTCAATCGTGCATTATATCAATTGAGCTTTAAGCGAAATATTCATGGCGATTTTTGACTGCCTACATAATAATTTATGAGGGTTAAAATTGTGTCGTTTTTTATCTACATACCAACACCAATTCTATTTATTTTGCATTTCTTTGCTAGCCAAGGAAATGTTTTACGCTTTTTGGACTTCGTCTTATTAATACAATTTGTTTATTACTTCAAAATACTGAATGGTACACTTTGAAATCTTTACTTTTATTACTGCAAAGCGACAAATTTTAATCCTCTAAAATGGAAATATTAGTTTTACGAATCAATATGTAATAATCGTAGCATAATTGCGATATGTATTGTCCATATTGCCTTATATTAATATAATAAATACACATGTCAATAAACCATCAATTAATAATTAAGAAACATGCTTCCTGTTAGATCTGACAATATAAATATTATGTTATGCCTTAATAAAATATTATAAATAGTTAAGGTTATGCATGCTAGTGACTATAGATACAATAATAATAATAATAATAATAATAGTGGCTCTGTCTCATAAAATCACAGTATAACAACATATGGGACATTTCGTACGCACAATTTTTTATATTCAGCCTATTTAGCGTAGCTCTAGTACTAGGTGTAAGGCAGCCAATGAAACAGTAACGTAACGCAAGTATGATATAATTAATAGTTTTAATTAAAGTTTGTTATTGAATGACATAATTAAATTAAACAATTATTTATTTGATTTAGATTTTTTGTGTATTTTTTTAATATTTCAAGCTAAAAATTAAATTGTACTATATGATCAATTGAATAAAGACGCAAATTAATGAAATGCTTTAAAAACTAATGTTAGATAACAACATAAGATATTAAATGTTTATATCGATATAAACATTAAGAATTAAATGTATGAGGTTATGCATTTGTCTGTATACATCTTAACCTCAAATTTAAAATTGCCAATTATATCAAGCACTGATTCCACTATTGGCCTCTTATTTTGGCTATATTTCAATTATGTACTAAATCAGAAACAGTAGATGTAGTATAAAAATATAGAAATTGAACTGAAATATTATATATTTAAGATTTATAAATTTTAAATAAATATTTTTCATCTTATAAATCGTTTTTTAAAGTTTAATATCATGGTTGTTTTTCTTTAGCGCACAATATTGACATAATGAGGATTAATTTATCGTTAGTCTATCATTGATCGTTGTATTTTTTCTGCAGAAATTATATTTTTAATATTGTTTATTCTCTATGGGTCAAAAATCTACCTGCATAATATTAAAACATATTATATCTTGTGTTATAATATTTTTAATCTGTTGTTTTTATGACCAGAGCCGTCGCAACTGGCTGGAACCAGTAAAATTAAGTAGATTTTGTATCATATCATTATCATATCATAAGATATAAAATATTAAATATCATTTTGTTCATATAAGATTTGCTTGAGCTTCGAATTTTACTATAAGATTTTATGAATGTATTTATGTTGTAGAGCTTGTATAATTTTTTAATAATATAGATTATATAATTTTTAAATATAGAATGTTATTTTGAATAGATGCTTATTTTATCTGTATTTACATAATAACATTTTTTATTTTGTGGCGGATTTATGTTTAATTTTAATTTACAATTTTATATACTCGAAAGCAATAATAAAAGATCTGTATCGGCCCATGTCAGGTAGAATTAAGGGTAGCCTTATTAGAATAAGAGTAACGGTTGTTTGGTAAGGGATGTTGAATTTTACTCGTAGTCGATTATAGCACGGCCAGCGTTATCGCATATATTATGTATTATTTTTATTTCAAGTTAATAAAGGTTACGAGTCTAAGTTCAGACTGAAATGTGCTTTTTATTTTAACCCTTCATAATATTCTCAATTCAAATCTTCGCACTACTTTCCCAGGTTCCCTCTGTTTACCCTGCTGTGTTCAATCGGTTCACTTACTCAAAAGTTTTGAGGTAAAAAACATAAAAAAATACACTCGAATTGATAACCCCGTCCTTTTACACGTTGTTTAAACAGTAAATAAACTTGAATCAAATCACATAACCTAATATATTAATATTATATTACTCTATTATAATAAGAACATGTTACTAAATACATCTAAATACACCTTAATAGGTTAACATCATAAAACAATACATCGACAACAATTATACCCGACATTAGGGATGGCCTTCCTTTAAAGCATTCATGTAAGAGACCAATTCATAATCTAATTGAACCCGAGTGTCTATTTCTATATTATTATTTACATCAGTATATACGTACTTACCTTTGGAACAACACTGACACAATTGTTATTAAAAGAAATATCTACATATATAATATAATATTTATATAGGGTGGAAGAGGCATCGCTCCTTTTACTGAAACTGCATATAGGGTAAAATATTTCAAACCCAGAACTAAAGAAATTAATCAAGGTACCTCAACAGTTTGGACGTACGATTTTTATCCATACCTGTATTTGTCGCTTTGACAGGTAAGTGTGTGCGTGCTTATGTTATACTTTACAAATGGTGTTTAATTTTAAAACGATAATGTTATTATTTATTTTGTTTGAAAAAAAAACTTTTTCATTTTTGGGAATTATTTTTTTTTCTGAATTATATTAGGCTTTTATAGAGTAGTTAAAACTGT
This sequence comes from Heliconius melpomene rosina, assembly GCF_056956725.1. Classification (NCBI taxonomy): domain Eukaryota; kingdom Metazoa; phylum Arthropoda; class Insecta; order Lepidoptera; family Nymphalidae; genus Heliconius; species Heliconius melpomene. The sequence continues at coordinate 7,821,000 of NC_140399.1, forward strand.
GGTTTCATTTAAAGTGGTGCTGACAATTCCACCTGTATAATATTTCCAAATCCTCGTTCTTGGCGTTGAGTTCCACCACTCAATACCCAATGCTTCGAGAATTCCGCGGAAACTTGAGAGTTGAAGTGTCTTAATCAATTAATAATAAAAGAGTGTTTTATCACTAGATTCCCAAGTTCCCTCTGCCAACTCTGTTATGCACGGGATACAATGTGAAGTTAAAAAGATGATCATATTTAGTCTATATTTAAATAAAAATAACGTTCACCAATTTTGTTCAAGTTGGTGAAATATATAAACACATTAAAATTGCCACCATCTATACAAAATCGATAAACAAATTGAAATTGAATACCCACCTATTACTTTAGCGAGAAACTGATATTTTCGACATGGTATGTTGTTAAGCATTGTGTTACCCAATATTATTATGTAAGCAAAATAACCTTTTTATTTTTTATACATACGTACGATATTTGTTCGATTTTGCTTCTTGTATCACTTTATTTTAGGTCTCTTAGGAATAACAAAAAAATATTCAATTACTTGTAAGAACACAGGAATAGGTAGAGTCGAAGTTTGTAACTGGGGACAAAGTAAAATTTCAAATAATTATAATTTTTAACAAAAAACAACCGACTTCTTCAATTTTGACCGGATAAAAGTCTAAAATGGTACCACATGGGATCATCCAAATCGATTCACCCAGTCTAAAGTTACAAGGTAACGAACATAAAAAATACAGTCACCTACCTTTTATAGAAGTCAGTTAAAAATAACCAATTTATTAAAATAAATCTATTGTATAATGTATTTATACATATACAATAGCATCCCTTGAGAGTCTCTAGTTTGGTGGATGAGGGTATCCCAATGATTACACCGCTCAATTAACTCTAGGGAAACATCTATTATCTTCATATTTCCAGATAATATTTGTATTTAATGTTGAAAAACAATACTTAAGAAAATCCAAATCTTATATTATTATATTCTTTATTGCACATATAAGAAAATAGTAAAAAAAAACAGTTGAAAAGTTATGTTTACAATGGCGGGCTTATTTCTGAAAGAAATCTCTTCCAGCCAACCTATGGAAGTAGATGAGTGCCAAACAGCGGAATAAGAACACAGTGCAATCAAAAAAAAAATATCCGAAAAATATATATATATTAACTAATCCATTATATATATAATACATGCTACAATATATATATATATATATACATACACAAGTTATAAATAAATAATTATATATACTCATAAATCGACTATATATACATATACATACATATATAATATATACATAATATATACCCATACATACATATATACATATATATATATATATATATATATATATATATATATATATATATCCTATCCTATCCTATCCTATCCTATCCTATATCTTATAAAACAAAGTCGCTTTTCGTGTCTGTCTGTTGTTTCTAACTCTTCTTCTTCTAAACCACCCAACGGATTTTGATGCGGTCTTCACCATTAAGTCGAGTGTTTTTCGTAGAAGGTTTATATATAGTTTATTATTTATACATTCTTATGTAAATTAACATAAATACGATAAATGTGTATAAAGTCCTACCCGTTGAGACACTTTCGCGCATGCGCTGCTCTAATGGTAAGTACTACATGAAAAAAATGTACTGGAGTATTGTTCCTCTTAATAAGATCTACAAAAAAGTTCGCGACGGCATATTCGTATTTTTTAAGAATAACGTGTAGTGATCATTTTTCTGTCTAAAATAATAATTTCAATATATTTTTTATTGTGAGGGATATTTTTCCATAATGGTATTAATCCTTATCCTTTAAAATACTTTATTAATTTTCTACGTTAAACGAAGATAAAATTTTCTTTTTACAATATTTCGAAATTGCGAATAGTTTTACAGAAAAACGCATTTAATTGTTGACACATTCCGCCGTTGACACATCAGCTGTATGTTACTCAAGTTTCACTTATCCCTTACTCTCAGCATATAAATAAGTATATTAGTTACGTTGGCCATTTAATGTAGACCAAAACTGTCTTTTACTGTTTTTCATTTTAATAAGTATTTTAGAAGTTGTTACAATATCAAAAAAATCCTTGCTGCGAAACGGCTCGCCACTCGCCATGCGTCCGCCGTGCCCGCTTGCCTTACACGCATCGGTGGTTCAGTGGCAGAATGCTCGCCTGCCACGCGGGCGGCCCGGGTTCGATTCCCGGCCCATGCATTCTATTTAATTTTCCTCACAGGCAGCCACGTCGTGCTTGCTTTTCATCAGGGACAGAATACCCCCTTCAGCATTAACCACAAGCTCGAAAAAAAAAACCCGGCTGCCTCTAAAGCAACGAAGATTTAGTTAGATGCGTTTGCAGGTATTGGATAATTGGAGTTGAATGTATTATTTAAGCGCGATATATTTGGTTTCACATTTTTTGTAGTAGTTATTAGTAGATTGGTTTTTGTTTATAATTTCTTCCGTTTAAAAATAGTCATTTAACTATCTAAAAATAGTCATTTAAATATATTTTAATAAGTACTTGAAAAGATTAGTAGCACAGATTTAAAATTACGGTACCTACTAAAAAATCCTTGCTGTGTAAAACAATTGGAAAATCCTTATTGAAACTACGAAAGTGCGGGTTGCATTAGGGTTTAATTAATTTTCACATTATCTTAAGTGCTTTGCAAACATAAATTACATGAATAATCCAGTAGTTAAAGCGGGCGAAGCCGCAAGAGGGTCGCTAGTATATATATATATAATATACTAGAAACACTGATTAAAGTTTTAAATTAACCTTGTATTATAACCAAAATAACATGTATCATTGCTTTCCTAATTAAATTTAAATATATAAAAAAAAGTATAACGTAAGTTTCTTTGTTACACTTTTACGCCAAAACTACTCAACCGATTATCATCAAACTTTGTACACTGCTTTCTTAGAAATATTAGGAAGGACATTGGATATTTTTTACTAAAACAAATATATGTATTTTTTAAAATAATTATTATCTTTTGGCTCTCCAGTTTTTAATAATTTTCATCATCACAGATCCTTAGTGTAGTTATCCTAAGGTGGACAAAGAATCTTGATATACAACTTCAATCTTCTTTGTGCATAAAAAGTGGTAAAGATTGGTGCGTGCTTTGTCTACGTTTATTAAGTGACCATCCACTGAAAGGAGCACTATTGCACTTCTCAAGAATTTAATCCTCTATCACGTAGAAGCTTTTACCTACGATTTCAAGCACACTAAAGTATATGTATTTTAATTTGTGAAATTTAATTATTATGACTGAAACTTAAAAAAAACTTTATTTTTCCATTTATTTTTGGTTATATCAATAACAATAAAATTGTCATAATTTTCAAAAAAAAATTTGTCAATTTTACATATTACTCAACAGAAGAATTTCGAGTTTCTTAACGATGCTTTAGATAGAGTATATATAGTTCTTATGTATTAATTTTTATAATATTGTTTAATATTTTTTCTAATTTATTTTTGATCTGATAACTTAAAAAAAAGATACGGCCCTTTATTTTATTTTAAAAAAAAAAAGTGCACTTCGACACTATAAAGGGTATCAATATTAATAAGGTACTTCCGGTAGACCTAGAACTATGAAATTTGGCATCTAGCATCCATAGGTAGGTACTAGTTCAGGAAAAAATCTGAAACTATATACGTTTGTGATTAAAAATCCTAAAAAAAATAATTACCTTAAAAGAATGACAAAATTTGGTATTAAAGCCGCTAGTTCAAATGAGATATCATATGCAGGAGGTTTGGCTAAGCTAAGCTTTTAATTCAAAAAAGCTTGAGAACTTCAATTTTTGTACGGAACCCGTTGGGCGATCGCGCTTGTCCGGTTTTTTAAAATTCCGTTTTGGGAATTGAGAGTACTTAATGTAGATCAATATTCAATACCTATCTACGTTATCGCTCATGGTAACACCACATCTCCATGAAAATACAATTACGATTTACATCACAAAGCACGTGTTGATGAGATATTTTTGAGGTTCAATGTTTTTGTGTAGAAACAAGGATTCGTCTTCTTTTCGAAGAGTTAAGTTTAAATTATTTTTCCTCAGTGGAACATACTTGCCTTATTTTTGTTAAGCTTCTTATTCAGCTTTTAATTATTTAAAATGTAATCTACTTGATAAATATTTTCTAATTTTTTTAAAAACATAAAAGTTTCAACGTATCGAGATTTGAAGCCGCGGCTACTGAAACCGTCCAAGCGCTCTAGCCACTAAGCCAAACTACCTCATCAAGCTGTGTCGAAATTATTTATATGCTTTTTAAAAATGATTTATGAAGTTAGCATCTCAAAACTGAAAAATGTCTTGTTTTTAACATAACTTTCATTCATCAATATAATTTCTATATTTTTAAAAAGTTTATATGAGTACCTACATGAATGTTTAGCAGACATAATAAAACACTATCATATTCTAGTCGCGGCTGCGTCAAAAGGGTCGTCAACAAAAATCAAATCCTCAAAAATAGCACATTTCGATTACACATTTGTTTTGAAAGCCAACAGATTCATATGACACAAAAATACCCTTATCACGGCGACCGTCCCTTGCTGTTGTCACACGAGGCCCGTCATCCAGATAGGTAGGATAAATAAACATGAGATTTCAGAACGTAGGATTTAATAATTTAGTTTTTTTTATAAATTATATCTATAAAAAACAAAAAAATAATAAATATTCTTGAGGCCAATGGAAAATAGTATTTCTTTGTAGTATGCAGGCGTCTATAATTTAGATTGTGAATGTGACTTACCTTACATTAGTCAAACAGATCAGCATCGATGTTAGGGTGAAAGAATTATTTTTATGAAAAGGACAAGGCATTAGAGCGTTCGGGTCACCTGATGGTAAGTGATCACCACCGCCCACGACCCCGTGCAACACCAGAGGAGTTACAGATGCGTTGCCAGCTTTTAAGGTGGAGGTGGACGCGCTTTTTAAAGGTACCGATGTTATATCGACCTGGAAACTCACATGTAAGGGTGTATTGAAGTCAGTTGTGTATGAGCACTGAGCTTACAGTGGATAATCCCAATCATTATATCAAATTTGATAAATTTCATATCCTCACTAAGGAAAACATCCTAGAATAAGACACGAGCCATTAAGAACTAAAAAAATATCCTCATTTCATTACAGAAGACGACTGGAAACACTCTTAAACTTGGGAACCACTCCTAAGAACTTTGATATCTCAAACCCCCTACATGAGAGGGCAAGGTACAATGAGATCATCTCTTTAGCTAGTATGGAAATGGCGTTTTAATAAAAAATGTTCAGCAAAATAAATATTTTTTGCAAATGAAAATGTATCTCTGGAATAACGGTCAGCTCCTGCATGTAGCAGGGTAGGCAAAGGTAGACCGAATTCTGGAGATTGCATGTTGAGTTTCGCAACCCAACGTCGAGCTCTGCCACCAGAGAGCCACGCTCAGGATTTTTTTTAATTTTTTTCATCTGGCTTCAATAAAAAAAATTGAAAGTATAATTTTTTGAAAGTACAATCATCGAACCACACATTTCTCAACCGACCGAAATATTTACAAGAATATTTAGATATTGACTTAAAATAACTTGAGAAGTATATGAGGATTTTAATAGCTGTTTAAATATCATAAAATATAATTATAATAAGCGCTTGTTTATATTTAAACAATGTCTTGGTTATCTAAATGTATCACGTTTAAACTAGCTTTAAAGATAAATAATATTAAACCATTAGTTTATCCAGTTTAATTAGTTTAAGATAACCTCTTCGACTATTTAAAGGACATTTTTCATGGTAAATAGTACCTACTACTGACATATTAAATCTGCAATGCTGATTAAAGTTGTTTTTATTAGACTACACTAGATGCTGTAGTGGCGCAACGGCACAAGGATGTGACTGTAACGCGACGGTTGGTGGGTTCGATCCCCACTCGAGGAAGTGAAATATTTATTTACGTTTATATTTCCATTTCTTCGCTCTGGTGTCGAGGCAAAGCGCGCCGTTGAGTTCTGCCACTCAACATGCAATGCCTCCAGAATTCCTCAGAAAGTGGGGAACGGAGTGTTTTAGCATTAGGTTCCCTCTGCCTACGCTGCTGTGTGCGGGATACAGCGTGAAGCTGATTTTTAAAGTTGTTTTTCAGAGGCCGGTCATGGCTCAGGGGCAAAGCTGTCCAGCACGACAGCTTCGATTTTCAGTCGAGGAAATGAAATATTAAATATTTTCATTTCTTCGCTCTGCTGTCAAGGCAGTGTGGCGTAGAGTTTCGTCACTTAACACTATGTTGCATTTTTCCATCTTTTTATTTTGTATTCTGATGTTATACTATACGCACTTGGTAGGCACATGTTCATGCTATAAATATAATTAGATTGTTTATAATATTACAAGTACGTATTAAATTTAACTATATAATTTATATTCAATTAATATAGACTTCGAGGCCAGTCGTGACTGTAAACTCGAAAGGTTGTGGGTTCGATTTTCACTCGAGCAAATAAAATTTAATATTTTCATTTTCTTTGCTTTGGAGCGAGGCGTTAAGTTGCCCCACTCCACACGCGACGCTTCCACAATTCGGCGGAAAAGGAGGGTGGAGTGTCCTAACACTAAGCTCCTTGCATACCAAGCTAAATGATACAGCTTGAAGCTGAAAAAATAATCTTCGAGTCACTTGATATATTGGATATAGAAATAAAAATAAATAAAAATATTTTTCTTGTAATTTTGTTAATTACTTTTTACATAACTTGTTTTAAGCAATTTACACAGCGTATTAACCAAATAATTAAGTATTTAAAAATAAATTAACGCCACAAGTGGAGAGAGACAGAAAAATACTCTTTTAAATGACTAAAGTCGTTAGCTTCTTTCGAAAATAAATATAGATATTTACATAAATATATTCATATATAATTACTGTAAGTTGACATATGTAGATTTGTAAGACAAAATAAGAAACGTTATTTCATGTCGTTCTTGTAAACATTTTTGTTTTATATATATTTTTTTATTTTTTTTCTGTCGCCAATTTTATTGAGAAAAATTATTAAAATTTATTGCACTGTTATTGGTCAGCGACGATGTGTTACATTAAAAAAATATATCTATGTAAAAGCCAAAAAAATAATATTATGTTAGGCCAAATCAAAATTATATATTTTTTACTTTAATTTCTCTACTTTATGGCTGCATCTGTTATTCCGCATCTAGCATAAGAGATAAAGAGTAATCCAGTGTCAAATCACTTACTTCTTCTTCTTCTTTGAGCATCTCATAGAATCAGTCTCACTGCGGCGCGAAGAACCTAATACTTAATAGGTACATATTTAAAAAAAAAAGGTTTAATTTGGAATTAACAAATACCAAGTGGAGAACATGCTACTTAGATACTAAGAATACTTGTCTACAACAATACTAAAGACGTCATCGTGAGCGTAAAAAATTAGCCAATTGTTTAATTTAAGACAAATATGGTGTTATTCTGTATTATTAATATAAAAGTTTGAGGATATTTTCAAAAAAAAATCAGAATAATATTGATTAAAAAAAATGCATTCGAATTGATGAACTCCTTTTCTTATCGAAGTCGGTTAAAAATGCAATATTAGAGGTCGTGGTGACGCAGCGGCACAATGGTGTGACTATTACGCATTACGTGTGTTCGATCCCCACTCTAAGAAGTGAAATATTTATTTACTCTAGTGTCGAGTCTCTACCCTCAACACGCAATGCCTCCAGAATTCGGCAGAAAGTGGGGAACGGAGTGTCTTATCACTAGGTTCCCTCTGCCTACCCTGCTGTGTGCGGGATACAGCGTGAAGCTGATTAAAAATGCAGTATTCGTACTACCTATAGTAAGGAGAAGTACATACATACAAGCTGGGTCCCAGCCGGTTCTGTTATTATTATTTTTTTGTTTTTATAGTACCACTAGCCACTAGGCCTATACAACAAGTCCGGTATACCTTAAGAGACATTATACAGAAGTGAAGGCGTGATTGCCCGCACGAATGAGACATGAGTTGCAATCCGACCGGCGAGCTGCGCGCGCGCATGTCTCGGTCATTGTTTACAAACAAACATTACGAATTGACCCTCGAGTTTTTATCATAGACGTTCACTAGTGCTGTTGTGAGGTTGCATTTTAACGTTTTACGGTGAGCTTTTTATTTTTTAATATTGTTAGATTTGTTTTTTTTTTGTTTAAACTATACTATAACCGGGATTTGTTTAGTTTTTTAAATTTCTAAATTTTTGTTATAATAATATTTTTATTTTATTTATAAAATATAATTTTTAGTTTAAATATAATGTTTTTAATCCTATTTATATTTTTGAAAATATATTTTTGAAAATTATATTACATGATTCTCTTTACAACTGTCATTTATCCTGTCATAAAATATTAATTCTTATAGGATTTTTTATAAAAAACGTATATTATTATTATTATAATTTAAATTTTAGTATTATAAATATACTATTTATATATTATCTACTATACTAAAATAAAAACATGAATACACTGTGTAAAGCGAACAAGCGTGAAGTGCTATTGATTACAAATTATAACAAGTTTATTTTTAAACTGAGCGTGTGTGATCCTTAGCTTTCTGTACAGGTCAGTGACTTAGTGTCGGCTTATAGATTTAATAAAGATTAAAAGAAATATCTTTCTCTTTTTTTTAGTTTCACGCTCTATCCCGCGTATAGCAGGATAGGCAAAGGATACCTAGTGTTAAGACATTACGTGTTGAATGGCGGAACTAAACACCGTGCTTTCCTTTGTTACGAGAAAATATTAATAAATCATAGTTCATTCCCCGAAATGGGATTCGAACCCACAACCGTTGTTTAGAGTCACACGCTTGTGCCACTAAGTCATGATGGCGTCTCGTCGAGCGGAATAAAGAGGATTACTTACTCTTTTTAAATAGTAACTTGAACGAATTATGTTGAAGTTACAAATGTCATTAATTTCGGTTTTGTATTATTTTAGTTCTTTGGAAATCTCTGATATTTTTTAAGGTTAATCTAAAAAATATAGAAAGCTTAAAAGAAATTATTTTGCGACTAATCTATGATATGGTTCATTTATATATGTATGTTAGGAACGTTAAAATAACACAAAACTCACATTTTGCTAAATTTTTAGAGGTAAAACTTTAGATAGCATTGTGGTTCTGACTTGAAGATTTATTGAAATAGTTTACGTAAAATTCTCTACCTCAGACGTGAAATTGTGGAATTTAATTTTGTGAAAACTTTTGTGTATGTTAGAGAATTTAGCTTTCTGGCCCTTAAGTTAAATTTTACATTCATTATAATCCCTACGAATATTTTCTCAAATTAATTTTCTAATTTTAGGTAAATAAAAAATCGGTTAAGTGCGAATTGGACTCACCTATCGAGACTTCCGCACCAATTTCAGGATTGTAGTACAATTTAGTAGAAAATCTTAATTTTACGGGCATACGCAATCATTTTGTATGAAATGTTGTACAAATATAAGTTCGTAATAATTTTATTTTTCTATGATATATGAGTACTTATCGATCTAAATTCCTGCTCACTGTCTTGTGTGCCCACCCCAGAATTTTTACTAACAAAAAAATTGTCCAGAAAAGTTTAAATAATAACGTTTGTACAAGAAAGTAAGCGATAAAAAAAATCTAGATATGCTCATTATTATGGTGTTATATTATAATTCTTTACAAGCACCTGCTGCTCCGTAGCTAAACGTTATTTATTTTAACGGAACACTAAAAAAATAATTTGCTTTAATTGAACAGTTGCTTTTAAAAATATTTTAAATAAAATTTCATATATATTTAGCTAATTTAAATGTAATTTACTTTTAATATATTTGATATTTCCAGCAGAGAAATTAAAATAACATGAGATATGTATTATTCTACGTAGAAATCGCGAAACGTAATAATTGTTAACGACGCAAAAGATAAAACTTGTTATAATATATTTTACTTAATAGTATTTAAACATTTCTTAAATAAATATTTGGCTAAAATACGTACATTTATTGCACACATTCTCGTCGGGCTTAGTTTATTTGAATAATTTAATTGTAATAAAATTTGAAATAAATAAGACACAAACTTATATCTTACCAGTTTATTATAGCATTATAGTGCTATGTTATGTTATGCAGTATGAAATATTATTATTTAATAATATTTGATTCCCCGAGTGGGGATCGAACCGACAACCATCTCGTCATAAGCCACACCCTTGAGCCCCTGCGCCACAGCGGCCTCGTATCAGCCGCTAGGTACAGGAAAATGCAATTGCCATAATAAATTTAACAATGAAACTAACTTTAGCTAACTTAAGTAAATGATCTCTATTTACAATTCAAGGTTATTCCGACTCAAATTCCTGATATTGCAATGTACGTATTTGCAATATAATAGATAATTATAATAAGAACATTTGTATTTGAGAATGCTTAAGCTAAAGATGATAAAAATTATAATATATATTTACATATTTACGCATGATCTTAGAAATATAGGTGGAGAGATTTTAAGACTTAAGACACTCTGTCGTCTGGCTTCCGCCCGAATAATTTTGTATATTTCATTATCAATACATATATTTTATATTTTATTACAAAAAATATTTCCTATTTATATCTACTTGATCGAATTCAAATTACTCTAGTGACCTTGTTCACACTCTAAAATAGAATAGATTTTTACTATTATACGATACAAGAAATATTACCACAAATTTACCTAAAATGTTACAATTGGCATTTATTTATACATTTTACGCATACAACTAGAAGAATAAAAAAATGCTACTAAAAATTTGAATGTAAATGTGAAAAGTCCCCCTGAAATGTGTGTTTGGGCACTTCAGCAGTTCTGGCCTGATTCAGTGGTTCCCAAACTTTGTTGATAACGAGCTCGTGCTAACTATGTGGTAATTTATCTGGATATCACCGCAATACAAGTTGGAAACTCGGGTGAAATACAAGTAATTAATGGTATACTGCCTTTTGTCTTCTTCATCTATGCTGGGACAGACACAATGGAGAATATTTGTACCCATACTTTTTTATTTATTTTCATAATATTATTCTATATGGTTTAAGTTATGGATATTCTGTAATATTATTTCCACATAAAAAAATTAATGTGATATTTAAATAAATTATTTATAATTCATAATTTAAGATTAATACAACATGTATAATTGCAAACTTTTTTAGTCGCTATACTTATTAAAGGCTGTATTTACGAAAGTCAATCGAGGTGTCCTCTACTTCTCTTATTTTATTATAAAAAAAGAATTAAAAAACAACCAAAACAAATGAAATTACGTATTTACTGAGACGTTCACACTTCTGAAGTTCACAAAAGAAATTTTGCTTATATTTTCAGCTTGACTTCAATATTTACAATTGCACTATCAAAGGCATTAACTATTTATTACTTATCTTGTTTATATAACTTTTACTATACTATGATAATTTTGTTAGTAACTGTAATCAATGAAATAAAAGTAAATATAGAAACAGCATTAAAATCGCTCCATTAATCACGTTTCTCAAGTTAATCACAATATTACTCTCAAACTCTCATATCGGTAATGTATGTTTGTATGTATGTGCTAATTAAAGGATTGTTTTATCATTTCAATATCAAAACAAACATAAATAATAGTTTATAGTTTATTTATCGAATACTACTAGAATTTAACTGATAAAAGAAACGTTAATTTCATCCTTAATTAACAGGCAACCATATGTTATAGTGTAGATAAAAGAATAAACTTTAATTTGGTATATAATTAAAATATGACAAAGGGCGTAAGTGTAAAATAGTTAACAATAAAACGAATTCGTTACACTTAGCAACCCTGTTGCGACTGACTGAGAGCTGGCAACTATTATTTTTTTCGATTCCTTTACATCATACTCTTTCAAATGATATTGGATAATTGGTACTCTAAATAAAAAATGTATCTACAATTTATTAATTTTAATAAATTTTAGGTTATTGCGGCAAAATTTCGTGAGGTAACCATAGCGTAGTCTATTCTACTACTCATATAATATAATTAATAAAAAAATTAGTTTATTAAAATCAAATACCTGCAGAATTTTGCACCCGGATCTTAGACTAGATTTAAAACTACAGTTAAAACATGACTTAGAAACGCCACTAAATAAATGCTAAGGTCGTGAAGTCTGCATAATATTTGAGCATAATTCTAAGTAAATTAATTAAAAACAGAATCATTTATTAACTCCTCTTTTTAGTTATTAAAATTCATAGTGAATTATAAAAAAGTAATTATCAATAATCAAGCAATATTGTAAACTAACAATAGAGCATAATTGCAATAAATGAAATTTCGGGCATAACACCACGAAGAAATGAAAAAAGAAGTGTCTCGGAACGGGAACGAAGAGTTAAGACACTAGGTTCCTAGGTTCCCGCCTACCCTGCTACGTACAGACAGCGTAAAACTATTACTATTATATTTATAATGAAGTAGGTGCCAGGTTTTAATATGCTTGACTGAATACGATAGCAAGCAGACGATGTATCTGGTTACACAAGACACTACATATGTACATAGACTTTTGCCACTAAGAATTCAATGTATATATAAAAAATAAATGTGAAGTTAATGGTGAAGCCAGTAAAAATAAGTTTTACCCAAAAAACCTGTACCAGTAGGTTTTTAGTGTTTATCCTGTACATTTAATACACAATTTGCGCAAAAATATTTGATTTGTATTAATTATTGCTGGTAACAATGTACTATGATAAAACTGATTCATTCATTGTAATATTTATTATTCCTCTTATAGAAACAATGTGGCTATTCGAAGAAATTAAAAATAAATAAAATAAGTATATTAAAATAAGCACATTTTTTTATTTAAATAAAAGTTGTTAATCCTATATCTTATACTAGTGGACCCGGACGCGGCTACGCCTGCTTGAACTATAAGAATATTTTCGCGTCGGTCGTACTGTGCCGCCCGTAGGCTAGGTAATTTGGAATCAGTGACATCTCCTTAATTATTTATTAGTATGTTATACAGTAAACTATAATTTCAATCTAGATAAAATGCTAAAAGTGACTATTACATTTATTTTCATAAGGATGAATATCAAAATGTCGCGGTAACGGTCGCGTAGCGACGCGACGGTTGTTATTAACATGGCAGAATAAATTGCATGTCAAATTAGAAAGTACTTTAAAATATATTAGTTTATATGTGTAATGTAATGTTATATAGCCTATAGCACTTCTGAAGAATGCAGCTTTCATACAAACCAAAAACAAAGTAAATCGGACCAGTAGATCCAGAGATCTTAGCGTTCAAACAAACAAACAAACAAACAAACAAACAAACTCTTCCGCTTTATTATATTAGTATAGATAGAAAACAAAGTCGCTTTTCGTGTCTGTCTGAACTTTATAACTCTTCTTCTTCTAAACCACCCAACGGATTTTTATGCGGTTTTCATCATTAGGTCGAGTATTTCTCAGGGAAGGTTTATGTATAGTTTATTATTTGTACATTCTTATGTAAATTAACATAAATACGATAAATGTGTATAAAGTCCTACCCGTTGAGACACTTTCGCGCATGCGCTGCTCTAATGGTAAGTACTACATGAAAAAAATGTACTGGAGTATTATTCCTCTTAATAAGATCTACAAAAAAGTCCGCGACAGCATATTTTTATCTTTTAAGGATAACGTGTAGTGATCATATTTCTGTCTAAAAATAATAATTTCAATATATTTTTTATTGTGAGGGATATTTTTCTATAATGGTATTAATCCTTATCCTTTAAAATACTTAATTAATTTTCTACGTTAAACGAAGATAAAATTTGCTTTTTACACTATTTCGAAATTGCGAATAGTTTTAGAGAAAAACGCATTTAATTGTTGACACATTCCGCCGTTGACACATCATCTGTGCCGACTCAAGTTTTACTTATCCCTTACTCTCAGCATATAAATAAGTATATTAGTTACGTTGGCCATTTAATGTAGATCAAAACTGTCTTTTACTGTTTTTTCATTTTAATAAGTACTTTAGAAATTGTTACAATATAAAAAAATCATTGCTGCGAAACGGGCCCCGCCACGTTTTGCTTATACAAGCGCGTCATGAGCAGTCATCGGTGGTTCAGTGGTAGAATGATCGCCTGCCACGCGGGCCCGAGTTCGATTCCCGGCCAATGCATTCTATTTAATTTTCCTCACAGGCAGCCACGTAGTGCTTGCTTTTCATCAGGGACAGAATACCCTCTTCAGCATTAACCACAAGCTCGAAAAAAAAACCCGCCCGCTATAGAGTCATAGCAACGAAGATTTAGATGCGTTTGCATGTATTGGATAATTGGAGTTGAATGTATTATTTCAGCGCGATATATTTGGTTTCATATTTTTTGTAGTAGTTGTTAGTAGGTAGGCTTTTGTTTATAATTTCTTCCGTTTAAAAATAGTCATTTAACTATCTAAAAATAGTCATTTAAATATATTTTAACTAGCGGACGCGCGCAGCTTCGCTTGCGTATTTAAGGGTGAATTCTAATAACCCATGAAACATGTGTTCAATGAAATATTTTTAAGAGTCTAAATTTCAAATTTTATAAAAATCGGTGGCGATTTAAAGATTTTTCCATACAAACTTTCAACCCCTTATTTGCACCCTTAGGGGAAGAATTCTAGAAAACCATGAAACATGTGTTCAATTAAATACTTTTAAGAGTCTGTATTTCGAATTTTATAAAAATTGGTGCCGCTTTAAAAAAAATTCTATACCAACTTTCAACCCCTTATTTGCACCCTTAGGGGGAGAATTCTAGAAAACGATGAAACACGTGTTCAATTAAATACTTTTAAAAATCTAAATTTCAAGTTTTATAAAAATCGGTGCCGATTTAATTTTTTTTCCATACAAACTTTGAACCCCTATTTCACCCCTTTAGGGTAAAAAATGTTCAAAATCCCTTCTTAGTGGATGTCCAGATTACGAAAGTAAACATCTGTCCAAATTCCAGGTTTCTACCATCAGCGGTTAAGGCTGTGCGTGCGTCTTACCTCAGTCAGTGAGGACAAGTCCTTTTATATATATAGATAACTAGCGGACGCGCGCAGCTTCGCTTGCGTATTTAAGGGTGAACTCTAATAACCCATGAAACATGTGTTCAATGAAATATTTTTAAGAGTCTAAATTTCAAATTTTATAAAAATCGGTGGTGATTTAAAGATTTTTCCATACAAACTTTCAACCCCTTATTTGCACCCTTAGGGGGTGAATTCTAGAAAACCATGAAACATGTGTTTAATTATATACGTTTAAGAGTCTGAATTTCAAATTTTATAAAAATTGGTGACGATTTAAAAAAAACCTATACAAACTTTCAACCCCTTATTTGCACCCTTAGGGGAAGAATTCTAGAAAACGATGAAACATGTGTTCAATTAAATACTTTTAAAAATCTAAATTTCAAATTTTATAAAAATCGGTGCCGATTTAAATGTTTTTCCATACAAACTTTGAACCCCTATTTCACCCCTTTAGGGTTAACATTTTTCAAAATCCCTTCTTAGTGGATGTCCAGATTACGAAAGTAAACTTTTGTCCAAATTTAACGTTTCTACGCACAGCGGTTACGCCTGTGCGTGCGTCTTACCTCAGTCAGTGAGGACAAGTCCTTTTATATATATAGATAAGTACTTGAAAAGATTAGTAGCACAGATTTAAAATTACGGTACCTACAAAAAAATCCTTGCCGAGTAAAATAATTGGAAAACACTTATTGAAACTACGAAAATGCGGGTTGCATTAGAGTTTAATTAATTTTCACATTATCTTAAGTGCTTTGCAAACATACATTATATGAATAATCCAGTAGTAAAAGCGGGCGAAGCCGCAAGGGGGTCGCTAGTATCTAATAAATAAATTAAAAAAAAAACAAAGAATAAAATCAAAATGGTGCTTGTTTTCAAAGAAAATTTGTTTTAACAACAATACACGACTAATAGGCATCATTATAGTTAATTATGTTATAAAACAAATATTAATTTTATATTTAATAAAACAGCAAATTTCGATATTATTAAGCAATAATTAAATTTGCTTATACTTTTATTTAATTAGGCCTATAGAATTACACAGAACTATACTAAAAATGTAGGTCGATGCACTCAATGAGGCTTGCAATACAATGTATATTATAATTGCAATTAATTAACTTGATATGTCATATGATAGCCTTTGTGACTATTATAACTTAATCAGTTATTGGATATCATTATGTTTTTTTAGCTTCGCGCTGCTAAGGTAGGCAGAGCGAACTTAGGAATAAGTTCCCTAATGTAAAGACACTCCGTTCCGTTTGAGACACTACCGTTCCCATTGAGACACTACCCTTCCTCAGTTTCCACCGAATTCTGGAGGCATATTTTCTGTGTATTATTTGTGACAGTAGAGTGCTGAGATATCTTTAAATTTTTAGTACACTTTTTTTCAACTTCAAGCTATATTCCGCGTATAGTAAGTAAGATAGGCACAGGGAATGTAGTGTTAAGACACTCCGTTCTTAACTTTCCGCCGAATACATGCACGGGATATTGAGTGGTGGAACTCAACGCTGCAATTAGTTAATATTTTTATTACTTTACGAGGGATCCCTCTAAAATTCATTAAAAAAAATCATTTCCCATAGAGGGAATCGAACCTACAACCGTGGCGTTTACCGTCACACGCTTGTGCCACTATGCCACGATGGTCTTAATCAATGTTTAACATATATTGAAATACATTTTTTATTAGAAAACCATATCAACAAAAACAGAATACGATTAGATAAAAAAATACGGTTCATATGTTTTTAGTGTTTAAAATACTTCTTTTATTTGATAACACGTTTTAATGTCGTACAACCAAACATTACTTTATTTGAATTATCACAAGTGACATGGTTTTTTGTTCATTTTTAAATGAAAATTTTATTGTATTTTTGGTATTATCTTGTGAAGCGTATATATTTAGTTTTTCGAAATAAAATGGCTAGTGATGCTCAAGAACAAGAGGTTTTAACATTTTCCTTTTTATTATAGGAAGAGATTATGAAAATTAATATTTTTTTCTTATATTCTTTTTTATTAATTAAATATTATTTTTTTGTTTAGGTTTTGTTAAGTGTTAGTGAAGTTAAAGATATGGCGCTGATAACAGAAAATATGGACCTAGAGAGGGAGTACTCTCCAAGCATGTGGTCAAGAAGGTTTTCTTCGGCGCAAGAAGTCCTACAATATCACGTGAACTTCGTAACGACAGGTAGGTTTTATTACTTGTCAAACTAATTTATAATTGATGTATTGAATTAAAATTGTGAATGCGGCGTTAAGTTTCGCCATTCAACGCGCCATGCATACAGAGTTGAACGCCATGAATTGTTTTAATGTGAACGGAGATTCTCTCTGCCTTCCCATCTATAAGCAGGCTTAAGCTGAAAAAAAAAAACAATTAAATAGACAGAACATTTTGTCAGTTATTTAGGGATTTAATTATTGAAATGTAATGAATATTTGCTAAAAAAACTAATATTAGTTTATATTATGTAAAAGAATGTGTTTTAAAATAAGCAATTACCTCTTGTGCGCAAATTCATATAGTTTACATATTACGATAACATTTTTAAACAAACTATTATCACCGAAAGTAACTTTACCTGAGTAAATAAATTATATGTAAGTCTCATTTGTATATTTTTTAATATAATTTATTTTCTTACTTATAAAAGTGAAAGAAAATGATAATTGTGTAAGATTAAGAAAAGCTATTTACATTTGTTGACTTTCCTTTCGTTACATACTCCTCGTAATATTTTGGAAAAAAACTTTATTATAAAGATCTTTCATTTGTCTCTTGAATTTGATTTTAGCGCAAGAGGGAAGAAATTGAAACTTGCCCCGAGTGGAGATCGGACCTGCAACCGTCGCGTTGCAATTATACGCTTGTGCCCCCGCGCCAAGGATTTTACGCCAACATTATAAAGGATTTTTTCATTAAAATGCTCTACAATTTTGTGTAGGTAATTGTTTAATAAAATTGTATTATTATTATTATAGCAAGCGAAATCGCAGTTAACAACGTGCCCCACAAATTAGAAATAGAATACGGATCAACCCCAGGACAGAAACTCGATATTTTGGGAACGGATCTTCCAGATGGTAAGTGTAATTAAACAAAATTTACTAAAACCCACATATAACGTACTCACTTTAAATATCAACTTTCTTTCTCGTCTTTTTAAATAATATTCCTTATATAATTACTCGTATAAGTAAATGATTCGTGGTAGTGGATTATTAGGACAAGGACTTGCTAGATTTGATATGCATTTGTTGCTATTATTATTATCACTTAAAGCCAGAGGTGGCGCAGGGCTGTGACGGCACACGGGAT
The DNA here is from genome assembly GCF_056956725.1 of Heliconius melpomene rosina. Lineage (NCBI taxonomy): Eukaryota > Metazoa > Arthropoda > Insecta > Lepidoptera > Nymphalidae > Heliconius > Heliconius melpomene. The sequence continues at coordinate 7,839,540 of NC_140399.1, forward strand.
AGGTTGTGGGTTCGATTCCCAATCGAGAAAATAAAATCTGTTAACGAAGTAAAGCGCGGTGTTATGTTAAAGCCAATATGTTAAAGCCAATCAACATGCAATGGCTCTCTCCGGTCTCGGCGGAAATTGGGTAACAGAAGTGTCTTCATAGAAACGGAGTATCTTAACACTAAGTTTCTTTTCATCTGCATAACCTGCTATATGAGAGATACAGTGTGAATTTAAAAAAAATAACACTTGGAACGTCACTTGGCACATCACTTGGCATAAAGAAAGTGACCTAACTCAAAAAAAAACCTTATTTTGGTAAAAGCTAACAGTAAAAGCTTGTATATTCTAAAAGCATAAGGTTATTGCACGCAAACAAGGTCTCAAGTGACATAACGTTAAATGACACGTTATGTGTTATGTAAATTAATATAATCCTAATTATATTAATTTATGAATATTAAAGTATCACATTGTTATATTTCAAGGAACGAATATAATATTGAATGAATACATGCAAATATTTAATATATAAAGATTAAACAAGAATTACCTACGTACAAGATACGCGCGAAAAACATAACCCTTCCTTTGGAGTCGGGTAAAAAATATATTTACGCTTTTAATATTTTTTGAAAAAGTAATTTAGGATAGTATAAAAAGAGAAGGTGAACATGTTTATGTCTATGTTTTTTTGAAATTTTGATCTGTCTGTTTTGTCTGCTTGCCTATCTTCTGAACTACTGGGCTAGATGGATTTTCTTGTTGTGTTATAAGGCCTGGGCAGGATCTCGTGAATAGCATTTACAGTTTTAAAGTTGAAGATCTGGAACATCTGATGAGAAATCATAACACACCAGCTAAATTATAAGAAATAACGAAAAGCCGATATGCCAAAGCCAAAAATTTGGAACTTATGAATAATAACCATCTAATCTACAAAAAATAAAGAAAATGCGCTTTAGTTGAAGATGTTCAAGATGTTAGGAGTTTTACTGTATACTATAATAAAACGAAAAAAAGAAGCTTTCAATATCAATTGTCGAATGTAACGTCTCAAGGCCTAAAAGAATACCAACAAATGTTTTCAAGAAAACTTCTAAAAATAGTTAGAACTTGGAGTCCTACATGAATTTCTCCCATTTTAGTTATTTTGTTTACATGATAGCTATCTTGTTTAATATAAAAACGTTATCTTTTATTCAACTGTGTATTTACTTGAGCAATAGATAATATCGATATAGTTTACAAGACTAGATTAGAAGTTAATTTAGAGCGTGGCCCAAAAAGGATTTGTATTTTTGTATTTATTGGAATTTTGGAAATTCTCATTTAATATTTAATAAATTGTGTTGCTACAAGAAAAAATAGAAAAAGTAAAAAAAAACATTACATTCTTGTATCAATAATAATAGCATAGCATATGTAGGACGTACTTAGGTACTCTATTTTCTTATGTGTATATACATGTTAGACAATGCATATACTATACCGGCGGAAAGTTGGCAACGGAGTGTCTTAACACTATGTTCCCTCTGCCTACCCTGCTATGTGCGGGATACGGCGTGAAGCTTTAATTTAATTTATAGTATTTTCGTGTCATGACTTTAAATTCCACTCTATAAAAGTAGCATATATTATTAAATTTTGTGGTATGTTAAGGACGTATGAACATTCTGGAAACGATAAACAATTTTAGAATTCTCATAATAAAAAACAACATAATTATAAGATTATTCATAATATTATAATTTAGTAGGCATTTGTTATTCACGAAGCATCATTCTAATCAAATAATGTCGTGACATTAACAACTGCGCTATCTTTAATGTTACTAGTATGTATATTATAAGAATATTTTTTTATTTTAGATATACTATATGATATTTACTATATATATTTTGCTGCAAATATAGTATTATTATCAATAGTAACGGCAATTTATTTGTTATTTACTAGTATGTATATTATAGAAGTAATGTTTAATAGTATTTGTTTTATAACGAACGACAAAAGAAAACGCGGCTATGAACATTTCTGGTGACAGTCGGACAGACAGACACCGGAGTTTAAGTAATAGGACTTTGTGTACGAAATAATAAAAATAAAATGTTAATAGATTTTTGATATTGGTAAGTTATTTTTAACGCCGGAACAATGTCCCATAGGAAAATCGAAAACTTCACAGGTAAAATTGCTAGCGTTTAACTAGTCTTGAACATGTTAGGAATGTGTGTGTATGTAGATAATTATGTTTAATATCTTCTCCAATTGAGATAAGTGTAGGTGCAGGATGCTAGGCAGACTAATAGGATTTAGAGAAATGAACGTAAATTGCCCTACGAGCCACACTATACTCGACAATAAAAGACAATAAGACATTAAAAAGCCTGATCTGGTTATTACATTTAAAAAATACGCAAGTCGAAAAAAAAATCGAAACCGATTTAAATTTAACTGAAGGCCTTTTAATGTTTCAAAGGCCCGTATTTATGAACCGCTCTCAAGTCTGAGATCGATCATAAGATCATATCATTCATAGATCATTGACAAATAAAAACAACATCTCAAGATCGATCTCAGACTTGAGATTAGTTTATAAATACGAGCCTAAGTACGTACTAAATAAATTATACGCCGCTAACATAAGTAGACATTTATCATTTGAAGCCCTACATGTGATGGCCGCCCTTATCTCCATCCTCCATAAAGGTAAAATGCCTTAAATGTCACCAGCATTTACTTAAGTCTAGATTATTTTGTCCATTGATAAAACAGGTTATACTGGAGAAACAACGCATAATAATATTAATTATCATATAGAGTGGATTCCAACTTGTTTGTCCTAACAATACTAGTTGTGGCAGAAATATTAATAATTCATATAAAATTTACATTAATTATTCATAATTGGTGAAAGTATGACGCAATGAATATCATCAATGAGTCGGAATTAAATATAGAATAGATTATAGATACTTTATTACACAGAAAAAAAATACATAAATACAGATAACCAACAAAACAATATATTTTTATAATAATGGCAACAAAATTATCTAGTATTGCTTTTTTCCCATGATATATAAAACAAAAAAAATAAAAAAAATAAACAATTAATCTAAAAAAAAATTAACCAATATATTAAAAAAATATAGACACGAAAATTATCAATTTAGTGTTGTAATAACTAGAAATAACAAAAAAAAATATTTTCAATTGCGTACTTAAATAAAGTAAATAGGTATTTCTTATCATTATATTTATATTGTAGGTAATACAAAGTGACTGACATTTAATCCTCCAAAGCTGTAATACTGCATGCCTTTGCTATTTACGTAATACTTTTGTTAACACAACGATAAAAAATAAACTTATATGGCACAGTAAAGGCCAATATAAATTTAAATTGATATTATAATCAGCTTCACGCGGTATCCCGTAAATATATATATCCAGCGTAGGAAGAGAGTACCTAGTGTTAAGACACTAGGGCGCCCAGCTTTTCCTTGGTGTCAGAACGAAGAAATGAGAATAAGAAATATTTCATTTTCTCGAATGGGATTCGAATCCATAACCTGTCGCTTTTACAGTCACATTTTGTGCCACTGACTTCAAAATTTGATATTGAAGTGTACAAACGTCAATATCCCCCGAAATTTAATATTAAAACAAAACAGATTTTGTTATTTTATTTCAAAATTCTTATTGCAACTTATAAGAATGTAAATTTTAAATTTAATATAATACTTTACAGATTCACCAATTCTAGTCTACATACATGGAGGCTACTGGCAGGAGCTGTCCCGGGAAATTTCCAGATACCCAGCACAGCCTCTGCACAAGTTTAGAATTAAAACTATGGTGGTAGGCTACGACCTGTGCCCCACCGCTACGCTACCAGAAATTATCAACCAAATACAAAACGCTGCGAGATTCGTATTTGAATATGCTGAGAAAATGGGATCAAGGTAAATTATAAATAATAAAATTAAATTATAATTGGTAACGGAATAATTTTTATTTATTATTTTTGTATAATAGACGACAAGGTGGGTTTTCTAGGATGGATAATGAATTTTGAAATGGCGGACATTCTCATTTGTCATACGTTTAGTTGTTATCACGTACAGTCTGTATTTCACTTATCATTGGTTTTATCAATAGACTAACTGTATATAAGAAATTTAACTAAGAATTTGTTAAAGTAAATACTATCTTATATACTTGATTGTGTGTTATATTATTCAGATTATTATTATAATTTAAATAGGTACATCAACTACTTTTAAATCCGTTTCTTCATATTATTCATATATTACATCTCACATATGGACAAGGTGAACCTGATATTTATCAATATATTAGAAAACATATTACATACATTTACGGGTTTAAAATAATAATAAAAGTATGAATCGTTCATAATTCAACATGTTTCTGTTTCAATGACGGATATTAATACTTGTTATAAGCTACTTCGGGCTGCTAACTGATTTCTAAATTAATGGGGGAATTTAACTTTTTGGCATATGGCCACCAATTTGAACCCTGATAATTGAAATAAATCTAAATCTTTTTTCCTATTTAAATTATTTCTAAAAGTTTTACCATTTTTTGTTGTTAAAGCATAAAAACGATTTTTATTTTTATCATTTGATTAAATATTATAATAATTTATTTGTTTACTGTAACGAAATTTAGTATTGTAACAAAACAATATAAGCTAAAATACTTTATTTTTCGTGAATTGTTCATATGCAAGCTGGAAGAAAACATTATTCGATTACAAACGTAAATTTTTAGAATAATACTAGATACCATATTCGTTATGTATTCTAGTAAATCTTTACATTCATTCTTTTCAATATTAAAATTAATTAATTATTGTATCATATGCAAAATTCCATTCCCAAGAGGAAATGTAACAATATTCAAAACAAGGCTGATTGTATATTGTTAAACCATCTCTAGGGGGGTAACTTTATTTTTATTCTGTGCGTTATTCATTACTTGGTACTATTTAAGTAATTTTATAAATTATTTTAATTATTTAACAGAAATATTAATTTGAAAAAACGTCAAATAATAAAGTATTCTTTATAATATAGAAGATAATAAAAACTAAATAATGTAACAAATAAATCACTTTTGTAGAACAAGTATAATTTTAATTATTATACCTACATACATAGTATTAACTATTATTAAAATATTTAGTGCTTTTATTTTTAACTTTTGGGATGGAACGAAAATTTTTCAATTATGCGCAATCATATACCGTAACAATACAAGATATCTTTTGTTAAATTAACTTTCCGTTGCACAAAAGTCTTTTATAACGTTCATTATATTAAAAAAATAATGAAGTCATAGGAAATTACACATATTTTAATTAAAAACCAAAAGAAAAGCTGTAACATTAATCATTTTGTATTTATTCATTCCATTCCCCACTTTCTGTCGAATTCTGGAAGCATTGCGTGTTGAGTGGCAGAACTCGCTTTGCGTCAACACCAGAGCGAAGAAATGGAAATATAAACGTAAATAAATATTTCACTTCCTCGAGTGGGGATCGAACCCACAACCGTCGCGTCACAGTCACACCCTTGTGTCGCCGCGCCACTACGGCTACAAACGAACAAAAAACAAAAGAAAAACCAGGCAAACTAGTCAGTCAACTAGTCGATGATCTTGTTTGAGAATCCATTAATTAACAAGAAAGTAAGCTACGAGCCCATTGTAACCACAACTTATTTATTATTCTTCAATAGATTAATTGTAATTAAAAAATAATTGGAACGCTATTGGTGATGTAATTTTTGAAGGTTATCTTTATTATTGTTATTTACGATATTGTCATTGTAATTGTATCTCGTGTCATTGAATTACACAATTATAGTTATTTCAAAGTTAAACGTTTCACTTTGTAGCGTTTTATTGAAAGAGAAATTATTTAATTATGTTAAGGAAACCAGGCCAGGCCAACTTTGAGGCCAGTCGTGGCGCAGAGGCGCGAGCGTGTGACGACCGGTTGTGGGTTCGATGCTTACTCGAGGAAATGAAATATTTAATGTTTTCCTTTCTTGGCTCTGGTGTAAACGTAAAGCTGGGCGTTCAGCCACTCAACAGGCAACTCTAGACTAGTTCTGCCTACTCTGCCATAAGAGGAATACAGCATGAAGCTGATGGAACAGACCATATAATTTAAATAAAAGGAGTGGAATAAAAATATTAAAAATAATGATGAAAAGCATTTTTTCTGCATACCAGTTACTAGTTGGTATCTTGCTTATAATGAAAAATATTTCTCTTTACAGAGGCGTTTATTTTGCTGGTCACTCCGCCGGAGCCCATCTGGTGGCAAAATTGTTGTCCAATTCGGATTTCCTAGATAACACACCAGGATCATACCGTCTTCAGGGTGCATTTTTGATATCGGGCGTATTTGATTTGCGTGAATTAATACACACGTCCGTAAATATCGCGGTACAGGTGCCTCGAGAGTGGGCAGTGCCTCTCTCTCCGCAATTTGACTGCTTCACTCATCTTCAAGCGAGGAGAGTCCGCGTTTATATCTTGGCAGGACAAAACGACAGTCCCACATTCAAAAAACAATCTAGAGAGTTCTACGAGTTGCTTTACAACACTTGTTTAGCGCAGACCATGTATTTAGAAATAAAGGATAATATGGACCATTTCGATATTGTCGAGTGTTTCGCGAACGATGATAACTATTTGAAAAATCTTCTTGTATACGATGTAAGAAAACATTTGTAATTGTTTTAATAGAAAATATTTATATGTTTTTTGTGGTTGTTATTAATGATAGTTAAAATTTAAATCTCGAATAATAAGTTACATTTTAATGTTTATTTTACTTTGCTGGTGCATTCGAAGATGTCCCGTCACGTCACGTCACGTCACTGCCAATGGATATAATGTCTATTTGAATGTGTACATGTAGATTTATATCAGTTAAACGCTAATTTACATCTCTGAGTGCGGCTATTAGATATATCAATTGACGGTAAATCAAATTATTTATTTAAATGTCCAATAAATTATTGTCTTTAACATCCATTGCATTCTATTTTCATATAAAATGTCCGATAAAAAATCACATTACTCATATTTGCTATCTGAAAACACACATAGCACTTAACCTACTTGTCCTGAAATTGTTGAAATATCTAAAGTACATATATTTCTTGCCTTGCTGAATAAAATGAAAGATTTTAGAAATAGTTCAATTTTGTATAAAAAAATATGTATATAATATTAGAAACATAATGTTAGAAACGTTAGATTGTCTGTTTTTTTTATCAATTTTAAGTAGAACTTTTAACTGAAATAATTGATAAGCCATAAGCTTTCGACAAGAGGTCAACTTATCTATTAATGCGAGAGTAATAAAAAAATAAATATTAAATTTATAAGGCAGTTGACAAAAGTCACAAGCATGTTACAGGTTCAGTTCCGATGAATAAATATTTGTATTCTATATACATAAAATATTTGCTATAAAAAATTTCTTTTTAAATATTAATAAGAAATTTCATTCTGACGTCATTCCTATGCTAAGCTATACATAAATGTGAAATATGGTCGATTTTAATATCCATTTTATTCTTTATTCTATTGTAAGCGTATGACGTAAAATATAAATAAATAAATATATATAGTGACATTTATGTATTAATGTTTTACGTCAATGAAAAAATCCATATTATAATTGTAAATACGTAAAATTTATTTCATCATTTATCATTGTAAACATTGGCCAATTAGACAACTGTCTATATTAAGAAATTATGAATGTGTGAAAGGGAAATATTCTTATGAAGTTAAAAAAAAAGGTTCACGCGCAACAGCTAACGGAACCTAGTGTTCAGACACTATGCTCCTTATTTTCCGCCAAATCCTTGAGACATTACGTGATAAGTGACGGAACTTAACGCCGCGCTTTGCCTCGACACGATAGCGAAGAAATTTAAATAAATATTTTATTTACTCCAGTGGGGAACGAACCCACGACTGGCCTCTTCTATTGTTATTGAACTTTATAGAAAGACAATATATTTAATTGTTTAATTACTTATTTATAGTAAGTATATAGTTATATAACGTATTACACTAAATTTTAAGGCATTTTGTATTGTATAATATTGAATTTTTCGTTGAATTATATTAATAATTGAATGCAAGTGTTTGTTGCAATTGAAAATGTTTTATAGAATTATTTATTTCAAATTATATTTTAAAAAGCATTTCAAGATCTTATAATTTATCCGTATATAAATATTTGAAGAAAAGACTATATATAATATATTTGCAATAATGCATAACTTTTAATGAAAATTAATAAATATTAAGTACAATGTTAAATTGTTTTTCTTATTTACCACAATAAACGCTAGCTCTAACAATTTCTCTTCTTATATTTAAACGTTTAGTACAATTCAAATTCAAATTCAAAATATTCTTTATTCAAATAAACTATAAAAGCACTTTTGAATCGTCGAATGAACATATGAACAAAAAGCTACCACCGGTTCGGAAGGCAGTTCTGCTGAGAAGAGCCGGCAAGAAACTCAACAGTTGCTCTTTTCAAAGTCAATGTTATATTTTACTATTACATTAGCTGGCAGCTGTCCTGCCTGACATTCAATAGATAGGACGAATGCCTTGCGCCATTATGGCCTCATACTTTAATATAATATTTTTTAAGCTGTACACCGTATCTAGCATTTAACAGGGTAGGTACATGGAACCTAGCGTTATAACACTGTTTCGCACTTTCCGCTGAATATATAGCCGCGGGACTCAACGCCGCTCTTTGACCTCTTACGAGACAGAACGAGTAATGTGACACGCAAAGCCTCCAGAATTCGGCGGAAAGTAGGGGACGGAGTGTATTTATACTAGGTTCACTTTGCTTACTCTACTGTGTGCGGGATACATTGTGAAGCTCTATTCCCTAATTTAACGTTTAATTTTACATAAATATATGTATTTTATTACAAAAATATAAAATTATTATTATATGACTAATTTAAACTAACGTCGTTAGAACCATGTAATAAATGTAATTAATCACACGTCCTCTAATAATATGTACATAAGTCTAAGCATTCAAAATTTCGGTGTTTTGTGAGTAATGATGACAAAAACGTCGCCCAATAGCCCAGGTTTTTACGTAATTAGTTTAAGAATGTACCCCATTATTGTCTTATTAAATTTCTAATGTGACAACATAGTTAAAAATATTTCATTATAATATTTAGTAAGTAAACCCAACAGGTTGTGGGTTCAATTCCCACCCGAGGAAATGACATATTTATTATATTAAAATCGTTCTGGAAAGAAGGCGAAGCACGTATTGAATTCTGCCACTCAATAGTCAATGCGAAAATAGGAAACGGAACGTTAACACTAGTGTCCCAGTTCCGTCTGCCTACCCTACTACATGCGGGATACCGCGTGAAGGTAATAATCAAATATATGAGCTGTTTATGAAATTATTAATAATATTATATTAAATAATATTTCTTGCACGTATCAATATTTCCACATGAGTAAGTTGTTCAGTCCATTAGATGTAACAGTTCAACCCTTTCAACCCTACACAAACACGCATAAGTATTAAATACACGTGCACAGATAAGTTAAGTAAGCAAATATTAAAAAAATTAACTAAAAATTAAAATTAAAAAAAAATACAACAAGAAAAAGCAGAATTTTAATTACTTGTATAAGATTTTTAAATAATCATTCGTGCTTAATTTTTTTACCTAAGTAGTATTATATAATTTAATATAACATTTTAGTTAAGTAATTAGTACCTAAATATCTTTAACGATTCAGCTTTAAGTTCAACTTTTTACGTCTACATAAGTGACGCTATGGGCCTTATCCACAAAAACGAGAATACACTATATGTAAATATGGATAGAAGGCTGTGTGAGACATTATAATTAAATTCCATCAACTATGCGAATTCAATTAGGCAAACAAGCCGTATGTCATTGTATTTACGTGACATTAAACTAAGAGTTTATTCATCGAGAATTATGAATCAAATCAAGGAATCTAATGTTAAAACACTCCGTTATCCACATTCCGCCGAATTCTGGTGACAGAACATAACGCGGCGCCTTGCCACAGGAGCGAAGAAATGAAAATATAAATGTAAGTAAATATTGAATTTCCTCGAATGGGTATTGAACCCACAACCATTCAAGTTTACAGATGCACGCTTATGCACCTTGCTACATGCTCTACGACCAAATATTTTGTAATTATTAATTATATTAGTAAGAAAATATGAAAGTTTTTACTCTTTCTTTGTGTTACCTCATTAATTTCAAATATGAAATTATAATTAAAAAATATTTTACATAAACTTTAGCAAGTGTTATACAAAAGCGACTAAGCTTTCATGTTTGCGTTTATGTTTTATTTTTTCTTTTAAACTCGTTTTTTTGATAAGTACTTTGATTTTAATAATTCGCGCTTCACAATTTTTTCAAAAAATCAAGTACAGCAGAAAATATGTTTATGTTTTTATTCGGCACCAAACAAATAATGACCAAAAACAATTAAAATATTAAATTAATAGAAGTACAGAAATGAAATTACAAAGGATCGTAAAAATGGACGCATCGCGACGTTCGCCCTACGCCGATGCCGACGCGATCCAAATTTTATTGTTATATTAACATAACTTTACGAAATTCTTAATTTTCATTACAATTAATATTTAAATTGATAATTATTTTATCGTATAAACGTGCTTCTACAAACGTGACTTACTCTAATTACGAGACAACGCGAGTCGTTGAATTCCGCCACTCAACACGCCTCAAAAATACTGCAGAAAATGGGGAATGGAAGTGTCTTTAATAGGAACGAAATGTTTTAACAGTACATGTCTACGTTCCCTTTTCTTCCCATGCTATGTAGATGACACAGTGAGAAACTAAAAGAAATATTATTATTATTATTATTTCCATAGTTTTTATTTTTCTTATATACTGTTTATTGTTTTCAAAAAAAAAAGTTTTTATTAAATAATTGTAAAGAAACATACAATTTACATTTTATAAGTCTACGGCGTAGCATCTCGTAGCAAAGTTTACCTCTACGTAGGGCGCGCGCCACATCGCACCGCGCCACCGACCCGACACCACGACGATGTGTCCCGCGCCCGTACGCTACTGCGATCGCGAACATGCTTCTGTACTAACTTAAATTTTAAACTTTCCTCTTACTAGGGACTCTAAAGCAATATAATTTAAGAATAGTTTAGATTATTTATATATATAAAATATATATTGAAGACCACGTTCCCGCTTTCAACAGAATGTTTAAGGTAAGTTTTTGTTCTATAAGTTTTTATAGGGAATATGAGACAAAATGTACATACATAATCTAAAATATTGAAAATAAAATTAAATTGATTTATTGTCTTTTAAGTGACGTATTATAAACAATTTAGATTTACATTTTTGTGTGTTTTGATTAATTAATAAACTGTTTTTAACTCAATTTTTTGTTTCAAAATACATTGATAAGTGAAATATTTCATACGGAAACTCACTCTTTGAAAACAATTTAATATTAAAAAGTTGCTTAAATTAACTTGTATATATTTATATCTACTTTATATTTTTAGTACCTGGAATATAATATAAGAATCTACATAAGAAGTAATTCTTGACATTAAAAAAAAACTTCTTTAAGACTGTGTCATTGTTGCATCTAGAAACAATGCATGCACAACATCTTGTGCTTACTTTTTGCATACTATATTTTACATCACTAGGGATGAGTAGTGATGTAAAAATAAACCTACTTCACTTAAATGCTTAAAAGCCTTCCTAAAACAACAGTGGAATCCTCTACAGTAGTTTTACTTACGCCCCTACTTAAATTAAAAGCTTTGAAGCTAAACTAATGAAAAAAATAAGGAACGGCTAACGTATTTTTTGTTTTTCATTATTATACATGTTTTAATGAATGTATAAGTTTTTATAAATATATTTAAAAATGTTAAAAAGAATACAGGTACTAATATATATCTACTTTACATTTCATTATTTATTAAACGTATACGTTATAATAATCATTCACATTATTTTTTTATTATATTATTATAATTAAAATAATAATTACTTAAAAAAAAAAATGAATTACCTGTAAATTAATAAAAAAATAACAATTTATCATAATACGCAAAATAATGTAAAAACATTTAGATCGAAAAATATTTATTAACCAGCTTCATAGACAAAAAAAATAATATGTAATTAATAAATAAATTATAAGGAGATATATCTCTTATTATACATATATATGCGCGATAACAAACATTTTAATACTAATTTACTTTTACATAAAAAAACCCCAAATAAATATTTTTCTCTCCATGTTGCATCCCGTATATAGACATTTTTTGACTTTTATTATTTATCCTCATAATGCCTGTAAAGTGGCAACATTCAATATCGGGGTATTTTTAAAATCCGCAATCGAACCCACAACTACCGCGATTGCACACGCAGTACCGCTACGCCAGGTAGGCATCGGATAGCAAATAAAGGTATTTTCAAGCCTATAGTCGATACTGCAAATAGAAAGTACATATATAAAAAAATAAAACAATTGGTCTTTTTGAGAGCAATGCTGAACCACGCGAAAATTGCTGAACCAGTTTTAGATACAAACAGATCGTTTATAGCAAGGATTAGCACACATAGTATTTTTATGTTTCTTTCTGATATTCATTTAAAATTTTTTACAAGGCTCGATTTTTTGTATTTAAAGTAAAATTAGGTATAAAAGCTGTTGTGAAACATGGTAATGGTTGTAAGTTCAAATATGACAGAAGATTTTTCTGCTTATATTATTTTCGCTTCCTTAGTTAGTTAGTTGGTCAGAAATATGAATAATCGAATCCCGCCACCCTATTACTTACTTAGAAGTGCGACAGTTCGATAAGAATTAATTAAGGTTACAAAGGAAATACCGTTACTTAATCTTGATTTTTATTCGTATTAAATGTAAGAGAAAGACATAATAACAATAATCGAAAATACATTTTTAATTTCACAAATGACAATTAAATCAATTAAAAAAATGTTTGTGAATTTAAAAATAAATATATATAAATAAAAATATATTTTTTAAATGGCTTTATGTAAACAGTTACTTTTGTGGACAAACTTTCTGTAAAGCACTTAGTTCCTTTTATTTATTTTTTTGTTTAAATAAATACGGTAATACATTCAACTAAAGAATTAGAAAACGTACATTCCATAAATACCTTTTACCCGTACTGGATTTGAATCCACATTCACCTGTTAACAAGATTCAATTACTATATGAAAACATGTAATATTGAATTCATTAATATCTATAGAAATTTCAATTCAGTATAAAATTACCAATCCGAGTTATGAATAAAAATTTAAGCACTAGTAGATTACATTTTAGATATATTCGATTAGGAGCCTGTATGGAAATTGATTTTTAAAATGCTTATTAATTAAGTAATTTATTTCATACAAAATAATAATAATGTGAAGTTTAAATCTTAATTTCTTTACAAATAGCTGGTGAATAACATACAGAAGCAATTATACTTGAAAATGTCAACAGAACCCAATCCGAGCGTCGTTTTACTCTTTATATTAGTCTACGTTTTAATTTGTCTCAAAACAACTCTTGTACAGCGTTTGTACGTAAACAAATTAATTAATTTTCCATAATATACTTTTGTACAATTATTAAATTCTATGATACATTATTTTTTAGTGTCATGCTCTATTCCTTACACAGCAGGGTAGGCAGAGGGAACCTAGTGTTAAAACACTACGTTTCCCATTTTCCGCTGTATTCTGGAGGAAAGGCGTTTTTCGTCAACACCAGAACGAATAACGATAAAATAAAAAACATTTCATTTCCACGAGTGGGAATCGAACCCACAACTGGCTGACCTAATCTGTAGATATATTGCTGTAATGTGATGTGATTAATACTAAAATTGCTAAACTATAGTACGTGGCCACGATTTTAATGATCTGAACTTACTAATTAAATATACAATGAAAGTTGCTATCTATACTCGTTGTTATATTACTAGACAACTATTTTTTTTATTTATATTTTTCTTAATTATGCTCCCACTGCATTTTTTTTTAGATAATCTATATATATAAAATCGAAAGGTCACTCACTCATCACGAAATCTCAGAAACTACATGTGCTAGGAATCTGAAATTTTGCATAGGAGTTACTTATAGCACGTAGGTGCTCGCTAAGACGGGAATTTGCAATATTCGACTTCTAAGGGGTTGTTTTTGGGATCGAAAGTTTGTATGAACCTTCGTTACTACAAATGATAGGAGTCTCAAATTTTGCATAGACGTCACTATGACGTAGTCATGGAGACAGAAATTAATAATAACATAGTTCACGCGGGTGAAACCGCGAGCTGGCCGCTAGTTCTATATAATTAAAATATCATCTTTTTCCTAAGCGGAGATTGAATCTACAATTATTGAGCCACGACAGCCTCTAATAAAAACAAAAAATGTTAAAATTCTAAAATAAATTAAATTATAATTATATTGAAAAATGCATATTTACATAATTTGCATAGTTAATCGTTTTTAATAATTAAAATATAAATTACCTGTCAAAAGTTTAATTAGCTTCCACCCTGTTGATCTACAAATTAAGTGAATTTATCAATTTTCATTAAAACTCTAACATCTCTATTAGTAGAGCAGAAAGTTTATTAATTATTTTAGACATTTCTTATCTTTTGTGGACACTGTGTTTTCATAAATTTCTTTAGAAAATCATCTAAAACATAGATATCAACATTATAATATAAATTACATATTATTTCCCCAACCACTATATTCTTAAAATACAGAAAAAAAATCTAGTTAATAATAATTGACCTAGTTTTGTTTTAAATTAATCTATGCTAGAATATTTCTATTCTATTATTTCCTTGGATGTGACTTGTGAGTAAGAGAATCATCATCATCATCATATAGTCCCAGCATTAAGTACGCTTACTGCTGGACATAGGCCTTCCAATTATTTCCACGACGATCGGTCCTACGCTTGACAACCGGCAACCTTTACCAAAACGTCAATCCACCTGGTAGTTCCAGAACCTTGCCACCAAAGCCAACAGCCATTGCTTCTGCTCGCTGTGTTCCGCCCACTTTCACTTCAGCTCTCAGCAGATCAATTGAATAAAAGGATTAAATAACTAACCAAAACACTTCAAATTCTATTAATTCCTTAACACGAAATGAGGGATGTTAATAGTTTTAAATGTTATTTTCGTCCCATGTGGTCTTATTTTCATTTTAGATTTCATTTTCCAGTTCTAACAATGCACAAAAATCTTTTTACACAGTTTACTCTATCGAATCAGTTTTTTTTGTTAAAAAATATTATTTTATCTAATTTTAAAACAAAACCAATATAGCAGTGTATATTTGAATGCAAATTCTTCGCTTTCCAAGTCTTTACTGCTCCTGGTTAATGATCTGTAAAACTGCTATTCATTGGAGCTCGACGTACAGTCTGGGCTGTCTGCAGTGACATTTGTGAAATAACCTAACGACTTATTACATGCCTGTTAAACTACTACTTTTAGATTTTTATGGGGGGCAACTGTTTAAATATAAATTGAAATTGCAATTTAGTTTTTCAAAGAAATTCAAGCAACTTAAGTTTGCAGTTATGCAGTTTCTTTTGTACTAAAAGAACTACAAATATAAGTTTGTAATGGTTTTTTTCTATGAAATGTCTATATTTTTTTAATTTTGGGATTTTTTGAGCAAATGGATAACTAAATGATCCTATATGGATTCCATTTTTACATTTTTAGGTACGGAAACTTTTGTTTAGTCACCACGCTTTTATATTTTTCTCCAAGATAAAAAAACCAATTGCTAAATTTACAAACAAACAATTGAATATAACATATAAAGATAACACACGCCAATTTCCTTTGACCCCTTTTTCCTCATTGAACTGAACAATCACAACCATTTAGGCGAAGAAATATAATTTTCAATATAAAAAAAGAAATCAAAAAATTCTGAATTCCATCACGGGTCAAAACCCAATACGTGGGTCCCAGAAGTTATGCGAACCCTTCCTCCATATTGGAGATCTTTCTAAATCTAAGGAATCTCTACTTTATATTCTATTCCCATACTATATTCTAATTTAGTTGTATTTACGCCAGTGATATATTTAGACTGGAGCACCTGCACCTGCTTCTGCTTTATGTGACGTTAATATACGACTGAGGAGACACCATACGTTCTGGAAACAGGTATCAAGTTATAACTGAGTTATACTATTTTACTATTAGTTTAAATATCTTTCATAGTATAACTCACAACTGAGTTAAATTAATATATGCATTTATACCAGACTTTGTTTAGCCAAACTGTTAATTATTTAGCTATTTAATATTGAGGTCAGTACAAGCGTGAGACTGTAAACATGATAGGTCGTAGGTTCAATTCCCTTTCGAAGGAATGAAATATGTAATATTTTCATTTCCTCACTCTGGTAATGAGGCAAAGCGCAATGCCTCAAGATTTCGGCGGAAAGTAGGCAACGTAAATTTTATACATAGAACAGAGTGTCTTAACACTAGATTTCCTATAAAAGTGATAAAATTCTAAGTAAAACGAAAAACGAACAAACAAAAATAAACATATCATATTCAAATGTATGCAATTGGGGCTACTTGGCTGACATTGTAGTAGCTACGATAAGGTGGTTTCATGTAAGTCAGTACGTAATATATAACATATACATATTAAACCCCTGTATACTTAAAAAAAAAACAAATACATTATTCAAAATCCACCTCCCACTTAACCCGAAATCCACTTCGATCGAGTCTAACCTACTTTATAGAACACTTTCTCATGGCCACCTCTGGTGTTAGTCTTGGAACATATTAGCGACATATTGTTCACACGATTTCGACGAAAATTGTTAGTATAATTTAAAGTGTAAAAGGTTTTAATAACATATGAACGTAATAAAATGAAACATTAAATATTTTCATTTCTACACTCCGGTGTAGAGACAAGCTTCCAGAAACTAACGGACATGGGGAACGGAGTGTTTTAACACTAGGTTCCCTCTGCCTCCCCTGCTATGTATGATATACAGACGGGTGTTTTTTATAATGCTCAAGTAGAAATTTTCCACACTCTTCGTCATCGGTCGTGTCTGTGCATATAACTTGACTTAAGGGGAAGCCAACATCACACCTTCTATAACGAAATCGAGAAATAAACTTTTATGTGTTACTGAACTAGAAATTATTAACAAGCAGCTCGAGCGCGGCTTTGCTTATTTAAACTTATATTTATAATACAGCTATTTTTTATAATAAATATAGATATAAACTGCAGCCTATATGTTGGTCTCATGTAGATATAATCTGTATTAATGTAAAGTTCCATCTTGATCAGTACAGTAGTTTTTGAGTGAAACGGGAATAAAAATAATTGTTCAAAATTATTATGTTACTAAGACGGTTATATTTGATTTTGAACCCTTCGAACTCAACTAATGGCCATATCCTTCTTATACTATTTGCGACAAAAAAAATATTTAGTAAAAAAAATTTTTTCCATTTATTTATGAGTAATTAAAATTTTGTAACATATTTTTCATGAATATAAAAATGTTATTAGGTATATAAATTAATAATATTTCAACACAATAAGAATTAAAGACGCCAATTTCACTTTTTATTAGGCAAAATAAACTCTTTGAAATGTCAGTTCAAGAAAATGTTTGTAACTGATTTGTTTGGTCGTTTTTCAAAAGTTTTTATACAAAAAAAAAAAAAATATTATTAAGAATTCCTTAAAGGAACTCTATTTATATGTAGACTTTTAGAAATTGCTTATTTAACGGGCTTTAACTAAATAATACTTTACAAGTTTACTTTAACCAACTTTGTAGCTTATAAACATAATTGTTATTCAAATATTTTATTATCATTATCAATTGTTATTTCGTATTTAATTTTTCAAATATTTTTATATTTTAAAAAGTAAAAAACATAACAGTGCGGCTAGCTCTGCCCGCGGCTCTGTCTGTGCCTACCTTTCTAAGTTCTAAAGGTTCATTCTGAGGGTATAAAAAACCAAACGTAGGGTACGTTTGGTTATAATTATATAAAATTATTTTATTAGTATTCATAACAAAATAATTTACAAACGAAATCCATAGCATAGCATAGCAACTTTTACAAAATTAAAATGCTATTAATATATTAACTTTTTATAGGATCGAATTAAGAAAATCTCTTGCAAAGCGGACTCCCTCAGTACGATATTAATTAAATATAAAATTTGCTGATTTCTAATAGATAATTGAGGCCCGTCGTGGCACAAAGTGTGACTGTAAGTGCGACAAGTAGTGGGTTCGATTCTCACTCGACAAAATAAAATATTTAATATTTTTATATTAATATATTTTAATATTAATTAATGGGAAACGGAGTGTCTTAACAATAGTTTCCCTCTGCCTACCCGGTTGTGTGCGGGTTATAGCGTGAAGCTGATTTATTGTTTAATCAATAAACGAAAAAAAAGTAATTCCAACAAAACTGGAATGAAGATATTCGCCGATGAGCAATTAACGAGCGCTAATGACTGCCCATAAATTATAAAAGGAATGCCGAAATTGTGATTTATTGAGTACTAACTCGATAATTATTTAGGAGAATTTCGTTCTATGAAATTTATTTGATATTATGTTTTAGGAGATTAATTTTTAGGTTCGGACGTAGGTACTCTACAAGTAATATATATTTACTAATACGAGATGGTAACTGAATCAATTAATACTAAAATGTATAAAAATATTTTTTTCGTTTGTATTGTATGGCGTATTGAATGCGTTGAATAGCGGAACACAACACCGCGTTATGCCTTGTTATCAGACAGGGCGAAGAAATGTAAATAACTCACTTCTGAGAATAGTATCGACGATTGAGAATAGATCGAACGTTTACAGTTAACTGTTGCGACACGACGCTACCCAAAAAAAAAATTAGGTATGACAACAAATAATTACAAACTTATATCTGTAGCTAATTTCAAACAAAATGAGTGCGTATGCCTGCAAAATAAGTTTGTCAACTTTTATAAGTTGCACTTTCTGCTGGCCTATAATCCTGAAATTGGTGCAGAACCCTCGGTGAGCGAGTGTGATTCGCACTTAACCGGTTTTTTTAGTAAAAGCATTTTCTTAAATTAATTTCTTAATTTAGCTCTTTGGCGTAGCTATATTGAATATGACAGTGCTGTTCACAACACGCGTTCCTATTTACCTTAAATGAAATTCCTCAAAAAAAAAACACGACAAAACCTTTTGAATTTGGAACACGTCAGTTTTTATTGTTTCAACATACCACGTTCACCTGAAAAACATTCCACGGCATAATTACTTTCTTATACGTCGCTGGGTTTATGGAGGTCTCCATAACCTGAGCTGGTGCTGTACGACGTAATTTAGTCCATTCATGGGATTCTTGTAATAAAATGTTATTAAAACTTCACGTTCCCAACTTTTCTTATTTGGACGACGTTGATTTACGAAGTTTGTATAAGGAAATTGTGAATGAAAGTCGAGTATTTCTTTTTAAATGTACGCCATTTTTTGGACCTCGCCAAATTTCTTTCTTTTACGCTACGAAAAATATTATGTTTCGAAAGGTAATAGTATATTTTGAATTTCAAATCTACCGCATACTACCCTTCTAATTAGAAACATTGTTGTCTACGTCAGATCTTTTATGTTTAATATTGAATTACAAAATTTAACTTAGATGTAACTTAGCTCGTTATTCCATTGATAGACATTTAAGGCAAGATTTTTTATATTTACGCTATTTAAATATTTTTATTGTAATCTTTTTCTTTTCTTTAGAAGAAAAAATATACATATTTTGATTTATGTAAATTTATTCTACCTTCACATTTTGTTATAGCTTACGCTGTGACCCGCTCATAGCAGAGTAAACAGAGGGAACCTTGGAACCTGGTATTAACACCCTCTACTCCTAGAAGATATTTCTTTTCCCCACTTTCCGCTGAACTCTTGAGACATTGCGTATTGGATGGCTGAACTCTACGCCAGAGCGAAGAAATGAAAATATTAATAATCAATAATTCATTCCCTCTAGTGAGAATCGAACTCACAACCGTCACGTTACAGTCACACCTGCGCTGCGAGGGCCTCAACACGGCCTAACAAAATATAAATTTAATTTATCGTCGCTTAAGCTAGAAGAGTTCATTTAGCAAATAGCTCTACAGACTGAATTTACATTTCTAATGTTAGACATTATTTGTCACAACCTTTCAAATTTCACCTTCCAAATTGCAATTGTAAAAATCTAATTTCTGAATGTAGTTTTAATTTTTAAATGTCAACTACTGAAATGAAGTTATTATTTCAGCAATATCACTGCAGCATTCGCACGACAGGTCGTTTTGAAATTTGGTCTTTAAATAGGGAACCTACGAGTATGCGCGTACCTTAACTCAATATTAAAGGGTTACTGCAATTTAGTGGGTAACTTTCTTATACTAATTAAATTTGAAAAGAATTTATATGTAAATAAGATATGGGTATATTGTATATAGCTTTTTTGTAGACTCAAGAAATATGATAAAAAATCGGCCAAGTGCGAGTCGGACTCGCCCGCCGAGGGTTTCGTACTAATTTTAAAATTGTTTTGGTTTGGTTTGGTTAATACAACGAATAAAGTAGACAAACTTATATTTGCGGGTGTATACTGTCATTTTGTATAAAATTAACTACAAATATAAGTTTGTATTAATTTTTCCTATCACTTCTTATACCTTTACTTATATTGTAAGTTCTCATTTCGTGCCAGATTTCGTAGACCTACAGTTATTCATAAGATATATTTTTTCTTAATATTATTAAATTTATTAATTCTATTATTAGCATTATATTTTATGAAGAAAAGCAAGGGAAATATGCATATGTTAAGATGTATCCACAACTCAATGATCATGCACAGCTAATTAAGCACACCTGCTGCGTGAGAGCTCAGAGATATGTCTACTCGTAAGAGTATAAATGTATATTTACTTATATATATTATATATATAATTATATAATCATAATCATAATATAATAAATAATAAATTATTGGTCGGCGTTGCGTAGTGGCACAAGCGTGTGACGCGACGGGGTTACGAGTTCGATTCCCACTCGAGGAAGTGAAATATTTATTTAGGTACGTTTATATTTCCACTTCAACGCAAAATTCATTTATAGACGATTAAATGAAAAATAAATGATCAAAATCCACATGAATGAAAACATAAAATAATAAATACTAAAAAAAACACGTTCTACTTTCACATTACTTCTTTCACCGAGATTAAAAAAAATGAAATCAATCGTTAAAACTTTTAAGCAGCAGCCTGTGCCAGCTAAGTGGATGATATTCGATAAGATATTTCTTAAAGTAATGAATCCATTAAGTTTAATAGGCACAATCAGCTCTCGTCGACGCATTTTTATCATTTCTCGCTGAACTTAAATATTAATTAATAACTTATTAGCTATAAATATATACTTAACTGCTATTAAAAAATAAAGGTTACCCTTCTTATCTAAGATAGCGTTAGATATAGTTAGCTAAGAAATGTGGATTTACAGCAAGGCTAGAAATAACTAAGGTTATTTTCTTTAAGAAGTTGTTTTGAAACTGATAATGTATGTATGGTAGATATTACCCGACCACGCTACGAATGCTATGGCGTAACTATAATAAAAACTGATGCACTAAAAAATTACAAGTAGATTTGTTTTAAAAGCTTCTCCGACCAGTCGGGAGTACACAAATAAGAGGCTGATCTTATTTGGCAGGATTACATTGCTCTGAGATTGCACCTAACTGCATTTAGGCTGAAATGAGACAGACGTCTTGCCGGTTCTAGTTTTTTTTCTTATTTTTATTTCAAATATAAGTCACGATATTATTATTCTTTTCATATTTTTAAGTATATTTTAAATTTAAATTAAAAGGAAACTATTTTATAATTATTATTTATTTATTATTTTTTAGTCAATTAATAAAATCTGATGAAAATTGTTTTTTTAGCTGCATGCATCCCGCAGGTGGCGGGGTAGGCAGGCGCCACTGAACCTTTTCAATCAACCATTATCTATTGAGTGGCAGAACTCCTCGACTCTAAAGTGCAGAAATAAAAATATTAAATATTCCATATCCTCGAGCGGTAATCGAACCACTGTCGTGTTCACATTCACACACTACCTGCCACCTGGGCCACAACTGGCTTCAATCTAATGGGTCTGTTTTTTCTTTATTTTTCGTTTTCAGCATTTTTACAAAGGTTAAGTACGTACAGTTTCTTAATAAACCTTAATACCGAACGTACTTTATATATGTAAGTAATATACTTTCATACATTTATTAAGGTTCAGTGGTCAAAGGAACTGAAGGTCCGTCTTAGAATGCTTCTACGTATATAAATTGGCCGTATTTTATAGGTACATGTTAAAAAAACATATAAAAAATATCCCAATAGGCTTTTTTAATGATTTTTATTTAACATGATTTAATTGCTTTTTATCTCGATAATCCGTTTCTTTTGTCTCTAATCCTTAGATTAAGGAGTTATTGGTGACAACACTTAACGTTAATATTTATTTTCTCGATAATATATAAAAAATGTAAACAAATGATTAAACTCTCTGTAAATTCTACATTAAATAAAGATATAATTCAACCCTTCTAATATATGCTAGTCTGCCCTCCTTGCAATACTTTTGTTATACCACCTCCACAAAAGAATCCAAGCAATCAACATAAAGAGTCAATGTTAAATATTGAAAAAGAACTAAATGAGTTTAAGAGGGTATAACATCTGCATTTATCTGATACGTACGTCTTCACAAAAGTGCGGTATATTTTCTGAATAGGCCTCCTCCGGTGGTATCTCCGAACCTCCTCAGATATTGCTGGAGGGTCGGCTCGAGTGTCGATCAGGGCCCGATAAGCAATCTATCCCCTCATATCATAATATCGGTAGCTATACTTGCATATTACTGTCAAAAGATTTACTTTGAAGTTCAATTTTAAAGATATTATGGTAGCCGAAGCCTTATTTGAGTATCTTGAGACTCTTATCCTATCGTTATTATTATTTATTACATAGAGTACTAGCGGCCCGTCCGCGGCTTCGCCTGGGTAAACTACGTTATTATTAATTTCTGTCTCCATGAGTCCTATAAGTGAGGTCCATGCAAAATTTGAAACTCCTAGCATTTGTAGTAACGAAGTTTCATACAAACTTTCGACCTCAAAAACAACCCCTTAGAAATCGAATATTGCAAATTCCCGTCTTAGCGAGCACCTACGTCCTATAAGTAACTCCTATGCAAAATTTGAGATTCCTAGCACTTGTAGTTTCTGAGATTTCGTGATGAGTGAGTGACCTTTCGATTTTATATATATAGATTAAATATTTAAGTATTTAATATTGAGACAAGTCGTGGCGTATGGGCACAAAGTGTGGCTGTAAACGAGACTGGTCGTGGGTTCGATCCTCACTCGAGGGAATGAAATATGTATTTAAATTTATATATCCATTTCTTTGCTTCGTGTAAAGTGGGGAAAGGAATGTCGTAACACTAGGTTCCCTCTACCGTGTGCGGGGTACAGCGTGAACCTAATTATTATTACAGTATTTAATAATATTATAATAAGTCTAGCTTTGTGTCAATTTAATTGAATTACAGCGGTAAATTGGCATGGGCCTGATGGAAGTTTCTGTACACCTAAACTAGCTGAACTACACCGCAATCAGCATAGCTAAACAAACCTGCTGAAGTACCACAGACACGATAATCTCAATTTTCGTGGTTCATCAAACATAATAAACGACCCCACTTTGGGAGACAAATTTGGATCAAAAGGAATATGTTATGTGTTCTTTGAACTTATTCTGGTACGGTATATATGCTATACTTATTTCAGTAAAGATTTTTATTTAATCTACCAGGTTGAACTCAGTCCTGGCGCAGGGGCACAAAGTGTGACTGTAAAACCGACTGGTTTTGGGTTTGATCCCCATTCCAGGAGATGAAATATTTATTTACGCTCTGGTGTCGAGGCAAAGTGCGGTGTTGAATTCCGCAACGTCTACAGAATACTCTGCCTACAGCAGGGTAGGCAGAGGGAACCTAGTGTTAAAATACTTCGTCCCCGATTTTCCGTTAAACTTTCGAAGCATGTGTCGACTCAACAACGCACTTTTCCTTGTTTCCAGAGAGAAGAAATAAAAATATTAATAAATAATAATTCATTATTGTAAGTGGGAATCGAACCCACTGCCTTGCACCAGAACAGCCTCAATAATTTAATCCACAAATTTACCTGTAATAATATTTCTAAGCTTCCTTATAAAAAAAACGATCGAATACACAGGGCCTACTGGTACAACGTACTCGTAGAACTAGCACACATGATTACCTTTGCTGTGCCAAGAGCTA
Source organism: Heliconius melpomene rosina (assembly GCF_056956725.1). Lineage (NCBI taxonomy): Eukaryota > Metazoa > Arthropoda > Insecta > Lepidoptera > Nymphalidae > Heliconius > Heliconius melpomene. Next base: position 7,864,164 of record NC_140399.1, read on the forward strand.
AGGGGGCGAGGATCGATAGTTTACTGGTGCATTAAATTTTTACAGCCGGACGGACGGACGGCACCCGCTATATCGATTTGACATTAATGACTTCAATGTCGGATCATTTCTTTACGGTGCAGAAAATTGAGCTTCTGTAGTTATACAAGAGCTATTTAGATGTTTGTGTATGATATTATCAGCTTCACGGGCTTCAGGCAGGAACTTAGTGTTAAAACACTACGTTCCATACTTTCTGCCGAATTCTGGAGGCATTGCGTGTTGAGTGGCAGAACTCAGTACAAACGTAAATAAATATTTCACTCATTTTGTATGATATTAATTTATTTATTTGTATTATACACAATTAATTAGAATAAAAAAAGTATAAAATGGTAGATCGAGAGTCTTAACAATGGGTTAGAAGTAGATTTCATATTCGTAGAATTTTGACAGATTAAATTTTATATACAGGCCAGTCGTGCGGCAGGGTCACAAAGTGTAACTGTAAACGCGACTGGTCGTGGGTTCGATCCCCATTCGAGGAAATGAATATTTATTTAAATGTATATTTCCATTTCTTCGCTCTGGTGTCGAGGCAAGCGGCGTTAAGTTCTGCCACTCAACACGCAATGCCTCCAGAATTCAGCAGAAAGTGAAGAAAGGAGTGTCTTAACACTAGGTTCCCTCTGCCTACCCTGCTGTGTTCGCGATACAGCGTGAAGCTGATTTATTTATTTTGTTTCTAAACCTATTTAGTTTACGAGCGTTTAACAAACTTGCGAGCTTGTGAAAACAAAAGCAATCGAATAAGGTGGTACATGTGAGATGGATTTCGCAAGATTTACTCTAATCCATGATTATTTGCCTTTTCCCTATAGAGAAACATTTCGGTAGTAAAACCATTTTATTTTATTTATTCCTCGCATATATAATATTTTCTAAAAGTTGTTTTTTGACGCTAACAATATTATAGAAAACAAATCCCATAGGCTATTCTGATAAATAAAATATTGAAATAATATAGGAAAAATGTTGAAATAGAATCAATTGGGATTTTAAACAGTTTTTTCCCATAATTAAACCTTTATTTAGTTACAAATAAAGTTAATTCCCATTTATAACTTTTTACTGAGACTCGATATTGTAAATTAGTTTTTGCAACAACTTGGCACAATTTTATGAAGAGATTTCAGCACTTAATATTTTGAAAGTTATTCAATTTCTGATAATAAATTGTACTACTTCTTAATAAAATATTTATTTATTTTATTTTATTACTAGTGGACCCGGACGCGGCTACGCCTGCTTGAACTATAAGAATATTTATGAAATATTATTTTAATATATTTATTTTTATAAGGATGAATATCAAAATATAAGTTCATTTTGGGTGACGTTTTCTTAGAACAACAAAGAAACTTTGCAAATCGGTGCTTAGCAACGACGGTTGTTATTAACATGGAAGAATAAATTGCATGTCAAATTAGAAAGTATTTTAATTTATTAGTACATATGTGTAATGTAATGTTATATAGCCTATAGCACTTCTGAAGAATGCAGCTTTCATACAAAACAAAAACATAGTAAATCGGACCAGTAGATCCAAAGATCTTAGCGTTCAAACAAACAAACAAACAAACTCTTCCACTTTATTATATTAGTACTAGTGGACCCGGACGCGGCTACGCCTGCTTCAACTATAAGAATATTTATTAAATATATTCATTAAATTATTTTCAATTTTCAATAGAATTAGTAAGAAAATATAAGTTAAATAATCAAAAAGAATAATAAGTAGATACACATTATTAGAAAAAAATATCTGAGTTATTGAAATTAACCAACAAAAGGATTAAAAGTAACTAAAGGATAGATATTCTTAATATTAGAAAAAGTACCTAAAGTTTTCCGTGCGTGAGTACATAGATATCGACTCTACGAAATAACTAAATATTTCTCTCTATTAAGCAGGATAATTTTAGCGGGCAATATCAAATAAAATGAGAAGAGAACCAAAGTGTAGCTTAAATTAATTATAAACAGCAAATAATTACATAAACATTTACAATAGTTCGAAAATGTATGAAAATTTATAAAACCGTCAACGTCATCTGCCCGTTTGCGTCGGTCATACTATGCCGCCCGTAGGCTAGGTCATTTGGAATCAGTGACATCTCCTTGATTATTTAATAGAATGTTATACAGTAAACTATAATTTCAATCTAGATAAAATGTTAATAGTGACTATTATATTTATTTTCATAAGGATGAATATCAAAATGTCGCGGTAACGGTTGCGTAGCGACGCGATGGTTGTTATTAACATGGCAGAATAAATTGCATGTCAAATTAGAAAGTACTTTAAAATATATTAGTATATATGTGTAATGTAATGTTATATAGCCTATAGCACTTCTGAAGAATGCAGCTTTCATACAAAACAAAAACAATGAAAATCGGACCAGTAGATCCAGAGATCTTAGCGTTCAAACAAACAAACAAACAAACAAACAAACAAACAAACAAACAAACAAACTCTTCCGCTTTATTATATTAGTATAGATAGATCTATAGAATAGAATAGAATAGAATAGAATAGAAAAAACTGTATTGCACACAAAAATACATATAAAAGAGAAAGAAACAATATATTTTTATAAAATGTATGCAAAGGCGGCCTTATTGCTTCAAGCAATCTCTTCCAGGCAACCCTTGTAAAATAAAGGACTAAAAATAAAGAAGTGGGAATAACGTTATAGTGCACAATTAGATTAAATAAAATACAGTAATAAACTAATAATGAATATACACATACATATATATATATATATATATATATATATATATATATATATATATATATATATATATATATAAATATACATATTTACATAATAATAATATAATATCTACATATAATCCTATAAATATAATACATAATACTACATAATATAAATATATATATATAAACGACTAAAGATAAACTACAGTTATATTTGGAAAAGATAGTCTTTTAAACGATTTTTAAAAATATTAAGTGATTTAGAATGACGTATATCGGACGGAAGTTCATTCCAGAGGATAGCAGATTTTACAGTGAAGGAATTGGAATAGAATTTGGTACGACAAGTTGGAAATTTAAGAAGATTATCGGTCCTGGACCTAAGTTCAAGGCGTAGGCTAGAATCGGAGTCACGGAAACAGAAACGATCTTTTAAATAAGCAGGATAGAGAGGATTATAAAGGATTGAATAGAGGAGAGTAAGCATCCGGAAGTTACGGCGATGTCTGATAGGAAGCCATCCAAGCTGACGACGATGATCTGAGACATGATCAAATTTACGAAGACCATAAATAAATCGAATACATAAGTTTTGTAACCGCTCTAGTTTGTTTAATTGTTCCTCAGATAAGTCTGGGTAACATGAGTCAGCATAATCTAAAATCGGTAGCAGTAGTGAGTGAGCTAGAGTAGTTTTGATTTTAACCGGTAGGAAATGTTTATATCGTTTGAGGGATCCAATACTAGCAAATAATTTTCGGCTGACCTCCGCTATCTGCGCTGACCAAGATAGCGAGTTGTCTAAAATAATCCCAAGGTTCCTTATAGACGCATTAACACTTAAAACGACACCATTAAGCTGTACTGAGGGAAGTTTTATATCCTCAAGTTTTTTTAATTGCTTAGTGCTGCCTATAATGCTTAACTGGGACTTACTAGGATTAATAGTAAGTCCATAAGATGTACTCCACACAGATATATTATGTAAATTCTCGTTAAATTTACAAATAGCCACATCCATATCACTGGATGGAGTCGCTAAGTAAATCTGTAAGTCGTCAGCATATAGATGGAAGGAAGAGGATAGGGTTTGGGAAACAGTATTAATAAAAATAGAGAACAGGAGTGGGGAAAGGACACCGCCTTGTGGGACACCCGCAGACAATGAGCATAGGGAAGATGATTTGTCGTTTGCTTGTACGTATTGTCGCCGGTTCGAGAGATAGTTTCGGAACCACTCAGTAGCTTCTGGGGAGATGTTTATTGATTGTAAGACAGCAATTAGTAAATCAGTATTAACAGTATTAAAAGCGTTACTGAAATCAAGCAATGCAATGAGGGTAAGATTTTGGTTCTCCATATTAAACCGTATATCGTCGCACACTTTGATTAAAGTAGTAACTGTGCTGTGTCCACTTCGAAAACCAGATTGGAATTGAGACAAAGTACGGTTTTCTAAAAGGTATCGATTTAATTGTTCCGAGACAATACGTTCCAAGACCTTAGACAAGAAGGGAAGTATTGAGATTGGACGGTATTGGGAAAAGGATTTTGGATCTTTGGATTTTGGTATAGGAATAATGCGGGCTATTCGCCATGCACTTGGAAAGGAGTTAGAGGAGAGGGAAAAATTAAAAATATGTGTAATTACCGGGGCCAGCACTCTTAAGGGTAAAAGTAATAGCTTACGGTTGATGCCATCAAAACCAGCAGCATCTGATTTTATCGCCAGAATATTTTTTTTAACCTGGGCAGGTGTAATTAAATCAAAAAGGAATGGAGTGGTTGAAGGAGTGGGCAAGGAACGGATAACATTTAATGTATTTGCCTTAACTGTATCGTCCATGGGTGTAATTGATGCAAAATGTATATTCAAGGCATCTATATCGATGTCCCGAATCAAGTCCTGACGTTGGCGGCCGATCCCTAGTGACTGCAGAAACTTCCATGATTTGCGGGTATTTAAGTTTTTCAAATTTGTGTGAATATAATTTCTTTGAGCATCTCTGCACACTCTACTACACCGATTACGCAAGGATTTGTATTTTAGAAGATTTTGGTCAGTAGGATTTTTTTTATATTTAGATTTAGCAGAATGTCTTTTGGTCATTAACGATCTAATCTCTTGTGTAATCCAGGGCGCAGGTAAGTGTTTTAACTTCATAGGCCGCAGAGGAGCATGTTTGTCATAAAGCTCAGTTATAATTGAGTTCAGCAACTCTAATTTAGCATCAATAGTTGACGCATTAAAGATGGAATCCCAGTTGATGTCATTAAGGTCGCGCATGAACTCATCATGCTTGAAATTTTTAAAACTGCGTCTCATAACAATGGACGGCTTTACCTTAGGCGGGCGAACATCATAAGACAAATACATTAAATCATGGTAGGAAAAGGCTTCGGCAGGAAATTGTCCGTGATGCTTTACATAATCGATCGAGGAAACAATTATAAGATCCAATTGGGACGGCGCACAATGAGGGAAGAAATGTGTAGGGTTCGATGGGAGTAATTTCAAATTTGAGCTATTAATAATGTTACACAGCTGTTTCGTACGCGAGTCATTTTTTATAATGCACGTGTTAAAATCACCAAGAATCACAGTGTGATCAGCAGTAGGTACGTATTTATCTAATATAGATTCTAAAGTGTCAAAATAATTTATATGCAGGGATGGGCTATAAAACACTCCAAGTAACAACTTGGATCGCCCGAGTAGAACTTAAAATTGCATGAAAATGGAAATTAAAATTGCATGGACATTTTCACAATCAAAAGAAGTTAAAAGATCAGTACGATGAGCAGGGATGCTTTGGGCATTAATGTGAACAACATTAAAGTTTTTTGGAAATTTGAAAAAGTATTGTCAAGGAAGGTAGATATGGGTAAGGAAGTACTGTGAAGACTGCCATCAGAGGAAGATGATAAAGAGTAAAAAGAATCGTCTTTTATATTAAAAATACTATTATCATACATAACAAATACTATAATAGATACAGAAAAAATAAATATATATATATTAATATATAAATACTACTAAAACTACTACTACGGCTATTACTACCAAATATGGATATAACATTATTCACCCTTGACCACCAGCAATAAGAAACAAGAAAGAGATTGCGTTGCGAAAGAGAAGAAAGAAGAGATTTGCGAAAGAGGTTGCGTTCTATTAATATTATTAAGAAACAAAAACACATGCGCTATATTTATAGCCATCAATGTCTCAATGCTTGTCATAAAATCTATATCTATCTATACTGATATAATAAAGCGGAAGAGTTTATTTGTTTGTTTGTTTGTTTATTTGTTTGTTTGTTTGAACGCTAAGATCTCTGGATCTACTTGTCCGATTTACTTTGTTTTTGTTTTGTATGAAAGCTGCATTCTTCAGAAGTGCTATAGGCTATATAATATTACATTACACATATATACTAATATATTAAAATACTTTCTAATTTGACATGCAATTTATTCTGCCATGTTAATAACAACCGTCGTCGCTGCGCGACCGCGTTAGTTACCGCGTCATTTTGTTATTGATCCTTATGAAAATAAATATAATAGTCACTTTTAGCATTTCATCTAGATTGAAATTATATTTCTATAGAAATTATATTCTTATATTTCAAGCAGGCGTAGCCGCGTCCGGGTCCGCTAGTACTTATAATAAAACTGGCAAGCTACCGAAAACATATAGGGTTTATTTTATTACAATCGGTTCATAAATAAAAAAGTTATGTCAATTTAAAGTTTTTAGTTCAACAAATTAGCTAATTGCCGTAACAATTATTTTATTCAACTGTTTTACTGAATTGACTGAACCTTTAGATTTCAATTTCTTTATTAATATTTTTATTTCCACTCTCACTAGTAAACAATATAAAATTACAAATCTTAGTTGTATAATAATAATATTTTTTATATCGTTAATTCTATCAAAATCTTCTGTTAAAATGCTTAAATTGCTTTAAGTTCTTAAAATAATATAACATAAAATGAGATATAAGTATATGTACGCTAGAGAGTTCACATGCGCTTCCACTCCGTTGAGTCGACTTCAAAGACAGACGATTGAAATGGTAAATTTTGGATTTTCTTTTGATTATAACAATTGTTTGAACTTTAACGAGCTTAAGAATATCTTGTTTAACTTTAAATTCTTAAATAATATGGTTTTCTGAGTGGCACATTTAATTTTATATCGTTTTGTTAATTTGAATATTTACTTAGTTCTCTCTTTTCAACAAAACACCGCCATTTTTTGTCATTTATTCTATATTTTTACAGAGAAAACGCTGTGAAATATGGTATCTTCAAATACATATTAATCTTCAAACAATTTGCAAATTTCCTGGGACTAAAACTATTTAGTTAAGTATTTTTTTTCTAAATCGGCTCACATTTTTCAAATATAAGAGGAAACTACACAATAGTCGCGTAGCTTTACCATTAACCCTATCTGACTATTTCCCCAAGTGACTAAAACTTGAAATGTTTTATATCCTTTTTATTTCCCTACACTATATATACTTAACGAATAATCCTATAACTCAATTGCTATTTCAATAGCAAAATCTATTGGTTGTGGGTTCTATCCCCATTCGAGGAGATAAATTATTTATTTGGATTTATATTTCCATTTCTTCGCTCTGGTGTCAAAGCAAAGCCCCCAGAATTCGGCGGAAAGTGGAAAACGGAGAGTCTTATCATTATGTTCCCTCTGCCCACCCTGCTGTGTGCGGGATACAGCGTGAAGCTGATGGTAGAAATACAGACAAATGAATTGAAAATAAAATTCATTTTACACTTACTTATTTTTTCACTTTTATTATTATACTAGTGGACCCGGACGCGGCTACGCCTGCTTGAACTATAAGAATATTTATTAAATATTATATAATATATTTATTTTTATAAGGATGAATATCAAAATATAAGTTCATTTTGGGTGATGTTTTCTTAAAACAACAAATAAACTTTGCAAACCGTTGCTTAGCAACGACGATTGTTATTAACATGGCAGAATAAATTGCATGTCAAATTAGAAAGTATTTTAATTTATTAGTATATATGTGTAATGTAATATTATATAGCCTATAGCACTTCTGAAGAATGCAGCTTTCATACAAAACAAAAACATAGTAAATCGGACCAGTAGATCTAGAGATCTTAGCGTTCAAACAAACAAACAAACAAACAAACAAACAAACTCTTCCGCTTTATTATATTATAGTAATAGTAATAGTAATAGTAATTATAGTATAGTATATAGTAATAGTAATAGTATAGTATAGTATATAGTATATAGTATAGTATAGTATAGTATATAGTATATAGTATAGATTGAGAAAGTAAATTGTGTTAAACCGACCAAATGACTGGATTTGACCCTCTTTATTGCGACTAGAATAAACAAGTCATTGCTTACAGATACAGTAAGCCTTCTATACTATATAAAATTTACCTAGAATTTTTATATATAATTATTCCAATCTCCCAATAGAACTGACCCATGTCAACGTCAACCTTTAGTTAATAGTTTATATCTTACCTTATTGTTTTTAAATGTAGTCGATAACTCAATAAAAAGGCGTAGATATATTGTAAAGGATCTTACAGTTTTTTGTATATCACCCCCTCCCCCTTTTTACTTAGGTATATACTGTGATCTATATAGGTATTGCACTCTAAGTTAGAGGCAGTATATTTTTTTTATTTTTTTCTAAAAATTTAATGTTTTTGCTAGTTTTTTTAATATTGGATAAACAAAATTAAATTTTAACAGTATGTACTAGTATTTTGAAATCCAAAAAGGCTTTGTTTAATGGAAAACGATGAAACTGAACCTTAAAGAAGACAAATTTTACATTTCCCGTAAAACAACGAATTTATAGTCTTACTAATTTCTTATTTGTTATATTAAGCAAAGAAATTTATACATTTTTTGATAATAGCTCAAAAAAGAAATCAATAAATTAATGAACTCCTATGAGAAACAAGCAATTAAGTTATTATAATTTTAAATATCAAGAGAGCCACTTATTCTCTTATTCTAACCCGGAGAGTTAATATATTCTATTACACCTGTAGGAACCACAAAATCTTCCACAAACTCTATTTACATAGCATTCTACATGTAAGACCACTGTTTAACTAAGAAATACTCGTATTAATTTATTCACAATTATTCAAATGATCTAAGCCCTTGTTATTTATGCGTGAAATTTTATTATGCAAAATCCTTTTAAAATGTCACATCCTTTATCCACGTTCAGACAGTTTGACAGTTTCCTGATATATTTTACTTGCCCAAGCCTTTGGCCCCTGCACAATATACTTATAGTGTTTTTAATTTTATAGTGAACTAGTGGGCGCGCGCAGTTGCGCCTGCTTATTGGACCCTTAGGGGGTAAATTATATTACCACTAAACACATGTTAAATGATATGTTTTTAAGAATCTCAATTTTAAATTTTATAAAAATCGGTGGCCATTTTTAAAATTTTTCCATACAAACTTTCAACCCCTTATTTGCATCCTTAGGGGAAGAATTCTAGAAAACTATGAAACATGTGTTCAATTAAATACTTTTAAGGGTCTGAATTTCGAATTTTATAAAAATTGGTGCCGATTTAAAAAAAATTCTATACAAACTTTCAGCCCCTTATTTGCACCCTTAGGGGAAGAATTCTAGAAAACTATGAAACATGTGTTCAATTAAATACTTTTAAGGGTCTGAATTTCAAATTTTATAAAAATCGGAGCCGATTTAAATTTTTTTCCATACAAACTTTCAACCCCTATTTCAGCCCTTTAGGGTTAAAATTTTTCAAAATCCCTTTTTAGTGGATATTCACATTACGAAAATAGACATCTGTCCAAATTTCACGTTTCTACCATTAGCGGTTACGGCTGTGCGTGCGTCTTACCTCAGTCAGTGAGGACAAGTCCTTTTATATATATAGACTAGCAATGTAATTTCTATACCTATGTTAGTGCATAAATATTTTTGACACCAAAGCGAAGAAATAGAAATATTCATTTAAATAGATATTTCATCTTGAGTGGGTATCGAACCCACAACCAGTCGCGGTTACGATCACATTTTGTACCTCTGCGCTACGGGTGTGCACTTTTTAGTAAATATCTGATTTTTGCAGTCTAATTAGTGTTAAGTTTGGAAGTATAATACTTTATTATAATAAACTAGCAAACTCGGGAGGCTTCGCACGCCGGAACTATACGTATATTTATTTATATATACGTATATTATATATATTTATGAAAATATGAACATATTTTCTTAAATTCTTCTTTCGACATTCGACATTCTTGTATACACAATTTTTTTTTTTTTTGAAAAATATTTTTTCATATCAACTGTCTAGAACTCTATATAAACTAAACTAAATAAAAATATACATTATTAACAAATACTATTTAGACCCCGAGTGGGGATCAAACTCACAATGGTCGCACTGCAATCACACATTTGAGCACCTGCGCCACATTGGCCTCAATTTAAACTTAATAAGCCTATACCAATATTTACAAAGTAATCCAATATTCCACTCGTTCTTCCATATAAGTATTTTGAAATTAAGTTACGTGCATTAGGAAAAACTATTCAAGAACATTGCACGCTAGAATCATCGTGATTGAATAATGTGAGATAAAATGGCGGTTTGTATATTGAATTACTTGAACTAAAAGGTTTTGACCCGCTTGCGCCTTCACGTTGTAGCTTTAAGTGTTATACAATTTAATACACCCTCTACTAGATATATATAGATTATGTACGTGAACTTACATATATAGGGTGTGTAAACAGAGTAGAGAGAGAGCCTAGTAATAGGACTCTCCGCTTCCCACTTTCCGCCGAATTCTGAAGGAATTGTGTATTGAGTGGCGGAATTCAACGCCGTGCTAAACAGATAGATTACTAAACCATTTTGTAATTATAAAGATCATATCTAGTACATATAATAGAACCAGAGCGAAGAAATGAAAATATGAAATATTTAATTTCCTTTCGTTCACGCTTGTGCATACAATAATAATAAATATCAAAATCAAATCAGCTTCATGCTGTATCCTGCACACAGCAGGGTAGGCAGAGGGAACCTAGTGTTAAGTCCGTTTCCACTTTCCGCCGAGTTCTGAAAGCATTGCGTGTTGAGTGGCGGAACTTAACGCCGCGTTTTGCCTCGATTATACATGTCAATATTATATATATACAATTTCAGATTTTCTTTTGGGGAAGTATGTACGTTAATAGTACGATTTTGTTATATATAGGAAGAAAATCTTCATATTAATATATCTTCACAAACAAATTATATATCTAAAGCAATTAAATCCCCAGTCACTTCTAAGTAAATCTATTACATGATAACAATTTAATCTCGTAGGGGTATATTACGAGTTGGGAAATTTTCTCCCGCCGTAACTTCATTTTGTTCCCAAGATATGGGCCCTAAGACGTCGCTCCAAGTAGATCTGTCGAGATAAAGGGAACACGTTCAAAAACGGAGATTGATGAGGACGAGGACTTGCTGAACGGAAATCAGTTTTGTAAATGGTAATATACTTTCAGAGCGATACTTTGTATGAGTTTTCATTATTTATGTACGTTATAACAAACGTATATATGTAGTACATAGTATATATCTAGTGGGTATATCTATTTTATTATTACAAAATGGGATTTAATTTGTCGTTTTTTTTTAAATGATCTCAATTCACTAATAATGACGTGTTTCATTTAAAAATATAAAAAAACCACTCTTCCGAGGGCGGGACAAGGGTCCAAGCCATCGGTGGCAGGGCTCCAGAGAGAGGAACCTCCGCACAATACGCGCCGTCTCTGTGAAGTGTTTCATAAATATTTTTTTATTCTTCTATATTTGATCAATAAAAAATAATAATTTTATTTACATATTTTCATATTATTTAATGACATTTTGACTAAATATAATTTCAGTGAGAAAACAAAACGTCCCACCATATAATTATACCTACCATTCTTATATCCACTGTGTTTCCCACTTATCTGTTAATTTTCGGGACATTGCGAGTTGAGAGGCAAAACCAACGCCTTGCTAGGAAATAAATTTAAAAATTCCTTCCAGTGGAAATCGAACCCACAATCGTCGCGTTTATAATCAAACGCTATGGCTACGTCAAGACGATCTCTGTATAACATATTTTAATTATATTGCTCACCACACCTAAAGATATCATATATAGTTCTCGAAATAATTTGTCTGTTTATAACTATACAATAGAGAATTAGTAAGTGGTACAAACTAAGCGGGAGAAAGTTTTCACGCTCATTAGAACTACATCTTGCACTGATTGCGATGTGTGAATCTTGTTAATTCTTATTAAAGTGGTCCAATAATTACATATACATATATGTATAATCCGTTTTTAACGGAAAACCACCAATTATGAGGTTTATCTTCATCAGCTTCACGCTGTGTCCCGCATGTGGCAGGGTAGGCAGAGGGGGCCTAGTGTTCAGATATTCTGTCCCTCAGAATTCTGCAGAAACTGTTTCCGTCGAATTCTTCAGGCATTGTGTGTTAAGTAGGGGAACTCGACGTCACGCTTTAGCTCCAAAATGAAGAAATGAAAATATTAAGTATTTCATTTCTTCGAGTGGGAATCGAACCCACAATCTGTCACGCTCACACGCTTGTGCCCCTGCGTGGTGCAGGGCCTGGACTGGCCTTGTGTACGGTTATTTATGTTGTAATTGCTTTCTATCGGCAGTATCTAGAGCGTAGGTGCTAGTCCCAATTACGAAATCAAAGTCAATATTTCACTTTTGATTCTGGATTTTCACGGAACACGAAAAATATCAGTATTGTCAATCTAACAAGAAGAAAGACAGTTCTGATAAAAGGAGTCGGCGAGATACTAAAAAAAAAGTTACTTTTCACTGTGTATTTATTTATGGTAGTTTTTCGTAAGCATCAATTAATTTCGCCATGACAACGTTTTGGTATCCTTGAATAGGATATGGAATATAGGGAATATGCCCACATTACATTATAATATAAATATGATTTTATTTTATTATAATTTAGGTAGGCAGAGGGAACCTAGATTTATGGCGATTTAAATTGTTAAAATCATAAATTGATAGTAGAGTTATTTAGTACATTAGAATTTATTTAAATTATTATAAAAAGGGAGATTTAATACACCCATTCGAGTCACTCTCATATTTGTAACTCTCATTTTAGCTTCTCATTTACGTAATACTTGAAATAAGATAAGATAATACTCAGTAAGGAAAATTCTTTTGTCTTTCGAGTTCATGTGTTAGCTAAATTATTCCAATTACGCCTCACGCAGTGTAAGAAATGTACATACATATATTCCCTTATTACGCAGTTCTCGCGACATTTTTATATGGAAACAACCTCCTACTAAAAGCTTGTATCCATTTCATACGTTTCGCACACGTCATTTTCATCCATTTAGAAAAACACGTATGAAATATAGTATCAAAATTCCCAGTTTTAGTTATACTATACTAGCGACATAATCGCGGCTTCGCCCGCTTAAAACTATTTTTATATTATAGCAAAACTAAACAAAACTTTTACATAGATTGTAGTCTATATGTTATTCGGATATATAAGCTATATTACATTAAACGTTCATCAAAATCGGTTCAGTGCTGTGTGTATGGAAGTAGAACCCAGATCCATCGTCATAAACTTTCACATTTACGAGTATAATATAATACTAATTCAAGTAAATTTTTCTAGAGTCATCATAATATAATCATTGGTTATCTATTTAGCATAATACTTACTTCTTTATAAAAAAACCCGACTGCATAAAACAAAAAATCTAACTTAGTTCATCAATTACAATTTTACAGGACTTCTTGTGAAGTATTAATATGTTGAAGAGTAGCTCTTCCAATTTATTATGATGATGTGAACAATATCATTTTTGAGCAGTTATTTAATTCTATTCCTTTTTTCATTGAAAACCAATATCACAGATAAAGTAAACAGATGGAACTGTTGATTATACCATTATAACAGAACGTGCCGAGAATATAACGCCTATATAAATCAAAAGCGCTTGAAAAATAAAACAAGAAAAGCTTGTTTTATTTACTTTGAGGGCAATCGTTGAAATATTAAAGCTTTGCAGAATTAACATCTAAAATCGCATATCTCAAATCTGACATATTAATGTTGCTCTTATTTGGATGAATTTGGTGGAAAATGGGGAAAGGGGTATCTTAAAATATCCAGAAAAAAAACCATGCAAATGTTGCATATTAATGAAACTGATTTTTTTTTTCAATATCTTGTTGTACCATTCATATAATAAGGAAACCTTGTTTTAAGACATTACGTTCCCCAATTTTCGTTCAATGTCCTAAAAAAGGGCGCGTTGAATGGCGGAATTAAACGTCGCGCTTTGTCTTATTACCAGAGCGAGAAAAAATATTTTCCCCAACTGGGGAAAAAACCCATTCCATAATTCCGTAGTATAGACTAATATTTACATTGTAGCGAGACTTTTTACTGTACACCCGAAACATTGTTAAGGTTTCAATAAAAGTAGTATTTTTAAACACAGCATTGCATGTCTGATGAATAGCACAAATAGCACTTTGAAATAGCTCTTCAAGGTTAATTGCAGTTGATGGATCACAAAGCTTATGCATTTATCTATTTTAAAAAAAAAATATAAAAAATAATATTATATTTTCGAATATACCTAAACGAGATGTTTAACGTACGAAGAAGTTCCGCAGACCTTAGTGATATAACACAACGTCTCTCAATTTTCGCCTATAACACTAAAATAGAATATTAGATGGTATAACCCATAGTTTTGTTTTTCCTAAAAATCAGGGGCTCTTATACAAAAACTTGAAATCCTAAAGTGAAAAATATTTACCTCAAAACTTTTATGAAGGTGTTTACCTAAGTAAATTACTTGACAAAGTTCCTAATAATATAACGTAAGAAAAACATTAAAAGAAGAAAAATATACAGTTTATCATAAAATTCAAATAGTTTCTGAGATATTCAATTAAGATTAAACGCTTTTTAGTATGACTCGTTAAAGGTTTTTCACTTAGTCAAATATTTTGGTCGATTTTAAATTTTGGTGATTATTTTTAAAGAATTCTTAATGTCTTTATGGTTTTCAATTCGATTTCTTCTTTCTATAAATACTTGAGGTTCGAAATGAGGATCGAGCCCCCAAGTCTCGCATACAGTCACACGCATAGTCCTGCTCCACAGCTGGCCTCCTGGACTGAAAATATAATTAAGTAAATGCTTAAATATATTCCTTACATTATTATCGGACTGCTTGCTGGTGGAGAACTCGAAATATGACTCATTCCACTCCAGTACCCGTTATGACGAAACGAAGGCGGAATAGACTATTGAAACAAAAAGCCAAGCTTTACAAGCTCGGAAGTCGGATAAAGTAGAATTTTGACTCTTATCTCTATTGCAATAAGGGCAAAAAAAGATTGCTTAACACGCTACAGGCCGTGATAAGTAGGTCACATTTGAGCGTATTGTTCTGACAGAAAGCTAAACATTTTGGATGTCATTTTCTTTGAATTAAACGTGTTCTCAAGCACTTATCCTTCTAAATATGGTTATGTGGAATGGTTGTACGTATGTTTGGGAAACGTGAAAAGGCTTTGTTTGAAATAGGTGCGTCATGGAAGCTTTCTTTAGGTGGATTTGTAAATATTTGTTTAATTTGAATATCTGAACGTATTTTCTTATAAGATTTTAATAACTGACCAGTCGTGGCTTGTGGGTTCGATTTCCATTCGAGGAAATGAAATATTTTATATTTTCATATCTTTGCCCTGGGGTGGAGGCAAAGGGTGGCGTTGAATTCTACCACTCAACACGTCTCCAGAATTCGCCGGAAAGAAGGAAGCGGAGTGTTTTAACACTAGATTCTTCCTGCCTACCCTGTTATACACAGGATACAGCGTGAAGCTGATAATGTTAACTTCAATAGTTTAAAAAATATTTTATTATTTAACCGACTTCTGTAAGAAAAGGAGGTTATCAATTCGACTGTATGTTTTATAAATATTTTTAACTATATTAAAGAATGCTATTTACATTACTGACTTAAACCACGCCTACTTACCAACATTAAATCATAATTTATTTGCCAATTCAATGAAATCATATTTTCTAGTTCAATAAGCAAATATATGCGTGACGACCTTTTCTAGACGTCAAAAATTAACTCATGCATGAACCTCAAACCGACAAGTAAAATTTCTCCTCTATATCTTAAAAGATATGGGGCCCATCTAAATCTAATGCAATTGTTATATGAAGTTCTTTATTTTTCCTAACAGATTCTCGTATATTTTTTTGTTTTTTCTTCGGCTTTTATTTTTTTCTTTTGCAGTACGGAGCCCGAAAAAACGAAATGAAAATAACAAATAGTTCGTCATAAAAGCCTTAGCCAATTTTATATGCAGCTTGTTATTGGACTCTTATGTTGAATGCGTATGAAAATCACTTAAAATTCCCTGAGAACATTGCCATTTCGTCATCCAGACCAGATATTGTCGGTTCGGTCAAATACCACTGTAAGCAAATTAGATCGGTTTTGGTGTTTTCCATTTTGGGGAATTTCCGTTTCCGTGCTTTATTAACTATATCATTCGTTTCTCTTGGCATAAGCAGTCGTAATGCGACAGGTGTATTGCTGTGCAATGAGTACCACATTAAATTGAACGAAGAAGATTCATACAAATAAATATTAATTAATATATTGTTAGAAACCGGAATAGGTTTTCTTCATTACAGTCCACTATCTGAATAAGCAATTAGACAGGTACAATAATTTAAAGAAACCTTCTTTAACATTAAATTTTTTCCTCATTAACCTTTAAAGATGTATTTTTTAGAGATACAGTTGACAAGATAATAGTGTTCTAAATATTATAATTTTTTAAGGAATAATTATTAGCTATTAAATTGAGCTAGTCTAGTTTAATTGTCAAGTTCTTGTCATCAAAAGACTTGAACCAACTAACTCAATTCTCACTAAATATACTTAGATAATATCAAATTAAAAAACGGGCGAAGCCGCAAGGGCTAGCTGTATAAATATATACGGTATCCTTTAAAATATACGCTAAACATTGTAAAATGTAACTTTATATTTAAATTTTACTGTGTCGTTTCAGATTTTTGATCATAAAACGAGATAACGGTTACACTACATTACTCCAATTTTACGGCTGTATGAAACCTCACTCTTTTGCTTATTTATTTTTATAAATTATTTTTATTATTTTATTTTTATTAATTAACTTGTTACTGTATAACCTAACCTAAAAATATATCTTTTTATGTGTTAATTTTGATAAAATAAGCGTATTTTGATTTAATAGGAAGACTAATAATAAAATAACGGATTTCCACCTTCCGTCCTGGAGGGATATCCTGGTCCATGGGGCACAAGAGTGTGACTGTAACGCGACGGTTGTCGACGAACCCACAACCGGAAATATACATTTAAAATGTATATTTCCATTTAATTAAATAAATTTAAATAAATTTTTAATTTCTTCAAGTTCACACATTTGGGCTCCCGCTCCACAATTGGCCTCCTAGGTAGTTAGAAATAATTTTGTAACTACCTACATAATTTTTCATAAGAGAAAACACTTAACGATTAATCTCAAAGGAGTGATTCAGAGAAAATTTTATGACTTTGCAAAATGTTAATCAAACCAACACAATATTTTACGCTTGGCACTTTCAAAAAACAATTTTCACAATCTCAAATTAGAAAGATTGTAAGTTGTGTTAGGTACTTTATGTTGACTTATATAAAAAGACTTGGATTAATATAAATTTAAAAATCGCTTATTCGCTTTAAAAAGCGCGTAATAATTTCTTCTTTCCTAATAAGATATGCATCTAACTAGCGGCTTAACCTAGCCGCAATTGTTTCTTTAATCCAATAAAAAAATAGGAATATTTGAAAATTGGTTTTGTTTTTTTTTTGCTTAATCCACTCTTACGAATTTCGGCGTTATGTAATGAGGCCTATAACGTTCCTCGTTCCTGTATATATAAGCTATCCAATACAAAAAGAATTTTCCAAATCGAATCAGTGAACAATACTTCCACTATATAATAAATTAACTAATATTAAGAATATAATAAAAAAAAATCTATTTCATAATTTAGATATAAATAAAACAAAAGTATTTTAAATATAGAATAAGTATTTTTTCATTGGTAATGTTCCGTTAGCATGCCCAGCTTTTCAACTCATTAATAACCTACAGCGTGTTGTTACTCTGTCGTTTGTGCTGCTAATTTTTAATGAAATCGATTTATTATTCCACTGTTGTCGTATTTCATTATCTTGTCTTTAATGATTAACTATATCTTTTCTATTACTGACACGTGAATAAGGTTATTTTCATTTATTTTTCTACTAAATTATAATAATTTTTAAAAATATAATAAATCTATTGTTAAGACACTCCGTTCTCCACTTTCCGCCGAATTTAGGATACATTGCGTGTTGAGTGGCTTAGTAATCCTAAATGCTTTTACAAACATAGAGAAAGTCCTTGTTAAAGATCTCTCCATCCATCAAAATGGAGTGGGTGATGGAATCTAATCGGCGAAAGTCAATCAACATCAATTGAAAATGACACTATACTTACGAGCCTGATGACTCAAAATCATGAATCCTATATAGTGGTGTCCATCACTCATAGAGATGTTTTGAACAAATAGTACGTTTCACAATACGTACATCCCACAAAACTTCGTTAACATGGAAAGTTTCATTACTTAATAAAATACAATTTAAAATCAAATCAGCTTTACGTTGTATTCCGCACACAGCACGGTAGACAGAGGAATCCTAGTGTTAAGACACTCCGTTCCCCACTTTCCAAAGAATTTCTCGAGGCCTTTGTCTCTGAAATGAAAATAATAATAAATAATAATTGCAAATACCACTTATGTTTTATTTCATTGTTTCAGATGCGCCAACATCTGCTTTTCCTGATACTTCTCACGACCATCACGCTTTCATCAAGTAATGTTCTTCCAATACTGTCTATAAATAAAGTAGACTCAGATACTCTATTGGACGACCAAGAAGGTGACAATACTTTAAATAGCAAACAAACTCGCATAAATCCGAATATATTTTATAAAGTTTTCATTGGAACTTCAAAGGATAATTTACCGAAAAAATCTCGTTTTAAATACTTAGAAAACGACAATAATCCAGAAAGAAAGATTTACAACGGATTAATTGGGAACGAAGATAATTTTGATGACGAGGGCTTTCGAAAAGAACAATGGCACAACTATCCGCGACAATTAGATCGACTTCATAAAAACTCTTTTATATATAAAGAACTTGAAAAAATTCTCCACTCTAACGATTTGGAGCAAACGCAACATAAAAATAATGTTGGGAATGATGTCTATCAGTACACAAGCGATGATATACTCGGTGATTTTGATTCGGATGTTATAGCCGGGCCACTGTTAATTCTCAAAATACGACTGGCGTATTTGACTAATAATTTAAATAATCATGATTCAAATAGACATGTTTATATGGATTCTGGACCAATGGACCTGTCAAAAGAAAATGACGAAATTACCAGGGGAAAGTATGAAATGCTTGATAACGATGATAAATCGATTTTAAATGTGAAGAGAAAGGGAAGATTGAACAAGTCCGACATAGATATCATAGGTAATATTTAGTTTTAATCAATTTTTGTAATTAATAAATTGAAGCTATTTGAAAAATTAATATTTATGATTCGTGTAACGTTAGAGTTTCGTGGACATTTTCTTTTTCTTTAATAAAATTGCTGATTTGGATTTCGGCATACCAATCAATAACCATTTACATCCCTGGTGAGGAGTCTCCATAATGCTTATCAAGTCAATGTTTAACTCCTGCTAATTTAGCTGATGGAGTTAATCAACTAAATTAGCAGGAGTTCTGTCTTTTTGTTATAAATAATACAGAAAAATAAAACTCTATCTCTATGATGATACTTCCTATTTAATATTTCTATATTAAATTACTGATATACTTATTAAAATCACTCACACTAACCTTTATATAATACAGAGACATATTTTTATTGCTTCAGACAACTCCTCAGACGAAAAGAAACTGGTAAAGAAACGTATATTTTCCTTATGGAGCCGTTTGCAAAGTCTTTCACATAGAGGTCATGAATTGCACCATCGTAGACACCTGTACGCATTTTATGGTCTCCCAGAAGACGGAGGAGGAGCCCTCACTGCCGAAACGAGGGCTACCCTAATGCGACCACCTGGATCACCTTTGAGATGGGGCTGAAAATTTCTATTTACTCTGAAATTTAGAATAATTGACATATAAAAACAACTCCTAAATACTTTTATTTATTTAGGATTCTTCCATTTGATGTTTTTAACGCTAACTGTTTATTTTTATTTATATAATATTTTTGAACAAGTAGGCATCGTTAAGGCGCTGAATAGTACAATAATGTGACCAATATTCGTATTAGATATATTTATTTAAATACAATATAATTAATTTAATTTACTGTACATTACATTTTTTATATTCATTTGTGAAGAATTTACTTGTAATACTTAATTATAATAAATACATAGTATAACATATTTGGTACCCTAACTATTTACTCTGATATTATATAAGATATAAAGTAGATATCTGTGCTATTCATTGTTTAAAGCATTATACAAAAAACATTGGTAAAAATGCTAGCAATAAAAATATAATATTATTATTTTAGTTTAGTCTCTCTATGTATTTAAGTAAATACCTTATTCAACTAAAACCAGAAGCTAAATATTATATAAAAACACATATTTCTATGCTTTTTTTACATTTTTGTTTGCAAAATTATATTTATTGAAATAGAACGGTAGAATTGTTGAAATATCTAATAATTAGACAACTATACCTATATACTTACTTGTGTAATATCCATATTATATATTAGTGAAGCTGTGTTACTAAAAACTATAATGATAATAATATACAAATAAAAATTGACAATCGTCTTATTAATGTAAATAAACGCTATGTATATCAACTGTATTTTTTAATTTCCCGCCATTTAATATTGTATGCTGATTCTTTTAATCTGTGGATAAACAATATGGCTGCCTCCTTTAAGAACGCCATCTATTATGAACAATTTAAAATACAGAGTATTTACTGTCAAGTATCATTGTTATTATTGGTGTTAAATGATAACAGATACAATTTAGTATTTATCAAAACATCTTAACAAGGCAATTGAAATTTACAATTAAGATTAGCTAAATAGAAACTGACAATTTAGTTCTACTTTTACCGTGTTATCCTAATAGTTATGTCGGTAAGTACTTAATTCATTTCAAGGTTAGTTAAAAGTTAAAACTAACATAATTAAATAATTATTAGTAATCTAAATAAAAAAGAAGCTACAACTACAGAAAGAATATTATGTTAAAACTTTCTAATTTTATAATTTGATACGCATTTAATTCAATTCAAATTTAATAATTAGTACTACATATACCTACGAAATGTTTACAAAATAATTGTAACATAATAATTTATGCCGAGAGCTATGCATGCTTCAACGGCACAAGTGTGACTGAAAGCGCGACGGTGGTGGGTCGTATCCCACTTGGGGGAATGAATTGTAATTAATTAACATTTTTATTTCTTCGCTCTAGTAATAGGGCAAAGCGCGGCGTTAAATTCCGTAACTCAACACGCAATGCCTCGATCATTCAGCGGAAAGTGGAGAATGGAGCGAAACACTGCACACTAGGTTCCCTCTGACTACCATGCCTTACGCCAAATACAGCTTGAAGTTCCAAAAAACTATTAATAATATAAGTAAAAAAGTGCTAAAATCGTATTCGAAGGTTGAAAGCCGAGTTATACTATACGGCTTCTGGCTATCGTCGTGTAGCTGGAGAGTCCGTGCAGCATTAGTTCTGAAAAACATACCATTTGAAGAACGTAGAATTGATATAGTTCGAGAATGTCAACAACTCACGGATGAATACAAAAACATAAACCCCTCCCAGAAAGTTCCCGCTTTAATCATTGGTAAGATAACAAAATCTATTTTAATATTATATGTAAATGAAGAAGCTGTAGCAAAAAAAATATTGTTTTTAACCTACAGCGAAAATAAAGGGATGTTATAAGTTTGACGTGTATGTGTATGTATGTGGCAACATAGCTCCCAAACGGATGATGCGATTTATAATTTATTTATTTCTTTGTTTGAAAAGTGACTTAATCGAGTGTTCATAGCTTTGATTCAAGAAAATATGTCCATTACTCACAATATATAGTAGATAAGTAACAGT
The DNA here is from genome assembly GCF_056956725.1 of Heliconius melpomene rosina. Taxonomy (NCBI): domain Eukaryota; kingdom Metazoa; phylum Arthropoda; class Insecta; order Lepidoptera; family Nymphalidae; genus Heliconius; species Heliconius melpomene. The sequence continues at coordinate 7,886,363 of NC_140399.1, forward strand.
ATAAAGTACTTCCAATATATGGACCGTTTATTTTGAAAGTGGTGTAAGTCCATTTTTGAGAAAAATGAGCTATCACGTAATTCATGCTTAATTTAATGTAATTTTTTTATATATAACTAGTCCGTGTTTAATTTCTCAAAAAAAACCCACATTTTGAACAACTTAAAATCGGTCGGTAAATGAAATTGCATAATCATCGACATACTAACCTTTAATTTTCTCGAAACAAAAGAAAATGGACTTACACCACTTTCAAAATAAACGGTCCATATATATATATATCTCAAAACTATTATCTATAAAAGGACTGTATATAGAAAAAGATTTTCGTATATCAATATCTCGACGGTTATAAGTGATATAAAATATGTCAAACACGGGCCATAATACCCAAGGGCAATAGCAAAAGGCAGGTTGAATAATAACTTCCTTCTCGCAAAAAACTCTTTGCTATAAAACCTGATTATTTGGGAGAAGAGTACCAAAATGGAATTTCGATAACACTTTCAAATTTTTACATATATAACGATATATTGACGTCGGTATGGCTGTTCCTGATAGAAATCTCGTAGCTTCCAATAACCGGTTGAAAAAATGAAAAAATATAAAAAATATATTATATTAAATCTGTTCATCGCGTGTTAAAAAGTAATTTTTCAAACTGAACCACAATGATTTATCATAAAAGCTTATGAAATTAAGAATATCACACATATATAAAACATTGACACCTTGTTCTAAGCAAGGAAACTAAATGAATATTCGATTAATTATTCATTAAATGTACCTATCCATATATGTAGTTGATCAAAGAAATAAATAAAATATGCTCTCTCTCTCTCTCTCTCTGCACAGCTTCTAAAATGATACTAAACAGTAGAAAAACATTGAAAATATGACTTTTCTTAAAATATCTTTAAACTATTATTAGAAATAGGTGCTAATACATTTCTAGCGTCACAATCGTAATAAATTTGTACGTATACGAATGGAATACAAAAGAATAACAATAAAAGTGAGCACACATCATTCCACTTCCAATATTTCTTGAGATATAAAAATTTTATGTTGACACAAGCTGCTTACTTCTAAACATGCAATAAAAACTTACGTTTTACCGAAATTCTTCATCTTGTGAAAGATTTCTACTTTATTACATATTTTTAAATCGAACGACTTTGAGGATTTATTTTCGTGTGGTTTTATTCTAGATTGTTTTTTTGACGCTGTAAGTGGCAAATGAAAATATTAAATATTCCGTTTCCTCGACTGGGAATCGAACCCACAACTTATCACGTTTACACTTGTGGCCCTGCGCCACAACTGGCCTCAATATTAGATAGATTTAATATGTAATGATAGGCAAATCTCCAGTCCATACAATATTTTATATTAGATTAATTAGCATGATAATCTCTTCACAGTCAATTACACATCTCGATATCTAATTACGAAACAATACACGGACGGTTATTAGTCGATAATTAATGTGGGAATTTGGTTGGATGTTGTTGTGTCATGGCTGAAAGCCTCATCAAAACCTCACGAGTGCTCTTCACGCGTGATGGTGTTAGACCATGAGATTTGAATTAATTATGCTGTTGAACTCATTGCTAATATTTAAAATGAATAAAAATATTTTTGCGGCGTTGAGTTTTGTTACTCAACCCGCAATGCCTCCGGAATTCGGCAGAAAGTGGGGAACGGGGTGTCTTAACACTAGCCCTCCCTCTGCCTACCCTGCTGTGTGCGTGAAGCAGGAAAAACATTTCTTTTTTATTTGTTAGGTAGTCTAGTGGTTAACAAAACTGACAGGTGCATTGGAGTCGGAAAGAATTAAAATTAAACTTTTATATGTGAATGTATGTTTTTTTTATTATTATTATTACTCCTCTTCTTTCTTTTTTTCATTGGACGATTTCAAAATAGGCGTTTATACATTTTCTTAATAAGTATTTACCTGGTTCTTGATGAAAACGATTACATGAATGATGTTAAATGTGAAATTGAAGTTAAAAATACTTACGAATTGAAGGTTTCGAAATTGAAGCTTAAAAGAACTTACGAATTAGAAATTCTAATCCCAAAAAGAAAAATACCATTCATTACAATTATTTAAGACGCCCAAAACCACCAAAAATACACCAAAACACCAAAAATACTTACTATCGTCATCATACAAAATTAAAAGGTAATAAATTATTATAGAACCGTTTCTAGCAATCATACCAACACAACGCCAACTACTAAATGGATGGGTCAACAACTTCGCAATTCAACGAAATATGACGACCAATAAATTTAATAGAAAAAGCTATTTCAATTGACAAGTATTTAGGTCACTCGTATGCACTAAACAAATAAGTTTTAGAAGTGGAAGGGAAACGAAAATGTGAAAGATTCAAGAGAATTTTTTTAAGTAACTAGAAATACATTATTTGAGACCGTCATGGCACAGCAGAATAGCGTGTGACTGCAAACGCACCAGTTGTGAGTTCGAATTCCGTTTGGGGGAATGGATTTCCTCGCTCTAGTAACAATACAAGACGCGGAATTAAGCTACGCTTCTCGAAACGCAATGTTTCTAAAATAGAGCCGAAGTTGGGGGACAGAGTGTCTCAACACTAGGTTCTTTTTGTCTACACAGCTACATGCGGAATGTAGCGTGAAGCTAAAAAAATAACATTACTTATTAATTACGGATAGGAATTATTTGGAAGATGCCTCAAATGTCTATTGTTGGCGGATGTATATCCCCGACCGGCTTTGTTGGCGATGTCTTTTGTGCCCCGGACTTATAAAAATTCATATTCTTCATTCATTTCCCCACAAAATCTTTGATCTCCCATTCGGAGAAGTTAAATTTATTTCATATTCCACTACATACAATCATTTTATTTCTTGTATGTATGTATGTATTATGTAAATTTGACATATTCGAAATGAAAACGCGAATCCACAATAGAATTGTAAGTCGAATTTTTGGGATAATTTTAGGTAACGAAACATAATTCCTCGTTGATCTCCTGAGGCATTATAACAATAGACCTCTGCCTTATTTTTCTTTAATGTTTTCTCCTAAAAAAGATTTTTCTTATTTATCCTACTTTAAATCAGATTATAATTTCAAATCCAAAATAAATACGTAATTGATTAACAAAAATATTTTTCATTCTTAATTTATTTGAACCATCGTAGTTGACATTAATTAAGGATATTATTTAAAAATTATTTCTCTTTGTAGAATAAAGGAGAAAAACAATAGACAATCTCATAGCAATCAAAAGTAAATTGCTTTTCATTAGAAACAAATCGATGGCTGCCCCTCGCCACTTGCTTTGAATTTTGTGGTTATTCACACTGTGGTTTAGGCTGTTTAGTAAAGTTTTTTTTTTTTTTTGTTTAAAAAATATGCAAGTGACATCGTTTAACTTAAAAAACTTAATAATACTGATATTTAAAATATAAAAAATTATTTAGACTTAAATATACCTATTACATATTCGTACCTTTAATGTTAAAATTCCATTAAATAATAAGATGTATGTGAAACAAATTTTTAATTTTGCGATTTTTTTCTGGTTAATTAATAATATTCTTTTTATTTACATTTACACCCCAACGTCTATCCATGTTGATTAAATTGATTGAAATGTTTAATTTGAACATAAAATAATTTTATTGAATATATTTGAACGATTTGTAAAATGACTCCTATATTAAAATGCAAGCACAAAATGAACAAAAGGGATTTAAAATTTTCGTTCTCAATATCTATTACCTAAAACCTATTTATTTATTACATAGATGGAAATACTGTTATTGAGTCTATGGCTATACTTCAATATTTAGAAGACACTCGACCCAATCCCAGTCTGCTGCCCATCACACCACTGGAAAGAGCTCGCATGAGAGAAATATGTGAAGTAAGCAACTGAATACATTTTCTTTTTCCTCACGCATTTTTGTCATGTCGAAAGATAGGATTTTTTAAAATATTTTTAAACCTTTAAAAAGAAAACGAAAAATATTTTGTTGTTTTTTAGAGTAAATGCCCAGCATATGCATCAGCTACAATCTTTATTGTACAGGCAAAATATACATAACTTAAGTAAATATTTGGGTGTAAAATTGTTTTGCTTAAGAAGTGAGTGACGGAATTCTTCGTCGTGTTTTCGTATCAGGCTGGCAAAATTAAAAAAAATCCTACGAATTACCACTGAATCCACTACCGTTGCGTCCAGTGAGTCGCTGTCCCACTGCGCCATAATGGTTTTAAATTAGCTAATCTCTATTATTATTTTTTAAATGTATCGGTTAGACTCAAAAATAATTATAATAATCCTTAACGTATCATATATTGTTGTTATACGATAGCAATAAACTTAACAGGAACCCACACGTATAAAAGAGAACTATACATTTTTCATACAAATTTTAACGTCACTCAGCGAAGTTTTCATCGTTTTTAATAAAAGGAAACTTGAATGGCATTGTATTTTACAGACTATAGTGTCTGGAATACAGCCCCTGCAGAATTTAGGTCTGAAACGTCATTTTGAAAAAGAAGATCAATATTTGAAGTTCACCAAATATTGGAGTGAACGAGGTTTGGAATCTCTAGAGGCATTGTTGAGGAACTCGGCGGGACGATTTTGCGTTAAGGATCAATTGTCTATGGCTGATTTGTGTTTGGTGCCACAGTTGTACAATGCTGTTACAAGGTAAGGCTTTGTTGATTTTATAGTCGCTAGCAAAAGTAATAATGTAAAGAGATATATAATAATTTTACTTTTTCTTTTTGGTTTGTATTTTAAATTAGTTTCTATAGATAGACATCGTTTTAAGATAGATATGTAGATTGTAAGTATGTAAAAATATACCTTATCTAAATTTTATGGCAATTTATCGTATTTTTTTAGCTTCATATTGTATCTCGTACATAGCAGGGTACGCCGTGGGAACTTGGGAGAAACTAGTGTTAGGATACTCCGTTCCGATTAAGACACTTCTGTTTTCCATTTTTCGCCGAATTCTGGAGACATTGCGTATTGAATAATAGAATCTTCGAATGGGAATCGATCCCACAATCTGTTGTTTATAGTCGCATTCTTGCCGCCTCATACGTTACATAAAAAAAACATTTAATAATATAAATTAAATTCTTATATCGTTTAATTCAGTGAATGACTAAAATAAACAAATGTATGTATACATAGAACTTTACGCGAGTATGCGACGCAAATGGCCACTTATATATTAAACCAGGCTACGGATTTATTATACTACTATACTTATTTATAGTGTTTTGTACTACATCTATTACACATTCGTAGTCTAATCTAGTGATGTATTACTCTGTTTTCTCCTTTATATAAATCATTATTGTAGAATAAAAACATAGCTATAAGCAAAATTTCACTAAACTTGAAATTAACATAATCTAAATTCAAATACCTATTAAAATGAATATAAATAAAATTTATATGAACATCATTTTCGTATCTTAGGTAAGGTAATATTCCCAATAGAATAGGACTCGTGATATAAATGAAATCAAATTTTCGTTTTTCCTTTGGGAAATACGTCGGTCCATCATTACTTGTTATTAAGTCGAGAAATAGTGGATTGTCTTTGGAAATATCTTTAAATTGACAAAATTGTCTTTGAATTATAAAAATTATATCTTTTAAAGACTAGATAGAGTTATTGTATCATATTTAAACGATTTTGTGAGGCCTACTTTTCAATTAGGGCGCCGTCGTAGCTTCATTGCGTGATTTGTTACGTGCTTTCCTCCTTCAAATTTATGGGCTCTTGGGTCTGGAGTCAGATTGGGACGAAATATCACACTTGGGAAGTGTAACGAAGATAGATAAGTAAAAATGCTGCTGCACTTAGTAATTACTAACTTTTTACGTTGTTTTATAATATTTACTTAATAATTACAAGCATATGGAAAATACATAATTATTTCAACACAATTTAAGGAAGTGAAAGTATAAGGTTTTTTTTTTATTTCTCTTAAGCATAATTTTCAAATTTACATCGTATATAATATTATTATACCCAAACTTTGTACTAAGCATCTATATTATATTATTATTTCCACAGATAACATAATATGTACGTGACTTATGTTTCTTTACAGACACAAGTTAACCCTGGAGAAGTTCCCAACAGTTTCCAAACTGTACGAGACGCTATTAAAAGAAAAAACTTTCAGGGAGACCCACCCGGAGAACATCAAACATAAAGTGAGCCAATGAAATAAACTATTACTATCAATTATTGAGTCTTTTTTTTTACCTCTTAATCTATAGAACTATTTAAAAAAAAGCAAAAAAAATCATGATCCATAGGGTAGGTAGAGGGAACCTAGTGTTACGGCACTCTGTTCCCCACTTTCCGTTAAATTTTGAAGGCATTGCTTGTTCAGATTCGCCTCAACACCAGAGCGAAGAAACAAAAATATAAATTTTAAAAAAATATTTCATTTCCTCGAGCAGGGATCGAACCCACAACCAGTAGCGTTTTCAAACACGTCTGAATACATTTATGGCTAGATTAATATGATTATAGATGAACATTAGAATATAATTTGATATTAGACAAAAGGGAATAAGACAGACAAAAACAATATAAACAATAAAACGAATCTAAATTCCAAGTCATTATACACGAAGCATTAGGCTTAATATCACGGAACCCAATACTTTAATAATTGTTAAATGGACAAGAATGGCCTTAATAGCCGTCGAGTATATTTAACCGCAATTAAGTATGCAACTTCCAGTCGATGTATATCTCAATCGAGTGTGTAAACGGTGACCTATATTCATTTATATTAGGGAAGGCACTTCAAAGCTAAAATTGTAATCGAATTGGAACGAGACATAATATAGATTAAAGTATCGAGTTTGTGAACGCAATTCACACTTAATTTATCCGAGTAATCGATTTTCACAGATATTTTCAAAGGCAAATAATTATAGATGCTTATTTGTTTGTTAATATAGGGTTGGGTGACTCGTATTTGTGTCTTGTGCGTGTTCAACAAATGTTAGGTTTAATTAATTTTTGTTATATTATTATGTATTAGATTTTTTGAAAATATTTAGATTTATTTTGCGATTTTATTTCATTAGAATATCTGATTTTAGGTCGTTGATATTGAGCGCCGTGGTGGCGCAGTCGAGACGTTTCTGATTTTAATTGATCATAGGATTACAATTCTTTTAGATTAAATGTTAACGTAAGAATATTAAATTATAATTATTAATGTATTGGCGTGTAATGCAACTTTGTTTTTCATATTTATTTCGTAAAATTATAAAAAAAATACAGTCGAATTGATAACCTTCTTTTCTTACAGACGTCTATAACGCCCGAGCTATTTTTAATCGAGTTATAGTTATTTGAGCTTAAATTTTAAAGATTGTTTATAGGATTTTCTTTCATTTACAAGATTTCTATTTTATTTTTGTTTAGTAATGATGGCATTCGTCATTTTTAGGTTGCACATAATAATATAATTAAGAGTAAATGAACAATGTTTCTGAAATACCATTATTCCTTGTTAATCCCGACAAAATTATCATAGCAACTATTATCAGAAACCATTCTATTTAGTCTAAGCTGCAACCGAAATTTCCCCATAAATTGAAATAAATGTCCATTCAATGATGAAATATTATTATTTATATATATTTTCGCATTTATATCAATAAAATAAACTAAACATAACACTAAAATATTCATTTTACAAAATTTCAACAAATAAATTATAGATAAACTCAATTTTGTTTGACAGTATAGTACAAAAATGATAATTTCTTTAGGTACAAATTTAAAAGCATTCAATACAGTGGCAGACGAATGGATCTGATAAATCTTTATCAAAACTCTGTTTCTACCAATGCATAAACCGATCTAACATCAAAGTACTCTTTGTATACATTACAAACTTTTATCTTTTGACAGAATTTTATTTGTGCGACATTTCTATAGAATAGAGCTATCTAATATAATATTTTGTTTTTTCTCGTAGCTTCACGCTATCCTCTCATAGCAGGTTAGGTAGAGGGAACCTGGGAACCTAATGTTAGTAGACCCGTGGCCATTATGACATTTCCGTTCGCCTTTCTCGCACTTTCCGTGGAATTCTGGAAGCATTGCTTGTTGAGTCGCAGAAATACACTATTAATCAGAAATACACTAGATAAAAATTATAACATTATTAGAACACAAAAGTAATCCACATTAGCAAATAAATAATTACATAATTCAATCGAGCGAAACCGCGGGCGAGTTGTTAGTGTTTTAAGACTAAATTTCAAAGGAAATTTTCAGAAGCTCTTATCTTGATTTAACTTGAGGACGTTATGTTCGATTAAGTGATTTCCGAAGAGAGCGCGAGAAGGTGAGGAGAAATGATTACGTGCTAACGTATTAACTGCTTGTGAAAGCTCAGTGGAAATAAATTAACATTTTGTATTAGCACCCTTTTTATAATAGAATATTTTTCTATCTACAGCTATTATATTATTATTTCTTTATTTATTTACCGTTTACTTTTTACGCTCATGTTTCTATGAATATTTTAAACTATCAATTTTTTTTCAGCTTCACCTAATACTCAAGGCATTGCGTGTTGAGTGGCGGATTTGAACGCCCGGCTTTGCCTTGTTACCAGAGCAATTAAATGAAAATATTAAATAATTAAATCCCTCGAGTGGAAATCGAACTTGCAAACGACGAGTTATCATATACCACATCACGCAGCCTTTATATTACATGTATCACGTGATGTTAAATATATATATATATATATATATATATATATATATATATATATATATACTAGCGGCCCGCTCGCGGTTTCACCCGCGTGAACTATGTTATTATTAATTTCTGTCTCCATGACTACGTCCTAGTGACGTCCATGCAAAATGTGACACTCCTAGCATTTGTAGTAACGAAGTTTCACACAAACTTTCATCCCCAAAAACAACCCGTGAGAAGTCAAATATTGCAAATTCCCGTCTTAGCGAGCACCTACGTCCTATAAATGACTCCTATGCAAAATTTGAGATTCCTAGCACATGTAGTTTCTGAGATTTCGTGATGAGTGAGTGACCTTTCGATTTTATATATATTATTTATATATATATAAACATATAAAAAGAACTAAAATATATGTTTACACATATTTCAATTTTCCCATACAATAAACAAGATACATTGCACCACAAAGAAACAATAATTAAAGAAGCCAGCATCTAACAACAACACTAATCTATTTATAATGAAAATGTCTGCGCTTCTAACTACATTTAGTTCTTTAACCGTCCAAGTGAATAGAGCTAACGATCCTGATGTCAACAAACTTTTGGAAAGTGAAAACTGAAACTTGTAATACAAGCTGCATTTTATATTTACAATTACGAGTTATAAAATATATATGTTTTTCATTGAAAAGAGTTAAAAGTTTATATTTTTTTTAACGGCGTTGAGTTTCGCCAATCAACATGCAATATCTCCAGGATTCGGCGGGAAATGAAATACGGAACTATTTTAATGGCAGCAATGTCTTAACACAAGATCCCAGATCCCCAGGTATGTGAGGGATACGGCGTGAAGCTGAAAAATCCTTGCTATAGTCCCTACAGGTTACGACAGGTGATACATATTGTAGATACATACTTATAATTAGCTTAGTTAAGCTAACTTATAATATATGCGGGCTACTACGTAGTGTTAAGACACTCAGTTCTCCATTTTCCGCTGAATTTTCGAGATATTACGTGTTGAGTGGTGGAATAATTTGCATTTTTGATTTTGTTATTAAAACGTGGAAATTAAAAAAATCATTCTCCCGATTGGAAATCAAACCCACAAACGTCGTGTCAGATTCTCTGCTGCTAATCTACGACGGCCTCGTATATATGCTACATAAAAATTATAATTATAGATATAAATTACAATATAAAAATTGTTACAATAGACTAAAATAAACGAGAACATTGATCCCTATACAGCAATTGATATTTATTGTTTCGACACCAATGCAATTCATACTACAATAGCGAAGTGTGATGCTGAACTGAAACCGAGTGAACCTCAGTAAGACGGTACCCGTCCGGGGGGACGCGTCCGACGACGCCTTCCGACGACGACCTGTACCTATAAATTTGAACCCCTTACTACCGGGATGGGACCAACTGCAAATATCCTTCTGATATATTTATTTGGGCCGCAATGGCTCCTCAGATGAAAGGGTTGGTTATATTGTTTTGCATATACTGCTTAGGAAGAGGGGACGGTAAGTCAATTGTATATTTGATTAAAAATTCAATGTTTTTATTTGTTGTGTTTTTCAGTCAAAGATACAACATAAAGTAAGCAATTATATGTTTATTTTTTTTACTTTATGCTTCTCATATATATGACAAGGAGATTCTAGACAACCTAGGGCTTACACACTTAGTCCTCTATTTTTCGCCTAGTTTTGGAAACGTCCCAGCACTGTATTTTGTCTTAAGCTATAATAATAAGAATAGGTATTGATAATCATTTGCCCGAATAAGCACCGAACCCACAATCGTCAAATTCGTCTTTTAATTAAAATATCTATCTGAATATTAATTAAATAAGCCTTTCATAATAGATTAAAGCATTTTTGTTTCTAAAAAATAATTAATTTCCCTAAATGTGAATTGTACTAACAACCGACACGCTATCTTATTGCGCCACTATGGCCTCTCGTTATGATATGATGAATATTTTTTTAAAATATTAAATAAAGTAAATTCTATTACTACAACTATTTTCTAAAATAATAACAGAACAACCAGAGATCTTCGACGTGCTCTCCGTGATACAAGATGAGCTGCCAGAAGGCGTGTCACGGGTTCCAGGCAGGTGTCAGCTACCTTCAGTCCCTGAAACCGAATATACAGCATTCTCCCTCAACGAAAACGCTACTCTACATCAGCTAGCTGCCGGCATATTTTACAACACTTTCCCTGAAGACTTTTCTATATTGGCCGTTGTGAGATTACCTGGTAAGTGATAAACTGCAATATAAATACTATACGAATTCTTCCAATCACGCCTTATAGAGGTCTCTTGCTCTTTTCGTATTGAAAATAATGTGTAATAGAGATTAAGCACATTTTTTCCAGCTTCCCTGTATCCCACACATGGAAGGATAGGCAGAAGTAACCCGGAAACCTCCCACCGTTCCCATTAAGACACTTCTGTTGCCTCAAGCATATTTAAAGACAATTATTAGTATCATTTACGCAAAAGCCCAGTATTTAGTTCCGCAACACAACACGCAATGCTCCGAAAAATTCGGCGGAAAGTGTGAACGGAGTGTTTTGACACTAGTATCCCTCTGCGTAACCTGCTCTATGTGGGATAGCTTGAACCTGATTTATTATTACTTATGTTAACAAATATATCTATGGGTAGAAATAATACAATATTTATTTAGGTATATAAAACTTATTCAGGTACTCAACAAAACACACTTTTTGTGCTTTATTCGGATGCTGGCGATGAACAATTGCAGCTAGTCGTTGGTGAACTTATAGAATTATACTACGAAGACACACGAGGAGATCCTGAAGACCACGAGCTTATCACATTCCGAGATAATATCGCTGATGGAAGGTAGATCCAAAGTGTTTGCTACTTTTTTTTTAAGTATTAAGTTATAAATTATAAAAATAAAAGAATTGCACACTAATGAATGAATATATTAAGAAAATCCTATGTAATTACATAAAAATAAACAGAATTTTCTTGATTCCGTCTCCTATACCGAACGTAAATTTTACTAAATCTTTTACATTTTTTTTTGCTCAGATGGCACAGATTAGGAATAAGCATCAAAGGTGATTCAGTTTCATTGATCGTTGATTGCCAAATCAAAGGGACCTTGCCCTTACGACGCCACCCTGGCAGTACTTTTAATTTAGCCGGCGCCTTGGTCGTTGGCACTCAGATCACGCCAGACCAGTATTATGAGGTAAATGTATTACTTTTTAATTAAAATAATAATAATAAATATGTAGATAATTATGTAAAGCTGGTGGAATGATATTTATTGTCCTTAGGTGAGCCTGCCTCATTAATTTATTGTAGGTACTTTATTCATTTTTAACAAGCTTTTATAAATTAGCTTCTTTCTATATATATTTGTAAAGAAAACTTGAACGTGAAAATATATATTTTTTAATTTCAATTATTATTATGTAAAAAAAAATATAAAACTATGTACCTCAATATTTTTAAAAAATATATTACAAGGAACGTATCATACGTTTAAAAACATGTTAGTAAAATGCATATCGCTGTGCTGTTGCTACATTAAAAAAAAAAAAAAAATTAACAATAACTCCTTTGCGAATCTCTTGCTGTTTCTTATAACATAATATCAATAATCAATTTATATATAAATTATAAATATAAATCTATATATTTTTAACATAATATCAAAAATGTTTATAAATAAATACTGTTACTTATATAACCGTCATTAAAATTATAAATAACATAAACCATAAGCGCGACATGATGGATTTAATTTCCACTCGTGGAATAATTTAATTTCCAATCGTGCAAATAAAATATTGCTTTTAAAATATTTAATATTTTCATTTCCTTGTTCTGGTGATGAGCAGGCGTTGAGTTTCGTCACTCAACACACAATGCCTTCTATCAACAATTAAGTAATTAAATATCTCACAATATATCAACAATTAAGTCACACACTTCCCATCCAATATTCAACAAAACCCCACCAAATATAAATCCTCAATTCAATCATTAAACGTCATCAGATTCATTGACTCAATCTAAATTCCTATGACGTGACGAAACCATGCGCTAATAAGAACCTTGATTCACCAATTGTTACAGGGAGATATTGAATTGCTCCAGTTCGTTAATCAACCAGACCTTGCCTATGACATGTGTGAAGCTATAGCCCCTGACTGTGGCTTCGGCTACGATTATACACAGGAAGTAGATAGTAATAACGATTATGATAAAGAACCTGATTATGAAACTCAACCTTTAACAGAAGCACCTGATGGTGAGAGATACAACGAGTATGGGCCAAATAGGTTTTTTAATGAACCAAATCGATCGGATAATCTATGGGCAGCGGCTAATAGAGATTTGACAACGGTGAAACCATATTTTCAAGTACCAGAGAACTTCGGGATAACAGCTCCGTATCCGATACCTACAGATAATGGTAATGCATTACGTACTTCCAAATTTTACTTCACAAAATTAATTTATTGATTGATAAAATCATCTTTCTCGTAAGATTAATGAAATACATACTATTAATACATTCAATTATTTCTATTTAAAATTATATGATATCATAGTACCTTCTTTCAAAAATAGGTAATAGAGTGACCTTACACCAGGCTTACTTTGCTGCACACTGACGAAACGTAAAGCTAGCCGCACTAAGAATTCTTGTATCGTGGGTTCAAATATATATTTTAACCAAAGAGTTAAATTATATAAAGAAAACGCCAGTTAATGTAAATACATTAACTGGCGTTTTATAAGAAATATATATGTAATAAAAAAATATCAAGTATTGTTTTTTTTTTGACAGATGAAAACAGTATATTCGGGAGATTTACGGATACAGAAGAAATAATTCCTACGCCATCCAGTATTCAAATTATCACTCCTGGGTCTTTAGAAGTGGTCTCTGTAACGGTAAGATATTTTTCTTTATACATTTGTTATGTATTTATGTACGATGCTCATTTTTCTGACTATAAGTCGGTAGAAAAGATGTTACCCAGTCCAATAAAACAAACAAATTCTTATTAAATATGTTGATATAGAACAATAGTTAAGAATTACGAACGGAAATCGCAAACATAAATATAAATATTTAAATCACTATAGCTTTACAGTTACAGTACAAGCTACGAGTTGTGGCTACCTGTTACCTATAGATAGATGGCTGCGCAGATTTGTTTTTAATTTTTTTTTCTACTTTTGATAATGTAACTTCAGGACGGTCAATACTTGTATGTACTAGACCGTAGTGTAAGTTAAAGCAATGTTTAAGGCAAAACGCGACATCGATGATGAAACGGAAGCCTCTACACTCTCTACAACGGAATCTTCCTATACATCCATAACTACCGAAGATGCGGATTGGCTCACACACCCCGATTTAGAGGTAAAGTACCTTAGGAATGATATCCACTATAATTTTTATATATTTTAAAGATTTGGTTATTTTATATTTATAACGCGAAATTAAATCGATAAGAAGATTTGTGTCAAAATTGTTTCAAATTAATAGTAGTTAACATTTATTATAACTTTTATACCAAACTAGCCTTAACGCAGCTTTTCCCACTTGAAGTAATTGTTATACTAAATTTACCTAAATGATGTGTTATCAGATTAAGAATAACTTTACAGACATATCATTCTGATATGTAAACTATATTTCTGTTAGCTTTCATCTAAATCCGTTTACTAGTTTTTCGTGAAATTTCATTTGCGTGAAACCATTTTTCAAACTGTCACATTTGTAATATGAGTTCTATTGAATAAAAGAAATATATAAACTTTTTATATATTTTCATTTTTAATTTACAAAGCGTTTTCTAGTGGATTGCGAGCTTTAAATAAAGTCACACTAGCCAGTTTCTTTACAAAATTATTCATATATCTAAGACTACAGTATTTGGGTTTTATTCACTTCCATTTCTAATATAAAATTCATATTTGGTAGGTAAATAATTATTATTTGTGACATTTTGGGATATTTTATAGGATACGTCTACTTTTTAACCGACTTCTGTAAGAAAAGGAGGTTATCAATTCGACTGTATTTTTTTTTTTTTTTTTTTTATTTTTTTTATTTATTTATTTTTTTATGTTTGTTACCTCATAACTTTTAACTGGGTGGACCGATTTTGATAATTTTTTTTTTATTTGAAAGGTATAGCTTCCCGAATGGTCCCATTTTTTTTTGGTCCATGTCTGACAATGGTATCCATGAGAAAATCACATAAGTCTTAAATTTGCATTATGCATGTGCGCGACTAATAGCCGAATAACTCAATGTCGCGCCAACCGATTTTGATGATTCTTTTTTTATTTGAAAGGATACACTTCAAGGATAATTTGGTGAAAGTTTGGTTAGGTTTCGATTATGGAATCCGGAGAAAATTGAGAAAGTTTGTTTTTTTTGGTCAAAAATTAATTATACTGTAATAGTTACAAGCAAAAACTTTTTAAATTGATGTCAGAAGTGAGATTCCTGATCGTTGCATTTCTTTTCAACCAATCTCAAAAAAGAGGATGTTCTCATTTTCAACCAACTTCAAAAAAGGGAGATTCCGAATTCACCCGAATACTTTTTATGTTTGTTCTTGTCAATATACCAAAATGTAACTTTGCACAAAAATAATAGCTAATTAAATGAAGTTTTACATAGAACAATCACAACCACTCGTTGACAACCACTACCACCACCATCACCACTCGTTCAAGAAGCATCATTTTAAGATCTACGCATCACTAAAAATCGTAAAATAAATTAATTTTTAACAAAAACAAAAACCGACTTCTAACAACGCACTAAAAAGTGAAAAATAATTATATAAAGATTTTATAATTTTGAAGTCGGTGTCAAACTAATGCTACAACACCTTTACTACAATATCTAATTACTAAGCCTGTTTGTTCTACTTGGCACCGACTTCAAAATTATAAAATCTTTATATAATTATTTTTCACTTTTTAGTTCGTTGTTAGAAGTCGGTTTTTGTTTTTGTTAAAAATTAATTTATTGTAGCAATTACTAAGTATATCACATTATGCTTTTAAACATGTAATAATTTTTCAAAATTGGCAACATATTTTTGTATATTTGTTTGCATAATGTGTTTAGTCAGAGTCAATCAATTTTTATTTTACGTTACCAGACTGTTAAGAAATAAAAATATTAAAAATTTTATTCTCCCATATGGGAATCGATCACACAAATATCGCGATTTCAGTCCCACGCTTGTGCCAATGCAATACGGCGGTTTTTTAAAGGCTTTACTGCAAAACTGTGGCCTTATTTTTAACATTATTAAAGTATTCTTCACTTAGGAAAGGAAAATAATAATATTATTTTATTTAAGTCGCTTAAGTTAAGAGTGACGTGATGTAACTATGTTACGTATGTATTTGTTTTGTTAAGGGCAATGGGTCATCGAGGTACGACCCTACAGATACATATTACGACTATGGCAGTTCTGGCGTTTATATGGGGCCCAGAGGCTACCCTGGTCCCCCAGGTCCTCAGGGGCCTAGGGGGCCGAAAGGGGAAACTGGCAAACCAGGATCATTAGGTCAACAAGGATTTCCAGGTGCCCCTGGTCATGTCTTCGTAGTACCGGTAAGTAAATTTGTAATTAGTCCTTTCTGTTGTATTTTACTTTTTTTTACTTATTTTGTTATAAATGTGAAAAAATGAGGTTGGGTACACAACAATACAATTGGTTAAATATTTATTTTAATACATATTAGATATGGCTTACTTTCAGTTACAACAACCAGGCAATGAAAAAGGCCCAGATGCACAATCAGAAGCACTAAGACAGATATTGACCCAACATATGGTATGTTCTATATTCAAAATGATCTAAATAATTTTACCAACTATGTAACGACTCTAAAAAGAAAATATACAAAATATATTAACAAATAAAATGAAATTATATGATAATTTATTTAAGGCTTCTATGCGGGGTGCTGAAGGTCCTATGGGTCTAACGGGTCCCCCTGGTCCAGAGGGAGAAATAGGGTCTGAAGGACCTAAAGGAGAACAGGGTGACCAAGGAGAACCAGTAAGTTATTATTGATTGGAAAATAAATATTTTATATATTTTACTATAATGAGTCTTAAATAGCGAATGTTATTATTTTAGGGACCACCTGGCCCGAGAGGTATGCAAGGCCCACCAGGTCGACTTGGTCGAAGAGGTCATGCAGGTCGAGATGGAGAACGAGGATCACCAGGACCTGCAGGTCCTAAAGGAGTTCAAGGGTATCCTGGTCAATCAGGTATATCTGGAGATAAAGGTGAAAGGGGGACACCAGGACAGCAAGGTGAGACAGGCGCTCCTGGCCTTGATGGCCCACCAGGAGACGATGGACCTCCTGGACCACCCGGATTGGCTGGTGAACTGGTAACTATACTGTTACCGTTAAAATATTCTTTCTAAACTGTTTACTTAATGTAAGCATGTATATAAGAAATATTATGTGTGATATAATAGGGACCACGAGGATTCATGGGACCCAGAGGATTTCCAGGGCTGATAGGATATCCAGGAATACCAGGAAGTGAAGGACCACAAGGCACGAAGGGTGCATCGGGACAACCGGGGCCTCCAGGTTCACCGGGACAAACAGGGCCAATGGGACCTGCAGGATCGCCGGGACCTCAGGGTTCAATTGGAGCACCAGGGATCCAGGTACACAGAAATTATATGAAAATCTCTGCATACCTCTTTTGCCTCGTGCACTGTCGTCAACCGCTTTATTCGTGCTTTGTCCTTTGTCCTGATCCTCTCTCTGTCTTACTTGAATTCAGGCTTAGAACATTGTTTTTACACCCTTCTGTCAGAGTGGTAACTATTGCAACTCGCACTCTGATGATCTAATGAGCACTGCACCATCTGCGTACTATGATTATGATTATTTTTATGCGTTTGATTTATAGGGACCACAAGGTAAACCGGGAATATCAGGTCTTCCGGGACCCGAAGGTTCACCTGGAACTCCGGGTACTCCGGGACAACAAGGTTCGCCCGGTGAAATAGGATCTCCAGGACCTCAGGTAAATATTTTTCATTGGAAATATGTTATAAAAATATTTTCTTTATTTTAATTATATTATTTATACTCTTTGTAGGGTATGTTAGGATTTCCAGGACCTCGAGGATTAAAAGGAGATGATGGACCAAGAGGCTTGTCTGGTGACAAAGGAGATAAAGGAATTAGAGGTATGGTATACCAATGACTATGTCAGTTTAATTCAAGTAAATAAATATACGAATATCTTGTTTTGCGTAAGACATTTAGCAAGTAGTAGAATAGTATAGCAAGATTTTTAGTTGCGTTTATAAATTGCAGGAATTGAAGGAGAAAAAGGTGATATAGGGCTCAAAGGTGAACGCGGGCTGCCTGGGGAACCTGGACCTCCGGGTATTGAAGGGCCTGAAGGACAGAAAGTAAACAAAATATTTTTAAAATTTATAACTCCACTAAGGCTATATTTTCCAAAGCCTAATTACGTTAATTTTTATACTAATATATTTTTTTAATGTCTGTGTATATAAAGATTAAAGACATGTTTGAGTATTATTGTATCAGGGAACTGAAGGACCACGTGGCGAAACTGGGTCAATTGGACCAGTAGGTGAAAAGGGGGCAACTGGACCTCAAGGCCCCTTAGGATATCCTGGAACCCAAGGAGAGAAAGGAGACAAAGGTGCATCTGGACGCAGAGGCCGCCGAGGCACAAAAGGAATTGCAGTAAGCCTTTCATTTATTTATACTTTAATTTTTTTTATTCACGCTGTATCCTACACATAGCAAAATAGGTAGAGGGAACCTGAAAACCTAACGTTAAGTTCTCACTCCGTTCTCATTTTCTGCCAAATTCTTGAGCCATTGCGTGTTGAGTAGTGGAACTCAGCGCCATGCTTTACCTCATTTTCTTTTGATATTTATTTAGAACATAAATTATCAGCCATGCTGTCATTTTAAAAATCTTTTGCTTTCAGGGTCTCATCGGTATTCCTGGAGATCGTGGTGAAAGTGGTCCAAGAGTAAGTTGTGTTGTTTTTTTCTTATTAAATAAATTTTCGATCAAGTAACAACTTATTTTAATTGAAAAGAATACTTATTCACAATAATAAATAAATATTCTCATAATCATGATATTATGAGCCATTCTTCACTTCTTCAATAATTAAACTTGATATAATTACTTTAGGGTTACCGAGGACCACGAGGACGTAGAGGTTCTGACGGACCACCCGGACCAAAGGGTGATACAGGTCAACCGGGTCCTTCAGGATCTATTGGAGAAAGGGGACCGCAGGGGCTTGAAGGGCCACGAGGTTTTCCAGGGACAGCTGGTCCACCTGGGGCTGATGGTAAAGCTGGCTTACCTGGGACTCCCGGAGAAAGAGGGCCAACGGTATTAAATACTATTTCTTAATTTATTCTAGTATAAATATTCAGTATATACATATTTATTAGAATTACAATGAAATGTATATTTTTAAATATATAAAGTAGCTTAAGTATCTTACTGTTTTATAAAATTATTAAAGGAAAATTTCGATAATCTTAGGGAGAAACAGGATCACCTGGATTACCTGGACCACCTGGTTTATCTGGTTCTCAAGGACAAAATGGCGATCCTGGTCCTGCAGGTATACAAGGACCATCAGGGATACCGGGAACTCCAGGGGAGATTGGCACTCCAGGCGAAGCGGGGAAAGAAGGACCTCCTGGCCCTCCTGGACCAGAAGGCAAACCTGGTCCAGTTGGATCTCCGGGTATAGTGGGACCAAATGGAGAACCAGGGTTACCTGGTGTCCCAGTAAGTTTATTTTATAATATTGTCTCCAAAACATAGTACCGTACCGTAGTTACAGTTGCGGTTTCATCAACAGTGATAATGACAAAAAATACTGTATATATTTTATTTTTTTAAAATCAACTCCTCCTTTGTGGAAGTCGATCCAATGACTCCTGGTGCTTAGACACTGCGCCACTATTGCCTCTACATACTAATTAAGTGTATGTTATCATTTACAGGGTGTACCAGGATCCAAAGGAGATATGGGTCCAACAGGACCCCAAGGAGTTAGGGGTGATAAAGGGGAACAGGGTGAGACTGGTCATGAGGGCCCACAGGGTCCAATGGGACGTGAAGGGCCAAGGGGATCTCCCGGTTCTGGAGGACAGAAAGGGGAAGTTGGTGAACCTGGGCCTATAGGTATTTATATTTTTACTTAATTTTAATACTTCAACTAAAATATTTAAAATTACTATTTACTTCTAATGTCTACGTATATTTGACGTATATATTATATATATATTGATGACCATCGTGCCTCTCGCCTGAGGTCCTTGGTTACTGGTGCTAATTTGCATGTTCTTCCTCTCACTGCAACGCATAACTTTCCAAATTGTTTACCCTCACTTCTGGACTTAGCTCTTGTCTCTTCTGTTGATCACGTTGAAAAACACGGTCAATACCCTGCTCTGGCCTTTTCTTATCATGACCTTATTTACTTATCGTATAAAATTAAACCCCCAAAAGCTAAATCAAGAATTCTTCTGCGACGCAATTTTGGTGGAATAGACTGGAATCAACTGCGGGAAGACGCAGCTGCAACAAACTGGCACGAAATTTCAAATTATGCAACAATTAACGAGCAAGTTGCTGCCTTCAACTCCTTAATATTGCAACTTTATGATCATCACGCTCCATTGCGTCCTATTCGGGTGAGACATCTTCCTGCTCCCTGGCTAACTGAGGATATAAAAATGCTGCAAAGAAAGAAAAATATGGCAAAAGTACGTTATATTTTAAAGCCTAGTGACAAAAATAAACTTAAATACAACAAAGCTCGGAATCATTGCAATAGAGTGTGTAGAGATCATCAACGACGCCATATCCATAAATCTATACTTGATGAAGATGATTCTTCTAGAGTATGGAAATTTCTTGAATCCATAGGAGTAGGTAAAGCACGTCAAAACCTTAATCCTCAGAATATAAATCTAAACAAGCTAAATAAGCATTTCTCTTCTTCGAGTAACATTAATGATACTACCAAACAGAATACACTTAATCAAATCGCCGCTTTCGCCTCTCCTAATATTCCAAATTTTTTCTTTAGTCGATTTACGGAAAGTGATGTTAAGAAAAATATTATGGCTATTAGCTCCGATGCTGTTGGTGCTGACTGCGTCAGCCGTAAAATGATCATCCCCATACTTGATATCATTTGTCCCATCCTAACTTCCATGCTTAATTTTTCCATTGATTCCTGTGATTTCCCTTCAGCATGGAAGGAAGCACAAATCATTCCCTTACCTAAAAAGAACAATCCCACTTGTGATAACGATTACCGTCCAATTTCCATACTTCCTTTCTTATCCAAAGTCCTAGAACGCATGGTGCAAAGCCAACTCACTTATTTCCTTTCTAAAAATAACCTTCTAAATCCTTTGCAATCCGGTTTCCGCCCTGGTCATAGCACGATAACAGCACTTGTCAAAATAACCGATGATATCCGAATGGGTATGGACAGTCAAGAGGTCACGGTATTAGTGTTGCTGGATTTTAGTAATGCTTTTGGCACCGTAGATTTTGACATAATGCTTGCCACTTTAGGTTCTCTTAACATATCTCCTAATGTAATCGACTGGTTTCATAATTACCTGCATGGACGCCGTCAACGTATACGAATTTTTGATTCTTATTCGGACTGGTCCTCAGTCAATGCTGGCGTCCCGCAGGGTGGCGTGTTGTCTCCTCTGCTGTTTTCACTTTTTATTAATAATATTTCCCAACATATCACTTCTCTCTACCACCTATACGCAGATGATCTCCAAATTTATTGTAAGTCTAAAACCTCTGAGCTATCAGCGGCTATCAATACGATAAACAATAATTTAACGAAAATATCCGCATGGAGTAGGTGCTTTGGAGTACAATTGAATCCTAGCAAGTCTCAAGCCATTGTTGTTGGTAGTCCAAAGCTTATATCTAAAATTAGCATACCCGCCTTACCTGATATAATTTTAAATGGCCAAATTATACCGTATAGTAAATCAGTTAAAAATCTTGGTATCATCATCGATCACAATATGTCCTGGAATCCGCAGGTGAGTGAGGTGAGCAGAAAGATGTTTGCATCAGTAGGATATCTTTTCAGGCTACGTAATTTCCTTCCTATTCCGACAAAAATTGTGTTAGCACAGTCTCTACTTTTACCAATTCTTGATTATGCTGACTCTTGTTATCTTGATTTGAAAGAGGAGCAGTTAAACAAGCTTGAGCGATTACAAAATCTTGCTATTCGGTTTATTTTTGGATTAAAAAAGTACGACCATGTCTCTGACTTCCGCAAAAAGCTCAAGTGGCTCCCAATCCGTCTTCGCAGGAATACTCATATTCTCCGTCTTCTTTACTGTGTACTATTTGATCCACTAACACCACCATATCTTAAAGAGCGTTTCGAGTTTTTGGGGCACTCTCATTCCCGACATCTTCGCTCTGAACAAAATTTAATTCTAAAAATACCTTCACACTCCTCTTCCTTCCTCAGCAATTCTTTTACTGTCACATCCTCCCGACTTTGGAATGCCTTACCTCTGAATATCAGACGGGCAAAATCTTTAAAAACATTTAAGCGACTCCTAAAACTACACTACCATGCCCTCTAAACTGCCTTTTTGTATTGCCACCTATACTTATAAAATATGAAAGTGTATGTAGGTATGTATGTATGTATGTTTGTATGTATGTAAGTATGTATATATTTATGTATGTAAGTATATATGTGTAATGTGTACGTTTAATTAGGTATTTATATTTGTATATATTTAATATATGTATGCTGTTTGCTTTATAAATTTATTATAATTATTGTTTACACCTCAACCCTTTTCCTCCCTTTTTTTATCCTATGCCTTAAGGTTGCCTGGAAGAGATCGCTGTTTTAGCGATAAGGTCGCCTCTTGTACATTTCCGTCTTTTTTTTTTTTTTTGTTGTTGTCTATTTTATTGTTATTTTCCTTATGGGTGTACAATAAAGAGTATTATTATTATTATTATTATATTTAAAAGAAGTAAAATTAAAGTTTTTTTAAAATTATTTCTTGTGTAGTAAGTTAAGTAGGCTAACAAACACGTATTGAGGAATTATTTATAAGCTCATAAAATGTTTTTTATTTTGTCTAAAGGTCCAATCGGGCGAGATGGTCTACCAGGACCAAGAGGGCTAGCAGGAGTTCCTGGTCCAGTAGGAGTACCAGGTGAAGACGGAGATAAAGGAGAAGCCGGCCCCCCTGGTGAAAAAGGGTTTAAAGGTGCCACAGGAGAATCTGTAAGTATTTACTACTTATTTTGAGTCATATTCTCCTTCTCCATCTTCAACACCAATATATATTTTTTAAGATAAACAATCTGAGATTATACCTTGAACTCCATGGTTTGGAATTTGTCAAACAAATCCAAATTGTATCTGGTTAAATTATATTTGTTTTTATGCCCCCCGGTTGCGATGAATAGGGGATATTTATTAAACCAATAAAATAATAATATTAAATTTAAAAAAATATATTCACTAGCTTTTTCTTCTGCTCTACATGTCGTAACATTTAAGAGATACCAGAATATAGGTAAAAATATCGATGCATATCACCAAAGTAGTTGTATTTTTGAAAATTTTATTTCAGATATCGTTTAAACAAATTACAATACCTGCCATTGGAAGTACCCATCACAATAAAAAAATAGAAAGTCCATACGAGTTTAAAGAGATACGAACTGCATTGTACGAGAATATCGTTTGAAATACAATGCTTTATGTTCGTCACAGTGTTGTTGACTATATCGATTGAAAGTGATATTTGTTTCTGTTTCATTTTAGATACCTATGATTTATTTTAACGTTGTAAAAATAATAATTCTAAATATTCATCTAATTTATACTTAAATTGTTGGCAGTTAGTAGTTAATTTTATTGTTTTTTATTCATATTTTTTTGTAGATAACATTTACCAATTTTAGGGTCTCATTGGAGCACCTGGTATTCAAGGCTTGCGAGGAGAACCAGGTCCAGTTGGCTTACCGGGTGATAAAGGGCCTCCAGGAGATCCTGGACCGCAAGGAAGTCCTGGTACCGATGGACTCAGAGGTCCTCCGGGACCACTTGGAAAAATAGGACTAGAAGGGCCAAAAGGCGATCAAGGTCAAAGAGGAGACAGAGGTGATGTTGGACCTAAAGGTCCACCTGGTCCAGCTGGTCTGACTGGTGCTCCTGGTAGAAGAGGAGCAAAAGGTAACCAAGGAGAACAAGGTCCAAGAGGGCCAGAGGGGGAACATGGAGAAATTGGAAATCCTGGATCGCTTGGTCCACCTGGACCACCTGGAATAGAAGGCAAAATGGTAAGTAAGCTTATTTTGAGAAGGCTTCAGTCCTTGTGGTGCAGTGGATTAGCGTCTTACTATAAACAACATAATTTTGACTTTAATGCCCATTCAGGGAAATAAATTAATTTCTTACAAGATAGCAAAAAAGAAGTGCGACGCTTAGTTCCAACTTCCAACACACAATTTCTCGAATTCGGACGGAAAGCTGTAAACAAAATGTCTCTCTGCCTACCTTTGCGTGTGAGCTGATTTCGTGTGTATAGAGGATAAAAAATATACTTGTATATAATTAATTATAAGTACTTAATAAAATATTAATCTTGTTTTATTGTAAGTAAATATACTTATTAGAGTAATTAACAATAAAAAGGTTTGTGTCTTAAATACTATATTCTACTACTATATAATATATTCTTATTAAAGGGTCCGCGAGGTTCTATTGGGTTGAAAGGAGACGACGGACCTCCAGGAATACAAGGTGAACCGGGGTCTAAAGGCCTGGCTGGACCAGAAGGACCAAAAGGTGATCAAGGTCCTGCTGGGTTTCCTGGAGACAGAGGAGAACCAGGACCTCAAGGTATAAAAGGAGAACCGGGATCAGATGGACCGGAAGGTAGTGCTGGTCCTCCAGGCCCACCTGGACCAACAGGTGCAGCTGGCAAACCTGGTGAAACTGGCTTACCTGGCAGCCCTGTGAGTATTTAATTTTTTGTGTATTTTATAAGTATTGTAAACATTAGTAATATAAACATTTTCTTATACAGGGCACCGAAGGTCCAGCAGGTATACAAGGTAATCCAGGAGTACCTGGTGAAAAAGGTGATGCTGGCTCTATGGGTGCAAAAGGAGAAATTGGTCCAGCAGGAGCTATTGGACCACAAGGGCCAGAAGGACAGAGAGGGTTACGTGGACTACAAGGGCCGCCGGTGAATATACTTGTTTTTATATATATTATATTTGCTTAATAAAATAAATATTTTCTCAGCTTCACGCTGTATCCCGCACACAGCAGATTATGCAGAGGGAATCTAATATTAAGACACTCTGTTCCCCACTGTCTGCCGAATTCTGAAGGCATTGCGTGTTGAGTGGCAGAACTCAACGCCGCGCTCTACATCGACACCAGAGCGAAGCAATAAAAATATAAATTTAAATAAACATTTTAACTCCTCGAGTGGGGATCGAACCCACAAGCACCCCGGCGTCACGATTGGCCTCAAACTGTAGTATACTTAAATGATAAAAATAATTGAAATATAATATGTGTATAAGCATATTATACGTTAATTTTTAATATAGTATTATAATATAATGTTTTTTAAACATAATTTGCACTGAAACGTTGGTTTTTATTTTTTACAGCTTTCACTTATCAAACTTTATCTGTAAGAGGTGGTTGAGGCATTTAGTTCGCTTTTACATAGATACATTTTATATACATACCTACATACATTCTAGTTTTTCTCATTATGTATATTATAATTGCGTACATTAAAAATATTCTATACGCTATATAATTATAATATTTGGACAGGGAGATGTAGGAGCTCCGGGTATTATGGGAGTCCCTGGTAACCCTGGAACATCAGGACCTCTAGGACCTCAGGGGATGAAAGGAGAAAAGGGCAATAACGGTCCAAAAGGACATATTGGTGACACTGGCCCAATGGGACTAAAGGGTGATCAAGGTGAAATGGGAAAACTGGGTCCACAAGGTCCAATCGGTCCCGCCGGTCCCAAGGGAGACATAGTAAGTGATAAATAATATATTATAGTATTATCGTATATTATATAGAACGAAGGTTACAAAATAATTACATAAAATTATTTGACTGACTTGTTCCTCTTTTCCTGCTATATAACTCTTGTCTTACACACAAATTACTAAATGATTTATGCCGTTTAATAAATATAAGAAACTTAATAATAAAACAAATGTTATTGTTTCAGGGTGCTATAGGTCCAGTAGGCTCTAAGGGCGATTCAGGGCCGCCAGGATCATCCGGCCCAGAGGGACCTCTTGGGCCTAAAGGTTCACCAGGTCCTGAAGGTCGGCCGGGTCTACCAGGATCTCCAGGACCTCCAGGCCCACCTGGACCACCCGCACCCGCTCCACAAATACCAGCAGACCTATTTCAGTCTAGACGACGACGAAGTGTTGAAGACACTACAGAGACTACGACCGATGACAACTTAGATGATGGTAATTTTTTGTAAGCTTCACGCTGTAACCCGCATATAGCAGAATAAGAAGAGGGAACCCGTTGTTATGACACTCCGTTCCCCATGTTCTGCCCAATTTTCAAGATATTATTTACAGTAACAAGCTGTCCCGCTACACAACGGCGGCCTTTAAATAGGAATAGTAAATTATTTATAATATTATTATTGATTTTCTTAAATGTTGGAAGATAATCTGGTTAATATTTTTTTTATTTGGTATATTTTAAAAAATCTCAATTCAACGGCGGTTATAATAAATTAAATAAATGATTGCTTAGTTTTGCACAAAATTATTAAGGAGATTAGCTTTCTTGGAAACAGATTATAATCAAAATTCCACCTAATTCTATAATGGTATTTGACGTGATGGGAAAAGATTGACGTCCTTTCTGACATTATAATTTAGGGTCAAGGCCTTTTTTGGAACATTAAAACATAATACCTTGAGTAAACTTATTTTGTATCACAATTAAAATAAAACGAATAAATTAATTTAATATATTATATTAGGTATATAATGTGGTGGTAGTGAATCTCGAATCACACTCAAGATAAAGTCTAGCAAAATATTTTAGGTACTCCCCATTAAGGATCATTTCTTAATTCTTATGACAAACAAAGTGTAGGATTAAAAGCAAAAATATATCGAATTTTGAACTTTTTTAAATATTGTAGAATAATAGTAAAAATAAAAAATCCATGTTAATCGAAATGCAAATGTAATTTATACATATATATATTAACGTGTCTGTATGACTGAAAGCTGGATAATGAATCTACGTAGTATAAATTTCACATAGTTACATTTTAAAGTCGACATCGAGTTTCACTACTTAACCTAAAATGTTTCTGAAATCAGGCGGTCATTGGGGAACTATTTTTTAACACTAGGTTCCCCCTGCTTACTTTTCACAATTTTACAGAAATAGATGAGGAAGTAGAATGGGCGCGAGAGATCATGTCCGGTGTGATAGAGGCGCGCGCTGCCCTCGACGGCGCGCGGCGACCTCGCGGCTCGAGGCGGAACCCTGCACTTTCTTGCAAGGATTTACGCAATTCTCATGCTAATATGACTGACGGTAAGTTAAAAAGGCTATATGTAATCTTCTTCTTCTTCTTCCTGGCATTAATCCCGGCTATTACCAGGGTCTGCCTTCCTACTTACCCTACTCCACTTTGCACGATCTTTTGCGTCCTCGGTGGTTAGACCATTGGCTCTCATGTCCTGCATCACGACATCCAACCAGCGCTTCCTTGGGCGTCCGGGAGGTCGCGCCCCAGGAACTAGTATAGCAAGGCACTTGCGTCCGACATAGTTCTTAGGCCGGCGCGTAACGTGGCCAAACCATCTCAAGCGACGCTCTTGGAGCTTATCCGCTACGTCACGGACCCCAAGACTACCTCGAATGAATGTGTTGCGTATGCGGTCAGACCGCGTTACGCCGCACATCCACCTCAGCATCTTCATTTCCGTGACGTGAAGCCCCAGAGTGTGCCGAGATAGTGCTGGCCAACATTCGCTGCCGTATAAAAGAACCGGTCGGACGATGCTCTTGTATATCAGCCCCTTGAGCTTGGGCGGTATTCTGCGGTCGCAGACCACACCAGTGACCTCCCGCCATTTGGCCCAGGCAGCGCTTATCCGGCCATGGACATCGTGGTCGATGCCTCCAGACTCGTGCATAACGGATCCAAGGTACCTGAACTTCTCCGACTTAACGGCTGGCTCAGGACCTATAAGGATGGTGCTCGAGTCCCGGCTCCCGCAGGCCATGTACTCTGTCTTCGACACATTTAGTTTAAGACCGCCGTTCTCAAGCGTACCCTTCCAGAGGTTCACTTTACGCTCCAGCGTCAGTCGGTTCTCGGCAATGAGTGCTATGTCATCGGCATACATCATCAGCCATGGAGGCTGGTCCTGGATGTGAGCCGAGACAGTATCAAGCACTACATTGAACAAGAACGGACTAAGAGCCGAGCCCTGGTGAACCCCCACTGTAATCGGGAAGGGTCTAGTGTCGCCAACAGCAGTCCTAACCATAGAAGCGGAATCGTGGTACATGCCTCTGATAATCTCAATATAGGCCTCAGGGATCCCTTTGGATCGCAATGCCCACCAGATACACTGACGAGGCACACAGTCAAAGGCCTTCTGCAGATCTAAAAAGGCCACGTGCAGAGCTCTCCTTTTTTCCCTGTATGCCTCCATCAAAGTTCTGAGGGCGAAAATGGCGTCCATGGTGCCCGATCCTGGCTGAAATCCATATTGAGACTCAGAGACAGTACACTCTCGGCGGAGCCTGAGGTCGATCATGCGCTCGAAGAGCTTCATGGTATGACTCATAAGCTTAATGCCCCTATAACTACCACAATCTTGAACACTGCCCCTTCCCTTGTAAATAGGGGTAATAAAGCTAAGCCGCCACTGATGCGGCATCTTACCAGTGTTCAAGATATGGTTAAAAAGGTCAGTAAGCATGAGCACACCAAGAGAGCCCAACGATTTCCACGCTTCGATCGGGATGTCGTCAGGTCCCACCGCTTTTCCGTTCTTCATGCGTCGAAGGCAATTACGTGTTTCGTCAAGGGTTATTGGGGCAATAAGTCCGAGGTTAGGCGGTGGGTCGTGATGAAGACTGCATGGGTGCTGAGTATTCAGCAACTCCTGGAAGTAGCTTCTCCACCTCTCCTTCACAGAGGCATGACTACAGAGCAGCGTGCCCTGGGAATCTTTGACGCAAAGACATTTTGCGATATCTTGCGTCACTTTGTCCCGGGAACGTGCCAGTTTGTAAATGAGCTTCTGCCCCTCCACAGTTTCAAGTTTATCATACAATGGTGACAAACTCTCACTGCGGGCTCTGGCTACAGCTCTTTTACTGGCACGTTTAGCTACTGTGTACTCCAGTCTGTCTTCAGGAGAGTTGGATTCCTGCCACTTCTTAAAGGCAGCCTTCTTTTCACGAGTAACCTCCTGCACCTCGTCATTCCACCACCATGTCTCCCTGTCGATGACACGTCCTCCCCTAGAAAGGCCAAGAACTCGCCTGCCCGCCGCAATGATTGCCGACTGAGCCCGATCCCAAGCATCCTGAGCAGTCTCGGTGTTAGTCGAAATATCGTGACTTTTCACCTCTGCCAGGAAGTCGGTCTGCATCGGTCCATTCAGCAACCACCACTTGATCCGAGGCCTACGTTTCTCGGCTACTTTCTTCTTCGGAGTGACGTTAAAGTCCATGACAAGAAGACGATGTTGGGCCGTTAGGCTTTCGCCTGGAATGACCTTACAGTTAGTTACCCTGCCCATATGACACCGTCTGGTCAATAAGTAGTCTATTTGAGTTGAGTGGGACCCGCTCTTATACGTGATAAGGTGCTGAGAATTCTTTTGGAAGAACGTATTCACGACGGCCAGATCAGACGCAATACAGGTTCTCAGAATGTTTTCTCCCTCTGCATTGCGAAGACCGTGCCCAAAACCCCCGTGAACACGTTCATACGGCTCAGCAGCCTTACCGACGTGCCCGTTCAAATCCCCCCCAACTAAGACCACTTCGGTACACGGCACAGCAAGTAGCACCCCTTCATACTGCTCCCAGAATGTCTCCTTTTCGGCCGCGCTACATCCCGCCTGGGGAGCATAGGCACTGATTAAGTTTGTGATGACGCCCTCAATCAGTACCCTCACTCGCATCAAGCGGTCGGAGCGACGGTCAACTTCAAGGAGCCCATTCTGAAGCTCTTCAGATAGCACTACCGCTACACCGTTTCTACCCGAAGGTGACCCAGTGTATATAAGCCGGTAACCCTGTCCGATGTTACGGGACTTATTGCCCTTCCAGCGTGTTTCCTGGAGGAAGGCACACTGGACCCGACGTCTCATGAGTACATCTGCGAGTTCCCTGCATCGTCCGGTCAGAGAGCCAATATTCCACGTTGCAAAGCGGAGTTTCCTTCTGGGTACTAGCGTCTTTAGCCGTGCCCGTACATGACACGGTAGCCCTTGCCCACTTGTCGCAGGTGTAGGGCGATGTGCCTGCGCGTCGTTTTGCGGCGACGCCCTAGCCGTACCCAGTCTGTTGTTTTGTCGGTCCATATAAGTGGCGGTTGGCGGTTTTTAAATGGAGCGACTGCCGTCTGACCTCCAAAACCCCTTTGTGGGGAAAAACCGAGGAAGGGAGAGGAAAAATAGAAGGGGTAGGATAGGTAGAAGGAGGGAGCTAAGGGAAGGAGGGGGGGAGTTAGGACACCATTCTTACGGACTGGATGAGGATGTAAGAGTGGCGGCTCGAGGATCCGGGGTCGCGTACCCGTATGCCCACAAACAAATATCGGACAGATATTAGTCAGGACATCCTCTGGTCCTGGACATTCCTTAAAAAGGCTATATGTAATATTCTTTTTAATTAAGGGTCCTAATTTAGGCAATTAAAATCATCTCAATTTCTACCTTTAATTACAGTCATCTAAACCGATACCTAAATAAATAAATTGCAAAAACGAGAGCTGTTATTTTTTTGTTCCGTATAAATAGGAGACATATTTGCGACAAAAGAAACTAAAAGCTCTTGTTTATGTTCATAATATAAGTTAACGTTTAAATTTATTTAATACACTGATATTTTTAATAGTTTAAATATATATTCTATACTCAAATCCGTCATGTAATCCAATTCTATTAACTAAACAGATTTCTACTGGATAGACGCGCGTGGCGGCTCCTCGCGCCCTATACGGGTTTACTGTAAGGGCTACGCTACCTGCGTGTACCCTGATAATATTGACGACGCTGTTTATTCAGACGCGGGTCACAGGTTCTCCCAAATTGATAACGGATATCGGGTAAGTAAATAAATAAATGTTCTCCTAGCATAAAAAATCCAATCAAATAATCTGAATTAATAGTTTTGACAAACTATATATACTTCATCTTCATCAAAATCAACTAACAATTATTTATTATAATAATTTCAGCTAAACTTTTGAAAATTAAATAATAAAACTAAGGATTTTAATTTTTTTTTATTCACTGCCAATTGGCCCTAGGGCCTAGACAGAGATATTTTTATTCAAATAAATAAAAGTACCAAAAATTAATTTGCTATGATCATGCTATATTTAATATAATCTTAATCTATATATATAAAATCGAAAGGTCACTCACTCATCACGAAATCTCAGAAACTACATGTGCTAGGAGTCTCAAATTTTGCATAGGAGTTACTTATAGGACGTAGGTGCTCGCTAAGACGGCAATTTGCAATATTCGACTTCTAAGGGGTTCTTTTTGGGGTCGAAAGTTTGTATGAAACTACGTTAGTACAAACGCTAGGAGTCTCAAATTTTGCATAGACGTCACTACGACGTAGTCATGGTGACAGAAATTAATAATAACATAGTTCACGCGGGTGAAACCGCGAGCGGGCCGCTAGTATAATATAATTTTTATGGGTCTGAGCATACGTGTATATAATAAAATTCCACTGTGTATTCTAGATTTGCCACTTCCAAAATTTTAAATATCAGTAAAAAAAATTCTGACAAGTAAAGCTTATTACACTGTTCAAGAATACTTAGAGGACAAACATGTATGGAATTAATGTCTATTGAATGTAATGCAGGATAGCTGCCAACTAATGTAATAGATTGTACCATTGATTTTGAAAAGAGCAACTGTTGAGTTTCTTGCCGGCTCTTCTCAGCAGAACTGCCTTCCGAACCGGTGGTAGCTTTTTGTTCATATGTTCATTCGACGATTCAAAAGTGCTTGTAATAATTGCCTATTTGAATAAAGAATAATTTGAATTTGAATTTGAATTAGTAAAATAATAACGAAAAATCGTACATATTTAAATATTTTTTCTACTGCCAGATAACGTACGAGAACTCTGGCTCTGGCGCCATACAACTGCGCTTCCTGCGTCTACTATCGAACGGCGCTAGACAAAACTTTACATACAATTGTATCAACACTATAGTTGCTCAAAGGTAAGTTGTTTAGATTTTACTACTGCGACGGATGTGAGTTCGATTCCATCTAGAGGGAACGAATGATTTATCATTGTATACAACTATTCCTTAATAGAGGAACAGAGAACCTATTGTAAAGGTCTGATTCTCCGTCCGCCTGATGTAAACCTACATAAAAGATAATACAAATAGAGATAATATAACAGATTCGTCTGAAAGAATCTAGCATTGAGAAACTCTATTTTCAACTTTATATTAGGTATAGTAAATAAAGCACATTTTGAAATGTGTAAAAATAATAAGAAAAAAATTGTACATTTTGGCCTGTAGCTCCATTACATATTAATTAAACGCTATTACATACATATTATAATCCCACAAAATTAAATTAGAGTAATGAATAAGAGTGCCATTGGAGAGGCCTATGTCCAGCAGTGGACGAGGACAGGCTGATGATGATGATGATGGATGAATCTTAAAACATTGTATTACAGATCGGACATACCTACTGATCTAATAAGAGGGAATGGCGTCAGATTATACGGACAGAGCAACGTGGAGTTCAAGGAGCCGCAGATACTAAAGGACAACTGCAAAGTAATTATCTAATATTTATTTTTATTATTAGCTTTAAATTATTCTTTGTAATAATTTGTTTCTTTTAACAAAAAAACTTTTTTACATTATAAAGAGTTAACATTATTTTTTGTCTTTTTTCTCGGAAACCACAAGTCATAGTACCGAAATAACCTTTTTTAAAATATTTATAAATATTCAAAAATATCGTGTAACTTCTTTCTTCCAATAATAATAATAAATCAAAACTCCAGGACGGAACAGGAGAAATAGTATTCCAAGTGAAGACATCTAGAAGTGAGCGATTACCCATCAGCGACTTCCAACCAGCGTCGTTCCTGGACGCCCAGCACGAGTTCTCCTTCACGCCGGGCCCCGTCTGTTTCACCTAACATTATGTACTTACTTAAGGATATCTTTGTAAATATTGTAAATAAATGTTGCGACGATTTCGATTATTTATTTAATTTTATTTGAAAGTATTTCGCAGTCAATCATCGCGGCTGTAATATTGCAGACTACTAAATACGGTAAATAAGAATGTGAGCCAAGGTGAAATGCTATTATATGTATAAACTAGTGACCGCTTGAACTCCATAATTATTAATATAATAATATGCATTTCTAATATAATTTTAAAAACAATATCTAGGCCTATATTAAAAGTTTAGTTTTAGCTAATTTAATATGTTATTTACAGAAAATTTCTCGAACACATTCTTTAAAACGGCAATATCTTTTAAAAAAATCAGCGTCCCGCTGTATCGCGCACACAGCAGGATAGGCAGAGGGAACACAGTGTTAAGACACTCCGTTCCCCATTTTCCGCCGAATTTTTGAGGCCTTACATGTTGAGTGGTGGAACTCAGCGACGCTATTTCCTCTAGTGGGGATCGAACTCACAACCCTTACATCATCACAGCCACTTTTTCTTAAATGTTAAGCTGATAAAGTTTTAAAAAAAAACATAAAAGTTCAAATAAATCACGAAAATTTCATTGAATTAATTTTTTATTTTTAATTTGAAATATTGTATAAATTGTTTATTTTATATGACAATATTTATAAACTATTTGTCATAATATTAATGTTTTCATGTGATCATTCTTAGCCTTATGATCTTTATTTTTGTAGTTGTTTCTAATTAGAACAAATTTACTAAATTGTTCAATATTATTTCTGTAACTGTAAAAAAACTTAAAAAAACTTCCATTAAACAAAATCTTCAAAAATAATCGTATAAATCTAATTAGGTTTAGATAATCTGATATTAATTAAGAATAACATACACTGGATGACCAAAAATATTGTAAATCTGTGAGTTTTACAATATTTTACAACTATTTTTAATTTTTATAATCTTAATATTATTATTCTTTTAATATGAATATTATTTACATATATATACCACCTATGACAATGTTGAGATTTAATATTATCATTATCAGATTTTATATTTACTAACTTACAATTCAAACAAGACACACTATTAAATATATTATTAATTAGGAAGTAATAATACAATATTATATATACATACAACAGTTAAAATAATTTAAATAAATCATTATAAATGTAAATTTTAAATACAATATAATTTAAAGTAGGCAATATAAATAACACAAACCAGCAAAACAATGTAGCAAGCTAGGTTTGAGATATAAAAATTATAATTTACTGTAACAGTGTTATATTATTTTAACAAGAAACATTTGCGTTTTGGTTGTTGCTTTCATTTTCCTTACCATTATTCTCATTATTTAAACTAGCTTCATTTAAAATTGCACTATCAATGCAATCAGATTTCACTTTTTCTTCATTCATTTCAGAATCAACACTTTTCACATCTGGAATATTCTGTACATCATTATTGACGCCACTGTTATCCAAACATGTTACTGACTCCGCACTGTTTTCCTCACAGTTTGCAATATCACT
Source organism: Heliconius melpomene rosina (assembly GCF_056956725.1). NCBI lineage: Eukaryota > Metazoa > Arthropoda > Insecta > Lepidoptera > Nymphalidae > Heliconius > Heliconius melpomene. Next base: position 7,921,317 of record NC_140399.1, read on the forward strand.
ATCATTGTTAACATTGGTTTCACTTATCTGTTTAGCATTGTTCTCAAACGCACTATCAGCATTTCCTTTCTCAATACTCTCCTCATCTAGTGTATTTTCCGTTATGGATATATTGTCGTCCCTTAAATTTATACAGTCAACATTATTTTCTACAGCGCATGACGTTTCCTCGTCATCAGATGATGCCAGAAGAATATTTTCGACTACTTCTTTATTTGTTTTTTCTGTGTTATTTTTAATTGAGTCTTGGTCATGACAATCTACAGAAGATTCATTTTCCGAGTAGCTTGAATTTTCAATGCTGATAACGTCAATAGGCTGTGACTGACTGTTTTCGGTGTCAGTGTCTAACTCAATGGTGTCTAATGTTATAACAGATGCATCAGAGTCGGAGGATTCTTGTGAAGAATTAATTTCGTTTTCAGAATATAATTTTTCTAATAAATTAAGTTCGTCTACTCCGGAAGCGATGGTGCCATCGTCACTGTGTCTTATATTATCATCCTTGTCAGATTCAGTTTCTTTTTCTTCGTGCTTTTCTTCTACCGATTTGTTAACTTCCATATTTTCTGATTCATCGTTATTCTCTTTAGCATTTGATTCAACGATTTTGCTATCTGTTTCTTTAGTTTCATTTATAGTTTGAATATCTTCTATGTCCTGTGAGTTATTTTTCTTTTTCTCATTCTTCTTGGTCTTTTCTTCTATCAATTTTTTCAGTGTATGCTTCCTCTTTTGTTTGTCGTCCAGCGAACTACTGTGCTCTGTCATATCATCGTCTTCTCCGCTTTCAACAGGCGACTCATCAGCTTCTTTGTCACCAATCTCCACAGCTTCCAGTTTCATTTGATTCTGTTTGTCAACAAACCTAAAAATTTTAATTTAAATAATTATACCAAATATAATAATACCGAAAATGCTATGATAAGTTAAGAAAATTTACAATTTTTAAAAATTTCTAGACAAAATTCGAGCCATAGCGGAACTTCATCCTGCTTTTCTTGGAAACAGTCCATGGAGACGACTAGACCATTATTATTTTAAGACTCTTAAAGATTGATTAAATAATGACCCAGAGCTAAAGCAAGCCAGACTTTCGTTATTTTATAAAATCTGAATATTTCTTTACGTCTCAACTCAACACCAGTAATGTCGCGCTTTGCCTCAACACTAGAGCCAAGAAATGAAAATATAAATTTAAATAAATATTTCATTTCCTCGAATGAGAATTAAATCCACTAGTCGCGTTTACAGTCGCACACTTCTGCTGCTGTGCTACGACTGGCCTCTACAGCTTTATATTATTCTTAATTCTAATTTTAAAAAATACTTTTTAGTTGTTATTTTTAACAAAAGCTATTTTATTATTCTTTAAATAGTATTGTATATCCTTACACTTGACCGGTTTTTTCACATTGACATCATTCTTTTCAAATTAATCCGACGTTTCAAAGTCCGTCAAAATCACGTTCAAAGTTACCGTTACAAACATACATACATAATACATACACCTAAAGCTAATACAAGCATATTAAAACTCTTTATTACTTATTGAGCAGTTCAGTTTCCTTTGAGACAGCTGCTTTTTTATTTTCTTCAAACTTCTTCCGCAAATCAGCGCTATTTTCAGCAGGATCAGCGTGATGTGCCACTCTTGAGGACGCGATCCTCCATTCATTTTCTTGGCGGCGTCTTTGTAGCTTTCTACCACATCTTGTAAATAGGTCTCGAGCTGAAAAACACAAATTTCATTTTAGTGTCTTTGTGTTGATAAAAAAATGATCAAATCGTAAAGTTTTCATACTTGGTACTAGGCCGTAGGCTCGTGGCCCAGTACGTGGTGGTGTACGAAAAATGTAGCGGAAAGTAGGGAACGGAGTTTCTTATAACTGTTCCCTCTGCCCTGCTGTGTACGGGTTACAACGTGAAGCTGATTTTTTTTTTTACACATTTAGTTAATAAAAACTTTATATTCCTATATCCTAATTATTGTGCCTTAAAGTCATATCTATTTTTTAATATAAAACACGGACATTGATATATATTTTTTGATTGTGAGCATAGTTTTAAGGCATTATGTTCGACGCCCAAATACTTGGCGGCCACGTGTCGCCCCACTTTTTCTTGTTACCAAAGTGAGAAAATGAAAATACTGAATTCCTCTATTTCAATTTTAACACTAGGTTCCCTCTGCCTACCCTACTATATGGAGGATACAGCATTGAAGCTGCAAAAAAAGAAAATAAAATAATAAAACATAAGCATTTCGCTGATCTTCTTATGTATTGTATCTTCTCAAATGTGCAATAAATACTTATTATCTTTTCGTGTGTTTTCAAATTGCCTCTTAAACCAAGAAGTGTGCGATGGTAGCCATATTAGTGTTAGCCACTAGTGGGCTGTGACCAGCGTTGCCTGATTTTGTCTCGGGGAAAAACAGGATTTTTAACTCTGGAATTGTTAGCATTTTACTAATATTAAATAAAAGAAAATCGGCTTCACATTGTATCTTGCTCACAGCAGGGTATGTAGACTAGACTTAAAACACTGCGTTCTCCACTTTCCGCCAAATTTCGCAGGCATTGCGTGCTGAGTCGCGAAACTCAACGCCTTTTTCTTGAAATGAAAATATAAATTTAAATAGTAGTAGTAATTTTCTCGAGTAAGGATGAAACCTACATCCAGTCGACTTTACAGTCACATTGTTGTTGTTGTTGTAATGACGTTTTAGACATTTGAATCTATCACTTCATTAATCAGTTAGATATTATAAACTTATTACATATTATAATAAAACAATAAAAGAAAAAAAATAAAGTATTCAAAACATTTGATTTCCAAAAATTACGAAATACACATTAATCTGATTAAAAGGTTTAATTTAAGAAGTATAATATCACCTTCATCCATGATCTCCATTTCGCTCCAGCCGAGTCTATCATCTTTGTTAGCGTCACGCACGCACCGGATCACATCATGGAAGTCAGGGAACGGTAGCGGGGTACCTATGGGCACTTTCTTATTTATCCAAGCCTCCAGTTTTCTGGCAGGCCCTGAAGGCTGGCCTGGTCTGGCCTCTAAATGAATCCGAGGCTCAGACGGCATTTTAGTATTAGTTACTTGACATAGTTTCTCATACACTTTCACTAATCTCTCTTTATACCTGCAAAGTGTCAGAATGTTAAAATGTTATTTGATGAACTGGTATGATTAAAACCATTTTTCTATCAATTTTTAAAGTGCTATTCCACACTTAGGACTCATGGTTTTTGAAAACCATCTAGCTCTCTGACCACTAAGCCATACATCTGTCTCATCAAGCTATGTCGAAAATCTTATATGTTTGGTTAAATTAAAATTAAATTAAATTCTTATATGCTACATATTTTTATTATTAGCAAAAGTTGTAACAAGCATATAAAAGAATGTACAGCTTAATTTTAAAAAGTATAGTAAGTATTTCTTTTAGCAACTGCACAACAAAACAATAACGTTCTGTTTTTAAATTGAAAAAAATATTATTTTCATTTCCTTGCTTTGGTAACAACACAAACTGTGGTGTTAAGTTCTGTCATTCAACATTTGTTATTCTTATTCTGAATCTAATAAAAATTACCTCTCAGTTAATAGGTAAACAGAATCTTCATCATCTTCAAAATCAATTTCTTGTTCCTCTAGTTTTTGAATTGCTCTGTGTAATTTTTTTACTGTTTTCTCTAGTTTTCTTATTTGTCTCTGCCTTTTGTAATCATTAGAAAACTCATCAATATCTTCTTCACTGTTGGTTGCTACAATAACAAAAAAAAGATTATGGCTTTCATAAAAAAGGAAAAAGCTGTTTTGAGTTTCACCACTCAATGATTCACGAATAATACTCTGTCTACCTTGTTACATGTGACATACGGCAAAACTTAAATAAAAGTTATTTACCTTTGTCAAGTTTTTCTTTCTCAATAATAACTTTATTCATCTTTCTTTGCAAATTTAGTTCATCTACTATATCTTTTATATACAAATACATTTTTTCCGGGCTAGCCTTCATTGATGTCACTTTACTAGAAACCATATCAATAAATTCTTCAGATTCTATGTATTCTTTTGGGCATTGTTTGTAATATGCTTTAATTTTCTTATCAACTATTTTGTTCATGTCAGATGAGTTTTCTAGTTGAAAACATAAATCTATAAATTTTTGGTATTCTGGATGAAATTCATCACACACTTTTTTTAACTCTTCATTACTTTCTTTTTGAACTCTCACTTCACTTATATCTGTCATTAATGATTCATCATTGTTTTTTTCACTTTTTCCACTCTCTATATCTTTTAAATTTTGACAACTAGGCTCATTAGAATCATTGCAATTAAAATTTGATTCGCACATATCAATTTCAATTTCCACAACTTGTTTCTCTACATTTGTTTCTTTTGGATACTGCAGCTTTTTTTTACTTAAAGGCGTTTTATCAAATTTTTCACTGTCATTTTCAATATCTTTCGCCTTGCTTTTAATAAGTTTTACTGGACTATCTTCAATTATAATAGCTAATTCTTTACCTGTCTCATTGTGAGGTTTAACCGGACTGTCTTCTATTACAATTTCTACATATTCTTTAGTATCTGGTTCCTTATTGTTTTGCTTTTCCATCGAAAAATCTGTATTATTACCCATTAATACATCTGTATCTTCATAAGATTTTTGCATATTATATCCTTGATCTTCTGGTCTCAAGTACCAATTAGGACTACCAGAAGACAAATGAAATGATTCTTCCTCATCAATTTCCACAGATGATACTTCTGGCTTTTTTGGTTTAAAGATGTTTATTTCTCTCTTTGTACCAGACACACTAGGTTGAGACACAGGTTTTATAGTTAGACCTGGTGGTAGATTAGTTAGTAGTTTGGAGCCTTGTAATGTATTAGTTGAACTTCTAGGTTTTTTATTAACTGTTGGCATTTTTTTAACTGTTATTTGCTTAGTTAAACTTTTAATGTATCCTAGTGGGTTTAATGCCAACATTTGTGGTGCCACTGGCATTTTTATATTATTTTGAACACTTTGAATGACAGGAGCAGGAGTTGGTGTACTGTTCATCTTTTTTAAAATAGGAGCATTACAGTTATTGTTGATATTTCGAAACGTAATTGGTTTTTTTAATAAAGGTGCAGTATTTGCAGGATTCACTGCCTTTTGAATTATGGTTGAATTTGATCTTACAAATTTTAAAGGACGTTGACCCGGTATAACAACCATAGCGTTAGGTAGTTTTCTCTGAAATAATTGAAAGTCTATATAAGAAGTATTCTAAAAGTATATAATATCAAAGAAATTGAAATAACGTTAATATTATTTACTCACTTTCTTTGGCGTAGGTTTAGCTTCTTCATCAGAAGAGTCTAATTCTATTACATCCTCGTTTTTAGACATTTTAGAAACTAAATATTGCTTTGTCTCACTAAGCAATAAATAATTTTAAAGTATTGTTAACAGAGCACTATCACTATATAATTCATAAACAATCATAATATTAAGAAAGGATGTCCCAAAATAAGCTACTACAACTGTTTAAGCATCATCGAGCCGCAATTCGTCAAAAATTCACCACAGGGTCTGTCGACTCCCATATAAAAAGTTTTGCCTGCACACATAGATATTCTTTGGCTGTGTGTGTTTGGTGCTAAAATTATGAATTATTATTATTATTAATTAATTCATTCCACGTTACGTTTAGGCGTGACCCTCCCAAGCTACTTCTATGTTACAAGATTCAAACTTGCTTTCACAATCACATTACTATTTTAATTTTGTGTACCAACCATAATTTGTATATTTTATACAAAAATATATATTTTACCAAAATTTCTAGATATAATAGACATATTACAATGCTGCAATATTGTACTTAGTGTTTTGTTAAAGTGGAATTAAAAATACATATTTGCGTAACTATAATGAATTTAATAAAATTATCTGCTGAAGAATATTAGACAAAAAGAATTGTACAAGAAATGGGATTTTTATAATATTAATTCCATATGTTACTTATTTGTTTATTTTGTTATATTTGACTTTTGTCAATGGCAACAATATTATCCGGGACTTAACTATAGCGGTGGCTAAATTAAATTTTATTACAATTTATGTGTTGATGGAGTCTGTTATTCTTTCCGCATATTTTGTAAATTTGCTGTATTCTGACCTTCTTTATATTTAAGTTTATTTATTTCTTTTATATATTTACTTTAAGTTTATCTATTAAAATGGCTAAAAACCTCCATAGAAGATGTGCTAAGTGTGGTAAAACACGGTCTGAAGATTTGGCCTTTTCCTTTTATAGGTTTCCAAAACCTGGAATATATAATATTGCCAAGTAAGTGATGATATCTCAAACATTGAATTGATATATCTTATTAATAATACTTTACTTTATTCGTGAAATTAAAAATTAGCAAAGCAAAATATATAATGGCGGCTGTTGTGCCACACCCAGTTTTTAAGTGAAAATTAAGTGTACGTGACGAAGTGAATTCTAATAAACCACGAAACATGTGCTCAATGAAATATTTTTGAGAGTCTAAATTTCAAATTTCATCCCTTTAGGGTTAAAAGTTTTCAAAATCGCTTAGTGGATGTCCAGATTACGAAAGTAAACATCTGTCCAAATTTCACGTTTCTACGCACAGCGGTTACGGCTGTGCGGCGCGTCTTCCCTCAGTCAGTGAGGACAAGTCCTTTTATATATATAGATGATTCTAAGTACTGTTTGATTTTTTATTTATTAAAAAAAAAGATCAATAAATTTATTTTATATTTTCAGAGCACAAGCTTGGGCCAAATTTTGTTGGCCTAATAAAGATTTTATTTGTATAGAATCATTACAATCTATATATAATTCCAATAAAGTCCTATGTGCGAAGACTGATCACGTATGCTGTGCCAACCTTAGTTGAGCAGCATGATTTACCTATGAATGAAAAAAAATATCAGGTTTAGTTTTTTATTGCAACTAAATAATATATTGTTAGCCATTCTGTAACTTTTTTAACTAATTAGACTTTATGTTGTCTATATTTTTGCAGATTGACAATCAGACAAATAAAATGATGGATCAGAAGCCTTCAACCTCTAGAATTCCTTTGACACAAATTGAAAATGTGAATGAGCTCAATGCGCAAATTACAACAAATTATTTTCTTCAACAACCCGGAGAAATTATAACTACACCTAAACCAACAACAAAAGTAAATGTATTTTATTAAGTATTTTATTATTTATATACATATATTATTTTTTTGGTAAAAGTATACAAAACTGTTTGTGTTTCAGAATGATGATTATGCAGCGGTAACCCCAAAATCAATAGAAACACATTTACTTCCCCACTCTTCTCCTAAAAAAAGGAAAGGAATGCTCAGATCCTCGACCGTGAGTAAAATTAGTGACATGAGCCCCAAAGAATTGAAACTATACAATATGTTCCAAAAGAGAATAAAAGAAATTATGAGATTAAGGAAAACATTAAAAAGTAAGAAAATTAAAAATGTTATAAAAACATTAACAGAAGAAGAAAATGTGCAGAAGCTGTGCAATTTAAATATGAGTCATAGTTTTGCCATATTATTGCAAAGTCAAATAAAAAATTGGCCAAAAAAACCGAGAGGTAGAAGATATTCTCTAAACCAAAAAATCATGGCTTTGGTTATTTATAAACGATCACCAGCGTGTTATAGACTTTTAAGAAGAATTTTTGCTCTGCCATGCCAAAGTAGTCTGAATAAACTTCTGAATAGATTGCCCTTGAAACCAGGAATAAATGGACACATATTTTCTGCTTTAAAAAAAATGGCTCAAAACTATAGTGATGAGAACAACATTTGTATTTTGTCATTTGATGAAATGTTCATTAAAAAACATCTGTATTATAATTCTCAACAAGATGAAGTTCAGGGCTTTCAAGACCACGGTCACCATGGCAAAAGTAATGGAGTTGCTACTAAAGCCCTTGTATTTATGCTTTCTGGAATTAAAAGAAAATGGAAGCAGCCTATATCTTTTTATTTTTCAAACACTTTAAATGCAGATAGGTTGACTGTGATTTTAAAAGAGGTAAATTTATTAACTATTTTAAAAGATTAATTTAATTTTTTTGACTTCACTAGTGTTAAACTTTTTTTTTTCAGGTGCTGAAAGAATGCTTCGATGCACACGTGAATGTAGTTGCAACAGTGTGTGACTTATCCACAGTTAATTTAAAAGTTCTTAAAACATTAGGAGCTACAACACAGGAGCCATTCTTTACTTTGTATGGACGAGAAATTGTATCAATTTTAGATCCACCACATTTGCTTAAATGTACAAGAAATTTGTTCATGAAGCATGATATTGAGTGCAGTACTGATATTCAAAATAATGAAAACCCTGTAAAGGGTAAGCACATTATTTTTATTTTGCTTACTTATAATAGATTTCAGTATTATTTTTTAGATTATAGTTTTGTTGTTTTTATCCACTCTATAATTATACTGTTTAAAATAGTTTTTTTTGTAGTTAATTGTCACATTTATCAAGTGTATTGCAAACTGCTCTCCCAGACCATTTATATAGCCTGTACATTGTAGCACATTTTATGGAATAAGCATTTTTAATTTATTATATATAAAAAATGTTTTGTTAAAGGTGTTGCAAAATGGAGTCACATTGAGGCATTTTATAAATTAGACAAAAATAATGCTAACTTTGTCTTTGCTCCTGCTCTGACCGAAAATCATTTACATCCAAATTTAAAACAGCAGATGAGGGTAAAACTTGCTGCACAAATATTTAGCCACTCTGTTGCTGCTGGGATTTTGGCAAAAATTGCATCCAGTGAGTATTCTCATTATCTATTGAGAAACAACCATGGTACATCCATATAACAATTATTTATTACACATGTCTCTAATATTTATTCTAGTATAGAAAAGAGAGCTACCCTCTATATATAGGAAATATTAAGGAAAGAAATATAATATAATTGTAATTAGTTCATTAAATAATTTATTTCTTATTATATAAATTTAATATATAATATAAAAAAATAGCAAAAAATTATAAAAAAATATCTAAAACAAAAATAACTATATATCCTTCATATTATATTTAGGTTATGCTTTTATGGTATATGTAAATGTAAAAATGTGTATGCATAGATATATATATGTAATATTTATGTTTAATTGTATGTATTTATTTATGTGTATGTTTCTGTTGTGTAAATGTATTTTTTTATGTTAAATGCAATAACGAATATTATTATATAACATGCAGCAATACTAATTTTAATATGATTTTTTTTATTGCAGATGAGCTTCCCTCTGAAGCTCACGCTACAGCAACATTATTAAAAAATTTTGATAATTTATTTGATAGTGTTAATGCTGACACCCCGGGCTTGCGACGAGGAAAAAAATATTCAACTATTATGACCAAAACAAGCCTTCATTTAGCTTTATTTTTTGAAATGAGGAAATTTATTTCTTCAATGAAATTTCTTAACAATCGTACCATGCCTCCTTCCCAAGAAGGCTGGATACACACACTTAACGCAATTGAAAAACTGTATGATATTCTTAAAAAAAATAATGTTAATAAGCTTTCCACCCGTCGTTTAAATCAAGATCCCTTAGAAAATTTCTTTGGATGCGTCAGGTATAACTGTGGGTCAAATACAAATCCGACGATACAACAATTTATTGCAGGGATAAAAACGGCTATTGTCAGCAACTTGCGACATTCAGGACAAAAGACAAATTGCGAAAATGATACTGCTCAAATTGCTGACAATTTAATTAGTTTTCTTACAGAAGAAGAATCTATCATAGAAAAATTTGATGATATGACTGACATTGAGTATGACATTGATTTTGGAAAGGTGGCAGCTGGAGCAGTTGACGAAGTAGAGAAGGTGACACCAGAGTCTCAAGCTTGTGCATATGTTTGTGGCTTCATTTTTAAAAAACTAAAGAATAAGAACTCTGTACATTGTAAAAATGCTTTGCTTACAGTTTCTGAAAATGCCATTCATATATTTACAGGCCTTAAAGAATATGAAACTAACCTTAACACCTCAACCTCTTTAAATTATGTCAACGAAAATTTTGTAATAAGTGTTCAAGCTTTAGCTACAATTATAAATAAATATTTAAATGTATCAGCATGGAAACCACATCTAAAAAAGAACATGTTACTATCTCTTAATCAATTTAACTTTGATTTTCTCTATAATTGTAGAGATCATTTAAATACAAATATAGAGCATATAAAAAACTGTACATTTCATATATGTTTAAACAGATATATAACTTTAAAAAATAGAGAAATGATTAAAGATGACAAACAGAAAGTTTTAGTTAGGAAATTAAAAATTTTCAGAAACAAATAAAAAGTATGCATGTGTGTTAATATTCAATTTTAAATTTATTTGCTTTTTACTAAATACAATAAAAAAATCTAAATTCGTAGGGCGGAGCTAAAGCTACTCCCCTTCGAGAGATCAAAAAAACCGAAGAACAGCCTGTTCCAGAGCAAGGTAATCAAAAAACAAATTATTTTAAACTTTACCGTAAACCAACACACATAATTATTATTCTATTAACTTGGTATTTAATCCATAATAGGTTAAGAAGAAATGGATATAGATGACACCACCCCAGGGAGAGGACACTTCAGAATCTGAACAAGAAGAAGCTGCAGGAAACTTCAGAGCGGAAACGGCATTTCCTGCAGTTAAGTTATTAGACTGTTAAGTAAGTATTTAGACTATTTTTAAATTGGATGTTTAATAACCTAAATTTCAAATATGTTGTGTTAGTTGATAATATATTTCAATGTTTAATTAAATTTGTATCTTTTTTACATAACACCAAATCACTCTGCTCTGCACGCTGATGTCCTCAATGGCGCGGAAAAGTCCCCTATGATCGACAACCCAGCAGAAACAATAGCACCAGAAGAGTTGGATGTCTTGTTGCAATAACTCCACATTCTCTCCCGTGAGTATTTTTAAAACATGTGTAGATTTTATTTGTTTAGAAAAGGAATAAATTATAAGTTTATTTTAAAAAATCGATTTCATTAAGCAAACTTGTATTAACTTAACCAAATCATTACTGTGGTTATTACGGCTTATTGTTCCTTTATACAACTATATATAAACTTGCAGGCCGCTATTGAAGGACCCCTCGAGAAGAATTCCCAGTTCAGTGTATAATAAATCATTAGAAATGTGAAACAGCCATTTGTAATTAATGTTTGATATAAAATAAAACATTTTTACATATTTATGTTCTTTTAATAATATACTTACCAGTATCATTATAATTTAACAATAGATAAATTTTTATTACAGTATTGGGGTAATTTTAATTGTAATTGACAATTAAATATTAACAATTTAACATATTTTGTTTGTACGGAAATCACAATTGATTGTTTATTATGATCAATCAAAATTAATTGGTAATTTTGATTTACGTACAGACAAATGTTTTATTATTAATATTTAATTGTTAATTGCAATTAAAATTACCTCAATACTGCGTACTAGTAATTATGCTTTTGAATTTGAATATTCCCGCTTTTCCGAAAAAGTTTGGTGCTATAAAATGCGGCGCTAGTAGTATAAGCGTGTAAAGCTATTGGCAAAATTTTTTGTATGGAAGTTACGCTTCTTCTAGTATATGTTCCTTGATTCACCAACAATTGTCAACGATTACCGATCAATGCTGCCATTTAAAAATATTTTCCTCTAATCTGGATTAAACCGCACCGAGCAAGCAACATTATTCTCTATAGAAATCTCTATGTATCGTTGCGTAGTATTCATCACTTATTTGCTAGAATATTTTTATATAATTTTAAAAAATATATTTTGTTAAATTAATTTATACCGGTTAAATATAGCAAATAGAAATTACGGAGTGTATAATTTTCGTTAGTAAATCTACTATTTTATGAACAGTCACATTTTCGCTAGTAATTAAGAAAAAAAAATTTTTTTTTTCTATTTTAAATTTAGAATATTATATTTGGTCTATTATATTAAGCTTCTTTGGCCTATTATCGAAAATGAGAACAATTTGTCCAACACTAGGTTTTCAGGTCCCATCTGCCTGGCTAACCTGCTATGTGATACAGCGTTAAGCGTTAAGGTTTTATGAAAGAAAGCAAAAATGCAGTATGCATTAAAATCAAATAATTTAACATTATGGAATAAGCTTAATACTTTTTTGTAAAGCATAATTGCTATTGTACACGCTTTGCTTGTCAAAATACCTTACTGTAGTACCGTAGTGTAAGTATTGTACGAAATGAAACTAATATAATGAATATATATTTTTTAATCTGTGTCAAAATTGAAGTTGATGTGAGTATGACTGCAGATTGAACTTCAGCTACCTGTCAAAATATATTCTTGGCGAAATCAATTTCTAATTTCTCTGGGTCGTATTAGTACAATGATTAAACTTTTTTCTTTAAAGCAACAAAAAAAAGATGAAGAAGGTTCAGCCAGGGCAGGTGGTTCACAAAAAAAAGCATCAGCAGCACAGTTGCGGATTACAAAAGGTAATATACAATTCAAATTATTAAAGATTTGTACAACAATGAATAATACAATTATCTATGTATTTTAATATTAAACATGTAATAATAATACAATAACATATATATATTACGTATAGTACGAGTATTTCATACATAAAGAAATAATATTTTTCATTTCAATCTACAATTTATATTAAAAATATTTTTTTTACATTTTTCAGATTTAAATGAATTGAATTTACCCAAGACATGTAGTACAGAATTCCCAGATCCTGATGATTTACTAAATTTCAAACTTATTATATGCCCTGATGAAGGATTTTATAGAGGTGGCAGGTTTATCTTTAGCTTTAAGGTAATATAATAATATAATATTATCAATTGTTTTTTTATATATTTGTTGTTTGTTTGTTGGAAAACTTTAGATTAATCATTACAGATAATATGTTGTTTACATTATATATGTTTGAAATAAAACATCTACATTTATATTTTTGTTCATTTCAAGTTAACACATAAAAATGTTCATGTTGATCATCAACTTTTATTATTTATTACTAAAGAATATTGATTTTTAGTTATTGCAAAGTATGACAAATAAATAACTTTCTTCTTTTTGATATTTATTACCTAAACTTAAACATTATTTTAATTCTATACACAACAATGTAATTATTAGATGTTTACATTTTTCTTACAAAGTGCTAGTAGATTCATAATGGTACCGCTATATTAAAATTCTTATACAATTTCAATAATATATTTAAAAAAGTAAACAATTTTATAGTAAAAATATATTTATGACACTTAAGATACTTTTTCTTATCATATCTAAATAGATCAAATGATTATAAAAGGTGCCTTGTATGAATGATCTGACATAATTTATACAATAATGAACTGCCTCATGTTAATTTAACAAATATATCTTGATTTTAGGTAGGTCCAAACTATCCTCATGAACCTCCCAAAGTCAAATGTGAGACTGCTGTATATCATCCTAATATAGATTTAGAAGGAAATGTTTGCTTGAATATTCTCAGAGAAGACTGGAAACCTGTACTCACTGTTAACTCTATAGTATATGGATTACAATATTTATTCTTGGTAAGTAAAAAAAGAGACCATCACTGCACTGTCAGATGGCATGTGACTGTAAGTGAGACAATTGTGAGTTCATCCCTCCCCCAGAAAATGAAAATATATAAAATTTTATTCACTTCTACATTATTAATCCCTACACTGGTAAAAGCCAAAAGTATTTCCAAGATGTTTCTTTAAGGATTTTATAATATTAATATCTGATAAATATGTATGTACATCATTTTAATTGTGTCACTTATATAAATACTACTATATTTATTTAAATTGTACATACTTTCTAAACATAGTACATTTTACATTTGCTTTCGGTTCCAGATAACTTGTCTTTATTTACGATTTTTTATGATAACTATTTAAAATCTTAAGCAAAGTGGTAAGATGATTGAGATAAAAAGTGTTGTAGGAAAATTTTGAATTTTATTATTAATTTTGCAAACCATTTTGAATTATATTTTGATGTTTAAACTTGTAATTATTAATAATGTTATTGATTAAATTAACATGGTGTTATAACCTTTCTCAATACCAGGAACCGAACCCCGAAGATCCCTTAAATAAAGAAGCAGCCGATGAACTTCAAAGTAGCCGACGAGTGTTTGAGCAACATGTACAAAGAGCTATGCGCGGTGGATACGTCGGCTCTTCCTACTTTGAACGGTGCCTCAAATGATCACACACTACTATAAATTAATTCATCATGGTCTATATAAATAAATAAATCTCATTCATTTTATATTACTAAAGGAGTTTTTTTATCGCCAGCAAGTGATTTCCGTCCTTAAAAATAGATGGCGCTCCATACCAACCATCTGGCAGACCCCAGGATATCCTTTTAATCTAACATATGGCTAATGACATTGTGCAAGCTAAATATGAATCTGAACAACACTTTAGATATGTACCTATAAATATTACAGTTAATATTATTAGATACTGATTCATCAGTTAATTTCATAGCATTGTATTACAAATAAACTGGAGTCAAATCTTTGCTTTCTGTTCGATTTTATTGGTGTCAATGTGTAGTTATACGACTTGTTTTTATGTGTGTGTGTGTGTGTGTGTGAATGACGTGAAGTGAGCGGCAGATCGGGCGGCCGCATGAGTCAGAGACGAGTCACGTCATTGGACATAAGTCAGCTGTCAGTCGCTATCGGTGAGAGCTCGAAGTTAGCGGTTGGCGCTGCGCCACTATTTTGACTCGTATTGGTATTGCCGTTGCCACCCGCTCCGCTACGTTTCCTCGCCTCAGCGCTTTCAGTCCCGACGCGATCGCCGTTTTAGCCACACGTGGTCCTCGCTTTCTCTACGCGCAGTCCAGTGTTCAAGGCGAAACTGTTTCGACACGGCATTCGGTTGCGAAAGTCTCGCGATGATATACAAGTGAGAGCTACCATCGGACGCCAGGGTACAGCTCATCGCGCACGGTGAGCCAGTTTGTTGCAAGAGACATTCAAAACTTGCCAACCAAGGGACGGGGGGCGCACGACGCCGTCGGGTCGCACACGCGGGAGCAACGATTCCTACGCATACTTACTGTTACAGAGCCACGGAAACCAATTTTTAATGTGTCAAGTCAGTATTGCTTATTGCTGCTACGTCAGATCGCAGAACGCCTCGAGTAGGAATTATAAGGTTATGCAAATGAGTTCTGAACGCTTCTACACTAGGAATAATCAAAAGACCATTCATAATTTCAATAAACTTTAACGTTCGGTCCCGTACTGTGTACTGAGTGCTTATCTGTATCGTATTCCTATCCTTCATTATCGTTCGGTGTCGCGAACGCTAATTGCTAATTACTTACCTGGAGTCGAGTGATAAGGCTCGAGATCGGTGGCCGAGTGTACGACGTACGCAGATCAGCACCAGCACGCGACGGCGATGGCGGCCTTGCAAGAGGAGACTCTGCTCTCGCGCTGCGAGATACCCATCATCGACCTGGCGCACATAGGTAAGCTATATACTCAAACACTCTTCTCTTAGCCATTTTAAGGTTGCTTTTTCGACAATCTGCAACTAACCTAACATTCAAATAAATAGAGGACTTTACACCCAGGTATAAATGATTAAACATGAATTTTGGGGGTCATATTCTTCTCACAATCAGCCTCATAAAGGACAGGGATGTCTACCTACTCACTACCTGCGTGCATCCCTAAGTTATTATATATATTGAACAGTTCATCGACAGCTGCTGCTTAAATCGTAAATCGTTGTATCCTTGAAAGTTTAAAAAAATAAAAATTCATATTGAAGTTCAAAGCCCTTCCAATCTTTAGCAATCAATACAGTTCAATCACTTTTTAATACTTGAATTGATGTATATTGTTTTTGCAATGCAAGCAATGGAGTTTTTAAACAAACTAATTCAAATATTAATTTTATTGTTGAATATCACCACTATGAAACCTATATTTACGATTTTATATTTACATATTTCTAGAAGGGAAATAAAGCTTCAATTATATTTCAAATAAAAAACATTACAAATGGAAACTAATAAACTGTGCGTAATAAATTTTATCACTATTTAGATATATATACATAGATACAAGCTTGGCAATTAAACGTATTGTATCCAATTGAATAAAATATTTATTTAAATATATTTACGTTTTAAATTGTTACGGAAAAAATTTAGTTATTATTTCCATTTAATTATTAAATGAAAACTACAAAAGTAACACTTATAATGGAAGTTACGTAATATTCGCATTGTTAATAGACTTTAATAGATTTTTAGAATTTTTAATGTTTTTAGATATACCTAATCGTATGATAATGTATAATTTAGTGAACATCGTTAATTTCTCATAAAAATATTGTGTAATTATGTTTTTTTTTGCTTTATGTAATGCATTGAAGTAAGTCTGGCTAGACCGGTTTTCATATATTTTTTAATAGTTTTTACAGCCTTCCTCAGGACAATTACCTATTATTAAACAACCATATTACTGAATTTATTAATTATATATACTACCTATTTATAGTTACTTAAAAAAATCTCTTGTTATTGTTATTCTAAAAGATTTTCGATATCGTAAAAATAGGCGATAAAGATTGCAAAATATTTTCAGCTCGAGGATTAAAGGTATTATAAAGACAAAGCATGGATGATCTCTTCCTAATTATCTATTATTAATGAGTGATTGATGTTTATAACACTATTATTATCCGGTCGAACCTTTGTTATATTATTATGTTAAATAAGCCTTTCATTTGATAGGGAAGTAAGATAATTTAGAGGTAGACATAAAAAAAAAGTTGGGCAGAGGGCAACGGCCGAACGGGTTTGTAACCCCCGGCCCCGGTCCTTTGCACGCAATGCGAGTTAGTAAACATCTGTCATAATATACTAACCCTTATTATTTTAACGTTCTGAAGTTAAGTTTTCCTAAATTTTTGCGTAATTTTCGCTCCGGAATAAAATAATCAAAATTTAAAAAAACCCTAAAATGAAATTTGCGCAGCCTTCTACAGCTAACTTCAGGGCGATCACGACATGTTGACCGCACTGTAAACGTGTAGATTGTAAACCCTGTAAACAATATATCCATCAACATTATATAAAATTGTAACTTTAATATATTAATATTATAAATTTGAGATTGCCAATGGCAATTTCAGAAAGTCAATTCCGAAAACCAACTTTTAAATACGTCAAACATTTGTTTACGTCAGATTAAGTATAAACGACTTAGCTCGTGTCTTAATGCGTGCGTCATATTTATGCAATTCACGATTTTACCTGTTCTCGGAACGTTTAATTTATTAACAACGCAAATAAAAAGTATTAAAGTTGATCTTTTGAGTCGTCTGAACCTAAAGCAGACAGCAGACACAAATATTTACTTGTCTTTCTTTATGTATTTTAACAACCTAACTTCAATTTCTAAAGGCACCTAAATTATGCATATCTATACGTTTCATATAATAATATACGTATTATTCGTAGTGAATCACACATAATTGCCATTAGGTACTCGTTCGTAAAATTTTCCAGCAACTAAATAAATACTATAAAATAAATAATCCAAGTACTTTATATAATATATATGTATTTAAAATCTATTAATAATTAATTTAAATAACAAAAAAACCATTTGAATGTTTAGTTTCTATGCAGTAGCTTAAATATTTAAAATAAAACCTTTAATTATCTTTTTTTATATTTTCTTTTAACAATTGTATATTATTATATATTTGATCAATTATTTATTGAAGGTTACTTGGTGTATAGAGGCTTGATAAGATATAGATGTAGTCTAACTTGTATTGCGAAACTGCGCTATCGAAATATTGTAAGGTCAAACTCCCACTTGATAATACAATACATACGTCACAGCATTGTCCTTTATTCGCCAAATTAAATTGTTTTTTTTTTACACATTTTTGTTAGTGTCACGCTGTATCCTGCACTTAGCAGGATAGGCAGAGGGAACCTAATATTAAGTTACTCCGTTTCCTATTATCCCCCGTATTTTGGAGTTGGGGATGTCGGTCTCGTCACCACAGCCAAGAAATGAAAATATTAAATATTTCATTTCGAGTGGGAATCAAACCCACAACCCCAAGTCAAGCTCTTTCCGTTTTATGTTCCACAGTCACATGACATTTCCTGATCTCTGTAACCCACATTTCATGGTGTCAACGAATTTTGTGTTGCCCCAGTTGCCATTCAGTGTTAATTGGTCGATCACAGGCTCATAGCGGTTTGTTGCGACTGACCTACATTTTCGTCCTCCATGTGTTACTTCACATCTTTGCGTATCACCAAAAATGATATGATAACTTAGCTTCACACTAGTGTATCCCTAGCGGAATAGTCAGAGAAAACGGAGGGCCTCTGTACACCTCTCTCTTCTCGTCTACTGTCATCAACCTTTTCAGACATGCCCTCTAGAGGTCCTCATGCTTTTTACGTGATTTTCCTTCAGTATCTTTGATACTGTGTTTTCGAAGGTCAAACCCGCTGAGCAAGTTTTTCTTAATTCTCATTATGATATGATGACGATATACGATATAAAAAAAAAATCTCAACACACAAAGTTGATAATGAGAATTGTCAAATATGAACGCCGCGTTACCTACCACTTTCACAAGTAACAAGAGGGCGAAGTCCGATTCCACTGCGAACACGCCACCAACCGTTGAAACAACGTTATTAGAATAATTATGTATATAATAACCTGTTTTTATTTCGTTTCTCAGTTGACATATTAAAAAATATATATCTGGTTATCATATATCGGAATACACATTCTTATATTTTTAAGATAATATCAAAGAGGCCAGTCGTGGCGCAGGAACAAAGTGTAACTGTAAAATGTGGATTTGAGGAAACCCATAGGTTGTGGATTCGATTCCCACTTGAGGAAAAGAAATAAGTTGCACCACTCACCACGTAATGCCTTAAGAATTCATCAGAAAATTAAGAACAGACTCTGTTCTTAATTTCTTAAGCTCCTGAGCTCTCTGTACACGGACTGTGTTCCCATTGGGTTCCCTTTGCGTACCCGGCTGCGTGCGGAATACAGCGTGATGCGAAAAAAAACATCTTAGTTTTGCTAATCGCCGATCAGCACTACAGCTCGTGAACGTTGATATATCTTATATTTTTAATGGTGCCACTGTTTCCGCGGCGCTAATAATAATTTTGCGGCCCCTTACACACCATTTATTACTTTAAATATATACAGCCTACTTTAATGGCGTACCGTCTATATTTAAATCTTTTTATATGACACTTAAATGACAAATTTACATAAAATAGTGTCTGTTCTATTGTGATGTTAGCGGTCTATTCAGTTAATCTATTTGGGCGCTGTCCTTTGTGTTTGGGCGCTGTTGAATCATCAATGTCTTTGTTTAGAGTTTTAATAGCATTGCCTGATTGTCTGTCACTTCGTCTATCAGTCGAAGGAAAAACTTAATATTTGACATTTAAAACGTTATGCTCTAAATATTTATTACAATATCATACTATTATCTACTATTGATTAGAGGCCAACTGTGTGAATGTTAAAGCGACAGGTTGTCAGTTCGAATCCCACTCGAGAAAATTAACGTTTTTAAATTTTCATTTCTTCGTAGTGGTGTCGAGGCTTCTTCAGTTTCCAGAATTCGGTGAAAGATGGGGATTGGAGTGTCTTAACACTAGGTTTGCTCTGCCTGCACTGCTTTCTGCAGGATACTTATCGCGTAAATAAAAATAAAATTTATGCTCTAAATATTTATCACAAAATCATGTCATTGATGCATAGAACACTATCTTAAGAATCGGATTTACCAGAATTGTTTTTATTGATAAGACAATATTGATTTATTTCTTGACTTAGTGGAATTCTCCCGCATTGCGTTTTATTTTTATTATGTTTCAATTTGACAAATTGGGGCCATCAGTGAAAGTTTTCCACTTATTAGTGTTAAGTGTTATTCACACACTAACTACAAAGGATTGGAAGAGAATATGCTTAGGATACTACTAACATTTGAATTTTTCAAATTATAATTACAAGAATAGATCTCCACTCAGTGGAATGAATACGGCGGACCGTGGGGAACGGAGTGTTTTAACACTGGATTCTCTCTGCCTACTTTGTCTTGCGGGATACAGCGTGAAGCTGAGTTTTTGATGATAAATACAAGAAAATATTAACATTAACCCAGATAAGCCTATTGTCCTATATTTAGGACAGTAGAAATAAAAAAAAATATCAGAATACCCTCTTTATCTAAGATTATTTAGTCTTATGATTTGCAGTAAGAAACGTGTCAGCTTTATTAGAAAAAATAAAAAGACAGTTATTTTAACAGTTTTTACCTTATATTTTACCTTAAAAGTGTGTAATAAAAGTGCGTTGCAGACATGGCAAATAACAGGTATGTATAAAAAGTTATATTTTACTCGTGAGTTGTTTTTTTCTGTGTTAATATCTAGTTGATAATCTTAACTTTTATACTAAATAAATATTCTAGCAAAATAATATAAATAAATTACGTATAACTTGTTACAAATACTAGCGTACTATATATAGGACAGTAGGATAATATACATGATTTTAGTACAATAATACAACTTTTTCTTTACAGACCGTTGGCTGCGCATGAAATTTTAGATGCTTTAGAAAATGTTTCTGATAATGAAGAAGATTATAGAGAACGACTGGTATGTATTCTACCTCCTCCTGTTGATCCTGACTGTCTCACTGACGAAGATTCGGGTGAAGAAGATAATGTAACTTTGAATAATTTGCCACGAAACATTCTGCTTCAACCGGCTGAAGTAATGATTCAAGGGCAGATTATGGTGAGTGATACAGTAGAACCTTCTGATTCTACAGGTCGAACTAAACGTAGGCGTACCTACGCATGGAGAAAACGGGACTTGGCAAAAAATCCCGTGAATTGGCCAGATGTTCAAGGCGCTTGCCAAGATAAGCGCCCAATTGACTGGCTTCGACCTTCCTTATCACGTAGTTATTGATAATTTTTTTACTGGGACGCCCTTGCTGGAAGAGATAACAAAGAAAGGCCTTCGTTGCACTGAGACAGTTCGAGAAAACAGGACATCTAGTTGTCCTCTGATTACATCGAAGTTACTGAAAAAAAAGGAACGTGGTGCTGTCGATTACAGAACGACACATGACAACACGTTCATTATTGCTAAATGGCATGACAATAATATATTCAGTATTGCTTCTAATGCTGTAGGAATAAATCCTAAACAATCTGCCAAACGCTTCTCACAAAGTGAAAAGAGAAACATTGTCATAGGAGAACCACATATGGTGTCCATCTATAACAAATATATGGGAGGAGTGGATCGGTCTGATGAAAATATTTCACATTACCGAATTGGTATACGAGGTAAGAAATGGTACATGCCGTTGCTCACACACATGATTGATCTTGCCGAACATAATGCATGGCAGTTATATAAAATAAATCATGGAAAACTGGATCATCTTGGCTTTCGCAGAAGGGTAGCAATTGCTTTGATTGAATCAAACAGAAAAAATGCCAAAAGAGGGCCTAGCCGACCCTCCCATCATGAACATGCTGATAGTCGTAAAGACCAAATGAATCATCTGGTTATTCCTCAATCGAAGCAAACACACTGTCGTCAATGTCACAAAAAATGTTTGACACGTTGCAAGAAATGTGATGTTGGAGTGTGTGTCAAGTGTTTTGAAACATATCATTCATAAATAGTGTTAATCTAGTAAATTACATATAACAATGGGTAATATAATCAATAGTTATCTAATAAACTACACTTTTTGATTACATTCTGTTTTGTCATAAATGGTCTTTTATTTCCTCTTATTATCCTACTGTCCTACATATAGGACGGCTGTTTCCCTGAAAGCCTTACACTTAATTTTTTTTTCATAATTTTTTTGATGTTGCATAAGATCTAATAAACTAAATAATGTAACTTTTTTCAATATTTTCAGAAAATTTTAGTTTCAGGCTTATCTGGGTTAATACAGACACTTCAATGTAGTACCTACCTATATATATTTTGATGAGTTCGCCAGCAGACGTAACAGCACATAAACAGGATGTGATGACTCAAAACGGCAACGTGTGCCGCAGCTTCCGCGAAGTGCGCTCGTTTATTCGTCTTTTAATACTTTTAAGCAAACACAGGAGATAACGGAGCAGGTTGTGGGTTCGATTCCCGATTCAGGAAAATGAAATATTTAATATTTTTCGCTCTTATATTTCTTCGCTCTGGTGTCGAGGTCGAGGCAAAGCGCGGTGTTGACTTCTGTCTCTGTTCTGTATTCTGCTCCAGAATTCGCCGGAAAGTAGGAGGCGGAGTGTCTTAGCACTCGACTACCTCTGCCTACGATGCTATATGTGGGAAACGGCGTGAACTTGACAGGTTTTAAAGCCGTTTTGACAGCATTTTAAATGCATCGAGTTAATTAGGTAAGTGTTTGATCTAGTTCAGTCATGAATGTAGTAGACCAGACGCTCTAGTTTCACACCCACTACTATAGCTTCACGTGACGTAGCGCCAAAGGATTGCCAAAAGATAATTGTGGTGTAATTTCTCTATGAAATACAAGATTTTTTATGATCTTTTGTTAAGATTGATGTTACTATAATATCTTGTAAACTTATGTATATTTAATAAGCTTTACTAAAAACATCAATATTTTCTTTTTATTTTTTGTTATTATTTGCTTCGGTTAGTTTTCTTATAATTTATGCAATTAGCTAATAGTATTAATTTGAGGACAATAAAAATTTATTATATTTATTATGCTATATATTATGCTATATATATATATATATATATATGCTATATATATATATATATATGCTATATATATATATATATATATATATATATATATATATATATATATATATATATATATATATATATATATATATATACAAATTAAGACATAAAATAAACGTTGTCAGTTAATATCATCTAAACGTCCAACAAACTATTTTAAAGCGGGAAATAATTTATGTTGTATTATCTATATTACAGATTACATAAAATGTAAAAGCTATAAATTGTAATAACCACTGGGTTGTCATCTCTTTATTGAGATGTGCATTAATATATTAATAAAGATTAAACAAATGTGAAACAAAATTCTAAAATTTGAACAAATTAACAATAATTAATTATCTGTACATGAGATAAGGTTAAAATTAATATAATTGATAAGGTGACGTCACTTTGATATCTTTAATATCGTTCACCTGTACATATTTGTTTACATAACATAGTAGATTGTTTTATATATTATTTTATTAAATCACATGATTCAATTGCTGACGTTACTCTTCAACTATTCTGACAGCTTACATCATGTTTTGAAATGAATTTCTTTAATTTTATCACCATTTGGACGTAAAACCGCGATAACTATTATAATATTTGATCTTGGATTAAGTTTGCTGTCGATATCATCATTATACAGGCGTCTTAAGCTCTGTTTAAATACTGCGGGGAAAATTTGCGCATTTCTATGTTTGCTGAGCAGCAATCATGAACACGCTGCATGCGTCTGCCATTGTCCTCCAAGATGCCGATGACGTGGACTTCCATTGTGTTAAAGCCAACTGTTTAAACCAAATTTGCGAAAATGAAGAGAAGTATAAAATTATATATTGTAGAGCGCCAAAGTTTTCATCGTCATCTATATACCTATATAAAATCGAAAGGTCACTCACTCATCACGAAATCTCAGAAACTACATGTGCTAGGCATCTCAAATTTTGCATACGAGTTACTTATAGGACGTAGGTGCTCGCTAAGAATTTGCAATATTCGACTCCTAAGGGGTTGTTTTTGGGGTTGAAAGTTTGTATGAAAATTCGTTACTACAAATGCTAGGAGTCTCAAATTTTGTATGGACGTCACTTAGGACGTAGATACTCATGAAGACAGAAATTAATAATAACGTAGTTCACGGCGGGCGAAGCCGCGGGCGGGCCGCTAGTACAATATATATGGAACAATATTATAATTCGAAATGCAGTCTTAGTCAGCCCCCATCCGTTCAATTATTCGATTGATTTATATGGAATTGCATTGAAGCAACCTATTGAGTATTGTATGATTTACTGTATCTATTTTATCCTTAATAAAAACACGTGAATACCTCATGCAAGAGTTCTAACTTGTTCGGTGATATCAGGTTTCGCTGTAATCGTAAAACGTGAAACAAGTTATTGGGTTGGACTTAAGTAATGTCACCTAGAAAATTATAAAGGCTTTCGTTAAATTTATATATATATATATGCAAATATTCAAATTTACCAGCTATATGTTAATTAAACAATACATTATGTCGTTAATATATATAAAAATAAATATACATTTAACTTGTAACTAAGAAATATTTTCTATATAAGATATTTCATTTAATTAATTGCGATTTAATATGCGTTCATTTTTAGTAATGATCTCAGTTTGTGTACAAAGTTACAAATTCAATATTTAATTTCATGATAAAGTATTTCTTATGTTCTTAGAAAGAAAATATATTTTCCTAATAATAAATAAATGTAAGTTGCCATTTACATATTAAAAAAAATGTCTCATAATGTAGATACGTGTATAAAACTACGTAAAGCCAAATGAATATTGGATATGGATACGTACCTGGATCTATGTTGTATAGGATATCAGAAATGATAATACTAAAGTCTTTTTTTTTCGATCTTGAGGTTAATGCTGTTAGCTCTATTAGCCTTTACAGCGACACCGGGTGGGGAGGGAAGAGGGTACTCTGTCCCTGAAAATATACAGGAAGTGTGTGGCTGCCTATGGGGGAACTACTAAAGTCACCTAACTGTTTTATTATATAATAGCTTATATGCTTGAGTTTCATAGCTAATAAACAATCAATTGCATTTTATTGCACTTTAATTTAATACTAGTTCCTATTGTAAAATATTGAAAAATAATTAAAAACCCACTGTTTATCTGTATCTCTAATATCGATGAATCTGATTGCTTTTAAAATTTATTAAATTAATTGAGCAACACGCTATGGCTGTCAAGTCATTTTTAAGATATGTTTTTATAATTTTTCAAATTAATATAATACAGGAATTACATAAAATTATATTAAAGCGATGAAGTGAATAATACGCTTTCACAAAATATAAACCCATAAAAATTACTGAATTAAAATATTTAAACAAAAAACTAGTTACTTTTTTGCTGATAAGAAACACAATGGTTTCTATAAGCAGCTGAAGGTTTAAAATATATTTTAACAGATTAAAAAACATACCTTCGTAAAAAGTCTTGTTGATTGTAAGTACCATTCATTTTCATTATCGACAATTCAAATGCTGTTAAAAATAAACAAAAATAGATATAGACGCTGTGAAAGGAAACTAAAAATAATTTTAATCATAATGTGTCGTTAGTATATTTAGAAAATTATATTTCTGAATATGATTAATAATTACTTAATTGTGTTAATAAAATTAATCAAAAATTATTATGTGACATTTAAGTGACATTTCAATCGAGGGTTCCGTGGCACGAGCGTGTGTCTATAAACGCAACGGCTGTGGATTCATTATGAATTATTATTTTCATTTCTTCACTCTGGCAGCAAAATATAAATAAGAAAGAGCGACGTTGACGAGCGGGTTCCGCCACTCAACACGCAAAGCTTCAAAAATTCAGCGGAAAATGAGGAACGGAGTGTAACACTTAACTCTGGGTTCCTTCTGCCTAACCTGCTGCGGGATACAGCGTGAATCTAAAAAAAAAAAGAAATGTCGATCATTTGCTATTAAATTACTTTTAATAATATTCATGTACTCCTGCCTAAACAGCCTCTTATATAAACGCCCGTGTAATGCGTAGTTTATGTTAACACCATCATTCTTGCAAGTTAAATAGAAATTCATATGCATGCAAAATTGCAGTTACGGACAGTTCTTGACACTGCAGCTTCGTGATTCATTTGTTTATAGCCCAAAATGAATTTAATTTAAAAAATAATAACATTATATTTATCGTATATGTCTTTCAACAAAAAGAATTCTTGATAAAAATCTTTTATCATAATTCCTGTTTTAATATTAAATGAGAAAAAAATTATAATTATTTTGAATTAAAATAAGAGTTAAATAGTTCGCTAAATTAATAACCATATGTTTTACTATATTCAAATACGTATTATATTTATTTAAACATCTCCATCATTATGTTAATGAAATGTTAGATAGTTTTAAATGTTAAAATGTGCTAGAGTCGTACAATAAGACTTTTCATTTATTTCTTAGCAAAAATCTTAATCTATAAAAAAGACATGCATGAATACTATTTTATTTCTAATTCGATAGAATTTTTTAGTAATGTCACACAAATAAAAAAAAAAAGTAAATTTATGAGCAACGGTGGCTTTGTGATAAGAAAATCACGTTGGCACACGTGTACGCGGTCGTAAAAAGAATTATTGTAAACATTCTTAGCAATACTTCGAAGCATTCTTTTATATTCTTATCGAAAAATAAAGAGAAGCTGTTGAATTGTGTTTGTACATTCCTTCAAATTAATTGTTCACATAACGTTAATTAAATATAATTCTTTTCATTCCTAAGTGTTAACTAACGCTTTAAGAATAAATGAAATTAAATAATTATAAAATTAATTAGATACGTAGGTTACTAAAGAAAATTATAATTTAAAAAATAATAATGTTTATTACTTATATTAGTTCTAGGTCACTAGAAATATCAAGCCGACGTAATTAATACACATTTATTTCAGAAAGCTGTTAGTGTTACTATGTGTAATTTGGTAGAAATTCTTATTCGATATAAGGTAACAGATAATCTTTGAAATATGTCATCTATTATTCTTCCGTGCTGTAATAGTCTATGGTTTATAAAATGGAGGTTTATTTTGTAAACCATAGACTATTATTTGTTTTTATTATGATAACCTTGCATAACAAGAAGCGAGTTTAATCCCTTTAACACTTTGCAAATATCTGAAAATTTTACTAATTTTCGTCAATATATTTGTGAAGTAGACAGCAGTTAGGCACATGTATCATGAATTATATTATTTTTTTTGTTTACATATTTACTATTATTTTTTACTTTTTTTGATTATATATGATCGTTTCTTTTATTGGTAACTTAAAATTTGTTAACCCAAAAAATTATAGATGTGTTGTGAGTTTAAATGTTTACTCTAGAAACAGTATATTTAAACAGAAATTAGCATGACAATGTTATAATATTGATATGTGTATAATTTCCCAATATTTTATGTAAGACCTCCCTATATTAGTACCCTATAGTCATAACATTTTAAGTTTATTTTCAAATTTTAATAATAATATAACACAATCTACTGATTCAATTAATTAAGAGAATCTGCAAGAGTTTGAACTACTTACTATATTTGACGTAATATGAAAATTTATTCGCCACCATTGGAATTAGTTTTTGAAATGGCGCCTTACAACCTTCGGAACTGCATCATGCCACCTAATAACCCACTTACATATCTATTAGACTCATCACATCATTCATATTTAAATTTTGTGAATTTTAATTTCTTTTAATATCTTATTATTACGTAGAAAAACTTTTGTTTGTAAATAAAGTAAAATGTTATTTTTTATACGTTTTCTAAATAAGTATGCTTAATGTGTGTGTTAATAAGAAAAATTATATTTTTTTTTTGCGCCATGACTGGCCTCTAATTATTCGTATAATTTTAAATACACCTCTACGATAACATATGAGAATAAATATAAACATTAGACAATTACAGCGCTGGTAAATTCTTGTATGCAGATAAAAAACCCAGTGCTTTATTCTCCATTTTCCTTTTTCCTCGTAATAGTCAACCTCACGCGTGACAATGTGAATTTAAATGACTAGTTTTCCTTGTATATGAAAATATATTTTTATTATTTATTTTTATACAATAATTATTTGTTTTTTTTTACGTTGTTTAAGAGTAAAGGTCTTACAAGTACATTTAATTAAAATTAAATATTCTTTAATTAGTCTTCCTATGGCACGGCATCTATTTATGTATAATGGATAAGCAATTGGAATTGAATTGAAGATATTTTAAGGCCAACATAACATTTTGTAATGACATTTTGCAAGTATTTTTAACTTTGAAATTCGATTGCCTAAACCTTCACTTATAATATAGTTAAGAGTAGATAGTATACATATGACATTTACATCTATTCAATATATCCTTTAAAGAAGCCTTATTCTATTGAAATAGAGATTTCACTTTCACCTAATATTATAAAATCTTGAAATATTGTAATATTGTATTTAACGTAATTTAATGTCTCTAGAATTCGGCGGAAAGTGAAGAACGAAGTGTCTTAACACTAGGTTCCCTCTGCCTACCCTTGTTATGTACGGGGTACAGCCTTAAGTAGATTTAATTTAATATAATATAATAAATAATAAAAACTCGTGGCCTTCACGATTTCGTCACTAAGACCTTTGTTGTACGACTAACATACGGATAAGGTTAACGTTAGCGTTTCCGCATACGGTACGTCTCTCAAGTTTTAAATACTACACTTGTAGAGGCAATACGTGTTAAAAATAAACACGTTTTTTCTCAATAGATTCACTCAAAAATAAACATTAAGTATATTGGTTTAACAATTAATAAATGTTATTGTCAATATTATAAAAGTACTTTATAAGCATCTATTGGTCGTATAACGTTTTCGAATGCAGTGGACGTTTTAATTAAAATATAATTTAATGACTAAGTAATTAAATTAGGACAAATATTGTAATTTGTCCGCATTAAATGTAAAGTAAGCCTTTTCTTTTTCCATAAAAAAAATCTCTCCGCCGACCCCGCAATATGAAGGATAAGCGTGAATCCGAAAAAATACAGACATTTGACAGCATAAACATGAAAAAAAAAACATATTTATGTAACAATATTGTTTTTCCATAAACATGTATTGCGTGTATTTTATAAATCTATATATATAAAATCGAAAGGTCACTCACTCATCACGAAATCTCAGAAACTACATGTGCTAGGAATCTCAAATTTTGCTTAGAAGTTATTTATAGGACGTAGGTGCTCGCTAAGAAGGGAATTTGTAATATTCGACTTCTAAGGGGTTGTTTTTGGGGTTGAAAGTTTGTATGGAGATTTTTTTATCGCTACCGATTTTTATAAGATTTGAAATTTAAACTCCTAAAATTATTTCATTGAACACGTGTTTCATGGTTTATTAGGATTCACCCCTAAAAGTGCAAATAAGCGGGCGAAGCTGCGCGCGTCCGCTAGTATACTATATACGTTACTGCTTGTTTTTCTTTATTCATTTTGTAATAGCAAATAGGCAATACAATAATATTTTGCAATGTAAGTGACAAGACATAGGTCCAATTTTAGTTATTATATAAGTTATTGTGTAATTCGTTTTATCATTTTAATGGCAACGCGAATAAAAATACATTGTTATAGACCGTGCTGAATCGACACTTACGAGTTTTTTTTTTAATTTTTTAGTAGAGTTCAACGATTAAATATTATGAAAAAGTGAGTTACAGTCAATTATCTAATGTTTTTGCTAGTAGGAGAACATTCTTATGTAAAAAAGATTACGCTTCAAGCTGTATCCCGTAACAGGGTAGGCAGTTCTGTCCCCACTTTCAGCCGATTTCTGGAGGTATTGCGTGTTAAGTGGTGGAATTCAACGCCGAGCTTCGGCCACGACACCAGAGCAAAGAAATGAAAATATTAAATGTTTCATTTCCTCGAGTAGGAATCGAACCCATAGCCTGTTGCGCTTACAGTCACACGCCTGTGCACCTGCACCACGACTCATAACATTCATATGTCACGGAAAATAACTTTTATTTGTTATATTATTGTTTTGATTTTTATATAAATTAAAGAACACAATAATCCACTTAGTTTTTGCAATCTCAGCTGTCACGGAAAAATGATAGATTGTCCCTAATCCTTTTTCCTTCGATAAACAGAATGGTATCTTATATGTTTATGTAATAACATAAATGGTGGTTATGTTATATGTTTATTTTCATATGTTACTTTAAAAGCAAGTTTGCGTGTTTGCAAAGTATTAAGGAACTAGCAATTCTGCTCAAAACTTGCTTAGTGTTTCTAGAAACTTGACTCTGGAAATACTTAGAAGTCAGCGAAAGAATCTAGTTGTAATACATTTACCGATGGGTGTCAGAGAAAGAAAATTAATGAGAGCGAACAAAATTTCCAATGTATATCATTATATTACATCATTGCGGCGTTTAGTTCCGCCACTCAACGAGTCAACACGCCATGTCTCCAGAATTCAACGGAAAATGGAGAACGGATTTGTCCTAATGGGAACAGAGTGCCTTAACACTAGGTTCCCAGGTTGACAACAACGAAACACTAAGAAAATTTTTATTACATAATGTAAGACAATAGTGTTAATTATTAGCAATCATCGTCGTGTACGGTCGTCACGTCATTAATAATTATAGACCATCAATACAATCGAATGTTTTTTTTTACATCATGTACTCGTATATAACAATAATCATAAATTATTACTGTATAAATGTAATAACATATTATTAATTTTATACCTTTTTTTTACTGAAAAGTATAATCTATCTATCTATCTATCTATATGTCAAATAGTTCTAATACTAGGGAATAGATCCACATAAATTAAATAATGATTTGCACATCTTTTAGTTTTTATTATGTATTTACGAATGGAAAAACAAATAATTTTGCCAATGCCACTTACGTACCATTCAACAAAAAGTAAATGTTCCAAAATGCATTTGTGGAGGTAATGTGGAGGTCTTTTAAAACAGATTGTATATGTATTTATTAGGCAAGCCTGCATCATCAAGCTTGATGTGGCTGTAACCCGCTTGTAGCAGGGTAAGTAAAGGGAACCCTGTGTTAATACACTCCGCTCGCCACTTTCCGCCGTATTCAATTTATTACGTGTTGAGTGGAGGACCTCAACTCGCTTGGCCTCGACTTCAGAATCAAGAAACGAAAATATTTAATTTCCTCGAGCGGGAATCGAACTTACAGCCTGTAGAGTTAACAGTCACACGTTTGTGCCCCTGCGCCAGGACTGGTCTTATTTCACAAGCCTATTTAATTATAAAATAATGCTCACGATTAATATAACCTCGAATCGTTTAGAAGTAATTAACAAAATGGAGGGAAACATCCGCAGTGTAATTAATTTTTTTGTCATAAATAATTAAAAACTATAAATAAATAAGAACTTCGATTAATTTAATGAAAATAAAAATTTATGTAAATTGTAAATAGATACAATATAAGTACTATGGATGTACAAAAACACAACACAATCTAAATAGTAAATAAAAATGAGAAATGGAGTGTTTTGACACTAGGTTCTCTCAGCCTGCCCTACCGTGTGTTGTACATACATACAGCGTGAAGCTGATCATTTTTTTTTAAGTAGTACACATAAAAGCATGCACTGATATTTCTATTAATTAATAAAACGCACGTTTGCGTGATTTCACTATTCATAGAGATTTCCTTCTGTAAGGATCTATAAGGATGATTCTTCAAGGCATAAGCATGCGAATGTAAACGGGACGGGATGTAGATTTGATTCTCTTTCGAGGACCAGAGTGCAGTTTCCTTAGTTTTAACAGATTTCCTATACATAATGTGCTCGAATCTATAGTCTATTATTAACTTATTGATATATTCTTCTAGAAAATATCAAGTTAATGTAAATTAGTATACCTAAACCCTCTTATAATATGCAATTCATATTACTTTTATTATAATGGTGTGTGTTGTTTTTTTTTCACATCTAAAGTCTATACATAACTGTAGTGAAAGGAAGCAACACGAATTAATCATGCCTTAAATGAGGTCAAACAACCGCTCTCGATCCGAATACAGAAATAAGATCATCTCATACTTACATATGTGCAGTACGAACCACTCCTTAGAAATTATGCTTCTAATATAGAAATTAAAGGAATATATTGGAAATTTTGTGTATTTTTTGTTACCAAACATATATAAATAAAATATTAGTTATTCGTTGCTCAAAATTCTTGTTTCAGCACGTGTACAAAAACGTGGTACTTTTCGTCGTTTATAATTTTACAAACCAAATTCGTAGTACCAACAAAACACAAATGACATCCAATTGGATGTAAACTATAGAGATGCAGTTCTTTATAGAAGAAGAGAAGAAAGATACAGATAGCTAGTAAAGAAGCCATTTTAAAACTTAACAGTCCTTTGTCAAAAACCGTTACCCTTGTAAAGAATTTCAAATGTCAAATTAGTTCCCCTAATTACAAAATGAACTCTAACTTTAAACTAGTGTAGTTTAAAATGCAAGAAACATTTGTTACGTAACGTTTAATAGTAAGCTTCTTTGTTATTTTATATTTCGACGTTCTTATTATTTTACTTTCTGTTTCACGCTGTATTCCGTATATAGCGGAGTAGGCAGACGGCACCCTAGTGTTTAGACACTCCGTTCTCCAATGTGCCTTGTTACCAGAGCGAAGAAATGAAATAAATATTTCATGGCTCTGAGCGGGGATCGAACCCATAACCACGACGGCCTCAGTTCTTATACTTACCTAAGGCAATTGTTTAAATCTAATATTCTTGCTATAAGAACTTGAGAAAGTAATTTATATACGGAACTGTTATATAGGTGACAATTAACAGGTAGTTACGTGGTCGTGTGAAATACTAAACAAGTGACAATAGTATAGTACGGACAACAAGTTGTGGCCTCCTTGATGTTAGGTGTAGATGACTGCACACACACAGATTAGATTTTAGAATTTTCTCTTACTATTGATTGATTGATTTTCTTCCCGAGTGAAAAACGCGCAAAAGTTCAGGAAATCTAACTCCAGAGCGGTCACAACTCGTCGACCGTACTGTAGGGTACTAGCGATAACGGACTAGATTACCGTGTGGGCGGATCGTTTCACCGTTCCGTTATTCACGTGTACTCCATCGTTCGTCATAATATTTATTTTTGTTATTGACGAATCCGTTCACGAGAAATACGATCGCTTCTAGTGATAACGCTTGCTCTTAGACGGAAGTCGATCGTTTTGAATGAAACGTTTCAAGCGGACTGTGATGTAAATAGGAATTTAAGTATATTATTAATTAATTTATTGTATTTTTTATAATATTTTTAATAATTGAATTTTTTTGATTGAGAAATGCAATTTGTATTATAAACTTTCGTTTATAGTTTCGTATTGTAAATCGTAAAAAACGAATTAGTAACAGATAGATGTATAACAAAATTTTTGGAAAGTCCCTTTTTAATTTCGTTTTAAATTGATAAGATTTTATCGTGTTATCAGACATGAGTGAAACGCAGTGTGTCATATAATAGATATAAAATAATCATAAGCTTAATTGCATAACATTATTAAAATCCAGAGGCCAACCGTGGCGCGGGGGCTTTACAAGCCTGTGATTGTAAACGCGATAGGTTGTGTTTCATTTCGCCCCGGTTTTGAGGCAAAGCGCGGCGTTAAGTTCCGCCATTCAACACGCGCATGTCTTTAGAATTCTGCGAAAATTTGGCCAGCGTAGTGTCTTAACACTAGGCTCCCTCTGCCTACTCTGCTTAACGTGAAACAATAATATGCTCATACACTATGAATCTATTATTGTATTGTTCAGTACATGTTGATCGATTAGGCCATGAAGAGCGCTTTAACAAGTTAATAATCTTACACTAGCAGGATATTTGTGTCGCTATCTGAACCATGTCAGGGCCAGACCTTCGGTTGTTCGAAACCTACCGAATGGAACTCGGTGGAATTATATTTTAATTTATATTACAGCCATTCTTTTATAAATTTTCAACAAATACTGTCTATGAGTAATGGTTTTTCATGATTCTGAATCATACAACAATATAGATAACTAGCGGACGCGCGCTGCTTCGCTTGCGTATTTAAGGGTGAATTCTAATAACCCATGAAACATTTGTTCAATGAAATATTTTTAAGAGTCTAAATTTCAAATTTTATAAAAATCGATGGCGATTTAAAGATTTTTCCATACAAACTTTCAACCCCTTATTTGCACCCCTAGGGGGTGAATTCTAGAAAACGATGAAACACGTGTTCAATTAAATACTTTTAAAAATCTAAATTTCAAATTTTATAAAAATCGGTATCGATTTAATTTTTTTTCCATACAAACTTTGAACCCCTATTTCACCCCTTTAGGGTTAACATTTTTCAAAATCCCTTCTTAGTGGATGTCCAGATTACGAAAACAAACTTTTGTCCAAATTTAACGTTTCTACCATCAGCGGTTACGGCTGTGCGTGCGTCTTACCTCAGTCAGTGAGGACAAGTCCTTTTATATATATAGATTGCTGTAATTTAAAAATGTTTAGGTATAAGGAAATAATTAAAACGGCTGGTTTTGAGGCTAGTCGTGGTGCAGGGGTACAAGCGTGTGATTGTGAACGCGACAGGTTGTGGATTCGATTCCCACTCGAGGGAATATAATATTTTCATTTCTTGGGTCAGCTGTCGAAGCAAAGCGCGGCGTTAAGATCCACCATACAACACTCAATGCCTTCAGAATTCGACGGAAAGTGAGGAGTGGAGTGTAAGACACTGGACTCTCTCTGCTTACTCTACTAGATGCGGGATATAGCGTGACACCGAGAGAATGAAAGAGAGCTAGTTTTATTATAATCTGTAGTTTTTTTATAATCTATAATTTTGTGCAATTACAGTAAAGTCATGTTTATTATTTTTCAGGTACAGATGTATGCCCCATGAAATCAGTGGTACGACGCATCGGACAGCAGCTGTTTGCAGCGCTTAATAGCAAAGGCCTGGCAATGCTTGTCAACCACGGCATCGCTGATGAAAAGGTACGAAGTGATAAACTATTATATTGGCATTTAAAATAATAACCGGAAAATAAAATTACAAAATTAATCGATAGTGTTTTGTAGCTTCACTTGTAATATTTGACTGTAAATGCAATAGTTGTGAATTTGATTCTCATTTGGAGGAATGGACTATTTTTATTTAAGATTGGGCGCAGAGTGTGAGCCATAATATACAGCTGGAAGCTTAAAAAAGTTACCTAAATTATTTATTTTGTTTATTTTGAAGTAGGTATAATTTCTTCCATTTATATTTTCTATAACGAATGTCCTGTCCGTGTGATTATAGCTAAAAGCGGTATACGCAGATTTGGATAACTTCTGCGCTTTGCCTGAAGGCAGCCAGGATCAGTATCTTCGAAACCCAGTGAGCAACCATGGTTACGTGAAACCAGGAATGGACCAGTTCGATAGCGCTACGAAGGTAATGATTAGGATATAAATTAAAAGGCGTGAATGTGAAATATGAATTAAAAAATAATGTAATACATAAAAAACATAATATTACTTGCTGTCTATACGTCTTTGTATTCAACATTTTAATCGTTAAATCAATAATATGAATTCACTTAACATTTACGATTTCCAGGAGCTTCGTCATTCGTTCAGCATCACCACATTGGCCGCGACGGCGATGCCCGCGCTGGAAGTCCCGGAGTTCAACCAGCACGCGGTGCCTCTCGCGCACGACCTCACTAACCTCTCCCGCGTGCTACTACAGGCTTTGGCCTATGCTTTTGGTAATAATTTCTTATAATTTTCATAATATCATTTGATAAATTTTAAAAAATAGTACCATCATGAGCCTACTGATGTAAGCCTCATTTTTGCCTATTAATTACATATAGATGTTGTCATGATTTACATGAAATTAAAGTTATTAAAAAAATATTGTATATGTTTATTATGTAATATTACTTACACTCTATAAAATTCTAACAATATATAATCAACAACTAATAAAACCAATCCCACCTCCAGGTCTGCCACCAGCAACCCTGCTATCCTGCCACGCAAGCATGCTCGCGGGGGACGGCAACGCGTCCAGCATGCGCATCCTCTACTACCCGCCGGTGCCGCCCGACGACGAGCGCCCTTCGGAGCACACCCGCGCCTATACGAGATGTGGGGCGCATTCTGATAGTTGCACTTTTACTCTGGTTGCGCAGGATTCGGAAGGTGGACTTGAGGTACGTTTTGGTTTATTTTTTTTATAGTATGGTCAATGAGTCGTGGTCGGCCTGAAGTTACCTACCGAATGCACTGTGCCAAAATGTTCAGAAAGCCGAACTTGAGGGGTTGTGACGTCACAACTCGTCAAGGAAATTGTACATCTTTTTGGCGATAAAGAATTTAGTGTTAAATCACTTTGTTTTGTAATTTCTGCATATCTTAATATGGTATGTTTTTAAGTTCCTTTAATGATGAATAAACTAAGTAATTTAAATGTGAATGAATATTAAAACAACAACCTTTGTTTGTATAATCTGCCACTAACGGTGCCAGAATGGCATTGCATGGTTAGATTATGATATATTTAACTAGGCTAGAATAATTAGTATAAACAAGATAATAATAACATAAATGAATGTGGCTTCTGAGGTATCCAGCAATTGTTATTTCTGTTCTATTATATTCTAATGATTATTATTATTATAAACCGTAAGTGTAATTTATTTTCGTATATGGTTTAATTGTATAATAATAAACTATTATATATTACATAATACTAATTAATATACTTCAGGTCAAATACAATGAGCATCCGTATTGTAATTCTAGAAGTTTCATTATTTAAAAATGTAAACTTTTTTTATGAGATTTCGGTACAAAATACTTACTAAAGAGAAACATTTTATTATGACCAGTTCACTTTTTTCTATAAATAAAATTAACTTTTGCAGGTCAAACTAAACGGTAGTGAAAAATGGCAAGCCGTGGGACACCTTCCAGGGGCAATACTAGTCCAAACTGGAGAACTATTGGCATCATGGACTACCAATTTGCTGCCAGCCCTTGTAAGTATTTATTTGTATATCACTTTTTATATTATCCTCATATATGGCTTAAATCATAAATAGCTTTACACTTCAATAAAAAATTCCGAGGTATTTGTTTTGTTTCCTGAAATTTATACAAATGATAATACAATCCGTATAAATAATAATCTATAAATGAAGAACTAGAAATAATTTGTAAGTAATAATTTTTACATTTCTTCAGCTTCACGCTGTATCATGCATATAGCAGAGAAGGCAGAGAGAACAAAACACTTCATTCCCTACTTTTCGATCAATTAACTAAGCACTGCGCCTTGTTTTGTAATGAGCAAATGAAAATAAACGAACGAGAATCGAACCAGCAACCGTCGTATTTACAGCTAAGAAGACCTTATTTTTTTCAAATAATTTAAATATGTGACATACTTTTAACTATTTATCTAGAGCAGTCACTTACTATATATAATTTGGTTTGTTTAAGCGACTTTGATAAGATAAAAATCGGAGCGCGCACTTAAAAGTATTAGTAGTTCTGACGAGGTCACATTTTATTTAAGTTCCGTATTAAAATTTTAAAACAATTAACTTATATACATTATTATAAATTATAATTACCTTCTACTAGTAGTTAAGGTCAAGGTCTCATTATTCTAACATATAGACAAACGTATGCAGATTAGTTATTTCGAGAATACATATTTAAGATTTGATTTATTTTAATTTGAGTGAAATGAACATGTAATAATCAAAAATGTGTGCTTTTATACATTAATTCAGTTTAATTAACGTTATAGGTGAAAAGTACATTAAAATAAAATATGTACATATGTGAGAACCTAAGCATATATCGATTTTTCTCGTTGTATGCTTTCTTTGTATTAAGAAACATTACATATAAATATATCCATCCAATCCAAAGGCTTCATGCTGTATTTCGCATACATCAGGGTTGGCAGCGGGATCTTAGTGTTAAGACACTCTGTTCCCCACTTTCCACTAAATTTTCGAGTAATTGAATTATGAGTGGCGAAACTCAACGTCGCACTTTGTCTTTATGAGAATGAAGAAATGAAAATAGTTCAGTCCCTCTACTAGAGATCAAACCCACAACTGGTGCGTTTAAATTCAGACATGACACCCTCATATATGAGGTGTTAATGTTATTACAAATAATTCTTGACAATAGGTTCTTTCCACCACCCACCTACGCGCTATTAAAACTTGATGCTACTTCTTTTCTTTACAAAATAAATAACAAAACAAAACTAACATCAACAATATTTCTCTTACTTCCAGATGCACCGCGTAGTCGTACCATCCGGAACATACGCCCGCGCCCGCGGCCGCCATTGCGTGGCCTTCTTCTGTCACCCTGACAGTGACGCTGTCATCCCGCCACTGTGCCGCGCGCCCGCCCCCGCGCCCCCCGCCTTCACCCCGCACCCCCACATCACTCTGCACCACCGTCTGCTCAACGCCGCACATCACATACAGAAACGGTTTAGAGAAACGTACGCGTGACTAGTACGGGACAGTAAGGACGCGTCGTATAGGGATATTGTAAGGAAACACGCAGCACCTTAATTAATTAAACCAATTGACATTTACAAAGAAATTATTTCAATTGTTTCTTTAATACATGGATTTTACAAAAGACTATTTTCAAGTTAAAAGACGCGTCCTTATGTGTAGACCAATTGTAGTTTCAATTGAGTATCTTTTTTAATCTATTTACTTTTATTTTAATTGGTATATTATAATGAAAAATAAAACACAATTGATTTCTTATAAGTCTACTATATAAATAATTAAAATTATCGAATAATGTGATTGTCCGCTTAAAAATATTTTTATGCCAGTCATGAATAGGTACTTAAATGTATATTGGAAAAATGAATCGATCAATAGCGTCCTTAAGTAAACATTGCCATTATTGCTCAAATTATTTCGTTTCTTTTGATATATTTTTGATCATTCCGAATTTTGACATTATAATTTATGTGTGACCAATTTAATGACTGCTATTAGTTTTATAGATATATAAAAATGTATTTGTTTTCTTTTTAAATATTTAACCTTAAGTATTTAGCAATTAGCGACGAGAGATTGCGTATTATCTGCTTATTTGTTTACTTAAATATGTTACATAGTTTTTTGTGTTCTTTGCTTCTGCATTTTATATTACCTTTATTTATTATTTAATAAGAAATATAAATATACCTTAGGTATATTTGTATTTCTTATTTTATTTATTTTTGTGACTTCTTCGCATCTATTGATCACGTTTGTTTAGTAAATCGTGTGATATTTTTAGCTCAATTATTAATTATTATTACATTTCATCTGTACTTAACTAAAAACGGTTTGGATTTTCTCTACAACAAATTAAAACAGTCATGTTTAATAAGTAAGTAAAGTCAATTAGTAAGAATGTGCCAGGAGTTTGAATTAAAACCATACAAATTATATTTAATACCACGTAAGATGGCGGTGCTCAAATGTTTTTACTAATGGCTTTACAGTACAGTAATTAAACAAATATATATTAAAACTTGATTTTCGAAGCATTAATGATAACAGCGATGTTATATGTTTATTTTATTTATGTTTAAATTGTTTTGTATTTTACTCCTCTGTGACTCAGTATTCGATCATAGGTACGTAAATGAAAATTATATTATACATAAGGTACTTAGCTTTTATATACAAGATAACAGTATCAAGCATTTAACTGCATTGTACTGACATAGGGTTTTTAGTAAATATACATACATACCAACATGGGTGTAGAAATAGAGAGGGCCGGGTGGTCCGTGCACACCCCAGAATGGACTTGGGTCCATTCCAAAAAAATTCTAAAAACAACTTCCTCTTAAAAATTTTAAGCTTGAGTCTAGGCCTCCCCAGAAATAACTCTAGAAATGCCCATGCATACCAAATGTTTTTACTGCAATGTTTTTTGATTGCAAATTTTTTAATTTTATCTTGATATTATTCCAAAGTGTGTTCAGTAAATATTTTAGTATATTGCGTTATTATAAACCCACAATTTAGACAAATTAATACAAAAAGAATAGAAGTTTAAGAACAAAATAGTTGTGAATTTATTATTTTGTATTTTTAGTTGAAATTTTAGTTATTACAAGAGTTTGCAATTGATTGCATTCTAATCGAGTTGTTTGTAATATGTAAAAAAAATCATGACATTATATAAAAATATTTTGAAAAACAAAGATTTTGAAATTTTGTTAAAAAGTTAACAAACTTGCACTACATGAAACGAATTTAATTTACTCTGTTACACATAGTTAATATACATTTTACATATCTATTTGGAATGACATCTGTACTTTTATAATTGAGAAATAAAATAGCTAATTACATAAAAATATTTTAATTGTACCCAATTCTCATGTTTATTTAAGATAAAAAAAAGAAAATACCGTTGTGGCACAGGAGCACAACGTGCGACTGTTAATCGCGGCCGTTTCGATTTCCCGCTCTGTTAACGAAGCAAAGCAGAAAATATTTCTTGATTTAATTTTAATCTAATATTAATTTAATTGTAATTAGTAAATTAAAGAGACTCAAGATCCTGCAGTCAAACTCACAAAGAGTTTTGCAGGACACTGTTTAACTTTTTAATGTATTTTAAATGGTATTAATAATAAAATTTTAAAAAAAAAGCGCGAGGTTGAGTTCCACCACACAATGTTTCAAGAATTCGGCGAAATTGGGCAACGGAATTGTTTTAATTGAAACGAAGTGACTTAACACTACTTTCTTGGGTTTCTTCTGCCTACCCTACTATGTGCGTGGGATAAAGCGTGAGCTAAAAAAGACAAACATATTTGATATGGTCAAATATATTATTCGTAAATTTTATTAATAATATGCCTTTGTTTTAAACCTTACAAGCTCAGTGCTAGTCAATTACAAATTTTCTATGTCCGATAAATATATACACAAGTATATTGTGAGTCTAAGGGTGAGGAAAGAGTGGTCATTATAGTGAAACTCAAAAACACTGAACTAAATAAATTGTAAACAAAGGTTTTCTCAATATGAGCCTAAAAAAATAATTACAATAAAAATAATGAACTAGCAAAACATAAACAAATATTAAGATGACATTTAAGAAAACTCTGTTGGGGGGATAGTTTATTTAGGAAAGGTAGCTCGATGTACGGCTATGGCTATTTTAATATATTCGACGCAGAATCGCAGTGGTTATTTTCGAGTTTTTATTTTGGCGTAGTTCGCGTGTGGTCCGCGCTATGATCTTTTGGCGGGAAAGTGAACGTCATTAGTGACTGACCGTATGTCCTCAGTGCAACTCGAAATGCAGAGTAAATAAGAAAAGGACCGAAAATTAAATTTTATTATGGTAAGTTGTTGTTTATATGTTTTTCATATATAATTTACTTAATAAAATTCACATACTAACTAAATATATTATATGTAGTTTTTTTATAATTATTCTTATATATTTTTTTACAATAATCAAGGTAATATCAACTGCTTCCGATCTAATGATAATTTATTAAAGTTAATTATATTCCTAAACAATAACATCAAGTAACTCGTATTTTATTATCTTTTGTCTTTCGACGTTCGGAATAAATTATTAGATATTAATTAAAAAAAGATAGATTAAGTAGGTATCTACACCTATTTTAACTTTGAACTAATCCAAAACTATTAATATTATAATAGTTTACTTTTAATTATGTTTCATATTTTTTTTAATAAAAATATTTTTTGAAGTATTATTCCACACTAAGGAGAGTAAAATAATTTAACCGACGACTAACGACCGACAGCTTCCAAAAGGTGCGGCTTCAAATCATAAGTTGTTATTTTTCATCATCATGACATCTTGAAGCAATTTTTAGAGCATTATATTTTTGTGATTATTTATAATGTTGAATTATAAATAATTAATACTAAAGTCGCAATGTACTAGAATAAATACCTACGTAAAATGGTTAGTCTTTCAGTGGCAAGAGAAGAGCACACAGAATAACAAACAACAAACGAGCTTCTGAAAGAAGGCCGTGTATCCAGGGAATGCTAAGTTTTTTCTATAACTTAGAAATAGTAGTGAATAAAATATTTGGCTCAAATATTTTATCTTATTTTAAAGATGTGATAAGCGAAATAATTGTGCGTGAAATTAGTTGTTATAAAGACTATAAAAACAACTACTTACTACAATTTAAGAAAGAAACAAATAAATAATTTTTAAGTGATTACTATTAAACTGAGGACATAAAAAAAAATACGTTTTCATTTACTATTTAAAGATTAAAAATTACAATAAAAAAAGCATCGTAATATCTATCTTAATCCAAGTGAAATTTACATCTTAGACAATTCTAGCAAAAAATGTAGTGGAATCAATGAAATTCCTTTTCGTATTTTCTGAAATTACCGAAGCCGAATTTTTCATGGTATTGCTTGTTGAGCGGCGTAACACAATGTCGAATGGAAAATTAAATATAGATACTTATATAGTTTTGAAACGTAACAGGAAAAATCTGCTTTCAGTACTTATCTTTTGCAATTTCATGCGAATATAATAAACAAATAAATATCATAAACGGAATAGTCTGATAATTCAATATTAATTTATTGTACCTTATAGGCATTTGTGACGTAATACATAATAATAGGAAAAAATATATAAAAAAATCAGCTTCACGTTGTATCTCGTACACAGCAGGGTAGGCAGAGGGAACCTAGTGGTAAGACACTCCGTTCTCCGCTTTCTGCCGAATTCTGGAGGCTTTGCGTGTTGAGTGGCAGAACTCAACGCCACGCTTTGCCTCGACACCAGAGTGAAGAAATGGAAATATAAACGTAAATAAATATTTCACTTCCTCGAGTGGGGATCGAACCCACAACCGTCGCGTTACAGTCACACCCTTGTGCCGCTGCGCCACGATGGCCTCATAGGTTCTTGATAAAGTGTTCTATAAAATGACTTGTAAGTTAACAAAGATAGAACTCCAGTTGTCAGTTCAAATCCGGAAGAGTCCACGTGCCCCTTGCGTGAACATGGTCATGCAATTCACATGTTCACCAGAGGATTAAATCCTTATCACATATCAAAGCTATCGGTACAAGATAGCAAATAGAAATGTACGAGCCGAAAATTACCAAATCATCTGTTCCAATATTTTATTAAATAAGACGTTTCCTCAAATAGATAAAATTAAAAAGTAATAATAGATGTTTCATGAAGTAAGAAATTAAAAGATTATTTTTTACTTCATGGGCCTTTCTTTTTTTTTAATTTACTTCGTACTTGCGTGGTAGGTATTATTTTAGTTGACATAAGAAAATTTAAATTCCTTTGATTGTAGGTACTAAAATATGTAAAACTGATTCTTTTATGGCCATTTTGGAACAATATTGATTAGAATATATTAAATCCACTACAATTATAACACCCTAACAGATGGGGAAAATCTTAAGACTTGTAAAAATAACACAAAATAGAAT
This sequence comes from Heliconius melpomene rosina, assembly GCF_056956725.1. Taxonomy (NCBI): domain Eukaryota; kingdom Metazoa; phylum Arthropoda; class Insecta; order Lepidoptera; family Nymphalidae; genus Heliconius; species Heliconius melpomene. Next base: position 7,964,966 of record NC_140399.1, read on the forward strand.
TTCATGTACCTAATATTTATCAACTCATCAGAAAATCTGCTTTTAGACCAAAAAAAATTCTAAAATTGTAATATTAAACCTATCGGGTCGGCATTTAATATTTTGTTCTTGATGACGAGGTGAATGTAAATTATGGTGAAATACCTAACACCGCCTTATCAGATCTAAACATCACGCTGATATTTCGAGGCAGGCATTCAAATCGTGAATTGGGCAAAAGATTTCACGTGCCCAACACGTGGACATGGACATGCAATTCACATGCTTAGAAAAGATTAAATCATTATCACTTATCAGGACTATTTTCATCATTACCAGATAGAGGCCAGATAGGAATTTAAAAATTTTACTCAAATGATTGATCTATTGCAGCATTATTATCGAATAATTTAAATTTACCTGATTAATAAACATATTGAAATGCTTGGTAACAATAAAGTAGGTATTTCTAAGAGTTTGGAAATCTAGTAAATGTTTACCCCGCGGGAAATCCTCGAGGAAGGTGATCTATAAGGCAATATGTTGATTGGTCTCCTCTATCTTCCATTGAAAATTCCATATATTAGCCCGGATAAATAGAAATACAAACAGACATAAATTTTCAAATCGTTTTTTTATGTTTTAGTATTCTATAAATAAATTTAATATATGCACTTGAAAAGACAGTTATTTTGAAATCACATATATACATTTTAATATTATTTATATATATAAATGTAACAGTAGCCTATATCGCAAATACTAGAAGTATTTTTACTTTTTATATTATATTTTTTTTTCTGTTGCACCTGAACATGGTTATGAACAATCACATTTCTTAAAATTTATTTGCTGATTATTTTAATTCTAAAAATAAATAATATTTTAGTACTGTAAAAATCCATGATGTCACACTCATATTATCAAAAGTATTATAAGATCATTCGATAGATAACTATCATAAATGTATAGCTGTACAATTGCTATCTATATTAATATATCAAATATAATAAATATCATAGTTATCAACAATCCTTATGTCAATTACTAAGGTTAATTCTTTCATAAATTAATTTTAAAGATGGAACAGAAACGTAAAGTAAGTACTTATATATTTCTCAATAGTTAAAAAATGATTATATACACTAATGTATTTCTTAATTAGTCTCCATAGATTATTCTAAAAACTAGGTCAGGTCTAGGTCAATCACGCCAAATATGATTTTTGGGTCATTTGTAATTTTCAAGATATTCTCTCCAAACGGAGAATGAACCTAAGACTGACTGACTCTACTAACCACTGAATCAGAGTGGTTATTCTAAAACACCAAATTATCAACATAAAAAAATTAAATGTATTGCATAACAATAAGAGCTTAAATCAAATATTTGTTTACGTCCTAGTTGGTTCTTAATGTTGTTGTTTTAATGTCGTACCGGTGACACAATCCGGGGTACGATAAAGGAACCGGCTGAAACCGGCGAGCGCGCCGGCCGCAGGGGGCCGACCACGCACACACGCGAGCATCCACTCCTTATCACCGTATACTTTAAACACACCAATGTAACCACTGATAACGGTCGTCGAAGTTACTCGTTTAAACAAGAAATATAATAAGTGTCATATAATGTCGCACAATTTTGCACTGCTTCTCAGTACATATCGAGCATTTGTCATTTCTTTGTTTTTTTTTAATCTAAAATACATGTTTAATCGTATTATTATTATCGAAAAAACAGGTTATTATCATTAAAAGTATGGACTTAACGCTATATGACCACGTTATTGTGAGACTAGGGTGTCTCCATTGGCGTAGCTAGAGATATTTCCTGGGGGGGGCTTTAGCTTTGAACAGATATGTTGTTTTTTTTTATTTTTCGAGGCAAATTTTGTTATAAGTAAAAGTTCTAGGGTTGACTATTCTGGGGTGGGAACAGACCAACCGGGTCCCCCCCTTCTTATACCCATGGGTGTCTCATGCAGACAGTCTGGTGTACGTACATACATACGTCAGATATTGCGGTTTGTTTGTACGCACTATAAACCCTATTTAGGTATTTCCAAGTTAACCACGCGGTCTGGTTAAGACAAAATATGATGACTCTTTGACTCATTTACGAAGAATATATGTATGCAACAAGCATTATGACAAGCTGCACCTACTTAGTTCCTTACGTTTTCTAATAAGAAAAAGGTATAAATTAGTACCGCAAACCATTATTAAGAATACAAAAATGTATATAGGTATTAAGTACCATCAATCAACAAAATATATTATTTTACTAGAGTGAAGTAAATAAGTTTTAATTAGGTTTAGGAAAGCAAGACAATTGTACTTATAAATCAAATGGGAAGTAACTATTTATTTATCTATGAATGTGCCCAACTTGACAGAAATACCTTCAACCCCATCGTGCGTCATTAGACAAATATCGAAAAATGCAACGATTAAATCAAAATCATATAAGATTAAATAAAAATTGGTATTACGTTAAGTACCTAGTATTAAATAAGTATTTATTCCTATATATTATATTAAGTACGAATTTGATATATGTAGATTACAGAGACATTAAGGATTAAAAAAAATATTGAATACTTATGTATAAGATGTATGTGGATTATGCATTTAATTTTCGTGTTGTCTATCTGGTTTTTAATATTTCTGATAGAATAGAAAATTTTGAAATGGCTATTATACTTTTAATTTTTATATTACTTTTATTTTTATTACTTTATTTTTTAATTTCAAGACAAAATCTGGCAACCGCTGGTATACCACGTATATAGCTGGTATACATATATTATTATTTATTAGGGAAAGATATGAAGGTAAGCAAGAGTTTCAAAAACTTATAAAGATAAAACTGAAGACATGAAATCTAAATATGTCCTAATCTCAAGTAGCCACTCAAATCTCACACTACTATTTAGTGGTTTTGATCTTCTCTGCGTTCGATGACAGTGTATTTCACATTCGTTATTTATGATTTTTTTTATAATAGCTTATATAAAATACTATACCCAATCTAAATAAAGTTGATGGATCTAATTGTTGTTATTTAAGTATTTAGGTATTAGGTCTTATTTTCGGTTCAAATAAAATTAAAAAGTGGCAAAACTCGCAAAACATAAAAGCTTTCTGCATTATTAGGAAAATGAAATAATTAACCATATTAAACAAAGCCGGATCCAGCTAATTCCATACAACGGTTCAAATACCACCACCACTACGATCAAAAATTTAGTTTTAAAAACAAAAAAAAACAAGCTTAGACATTCAAATAGTACCTAACTCTCTACAAAATGTACTATGGACATTAGAAACTTAACAAAACATATTACAAGAGAGGTCGTTCGTATAAACACTCATATCTGTCACCTATTGAACTGAGGCCTATCGCACTGGTACGAACTGGACTGCAGCCGCGGCAGGCGGCTTCTGATAACGCTACGTCGCTACGCTACTTAGTGGAATAGCATAACTGGTCCATAGATGGACTGGTTGCCTCTTCTAAAAGTTTCCTAAGACTTAAACTCATTTAATTGATTAAATTAAATTTAATTTAATCCAAAAATCATAATTAATAAGTAAATTTAATATATTTTGGTTAGGTGTTAGCGTGTTCGCAGGGGACTCGGTCCCTTATCAGTGCGGTGTCGTACCGAGACGTTTTATAAGTAAAGCAACGCGAGCACGAGCATCATTGCACGCACGGACAGCGGTGTAGATACTACTTAATATTATTAGAGTTTATTTAATACTTAATTTTATAAGAGTTTAGTTTATTATTGATTATAATATAAACAAGAGTTTAAACAATGTTAGTGTTTCCGCAAATACGACATGAGATACGCGAGGAAGGGTGTAGGATTGCAAGGTGGATACCGGCGGAGAGATTCGCACCTTACTTCGCTAGGACCACGGTTTTACCGAGACTTCCCCCGCAGGTGCTTAGTTTGAATAAGAAAATTTATTATTTCTTATAGGACTTTAAATAATCTTTAATTTAGCCAATAATTTTTGTGTATAACAGATTATTAAAAAAATTAAATAGTTTTGTGTTGATATTTAATATTGTACTTTTAGTATTTTTGATATTTATTTTGTAATTTGTATTTTAGACCAAATAAAATTTAATAAAACATTAAATAACTTTAATATTTATATAGTTTTATTTGTATTTTAGGAAGAAAGTGACGATTCTCAAGGCAGTTCGTCCCCAGAACATGCAAGTGAAGGCGACATCCCCGAAGGTGTCTGCGGGTGGAGAGGCTGTGGCATAAGGTTTTCGAGCGTGGCGCGTCTCTCTGCGCACATAGCGCGGGCGCACGCGCACGCTCATAGAGACGGACTCTTTTATTGTGGTTGGAGAGACTGTTTGAGGCCACAGAGAGGATTTAATGCTAGGTAAATATTTTTTATATAATTAGTAATACTTTATTAGTTATAGATATTGCGTAGTTTCTTTTGTTTAACTTTTCAAATATGTTATATTTTTAAATATAATTTTTAATTAGTATTCTAATTTGTGTTTTTTTGTAATTAAATAGATACAAAATGTTGGTACACGTCCGCACGCATACTAACGAGAGGCCACACACATGCAACCAATGCCAGAAGAGCTTTTCAAGAGCAGAAAATTTGAAAATTCACTTAAGATCTCATTCCGGGGAAAAACCTTACGTGTGTCCTTACGAGGTAAAAATACAGAATAACGTAACAAATGTATTTAATAATATATATTTTCTATTATATTTGTTATTAATTTTCTTTTAACCATAATATGCAAGTATTTTAATATAAAATTTCTTCTCAGGGTTGCGGCAAAGCGTATTCAAACTCGAGTGATCGTTTCAAGCACACACGCACACACACTGTCGACAAGCCTTACTTCTGCAAAGTACCAGGATGCAATAAGAGATATACAGACCCGTCCAGCCTCAGAAAACACGTCAAAACCTACAGGCACTTCACAAACGAGAGAGACATGCCTCGAAGAGAATCCTCAGACGAGCGACAAATCTGTGACAGCTTGTCTCCAACAAAAGAAAATTACGTACAAAGTTGTATTTCATATACTACAACTTGTATGCCTTCTGTTCAGTATAATTCTTTACCAAATTACCCAGATGCTTTAGGAACACCATTAAGTTATTCTCCAAATTTAGACAGAGTTTATTCGAGGCCAGTCGAACAAGTGTACCCTATTAGGGTCCCTTCACACGAAATGTCCTACATGGAGTATACTCAAATGTACGATAATTCCTATAAGAGCTACTCATGCGGTATAAATTATTCTGTACTGAGGCCAATCAACGAGAAAGTATTCAAATATGAAGAGCACAACAAAATGGAGAACAAAGTACCTGAGAATTATGAGGAAGTGCCTTTAAATTTAATATGCGCCAAACGTTTGGAATGCAAACCTATTGAACAACTAGTCAGACATACGGATTTACCTTTAGACTTAAGCACTAAGAGTTGATTTAAAATAAAATATTTATGAAATTTAATATTCACTTTAATTTTTCATATAGAACAACAACAAATGCATACAATATTAATATATTATCAAAAATAATATAATTACAAATGTATATTCAGTATTTAACCATCGCAATACAAATAGCTTAGAGTACATAATTACATTTATTAAGCTATTTATTATACAAATATGACTTTACAATATTTACTAATCGACGTAAATGGAAAATTTAAATGGAAATCCAATTACAAAGAGCTATACGATGTTTCCCGTTTATTTAGCACGGTGTGCAGAGGGTACCTAGTGTTGAGACACTATGTTCTTCACACAAAATTACATGTTAGGTGGCGGAACTCAACGCCGTATCTTATTACCAGAGCTTGAAAATAAATATAATTATTTCCCCCGAGTGGGAAATAGACTTCACAAAAGTCGTGTTTACGATCAGAGATTGAATTAAATGAATAAAAAAAAATCTATTAATGAATTTAAACTTATCACGATAGTCATTTCACTTGTACCACTGGACAAAGTATGATGAGAAGTCTATAGTCGGGCTCTGCTAAGTTCTGACCAAATGGGACATTCCCTCTGATATGGTGTTTAACGCCGCGAGGTCTTTTTTGGCGGTGTCCATCAAGTGCGCCATGCCTCGCTGTTGTAGCGATAGGAACTGCTTCACGTCTTCTTGCGCACCTGTGTTAATAAATATATTATAAGTAGTAATACTCAATTGAATTTGGAATCATATTCTTGTTTTTTTGTAATTTTGTTTAATATAGAGGACCTAAATCATCATCTTAACGATATGAGCGACATTTCTCAAGGAAGTACGATTTTTTAAGTTACTATTAAGAGACGCTCTCTTAATAGTAACGTAAAAAATCGTATAGTATAGGGACGCATTACGTTATTGCTTATAATTTAAAAATCTGTTCTGACACTACCAGTAATTAATAATAATAATATAAAAAATGTAAATACGAATAAAAAATCTTAATATGATTAATAATTTCAACAAATAGGACGAAGTATCAATTAAAAATATCACTCTCTCCTCCCCCACACCTCTACTTTCAACCGATCGTTCGAAAAGTAAGTATGACGTCAGGGAAGTGATAAATCACTGGGTACTCTCTGTGCACTGTCGGACCGCATGATTCGAAGATAAAAAAAAAACTACTAAGATCAATGAACGATATAACCACGCGTAAGAGTATTTACAGGTGTCTGGTGTTATATATAGATTATGCTTTACAGTACTAAATATACTAAATTACAGTAACAAATATAATATTGAATGAAAGAAAAATATACAAAAGGTATAACATATACCTATTATACTTTTTTAATAACAAATAAAATATCCGAGGCCGTCAAGGCGCAGGGGCAAAACGGTGTGACTGTTACGCAACAGTTGGGGGTTCGATCCCACTCGAGGAAATGATTTTTTTTTTCATAATATTTTAATTTCTTCGCTCTGGCACCAAGGCAAAACCCACTGTTGAGTTCCGCAACTCAACACGCAATGCCTCGAAATATTCGGCGAAGTGGTGAACGGAGTGCCTTAACACTAGGTTCCCTCTGCCTACCCTGCTATATGCGGGATATAACTGCAACTTAAAAAAATGTTACTATGTATTTATAGTTTTTTTATTTATATTTATTTTATTATTATACTTATATAGTTTATTACACTTTAAAAATAATACTTTTTTATGAGTCCTACTTTTCTTCGTTTTACAATAAAATTATTGTGAAACGAAAAAAAGTAAGAGAAGCCGAAATAAAAATATATGGAAGAATATATATTCTTCCAGCCCTATATAGGTACACCTATTTCTATATTAGCAAAAAATATATATTTATCATAATTCTTCTTACCTGGATCCAAATGATATCGCTCGTGAGTACCGCCAGCGCTCGAACTGCGTTGAAGACGAACGGCACATAGCAATTCGTTTAGACGGCCCTGAGAATCAAATAACAGTATTTTTAATGTAAAAACATGGATATAAAAAACATATCTATTTATTGTTATTTGGATTTTATTAGTTAAGCAATTTGTACTGCATAACCTAATTAGACGATTGATAAACATAAACATATATATTTTTTTAATAAATATTCAAATAAATACAATTCAATTTCATTCATAAATAAAATGTCTATATTAATTTAGATTGAGCTTGCAGGTTATTAGAAACATTTATTAACTATATAGAAACAAACCGTCCTACATAATACTGAAATAAGATTAACAAATACTATAAAAGTATATTTTTAAATAATCTCAAATACATTTTTATTAAATAACACAAGCGGTAGCGAGCCAGAAATACTAAAAAACAAGTTCAAAAGTCACAGCCATTATCTTAAACAAGCATAACGGCATCATCTAAATAGAAATACACATGTAGCTATTAAAAATGTATTTGTATATACATTTTTAATAGCTACATGTGTATCGAAAATTCTTAAGGAAAATCTCTAAATTTCCACACTTTAAGGTAAAATTATAAATAATATATTTATTATTGTATTATCGCAACAAAGTTTTTGTGCATCCATCAAAGTACTTACTTGCAATGACACTCACTCCGCGCGCCGGTTATAACCGGATATAAAAGATAAGAGGCAAGAGATTGCTACACGAGTTCCAACGTTCTAATTACTGATTATTTGTAAACAGGTACCCTTTTTTAAATAACTTATTTTATGACAATTTAACGATCATTGCCAGGTGTCTGTCACGTTTTTAATAACAAATGTAAAAAAATATTTAAGAAAAAAACATGTAATATCTGAAAATAACGACAGTTGCTGTTTTGATCCATGCAGTAAAAAGAAGGAAAAAGAAATGTCTTACTAATCTGGCCTTCTAATAGGTAAACATGAAATGTCGATTAGATTTTTTTTTAATTATGGTATGATTCTTTGACTATGGGGTTCCGAACAGGCCTCTTGAGCACATACCACATTGTTTAATTATATAAGTCATATTTATGATCAATAACACATCAATATGTTATAACGATAACAAATTTATCTTACAAAATTATTAAACACAAAGAAAATTAATCTTTCATTTAATGAATGAATATATTCATTATCGTCAATTGCAATACTTTTGTGTGTGAGGATATTAAAATTCTGGATTTATATCTTTTTATATATAAACTATTTCAACAATCATTCTTAAGCCGAAAGTCCTTTTAGCTCACAGATAAGTTTGCTTTTATATAATACCCAATAAGCAAAATTATAAATGAGGCGCAGGGGCACAAGCATTATGTTTGTAAAAGTTACGGGTCGTAGGTTCCGTTCCCACTCGAGGAATATCGAACATTTTCATTTTCTTCGCTCTGATATTGAGCCAAGATAAGTTAATACTTCTAATTTCATTTAATATAGAAGCTGAGCTTAGATTGTTTTATCATGTTTACAATTTCTATTACAACATAATTTCTTTGAAGCGATCAAGTGCAATTGTGTAAATTACTGGGAAACAGTACCTTTAGGTGTTTCCCCAGACATGTTATTTATGGAATATGGTTGATAAGTCAAGGATGATATATATGAGGACTTTCCAAATATCAATATATGTATATAATATATGATAGCAAAGGAGGACTAACCTAACAAGGAACCTAGTGTTAAGACACTCCGTCCCTATTAAGACATTTCGGTCTCCTATTTCCGCCGAATTCAAGAGGCATTGCATACGTTATTTTATATTTAATATTTATTTATTGTTTTTCTAAGTTGCAAAACAAGACGCAATTACAATAAAAATAGAACACGAAACGCTTATAGTACCTAGTATTAACTGCTTATCGTACATCCCCAACTAACTTTGTCTATAAACTTGTCTGAAGATAACAAATGATAAGATCTACTTGCAACACGCGGCATACGAGTGACCGACTGTTGACCGTCCAAGGACGTTATTCCGGATATCGAATTTATCAAGATATTATAATTGATAAGATTTTCCTTTTCATTTATCAAAATGGTGGAAGGACTCACGTATGGAAAATAGTTTTGTAATGTCATGTGATAAGATTTTTTTTTTTGTTTACGGTTGTAAACAATGAGTCAGACCAACATCTCATAATATTATTATAAAAGTTAACTCATTTAAGGCGTGTACTCGTGCATGTAATTATGTTTTTTGTTTCATCGAAGTCGGGCCAGGATTTCCAAAGTTACAGCCTTGTTAAGTTTCATCACTTTTTTAAGTTGCGTTCTTTCGCTCGTTACGGCGATGACGTCACGCTGCGAGTGTCATATCCGATTGTGGGTGATGAGTGTGGTTGTTGACGTTGGGTGATTAAAGTTTGATTTTTAAAGTGGTTTACACTAAAGATTTTATGTGATATGAGTTTCGGAGAACCTAGTGTTACGACACTCGTTCCTCCTTGAGACACTTCCATTCCACAACAAAATTAAAATAAAAAATATTTAATTTTCTTGAGTGGGAATTGAATCCACGACCTGTCGCAGTCATACGCTTATGCCTGCGCCACGATTGACCATTATTGACTTAAATTGTGGTATATTTAAAATAATGTATGGATTAATGGATGAACTTAAAATGTAAACTAAAACTAAAAAAAACTAATAAATCTATTTCGTCGACACTTAAATAAATTTGCATTTATTGTGGCCGTAGCAGCGTAGGACCATAAGGGCTTATAGTACTGACACTACTGACATTTCTATGTACCTTGACGATTCAAAAGTTGTTCGTAATTACCCAATCGAAAAATATATTATATATTTTGATTTTGAACGATACACAAAAAATCATAAGTTGTGACTACAGGGTAACAGCTACGACTCGCCAACCGTACTTTGCAAACAACTTACATTATACAGCGGCGGCGCGGCCAGTTGCGAAGCTAGCTCTTGCAAGCGCGCGCGCGCCGCCTCTTCCTCTGGACTGAGTGCAACGCCCACGCGACCCACCACCTCTTGACGGGCTATCACCTAAAGTACAATACGTTATTAGGTAAATAAATCATATATATATTGTTTTACACAATGGTATAGTGAAATAATGAAAACCGATACTAATATTATAAAGTATAAAATTTTTACATATTTACATAGTTACATATTTACAATTTATTTCTTTCTATACTAACCAACCACTTAGGCAAAGTCACAGGTGAAAGAAAGTGGTAATATATGATTGAACTATAACTCATACTTAAATCACTTATTAAAAAAAATATGATTGATACACAGTTAAATATACTATCTATTAATGTATTATTTTAATAATTAGTCCCAGAAAAAATGACTGGTGTTTTCGTGGTCTCACCTGCAGTAGGCGGTGCCGCAGCGCGTGCAGAGCGGCAGCGCGCGCCTCGAGCGCAGCATGCGCGGCGGCGCGGCGCGTGCGCAGCGTGCCCAGCGTGTCGGCAGCACGCCGCAGCCAGCGTGCCTGCAGCGCCGCCTCCTCGCCCTGGCAGCGCGCGCGGAACTTGATCTACGTACAAAGGAAATTCATTCGGGTTTATTATTCATTAGCTCGAGATTAATTGTTTATCTCACACTTCATAAGACACTAACCTCAGAAAATCCAATAATTGGTACAGGAATGTAATTTTCAGGATCAGGGTTATCTGCTTGTGCCTGCTTCCAAAGGCGCATATCCATACCTAAAATTATAATAAAACCCAATGAGGCCAGTCATAGTGCAGGGGCACAAAATGTGACTGTAAATATGAATGATTGTGGGTTAAATTTATACTTCGATTTCTTCGCTCTGGTGTCGAGGCAAAGGGCGGCGTTGAGGTCCGCCACTCAAGACGCAATACCCCCAAAATTCGGCGGAAAGCAATTACAAAATAAATGTATAAAAAATACCACAGTAATATTTACTGTGTGTATGTTTATATAGACAAGTAACAATTGTATCAATAATTGAACAATAGCTTATAACTCAAATATGTGTCTGGCAAATTATCTTACTATGATATTATTAGAGTAAATTATAAAGCGGAATGAAAAACAAAGGCTAGAATCCCATAACCTAATAACCAATACATCTCACTTTGAAATAGACAGAAAGATAATAACAAATAGCTAATGATAGTCTGTTTACATAATTAGCACAGGTCTACTTCCCATTGACCTACAATCATATAATAGCTCCGGAGTTCTCGTCCAGCACGCATGTTACCGCCTGGGGGTCGCGACTTTACAAATCTATCTAGATTCTAGATATACGCACCGGGCGGCGGCGTCTGCAGGTACTGGTGAAGCAGTGCGCGCTGCGGGCGCGTGACGGCGCACACGGAGGCCGCGCCAGCGCCCGCCAGCGCCGCGCGAGCCGCCCCCGCTGTCAAGAACGCGCACAGCTCCGACGCGCTCACGTGCGCCCCGTTGTTCTTGTCCAGCACGTAAATTACTACCTGAAAATAATAACTTTATTTAATTTTCTGCTACACTCAGGTCTGACGCAGTAGCTTTACTGGTGATAAATTATTTGACTTTAGACTTCTTTGAGTTTTAAATAATACTCCTTACAGTATTAATATGACTTGATCTATCTGGTCGATCAATCGCATATTATTCAATTTTGGGAACATGATGTCTCGAAAACTTTGCATTAGCAGTAAAAATAACAATAATTTCATGTCAATCGAAAAAAGACAAACTAAGCAAATTTTTAAAATAATAGCATAAATTTTTATGGGTATAAAGTAAAAAAATATACCACTTGAAAATTACGTCTTGTGACAAACTTTTAATGTCTTCAATATTTTTGTCACCCAATAAAAAAAACAACAGTATTCAGGCAGTTTCATGTTACATAACTAAATGAGGCACACCTCAGAGACTACAAAAGTTAATTATAAACATAACAAAATATCTGACTACAAAAAATTTTTTTATGGCATATGTATTATTTATAAGTATTTTTATTATATTTATCTTATTCCACCAGTGGGAATCGAATCAACACCCACCGCATTTAAAGTTAGATGCTGTGCCGCTGCGCCATGACGGCCTCAAATAATGATGATATGGTATATGCTTATCTAATAATACTACCTATATATTTTTATAGAAAGACTATTAAATATATTATTTTGTAATTACCTGACTTTTGGCCTCTGACACAGCTTTTACAGACTCAATGTTGACTGAGAGATTAGGTTTATTTCCTAAAAGACCAGACAGGGACGTACATAATGCTTGCTGATTATTCCTTAAAAAAATATTATAATATTTAGTTCCTTTACACAAGACATAAATAACATTAAATAATCGCAACAATAAACAAAATCATATAATTTTAATAAAAAAAATATCCTTTTTTATATTAATTTACTAGAAAAGCTTGGTTTATTGAAGTTCAAGCTACAAAATGAAGCTTAATCTTGCAAAGCAACTCTTTATCAAACTCGATACCTTACGTATTTTGGTGGAACACAACGCCGCATATTGTCTCGCTAGAGTGAGGAAATAAAAATAATTAATACCTTGAATGAGGAGCAAACACAAACTGGCCTCCATATAATATTTTAAATACCAATATGGTTGAGGAAGTTAAAGATTGCTTGAAGCAATAATGCCATCGCTTCATACTTATTTATGCTTCTTTTTTCATTTTATGTTTTTTTTGTGTGCAATAGACTATTCATTCTACTCTAACATAATGTTTACTTTATTTCTTGTTCTGGTTTACTAAACACCATAGCGACGTGTCCATCTTTGTCTTCTTTCCCGCCCAATCTTGAATAGCCAACCGCTTTGAAGCGACAAAGTGGATTTTGCTCATTTAGTTCTAATGGTGGTGCATTACGGCTGTAATATGCTTGGCCTGTGAAAAAAATCAATATAAATTAAATGTTTGACCCAATAGCATATATTATTTTTTCATGTATATATATTCTTTCATATAAAATTTTAAAATTATAATGAAAATAATAAAACATATTGAATAAAACTAACCAGTCCCCCATTGCGCCTGTAAAAGATTCCACTTGGCAAGTACTTGGTCCCTTTCATCACCAAAAACGTTACAGTTGAAAACTGCTGCAACTAAAGCCTCGTGAGCATTCGTAGGACCCTGCTGTTGTTGCTGTAAATTAAAATTGATATTTAATGCACCAAAACTGGTCTCAACTCCACTTTTTGTTGATCCAATCCAGATCCAGATCAGCCCCCATAATAAACAGAACTAGAAGAAGCTCTTATAAATTTTTATACATTAAGAAAAATCGAACTGAAAATTACGCACTGAACATTAGCCAAGCAACATGTTGGATGTTTTATGGATAAAATCATCATGGCCCAGAAGCATAAGTGTGTGACTGTAAACTTGACAGTTGTGAGTTTACATAACCTTTTGCATAACCGTTTGAATAAACTGTTTAAAATTTTCAATATTTTATTCTGGTAACAAGACAAAGAGTTGAGGACCTCCACTAAAATCATAATGTTTTGGAAATTTTGCAAGAAATGGGGAATGGAGTGTCTTAACACTAGGTTCATTGTATCTACTCTTCTATATGCAAGATAAGAAGCTAAACATGAATAGTAAAAAATGATAAAACATTCCAACCTGCTGTTGTTGTTGCTGCTGCTGTTGTTGTTGTTGTTGTCCAAAAGGTGTTGTTCCCAATCCTGCTCCAAATCCACCAAATCCTGTAGTAGTAGTTTTTGCACCAAATGTGGAACCAAATGCAGAACCTGTTCCAAATGTAGGTGCTGCTCCACCGAAAGTTGAACCTCCTGCACCAAAAGCTGTACCCGTACCAAAAGTGCTTGTCCCAAAAGTACTTGTACCAAAACCTAAAAAAATATTAGATTTATTGTTTTTAATCTATACATATATATATATCTATAAAATTTAAGTGTCTGTCTATGATTTCAAAATAACAGTATTTTTTTCTTCACATCTTCAAAACTTTAACACTTCTTCTGCCTGCTTTTTTGCTTTTTTTTGTTACATATACACATATTATGTATGTATGCTACTCTTTTCATAACCTTTAACCACTTTTTCTGAATATATTAATTAATTTTAGGGTGTTTATCAATGGACACATAGACAATACAATATTACTACATTTTATGGATTCACTATAAGAATAACAATTGAATTTATAGCAAAACTACATGAGCGCAAAAAGTCACATTATACATAGGCTATCTATTTCCAAGTTGCATCACATTTACATGTCATCACAGTATGATTTTAGCAACAGAGGTTGTTTAACATTTAAAATCTGAGTAATTTTCGAAAATAGGAAAAAATTTAAGCAGATACTTTTTGTCCCCAGTTTCCTGTTTTTTAGATATGATGATAACAAAAACCATAGGTGTGACTCATCATTTAAGTCATATAATATAATATTAATTCACCTGCAGGTTTTGCAGTGGCTGCTCCAAATCCTGTCCCACCAAAAAGCGAAGGTGTTGTTGTTGTTGCAGTACCAAGGCCACCAAATGGTGCTAAGAGATTAGTAAAATATTTTCATTTTTATATAAAAACATTTTTTTTTACTTTTTTATATAAAACTAAACATAAATATATTCATTTTTATATAAGAAAACTAATATATATTATTGTTGTTCAGTCAGTTTATCTGATAGATATATGCAGAAGTTATATTATAATTGTGTATTCAATTGCAGTGAAAACCAATTTTACTCATTTGTATGTCAAAGATTTCTTTCAGTTGTATATTAAAAACAAACTACTATAAAACAGTTACTCTACAGTTACTAAGTTAGGAAGAATTAGTATTTGTAATTTTAATTAAAACCTGAAGTAGATGCAGTTGCACCAAATGTGCCAAAACCAGATGATGTTGAGGTCGTCCCGAAACCTCCAAAGCCTGCAGTGCTTGTCGTAGCAGTGTTCGTGCTACCAAATGAAAAAGTTGCTGAAAGTGTAGAATATTTTAGTGTAATTACTAAACATATTTAATGCAAAAATGTATCTGTCAAGGAAATTTCGAAAATTACGTTTTGAAGCGGCACCGAAACCAGTATTTTGTGTACTTGTAGCTCCGAAAGAAAATGCCATATTTACTTAACAATTTCTAGTACACATGAACACAATTTTACGAAAAAAATTATAACCAATACCAAAAATCAACCAATTCAAAACTAATTGTTACTATTGTTAGGCTGATATTTGGATTGTGATGAGCACCACAGAACACATTTACTCATAAGAAATGACAGGCGACAGTGTCTATAAGCGGCATTTTAAAATTTTAATAGTCTGTTTAAAAAGTGAGATAGAGAGTTATTATATATTACAGATATATGTGAAATGCAGTAATCTATTATCGTATTATATTTTGTACCTTAGTCAATAATTTATTGTTTTTATTATCAAGTATTATTTTCTTTTATTTAATTTATAGCTATAATATTTATCTGTGGCATGTGAATTGTTCTATAGTCTATGAAATAGTACGTCTCGCTTCATCAAAAATAAGAGCATCTGACTCCAGAAATTTTGGTTATTTCGTCATTTAGTTATCCGGAAAATTAACTTTCGAAAATGTCAGACTGGGATACTGTTACTATTCTTCGAAAAAAACCTCCTAAGGCGTCAGCCTTAAAAACAGAACAAGCAGTCAATGCGGCTCGTCGTCAAGGCTTACCAGTAGACACCCAACAAAAATATGGTGCGGGAACTAATAAACAACATGGTACTACTAAAAATACTGCAAAATTGGATAGAGAGACTGAAGAATTGCGACACGATAAGATACCACTCGATTTAGGGAAATTAATAATGCAAGGTCGACAATCCAAAGGCATGAGTCAAAAAGATTTAGCTACAAAAATATGTGAAAAACCTCAGATTGTTAATGACTATGAAGCCGGTCGAGGCATACCGAACAATATAGTACTTGGCAAAATCGAAAGGGCAATTGGAATAAAACTTCGTGGAAAAGATCGTGGCCAACCGCTACAGCCTCCTGGAGGAAAGAAATAACGGATTCCCTGGGAGGCGAAGACTTAACTCCAATGTGTTTATTGCATAATATTTCTCATATTTTTTTCCGTTAAATGGGTTTTATCATATTAAACTAAGTCATGTATATGATATTATATGATGTAAGCATTTATTTTCTTTTGTGTGGGTTCTGGAAAGTTCTCTTTAGATGTTACCATCGTGAAAAAGTTACTAATATGCAGCGATTATAAAATGCGGATGTGATATGCAATAAAATAGTTTATTTATGACTGATTTGTTTTGTTTTATATCGTGTTGAAATTTCTAAAACTAAATTATCAATACATTAGTAAATTCTTAGGTAAATATAAAAAGTATAAACATTGCAAAAAAATGTTTACAAATAAATTATGAAGTTTCAATTATTAATACATTTTGTCTAGTTTTTATAGTATAATGCCAACATGGTTTAAAATTACATTAAGAACGCAATATAAGCAAAGAAAATAGAACCTTTTCTGCGTAATTAGAAAATAGATTAATGACACAAAGATTTTATCACAAATAAAATTAAATTATGAATGAAGCATCTTCATTGTGAATGACAACAGTGTAAACCGTATTTCGTAGTGGGTATAGTAATTTGTACACATTACATTACAACCACTATTGTATATTATCAATTCAATTTCATTATCTATGCCGCGCGCGGCATGCTTTTCTACATTGACAGTTGACATGTCATGTGTGTTTACAAATTATGAAATATCATAATCACTGTAAAGAGTTAATAACTTGATAATCCTTGGTTATAATTAAAACCAAAACTTTATAATCATAAATAATTCCTTCGTGTGTTTTTCATACTACTTGATTCTAGCAAAATGATTTGTTCTATACTGGTACAATCAAAGCGCTATAATTAAAGAACAGAAAGTACCACATTATTGGCCTAAAGCCCTTATCTAAAAAACAGACTAATAAATTAAATATGATGTTTTATATTAATTGGCGAGTTATATAAAAAAATATTACAATTAAAAATTACTACATAACTGAATTGTCCAATTCTATGATATAAATTGATTTATAAAATGGAAGACACCACTGAAGAGGAGGAAATCTTAGTTTTCGCCGAGTTCGACGAACCTATTAACTTTGATAAATATAATAATATTCATGTTTTGGGTATAGATACGAAAAATCCAATATTTCAATTAGATGATACATTTTTTACAGGTAAGATGTGAATCATGTTCTTAAATTAGTCTTTAGATTCATTTTTCGTTTCTCATTTAATAGAGTAGGTAGCGAGAACCTAATGATATGATATATTGTTAATAGACACTATTTAGTTGAGTCCAGTGACACTGTAAAGACCATCCCAGGTCAACAGTATAGCCCATTTAAGAAAAAATATATAGTAAAGTAGTGTGTACAGAGTTTTTTTTAGTACAATGATACCTTATAACACATTTAATTTCCAATATATAATATATTTCAGGTACCTTTGAAAACCCTTTAGGCACATACATGTTTTTTGATGAAGACCCTTCACCAAAGTCTTCTGATCCACTGTTTGATAAGTTACCAGAAAAAAGTTTAAAATTCCTTTGTAAGACTAGTAAATTGATAAAAGTAGAACAAGCCTACATAACACCAAAAGAAGGAAAACAAGGCAAGTCAATAAAGAATAAACTTTAATAATCTTGTTCTCACTTTATCTTTTAAAGCTAGTTAATAAATTTCTGTATATTTACAGGACAAGAACATAGTGAGGTACATAAAACAAAATCTGATGATATTAAATTACCTGATTTCAAAAACATACAAGATGCATTAGACAAATTTAAAAAAGAATGGAATTCTGAAACAGATACAAATCAAAATCTTGAACAGGTTTAATACTGGGATATAGTGATATTCTCTAAATGAATAAATATTATCTAAAAATATTTCTTTTAATATTTTTTATTTTAATTTATATATCATTTTCTTCAGATGCTTCATTAACCCAATGTTACAATATAAAATAATAATATATAAAGTACTATATTATTAATTCACTTAACTCAAGAATATTAGTAACAATGTTTAGTTGTAATATTAAATATTAGATTATATTATTACAGTATTGTTGATGAGTTGTAGTCATTGTAAACAAAGAAAAATCTTAGAGGCCGTTGTGGAGCAGTTGCACAAGAGTACAACTGTAAACGCGACGGTTGTGTGTTCGATAAATAATTCATTTCCCACTCCGAGAAATGAATTATTTATAAATATTTTCAATTCTTCGTTCTGGAAAAGAAGCAAAGCGCGGCGTTGAATTCCACTACTCAATACCTCGAAAATTAGGTGGTAAATAGGGAATGGGTCTTAGCACAATGTTCACACTGCTATATGCGTACTATATACAGCTGACGCTGAAAATACAAAGGAAAATCTGTAAGAATTAAAAAGCACAAATAACTAAATCATGATTTATAATATAAATGCTCATAAAATAAAATCTACCAGGTCAAACTAAATATATATTTTTTGGGGATTAAATAGCTTCATCAAACGATAATACTTTGCGTCGTGCAGTTGGATAAAAAAGTATCCCGTAAATAGGTACAGAAATACCATTTACGCTGATACATACAAAAAAGTACCAACCGAATTCAGAATCTTCCATTTTGAAGTGGGTTAAAAATGGAATATCAATATGAAAAATCAATTAAAACTTCAATGCAAGTAAAATCGATTGTTTTTGATCGAGTCAAATGCAATATGAACATCACTACTTAAATTGTCAAAACCAAAAGTGAAATGATTGGGGAATTATTATAGCTTATGGTCAGTGATTCACAGAAGATGCCAATAATAAAATTCTCTCCAGGGAAATTACCTATAAGGATACAATTGACCATATTCTAGTTATACCCGTCATTTACAGTTTGCAGTTCGTGTTCTGCAACTGTGGATTAAGTACATAGTATAAAAAAATATATATTTTTTATTCAACTTTCTATGGTAAGTTACTACCAGTAACATGTTAACTATTATTTAATTTATTTGGAAATAGAATATTATTTATTTATTTTCTTTTTCAGCTTTCAATCTCTGTGTAAAATGGAAGTAAACGATTATAAAATTAACATTAACACTACTGAAGCGATGTTTAAAAAAATCAACAGAATTCATATAAAAATGAAGAAGAAAGAAAAGAAAGAAAATACTGCTATAGTGTTTTCAGTGTTAGAAAAATTTATTACTTTATTGAGAACCAGTGACAAGCTTTTTAATAGCTTAAATCCAAATCTTGATTTTTTAGGCAGTTATTTTGATGGATTACGTGTTGGTCATCCAAATGAGTATGATATCAATGTCATTTTGAAATTTCCTGTTAATTACAAAAAGATAAAATTGGACTCAACTAATTGTCTTCATGACTATACATCTGTTATAATGCCATCAGAATTTCGGAGATTGTTAAAAAAAGATGAAGGATCTAGTACAGATTTTTTTAAAACACAATTGTGGTGTAATAAAGAATACAAATTATCGATTTTTAAATTCCGGGCATGGATGCATAGTATAGTTGACCATGTTTTAAGTAAGATGCCAATGGAAGATGGAAAGAGAGTCATAACTATAAATAAGAAAGTAAAGTATAGGATATTTAAAAAAATATCTGGCCCAGCTGTAACATTGACCATTATGAAGGAAGATGATAGTATTATTGATGTTGATTTAGTACCAACACTAAAATTCAATCTGCCTCAAAAGCCAATTAATTCCAAAGTTTGTTTTGATAAAGTAGAGGAGACAAAAATAAATACATATTTTGTAGTGCCTAAACCAAATGGTGATGAATTTAGCTGGAGACTAACATTCCCATTTCAAGAAAGATATTATATAAAAGATAGAAATAATTTAAAAAGTGCATTGAGAATTGTTAAGCATTTTAGAGACATACAAGATTTTACAAAACTATGTAGCTATTTTATTAAAGTTTTATTTTTATGGGAATGTGCAAATACAGATGATATGTATTGGGCAAACAATTCTTTATCTAATTTAGTTTTTAATATGTTATATAAACTTAAACACTGCTTAGCTAATAGAAATATTAAAAATTTCTGGTGTCCAGATCACAATATTATAGAAAAGATTAAACCAAAGACCTGTGAATGTTGGCATAATCGGCTGAGTTATATTCTAAATGACATAAAATTTAAGCATCATAATGATCCTTTCAAGATACAACAATATTTTTCCAAGCAGCAATGTGAACTTGTAAACAATAATAAGAAATGATATTTTTAAGGGTTTTTATTTTAAAAGT
The DNA here is from genome assembly GCF_056956725.1 of Heliconius melpomene rosina. NCBI lineage: Eukaryota > Metazoa > Arthropoda > Insecta > Lepidoptera > Nymphalidae > Heliconius > Heliconius melpomene. The sequence continues at coordinate 7,985,707 of NC_140399.1, forward strand.
TTTAAACTATCAAAATAAAATAAAGTTTACTAATACAATAATAAAAAGAAGCAAGATATTTTGACTTCAAAAATGTAGATGTACACAAGCACTTGCAAAATTAATTGTATAAGTACATGTACACGTAAATATAAGTTAAATGACCTAGTTAAAAAATATCTATTAAAGTTTTTAGTTTACATTATAATGATCCATCTAAATATTTTTAATATAAAATGATAAATTTAATTGAACTCCTTGGTACTTTTATTGTTTTTTATACTATTTAAATTAAAAAATCAGCTTTGCGGAATATCCCGCACATAGTAGGGTAGGTAGAGGGAACCTGGTATTAGACCATTCCCCATTTTCCGCCGAAGTCTGCAGTAATTGTGTGTTAAGAGGTGGAAATCAACGTTGCGTTTTGCCTCGACCAGAGCGAAGAAATGAAAACATAAATTTAAGCCTATATCTAAATGTAGAAATTGTCTAATATCATACAAAAATTACAAGGTGGAAGCAGCTTTGCTTTCCGCTTTCGTCGTTCAAAAAAATTTGCCAAGATTCGATTCGATTGCGAACAGATTAAACGTAGGACTTATATTCATATCATGATTTATATCCATACTATATTACGTGTGATGCAGCTATGAATAGATACCAGTAACCAGTAACGTAAACATCTACTACTACAAAAATACTTACTATTTTTCAATATAAAAAAAAACCAGAACGAGAAAGGGATATCTTGTTCTATTTTGCGCAATTACCTATATGCGCATTTCACTCAACATTTCACGCAACAACATTCCACTTCTCCGCCTTTACTACGATTCGGTTTCGTGAATGAGACATGTGCATGTCCCTTGATGGTAGGTCCTCCTCCGGATCCTTAACAAATAACGTTTTATTTTACAATGATAATTTTATCCATTATTGTGTTTGAAAAAATATGCCACATTTGATTTTAATCAAACAAAAAAGATTTTGACAAAAATGAGTGATTTTTTATTGTATAAAGCTCTTATAGAATAGGTAAAACCGTGCATTCATTTAAAGTGATGCAGATAAAAATACTCTGTATAGTATAATATGTTCCTTGAATATTGGTCATATAAAAAAGATACTTCTATTCATAAATATATAGTTTGTTTACAGTATCGTCCCTCACTTGTTTCATTCCTTGAGCTAAGCAATATCTACATAACCATTTTTTGGAAAAGAATGAATGTTATAATAAAAAATGGTGTTATTCATATTAAACATTGTAATAAAAATATATCTTATGACAAATAATGCAAATAAGTTACCATTAAAAATAACTACAAAGTAAAAATTTTGATTGTCTATGCTACACATATCCGCCATTTTATTTGTATCGCCATTTCATTTATTTTGTGAGATGGAGAATTACAGATTTCAAAGTGAGATAGAAACAATATAATCATATCCTCGAAATTAGTGATTTATCTTTATTTACTTACTATTAAATAATCGAGGTAAGATTGACCGAATTGTTTTTCATGTTATATGTGTTTCGAGACCTATTTTAGGTTCTTAAGGCCAATCATTTATTAAACAGACTCAAAGAAATTAACAATGGCGACTGTAGTTTACTTGAAGCGCGTCTATAGATAGTCCGTCATCCTTTTCTTACATTATATCGACACTATTTACGGAGACACTGCTTTCATCGGACGAATGATCTTTTTACGAGTAGAGGAGACTGATAAGATACATTTCCCGTTGCCTTCGCACTGTATGTTTTGGGAGTTTCTCTTTCGTGTATATACATTTAGCCGCGCTTTTAATTTTTTTTTGTTTATATCCGTCGGACAATATTATTATTTATTTAAAATGCATTTTTATTTACAGATTACTATATTAGATATTTAAGTTATATTTAAGACTGATGAGTGTGAAACTTGTATAAAATGTTCACTACTAATGCGGTACAAGCCGGCTCTGTCCCAACTCTTCAATACCAAGAGCACCCTCAAAAATCTCAAGGCAAAAATATAGAAAATGTTCAACAAAAAACTCAACAAACACAACAGGTACAAAGCTTGTGGGTAGTCCTTAAATTATTTATTTTTGAATTATTATTATAATTAATATTATGTTGCAGGAGTTCCCTACATTTTGCTATACAACAAATGTTAACATGATTGGTAAAATTGGTACTGGTGCCACTGGTAGTGCAGGAGGTGTTACAGGCGGTGTTAATATAGCACAACTGACAACTAGTGATGATAAAACATGTTATATAGCTCAACCATTCTCATACAACTATGCTTTGGTTAATCAAATGCAAATAGCACCAAATGGACTACAGAATACAATATCAAATATTAGTTTTAAATGTGATGTGTGTGGACTTATGTTTGGTCATCTTACATTACTTAATGCTCATAAAAGGATACATTCTCAAGACACAGGTAATTGTTTATTTTATATTTGTGTTTATAAAATAAATATAATATATCTACCACCTTTAGAACTCTGTTTTTTCTATTAAATTATATATTAGCCAAGGCCAGTCATGAATAGAAAAAAAAATTGTAAAAAAAAACATGAATAAATACAATATTATATTGTTGGTGGACTCAATTACTTGCACAATAATTTATTTAATTAATTAATTGGTTAACACCTATTTATAATTACGCTAGGCTGGAGCAGTCAAGGCGAGTGTTGATTTATTGGACAGGGTACCCTTAAGCCTACATCTGTGGTCGCCACTGCTCTATGCTCCACCTTATTTAGAGACCGTGGGAAAATATTAAGTTAACTACCATCCTCTTCTGATGTGTTAACACTTCTGATTTCTAACAATATTATAATTTCAATATTAGAATTATACTATATTGACCAATGTTTTTTATATTACAGATAACAATATAACTGTAGTAGCGACAGGCGTAAGTACAGCAAATGAAGTAGCGATGCCACCTCATATACAAATTCTATCATCGGATCCAAGTGATCAACAGCAACATCATGTACAAATCCAAGAAAGTAAGTGGGATCTGGGAAACTTGTAAGACTAGCTGTGGCTGCAACTACTTTATTTATAAAATGTTATTTATGAATTGACAGAAGACAATTCTTTTTTTAATTTGCCATCACTAAAAGTTCTAAAATGTTCACAAACAAACAACTAGAAAAGAGCTGATAATTCAATCAATTGAATATATTTATTTTCTTGAATCAAGACTGACAAATAGCAAGTTTTATTTTAAGTATATTATAATAAATATTTTTTAATGTCGCTAAAATTCAACAGTTATGGTATGTTAAGATTGTTCTCGCAAACATTGACTCGACTTGAAGGCTAAAATGCTGATCAATAGTACATATAACTGATTTTCTTATTATTCTATTAAGAACACTGCATAAATTGTCTTAGATAAATATTTAGTTGTCTCTATGCAACATTTTTGATTGAGGTGGTGTTATATTACAGACAAATGAATGAACACAGACACTATAGTCTTAAATTATCTATAACTATTAAATTATATTTTAACTTTCTTCTGACATTTTCAAATTTTGACTCATATTTTAATTATATATTATGTTAACAGTAATTGTATAATTATGAAACTTTCGTATTGTACAACTTCACTTGTTCCATAAAAAAATTAATTTATATTATTGTATAACTATAATTAATTATTATTTCACAGCTAAACCAGTAGTTCTTGACAAAGTACAGAAATGTATAACGTGTGGTGGTCCCATAACTAACAATCCAAAAAGAAAAGGTCCGAAACTTATAAGATGTGAAAACTGTATAGCTCAAGACTCAGTGGAACAAAGAAACAATCAAAGTAAGCATGTATAAGTATATATGTTTTTTTTATCTTTTATTACATCTTCAGTTTATTTATACTTTTATTGGGAAAGCCCATTTATTGAGATCCTCCTGGACTATCTATATACAAAAATATTTTTTGATTTGAACTAGTTGTTCCTGAGATGAGGGTGTTCAACCAAACTAACTTCAGTTTTATAATATCAGAATGAATTTAAAATGAGTTACATAGAATAAAAATATAAAATGAAATGTAATGAATATTTTACTAAAAAAATATTGTACAGATTTAGTTATATAAATAGTATAATTTTAGAAATATCTGATTATTGGGAGCTTGTGTATTGTCAAGTTTATATTATAAATTTATATTTTATTTTTAAATTTTTGCGATTATTTATATCTTCTTTTTATTACAGTAAATTCAACACAAATATTTGTAGCCACAGAAAATAATGTGAAATTTGAAGTTGGTGGAGTGAGTGGGGTGCAGAACACATCGGATTCTTTAGCATCTACAACAAATAATCAGCAGCAACCAACACAACAGAAACCATGTTAGTTTTTTTTTTGCTTTACACTGTATTCCTCATAAAGCAGGGTTAGGCAGAGGGAATTTTGTGTTAGACACTCAGTTCTTCACTTTCCGCACATATTTCGAAACATTGCGTGTATTGTGGCAGAACTCAACGCCATGCTTTCTCTTCACACTAGAGTGATAAAATTATTTATTCATCCGATTTGAAATTAAACCGACAATCGTCACGTTTACAGTCCGATAATGGTAAGACTGCTGCAAACCTTTTCAATTCATTATTATAACAAGCTTAAATACCTTTGTTTATTTAGTTATAAAATGGGATTTTATTTATAAAATAATTATTAAACTTAGCTACCTAGCACTTTGTACATATTTTTCAGTTATGTGTATAAAAAAATGTATTTCAAATATTTTTACATTGCAGTACCTGGACATCATCCTGTGAAAAAAAGAAATTTAGCATCTGTTACCAAGTGTCAAAACTGCAATGGCTCTGGCATAGTTTTTGTAGGTGGAAATAAGAATAAAAATAACCAAGCAAATGCAGATAAACCATTTCATTGTAATATTTGTGGTGGTTCCTTTTCAAGATACTCATCATTATGGTCTCATAAAAAACTACATTCCGGTGAAAAAAATTTCAAATGTGGCATATGTGGGATTGCATTCGCAAAAGCTGTATATCTTAAAAATCATTCTAGAATTCACACTGGAGAAAAACCTTACAGGTATATAAGTAATATATAGTTTGTTAAATATAGTTTAAAAGTAAATTCAGTTTATATGGGTTTGAGACTAACTTATCTATTTGTAATAGGTAAATCAAACTATAACATTGAAATATTATTGATATACATTATTAATGTGTTGAATACTAATGTACAATTTAGTATAGTCTCTAATCCCAATGATTTCATAAATCCAGCCCTATATTTTAACACCCTCTGATAAAAAAATCATAGAAACAGGAAGGCAAGTTGTTTAATTTAAGCAAGGACTTAATTATGCACAATAATATATACCAATTAAGAATTGACGATAATTCTGCACCCTCTGGTTCATTAAGTATAGTAAGAGATTAGTGAGACTGTGTTATTGTTATCTATCATAGATACATTATAATCACTGTATATTTTAAGCCCACCATTGTAAACATAACTTTTCAACTGTTTTTTTACTATTTTCTTATATGTGCAATAAAGAATATAATATATTTAGGGTGACCTAAATTTTTCTAGATTACAGATACATTAAATTCATAATTCCTTCCTAAAGATCAATGTTTATAATGAAAAATATTGCTAATGACTCTATATGACAAAAATCTTAAAATATACAATTAAGATTTCCTAGGTAATAAGCTATTAGAAAAGGTTTAGTTTAGTTTATTAAAGAACAAAGTTAATTTTAAAATTCAAAGTTTTGAAATTTTTAAGTACATAACAGTCACCATGGTGACGTAATACAGCCTTGTAAACAAAATGTCAACTGATGAACAATACCTTTGTGTAAAGGTTACTTTTATTACTTATCAATACTTCTGGGTTTGTTTACAAGACCAACTGACGTCACAAAAAAGCAACGTGGCGTCAAAGTTTCCATCGTCGCGCGAAATATAAAAAAAATTAAATCCATTAAATTATGTGGTACATTTAATTAAAAAAACATGTTTTACATACTTTCCAAAGATAGATGTAGTACTCTTTTATATTTGTTAACAGATGTCAAACCTGTGGTATGCAGTTTTCACAGTCGCCACATTTGAAAAATCATGAAAGAACACATTCAGGAGAGAAACCATATGTTTGTGAGGTAAAACTATACTGTGGATATATTTTAAAATTATTAATTATTTTTAATAACTTTTAAAAGAATTGGATCGGATATAATATCCCTACTAAGTAAAGATAATAAAAGAAATATTTAAGGAATTATTGATACTTATAAAAAAATTAAGTACTTAATGCTTGTGTTACGTAGGTATGCGACAAAGGCTTCGCCAGACATGCAACGTTATGGAATCACCGGCGGATCCACACGGGCGAGAAACCTTATAAGTTAGTATAAATATAAACTTGCACATTATATTTGTTGGAGTATTTCAAAAATAAGTTACTTGTTACATGAAATATTTTATTTTGACATGATATCATTTATCACTTCTTCTTGTAATTAAGAAAATTGAGGGGCTGACCTTTACATGAAAAACCATTTTTTATATATTTAATTCATATATATATATTTAATATAAGTATTTTATTTTTTTAGTTTCACACTGTTTGACATAGACAGGAGACGAGCTTCGCGATGTATCCCGCGCACAGCAGAGTAGACAGACCTTGTGTTAAGACACTCCGTTCCCCAGGAGACAGAGCAGAATAAAGTGTTAAGACATTGCGTTCCTTACTTTCCTCCTAAATTTCGACACATTATGTGTTTAGTGATGAAATTCAAGGCCGCTTTGTCATTTTACCATAGCGAGCGAATGAAAATAATACATTCCCCTGAATGAGAATCAAGCCCACTACCGTCGAGCTTAGAGTCAGACAGTTACACTGCTCCACAATGGCTCCTAAAAATATTTTTAACATATATAATATTTAAATAAATACGTATGTATGTATTAATATGATCAGGTGCGACACATGCGGTTCGGCGTTCAGTCAAGCGGCTCACCTCAAGAACCACGCGAAAGTGCATTCCGGCGAGAAACCCTTTAAATGTGATATCTGTACTGCGGCCTTCGCGGACAGATTCGCTTTAAAAAGACATCGAGGGATACACGACAAATATGGTATTGATATTTGGAAATTTTAAAAAAAGTAGTGTAGAACTTGAATCTTATTGTATAAACATCATAATTTTATAATTAAATTAAAATGTAGTATCTTTTGCTAAATATTAATAATAATAACATATCTAATAAAATCTATAATTTTTAACTTGATGATTAATCGGAAATTACTTTTTTTTTTATTTTTAGGTCAAACTGCACCATTGCCTTCTAGATTACAACAGAACCAACAAGAACAAGTATCTCAACAGACAAATAATGAACAGCAACAGAATACGCAAAATACTGTCGAAATGGAACACACCAATGAACAAACTATGAATTAGTACTTTCTTTAAGTTAAATATTTATACCCCACCCGCACTGTAAGATTTAACAATAATTTATCGAAACTGTAAATATGTTTATTTGTTCATTTAATAATGAATGTGTTGCATAGAAACCATTGGAATAAAAAAAACTAAACCTTTCACAATTGTACTTGCTTGAGGTACAAAGAAAAATAAATAAATACACTAGCTACATTAATTGGTAATATGGCCGTTGGGAGTATTTTTCAATTATCATTAGTATTATGTTAGGCACCTCAAAAAATAAATATTGCAACTACGACAGACACTGCCAGTAAAATTAAGTGTGAGAGAGTAAGAAAATAAATGTACCGATTTATTTTTATATTTTTAGTGTCAATATGTACTTCATGCATATGTATATGGACAGGCCTTTATATAGGGACTGGTCACTTGGGCTCATATATTATATTAATAATAGGATTATTATTGGCTGTGGAACTAGGGGTGTTTATTACGTGAATCAATATCAAATGAAACTATGACCTATTGTAACATTTGTTCTCACACATGTATATATTGTTTATTATTGTGGGTAGATTAGAGCAAAAGGTGATTAAGTGAATTAGATAAATTAAAACCAAGTTATTATTAAGGATTTACTTAAATGTAAATAATGTTGTAATATTTTTTTTACATTATCGATACGAAATTTAGTTATATTGGTGTATTTCATAAGATGTTACTAAAGCTTATGGAAAGAAGGAAAGCGGGATGCATCAAAGTGATGCTTTACATGTTAGACCTAATTTTATAATAATTACGATCCATATACATAGTAAAGCAAAATAGAAACTTCACTTTGTTTGATTTACCACATCAATCCTAAAACCAGATTATGTGTATTTTTTTTATTATTAAATAAATTGAAAGACTAAAGGTGAAAGATTAATGGAATCTTTAGTTTGAACAATTAACAATATTTAAAAATACATTTAAATTGATCTTTTTTTGGAACTATAACATTAACTGGAAAAAATATAAGTGCAATGATTAATTATTCTATTTTAAGAGTTAATAGATATTTAAAAACAGTCTTAGTTTAAATAGCTTTATTTCATTATGTATTGTATAACTTAAAAAAAGAATGGAATTATAGTTTATTCATAAACCCAGTTTTCGTTAGCAGGGGACCATCCAACGACTTCTTTTTCGGAAAACCAGAGATCAATTTCCTTTTTAGCGGATTCTACACTGTCAGAGCCATGGATGATGTTGCGGCCGACTTGAATGCAAAGGTCACCACGGATTGTGCCGGGTTGGGAGTCAGCGGGATTGGTAGCGCCAAGCATTTGACGGCCGGTTTTCACTGAGTTGAGCCCTTCCCATACCATGGGTACAACGGGGCCGGAACTCATGTATTTCACTAGGCCAGGGAAGAAGGGGCGTGAAGCGAGATCGCTGTAGTGGTTTTGCAGAAGTTCTTCAGATGGCCACACGAATTTGAGAGCTACTAATTTGAAGCCTTTCTTCTCGAACCTTTGGATGATTTCGCCGACCAGACCACGTTGCACGCCGTCAGGTTTGATCATGATGAAAGTTCTTTCACGCTGTTCAGCCATGGTGATCAGAGATTCTTAGAGGCCGTAGGTTATACACACGTTTAACGTGTGATATTAAGAAAAGAAATGAACGAAGACAGATAGCAGCCGGTCAATGACAAAGAAAAGGAAAAGGAAATGACATAAGATTTGTCATAGATTGTTGCCAGTCTTAAATATAATAAATAATAAAATATTACATTGTAAATAGATACCAAAAAAAAAGAAAGGAAACCAGGAAAATGTTTTGATCATAATATCTAATGTTTTTTTTAAATGTTTATCTTTTTTTTTCAAAAACAAAACTTATTATACTGGAAGACTGTATTTACGTAAAGGTACAAGAAAGTAGGTTTGAATGAAATACGAATTATTTAAGAACTTGTTTATTGTATCGGCGATTAATGTAAGATTAAAATTTATTATATATATATATTTTAATCTTACATTCTCAACTTTTTCACGATTTAGTCGGTTTTAATAAATGCCCCGTCCCGAGACCCTCAGGAAAAAAGGCATTCACTATATTTTTATTAAAACAAATAAACCCCCCCACACCTTGTTAAGTTAGTAATAAATAAATAAATCAATTTAATACATATGTTCAAATAAAATACTTTTAAATTTGTGTCGGTTGTGGGTTTCATTTCAGAAATATGTGAATTTGTGTGTGTGTGGATGATGACTACGTGTCCGCTATTGATGATTGCTGTGGTTGCGTTACGAAAACGGTGTCTCCAAGAACTTTACTAATTATGGTAGAGGAGTGTAACATGCATCTAATGTGTGCATCTAATTTATCGCAGTACCGCTGAAGCAATATATATATATATCGAGGAAATTATTTAAATGTGCAATTTTATTATATTTGAGGTAAATAAAGACGCGAAAGAGGTTAATAGTACACACGTATAAATAGAAAAATGTATGGGGTTATTAGAAATGATAATGTTTCAATAGAAACGAAAAGGGAGTAAATAGAAAAACTGTCTTTTTTCCGGTCTGACACAACTTTTAACGGTTGCTTTATGGTGTTTATTATATTATACTGTCAATTTGTATGTCTTAAATTAATTAAAACACCCAATTTGTAAGTTTTAAATTAAAATAATTTAAATTTAAATAAAAAGATCCAATTTTCAAAATATGGGATAAATTTACTGTCGTCATTTATTTAAATAAATATGGAAACTTAACTTTTTATGTAACTGCAGGGAAATGGTTTTTAACATGATAAAATTAAAGATTAGATTATTTAAAATTAACAAAATGGACTAATATACATTTAAATTTAACACTTGCAAGGAAAATTGTTTTGTTATGAAAAGTGTATTGTACAATATTAAGTTTGAAATTCAAAAGCATGAACTTGAAATATACCTATTTAATAAGTAAAAAATATGACAATTAAATATCAGCTCCTATAAAAACAATCAACAGTATGATCATTCACCAATCCACAAGCTTGTATAAATGCATAACAAATAGTTGAACCTACAAATTTATATCCTCGTTTCTTTAAACACTTTGACAATTCAATAGAGACATCTGTTTGAGTAGGTATTTCTTTATTAGTCTTCCAGTTATTAATTATAGGTTTTTGATCAACAAAGTTCCATACAAATTGAGAAAATTCTTCACCATTCTTTTGCATTTCAATGTAACATTTTGCATTATTTACTATTGATTCTATTTTACCTCTGTGTCTGACTATATCGGAATTTGATAACAACTGTTGTATTTCCATATTATCCATTTGAGAAATTTTGAGAGGATCAAAATTGTGAAAGTGTTTTCTATAATTATTTCTTTTGCGTAAAATTGTTATCCATGACAAACCAGCTTGTTGTCCTTCTAAGCAAATCATTTCAAAAAGTTTAATGTCATCATATTGCGGCTTACCCCACTCGTTATCATGATATTTTATATAAATTGGATCTGGTGTTAACCAAGAACATCTTATAATATTTTCGTCCATTGTAACATGTTACCAAATATTTTTAGTTATTCAATTAGATGTCGCATTTGGATAAAAAAAATAAAGCAATTATTATTAATTGTACGCTGCTACTTTTATATATACTCGCTTAAAACATTTATTAATATGACATTAGACGAGATATCAGTTACAGTATATAACTTTAAAATAATCTTTAGTTGACACCCACGCCTTTTAAGTAACTTAAAAACATTTACAGTGATGTATTCCCATGCCATAAACTGTTGAATATTATAAATTTGAAATATTTGAATCACAAAAACAACTTGAAATGATAACAAGCAAGCTTTTCGAAATCAATTCTGTTATTTAAATGTTTGACATTGACAGATAAATACAGATATAAAAAAATGTTGTGTTTGTTTCAGTTTCACGCATTTTTATACATAAAGTAGACTAGGTTAGTTAATAGGTAGGTCTGGTAGGTACCGTAGTTATTGATAACAAATTCAGACCAGTCGTGGCACAGGCGTGTAACCGTAAGCTCGACTTGATTCGGTTGTGGGTTCGATTTCTAAAAAAAGTTTTGAGTTTGGCCTCTCATCTCAACACGCAATGCCTCTTCTCGTTTAATGGGATTCTCGGGTACCCGGGAACCTAGTGTTAAGATCCTCAATTTCTCATTAAGCTGTCATATATGTAAAATCGGCTAATTAAGTCATCCATAAATATGACCTTTGTAAGAACTATAAAGTTTGTATTCCATTACTAATGAAATAAAAAATAATGATATATATGAATACTACTGTACCAATTTTTTTTTAAAGAAAATACTTTGCTTACAGTCACATGCTTGAGACTGTAATTGTGTTGTTGAATTGTGTTCCAACAATATCTCATTCACAAATATCAAATCAATAACCTGTTTTTTTAAAACAACACAATCCATTGTTAACTACTTTAATTGTCGTTGCAGCTTGATTTTTAATTATTATTTATTTATAAAACTAACAGTAGGTATTTAGATGTAACCAAAATGTAACGAAGAACACTTTTTTATATCATACATATATTATTTTTATTTTGTAATTATTAATCGTACAAACTTGGTTTATTTATGTTTAGGTAGCCCGTACATATTAACCATTTAGGCCCCCCGTATACTCTCGCTAGCTTGGATTGGTGATTACATCTATGTGCTTTAATATATCTCCTTGTATCGGGTCCACTTATAAAATTTTTCAAAACACTCGAATTGCTTTCATTTAAAGTTCCATCTGAAAGTTTTTGTAAAAATGCCATGTACTCCGGTTTCAATAGTTCATTAGAAACACGATTCATCTGAAATTAAAAATAAAATAAAATAGATCCTATATCAAAACGAATTTTGAAGGACACTAGTGAATAAATATTTTTAGTATTACGGTTTTTACGAGGATGCTTATACACTACTAGCTAATCCATATAGAAAAAATACTTAAATAATTTAATAAAAATATGATAAAACGTAATTCGTAAAGCGTGCACACAAATTTTGAACTTAAGTTGGTCAAATTACGAAGATGTTTTTAGAACATTCTATCGAATTCTAATTTAAAATTCAGAATAATAGATGCAGTATAAACACTTCTAAATATTTGTTTTAATAGTTCTAAAAGGTTGACGTCTCATATTTAAAATGATCCGATTAAAATTATGATTTTTTTACTTTTTTTTATTATAAAATATTGAATGTACTTACTACAATCTTTAATTGTTCATCAGTTAGTGGAGTTGTTAAAGGTCCTAAAAGTAAAACGCTGCTATTTTTATCGAGGCTCTCTGGGTTCACTAGAAGTATATCATCATTTTCTTTGCTTTTCACTTCCTCATTTAAAATTAGAAACATAAATTCATTGTTACTTTGGTCTTTTGTGTCCGTCTTTTGCGTTTTATCCACTGTTGATTTAATAATAGTATTTAAAAGACCAATATGAGGTTCAATTGTTTTGGGGTGTATTTTGTTTGTTGGAGCCTTGCAGCATAATTTTTTTAATTGAGCTACGAGAATATCGAACAAAAGCTCCCTTTTCTGGTCATTTAACACTTCACCTTCGCCTTGCCGTGGTCGGCTATATAAAAGATTATGAAGTTTTTTTAGTGCTAAGAAATTGGCAGTAGGTTTTTGATTTTGCGGGAGTACTTCCTTGTGATCTAATTTGAAAAATGCTTGTAAGCCTTTATTGTTATCTGAGAATGCTTTCTCTTGCTTATTTTGAGCATTCTTTATAGTTTTACCTCCAAGTGCTATGTTGGCAACATCGCTAATGTCGTAAGTTTCTTTTAAAGGTTGAGTATTAAGTAATTTTACAAGCTCTTCGTCGTTTAATTTTGATAAAATATATGCTGTGTCGTTTCCTGTAATTAATTTATATTTTAATATTAACAAAAAATATTTATAACTTTACTGATTTGAAGCGTTTATTTACCATGATTATTTATCACTATAGATTTTGGTAAATCTTTTTCTTTCGGCAAATAACCTTTAGATTCTATAAATTCCACGATATCGCTCTCAGGATCGTTATTGTTCAAGCCGAAAGAACTTTTCTCCATTGACATACATTGCGTATTAAAAATCTAAAAATATTGTTGCATATATTATCGAAATAGCTTACTTATATAAAAAACAGAAATCTTTTTAGCTTTAAGTTGTATCCCGCACACTGCAGTGGTAGGAACGTAGAAACTTAGTGATAGGACACTGCGATCCCGTTACAACTATTCCGTTCCTCACTTTTTACATACGAAGAATTTTGGAAGCTTTGGTTGCTGAGTAGGGGGACTCATTGTCGCGCCTTACTAGAAATAACTGAAAATATCAAATACTTAATTTTCTTAAGTAGGAATCAAACCCACACAAACTCTCGCGTTTATGGGCACAGACAGTCACACGCCTGCCTGTGCCCATGCACCACACTGGGCCTCAAAATCATTTCACCATTAAAATACCTTAAATTACTTACACATATAAAAATTATCAGTATCGTAAAATTTCGATGCATTATTATTACATTATGTTGACGACTACACATAGCTAATATCACGGATGAATGGAGGCAATTAAGTTCAATGTTCATAAAAAGATTTATGCCACTAAGTTTGTTTACAAAAAAAATCGTAAAATAAGAAGTCGTAAAGATTTTGTTTAGAATGGTAATGATATCTTTGCAAAAAGTAAAGTAAACTACACTACATATTCCATTTACTTACTTACTTCAACAAAATACTTTTGAATTGGTAAGGTATTATTCGGGCAGCTTCAGTTTTTCTCGCATAGCAGGGTAGGAGGAACCTATTGTCAAGACATTCCGTTCGCTCTTTCCGTCGCACTTTCCATCCAGTTTTGAAGACATTTCGTGTGGCGTGGAGGGGTTAAACGCCGTACTTTATCTGCGAGAGCGGGGAAATGAAAATAATTTAAATATCCCACGGGAGGAGATCGCGCTCTTGATGTTCTTTCAAACGTTGCGCTACTGCGTCATGACGGCCTCAAGAATAATGCTAATATTTAATGTCTAATAATGCTAATAGTACCACTACCATGCAAGTAGCACGGTCGGCACGTTACGACACGGGTTTTCAGCTGATGAGTCGTGGTCGTTCCGAAGTTAATCTTTTTGAATTGTATACTCTCAAAAAGAATAATAAAAAATAAGAAGAATTCGAAAATCAGCAGCTGGACCGTACTGTAAATACACCTTTTAATATTCTTATGAGATTACAACTTTCACCCGTTTCAGTGGTATTGCTGGAAGTAAATGAAAATAATTTAAATATAATAGTCTACTCTCCAAATAAACCCTTACGATGGCACGAAGACGCTAAGATACAGATATGTCATTTTAGTATTTTTGCATGCTTAAAATTGCTGAGTTTATGGATTTTTTGGTTTATTTGTTCTTCGAGCGGTCTACATAAAAACTGACAGTAAGAACGGAACTGATCTGTCTTATCTATTTTTATATATGATGAAAATTATAGCGATGGAGAATTAAGATGTTTTACACATTTATACTCTTATATTTTCAAAATTTGGCAGTAGAAATATTTTAAACTAATAAAATAAATGTACACTATTAGAGTATATTTGAGAATATATACTACTAGTGGGCCCGGACGCGGCTACGCCCGCGAAATTATAAGCCTAAATAATTAAAATAAGTTAAAAAATAATAATAAGTGATTATTAATGTGAATAGATTTATTATTAGAAAAAATATCTGAGTAACCGAAATTAACAAACAAAAGAAGTAAAAGTAACTAAAGGAAATTCTTAATATTAGAAAAAGTACCTAAAGTTAGCTGCGCGCGCGTACTAAACATTTTTCTATATTAAATAATTATTAATTTTTACGAACAATATTAAATAAAATCCCAAATGATTAAAATTACGATATTTTAAGTGTATAACATCGGTATAGATAACCGAACTGTGATAAATTAAATATAAGCAGCAAATAATTACATAAAAAATAATAGTAATTCGAAAATATATAAAAAATTACAAAATCATCAAAGTCATCTGCCCGTTCGCGTCGGTCATACTATACCACTCGTAGGCTAGGTCATTTGGAATCAGTGACATCTTAATTATTTATTAGAATGTTGTACAGTAAACTATAATTTCCATCAAGATGAAATGCTAAAAGTGACTATTATATTTATTTTCATAAGGATGAATATCAAATTATAGAAATCATCTAATTTTTGTTAATGTATACAAATCTATATCGGCGCGCGCCATGTACGCGTTAAGCAAACTCACTTTGGGTGACGTTTTCTTAAAACAACAAACTTTGCAAGCCGTTGCTTAGCAACGCGTAGAGACGATTGTTATTAACATGGCGGAATAAATTGCATGTCAAATTAATTATTTTAATATAATGGTATATATCGAAAATATTACAAATATGAGAAAAAAAAGTATCCTATGTTCATCCCGAGACCCTCAAGTATCTCTATATGTGTATTTTATCACAATAGAATTAGCGGTTTGGCCCTGATTGCGTAAAAGATAGACAGACAGACAGACAGACAGACAGACAGACAGAGTTACTTTCGAATTTATAATATAGGTATGGATAAACGAGTTCAGTACCTCGTAGTAGTAGTACGTAGTTATTGTAAAAACTTCCTAAATTACTTCATTAAAACATGCAGAATGTAAAAAAACTATTGCTGATAAATTACAGAAAAACTAACTTCACAGCGGCCACAACTCGTTGGCCGTACTCGGTACTGTAGATTCGTCAATCAATATTTTTGACTTTGACAGTGACATTTACAATAACAAAAATCCGACATTTTGTGAGTAAATGTGTTCTGTGATTTTGTGGATTGGGAATAGTGTAACGAATTTTTCTTTGATTTTTGAAGATATTTTCTGCGGAGTGAACAAAAACCATGAATATACCGTTTCCAATTTTATATCCTCGTTTGGTAGATCCTTCCTGGTTTAATCCCGATAGCCCTTGTGATGAAGACGCAGAATTAACGAGCATGGAACAAGCTCATCAACAATGGGTAAATGCAATTTTTCATAAATATTACTTTTTTAATTTCGACAGCATTTATAAGTAAGGAATGTTATAGTCAATATAATTGTTACAGCTAAATTCTATTGGACAACAATATACGAAACGAACACCACTAGGCAAAACTGATGCGGAGCCCATGGAAGAAGCCGATTCGGATGAAGAAGAAGGTATTGTTACTATTCTATACGAAATTTAATTTTATGTACGTAATTTTACATACCTACAAACATGTGTTGTTCACAGGTAATGATGAATCTGATGATTCAG
The DNA here is from genome assembly GCF_056956725.1 of Heliconius melpomene rosina. Classification (NCBI taxonomy): domain Eukaryota; kingdom Metazoa; phylum Arthropoda; class Insecta; order Lepidoptera; family Nymphalidae; genus Heliconius; species Heliconius melpomene. The sequence continues at coordinate 8,002,514 of NC_140399.1, forward strand.
AAGAATCTCATGATGAAGATGAAGAGGAAGACCTTCCTAGACATTCTCCAGCAAGAAATAATAATGAATTAGAGCCAGAATCATTGGAAGACGCAAATGAAAGTTCAGATTTAAATACTCCTGACCAAAGTGCGCTTTGGCCTATCCAGTATTAAATTTTTTTATATAAAGTATGTGTTGATTGTAAGTCTATATGTGAATTAGTTTGTGTAACCCATTAGGAGAGTAAATGTGATTTCACTAATATATTATTAATGCAAAATATGAGTTTTCTTATCTCAATTGTTTACCTTCATTCTTCTATCATTAAAAAGTAATATATTTTATTGTTTGACATTACAATATTTTAGAGGCCAGTTGTAGCGCATGGGCACAAGTGTGTGACAAATACGATAGGTTGTGGGTTCAATTCCCATTCGGAGACTCTTCATTTCTTCAATCTGGTGTCGAGACAACAAGTGCAGTGTTGAGTTCTGCCACTCAACATGTTAAGCCTTCAGAAATCGACGAAAGTGGGAACCAACTGTTTGTGTGTAATACTAGGCTTCCTCTGCCTACCCTACGGGATATAAGGGATGCATGAAGCTAAATTTTAAGCTGGACCTATTTTAAAATTTAATTACTAGCATATAAATGTTATCATGTAAATTGTTATTGAATTATAATTATTAAATCATCCAACCAAGCTTAACTACACTTGAATGAAAGAATTAAAAATATTTATAGATGTAAGTTTTACCACTTGGATGTAATTGAGAATATATAAAGTTCATTTTTGAATATACTAACTTAGAGGTGCAAACTTGAATTCTATCCTGATAGATACATGTGTATGTTTGAAAGGTGTTTCATTATTTTAATTAAAAACAAACATTTGTTTCTTCAAAATATAAATATATTTCAACAATGTAAATTATACTAAAATAATCACAATAAAAAAACATCACTTTACTAAATTGTTAATACATACATTTGTGACAAAAGTATAATTTACAAATATCTTAATTAATTGCTATCATGCTTTAATAAGCTACACTAGTTTCTAGAAATGTATAAAATTAAGCAACAATATTTTGAACTATATATTTGCTTATCCAATTAAACTTTAAAATTTAAGTCATATTTTCATAGTACACATGAGCCTATGCCAGGACAACCAGGACAATGAGGTTTCTACTTTGGGACCATATATAAATTACGTCACACGAATTGCATGATTTTTGACCACTCCTCCACTCTCGTCACAGTTGGACATCTTTTTGAGACTAGGAGAGTCTAGTGTGAAATTATATATTTTGCAATTTTACTCTTAGAAAGTATAAAAGTAAAACAGCAGTTCGGAGATTATTTTTGTTCATACATATTCTGTTTTAATGCAAATATTAAATTATTATTTATTAATTACATTATTTTGGACCTGGACCTTTGTTGAAAATAGGCATGTGTCAAGCTTGCAAATGTAGTCATACGCACAATATTCGATATGCGGAGTTCGGAGTCTCTTTGTGATCTATCTATATTGCCTGAGTGTAGTAAATGACACTTAGCACTGCAGTCTGTTGCTGGTGTCATGATCGTGCTCGCGGGGTAGTTGGGTGGCTGCAGGTACCCAAATCCTCCCTATCTCCGAGAATTCACAAAGTTCTTGTCATGCTATTATTTATGTTTGGCCACTTTTACCAGATTACAAATTAATTATGTTTTTTAAATCTAAGACTAATAATCTAAATTAGTATGTTATGTTGTAAAGTAGAAAAAGAAAGTGAAAAAATATACATTTCTTTTATTTCTGTTTTGAACTACTGGCATAGGAAATTAAAAACGCATTAATAGCAAATTTTTTAGAAAAAATATTAATTAAAAAAAAGAAATTTTATTACAACTATATTCGATAATAGTTCAAAAGAGCAATAAACACATTTGCGATTATTTACCTTTACCTAGGGACCATCGACTTCTTTAGTATGAGAACAAAAAGCGAAATACTTTTAAAAATACTTATTCTTGTCATAATAAAGAATGCGTTATCATTAAACTTGAATTAAAACTATTATTTTTGATGTTTTGAATAATAATAATTGTGAACTGCCTTTCGCTTTTCCTTTTGTGTCAGTTACACGTTAGGCTCACAATAGCAGAACTATCATGGGTAGGAAGGGGGGAGCCGGGTGGTCTGTGGCCACCCCATAAATTTTACTTACAACAAAATTTGCCCCAAAAATTTGAAAAACAAACAAAATTTACACGAACATATCTGTTCAAAGTTAGAGTCCAGGCTCCAAGAAAATATGTCTAGATACGCTAATGAGAACAATATTCTTAAAGAATATTTAATTAATACCATATTATATGAAAAATACTGCATTATTTAAGTAGTTCATCATTTTTATTATACATTTAACAATTATAAAAAAATAAAGTTAATATAGTAATAAATTAGGTAAGGTAATAAATTAATTAGAGTTTTTAAAAGAACCGTCTGCCATGTCATCTTGGTAAAAAATATTTGATCTAGGGTAGATAAATAAAGAATATACATAAAATAGAAACAGCGCGAACTAATAGCGCAAGTTGAAAAATAAAAAAGAATTTTCAATTGTGATATTTTGAACATTGATTTGCTACATTAAGTTTTTTGAAAACCTGTGTTTAGCTCACTGAAACATTTATAAAAGTAAGTTCATCTTAAAAAAATACCATTCTTAATAAATAAAATAATAAATAACATACTGCTGGATTTACAGTGGTTCATTCAAGTGGGTTTCAATTCAAATTTAGTTTAAATTTACTCATTTCATGTTATTTTATTAAGGTATCGATATGAATACTTTTAATACATTTAGCAATACTAGAACGCAGAAGTAACATCTATAACAACGTTGACAACTCTTGTTAAGAGTGGCCCAATCTTATCTTCTTCAATTGAGCTCCATTTCTTGGCTAAACATTTCTCTATGTAATCATGCGTGGACCTCGGATCTGTAAATGAGATATATTATATATCAAAACTAAAATTGATATTTCAAATACATTTAGCTGCTTAAACACCCGACATTTAAATTATTGTCTAGTAATTCGTCTGATTTTAAGCCCGACTATTGTAGGTTTGATTTTCAGTTGAGTGAACAAATCACTTTTATTTTCTTGTTCAGATAAAAAATAAATCGCGGCGTTCGCGTTCACGTTTCACCTCTCAACACGCTGTTTCTAAATTTGGGCAAAAACTACAAAACGGAATGTCTTAACACTAACACACTGGTTCTGGATACAACATATATAGCTAATGTAAAAATTAAATGATACTTAAAAAGTAATACCATTAAACTTACTTTGCTGAGTACAATTTGACAGATTCAAAGTGAAGAAAATGGCACTTTTCTTTACCAATGGATTATATTCATCACAATAATAATGAAAGGCCATAGCAAGATCAGAAGGAATATTATATAGATCTTTAACAAGCATTACTCCGGTCTTGTCTAAGCCTTCTCGGTACTCATTCATGAACTCATATGCCGAGTTCAATTTGAGATTTGCGGTATCTACAGCAACATGAACTTCTTTACTTTCATTTCCTAAAAATAAAAGTGTGATTTTAAATTATGTATTTATAAAGTTTTTTAATGCCATTTTCATGGTTATTAAAGTATATCAATTTGTTATTAAAAATCCAGAATATCAAAATGTGTTTTATCTAATTAATAAAAATACAAACACTAGTCAATACATTCTAAAAATATATATTTTCGAACTAATGGTTTCCAAGAGGCGCGGGTTCGAGTCCCATCCCAATTCGTTAAAATTTTTATACTTTTTAATCGACTCCCGTAAGGATGAGGTTATTTGACTGTATTTTTTTTACTTTTGAATAGATGAACTGAATTTAATGATTTTTTTAATTGAAAGCTGGTGCTTCCCGTGTGGTCTCATTTTAATTTGGTCCATTTCTGACAATGTTATCCATGAGAAAATAACGTAAGTCTTAAATTTGTATTAAGTATATTCGCGACAAATGGACGAACAATTGCGTGTCAAGTGGTAGAATAAATCCAGAAATTATTTGGATTTTTTCAGTTGACTTTGTTTTTATGTATGAGCAAATCACTTTACAAATCAAATGTTATTGAATAAACTTAAAAAAACTTAATAATTATTTTAGTGAATAAACACTTTGCATCTACCGCATGTGGACGTGCCACTCACAGCGTAACATCATCACAGTGGTGCAAAAAGCAACGCTAATAGATCCTGGGCCTGTTTCAGTAAAGCTTAAACTATTATTATTTGCCTCAGTCACTACGTACATTAAATTCAGTAATTTTTGTTGTTGCATGGTTTTATTACCATGCTTACTTGTTATTTTTTTACACATACACAATTTTTTTACATTTTAACATAATTTTGTACTTATTATGTCATTGTCAATTGAAAAAACTGTGAAAACTTACGTAAATATTTAGATGCAGTTGCTGCCAAGTCTTCCACAAAACTGTTGAATTTGACATGATTACTTTCACTATTATATGTAAAAATGAACGACCCAGCATCTTGATTTTCATATATTGTTGCAACCCCTGAAATTAGATACAGATATTAAAGTGTTACAGTGTTATAGATAAAATGTAAATTAACATAGAAAGTACCACAGACCCACCAAAACATTTAAATATAAATGAGCCATATAAACATAGTTTGGCGGTCCAAGTGCTCTAACCTTCCAAGAGGCATGAGTTCGAGTCCAGCTACATAAAAAAAAATATATACTTTCTAATAATATTTATGCTTAGTTAAGCTTATTGGTTCCTAATCTTAAATAAAACTAACTATGTATAATACCAAAACATAATAACATTATAGTTTTGGCTGAAAGAGATGTATTTATAACTAACTCTATAGGTAACTCACCAGTTCTTACTTGCAATATAGAAGTATATTTAATTTTATACTTTTCTTCTAAATCTTTTACATCATGGTAGAATTTTGACTTATCATAAATTTTATTAACATCAGCTGTTGACACTGCATATGGGTAATAATTATAAGTTAAGGTTGCAAAAATTATAACTAAAAAAGCCATTATAACTTGAATATAATATGATTTATTTATTTGAGTTTTCATTGGTTCACTTCTGTGTGATGTATTGAAAGAGTGTGTTGATGCATTCCTATTATGTTCTTCATTTGAAGCACTAGTATATAATTCCTCACTGAAATGTGAAAATGATGGTGGGGAAGATTTTGAAAGTATATTTCTGAAAGGACATTACCAACTCATTATAATTTCAATTTTCTTTTTAATGATCATACACTTTAGATGATGTTTGCCAGCTATGAGTTTTGCCAGCTAATGATATAAGCTTGAAATGAGATGGCAATATGTCCATTATTTATTTATTTACAAAATACTTACTCATCATCTGATTCATCATCACTGTATTCATAATTTATTCCTGTACTATCTACAGAATTTCTTCTACATATGATGTTGTTTTTGCGAATTTGTAAAGGACTGGTTGGGCGAGCCATTTTGCTGTAATATAAATTATTCATTAATTATTCATGCTGTAAGGAAGGACAGGAAAGACAGGCTTGGAACACAAAAATATATTCTAAGCAAAAATCAAAAATAACTATAAAAGTGAACATCATTGTGTATATTTATGTAACTTTTATGTATTCAATTCTTTTGCTATCATTTATTAAATATTTTATAGTGTTATATTTTCTTAAATTAAGAAATCATTGAAAAATCAGACCTACCTTCAAAATTAATATGTGATACCATACTAATGTTAAAATTTGTATTATAATAATGTTAAATACTAGAGAGTAATGAACTCTAAACTTATTAATTACCTCATAACATTATCAACTTCATCAACACCATGTTCCTGTGCAGAAGGCGCTACAATTTGTTGTTTTCTTTTATGTCCATTGATACCATACTTCCCCATTGTAGAAGCGTATTGGCTAATATATGTCCTGCTATGACTGTGGATGCTTCTTCTTGCTGATGGTATTATTTTATCCCCCCTGTTCTATAATATAATTATATATTTATTTACTATTATAGTTGTTAGACCATAGAATAAGAGTACAAAAAAAAACAATATAAACATTTACCTCTTCTTGTATATCCATTTAAATTGGCAAAGTACAGCTATAACAGACTTAAATAATATTTCAACTTTGAATTGGCAATTATATGAGATAAGTTCTTTTTACATATTGAATAGCAAATTAGCAATAGCAAGCAAGGTTGAATAGTTAACTGTCATCTGTCAGTGTTAAAATGTCACATTAATAATGTAATTTTTTAGGTGAAGGCTGTACTTACACAGGATCTCTTTTTTTACATGTATTCTATAATTGTGTATATTTATCTTTTTTATTACCGGTCAATTTCCTCCGTGTGTTTTCCATACAACGTGACATTGGCGAAATGAATTGTGCTCAACTGGCACGCTCGAAACGCCATATATCGAGAAATCAATCAATAATGTATCTCAGGGAAACACAGGTCACAGACAGCATTGTTATAAACACAGAACACATTTATAAAGAAGCGGTACATATTTAGCCATAGAGGCGCGATTATAGACGCATAGATTATAAAAATAGATGTTGTAGTTAACACCAATATTTGGCGTGTTTTTTTTTTAATGGAAAAAGGACAAGGCAAACGAGCGATCTGGTCACCTAATGGTGATCACCACTGCCCACGACCCCGTGCAACACCAGAGGAGCTACAAGTGCGTTGCTGGCTGTTAAAACCCGTGCTTATAAACCATCAACGTGATGTAGGAAACGAATACATTTTTCGAATCATAGTGGTGTGTTATCTCGCCAGTACCGAATGCCACACTTACAAAGCTTTTCAGTGTTTAGTGGTGAACATTAGTGACATGAATTAATCGTCAGAATATTCCGATTCTCGACTATTAGTTTGTAATTATATCCTGACGAATTCAAACGACTTAACGAGACATTGGGGAATCTTCGGGAGTCCCAGTGGCTTCAAGCATGAGTGTAGAAATAGAGGGGCCGGGTGGTCAGGCCAGTGGATTTTTGATATTTATATAAAACTAGCGACCCTATTGCGGCTTCGCCCGCTTTCACTACTGGATTATTCAAATAATGTATGTTTGCAAATCACTTAAGATAATGTGAAAATTAATTAAACCCTAATGCAACCCGCATTTTCGTAGTTTCAATAAGGATTTTCCAATTGTTTTACACAGCAAGGATTTTTTAGTAGGTACCGTAATTTTATATCTGTGATACTAATCTTTTCAAGTACTTATTAAATATATTTAAATTACTATTTTTATATAGTTAAATGACATTAAATAATACATTCAACTCGAATTTTCCAATACGTGCAAACGCATCTAAATCTTCGTTGTTATAAAGGCAGGCGCGTTTTTTTTTTTCGAGCTTGTGGTTAATGCTGAAGAGGGTATTCTGTCCCTGATGAAAAGCAAGCACTACGTGGCTGCCTGTGACGAAAATTAAATAGAATGCATCGGCCGGGAATTGAACCCGGGCTGCCCGCGTGGCAGGCGAGCATTCTACCACTGAACCACCGATGCGTGTAAGGCAGGCGGGCGCGGCGGAGGCGTCGCGAGGCGCGTTTCGCAGCAAGGATTATTTGATATTGTAACAACTTCTAAAGTATTTATTAAAATGAAAAACAGAAAAGACAGTTTTGATCTACATTAAATGGCTAACGTAACTAATATACTTATTTATATGCTGAGAGTAAGGGATAAGTGAAACTTGACTCGATACAGTTGATGTGTGAACGGCGTGATGTGTCAATAATTAAATGCGTTTTTCTCTAAAACTATTCGCAATTTCGAAATAGTTTAAAAAGCTAATTTTATCTTCGTTTAACGTAGAAATTTAATAAAGTATTTTAAAGGATAAGGATTAATACCATTATGGAGAAATATCCCTCACAATAAAAAATATATTGAAATTACTATTTTTAGACAGAAATATGATCACTACACGTTATTCTTAAAAGATACGAATATGCTCTCGCGGACTTTTTTGTAGATCTTATTAAGAGGAACAATACTCCAGTACATTTTTTTCATGTAGTATTTACCATTAAAGCAGCGCATGCGCCAAAGTGTCTCAACGGGTAGGACTTTATACATATTTATCGTATTTATGTTAATTTACATAAGAATGTACAAATAATAAACTATATATAAACCTTCCCTGAGTAATACTCGACCTAATGGTGAAATCCGCATCCAAATCCGTTGGGTGGTTTAGAAGAAGAAGAGTTAGAAAGTTCAGACAGACACAAAAAGCGACTTTGTTTTATAAGATATAGGATAGGATATCGTTCTGTACTATATTAGGGTGGAAGCGTCAGCGCTTCTTTTACGGAAACAGCATATAGGGTAAAATATTTCAAACCCATTCCTAAAAAAAACATCAAGATACCTCAACAGTTTAGACGTAGTATTTTTTTTCATTTCACGATGTTTATCCATACCTATATTTCGTGTAACGTAGTTACGCATAGAAACCAATAACGTAAACATTTACTACTACAAAAATACTACTAAAGGTTAAACAACTTTGAACTTTATCGCCAATATCTACGACTCGATTTCGGAATACGGTGTAATAAGGTGTGTGCGACGATGTCCCTTTGATAGGTTTACGTGTGCGTGCGTCGTCCTTAAGAAATGGCGTTTTATTTTAACAACTTTTTTTTTATTATTTATTTTGTTCAAAAAAAACCCTTTTCATTTTTGGGAAAATAAATAATAATTGTATTAGGCTTTATAGAGTTGTTAAAACTGTGGTTTCATTTAAAGAGGTGCTGACAAAAACACTCTGTATAGTAATAATGTAGTAAGAGGACTTGTTCGTAAAGAAGTCGTAAGAATGGGGATTCTGAACTATAGGCGGGCGGATTGTTCCCGCATGGTCCCAGCCCCCACCGTCCCGCACGTCCCGTTTTTCTTCCAAAATATTGAATAACTACCAATTCTACCATGCTATTTCTAATAATATATTCGAGCTGGTGGTTTTTTTGTTGGATATTAATAAAAATATAAGAAAATACCCACATCATTTAATTTTAATACGCATTACAAGAAATGCTTACAAAAACACAGTGGCATCAAAATGTAAACATGAAATCTATAGTTTGAAGTTCCTGCACTTGTCATAACATGTGCAGTAGCCTTACGAAGGACTGGTTTTTTTGGAAAAGCTTCTAACGAATCATTTCCTTGCTCCAAATTGTTTATCATTTTATCATCAAGCCAACGTTTAAATATGTAAGTTGGTGTAGCAGTTATCATTTGCTTATTAAGTGCATATGTAGAAGTCATTTCTAATGTACATTCATTTTGACCGCCAACAATAATGCCAATTAATTCATTATTAAAAATCACAGGCCCTCCCTTGTCTTTGAAACAAGTAGGAACTTTTGTATCAATACAATCAAGATATGCACTAATCGTGTCTTCCATCATGAATCTTGCTTCTAGTCCGACATATTGAAGGTCTTTTTTTAGGCCAACTTCAGCGTTCAGACCAAAACCAAGAGCTTGTACATCATTAAGTTTGGTTACGCTAGTATAATTACTTAGATTGATTTTGGAAGCAAGCGTATTGTTAAATTTTTCTGTATAAAGGATAGCTATATTTTTCATTGAATTTGTTGATGTAGCTGTTGGGAATTTATCACTCTTAGTAATATGTAAGGAATTTTCATGGCTTTTGTCATTAGTGGTGTTTATAAGTACATGGCTAGCAGTGTCTGCACACTGCGCAGTTGTTAGTATCAGACCGTTACCTATTATTGAACCGGCACATAGATATTCGTTACTGGAAGACATTATGGCTACGACAAAAGGAAACTGATTGTGGTTTGCTTTTTTAATTTCGTGCATTTGATTATTTTTTCGCCTCGTACATGTTGTCGCATTACTAGATTCCACATCACTAATTTCTAAGGTTTCTTCTTTAGCGTCGTCATTACCATCGTCTTCTCTAACATCGTCATTTTTAATCACACTTTCACAAGCACAGAAATTAAATAGCAATAAAATACTTAGATAGAAAATCAAAGAGCTAAAATTATTTATCATCATTTTGGTAAAAATATATGATAGAATATTCAAGTTCTTTTATTTGTTGCTTGTTCTTTATTATAATAATTTTAAATAGTAGTAGGCCAGGATTTTCTGCATTTTTAAAAATAGTTGATATATGATGAGAATGAGATTTATATGCGATTAATTTTATCGGACGGTATTTTGATTCAAGATGTTTATTTTTTCTGTTGTAATTATATTTATTAAAATATTGTAAATAAATATAATTAAAATTGAAAAAAAAAACAAACTCGAGATATTACCGTCCAAAATATTATCTCAAGTTAAATGTACAAATACATAATACTGTACTTATATATTACAATAATGAGTCTTATTCAGGATATGGTAAGTCACTTTCTGAAATAGGAGAATGTTATTTGTCAAGATTTTGGTCCATAAAGCATTACGCAAACTTACTATGCAACTAACAAGTTTTATAGCTATTTGTTAGATTATCAAAGACTCAGTACTTAAAAAACAAGAAAATCTAATATGTCGTTAACATTTATGATAAGCTCTCCAAGAGCCCGACTATAAGTGTCTTATTTGGGTATATGTTTTGGCTTGAGAGAGCTCGCTAGAGATTATCGTTGATCTGGACTAGTGTAGATTTTGATCACAGGTAAGTAATACAGATCTAAGGGGCAAGCGGCAATGCACCATATTACAATAATTGGTTTATTTTAATAGAAGCCGAGTAATAAAAAATAAACATTTATACTGGTGGCAAATGAGTTAAAATATAAGAAATATACTTCTTAATAAATATATTATTTCTTTGTTTTGTTGAAGAAGATCAGCCTGTCAATGAACGGTAGCTGATGTATATCCCCGACCAGCGTGAAAGTTTTGGCCACTGTGAGTTTGGCTGCCATTACGATCGCTCCAAAATGATTCATCAAGGCCTCGTCCACTAACAGTCTATTTGGCCTAACTTTGTCACTACTTTGTCACGAGGATTGAGGCGATCGTTCGCACTTTGATCGTTCGATCTTGGATTCCTTTTCGCAACTGAAAGTGATTTTACTTCTGAGGTCCTCCGCTGCCTTAGTAGTTGTAGTTGCGATCAGGTCACTAACGGGATTAAAGTGGTTTACAATCCAGGTTGATTTACCTCAGCCAGGAACTCCGTTGGCCCGTTATATTTTAGGTCCCTTCCATTCGCTAATGGGGTTGATCGAGCTGCTGGATGTGTGTAACGTTTTGGCCATGGTAAGGATCTTGTGCTCCAGCGAGACTTCTGTGCACCAGGGTTGGGTCATCAAAAGTTATTCTATGGGCGTGCTGTTTTTCTTCATGTTCTAAATTGCAATTACAGATTTTCACCGATTGTACATACCAAAAGTTACCGATAAATAAATATATTTATTTGATTACTTGTCCTAGCAAATTTTCGATTGTTTATAGTACCTATGTACCTTTAAATTAATAATCGAAAATACTTCTAAAAATATGTGTTTTTTCTAATATTTTATAACATAAATTTTACTATTAGAATAATAAAAAAATTAAGTTTGAAATTATAATATTGTATATCAAAACAATATGGTAGGTATGGTATGATACCGTTTTAATATTCATATTCAATTAATTTTATTTATTAGTTCACTTGCTTTCAGTGTTTACTGTTCTATTCTTCGCCTCGGGGGTTTTTTATTTATTTTTATTTATAGGTCATTTGAACATGCCATTTCTTAAATGTCAAGTGTCAACTTTAACTGTCATTGGATATTTTATATTTTACTTCGTACTCCTAGTAGTCGTGTCGTTTTCTTAATATTTTCCATCTGTTATTACGATCAAGCATACTAGTACACTTGGAATCATATAAATATAAGCAACAGGATGGCGAAGAAAAGGGGAAGTAAAAAAAATCAAGACTTTGATGACGACGTCGAGGAGAAAAAGAGTATTGATGAAACTTCCGATATAACCTCTAAAAACAAAGGAAAAGGGAAAAAGAAAGGCAAAGTTAATATAGACACAAGCGACGTCGAAGATGGAGATTCTGCGAAGAAAGGCTATATCTCTGATGATGAACTTGATGTAAAACCAGTCAAAAGGTCACAAAAAAAAGGTATTACATACAAACCTATTAGGTGTAGGTATATTTTTAATATATTAATGTGTATTTTACTTATTTTCTTAATATACGTAAGTGTGTTAAAATATGGATATCTTATATTTATGAGTAATTATTGGTACATATTATAATCGGTACTTTTATATCTTTTACTTTCTACTATTAATTACTCATGGGTAAAAAATTTTACAAAAATATTATAGTGTGTAATAATATACATATATCTCATTATTTCATATAATTTATTATTCTTATGCAATTTGTCAGTTTCTCACTTTATCATATTTAGTAGGATAGACAGACAATATTTTAAATAGACACACTTTTTTTGCTCTGCTTCCTAATTGGTTTGGTTTGTTGGTTTTTTTTTTGATTGGTTGTCATTGGTTTTTGTGGTGGAGTGGTGGAACTCAACCCTGCAATTATGCAACTTCTATTTACTTACTTTTTTAGAAAACATGAAATTTGAACTGCATCCATAGAATTTTAACCTAAACTATTTTTAATTTACATTCCCTCTACATTTATCAAAACATACATCAGAGCACTTGGAAAATAACATTCACAATTTCAACTATTGGTAAAATAACCATATAAAAGTATAAAAATAAATAAAAATGGAAAACTTATTTTGATTTTATTATTTGTTAGCTAAGAAAAAAGGTGGTGATATATCTGATGATGAGCATGATGACAATAAGTCCATTGTCAGTAATGCTACAAGTACACAGTCTAAAACTCCAAAACAAAATAAAAAAAAGAAAGGTAAGTAATTTTTAAGGAAGTAACATTTATTATCACTTGATATATTGTATGTAATGTGTATTTGTTTTAATATTATAGGAAAAGGAAAAAAAGATGATGATTGGTCTGAAGAAAATAGTGATACTGAATTAAAAGAAATTTCTGATGAAGAAATTGCAAAACCAGTTAGTAAAAAAAAAGGTAGTGTATAGTTAAATGTCTTAGATATCTTTTTAATTTTTTATTTTTCTCTTAGTTTATTTAAAATAAATGCTAATTGGCAATTAATTGTTTCAGCTAAAAATAAAAAAAAATCTGCAGTAGCTGATTCATCTGATGATGAGGATGACTCTAAGTCAGTAGTTAGTAATGTATCAAGTAATGCTGCACAGCCTGTAAAAACTAAAAGTAAAAAAGGTATTCTTTTGTGTTTTTATTAGTAAACTATATTTGTGTGTTTAAAAAAATCAAAGTATCAAATAGGTATAATAAAATGATTAACAAATTAACAGTAGAACCATTACGGCACCACATTTTTGAGTTTGCTCCCCATTTGCAGAGATGAATTATTCTCATTTCCTTACTGTGACACAAGACAAAGTGCTGTATTGAGTTTAGTCATTCATCTAAAAATTGATGCAGTATCTTGAAAATAGATTAGAAAGCGATAAACAGAGTGACTTCCTCTACCTATCTTGTTTTACGTAGGCCATATCCCACAAGAAAAATAATATATAAAGTAATTAACAAAACAATCACTAATTAAACTATTTGAACCACCTGTATATCATCATATGTACTTTAATATTCAGGTAAAGGAAAAAAAGAAGAGTGGCCTGATGAGGAAAGTGATAAAGAGTTAAAGATTGATTCTGAAGAAGATGAGGATGTTTTAAAACCAGTGGTGAAAAGTAAAGGTAATTTTAAATATTTTTTTTAGCCTTGCACTATATCCTGAAGGGTGCTTTATGTTAAAGAGAAACTAGTATTATCTTTATGCTGTATCCTGCACATAGAACGATAGGCACATAGAAGGACAGGCAAAGGAAACCTGGCAACCTAGTGTACTTACTAAGATACTCTTATTTCCCACTTTCTGCCGAGTTCTGGAGGCATTGTGTACAGGGTAACAGAACTCTATGCCGCGGCTTGCCTCATCAACCATTCCCACAAAGGGCAGTTGAACCCTCAACTTGTTGTGCTTATGCACCTGCGCCATAATCTAACATCGTAAGTTTAGAAACTCCATTCTCCACTTTGAGCCCAATTTTTGGGATATTGCCCGTTAAGTGGCAGTACTCAATGCTGCTTTATGTCATGTCATCAGAGTAAGAAAATGAAAATAGTACTTTTCCCCAAGTAAGAATTGAACTCAGAACTATTGTGGTCATAGTCTGATGCTGTGCAATTAGGGTATGTAAACTTAAATCATTCAAGAGGTGTGTATATAGGCTTTCCTAATACTGTGGCATAACTTCCAGTTAAACATAGAAAGAAAAACAATATAGATGACATAGAAGAGGAATTAAAGAAATTTGAAATCAAAGAAGAGGAACCAGAACCAGAGCCAGAAGATGTAAAAGTATGCCATTTTTTTAAATTTTCATGCTGTATCACGCATACAGTATGCCACACTTTATAATGTTTGGTCTGGTAACCAAGAGGATGAAAATATGTTAATATCCCGAGTGGGATTTCCTTTGCATTAATAGTCAGATGCTGTTCTGCTGCATAGCAATGGCCTTATTCATTTTTATTATTATTAGCTTTGGTATCATTACACAAAATGGTTTTATGGGTGTTGTCTCTTATTTTAAGACGAATTAATAAACTTATTTTAGCAACCTGAAAAATCTAGTGAAAAAGCAGAACCTGAAAAGAAAATGAGTCACAAAGAGAAGAAGAAACTGAAGAAACAACAGGAATATGAAAAACAGGTGGAACTGCTAACAAAGAAAGGTGGACAAGGTCACAGTGAATTAGATGCTAATTTTACAGTCAGTCAAGCGCAAAAATCTGCTGGTAATTATTTGACATTAAATATGATACAAAAAAACGCGAAAATTTTATAAAAAGTTTACTATATTGTCTTAGTATTGTAATTATAATAATACTAGCGGACGCGCGCAGCTTCGCTTGCGTATTTAAGGGTGAATTCTAAAAATCCATGAAACATGTGTTCAATGAAATATTTTTAAGAGTCGAAATTTCAAATTTTATAAAAATCGGTGGCGATTTAAAGATTTTTCCATACAAACTTTCAACCCCTTATTTGCACCCTTAGGGGGTGAATTCTAGAAAACCATGAAACATATGTTCAATAAATTACTTTTAAGAGTCTAAATATCAAATTTTATAAAAATCTGTGGCGATTTAAGAATTTTCCCATACAAACTTTCAACCCCTTATTTGCACCCTTAGGGAGAGAATTCTAGAAAACGATGAAACACGTATTCAATTAAATACTGTCAAAAATCTAAATTTCAAATTTTATAAAAATCGGTGGCGATTTAATTTTTTTTCCATACAAACTTTGAACCCCTATTTCACCCCTTTAGGGTAAAATTTTTCAAAATCCCTTCTTAGTGGATGTTCAGATTACGAAAGTAAACTTTTGTCCAAATTTCACGTTTCTACCATTAGCGGTTACGGCTGTGCGTGCGTCTTACCTCAGTCAGTGAGGACAAGTCCTTTTACATATATAGATTATAATTGTAATGACTATTCCATTTACTTTTAACAACAATTAATTTTTAAGGATGTTTTTCACTGTTTTTTTATTTAATATATTTTTTGTAGTATACTATCTACCTTCCAAGCCAGCGTTAGCTTTCTGTAGGACTTACAAGTTTATTGTTATTAAAAAAATTTAGGTTATTAAAAAAAAATACTTAATTGAATAAAGTATATTTTCATTTACATTTTTCAATAATAATAATGAATAATGTTTAATTTTTCTATTTTAACCAAATAATTTGTCTTCAACCATTTTTATTAAATAATATATGAAAATCTAAATATTAATAAATTAGATTAGATATAATAAATTTTGATTAAAATTTTTAACACTAATTAAAATTTTAAGGTCAGATGGCAGCATTAGAAAATGCAGTGGACATAAAAGTTGAGAATTTCTCAATAAGTGCCAAAGGGAAGGACTTATTCGTGAATGCAACATTATTAGTAGCGAATGGCCGTAGATACGGTTTAGTAGGGCCAAATGGTCATGGAAAAACAACGTTATTAAGACATTTGGCTCAAAGGGCCTTCCCTTTACCCCCTCATATTGATATATTGTTGTGCGAACAAGAGGTAACGGCTAGCGACATGAGTGCTGTGGACACATTGCTGGAATCAGATGTTAAAAGGACTGGTATGTTTTATGTTATTAGTATTTATTAATATTTTTAGAAAATGTATAAACATATTTTTAAAAGTAACATATTTTTTCTTTATCTCTCATTTCAGAGCTTCTCAATGAGTGTAAAGAATTAGAACTGGAAATTGAAAAGGGTGATCTTAAAAAGCAAGAGAGATTGAATGAGGTGAGTAAAGATAAAAATATGTATGCAAAAATACCTTTTAGTCCTTTTTTATTATTAAAATAATAAAATGTAATTTGGTTTTATTAAAACTAATTTATGGCTAAATATCAAAATATATTTCAATTTATAAATATATACTATTAAGCTGTTAATTACTACTGCCTTCTCGATTCGGTGGGACAACATCTAATGAAAATTTTAATGTTAAGCTGTCGGTTTGGTTTACTCAATCCAAGAAATGATGAAATGTAAACTATTTTCTTTTCTCCGCTCTGGAAAACAAATTACGACGTAACATTGAGTTTCAAGTAATAATTTAATAGGTAAACACAGAGTTAAAGTATTAAATTTATTTATTTATTTGTTATCTAATTAATTTTACTCACATTTAAGTAACTTCATAATAACAATTCATATAATAAATAAATAATTCATATTCTAAAATAAATATTTCAGCTTCACACTGTATCGCTCACACGGTAGAGGGAACCTAGTGTAACGCTCCATTTCCACCCGAATTTTTCGAGTATTAAGTGGCGAAACTCAACGCCGGGTTTTTGCCTTGCCAGAGCGAAGAAATGGACATATTAATAAATAATAATAAATTTTTGAATAATGTACATTTTAATACTAACATTATTTCACAGGTGTATACGGAGTTAAAAGCGATAGGCGCTGATTCAGCGGAGCCTCGCGCGCGGCGTATCCTCGCCGGTTTGGGCTTCAGCAAGGAGATGCAGGACCGCGCCACTAAGAACTTCTCTGGAGGATGGCGTATGAGAGTCTCCTTAGCTAGGTATTGCCTTATTTTTTTGCGTGTAGAGTGGCAGAACTCAATACCGCGCTTGCCTCGTTGTCTCGGTACACTAATTAGGAATTGAACCCGCCCGCTGTGTTTATAGTTGCGGAGTTTGAGGTGTTTTTTGATATAAAATTATATTTATTATCCACTTAACTTTCATATAAATTCAATAAAACAATAATAACTTAGTTTTTTTAGCGCTATATCTCGCACACAGCACGACGGGCAGAGGGAACCTAATTTTAAGACATTCCATTCCCCATTTTTTCTTATTCAACCATAACTTAGTTATTCGTTAGTTGGTTCCCAGGGTCCCTCTGCCGACCCTGCCAGGTGCGAAATACTAAATTGAAACCATTAAGTAATTATAAAGAAATACACTGTGTATACTATAATTTCTTTAGCTTAATGCTGTGTTCAGGGTTAGAGCTTAGGCTTGCTTAGAGATTAAGCCAGCAAATGCGCGACGCGTGTTTTTAAGCGGGGCGGCAACGCCGCAGTACCTTTATGAGTGCCGATTACAAGCCCTGGCTGTATCACATAAAATTTATGCTAACAATAATTTTGTTTTATTACAGAGCTCTATATATAGAACCCACACTCTTACTACTTGATGAACCTACAAATCATTTAGATCTTAATGCCGTTATTTGGTTGGACAAGTAAGTATATGTCTGATTTTTAAAATTTTTTGTCACCATTTTTCCATTATATTTATGTATGTATATGTTATATTAGATTTAAAAATGTATTATTTCTATTAAGACTAACATTTTGTTAAGCATAATATGTCAGAGAATCAATATTAACTAGGCTTTATGTTATGTTTAAGAACGTTTTTTCTTGACTATTCACGCGGCTTTTAAGGGATACTATTTTAAATTTTGATACATACAATATTAATACAAAACAATAATATATATATAACAATTTTGCATTTTTTAAAAAAATATTTATAATTTAATTGTGTGCTATTTTTGCAGCTATTTACAGGGATGGAAGAAGACCTTGCTTGTAGTATCTCACGACCAGTCGTTCTTAGACAATGTGTGCAACGAAATTATACACTTAGACCAACAAAAGTTACTTTACTACAAGGGCAATTATTCTATGTTCAAGAAAATGTACGCGCAGAAACGAAAGGAAATGATAAAGGAGTTTGAGAAACAAGAGAAACGGATAAAGGAAATGAAGGCACATGGACAATCTAAGAAGGCGGCCGTAAGTAAATTTCCATAGTTATTAAGAATTGTGTTCTCATTTTCTAGAATATATTTATAGGTTTGTATGTTTGAAGCTTTAATAATAGTAAATCATAAAATAAAATAAAATTTTATATTTTTTATAGTTATTGCTTTAATAAAAAATATTTAATTAGTAGGCTTTTGACATTTTTTTTTATAAATTCATATCTTCAATACGCATATTCATATTATTATCACTGTTCTAATTAAGAAGTTCTTAAGTTGTATAAATTAAAAGCTCAAAAATATATAATTTTTACAATATATTGGTACATTCGTTATTCTATTACTTTAGAGACTCTTAAAAACCTTATAATATATACATAATACAATACAATATAAATAACTTGACATAATATAACAATTAATAGGAGAAAAAACAAAAAGAAGTTCTCACACGCAAGCAAGAGAAGAACCGCAGCAAGTCCCAGCGCGAGGAAGCGGAGGACGGCGCGGCGCCCGTCACGCTGCTGCAGCGCCCCAAGGAGTACCTCGTCAAGTTCTCGTTCCCCGACCCGCCACCGCTGCAGCCGCCTATATTGGGATTGCACAGTGAGTGACCGCCCTGAAGTTAGCTGAATTTTAAGATTTTTGTTATTTTTGATTATGTTCTACCCAAGTTAACAATGCGCAATAATATACTCAGACGTCTGAAATATTTCAGCTCTTTTCTAATAGATTTTTTACTTTATACTTTTTTTGTGTTCTAGCACAAAAATTTATATTTTTTAGCTTCTCGCTTTATCCCGCACATAGCAGAGTAGGGAAGAGGGAAGTAATAGTGTTCCCAACATTATATTTAATATTTGTTTTTATATTATTCTTAGACGTGGACTTCAACTTCCCCACTCAGAAGCCTTTGTTCAAGCAAGTGGACTTTGGTATCGATCTCAATTCCCGTATCGCCATTGTGGGTCCAAATGGTGTTGGCAAATCTACTTTCCTTAAACTTTTAGTGGGTGAACTGAGCCCCATTGAAGGAGAACTGATCAGGAATCATAGACTGGTGAGAAAATGTTAAAATTATTATATTAGTGTATGTAAAAAGAAGGCCATCCATTGTTTTTAGGTCATCGTGACGCAGCGGTACGGGATCTAACTGCAAACGCGACTGTGTGGGTTCGATTCCTATTCAGGGTAATGGCTTATTCTCGTTTCATATTTTTATTTATGTATATGCAATGATGATAGAGTGGATTTCCAATTTTATCACATGGATATGTAAAGTTTTATTATTCATTGTCTCAGAGTTAATTTGCCTAGTCTTAGATTCCTTTCCGGCCTTTAACTAATTAAACCCTAACATTAAACAGGCGTGGTGCAGGGGCACAAGTGTGTGGCTATAAATGTGACAGGTTGTTGGTTTCATTCCTACGCGAGGAAACGAAATATTTAATATTTCCATTATATTTTAAGAGCGCAGCGTTAAGTTCCGCCACTCAAGGGAAGATGGGGAACGATGTGTCTTAAAACTAGGTTGCTTCTATCTGCCTGTTGTGTACGGGATACAGAGAAAAAAATGTTTATTCACTTAAATTATTTCTCAGAGGATCGGTCGCTTCGACCAGCACTCCGGAGAGCATCTAACAGCTGAAGAATCTCCAGTAGAGTATTTGCAAAGACTTTTTGGGCTACAATATGAGAAGGCTAGGAAAGCCCTAGGAACATTTGGACTGGCAAGTCACGCCCATACTATAAAGATGAAGGATTTGAGTGGAGGACAGAAGGCAAGAGTTGCATTGGCTGAACTCACTTTGATGGCACCCGATGTTGTTATTTTGGTTAGTAAGATTTATTCGGTTATTTTTTTAGGAATAAGTGTTGTATATTGCAAGGACAAAAGACTTTTGTAGATATACTGTTACTGTGAAGTGTAAAATACCTATATAAAATTTTAAATGTTTTTAAGCAATTCAAAATCTGTGGAAACATTTTACCATTTAACATTTATTGTGTTTGACCGACAATATATCCATAAATAATTAATTCTAATAATTCCAAAACCAGGACGAACCTACGAACAACCTCGACATAGAAAGTATAGATGCGCTCGCGGAGGCCATCAACCAGTACAAGGGCGGCGTGGTCATAGTGTCCCACGACGAGCGCCTCATACGCGAGACTGACTGCGCGCTGTACGTTATCGAGGATCAGACTATTAATGAGGTGGTTTATTGTTTCTTTTTAATATCCTTTTATGATTTTTTTTTTTCATATAGCCAGGTACACATAGGGTTAGATATTTGGTACGCTACCTGTCGCCTATATTTTTGGGACATTGCGTGTGGTATTGTGAAACTCAACGTATCGTTTTGTATACAAACGCGTGAAAATGAAGATAATTTAAACGTTATCATTCCCCGATTGGATTGGGCATTGACTTCACGCTGTATCCCGCACTTTTCAGGTTAGGTAGAGGGAACCTGGGAACCTAAAACTAAGACAAAAAATTTATACGTTTTTTAAAAACTACCTATTATATATTTGATGTATGTACACAATGAAATGTTATTATATTTTTTTATTAACAAATATAATTACTATTCGCAGGTCGACGGAGACTTCGACGACTACCGTAAGGAGTTGTTGGAGAGTCTCGGCGAGACGATCAACTCACCGTCTATCATCGCAAACGCTGCTGTACTACAGTGAAATTAATGAAATTCCATATAATATAGCCCGACAACAACTTTATGAAGTAGCGAAGGTCCATCACAACACTAAAGTACAGTAGAAACGCGATCTTAAGTGTCATTTCCTGCGCCAGGAAATATATGATACGAAATTATGTACCAAGTTCCACTTAATTTTTGTCGGGCTATACTCCTCGATATACGAATAGTTCCGGCAGATTCTAATTGTGTCTATGAATTGGATGATATTGTATTTTTTTTAATAAAATATAAAATTTTGTACATTTATTTGTATGTATGTCTAATTAGGTTAATATTCAGTTGTGTGCTTACATCAGAGAACAAATAATATTATGTTATACATGTTTTTAAAGCGGTACACCGTCTGAATGATTGTGGGTTCGATTCCCGCGCGGAGGAATGAACTATTCTCATTTTCTCTCTCTGGTAACAAGGCAGCGCAGCGTTGTGTTCCGATACTCAACGTCTCGAATATTGAACTGTGCGTGTACGACGGTATTAAAATTTTAATACATTATAATTTATAGTGAAACCTATATACTTTGACTATTATTCTCTTACAGTATTATTTATACTAGATTCTCAGAAAGGCAAATTGCAAATTTTTTTGCTGATCACATTTATGAAATACACGTTTATACATTTTACGAACCTAACATTATTTAATAATTTATCTGATCTGTCGGACTTTTCGTCCATCATTTTTATGTATGAAAAAAATATATACATTATTATATTACCGATTTGAGTTTTTTTATGAAAAAATATTTTATTATTATAATAGATTTTTTTATCAATAGCACTGCACAATTGCTTATATATGATGCGAAAAATGTTTATTTAACTTATTTTTGCACTGATATTTGCTATGTAATTAAATAGATCCCTTCTTTTATAATTATTATAAGAATATAATTCAATCTATTTGTTCATTATTGCACTTTTTAAGGTATTTCTTAATAGTCCCAATGTTACACACAAGTGCCTATTAGAAATATCACAAATCATATAATGCTTTGGTCGTTTTAATAATAATTAAAGAAACTTAAATAATATGTATTATTAAAAAAGTATATAAAAATATTTTTAACATTTTATTAATAATTAATTAAACAATCCCATTAGAGAACTCGAAATATTTATGTATATTTGTAAAAAGAAGACCTGAAACGGATATCTGTTAAGCTGGATATAGAATATAGTTTGTTTAATATTTTTCACACCAATTTTTCGATGTGTGTACATGGAAGATATTTGAGAAAAACTATTGGGGACATTTATCAACGTAATACAACTTATAACAATACTTTTAATAAAATTTCTCCACCTGTCGGTTTGTCTGTGCGTTTGTGTACGTAAATCTCAGAAACGGCTCAACCAATTTAAATGCAGTTTTCACTATTGTATTTTGACAAACATCTCTAAAGAAATAGTAAAGTTTGTTTAAACCGATTTATAAACAAAAAGTTGTCTCATGTTAGATCAAAGGAATTCAGCTATGAAAATAAATAAGTATGTGGTTCTAGCAGGCGAAGCCGCGAGCGGGTCACTAGTATGCTATGTATTTGGACAATATTATATAATTCATAGTTATAAAAACTCTCTAAGAAGTTTTTCTATCATGAAATATATGTAACTGAAAAAGAATGTATTGAAGAATCCTGCTACTAATGCATTTTTTCAAACATCTATTCGTAATCCGAAAGTCTAACTTCAGGGCTGCCACAACTCGTAGAGCGTACTGTAATTATCTGTTTTTATTTTTTACAAATACAATTGCTTAATTTAGATTTATTTATGTTCAGCCAGATACTGTTCTTAAGTGAATGAAATGTAAAAAATAAAAACTAGCTACCGGGTATCCGTTTCATCTAATACTAATTCATAAAATTTTGTATATTAGAAATTTTTTTCAAATATATTTAGCATGTCATAGTTTCCATTACTTAAGCTACGGCACATGTTTTATAGTGTTAGTCCACGATGGTTTAAATATAATTATTATAACATTATAATATTTTCTTACCAATTTTAACAATATGTCATATTGAAGACAGTAGATGAAACTTAAATATTTTTTTAAAATTTAAGTAAAAGGTAAGATGCGGTCTTAAGTTCTATTCTGATAGATTTTACGTTTGACGTTCTCCATGCTTATTTTTCTGTATAAAAAAACATTAAAAAACAAAATAAATTTGTGTTTACGTACGATTAATTAATTATTGATATAAAAGTTTTTTTTTAAATTTAAAATATGAATAATATTTAATAATGTGTCGTAGTTTAATTTTAGAACAAATTTTAAAATTATTTATTTAAATAAATTTTGTTACAAAATAGTCCATTTTTTATTACCACCATTTATTTTACAACCCATGTTGTTATTAAATATATGTTATTTATTTATTTATACTTAAAAGTAACATAACAGTAAATTCTGCAATACATACAGGCAAAGAGGTCTAAAGATGAATTTTACTTTGTTATTTACGTTTAGGATACAGCGTGAAATTAAAAAATATATAAATCACTCCACTGCCAACTTTCCTCCGAATTTTGGAGGTATTGCGTGTTGAGTGGCGGAACTCAACGCCGCATTTTGCCTCAACATCAGAACGAAGAAATGAAAATATAAAGTTAAATAAATATTTCATTTCCTCGAGTGGGGATCGAACCCACAACCGTCGCGTCGGCGTCATTTCAACATAAACATTATTCTTAAAATAGAAAATATTCTTATAAAATATTCAATTTATTATACTAAAATCTATTTTAAAAGATAGCGAATAATGAATGTAGAATGATTTTAAAATAACTGCAGTTCCAACGTTTTAACGAGTCTATCTCACGGACATTCTTTCAAAGTTTTTCCTCAATTTGTCCGCAGCCTTTCGCCCCTCCATTACAAACTTCTCAGCTTCATTAGAGGATTTAAAACGCAAATTTCCTTTTCGATTGTAACTTTTTTCCACTTTTGAAAGGAAGCTTCTTTAAGACGCGAAAGAAAATTAGTATCCTCTCCTTTGAAAGTGGAAACGTTTTTTTAACAGGTTCGTTAGAATTAAATTTTACACAATATGCCAGAATAATTACGTTTCGTTCTATTTTTATGCAAATTTTTTAAAAATCTTTGAGATGAAGTTAAAAAAACGTTTTATTTTGTTTTATTAAGTAAAATATTTTCATGTAGGTAAATTTGTTTTGTTCTTAGGTATTATGAGTATATTAACAATAGTTTGTTATAAGCTTGTAAATGTCTTAAGCGATGATATTTTTTTAAATTATAATAAATTTTTGGCTAATAAAATTTCTGGGGTGGGCACGGAACACCCAGTCCATATAAGTAGGTAACAACTATCGATGAAATCATATTATACAATACACATTTTTTACTTATTTATTATTATTATGTTTATTTATTTATTTATAACAAAGTACATTAAAATGAATTATTCTTGGCGGTCTTAAGCCCGATATTTCTATGGAGTTAGTATATCTATATATATAAAAGGACTTGTCCTCACTGACTGAGGTAAGACGCACGCACAGCCGAAACCGCTGTGCGTAGAAACTTGAAATTTGGACAAATGTTTGCTTTTGTAATCTGGACATCCACTAAGAAAGGATTTTGAAAAATTTTAACCCTAAAGGGGTGAAATAAGGGTTGAAAGTTTGTATGGAAAAATCTTTAAATCGCCACCGATTTTTATAAAATTTGAAATTTAGACTCTTAAAAATATTTCATTGTTCTAACACATGTTTCATGGGTTATTAGAATTCACCCGTAAATTATAATATAAAATAGCGCCAAAAATAAACATAATAATGACGATTATACCAAAAGACGTATCTAATGAAATCAAATAACATTTCCCAATCAGATTTTCTATGCAACATACGACGCCTAAATATATTACTTCGAATTATCCGTTAACAAGCCAACAATAAGAGGTATGCCTGTCACCCCGAGAGCCTATTACCTCTGGAGCACTTCCCCGCCCCATCTTACGTTATTCTAACTTCACATACAACCTTGTCACAGTCACCCCACCATCAGAAATTGAAGGGAAACAAGGAAATGTTTACTGCGACAGAGTTCCACGTTTCGGCGATACCATCATTTCATACAAAGTGTATACAATAGAAGCGATTAGTCTCCCCCGAGATGATTTTATTTGTGCAGTTATTAGGTACGTCGGTGAAGAGATATTTAAATTTCATTAGGTTTGTTTTACACTTAATTTGTGAGGGGAGTGTGGCATTGGAGGGGTGGGGCCCCTTATTACTTTGAGCTTTCAACTTATTTCGTATTTCCCTCCATGTATTGTATTGTATTGTATTGTATTGGTGATTTAAATTCGAATAGATAAGTATCAAACAACCGCGCCGTGATGGTGCTAAATACCTAATCTATTTGATCATCTCGAAATTGATATAGAAGTGGGCTTTTGAAACGTTAGCTGTTACTGTAATGTTAAAATAATGTATGCTGTTAATATCTATTTAGATTACAATATCTGTAAAATCGACACTTCTATTTGTTCCTATGTTATTAAGTATTTCAAAATCTGCCTTTTGAATTGGTTGAGAATATTTATGAAGAACTATTCTTTACTTGTTTTTCATATCATTCAATTAAGTATAGGATAAAATTAATTTATATTGCTAAAAAACTATAGCACAAGATTAGGAAATTGAAAATTTGAGAAATGATAAAAAAAGAAACTACTTAATTATGTTTTAATTAAAGTGTAGTGTTTTAGTTCAATAGAAGAAACAATATAAATCACGGCCTTAGGTGCTCAATTTAAAAAAAAAAACTTTTAAAAATGTCAAATTTATTTAGATATTTTACAACGTCTTTCAGACCCGTCTTACAGATCGCAAAATTAGGAAGAAGAAAAATAGTCACTTTCAAAGACAACCAAAGACAAAAACACAATCCACGTAAACATCCCCGCACTCCGTACTTATAAGTAGAGTTGGAAGAGATTTCTTTTAGAATTAAGCCCACCATTGTTAACGAATATCTCAATTTTGTTTTTTTTTATATGTTATTTTTTAAAGTGCAATAAAGTATATCTATCTATATATATAAAATCGAAAGGTCACTCACTCATCACGAAATCTCAGAAACTACATGTGCTAGGAATCTGAAATTTTGCATAGGAGTTACTTATAGGACGTAGGTGCTCGCTAAGATAGGAATTTGCAATATTTGATTTCTAAGGGGTTGTTTTTGGGATCGAAAGTTTGTATGAAACTTCGTTACTACAAATGCTAGAAGTCTCAAATTTTGCGTCACTAGGACGTAGTCATGGAGACAGAAATTAATAATAACATAGTTTACGCGGGTGTAACCGCGAGCGGGCCGCTAGTATATATATAAAATCGAAAGATCACTCATCACGAAATCTCAGAAACTACATGTGCTAGGAATCTCAAATTTTGCATAGGAGTTATTTATAGAACGTAGATGCTCGCTAAGACAGGATTTTGCAATATTCGACTTCTAAGGGGGTGTTTTTGGGGTCGAAAGTTTGTATGAAACTTCGTTACTACAAATGCTAGGAGTCTCAAATTTTGCATAGACGTCACTAGGACGTAGTCATGGAGACAGAAACTAATAATAACACAGTTCACGCGGGTGAAACCGCGAGCCGGCCGCTAGTATATATATATATAAGTAGATGAATTCATTTACTTTTTCTCCGTAAATGACGTTCATTGTAATTTGCTCGCTAGCGCAGTTGTAAGTGGGCGCGTTTCGCAGACGCAGACTCCATTAGCGGTGTTCGCCGGACTGTCACAATCATTTTTCTTTACCGCCGCCACAAATTCTCGGCCGCGCTTCAGTGACTCTATACATCGTTGGTACGTTTTGATCGTTTGGTTTTTGGTATATTATTATAATAGTTTTAAAATGTACATCGTTTGTCATTAATTTCAATTGAGAAATTGTAATCTTTCTCCATTTTTAGGGTTCCGTACTCCAATAGGTACAAGCGGAAGCTTTATAGGATCACTTTGTTGTCTGTCAAGATCGTTTATCTCGAGATCGCGTGGAAGTAACAAGTTGCAATTAATATTAAATATTCAGGTCTATGGTCCTTCAAAGCACAGAAAAAGCAAGCTAGAAGCTTGTCAACGTAATCAAAAGATACGAGCTTATATATACGGGACATCCAGAGTTATGAAATTTGACACGAAGTGAGAACTTACAGCATAAATAAAGTAAAATATTCCAAAAAAATTAAATTTATAGAATAAAATAATTACAAACTTATAAATTTTTATAATTTGTTCTTCCCATCGTCCTCCAATTCCAAATCCTCATAACCACATGGATCCCTAATTTTTATTTTGTTCATAATTTTTTATATCGTAATTTTTTGTTTTGACAAAATTTTAAACGAAACGACTAAACATAACCACTAACTATTATTTAATCTGCAATAATTTCGATATATTTTCTACACATTGTATATAAATTTTCCTCTAGTACCAAGAGTATTCCAGCAACTGGCCCCAGTACAGAGGTTGATATCGACTTTTATTAGTCTGGAGGGGTTGGTCATTACCGAGATAAAGCCGCTGCCACCTGATAAAGTGCGTTTTGTTGCTCGCTTACTTATTTCTCTATAGTCTATACTTCTTCTCTATTGTCTAGACCAGGGATGGCGAACCTTTTTTGACGTACGTGCCACAAAGTCACAAAAAATCTTTTTTTAAATAGGTAACGTGCCATAAAAAAAATCATTTGAAATATTGGCGAGGTGAAACTATATGTATGTATAATTAAATAAACAAATAAAAGCAATTCTTCTTTATACAATTTTTTCTTAATCAATGTCTAGAAAAAAATGTTTTTAATGTAATTTTTTACTGTACAAATTGTTGAAATAAATCAACTTAATTTATTTTTATATATTTGTGCGTGCCATAAAAATTTTCAAACGTGCCACTTGTGTCACGCGTGCCATTGGTTCGCCATCCCTGGTCTATAGTACACCGTAACGTATTGAAGTCGTTTTTTGCTTAGCTTTTGCTATAAATTAACTATAAATTGGTAATTACAGTGTCTATTTATAACTGACTGTTGAGCAGTGATTTATTATGTATGTACCTGTACAATTTTCGCTTATTTATATTACGTTAATACCTATATATTTTTGAGAAGCCAGCGAGAGGTTGTGGGTTTGATTCCCATGGAGGAAATGAAATATTTAATATTTTCATTTTTCCCTTTGTCATTGTGGCAAACACAACACCTTCTAAAGTTTGGCGGAAAGTCTGCACTCTTTTCCCTACTTTCCGCCACTAAAGAGACACTTAGAGAAACAAGACACTAGGTTCCCTCTATCTACACTGCTATATGCGGGATAATTACAGCTAAAAGAGATAAAAACGCCGTGTAAAATAATTACTACCGAACATATTATATAGCACCTGTCTCCAATCTTTAATTACTCAACGATCTTTCTTAGCTAATCGTTTACCAATAACGTACCCAAATAACTAATTTCAAATAGAATTTAATATTTCGCACACGAATTAAGCGTCTAATAAACAACAATGGCAGTAGCAACGATTATTAACACTTTACCTAGAGCGAGAATGATTGATGAGGTTCCACTCACAATGACTAATAGCGGCAGGAGCACCGCCACGAACATATGATATTCGTTACGGAGAACGTGGTGGTACCTTTGATATTGTTTCCATGAAATAATACGTCTGCAGCTTCTTAATTATTAATTGAATTGAATTTTTTATTATATCCATTGGATACCTCGTTTAGTTTCTGGGTAATATTTTGTGTTGAGTGAGTGGTGAAGAGGCACAAGCGTTTGGGTTATGGGTTCGATTTTCATTAGAGGAAATGAAGTATTTGATATTTTGATTTGTTCGCTCTGGTGTAGAGATAACGTGCAATGCCTCCAGACTTCAGCGGAGTGGGGATTGGAGTCCCTTTACACCAGAGTTCTCCAGCCTACTCTGCTCTACAGGCAAGATACAGCGTGAAGCTGATGAAGAAGAAGTCATATTTTGTGATGTATTTCAGATAACGTACACTTCCATATTTATTATGGGCACATATTAATTATTTTAATAGGCATATAAATATAAGAAACTAGATGCCCATATATGGAGATACACCAAAATATTTATTTCGCTGATACGTCATTTAAAATAACTGTTATGTGAATTTGATTTAGCAAATCAGAAGGCAGCCAAGTAAACAATTTTCCTATACCAATAAACTTGTTTTCGCTGTTATTCTAATATTGGTACGTAATATGGGAACCCATCACATTCTGCTCACCCCCTGTGCTCCGGGGCGAAAAATCCCGGGTCGGGGCAATAAACGCGATTAGACAAACATTTCCACTTTTTCCAAAACTTGGCGAATAAATCAGTCCGTTGGTGCGTCGCAGTTTTCGCGTCTTGTTGCCAAATTTATGTACCGTTCGTCCCTTTCGTATGGAGATGTGGCCCGCTATTTACATATAAATACCTCGATTATTTGAATTATTCAATCGAGAGGGGGCGGCGCTGACAAATCACTTCCTCAGGAGATGGCGCAAGTCGACGAGGCTCGAGTTCCATTTGACGTGTGCTGACTGCTGGCTTGGTAGTTGGTACGTCACACAGCTAGCATTTTATGTTACGATATTGTTATTGTAGGAATGTATATTATGCTTATCTATGTTATTGGCAAAATATATGTAATTTGTTCCACTGGCAGTACTAAAAGCTATCTGAAGAATTATATATAGCTACTATAAACGGCTACTGTCCTTAGCAATTAATTAATTGGAATTGAGTATTTTTCAATTTCAATTTAACGGATAACTTTTATTTAGAAATATAAATTATTTAAAAGTCTTCATCATATTAACTTTACAGGTAACTACTTATATGTTTTCATTGCATTGTTGATGAACCATTTTTACAATAAAAGTAGGTATTTTTGAAAAAACGATAGTAATGGAACATATTTATTTTCCATTACCGTTAAATAACAATTTCAATTCAATAAAAAATCTATAATTTTTCTATAATAACATTTTATAGAAGGGTACTAGTTACTTCCCTATAATAATAGTCGACATTTCGGAAGTACAATACCTACATTTGCGTAATAAGTGTACCATAAACGTAAACAGAACTAGCTCCAATAGTACCCTAGCTTTGTGTAGTTTTCCCGCATTTTTATGTCCTCTCACGTGCCATTTACTTCGGGAAATAGAAGTTTTTGTATGGAAATCGGATGCACTAAGCCCCCGAGCCTCTGGCGCGCTCTGCCTATTGTTGCTACGTAACAGCCCCATAAAACTTTATCATTGGCGTGTAGTTCGTTTAGTTTTTATACAAGCGAAAATAATAAAAAATATTAAATTGTTGTTTTTTAGTATAGTATGTTATGAAACTTTAAAAAATTCTATCTAAATTGTGATGAATATGTCGGCATTGTTGTAGCTGCATTGCGTTTATATTGAGGTCTAAAGTGGTAAACTATCTGAAATGGTAACTGGTGTTATGGTAATGGTCTTTTTCATTGGGTGTCTTTTATTTTTGGCTTCACGCTGTATCCCGCTCTTAGCAGAATAAGCAAAGGGAACTCGAGAACCTAGTGTTAAGGCACTCCATTCCCATTAATACACTTCTCGTTCCCATTGCATTGAATTCTTAAAATATTGTGTGTAAAGTGGCAGAACTCAGCGCCTCTTTCCCGCTTTGCCTCGGCATCAGGGTAAAGAAATGAAAATATGTATTAAATATTTCTTGTCCTCGAGTGAGAATCGACTGGCCATCGCGCACCGACTGGCCACGAGTGTCTTTCATAATTAACTCTTAGATTTGGTAGCGTAATTTTACGCTACCGTTTACGCTACCGTTAATTATTATATTACTTAACAAGTATTAACTGGTATGAACATTTCTTACATAATGTATTAATATAACGTAGACTTCTAAAAATAAATAAACATTAAATTCAACAATCGACTCGACGAGTGCTAAAAGCGTTACATTTTAGATCGGTTCTGATAAGCATCGATAATTCGGCAAATCCGTCGCCCGGGGCTCTTGTTACTACTGCATTTTACTAATCGCACTATTGTCTCGAGTGGTGGCCAAGTGTTCGACGGCCGTTACATCAGATAACGATTAAAAAAAACATTAAATCAAATCAGATTCACGTTTTATACCGCATACAGCCATAGTTTTATTCAAGCTACCAAAGCTCTGGATTGCATTCCGAGTCGCGCTAGGGTACGGTTATGGCAGACAATCTACCCACCACCTTCAGGCTTTGTCCCCCCCAAAGAGTGCCTACCCGCAGGTTACAACTTGCAGTGGCCTACATGGAAGTCACTTAATCGCTTACGGAGCCAGGTTGGCCGAAGCAATGAGCTTCTCGTGAGATGGGGGTACGAACTGAGTGATAAGTCACCCTGTGACTGTGGCGCCGACCCACAAACGATGGCACACTTACTCTCCTGCCCGAAATGTCCATTCACCTGCTCACATGACGATCTGATGGAGGCAACAGACGCCGCAGTCGACGTGGCTAAATACTGGCAAAATATGATATGAATTCTCCAATCATTGACACGAAGAAGAAGAAGCAGGGTAGGCAGAGGGAACCCAATGTTAGAAGCTTTGCGTGTTGCCTCAACACCAGAGCGCAGAAATGCAAGGGTTAAGTTTAATAAATATTTCATTTTCTCGAGTGGGGATCGAACCCACAACCAGTCGAGTTTAGAGTCACACTCTGTGCCCCTGCGCCACCACTGGCCTCATATAATCATTTGATATGGTAATAACGGTAACAAATGCTCGTTCAATGAGCGTGTGTTTACGCCTGGGCTTTGTGTTTAAAAGTAATATAGCAGGTGTAAGTACTTTTATGTGGTCATTTTAGTGTCGTAATTGAAGATTTTTTTATGTCGAGTATAAAATACTATAGTTGAATGTTATTTATTGTACAATTATATTTGTAATTTTAAAATTAGTTTTCTAAGTTTAGAAAAAAGATAATAATATACGAGTATTTGTTAAAATATGTTTTTGAAATATGCTTGTCGATACAGATTTGATAGATCGCTTCTGTATGAAATAATAAGCTCGTGCTCGCTCGTAATGTAAATGAAAAAAAAACCGATCAAGTGTGAGTCGGATTCATCCACCGACGGTTCTATACCAATTTCAAGTCTGTGGGGATAAAAAAAGGCACAAATTATAAATGTTGACAAATTTAAGTGTGCGGGCAAATCATTGTATACTAGCGGCCCGCTCGCGGTTTCACCCGCGTGAACTATGTTATTATTAATTTCTGTCTCCATGACTACGTCCTAGTGACGTCTATGCAAAATTTGACACTCCTAGCATTTGTAGTAACGAAGTTTCATACAAACTTTCGACCCCAAAAACAACCCCTTAGAAATCGAATATTGCAAATTCCCGTCTTAGCGAGCACCTACGTCCTATAAGTAACTCCTATGCAAAATTTGAGATTCCTAGCACATGTAGTTTCGGAGATTCCGTGATGAGTGTGTGACCTTCCGATTTTATATATATAGATGAACGAAATACAAATATAAGGTTGTAGTTACATTATGAAATTTACATTATCAGATTTTTTCCTTTATATGTATTGTAAGTTTATACTTCTAGTGGTGGTGGAGGGATCCCATAGGTTGAGATAATGGGAATAATATTTGTGGATAGAAAATTTCATACAAAATGCAGAAAAAATTATGCTAAATACTTATCTAGTTATCTATATCTTTTGAGTGTGTTGACGGTTGATTTTTTTTACACTCCAAGGGACCATAGAGCCGAATATTTGATATTAATTTCTGCTTAATATAAATGGTCTTGATTAACAAACAAACGGACAACAAAGAGATCCTATTAAGATCTCGACTTTTTCTTTTAAAATATGGAACCCTAAAAGTAAAAACCTTATATATTTAATACATATATATTTAATATATTATTTCTGATTTTTTTATTAATATATAAATAAACCACGTATAAATACACTAAAAGTGTTAATACGTAGCGTATAACATTTATAATAGAGATGCACCCCATTCTCCCCGATCCTAGATCCTATCGCGACAGAGCCGCGGTGTGCGCGCACTCACTGATCATCTGTTAACCGCTAATGCTACTAATACTGCCTTTGTTCCCTAACTATGAAATTTATATGTTATTTTATTATAGTATGTAATAAACTATGGCGAAAATAACAAAAAATAAATAAAATGCTTTTAAAATGAAACAAGCATAAGCTTAAAATTCAAATTCAAGTAAATATTTGTAAATTTCTCAAGAAATTATTATGTTTATATTCTATGTTCTTTCTGTCTAAAAAATACTTACAGCATAATAACGAAACACTAACAAAAAAGGTCCGATAGAGTCTTTGAAATATAAAATAAGCGACATAAGTGTAAGTTTAAATCTGATTGTATCCTTCTATTGATCGTGACCGAATCTCTCCGGCTACTTTTCCACCCTCCGTCGAGTAAATCGCATTTACAACGTTTCAACCTCGCTAACATGTTAAAACAGAACTAATGGACATTCGCTCCAGTCAGAGCCCGCAGGAGACGAATAATACAAGTAAAATGGTCCCATCTCTACGCTTCATTAATTTTATAGCCCCGAGGCGGAGTCGGTGCGCCTCTGGCGAAAACAAGCGTTATTGTGTCGATAGTGACTTAAATAAACATATTATACTATATTATTCTTTGTCTTTTCTATAACTAAAGGGTTGAGACCGTCGTGGCGTAGAGGCACAATGGTGTACCTGCAGCGCGATGATTCTGGGTTCGATTCCGACTCGGAGAACGAATTATTACTTATTAATATTTTCATTTTTTCGCTTGAGCACCAAGGTAAAAGCCCATCGTTGTCGTAGCTTTAAAATTTCGTCGGAACGTTAGGAACGGAGTGTCTTAACACTAGGTTCCCTCTGCGTATCCCGCTGTGTGCGGGATACAGCGTGAAGCTGATTTATTCATTTTCCACAACTGTCAACGTTTGACGCCTAATCCTTTGAGTACGGGAGTAGAGTATACAGTAGCTGGCGACAACAATGCCGGGAACGCTAATGTAATCGAGATATTAGCGCGACCGTAGCGGAATAATTTTGATATGGCTTTTTTGTTTGAGAATCGCACAATAGGATTATTCTCCATTGATCATTGCTTATTATATGAGGAGCTGGAGGGTGCGCTACATGAAAACTAAATTTGGTTTATCGGCTATTATGGAAAGTAGGTGTTAATGTTGGAATTGTAATTTATGACGTGTTCGTGACTCTTGAGTTTTAATGGATGTTTATAGGATATATTAAATATTTAATAGATCGTTAGTATTATTATTTTAATAATAATAATTTTTGTTACTTTTTTCATGGTTAAATAAAACATATTTTCTAAAAATAAAGATTAAATATTAAAATATATTTTTTTTATCTTATAATATGTCTATGCTGAAACCAAAGCATTCCATTACCCTAACCTAAAT
The DNA here is from genome assembly GCF_056956725.1 of Heliconius melpomene rosina. NCBI lineage: Eukaryota > Metazoa > Arthropoda > Insecta > Lepidoptera > Nymphalidae > Heliconius > Heliconius melpomene. Next base: position 8,037,267 of record NC_140399.1, read on the forward strand.
TAATAAATCTGACATAGCAAAGACAAAAAACTTTTTACAAAGACAAACAAAATATATATCAAACAAACAAAAGGTAAGGAGGGCAAGTGGATATAATCTAGCCTCCTCTTAACCTCTCAAGCCGCGGCCACAATGCCCTCAACTACTAATGTTTACTCAACTCGGAGCGACAAAGGGCCGGAGGTATTGTTTGGAAGAAGCTTTATTTCTCGACCCTCGCGCCGCTTGCTCTCACAATAGGTTACCCAACTTAAAAATATATCTCACTTAACGTTAGACAAGTGTGAATGTTGGAACGTCTATTGCGGATGGAAAGCAATAACGTATTAAACAATTGGAAAAATAGTATTCCAAAAGAAATTCCAAATTTTCATTTATTATGCTATTACATATTTAATTCACAAAGAAACGTTTATCCCTTTACCTATTTTTTTAATTAATAATGAAGAATGCTTGTAAACTTGTAAAGGTAATATGAAATATAATCCCAATAATGTACCTACTTAGAATTATTTACAGACAGTTCTCTGTAGTATTGTTGTTTAATTATATTCGTGGTATATATCACTAAGGAATTTACATAAATAGAACAAATATTATTTATTCTAAACAAAGCTTATAAAAATCAAATCATATAAAAAGGTTAAGTGAACATTGTAAAATAAAAGCACATCATATCCATACAAAGCTAGCATAGGGCGGGCGGGGAGCTCGAGAGTTGAAAATTATCCTTTTCACGAACGACTTTAAGTATAATAGAAAAAGCACTTAAGCCATTTTCTCCGCCTTTAAGTGGCGTAAGCACGGACATTTGCCGCGGCTTCGTGAGCTAGAAAATCACCCATTAGAGTCCAGGAGGCTAATAGGAGCAGACTCCGCCAGTTCCTGGCTCTGGCGGGCGAGGACCGGGCGAGGGCCGGGCGGGTCGCGTGGGGAGCACCACTACGCTCCACGCTAATGTGGCCATTGGGCGGCGCTAACAGCAATTACGGTACATGCGAGCAAATGGATTGTGCATTACCGACGACATGGATTGATTTATTGGCGACGGCGAAACACTCCGATCATACATTTAAATCGACCAGCTGATACGATATAGCCATTACCTACAGAAATGGACATCGATAGGGTTTCATTATTTAATGCGTTCAGTAGCTCGACCTCAAGTCGATTACCTGCCGCTCGCGTTCAGATCCACAGCCGTGCAAAATTACTTGTGGCATGTTTTTTGTTTTTTATCTGTAGATATATATTGAGATAACTATATGGAGATTTGTAATCGGATGCAAATATTGTAATCGATATTAGATACATCATTCGATATTATTTTAAAACTGATTCAATATTTTTTTTAAGAGGTCAATTTATCATCGCGATAGGATAAATTATTTATGCATTTGTTTATATCATAATATTTTTTTTTTCGATATATTTTTTTGATGAATCGTTACGACAGCTAATCTAATTGAACGATGAGATTTAATAATTAATATGTGTGTGCTTATTCTAAAATATTTTGTTTGTTTTAATGTAAAAAAATAATAATAAAAAGAAAATAAATATTTAAAAAATGTTGATATTAATAATAATATGTTTTACACATATTCTTCACGTAAAACATCACATCTGTTAGCGGCCGCGAGTCTATGTACTGGCTATGAATAATAAATGTGCTGAGCTGCCCGATTGGGGAAATTGAATTTTATAGTTCGCAACACATTCGAGGACAGATGTCACAAAATGGCGGCGCGAGGAGCTGCGAGGCATAATCGAAATGTCAAATAGAAATCAAAATTGGGTCGAGTGTAGTGTTAATAATTAAATAATGGACGCGACTTTCACGTTACACATGCTACGAGTGAGGGGAAGGAAGGTGTGAGTCGCTTTGTGATTAACAGAGTTAGTTCTGTTTGGACGGACAATTATCAGTCCATTAACGAGAGCATACAATAACCGTAGCATTAATTATTGAACACTTTTCAAAATGTCACCTCAAAACCAATATGTGTTATTGGTTCTTCGGACACGCGATAGCTTTATCGTTACATTTAATATCAATTAATTTTGAGTGAAATCGACTAAAGTCATTTAAAGTTTCATTTTGGTCTAGATCAATACGACTATTGATATAATTGTATTTAAAAAAAACAACTTCACGCGAACCTAGTGTTTAGACACTCCGTTCCCCATTTTACGCCGAATTTCGAGGCATTGCATGTTAAGTGGCGTAACGCAACGTAGAGCTTTTGCCTTGGTGCCTGAACAAAGATAAGAAAATATTAATAAATAATAATTCATTCCCTCGATGAGGTATCGAACCCACAATGACATAAATTATAAACTATACAAGAATAATAAAAAATAGATAAATAACTAAACACTTAACAGTTCAAGCATATCTTGTTACGGTAATAATTCAATTTGCGACAGATATAATATATATTGTTCTTAATTGATTACCCCTCATCGGCCATCTCCCTCGGCGCTACTAAGTTAGATAAATTCGCGTTATCCGTTTACATCATTAAATTTTATTAGCAACACAATGACGATGCCAATGGGCAAGTATGGAAAGGGATTTCCAGTTGGAATCTACCCTTAGCAATTTGTGTTTCCTTTAGCTGGAATTAAGCAGGCTATTAAGTAGGATTCGAGACGTATGACGAATTGAAGCCGGACACAATGGATAGACGTGGAAATCAGATTTGGGATGAAAAATATTATTCTGTGCAACATTAATAATGATTAAATTGTTATGGACAGGATAGGTGTTGTTAATGATGTTCGATTTAAGTAAAATCACAATGTAGAGCTTCACCGCTCTGAAAACGAGGCAAAGTTCAGTGCTCCGCCACTTAATACGCAATGTCTCCAGAATTTGGGGAAAAGTGGGGAATTCAACTTTCTTAATGGGAATGAAGTGTCTTTACACTATGTTTCCAGCATCCCTCTGTCTACCCTGCTATATGCCCGGGATACAATGTGAAGATAAAATAATGTATTCTTTTTGTTCTTCATTAATTCTGCTAAATATGATAAGCTACTATAAGAGTTCTTTGGCTTGCAATTATCCAGGAGAATGCTTCCAGCGTGTTGAGAGGAAAACACCATCACGCTCTGGTGCGACACCAAAATATTAATTTTAGTAGGAAGAAATGAATCCCAAATAAAAAAAAACTAAACCCAAGCTTCTACACCTATATTTATAAGAATCAGACTATTGTAATCAATTTACCGCCATTATTCGATTAATAGAATACAATCTCAACCGCCGCGTAGATTGCGTGGGCTAATAGACAGATGGCGTGCGCGGCCATTATTAGTGTAGTCATAATCTGTCATAAATGTCAAGTGAGGCGACGCGACGTGACTATTATTTAGATTATTATTATTGTCATTGTCATACCACATTCTATCCTAAACAAGTGGTCCAGTCTTTTCTTTGTTATGGAAACGGTCACGCAATCACAGCTCTTTACGAATTATGTATGATACGAGACGGTTGTGTTCTACCCACATTTGTTATAATTGACTTATTATACCTACATGTAGAAAACCTTTATAATGTTAGAACATTGTGAATGAATTGAATCAATTTATTATGTAGGTATCTACGTATGTACATACGTAGAATACATTGTAAGAGAAGAAAATTTTAGTTTTTAAATTTCCGATTAAATGACAAACTTCATAATTGTAGGTTGCATTCTAATCAGTAATGACTTGTGATTGGCATATTCATATTAAATAAAAAAATATATTATAAGTATATTTAAAGATATGGAATATATAATAAGAACCTTAACTTCTGAGAGACTGAGACTAACTCAAAGTTCGCTGAGGAGTCGAGTATATGCATAGTGCATATGCACCTGAATGAGAGTCCCAAAAAAAAGCAATCGTCGTCCACTGCTTAATGTAAGCCTCTTTCATAGAGCGCCAACCAGCTCATGCCAGCCGCCTACCTTAATTCGTCTGTCCATCATGGTGCATGGCGTCCTATGATAAAGGCGGTTTCCCGAAACCTGTCGGCTCCGGCTGTCGGTACGTCTGGATAAGTATCCCAATTCCACCTCAGCACGCTGTGTCTACGCGCAAAGTAACTGGCTCAAAAATATTAGTAATAAAAAAGAATGTACACATAAAATACTTATATTTATTTCCTTGTAAAACTACGTAAGTGCAAACGTTGTTTATTTTATTAATAAGGTAGGTACATAGTATGAAAGTTATTAAAAGAAATAGGACATATCTAATGATAGCTAGCAACAGAATATTATTAGTACTAATAGTTAAAAATTGATTTATTCTCTAAGTATTGGAATTCCATCCAGTTTAGTAATCTGTTGCAAGCGGTTGGAGACTTGCGTGCGCCAGGTTTCGATATCAGGCTGATTGTCACATAATGGGTTGCCAGTAAATACCAAGTCTCTCAAGGCAGGACAATCCTTTTTAAAATATTTAATTATTTGATAATTTATAGATTTTTTTAAGTGTTTTATTCTAATAAATAACTAGCAAGTTAATATTATAATACCTGAAGCCTGTTAAATTCAACCCACTCCTTCACCAATCCGTTCGACAAATAGAATACGCGTAGGTTTTTCAGAGTTCCTACGCCTTTGAGTTTATCGATGGGATTGTAACTAATCCACAGTTCTTCTAACGTATCAGCAACAGTTTCCTAAAATTTACATTAAAAAAAACAAACAATCAAAGGAAAGAATAATGAATTTAAATTTTACTAGGAGAACTATTAAATTAATTTAGCTTTTACATTTATCTAATAGGACTACTTATATTTACTAAAATTGCAAAATATAAATCTAGAGGATTAACGTGAGTGTTAGGTTTTGTGTGACCATAAAATATAAGATAAAGTGTAAGTAAGGTAAAGAAAAGAAAAGGAAACGAAAAAAAATATAACTTACTATGCCGGCTAACGATTTAATGTAGTTTCTGCCCAACGACAATATTTTCAAGTTTCGCATTCCTGCGATACCAACTATTTTGTCAATCATATTTGAAGACAAGCTTAGTTTCCTATTAAATAATTATAGGTTTATTTAATATTGACTTTACTATCTACTTATAATGACTAAAATAAAAAAAAAACTTAACAAATTTATATTTAATTCCCATAAAGTAATAAGTAAGCATAAATTAAGATAGGACTGTTTAAATTAATAAATAAAATGTATTTACCTGGGAAACTATAGCAGAAATAATTGTTTTTATGTTCAAATTAAGTTAAAATGTTGCTTACTCGCAGCTAACCAGTGTTGATAAAGCACCATCCATCTTTTCAATGGGCGGCCATTGAAATTGTAATTCTATAACAGTAGCCTCAGCAGCTGATTCCCCTTTACTTTTTTCCCAACGAGCGATTGCTTCTTTACAGGTTGTGGGTTTTAACGCCATGTCTAATATTATCAAAAATATATTTAGTTTTTGGGTAAAGGAACCGAAACAATAGATTAATTTGCATCGTCTCTTAAATCAAACATTTTGTTTATAACATGCTCGATGATACATGGACCACCATCTTTGTCAAAGCTCTATGATTTTGTTTGAGCTAATATTGTAAATCGTACAAAAACTATTTATTATAATTTGAATAAACATAAAATTTGGTATACCTTTAGTTTAAAATATTTATTTTTTGTCAATTTACAACTTACGTAACTTTAAATAATTGGACATGACATTAAACATTGTTTTTTTTATATGTGTCAATAAGTATAAAAAGCTTTTTTTTCATTTAAAGGGGGCGGCACGTAGGTGCGCAAACGTGCGACTGTAAACCAACAGGTTGTGGGATCGATGCCCACTCGTACAATTGACATATTTTCATATTCTAATATTCATTAATTTCATATTCATTAATGAAGTGTTAAAATAACTAAATAAATATCCTTCGCTCAGATAACGAGCTAAAGCGCTAGGTTGAATTCCGCCATTAAAGACGCAATGCCTCCAGAATTCGCGATGGAACGTGTGGAACTCAAGTGGCAAATGACGAATGGGAACGGACTTAACATTCGATATTCAGGTTCCTATATACAGATTTTTTTGGTATCTACTCACTAATATTTGGAATCAGGTCACAGGTATATTAAACACCTAACGAGTGTTCATATTATTTTATGCAAAACTTAATATTTTCCTCTTCAATCTTCAATTGTAAAATATAATATTTATAGTTTTATTTTTTTTTATTCAAAAACAATAAACATTTTTCAGGAAATCTGTAAATTGGTGTCAAAAGTCATAATGTTTCGTTTTACCTACAATCCTGAGTAGGGTCGACTCGGTTGGCCGGCGGTAATCTCGTCGCGTCCGCACCTCCCTTTCCTTTAGTCCAATATTTGCAGTAGGAATTTCAAGTGACCTGATTCTCCCGGGAAATCTTAGGTACCTTCATAACTAAAACAATTTATAATATTAGTGAGTTTTATTATAATTTGTACATATTAATTACTAGACTCAATAAATAAAAATTCTTAACTATTGGATACGTTTTTCTTCCATTTTTATGTAAATCCTTTTAATTTTGTATTCTTTTTTTCCCTAGCCTACACCATCCCCTTGTTGGGCAAAGGCCTCTCTCCACTTCTTCCATTCTGGTCTATTTAGGGCTATTGAGCACCAGTCAGGCCTACAATGGTCCAGCTCGTCCCACCATCTCCGTTTTGGTCTGCCGATTCTCCTTTTAGAGCTTGGAATCCATCTGGTAGATGATGATTCGCCCAAGAAATGAATCGCCAAAGAATTTTGTATGATATCTCTTAATATAAACACGACTTATATGTTACCGACATAGACTATCAAATAGATAATTCGATACGTACAGATTCTGTTAAAATTTCTGCACTTATAATAAAATCGTAAGTGATTGTCTGAACATAGAAGATATATCAGAAAAACTATTACTGGGGCCATTTATAAATACAATAGCCAAACCCAAAACATATAATAAATAATAAAACAATTCTCAGTGATTTAAAATGATATTATACCTAATCTTGAAAAATAATGTCGGTCTATAGTACCTACAACGCAGCGGGTCGACCCGGTTGGTCGGCGGTAATCACGTCGCGCCCTTACATCTCCTTCCCTTGATTCAACGTTTGCTCACAGAATTTCAATGTAACAAATCCGAAAGGAGTTACTGAGAGTGAGAATAATTTCTCCATATTTTCTTTAAGCTTTAAGAGAAATATTTTTGTTTGATTGCTCGATTTTTATTTTGTTATTTTTATATTAATTTTAAAATAGTTAGTTTTTTATATAGCTAGTATCATGATTTTATATTTAAGTGTTTTATTTTCTTTGTAACTTGCACAAAATTTTGAATTAATTCCTTCATAAAATAAACATCGGGGGATTCTTTAGTGACACTTAATAGACAATTGTCTTAAAAAAGCTACAAAATTTAAATATATCATGTAAAAGTCATGAGAAGAAATAAGAATAGATAAGTATTGGTTTAAGTGAAAGTAATTCCCCAAAAATTAAACAAAAGATACAATAATTTATACGTTTCCTTATACTTATGTCATAAACGATAGTATTCTTTACAGTAATTTTCCACGGCAACGAATTACTCTTTGTAATCTACTTATGTTATAGAAGGCACACGCGACGCGGATGCAGTTTCAGTGGAGCACGTGCCGGCGCGTGTTCACAAAACATTGCTTTATGACGCCTATAGGGTGGAATAAATATTTGTAATCCGAAAAGCCATGTTTATATTATGAAAGCCCCTTATTCGTTATGAATAGTATCATTTACGAAATACAGTGCATATTTATTTATTTGGTAACGTATCTAAGTAATGCAAACGGAAAATGGATGTCCGATTGAGTTTCTTTTTCGTGTCCGTAGGCATTTATATCGATAATGTATTCACGAAATTCATTGGGAAAATTACAAAGAATTAATTCATTGATAATTCTTGAATAAATCTTTATTCTTTAAACAACATTTCTTGGCAATAAGAAGGAATCATATATAACTATCTAGCTGGAAAGACAAAACTACATCTAAACATAATGATTATTTAATATATATCAAAATATTTTAATTTAGTTATAAAATAATAAAGAATGTAGCTGTAAAGAATTAGCAATAAAATGGTCAGTTTTTTTAAATATTTTTTACTTTAAACTGGAGTTTTACCTTCTAATTTCTTGTTCAATATTTTTATATAAATTGTTGTTTATTTTTATCTAATTCTATTGCTTAAATCAAAAACAGGACTGATATTGGTATTGATTGATACAGACACAGTGTATTTTGCAGTGTAGGCAAAGGGAATTTTTAGTCTTGTACTTGTCGAAATTGGGGGACAGAGTGCATGCAGTTCTCGAATTTCCGTTGAATATTCTAGATATTACTTATTTAGTGGTATGACTTAAGCCGCGCTTTATTTTATTACCAAAGCAAAAAAAAATATATAATAGTTCCATTAACTCCAGTGGGAATCGAACCCACAACCATTACGTTTACATTCACACGTTTATACCACTGCGCCATGACGGTCTATTAGATAATGAGTTTCAATAAAGTTTTAACGTTAGTACCATACCAAATTGCTATCATACAATTATGTACGTTTTATTTTGATAATTATCGTGTAAATAGTTATAATCTAAATAAACATAGTTAGAATATGCTAGTACTAGTATCCGAACATAGCCTTCAATGTCAAAACATGTCAACAACAAACAAATGTCACAACGTGCAAATAACCTCAAAGTGGATGTTTAAAACTATACTGTTTGTGTGATACTTTGGCAAAATGGAAGATTTACAATTAAATATATCGGTTTTAAGAAAGGTAAGTGTACTTTTTCACCCATTTTGAAACTCATTTCTTGTTTTCTTAATGTTTTTTTTTTTTAACACTAGCCACAATTTAAGGGAAGCAAAAAACAAAATATTCAAAAACAACCAAATGAATACAAATTTAAATCAAAGCCAGACTTTGGGGGAACAATACTTGCGAGAAAAAGGCCACAAAATGTAGGTCCAATGAAATTTCCGCAAAGGAATTCAGGTGAACCACAGAACAAATTGCCAAAACTTTCAAATGCTGTAAATAATAAACAAGAAGATGTTCTACAATCAAGGCTACGTGACCTTAGTGAAAATAAGGGTAAATTCCAAGGCAAAAATTACCAAGAAATAAGTGACGACTTACAAGTTAAACAAAAACCGAGGAATGGACCATGGATATCATCATTATTTAAAAATAATCCAGACGTACCTAAAATAGGACAAAAAGCTGTAAAACCTGTTATGGAAAAAGTTTTTGCTGGCAAAAATTTTGCTGATTTAAACATTCATCCTCATAGTATAGCTAACTTAAAACAAAACATGAATTTGACGGAATTGATGACAGTGCAGCAAAAAGCAGTTCCAATTATTTTAGAAGGCAGGGATGTTCTAATTAGGTGAATATAATTTTTTTATAAATTTCAAAGTCTTCTCCAAGGATAGTAAAATATTATTAGGAAACATAAAATTTTGCCGCAGCGAGATTCCAATCCACACATCTTGCAAATTGTTCAAGTACTCTGACATCTCTGACATTCTCATCAAGCAGGTTTAAGTGCTTATTGTTACAACTTGTTTATGTTGCCTTAGTAGCATCTCAGTTGGAAATTTTTTACAAAGCTCTACTACACAAAGATTACTGCTAAGAATGATTATTTCACAGGAATTATTAAATATTTTTTAATATTTCCAGTGTAATTCTAGACTAAGTTCCATACAAAGTATATTTATATTTATTAGTTTATTTATTTAATAATGATGATCAAATATGCTACATTTATAAAATAATAAAAAGTCAAAAGAAATTTAATATATTTAAACAAAGCAATAAATATCTATTTATTTTTAAAGTGCTATTTTACACACAGTCAAATATATTATAGTAAAAATCTAAATATGTTTGGATAGTTTCCAGAGGCAAGGTTTTGTGTCCTGCTACATTGAAATAATTATAAATTTTCATTTAAATATTTTTTTAATTAGTTAATATTTTTTCTTATATATTAGGTCACAGACAGGTTCAGGCAAAACTTTAGCTTATGCCTTGCCGATAATAGAAGGTTTGCAAGCAATTAGACCAAAAATTAATAGACATGATGGTATAAGAGTTGTTGTTGTGGTTCCAACACGAGAATTGGCTGTTCAAACTTATGAATTATTTGTTAAACTTACAAAGGTATATTGTCATTATTTTTCTTAGTATTAGATAAACATATACTTGGGGGAGACTAGGAATTTGGTGGGAAGCAGGAATGGGAAATGTTTTAAAGAACACACAATTTTTTTTTGAGAATGGAGTGCCTCAACACAAGTTTCTAAGGTTCCCTCTGCTTAGCATGAAATTAAAATAGAAAAGTTGACTAACCAGGAAACCTACACACTGTTTTTCACACTTTTTGTCTTGTTGCTAGACCAAGAGAATTAACACTAAACTCTCCTGAGTAAAAATTGAACCCACAGCTCTTGCATTTACCTACAGGCCCGTGTAGCACATTGATAGTAACTTCAATGTGCCACAATGGCCTAAATAATGTTATCGATTTAATGTCAATCAGTCATGTAATACATAATTGTGTGTTTTATAACATCATAAGAAATATGCATATGAACCATTGTGTGGGTTTTTGATAAAAGTATTATATCTAAGTTAGATTACATTTTTCAGCCTTTTATTTGGATTGTGCCTGGTTTACTAAGTGGAGGACAAAAACGGAAAGCAGAGAAGGCAAGATTACGAAAGGGTCTTAGTATTTTAGTTGGGACTCCAGGAAGAATAAATGATCATTTAAGACATACACACTCTTTAAATTTTGCCAAAATAGGGTAAGCTGATTTGTATATTTATTAATTTGTATTTTTATTATTGTGTTGAGATTCATTTAAATTAAAATGATCTTAGATAATCAAAATAATTTTATATGCAGTATAAATGGGCAGAAAGTATAGTGTCTTAACGGTAAGATCATTCTAACAGTCCTGCAAAATGCAGTTGACGTGGTAGTGAGAGAAGTAAAGCTTACTAAAATATCTTGGCCTGTTTAGAAATATTATTAATTCATTTCTACTTTCGTACTGAAGGCGGCATTAGTAGTTTACATACCAGTCATGGCCTAGAGCTGTGAATCTATGGAAGACTAAGCAGTTTATTCTCATTTGCTTGTAGATGTCTTATATTAGATGAAGCAGATAGACTGTTGGACATGGGCTATGAGAAAGATGTAGCGGCCATTGTAAAATCGATTGAAGATCATAAAAAAAATGCAACTTATGATCCCCTAGCCCTCGTTAAACAAACTATTAATAAAAAACCAGTGGAAAGTGATTCACAAGAAACCCAAAATAGTGAAACTAAAACTGAAGAGTCTAGTCCAGAACATCCTCTAACTCAAATATTTCTGTCTAAAGACAGGCAAACCATCTTATTATCAGCAACTTTAACTAAGGTATTTATTATTGTATCCAAATTATTTTCAAACAAACTTGAGGTTAAAAAGTATTTCTAATTTTCGCTAAAAGTGCAAGGTTTTTGGCAATCCGCATGCAATATTATAGAAAAACAAATATTTGGATATTAATTAAATATTTTTTTTAAGTATGCATAATAAACATACATCTTTTTTCTTTATATCTTTAGGCCGTCGAAAATTTAGCAGGAATAACTATGCGTGATCCTGTCTTTGTAGATACATCTGATGGCAAAGCACTTGTCGCAGATTCGTTAAAACCTGTTAACCGACAGACAGATAAAAAAGTAAACGAAGATGTGAATGATGATGATGTGATGAAATCACAAAGTGAGCAAGTGGAAAAAGAAGTTGACAAATCTGAGATAAAAAAAGATGTGGAAGCTACTACAAATAATGTAGCAAATCATAGAGGAGGTGTGTATATATGTTTGGTAAACTATTTTTTTTAAAAACGGAATAAGTTATATTAATGTATGTAAATAAATATAAATCTAATACTATGTCTAGTTATGTCGGACAATTATAGGTTAATTTTTATAGGTTAAATGTATTAATGATATAATGTTGAATGTATATTGTCAATTAGCTTGAATAATGCGTAAATGATAAAAGAAACCTATAGAATAAAACGTAATAACTTTTGTGTGGAAAAAAATTAAAGTGTACCAAAATATTTTTAGGACTAAAACCATTCAACGGTTTGAATCATCCAGATTTATTTGACAAAAATAATGACGATACAAAAAGTAAAGCTATATCTAACAAGAAAAATGATGATAGTGACAGTGATTCAGATTACGAATATTTCAAAGTCCAAAAACAGTTAGAGGCTGAGAAACCTAAAGAAGATAAAAAGGATGAAGTAAAAGAAAAAGCAAATGAAGATGTTCCTACAAACGAGAATATATTCGCAGAAGCTCTAAAGACGGCGATTGTTGAAGACGAACTAGTTTTACCTGCAACTGTCAATCAAACTTTTCTAATAGTACCAATGAAACTTAGACTCGTAACATTATGTTCGCTTATCGTCGAACATTGTATTTTAAACAAGAAAGGTGGTAAAATGATTGTTTTCATGGCAACCTTAGAAATGGTGGACTATCATTCAGAATTAATAGAAACAGTGCTAACTGGCAAAGATATAAAAGTGAAAAAGAAAAACGATAATTCTAAAGTCAATAAAAAAGAAGACTCTGATTCGGAATATGAAATGGATTACGAAGCGCCATCTGAAGGTGGGTTGATACCGCAGGAGTTAGACTTCTTTAGTCTGCACGGTTCAATGCCTCACGAAAACAGGATAGAAGTTTTCAAGCAATTCCGAAGTGCTAAAAGAGGTTTACTTATATGTACGGTAAGTTTTTATGAATATCTTATTTTGTTGTATAGTTAATATTTAGTACAGTGCTATCTCTAATCATACTGTTGGTTTAATCAAATTTCATTTCATCAAGTCAAAGAAACCTAAAAATCTATATTTATTGTCTTTATTAGCTTCACGCTATACCCCGTATATAGCAGCATAGCAGTGGGTAAGTAGAGGGAACCTGGAATATAATGTTAAGACTTTATGATGCCATTAAGACACTTGTGTTTCCCTTTGCGCCACTGCCTGTTGAATGGCGGAGTTTACCGCCGCGTTTTGCCTCGTTACCAGAGCGAGCAAAATACAAAAATTAAATATTTCTTTTTTATTTGTTTTACCTCTTTATATTAAATCAATGTAGTTTTAATAACACCGAGATCAAGTTATACTGAAGGCGTTAACTCATTTTTTTTGTCATCGTTCTGTAAAGGATGTAGCAGCTAGAGGGTTGGACGTGCCCCGCGTGGACCTCGTTTTGCAATATTGTGCCCCGGCGTCAGCTACGGATTATGTACACAGGTAAGACTTCATATAGTATATAGACTTGCCTCAAATTAATCTGTTTATTTTTAGTAATTATTTAAGAAGAGGGTACTCTGTCCCTGAAGAAATGCAATCACTATGTGGCTGCCTGTGAGGAAGTCGACTACTGAGCTAAAGAAAGATTAGCACTATTAAAATTATAATTTAAGTAAATTAATTTAATATGTTTTTTTAATTCGTTATTATTCTATTTTTATTTATATGTGAAATCTTGTTGTATCATGATATAATATTCAAATGAACTGTCGCTTAAATAACAATTATATGCTAATGCGTAATAAATTAACTCTGTGTTTCAAGCTATTTAAAACTACTTAATTTATAATATAATTTAAGAAAATATTTATTGCTAATACAAAATCATGTATTTTTTTGTATAGCTAAATTCCTAATTTAAATAAATCTAATCTTTCATTCATTTTTTATTGTAAAATAAAAAGATAAAGACATACAAGTAAACTTCCTTGGAATATAACGTTATTTACATAATTACGGCTTTGTAAATGTATTATTTCTTATTTAAAAAAAAACTGGCGTATTTTAAAATATAAATTGTAATTTTTTTATCTTAGGGTGGGAAGAACGGGTCGCGCGGCTCAAGTCGGAGCCGCCATATTGTTTCTTCTTCCGAGTGAAGCTGAATTTGTAAGGCATCTAGAGCAAAAGCGTATTAGGTGAGAAAGTTGACAGATTTTTTTTTAAATCTGACATTTTATTTTTATTATCTCCTGCAGGTAAATTTTATGTTAATAAAATAGATGTGGCGTTGTGTTCCGTCATTTTTTACACGATATTCGTAAAAGCACAGGAAAGTAGGGTAAGCCGGAGAACAGAGCAATCGTTTTATTTATAAATGTGAAAACATAGAATACTATTGGGACAGTAATTTAATTTACTTAAGGTATTGCAGCAAATATAAATAAGAAATATGGGGATGGGGTTAATGATTTGATTCCCATTCGTGGGACTGATGTTATATTTAAATTATTTTCTTTTCCCTGCTCTGGTATACAAAGCGTTGAGCTCCGCGTCTCAACACGTTATGTCATTAAAAGTGGTGGTCGGAATGTCTGTTTTACAAATTTCCCTGTTTACGGTTTTGTGTGGGAAAATATTGTATTGTATTTTACTTTATAGAATATATAGTTATCATTAAGTTGTTATTGTTTCACAGGTGTTGTTAACAAATTTAAATACTTTTTTTAAATAGTGTGTAGAATAATGTCATCAAATGTGTGAATTTATATATGTTAATATTTATATAAATATATATTTTATTTATAAAAATAATAATAATTAATAATATATTATAGAAGGTTGTACTGGATTATTATTTCCCTTTTTTCAACTAGTCTTTTGTCTATCAATGTTTGTATGTCAGAGATTCCTTGAAGCAATATAATCAAAAAGAATGTCAAGTAATGTAGAGTTCTTTGAAAAGTAGTAATTACTTCATAGATGAAACTTTCTCTCATCATGCCGTGGAGTCTTATAATTAAAACAACATTGTGCTCATAGTAAGCAGCAAAAAAATTACTCTGTTAATTAACTGTAATTTCAATAAAACAGGCTACGTCAATCTGACGAATCAAAAGTGCTGATCGCACTGCAGTCCATAGCGCCGGCCGCGCCCTCCCCGCAGCGCGCCGCCATCGCCCTGCAGACGCGCCTGGAGCACACCGCGCACGGGTCCCGGGAGTGGCTCGCGAGGGCCAGCAGAGGTAAAGCATGAACGTATGTTTATCTGGAGATATTTTCCAGGGGGGGGGGGGGGGGGACTTAGTTTTGAACGGATGATCTTTTTATGTTAACGATTGTTTTTTGTTGTGTAAATAAAAACTCTGGAGTGGGCTCCAGATAGTCGATAGATGACTTAAAGTATGGTCGACGAATCGTAGCTACTCTGAAGTTTTGTTTTGTAGTTATTTGCACAATCGTTACAATTTGATGACGGTACAATATTGTCATAGTAAGGACCTTGCAGTTGATACCCTTGTCACGAAAACCATGAAGCCAAAAAATTTTAAGAAAATCTGAAAAACTCGCTCAAAAGGATCGACTCTTTCAGTTTCTCAAACCACTTTGTAATTAGAGATAGAGATAAACATGATCCCATACTTAAGATACATAATTGTAAAATTTTAATTAGTGTATGTTTTGTAAGTAAACAAAATCATTTTTTTTTCAAACTACTTCGTACTTTTAGCTTACACATCATGGGTACGTTTCTATTCGGGGTATCCTCGCGATGTTCGTATGTGGCTCGACGCGCGTCAACTGCACTTGGGTCACGCGGCTAAAGCGTTCGCTCTGAGGGACACCCCCGCGGCGCTCGCTCACAGGGCTAAGTCCGATCCTAACTTGAAGAAGGAGAAACCTAGCAACCGACTCACTTTACAAGATGAGGAAGAGAAGAAAAGGCCTGGGTAAGTTGTTATACGAAGTGTATTCACAGTATGGTTGACGAGTTGTCGCCGCCCTGAAGCTGTGAGGCTTGACTTAATTTTTGTTTCTTCGCGAGTGCACAATGCGCAAATGCTTAGAAAACCTAACTTCACGACGGCCACAATTCTTCGACCTTATTGTAAATCACCTATTTTTATAAAGTTGCGAAAAAATTAGGGATATTTTTTATACACATATTAAATGTTATTACGAGTATTGACAAATATTTAATACTTAGTCGTGATATATAAAAAAATAAGGTAAAACTGAAAAATTAATTATATTATTTTATTTAGATTCCCGAAAGCGAAGATTTCGGTGTTTGGCAATAGAGTTGTGAACAAGCAGAGTTCCATGCACACCGCCAGCGAGTTTGACAGTGGCTTGCCTCCGGTCGATACTTTCACTAGGAAAAAGAAAAAGAACAAATAGACGATTGTATACATAGCAAATAAATATCTGTTGTCAAATCAAATATAATGATGAACATACTTAGATAACTAATTAAGATAAATTATATTTTATATAATTATTATTGTACTTTTATTTCAACTTTTCTTATATTTAAAAACAAGCCTTTAAATGATTTAGAACTTTTAAATGATGCTGTGGCTACAATTCTCATCAATAATATAATATGTGGGTTCTACGATTTTGGCATGCGAATATTAATGAACTGCATCATATGTAAATGTCTGGTCGTAATTAATATAAAACTATGACACAAAGTCATTTCAATAATAAGTAACATCATAAAATATTACAATTCAATTTTTAAGTTTCCAATCTTCATGTCTTCTATATAAAACTAATAATTTTACAATCAAATTAAATTGGCTTCCTATGCACTAAAATAAACAAAACCCACGATCCTAATGTATCCTTACAAAGTATTCGTTTTTTCAGATACAATTTAATTATGCTGAGAATGTATGAAGTAGCTAATGAAACATGGACCATGTCCAAAAATTCTAACAGCGAGTCAAGATTAATGGCAGCGCATTCGATGGCTACCGTTTTCGTTACTGACTCACGAGTCACGAGTGACTCGAATGAAAAATGATTTTAAACCATTAAAGCGCCTCGTCCGGCCTTTTGATATTTAAATTTTTTTCAAGTGGCATCATTACGACGGAGTGATTTGCGAATTTCGCCCTCGACTCGCGGTTTTTTGTTAGTCTCTAAAGACTTTTTGTCGTTCCCATTTATGATGTTTTTATTGTTGTACAATGAAAAATTAAAACAGTATTGTTGGGCGCTTTTATGTCATAAACATTGGTGTTTTCAAGGATGATCTCTATTTGGTGACAATTTATAATATTTGAAAATTTCACGTCATCATGTTCAGAATATATTTTTTAAATAGTAATAATTTATTTTACAGTTTATTTTTTTATTATGTGTTTTTTCACTAATTTCTTCTTTGTTTCATTTCGTGTTTCTTAGTCAAGACTAATCTTAAAACACTCCGCCACCCATTTTCTGCCGTACTCTGAAAGCATTCTGTGTTGAATGGCGGATCTCAACGCCACATGTTACGTCGTCACCAGAGCTAGAGATATTTCACTTCCTCAAGTTGGAATCTGACCCACCAGTTCCACAACCTGTCGCGCTTACAGTCACACTCTTAGCACTACGACTGACCTAAAAAAAAGAACGATATATTTTTAATTAGTAGGAAATCGACATCGACGTATACCATTTTATATATTTCATTTGTTGTGAACAGTGCAGTTATGTAGCGTGGGTTCGAGCATCATTAAACAGCACATTTGCATGTCGGCCGGCGCCAAAGCTCGTGAAAATGCCTTTTCATTAGCATCAGCTCCACTGAAAAATTATTTTGCCTGATATCGCTTATGTAGGACGTTATATTTTGTATCATTTATATGATTTTGTTGATTTAAAAATTATTTTAATATTTTTCTGTATATTTATAGTGATTATTGCTTTTTTTTTATTATATGAATTAGGTATGTGTGTACGTATATTATAGGTACTTTTATAAACGAAATATTTTTTTATTTCTTTAATTTCATATAGAATCCCGCATGTAGCACCGGGAGCTCATTGTTAAGACACACCGCTACCCACTTATTGTGGAATTCTGGAGGCATTGCGTGTAAAATGGTGAAACTTAACGCCGCGTGTTCCCTCGACATCCCAACGAAGAAATGAAATTAATAAACATTTCCTCGAGTGGGAATCGAACCCACTTATTAACCTGTCACGTTATTAATATTTTAACTTACCTTATATTCAAACGTTATAAAAATATCACTCAAAAGAAGCTCTATTAAAGCATTAATTTTCTTTTCGACTTTAATACAGTAGAGACGGTCACTTGATTGATGTACGAGTACGAGCTAAATGTAATATTAGATAAATTATAGCGACGTAGAGGCTGTTACGGAGACGAACACTATACAAAGAGTGAATCAATTCAATGGTAAAATAATGGTTCATGGAATATTTTTATATTAATTACAAAATGTTATTATTTTAGTTATATTCATTTTTAATTATGTTTTTAATTACTGTAATTTTTACATACTGTTTCTAGATAAAACAACAATGAAATGGAATATTTGCTTATAATTCAATAAAGGGGTTCAATTTACTATTCTTTTTATTAATTTCCTATTGGATGGTCTTTAGAGTAAAATTTTCTGTTTATTCATTTATATATGATACAATATTTTTATGCTATATAACTCCAATTTATTAATAAAACTAGTAATATCCACAATAATCTCACACTATACGTTTAATAATTTCCCATACCTATCTCTAATAGAAACAGTTGGTCTCTACGTCAGGCGGTACATACAAAGACGCACCGTCATGAACCACCAAATTACGAGCACAAAGCGGCGTTGATACCGAATATTCCATATAAATATTGAGCTAATCGCCCTTTCAATGAAGCAGCCGCTTTTTATTAATAACCGATAGCTGAACAGCGAGTCATGCCACTGTGCGGTGCACACTGTATTGTGTGGAGGAACATGTTTTTTGTGAGTTACCCAACTCATTAAGAGTTCTCGAGTGTGCGTACAGCATACGGCGGGACGTAGGGCGTGTTCGTGTGGAACTACATAACTAATTTTGGATGAGTCCGAAATGTATTTTAAATGTGTGGAACCAATTTTTGTTTGCTTTTCCTATTGATTATTAATATTTTTTTCTAGATTAAACTATGTATGGCTACCGTTTTGTTTTTTCTTGGCAGTTGCTCTGGAGAATTGGAGAACTATAATTGGGTAAAATAGGTTGCTTAGTCAATAATAGGTTAGAGTCCAATTAATTTCTACATAAAAGGAAAAGGATCACTCTTATTTGGATGACGTAGTTGGCTTTACTTTTTGAATAACTAAAATTTATCTCATATAGGAATATTATACCTAAGACATTACAAGTTATTACGATTTTAGTTTCATAGAAATGCGATAGGCGTATGAAATGCAAGCACTTAAATAAATTTATTATCTGTCTGCCTGCACGTCCACCCATTTGCGGATTCCGTATTCTATAGAATATCTAATACTTAAAGACATAATATTTCATACATTACCTACATGTTTTCGATATTATATAGAAACTAGCGACCCGCTCGCGGTTTTACCCGCGTGAACTATGTTATTATTAATTTCTGTCTCCATGACTACGTCCTAGTGACGTCTATGCAAAATTTGAGACTCCTAGCATTTGTAGTAACGAAGTTTCATACAAACTTTCGACCCCAAAAACAACCCCTTAGCAGTCGAATATTGCAAATTCCCATCTTAGCGAGCACCCACGTCCTATAAGTAACTCCTAGGCAAAATTTGAGATTCCTAGCACTTGTAGTTTCTGAGATTTCGTGATGAGTGAGTGACCTTTCGATTTTATATATATACTAGCGGCCCGCTCGCGGTTTCACCCGCGTGAACTATGTTATTATTAATATCTGTCTCCATGACTACGTCCTAGTGACGTCTATGCAAAATTTTAGACTTCTAGCATTTGTAGTAACGAAGTTTCATATAAACTTTCGACCCCAAAAACAACCCCTTAAAAGTCGAATATTACAAATTCCCGTCTTAGCGAGCACCTACGTCCTATAAGTAACTCCTATTCAAAATTTTAGATTCCTAGCACATGTAGTTTCTGAGATTTCGTGATGAGTGAGTGACCTTTCGATTTTATATATATAGATAGATACCGAATTATAGAGATTGCCGGTAACATATACATTGGTGGTAAAATTAATTTAAATTATGGCAACATAAAAAAATATAAACACATTATAAAAGTCTCTAATAATTAAATCGAAAGGTACAATACAATAATTAAGTCACTTTTAAAAGTGAAGTGTCAGCTGTGAGATAGTAATTAGAAAGTGTTGTTTGAATTGAGAAGTGTGAGTTGTAATTCGTATTAATGACATTTTAGTGTCACTTACTTTCATTATACGTAACTGCATATATAATATAATATACTTTGCTTCGTTTATACTATTTATTATTCCATTTATCTAATTAAACATTCCCACACGTTTTATGAAACAATAACTTTTAATTTTAAAATGTTATGCATGCACCTATTACAGGTAGTTAGGTTAACAGTATAACAGCTCCGTGAGAAGTCGGTTAAAAGCTTACGGTCGCCATGATTTTAGTTAATAAAGGAATTATTTTAATATTTTTATTGCGTACGTTGCTTGTATCGTTTCTTTTTATGTTAGGTAATCTACTTAATATTAAAATATGATAAAAAATGTTGTTAAGATAAGCTAAATTAATAAACATGACGTTAATGTAAATTGGACGGATGGAGCGTTTTACTATAATTTAATCATCGATTCATGGAAATTAAGTTTAGTAATTTAAACAGAACATTAATTAATTATAGATAGCGTTAAGTATTTTTTAAATACTTTTAAGAATAGTGTTGGACTATATTATACATACATCTACTAACGAAAGTTACTTTGAGATATATATTTTGTGATGTTACTGGTTACTAAAAAAAAAACTCCTATATTATAATGATTATGTGGTAGATAGGCTGTAGTAAAAACCATTTCGTTCTCCGTATTCCGTTTATTTTAAAAGAATTCATGGTGGTTGAAACGGAGAAATAATATTTTTTAAACGAAGACGTATATTTATGTAGCTGGATTTGAACCCGCGTCTGTTAGAAACCGTCGAAGTTGCGTCGGAATTCTTCCGCTTGTAAAAACTTAAGTATTCAATGTTCTTAGCATCTCTGTAGATACATACATAATACAATGTAACACTTTATATATGATAATTTATGTACCGGTCTTTCTCGGTAACATGTATTAATGACAGGCATGTACAGCAATTATTATTGTATAGATTGGAAAAATATTTTAAATACGAATAGCTTTAACTTCATATGTAGTGTCCATGCTTAAAAAAGGTAATTACATTTTTTTTTCATAGATGAGAGGGTAGGCAGAGGGAGCTTATTGTTAACGAACTCCACCCCCCACTTTTCGCCGATTTCTAGAGGCATTGTGTTGAGTTGAGAACTCCTCTAGTCGACACTGAAGAAATGAAAATATCAAATAAAACGCTATATTATTATTATTTATTATTTTTTTTTATATAAGATATTTACAAAATATTAGTCTTTCGATTTAATTCTATAGACAATATTCATGGCAACAGTAGTAAAACGCAGTGTCATTGTTCGCGAGATGTTGCCATCAGATAATGTTTATTGTTCTAAAGCGGGAAACAGCCAGCATTCACTCCATTTAATATAATTGAGTGAATGAGTGAACGAGAATCGCTATCATTTATAATTATCGTAACACGGTAGATGGGAGACATTGTACGCTTTAGCAAAACATTGAAATTGTGCTAATTATCAAAGATAATTAGAAATAATACTTCCCTTTCGAGGAAATCAGATTTATGCTGATACAATAAAGAAAGTTTCTTTAAGTTGTTAAGATATTTTGTTCTCAAGACATATTGTGAATAAAAAATCGGTAACGTAAAGATAATTAATTTTATTTATTTCATCACTAAATGTGCAAAAATATTGAATTGTTTCAATTACTGAATTCGATTCCCACTCGAGGAAATGAAATATTTAATATTTTCATTTCTTCGATCTGGTGTTGAACTTCACACAATACCATCAAAATTCGGCTGAAAGTGGGAAATGGAAGTCTCTTAATAGGATCCGAGTGTCTTAACTGACTAGGTTCCCAAGTTCCCACGCCTACACTATTATCCAGCATGAAGCATACACATATAAATATAAATAAGCTCCTATGATATGACAAGTCCTAATAAAGACATAAGGGTACGTTACATCCATCATTATTTAAAAACGCTGTGTCAAAGAGCCTATAACAATAAAATTACAAATTCAATGAGAAACTCATACAACCGTTGCAATTATACCTTCAAGTTTGAAGAAACAAGTGTTTTTCATAACAGCCTTACCACAGGTTAATAAACCAAATGGTATGGTACCTAATGATGTGGAAAGCGATTTGACGGTATATGTAAAAAAAAAATATATAGTCTGGGCGCTCAGTTTGTTAAACACTAGGTAATAGCAAGAAATAATCGTATAGAAGAAAAACACACGTAATGGCGAACGCCTGGTTCTTATTATTCATGAGTTAACGGTGATCTCTCATACAAACGAACATTAAACTCCACGGGAACAATAAAGTGAAAAAATAATTGCATTTTAGTTATCGTCGTTGTCTATAAAATGCTTTTTTTAAATGGAACGTGCGTTAAATTAATCAAATTAGAGACTACTCTCTCAGACTTTAATTGCTTTCGTTTAAATAACCTTAACACGGTGTGTTTTAGTAATGTTAAATATATATTTTCTAGTTTAGAAAGCATCTTATTACATAAAACATATATTTTTAATTAATTAACACACCTACTTACATATTTTTAGATTTACGTTGTTTCTTGCAGGGTAGGCACAGGGAACCTAGGAACGTAGCGTTAAGGCATTCTGATATTCAGATATTTCTGCCAAATTCTCGAGGTATTCTCGTGTGTTGAGTGGTGGAGCCCAATGCTGCGCTACCAGAATATTAAAAAAATATTTTCCTTACCTCGAGTGGGAATCGAACCCGAGCGCCGCGACTGGCCTATACAATTATTTGTAGATTAAATAAAAAGTGTGTTTAATTCTTACTTCTAACTATTAAGCGTTACTTTATTATTACAAAAATCTATATAACCTAATTAAATTGACGTTATAACTTAATTGATATCGAGCAGGTGCGCTCTTTAATTCCGTTGCTTCCGTAGTTTTGATATACATTTTGCTGTAAATGGTTGCATAAATAATAATAATTGACTTTCATATAAGTCAGGTCCTCGTGGTGCAGTGGCACAAGCATGCGATTGGAAACGCGGTTGTTCGATTCCCACTTAGGGTAATAAAATATGTATTATTTTCATTTATTGCCTCATTCAATGCCTCCAGAATTCGGCGAAGAATGAGAAGTGTCTTAATGGAGAATGATGTATCATAACTCATCATACTAGGTACCAAAGGTAGGTTTCCAAAAAAAATATGTATAGATAATATAAGCACCATTAAGTAACGAAGGGAGGCAAATTGAAAAAGGATCTTACAAAGAGTTTTCGTCACACCTTGTAAGTAAATATTTAGAAAATACGTTTTTCTTAGTTTAACACTTCTTTCACTTTAGTAATATAGGCAAAGAAAAGCTAGTGTTAAGACATTCCATTCTCCGTTTTCTGTCTAAAAGAAAACATGTGTTGAATGGCCTACGAATAAGTCAAAATATATAAAAACATATTTTGAAATGTATAACATTTTTAAAATAGTATCAAGTAATACATATATAATTTTGACCGCTGTCACAAACAATTAAAGAGGGCATATCGCGTAACTCCGCCTCGGAGTGCGAGGACCGTGAGGTGAGGACTGAGGTAGCCGCACGTCGCGTCGTCTCAGCTTACTCGTCACTGATACATTTACCAATAGTTTAACTTTGCCATATCAGCTTACGATTGCCCACTTATTGTAGATTTATTTATTTATTTATACATCTTATCCATTGCCATCAGAAAAAGTGATTTTTATTTGAAATCATAAAATTTTATTAACATGCAGCATACACTTCGTTCCACAGTTTCGGTCGAATTTTTCGAAGCATTGTGTGTTGACTGGCGGAACTAAAGGCCAAATTTTTTGGCTTGGTGCTAGAGCCAAAAAATGTAAATATTATGAAATAATATTTTTTTTTCTCTCGAGTGGGGATCGAATCCACAAACGTCGCGTTACAGTACACCTTTGTCCCCTGAGCCACGATGACCTCAATATTTTATTTAAGATTTAATTATTAATATGCGTGGTGCGTGACCTTCGTTGATAGTCTTGGGGTATTGTTAAAGTAATATTATTATTTTAAATATATTCATTTAAGGGCATAATGTGTAAATATAAGACATTAGGTAAATTAACATGTTAAAATAATAACTTTAGTTCACGCGGAAGAGGACGTCAGTTGTTTACTGATTGTCACATTTACAATATTTCTTTAAAACAATGTTACTACGGTAACGATTATTTTATTAATATAGATACTAATAATATATTTATAATTTTTGGTTATTTTTTAAATGCTTTTCACCGAGTCTCATTGCTTACAGCTACTCTCAAAGCGGTCCAGCAGTTGAGCAGTGTTTAGTCGATATTACCGTCCGTTTACCAGCACGCCGCAGACCACAACTCACACACGTATGCTGTAAAATCCAGCCGCATTAAGTTACAAGCATAAAATCAACATAATATTTTAGTTTTCCTATTGTATTTATATTTTTAAACGATATTTATTTTCGCGATTTATATTACTAATTTTTTTTTGACAAATGATAAATTTTTCAAGACAAATATCTCCTGAACATTAAAATCAAGATTTGATATGTATTGCGTAATAAGATTTTCTTTAATTATTTATCTGTGGCTAGTTTTTAATAAAGATAAACTGAGCTACGAAAGCACCAATTGGATGAAAAATACCATATAAGATCCGACAATAAATGAAACAATTTCATTTAGATTTTTTTTGAATAAAAAAAAATGGCAATTGATAAAGAAAATTAATAAAGATATTTTGAATTGTAGTAGGCCGTCGTGGCACATATACTAACTTTCTTATTATGGTTATCGGTATGATTTTTCCATTGAAAAAATAAGTTCATTTTCTTGGCCTGGTCATAGTCATACTATATATATATATATATATAAAGCGCTGCTATGTATAACTTTCCTCTAACGTCCTAAATGGATATCTAAAATATGCGGAAAGTGGATGAATTTAATTCTCAAAAAAAAACAATAATATCAGTTTCGTAATAATTTCATACTTTTTCCAAAAAATATAGGTAATATAAGTTTCATTAGATAACATGAATCGTATATACAAAATGATTTAATTAGTTACGACAAACCTAAACCCGAATAGAAACAAATGAATTATAATCTGTGGTCAGCATTCCATCTGTATGTTTATCTGTGCTTAATAGAGTATGTGAACACGTCTCCTGATGCAGTAAGCAGGAGTTTTCGACTCATTGGTCTGATGTCTATGAAGATGCCTTGATGGTAATATAAATGAACGTCAAGTTGCTCTGCGGTCAGCTATTGGAGATGTTGGGTTTAAATTTTTTTAAGCCAATATGGTAGCTGTTTCATTTTTGTAAGACAATTTCGTTTGATATTTATTACTTCTCACTATTTACTATATATTCTCAATATTCATTTTTCTTTAAATTTTATTAACTTCTAATATTGTAATGGGAAACCATTTATGGCTATGTATATATTGAGGTTAGGTTAGTTAGTTCGTTTACATTACTTGCATGAAATCGAAATCGTTCACCCGCAACTTGACCGCAACGTTTCTAAATTTTAGCGATTGATTTTCTCACAACATTGCCTACTATTAGAGATAGTTGGCATAGCTTGAAACCCGATCAGCTGAGAGCGTCGCGCGCGATCGGCGCAGGCGCAGCGGACCGAGCGACACCCTCTTCCTACTTCTCATTTTACCAGCCTGTAGAGATTGACTAAAACATTATCAATAGCACATTATTGCGTAATTTAGTTTTTCATTAATTATTTTGCACATTATTGTCTTTTAATTGAATAATTTATCATAGGATTTTAATTTGAAAAAGTTGACAAACTTGTAGGTGTAGATAATTAATACTTTTCTTCGTGTCAATATTTTCTATGTAGGGCCCCAAATCACAAATGTGTATTTTTATCCATCCATCCATACCTATATTATAAATTCGAAAGTAACTGTCTGTCTTTTACGCAATCAGGCCCAAACCGCTAATTTAATTGTGATAAAATACTCATTTAGAAATACTTGAGGGTCTCGGGATGAACATAGGATACTTTTTTTTCTCATATTTGTAATATTTTCGATATAGGTATAACAATATATTAAAATATTTATTAATTTGACATGCAATTTATTCTGCCATGTTAATAACAACCGTCGCTAAGCAACGATTTGCAAAGTTTGTTGTTAGACGTCACCCAAAATGAGCTTGCTTAACGCATCTGTCTATTGAAAACTGAAAATAATTTAATAAATATTCGTATAGTTCAAGCGGGCGTAGCCGCGTTCGGGTCCACTTTCATTACACAGATACACACACACACACATTTCATAGATAGACTCAAGACTTATTTCATAGGGTATTCTGTTAAGTCAATATCACGCAAATCCATAGAAACGGTTGGTTAGATACTATTAATACAACTTTGTTAGATGACGGCACTAATGAATGCATGGTACTATGTTATACTTTGATGGAAACTTCCATATATATATGCCAATTAACAGTTAAATAGCAATAGCAATACTAAAAGCATTTTAACTGGATTCGTTTGAAACGGACGCGTTAATTTTAAACAGGCCAAAGTCAATAAAGCGAACGCTTTTATTTACATGATTTGTAAACATAAAAGGGTAAATTTACATTTTGATATTCGCAAGTGCTTCGGGGACTAAAGCGGCGTTCGCTCCCTAAAATTTTAAAACATCCATTTGCATATGCTTTGAGTAAATAAACGACACTTCTGGAGCACTTCTGTGGAGGGAGGAGGGCCGAGGGTGGGGGACTATTAAAATTTTGTTAAGTTGTTATCTCTTTGCACTATACTCTGTTTAATAGTGTGGTATGCTTAAAAATATATATTATCTGTTAATAAAAAGTAAGTATTTACATAGTTATATAGAAATAGATTATGTAAATGTTCAATCAATGTAAACACTATTTCTTTTTATTATGTAAATAATTAAAAAGTCATTTACAAATCTAAATAAATTCCTTAAAAGGTATGTTGTGCAGGAACGTTAATATAAATAATTTAAAAAACACATTTAGGTATTTACTTACGCTAAATAGGATTACATAAAATCTATAAGTACGTGTTTGCTTATGCAAATCTATAGAGGGAAATGAAAATGGATGTAAAAATAGTCAAAACTATTAAATATCTAAATATATATCCTACCTACAAAATTCTTCATATATTTAAAGCAGTTGCCGATTATATTAATTAATACTACTTAAAACTAAAAGCGTACAAATCATTAAATAAATATAACATTGGTTGATTGAGTAAATCTGCGTCGCTAAAACTGTAAAAGGTTTATTTGCATACGTTTACCTCGCTTTCTAGGGTGGATAAGGTGATGTGGGGGGAAGAGAAATGGGTGAGGATGAGGGAGAAGATAATCAGCGTAATGCCAATCATGCAAATGCCGAGATCCGACTGAAAGCCTCAACCGGCTTGTTTCAGGAGTTAAAATGGAGATCCACTTAGCGGGCTACGCAACTCACATACGCAATTGATGGCGGTCCCATAGATTATAAGAGTACGCAGATAGAAAAAAATATATTCATTCTATGATATGAACTTGAGGTTCATATTAAAATCGCTCTTTAAAACGTTTGTAATATAATTATTTGGAATACCATTTCATTGATTTTGTTTCTTAAGTTTATGGTTTAGCATATGCTCTTAGTATTTGGAAATGCAAAGCAATGTCTTCTTTTTTAAATAAATAGATAAATTTCATATTTAAGACGTAGGTATTATAATATAAACTTCTCCAATATAACAAATATAAAATTTAGTCCATTTCTATAAACTCTAAGCTTAGTCTATGAGGAAACCGCGAACGAATACAACATTACCCGTTCCTAACGAATTTAAACGCCGGCATAAACTGAGCTGTGCGCTACTAATTGTGGATTTGTAACACGAACTCAGTGCTTTGCTTTGAAGAAATTTGTTAGTGATAAGAAGTAAGGATTTATTATTAATATTTAAAATTATATTCAATATTTATTTTATATACTTTGCAAATTTTTTTTAAGGTACGTGGTAATTTATCGTTTGTAAATACGAGGTGTGTTCAAAAAGTAAGGTGACTTTGTATTTTTAAGAAAAAATATTTATTTATTTATCAATATTTATGTTGTCCCCTTCAAAGTAATCCCCCTCAGATACAATACACTTATGCCAACGGTTTTTCCAATCGTCAAAGCACTTCTCATAAGCACTTTTCGGTATAGCCTTGAGCTCTTCCAGCGATGCAGTCTTTATCTCTTCAATCGTTGCAAATCTCCGTCCTTTCATAGGTCTCTTTAGTTTTGGGAACAAGAAAAAGTCACACGGTGAATATGATGGCTGACGCATGATTGTGGTGTTGTTTTTGGCCAAAAAATCTCTCACCAGCAAAGATGAGTGAGCAGGGGCATTTTAGCAATTTCGGAACAAACTTCGCTGACACACGTCTCATGCCCAAAACGTTAGAAAAAATTTCATGGCACGAGCCAAGCGATATACCAACATCCTCAGCAACTTCTCTGATAGTGATTCGACGATTTTCCAAAACAATTTTCTTCACTGCTTGAACGTTTTCATCAGTTGTTGACGTGCTTGGGCGTCCAGAGCGAGGTTCGTCATTGGCATCTTCCCGGCCATCTTGGAAGAGTTTGTACCACTTGTAAACATTTTTTTTACTCAGAACAGTTTCACCGTATGCCACTGTCAACATTTTAAGTGTTTCGGAGCACTTTATTTTATTTTTTACACAAAATTTGATGCAAATCCTTTGATCCATATTTTTCGATAGCAAGAAATCGCCGAGCACGCAAAACACTTATAACCTTTACGCCTCTCCCAACCAAACAAAAAATGCTATACACTTGAAACTTGGTACAGATGTTCGGGAAGAGTGTACCAACATAACAAAATAAAAAAATCGATAATCGAAAGTACGTTGCCCGCCAAATTTGAAAAGTCACCTTACTTTTTGAACACACCTCGTATACCCACTATGGCTTAATATATAAATAATAAACCATGTGAATATATGAAATAATTAATGTCTAAATAGAAAATGTA
Source organism: Heliconius melpomene rosina (assembly GCF_056956725.1). NCBI lineage: Eukaryota > Metazoa > Arthropoda > Insecta > Lepidoptera > Nymphalidae > Heliconius > Heliconius melpomene. The sequence continues at coordinate 8,066,613 of NC_140399.1, forward strand.
AAGTAAAAATGGTATGAATATATATTTTATATATTTTTTGTAAAAAACTTATTCGCACAGATAGTACCTACCTATTACAAAAACATTACACATTATTATATTTTCCTTTTATCTTTAGATTTCTCTGTTTCTCTCTCTTTCTTATAAAGGACAACCAAATTTAAAGGTTATTGCCTGGGCATTTTCATTACGACGTAGAGTTCAGAATTCGGATCACGAAAATTGAGAAAAGCGAGCTTGAGTTAATGTTTCTGTTTTTAAATATTCAAAGTAGATTATTGTTTGTATTGGTGCTAGCTAAGTGTTATATTTTTTTATAATTTTCAAGCTATTTCCAATTTTTCAATACATTTAGAATTAATTCTTGTATAGAATAAAATAAATCGCAGGTATATAAGGCTGTATGTACCTTAAACGTTATGCAAGACGTAATTTAAGTAAAAAACCTTAAGACCCATATGTATTATATAATATTTTCTTCGAATAGGAATTATTCCATCTCAAAAATAATTATTTAACATTTTCATTTCTTCGCTCTGGTATCGAGGTAAGGCGCGGCGTTTAATTCCGCCACTTAACACGCACTACCTCCACAATTCGGCGGAAAATAGGAAGTGGAGAGTTTTAACACTAATCTCCCTCTGCCTACTCTGCTACAACCGAAAGAAAAGTTTTATAAAAAATATATATTTTGTAAGAAATTTAAGTGTACCTACCACATACATACCTCATATGTGTTTCATGTAAAATTACGTCAGCGATACATGCATGTGGCTATACCTAGATAGAATCGGGAAAAAAGAGGGAATTATATAAATTAGCATATCAAACGCCTTCGTTACTCTCGTACTGTTGCGTGTGGAATATCTTAATGATATTGAAGTTTGTATATTGATTAGAGTTTTTATGTTTCAACATTCTTAAAGTGTTGAAATTGACAAATTTGACATACACACGTAAATACATGTGAGGCTTATAAATAAAGAAACAGAGTCAACTGTAGATTTGTACATATACTTACTTATTTCTACCAGAATCGAATGTTGGACCTTTTGTTGGAATATGTTACTTAAATATAATTAATTAAAATAAATTAAAATTACATTAATTATATGCAAATTGAGAAGAACTTTAGTATGTTTAGTTCAAAAACTGTATTTATGCACTAAAGCGTTTTTGATTGTTACTCTATATATATTATGTAATGTAATATATGTATATATATGAGTAGAAATAGTATATATAATATAACAACCAAAAATTATTTAAAATCTTCACCCTCGTGGGTGTGTCCTAAGAACACCTACAAACTTTAGTTAAACGGTCGCTAAACGTTTGGGCGGCCCGCCCTGAGTACTTTAACGTGATATAGCTGTACTGGCTCATCCCTTTTTATCAAATAACAACCTTAATACTAGTTTATAGAGTTGAAATTATAATTAATGGTTTGTTCACTTGGAACTTTGCCTGTATAAGTACATTCTAATGTTTATACGTATAGCTTAAACGGTTTGGTTATTAAGAAGGGCGTTGCTTACTTTTCGTTTTATACTAGTGTACTGGTTGTAGGTATTCTTCTCAGGGAAATTTGAATAGGAGTAATGCGTATTGCATTTCTTTCTTTCGAATAAGATTTCATTATTATTATATCATTATTATATTATTTATAAAAATAGGCCAGTCGTGGTGCAGGGGAAAATAAATATTTATTTAAATTGATATTTCTTCAATCTGGTGTCGAGGTTACGCGTGGCGTAAAGTTCCGGTATAAACCACACAATGCCTCCAGAATTCGGCGGAGAGTGGGGAATGGAGTGTCTTAACACTAGGTTCCCTTTGCCAACCGTGCTGTTTATAAAATTTATTATTACCTACCTTTATTGATCAACCACAAGTTCTTACAAATATTAAATAAAAACACATAATTTTAATTATGATTTTACGATAATTATTACGAAAATTTATGTTTTATGGTCTACAATTTCAATAAGATATAATTTATAACCTACGTACCTATAATATTATAGAAAAGAGAAGCACAATATAATAGCAGTACTTAGCATTAAAGTGGATATCGATTTGGTCTCGACTCTGGTAGTGGGCGGCTAAGTGTCGCCCCGGATAGCGATTAATAACTCTCCGGAAAAGTTGGGGTGCAGGGGTGGATTAAGTTTTGTTATACTTTTATAATTACAGTTATATCTAATATTATATTTTTATAAATATAACGAGATCCGTCAATGAATAGAAAAACTGTTAAAAATTGCAAAATTATTTTCACGTGTATAGCAGTTAAATCTCTCCATTCTCCATTTTCGATAAATTTTTCAAAACATTGTGTAATTGCTTAATTTATTGACGATTTTTTTTAATTTCAATTTTAATTAATATATTTTACATTCTAACCACGATAAAAGGTGCAAAAATAATATTTTAGGGTCAAAAAACAACTCATAGCTCGATGATTATTATAAATCTCTTTTTAACACTGCAATCTAAATCGAAAACGATAATCTACATTTATACTTCAGAGAGTTTTAAAATGATGCATCGAATATCTTCATTCGTTTTATGCTGATATCATTGGAATCCCGCCCTGGTTTCTCATCTTGCAATGCTGTGAGCACAGTCGATATGACTTTTTACATTAGTCAGATGTGTTACACATTTACGTTATCGTTTCTTCAAATATAAATTATTAATAACAAAGATAAAATTTTGAAGAAGTTCTTTGTTTATAACAGGGTAACCAAAGGAAATTAGTGTTAAGACACTCCGTTGTCCATTTTCCGCCGAATTTTCGAGACAATTCATGATAAGTGGCGGAACTCAACCGAGCTTTGAGTTGTTACTAGAGTGAACAAATCAAAAATATTAATAAATAATAATTCATTTAATGAATGGAAATCGAACCCACAACCATCATATTTACACTCAAACGCTAGCACCACTGCGTTACTACGGCCTAATACCTAATTAAATTTCACTTATTACAATATAAATTACAAGCAAGTACGAACATAATTACCATTTTAAGGTTTATTAACATTTTTGCATTCGCATAACTATTTTTATTAGGCTCGTTTGTCATTGTCAACGAAGGTTGTGAGCATCTGCGTGTTTTTTGCACGCCTAGCTAATAAGCGTCTACTGGCTCGTGAAATATTACAAATTGAGTCCCCCTCGGTCCCATCGCGGAACCTCCCTCTTTTTATGTAGCCTTTTTCATGCCACTTCATCGGGTGTCCCCCCCAAAGTGTTAAGTCGACTATAAGTGTGTGTTTGATCGCAATCATGATTGCTAATTTGTAATTATCTAAATGACTAATTCTGTTTAAATAAAATTGTATCATCAAAGTTAAATTACGAGGTCGTAGTGCAGTGGTACAAGCGTGTGTCTGTATATGTGACGGTTATGGTTTCGATTCCCACTCGGAGAATGAAATATTATTCTTGAATATTTTTACTTCTTCGCTCTGGTAAGAAGGTAAAGCGCGGCGTTGAGTTTCGCTACTCAACACGCAATGCCTCGAAAATTCGGGGGAAAATGGGGAACGGAGTGTCTTAACACTAGGTTCCTTCTGCCCCTGCCTTTGCTTACTGTGTGTCCTACACCTAAAGAAACGTAAATATTTAAATATTCATTGAAAATGTTTGGGTATTTGTTAATTTTTTTAGCTTTTTTAGCATACCAGGATAGGTAGAGGCAACCTAGAAACCTAGTGATAAGACACTTCCCATTGAGACACTTTCATGTTGTGTTATGTTGGCTAGCGGAGCTCAACGCTGCGTATATGTTTTTATTTGTTATAATTGTATCCAAATGAAAATAATGGCGTCCAAATGAAAAAAAACATAACATGTCTTTTCCCCCCGGTCTTGTGAACCACCACCACCACCCATTTTTTTTTTTTTTTTTTTTCGCTGGGAAATGTATTTACACAGACCGCCCATACGGAAGGCGTGCCTTACGGATGAGCGGTACTGTGGGACTCACCGGTGAAACCGGTCCTACCCACTAAAACCCAGCGGGAACCCTCTCCACCAAAATGAGACGCCGCAGGATCGCTCGCGCATACTACTACGACGCCTCAGTGGAAGGCCCGCCTTTCGCAGGCCATCGTCGCTTTCAGGGTTTTCCGCAATAACCTGTAGGAAGATCAGACTGACCCTCCCGCAGTAGCTCCTCTAGGGTAGGGGGAGTAGAAGATGCGCATACCGCCTTCTTCTACCCCCTGGCCTACGGCGGCGGAGTGTGTCTGCGTTCGAGCTGGACTCGCGCACCCGCTCCGCGGCCTCCTTCAATGCGATTACTGATTCGCAGAAGGAGACCATTGCAGACCAGTTCCTCTCACAGTCCAGCATAGCCCCTACCACACTGGCCAGTGAGAGGTCTCTTCCCACTACCGCCATCAAGGCATGGCGTTGTGGGGCCCAAGCGGGGCATTCAGCCAGAGTGTGATGCGCCGAATCCATGGAGGCATGACACTCATGGCACACCGGCGACATCTCCCGACGTGCAATCTGATGCAGGTACTTACCGAAACAACCGTGCCCCGTCAGAACCTGCACCAGTCTGAACGTCAGGACACCAAAACTCCTTTTAACCCAGCGATCCAAGTGTGGGCGAACTGCCTCCACTGTCGCTAGGCCTGCCGCCGGAGACCCCAGGTCCCCCCTCCATCGCCGGATCAGGGCTTCATCCGCTCTCCTCCTGATCCGTTCGACATCCTCACACGACGGTTGTACGCCTCGCGACCGCTCGCTTGTGCGAAAGGCATGAACTCTGGCAAGCACTTCCGCCTGTAATTCCCAAGGCGGATCGCTTGCCAAGAGAGTTGCCGCCGTCCAGGACACCGTACGGTACCCCCGAATTGCTCTCACCGCTATGAGACGCTGCGCTTTCCGCAATTGGGTCTTATTGCGAACGGTGAGAGAGTCTGCCCACACAGGGGCACCGTACAGAGCCATAGATCTCAACACGCCGACATAAAGCTGTCGGCATGGAGAATCTGGCCCTCCGACATTCGGCAGGAGCCTGCCGAGGGCCCCAGCAGCGTTTACTAGCTTCGGCGCAAGCTGAGCGAAGTGCGAAGCGAATGACCACCGTCCATCAAGGGTCAGACCCAGATACTTCATCTGAGTCCGAACCTCCACGTCCTGTCCCTGGACGCGCAGAGTAGCCCTACGGGGGGGACCCCTACGCGGGCCGTGGAATAGGAGGGCCTCAGTCTTGGGCATAGAGACTCTCAGACCCAGAGCTTCGATACGGTCGACGACAAGGCAGGTGCCGATTTCAGCCAAGTGTGCCGCCTCCTGGTAAGACGTTCCTCTGGCCGTGACTAGAGTGTCATCCGCATAACATATGACACTCATTCCAGGAGGAAGACGACCACGCAGGAGCCAATCATAGCCGAGATTCCAAAGTATCGGGCCCAAAACCGACCCCTGTGGAACCCCGCAACCGACGCTTCGTCGACCGATCTGGCCATTTCCCCCAATCCATAAGACTACTCTGTCTTGGAGGTAGTCATTTAACAGCCGCCGGAGATAGAAAGGCACCCCATGGTACCGAAGTGCCTCTCTTAGCGTCTCAAACGGCAGACTGTTAAAGGCGTTGACCACGTCCAACGAGACGGCGAGAAGAACATCTTTATCTGCCGTCGCGGCCAACGACCGGGTCTTCAGGGCGTTCAGGGCATCAATGGTCGAGCGACCGGCCCTAAACCCGAACTGTGCCTTTGAAAGACCAGGACCTACCTCCTCTAGGTGCTGAATAAGGCGGGCAGCAATGATCTTCTCTAAGATCTTGCCCATCTCATTCAGCAGCACTATTGGCCTATATGCGGAAGGAGAGTCCGGAGGACGACCATCCTTGCGCAGTAGGCATAGTCCTCCTTCCTTCCACAACTTCGGAAACTGTCCAGTTAACAGGCACTGATCAAATAGCTTCCGAAGTTCCTCACCAAGGTGTTCCAGGGCAATGCTCAAAATTCTTCCTGGAACGCCATCGGGTCCCGGAGCCGTTTTCTTAGCCCTCAGTCTCCTGAGTGCCATATTCATCTCTCCTTCAGATATGAGAGGGATAACCGACACCTCCTCATGCACAGAGGACGGAGCCATTCTAGGGGGGATGTGCCTAGGCGGCTCCGGAAACAAGTCCACCAGAAGGCGTGAGAGAAAGTCGGGTGACAGAGTTTCCGTTAGAGGAGCGCTTTGCGCGCGGATCTTTTTACGGGCAGCCAGATAGGGCCGCCCCCATGGAAATCTGTTAAGACCTGCTAATAACTCCTGATAAGCCTCACGCTTCGCTAAGCTAATAGCGTGCTGCAGAGCTTTCTTTCTTTCTTTATATATACCCTGCAGCTGACTCTCAAGTGCAGGGTCGAGACCGTCCCTTCTCCTACACCTTGTATACGCCCGTCGGGCCCGGATGCAAGAAGACCGCAGGGCAGCAATCTCAGGGGACCACCAGTACATTTGGCGACGGGCTGACCACCGCCGGGCTCTCGGCATGGCAGTGTCGCAAATTTTAGTCATTGCGTTCTGCAACTGGCCTGCCATAATTTCGACGCTTGAGCTGGAACCCATTATACTCTCCTGAGAGCTCCACGTTGCCACAATCGCAGCCTCTTTGGCCAGCTCTGAGTTCAGTCGACTAACAGCCCATCTAGGGAACCTTTGAGATGGACCCCTACGTTGAACCACCAGCGCTGTCTGAGCGGACACATCAAACCGAACATAAAGGTGATCGGACAAAGTCTCCACTTCTTCCTCTACTCTCCAGTTATTCACCTGGCACGCGACGGATGGAGAGGCAAAAGAGAGGTCCACTACGGACCCCCCATTATGCCGCACGCAAGTGAGTGCTGTCCCTACGTTAAGGAGAGACAGCCCGGAGAGCAGAGCCCACACCTGCACCGCTTTACCCTTTGCGTTTGATGAGGGGTTCCCCCACGCACGGGACTTAGCATTGAAATCCCCGAGGACAATGATTTTCGTTTTTTTCGTCGGCGACTGTCTAGCAACGGCAACTCTGACGGAGTCAAGAAAATTCTCGAATTCCGCCAGACTGCGGTTGGGGGAAAAGTATACACCAATTATGACGTATTCTCCCTACTCTGCCACGACATATCCCGAGCCCCTTTCTAGAGTTGAGAGGGGAATATTGGTGATGGTTCCAGACGTGATAGCTACAGTGCCGTCCAAATCACCCAACCAACGAGGATGATTGGCGATAAAATACGGCTCACATACAACGCCAATGTCAATACTCCACTCTGCCATAGATTGCAGTAGTAAATCCTGCGCTCTGGCAGAGTGGTTGATGTTCACCTGTAGGAAGCGTGTTTGTCTTCTATCCATTATGATGACATAACACTTTCCTCTACGTCCTGACGGCCGCCGACTGCAGAGGAAGCTCTGGTCCTAAGAGCCTCTGATAGCTTGACAGGCGGTGGACGGCACTCGGCGCCACCCATTACATGTCCGGATGGTCTCTTTGCGTCTGTGCATACCATACAACGAGGCTCAGCACGGCAAGTGTAAGACTTGTGCCCTTCAGAACCGCAACGGAAGCATAGATGCTCCCTGACAATTGTTGAAGGACACTGCGGCCTAGCGTGACCAAGTGCGAGACATCTGTAACAGCGCCACCACCCAGACGCAACTGAACTTAATTTATTTCATTCCCAAACTAGACCGATTTCTCTTTTCGTTATTATATTTACACTTCTTATGAAACCATCATCAATTATACACTATAATGGCTACTGTAATTTTGGAGAAACTCGCACATATGTTTCTAGTCTTATTACTTTAATCTTATTTAATTTATTATTTACGCTTCCTCGACCATGGCAGTGAGAAACTATACCTATTACTATATTTATAGTTTATTTTTGTTTTTCACGCCGTATCGCGCATATAGCTGGAGACAGGAGCCTAGTGTTAAGACACTCCGCTCCCCATTTTTTGCCTTATTCTGGAGGCAATGAGTGTTGAGTGATGGAATTCAAGGCCACCACCAGAGCGAAGAAATGAAAATATTAAATTTTTCATTTTCTCGAGTGGAGATCGAACCGACAACCTGTCCCAGTTCCAGTAGCATGGTTGTGCCTCTGTGCCTCTGGCCTCTTCAAGAATAATCTTATTGAAATATAACGAAATCTTTTATATATTGTTGAACCGATCAACTTCCTCAAAGGGTAACCCTATAAAAGCGTCTGGGTCTTAGAAATTGGGAAAGTGAATTAAGCACCCCGCAAACTGGTTATATCAATCATAAACTTATTCGATTAATTACGTTTTGCGGAGTTAATAGCGACATCTAATATCGGTTTAGAGATGGAACGCGAGTGCTATACCTACTTCTAATAATATGTTAAAAATAAATAATTTTATATATAAGGTGCCTATAATTTACATTAATTAATATTTAAATATCTGTAACGTCTCCATTAAAATCATCAAGAAGAGCATTGAAAATAGATAAATAATAAATTAGAACTAGCACTCAACCACTTATTTTATTTCTGACGTTCGAATCGTAAAAGCGTTAGATACGAGAGGAACGGTAGTCAATTACGATTCACCTGTAGGTGTCAAATAACACGGCTAGGCGGCGGTTACAATGGAATCATCGATAATCACGCGGCACATCACTAGCCGGCCCATTTCGGCGGTGTCATTAGGCGGGCCGCGTTAATGATTAATGCGGCGCCGCTCACGACCCGCGTCCCCTGCCCCGCGAATAAAACTGGAACTTACTTAATCGAGGTTCCCGGGCTACCCCTTTGATGGAGCGGGCTGTCCAGGGATTATTTTTATTTGTCCATACATAACGTTCGTGACTAGAGTGGATTTGCTTAGGGTTATGTGTATTATTTTTGTATTAACTTTTCATGATTGTGTTCTTTTCTTAATATTTTTATTTTTTTAGCTGCTTAATTTGCTGCTGGCAATTGTTTTTTTAATTGGATGCTTTAAGTAAAATTCTATAACTTTAAGAGGCTATAATAAACTTTAGCACGTATACATTTTTGTTTATTATTCAAATAACTATTTAAATGTAATTAATTTTGTTATTTGTACCTATTTCCTATAAAGATTAGTGAAGCCAAGAACAATTAAAACTTAAATTGTTTGCAAATTTTTGCAATTAAATTATATGCCATAAATAGGTATTTATTTTTTGGAAATGGAAGGTAGAAATAATAATTTTTCCTTCATATAAAATATCAACCAGGGTTTTGCAGCGTAGCAAACTATTAAATTATAAGGTTTCCAATTTTTTTTAGTCGCATCACGGACTTAGTTCGTCCGTGTCTTTTTTATATTTAATTTATATTTCTGTGTTTTGCGAATATTTGAGGGGTTTAAAAACCCGTACAAAAGTCAACTCCAGTCAACTTTTCATTCTTCTTTTTGTGTTGGTCTTCTTGTTTGCCGATGATTGTCGACGACTGTATCTCATATTGGTGTCTTATTAGTTCGTTCGTCAGTGTCTTGATCGCTTCTTTAATTAAAAAAGCGCAATGCGTTAATGCTGTGTTCTACTACACTGGCTACGGAGCTTTCGCTCTTCGTAGGCCAACGTTTGAATCAACCAAATTGAGTGATTGTGTAGTAACAATGCCAACATTCGTCATTTCCAATAGAAAAAAACTTCTAATAAGATAAGAGATAGCAAGAATAAGACTGCTTAGACATAAAAATCTATCCTAAAATACATAGTAAACATTTCTAAAATGTAATGGACTTAATAAATACCTGCCAATTAGTATATTATACCATTAGAATTTTATTTCAACTTTACTATGTATCCCGCATATATATACGCATTACAGTACGGTCCACGAGTTGTGGTCGTTCTGGGCTTAGCTGTCTGTGCAGACTTCATTTTAGGATTTATTCTCACTTTTGATTACTTTCTTGGCATGGTTAATTAACCAAGGCCAAATTGCTTTGGGAATTGTAAAAGTGGTCAATACAGGCTTACAAACTACCACCAACATGTAGATTTATTTCTGATCGTTTTTGGTTATTAACACTTCCCTATGCTTGCCATTTGCAAATTATACGGTTTGGTTATTACAGTTAAATATCTTATAAGAAATAGAAAATAAATACATTAGTACGTTAAAAGTTCAAAAACAACAAATAAAACATACTTAATATAACATTACTTATTATTTTTAAAAAGAATGCCAAAAAAAACATTTATTTTTGTTTCGCAACCTCTATATGGGCACGCAATTACACCTTCCGAAAGGTTGCCGAGGATATATTAAAAGGATAAGAGAAGCAAGGTAGCAGGCAATTAGTCGTGAGATGATGGATGATGCCCTTCGATACGATGGACACAAAAAGACCAAAGTATATAACAGCATAACTCATTATACGCCGTTGATAACGTTGGTAAAGTTGTAGTTAGATACGGGGTTCTTGATTGCCAGGCTTTGGGCAAGATTATATTTTTAAAATGAATTTTTCCAAGGATGATAACGTGGTTTAGTATAATGTAATGGATGAAGGATACTAATGCAAGTTTTTGGATGTTACAAAAATGACATGTCATTTTTTTATTAGTCGAAAATTGTAATAATTTTTTTTATTTAATTGATAATTAGTTAATCATATATTATTTAACTTTCCTGTATACTAGAAATTGTGTGACTGTAAACGTGAAAGGTTGTGAGTTCGATACCTACTCGAGGAAATGAAATATTTGATATTTTCATTTCTCTGCTCTGCTGTTGAGGCAAAGCGCAACGCTAATTTCACTACTCAATATGCAATACCTTCAGAATTCGGCGGAAAGTGGGGAGCGGAGTGTCTTATCATTAGGCTTAAGCTACAAAAATAATTGCATTAGCACCGTAAACATAGGTACATGTAATATGTTACAATACTTAGGGACCTGATAGATTTTTGACCACATTCTTCTAAGGAGCAAAATATGGTGAGGTTCATATATATTTTTAGCTAATACAAAAAACATTTTAAGTACGAATACATTTTATATATTTTTCCTAAAAATTGTTTTTCTATTTTTCCTAAACTTCAAGTTATTTTACAAAGCGAGCATATACATAGGTACGGTAATAAACAAGTTCACAAGCCATCGAGGTCTCAAATGATGTATTTGAAAGCGCGGTAATCTTATAAGGACTTCAATGAGTACGATCCGTCACGGTATTAGAGTAAGACAGAGGGCATTAGAGAGCGTTAGGTGCGCAGGCGCAGGTGTCGCATTAGCCACGCTACCGGACAGTAGGCGGTTAGTGACGTCAATTTACACTAATGTTATATTAGAGAAATTACGTTTTTGGGATGTTATGAATGTGTGTGTTGAATGATTTCTTAAAAAATATTTTACAGTTAATATTTTCATATTTAATTAATCAAATTTGTAAATTTATAATCTAATAATAGTTATTTGGGCAAATATAATAGAAAATGTCTACTTTTAGGTAATACCACCAAAAAAACAGGAATTTACCAGAGTAAGTTAAGATTTATGCGGAAATAAGGTATAGAGAACCGATTGGCCACGACTTGGCACCGATTACGCGGTTAGAACGTCAAGTTATAGCTTTTACTGGAAAGAAGATTTAGCTGATATGTGGATTTATATTCGTTGGAAAATGCTCAACTTGTCCATCTATTTATCTTAGTTAGGTATAAGGTTCTAATATAAAATAATTTTATATTTTATTACCTTATTAGAGAAATAACGTTAAAAATACAGATTATTTACTTGTTAGGATGCGGAAACAATTATTATGGCAGCAACGGATACAAAAAAAAACCAATATTCCTTAATTCTGTTGAAAACCAGCATATTATTATTTATAAATAAGAACAAAGGCTAATGGCATCAGTCATAGTCTAATGAATCCTGTGACATGCAAATTACAATGGTTGACAATTGGCCTCATTATGGGCGGCGAGCGACAAGCGGAGTACGAGCGCAAGATGGGCACACATTTGTCACGAGTGTGCCTATTCCCACTTTCACCCAGTTTGTGGTAGTTTGCGACCCGACGTTTTGATTGCTCTGACTTTGAAATCACCGACGCCTTTTTGTTACAGTATTTTGCTTGTGAATTATGCGTAAATAATAACAAAGTTGATAGTTCAGGTCGTTATGGCGCAGGGGGATAAGGGTGTGTCTATAACCATCTTTGTGGGTTCGATCCCCAATCGAAGTAATTAATTATTATTTGTGAATATTTTCATTTGTTTGCTCTGGGACCAAGGCCCCATGTTTAGTTCCGCCACTCATCACGCAATGCCTCGAAAAAATCGGCGGAAAGTGGGGAACGGAGTGTATTGACACTAAATTCCTACCGCCTATCCTAATCTATGCGGGATACAGCGTGAAGCTGATATATTTATTTTTAATAACAAAGTAGAACGAGCAAAAGAAATCACTTCAAGTTTATTTATTATTTACATTTAACACCAAAAAGACTTATAATATAGATAAATCCAACGAAGATAACTAAACACGCCGCACTTGAAAGTGGTAAGTACTCGCTCGCGATAAGCATCTCAACCTTTAAACGTTCCAAAGAAAACGGCGAGCGATTTGAATGTAATCAGTACCAAACGTTGCAGATGTGAAGTGAGTTGATAAAAGAGAAAAACTGTCCGGATTTAACATAATTCACACGTGTTATCTCAGCACCGGAGTGCACACGGCGGTCGGGCCTCGAGCGATAGGAGGTACACGGCGCACACGAGGCACTCCTATAGATATATGTATAATACATATATGCGTGAAGCTTTAAATATATTTTTTAAAAGCTTCACGGTGTATCTCGCACACAGCAGGATAGTTGTGATGTTAAGACACTCCGTTCTACATTTTACGCCGAATACTGGAGGCATTGGGTGTTGAGTGGCGGAACTTAACCCTGCGCTTTGCCACGACACCAGAGCGAAGAAACGAAAATATAAATTTATATAAATATTTCATTTCCTCGATCGGGGATCGAACCCACAACCAGTTGCTTTAACATCACACTTTGTGCCCATTCGCCACGAGTGGCCTCTCCATCCTCTACTATATATATATATATATATATAGCTCTACGAGCTACGTACAGACAGATTGTGTTTTGCGGTAAAGCGATAATTCAGCCCAATCTATGTCGTGAGCGCTCGCGCTTTGTTTTATCCGTTGGCTTCTGTGCGCCTTTATTTAGAAAATTGATGAGAAATGGTTTCCATTACCGTCCGCCTCGCCTTATAAAAGATATTACTGGGATCCGCTATAACTACCTTCGTAGAGAGAAAGGAAATGAACGCAAATTTGTTTTCGTGATTGCGTGCTTTGGAACGTATATTGATTTGTATGAAATTGATGTCGATATCGATTCCTCTTGACCAGAAATATAAAAGGATATGTGAATCTCGCGAAACTCTCGTGTAATAGTTGTTTGCAAATTATAATATCCTCCATTTGATGATAATTAACTATTTATTATGCATATTATTAAGTTAACAAGTACATAAATAAATATTCTCAATATTTTTCAAGCCCTAAGTATTATTACCAGGAAATATACAGTCATATAAGGTCGAAATAGCTCTCTTTGTAGGTAAATAGCCTTCCAATTTGCGTGCTCGCGTCTCGCCACGGACAATCGCCCGCAAATTGCCCGACCACTGATTGCCCACTGACGTTTATCGATATTCTAGTCCAGCACCGCACCAATTTGCACACACCGCTTATGTTTACTGTTTCGGACGTTTATATTAGTTCCCACAGCTCACTTCTGTTTCTATATGTGGGTTTACTAGTTACTATATCTAGTTTTACTTTTCATTTTCCTGTCGCTAACAGGCAGCAGGGTAGGCAGAGAGAACTTAGTGATAAGACACTACGTTCCACACTTTCCGGTGAATTTTGGAGGCTTTGCGTGTACTTTGGGCTTAGTAGCGGAACTCTTTAATCGTGCCACCAGAGCCAAGAAATATGGTTATTGAATTATAATCCATTCCCCCGAGTGCGAATCGAACACACAACCACCGCTAGTCACACTCTCGTACCACTGCGCCAGAATAACCTCTACTATATCTAATTCATATCATTAATTCAATATTGCCTATGATTAAATAAGTAATATAGAAAACGTAGAACAACCGTGACCTCAAAATCGATAATTACGAAACGATATCATACGGATGCGGAACAAATTACTCTCCTACTTTCCTACAACGTGTGGTGCTGGGATCAATGGTGCTCACCAGGCCGCCGCACCAACAATGGGGGGTCATCCCACACAATACCGTCACGTTTACCGACGCGTTCAAACCGAGCATTCATTGAATATACCGAAAAAAATATCGATTTCCGTAAATAAGTGAGTGTAGCACATTTATAATAATGATGAATGGTTCTATTGGTAGCTGTATCGATATTCCGTGTCTAATCGCGAAACTCGAACGCAACTCGACTATGTTCTTCATTGATGTTTAATTGAAAAGAAATTATTATTCTATATTGCTATAAATCTATTAAAACAAGGGTATTTTTGACGTATTGTATTGAAATCTCTTTATTTGGCTTTAAGTAAGCTATCGTAAATCTTACACGGTGTTGGTAGATAGATGTATTGTAAAATGATTTAAGTATTTATGTAAAAGGTATGACTTCGTTGTGATATATTTGACGTTGTATGAAATAAAAAAAAACAGTTTTACGCTGTATTCCACTTACAGTAGGGTGGGCGGAGGGAACCTAATGTTAAGGCACTCCGTTCCCCACTTTTCGTCGAATTTTTCGTTCGCGTGTTAAGTGACGAAAGTCAATGTCGCGCTTTGCCACCAAAGCGAAGAAATGGAAATATACATTTAAATAAATATTTTATTCCCTCTGGTGGAAATTGAATCCACAACCGTCGCGTTACAGTCACACCCTTGTGCCCATGCGCTACGACGCCCTCAAAATAAAAATAAGATTATCAATTTAGTCATTTTTTTCTTATAAATGTTATGTCATATGAAAACGTGTTCATTTAATGAAGTTTTAATACGACAGCTGTTATTTCCCAGTCATTTAACGTATAGGAAAAAAAACAATTTTTATATAATTCACTCTTTTCGGCTAATTGGGCATTTTGTGCGCCACGTTGCAGCACAAAGTAGGACCAAATGCTGGCACTGCCCACCCCTACGTAACAGCGTGTCGAATAGAGCTATAGAATATTATTCGTAGTTTTAGAAAAAATAGGAAGAGACGAGTCCTGGCGTATGGGCACAAGCGTGTGACTGTATGACAGGTTGTAGGTTCCACTTCCTTTTTTTCATTCTGGTGTCGAGGCAAGCGCCTCCAGAATTCGACGGAAAATGGAGAACGGAGTGTCTTAATAGGTTGCCCTCTGTGCTGCTGTGTGCGGGATACAAAATAAAATAAATGATTTATCTGTACTTACTGATTAATGTATATTTTAAAACATTTAAATATTTTGATGTTTGATGAATTCTCTATACATACAAAATATGAATCAATTCAGTCGTTAAAAGGTACGTACGTACTACTTTTTTATTATTATATTGATAATACTTATTATTCGTAAATATTATGTTAAAAATATTAAATATTTCATTTTCTCAAGTGGCAATCGAACCCACAACCTATCGCATTTATGGTAACACTTTGTACCCCTGCGCCACTTTAGCATCATATATTATGAACAAATAATAACTAATAGTATATTAAAAACAAATAACAAAGATAAAGTTAATGATAATGTAACATTATTGAAGAAACTACTACAAAAATAAGAAACAATCTTGCAAAAATTAATTCACAAACAGCTGTTGCAAACGTTAAACAAAAGTCGAAACGGGCGCGCGCCGGCGGACAAAAGGACCCACAATATAAATGCACTTTCAATTCATCGACACTAATTACGTAATTATAGGGGAGAGCGGGAAATAAAGGTAAAATGGCGAGCATTCCCGCTCCGAGTCACACATTTCACGACATTTCTCGATCGTAACTTTTTCTTTCTAATTAAAAGACATGTGCTGTTTCTTTTAATATGTTGCCATAATGCTACAGCTTTTGGTGAGTTTTGATGATTTCAGACACCCCGGTCCTCACTTTTTGTAGAATTTTTAGAAACATTGCGTTAAGGTACGCAACTCAACACCGGGCTTTTGTTTTTGCCAGAACGAAGAAATAAAAATAATAATAAATAATAATTCATTACTCCGAGTGGGGATCGAACCCATAGTCACACTCTTGTGCCCCTGCGCCATTACGGCCTCTACTTGAGTAATTCTGTTGAATTAATAAACAACCAGATTTAATAACACAAGAACATTACTACTACATTTAATAATTTTGTGAAAAATATGCTTATTTTCTTAATTAGTTAGACCGTACGTATTATATAAATTAGATTTTATATCACAGAATAATTATATGTAAAAGAACTATTAATTTAGGTAATTATTTTCAAGATAACACATCAACTTGGCTGGCGTGCAATTATAAATGTGATTTTTTTGTTCCAACACTATCAGTTTAAAATCTAACAATATTCGGCATTTAGTTGTACGTGAGAATGGTAGACATTATTTAATTCTAGAATATAGATAAAACGATTTGTATTATAAAATTATAAAAGAATAATGATTTCACGTTTCAATATAAGATATAGCAAAAACCAATATTTGTGGGATAATTGTTTCTAATTATGTATTGTCTATCTATGATCGATCTGTGAGAAACTTAGTTTGCGGTCAAGCGGAATTTATTGCAATAATTGCGTTATTTCTAGTAACTTAATATCGGTGGTAGGTATTTGTTTATTACTCGGTAACTCCCCCTTTGAAGGTATGCTAATTAAAAAATATATTTTCCTGTAATAAAAGATAGATACATAAAAAATAAACGGCAAAGTTATGAAGCCTTTTTAAGTTTGCTTTGTTTGTATTTCATTCTAATTTAGATTATATTAATGATGAAAACAGAATTTAGTACATATTTTCGTTAGTTTTACAAGTGTTGCATAAGTTTTAGCAATTAGCTATTTAGATTAATAGCTCCTTACATATTGGAACATACCAGGGGTCACATTTCGTAAATTTAAAAAAAGCCTGTGGCATTATGCCATAACAGATACAAAATATGAAATAAAAATTGTTTTGTAATAATAAAAAATATCCTAATTTTGTGCGCTAGTAATCAGGACTATCTTTTAGCATATCAGAATTACTGTACTTTAACATGAATAACACTATCTATTCTTAACTGTAATATATTATAATAATAAGAAACAATAAACATAATTAGGTATTACTTTTAAAAAATATGTCTATACTAGCGACGCGCCCCCTGGCTTCGCCTGCATGAACTACGTTATTATTAATTTCTGTCTCCATGAGTACCTACGTCCTATAAGTGACGTCCATGCAAAATTTGAGACTCCTAGCATTTGTAGTAACGAAGTTTCATACAAACTTTCAACTCCAAAAACAACCCCTTAGAGGTCGAATATTGCAAATTCCCGTCTTAGCGAGCACCTACGTCCTATAACTAACACCTATGCAAAATTTCAGATTCCTAGCACTTGTAGTTTCTGAGATTTCGTGATGAGCGAGTGACCTTTCGATTTTATATATATAGATGATCGACTCAAGACGACCAATTTGGTATAGATAAGTATATATTAACGAATATTTAAGCACAAAGTCAGTTCTCATGTTTGATACAAATATACAGGTGAGCGCCGTCCCAACACCTGACACCAGCCTCGGAACCGGCCACTTCCGCCGGATGCGCCAATTAGTGACGCACACACACGCACTGTCCACTTGGCCCGGCGTTACCTAACTGTGACAATTAAAATGTTAATGAATAAACAATCGTTTTAGATAAATATTATATCTATTTACTAGTGGGCCCGTGCGGGGCTACGCCCGCTTGAAATAGAAATATTAATAAAGAAATTGAAAACTAAAGGTTCAGTCAATTCAGTAAAACACTTGTATAAAATAACTGTTACGGCAATTAGCAAATTTGTCGAACTAAATATTTAAAATTTGCATATTTTTTTTATTTATGAACTATACCCTATATGTTTTCTGAAGTCGATTCTGATATTAGCGATAACGGAAGACAAAATTTAAAAAAATCATTGTTTTAGGTTCTATTAGGTTCATAAAGATTCCCAATAACTTTTTTTTTAAATATCTTCCAAGTACAGAGACCAAACCTCTTACGGTTTTATTATAAGTATAGATTAGTGAGGAATAGCGACGTTGAGATCTGCTACTTAACACGTAGTGCCTCCAAAATTTGGCAGAAAATGGAGACCAGAGTGTCTTACGATTAGGTTTCTTCCTACCCTGCTGTGTGCAGCTGCAAAAAAACTATTCATTCTTAATGCACTAAATTACAATTAGTTTTTATATCACAGAATAATTATATGTAAAAGAACTATTAATTTAGGTAATTATTTTCAAGTTTATTTTATTTTATTTTTAATGTTTTTTGGGTTTTAGTTAATTAATATCAATTATGGTATAATAAAGTATTAAAATAAATTAATAAATATTTTTTTTTAATAAAAATAATATATGCGTATGCAAAATAAATTATTTTACTAAATATTATAAACCTAGATCCATTTTATTTGTTGTTTTTGTTGACTAGCAAGCCAGCTGCGGAAAATTTGTATAGTAACCAAATTGGAAATGGCTGAAATCTGTACGTGGAATGTTTCTCAAAATTCAATTGGTGTGCATGTGAAACTGACAATAGCTTAAACGGAATTAAAGTTGCTTCTTCTCTTTTATATGCATTAAGTTATAATTATATTATAGGTCTATAATTTAAAAAAGTATATATAAAATTATCTTTCTTTTTATTATTCGATTAGATTAAGAAATCGGATAAAACGAATCGATTCCTGTTTGTTGTTTTGAAATTGTGTTACGATAGCATCTTTTCTTTTTTTTCTTTTTCTTTATTTCTATAAGCATGTATAAGGAAATATTATTTTGATTTTTTTTAAGGCTTTTAATTGATCTTTAATTTTATTAATTTTTATACTACAAGTCTCTGCTATAATATAAATTTATTATTAAAGAACGTTACGTTGCATACACTACGTATTCTATGTAAAAAGATCCCCATGAAAACTATAAAAAAATCAACTTACATTTCTTACCTTACAATAATAACATGAAAAAGCAATTATTAATATAAACACAGTTAACATAAGAGTAAAAGCGACCCCATTCAAGTTACCTACCTCCCACACTTGCTCTATTGTTAATTATATATTCAACGAAGTCTGTAATTATTATCAGTTTATACAAAAGCTTTTTACTAAAGCTCACTTAACTGACAAGATGTAACGAAGCTTAAAATCCAACCTCATTATTCATATAGAATTTTGATGTATACCGACTTAAAAATAAACCAGTTTGTATGTTAATTAGGTGTGTTGTTAATTTGTGGGGAGACAATTATTAATAAAATTTATACGTTTTGTATAAATATTTGTTTTTGTGACTTTTTTCTAAGCCATGTATCTCGTATATGGCAGGGTAGGCTGAGGGAACCTAGTGTTGAGGCACTCCGTTGCGTAATATAAGTAAACGATTCATTATTTCGCAGGTAATTATTGCATAATTTTTTAAATATGCTTTATTTTTATAAAATTAAATGTTCCTGTTACTCAATTAAGGTAGAATACATTCTCTGCTTTATATATTTTTTTTATTTACTGTTATAAATAATATTTATTGATTGCTCACTAAATGGACATATGAATAAAGTTTCTTAACGCTAAGTTTCCCTCTGCTTACCTTGCTAGAAAACAGCTAAAAAAACTGAAAAATATTTAGGTAAGCTTATACTTGTAGGTTATTAATATCGATGTAGATAAAGATTAAGTAAATTATCGATAGTTTTTACAATATTTCAATATAAGGCTTAATAGAAAAGAAAATAAAATTAGTATATCATATAAAAAAAACTAGATTAACATATTTCCTAAAACATATGGTATAACCATAATTTTAGACAATCGGTGCGAAAGTCCGGCGGACACGCTCAACGGGCTCGTATAGCGCGGGGTGGCGCGATAGCATCGCGATTATGCGCTACAAAACGACCGATATCGCCCTCATTACGACAACTACCCATAATGGATGTTTATGAACTGCCTTTTCAGCTTACAGCGCTCGTGATGTGATTTAATCTTGCTAGTTTAGCGCCTTCGTGTAAGAGTATGTTGTTGTTGATATAATTGCAATGGGTTTGTTTGATGGGTGTTCGTAATTATTATTACTTTTTTCTTTTTTTTTTAGGTTTACACTGTATGCCGGATGTAGCAGGGTAGGAAGATGGAGCCTAGTGTTAAAATACTCCGCTCCTCACTTTTCGCTGAATTGAGAAGGCTTCGCGTGGTCTCGCAACGCAGACAGAGGTTTTCTTTGCTTTGATAATAGAACGAAGAAATATTAAATATTTTTTGATTTCCTCGAATTTCCTGGGAATCGAAAATTTTTTTTATATTTACATAAGTAGACATTTATATTACACAGAGAGTAGAGAGAGAACTAAAAAATGCGTCAAATATATGTTCTTTCGGATGAAAATCGTGTCCACGGCCATCGCACAATTTATTAATATTTTTTTTATTATGAAGAGATAGTGGTAAAGTGGTACAATTATTTGTTATTTTAATTGAAAAAAATTTTTTTCATAATATTATAACAAGTTTCAATTTAAAATAAATGCTTACTTAGCTGTTGCAGCTTAGTGGCATTATAATGCATCATTCCCACATTATATAATTTAGTTGTCAAAACTACTACTACGCTCATGTACGAGTATGTAGCTTGTGAAAGAAATTATTACAGTCATATAACAATCATTTATCTGTAAAGATTGCTTCCATAACTATACATACATACATACATGAGTAATATTTAATAACTATACATATTTAACTATATTAACTATACATACATACATGAGTAATATTTTTTTTTATTTATGTAATAAATAGGTTATCGAATTACAGGGTGTAGCGTAGGGGCAGAAGCTTAGGTACACTTATAAAAGCGAGAGGTTGTGGTTCAATTCTCATTTGAGGAAAAGAAATATTTAAGATTTTTTACTACACTCTATAATATCCGTATACTCCTAAAACACCTCCAAATCCAAAGTTAGATTATGAAAACCGACCGCGTATATAGAAAAAACACAATAATAATATGTATATACATACGAAGTGACCATTAAAACGAATCAATCGATACAAAGGAATTAATTATAAAAAAAAGTGCATACAAAGCGTGCAACGTTATCGCGAGTGAGCGCGGGTAGAATGAAACAACTAATTACCAGTGGCCGCGATACCATCTCTCCCCTCACCGGTTAAACCATTCCCGTAATAATTTTGATTGAAATAATAGACAATCTGTCATTTGTGTTTTTTTTATTGAAATAATAGACTGTCATTTGCTTTTTTAAATACAAACATTGCCATATCACTAAAATCCATAGATTATTAAAATCACAGGATATATACATGTAATTATATATAGATACAGATTATGTAAAAGCTCGAATAATTGTTGCGTAGGTTTAGTTTTCGTAGAACTATTGTAATAATGAACAGATAAATAAAAATGTGTGTTTAAGGTCGAATATAAATAGCTAACTGTCATTAAAAGCAGTACCGTGATAAAATGACATTTCATTATGAACATAAAATTAATTTTCTTTTGTTGTTTTTAAGTAATTTTAGTTTTTTGTGGTATAAGAATGTTGACTATAAATCAATTACTTATTTAATTGCTTAACGTAATGACAGTGGTTTTTATTCCTAATTTACGGTATCTAAATATATTTCTAACCCAACCTAACTTTCACGCTGTATCTCGCGCTTAGCTGGGTAGGTAAAGGGAATCTGGGAACCTAGTTTTAAGCACTCCGTTCCAAATAAAACACTTCCGTTTCCCACTTACGCCGAATTCTGGAACTTAGTGCCGCTATCTAAATATTGAAAGTGAATATGAAATACCAAACTAATTAAGTTGTGTAACATAAAATTAAAATTAAACGAGGCGATGGTGTTCGTCCATTTTAATTTCTATGTCACACTAATTATGTTATACTTATTATTTAAGCTGTGAGTTCGCTTGACACCTGCACATGTTATTGACTACAACGTATAAGACGTGTTTGTGTAATATTTAAGGCAACCTACTTAAACGTCAATTCGTTAGATGTTCAATTTCTTTTTTATTCTTAGCAATATTAATTTTAAACCTTTGATTATATAATATTTGATATATTTTTTTAACTTTACGCTGTATCCCTTAGCAGATATAGCAGGGTAGGCAGAGAGATTTTCCGAATTCTGGATTGATTGTGTGCTGAGTGGCAAAACTGTGGCACGACTGGCTCCTCTTATTTTAATATATCTTATTAGATGTTAATAAGATTTCTTAAAGTTTGAGTATTCATTCATGATTTCTAACGAAAATAAATAAATTTAACACTTTTAGAGTTATACTAAAACTAAATCATCACTAACTCTACGCCTACACTATGGCGACTGCATAAACACTACCTCTTACATATTGCAATTGCTCGCTTTAATGTAGGAAAGATAATATCTTTGGGCTTATGGTCGTAATTATAAACTTTGCTGATGGTAACAAAAATTGTTTATACCTATTATATTTACACTAGCTTGATTGATTTTGCGTATTAAGTGGCGGAACTTAACGCCGCGGATTACCTTGCTAGAGTGGGTGGCGCGATGGTGATGTATAAAAAATAATAGATATAGTACATATATTGGTATCATGCTTTAATGTTTCTGAATAGAGAAAGTTGAACATAATCTCCCTTTGCTTATCCTAAAAAAAAGAGAGACGTCTGATTTGAAAATAAAGGAAGGCAATGTAATGAATTTAAACTTACAACTATTACAATGGTAGATATTTAAAATCATTGAACTCTACATGTAAGCACTAAAAAGCTAATTTTTAAATATAACTTTCGTGTTCCCGCCATTGAAAATTTAGTATAATATAAACCTCTTCTATTAATATGAAATTTATACAAGGATTACGTTACAAAAAGTCATTGGATTCATTTATGGCGTCAGCTAAACGGTACACTTAATTATACGATAGCGTTGCGTTTCGTGTAAAAATAAAAATTGCGCCGCTTTGCTATTCAAATCGTCTGTTTAATTACGACCGTGGCGAGACTAACGGCCTAAACAATCGCCATTTATTCTGTGCCACAAGTTTATTACTATTTACTGGTTATTTTAAAATTATTATTGCCTTGTTATTTATTTAAAATAGACAGTTAAGTTTAAATATATATTTTTGTATTTATAATTTATTTATTTATGAATAATTAAGTATATTATGTAAATAATGGAAACTTATAACAATAGACACTAAAATTGCTAGCCTCTGGTGTCATAACAAAAAAAAAGTATTTAGTTGCCCATAAGCATCATTCTGTTTGTGTTATGTTTGTATGTGTCCAATTAAATTAATTAAAACGACTATTGAAGATTTTAAATGCACAATTTTTTCTAGTCACTTCAAATTCATGTTGAGAAATATATTTTATACTGTATACATATAATATTTTATAAGCTTAAAATAAAGTTCTGAAACGTTCATTTGTCCGTTTTGGATCCAGTTCTTGTATAATTGTATAATTTAATATAGAGTTGATGATTAGAAGAAAAATCTATTGAACCATCCGCTATAGATAATTAATTATACTTATTAGATATAAAAAAATATTAATATATATCTACCTTGTCGTCGTATCACTGTATTCTCCTACTAATTTATCATATCACTTCAGTTGACATTCAAAAATGGAGAAGTTTAGTAATTAGTATATTTTAATTAAAAACATAATGTCAGTATTTGAATGTTATCAAGTGCTGTCCAATGGCCGCGGTGGACAAAAAGAGTAAAACGGCTCTAATGAGTAATTACATGCGACCGGAAGCCGATACACATCTACACTGAGCAAGGGGAGTTTTGCCATTGATTTAGTGTTAAATACCAGTTTAAAATATATATATTTTTAAATGTTCTTATATTTTTTGTTCTGTTCTGTTCTGTTCTTTCTATTATGGCGTTCCGAGCGTGCCAGTTGAGCACAAAATCACTTCGCCAGAGAATATATATTATAATAAATATATTTTTTGATTTGTAATTACAATTTTGACATATCTTTGTATATTTTATTTATGTATGTCAAAATATATTATTTCCACAGATAATAAAAAATATATAATAGAAACGTATCGTATATAATACAGTTTTATACAAAATAAAAGGAAATCCAACCAACTGTCTTCATTATTCTCGAATTAATAATATGGTGTTGTAAATCACATCACTTCTACACATAAACGCAAATAAAATAAAAACTAATTACAAATTAAATATTTTTTGTTAAAACTTATGCTTAGGAGAACCATTGTTGTTATTGTATAAAATTATAGCGAATAAGGAAATTCGTTAATATAAAATATTTTATTACCGTATAAATAGGTATATTATTTTTTATATCTTAATGAGTTGTAAGTTACATAAACTCCGGAAAGACTATTTAACAAACAATAAATTTAGTTATGAAACTGAAAACAATTACTCAAAGTAACAATATAGTACTTACATAATATTGTAATGCATCGTTTTTAACATTTCTACTGGTGCGTGCAAGAGTGTAACTGATAGGTATCTAGTGACTATGAAAGTGTATGCAACTAAATAGTATAGAAAAAGGTTATTAATTTAAAAAGGCATTTAATTTTTTTAGCTTCACAGTATCCAGCATATAGCAGGGTAACCAGAGGGAATTCCGTTCCACATTTTCCGTTGAGTTTTCAAAACATTGTGTGTTGAATGGGGAAATTAACGCAGTGTTTTGCGTTGTTTCCAGGACGATCAATTTATAAATAAATAATTCGTTCCTGCAAGAGGGAATCGAACACATATATAACAGTCTTGTTTACAATAACACGTTTGTGCCACTGCGCCAAGAGGACCTCATTAACTAGTTCATTATTAATTTTGCCGTATAAGCGGATAAGGAAATCTAGTCTAAACTATTCATTATCCCCTCTCTGTTAAAGAATAGTAGGCAAAATCGCAGTGGTTAGGGGTTAGACCACCAATATGGATTAAGCTTATGATTTCTTATTAAGATTTATTTGATTAATATACATCATATTATTTATCTATTTATCTATCTATCTATTTATCTATTTAAGTAATGGACAAATAGACATGGTGAAATTTTGAATACCTTCATGTCTATATAGACTAGTGAACATTTTTGTCATTCTATCTGCAATACGCATCTCTTAGAGCCACCAACCAAAAGACCAGGCACTGCAAATCATTGTTACTGAAATAAGAACACTTATAAGTACTACTATATATATGTTCTTATTTATTAGTATGTTATATTTAAACATGGGTAACTTTAAAAATAATTCGCTTTAAAGCTAACGATATAGTTAAGTAACGGTATATTTTAAGGAAATATACTAAGGACGGACTAAAAACTTTCATGACCATATGGCTACGCTTTTTAAAAAGTCTTTACAGTGATCTTCAATTTTTTCTCCAGGATGTTATATTTCGTTGTCCTGGTAACAATTCGGAAAATACTTTTATTATTTTTCACTTTATATTTATAATACAAATGTATTCTCGCTTTACCTTATTAAATGGCGGTACTTGGTTCTTTTTCGAGTTCCAAAGGATCAAGACCACTTATCTCGAGATGACATGGAGGTCGTCACGGTCCATTGGAGCACAGAAAAAAATCACCTTCTAAGTCAAAATAATTAAAAAATACGACCATTTATGCATCATTTTAGTACTTAATTTGTCTCTGAAAATATAACAAAATAATAATTCATAGAACAGTAAATAAAAAAGGTATTACTTACAAACACGAAGCCAGAGTTACATAAAAACAGTGGTGCTCGTGATTAAGAAGCGTTTTAATAATATAAATATTTATACTGTCTGTGTAGCGTGTTATCGTATAGTTAAATTTTTAATATCGTTCTCGTAAATTATGTTTACGTTTGTTTCTTAGAAATCTATGAATTAACGGAACGGAACGGAACGGAACGGAACGGAACGGAGTGTCTTAACACTAGGTTCCCTCTGTCTACCCTGATGTGTGCGGGATACAGCGTGAAGCTGATTTTTTTTTTCAACTTCAGCAGTTTTTTTTACACATCCTGTATACTCATCGTTGAGAATATAGATTTGTCACATAGATATTCGCTTTTTCTAGCATCATGCTGTATCCCACATATAGAAAGGCAAGCAGAGAGAACCTAATGTTGAGACACTCCGTTCTCCTTAAGCACGTAGGTACGTACGTGGGGATTATAATATTTATAGTTCCTTAAAAATCTTTTCAATTAAATAAGGAATAAGGAAGGAAAATAATTTCTACTGGCTAATTTATTGCTATTTCCCTATAGGTACTTGTCAATTTCATTAGGTACACAAAATTATTTTTTAATTAATTTGGGGTCAGTTGTGCCGTAAGGGCACAAGCGTGTGACGGTAAACGCGAGGGTTGTGGGCTCGATTCTCACTCGACGAAATGTATTATTATTATTATTTACTAATATTTTCATTTCTTTGCTCTGGTAACAAGGCAAAGCGCGGTGTTTAGTTCCGTCACTCAACAGGCATGCATCAAAAGTTTAGAGAAAAAAAGAACGGCGTCTCTTAACAATAGATTCCCTCTACCTACCCTGCTATCAGCGGGATACGAACAGCGTGAAGCTGAAAGAAAAAAGTTTAATTAAAACAATAAAATAAACAACACAAAAAGTCGAAGCAACATTCTTTAATTTCTTGTCGACAAAGCTTGACCACAGACCGCCCTCGCGATAAAACACGCAATAGTTTGTAAATGCGATTCCAGAAAACGGCCGTTTTACGATTAGATCAAAACGGCAGCCGCGGAGCCGAGGGGGGAGGGGGAGAGGAGGGGAAAAGGGGGGATAGGGGGCGAGGGGTTGTTAATTGCTCCGTTTTGTGAACACGGTCAGTGGCGTGCTACGCGAGTAATCAGCGAACTCTGACTGATTGCTTTTTAAATAGGTTTTATGCCCACTAAAATATAAGGAAACCAAAGGAAAGGAGGCTTCGAGGCTCGAGCACGCTCGTGCGATACGATTGTGTGAAACCACGTTATTTCTATTTGATGACCGTGACATTATGAATATTATAAATGGTTGGCATATGAAAATGCTTTTTTTGTGGTTAAAGTTCAACCGATTGGTGTGCAAGCTCGTTTGTTAATGGAAATTATAATTATTCATATTAATTTTCTTTAAATAAAAACCATATAAAGGTTACCATTTAATAAAATAATAAAAAAAAAAAATAAGTTAAAAACAACCGCTTATACTATAAGTATGACAAAAACCTATAAGCTTTTGGACATGTAGAAATTGATGTAGACAACTTTATTAATTAACAATATACTAGCTATTTCTTGAAAGAAAAAAATTGTTGGAAGTTAAAGTAAGTTGACATTATACATATCATACTAATATTATTAATGTGAATGTAAGTTTATTTGTTACGCTTTAATGCCCACTACTCAACGGATTATTATGAAACTTTGTACACGTATTATTTAATTTTTAAATTTATATTTCCATTTCTTCGCTCTGGTGTTGGGGCAAAGCGCGGCATTGAGTTCTGCCACTCAACACGCAATACCTTCAGAATTCAACAGAAAGTTGGGAACGGTGTGTCTTAACACTAGGTTCCCTTTGCCTACTCTGCTGGGTGCGGGATACAGTGTTAAGCTGATTTATGTGATTTTTTTTGTAAACATATTCTTAGAAGTATTAGAAAAGACATAGAATACGTTTTACAAAAAATTCAATATACATCTTTTGGCTATAATATAAAAGTAATGCTAAGCGGGCGAAGCCGCGTTTGAGTCTTTAGATAGATACCTAAAAAAAACGAGGGGATCACTAATGTATCTATAATAATGACATACTCAGTGCACCTCTTCCCATTTAATTAATGATCTCCTCTACCCCAAGGTTGCCTGGAAGAGATTGCTCATTTAGCAATAAGGCCGCCTGTTGTACTATCATAACAATATATCTCTCTCGATTGTGATACATGTTTGGTGTACAATAAAGAGTATTTTACTTACTTTTTTTACTTAATGATCCTTTTTATATATATTTCACAACAATATTGCTTCACATGGTTACTTGATTCCAAGTAGGAAACAGCTCGAATGGAGATAGCACACACGATTAACACTGGCCTAATAGTTTCAGTTAGCGTGACTGTTGGAAGTTAGTAGCTTACAGTGTTTTTGCTTCCAAATCACTGTAAAAATTTCTTTATGGGCTAATCTACAATTATTTTAGATATATCAGCTTCACGCAGTATCCTGCACTTAGCAGAGAAGGTAGAGGGAACCTAGTGTTCAAACACTCCGTTCCCCACTTTAGAGACGTTTATTTTTTGCTTAATTTATAAAATAATTGTAATTACAAAGCATTCAAAATGCTAATTGTGAACGAGTAGAAGATTAACAAAATTACTTCTCACAACTACATACATACATTAAGTAACAATTATTGCGATTCTGTTTAGAGATAAGCTGTGGTTATTAAGCAAAATTAAAATTACTTTTATGGAAATTAAAAATGATTGACATCAGATGGTCTTTGGTTGGAGTACTAAGAAACGACAGCCTTCACCGTATTTGCAAGGCTGGTTACTCGCTAAAAATTACATCGAAAGCTGATGATATTGATATAGCTTCTATTTTTCATTTATAATGTGAATTTTGAAAAGAATAAAGAAAGAAAGAAGATGAAAGAAAGAAAAAATGTATGTACTTACCTGTTTCGGAGACAAAGATCTATTAAAGATCATCAGGACAGCTCTTATAATTTTTTTTCAGCTTCACGCTTACATATCCCACATGGAACATGGTAGCAGCAGGGAGTAAGCACAGTGCTATAATACCCCATTCCCTCCCGAATTCTGGAGGAATTGCGTATTGAGTGGCGGAACTCAACACCGCGCTTTCGCCTCGACATCAGAACGAAGAAATAAAAATGTTAACATTGCATTTCTTCGACTGTGAATTACTTGTACCCCTGCGCCACGTATTTAATAATATACCATTACTAATAGTGATTTTGTATATATATAGCAAAAAGGAATATTTTACTAAGAAAAACAACCTCAAATTTAATTGACAACATTTTAATTACAAAACACCACAAAATCTATTGGACATAAAATGTCACTTTTCAGATTGCTTAAGTACATCGCCATATATCTATACAGCGGCAGGTAATAGATACAAACCCAACGCATTTACTTGTGTATTTAATACTAATAATACGTACATTATATACGTTATTATACATTTATATTATACAATTTGCACGTTGCATCAGTTTAAAATATTTGTTTTTATTTCAGAAGGTAATACTGTTTATTCAATCATTTTATGTGTAAATAATTTGCTGCTTCAGGCATGTATAGTATAGAATGTATATATATAAAAATATAAATAAAAAGACGTCACCCAAAAATTAATATGAAATGAATATATCTTTTTTGTTTAAATTTCAACAATTTTCGCCGAAGCCATATTTAATATTACATTTGCACTTTGTGATATATTTGGGACAAACAAAACAATCAAGACCAGCTTGCCGCTTGAACTCACAAAGCTTCTCCACATTTATAGGATTAGTAATACGACATCGAATTTATTTATATTATACATAACTCGCTAATATTATTATTTAATTCGAGCTTATAATATCACATAATTATTATGGACAAGTAGAGTCCAGTCACTATAAACATCTCAAAATGTTCCATCAAGAAGTACGTAATATATTTAACGTAACTAATAAATATATACTGTCTTTCATTCTGATTAAAAGGTAACGAAACTCAATGATGACTTTCACTTCACAGAATAACTTTAAGTTAAGCACTTGTACGTGTTCGTATCACTTGTAAGTCATTATAACCGATTTTTTCGTCCTAAATTTGCCAGAATCGGCGTTTTTGGTCACAGATCACTGGATTTACACGTGTATGGGTTCATCGTCGTCCTCGTCATCTGAACGTCGTTCTAAAGACGGCTCTCGAGGAGATCGTGGGGGTGGGGCCGGACTACCAGGGTCTACGTCGGGGGAAGGTGTGCGTCTCGCTTGTGCGTAGTACCCTAAAGCCCCCAGCGCTGGGCCACCAAGGGAACCGAGGTGAGCCGATGGACCCGGCAGACCCAATCCTAAAGGTGGTACGCCCGCCAACGGAGCACCTGGATATAATCTGTAAACATATTTCTTAATTAACCAAAGGACTAGCTAATAATTTATCGAATAAAGATTTCAAATACTTAAGCAATTAAATTAGTTTTTAGGTCGTTTGACATAAATGTACTATTTTTATATTATTTACCGGTAAGGCAGAGGTTTTTGCAATGTGTTTGCAGAAGCAGATGCAGCGGCAGCAGCTGTGGCCGCGGCTTGCCTGTAGTACAGGTCTGCGGTCGGCGCCGGCTGTGCAGGATAAGCGGGAACTCCCGCCCAGTACCCACCGTACAACCGCTGGAAAGCGGCATAGTTGCCAGCTTCAGCCAAGAGTTCTAGACCGACGGCTGTTTGACGTTTCCATTTCGTTCTGTCAAAGGTATTGATAATTTTAGTTTTATTTTAACTTTTTTTATAATTTTCATATCATAAAAGGTATACGTTTGGGAAATAATAACTTAAATTAGGGTTCATCTAAAGAAAATGTCAAAGTTACTTTGATATTACGAAAGTAATCTTATATATAATAAATTACGGTTCATTTAATTTCAAATAAATATGTTTAAATCATTGTGTGAATACCACAAGAAACACAAATTGCCATTTTTACGCCGCTCTTGAGAACTTAAATCGATTTTGAAATTTTCTAAATTGTCATTTACTAACCCTAAAGTTATAAATCACTAACCCTACAGAGCAGTATGACCCCAATCGTCATCAAATTTGTCACAGACCACTCGAGATGACAATGACGATGTGACAATGGTAAGTAATAAAAAAATATATAAATAAAATAATAAATTTGACAAAACGTCTTGGGCACTCGCATGTTTACCGGAGCGTGGTCTACTGCTTTAATTTGATTTATTTGATTCTCTCCAAAAGGGTATGCGAGTATAAATTACAAGATATTGCGGAGGGGATGAGACATAATGATTATAAAAATGGTCTATTTCATTTTTACCAAATGTCTACTTAGGAAAGTTATTGAAAGCACATTTTATCTAAGGAACTTTTTAACAACGACAATATCCTATAATTTATTTGAAAAACATCCAAATACGTAATCTAGGTGCTTACTCAACTTGTAATATTTTTTTATTAGAAATACATTACTATAACTTAATTTATATAATTATATTAATAATATTGATATCGATTCTTAAAAAATACGAGAGAAATTAGTGTTTATTTATTTTAAAAATATCCAAAACAAACACAAGTACCATATATACGGACCCCAGTAGTAAAATTTAATTTCGTTCTTCAGTTGTCGATTATTTCAAAAGCGGTTATTGTCATCGAGTGAGGTTTTTATTAATTTGTAGGGAGTTATTATCATTGCTATTATTATTTTGTTAGGGAAGAGCCCTTTGTGTGCGGTTACAGTGGTTGTTAGAAGACGCTCCACTGGTTACCTCGTTAATTAATTTCTTTAAATGGATCATTTAATTTTATTAAATGTAAATGAGGGGGAGTTCGGATGTTTTGTGAGTTGAATTTCATAAAATTATTTATGGTTCACCATTAATTATTTTGAATTGAGAACAGAATAGAAAGTATATTTTTATTTCCAATAACGTTTTAAAATAGGATATTATATATTTTTTACTTTTATTTAAATATTTATAATTTGAGGCCAATTATGGTGGAGGGGCAAAAGCATTCGACTAATAATCGCGACACTTTGTGGCTTCGGTCCCCGAAATATTTTAAATTTAGATGTGTTTGCTCTGGTAAATAGGCAAAGCGCGGCGTTGAGCGCTACTTAACATGCAATGCCTCTAGAATTTTGCGGAAAGAGGGGAATAGAAGTGTCTTAATTGGAACGAGGAGAACACTAAGTTTCCAGGTTCCCTCTGCCTACAATGCTACGTACAGGATACAGCTCGAAGTATAGAGCAAGCAAGAAAAAATAATAATTTTAAAAATAATTTAATAATTCGTTCAAAGATCATGTTATTTAAGCACCTACAGACTAATGATAACTGATTTTTTATATTAAAAGCACATTATCTTCGATGAGATCATTACATATTAACTATTCAAATACAGCAAAAAATAAAACCTACTTAACGAAAAAAACAACTAGAAATCAATTTAATAAATAACTAATTGGTTCTAATGAAAAATAGTTAGTCTTGTTTTGTTTTAAATACGACTCCATAATTATCAGAAGCCGACATATTTTGATCGATAGAAAGCTACGTTTGCATTAATCATATTCTAGAACCGGTCCCTCTGAGGAGTGAGGAGTGACTCGAGAGTACTTATTTAATTGTCAAGTACTGAATGAGAGGCAATCTGCTTAGTGACACTATTCTTTTTATTACCGCGACGAACAAAAAGCTCTCAACGTACTCGAACGGGCTGGTGTCTCGAGACTTCTTAACAGACGATTCTCTTTCTCTGTCATTCACACACGCCTTTCCGTAAGAACGAGTTCTCCCCATCTCTTTTCCTGGTCCCGGCGGAGTCTGTCTACGCTCCGCCCAGTGGTTTAGTGATTTGATGCTGCGTGAACTGATTCAATTGTTATTTGAGGTCGCCCATTCTAAAAAGCGCCTTAAGTGTTTCTTGTTAGAGACGAAAATCGCTCCATAAAGACATCCACTTACGTCCTCTCCAAGGAGGTCTCAGAGGAGGAGGTTGTTTATCTCGATTTAAGTTTTTGGAAGACGTGATGCGAATTCGGCTTGTATAGACGACAAACAAGAAAGACGCTCATCGATCCGTTTACACTTTTGCTTAAGCTTCTTAGGTTGTGGGGCGTTGGGTTCTATTTGATTGTTGTTCGAACGTTACTTATACGCTGTTTAGAAAGTTTCACGACAAGTTTCTTTAGAGTGTTCTTATGGGAATTGTTTAGTTCAAGCGATTTTGTTACCTTGTTGACTCTACGTTTTCATATAAGAAGCTCATTATGTGGTATTATATGTTATCTGTCTAATGTCATCGATTTTATATTTATTATCTGTCCAATGTGTGCTTAAAATATTTTTTATTTTATCTGTATTAAATTTTTACTTATAAATTTATTATAGCTGTAGCCTTCAACAATATAATAACTTTAATTGTTACGTCTATATCTTGCTACAACTTTTTGATATTTAATTGGCCAAATAAAACAAAAATATTTTATTTTGCAATGCGAGGGTTATATTACTTTACAGCAAAAAACGATCTTGGCATTTGTACTAAAAGATACATACAATACATTATTAAAATAAATGCATAAATCGCTCTTAATTGCTATTTACATGACATACGATCCATATTTGTAAATGTCTAAACTGAGCTGATGTCGAACATGCCGAAATTAGAACATTAAATTATATACTACGAATTAAAAGGATGTAATCTCATATTAGACCTCCAAAACAGAAATGGCACCGGCAGCACAGTTATTAGTTTCTAAATGATAAAGTAGGCGACCTCCGCGTCCTTGGCTCGATTCCCGTGTCTCTGGATGTGTAATTTAGTTATTCGCTATAAGCGATTAGTGCTTCTTGGTAGCTTGAGCAACCCTTGTATTATGTCATTAGGAATTTGCAGTCACAAGTGTGGTTTTTTGGAACTAAATAGGAATTTATATTATATTTTTTGTATATGTGTATACTGGGTTACGTAAATATATATTTGTTATTTTAGTTCACGTTTTATCGTACACAACAGGGTCGGGAGAGGGAACCTAGTGTTCAGAAATTTCTTTCCCCATTTTCCGCCGAATTCTGGAGGCATTTCATGTTGAGTAGCGAAACTCAACCCCCCATTTTGCCTCGGTACCAGAGCGAAGAAATTAATGATGAAATTGAAGAAATTAATTGTGCCACGACTGGCCGCTTATAACATATATTAAATATGCTTTTTTAAAACATAGAGTAAAAAAGATTTTTAAGAATCAATTAAAAATAATTTTAAGAATCATTCCTTGAATGATCATAGTATATTTCTCTAAAGTAATCAGATACTCCAACTACTTATAAACTCTACGTAAAATATATAAAAAAAGTTTTTCTTTAAATTAAAAACAATTAAAATGTTTACAATACCAGAAATACAGATTAAAAATCCCGCTAATATATCTATAATATATTTTGATTTAAGTAGAATTTCGTTTGCGAATATACTATCATCCGTGTGTCATTATAGAATGCGTCATTAGATAATCACGGATAGCACGTCGCCGACGACTAAACGGCGATAAACGTCCGTCGACAGCCCCCGGGCCTATTATACGTACGTTTACGACTGGACAGTTGCAAAACGATTTGGAGGCTTCTGATGAAATCGGCATTAATTGCTCATTATATGTAATTTCAGTATCTAAAAGCTAATTATGAACGTAAAATACTGGTTTAGAACATTTTCATAGGAAGTTTCACTTAATTCAATGTTTGGTGGATTTTAATCTAATGTATTTTTTTCTAGTAATACATATTAATAAAAACAATATTTAAACGTAAATCACATAATTTTGATATTATTTATTGAATTATTTAAATTATGAGGTAACTTAACACGAGTACCTACTAGGTTTTTAAAATCCCTCTCCGTATAGGCAAAAGATATATTGGGAATATATTTACAGAGCCAAAACTACAATTCTACAGTAAGTTTACTTTGAACGCAATTAACAACAGTTACAACTATAACAAAAAAGCAAAATCTTATTTTATATCTAAATCAATAACTATTATCGAATATCTTACGGCAATAGTCAAGAAAACAGTAGCTTCGCCCAGAACCAAAAATACAGATAAGCTATCGCTTCAATATCATTATACAATGAATCATTTTAAGACAATTAAGTAAATAAACCATTGAATGGTTGTAAAAAAGTATCAATTTGGTCGGCGGTAGCTTTATAATAGATGGTGCGTCGGCGCCGGCTCGGCCGTGACTTGCCGTTCCTTGTGGATGGAGAGCCGACCATTGATTCACACGTACCAACGACATGCTGATCGAGATTTTAATTTCTTACAGGTTACTAGTTCGAATCTATAAGAACTGAGTATTTTCTCTAAGTAACTTTTTATTATTATTTCATAAAATTTTGTATAGAGTCGTTCAATAGATATTCAAGGATTTTTTTTTGTTTGTATGTACCAAATTATAACCAATAATAAAAGTTATTTATAAGTGAAACCTGTTATCGTTTTTATAGTAAATATTTTTTTGTATACTTACTTAAATACTTTTTACTCGATTGAGTCAAATAAATAGGAATACAATACAAAATAAGAGTCCACTAAATCGTCACGATACAAAAAGTATGACAAAAACAAAAACAAACTGTTTGAAATGTAAGACAAAATTAAGAATATCTATTATGTTTAAAAATAAAAGAAAGTGACCGCTCACAAAAGCTATTAAATCCTTCAATTAACTCCAATTTCACACTCTTTCACGAACCGAAAAATCGAAACCCAAACATTGGTTTTACCGAAATTATAGAAAATCATCAAAAAAATGGGGAAAAAAAATGATGCCGGTACAAAAAAGCAGACGGGGCGGGCAACTACTTGTGCGGCGACTGCAATAGCTCTGCAATAGCTGTCCCTAAATTCATATTGTATTGAAATTATGTGCAATATCGGTTCATGTACAGCTAGCTACGAGTTGCTATAAAAATATGTAAAAATAATAATTTTGCAGTCGTTTAAGTGCATTTATTAAAATAGATAACTTTATTAATAATCCAATAATTATTTATTTCCCTAAATTACGAAATATAAATTTAATTCTTATTATTTGTTTTGTTTTTGAAAATTCTCATCGGACATACGTTTACTTAAGGCAAGATGGTTTATTTCCACTTTCATATTGTATTCTGCATATAGCAGGATCTAGAACTAGGCCAAGGACCTACACCAGAAATCTAGGAATCTTCGTTCCCCAGTTTCCATCGAATTTTTGAGGCATTGCGTGTTGAGTGGCGGAACTGAACGCCGCCCTTTGTCTTGGGAAGAAATGAAAATATTAAATTAAAACCTATTCTCCTAAGTGAGAATTGAACCCATAACCATCGCGTTTACAGTCACACCCTTATACCACCGGGGCAAAACGGCAATATGAATAAAAAATGAATAATAGAAAACTAGAGGTAGCGCGTTTTTTAACTACTAACGTTTTTATAAGCCGTCTAGAAGGTGGCACGGTCGGCCCCTGAAGCTCTAATTACGGACGTTTGTTTTTGAAATAACCGCTTTTGTACAGGCGCCGACAAAACTCGTTAAGAGATTTGGAATTAATATCAACATTCATTACTTTTGTTTCATTTTCCATTTCACAATCTTACGTGACTATGGAAATAACGTGGTAATTATTAAATTTATATAATGTTAATTTATTTTCTTCATTATTTTAATTGGACGCGAGTTTAAATGTCGTTTAATATATTTTAAATGTACTTTATTATTAAAGATTTTGATTAAAAGGAAACATTATTATCTACAATATTAGACTTGCCGCTGTTTAGTTATGGCTGACTCAGCATTCTCTATGTCTCGCCGACTCTCTCACGAGCTGTGAACGTTGTCGCAGCCGTAAATAAGTAATGGCGGCGTCTTGAATTAGATATTATATAAACTTTAAGACATTTTATTAACATCTAATATATCTTTACACATAATAAAATCGTAGTGGATCGATGTTTGTACATGGAAGATATAGAACTAAAAATAATGATTTTTAAATTTGTGTCTGTTTGTCTGTTCGATTGTTCCCGTTAATCTAAGAAATGGCCTAACCGATTTAATTGCTGTTTTGACTACTGTATGTTAGCAAGCCCCATAACATTCCAACATTTAGTATTTTTTTATTTCATCAGTATATAAATAACAAACGATATTATTATTAGAAAATAATGATTATGGACAACAGTTCAAGCGGGCGAAGCCGCAACCTATCGCTTGTCCTTAATAAAATGGTAATGTAACAATTATCTTCTGTACATAATTATCATCTTCAATTAATCTTTAAATATCCTTCGTAAACTAA
This sequence comes from Heliconius melpomene rosina, assembly GCF_056956725.1. Taxonomy (NCBI): domain Eukaryota; kingdom Metazoa; phylum Arthropoda; class Insecta; order Lepidoptera; family Nymphalidae; genus Heliconius; species Heliconius melpomene. The sequence continues at coordinate 8,104,013 of NC_140399.1, forward strand.
TTGAAATAAGTATATTTATACTTATTATATAGCTAATACTTTATCAATATAAATAAACAATAAAAAATATATTAAAATTGCTTACAAAAATACCACACAACATAATATATAACTTATAAAAGAAGTGAATCTATCATTCCATAATGCATTTTCTTTTAAGACTTTTGCTCATAACTTGAACCGTTATTCAGTATTCTATAATAATTGCTTTCTTCGTTCGACCCGTCGTACTCGTATCCAGTGTTATAAACCCATTACAATGTGGGAGGTAGAGTTCTTAATAGCGTTTCTCTACAATTATCATGTAATACAGGGGGGATTCGTTGTTAGAGGGAAATGTGGTCTTAATCATAACTTATTATATATGACTAGCGGCCCGCTCGCGGTGTCACCCGCGTGAACTATGTTATTATTAATTTCTGTCTCCATGGCTACGTCCCAGTGACATCTATGCAAAAATTGAGACTCCTAGCAATTGTAGTAACGAAGTTTCATACAAACTTTCGACCCCAAAAACAACCCCTTAGAAGTCGAATATTACAAATTCCCGTCTTAGCGAGCACCTACGTCCTATAAGTAACTCCTATGCAAAATTTCAGATTCCTAGCACATGTAGTTTCTGAGATTTCGTGATGAGTGAGTGACCTTTCGATTTTATATATATAGATTATATTGTAAGCAGGAGGAAACTAGTGTTAAGACATTTCGTTTCTCAATTTCCGCGGAATTTTTCGAGGCGCGTTAAGTGGCGGAATTCGACGTCGGGCTTTTGCCTTGGTGCCAGAGCGAAAAAATTAAAATGAAATTATTAAATTATGCTTACATAAATTAATGAAAATAAGTGAATATCCCATATATGGATTTCACTTTTCTCTTCTGGAATCCAAAACATAAATTTCAACATGTGACTGTAAGTCCGACAGGTTGTGAGTTTGATCCCCAGTCGAGAAAATGAAATACTAAAAATGAATACTACACGTAACACCTCTAGAATTCAATGGAGAGCGGAATGTACTAACACTACTCTCCCTCTGCTTACCCTACTGCATGCGAAATACAGCGTAAAGTTAAAGAAAGAATCCATATATCAAACTTACCGTCGATTTTGATACCACGTTTTCACTTGGGTATCTGTAAGGCCCAGTTTCGCGGCAAGCTCCATACGGTCTTGCACACTGAGGTACTTTTGTCTTTCAAAAGACTTTTCTAATGTCTGTAACTGGTGGTCCGTGAAGGCTGTTCTCGCCTTTCTCTGTTTCTTCGCGAGTCCTGACGCGTCACCCCCGCATGATTTACTTGATACGTCATCCGAATCATCTTTTACACCTACAACAAAACAGAAATAATAAAAAACGTGTTTCTTAGAAATATTTATATGAAGTATAATATATTCGTATGTTACATATGTATATTTGATTGTATATGGAAATTTTATTTTTACAAATTAGTTTGGAATTAACGGTGTTAAATATAAACATAAAGCTTTTGGAAGAAAATAAAAATGTACGAGCGTTTCCATATTCTTAACAGAAATAAATAAAGGAGCGTTTCCATAAATTTAAGATAAATAAATAAATAAAAAAGAGATGAAAGAGACATAAATAAAAAAGAGAGGAAATGAAATTTTTAACATTTTCAATTCGGCGGAAAATGGAGAACGGAGTGACTTAACACTAGGCACTCTCTGTCAATCCCGATATATGCAGGTAAAATTGAAAAAAATAAAGGGTACCTAATTAATTTTTATAAATTAAAAAATATATCAAATAGGTATGCTTTACGAAAACAAAGACATTGTCATAGGGTAATCCACAGCTTTGTAACTCAAGCAAGTCGTCTCGAGAGTTGTAAGGCTTCTGCGGTCACCACTTCCTTACACGCACTTGGTTGCCTACGAACGTGTTTTTTTAAAATAAGTACCTAGTAAATATTATTTTTTGAATATTCAGATTAAGTTAAAAATATATTTTTTTTATTAAATATTCCATTCCTGAAGGGGGAATCGAGCTCACAACCTGTCGCGTCTAAAGACATACTTCTGCCCCTGCGCCAGGGCTTGCCTCAATAATTATTTCATACATTATTATATAAAAAAATAATAATTTATTTTAAACAAAATAATGCTGTCTATGGCTATTTAAATAAAAAGTTGTTGAAAATACAATAAAGGGTAATAGTACCACAAATTAAACCAATTTTGCAGCATCACGCTTTTTCCCATACGGCAGGAACCTAGTAATGGAACCAATTTCCGCCTAATCTTCAAAAATTGCCGTCTTTCAAGACGGGAGTTCAACGCCGTTCTTCGTCTACCAGAGTAGGAAAATTAAATTAAATTCCCTCGACTGGGAATCGAATCCTTAACATCTAAATTTTTGTATTATATAGAACATATTTATAGACACCATGAGCAATAATTTATACTATGATAATGTTATAACCAATTCTAACATTTTCTTACTATTTCAACTATAAAGATCCTTGTTAGTATAAGAATTATCAAATTTACATTGTTGATACAATTTTTATGTCCAAAAAGTGCTTACTATAATTAAAAATAATATTTATATGTATATACGATATTAAATTAAAGTGTATCAGTTAAGAAACACTTATTGAGATACTTCAGTACTTGACGGTTGTTATCGACCCAAACAAATTAACACCTTTAACGTTAAGTGACTTTTTAATTAAAGTGGTTTTTCATATCTGAAAAGATAATTTTGTATAAGTTAAAAGCCAAATTGAGATATAAGAGAGGGTAAAGATTAATTGAAGATTTATTTTTAAATTAAGACTGAGATTCAAGTCTTAGCTATTACTAATATTTCTGCTTATTCGGATTAGCTACTATTTTGGTCCAGATCTGATGTTGTGGATCTCCAGAACAGAAGGCAGAAAATACCATGTCTTAATTAATATTTAGATCATTATATTTGACAATTTGTTTCGTTATTTATATTTTGTTTTTATTAAAATCTTAACAATGCTTGTAGAGTTTTGAAGAGTCACTTTACGAGCGCTTGCTTCGTCATAAAAAAAGCGGAGAAAACGTAATAACATAATAATACTCCACAATTTTAACACATCACTATTTTTTTTAATAATTTAATTAATTAACATACAATAACGTTTAATTTTAAAGACAATACAAAAAAAAAGAAATTGTACAACACTATCGGAATTCAGTAAGCGCAAAGTACGACACGGGATTATATGTATAAGGCGAGGGAATTAGCTCAGCCGAGTAGAAGTTGCGGTTTACCACCCAGGCACTAAGCGCTCAGACTTACCTTCCCTCTGTTAGCTTACATGCGAACTGCACATTCTTGTATTTTATACGTTTTGTATTAATTTATTTATTTTTTTCATTAATTTATCGTTAAATACTTAATTATCGTGAGGTCCTCGTCGCCCAATGGCACAAGGGTGCGACTGTAATGATGGGTGTGATCGATCGGTCGATCTCAATCGAGGGAATGATGAATTATTAATTGTTAATATTTTAATTTTTTCTTCAAGAATTCGGTGGAAAGTGACTTAACACTGGGTTCCCTCTACCTTCCCTACTACATGTGAAATACAGCGTGAAGCAAAAAATTATTTTATTAAATGTTTTCGATGGGTCATTAGTATAAATGGCCATGTTAAAATTTAAGATTTACTTAAAGGATGGAAAAAGAATCATCTTGCTATTTCGGACCCTAGAGTGAGACCTCCTGGACGCTCCAGGAAGTTCTGGTTGGAACTTATAAGACAGGACATGAGAGCCAATGGTCTAACTACCGTGGAAGTTAAAAGACCGTGCAACATGGAGTAGGTGGAGCAGGAAAACAGAACCCTTGCAAACGCCGGGATCCAATCCATGCCAAGAGGAAGAAGGAAGGAACAAAGATTCATGTTTTTCTTAAGAAATTATGTTAATCTATAAATATATACTATAAATTTAAGTTTATAATTTTATTTTTTAAGAGCAAGACGCATCTTTATTCTGTTTTGTTGTACACTTTCTCTTTTGACATAGCCGTTTATATGTATTAGGGACCATCTACTTGTTTGTTTTGAATACGTGTGAATAAAATATATTCATATATAGAAGTAGGTAAAGTTTTATAATCATATATAAAGTATTTATATAGATAAAAGATATATATATTTAGAGATAAAAGATAGAAGTCTCACATCGGCTCTATAACTGAAAATAGAGCTGGAACTGCTCCTGTTTCCACTTCATAAAAGTACGCCTAGCTTGTGTTTTATGAACTGTTTGATTTATCTATTTCATCACTAAATGAGGCCATATTTGCCAGGAAATTAATTATCAACTATAATTAACTTCCTTTTTTCTTGGTTAATTGTATTATGAGTTTACATAAATTGGATACCTATACAAAGACCAACTATACCTTATGTTTAGCTACAAAAGAAAGAAAATAAAACAATCAAATCAGTCCAGTAGTCATGTGTAGTAAGTACTGGTTGATATTTTAATAAATATTATATAGATATATAATTTGAATTTGAATTTGAATTTCCTCTCTGTTGTAAGTCAAGACGTCTTAACTCTTAACAACAGAGAACTGTCTACTCTGTAATAAAATACAGATAAAGCGTGAGAATAAAATGAAAGTAAATAATTATTTTATAATACAAAATTCGGATCCAAAATTAAAATCGAGGCCAGTCGTGGCTCAGTGTGACTGTAAAAGCGACTGGTTGTGGGTTCCATCCCTACTCGAGGAGATTAGAGAGGCAGAAACACGCAATGCCCCCAAAATTCGGCAGAAAGTGATAAACGCAGTGTCTTAACACTAGGTTCCCTCTGCTTACCACGCTGTGTGCGGGATACAGCGTGAACCTGATTTATTTATTTTTTTAAATACAAAATAGGCCACACTCGAATAAATTTAAAACTTCAAGTCAAATAGGCAAACCGACAATACCCTGGCGAGTATAAACAACCTTGACTAAAAATTGTTAGAACACTATCAAGTGGCTATCACTATTTTTTCCACTCCCCTCCATTTTACAATATCGAGTGTAATTACGACCGACCGAGGCCCATTAGGGTTAGCCGCCATTAATTTATTATAATAAGGACCAACTGCCAAATGCATTTGCTGGACTGTGAAAATTATTATCATTAGTGGACTATAATGTTGCCATAAAACGTCAAGCTACCATTAACCTTATCAAATCGCTTAAAATTAAGCTCCTAGTGTGAAAAATGTACTGGATTTAGTCGCGATTGATAACGTTTCTTTAAAATATGTGTGTTTAATTCTTTATTTTAATTAACTGGTTCAAATATTGTATGTTAGATCATTTTTGTCGTGTATAGATTAATAAAATTCTAATTGACAGTTTTGAGAATTTAATATATCAAGAAATTATATGTAAAATTTGATTTTTTATCTGTATGTTATGTTTCTATGAAAAATAAATGTATAACAGTTCATTTGCTAACATTTATCTTTTATAAATTACCTATTGAATACGTTCAAACTATAAAATTGATTTTAAATCATAGAGATATACCTATACTAATATATTAAAAATAATTATCTAATACAAAAACCTGCTACCGTTTTAATATAATACTCTACAAAATTTTACAAGTAATAAATTATCATTTAAATTTGAACTCTAATATACGATCAAGGATTAAAAAAGATAATGAATACTTATCGTACACGTGTTACCTCTAATGTATTTATAATCGAACACGTTACCGACCTCGTTCGTTTGTCACCGCAAGAACTTATAGCTTTATATTGGCCCAATAGCCCAACACTTGCATCCAAGTTGTACTTGAATCAATTTAAATACGTTGAATTATCTATTTGAGGCCAATCGTGGCAGGTTCGAGTCCCATACAAGGAAATGAAATATTTTTAGTATCAAATCTTTGCTTTTAATCAAAGATAAGCGCGGTGTTGAGTTCCGCCATCTAACATACAATCTTCTAGGAATCGGCGCAAAACGTGAAACAGAGTGTTTTAACACTAAATTCTCTCTGCTTACCGGGATAGAGCGTGAAACTAAAAAAAAAACAAATAAATACTCTACATATATTGGCCTTGTCGGTCCGGTTGTGTCCAACAGCGACGCATTAAAGGACATCCCACGTATCTATTAGATATGTTAAGCTGTTAATTGAATATTAAGTTACTTGCGAGCGCTTGATCGATTCAGAGAATATTTAATTGATTAATAAACACTCCAATCTCTACAAGAATATAGCTGTTATATTAAGGTCACTTTATAATTATGCAGCTACTTGGCTATAGTTATAATAAAATATTAATATTGTTATACTCGAAATAGTTCTTTAGGTTTATTTCACTTTGTAACCCGAATTTAGCAGGGAAGGTATATGGAGGAGTGTTAAAACTCTCTGCTCTCCACTTTCCGCTGAATCCTGGAGGCGCATATTGAATGGTGCAACTCAACGCCACGCTTTGCCTCGATACCAGAACGAAGAAATGAAAATATAAAATATTTAATTTCCTTTGAGTGAGAATTGAACCCACAACCTGTCGCGGTTATAGTCACAATCATGTGCCCCTGCAACTGGCCTCAATGGTGTAATAAAACTATAAAACCATTACATATACTTTTGCAGTATATTTGCATGTTGCAAATTCATTTAGTTAAATATAGACGTATATGTTTACTAAGTATATAAAAGCACGATGTAAATTATTCTTTAGTGGACAAAAGCTAGATATCATAGGAACTTACAACTGAGTTCCCTTTGAGCCTTACTAGAACCTCAAAATATTGAAAGATAAAATTAAAACTTTTACCAGATTTAATTGGCATACAATTGTCGTCAAAAATGCACAATAATAATCAAGGATAACCTTCACAGTAGATAGTCAAATAGTCATATGATAATAGAATGTGCTGACAAGGTGATCTTATTTTATTGATATTTAATTGTAAAATATTTGAACAGAGGCCAGTCGTGATAGGTTGCGGGTTTGATTACCACTCGAGGGAATTAAATATTTAATATTTTAATTTTTTCGCTCTGGTGTCGAGACAAAACGCGGGCTTGAGTTACGCGAGACTGCGGAAAATGGTAATAAATAATAATGGTGGTATTATTTTTCTTTCTTAAGTATGAAAAACAAATGTTAAGAATAATTATGTGTCAGAGTTTAACTTCGTACACGTATTTCGAAAAAAACTTTAACGCTATTTCAAATAAAAGAAGAGATTTTTATAACATTAATAGATATCTTTTCAAATTTACAAGAACAATTCTATATAGTTCACACATTCTAAATGGGCTGGCTGAAAGATAGGTTTATATATTTAATATAATTGGCTTTAATTTATTGCTATAACCAAAACAAAAGCGCTTTTAACATTTTTAAGTTAACATTATAAAAAAAACCTTAGATATCTTATAATTTATATTTAAAAAATCACATCAAGTAATTTGTTTAAAGCAGCGATTTAATTAATTAACGCATTATGCTCGAGTTACATAGAAGCCATGCGAGATGCGCGGGCGCAGCTAACAATGCGTCCAACGAGATGACGTTACGTCATAGTGGCGTAACACTATTCACACAAATTATTACTGAAAGTTTTCTATGTCATAATAAATAGTTTTATAAGCAAAAGACAGTTATATTAAATTGCGCTTTAATTATAATTTTAATTTACCATAATTTCTTTCATCTGGTTGGAAAATATAACCTCTTTGAAACTTGGATTATAAGATATAATCCAAGTTTCAAAATAATTAATTATTTTATTATAATACTAGCGGCCCGCTCGCGGTTTCACCCGCGTGAACTATGTTATTATTAATTTCTGTCTCCATGGCTACGTCCTAGTGACGTCTATGCAAAATTTGAGACTCCTAGCATTTAGTAACGAATGACAAAGACAAATGTCATTAGTACCGAAGTTTCATACAAACTTTCAACCCCAAAAACAACCCCTTAGAAGTCGAATATTACAAATTCCCGTCTTAGCGAGCACCTACCTCCTATAAGTAACTCCTATGCAAAATTTCAGATTCCTAGCACATGTAGTTTCTGAGATTTCGTGATGAGTGAGTGACCTTTCGATTTTATATATATAGATTATATCATTAATTTATTTTGCGAAAATAATATAACTATTATAAAATACATAAGTAGAGATATAAGATTCTCTCGTGGATTATCAAAAATTATTAGAATTACATATGTTTTTGTCAAATACTGTTTGTTATAACACTAAGCTATCTTGGATATAAAATTAACTTGCATTTTATCTACGTCTCTATTTAGAGTTAGTTATTCAGTTATTTTTCCCGTAATTAAAGATAGCACTCATAATAGTAATCGTAAAACAATACTGCAATGCCGCCGCTCGATTTTTGCCACGATAGCAATTAGAAAATGTATGTAATTATATGTTTATATAAACCTGATTACAGTACAACGGTTTCTTACATTTGTAATCGTAAGAGGGCTATTACAAACACTATATTTTAATTTCTTTGCGAATTGCAGAGAGAAAAATAATTTTTTTCGTTTTTCGTTTCATAATAAAATAATAATCTTTATTAGCATTCAAATAAATAATAAATTAAACTCCTATTCTTTATTTTAATATTTATTAAACGAGAGAAAGATACGAACGCACGTCTTAATTAATTTAATTAAAAAAAAACAATTGAATAGAATTCTAAATATAAATTCTAAGTTTCATTTTTGTTTTGTGGCATTATATAAATAGTACTAACTATTCATATTTAAACCGTGGGAAATTTAATATGTCGGATCGAATAAGCTTACCACTTTTAGATTTGGATAAGCCAATGTGAAATCGTATGAAAAATTATGTATTTTCGAATACCCTTAGGGAACCATTCAAGTGGACTTTGGTATTTCCGAAGCTATTACACGGTAGCTTCACATTACTTTACATTTCCTATTTCATATTAAACTCACTTTATATGGATAAATGTATCAACTTAATAATAAGAACAAGCAGTTCACAGTTTTATACAAAAAACGTAACTGATATGAAAGTAAAAATAATGCTAAATAAACTAACTAGTACTTCATTACGTGGAAACCAATTGGAATTAAGTTATAAAAAATATATTAAATACTAGAGACTCAAACGTGGCTTCGCTTACTTAAGCTTAGTTTTAAAAATATAGGTAAAAGATATATTTTTTAAGTATTCTATGTCCATTCTAATACCTTAAAGAGCATGTGTACAAAGTTTCATGAAAATTGATCGAGTAGTTTTGGCGTGAAAGCGTAACAGACAAACTTACATACATCTTTAGTATGATACACATTGCTTACTATGTTTCATAACAAAAATCATCACCAACGAAACCAGTGGCTCGACAATTTCAACATTAGTACAACAAATACGTGTAAAATAATCTCCCCAAGAAAAAAAAAGTTTTAATCACGAAGTCTTAAGACGAACCTTTATATTTTAAATCGAACCCAATTTCACAGCTCACATCGCCTGTCAGAAGCGACACAAAGCCACATGGAAGCCGTATTATGGGAGAACTCTGGGCCTATTTATATCAATGATGATAATCTATTTATTGTCACGCTAAAAAGTTTTGATTTTATCATTTGGTACGATGAAAGAATTGTCACTTCTTGTCCCGACGCCAAAAGTCACGTTGGTTGATGACGTGACAAAATAGCTGTTATATATAGGTGTTAAAGTCTAAAGTTGTTTGAAGTGGTGTGATTTGAAACAAGGTATGCTAAGTAGATTAGCGATGGTGCGCGCTTGAGGTTAGGTTTGACGTTTCGAGTAACGAACCAGTGGCTTCGTAAATGTACAGTTGCTTACAAAATATTTTATGTTTTATTATTATTTTTATTTTTTTCAAGCTTCACGCTGAATGCACAAAGCAGGGTAGGCAGCAGAGGGAACCTGGTAACCTAGTGTTAAGACATTCCGTTCCCGTTAAGACAAATCCGTTTAACACTCGTTACCAGAGCGAGTAAATCAAAATATTACCTACCTAAATATTTCCTCGCGTGGGAATCGAACCCAAAACCTGTCACGTTCACAGTCCCACCCATAAGCCACAAATGGCCTCAATTCATTTCATTCAACGTGCTATATATGTCATAAAACATACATATGTCATAAAATATAACTCACTTACTTTAAAAATCAAGTTAATTAATTGTTTCAAATACGTTTTACTTGTACCTACCGACTCGACTGCACAATCGATTTAATCGTGCGACCACGGGTACCATTACACGAAGATTAATTACTTTTGTAAATTGTCAGTAAGGTTTATAATATGAACACTAATTACTATAAACGGTGTATTTTTCACATTCTCAGTAAATGAGTTTCTTTTAAATTACAATGCAAGAAGCTTTGTGTTTACAGTTGTTTGTACGTACTCGTAGAGGCTTAATTACTGGCGGACGTTGAGTGCAGTAATTGATAGGTTAAAATCATTAGATAAAGTCTGAAGTCAGTATATTGGAATAGCTCGTTATCATTATATTATTTTTAAATCTTATTAAATAATTTTAAATGTTATTTTAAAAGAGATTCTATAGAAGATATCCTGTAAACCACCCATTTTTACTTTTGGTCGATTTAGAAACATAATCCATCCATTTAGAAATACGTTAGAGAAATACTATTAGGCAGAGGGAGCATAGTGTTAAGACACTCCGTTTCCCATTTACCTCCAAATTCTAGCGCCATTAGTTGTTGAGTGATGAAGAAATAAAGATATTAAATATTTCATTTCCTCGAGTGGGAATCGAACCCATAATCTGTCACGCTTGTGACTCAGAGCCACGACTGGTCTGAAAATATTTTTTAATTAATTATAAATCCTACTCCTGTTTATTTACTAAAATCATAGTTCTCCTTCTGTTAGACACTTTGTCGACAACTGTACTGATGCAAACTGCCACCATGGATGGACATTCACGAATTAGGTAAGCTATTTAAAGTTTAAAAACGAACTCAACTTGACATTTGACAAAAAGCTGATTACGTCGTCATTTTTTTTCTCTTCCCCCGGGCAAAGGGCCTTTCAGACGGGATTAATTTGGTACGTTTTATATGGGTTCACTTATCTCGGGACCGAGTGTTTGGAGCGAGTTGTATTTATCGCGGCCATTATACCTTTTATTATTTAATTTATTTAACACTTCGAGTTTATCGGCTTGTCTATTAAATCGTCGTAGGTAATGCGATTGAAAGCTAAACATTGTGGAGATAGTTAACAGAATATATGAGTACGTTAACTATTTAGAAAAGCATAAATTTTAAGCCTGTTTAGAACATAAGGTTTATGCGATTAGAATAACCCTTTTGCTATTGAATGAAGGTAAAAATTCCTTTCGTTTATACTAAATTGTAAATGTAGAGACGAATTGTAAATAAACTAGAATTTGATTTTAAACAAAAGGATAGCATAAATAAAATTTAAATAATGTCTAAATTTATATTTAGGTAAACATAATTTTTCCTATAAATAATTGCAATGATTAATTATTTAACATAAATAATTGGAATTATTCAATTTTTTTATAAAAGTAAACTCTAGTACTTAGAGTTTAATTGTTTTATTGTTTCTGCGCCATAGTTAAAATAAACCAATGTAATGTTATTAATTTTTCAACATATTATACATTCATTTAAAGACTTTTATTTATAAACTATTAATTTAAACAATCAAATATCTATTAGTGAAAACATATTTTATATTGTTATATTAATATTTTATTTCTATTAAAAATTATACAAATTATATTTTATAAATGTGTATTTTCACGCAATGCCTACTGGTAAGCATATTCTTTATTCTCTTCTCTTTAGTCGTACAAGATAAAAATAAAATATAAAGCTTACTCTGCTCTTCACTTTCCGTCGATTTTTAAAGATGATTTTATATTGTTTACTGTTTATTATACATAAAATGTTCCACAAGTAGGATTTAAACCAATAAACATCGAATTAACACACACATACGCCAGATGTGCTACGACGGCGATTAATATAATTGATATTTTTAAAACTTCTATACACCTATATACGGAAGAAGAAAAATATATACAATACTACAATAAAATTTATTGCTTACTAATCAGTGTAAAATGAAGTATAAATATGTATTAAATATACATAAAATATTTATAAGGCTTAAAATATACTATAAAGATATCTTTTTAATTTTAGAAACAAGCTATTTAAGTTTTAATCATTTGGTTGGCACTGTTATTTTAATATTTTCGAAATAAAACTTCACAATTTTTTTTCTGTTTCCATAACAAAAAAGGTAAATAAGTATTTGTTGTTAAAAGAAGACAGCGCTTAAAAAAAACTCTTACTGAAGACTATTAGACAGAAAATAAATATCTATATTATATTTTTCTTGAATCCGCTACTTTTGTTTAATATTATGTATGTACTTCAAATCCCCAAAACTCAATACAAAATTTGGTACCTTCTAAGGTACGTACTACCTACATACTAAATATTAACTAATAAATATTAAATTTAAAAAAAATATTAAGCTATACTTAAAATATATTTCTGGTAGAATATAAATTAAAAAAAGATATCCTTTATGATAATTAATTTAAATTTTGTTACTTTAATATCATCAACTGACAATTAGTTCTTCGAATGATAATGTAAATTTATACTTTAAAATATATGTAGTTTTGTACTTCAAAACATAATATAAAAAAAACATTTAACATAAATCAACAGTTTTAAGTGAAATAAAAGGTGTTTCGCTTACATTTTAAAAAAATGTTACTATAATATAACGACGGCGTTGAGATCCGCCAGTCAATTCACAATATCACAAACTTGGGCAGAGATTGGAGAACGAAGTGTTAAGCCACTAGGTTCTCTCTACCTACCCTACTACCCTGCCAGCGTATAGGTAAATTATAAAATAAACCTGAATAAGTTAGAAAATTGTCTATTATTAATAAGCTATAAAATCGCGTGACGACTATTATTATTCATTGTCAGAAATGATACTATTATAGAGATAGTGTAAATAAATAATCCTTTATTTATATTTTAATTATTATATCAATAATAATTATAATTGATATATGTCTAGGCCGTTTTTATAATTATAATCTGACATGGGTTCATGAAAACAAGCAGTGCCGTTGATGTCTTTTCTAAGACGCATCCATTCCATCTTGATATTTTTTCATATCGGAATTGTAAATGGGATTTACTGGTACATGCTTCAAATAGCAAATAACTACATATTATATATTCGTATCGTATATGATAATACGTGAAAATTATAATAAATAATTTTATTATGCATCACATAAGACAAATGTCAACATTTATCAGAATCAAAACTTAGACTCTACCTATTGATCTTTTCTTTTTAAAACTGCACCCGTACTACTAACCTGGAGAATCCGTAGCTGATCTATCCGAATCCGAATCCCTGTGCGCGCTGAGGTCTCTGGGCGCTGCGTCGAGGATGTCGGTGATCATGAACCGCGTGCGTGGCGCGCGCGCGTCGCGCTCGTCGCGCTGCACCGTCATCGCCACGGCGCCGGGGCCCGCGCCCGCCGCCGCCGCTCCTGCTGCATCCAGCGCCCGCGCGCGCCACCGCCCGCCCACAGCTACCTCCACCTCGCTGGCCCCCAGCTCGCCGCCGGCACCGGCCTGCTCCCCTGCCGGCTGCCCGTCACCGCACCAGGCACATCACACCGCACACGCAGGTACAACTGACACTACTGTCACTAGCCCAGTGTCCGATACACCATCGCCGTGCAACGCGTCACTTAGTAAGTATTATCGTTCAGCACTCAGAGCACAGAGTCTCTCTCTACACTGTATTGTGGTGGTGTCGAGCACGTGGTCCGCGCAGGTCGAGGGGACAGAGTGGCACTGGCACTGGCGCGCGGCGCGAGGTGTCGGCTACGACTGCGGAGGGCGCGGGCGGGCGCGGCGAGGTGCGAGGCGGGCGGGGCGAGGCGCGAGGCGGGCGAGGCGGGGCGGTGGGCGCGGCCGGCCAACGACGCAGCGGCGCTCCGGGGCGTGCCGCTGCCATGTTGCCGAGGCCGCGCTAATGCTCTTTTTGCCTCGCCGCGGGAGAAAGCGCGGATTTAAGCTTTTATACGTGGATAAAACGCTTTTATAGCGATATAAAGCGTTCTCGCTGCGGGATATCGCGCTTTACGACGGGTTTTACTGAGAGTTGGCGACACTATGCGCTCGTAATTGGTTTGCTTCGGCCAAATTGAGGCTAGCGCGCCCCAGACGCCGCTGTTTGTTACTTTGAAATATGGATGACATTTAGTGCTTATTTAAAAAGACATATGAAAGCTTCAGAACGTATTTCCTATATCTATCTAAAAAAACATTTTATCATATTTTATGCATAAAAACTGAAAGAAAATATTTATTGATGCAAAGAAAAACTGTATAGTAATAAATAATTTATTTATTAATTCATTTAAACTTATTTGCTTTACTTGGGTATAATATCTACCTACTTGACATTACATTGGCTGCTATAGTCCACAAAAAATATCATTTAGTACAAATCATTTATTAGGTTAATTAAATGTTATTGGGTTAATTAGTTGATATTTAAGTCAATATTAATTGTATTTTATACCTACTACATTCTCAAATTATATGCATCTATAGTAAATTAAATATTAAATTAAATAATATATAATTTTATTTTATCAATAATGTATTCTTATGTAACATTTTAGACATTCTAGACTATTTAAATAAGAAAATTATCTAATAAAAATATAAAATATAAAATTAAGTATAAGGATGCCATCGTAGAGCAGGAGCACAAGCGTGTAAGCGCGACAGTTGTGGATTCTATTCCCATTCGGGAAATAAATATTTAAAATTCAAATTTCTCAAGCCAAGAGAAAAATGCCTCAAGAATTAGTACCAGGTTCCCAGCTCCCTACCTGCCTACCCTGTTATGTGTGGGGTAGAGTGTAAAGACAAAATAAATAAATAGATACAGACATAAGCTATTTTATTATATCAACTTTTCTTTTTATTTTCACAATGTGCTGACTGTACAATATGAACGTTTGAAAAGTGATATGGTTAAATCGAATAGTAAATATTACCTAATACCATGTTTTCGCTATATGTTTTTTTATAATAAATCATTAAATAGGCACAGTAGAAGATCAATCTCTCTCTCTCTTTTTCTTTACTTTTGACGACAACCGACTTGTTCGTGCGTTAGATACAAATGCGAAGCAATTCACAAGTCGCCAATCCAAAACCATATATGATTTTTTTTATACATCTTATTAAAATGACTTAAATATTATTCAAAGAAAAATTATAGTAACAAATAACAAATAAGCCCTTTCGCGACTCTACCAAATTTGTTAGTATAGGTATATTAATATTTCGTTTATAGGTTCACCTATTAGGTATGTAGTTGATATTAGGTAAATATGAGTTTATAAGTATGTGAATATGTTATAACAATTAATATTTTGAGGACGTCGTAGCGCAGCGGCACAAGGGTGTGACTGTAACGCGACGGTTGTGGGTTCGATCCCCACTCGAGGAAGTGAAATATTTATTTACATTTTACTGATACATTTCTTCGCTCTGGTTTCTTGGCAAAATGCCTTCGGAATTCGGCGGAAAGTGGGGAACGGACTGTATTAACACTAGGTTCCCTCTGCCTACAATGATGTGTGCGGAATATAGCGTGAAGCTGATTTTTTTATTAATCGATGTTTCTTTATAAATGTAGAGATTAATTAAATTGTTATAAATAATAAGAAACGTAAGCGATATTGAAATTAAAATAATAGTAATAAAATTTACAAAGTAATATATACATATATCATGAACGTTTTTAACTTTTTATTTTATTATTATTATTATTAAAATCATCGAAATTACTTGCGACTTGCGCAAGCGCATGGCACTCGTGAGGAGGGCTAATGGGTGCAAGAAAAACTGCATTAAGTGGTGCAATTACTGTTAGGTTACAGTACGAGTACAGTAACTTATACAGTGTGTATTTGTTAAAGATAACATTATTTTCAAAAATTGATTAAGAAATAAGAAATATTATTTTAGTCAAATAACGTAAATTTATGCCTGCTCAGGTATAGGTCGGTAGGTTACCTCATATGTTTTTTCGTACTAATAATTATTTTTATTTAACTAAATTTTTATTTATGCTACTAATAAATAGTACCTAATACAAGTTTAGTAAGTTTAATTCTTGTAAAGTTTGAAGTTTGTAAAAAAAATTTAAACTTATTTATTTAATCCTAGAGCCAATATCATAAAAAAGTATTCCATTTAGGCTTTAAATATTTTAAAACCAACAAAATTCTAATATTTTCAAACTTTAGATCTAGCTATAGATAAATTAATAAATATTTCCGTTAAAAAAACACTTAGATACCTAATACATTGTACATAATAGGCATGAACTATAAATACAATTTCATTTCACGCTTCTATAAATCTTCAATTGTATACTTAATTACGAAACTTATATTTCTTATAACCTATTCTTGTAGTACATATAAGGTTACAATAAGATCGATATGGTGAGCAAATACTTTTAATATTGGCAAAAACGCCATCGTTGTCTCCCGCTTTGGTGGTAATTTCACGCTGGGTGACCTGGTTGATCGCTGAAAAACTCTAACCATGCCATTTAATGGCATATTCGGAATTCATATTACAGATATGATAATTTAAAATCATAATAAATTTATTATCCACCTCGTACTCGGTAAAATGGAGCATTTATCGAGCATTTCCGTTCCTAGTATCGCTTAACTCTTTTTATTATCGATTTCTGTGGAACTTGTGTGTGTTTTTTTGTGATTATTAAAATAATCGTTATATTTTTACATTTCCGATGCGGTTGCTCTTTTTAAGTAGTCAAATAGTCGTGTTTCTCAGAAACTTATCTGCTCGTTCATTCATATTTTAATTACTATGTAACTTTATGCTGTTATATTTAGTTATAAATTCGTGTTATATTAAACTAGCGGATGCGCGCAGCTTCGCCTGAGCCAATCAGTGGTGATTTAAAGATTTTTCCATACAAACTTTCAACCCCTTATTTGCAGCCTTAGGGGGAGAATTCTAGAAAACGATGAAACACGTGTTTAATTAAATACTTTTAAAAATCTAAATTTGAAATTTTATAAAGATCGGTGCTGATTTAATTTTTTTTTCTATACAAACTTTAAACCCCTATTTCACCCCTTTAGGGTTAAAATTTTTCAAAATCCCTTCTTAGTGGATGTCCAGATAACAAAAGTAAACATCTGTCCAAATTTGACGTTTCTACCATAAGCGGTTACGGCTGTGCGTGCGTCTTACCTCAGTCAGTGAGGACAAGTCCTTTTATATATATAGATTATGTTATTTGTATATTTGGCAATTCGTGTGTATTGACGTGGACTTTTTTTTTAGTTTCATGCTATATCCCGCTTATAGCAAGGTGGAGAGAGGGAACCTAGTGTTAAGACACTCCGTCCCCCACTTTTGGAGGCATTGTATGTTGAGTGGTGGTCACTCAACGTAGCGCTTTTTGCATTTAACTACCTACTGGTATTTTAAAAATTTAGAGCTACATATAATTTAGGTGAAATTTATAAAAAAATATTATTTAAAATATTAAATATATATAATTATATTATTTTATTTGTTGATTTATTTTTAGACATTGAATTGCGTTATACAATAGACTCGAAGAAATTTCAAATTCAGATTGAAAGTAGAGAACAGAATGCCTTGTTAATAGGTTCTCGATAAAATAAGTATTGACTAGAGCAAAGTAAAAGGAGGGTTGTGATTTTAACAGTCGTCAAACTATGTAGGTACTTTATAGTCTTTGTTGGCTAGTAAGTCGAATATAAGGATTTGAGGTCTACAAATTATTTTTATTTCTTACTTTTTAGAAATTGATATCATTTTTCAGGCGGTTTTTAGCTTTCTAACTCTATTTTAAAATAAAACCAGCCAAGTGCAAGTCGGACACGCACACCGAGGGTTCCGTACCAATTTCATGACAATGGGTCAATCAACTTAAATCTATATGTATCAATTTATTTTGAATAATGTTTATTTTCAGTGATATAATACTAATAAAAACTTACTACTTACTTTTAATCATACAAATGAAGCTGCAGATATTATATTTACTACTAAAATATTTTTAACTTTTACTAACATCTATGTGTATAAGTAATATAAAGAAAAAGCTAAAGCTGCCTTTGTCTACTCCACTCTCCACTACCTCTTTGTTTGAATTTTTTTGTATAAATATGGTAACTACAAAATCTAACGTCAAAAGTGATATGACGTTTCATTTCGTATATTCTTTACTATATTATATACCTAAACTAGCGGCCCGCTCGCGGTTACACCCGCGTGAACTATGTTATTATTAATTTCTGTCTCCATGACTACTTCCTAGTGTCGTCTATGCAAAATTTGAGACTCCTAGCATTTGTAGTAACGAAGTTTCATACAAACTTTCGACCCCAAAAACAACCCCTCAGAAGTCGAATATTGCAAATTCCCGTCTTAGCGAGCACCTACATCCTATAAGTAACTCCTATGCAAAATTTGAGATTCCTAGCACATGTAGTTTCTGAGATTTCGTGATGAGTGAGTGACCTTTCGATTTTATATATATAGAAGATAAATATGCTTAGAATTTCAGTAATATTCAAAATTAAAATTATCCATACCTATATTATAAATTCGAAAGTAACTCTGTCTGTCTGTCTGTCTGTCTGTCTGTCTTTTCCGCAATCAGGGCCAAACCGCTAATTTAATTGTGATAAAATACTCATATAGAGATACTTGAGGGTTCCGGGATGAACATAGGATACTTTTTTTTCTCATATTTGTAATATTTTCGTTATATACCAATATATTAAAATAATTAATTTGACAAGGAATTTATTCCGCCATGTTAATAACAATCGTCGCTACGCGTTGCTAAGCAACAGCTTGCAAAGTTTGCTGTTTTAAGAAAACGTCACCCACAGTGAGTTTGCTTAATGCATACATGGTGCGCGCCGATATAGATTTATAAAAATCTCTTTATACAAATCATTAACAAAAATTAGATGATTTCTATAATTTGATATTCATCCTTATGAAAATAAATATAATAGTCACTTTTAGCATTTCATCTAGATGGAAATTATAATTTACTGTATAACATTCTAATAAATAATTAAGATGTGACTGATTCCAAATGACCTAGCCTTCGGGCGGCATAATATGAGTATGACCGACGCGAACGGGCGGATGACTTTGATGATTTTGTAAATTTTTATAGATTTTCGAATTACTATTATTTTTTGTGTAATTATTTGCTGCTTATAATTAATTTATCTCAGTTCGGTTATCTATACCGATGTTATACACTTAAAATATCGTAATTTTAATCATTTGAGATTTTATTTAATATTGTTCGCAAAAATTAATAATCTATATATATAAAAGGACTTGTCCTCACTGACTGAGGTAAGACGCATGCACAGCTGTAACCGCTGTGCGTAGAAACGTGAAATTTGGACAGATGTTTACTTTCGTAATCTGGACATCCACTAAGAAGGGATTTTGGAAAATTTTAACCCTAAAGGGGCGAAATAGGGGTTGAAAGTTAGTATGGAAAAATTTTTAAATCGGCACCGATTCTTATAAAATTTGAAATTCAGACTCTTAAAAGTATTTAATTGAACACGTATTTCATAGTTTTCTAGAATTCTTTCCATAAGAGTGCAAATAAGGGGTTGAAAGTTTGTATGGAAAAATTCTTAAATCGCCACCGATTTTTATAAAATTTGAAATTTAAACTCTTAAAAATATTTCATTGAACACATGTTTCATGGTTTATTAGAATTCACTCCTAAATACGTAAGCGAAGCTGCGCGCGTCCGCTAGTTATTTAATATAGAAAAATGTTTAGTACGCGCGCACAGCAAACTTTAGGTTTTTTTTTCTAATATTAAGAATTTCCTTTAGTTACTTTTACTTCTTTGGTTTGTTCATTTCGGTTACTCAGATATTTTTTCTAATAATAAATCTCCACTTATTATTATTTTTTAACTTATTTTAAGGATTTAGGCTTATATTTTCGCGGGCGTAGCCGCGTCCGGGCCCACTAGTATAAAAATAAAAAAGAAAGAACATCATTTACAAAATAATATTCTAAACTAAAAATTGTTTTGTTTAGGCACGGAACACAACGCCGCGCTTCGCCTCGAAAAATCATAATCAATAACCAGCTTCATTCTTTATTCCCCGTGTCTACCGAACACAGCATGGTGGACAGGGGGAACTTAGTATTAAGACTAATTGTTTAAAAAAGATTGGTTTCCCCCGAGCGGGGCTCGAACCCAGAACCGTCGCGTTACATTCACACCTTTGTGCCTCTGCACCACGACGGCCTCAAGAAATGAGAATCTATATATATTATAAAGGACTTGTCCTCACTGACTGAGGTAAGACGCACGCACAGCCGAAACCGTTGAAAAATGGTGAAATTTGGACGGATGTTTACTTTCGTAATCTGGACATCCACTAAGAAGGGATTTTGAAAAATTTTTACCCTAAAGGGGTGAAATAGGGGTTGAAAGTTTGTATGGAAAAAAAATGAAATCTTCACCGATTTTTATAAAATTTGAAATTGAGACTCTTAAAAATATTTCATTGAGCACGTGTTTCATGGTTTATTAGAATTCACCCCTAAGCAATACACAGGCGAAGATGCGCGCGTCCGCTAGTATTAAATATTTCACTGCCTCGAGTGTAAATCGAACCCACAACTGGTCGCGTCAGGCAGACAGTCTCACGCTTATACCCCTGGCACATCTGGCCTCATAATCGTAATTCTACACAAAGTTAATTTCTACCAACGCTTTCATTAACTTACATAAGCCGAATATTAATTTAACACATAATTAACGTATGGTTATTTAATATTAATAGAATTAACAATTAAAAAAAACGACTTGTTTCATAAAATATGGTGCTTGCGGACCGTACCTGCCGTAATTGAAATAATTACTCATTATCAGGAAGTGGGTAGAGCATACATTAATTTGGATGCGTTTTTACCGACTCGTGGTTAGCTTAACAAATAATTTTTAATTGTTTTCATTGTTATACTCGTTGCTAGATTATTATATGGGTGACGCAACCGTGGGTACCGCGTACTGAGACTACACACAGATCAAACAATATATACGAATGGTTGCGCAACCATGTTTACTGAGAGTAAAAAGTAAGTTTATAACCGTGCTTCACGTGCTTACCGTTTAATCAGATTGTTCTCGTTATTAGCAACGATCGCTATCGGTATTGCAACGTTCGCATCTTTACTATAGAATGTACCTATGATTCGATAAATGCTATCGAACGCTGTTTGGAATACTTTAACTACTGTAGTAAGTATTTGAATTTTATTCGGCAAAAATTGTTGAAAAAAATATAAATCCCGTTACGTTAGAAATATGTTATACAGAATCAATTTGCTTGTAATCCTGACATTTTGAATAAAATCTAATCAAATCAGCTTCACGCTGTATCCCGCACAGCAAGGTAGGCAGAGGGAACCTAGTGTTATAACACTCCGTTCCCCACTTTCCGCCGAATTCAGGAGGCAGTGCGTGTTGAGTGACCTCAAAACCTCGACACCAGAGCGAAGAATTGAAAATATACATCGATTGGGAATCGAACTCACAACCATTCGCGTTAATAGTCACACATTTGTGCCCCTGCACGACGACGACCACTCCACCATTTTGAATGATTATTAAAAGTAACTGTAGTATGTCAACTTTTTCTTTTATGGGATCCATGGTACAAATATTAATACATTGTTGATGTTACCGAACTGCCAATTTGATGATAACTAGCTGGTATGCTTCGAATGCTGTCGGACTGTTCCATTTGTTGTTTGTTCAATCTTCCATGTTTCTGGGAAAATTGTTAGTTGAGTTCTTACTTTGTGCAAAATTGTAGTAAATTACATGAGTAAAAATAAAAATAAATTCTGCTTCACGCTGTATCACGCACACAGTAGGTTAGGCAGAGGGAACCTAGTGTTAAGACACTCCGTTCTCCACTTTCTGCCAAATTCTGGAGGTATTGCGATTGCGATACTTACATATACTTTTTTTTATTTTTTGGAGGTTTAGCTATAAAAATTAATTAAATACAAAAAATATTTCGTATTAAATATTATTTGTTACGTACGTATGTATGTGTATAATAAAAGTCTATGCGTTATCTTTCTTTTTATTAGTTTATAGTCCACAATATAAGTGATAGTAAGTAATAAGATTGTAACGAGTTACTAAGTTACACATATACTTTGTTTTACACATTGTGTTTCATAGAAATTGTGATACCATAATGACTAAAAAAATATATTTTCTTATAAGAAACGGTTCGGAAGGCGGTTCGGAACTGCTGAAGAGAGCCGGCAAGAAACTCAACAGTTGCTCAGCAGAATGGGTTATTTGACATAATTATCATATCAAACGACCGCCAACGATTTCTTAAATGCCTCGCGTACTGCCCTGGTTTTTTGCAGAATGAGCTGGCTGAATCTTGCTCTCTGGATTTTGTGAGTGGCGAGTCCGAGTCGTCTCTATTGAAATTAATATGTTTTTTTTTGTATTTCAATAGCCTCCCGGATCATTCTAGAAATATATCTATTTAACTTACATTATAATTCTTAATATGTGTAATAATCATGAAAATCATTCTTACTAATATAAATTGTTGCTTTTTAACGGACTTCTGTAAAACGAGGAGGTTATCAGTTAATTAAATTTTTTTTTGTAATTTTTTTATCTGAAAGATAGTGCATTCTCTCAATTTAATTTAGTCCATTTTTGCCAATGGTATCCATGAGAAAATCACAGTCTTAAATTTACATTAAGTATATGGACGACAATTAGACGTATAGCTAGCTCAATATCCCGCCAACCAATTTCGATAATTCCTTTTTTTTTTGGTAAGAATAGGTACACTTCGGTACGGTTTGATACTAATACGGTTTGATAATTATTATAATTTAAATAAATCGAGCCACTGTTGATTTTAAGGAATCAATGAAATATATATAATTAGTGCACTTCTTAAAGTACTTGCAGCACTAGCTAATGCCTCGGATATTCGCCGAAATAATGACCCAATTACCGAGAGGACAAAAAAGACGTTCCATTGTTTTCCTCATCTAGAAATCTTTTCATGCATCATTTACATTTCAAAAACAGTTTTGTAAAATTAATGTAATTAGTTCAGTTTCATTTATAACTTATTCTGATCGCTTATTGCTCAGTTTGAAAATATTGGAAAATATTAAGGAACGTTGCTCAAATTCTTGTTCTTACGGTTCTGTATTTTCTAAGGAAAAATGAACCCTTATAACTAACTAACTAACTGTCTGTCTGTCTATCATTTATATCGAAATCGCTAGAAATTCTATCGAAAGTTTAGGTCTGGAGACCTGGGATCTATCTATATGTCTTTGCGAGCGCAATTGTGTAAGAAGTACTAATAAGAAGAACTACAAATAGATAAGTTTATATTGGTTTTTCGTGTGATTTAACTTTTATTAAGAAAAACAGAGAGTTCCGTTTTTTCTTTTCACAAACAAAATGCAATTGAATATACAATACAATACAATACATGTTATATATCGTTATGCAACCGATTTATCACCAACGAACATTCGTATAGCTGTTGGGCAACGGGATGTCGAGCGTGAAAATATAATAGCGGCCAGTGTAATGTGCATACCTATTCCGTAGACCGTATACGGGTAATTGCTTTCATTTAGTCCACTTACCGTGTTTTAGCGTTTAGATTTTAGATAGATGTTATATTGAAGATGGAAACTTGCTTTAGATATGTATTTGAAATTTGTTTTTTATTATTTCTCCGTTTTACGTACCGCGGCGTTGAGTTCTAGCACTCAACACGCAATGTCTCCAGAATTCGGCAAAAAGTGGGGAACGCAGTGTCTTAACACTAGGTTTCCTCTACCTAACCTGCTGTGTCAGCGTAAAGCAGTGCGTGATTTCTCCGTTTAATTTGCTAATTTCGATTTTGTTGTAGTCTAGAAGCGAGGAGATGACGAAACGTATGATTATAAATAATATAAGGAAATTGTTGTTTCAAAAACTTCCATTTTCTATGATAATTATAATGTGTTATTGTTATTATCATATACAGCACTCGTGACTGTAAACTCGATAGATTGTAGGTTCGATTCCCACTCGAGGAAACGAAATGTTTAATTTTTTCATATTCTCGCTCTGCTTTAACTGCCTTACCACTAGGTTCCCAAGTTCCCTCTGCCTACCTATTGCTGTACAGCAATCACGTCTCCACATAATGATTTTTATTAAATTTATATTGAGTACTATTTATAAATTCATTTAAAAAAAGGTAAAATTAAACTTTAAAAATACTTGTTAAACCTAAAGTAAGTTAAATTAATTAATCATTTTGAATAGGCCTATTCATGATAATTAAGTGAGCGTTACCGAACCATTAAATTATTCATATCTTAGTTTTTAATTTACATGGCGCTCGACCAGAGTGCGATAGTTTAGATAAAAATATCAAAAAACGTTACATTGGTAAGCAAATTATAATAATTTTTGTTCTCCAAAAATGTGTACAAAAGTGGAATTTAAATTATTATATACTACCACAATGACTAGATAAGTTCAAACACTATTATAAACAATAATTTTAGTATTCTGAGACTGGATTAAAAAATATTTGAATTTCCTATCAACGTTTTAGTAGTCATTAACCAATAATTACATAATTAATAAAACTTATTTGCATCCATTACTTTTAAAAGTTTAAAAATAAAACCGAAAAAAAAATCTAAAAACCGTAAAAAAAAATAACCGATCTACTATACAAAAAACATTAGCTACAACACTCAAAAGCCAAACTCATAAAATAGCAAAAACTAATCTCAACAGTTTTAACTATATATAATATATTCAAAATTAAATGCCAAAATCATTTGTATATATGTATGTATGTTCGAATAATAGCATAAACCATAAAATTACTGTTCCAGACCGGAAACTTAGCAGACGCGTAGAACTAACAAAATAATGAAGCAGAATCATTATAAGCGGTTAGATGAGCGAGATAAGCTGACTGTCGGAGTAAACGCGCTTTTTTACGTTAATTAAACTTACTTTTGTAAACGATGATGGTCTCATTATCTGCATTGGGTACCCGTACCGACGCTGGTGCTGCTTTTTACGCAAGGCTGGGTGCTGGTCATGGATTATCTTTACATAATGATAGATGCGCCACAATTGAATAGATATTTTTTTTATAGATATGCAGAAAACATTGTTTTCTAGTAATATTGATTGTGTTAATATAAGTAATAAATACTACATTTATATCTAATATTTTATTAGCTTCTCGCAACATCTCGGACATAGCAAAGTAAGTAGAGGGAAGCTGGGAATCCAGTGTTAAGAATTTAAGTTAATCCGTTTTCATTAAGACACTACCATTCCCCACTTCCGCCGTATTCCAGAATATGCATTGATCTTGCTCTTGCAATAAATAAAGATTATATTAGAAAGATATTAAATATTTTATTTTCTTTAGTGTCAATCGAACCCACAAACTGTCGCCTTTACGTTTTACTTTACGTCGCATACTTATACTACTATGCCATGATAGACATCAAATTATTATTATTACTTATTATTATTATCAGGGACCCGGAGTTAGATGGCCCGTAACTAATAGGGCATGCATAGGACACCTATAGAGACATATATAAATATATAGTCCTATAAATTTTATAAGCATAATGTTAAATGGATATATATTGTAACATGAACTAAAGAAAAGATGTAAAATGTACTAATAAGCAAAAAAACACGGGTCACTTGAATGAAATAATAAAAACATGTAGAGTTCCCTAAGTAATTATTTTCTGTATTCACTTGTTATTTATATTATTTTCCATTTATATATTTTTATTCTTATACCTAAATTCCTATTGTAGTTTAACATTATAAACGTGAAATAACACGCATATCTACGAGTACTTTTAATCTTTGGCAAGGTATCGTGATTAGAGGTAATATATTTTTGTATTAGACAATTAATTAAATAAAATTTTATTGGCAATTAATAAATTACCATTTATGAATACAAGCTCATGCGATCAACAGACAATTGTAAAGATTTTTAGTATTATTTCGAGACATTTATATTGTTAACTTCGACCTAGCGAAGAGGTCATCGTGGTGCAGAGGCACAAACGTGTGCCTGTAACATGATAGTTGTGGGTTCAATTTGCACTCGGAAGGAATGAATTATTATTTATTAATATCTTAATTTCTTCGCTCTGATACCAAGGCAAAAGCGCGGCGTTAAGTTCCGATATTCAACACTCAATGACCCGATTTCGGAAAAAGGCTCCCTTTGTCCACCCCGCTATATGTGTATTTTTAACCTTTAATTTTATTATTCTTTCTTTTATTCTTTTACAGTAAATATATGAAAAAAAGGTTTTGTATAATTAAACTTACGACTTACCATCGCAAAAGACACTTAATAAAAAAAAAATCTCATCTCCACGAGACAATCTACTTTCATTTAATTTTGTTAATACAATAACAACCCATTACGCCATTAAAACATAATTCCACAACTAAGTGAACATTAAATGTTACTTTATAAGCAAAAAGTTTTCCCGGTATTATCGTTTGTGTTTTTACAATGGCAATATTTATTTTTACATTACCCACTCAGCCTAATCGACTCGCGGTAATAATAATTTAATTTACGTAGTACGTAGGTACATATCTAGACTTAATGCTTGTATATATGTAGGTATAGTTTTATTTTTTTTACTTATTAAGAATTGAATTTATTTATTAATTAAACATTTTTGGGGTTCCGTCGGTTGTAATACACCAGCAGACGTGATAAATCGATATAAATCGATAAACCGTTTGCACGTCCAAAAAAAAAACATGACTGACTCATTGTCACGTTCCACCTGAGCCGAGTGTGCAAGCGAGAGTGCAGAAGAAGCGATGGAGGGACACCGCCCAAGCGTTCGGCTTGTATCGCGTCTATGAGTCAATTGCATATTTGTAATAATAGTTGTTACTTGTAATTAATTTGTATAATTTAAGTAAAAAATATTAGAATTTAGTACAAGTAAATGTTAATTTATTGAAAAAAATGTTTTTTTCAATTAACTCTTGTAAATTAAATGCTGATGAATAAGAGACAATGGTACGATTCAATTAATTAAAGCATGCATTATTCATCAATGTTTTCTTTTAATGTCATCACGTAAAATGACTTTTCAAACAGTTTTTATGATCCTCCGTCAGATGTTTCAAATCTTTAATTTTCATAAAACGAATAAAACCTTAGCTATGTTTTTTACTCACAGATATAGCAATTAAGGCCTTCGTGGCAAAAAGGCACGATCGTGGGACTGTATCGCAGCGGTTTTAGTTCGATTCCCAACGGTTGTGATTGAATTATAATTTATTAACATATTTATTTATTTGCTCTATATTCTCGCTACGAAGGCTAAACCATGACGTTGAGTTCCACCATTCAATACCAGGCAATACCTGTAAAATTCGGTTTATAGTGGGAGAGAGTGGTAACACTATATTCTCTGCCTACCCTGCAATGTACGGGATACAGTGAGAAGCTGACTAATAGCAAATGTAAGAATAAATTATAATTATTATTTATTAATTATACGAGTACAACTGCAATAAAACTATTAACATAAACAAACATACTAAATTCGATATAACAATTGACATATTACTTTGTAAAGGTTTATTTTCCGACTGATTACAAGGGAACTATTACAGCTAGCTCCAACTACGAGAAACACAACCAAATTCGATTAAATCCGACTAGACACCTCCAGGGAGGATGGGAAGTAGGGATAAACATGGATCAGCGACAGCACTACTTATTACGAAACGAGTTAGTATGCATGGGCTGGGACCCTGCGAGCCCTGCATTATATAAACGACGGTTCGATTTACAGAATCCAGAATGCAATCTCGATTCGATTCGTATTTAGAATTGTTAAGTTTATGTTCTACCAGTGATTATATGTTGAACGATGGTGTGGCTTATATTGTGGTATTTTTAAGTATTTGTAAAAAAATATCAGCTTCACGCTGTATCCCGCACACAGCAGGATAGGCAGAGGGAACCTAGTGTAATTCGGGAGGCATTAAGTGTTGAGTAGCAGAACTCAATGCCGCGCTTTATCTCGTCACCAGAGCGAAGAATATTGAAGAGTATGTGTTTGTAGGTTATGGCAAATGTTTTATATAAAAAATAGGCATCACGGAATACCTACACACTAAATATTTTTAGTGTACCTAATATACGAAAGTATATACGAAAATCTTTTAAATGTATAAACTACATATTTATTATTGTACAAAACGTAGGAAATTATCCCAAAATTATACATAATATTCAAAAGCCATAAAACATCCTAATTGTCATTTTTCTATACAAAAAAAAACGATTACCTTACATTAAATGATACAATAGGCTATTTATTACTACTTATCTAAAAAACTAAGCAATAGGATGACATTCCGACGTTTTCTCAGGGACATTTCCTCAAATTAGACTATTATTAGTTGGCGATCACGTCGTAGGATGCTTTTAATATTGAATTAGGGAACCCTGTGGTTACCTCGCCCTTAATCGGCCCTGCGGCCGCAGTTCTGTATTAACGTTATATCCACAGACGTGTAATGGCGTAAGTAATAATAAAGTTCCAAATGACACAAAATATTGTCAAATTATAGGCTCTGAAAGCATGAGTAACCACTTACAGGGTACTGTGGATCCCTGCGTAGCGTCAGCACTTCCCTCGTGCTGTTATACCTGTAGAGTTTTCGATTGTTTTCTGTTTTTAATAATAAAAATATATTTTTATATGTATTTTTATAACATACTAGCGGCCCGCCTGCAGCTTCGCCCGCGTGAACTACGTTATTATTAATTTCTTTCTCCTTGTGTACTTACGTCCTATAAATGACGTTCATGCAAAATTTGAGACTCCTAGCATTTAGTAACGAATGACAAAGACAAATGTTATGTTGTCATTCGTTCGTCGAAACAAAGTTTCTTACTAACTTTCAACCCCAAAAACAACCCTTTAGAAGTCAAATATTGCAAATTCCCATCTTAGCGAGCACCTACCTCCTATAAGTAACTCCTATGCAAAATTTCAGATTCCTACCACTTGTAGTTTCTGACATTTCGTGATGAGTGAGTGACCTTTCGATTTTATATATATAGATAATTTTTTCTTATTTTTTTCCCTTTATTTATAATTTTACAATTGTAAGTCCTCGGAAAGTACCTTTTAGGTCTTAATTACGAGGCGAATTTAACACAAAATCGAGCAATAACGACTTAGAATCTTGATTTTTGCTGTGCTTAAAGAGATCGTAGACCTGGACATATGATATTTCAGCATAATACCTCCACGCCATCTTGACAGGTCTGTCGAAAGGACAGATGGAAAATAAAATGATCGTAAAAGGATTTCTTTTTTACTTTAGAGGTACGGAACCCTAAAAAGGAACAACCCGAGTAAAGCATGATAAAATGTATGGTAAAATTATTTATATTAGAAATATAATAAGTAAAATATTAAAAATATTTATAATTAGTAATGTTTTATCGCTATAGATAATTCCGCTGCAGTCTCTACTTTAAAGATAATTATGACTATATCAACAGATCCAAGGCTGACCAGACCTTTGAAAATGGCTGTGTCATATTATTTTAGTGGATGACGCCGATCGCATATCTAACAGCTGCAACCAGTCACCGATTGTAGTGTTTATCCTCGATTCGAATCGATTTTATACGATTTATATCGAATGATCCATTCGTAAGCTAATGGGAGCTATCTCGATATATTTTCGACTGACCGATGATTTAGATGGTACGTGACGTGCTTATATAGAGAATTAATCGTTTGTTTCGCATTATGGCTATTCGAATTATTAAATGTTCGATTCTGTGAGAATTTTTGATGAGTCGAACGTGATGGAATTTAAACACTGTTCGGTCTTGTATTGCTAATTTGTTTCTATTCATTTGATTATACAGTGCTGCATTGGTTTTTTTAAAAAAGAAACAAAATTACTATGCACGTAAGTTAGGAAAGCTTTTTTTCTGTTTCACGCTGTATCCTGCAAACAGAATAGTAGACGGATGGAACCTAGCGCTCGTTCGTGCCCCATTTTCAGCTGAATTCTGAAAGCGTTGAGCTTTGTCTCGATAATAGAGCGATGAAATGAAAATATTAAATATTTCATTTACTCAAATCGGGATCGAACCCATAACCACTAGCATTCACACACTTACGCTATATCTATATTTTTTTCTATACATAATAATTACATTCATATGACTCAAAAAACAAAAGCATACTATTCTCAACAACTTAGGTTATTGTACGGAATGTACGAGTATTACGGTGAACAATTTATTCAAACCCCCACGAAATATTGCGAACGGGTGCGAATTAGACTAAAAAAGAGTTAACTTTAATAAGTAAACCCTGCCGTTATATCGTCAGCAGGAAAAAAATGGAAAAGTAATATTTGTTTTAGTTTAAAAAAATATTAAGGAATGTAATCCTCTACAAATAAAATGGGGTAATATAAAACAATATTTTGGTGGATACACTAAATCGTGATAAACCTTTTAGTCCTTTGTTTTGTAAAATATTTGTAACATTTAGTTTTTTCTTAGAAGTGTTAAAGATTTTCTCATTTTTCATAGTAATATCAATCAAATTGAATTATATCGATTTACAGTTTAACCAATTGTAAAAACGTAATATTAGGGATCTACCTAAAATTATACTTTTTTAAAATTAACTTACAATCAAATGCTAGGAGTCTCAAATTTTGCATAGACGTCGCTAGGACGTAGTCATGGAGACAGAAATTAATAATAACATAGTTGACGCGGGTGAAACCGCGAGCGGGCCGCTAGTAAAATATAAAAGTATATAAAATCATATACCTACATGGAGAATAAATGTCCTTCCAATATATATTCCTATTATTTTTTTATTCCAAAAAAAATAATTGTAAATACGTACCTATCTATTCCTAAATCTTACTTCCGGTACAAATTTAGGCTATAACCAAAACCATTTAAGGCAGGTAAATATTTAAAAAAAACAAAGGACGGGATGGTTATATCTTTTAACACCGGAAATGAATCGCAAAATAAATCAAAATTACACATTAGACAGACTCCCATCGAGAGCAAAGGTGCCGACTCCTATGAGCTATTCATTAGGACAGACAAATTATGTATTATTAAACGAGTCATTTATAATTTTTGTTTTATGTAAGAAAATGTTTCAAATATATAAGTGATAATTTTAATTAAATTAGCTTTACAATAATTCCTGCACACAGCAGGGTAGGCAGTGGGAATTTAGTGTTAGGACACTCCGTTCCTCATTTTCCAAAATGTAAATTTCAATAAATATTTCATTACCTTAAGTGGAATTGAATCCGCAACCTGTCGTGTTTAATAGTCATACATATAAAGCCCCTGCACAACGACTAGCCTAATATTAATTCATTAAATACAAACTATACCATACATAAAATTTATTATATACCCTTGTTTATCGTTAATAAATAATTGTAAAATTTAAATTAATAAACAATTATATATTTAAATAGGTAGTTTATATTTATTTGAACATAGCCAAAATACCTTATATTTATAGTCTTCACAAATAAAAACAGAATTACTTATTAATTATATTATTTAACCATTAATAAAAGTACGCAAAGGTCAAAAACACGTCACTTTAGCTTAAGAAAAATATAAAAAGACTAATATTAATTTTATCTATACATATATAAACGTCATTTAAAAACAACTTAGCATCCATACCTATATTATAAATTCGTAAAAGTAACTCTGTCTGTCTGTCTTTTACGTAATCAGGGCCAAAATGCTATTATAATTGTGATAAAATACTCATATAGATATACTTGAGGATCTCGGGATGAACATAGGATATTTGTAATATTTTCGATATATAAAAATACTTATTAATATATATTAAAATACTTATTAATTTGACATGCAATTTATACCGCCATGTTAATAACAACCGTCGATATGCGACCGTTGCTAAGCAACGATTTGCAAAGTTTGTTGTTAGAAAACGTCACCCAAAACGAGTTTGCTTAACGCATCTCTCTATTGAAAATTGAAAATAATTTCATAAATATATTTAATAAATATTGGTATATTTCAAGCGGGCGTAGCCGCGTTCGGATCCACTAGTTTATAATATAAGCAAGAAAGTAATAAATCAGAAAGCGTGCGCGAATCGCTATTCTACGAGTATACCTATAACGGAACCGGTGGTGTTGGTCTTCAATGTCAACTTCGACATTCGGTGACAGGACTTTCAAATATTCGTTTTATGCTGTCCATAAAATGCTAATACAACTCGTTTGGAATTTGTTCTCGCTAAATTTATGGCCCGCGGCGTTTAGAGACGTAAGCTAAGCGTACGTAATTAACACTAATTAGCACCTTATAAAACTTTTATAGGAGACACCAGTGTGACATTTTTTAAAAGTATACGCTGTTTTTTTTTAAATTTTGGTACGATGATTAAAAAATAATTAGTTGACAATTTTGTGGCGTAGGAGCATAAGGATGTGACAGTAAGGCGTAATGGGTTCGATCTCCATTCGAGGGAATTATTTATTATTTATTAACATTTTCATTTTTTTGCTCTGGCACCAAGGCAAAAGCTTGTTATTGCTGCAGAGTTTTTACGAGTATAAAATAAATG
The DNA here is from genome assembly GCF_056956725.1 of Heliconius melpomene rosina. Taxonomy (NCBI): domain Eukaryota; kingdom Metazoa; phylum Arthropoda; class Insecta; order Lepidoptera; family Nymphalidae; genus Heliconius; species Heliconius melpomene. Next base: position 8,136,966 of record NC_140399.1, read on the forward strand.
TAATCTAAAACGAACCACACCATCTTACATACAATCAAAGATAACATAAATAAACTTTTTTCAACTTTTAATTTATTTCTTAATCACAAGCAAAGAACTCATAAGCAAAGGCCATCTTTTTGCTTAAGACAACATGCCTATCTAATGACGTTTAAATGTATTCTTTTGCCTACATAAGGTGTTAATGGATTCGAACCCATTTTCTCTTGGACTTAATCAATCTATAGAAGACAAAGCTATATGACAGTAAAATAGAAAACGGATATTCAAATTGATACAATAAAACGATTAGGCCGAATAGTTTTATCACGTCCACTTCCTAAAGCGCTAATAACCAAAACAAACAATCACGACGGACAAAGGGAGGCCAAATAAGCCTAAAAAGCGCTTATATAAAAAAGTGTGCCCGTTTTTATGAGGTCTCGTGTAAGTGTGAGGTCGAGGCGAGGAATGTTGGCGCCGGTCTGAGTACGTATACCTGTCCTTTTATCAATGGACCGTGGGCAATAAGATGGAAAAGAAACAAGAAGTATCAAAAAAGCACTTCATCAATCCAGCGCAGCGGCCGGAAAGACTTGTCCCGTACACTTGCTGGTATGATAGCTTTATCTCCTTTGCACGTTACTCTCTTATCATCCAATACAATACGGAGAGTCAAAACTTACCGTTAATGTTCACTTTGAACACATTGTTATTATAAATACTTTTTTTACTGTCATGCTATAGAAGGGTTGGCAGAGGGAATCTAGTGTTAATACACTCCGCTCCAAGTTTTTCAACAAATTTTGGAGGCATTGCGTGTTAAATGGCGGAATTCAACACCGCGCTTTGAACGACATGACAGTGAAGAAATATTAATATAAATTTAAATAAGTATTTAATTTCCTCAAGTGGGGATCGAATTTACAACCAATCCATTTTACATTCATATTATGTACCTCTGCTCCACGACTGGACTCTAAAGTTTTTATAATTGTTATTAATACATAAATTGAAAATATTAAGAACAAAATTTTATTTTCCAATTCTGCAATGCTAATACAACATGCTAATAACAAATATACTTATTCCATATTAAAACAGCATCAAAATGGGCATACCACCAGTTAAAGCAATAAGTTTCCGACATTGTCACACGTAGGCCCACCACCCAGCCACGGTGGGACGTAAATATCCCGACTAAAGCCTAACAACTCAAGATGAACACGACAAAACTGATAAGAACCGCCGCGCCTCGCCCGAGACATCCCAATTTAGTGCCGGGCCTCAGATAAGGCTATTATACAGCTTTTAACTATACTGACGATACGCTAAATGTGCTTAAAATCATCTCATTGTTGGGTTTTTACGATAAAAGAATGTGTTTGTGGGCTTCAATATGACGTGGTTAGTCATTTAATTTCAATTTTCATATGTTTTTGTATTAACTCGTAATATATTTATTAAAGACTAGGATTTGAGTTTTGTATTGAAAATATTTTATGTCACACCAATATGTTTGTTTCTTTCAATAGTAATCCACAGATAATAAAAAAAAATCATATATTAGAAACACTTAGGTACTTATTTATAAGTTTAATTTAAAATAAATTCTTTATTTTAATATTTTTAAATTAATAAACCGATTCAATATTTAATAAATATGTTACTTATTTTGAATATAGAATGTATTTTATAATTATATAATCTGTATGTAGCATACAAATCTCTTGATAAGCTATATATTTTTTTTATACTTTGCTATAAGATATATAAATTATAAAATTGATATAGATTTGATAGCAAAAGTTACTGTATTTGTGAAAATTATAAACTTGCAGCTGTCAGTAATAATATCTGATCTGATCGCCTACATGCTGTAACTACAAGGTCTGAACATGCATCCTCTACACTGTAAGGATATTTATGAGAAAATAAATATCCATATTTATTATATTCTTGTTAAAATTCAGCTAACAGTAAAGTGAAACATAATGTATATATAATATATTTTTTAAAATAATAAAGTTGTTTATCTATTACAAAGCTTAGTAGACATTTAAATACATTAATTCTTAAATTTAATATTAGATAATCATATATAAAAATTAAAAGGTTGACCTCATGTTACCTATAAAAATATGAGATCAATTATAAATATAATACTTAAATAATTAATTTAAAAAGTTTTCTGTTTTATATAATTTTACTAAAAAATGTTTAAAAATATAAGAAGTCAGATTATACAATCTGTGGGTTAAATTGGAGTACATGTTACATACTGTAGTAGTGTAGTACATGCTTGGTACCGGATGATCGGCCCGTACAGTACGGACAACAAGTCGTGGCCACTTTAAGTTAACTATAGATAGCTCCTCAGATATAATTTTAGTGGTTTTCTTACTTGTGATTATTATCTTTCCGACTGACCAATACGCAAAAGTTATGAAAACCTAAGTTCAAGCGGCCACAACTTACCATCCGTACTGTACAACGCACTCGCAGGTTAGACGCCACACCGTGTGCGACCCCAGCCCGATTTCCGTTTAACTAATTGAGCGAAAACGACACAACACACCATTCAGCGTCGAACTAATGAATGGTCCACGAAAAAGCCAATTTGTAGTTTTTTTAACTCTTCAATTTGTGCCTCAAAACCCAAAAAGGTCTGGACCGAAACCACAATCGAATTAGTGTCCCTTGTTCCGGAGATTACAGCACTGTCCGTCTGTTATCTCGGTCGTTCGTTATTTTATTGGCTTGTAGAGAGTAAGACGATAAACACGACGCATAATGGCCCATAATGAATCGTCCGCTAGAGGTTTGACTAATCATAAAGGTTTTATGGGTGACGTTTCCGAATACTCGCCGTGTCAACTATTAAATGCTTTTTAATCTATTAAAGGATGTGGCGAACATCGTTTTTTTTTCTATAGTGATGTGAATATAATAATGTTTTGGTGACTTTATTAATCTGTGGTAATGTTAAAATATTTGTTCATATTTGATGACAATTACAACTTACGTGGTAATTAGATACTAATGCATAAAAAAACATAGATATATCAAATTTTTAATCTGTGTGTGGAACCAGTGGTGGCGCAGGGAAACATGCGCGCAAATGTAAATGCAACAGGTTGTAGGTTCGATTTCAACTCATGGAATTGATATATTTAATAGTTTCATTTCTCTGCTCTGGTAACGAGGCTAAGCGCGAAAATGAGTTCCACTAGTCCACATACATTAGTTCCAGAATTCGGTGGAAAGAGAGAATCCGTCTGTCTATGTCTTAACACTAAGTTTCCTCTGGGTACCCTGCTATGTGCGTGAAACTAAAAATCTACAAAGTTGTTTGCAATTGTTTTTTACGAGATATACAGATACCACACGTCATATATGACATAATACACAAAATTAATCTTTTTCCATTTAAATAGTAATATAAATTCAAATATTGTATTCAATTATTAACAATGGAAGCCACTTATAATTCCCATTCTTATTGTATAACGGATTATAGATATTAAACTAATAAATGAAATAACACAAACTACGTAAAAAGCAAAAGCGAATTAAAAGTAAATTAAAATGTCTAAAATGTCAAATTGCGAGGACAAGTGCCGCATTAGCAGTAACTATTACGGACGCCTATTACACCAATGTGTAATATGTATATGCATTGTTCGTTCGTACAAATATATTTATTTGTCACGCTGTATCCCGCACACAGCAGAGTGAGAGGTTACCTAGAGTTAAGACACTCCGTTCTCTATTTTCCGCCGAATTCTATTGGGATTGAGTGGCGGAACTCTACGCCGGGCTTTGCCTGTACAATGATACACCAATAAATTTATACCAGTATTTTAAATTTAGATATTTTTAGATGTTGAGGGATGACAACACCGCGCTACATAGAACCATCTATCTCTATCTCTCTGTCTCATCTAAATCTATTTTTTTTTTATTTATTAAATAAGACAGTGTAACAAGCAATTTGTGCCATGAAAACATTCCGCTGTTGTGACATAGACGCTAGTCGTTTTGCCACTAATGACTTCCTGTATTTTTCTATAAGCCAATTATATTTCCTATGAGTGAGCATATTATGTACAAGACAGAAAAAATTACTGTCAACTTTAATTTTTAATAAAACGTCCTTATTATGTATATTTAAGAATATTTACGCTATATTGTAATAACTGCTAGTAACAGAATTCTTTTGATAGTAGCAGGTAAAAATGTAATTAAGATATGTAAGTTATCCTACACATCTTACCGTTATCGGTTTAATAGTTTTTACGACATAAATAAATAGTTAACGGCCATTTTCTTTTTATTTTGAATGAGAGAGGTTTTAGTCCATCGACTATACGCTAATCGGTGTTATAATTATGTTAAATAAGAATCTTTTTGAGCTGATGCTATGCTCTATATGTCCCGCACATAATAGAGTAGGCAGAGGGAACCTGGGGACCTTCTGTTCCCCGCTTTCCGTCAAATTTTTGAGGCATTGTGTATTTAGTGGTTGACGTTAAATTTCCTATAACAAAATTTCTACATTCATATATACAACCCAACTCTATCCAATTATAAACTAATCGCGTGTTAATTTTAAATGCCATCCTACCGATACTTTAATGCCTTACTTATGATATTATTTGCAGTACACTGTCTCGTGTTGGTACAAGCTAAATGAATTATAATAAACCGCGCAAGACGTCACCTCAACAAATGGGCTGGACGTGTCGCCGCCCACGCCGCCTGCGCCTGCGCAGCTCGCGCGACCCGCTCTCCGAGTTTCAACGATGCTAAAAGATAAAACTTTTGAACAAACATTTATATTAAATTATTTGTATGTAGTACTGTCTATAGGTGAATCATTTTATTTTATTTTTTCATTGTTTTGATTTGAATGATTTTTTTTTAATTTTAAAGATTAAAATGCTTATGATTATATATTTTGTTTTAAATAACAATCCAAGAAAAACGTATCCTATTGTAAGCTTCAATACGTATTTTTTTCTATTTTTAAATAATGTAAATATTCTTATGACCATTCTCTAATGTACCTAATACCCCTGGTTCATCCCCATAAATAGTAAATTTCATACATAAGTACTTTATCCTATAATAACCGTGTCTATCAAATATTTTATAAATCAGGTTAATGTAAAAGAGACCGTAGTTCAACCCCGCGCTCGACACCAGAGCGAAGAATTGAAATATAACTTTTAAATAAATATTTAATTTTTTCGAGTGGGGATTCAACTCAGAATTAGTTTTAAATGTAGTTTCCACAAAAACCGAACTACATTTAAAGCTAAATTGGTAATCTTTTGAGTGTAAAGAAGAGAAATGAGTCGTAGTCATAGCTCGTAAACACGATGAAAGTAGATCTAATATGAATTTTATTTTCTCCCATATTTAAGAATAATATTATTATTTTCAAATCTCACTTTATCTAAATAAAAAGACCGTACCCACCTAAAAAAATTGCTTATATCTATGACCAATGTAATAAAGAATCTTTAAGGAACCGTAGATCTAGAAGCTTTTACAGTAATAACTATTGCCAAAAAGAATGCGCGCGTTTCGCTAACCATTTAAAGTGGATGGAAACCACAGACAATTACGTTTTATTGTTGCGAAATGGGAAAATAATCATGCAGTTAATTTAAATTGCTTCGCCAAATGACACATACGTACTAACATGTGTTTATATTTATACTAAAATGCTTAAGGTAAACGAACTAAGCATAATGATGATAAAATTTTATACTTATTATATTTAATAATAGAAATTCTGTGACAGTTGTCTATGGTATTTATTTTAAATGTTATAAACTGTGCTAGCTATGTATAATTTATTTTACGTTTATAAGATGAGCAGTCTAACACTTTGAAGCATTTTTGTCTCTAGAATTAGACGGCGTTAAGCGCTAAACTCAGCACGCGTTAGATCAAGAAATTGTAAACTAACAAAATATAAATACACAGATTGTATTTATAAAACGATTTTTTTTACATTAGAAATCCCTATCAGTGCGCTGCAAAAATATATTTTATTTTTTAGTAGATATGACACTGGTCCCCTGGCATAACCAGAGATTTTTTGATAGTCGCGGCTTAATAATGTAATATTTATTTATATTTCCTTTTTTCGCTCTGGTGTCGAAGCAAAGTGCGACGTTGAAAACCGCCACTCTACACGCAATGCTTCCTGAATTCGGCGGAAAGTGGAGAACGAAAGATTTCCTCTACCTATCCTGGTGTGGGCGAGATGCAGCGTGAAGCTGCCTTTTAATTTATAACAGTAAACTAAAATTATAATAAAAATAATATGTGTTTTAATTTGTAAAAAAACCTGTTTAAAAAATTTAAACAATGACTTATATAATAATTATTTTTAAAAAAATGTTACAGCCTACACATATGTATATATGTAATGCATGTCCTACTTGTGCGCAAGCGCATGTGACATTTGGTGCGACAGTTCTGGGACGCATTTAAATTGAGACTAATACCACAATAATGCCAGCAATTACGGTGACATGTATTTCCTTCTTATTATGTAATGCTTAAAATCTACCTATAATATTTTCTCATGGGTTCTTGGACAAAGCGTCGTTAATAATTTAAAAGAATAATTAAAACTTGTGACGACTGCATCGCTAACTTTCTACAGTATTATTTCGTAAGCTTTTTCATAGATTTTTAGTGTGAATTATTTTGTTTAAAATAATGTTAGGTCTTAATTATTATATAGATATTGACATCAAAAATACATCATCTAAACGGTAGAAATTACCTATGCATAACGTGACCAGACGTCACGTTTTGAACGGGACTATCCCAATTTCGCTTGTGTACCGGGACACAAATATGCTACCGGGACGTACAAATGTTCCGTTTTTTCCAAATGGTATGTTAATGTGATCAGTCGAAAAAAGTTTCTCCGTGATTATCGCAGTACGCTAGTTTTCAAAGTATTAAATTATTTATTAAAGTATCTATTATACCTAAAAAACCAAAGCACCATGAGATATCGAGAAGAATGAAAGTTATCCTTAAAAAAACGGAAATACACCCTTCAATATCCCGTTTTTAGTCGACCGAAAAATGGTCACGTTATCTATGCACCTTGTTAAAATAAAACAGCTAAAATTAAGAAATACACTTGCCATAGCTTCGGCGACAAGAATACCTCTTGGGATTCGTAAGTTTGTAATGAAATCGGTGTACACCTACACAGTTGGTAAAGGATAAATTTGCATGTGCTTACATACTTACAACATAATTAACGGGGGAACGATATGCCCATAAACTATAAAGAATGAGTACCAACATTGCCAGATTTTGTCTCGGTGAAAAGCGGGATTTTTGAACATTCTAACTAAAAATCTTTCAAAAGCGGGACAAAATATAATGAGGATTTAATGAATTACTTATCCATAGTGAAATTTAATAAAGCTCTCAAAGGTGGTAGATATCAACATAAAATGTTTTTTTAATGAAAAACGTCAATATAATTAAACTATATTATTTTAGTTTACCATATCTAAGGCAGCTAAGTCTTCAGAATAATTATATCTACGTAACTTACGCATATTCTTATTTATATTTCTATAAAATGATTACTAAGTAATTAAAATATTAAAGTAATAAAAAAATTCTCACAGTATGTGGAATAATCCGTGATAAGTGGGATCATGCGTATCCCGATAGGGGCACTTAAGTTAAGGGGTAAAAGGCGAGACATCCCGCCAAAATCGGGAGATCTGCAACGCCGATGAGTGCCTACTAATATCAGAATGCTAGAAATTCTTTTTAAAGAAAAGTGTTTATAAATTATTAATATACCGCTATCAATAATTATTATTATTTAGCTATCTGTGAATAAATTAACCTACAATTCTAATTAGGTCTGTAACGAAAAAATACCCGCCGTTCGTTTTCCAGTCAAGCGGTAATCATTATTATAAAGTGAATTACCTTACCCATGTTTCTCTTAACTTCACGCAGTATCTTGCACATAACAGTCCTAGTGTCAAGACACTCCGTTCCCATTAAGACACTTTTGTTCTCCACTTCCCGCCGAATTCTGGAGGCATAGTGTGTTAAGTAGCGGACTCAACCATACGTAGGTAATTTCCCCCAGTGGAAATCGGGCGCAGCGTTGGGTACCGCCTTCAAACACGCAATGCCTCGAAAATTCGGCAAGTGCTTTATTGGGAACAGAGTGTCTGAACACTAGGTTTCCTCTCGTTTAGTTCCCTCTGCCTATCCTAAAAAAATGTTCATTTACATAAGTATAAAGCAATTTACACAAGTATACAGATATATAGTTACATAGGCAGCATTTGTTCGATCACTCATTATTTTAATGCATTAGGTGCATTAAAATAATGAGTGATCGAACACATGGCGCATTTAATGCCCTTATCTTTAAAGGATACGAAGAATCACGTACGAATAAATGAATAAAATCGAGCTAGGCAAGATTGGTGGTACGTGACCACGTACCCACAATCTAGGAAACACTGTACCTGGTACTCAGGTGGACCTTCGAGAGTGACACATCGCCTTAATAGCCGAACTATACTTATTTACATATAATAACAATGCTAATAATACACAATGCTATGGATAACTTCCTATACCTAATATGATATTAGATTAAATTTTATAAGACATAAACAAATAAAACGAAAGAAATTCTAAATAGTCGCCCTAGAAGTCAGTTCTGGCGCTGTTCTGACTGGATCGGGATAATGAAATATTTAATGTGTATATTTCTTCGCTCGGGTATCAAAGTGCGACGTTGAGTTCTCCCACTCAACAGGCAATACCTTCAGAATTCGGTAGAAAATAGGAAACGAAGTGTCTTAACACTAGGTTATCTTTATCTTTCACTTATCAAAACCTTGTTATACCGTTTTCTTATATAGTAGTAAAGTTCAGCAATTATTCCATACTACATATACATAGTGTATCATAAGATTTTTGATAGCTGAATAACCACTCCTTTTGGATTCGAATCGACATTATAATAACAACCGTGAAGTTTCCGAACAAATCGTAGCTTAAGTGAAATTTAAAGCTTAATTTTTGAAAATTAGAGGATTAGGGCACAGCAATCATTGCTTGCCATAGCAATATAATTAGCTTATCGTCTGCAGATCGCCTAACAACGTTTGGGTCGTGCGCGCGCGCATTGGTGAGCGTTGCACCAATCGCAACGCAGCTATCGTTAGACCACTGATTCTTTTTGGTTATTACAATAATTCCAACACGATTGCCTCTAATTGCGCTGGTTTCCAACGATCGTGGAAGACAAAGCTGATCTGATACGGCTACATGTACATGGCTAAAACCATGAATCCTCGATTGAAATTATAATACTTCGCAATTATTGAGAAATCGATTCTTGTTGTGGAAATTACATCACGTCAATAATATTAACTTCGTTGCTTTGTTAGATGTTATTTTGCGCGTGTTTTCCGTACATCATTTGTTATGGGTGTCTAAATGATTAGCTACTAGAAGCGTGAGGGAAGCTTATACGGAGAAGTCGGTAATTGCTATTGATGCAAACTTCCGAGATTATCCAGCGTCAAAGGAGTCAAGAACGCGGTTGTTAATTAAGTATGGGCGGCGGGCTTGTGAACTTTCAAAGTGCCATCAGCTTCTCATAGCAGTTTGCGACGATCTATGATGCAACTATTAAAACTATAATGAACGTTTCATGCTTCTTACTATATATTACTTAAATTACACACGTCATATAAATAAGAAATACTTGCCCAAAAAAAACTACCGACAATCATCTAGCTAAGATTATAACAATAGCTCTTAATATTATCGTCAATTTAGCAACAGAAGCTTATAAACTACCGTCGACGAAGGTTTCAGTAATGTTTTTATTCACGTTTTATAGCCACACCGGTAGATGGAATGGAACCGTCGTACATAATCAAGCCACATGCGGTGCAGTAATTGCCTCCACATTCAAAGACCCGCTCACATCACGCCGTATAATGACAAAAATAGTCCAAAAAATACCTCATGCCGTATATGAGATATTTTTTTCTTTCAAGACTTCGCGCGCTCGCACGGAGCTAAATTACGAAATAAAAGATTAACTTAAAAGATCAATAAACTTAATAAATGATCTCAATAATTGTTGTATTACGGACACAATGGTGCGGCGTCGTGAAACGTCATTAAGGCGCGAACATCATTAATTTTATTCGCGGCCTCTCTGACGTGAAGGCAATGGCGTCTGTCAGATTTGAAAAGCGGTACCCCTGCCACCTGTTGGTAGCGCGGTGAATTAGACGTTGGACCCCGCTGGGTTCCACTTGATACTGCCACTGGAATGACTGGCCCAAATTTCTTTTGAATCGCTTTAATAAATGTGGCTTTGGATAAATCACTAATTAAAGAAATCGATGTGATGCGATTGATTATATTGGTGCCAGCCAGTCGGTAGATTGTGGGTTCTATTCCCACACGAGGAATACCTCCAGATTTCGCCGAAAACTGGAGAACGGGAACGAGTATCTTGACACTAGGTTCTCAGGTTCCCTATTGTATGAGTGAAACAGTAATTAATCCATACAAAAAAAAAATATATTCGTCTTACAAGTTTGCTTATAACTCGTTATAATTAATCTATAGTCCAATTAAAAGGTCCTTTTTAGTTTCTGATATGAAACAATCACAAAAATGACATGTCGCCTGATATATATACATTCGTAGACATGTCACTTCTATCGTAAGATAAAAGGCCTTTAATAACCTTCGCTCCAAATTTCCATCATATGAGCCGTCAAAGTGGAACGTATACCCAAAAAATGGGGGCTGCCAAAAAAATATTAGCTGCCTCTCGAGATTAGATTTCTTTTTGGTAGCTAATTGCGTTTTATCAAATTAAGGCAATTCCGCCCGCGGCGCGCCGCCGTGATTGATAATGTTTGACGTAGCATCGTTCCCACTAGTTTTACAGAATAAACTGTTTGAATTTATAGTAATGCTGGTCATTTATCTAATATGACTGGTAATTACATTTATTTGTAATATTTAATGTGGATGCTGAACAACGTCGGGTGTTAAAACATGTCTTATTACATGAAGTGATTGTAGAAATATTCGTTCTATTTGATTAGACTAGATAGGCAAAGAGAAACTAGTGTTGAGACGCTTTATACTCCATTTTCCGCCAAATTCTGGAGGCATTAGCTGATGAGTAGCGAAACTCAACGCCGCACACAGTCACACAGACTACGGCCCCATTACGGTCGATTAGACTAAGTGCGTTTGTAATTTCTGATGCTTGACAAAATAAAATTTATTCAGGAAAATTAGTTACATCCATCAAGTTGATTTTACATATTTAAGAAAAAATATTGTTATTAAAGAACTGAAACTGTTTTTCATTGATTTAGATACCTCGCGCCAGTTGTGGCGCAGGGGCACAAAGCGTGACTGTAAGCCGATTGGTTATGGGTTCGACTCCCACTAGAAAAATGAAATATTTAGTTATATTTATATTTCCATACGTTCCCCATTCTCGATCGTTCCCCACCTTCCGCCGATTTTTTTGAGGCATTGCGTGTTGAATGGCAGACCTCAATACCGACTTCTTGCCTTAGTTCCATAGCGAAGAAATGAAAATATTAATAAATAATAATTGATTATAACGCCGTCGTGGCGCAGCTTTACAAGGGTGTGACTGTAACGCGACGGTTGTGGGTTCGATCCCCACTCGGGGAAGTGAAATATTTATTTACGTTTATATTTCAATTTCTTCGCTCTGGTGTCGAGGCAAAGCGCGGCGTTGAGATCTGCCCCTCAACACGCAATACCTCCAGAATTGGCAGAAAGTGGGGAACGGAGTGTCCTAACACTAGGTTCCCTCTGCCTACCTGGCTGTGTGCGGGATACAGCGTGAAGCTGTATTTTTTTTTAATAATGAATTCCCCCGAGTGGCGATCCACAAGCACAACCCACAACCATCGCGTTACATTCACACCCTTGCACCACGACCTCAAACCAGCACTGAAACAATTTCCAAACCCCCATCCCACACTGCAGTCATCATTTCAATCATTAAGAATCCGGCGGCAGCTCAAAGAAGTGATTGATGCAGCGTTTACCGGCCGCAGTGGCATCGTACAAAAAAGCGAACGCTTAATTAACTCGTTTGGCACCGACGCTCATTAGAATTATTAATCGAAGCGAGGCGAAGCGAGGCGGAGCGATAGCGGGTATGATGTATCGAACTTTGATTACATTAATATATTCGGATCCAGTAATTAAAAACCACGCCGGGATGTCTAAGTCGGGGCACAAAGCTAGGCTCTACCACTTCGACGTTTCGACAACGTTAATAGCCATTAGCGTAGCCTATGAAATATTGTTTCGCTAATTTCTTATGGTTGGTATTGGGTGGGATGAGATTGAATGTGGTGTTAGATAAAAAATGAGCACCTGCAGTTTTATTATTATAACTAGGTCTAAATTATCGATAAAAATTATTTGAATATTTAAGTAAAACATTCAGAAATCGTTTTTGAAAATTTCACAAGGATAATGAGGAAACATCGATGCTTAGATGGTCGAGAAGAAAAGCTAATAATATGGCATGAATATTATAGTCTAAAAACTCTTGCAAAAAGAAACAATAAGATAGAACAAGCACCTTATGGATCAATTTTCTTTTTTTTTTATCTTCACGCATGAAGCAGGATAAGCTGGGGGTGCCTGGTATAAAAACACTCGGTCCTCCATTTTCTGCCTATTTCTGGAACTCGACGCCACGCTTTTCCTCGACACCAGAGCGAAGAAATTAAAATATTAAACACGCTTGGGACACCACTAGCTTTAACTAAAACATTTTTATAAAAGACTAACAAAATATAAGAAATCTATAAACTTTTTTTAAGCAAGATCAACCCTGGATTCTCATCTATATAAAACAAACAAAATAAATAATGGTTAAACCCGTACTACCTATAGGTGTAGTTCGGCGCATGTAAGGCCAGCGGTGGGCGTGCGCTGACGTACTGCACGATCTAATCTGGAAAGATAGCACTTTCGCATAAACTAAAAGCAACACACCAACTGAATATTTTTAAGATACTCAAAATATATTAACATTTCTACCTATTCTTGAAATATTTTTTTGTTTAAAAATTAATAAAATAAAAAGGTATAAATTGTAATAAAAAAATATGAAATAAATGGGGAAGCGGGGCGTTTAATCCCGCCACTGAACTGGCAATGCCTTAGGAATTCGTCGGAAAGTGGAGAACGGAAGTGTCCTAACACTAAGTCTGCAGGTTGCCTCGCCTACCCTATGTGCGGGATAAAGCGTGAATCAAAAAAAAACAAATATACTTGATTTTTATTGCGCTTCATACAAAACCAGCATCTTTATTATTTTTATTACTTCATAACTAATATAATTATATACATATTATAAATAAATATATATTTTTTTTACTCGAACGTGCTTTGGCTAAATCGTGTATATTTCCTTGAAGTAATTACAATTATTTACAAAACTTAAGATGGTTCTTCAATCTATCATTAATGGAAAAACCTACCATAAATTTAACATAACTCCACATAATATTGATAATTATAAAATATATTTATATACATTCAGTATGATTACTAATTATACTGTAACAATACTGTATATAAGTACCTACTTCATACTAATTTCAATCTAAACATCAATTTATTTTTAGCTTCCTGTTTTATCCCACACATAGCAAGGAAGGCAGAGGGTACCTGAGAACCTAACACATTCCGTTTCCCATAAAGGCTCTTTCGTTCCCAACTTTCCGTTGAATTTTTGAGGCCTCTTTTTTGCCAATGAGTCCATAATTCAGCGGAAAGTGAGGAGCGGAGTGTCTTGACACTGGGCTCCCACTGTCTATCCTGTTATATTGGGGATACAGCGTGAAGCTAAAATAAAAAAATGTTCAAGCAGACGAAGCCGCGTTAAGTTTGCAATATTTTGCAAAAAATATATTAAATACTAGCGGACGCGCGCAGCTTCGCTTGCGTAATTAGGGATGAATTAATGAATTCTAATAAACCACGAAACATGTGTTCAATGAAATATTTAAAAGAGTCTAAATTTCAAATTTTATAAAAATCGGTGGCGATTTAAAGATTTTTCCATACAAACTTTCAACCCCTTATTTGCACCCTTAGGGGGTGAATTCTGGAAAATCATGAAACACATGTTCAATTAAATATATTTAGGAGTCTAAATTTAAAATTTTATAATAATCGGTGGCGTTTTAAAGATCTTTCCATACAAACTTTCAACCCCTTATTTGCACCCTTAGGGGGTGAATTCTAGAAAACCATGAAACATGTGTTCAATTAAATACTTTTAAGAGTCTGAATTTCAAATTTTATAAAAATTGGTGTAGATTTAAAAAAAGTTCTATACAAACATTCAACCCCTTATTTGCACCCTTAGGGGGAGAATGCTAGAAAACGACGAAACACGTGTTCAATTAAATACTTTTAAAAATCTAAATTTCAAATTTTATAAAAATCGGTGAAGATTTAATTTTTTTTCCATACAAACTTTCAACCCCTATTTCACCCCTTTAGGGTAAAAATTTTTCAAAATCCCTTCTTAGTGGATGTCCAGATTACGAAAGTAAACACCTGTCCAACTTTCATGTTTCTACTGCGTGTGCGTCTTACCTCAGTCAGTGAGGACAAGTCCTTTTATATATATAGATTATTGCCACTAAACTTATTACATTTGCCATAGCTTTTATAAGTACAAAGCTTGATTACACAAAGATTACTTATATTACTCCTTTGATAATTAAAATTTCAAGATAGTTTAAGGGTTGCCATATAGATAAATAGATATAAGGTATTTAAAACCAATTTATAAGTTTAGACATCTATATATATAAAAGGACTTGTCCTCACTGACTGAGGTAAGACGCACGCACAGCCGTAACCGCTGTGCGTAGAAATGTAACATTTGGACAGATGTTTACTTTCATAATCTGGACATCCACTAAGAAGGGATTTTGAAAAATTTTAACCCTAAAGGGGTGATATAAGGGTTGAAAGTTTGTATGGAAAAAAAATTAAATCTACACCGATTTTTGTAAAATTGTAAATTCAGACTCTTAAAAATATTTAATTGAACCCGTGTTTCACGGTTTTTTAGAATTCATCCCTAAATAAGCAAGAGAAGCTGCGAGCGTCCGCTAGTTATCTATATATCTACAAAAAAGAGACATAAACAACAGATTTAATAGCAGGTAATGTTTATTGAGGAAAGACATTTACTTGTAAATCAAATTAACAACAGGTGCGTTCAAAATAAAAACCTGCAATAACATATCCTTATCCCTAACAATAAACACGAGGAGCGCGTGCGCCGCAAACCACAGTTCCTTATTTATTATCAACAGACTCAAAGAAAATCCAACTTTATATCTTTCTCATAAAGTTAATTTCGCAATTGTTGAAATTATTGTAAAAATTAAACATTTAATACTTAAAACAAAGACAAGAGTCACCCTTAACCGCACAGGACGTCTAAAAAATTGTGGTCCGAACGTACGTACATATGTAACGCGATACCTGCGCTGTGCACATCGATCCCATATTATAATGAAGTTAAGTTTAAATTTTTAAACCTGAAAAATTATTAATATTATGTTTATATTTTTTTAAAGTTGTAAAGTGTTAAGATAATATCTGTACCGTGAGGCAAATGAGTGTGCCTCGAACGCGTTGTGAGTTCGATCCCCACTCGAGAAATTAAATTATTAGTTATTGATATTTTTATTAAATCAGCCAAAGTAATTCTTTTAAGATAGATTTTATGCATTAAGATCTAAGTAAATAATAAGCAATTGCTTTCAATTTACTACTGCTTTCGATTCAATCGCAATAATAATTAATCAAAGAAAACATTAATAATAATAATGCCAAATCATAATTGAATTAATTATAGAGGGTAGGTACGTATTTTTTCAATTGCAGAAGGACATCTTGCAGGATGTTGCAGATTATTCAGTTATCGTGCACTTGTCTTCTACTCCAACGCATTATTCGTGGAGTCGCGAAATATGGATATGTTTTATATTTTGTAGATATATATATTACTAGCGGACCCGCACGCGGCTACGCCTGCTTGAAATATAAGAATATAATTTCTATAAAAATATAATTTCAATCTAGATGAAATGCTAAAAGTGACTATTATATTTATTTTCATAAGGATGAATATCAAAATGACGTGGTAACGAACGCGGTCGCGTAGCGACGACGGTTGTTATTAACATGGCAGAATAAATTGCATGTCAAATTAGAAAGTATTTTAATTTATTAGTACATATTTGTAATGTAATGTTATATAGCCTATAGCACTTCTGAAGAATGCAGCTTTCATACAAAACAAAAACAAAGTAAATCGATCCAGTAGATCCAGAGATCTTAGCGTTCAAACAAACAAACAAACAAACTCTTCCGCTTTATTATATTAGTATAGATTGATATTTTTTTAATAAACATTTTATAATAAGTAAATTTCATCATTAGAAACGGCAAATATCATGAAATGGCAATATTGTTTAGTGATAAAAAATTCAGGGTGATTGAATTAATATTTTGTTTTGTCACTATTATTATTATATCAACAGAATCTTTAAAAAAAATAAAAGTTTTCTAATGATATACTTACTTAATTCTAAAGCCCGTATTTATAAGCAAAATATTGATCTTGAGATGCCGTTTTCATTCATAACTTACGTATATGTGATTGAAAACAGCACCTCAAGATCGATCTCAGGAGTCTAAGTCTGGAAATATATAGTTGATTCCAAAAAATACCTACGTGAAAAATAATTACAGCATTATCATACCCATCAATTTCCTTCTCTTTTATATGCAGAAAATATTTATTTATGAAAAAAAATTGCCATCTCCAATATTTACGTTTTTTATAATAACCGTTTAATACAGTTATCCTTTCGACACAGTTAATCAAGTCGTTCAGTTTATTACCGCAAGTCATACTGTGGACCTCGAGATGTTGTCATTTTGGCGTCTTTTCTTTTTTGGTAAGAATCTTTCCTTTTTTCCTTTTTTTATTTTTATCTTTTGTTATATATTTATTAGATATGTTATATCACTAGCAATATTACACCAGTCAGTATACATTGTCTCTAAAATGTGATAGATATGGACTATAAAATTGCTTCTTTATGTTTTATTTAACACAATAATAATAATAAAATTTTATTTTTTATTTCTTTTTTTAAATATCACATTGTATCCCGCACACAGAAGGGTGGGCAGAGGGAACCTATTGTTAATCCGCGTGTTAATCCGTTACCCACTTTCCGCCGAATTTTGGAGGCGTTTTACTTTTAAATTGAATTAATATTTAATATTTGATTTCCTCGAACAGAATTCGAACTCACAATATGTCACATTAAAACTCACACGCTTGTGCGCAACGACTGACCTCGAATCCACACATTAACTTATATTTTACAGCTTTACTACACATGCTGGTCGTAGTAAACGCCAAATCAACCGCCAAGACTACGAGCGGTCCTAATTGCCAGAGCTTCTCCCAAGGAGTAACCTTTAATGAGTCCCAGGCAGTTGGCGCGTGGCATCTGCTGCATTTCAGAACAGAACAAACAAAGGGTACCGGTGACCCCCACTGTGTTGAGTTCACTAATGTTAATGAAAAGGTAATTTGACTATTGATGATAATTTTTTTTTTATTATCTAAGGGATAATTGAGGCGAAAGTTCTTTTTTCAGCTTCACGCACTTTTAGGTAGGGTGGGCGAGAGGGAACCTGCTAGTGTTAAGAAACGCGGTTTCTATTAAAACAATTCCGTTGCTCAGTTTCCACAGAATTCTTAAGGTATTTTTGATTGACAGAACTCGACGGAATGCTTTGCCTCGTTATAAATGAAAATATTAATTATTTTGTTTCCTCGAGTAGGGATTGAATCTAAAAAATATTTAATGTCTTAGGGAACACCAGAACAAATATAAAAACAACAAATATTTAAAAAAATAAAAAATAAGTCTAGTCTACTCTTAATAACCACAAAAACAAAAAAAATATTAACAATTTATTCTATAGGTAGGTCAAATGTCCAAATTCATAAAAATGTACTTTGTACTGTGTATTTACGATAATTTAAATTTTAGGAAAGAAAAGATCTACAAGATCAAATCGGCAAATATGTAGAGAATCTGAATTGGGAAACTCTTTCATTGAAAATGCAAATTCCTTGTAAAACCGTAAACTCGAATAGAACAAGAAATTATTTTTTAGAAAGATTACAGGATAATGGTTCTTACAGAACACTGCAGATGCCGGCACCTACAGGTAAGATTTTATACTTCCAGGCTCACTATCTTTTTACTCTCGTTTATTTTGAAAGGATAATTATTTAAGTATTTAGTTAATTATCAGATATGAATCAACAAAACTAAAGTAAAAATTTCAAAACTTCTTTTTGAGGTTCCAACGTTTATTTTATGCAATACTAAATGTATACCTAGTGCCTAATCTATATATATAAAATCGAAAGGATATATAAAATCTCATCACGAAATCTCAGAAACTACAGGTGCTAGGAATCTCAAATTTTGCATAGGAGTTACTTATAGGACGTAGGTGCTCGCTAAGACGGGAATTTGCAATATTCGATTTTTGGGGTCGAAAGTTTGTATGAAACTTGGTTACTACAAATGCTAGGAGTCTCAAATTTTGCATAGACGTCACTAGGACGTAGTCATGGAGACAGAAATGAATAATAACATAGTTCACGCGGGTGAAACCGCGAGCGGGCCGCTAGTTCTTCTATATAGATCATTTGTAATAATTATTTGTATTTGTTTATTTCCCAGCAAAATTAGACTTAGCAGAGTTTCACCGTTATCCAATGCGTTTAAAGATCATAGAAGGCCAGTACCTAGGCATGATGGATTGTCATGAAAAGTTTGTGTTCTTGCTAGGAAAACAACCGCCAGAAGGAAAGGAAATTGATGAACGCCTTGAAAAAATGATCGAGACGTATTGGCCCGAAGAGTAAAAGTGTAATACCTTCCTGTGTGAACTAATTATAATATAACAATTTGTTAACAATAAAATCAGCAATTTTGTTCAGTGATATCTTTGAAAATCAATTAATAAAAGAATTTTTATACAACTTTACTTTAATTCTCAGTTTGGATTTTATCGTATGTAAATTTATTAATTTATATAACTCTTCATTTATCCAGTTGTTTCTGACAATTTCAGAAACATTGCAAAAGATTACCTAAAAATATGTAATATGTCCATTTTGGGTGAGGGACTTGAGTAAACGAAATCAACACATATATATTCAGAAATGTACACAATATATATACTTCAAAAATATGCCAAAATTGCAAATTTCAAGCACGATTACATAAGATTTTAGCTGAGAGGGATGTTTCGATATCAATTTTGGTCGCATATGACACTTTTATTCCTTAAAATTAAACTCGTAAAATATATTTTTTTAATAATAATCTGTATAATGTATCTTAGCAACACGTTAAAACAAACAATAAACACTCAAATTGTCATCATTTGTAATATTACGTATTCCACAAAGTTAAATGACGCAAATGAGCAATTAAAGTGTAATTTTCCCTCTATACATTAAATAAAGGGAAGGGTGTGAATGTAAACTAAGGGTGTGGTATTCAATAGGGCAAAACTATTAACAGTTTTGATTATTTTAATGTTATACGAATTCCTATTGTTGAAAGTTTATAGCTAAAGTTATAACTTTAGATTAAACGTTCAAATTCAAATTTTCTAATAAATATATTATATTTTCAAACTAATAAACTTTGAGGACTTTGAAATAAATAATTTATATCTATATATTTTAGTAGCCAGTCATGGTGCAAGGGCACAACCGTAAACGAGACGGTTGTGGGTTCGAATCCCGCTCGAACTCGAAATGAACTATTTAATATTTTCATTTCTTCACACTGCTATCGAGGCAAACCGCGTCGTTGAGTTCCGCCACGCCACTCACGCGCACTGCCTCCAGAACTTGGAGTGGTTTAACACAAGGTTCCCTCTGCCTACACTGCTGTCTGCGGGATACAACGTGAAGCTGATTTAATTTTATTTATAAGTCTTATAGAAAATCAATATTTGTAATATTGAACAAAAGTGGTAATAATTGCCATAGCTTTTCAATTAATATTTGTATAATTCTAACAAACAAGTAGTAGGTATATAGAAAAAGAATAACACTTAATAAATAAGCCAAACATACCTTAAGTAAATGGATTTTGTTGTCGACATCTTACGTCACTTGGGGTCCCTACGTCACTAGAGTGCCTTTAACATGAAACACCTATTGCAAGCATAATTGCGAATTAATTTTGTCTTATTAAAAAAAATGCAACTAAATTACGAAATTCACTCTCAAATAAATATTTAATTAAATCAAATATATGAAAAAAAAATCAAACCAATTGCAACAAAATGTTAATTATAATAATATAACAATCCAATTACTCCATATCCTGTATACAATATATATACAAATATCAAATAATCATAGAATGAAGTGAACCATTTCTTTTCACCCCATCGAAGCAGCCCCTACTACGAGTAAACCACTAGAATTAAGTGTGGTTCGATCAACAGTAATTTTCGGTTACAATTAACCACACATTTGAGTGAAAAGTCAACTACCCACTCCAATTGATTTATTGTGTTCAAAGTTCCGCTATTGTACGGCAAAAGTTTTATTGTATTTAACTCAGACGTAGCTTACTGGAAGAACCATTGAGTGTTTAGTTAGTAAGTTAATTGTAAAATTAAAATCAGCTTCACGCTGTATCCCGCACCCCGCACTGTAGGCAGAGGGAATCTAGTGTTTAGACACTCCGTGCCCCACTTTTCGCTGAATGCTGGAGGGATAGGGTGTTGAGTGGCGAAACTCAACGCTGCGGTTTTTTCTCGACACCAGAGCGGAGAATTGGAAATATTAATTCATTCTCTCGTTTGGATATCGAACCTACAACCGTCGCGTTACAGCCACACCCTTGTGCCGCTGCGCCACTACGCCCTTAACATAATTTAGTTTCGCAAAAAGCTTTTTATTTCAATCCTACACGTGTCGTGATGTTATTCTGTGGGTGTACTTTGAGTGGTTAATGTTAGACGATAAGAAATTCTACCTGTTTAACGATTTCTGTGTGAGACGTGGTTTTAGAGATATTTTTTGTTTAAAATTTGAGACCTTTCTAATGATAAATAATAATAATAATGATATAAGAAATTATTTTCCTTATAATAATAATTAACGTTCACGTTAACGTAACGTTCTTGAGTTTTTCCCGCCACCCAATAAACGATGCCACGAAAAATTTGGCGGAAAGTTTAGAACGGAGTGTTTTACCACTAGAATTCCTCTGCCTACCGTGAAGCTAATTTAAATTATATCATAGTTTACAGATTTAAACTTATTTTATTTTATATAGAAAACATTTCTAGTTCTCGATATATCGACGTTCAATGGCGTGTGCCATCAAGGGTGTAGCGTTGTTCATTTGTCTAAACGCAGTACATGTTTGAAGCACCCTCCAAAGACTGGGAAAGTGTTGCACTACACAAAAAGTTAAAACGGATCTCGAGTACTAAAGTATTCGCCGACCATTTCGTTAACCGCTGCCGGCCTTTCCTTTGTTTTTAACCTACAATTGATGATTTCACGATTGACAAGTACCTATATAATTAACTTTCAGATATATTTATAATAAGTGGTTATTACATACATTGTCAATGCTGCCCTCAATGCTAGTCATTTGTTTTTTTTTAAATAATCTATATATATAAAATCGAAAGGTCACTCATCACGAAATCTCAGAAACTACATGTGCTAGGAATCTCAAATTTTGCATAGAAGTTATTTACAGGACGTAGGTGCTCGCTTAGACGGGAATTTGCAATATTCGACTTCTAAGGGGTTGTTTTTGGAGTTAAAAGTTTGTATGAAACTTCGTTACTACAAATGCTAGGAGTGTCAAATTTTGCATAGACGTCACTAGGACGTAGTCATGGAGACAGAAATTAATAATAACATAGTTCACGCGGGTGAAACCGCGAGCGGGCCGCTAGTAAATGTATAAAAATCACAATATACATACAATGTAATAATTTTGTAACTTTTCGAATTATGTTTTCGACTGTCATTACCTACCTACTGTGTCGAGAATTTCACGTAATTACAAAAAACTTCATGGCCGCGTCGTGTTAATACTTGGAACTGCTTTAACCGCTCAAGTAAGCCGATACGAATCTATGAAAGGAGAAAATATCAAAGCTAGTGGTAATTTTGGCATCTTGATGACTTTCGATAAAAACTTTTTCAATTAGAATCGTATTTACTGAAACGTGTTTTCTTTTTTTTGTTTTTGCTGGTAACTGTGCACTGCAGTGCATGTTATTATTATTAGAAATATGTACATTATACATATGAAGAAAACTTGATAATATTGTACTTCTAATTCCACTTCTATAATATCTTGTAGATATTTCCGTTCCGATAATAAGTCAACGGAACGGATGGTAATAAGTCTACGGAACGGAAATATTTACTTATTACCATAGTCGTGTAAAAAATTTGTATATTTTACTTAATCTTGTGTAAATATGTGGGGCCCAACCCGGCGGCACTGCGATGCCAGGGCGACCCGCGACAGGAGTGAAGCTGGGGCGAACCCTGCTCTTCCCGTCAGCTTTCAAAAATCGGCACCTAGTTCGGCAGGAAAATGAGGAGCAGAGTATCTTAACACTACGCCCTCTCTGCCTACCCTGCTACATGCGGGATGCAACAAGAAGCCCAAAAAAAACCAAAAAATCCTTAATTATCCATCAAACACCATACAAACTTAGCAAAAGCAAAAAAAATTAAACAGCTGTCCTCAACGATTGAAATGATTAAGTCGACGTTTACAACCTACACCTGTAATTACATATATATGTGGAGTTTGCATGTTAATTGCTGGGAGAGTTCCACTTCCACGCAACCAGCTAGGGTGACTTTTTGACTTGTGGGAACCTGCCTGTTGCTAATTAAATTAGACAAATGCTTAATTATACAGAAAGAGAGGGAACACCAATTTTTGTTAGCACCTACCTAATTAAAGATATATTGGAGAAAATTAAAAAGCATTTTTTTTACGTTTCAACTGTAATAAGTGGCGTGATTTATTTGAAATTGTTAGTTAGGTAATAATTATTGTATAATACTTACTTGTTTAATTAGACACCTGGTATATCTTTTGAATGTATTGAAATTATTTCTTAAATAACTTTATTATACTTTTTCCAAAATTTAATTATAAAGTAAGAACATTATTCACTCTGCTTTCACACGTCGGATGTTATAAATAAAATAAATAATTATAGGTACTTTTTAATTAAACATTGTTTCAAATATATTCGCTCTCATTGTTATTTATACAATAAAAACATATATAATCCATACCTATATTATAAGTTCGAAAGTAACTCTGTCTGTCTGTCTGTCTGTCTGTCTTTTACGCAATCAGGGCCAAACCGCTAATTTAATTGTGATAAAATACTCATATAGCGATACTTGAGGGTCTCGGGATGAACATAGGATATTTTTTTTCTCATATTTGTAATATTATCGATATAACCAATATATTAAAATACTTATTAATTTAACATGCAATTTATTCTGCCATGTTAATAACATTAACCGACGGTCCGGTGTCGAGGGAAAGCGCGGCGTTGAGTTCCGCCGCTCAACACACAATGCCTCCAAAAATTCTTCGGGAAGTGGGGAACGGAGTGTCTTAACACAAGGTTCCCTCTGCCTATCATGCTGTGT
Source organism: Heliconius melpomene rosina (assembly GCF_056956725.1). NCBI lineage: Eukaryota > Metazoa > Arthropoda > Insecta > Lepidoptera > Nymphalidae > Heliconius > Heliconius melpomene. The sequence continues at coordinate 8,160,892 of NC_140399.1, forward strand.
GCGTGATACAGCGTGAAGCTCATTTCATTTGATTTGATTTCATATAAAAAAAATATCTAATATTTTAAAATATATTTTTTTATTTAAATTATTAAGACTCAAGTTCCTTTGTCTCGTTCTCTTCTGAAATATTCTTAAATAGCGGTTCAGCGTCTAGCTGTAAACGTAACGGCTGCGGGGTCGATTCCCACTCAGGGCAATGAATTATTTTCAAATGAAACCAGGCAACTAGGCTAAGCACGTCGTTGAGTTACACCACCAAGCATGCAACGTCTCGAGAAAAGTGGAGAAAGGTAGCCCTAACACTAGGTTCCCCTGTCTAACGTGCCACGCGGGATACAGTGTGAAACAAAAAAAAAAGAAAATTTAACTAAGAAATTTGCATAGAACTAGCAATTTAATGCACGTTAGGATACGGAAAATGTGTTCAAATGATTTATGCACGAAATTACACCTATTAACTTTATTAACCCTATAGGAGGAAGTAAATCGTTCGTTAGGCGGTAGGAAACCTCGATTAATGTAAGAACAGTTAATGTAGTGAAGAATGGCCGCAATTCGGCTTACCGTTACCCAGGTACTTATATTACAAACTAGTGGACGCGCGCAGCTTCGCTTGCGTATTTAAGGGTGAATTCTAATAACCCATGAAACATGTGTTCAATGAAATGTTTTTAAGAGTCTAAATTTCAAATTTTATAAAAATTGGTGGCGATTTAAAGATTTTTCCATAAAAACTTTCAACCCCTTATGCACTCTTAGGGGGTGAATTCCAGAAAACCATGAAACATATGTTCAATTAAATATTTTTAAGAGTCTAAATTTTAAATTTTATAAAAATCGGTGGCGATTTAAGAATTTTCCCATACAAACTTTCAACCCCTTATTTGCACCCTTAGGGGGTGAATTCTACAAAACCATGAAACATGTGTTTAATTATATACATTTAAGAGTCTGAATTACAAATTTTATAAAAATTGGTGACAATTTAAAAAAAACCTATACAAACTTTCAACCCCTTATTTGCACCCTTAGGGGGTAAATTCTAGAAAACGATGAAACACGTATTCAATTAAATACTTTTAAAAATCTAAATTTCAAATTTTATAAAAATCGGTGCCGATTTAAATGTTTTTCCATACAAACTTTGAACCCCTATTTCACTCCTTTAGGGTTAAAATTTTTCAAAATCCCTTCTTAGTGGATGTCCAGATTACGAAAGTAAACTTTTGTCCAAATTTAACGTTTGTACTATCAGCGGTTACGGCTGTGCGTGCGTCTTACCTCAGTCAGTGAGGACAAGTCCTTTTATTTATATAGATTAGGTATTTATAATTCCACGCTATAATATATCTGTGAACGAAATTTAGATCTATTTAAAAGTAAAATAATTAAAAATCAGGTTCACGCTGAATTAATGAAAATAGGACATATCTATGACACTGTATAACGTTTTTAGCGCGACCATGGACTATGGTTTACCATCAGGTGTGAGAATCATCAAAATTAATTATAGAATAGATCCTTTCCAGACCTAATAAAAAGTTTTACAATATAAAATTTCATTCCAATCGGTCCAGATTCGATATGGTAGGATTTCATTATCAAAAACTGGTAGGAGATTATAAGTGACAAAAAAAAATAATAAAAAATTGAGGTTACAATTATTATATTCAAATTGTTTTTTTTTTTTTATTTCTCCGCTCCCGTAACACAGAGCGTGACTCTCAACTCTACGTTATCTGTGCTTAAATTCTTCTGTCTTATTATTTGTTTTTTATTTTATTTTTTTATTTTATTTATTTTTATTATACTATAAATATTGCTGAATTAATTTTATATTTTTATCATAATACACTATTATTATCATACAATTTCAAGCAATCGAGAAACGTATCCCCAAAATTTCCGCCGCCAATTCCAGTAATAGCATATGAATTACAATCCATAGAGTAACAAACCGAGACTAAGTGCCCAAATAGACTCCTTACTACATACTTGTCTAACATCATTAAGAAGCGTACGAAGGCGATATAAGAACGGGCCACCGAATAATTTAATATTAGAAATGATTGATACAACAATCACGTGTAATCAGAGTCGTGCGGCGGCCATTAGGCGAAGCGAAGCGACAGAGGACCCAGCAATTGTTCGCCCGACCGACGATTTAATCAAGATTCACTTCCTAATAGCCTCTTCTCTTCATTAAATTGTAATAATGGGCATTGTTTTTGTGGACGTAGGTACGGGGCGTGGTGGTAGATTAATGCTCGCTGTATATATTATTTAAACCAAAGAAATAATATCAGCTACGTCCATTAATGAGTTATAAAATAAGTTTTAAATCATTATTACTGTTGTTGCTTTTCTATAAATCGTTTTTTTTTTTGAATTTGAGGTTAATGAAGTTGGTCCTATTGACTTTTATAGCTACGCCTGGTGGGAAGGTAAGAGGGTACTCTGCCCCTATCAGGGACTGAGAGTGTCATCAGGGGCAAGAGTGTCTTCTGCGGGATTCGAATCTAAGCTTACGGTCGTCGATCAAACCGGAATTCTATAAGTCATCCGCTACTAGCACTACATGTAGAAATCTTTGTAGATATCATTGCCTAAGCAATTCTATTTTAGATAAACTCTTCAGTATTCAAATTATTAGATTCCTTTTTTAATGTCACCATTTTTATTTTAATACTTACTAATTGATAAAAATTGACATAACTCCTACAGCATTGACCCCTACGGTACCTTCAGCTCCAGAGTAAATGAAGGATATTTAAAAGATAATATTGATTGATTCTTCATGATACAAACAACAAGAACCTAAGCCTAACCTACCTATTGAAATTATTCAATCAACCTCTTATTTGCTAGAATAATAATATAAAGGTATGATTTATTCAAGAATATTAGAATAACATTGCCTATAATGATCTTAATGTATGGAATTAAGGATTGTTGATACTCACGCCGCGGAATTATGCAATTATTTTAGAAATATAGAATAAATAAGAGCTAGATATATTTTTCAAAAACTTTTAAAGCTTGTAAGTTATTAGACGAGTAGGTATAATGTCTTGTCAGAAATATCCAACCGAACCGGATTGGCAGAGGGAACCTAGTGTTAAGACACTCCTTTCCCCACTTTCTGCCGAATTCTGGAGGTATTGCGTGTTGAGTGGCAGAACTCAACGCCGCGCTTTGCCTCGACACCAGAGGGATGAAATGGAAATCTATATATATAAAAGGACTTGTCCTCACTGCCTGAGGTAAGACGCAAAGTGAAATTTGGACAGATGTTTACTTTCGTAATCTGGACATCCACTAAGAAGGGATTTTGAAAAAATTTAACCCTAAAGGGGTGAAATAGGGGTTGAAAGTTTGTATGGAAAAAAAATTAAATCTGCACCGATTTTTATAAAATTGTAAATTCAGACTCTTAAAAATATTTAATTGAACAACTGTTTCACGGTTTTTTAGAATTTACCCCCTAAGAGAATAAGGGGTTGAAAGTTTGTATGGAAAAATCTTTAAATCGCCACCGATTTTTATAAAATTTGATATTTAGACTCTTAAAAATATTTAATTGAACATGTGTTTCATGGTTTTCTAGAATTCACCCCCAAGGGTGCAAATAAGGGGTTGAAAATTTGTATGGAAAAATCTTTAAATCGTCACCGATTTTTATAAAATTTGAAATTTAGACTCTTAAAAATATTTCATCGAATACATGTTTCATGGGTTATTGGAATTCACCCCTAAATACGCAAGCGAAGCTGCGCGCGTCCGCTAGTATAATATAAACGTAAAAAAATATTTCACTTCCTCGAGTGGGGATCGAACCCACAACCGTCGCGTTACAGTCACACCCTTGTGCCGCTGCGACGCGACGAACTAAGTAACATAAGAATATTACCTATAATTTTTTGGGTACCAAATTGACTTCAAACATTTGTTATGTATAAAATCTCAATTAATATTAACTTTTACAATTAATGTTTAATATAAAGCTGACATAATTAGTTACTTACTGGTTGTTATAGTTAATTCGCTGAGAAAAATGAGCTTGTTTTCGGAAACGTTTTCACATTGTTAACCGCTCTCCATGTGTCATGCAATATAACAATTACCTAGTGGCGAGGGGTCCCGCCGATAATGTCCATTAACGTAATATTATACTTACATACTAGTAAAACCACCCAGCACTTATATTAAAGTGTAAGTGACATTTGATTTATCTTATTGATTATACCATGAAATGTAAGATGGAGTTATCTATATATATTAAATCGAAAGGTCACTCACTCATCACGAAATCTCAGACTACAAGTGCTAGGAATATCAAATTTTGCATAGGAGTTATTTATAGGACGTAGGTGCTCGCTAAGACGGGAATTCGCAATATTCGACTTCTAAGGGGTTGTTTTTGGGGTTGAAAGTTTGTATGAAACTTCGCTACTACAAATGCTGGGAGTCTCAAATTTTCCATGGACGTCACTTATAGGACGTATGTTAGGTACTCATGGAGACAGAAATTAATAATAACGTAGTACACGCAGGCGAAGCCGCGGGCGGACGCTAGTATAGAAATAAAGATTCTGATTACACTAATTAGCATTAACATTTTTGAATTAAGTACCTTATTTCGTTTCGTGCGTGGGCGTTTATGATCCTTGCCATGGTATTTAAATTTGCCACCCGTTGTTATTGAAATTAGCAAAAAGCAGGCAAAGAGTGTAACCAGTGTCCAGTCTTTCCGTTCTCCGCTTCGCACCGCAATTCGATACGTACTTTACGTTGAGTTACAGCTCAATATCATGCTGTCTTACTGAACTGGGGGGACAAAAATCAGTTTATAGGTGCTATTAAACGTTTCCTTAGTAATTAACCTTTTCCTAGAGTAGAGGTTTACTAGTTATTTTTTTTTATTGTTTTATATATTTTAGTTAGAAAATTATAGTCCTTGATCTGATGTTCCAGACTGTTTGTCTTTTATATCAATGGAAATGCCTATCACGCTGAACAACTTTAGCTAAGCTTTTACTTTTACTCCGTACAATATCGGTGATAACGTATCAATACTTACTCTTCTAGACTTTTTTTGTAAAATTTTATTTTATTTATTTAAAATTTTATTAATACGAAAATATAAGATTTAGAAATGATTTCATGATGTTAGATAATACGATACAATACGAAGCATTTGACCAATATCTCGGTACTTATATCGATATAAAAAGTTCTACGGAAAGGGGCGTATCGATACGCACCTAGGTACCTTCTTCTATTTACTTAATAAAATGTATTATAAAGGAAAAACAATTAACAAAAAACGTAAATCAGCGATTATATTTTATTTACACATTTATTACAGTCTGCATCACAAGTACACAATGTATAAACAGGTCACAGCTATATTACATCTATATACACTTTAAAGGTACAACTTCTCTGCCGCGTGAACACCAAAGGAATGTTAGGGTTGTAATATACATTTTTCGATTTATTTAGATACATACGTAAACTAATGTATTGTTAATAAATTTATTGCCTATAAAATATAGTTCCATTTGATTTCTTTACTCACTTTTATTCATAATTAATTAAAATTAATTATTCAATATAAAAAACATATAAGAATATGTTCTTACATTTTTCTTTTAAATAAGAAATACTACGTTCTGTCAAAATATGTATGTATAAAGGAACTATTTTGTCGCGTAACACACGCGGCAGTATTAAGTAAATGCCACATCAATTATTTATTAATTAATTCAGTGTAAATCTCACAAAAGTGCATTTTTGAAAAGCACCTTCCTCATATCACAAACGATTTTAAATTATCAATTTGACTAATTTTATTAATTTAAAATATCATTCATATTACATATCTATAGACATCGAAAATACAATAAGATAAATTGGCTAACTATTATAATGTAACTAATCAACATATATACACTTTTACATTGTAGTTAATACATCAATATTGTCCAAGATTTATTCTAGAACGAAGCAAAATACATTATATTATTACAATATAAATATTATTTGACAAAATTCGATTACTTTTCTGCATATAAAATGTCGCATTAGATATTTTGAAATGGGAGCAAATAAATAAACTCTTAGTTTCGCATAAATAGCACTAAAAACGTGATATCGTTTCTAATTAATATACAATAAATATTGTAAATAATCAATACATGTATGAGTACAAATTATATTTACATAGCAGCTTAACACAAAATGGCGGCGGGGGGCGTTCAATATGGCCGTCCGTTCTGCGGTCTCTCGGGCAGCTTTGGTGGCACGTTAGGCACTGGTCGGCTAGTAACATATGAAATTGGCATTATTATTTATACATTTAAAAATAAATTACATACTTATTTAAGGTACAACTTTGACAATGAACATTAATGCAGTGAATAAGAACATTTACAATGTGCGTTTAAGCAATTTAGAAAAACAATTTTACAACAGAAAACGTAATACAACAGACAAAATATATTTTTAAAGCAGCTATCTCATGCTATAAAAAAACAAATGTAATGTCAACTATATACAGATAAAACAAAACGATTAAGATATTTTCAATATAACAACATCCTACACAGAATGAGACGAATATTTAAATAAAATGTATATAATGTTAAAAATCTATTATTAATGGTTAAAGCAATATATGTCCGATTACCCATGCACAACGTAATGTTTTAGGCATGCTTCATTCCATATTATAATATTTATATAAATCAATAAGATACAAGTACAATACACATATACTGTATTTAAGCTAATAAAAAAAAACTGTAATAAAAAAAGATATCCTGAGTTACACGAGGATTTGTTTAATTCCACTATTATTATTACTTTATAGTAATAAAGGTAAAAAATAAATAGGTCGTATCTTATTGAAATATACCAAAACACTGAAATATATCTTACCTAAAAAAGATGTCCTTTTGTTTATTATTTTACTCAGTAAAGATGTTAAATAATATTAAATGTAAGTACTTATTGGTCTAAATCAAACTGCCTCGTTACACATATAGCATTTAATTATTCTATTTTTACAGCATAAGATTAACAATATTAATAAACTATATCAAATCCAACAATCTCCTCCTATACCTTTTCGATGGTACTAACGCTATTAACGAGAGAGCAAAACTTTATGAATCGATTATTATTATTATTTTTTCATACAATTTCGTCAATGTTGATAAGAGCAATGGAATTTAATAGCTAGAGCATCGAAATTATGTAGGAACTGTATACGATGACGTCACTTCTTAGTACTGAATAGAAAAATCGTACTGACGCCATGTGGGAATAAAGGAATAACGATAGAATATTCAATGGAGAGAAAACTGCGCAGCTAATAACTGTGGGTTTGGTCAAACAGTATGATACAAGCGAGACTACGTTATAACACGATAACTCTCAAGATTAAAATTTATATTTATATTAATGTTTTACATATTTAATAACGTTTTATAATGTATCACCACAGATGAAACATCTAATAATTGACCAAAGATGTTGCTGACAGCAACATTCCGAGACGAACGCTTTGGTCTTAGCCATCCATAAGTACAAATAATTTACATAATAATTGTAATGTTAACATTGTGATTATTTCATACAAATGCAATAAACGTCGCTATAGACATCGATTAGTAACACTGATTCAATCGTTCATTATACAATAACAGACAAGCTGGATTATATTCATTGAATAAATGCATTTAACTTTTATATACTTTAGGTACGCGTACGTCACTATAAGACGGAAATAGAAATTTGAGTGTTAGTCCCTAAGCTACCGAAACACCTAAACACCGAGGTGAGAACGCTTTGTAATTACTTTAGACCGATTGAAATCTAGAATTGGAATGCTTATATATTTTAGGCCCTAAAAAGTGCACATTTTAATTAGAATTTGAGTTTGTAGCAGCTATGCATTAATTCTTTATTTGCTTTAACCAATTTCATTACATATACTATATAGTTATTGTTATAAATAGCCAAATTACACAATCTTTACATAAATTGTAGCCTATGTATTATTCTGAGGTATAACATACGTTGCTGCAAAGTATCATCTAAATCTGTCCAGCAGTTTTTGCGTCAAAGTGGAACAAACATGCATCCTAACACACTTTCACATTTAATAATATTATTAGGATAAATCGAAATAGATTTTAAAAGTCAGTATATTTTTATCAAATTAATAGTCCCATCATTCAAGCGGTCAATAGTAACGACAAAACGGCTAGTTTCCTTGCTACGCAGCTAAACTACAAGATCGTCAAGTGCAGTAAACATCAACAAACTTCTCGAGTCTTTATATTACGAATTCAATCCTAGCAAATATACAAAAAAACAATACGGTTGATATGCATATTTAATATTAGATGCAATCCGGAACGTCGTAACATTGACAAACAAACGAACTCCCATAATATCTAATCCTGAGCCGTTGAACTTTCAAAAAACTAAACCCAGCCACGTCGTGGAATACATCTCGCATACAAATATAGGTAAAGGATCAACATGGTATATTTATTTATAGCCTAAAGCACTGCGCAGGATTTATTCGCAGTTAATACTGAATTTATAAAGTTTTTTAAATTTCTAATATTATTATAACCTCAAAACGTTATCGTCATTTTTAAATTTTAATCTAGATACATTTTTACATATCAAATGAAATTAACGTAAAATATTGTGCAAGTAAAAATTAATTTCATATTTTAAATTTTGGCTCAGTAAATACTTTTAATTGTAGCAATGTTGGATTCGATTTGAATATATGAGATCTAAAAGGAAAGATACAACTAAAATTATTCAAAGAGCCTTACCAATAGTAATAAAAATAATAATGGTTAACATCGTGTGTGATCTTCATTCTTACTAAAAAATAAAAGAAATATACAATGGTTGTTGCTATGGTAACAACAACACAAAACTGACATCACATCAAACTTGAAACAAAGCTCGAGGAAATCTATTTAACAGTTTGTAATACATAGTGCTATGCTATTGTATTTAGCTAAAACTATTATACGTTTGTCAATTGAATCAATCAGGTTAGGAAATTTGTTAATATTAGAAATTTGACATAAAGCACAAAATTCGGATAGCCATTCGTTTCATGTATAAAAAAATAAAACATAAAAATACTATTTCAGTTATCATATGAAATATATCTCAAGTATATTATGTATAATACATAATTTCATAGAATATACAGCTTGTTGAGTGACGGAACTCAACGAACGAACAATATTCGAATTTTCATCATTAAAAGTTAACAAATAGTTTGCAACTTACAACACAAAGCTGTTAGACGACAAACACAGGACAATGTTAGACGACACTTTCCAGTTACTAGGCATAAGCGAAGTCACTTTGCAGAAATGTAAATATTTAATTATTACACTCATTTAAACATTCTGTAACATTAACGCACAAAGGATATGTTTGGCAACAGTTTTGGGGTAAACAATTCCATATAAAAAAATATATGTACGAAGTCGCAGACCACATAAGAATATTAGGCTGCCTTTTTATTTATTTACAAGTAAATTGGTAACACAGTCATCAGCTCAGATATAAAAATGAAACACAGAGAGAGATAGAACATTACTAATTATAAGTATGATAAAATATCATATTTTTAAAATATTTCATATCCAAGCTGACGGTTGACAATGCGAAAACTAAGTTACACGGTGGTACGAAACCGATTCAATATTCAGTGCATTCTTACAATTATTGATCTAGTGTTGCCAGTGTATCAAATCACAACAAAGTTTTTTTTATATTTTTTTTTATTACTATCCTTAACTGCCCTTTCTGAGCATTGAGCTAATGGTTACAAACATTTCGCGTCAAACTCTAGCCATAGTATACAGTATACACCCAGTGGCATAAATATTTATTATATATGGTAACACTAGATCGCATATACACCCAAGGTTGCGTTGCATTTACTTGAATCTGGCGAAGGCCGATCCGAGCTCGTTGATGGCGGCGTTGGTGACCGCCTGCCCCACGGCCTGGTTGATCTGCTGGCGCATGTGAGGCGGAAGCTGCCCCATGGCGCCCACCGCCGCCGCGCCCGCGGACCCCGGACGCCTAATTTTTTTTTATTTTATTATTGTCATTTACTTCATTTACTATTTATGCTGTAGTTGTGTCGGAACGTAAACGTAGTTCAAATTAGATAAACTAATTTTATTTTTGTTATCATTTGTACAATCTAAAAAAATAAAATTTTAATGTATAATTACATTGTACATGACCTATTTTCGTAAGTGGATAAAAAACTAATCAACAAAATCAAAAAATCTCAAAAAATGCAACATTAGTTCTCACAGCTTCTCTGTAAGACTTCCTGATGTAACTGCCATAATTGATAATAATATTACATTTTATATGCATTGAATATTTGAAGTGCATGAAACTTCTTACAGGGCAACTGTGAATGGAATAAACCACTAAATCGGTTAATAACTAGATTAAATATAATTTACCTATATTTGTAAAAAAAAATACGAAAGTAAATTGTGATACATGTATCTAAATTATAAAAGTACAAATAATGGTACTTAAAACAATTTTGAAAACGCTATACACAGAAGACCACACACAGATTGATTAGTGACATCTATATCATGCAGTGCATCCATTATCGAAACACAAAATATTATTTTAAAACAATAATTATAAAAACAAAAAAATTCTAGAAGTTGCATATTAACATTAATTGTAATCGATTGAAATTTATTATAGTGCATAACATATGATATAAACGTAATTTATAAATATTATTCCACGGACAGCCCTTCGATGAGAGCACAACCTTGTAATTTCTATAAAAAATATAACTGTCAAAAATTAGGTGACCTCATAAAAAAAATATTTATTAAACAAATTAAGTCCTTGTGACGGCTGCCCGCGGTATAAAGGAGCGGTAATTTCGCATAATACTTCTAATCCCTACATATTATATATTTTTTTAATATTTAAATTTTGGAAGCAACATTCTTTCAGACGTATCATAAGTATCTGTGGCTCAATCCACATATATTGTATATAACATTTTGTATAAATACTTCACCGCTGACAAATTGTTAACTTATTACAATCTGTTGATAAATAATAAATTACTTTAGGTAACATAAAGAATAATCCACTATGATCCAATATATTGTGAATATTTAATAACTAAAATTTTGGTGTACAATAAAAAAAACGACAAATATGATATTTTCGTGAGAATTATGATATTATTATAAACTGCACTAAGTCAACATGCTCGTCAGTTAGTACCTCGTGTTCGTAACTATGTACGTAACTTATGTTAATAACGCCTTCAGCAATTAGCGCCGTCTGTGAACAACCATATACTCGTTTGCAAAACCTTTGCTAACATAATATATCCGGCATGTTTCTTAAAATGTGTTTTTTTTTTTCAATAATATTAACAAAGGTACTTGCAGTTAGTAAAATGTTTTTGTTATTTACTAAACGTTATAATAAATAAAGCACAAATGTTATAAAAATTAAATAAACACCAGGCCCACACAAAAATGCAATTATGGCGGTTACATCACCCACAAAAATCTTGTTTATTTTATAGAAGCAAGCAGACAATATAATTACATATATAGTTAGGATATTATTACATATATTTGAATACAAAAATATGCCACAAACAGTAATAAAATAAGTAACTTTTTAAATTCTGTGTTACACAAACAATATATCTAAACTAAATACTCAAATAGTAACTGTCTTCAAAACCTTGTAAATGCATATAATACTAAAATATCTAAAAATACCTTGTTGTCAATACATTGGAAGAGAAAACCAATTATTATTATATTGAAAAAAAAAATAGTTATTTCGTCGACGCTAATACTACTGTTGATTAGAATCGTTTTGAAATTGCAAATATTTGCATTCGAACATAAATGTAGTTTAGATTAAACTATTTTTATTTTTGTTATCATTTGTAAAATCTAAAAAAATAAGGAAGGAACAAATTTAGGCACGAGACTAAATGCACGGGTTTGAATCGTGTATATTTTGTCAGACATACGCGACATAGGGAGGATCTACACTATAGTGTCGGCCACGATTCGTTCTCGGTCCGATATCGGATCTCATGAAATATTTTTTTATATTAGAAATAATGTTACATTTGTGTTGAACCGGAACTTAACCGGAACGAGAGTAAGAATGTTCTTTTTTACTAAAGTGTGAATCCGGTCTTACACTTGTTTTAACAGAGAGTACTCACGTCGGTATGAGCGGCGCGGGCAGGCCTTGCGAGGGCGTGGGGCGGCCGGCGGGCGGCGGAGGCGCGGCACCTCCCGGCCGCGACGGAAGTGGGGGCGCGGGCCGGCCCGCACCACCGCCCGGTACCGGGGGTGCGCCGCGTTGCCCCAGCGATCCTGCAAATGTTAACAAGAAATTGAAGGCAGCGTGACTAGAACCCGTGCTTCTTGGAAACCATCCAAACGCCTTGTTGCAACTTATTTATGTTTTTAGCATCTCTTGAGGGAGATTTTTACAGTATCCGTTAAAGTTACATTTCATTTTTATCTGTGGACAATAGCTGTACCTTCTTTTAAGATTCGAAAATTTATTTATATAGCATGTAATGCAGCGTGGGAGGTGGGTACCTTGTTGCGCGGGCGCGGCGCGGCGCGGGCCTCCGGGCGAGGGCGGCGACAAGCGCGGGTTCGAGTCCAGGCGGCCCTCGAGCCAGTCGTTCTTGACGGGCGGCGGCACGGGCGTGCTGACCGTCGCCATGGACACGTCCCCGATGATGTGGAGCGCCTCCTTGCACGCGTGGTACATGCGCAGCATCTCCTCGCGCTTCAGCGCCTCTTCGGGCGACTCCTCCATCATTTGGGACTGGGGACAGATGTGATATTTGATAGTTGTGTGGTAAATGTATTTTTATATATATACATAGGCTTTAAACTCTAATCAATGTCAATAGTTTACTTATTTTTTAGATTTACATTCTGTTTTATATATAACAGAAAAGGCAAAGGAAATCGCCGAGAAAATGTAACTAATTCATTCGCTCTAGTGGAAATAGAACCCATAACCAACTTGAAAATAACCAACACAAATTACATAATTACCTAAATTGAAACTTTAGCCTACAATCACCTATTTATTGAGATAATACAAAACAACCAAACAAACCTGATCACCAGATGCATACAAATGAGCGAGAAGCTCGCCATTGATGAAGTCCTTCGCGTTATTGATGATCATCATCATGATTGTCTTTGGTACAAGGTCACGGGTTGTCTTGGTCACTATACGCATGTAGGAGTCCACCAGATTGCGGATGGTCTCCACTTGCCGTTCCAACTGCGGGTCCATGCTGCTTGTGCCTGACGTGTCAGAGCTCTGAAAACAATTATTTTCAAAATAAATATAATGTCTATAACTATCTATGTATTTAGTATAGATCTTCTTGATCAAAATTTGCCTTCGTAATCGGTCCCTCATAATTTTTATGTTGTAATTTCATATCGGATTTGTTTAAAGGAAAAAGATTTTAAAATGAAAAAATATTAAAATTAAAAACAATTTTTTTGTTGCTAACAGTATTTTTAAAAATTGACCAGAATAATTCAACAGTTAATATAATTTTGACTAAAAATTATCTAAAAGCGTACTATAACTAACTTGTAGCCATCTATTAAAAAATATGATTATTGTAATAATGGAATGAATATTGTTAGTACTTTAGCATAATCTAAAGTAATTTAGCATATTATTATCAGCCATCTACTAAAATTTTGCGTTAATTTAGTACAAACAAATCGGGTAAACGTATCATGCATCACAATATAGCTATAAGACCTATATTTAAGATTTTTAACCATTTATAAAATCCTGATCTTCGTAGCTAAAAAAACCTACAAAAGAACCAAACACGCCTCAAGTTAGCATCATACTCACCAATTCCAATAATGCAATTAGTAATAAAAAAAACAATATTTTATCTTTTATATATTTGCAATTGCAATTCCATATTTGCATTCTGTACAAAATTTATACACCCTACATTCAATAAGAAGCCATTTTTTAAATCAAAACCACAAACCTCGAAAATACTAACGACTTACTCTCTTATTTCCACCCAACCCCGGGAAAGGCAGAAATAACTAAAAATAAAAAAATAACTCTTAAAAAACACAAAGCTAAATTGTTTAATTTTAACAACATGCTAGGTAGAAAATAAAAAAATATGAAAAAAAAGTAACGAAAAATTATAAGCACTTAAACAAGAATAAAAACATAAAAATGCTATATAATCTACACACATATTTATAATTACATATTAATATAATACAAAACTACATATTAAGAAGCGTGTGAAGGAAAAAAAGTATTTTTGGCGTCAGTGTTTCAGGTGGTTTCGATACAATCAAGTGTTTTACATATTAATTTCTAAATAGTTAGTATTAATGTATTTGTTATGGTGTAGCGTGATATTTGCAATGCACCGCACACAATTAGTACACTACATGCTTTAACACTATTATTATTAACACAAATGTACTTCAAGAAAATTTCTATTAAAGAGAATATTATTTCATGAAATTATAATTTCCACCAATACCCACTTCATCTTCTTGAAATTCACTCTATGATCTCGTTATGTGATTCATGAGAACATATAATACCAAATCAAAAAGCCTTTTTTGACAAACCTCGTTTCCTTCGCTCTGTATCGCATGGCAAAACAATAAATCATTGGATAACTCAATTTTCACATATACATTGTATAGAGAAGTATATGTATATAATATATATTTTTTTTAAATATAAAAAGCAATACACTGCTCGGATAAGCTACATTTTATAATATAGGGAAAAATGAAAAAACGAAGGTTAAAAAGTATAAGAAAGAAAACAGGCAACACTAACGTTTTCAGTATTAATTTACTCACCTCATCTCCGTTAGCTGCTTCGGAAGTCTTCTCGGGATATACGCCAGCTCTCAGGAAGGACGCCTTCCACGAGTCCACATCGTCCTGAGTTTCACAAGACAATTCTAGTTGCTTATAGTCCTGTAAATATATTATTTATCCTTTAAAATATATTTTCATTACAAATTATTGTCTAAAATCGTAAATCAAGTAAACATTTTATTATAAAAGTTACTTATACAATGAAAAAAAAAATTAGATTTAAACCTTTTTAATAATATTATATCCTCAAAACAATAATGACAATTTTACAAAGAATATTATATTATATATAATGTTCATATAAAATTATCAAACCTTATAGACATTTCGGCCCTCGGGGTTAAATAGCGCGAACATATGACGACGCGACATGAAACCCTGTTCCAGATCGCGTAACTTGAGCCCGTCGAGAGGCAGCATGTACTTCTTCTCGCGTTCCTCCTCGTCCTTGAACCAGGAGATACTCTCCGATGTGAGCACGAACCAGTAGTCACGGGAACCACCTGGAAACAACATGTAGCAAAAATTAGAGTGTTAGGACACTACTCCCCACTTTCTGCCGAATTTTCGAGACACTGTTGATTGGCAGAACTCAACAGCGCGGTTTGGCTTACTACCAAAGCGAAGAAGTGAAAATATTAAAAATCATTTCTCTAAGGAGTTTACAGTCAAATTCATTGCACCACTGCGACATCAATTGAATTTTTTAGAAGATTTTTTTTATATAGTATAAACAATATTTCCTTATAAAAGATTTGCATAAAGTATTAATTAGTTAATTATTAGCTGATAATAATCAATTGTATCTATAACGTCACAGATACTTATTAGATGTTAAATATAATACTAACCCTTCATAATTCCCAAATTATGAATGCACATATATCCCTTCCTGATCACCTGGTTTCCAAGAGCTCGATGACCAGTCTTAGCTGAATTTTCCGATTGATTCTGTGCGCTGGAAAGAATACTGTTTTCTTAATATTACTGTTAATTCGAAAGTTAACCATTATTATACGTAACTATAATATGATCTTGTAGTTTCGGAACGAACTAGCAGAAGATTTACGCTTACATGAAAGACTAAAGTTTACAAGAAGCTTAAATATATTTGTTAAAAAAAAACATAGTGTCAAATATGTATAAATTAAAAAAAATCGACTGTTAAATTAAATTGATTGAAGAATGAACCTCAACTGTTAATCTTTCAATTTAACAATAAAAACATAATTTCTTAACACACATACGTAAACACATTACCATCATTAATTTGGATCAAGCAATCGGTTAAAAAAACAATCAAAAGTATAAATCATACTTAGCAAAACCAATAAAGTCCTCATGGTTGGTGTTCATGTAGGCCAGCTCGCAGTCCACGAGCAGCACGAGCTGGTCCTTGCACTGGTTCTCGCGCGAACGCACGTGCGTCATGATGATGCGCTCCGTCTCCTCACGCAGGCGGGGGTAGCGGGACATCTGTGGATGGGTAGACAGGAAGCTGGTTATGACGTCGATGGGCTTACTAAACTTTGTACAGGATAACGTCATTGGCCATACTGGGTAGACTCTATGCAGGTGGTTAGTAAAATAGGCAAGCTGATACAGATGATCAAAAGGTAATTTCCAACTGTATTTACCCCTTATAGTATACAATGAAACTTTACCCTTACCGAGATATTGCCCATTTAAAAAAAATATCTAAATACCACATACACAGCCGCGAGTAACGGGACATGTGGGGATACAGTATAAACTTAATATAACGTCATTGCACAGAAATCGAACTTACCCTTTCAGTACAAATACGCACTACATTCGATAGTTCTTGTACGACCAAATCGACACACTTGAGACAGGGCTCCTTAAGTCGTGAAATTTGTTTCTTTACTATAGCTTCAAACGCCATATCAGGGGTAAACAGACCAACCTATTTAAAAGAAAATATTCATTTAAATGTTAATTATAGATAATATATACAATTATACAAACTTTACTTTATAGCAATTTGTTAGCTACCAATTTATGACATAAGTAAAAAATCTCGATTCACTAAGATCATTTGATTTTTTAGAGTAATCTTAATTCATATTAGTATTAAACTTAAAAATTACTTACTCGAATACCGTGAATATTTCTAATAGCGAATGCGATCTCCCGTCGCAATTCCTTCTCATCAAACTCCATTTTAACAATTTCAAAGGGAAATCTCTCATGAAAGAGTCTATTGATTTTGGCACCTCCTGATAGCTCGTTGGTATTGATCTGAGCTGATCCAGAACCTTCGATGGTACGTTCGAAATCTGTTTGTAACGTCTGGATCATTCTACAAAAAAAATGTATTATATCATTATTTGTAAGTTTTTAATACTGCACCTATCATATACATAAGAATAAATAAAAATATTATGGCTAATAATAGTGTTATTATTTAAAAATAGACTCCCTACACTTTCTGCCTTATTTTAAAAACATTACATGTTGAGTGGAGCAACTCAATGCCGCACTTTATCTTGTAACTAGGGCTAATTCAATTCCCCGAGTGGGAATCGGACCCACAACCATCACGTGTACATTCACACCATACTGCGCCATTGCCCCGCTACGGCCTCCCAAAAACGAAAATAAAAAATTAAAAAATAGAACGTACTGCAACATAGCCTTAGTCTTGATAGATGGATCATCAGGTCGAAAGTGCTTATACTGTTCCACATCCTTCTCCAGAGCCAGCAACTGCTTCTGCAATTTGTCTCTGAGACCGGGGAGGGTATCGCGAATGTGATTCGTGAGCTGCTGGTTGAGGACACGCTGGAGATAAGGGGTGCCGAGACGGTCCGCAAGATGCCGGTAAGAAGGATGGCTGAAATAAAGATACTAAATTTTTTATTTTGTATTTTTTTTAGGTTCACGCTGGTATACCGTATATAGCAGGATTAGGCAGAGGGAACCGAGTATTAAGATCCTTTCAAATTTTCTGCCAAATTTTCGAGACATAGTAAATTCAATGTGAACCTAATATCCAACTACTAATAATATGTGTAATAAATAAAATTGACACCGATAGAAAAACAGGAAAATAAAGTACGCTAATTTTATTTACTCTATCTTCATCAAGATGACTAAAAGATAAGAACTAGTTATTTTTCCATAAAACTGTTTATACCCCATATTCTGAAATTACTTTAAACTTTAATAAATTTATATAGACATTAATATAATAAATATTACCAATAAAGTCACATTATTTTTCCACTTGTACAACGTCTAAAAACAACATTTTTAGCACGAACAAGAAGCAGATTTTGAAATATAAAAACAAGAGCTGAAGGGATATCACTATAAGATTTATAATCTGGATTATGATTGAAGTAAATGAAGAAATGAATATTTTATAAATTTATCTTCAAACATGCATTTTTCGATATTATTTCAATACTATTTAAATAAAACGCCAGTAACGTAGAGAAAACAATAAATATATTTATATAAACATAACAATCAACGCATTCTTTGATAAGTAAATAAAAACAATAATGGTCGTTGCGTCTACTGATTCAATTAATATACGCACGTAACAAGCCAGTAATCAGCTTCACACATAAATTTAAATATATTTTATTTTTCTCGACTGGTATCAAACCCTCAACCAGCCACAACTAGCCTCAAAACAAGCCACATTCCTTCTCCTTCATGGCACTCACCTGAGGAAGAACTTTCTCTCAGCACCGAGGGCGGCGCCGATGTCCTTTCTACCATCAATATCCTTCTGTGAACGGTTGACTACGCCGATGTATCCTCGTCGTAAGGGCAAAAGCTTATTCTCCAAAACATCCCGCGCATCCGTGCCTTCGTCCATGAGATCCAACTTGGTAATTACACCAATCGTACGAAGACCTACATAATTTATTTATTAACATAAAGTATTAACAAAACAACAGTCAAAAGTACTCCTCCTTTTGGAGAAGTCGGTTAAAAATATCAGCTTTACGCTGTATCTCACATATTGCAGGGTATGCAGAGAGAACCTAGTGTTAAGACACTCCGTTCTTACTTATATTATTTCCGAGCTATATAAAATCCACAAATGCATTATTTGCATAACTTTCACATCATCACAAATTTGAATCAGTAACTGACCTTGTGGGTCAACTTCTTTGGCAAGTTTGAGTGCATCGCTGTTCGCCAAGTCAGTGTTAGCTGGGGTCACGGCGAGGATGAGGCACGACTCGCGCCTAATGAATTGAAAGATCATCCCCTTGATCTGCTGTTCGATGTCCGCCGGCTGGTCTCCAATGGGTACCTTTGTCAGACCCGGTAAATCGATCAGGGTCAGGTTGAGCACTGGAAAAGTGATTGAGATAAATAAATAATTATATTTCATAAGGGTTAAAATGGTTAATATAAAGATTCACAATAAAAAAAAGTTAATTTCCTCAATAGGTTGACTATAGAATCACCTCGTAGGCTTTTAGAATTTGATAACCCAAAACGGAAATAAATATTAACAAACGGACTATCTAAAAGTTTGCCTACAAACTACCTATACCTAACTATGTGTTTGTTTATTTTTACATACAATTTTTTGCGCTACTACGATAAGTTTTTTTATATAGCTGTATAAAATTAGAATGACACCTACTCGCAAGCATCGATCATTTCATTATTGTAATTGATATGCAATTTTTCATTCATAAATAAAATGGCATAACATTATTCGTATTTCGAGTGGACAGACCTGAATGATGGTGGAAGTGAGTCATAGGAAATCACCGTTACGTATTTATTGTTTTTAAATATTTAACTGCAAAGCGACCTCTTTCAGTGATTGTAAATTGTTAAAATTTACGCTGTACGGCCCGTCTTTATTAAATCATTCTCACATCTGAGATCGATCTTGAGATAGCGTTTTCATTCACAAATTATATGTTTATGAAAGAAAAAGGCATCTCAAGATCGATCTCAGACTTGAAAGCGGTGTATATCAGCCTATATATCACAAAGAACCAATAATTATAGCAATTGTTTTAACAGAGATTTATAAACTTAAAGTGACCAGTTAAATGCTTTGATTAGGGCATTGCCTTTCACGCGTCAGTGGCGCTAAAATTGGAGGTCAACTATGGAACTTTAAACATTTAAGATTGGTACACGGAATATAATCATAATAAATGTAACAAGAAATAAACTAAATAACTTTTGAAGAAACCTAAAAAGAAATTAAAAAAATAATAAATTAAAGATAAGTTTTCAAAAATATAACAACGTTTTCATAAAATCTTTTTATTGACAATGTTATCGGACATTGTACAACATTATATTTTCAATCTATCATTTCTTCTATAAAGATAAGAATAGTAACATAAAAAACTATAATTATATTATTTAATGGTGGTAACTATGTTTGGACTTACAAATTATAATTTACCTATAGATAACATAAGCTGTACTGGCACAAACGTGTGACTGTAAATGCGTCGAGTGTGGGTTCGATTTCCACCCGGGGACAATGCATTATTATTTATTAACATTTTCATTTCTTCGCTCAAGTATCAAAAAATAACGCGGCGTTGACGTTGTCGTTGTCGGAAATTGGTGAACGAAATGTCTTAACACTAGGTTCCCTCTGCCTACCCTGCTATATGAGGGATACAGCGTAAAGCTGTAAACATATAAAGGCGAACAAAGAACGCGCGCCAAATAACCCTGAATATGTGAAAACACCTCGAGCTACTTAACAAACTATTTACGCGCATCATACGAATAAAACAGGTACGAAACTGATAAGATAAACTAGGATTTACTTGGTCATGAAATTAACATATTATAATTCAAGCTTTACCAATTAATATTTTTGATACGGCAAATTAAATAATTATTAACATTTATTAAAATTTAATTCATCTACATAAATGTTATGTAGATCATAACATCGAAATTTAAATTATTGAATTGAAATGAATTTAAATTATAATTTAATATCAATTCTGACATTGACAATTTAATTTTAATAGTCGACATTCATTGTGTTCATTTACAATTGCCGTTCATTTTTTTTCAATGGAAAAACTAAAAATAATTTATTCTGTTATCACTTATATCACTTAATATTTTTATATTTTTGTTTACAATAAATCTCCTACAAAGCTAATTTCAGTTAGTAATATACATGTTTTTTTTATTTGCACATAAGCATTATTAATAGTGAAATAAAACAGAGTATGTTTAATGTTTGAACATTCGCTCTTTTTTCTCAATTGATTGCTCATGCGTGATAACATGAGGTAACTTATGATATCACTACATGGAGATAAAAATGATAATTGAAGTATAAATAAAAACTAAGAAAATTAAGACATATTTTATTTCTAGCTTCACTAGCTGATATCAGGGTAATCTTGGAAACTAGTTCCGACACTTTGTTCCTCTCTTTCCGTCGAATTGAAAATATTAAATATTCCATCACCTCGAGTGGGAATCGAACCCACAACCTGTCGCGTTTACTATCACACGCTTATGCCCCTGTGCTCTACGACTGGCCACTAAAATTAGGACAATATTTATGTTATAAAAAGAAAAGAAAAGTTTTAATTTTCCTAATTTCAATATAAGTATAATAAAATATATTAAGCACTTCATTTAGACTGTAATTCAGCAAGATCAAACAGACATCACTTGACAGACGTACGCTTGCTTACTGTTATTACTTGTTGTATAAACAGTGGTATATATTATTATCTAGTTATAGTTGTTGTTAGGTGTATTATTAGGTATTAATTGTCATTGTGGAATGTAAGTGTTTTACTCACAAATAGCAATACAAATCCAAACAAAGCAAAATAAACAAAAAATTGTCCAAGCAGATATCAAATCTATTCTTTAAAATATTTTATTTTATAATTTTTCAGCTCCATTCTGTATCCCGCAGGTAGGGAATGGGGGCCTAGTGTTAAGACACTCCGTTCCTCAGTTTCTCCCGAATTCTGGAGGCATTGCGTGTTGAGTGAGATATTGAGAACTCAACGGCGCGCTTTGCCTCGACACCAGAGAGAAGAAATGGAAACATAAACGTAAATAAATATTTCACTTCCTCGAGTGGGGATCGAACCCACAACCATCGCGTTACAGTCACATACTTGTGCCCTGCGCCACGACTGGCCTCTCTTAATATTTAAGATGAAAATTACACTGTTAAGATTACAACATAATAATACTACAAGAGATTAATTAACAAACAGACCGGTAGATAAGTCTCATCTCAATAATAAATTATGTGAAGTATGGGTATATTAAAAATTATTCTCATAGGCTAAGCATTTAATTGCAATGCCCACGCACGTAGTAAAGGTCAGTGAGTCCGTGACGTACTCAAATGCATGGACCTATATAAGTTCGCTTATTCTATCAAAGGAGATTTGATTAAGCAGAATGATAATAAAATATCCAGTGACATGAAAAGTACAAATATTTAAAAATATTAATTTTGAATATAAACTTTATATAAATGTGAAACCTAACAACGTATCATAAAAATTTTATATAAACTGAGGCTTCATTTTTTCTCTTCACTTTTCATAATTGCATTCACTTTAAAAAATGTATAGGAACATACATAATATTTATCCTGTAAAGCAATGTAGAGAGAACTCTAGTATTACGCCCCACGTCTTCCGATATTTGCCGGAATTCAAATGCCGGGATTCGGTGCGTTCGTATGGGAGGATATCAAAACGATTTCTCTCCAAAGCGAGGGGATCAAACCTACAACCCTCAGGCACAGGCAGACGATATTCCTCTGCACCACGCTCGCCTACCTTTTCAATAGTATATCAACTAAGATTTGTCATAATGACAAACTGTTTATTATAATAAGTTACCATTAATATCTCATTCTCATTCTCATTTTTAATGACCCAATATTTAATAAAACAACAATATGTAAAATTTTAATGTTATCACAATGTAATTGTTGAACTTAGATTGAGTTCAGCTGCAATTTCCGGACTAAAATCGATATCTCCATTTGTTTTATAAAATATGACAACTATAAAATATGAAATTGAAAACAGCTTTTTACATTTATCGTATTATTTGCGACCATTAATATTTTTAAGACTTCTTCGAGAAAAATCTTTTAGTGTTATTTACATAACAAAGATTATACTAAACTATAACGTAATAAAACAGTAAAAATATAGTGTCTGTACTTTGATTATTTGTGAAAAAATATATAGCTCAGTGGGATAGAAGTTCCTACATTCAACACAAAACTGTTGACTTTAATTTTAATGATAATAGGTAGTAAATGGAAGTAGTATGGACATAGTAATAAAGTCCACTATATAAAAATCCCAGTCCATTATATAAAAATGTTTAAATTGGCACTTCTTTGATACTGTTTAAGAGGCACATTACAAACCTTGAATCATGTATTTATTATACATGATTTGATGATGTTGGTTGAATGAAATATTTAATTGAATTGAACAAGAAAGCAACAATAAATTATTTCTTTAAATATTTAATAAACTTGTTATAGTGTATACACAAATAAATATTTTTAATTAATAAATAAAGAATACACAACACTTACCATTAGGAGAATACACACGTAAATTGATAGGCACAGGAGAGATTCCCTTGTTAGAGCCTGTAATGCGATCAGTCTCTGCTTCAATCTCCCCTCGCACTTCATTGAAGTCAGTAAACTTCTTGCCTTTGCAGTGCAGAAACTCTGCATATTCTATTAGTAATAACATTGTACACTTAAAATTACTGAATACTAGAGAATGACAAAATTTTAAATATTTAGAGTTTAAAACTAGTTTTATTACACAAGGGTTACAAAACAAGTTTTATTATATAAAATAATAACATAATATTTGTTTCTTAAATAATTTAATTCTTTGTGAATTCAATTAGAATACAAAACTAAACATTATACATACTCAATTCCTTTTCAAAACTCAAATAGGATGGTAGTAATTAAGTTAATACACAACAGTAATTACACAGTTGTTTTTAACATTCAAATTATAAATGAAGGTTAATTCTTATATTACTAGTATATAGTCATACTTTAAATGATTTTAAAATTGGTAATATCATGTATTGCAATGTAAAAGTTGTATACAAATATATATATTGTAGCAGATTAATTTATTACGTAAAAATTGTTTCTTACCTGCATTTCCATTAATGAGTTGGAGGATAAGAGGCCGACGAGTCACTATACCAGAGCCCCGAGGCAAAAAATCTCTAAAACAAAAAATATTACTTACTAATACCACACTATATATCTTGGTAGGACTGGTTCAAACAGAATTTAGCTTATGTAATTATCAAGGATAAGAATTAATATATTTTATAATAAAATATTTTAGCAATTACTTATAATTCGTAAATATAAAGCACAGTGAAATAAATATTGTAGTTTGAATTCTAATTAAAAAATGAAATTTTTTATCATGTATTTATTTATGCAGCTTGATTATGAGCACTTGTTTTAACATATATAAAAAATAACACTTTTAAATTTAAAATATAACAACCATGAATCATATGTAATCAACAAGAAGTACTCAATCATTTCTATGAGTCATTAAGACTTACAATAATAGTAATATTAGTGTTTAATAGTCTTAATCAGTGTCTTAGTTATAATCCTTTCAGAAACAGAAAAATCATGAATTGAAATTGCTTGGAACAATAAAACTCAGCTAGGAACGAAAATTTGCTAATTATCCAGTTGGTTTCTGATAAGTTACAGAAAATAATATATAATAAGCCAAATTGTAAAAGTCACTAAACAAAAAATAAACAGTTTAAATTTACAAAGAAGATTAACTTTGATCTCCAAAGATATTTGTATTATTCATAACAAACTGTGAATATTAATATGGTCAAATTTAAAATCATTATATCTTTAGGACTACAAAAAACTGTAAAAGATGCACCTATTGAAGAAATTCTTTTGTCAGATAAACAACACAACAATAATCTATTAAATTGCAACTTAAACTCTCGATATAAGCAATTATAAAAATCCTTTTATATTAGATACATTTAATAAAGTTTTAATTTTCACTTATTACATTTTGAGAGTTCATCTCACCTGCCTACAAAATTTTCTAGCACTGAACTTTTTCCAGCAGATTGACCACCCACAACTGCAATTTGTGGAAGATCTAAGGACATGTGCACGCCCATTTGAACAAATGCATCTTGCAATTTGTTCACAATTGGGATCAATTGTTGCATTCCAAAATTTCCAGGCATTTTTGCTTATTTACATTAACTAAAGACCACGAAATCACTTAATACTTGCTCATCGTCTATACTTCACATCATCGATAAACTAATTTATTTTTCAATATGGTGGTTGGTGGGTGGTTATGGTAACGCTACGTTCCGTTTTTCGTTAAAATGATAACATCTTAACTGTCAGTTAATAGAAAACGTTCAAAATAAATCCTTAATTTATAATACAGACGAAATATATGCTCCACATTCATATGCTCTTTTCTTTATTGTAGCTTCATAATAGGCAAATAGTCCGTACTAGTTTTTTTATCCTTACATTATCTTAAATTACTAATCATTTTATAAAATATCCTTAGAAATTAAAAAAACAAAAAGAGTATACTTCTATACTTGCTTATAGTAAATATATAAAATCTGGTGAATATATAAAACTATAACCATTTAATCCTTAAATAAATTTCAGTTTTAATTATATTAGTTTTAGTTTCATTTTTATTAGCCTAATATATAAATAAAAACATCTAGCTCAATCGTTTGTAAGATCAATACTGCGTGACATGCGCACAAGATATAGGACACTTATACGTTAATATTATGACATGAAATACTAGAATAATAAGAAATAAAAAGAAATCACCAAAGAATATGAACGAATATATTAATTGTGCTGTGTATTTAACTATGACCGAACATCAATTGTTATGTAATATTTTTTCATAACTTATATGCAAAAACGGTTTTTTAAAGTTAAGGAAAGACTAATAAAAGCCATAAAAACATTTTCTTCTAAAAAGTATAAATTCTATACCTATATTATTTTCTTTGCTTTTCATAATTATCTATTACGCAATTAGGTTCCAAGTCTATTTCCTGCACTTTAAGCTACAGCACTTTTGTACCATTCTATATCTTTTTAAAATTGTTATTTTGGAGAAACCTTACCTGCCAACAAAATTTTCAAGAACAGAGCTCTTTCCTGCTGATTGACCTCCAACGACGGCTATTTGAGGCAGGTCCAGCTGCATGTGCACTCCCAGCTGCGTAAAAGCATCTTGCAGCTTATTAACAATTGGTATCAATTGTTCCATGCCCATATTCCCCGACATGGCTGCCGGTTTTGGGTAATACTCCTCGATTTATGAACTTCCTCGCTGATCGCTGCTTACTGATTTTCCCTCATCAATATGGTATTAATTCTCCTTGCGCATGCGTAAACTTAGTAAGTGATAAAGAATATACCCATCTCAACAAAAATGGCTTTGAATAAATCCATATTCCCGCTGTCATATCAATAAGCAGTTTATATATAGGGCGTTTTTTTTATCAACCTTATTATATTTCAAGACAAAATTCCATACCATTTCTCATTAAATTATCTATTTTTACATGACAATGCATGTTGGATATAAAAACGTTAAGTATTGGGTCACAAATGAATTGTACTTTTTATTTATTTATTTATTTATTTTATTTAAAATGTTATTTGTAAATTACTCTATCTGCGTACTATGATGCGTGAAATAAGCGAAAATATTGATAATAAGGACATTCAATTATGGTTAATCCTTAGTATAAGATTATATGTATACAATGTATCCCGTTTAGAGCAGAAAAGGCAGAGAGCACCTAGTGTTAAGACACTTCGTTCCTCATTTTTCGCCGAATTCTCGACCCATTGTGTTTTAAGCGGCGGAACTTAATGGCGCCCTTTGCTTCGGTACGAGATTTTTTTATAGTATTAAATAGAAAGCAATGATAAAATAGTTTCAGCTTAGCAACTTTTTAAAATTATTATTAAATAAAAATGTTACACCATCAACTATATTAACAAAGCATGGGTCGCTATTATGTCGTTATATATTAAAATATCGTTTATTAAATTACTAGAGACTCCAACGCGGCTTCGCTCGTTTAAAATTATTTGTATATTATAACCAAAGGTTATTTTTAATAAAAGTTTTTATATAACTTTTGAGAATATGCACAAAAAGATGATGGCTAAGTAGTTTTGGTATGAAAGTGTAATAAACAAATTTACATTCACATTTATAATATTAATATAATGATGTATAAAATTTAATCAAACAAAGTGCAGTTTTGAGTTCAATCATCCTACGTACATATTAGTATGTGTATTTAAATATTTAATTATATATAAGATGTGACGAGGATGTAATTGAGGATAACCGAATGGTGTCACTTACTTTTAAATGGAAATATTGTGAATAATATGTGAACGCGACCAAATATTTGTATTAATTTAATACATTAATTTAGAACGCAGCAAAACTGGTTTCTCAATGTTTTCCAGCAGAGTGCGTTAGATCGCGTCTTTGTGACGTCACACTATTGATTGTAAAGGAGATCGTCTTTTGGAGACGCCATCTTAAAATAAAGTGATATAAGTTTTGGTAGTGTAGAATATAGAAAAAAATCTGAAGTAATCTTATTTTATAAATTAGCATTTGAGGTTAATTGTTTTTATTATATTTATAACAAGTGTAACGGACCAAGGTACTGATGTATTTTGCTTTTGTTATTTCTCTAAGCTATTAAATTTACTTTGTTATTTACCGTTCCTTTGATATATTTTCTTAGTACCGTTATTGGCGAATATGTTGTTACTGCTAACGAAGGATTAACAGTTATGAAAGTGTGGTAATTTTTAAGAGTAAAATTAGGAGTCATCGATCCAGCGTCCGTTCAGCCTACGGATGTAACACGTCAATATACTTCAGAGGGCAGGGCTTAAAATTGTCCTATCACCAGTACCGTGAAAGTGTTTCTAATGTTATGTGTACGTTCCAGTGTTATATAAAATAGAACACCAATTGCTACCACCAATACAGTGTAGTGAAGTAAAGAAATTATCGTGTCTTTGTGATAAACTATAGTTTAGTGCGATTTTTACGGTTGAATTAGTGCACATAGTGAAGGTCCTACTGGTTACAGTTGGTGGTTGGTGAGAGGGTGACCTCCTGATGGTGTGTACATCGCAGCATGTCTGCACTCTCGACGCCGGGCGGCGGAGGCACTACGGCGCAGAGCAAGCCGACGTCCGGCAAGCAAAAATATCAGAAATTGGACATCAATAGTCTGTATTGCGCCAACAGGGTATGTAAATATTTCTAAATAAAACAATGATAGCAATCACTTCCTTTAAATTAATATAATTTTTATAACGTAAATTAGTATCACTCAAATATGTAGTTTTTAGTTTGTCAATATAAAATGAAAATAGATTTAAATTTGTCAAATTATAAAAATAATAAGGAACTATTTTCTTCTTTGAAATAAATTGCTATATAGAAGAGATAAAAATGTCATAATTCATACTTGTGAAAAAGTATTAGTGAGCTGACCTTCATGAATCTTACAGAGGCCACTAGATGTTGAAACTGCATTCTATTTTATACTATTAACTTCCTTAATATAATGGTGCAATTATACATTAACATTTGTAATTTTCATTATTTTCTTTGTTGTTGAATGGAGGTCAATGACCTGGTAAAATGACCTTGCCATATTCTAGATTATTGATTATTTTACAGTGAGACAATTTTATTCTTTGTAAATACAAATTGTATCAAAATAAAAACATGTTTTTTCTATTATAAATGTAAATATTTATATGTAATATGAATTATTGCATAACAAAATCAAATGTTTTTGTTGCCATTACATATATTTTAATTACACTAAAATTATAAGTTATATATAATTATAAGTAATATACTTAAATTATAAGTTGTAAATTATTTTTTAGAATGAAAACTCAGAACCGTCCTCTGTAAAATCTCAACTTAGCCGTAAACATGGAATGCAAAGTCTTGGAAAAGTACCTTCAGCTAGGCGACCACCAGCCAATCTTCCTTCTTTGAAAACTGAAACTGGTCAAGATCCTAACGCAAAGTAGGTTTTATTATCAATAAAATATATAATATTCTGAAATTAAAAACTGTATTTCACATTTAAATGTAAAATTGATAATTTCAGCTCTATATCAGCTGTAACTACAACAGTATCTACTCCAGCAACATGCACCTCTCAAACTATAGTAAGTATTTTACATATTTGCTTTTATTATCAATTTCAGATGTAACTTACAGAAAAGTGAAATCCTAGCTGTATGCTAGTATATGATTGCTTGATATGCTGTCAGGAATCTGTGTAAATTTTAGTTAAATCTGAAATATAAAAAAAAGAATTGAACATCTCTAGAATACTATATGTGCTATTTAACAGGGGGTACTATCTTTTATGACCTGAATTTTGCATATTATTAAGCTTGTTGTACATAAAATAATTAAGTATTAGTTTTTATTCTGTACCTTAAATTCATTAGATATAGAATGCAAAATTGTAGTTAAAAGATGAGTCCCCATAGACATAAGTAAGTTTTACAGATTTATGTTATTTTAATAATATTTTCTTAATATAAATTTATTATTATTAGAAAGAAAATTTGTAATTTGTTTTCTTTTAGATAAGTTCTTCGAACACCAGTGTGATTGCGGGAACAGGTTCTGGGGGATGGGTTCCGCTGCCCCCACCTTCATCACCTCACTTCAGGACAGAGTTCCCTTCACTAGAGGCTGCAGCTCAACCTTCACACCGTTCTTCAGATCATTCTGTACCCCAACCACAACTAAGACCACAAAGTAAGTTCGTGAATTTATAAGCAATGTAAGTGAAAGCTCAACAGAATTTACTATAAAAGTTCATTCATTTCATTTATAAAATATTTATATGGAAAATAGCTTCATACCTACTTCATAGCAGGGCACGTAGTGTTGTTAATTGTGTTCTTCACTTTTTGAGACATTGCATGTTGAGTGGCAATGCTGCTTCCCTATGGGCGGGGATAGCATTCACTACCGTCATGTTCACTGTCAGTGTCACATTGTCATGATGACCTCAATATTAGATATTAAATAAATAAAATATTAGTGATTGATAAATTTTATGATTAAAACCTGTTTGTCATGTACTATTTGAGATATTTTTCACAATATTTGTTATTGGTAGAGACAGGAGCTCTGACAGTAGAGTTGAGCATAAGTGTGCAATTAAAAAGCCATCTTTGACTTGCACTACGGTAGAGAATCCAAGAGTTCCTTACCCTACAACGTGATGAGCAGCAGCATGATGAATCCATGAAATGCTAAGCAATTTGTTCTCATAGCAGAAGGCAGTTGGACGTGCGGTGGCACGGCCGGCGCTCGGCAAGAACCTACATCCTCACCCGCCGCCGCGCCTGCCTCCACGCCCGCTTCACAGCAAACACCCGCTTTCCGTGCTATTCTACCACCTTTCGTGAGTACAACATATATAATAATGAATTTGAAAAATGTAACAGACCCTTTATTCATCAAAGATATCTCATCTCTTTCAACGTCAATCTTGTCACCTTAAAAAGAGATGAGATATCTTGGAAGCATTATGTGTTGAGTGGCAGAACTCAAATCCGCGCTTTGCCTCGACACCACAGCTAAGAAATGGAAATATGAACTTAATAAATATTTTATTTCCTCGAGTAGGGATCAAACCCACAATCGTTGCGTTACAGTCAATGTCAAAATATGTATAATTAGATTATGATATTAAAAACACAACTATTTTCAAACTATTTATGTCCCCCAATTAGTTCCGATAATGGATGTCCTATTTTATATTATAAAATGACAAACAAACAATTATTAATCATTACTCACAAATTAATTTTTACACAGCTGATGAAAGGTAGCAGTGGTACTGGAATTGGATTGGGAACTTTAGGCTCACTTCGTGACAATAGAAGTGGTAATAGTGGCGGTAGTAATAATTCTAGTAATAATATGGGCTCCAGGCCCGGGCCACGGCCCCCTGCCACACCCAGAGCCGTCGAAGTGTTGACGGCGCGTCCCATTTTACGCGAGGAACAAATCTCTTCCCTGGACGATATTTCCCGTGATGCAGGATGGGCGCAACATGACGATATAGATTATGAGTAAGTATGAAAATATTGCTTAAATTTTTTTATTTGTAGACATTTTTTGTTGAACTTATTGGTAAATTTGATATAGATATATAATAGTGTATGAATATTACGCTTATTGAATATTTATTTAAATTAATGAATCATATTTTGTTTAAACTGATGGCTGCGTTAATTATTTTTTCTTTTTTCAGCCAGAAACTTGACTTCTCTGATGGTGAGTCATCAACTCCAAATACTAAAGCCAGTAATAAAAATAACCGGGCCAATATTGACAATGAACGCTTAGATTCAAAGATGCAGGATCCTGGTGATGAGGAGCAGCTATGGGCGGAACGCCGACAAAAGCAAAGTAATGAAGTTGCCCAAGTGGTCGCGCGAGCTCGTCAACGTAAAGAAGAGGAACAGAGGCGGCAAATGCGTGATTCGCCAGCCTCACAGTCTAATAAGGATAATCGTGATAAAGGTGACAGAGACCGGGACCGCAACGATAATAGAGAACGAGAAACAGAATCCAGGGAAAAAGAAAAAATAGATCACAGAGACAAGGAAAGGTCAGAAAATAAAGAGAAAGAAAGAAATGACATACGCGATAGGGATTCCAGAGAAAAGGATCGTTCAGATAATAGAGACCGTGATCGTACAGATAATAGGGATAGATATGATCGCGATAGAGAGCGCGACCGCGATAGAGACAGGCCAATGATGGAGAATAAGGATAGAACACGCTCAGATAATAGAGATCGTGTTGATGAAAAAGATAGAGATATGCGAGATCGTGTTGACAACCGTGACCGCAATGATAACAGGGATCGAATGGACCGCGATAGATATGACAGAGATAGAGATCGAAACGACAGAGATCGTGACCGCCTCGACAGAAACCTCGAAAGGGCTGAACGTGATCGAGAACGGGACCGTGATCGCGATCGTGACCGCGACTTCAGGGACAGAGACCGAGAAAGAGATTATCCTCGTGAACGGGATCGTGACCCCTCAAATCCTCCTTTTTCGAAAACATTTCAAGCAAATATACCTCCACGCTTTTTAAGGCAACAGCAAAATAGGCAACAAGAGGATCCACATAAAGCATGGGCTTTTACAGGGAAACCTGCCCCAAGGAGGCAAGAGCCACCCCCTTACAATCCTCCCCGGCATACATCACATAATGGCCGCCGTTCATACTCAAGGTAGGATTTAATATGAAATAAATATACCACAATGTTCAGATACCGACTGAAATACAGGTAACATTTTGTCGACAAAATTGTCGAAATGCAATCTTTGGTAGTTCTAGTTTTCACTAGGCAATTTTTCACAAATCTTTGTTTTTATTTTGCGTATCTTGAACCACATATACAATCTTTTTAGGGATATTAAATAATGTCCCTAAAAAGATTATATTTAATTTTATAATTTTTGTTATAATAACAGAGCCTTTATTTAAATTTTTGCAAATCTAAGATGATTCAATCATGATCCATTTCTGCTTAATTTTTTATTAGTTTAATTTTTGTTAAGTGTATCTAAAAAAAACAGCTTCATGCTGTATCCCGCACACAGAGTAGGCAGAGAGAAGTTTTTGCAGAATCCCCATTTTCTGCAGAATTTTTCAAGGTATTGCATGTTGAGTGGTAAAACTAAATGCTGGACTTTTCCCTCAGTACCAGAGCAAAGAAATGAAAATATTAATAAATAATCATTCATTCCTCATGGGGATCAAAGCCACAACCGTCATGTTACAGTCACACCCTTGTGCTCCTGGGCCACAATAGCCTCATGTATCAAATTTTTATTTTTTTAATTTTAGTATACTATTTTATTATCGTAAGTAAAACATTTTTTTTTTTCATTTCACTTTAAGGGACTACTCTGACCGTGAAGATGATGTAAGAAGAGAAAAAGATGGTTCTGGTCCTCAGTGGCGATCAGAAATGCAAGATTATGATAGATCTGGTCGAGAACTAGATAGGTCTAACTCTAAAGAATCTTACAAAGACTTCAATGATTATAAGGATAGAAGAAATGATTCTGACAGAAAACCTTTAGATTCGGCTATTGAACAGTGCAGTAGAACTGCTGCCGATAAGTTAACTGAAGTTTTCGAGAGGAAAAGTATTGGACTTGTAGAACCATTTGCACCCAGCAATGATGTAGCTGCAGCAACGCAACCACCTGAAAGGCGAATAACTCCGCCCTCGAATAATTTACAACGGGAAACATTTGACAAAGATTTTAGCAAAGCCTCATGGGCTGAAGTAGCACAAGAAGAACAATTAAGTTCTTCATCTAAGTTATCTATAGACAAAGAAAGTTCGCCAAAACAAAATGAATTTAAAATGAATGATGGCTTAAGTTCTGATACTACTGATGCAATAAAAACATTACAAAATACAATGAATTCCAATAGTAATATACACACAAATATCAGCACACAAAATCAATCCAACAATTTTCATAATAATCACCTTTCTAATATACAAGCTGTATCTCCACAAATTCAACAAACTCACATTGTAAACACACAAGTGAATATCAATTCTGCAACTGTATCTTCTGTAAACCAACCTCAGTCTTCAATATTTTCTGACCCTCATTCTATTTCTAGTTCTATTCAATCACCCTCTAAACTTACTAATACACCTGAAATGTCTACATCTCAAATGCAAAGACCTTTATCAGAACCAGTGACAAGTGCTGTAAAACCAATAGTTTCTTCTCAAAAACCAGAAAAAGAATTTTCTGAGTCTGAATCTGTAGCATCAAAATCTAGTACTGATCCATCAGTAATTACAGGAAATAAATTGACTGACCCTAATTCTATAGAAATTATTCAAGATTCTCAGAAAAGATCTGTTGACGATATAAAGAACGAAAGATATAGTAACGAACAATTAAATAAAATACCAGTAAAAGAGCCAATTGAAAGAAAGTCCAGTGGATCTGGATCTGAAAAGAAGGGAAGAGGTTATGCAGGGAGTGGTGGTAGCAGTGGCTATGTTTATAGTAGAGGTTGGGGACCAAGAGAATCTCGTGGACGCCGCTCACATCGTAGTTCCCGGTCAAATAATAGAGCAAGTGAGTCAGATGGCTCCACTGATGGTACTAACACAGAACGAAAGGAACGCCGACGAGCTCCTCGTAGCCCACGTGGACCCAAAAAACAAGATAGACCTGATGACGCTAATTTCACATCTTCGGAACAGGGTATTCAAATAACGGATGGCTTAGAAAATAGGGAGCCTTTTGCACCACGTGGGCAACCCTCTCGACGCGGAAGAGGTGGTTTCCAGGGTTCTAACAGACCCCCTGCACCAGCTAAACGTGTAGCTGGATATGGCCCACCTAATACGAAGAGTCCTTTTAGTCAAGCTAACAGGGTCAAGGACAATGAAGATATGAAGGATAACATGCAAGATGATAAAGAAAAAAACAATAAAATGCGTCCTGGTTCCTCTACTGGTAAGGGACGTGACCGTCGCACAAAAGGCCCGCATAGTGGCGAAGATGAAAACTGGGAAACAACATCAGAACATTCCGAAAATGGGGGAACAGGCCATCGTCGATCAAATGGGAGTAGACAAAGTGGTCAGTCTCAAAAAGGACCGGGACAAAATCGTACACTGAATTCAATGAATCGGCAAAATAATGGGCGTGGTCAACAGTCAGCTAAAAAGGAAGAAGAAAATAAAACTGAACTTGCAGAGGCTATTAGTGATCTTAAGATATCAACCGCTAAAAAAGATGAAGAATCTGCCGATGATGGATTCCAAAAAGTTTTAAATAAAAAGAGTTCTAAGGAAACTAGGGGACCAAATATAAAAGAGGAAAAGCAGCCCAGATCTCGTTCGAATCAAGGCGGTGGTCGAAATGGTTCATCTTCACGAAATCCTAGTGATAAATCAAATTCCCGTGGACCAGCCCCAGTCGCGAGTAAATCGAGTACACAATATGATCGCCCACGTCAAACTAACTTGGCGCCACGGTTTGTTAAACAAAGGCAAAAGCAACAAATGGGCCTAGTATCTAGTTTCGTTCCAGATACGGGGGCCGCTCCGCCTCCTCCTCCAGTAAACGCATGGGATAAACCGATTGCACAAACCTTACGGGGTAACATTGAGGAGCCCCCAGAAGTTATTGAAACTAAATCAAACCAATCCAGTCAGCGAAGTACACCTGGTGAAACACCCAATGAAAATAAGACTGCTGCACAACCACCTTGTCCTATAGCAGCTGACAAAACTGGAGTTTTGGATGGATCAACCCCTCCTGTGGAGACTATTATATTTGAAAATACAAACTATAAGACTGCTCCTCCAGCTGAAGCTTTAAAACAAAAATATCAACCTAGTGCTGCCACTGCCAAACCACAAGAAGAAGTTCAAAGTGAGATGGAACCAAGAACCTTGCCCTTCAATGGAGATGTTAGGCCCCGGCCTAGATCAATTCAAGAACTTATGGCTGATACTGGTAGACCAGTGTCTGAAGCTGAAGGTACATTGGGTCTTCCAATAACATTTGACACTTCTCAAAAGACTGAAGATTCCTCTGATATGAAACTTGACTTTGCATTTGACTCTGATCTTGGACAGCTCACGGAAGACAAAACTACAAAAGCTCTGGGATTACCGCGCGGAACGCATATGAGCACTTCCAATACTATTTCTCCGCTGGCGGCAGATCTCAACTTAAAGATCGCCAGCGTTAAAAAAGTATGGGAAATGCCAGCTGTTGCAGAAGGAAGTGAAGAGCTGCAATTTGCTGGCTTTGAAGAAAATAACACAGAGACTGGTGCTCCGCCTAATGTATGTAAAGTGAAACCAACTCAGCAATTACAGTCACCCCCACCCCAACATTACAACCATGTTAGCTATCAAGGGAGCTATGGTGGGCTTTCAGTTCCGTCACCACCGGCTGTCTTATTTAATTCCTCGCAACAAATACTAGGTTCCTCTCAGCAGCTCCCACAACAAGGAGGCTTATATGGAGCGTTTTTGGATCAAACACGAGGACAGTTTGGCGGATTCCCCGGTACTCCATATGGTGCTGGTTCAGCTACTCCATACAATTATCAACCTCCGCCAGATATGTTTCAGGGTTTACCAAGCCAGTACCGCATGGTAAGTAGATATATTTATTTGTACATATTATTTACATATAAACTGTCCCAGTGGCGTAGCTAGGGGGGTGCGAGCGGTGCGGTCGCACCGGGCATCAAAAGGAAAAGGGGCATCAACGTCGACGATCACGTTTTTTTTTAGAACTCATAAAAGTCGACGATCACTTTGTTTTTTTTAGACCTTAGACCATTTTAAAGGGCATCAAATCTCCTAAGCCGCACCGGGCAGCAAATACCCTAGCTACGCCACTGAACTGTCCATTAATTGAAACTTAATCATTTATGTTAAAAATCATAATAAAAAATGTAATACCCTTACATTTTCATCATTCTTTTTAAAGTAAATAATGATTATTTTTATGAAATATTAAATTTATCCTACAAATATTCATTAAATTTCAGGCCGCGGCGGCAGGTGGCGGTGCGGCTTTCGGACAATCTGGACAGCTAGGAAACAGTCCAAGCACTGTTTTGATTTCAAGTACATCAAATTCTCTCATGTCTGCTACGGTTAAGCCTTCTACTCAACAGATTGGTGCTATAGGTAAATTCATAGAATTTATACCAGAAATATTGAAGTATTGTTCAAAATGGATTTGTTCACTACTCAGCTCAGAACAATTATATTTTAATTATTTTTATTTTCTTGCTTTGATATACAACACCGAGTTCCGCCAGTCAACATGCAATGTGGAGGATATAAAACATTAGATTCCTTCAATCTCCTCTACAATTTAGACAAAAACGTAAGGTGTTTTTCTTAACAAACAGGAAGCAAAGGCGGCGGCGTCGGTGGAGTCGGCGGGGTGGGCGGAGTGAACACGTTCCAGCAGCAGTACCTGGGCTATTCGGGGCCGGTGGGCGAGGCGCCCTACTCGCTACCGGGGCTGCTGCCGCGGCCCGCGCCACCCGCCACGTCGTACTACTCGCCGTACCAGCCGCCGGCCGCGCCCGCACCCACCTACCCGCTGCAGTTCACGCAGCCCGCGCAGTCCAGCGCCTTCAGCTCGCAGTTCCTGTCGTCCGCCGCGCAGCTGCACGTCGCCGCCGCGGTGCAGCAGATGCAGGTAAACTTTGTAAGATTATTATATTTTATATACATTTCATTATAAATAAGCTGACAAATCTTCTTTAAATTAAATGATATTTTAATTTCTCTTGTATATTTAATTTTAGCAACAGTACCGGGCCCCACCGCTGCAGCAGCAATACGCGCCGGCGCCTGCGCCGCAGCCCCGGCCTCCGCCGCAGCAGCAGCTCAAGAGCCCGCTGCACGAGCACCCCAACGGGTTCCCGCTGTGCGAATCCGCATCGCCCACCCCCAAGGGTGTGGCCAAGCCGCAAAAGCCGCCACACTCGCCGCCGCAGCACAAGTACCACGCGCCGCCGCCGCACCAGCACCATCCGCCGCACCCGCCGCCCGCGCACACGCCGCACCAGCACCATCAGCAGCACCAGCAACACCAGCAGCACCAACAACACCAGCAACATCAGCAGCATCAACAAGTATGACGCACTATATATATTTTAATTGTTTATTAATGAATATCCTTGTTGTATGTAATTTTATTTTCAATTGTCGAAAACATATTAAATTACAACCATTAAGAGATTTGAATCACATAATATATTAATTAAATGTTTTAGCAAATTGTTGTAAATACATTATTCCAATTGAAAAAGTTTTTGTTCCAGCAAATAGTGGGCAACGGGAACAACGGGCGCGGCGGTAACGGCTCGGGCGGAAACGGCGGCGCCATGAGCCGCGGCGGGCTGGTTGCGTCGCGCTACCCCGCGCCCATACAGCGTCCGCCCCTCGCCATGTACCGCGCGCCCCTCGCCTCCGCCGCCGCGCCCCGCGCCCACCACGCGCCCCACGCCCACGCTCACGGCGCCCGGCCCAACCTGTACTACCACCACCAGCAGCGCAGTGAGTGTACACCAGATTGACTTGTAATGACGTAACGAGGCGTACTGCTACATGTACATGTGTGTGTGTTTAGACGGCGGCGGCGGGGGGGAGCGCGCGGCGGAGGGCGCGGCGTGCGAGGAGGGCGGCGAGGGCGCGGCGGGCGACGCGCCGGCCGCCGACGCCAAGGCGGAGTGAGCTCCTTCACCTCCACCCACTAACCACTAACGTGTCTGACTTAGTTTCTCGGTATTTTAAGTCGTAAATTATAAAAGTGATCTATTATTGTTTAAGATTCGTACGGATCGGCGCTCGCGTCGTTTGTTTGTTTGTATGTAAATATATCGATCGGACTGACATCCGGCTGTCTATTTGACTGTTATATTTTAAGTATATATGTATAAAGCGTGCGGTCCCCCCGACCGAAGCTGCCTCGAGACCTCTCACTAGCGAATATTTAGCCGCGTTTTGCATGTCCATGCAATATAAATAAATAATAATGTAATTCGGAACGAAGTAGCTGAGTGACGCACGCAGTCTTTTGACCGATGCGCAATCGCGCCCATGTATCATAATCAATTATTATATGCGAATAAAATTATTATGACCGAGAATTATTTTTTTTCTTATTTATATTTGTATCTCCCATCACTATTCCTTATTACCTTACCCAACCTTCATTATAGATTATGTAAGAAACCAAATACATCTATTAATAATGTGTTATTATAACATTATGATAATATCAACAATAAATAAAAATTTGTAATAATATTATAAAAAAAGAGAAGAGATTGAATAAGATGCTCTCTGTGTTGGTGTGAGAGCTACGTAAAGATGAATAATGATTGAAGAGTAATAAGATTTTTTAAAGTTATGTTTATAAGTTTACAGTTATGCAAGAAGTTTGGTTAATATAATTAAAAAATTATAATTTCCCACCCGTTAAAAATAATTATTTTCAGGTACAATAATTTATATATGATTTTATGTTCACTAATATCCCATATAATCCAAGAACATATCCAGGAAAACCAATTTTTTAGCTCTACCCTTAAGGGTTAAAGAATACTAATTAAATTGAAAATGTTTTCAGAAAATTAATATGTGAAATTGATACAATTTTACTGCGACGAAACTAAAACTACAGTAAATACGTATTTTTACGAGAAAAACAAAGTATATAACAAAATACAAAACATTTTTCATAATGTTAAATAACATGAGCTAGAGAACCCCCCGTTGGCACGACGCCAACTTAAACTACTAGGGCGGACATCGAATAACATGTAACGCCGCCATGGCGCCAAATAACTTTCTAGCCCGTATAAAAGCTGCAATAAGGAAAATAGTCAAGAATATATCATTTATATATACATTATAATACAAACTAGTCCAGTTGTAGAGCAGACGTAAACGCGACAGTTGGCGGTTCGATTCCCATTAGAGAAAATGAAATATGTAATGTTTTAATTTCTTCGCTACGGGATACAACATGAAGCTGTTACTATTGCATATTAATTAAACCAATATTTTAAAGTACTTTAGTCGAATAGAAAATTTTATTTTTAATGTATAAATCTATTGAAATTAAAAGTAATTCATGTTAATGGACGTTTACCAAACTACAGTAATGATAAATATATTTAAATTTGTATGCACAAACACACACACAGACGAAAATTTTAGGTCACTGTTTTGTGTTTAATTCTATTGATAAATGCCTCCAGCTTCAACAATAGATAGATAGACAAAGGTTTTATTTTATTATGGGTATTGATATACCCAGTACCCTCACGATGGTGTAGGTACCTTGAACATTATCGGTGTTTCAGCTAAAATTTAGAGTTGACCTTCCTTCCTATCAACCGGAGACTTTGTTTGTTCCTCCCAATGATAATTTACAATGTTATACTGAAATATTTATTTTAATAAAATATTTTTCAATGATTTAAGCGATAAAATGTAAGATTTACTAGTGTATAGACGTACCTAAGTCAAGAACAGTCGTGGTGCAGGGGCACAAAGTGTGACTATAAACGCGATAGGATGTGGATTCGATTCTCACTTGAGAATATGCTAAGTATTGATTTCTGCTCTGAATACACAATGACTCCAGAAGTCAGCGGAAAATGGGAAGCGGAGTGTCTTAACACTACGTTCCCCCCCGCCTACCCCAGTGGCGTAGCTAGGGGGGTGCGAGCGGTGTGGTCGCACTGGGCATCAAAAGGAAAAGGGGCATCAAAGTCGAATACCCTAGCTACGCCACTGGCCTACCCTGTTATGTGCGGGATACAGCGTGAAGTAAAATACAGATTTGCAATAGCAAAAAAAATTTTAATACAACTATTCTTGAAATGTAACAGTAATTTTATTGAAAAATAAAAAAAATTAAACCCCTATCTACCTACTAACATATAAACTATGTTTTTATCTTATTTTCTTTAAGCAATACATACTATGTCTATGTAATATAATATGTTCACTTTTAACATATCTCTATCCGCATTAGGTTGCTTCGTTTGTACATCGTGCTTAAGTATAATAATATACTTACCGGTATAATTATCTGATATAGTACTAAAAAGAAAAGATAAAAAACAGGAAGTCCAATATAGATTATTATATTGCACTTAATGCGTACTAAGAAAACGAATTTGTTTACTTTTATCAGTACGCTGAATAATGTTTATATATTGGTAGGTTCTTTACCTATGAAATATGTGTTGTACCTATTATTACTATATATTAAATTGAAGAAAATTATATATTTGTTTCAATAAAAACATATACAAAAAAGAAATTATTCTTTTAATATATTATACA
Source organism: Heliconius melpomene rosina (assembly GCF_056956725.1). Lineage (NCBI taxonomy): Eukaryota > Metazoa > Arthropoda > Insecta > Lepidoptera > Nymphalidae > Heliconius > Heliconius melpomene. The sequence goes on from NC_140399.1 coordinate 8,201,997, forward strand.
ATATATATGGCTATTTCGCAAGGGGAGATATCGGCGCCGTGGCTTAGTTGGTTAAAGCGCCTGTCTAGTAAACAGGAGATCGCGAGTTCGAATCTCGCCGGGGCCTTGTGTGATTCTAATTATTTTTTTTTCTTTTGTATATTTTTTAAGCTTAATATTTATTATTTCTAAGTCGTCATTACCAAATAAAGATTTTATTTCCTAATATTAAAAAAAAATAATTTTCCGTATTTTTACAAAGTAATTACAGGAAGCCTATCAGTTTTATATTGTAAAGCGATAATATCTTTTAATTATCAGTATATTATCATAAAAAAAACCGCCCTATGTTAAAGATATATGATAATAATATCTATACTATAAGATATTCCTTTGATCTAGCCATTACGCTAATATAACGCTATACTTAAAAAATTAAACGCTGTATTCCACACACAGCAGTATAGGCAGAAGGGACGTAGTGTTAAAACATTCCTTTTCCCACTTTTAGCCGAATTTTGGAGGCATTGCGTGTTGAGTGGCGGAACTCAACGCCGTGCTCTGCCTGGAGAGAAAAGGAATATAGAAAAGAAAAGGAAATATTTCGTGGGCATAGAACCCACAACCAGTCGCGTATACAGACAGTCACACTGTGCGCCTGCGCCACGACTGGCCTCACTTTACTTATTATATCAAAATAAAAGATTATTAACTATTACTAATAATTTTGGCGGTTCAGACAGGTATGCATTTCAGATATGATAGCGTAAGCCAGGGTCAACAGCCAGACAGGGATGCTGGGGCTTTGTTCCACCACTGACGCGTCGTCCCGGGACGTTTACCCCACACGTCGCCTTATCGGTTGTCAACTTCCCCAACTTGCGCATTTGAGAACAAAGAAATTATATAGACTTCATAAATATTCAGAGTTAAATGAATAAAATTACCTATATGGTCATATATGACCGTCTCTGATACATGAAGCGATAAAAGAATTTTAATTTGATTTATGGTGATAGCTTCTATTCAATTGTTTCTTAAAATTAAATTAAATTAAATTAAATTATATCAGCTTCACGCTGTACCCTGCACTCAGCAAGGTAAGCAGAGGGAAGCTAGTGTTAAGACACTCTCAATTAGCCTCGACACCAGAACGAAAAACATTAAAATATAAATTTAAATAAATATTTTATTTTTCCGAGTTGGGATCGAACCTACAACTGGCTGGACTGGCTTCTCAATTGTTTTTTTTTACCTGTAATGCAAATAGTAAGAGTTAATAAAGCGTAAATATTTTTTATTATGTATGAAAGTTGAAGAATGTCAATGATGCCCTTGCAGTTCAATGACTGTCCTTTACTTATAAACTGCAGGTTATACTTATGCGTAGCCTCGACTACTTTCACTATATTTCCTACTAAAGTTTTCATATAATACTATAATTTTTAATAAAACTTGGAATATGTATATTTAAGGTACTCGTGGGGTAGTACCTTTGTTGGAAGGAGTCGGATTAAACTCGATGATAACAAATTCGAATTTTATTCACAAAAAAAATAAAACTATGATATAAAATAGTAATATATAGCATTGCTATAGTAAATAATTTTAAACAAAGTAAGTATTGGATTTCTGTTTAGTGCTAATACTTGAAAGAAAAGAGGAAATAATTGTTAGTGTAATTATAAATAAATTATGTTTGTCTTATTAATATAACATTTTGTTACAAATGATGGTTTTTACCGCGCGCCCAGTCCATGAGTAATCATCGCTTTGTTTTACCTAACTGTAAACACTACAGATTTAAATGAATATATTAATTCAAGGAAATTAAGATAAGATAAAATTAATGATAGTATAATGTTTTGTTTGATATATGTGTCATTTAGAAAATAAGTTAGACTGTACATTTTAAAAGTAGATCGAAACAAATAGATTAAAAAAATAATTATAGAGATGATAATTGATCATGGGCGACGTACCTAGAGATATTTTCTGTGGGGGTGTGGATATGTCGAGGCATTTTTTAGTTAGTAAAATGTTTAGAATAGGCACAGGACTATTCTGGAGTTGGCACGAACCACCCAGCTCCTCCTATTCCTACACCCATAGTTGTCACGTATAAAATACTTAAATAATGATGAAGTGTGTGTTTTCCCCTAAATAACAAGGCTGAATTCCGACCTCGACACATACTTGTACCGACTTAACGCATTGTTCTAGTTCTAAGCATGCAGTGCTCAGTTTATAACGAACGCGGATAGTTTAAAGAAGGGCAAATTAATACTAGTTTTATTTAAATACAACTAGAGTATATTTAATATCTAGAGTATATTTAATATCTAGAATATGTAGTAATTGAACTACATAATTAATTATTTTCTCATCTGTAATTCTAATTCACTTTCGTGATGACAAACATGTCAATCAGTTTCGTGGTCTAACAACTGCGGTCACTACGGGAAAACCGAATTAGATAAAATCACATCTCAGGGACATAATATTTAAGTTCCTGTGATGTTGTTTTTTTTAAGCTTTTTCCTGCACGTACCAGGGTAGGCAGAGAGAACCGGTGTTAAGATACTCCATTCCCATTAACTCACTCGCGGAAGTGGCAGAACTCGAGTCTTTGCCTCATTACCAGAGTAAGAGAAAGAAAATATAAAATATTTCATTTCCTCGAGTGGGAATCGAACTCATAACCTATGGTGCTTATAGAAGGATGCTTGTGGTCAAGTTACAATAGGCCTGAAGTCTCCTTGTTTCCTGTGAAACTTGAATGTGATCGCAAAAAAAACCTGATGTACATAAAATTGAAGCCTTATCATTTAAAAAATAATAAAAAAAAACAAATTTATTATTAATTTATATAGATCTGTAAAGTGTAAATATAAAACAATAAAAATACCGCGCCGATTACTTTAATGGCCAATGTATTTACCCATTGATAAATTAACATTTAATCAGCAATCGTTTTTATTTTTCGTATTCTACGTATTCTTCTAATAAAGTATACTTAATACCTATGTAATATTTATTTACAATTATATTAGTAGTAATTGATGAATATTTATCTTTTGTAAATAGATTTACAGAGGTTATAAATTTATAGCATTTTTCCTTATCTAAGTTCGCGACAAATTTTAAAGTTACAATGATAATTATGGAATGCGTAAGTAAATCTGTTTTATATTTCTTTTTAATATAACATTTCAGGCCAGTTTTATATATATAACCAAAGGCCAGTCGTGGCGCAGGGGCACAAGTGTGCCACTATAAACGCAACAGGTAGTGGGTTCGATTTCCACTCCAGGAAATGAAATCTTTAATAGTTTAATTTCTCTTTGATTTCCGTCATTCATCACACCATGCCTCCAGATTTTGGCGGAAAATGGGGAACGGAAGTAATTTATCAGAACTAAAGTCAAAAAAATATTCTTAAACACTTTGAAATTTATGACACATACCTTACATAATAACATTTAGTTCGTCGAATTAAACGAGTTCGATTTTGTAAGATTGCAAGAAAAATCGTCACAATTAATTTGTGGTTTAGACAATAAAAATTTAAAACTGTATACAATAATATATTTAATTTGAATATAGGTACATATTTTTAACAAGATAATTTCAATTTCAAGCCGGTGTCGTCCTCGGGGACAGAATTGTCTTAATTGAGCTTATTGTGCTCTAGATAAGGCGTGGTTGGTGTTTACACTGTGAATAGTACATTGGAGTGTATAGTACGGTCAACAAGTCATGGCCTTAACAAAAACAGCTGTAAAAAAGCGCAAATTTAATAACAGGATTTTGTGTATTTTTTATTATTTCCTTCCCGAATGAACAATGCGCAGAAGTTCAAAAAACCTAACTTCAGAGCGACCACGACTCGTTGACCGTACTGTAGTTAGAGTTATTTCAATTCAATGTGCACTGTGCTTGTGCTGTGCAGTTAGCGTTTCATTGCTTCTTTGTCCAACACTAGTTCGAGTAGAGTGAGTCAGTTATAGTCGGTCTCTGGCTCGCGACACACGGTAGCTCGTCTACACACCGTACTTTGAAGTTTATATTCAAACGTAAACAAATTATAATATATTAGTGTTTATTTGTATTTACATGTGCGGAAAAATATTTGATTTATCGTTTTTGTTTATTTTAAAATGTATATCAATCAAATGCAAAATAAATAGTAGTGCTGGGTAAAAGTGATAATCGTCATTAATTATTGTTTTTCTCGTCGGTTGTTCGAAAATATCTCGAGCATATTGCATAGTGAAGGGACCAGTTTATTTTTTTTTCTACCGTATATTTGGGATTTCGCTGGATTAACAATTAACTATAATTTCATGCTGTAATTCCAATAGTTTGTGAACAATGGGAAAAGATTACGGTGAGTTGCTGATTTTTAAACTTAACTTATAAATCTCGCGTGCAGGTAATTCAATTAAGCTATATTTTATTTGTATGTTATATTAAGTGTAGGTATCTATATACAATTTCTTAATAATTCAATTTACAAAGCTAAACTGTATCAAATTATTTAAATTACTTTCATAAATGAGAAAAAATATGAGAAAGTAAGAACACATGACTATACATTATTTTTAAAAGAATACGAACGATATAATATGGAAGCCGTCGTGGTGTAGTGGCACAAGGGTGTGACTGTAACGACGGGTGTGGGTTCGATCCCCAATCGAAGGAATTAATTATTATTTATTAATGTTTTTATTTCTTCGTTCTGGCACCAAGGCAAAAAGCCCGGCGCTGAGCCCCGCCACTCAACGATCGTAAACTATTGTAGCATTGAAGGTAGTAAGTAACACTGAACTAAAGTACCTCGTTCATTTATATTCCTGTCTTCATCACAATAACCTGTAGAAGTTGATACTTATATCACAATTTTACATAGAATTTATGTATAAATAAATCCATACAAATCCACACATTTTTATGTAAACAATCAATTAAAAAATAGAAATAGTATTGATTAAATAGTAAATGCTTTGTGCTCGTATTGTGGGGCGAGTAATCCTATCCTAACCTTATCTATTACTTTAGAGTTCTGATGAATTGCTAATATTTAAAATATATACCTACTTACCTTATATCTTATATGAATTTTCTACTTTCGAAGCTCAGTGAGGCGGCGTTTGACTATATACGCGATGACTGTGGGTTCGATCACCACTAAAGCTAGTAAATTATTTTCATTAATTTATTTGCTTTAGTGAGGCAAAGTGTGGTGTGGAGTTCCACCACTAAACAATGGCTCGAATCCTGATGAAAAGCTTTGAACAGACTATTATGTACTATTTCTACACAAAGTTCCCTTTGTCTTCTATATTATATGAATAAAAAAAATTAGTCGGGCCTCAAAACTACTCTATTTATTTTTGGTCGCACACACAAATTTTACCATAAGTTTATTGATATTGCTCACTTTTAAGAGTAATATTTTTACCGAAATATCGAAACTTGAGTTAGTATTAAAATCCTTTAATCATAATTACTTGGCTCTACTGAGTTATTTAAAGCTACACTTTTTTTAGCAAACTTTTGCCGTCACCTTATTAGCATGATAAAGTATTTCTTCACTGTTTATATTTGTTGTTATTTTTTTAGCTTACACTGTATCCTATATTTATACATATAGGACAGTCCGTTCCTATTAAAATACTTACGTTCCGTTCCGTGCTTTGTCTCGAAATTGAAGAAATGGAATTATTAAACAGTTTCATTTCCTCAAGTGGTAACAGCATATAAAGAACTATATGTATTCCAAAACAAACGCTAATTTAAGAATTTGAGATCAAGTTAGGGTTATTTAGACAAATTAAAGACAAAAATCAAATTCTTCTTCAAGATCTGTACAGTAGGATAACTCCTAGCTGTAAGTTATGGGCTCATGCTCATGTACGGACACACTGACACTGGCTGACTGACTCTGACACTGGATCCACTCCTTATTATGTCTGTCTCTGGAATAACTAAAATATATCTAATAACAAAGGACGAACAATTTTATGTAAATCCGTCTGTATACTGTCCAGTACTGGTTCTCGTATTAATTTATTCTTATTACAAAATAGTAATCTACAATAGCTCTAGCTTATGTTGAACGGAGTGTGTTAACACTAAGTTCCCTCTGCTTACCCTGCTTTGTGCGAGATACAGACTAAAAAGAATATAAATCGCTTTAACTATATTTAAAATGATAATATATAAACACTATCATTGCAAAATATTTAGTGTTGAAAGAATGTGTCACAATATCGTCCTTGACCACACTCGATATTTAGTGACTACTGCCAACTGATTGCGGCAATTACGCAGCCCTGTGCGAAAGTTTACGCATTTTTATTAAAATTCAATTATTTTACTTAGAAATTAACTATGGTGCCCTTACATAATATACATAGTATCTTTACAAATATTTTTTTAATATATGGAGTACTTTAGTAAGTCACGGTTTATAGTATTTGATTGTATTAAATTAAATTCAAGTAATTTAATTAAATACTTAACCTTGTTTTGAATTATTTTTGAGGAAAAATCACTTAAAACTCTCCTGTGGATCCCTGACTCTAAACTCTACTGTTTCTATTTATTCTCTACTCTCTAGTTTTATACTAAATAAACGTTACGTGATGATTTGTCCCGGTAGTATTCCTCGATAACATACTATTGATTGCCTTTCAACTATAACCACGGAGGTTTTCATTCTTATATTTTCTTTAAACTTCGAAACTAGATCAGTTAAGAAATTATGTTTATTTTGAAAGCGACTGACGTACGTAAAATATAGTTCGTCATATTATAGGTTTAGATATATATATATATACATATAATATATTTACTCGTATGTCCGTCGTTCTCAGAGCAACATAACGTCGCGCACATAATCGCTATTTTTTTTCCTCATACACAATTCATACATTTCCAATAAGTACTTCTTGGAGTTCCAGTTCTAATTGGATTGACGTTTTACTCTTAATCTACTTTAACAAGGTACTTGTCTATATGTAAGTCGACAAGACTTACTTATTGCAGTAAACAAAGCTGATGCTATTGTTTTATTTCTTCATGATAATCAGCTATATTATGGTAGAGCAGTCGTAGCGCAGAAGCCCGGGAGTGTGACAGGTGGTGAGTTCGATTCCCCCATTCGATAAAATGAAATATTTTTCATATCTTCGCTTTGGTGTCGAGGCAAGGCACTCAACACTTAATAATAACGGAGTGTCTTAACACTACATCCCCTATGCCATCCTTAAAATTCAAGATACTAAATGCTTGATGTTTACTTGGAGCAGATGTAACATTTCGCATTATACGAGTTCGTTGTGATTTCAATTTCTATTTAAAAGAATTATTTTTTTAGCTTTACGCAGAGGGAACCTGGGAACCTAGTGCCAAGACACTCCATTTCCATTAAGACATTTCCTTTACGCACTTTCCACCTACATTCTGGAAGCATGGCGAGTTGAGTGGCGAAACTTAACGCCGCAGGAATCAAACCAAGATCAAAACCAAGAATGGGTTGATTCTTAAAATAAATGTAAGATTATGATATTTGGCTTTAATTAATGCGAGTCTTAAATTTCTTAAACGACTTCCTACGCGATGTATATGAAATAGTCTTTACTTATATACGACTACGAGTTAAACTAAAGACAGTGTAGTTTAGTGACGTTATCTCGCACACATATTTGTCGTGCTCGGTCGGTTTCTTAATCTCCTGGTTAAATTTACCTATATAAAGAAAAGTTTAAAATGAATACCTAACTATCTATATAATTATTAATAATGAAATTTACTTTAAATAATAGAATGGTGGTTGTTATTAATATTTTGATTGTTTTCTGCGATATCTAAAGTTATAAAATATTATATAATATTAGTATTACCAGAGTTAAATAATTGTTGTGTTTTGAAATTTAAAATGAATTGATATTACTAAATAACAGATTTATATGAAACAATCGCTTAGGTAATTTAATCTGGCGTGTTAATGTTTTTGATATTATGATGCATGAAAGGTATTGTATAAACCGAATGTATTTATTTAGATTCAATTAAAAAAAAAAAAAGTAATAAAATGCTAAAATTTTATTGTCGATTATGATTAATAGATTACTGCCTTTTGTTTTTTAATATAGGATTAAGTATTTTTTAAATATTGCAATTTAAATTAAAATAGGACATCGAGTAGAGGAAACATTGCTTCTAATTTTATATTGACATCATCGTCATGATTTTCCAAAAATACATTTACCACATCACGTTTACGTGGACTGTTTAAAAATAAATAAACTATAAAACTAGGGCCGTTTTGGCGCAGAAGCACAAGTGTGTGACTATCAACGCGATGGTTGTGGGTTTGATTTACGTCCGGAGAATTTATTTTTTTAATATTTTCATTTCCTGGCCCTCCTAACAAAGCTAAGCGAGACGTTGGGTTTCAGCACTAAACACGGGTAGAGGGAAACGGAGTGTCTTAACACTATATTTCCTCTGCCTACCTTGCTAAATACGAGATACAGTGTGAAGCTAAAAAAACTGTAAAAATGTATAAAGATAAACCGATTATTTTAAAAGAAAAACACTATTGAAATACTTCATGAGCACAAACTCTGCTTAGTAACGCCAAGAGTTACATCACCAAATGTAAACATACTTGATAGGTACTTGCTATAAAAAAACACATTATGTCATTTCATTCATAGAAAACATTTAGTTAAAGTAGTAATAATAATAACCTAGCGTTAAATCACTCCGTTCCCCACTTTCCGTTGAATTCTGAAGGCATTGCGTGTTGAGTGACGGAACTAAACGCTGTGCTTTACCTCGACCTCGAACCCGCAACTAGTCGCTTCTACAGTCACGATTTATGCGCCTGCGCAACTACTGGCCTAGGTTAATCTTCATTTAAATTTTCACTTATAAATCGAAACCACTGCTTTACTTCGGTGATTAAATTTTACATATGACCTTGTCCCAGTTGATTCGAAGACGATTCATTGTTTTAAAAAAGTAGAATGATTTAAGATCACGATTATTTATCTTTGTTTATCGTAAATCGATATTTTTTGCTAATAATTTTATTTTTCTAAACGTTATTTTTGTAATTATCCATAGAATTAGCTAAGTTGACTCTAAATAAATAATAAATGTTTATTTGCTGTTGCATATACTTAATTAAAAAAATGTAACAGGTATGTGATTCACCATATTTCTGGTTGGCTATGAAATTTATATTTTTTTCATATCGTTTATTATATTAAAATCGAATGTGCTTATCAATCGCTCGACAAAGATAAACAAGCACTGGTGTGCTATCAGCCATATTTAAGTCACTTTACTGAAGTGCGTGAAAAGAAAATCCAGTGAAGTATGATTACATATCAAAATTTACATTATTTATGGAAACTTTTGAAAATTGGATGAAATATGGGTTGTTGCGGTAATTGTTGTGTTCCACCTAAAGAGTCAAGTAAGTTTTAGGAAATGGTCTCTTATCGCTTCCAAATATTTAACAAAATGCTTGAAGAATTTATATTTGTAATTTCGCCTCCATGGAATTATATTTAATTGAAATCTTGTTTTACTTAAAGAAGAAGAAGAAAACTTAAAAGTTAACCTTTAACCTCATTAATTAACAATTTCCTATTAAATTAGCGGTTATAACCGCCACATACCTTTAATTTTTTAAGAAAAATATTACTATGCATGTAAACAAAATATGTATGAATGTGTTGTATTGTTGGAGAAACGCGTCCTTCAATATGATATGGTGATGATTATTTAAATTTAATTGAGATTGATATATTGATTGATTTAGAAGAAATTAAAAAGATTTTATTTCTTTACGCAATGTAATCATTGCCTCGTTTTAAATCATTAACCCTTACAAGAAGGAAATGGAATTTCATATTTAATTAATCACGTAATAGTAAACATTAATTAACATTATTTATTTAAATAATTGTTAGTTAACTTTCTTTACACCTGTCTCCTGCACATTGTGGTATAGACAGAGAGAAGTAAGTAAATGACATGGTTAACCTACGGTTCAATTAAAGATTACTTTGATCTGCAGAAACTAAACGCACTCTGATGAATAAGATGAAGAAAAAATCTTAATATTCTCCCAAAAAAAAAAATTCACCACGTAAATTTTGAAACGGTGGCATCTCATACTTATTTATATTTTGTTTTTAAACCTTACATTTCTAATATTTTTTACAAATACTTATATTGTCTTTTATATAATTCCAGGAGAGCCAATACGATATGATCCAGATTTCAGTGGCCCCACACGCAACCGCTCTTGCACGGACATCGTCTGGCTAATCATCTTCATCCTCTTTTTAGGAGGATGGGGCTACGTCGGATATTACAGTAAGTATTACATAGATCTTATACATGTAATCTAAATATAACTATGATTCTTAAATGAAACTATTTATATATTTCCATGAAAAGTTACTGCCTGTAATTTCATTGGCATCGACTTTATGATGCTGTTAAACTACTTCTATATCCCACTCGCTGTTCGCATATAAAAATCTCCACTCAATAGGAGAATGAAAATGTTTATTCGAGAGGTTTTCCCGTCTACACGTACACGGAAAAAAAAATCATAGATCGATATCGCTATTACCATTTATTGATTATCCAATTTTTAGATATACTTTTTTATCCAAAATTTTGGAAAAAAAAATCTACAATCTTCTTATAGTATAGATTTCGACTACAGTTTTTTTTTTCATTATATTTAATGTTATAATACCAAATCTAACACACAAACTAATGTGTATTTTTAGGTATGACAAAAGGCAACGTTGAAAAACTTTTAGCCCCAATTGATTCAAAAGGCCGGCGCTGTGGACTAGACTCTGGACTGGAAGACAAAAAATATTTGCTATTCTTCAATATAGTAAAATGTCTTTCACCTGGCACACCTATAACGGGATGTCCTACCACTCAAGTAAGTATATTTATTTATTTTAATATTTCTTCTTCTTCTTCTTCTTCAGGCAGAGGGAACCTAGTATTAAGACACTCCGTACCCCACTGCCTGCCGAATTCTGGAGGCGGAGGCGAGGCGGAACGCGGAACTCAAGGCCGCGTTTTACCTCGTTACCAGAGCGAAGAAATTTCAATATAAACGTAAATAAATATTTCACTTCCTCGAGTGGGGATCGAATCCACAACCGTCGCGTTACAGTCGCACACTGGTGCCGCTGCGGCCTTATTTTATTTTTTTATCTTTTATACCAATGTGGGCAATTACTTATCATGACCTTACACATTCCGAGTTTATAAATTCAATTATAATTAATCTTATTTACAACATTGATAAGTGTGGTTTTTCTCGCGTGTTTTTAAACAAAGATAAAGTAATTACTTGTTTTATTTACTGTCCTACTTGACCTACATAGAATAATGTACCTACCTATTTACCTATACCTATTAAATAGGTAAAAATCGGTAGAATATCTTTAAGCTTTTAAATAAAAAAAGCAAAATTTCTTTATTATACATACTTGTAATATCAGTGTTGATATTTAATTAATTATTTGAACGTATAATTTATTTCATATAATCAAGGAGCTAGCAAAAAAAATCTTTTTACTTAATAAAAGTGATCATTTAATTTGAATATGTGTTTGTTTCTTTGTAGGTTTGTGTATCCCAATGTCCAAGTAAAACAATATTGTTTGAAAAAGAATTACGCTTAAATCCAAATTCATTTGAGCTCATTCGTAAAGACATGGTATGCAGCGACGAAGTAGAGAATGTCCAAACAATGACTCCCGCTCAAGCGTTACAGTACATTCAAGAAGAAAAATGTGCTAGTTTTATATTACAAAGTCAACCAGGTGAGTTCTGTAGTTAATATCATCAATTTTTTAATTTGTATTATTTTACCTAACTTAAGACCACCACCCAACATCCCCCCCCCCCCCCCCACCTACGTTTGGTTGATATATTTTGTTGTTAAATAAGTGGCATGATAGTGTTCAAAGAATGATTGTGCCGCTTCATCTAACACGTGCAAATAGAAACAAATAATCGCGCTTTAGTGTTGTACCGCTGCATCGGGGACCTATCGAACCTGCAGTGTAAAGACACTTCTAAATCTGGAAACGGACTAATCAGTAGCGGGAATAGCGGAGATACATGCGTTCGTGATCCAAAAAAGGCGCAGAAGTCTTTGCTGAACAGCGCCACCGCCCTCGACTCCTACATAGGCTGGATAGCGGCCAGCTGGGTGACTTTCTTCACAAGAAATGAAAGAGAAACTCATATTGTAGGTAGCACGCGAATATATTGTGCACGTATATGACTTGTCATTAATATTGAGACGATAATCGCATGCTCTCACTGTCACTACTAATTTAAAAGATTTTGTATAGACAAAATTTACAAAAACAACGTCACCTAACCCACGAATTGCTTAAGCTTACAAAAAACACCAATAGCCACTATTTTCACAATAAATTTGAACATTAATAAATAGAAATTTGCGAAATTATAATCCTAATGATAATAAGCATAAGCTAAATCGTATAAGGACCCTATATGTGCCTGAACCAATTAATGCTTGCTTGGTATACGGAACAGTGCTGGGTCGGTGCTTTATTAACGTCACCGCAACTATGGAGGTGATACGGGACGTATCCAACGGTACACTAGACCTGGTGGAGGAACAGGTGGTTCAGCAACTCTCCAACTTAGTTAAATTCAATCAGGTAGTGTATTGCCATTATTTTTGTTCTCATTTTATGTTAGTCCTGTCATAATTAATAGTTTTATGTAAGAGTATATTCCTTTGTGATATGTAAATAAATATTATAACATTTCTAATTATTAGAGTAGAATTTCCATCAGTAGACTATAATAATTTTTATCTGTGAATTTATTTATTTATTTTTATTTTAATATTTTATTACACCATAATTGATATTAATTAAATAAAACACAAAACTAAAAAACAAACATAAATTAATTTAAACAAAAAACAGAATAAAAATATTTAAACATTATAATTATTATTAAAAAAATATATATTTGCTTATATCTAACAGGTTAAAGAGGTTTTTTAATACAATTTTTGAAATAAAATACCACAAAATGTATTTTAAAGAATGTTTTCTGTATTAGCTCTCGTCGCAAATAGTGCAAGACCTAGTCCAGTCGCGATGGTACATGGCAGGTGCCCTAATAGGAGTAGTAATCTTATGCTTCATATATATCTTACTGCTACGATGGGTGGTGACGCCCGTGGTTTGGACTTCCATTGCTGGTTTATTCGCGCTGTTGGGATTTGGTGAGTACCCCACCTTATTTTCTTTTAACTCTTGAGTGAATAAATATATTTAAATCGACAATACCTCACCTACCGGCAACACCTACGTCGCTATTATTCTTAGAATTTATCTATCCATTTTTTTATTATAACGATTATTGTAATTTTAAATGACGTCATTCCCTAGTTTCTATTAAAATTCTTTTGTAATCGCACAAAACACATATTTAAAAAAGTTTGAAAGCAATCTTTTTGATATAGAACTGACAGTGTAAAGACAATTTTAATCATTAAACACACATTGCGTTTTACATTAAACGTAACGTTAGTAGATACTTATCTCATTTTTTGTTTCCTTGCTACTTATATAGAGACTACTACCTTTATATAGAGACATATTTATATTAACATAGATAAATAAAAACTAAAGTTTTTTTTTTTAATTAAAAAAAAATGAGAAATGTAAAACTTAAAAGCACTCCACGAACTATAGCAGAATAGGCAGAGGAAACTGGATTCTTGTGTTAAAATACTCAGTTTCCCATTAGAACACTTCCGTTCTCCACGCTTGCGCCACAACTGGCCTAAAAATATGTAGATAATTTCACTAATACCTAATATTTTAATTTCAGCTATGTACCTATGTTACAAAAATTACGAATATTACAAAGCTAATCCTGTCAGTTTGATACAAACAACAAATCTAAAAGGATACGCTCAAAGCATCTTCGCCAAACACGAGACATGGCTGGCGCTGCTCATCATACTTGCGGTTGTGTTCCTGATTCTTTTCTTGGTTATAATATTTTTGAGGAACCGCATAACTATAGCTATAGCATTAATACGTGAAGGAAGCAAGTTAGTAACTATTTTTTTATATAAATATTGAGATTTTTTCTTATATTATTTGTATCATGTGAAGGCTGTCGCGGTGCAAAGGCGCAAACGTGTGACTATAAACACGACAGGTTGTGGGTTCGATTTGCACTCCAGGACATATTATATTAATATATTCATTTCTTCGCTTTAGTGCTCAGGCAAAGCGCGGCCTTAAGTTCTGCCACTCAACTCGCCGAATACAGTGGAAAGTGGAGAACAGATGAATCTTTAACACTAGATCCCAGGTTCCCTCTACCTTCCTTTGTTATGTGCAAGGTACAGCGTGAAGCTAGAAAAAAAATATAATAAAAGTCACCGCCGTAGAGCCCCGACACGTAGGTACACAAGGACACGTACGTATCTGCCTAAACAACAATTATAGCTCGTATTCCACTAAGACTGGTATTTATATTATCATAAGGATGTTAATCTCCACATAGTCAAAAATATGCAGTGTTTCAACATCCAACATTACCTTAGAGACTGCAGTCTCTAAGACAATAGAAAAATTAAATTGTCAAAATTATTTAATTTAAAATATAATTAATGAATTTAATACAAAATGACCACAGATATTATTATACATTATATTTCTCATATTAGACATTCATGGCACGAAAAACAAAAAATAACAACGAAAGGTCGTTGTTATTTTTTGCCTGTCGGTATTCTATAGAATGCATTTCGAAGAGTGTGCAGCAGCGCTGCATGACCTGGTACCCTCTTCTCCATTTCATCTGCGGGGCACTAGACGTAGGCTGGGATTTCACCCTTATGTCATCGATATTCCACCTTTACGTACGCAGCGCTTCGCCTCCACTTTCTTAATGCCAACAGCAAAGTAGTGGAACTCCCTGCCTGCTGAACTGTTTCCCGCCATGTATAACCTGGCCCTCTTTAAAGAACGAGTGAATAGGCACTATCTAGGCAAGCATGCTGCTCCTTCGTTCGCATCGTCACTTACCACCAGGTGAGATAGCGGACAAATGCTTGCCTATCTACAATAAAAAAATAATAATAATAACAAACACTAGGCTGTTAGTGCTGTAGACAGAGAAATGCATTATATAATATTGAGCCATATTGTTTTTCAGAGCAGTCACAGCCATCAAATCTACAATACTATTCCCACTATTCCCGTGGATATTCCAATGCGCTATAATTGGTTACGGTGTCATAGTCCTCATGTATTTGTTATCGATTGGAGACTCTGTGTTTCAAGTTGTCAATATGAAAAACGACACTTCCTGCGACTGTGGAGGACTTTATTCTGAGGTATTTAAATATATAATATATAAAATAATAAATATTATACATTTTTTTCAGCTTAATTGTTGTATCCCGCATGTAGCCGCAAGCTAAATAGGCAGAGGGAGGGGCTAGTGTTATAACACTCCGCTCACTTTCAGCCGGATTCCGGTAGCCATTGCGTAGTGAGTGGCGGATCTTAACGCCGCGCTTTTTCTCGCCAAATTTTAATTATTTAATTTCATCTAATGTCAACCTGTTACGTTTACTGTCACACGCTTGTACCCCTGCGCCACGATTGGCCTCTCGTACTAAAGCATAATATTTTTTCATTGATTTGACATTATTAATTTTTAATAACTTCAAATTAGTAATATATCGAGATTAAATTTTAAATCACCATTTCTTACATTCTAGGAAGGAGCCACTTGCAACCCTACAAAGTTTATATCAAGCTGTCACGACACCCAGTCAGTTGGTGGGTTGTTGCCCTGCAAGCTAGCATCGTGTCACTTCACTGGTATCGATAATCCAAATAACGTGGTATACATGCATCGTAAGTATAACTTTTTTTTAGCCCAACGTTATATCTCTACACATAGCAGGGTAGGCAGAGGGAACATGGGAACTGGGAATCTAGAGATAAGACACTGTTCCCCACTTTCTGCCGAATTTTGGAGGCATTGCGCTGACAGTTTCCACCTATCATAGACGAGAAGAAATTGTTTAGTTTTTTTTTAAATGTAGGTAACTATTGCATATACGTTAAGTATGTATTGATAAAAAAAACAACAATAATTAAATACACATAGCACAATCCGTATTTTAGACCAAATAATTCTATTAGACTATACTAAATCCAATTTAATATATTAAATTGTTTACAGTCGTCAATCTTCTTGGATTTTTCTGGACAATGTTCTTCATCAGCGGCGTCGCAGACATGATGCTCGCGAGCACCTTCTCCACTTGGTACTGGACTTTCCACAAAAGAGATTTACCTTTCTTTACTCTTACTTCAGGAATTTATAGAACAGTTCGGTAAGCGTGTCCATTCTTTATTGTCTTCTTAAATTTACTGTGCAATATAACTATTTTCCCGTCTTGCACCAATAAATATAACGTAAGGGCAAGGCGTATTATTACTTAATTGTACCGTAAATCATTGTACTACTGGTTTCTCTCTCGGTTTGCGCCAAGAGCATACTATATTTATCAATACATATTTCATAAAACATATAAACATGTCCAAGATAATACAAATGTATTTCCACTTAGCATTTTATAAGCTTATACGACTGGAATAAATTATATATTTTTAACGGAACTTTAGTATTAAATAATTACTATTAATTATAATTATAATAAAAAAAATTATTTTATTTTTAGATATCATTTAGGAACAGTCGCATTTGGAGCTCTTATAATAGCAATCGTTAGAGTTATAAGGGTCATACTCGAATATATCGATCAAAAAGTGAAAAAGTTCGACAACCCGCTGTCAAGATGCATCATGTGTTTTTGTAAATGCTTCTTCTGGTGTTTGGAGAACTTCTTGAAATTTGTAAATAAAAATGCATATATAATGTGCGCGGTGCATGGAAAGAACTTCTGCAGAAGTGCAAACGATGCCTTCTCTTTACTTATGAGGAATATTATAAGAGTTGTGGTCTTAGATAAGGCAAGTATTCTTTTTTTTGTATAGGTTTTTTTAGCACTTCTTACCTCCCACGTTGTGTGTGACAGTCAACGAAGAATCAAATGAAACATGACTTAATTTCTATCTTTTATACATAGAATTGTCCAGTTTAAAATATAAAATTGGTATTTATGTTCATAAGATTCTGTCTTATAAGAAACAATTTGGCCAGAATAAATAGTAAACCTACTTGAACACCTTTCCAATGATTACTTAAAACTCTCTCTAATTAGATTAAAACTCTCCTAAATCAATAATTTCCAATTACAGGTAGCAGATTTCATCTTCTTCTTATCGAAAGTATTAATTTCTGTCGGCGTTGGTTTCGCCGTATACTACTTGCTTGCTTGGAACTACGTGTACGAAGTAACCCGAGGGGAACGCCTCAACTACAACTACGTGCCAGCCGTTATACTGAGTGTTGCGACGTATCTCATATGCACTATTTTCTTCAATGTGTACTCTATGGCTGTGGATACATTGTTTTTGTGTTTCTGTAAGTTTTCTTGCTTGTAAGTTTTTATTATAGTAGTGTAGGAAGCACCTGCAGCTCCTCTGGTGTCAGCGGTGATCACTTACCATCAGGTGCCCTTGTTTGCCTTGTTCTTTTCATAAAAATGAAGGAAACTTACTGTTAGGACACTGTTCTCCATTTTCCGCCCAATTTTCGAGTCATTGCGTGTCCAGTTGGGAAACTCAATGCCGCACTTTGCCTTTGACTAGGCGAGAAAATGAAAGTAATTTTTGTGAGGCAACCATGGAATAATCTATTACCACCACCACAGATCATCCATAAAAAATAAGTTTCATTAAAAAACAGACGCCTGCAATTTTTCATGTGTGGAAACACATGTGTGGATGTACCCTGGACTGTAGCCCAAAAACCTCTTTGGAGTTCCTCTCTGGACAGAAGGAATTAGTAAAGTTCCATTCCGTTTCCAACTTCTACGCTCTTTTTTTAATGTATTATAAATGTTCTATTCTTATTTCAGTGGAAGATTGCGAGAGAAATGATGGATCGCCAGAGAAACCTTATTTTATGTCTAAGAATCTTATGAAAATCCTTGGTAAAAGAAACAAAAAAGTAACGTAAATTCAACAAGTGCCAAATAAAAAGAACTTCACTGAGTGACAAACTTTACTTTACAAAGATCTTTTTCGAATATACCAAATTATTATTTTAGTATACTTACTAATTTTTAGGATTTAAATAAGGTGATTTATATGCAATTTATACAAGACAGTATTTTAGCATATATTTAAAAATAACGATAGAAACTAAAAAGCAGATTCAAAATAATATTATTATTGTAATATTATTTTCAATAAAAGATTCCTATCATAATAAAACTACATTTTGAAATTTTTAATACAATTTATACTTCGTTTGTTATTATATGTACTTTGCTAGATTTTTTCTAATATTTATGAATTATGATGGATATACAAAGTGTTCTAATGTCGGTTATATTGAATGGCATTATGATAATTATTTCAGAATCAAGTCATTTTCTACATTTTATTGTAATAATTTAATATTAAAGAGATTCTATAAAATACATAGTTTTACTAATACTATCCACTATAAAGACAATTCAAAGGTCATTGGTATCCCGTATACAGAAGGAACATAATATTAAGACACTTCGTTCTCCACTTTCCGCCGAATTCTGGAAGCATTGCGTGTAGCGTGGAAGAACTCAACGCCGCGCTTAACTTCAACACCAGAGCGAAGAAATTAAAATATAAATTTAAATAAATATTTCATTTCCTCGAGTGGAAATCGAATCCACAACCTGTCACATTTACAGCCACACTTTGTGCCCCTGTGCCACATCTGCACTCTGTATACATTTTAATTAATTAATTTCCAAAATATGGAAGGTAACTGTAAATTTTGAAATGTTATAGTAAAAAATTCACCAGCATAATAAAACAAGACTAACATAAAAAAAGAAATTAACAACAATTCAGTATAACAGTTTTAATGTTCATAAATTGAATGTAAAAAGAAAAAATTACTCTTCCATTATTTCATTCAATCTATGCTGTGTTAAAAATGCTACATCCAACATGGCTTCTGAATCAAGTAGTTCCTTTACATCACTATATCTTAAGCTTTCCTCGTAGGCAAACATTATGCTTGTGTCATCAAGCATCATTTTTGAGGCCACCAGTGCTGCTATACAATTTTTTAATCTAGCTATAACTTCCCTGTCGGATCTGCTAATTGGCTGAAAATTCAATTAAAATTAAAGTAAAATTCAAATTAAAGTGGCCGTCCTGGCGCAGCGGCACAAGGGTGTGACTGTAAAGCGACGGTTTTGGGTTCAATTCCCAACACACGACTGTGTCTTAACACTAGGTACACAACAGGGTAGGTGGAATGATCTGCCTACCCTGCTGAGTGCGGGATACAGTGTGAAGCTGATTTAATTTTATTTTTAATTTAATACATTAAAACATTTTAGTTCAAATTTAATTAAAGCTTAGAATAATTAAGTTCCAGATGTTATATTTACTTTTAGTTACTGAGAATAAAAAGTAATTAATTGTTTTGAAGTAACTTCCATTGTTTTTTTTAAATTAAATATTCAAATAAAATTTAATCAAACTAAATTGGCACCCAAATGAAGAAATGCAAAAAAAGAAATGGCCTATCTGAAAAATTAAATTTTTAATACGCTATATTTTATTTTTACCAAATATTTTACAATGCTAATAAATAAAAGAAAGTATTTTCACAAAATGCTACACTAACCTGGAGTTCATTGTTATCAATTTCATCATTATTTTCCTCAACAACAATGTTTTGTTCACGTGGACTGATCCATATATACCCGTTATTGCCAATAATTATAGATATGCCACATGGCAAGTCGTGGAAATGGTTCTTTCTTCTTTTAATGAGAGATGGAAAAACCTTTACTAGTATGCCTTGTGATAACTAAAATAAAAGCATTGTTTTAAAATTCTTGTATTAAACAAAAACCTACATATGACAGTGGAGACTATTATCTAGACTAGGATACCAAACGGATATCAGACACCAGAGAGATTCCATGAATATTGATTAATACATATATGGTGTTTGACTAAAAGATTATTTATAAAATAAAATATACATGCAAATATATTTTATTGTATATATTTTATTTCAGAATTTCATACTAATATATTTTTAAAACTCTACTTCATGCATTCAAATATATTCATATATGCAAATCTGGTTAATTGAGGTTCTACAGTATTTCACTTTATTACAGTTTAATTTAAGTGTGGTAACATCTGTTTATTAGCATGATGGTTGTGAGTTCAATACACAAACTAGCATTTAATTATTTTTATTTCCCTTCTCTGTTCAATTTATATATATCTCAGTTTATATTAGAAAGTGTAGATTAGAACAGATAGATAAACATAAGCTAGCACACACTAGCTTGTCTCTGCTCTATCTTGCTATGTGGAAAAAAAGTAAAGTTCTTAAAGAATATAATATAACAAAATATTATTGAGTCTTTCTGTAGATAATAATAATAATATATATAAAATTAAACTTTAGTACATGCAAATAACAACTATTAAATCTTGAAAAAGGTATAAAAAGCTTTAACTTACTTTGCCATACTTTAAACTTCTTGTGTGTAAAGATAAAGAGCCATCAGAAAAGAAACTCTGGACCTCTGCACTAATCAGATCACCTTCACATAAATGATCACGCATCATTTGTTCATCTTCAGCAGATCTACGTCTCTATGTAAATTAAAAAGATAACCATTATAGAAATGATGATGAGATATAAGGGAAAGATATAAAATGTTTGGTATAAACTTTTTTATTGAAAAAAAAAAAGAATAAATTGATTTAAAAAAAACAATACTTTAATTACTGTATTAAAATAAATTACAATTGAATGTTTACACATCTGTTGCATCTGAGAATTTAAACAGGAATTCATTTGTATATTCACAGAGTATGTGGAATATTTTGGAAATACTTCATACAATTAATAATAAACTCAATAAAAAAAGAATTTCTTACCAGCTCTCCTCCAGGTAAATTGACAGCTGATAATTGCAAGATGGAATCTAGACGAGAGTTTGTTTCTATTTTCCATCTTTTCTGCTGAACTTCTAAAACTCTGCCTACAACAACATCTCCTATTTCTCCAACATATCTACTTTTAAGAGGCTTCACACAAATCAATTTGTTAACTTTTTGCATTACTCCAGCCACTGAAGATTTGATACAGTCATCTTCCACGTAGGTACCATGGCCTCTAAAACCAGATATTAACCAATATACTACATATAATTATAGGAAATACTTGGCAGACATTCTAAAACGACCACCAAGTTAAAACCAGCAAGTTCAAATAATTTTCATATAATATACATTTAGTTTTTACGAAATGTTTGTTCCACAGGAAACCAAAATTTGTAGTTGTTTTAAGCTTACCGCATAAAATCTTGCATGCCACTAATAACCTCTCCCGGTGTATAGAACCTCGGTACTTCATTATTAGGATTAACACAATGATTAACTCTTTCAGAAGCTAGGCGTATTGTTACATGTTCCGTCATTCTTACCTATAGAATTTTCGCTTAATTTTTTTACAGAATTAATTGCAATTTATGAATATAAAACTTGTATATAAAACGTAAATAAATAACATAGACAAGAATGGTAATTGGTAAGTACCGACTACCGAGTATAATGACAGTGACAGCGTGAATATCTATGGCTTGAATAGAAAAAAATAATTTATTTTTATTACTTATGGTTTTTAGGCGTGCTTGTAGAACACAGTTTACTTCATCGAACACATGAATCACGATGGAGGTTAGTTGGTTATAGACACAATTAAACTTTAGGGACTAGATTAAAAAATTTGTAAGTTTAATATTGTAAATTAAAATACGTTTTTTTACGTCACAATTACATGATTCTTGTTTTCTCCCAATATTTCCAAACGCCATAACAATTAACGAACTGAAAAAAAAGGTGAGTAGATAGTGTTAATGTATACAAAAAGAGACCACGATATTTTTCGATCTGATAGAAGCTAAATAGAAAATTTTACAATGTGATTCTTTAATATTAAATTACAGCAAGAATTTTTTGTCTTGGTTTTTCATCAAGATAAGATATTTCTTACAACAAAACTGTCTGGTGCTTTAATTGTTGTGCAAATTAAATGTATTTTGATTATTTTTAATATAGATGTATCGATATTTCTTCGATATCATTTGACATCAGTACAGCATTCTTTGAATAGCTGTCAACTGTCATTTATTAAATTTATTCTTGTCAATGTCATGGACCATTATTGTGTTGTGTATGTGTTCTTCCAATCCAAACATAGAATTTAAACTTTAGAAAATAGACTGTAAAATTTCACCTGAATTTAATTTATCTCTGATTTATTTATTGCCGTTATAAGGAACAATAATTATTTGTATAAGTATAATAATGGCAGTTAACGCTGCTCCTATAACCGCCACTGATAGTTTATCACAAGCTTTAAAAGCTAATATTATACCGAATCAAGAATACCTGCTTCAGGTAATACTAAGTGAACATTTATTTAAGCTTTTGATTACAATATTATAAAATTAACTTAAAATATTATTTTTTCTAAAAATTATTGTTATTTTCTTTTTCTGTAATATAGGGATCTGTGTTAGATTCAGCTGTTGAAGTCTTGCTTCATAGACTTCGTGGTCTTTGCGATAATGTCGATGCTGGACCGGAAACATTTGACGACCAAGAAGTGTGTTTTATATTAAGGGACCCTAATCAACAGGTAACACAATTGTTAAATTTAATGAACTAAGTACTCAATGTAATAATTACTTCACAGAGACATTGAAAAATGTTTTTGAAAGAAGAAACTACTCAGTATTTCATGGATTTCCCATACCATGCCGGTCATTGTCTGGCCATAATTTTATAAAATAAATTTTAACAATTATATGAATAACATTTGATAACCGTTAATGTAACCAATTGTGTTATTTTCATATAAATTTAATTATTACAGGCGGCACCACTAATGTTAAGAGTAAGAAAGGCACTTGATGCTAGAGATATGCCATACCAGCTGCGATACATTGGGCAACCTGACCTTGGAGATAAAAACAGGCCTACAGTAGTGAGATCTAGCTTAGACATAGCCTGTAGTGGCATGCTTATTGAATTCTTGAATGAATTAGGTTGTAGAGTTGATTTTGAATATAGTGTAAAAGGTATGTTGAATTTGATCATTATTAAATTTTAGTTTATTTTCATAGTATAAGTATTGGGTATCTCATCAGCATAATAATGCTTACTAATTAATAATAATGTGGTTGTAATTTATATGTTAGAATCTACTGGACCAACTGATAATTAGAATTTGAGAAATCTTAGTAGAGAAAGAAAAGAAAAATATAAATATTTCCTTATTTATCCAGAAATAGCAAATTCTTTTTTGCCCTTGTGGCTGTAGTGATCAAATAAGAACTATATAAGAAACTTTCATAATTAATAAAAGCTTTAAATTGTAAATATATAATGTTTGTTAATTTCTCCTCAAATTACAGGTTACATGTTTAGAAAAGGAAGGATGAAGATAACTGTGGCAAAAGTTTTCAAAATATCCCAGAGCTCAATGCCACCTGAACCAATTTCCCAAAGCTATCTAGTGGAATTATCAGTATGTATCAGATAAACATAGTAAAAGAATTTTCTGTATGTCTATCATGCCACAGCACCTGACTGTTAATTTGATGGTTGTGGATTTAATTCCCACTCAGAGGAAAAAAAAGAACAATCAGATGCTCTGCCTCCGTGCAATCATCTCAGTTATTTTTTATAGGGCATTAAAAATACAGTATACATTATCTTATAACCCAATTTTATCATAGCTGTTAAATAATTCCAATTTAAATATAAAATTTGAATCTACAGCCATGGAGCTTCCAGTCTTACAAGGTCCTACTGTACTATCGCTTGTTAATATTTAACTGTCACTTACAATAAATATTTGCCCAACTTTAATGGGTGAAATTTAAGGGGTGCGTGAGGAACTAGACTAACTAGATT
Source organism: Heliconius melpomene rosina (assembly GCF_056956725.1). Classification (NCBI taxonomy): domain Eukaryota; kingdom Metazoa; phylum Arthropoda; class Insecta; order Lepidoptera; family Nymphalidae; genus Heliconius; species Heliconius melpomene. Next base: position 8,226,206 of record NC_140399.1, read on the forward strand.
TTCTTTGTCCACCTGCTGTATACGAGATACTGCGTGAAACTAAAGATATATATTTTTACAGGTTTTAGCACCGCAAGGTCAAGATGCAATTGGTGAGGATATGCGCGCTTTTGCCGACCAATTACGACCTCTCGTGCAGCTTGAAAAGATAGATTACAAGAGGCTCGGACACATGTCCGTCACATAGCCCATGTTTCTTACTTAGACTGGATTTACACTTACTGTACATGTATTAAAATTGGAGTTGGCAACTAGTCACAATACAGCTTTAAAACAGTATGTGTTAATTCTGTCTCATGTGTGTATGTTCCCATTACACTGGACTCTTAAACTTTCTACTGCATAATTTAATGAATTTATGTAGTTTTCAAAATATATGTAATAGCTTTCAGTATTTCTCATGATATTGTGATGATAAATAAAAACAATATAGCTATCATAACATAAAAAATATGAAATAAAAATAGTCAAAGTTGTGTTGGTTTCTTTTCTTTACCATAAGATTAAAACTTACATAAAAAAATACAGTCTTTTAGGGTTTAAAGTTCATAACTATATTATGTTTTTTAAAATATAATTTGTAAATAATAGACTCACTGAGCAATATTGTTATTTAACATCTAATGCAAATAATAAATAATTTGATTTTATAACTTAAATTACAAAATTCATATAACAAAATCTGGATTCTTTTTCGAATTTATAATACTGAAGTGATCTTCGCCATAGTCGTAGTCTTCATATTTCAATCCATGGACGTAAGCAAAATTTCCGAAATAAAGACAATCTTCGTAGTTTAATTGGACAAAATCTGAAAAAAAATCTACATATAGCTTAATATCCCTTAACATTTTCTATTAGGCCTCGTAGTCAGCACTAGTGGCTTAAAAGAAAAGTTTTTTTTTATCATTTTATTATACAGATTTAATAAAAAATATAAGAAATAATAAAAAATATAGAAAAATATAAATGCAGAGAGAACCTAATGTTTAGACACTGTTGAGTGGCGGTACTCAACACCGTGCTTTGTCTACCAGAACGGAAAATGAAAATAATTATAAAATATAATTTCGTGTGGGGTTCGAACCCACAACCGTTGCGCTTACAATCAGATGAGGGATATGCTGTGTCACTGCGCCACGACTGCCTAAAATTTAATATGAAATCACGACTTACATTGAATTATAACTTTTTTAAGTTTTTTAAATTATATTTTCAAATTTCTTTATAAACTTCATTTTATGAAATAAGAAATCGATTTGTTACTTTTTAATGTAATGAAATTTATAAGAGTACAAGTCCACTAGTTACTCACGACTTCGAACCTCTATAACTCCTAAACTAAACGCCATACTGTAAAAATAATTAGTGATTGTGCTTCGGATCCATATACATCTAACTATAATATAAAAAGTAATAAAAATCGGAAACCTCGACTATTTTTACTTCCCGTGGAATGCAGCATATTAATTACCTGTTCCATGAATGCAATTATATAATTGCATAATGCATAGATTGTCGAATATGTAGGTCTCATTTGTACCAAAGTTAAATGCGCACAGCTTCTCAAAGTACGTTGGGCAAATTCCGCATCTAAATAATTTGGAAAACCATTTGTTATATATATAATTATTTACATATTTTATTGAGACCAGTTTTAGTGAGTTTAGTTGAATGGCGACTCTGTCTCGGCAAAAGGAGCACAGGCCGCCCTTAGGCGAGGCCTATGTCCAGCAGTGGACGTTGAAAGGCTGATGGATTGATGATTGAGACCAGTCGTGGCGTACAGGCTGTAAACACGATCGGCTGTTGGTTCGATTCGCACTCGAAGAAAATAAATATTTTCATTGCATCTCTGTGGTGTCGAGGCCAAGCGCGGCGTTAAGTTCCGCCACTCAACACACACGGATAGTGGAGAGCTGAGTGTCTTAATACTACCTTCCACTGCCTTCCACACCCTGCTACATGTGGGATACAAAGTGAAGCTAAAAAAAATTAAAACTACAAACAAACCTCTGATTGTCTTCAGGTGGTTTTTTAAATTTTAAGCCGGTTTCAAACGCAAACGTTTCTTCCCCAGCTATACAATAAGCAAATTAAATGAGAATTAATTGTTAGTGTTAGTGATAATATTAAGTGACTATAGTATTTCTAGGTATTCTCAAATATTAGATGGCAAACATTGTTATAGTATCGCGAAGACGTTAAAATATCGTATTTCACCCATCTGATACAAAGCAACTAAAATCTTAGCCCTATCATATATCTATATTGAGCATTAGGCTTATTTATGTTAATGTTGCTTATTATAATTTATTAGATGTATATTGTACATGTTTAAATTAAATAGAATTAATATAAATGGCCAAAGCTTTTTCGTGTCTTCAATAATAAAATAGTATTTAATAATTAATAAAAACAATAATAATGTACCAATTGATAGCAAAATTTTATTTTTTTAGTTTATTGTATTATTTACTTACTATTAAGCAATAGAATATAGGAATTAATAATTATAGTTTGTAATATTTAAACAACCTATTAAACATAGATGGCGCTGCGAACAAGTGGAAAACTTTAAAGTTGTTTTTCACATATAAAGATAATTATGTTGTTTACAAGCGAAGTAACAAATCATGAATACACCTATCGGTGGAACGACTTGATAATTTATTATCCTTTCTTTTAAATTTTCCTATACGGCCCCACCATTAGGACAGCTATGAGACCTATTCATATATTACACAAGAAAATGTGGATAGAAGCTACTTGTTTAAGAAAACAGAGCAATAAATCTTTATAAAACTCAAACATTTAATGTTTTGCTAACATTTTTTTCTTAAATAAGCAAAGGAAGGTTATCAAAAAGCAACGCAAAATGTACTTACAAAATGCACAAAGCAATAACAACTCTACCAGCATGATTGTAATAAATAAAAATAAAAAATGAAAATTGTAGTTAACTTCCTTATCATTTAATTAAATTCATTATATTTTCTGCTGTTCGACATTTTAAGGACAAATCACATGTAGCATTTTACTTTATGTTACAAAATAAAAAAAGAACGACTGTCAATTTAATTAAAAAAAACTCATGTAAATAGAAAAAAAATAACCAAGTGCATTTGAAATATCTAAGAAATATAATAGCAGTATAATAGTCAGCATCCTGGTTACAGAGAATTATAAGCCTGTAATTTAAAATCACTAGGAAAAAGAAATAAATGTGTCGAGAATAAGATACGTGAGAGGCATCTATGAGCGTCCATGAGTCATTATGGATTATTAAATTTAAAACCTGTCGCCGGCTCGTGGTGTTTATCGTGTGTGTATGTAAATTAATTTTAAAGATGTACCTATTGAATTTTGAAACAAGTTTGTTAAATATAAATAAATATTATTCATTATTATTTATTCTTGTTTATCGAAACGTTTCTTCTTCTTTACTCGTTTTTGCGCGATTAATTAAAATATATTAATAATAGATATGTCGAAAACTAGCTTCTTGTAATTTAAAGAGTAGGTACCTATAGGAAAATTCAAGTAATTAATAAATTTCGTTTAGCAGGTCCAAACTGGATATTGCATCACCTATGCATATTTAAAGTACTACAAGAATAACTTGTTTTCAAAAATATTTTAAGTATAACTTATGATATATCTTTCATATTAATATTTATAATAGTTTTCTAGAATACATTTTCTTAGTGAGTTAAATGTCAGTAACATAATATTGTTAATATCTTTGAGGATTAAATTCACTTACAAATTGTCTAGTTTTAAACAATTTATAGTCAGTTTGTACTGTAAATGTTGGGATCGTAAATCTTGCAGTTCTCCTTTTCCTCTCTTCTGTCCAGTTTGGCGAGCTAAACGACTTTGCCTTATAGCTACCGCTATATCCTTATCTCATTTAATGTCGTATGACAGTTTTTTATAATTTTACGACACTTTTTTGATATCTTAATTTTAGTTATAACCTCAAACAAGTTCAACGCTCAGTTTTTTCAGTTATTTCTTATTTTAAAAAGGATATTTCAATTTTTGATTCCTTAATTAAGTATATGCTTTTTACTTTAATCTTTATTTTTGGCATGTAATACATGATTATCAATCCAGGTCTTTGGTTATAATATGTTAACTTGAAACAAAATGCCACTCCATCCTCCACTCCATACAATTAAGTACTTTCGCAATGACAATGAATTAAAATTTACTTTAAAACCTTGTATATGGGACAGCGTATGTACGTAATTATTATTCGGTGTTTGTGATTCACTACGCGTAGAGTCACAAGCGTAGCGCACACGTAGGCAGATCGCTTAGTGGGCGTGCTTGCCGGTGTCGGTTTGCGTGGCTGATGAAAACCTATAGCTAATATAGATATTTCTTTTTTTATTTATTATTATTTTTCCATTTGTGTTTAGCTTTACGCTATATCCCGCAATCAAAGAGAAATCAAAGGGAACCTAATGTTAAGACGTTTTGCCTCGATACCAGAACGAAAAAATGAAAATATTAAATTTTCAATTTCCTCGAGTGGGAATCGAAGCCATAACCTGTCGGGTTTATTGTCACACGCTTGTGCGCCTGCGCCACTACTATCCTCCAGCCAGTCTTATAAGTTATTTACTCAACAAAATGTCCATGTTTTTTGTTATTAGTTTGTATATGAAAACAATGTGTTAAGTGAAAACAAAGCATATTTGTTTATTCATCTTTTGTTAAGAAAAATGTATATTCAAGGAATCCGTTTTTATATGAGGTAACTTACCAAATTACATTTTATTATTATTATTATATTTTTACGACATATTAAAATTATATATAATAAATCAGCTTCACGCTACATGCCGCACATATCAGGGTAGGCAGAGGGAACCTAGCATTGAGACACGTTCCCACACACGACATATTCAGTTTATAATATCTTGTTTCTAGTATAATATGTAATAGGAGCCGTTACTCGCCCGCTGGCAGACTTCGCGGCGTTGTCGACTGTCGCCACCCGATCACCTTGAATCCTATCCATTCACTCCACGGAAAATCGTCAAAAGCCAAACATTGTTAAATTAATATAGATTATAGATATTATACAGGAGTAAAATATGTGCGCAATAGAATATTTATCTTTTAGAGTCCTTGTAATTTATATAGTGCATGGTAAATGTTTATTTATTTATTTATTGCAATAAAATTTTCTCTGGAATGTCCTTTCTTTGTAAAATCTTAAAAAGTGTTATCCTGTTTTCTTTTTGGAAAAAATATAGTTAAAAGACTGTCATGTTTTTAGCTTTACGCAATGTACTAGAGCGGAGTAGCTAGAGAGAACGGAGTTTGAAACGCTACGGGAATATTTTATATTTTCGATGTTTTTGCACACTAGGCAGAGGGTGCCTGGGAACCTAGTGTTAAGACATTCCGTTCCCATTATTACACTTCCGTCTATTAGTTGGGTTTTGTACAGTTAAAAGGCGTAATATGACAATAAATAATTTATTTATTCTAGAAGACTAGGTCAGTTTTTCCTTAGTCTATGAATAAATAATGCAATTATTTTTTCAATGTGTTACTGGAGTGTAATTACTGTCACCTTCGACTTCGCGTAAACAAGCTGTGGCGATTACAGTTTACCTACAATAATTTAATATTTAAAATATATACATAAAGTATATTAATACCTACCTAATTCAAGGTAACTTGTTTTGTATTTTATAAAACACAAACTTTGGGAAACTTTATTTATTTGTCATCAGTTATTTCCAATTCTCAAAGTGACCCAGAACTCATGTAGAATAATTATCGTTCCTATATACTTATACCTATTAATATAATATATAACTTAGTATATAAATCAATGATGTATTAGTTACTACGTTAACATTTACCTGTTAGCTACTTTAATATTAGTTCGTCTTTGCTACTACTGCGTGAGGAGTTGCCAAGTATAAAAAGGCTATCAGATGTGAAAATTACCTAAATTGAAGCCTTTAATTGAATATGGTGTTATAGTGAAAATTAGTAACCCCCGTGTGGCTTCGCCCGCTTGTACAACACAATTATTCATTTTCTCATCTCAATTACTTTCGTGATCTAATAAACATTATCATTTTAAAAACGATATTCATAGATTAAAGCTAAAGTTTTAGCCAATTCAGTAAAACCAAAATCCAATAGTGAAAACTGCATTTAAATCGGGTAAGCCGTTTCTGAGATTAGCGAGAACAAACGCACCGACAAACAAATTAAAGTTAAAAATCATTGTTTTGGATACTATTACATTAATAAAGGCATTTTCTCTTCCGATTCCGTTTCGTTACGATTTTATTATAAGGTATATTTTTGAAAGTGGTTTCCAATATCATTTACGTTAAATTTAAACAATCACGTCGACTAAATATATTTTCAATTTTAATTAAGCCTCACATTATATAACTAAATTTAACATAATTACAATAAAATTATTCTCGCATGTTGGATATCGATCTACACTTATCGTGTGCTACACCCATTTATTATTTAAAATTAGTAATCTGCCATTAAACCGCGCGGATGTAATTTATATTTTTCTACATAGATTTTAAAATTAAGTTTAAATTAAATACTTTAGTCATATATACAATGTGGAAATTAACAACATAATATATTAGATTTTACAAAATATAACCGCCAAAGCATAATAGAAATATGCAGTGCCGGTCATCGTCAAAGACATGTCTTGGATTAACCGCAAATGGCGACTGGCGGAAATACCAGTACAGTAATTGCTTACAGTCAACGTTTAACAATTTTATGAAATAAACTAATAATTATTAGTATTACATCACTATTATGCATGTTTTGTTTATTTTATGTATTTAGCAGAATTATTTACACGCATTAACCTCTATATGCTGTTATTGTAAATGTTTTAATTTTATCGACATTTTAAATTTATAATATTAATAAAATAAAATTATAATATTGATATTGAAAAGAGCTACTGTTGAATTTTTGCCGGCTCTTCTCAGTAGAACTGCCTTCCGAGTAAGAACTTACATTTATGTAGCTCGATGTTGCAATAAAAAAATATCATATTGACATTTTTAAATTGCGCATTTTTTATTGCAATTGTGCATTGTGCTATTTATTATTAAAATACCTATAAATATTTTAATTTTATTGTAACTGGTAAGTTATAGTTACTTAATATGGAATATTTAAAAAGAAACTATTTTCAGCGCATTAGTTGCGTATGATAGTCATATATTTTTTATATTAACACGAACGCCAAAGGTTTTATTATATAAAAAACAAACTAGTTGTATTGAAAGTCGGTTTACGGACGATAATCGTGATAACGTCTTAAGAAAAACATTGATGAAAAATTTCATAATTTTATTAATTGAATAAAATTATTATTGCTGAATTATCATTATTTTGTATAACAAAGTAGGAACGAACACATTTAAAGACATTAAGAGATAACTATATGAAGCATATCTTTAAGTTACTTTTTAAGTGTGACCATCATTTCTTTAATGGAATTTATTATTATATAAAACGTATTGTACATGAATTAAAATTATATAACATATTTACCTCCCCCCCCATTTCTTCTGTTCTGGTAGCAATGCGTGTTGAGTGGTGGAACTCAAAGTAGAGCTTTACCTCGAACCAGAGCAAAGAAATGGAAATATATTAAATAAATATACAATTAAATAAATATTTAATTTCCTCGACCAATCCTAATCCATAACCTGTTGCGTTTACAGTCGCACTTAGTGCCTCTTCGCCAAGATATCAATCTGATCCAATCTATATCTATAATCATATAAATACAATAGAAAAAGTAAAACGCGCATCGCAGTAGCAAAGTCGATATATCTAATAGGTATGCAATTATATGTGAACATGTGAACATGTGGCATTATCTTTGAATGTAATTAAGATAGGAATGCTTGCTTCGTACATCCTATCCCTTAAGGAGGCAAGGTCAGATGTTTACATTGCAGATAAACTGACGGCTCGCGTAGAATTAACAAGGCAAGTTTAAACGCAATTTACTTCTAAGTACTTAGGTACTTTATTTGTAATTGTTTATGTGAAAAATGGTTGAAGGTGGTAAGATAATATAGTGTTTCAATTTTAATCCCCATTATCAAACACTTAACCTGTTTTATTATAACGTTTTCTGTGTAATTGTACAATATTAGGTCGGTATTTAATTAGCATTTTCTTTTGTTTTATTTTTTTTTAAAATACTCTATTGGCGTCACGTCATTTGTATTCTACAATAGACAAAGAAAAAAATTGTGTTAGGTGATACTTTGTTTTGATTTTAGACTAGTTTTCTGCTAGTGCAACAATGGCAGGCTATAGTCTCCACTTATTGATTTGTTTCACAGTAATAATTCTTAATTTATGCATTTAAAACATGGGTTTGTACGATTAAAAGAGTAGTTTAAATTAATAAGATGGTATATTAAATATTTTCTTGATAAACTTTACAAAAAATTAAAAAATATTAGCATTTTGTATGCATCCTTAAAATAATTAAGGTTAACCAACGACCATCCTAGAATATTAAAAGAAATTTCTTCCTAAGTCCCACTCCTTACTATTATAGAAATTGTCCGATCTTACAAATACGCAGGGAGAAAAAAACGTTATGTTTATAAACATATCTTTATATAGTTTATATATTCTTCAAAATTTGACTAAGAAGTACACTAAGGAAAGCGTGTCAACATAACACAACATAATGTTAATTATTTCAATCCATCTCCATTCATTATTCAGTAGAAACTTAGGTATATTAGATTTATTCAGTAAAAGACAAGTGTCCATATAAAGTGTGACCCACCTCACCAGCTCACCACCACCACCACAGCCAAGCGGCACTCACCGATATATTATCTATACCCACGCACACAGCGTAGAGCGGACCCACTTGCGCGTGCGTACACGTGCTGTCTTCGTGTGCGTACGCATGAACCACGGGCGCTTATTTCCTTTGTGGATGATTATTCATAGCGTCGATTTATATTATCTAGAGGCCGGTGTGGCACAGGGGTGTGACTGTCACGCGACGGTTATGGGTTCGATTCCCATTCGAGGGAGTGAATTATTATTACTTAATATGTTCATATAGTAGTCACTCTGGTGACAAGGCAAAAGCCAGGCGTTGAGTTTCGCCACTAAACACGCAATGCCTCGATAAATTCTGTGGAAAGTGGGGAACGGCGTATCTTAACACTAGGTTCCCTCTGCCTACCCTGCCGTGTGCGGGATACAGTGTGAAGCTGATATAATTATCTATACAATGGCGGCATAATTATAACGGCTATAAGCCATATGTGAGCGCCGTCCGTACGTTGCGTCGGTCGGTATCGCTCGTCTTGGATGCAAACGTATCAAATGACAGGAAAATAATCTTGCTTAAGTTGATTGAGTTCTATCTGATAAATGAACCTATTTGTTTTATAAGTTTTTTTTTTTTTTTGTGTGTTCAATTGATTTTGTGCTATATTATTAAATATTTTAATTTAAAAACGCGTTTTATTTAATTTTATAATATATCTAAAGGTTATCGTCATATCTAAAGATCATTAGTAGTTGTTCATCTCTAACATAAATATTAAGATTTTTACACTTTTTTCCAATCTTTCAGCTCTTTATTTCACAAACTTTAAATAAATAATGGAATTTATAGTCACACACCAATATAAGCTAACTTAAATTATTCCAGCACAGCAAGGTTTTTGAGTCGTCGTATAGCTAACGAATCATAAATTAAATTTCGTTCGAGATATCGACATATCCGTTAGTATTTTTATACAAGTGTGTGCGTCAGAATGAGCTTGGTATCATTTTCTGAGAAACGGCAGCGCAGGCGCACGCGGCGTGGAGTGGGGGGGCAGGGGGAGGGGAGGCGTGCGCGGCGTCAAGCCCATAATATAATCTTGCTGCGGCAGGAGTGATGGGGAGGGGGGAGAGGGGGGAGCCACCGGGCGCCGTTGGCCCTGCCAGACAACTTGTCGCTGATTCTCTGTTACAACTTACAGCTATACATTGCATCTATTATTGAAACAAATTGCTATAAATATTCATACTTAATGACATAATATGATAGTTCAATATGTACTTTTTTAAATTATGTAAAAAAAAAATGTTCTTGTTTGTAACAGATTATTCAATTATACAATAAAGATGGCAAATTTACTATCAGTGCCAATAAAATCTGTATGACATGTTTGATTTTGTCAGAGAAAATTTAACACCGAAATGATTTTAATATGTCTCACAAAATAAAAGACAATATGCTTCGCTGCTTTTTAAAACTTAAAATAACATATATTATAGGTAAGTTATACTTTTTTAATAATAAATAAAGAAAATAGTACAAACCAAAATCAAGTTATTAATATTTTTTTACAATTAATTCAAATATTAGAAATACATATTAGATGTAGTCATACATAGTCATACTACAATAACAAGAGACTGACTAACTCTTTGTTCAAAAACTAGGTCGTCTACTTTATAAGGATTTTGCAACTATTACTAATGGCATATATATAACTATACTTTAAAGGAAGTAAATAACTATAAATGTTAATAAAATAAAATGTCTTAGCCATAAATAAAAATATCCATTAAAAACGAATAGATAACTTTGAAATATCTCCAGACTATAGCTTAAGTCTTAACTGATATGGTAGGTAACGTAACAATACGGATTAATAAAAGTCAAACATTCTGTTGTCACGCTAAGCTATCACAAGCATCTCTGGCTTATCAGGGCTTAGGTGGCACGGTGAGGATGATCCCATTGCGTCACGTATATTTATGACACCGATTACACGCTTTCGGGTGGTCCAGAAACTCGGGTGGCCGACAATCAAGAGAAGTTTATCAAGAGGCCAACCGCCGAAACCGCATGGAAACTTGATATGAATGATCAAATTAAAACACGAATAAAACCAGCTTCACGCTGTATCCCGCATTTAGCAGGGTTACCATAGGGAACTTAGTGATAATACACTATCTTACTCACTTTCAATTTACCGAGAAATAATCTGTTGAATGCCTTGGTGCAAGAGCGAGCGAATTCATTTTTCCGAGTGGGGATCGAACCCAATGCCGTGTCGTTACAGTCACACCCTTGTATCCCTGCACCAGAACGGCCTCAAGACACGAATAAAATTTAATTACACGAAATTCATATTGCTACATGTAGGTAATTTAGTCTTGGCGAGTCAAAAATAAGAGCAGGTGCCTGTTAACAATGATCACTCACAGGAGCTAGTTGAGTGACTTGCGCTTACCTTGGCAATGGATTTATTTGCGTCATTGTGGTTGTCGCACTGAAAAACCGTATATTATGTGGATGTCGAGCTGACGAGTGACGACATGTTAGAAATGGTTTCCAAGTTCAAGTCTTAAAATAGCTATAGTAGGTATGCTATTAATATTTCATAATAATTTTTAACGTACTTTTGTTCTTATGCAATTTTCTCTAGTCATGATGTATGCCGCACACAGCAGAGTATCATACTATATGCAGGATACAACGTGAAGCTGAAAAAACCGGACAAGCGCGAGTCGGACTCGCCTACTGAGTGTTCTGTGGAATAATAAGGAAAAATTGAAGATTTCGAGCTTTTTCTGAAATTCAAGCTCAGCCAGAGCTCATATGACACCTCACTTCAACTAGAGGCTTTCATATCAAATGTTGGCTCCCTTTTTAAGACTATTATTTTTTAAGATTTAACCACAAATTTCCTGAATTTGTATTACCCGTAGATGCTAGCTACCAAATTTCATAATTCTAAGTCAACTGAAACTATTAATTTTGATTCTCTTTATAGTGTTAAAATACGCGTTTTTGCGATGTAAACGGCCATATCTTTTTTTAAGTAAATGTAGAAATAACATTTTTTCTGTAAATCAAGGGACCGTATATGGCTTGAATTTCAAATCAATATCTCTAAGCGTTCCTAAGATGGCTCTTGACAGATAAACAAACAGACAGACAGACAGACGGACGGACAACAAAGTGATGTTTGGGTTCCTTTTTTTCTTAAAAAGGTACGGTATCCTAAAAAAGCTTCATTTGCTTGCTTGCCTTTGTTTAAATCCTTTTGATTCGAAACTATTTTAAGTTAATTATTTTAATAACAAAAACTGCAAAACATACTGGGTATAATCAATAATTTTAAATATAATAGGAGTTCAACCTCTATGTGATACTTTATTAAATTAAGCCATAGTGAATTTCTAGTTTAATTTGTAAACAGTTTAATTACCTAAATATGACTTAGAAACGTAATATCCATAGATTTTTTATATTTCTAATGAAAATGTACGTGAAAATTAAGGCCCGGGAGACGAGGTGCTCCATAAATTATTTATTTAGCAGCTCAGTCATTTGTCCGCGTCACAAATAGCTCAAGTCATGAGACGAGAGACACGGCGGCGTGGCGGCGACCGGGGGACAGAGCCGAGTCCGGAGAGCAGCGTGGGGCTCCGCGATGGCCGCTTGGCGCCAACGCCACAGGCTATTTCCGACACCATTACTCACGCTGGCTTAGACTAATTATAATATGCAAGCTCGCACTCACGTCACTGACCGATCAAATAAGCTCTCGTAGAACTAATTTACATATTTGTTTTATTAGCTTCACGCTGTATCCCGCACGCAGCAGGAAAGGCAGAGGGAATCTAATGTTAAGACATTCCATTCCCCACTTTCCACTGAATTCTGGAGGCATTGCATGTTGAGTGGTGGAATTCAACGAATTTAAATAAATATTTAATTTCCTCGAGTGGGGATCCAACCCACAACCAGTCGAGTTTAGTCACACTTCGTGCCCCTACGCCACGGGGTCTGGCCTCTCATCTACATAAAAGCTTGCGAAATTATTATAATGAACGTGATAGTTAATTAAGTTGCAGAATGTTATTCTATGATTAGAGAAGCCGGCTCGTTTCTTTTAATCGTAAGAAAGATGTGAAACGCCGACAAATTCACAAAAGTAAACAACGCTATAGGAACGGAACGTAATCAGCACTGAGCGCGCCCTCTGACTCTTGGCACGACGCTAGTGATAGTGAACTGTGTTTAACGTAATGTATTCGATTCGTGTAGGCATTTCATTTTTATTTACTGCGCCATTATTTATTTACTTAATATACTTAAATTAAAGTTAAATTAAATGATTTTGATTGATATAATTGTTTTTTTTGTCATTTAAAAATATTAACATTAATATTGATTGTATTGTTAGTATATACATACATAAATTTTAATTACAGGTACAAATGATACATTATATTTTTTGAGGCTAGTAAGTAACGGGCAAATCGCGAAGTTCCGCCACTCAACACGCAATGCCTCCAGAATTCGGTTTGGGCGGAAAGTGGGTAACGGAAGTGTCTTAATGGGAACAGTTCCCAGGTTTCCTATGCCTTGCTATGTGCGGGATACAGCGTCGAGCTAAAAAAAAAAATTTTAGTTGGACAGTATACAATAATTCAATCCCACATTACGTAACTAGGTATATGTTATTTTATCTTATAATGTTACCTACATTACATGCTTAATGATATTACTTCTACGAATTTAGATATGCTTGTTTTTTTTTTGTTAATTAAACAATTTTGTTAACTAGATTCAAATATTTTTACAAAGTACCTAAAATGGTTGTAGATATGCTATTTAATTATCAAATAATTTATTTATCAAATATTTTCTTATATCAAAGGTGCTTAGATTAATATTTAGAATTAGGTAACCTTAACATACCTACGTGACAAATTCTATGAACTTATCTACAAAAATTTCAATGAGTCATTTAAATTTTGTGATAGCTTTTTATTTTACCTTATTCTAGGAATTCTTTACACATCTAAATATGCAATTTTAGAATAAATTGTAACATAATTACGTAATATACTCTTTTCTTATGTTTTATGAAAAAAAAAACAGCTTCACGCTTTATCCTGCACACAGCGGGGTAGGTAGAGGAAAAATAGTGTGAACACTTTTCAAGGACGTAGACCGACCGTGACGTAAAAGTCTACTGTGGCAGAAAATGTGGGCGATCCACCATCTGTCCCTGGCTCCCTGCTGAAGATTAAGAAATTAGTTCGCACCTATTGTTTTCACAGCGGAATATTTTGAGTTGCCAAGACACAAATATCGGTGGCGGCAAGGGACTTACATCACTTCAGCTTTGACGAGAACTTCAGAGCTTAAAATAGTAGTAGGTATGACTGTCCAGTGTCCAGTATATGTATGTATGGCTGTGAAATATAGTAATATTTCTCATTAATTGTTACAATCATTATGTTAAAAATTGAGAAGTAACTGGTGAAAATGTATATTTCGTTCTATATAACGTCTTATTAATTGTATAGAAAAAAAAAATATTGAGCTTTCATTTTACAGTCAAATAGATTGACAAAAATCGTTTTAAATGAATGTTTCAAGAATGAACTGAAAAATATCATATGAGGCCAGTCGTGACTATAAACACTAATGATATATTTAATGTTTCCTTTTTTTAATTGTGTTTCTGCACACAATGTCTCCAGAATTTGGCGGAAAATGGAGAACGGAGTGTCTTAACTAATATGTGGGGAATGGAGTATCCGTTCCCTACTTTCTACCTAATTTTCAAGGCATTACATGTTGAATGGCGTAACTCAACGCCGGAAAAATCAGTCGTCTATATTAAATATTCATTGTGAGCGGAGTCGGTGAAATAAGAATAGGCAAAGAATCTTGAATGAACCAACAAAGACATCACGGTAAATTATTTTCTATTTGCAGCAAGGAAACAACTTAGTTGAAGGACCCGACTAACTTAATACGCATTGTCCTCTCAGGTAACAGATATGAAGGAGTTACCTTTACAAAGGGCATTGTTTTGTTTAACGTAGGTACTTACATTAAATATTACCTTTCAGAAATTTATGAATGAACACAATAAGAAAATTCGTGCTCAAAGTTACGTTATTCTAGTGTGTGTAATGTAACTCAAGCTCTACTTTTTATATCATTCATAAATTTTAAATTTAGAATAAATTTTGAAAAAATATGATTTTGTGACAGATTAAAACATTAACTTATTATGATTTTGTAATAAGTCGATATTTATCTGTGGTGTGTAGAAGAATATTAAGAAATGAATATAAATGAAACAGATTTATAATTCATCTTTGTTAGAATTTTTTAAAATTAAATCTTGTATAATTTAATAATTTCAATTAAAAACACATAAAATTATTCGAAAAAAAATAAATATAAAAAACTTTCTAAGTTTTCATACATCAGGTTTTCTCTGTGGGTTTTTTTATAACATATAAGTAGAGTCACATTTCAGAAGAGTCACACGCAACACCTTTAATGACCCATAACCCAGGGCTGTCGCTCTGCGTTCGTGCCAAGAATATATTTGACATCATCGCCAGTGCTGTGCCTATGCCTATGCCTGAGTTTTACGAGCCATCACATCCTCCGGCTGTGAGTCGTAAATGTCGCACAATATCTGCATCTGCAAATGCAGATATTGTCCTAGGTTAAGACGATTTTGTTATTATATATGAACTAAGGCTCTTTAAAACTTTTATTTTCCGAGTTAATATTTATTTTTCAATAAATTTGTATAAGTAAATCCATGACGCTATTTTCGAATATCTTTAAAATATTTCAAATCTCATATCACTAGGTTCCTTTTATGATTTTATTATATTATATGGTGATACAATTTTAAGAAGGTTCCCTTATTAGTCTCTTTTGAGTTCCTTTTGTATAATTATGTAACATTCACATTCAAAAAATATGATTACAATAAGTACAAAACGGTAAATTAATAGCCAATTAGAAGTTACTAAACATAAATAACAAGAACAAGAAATATCTCAAAAAATATTATATAAAAACATTTATGTATCTACTTCTATATAGAGTTACAAGTATAAGGTAAACATTTATCATTAAAATTGACTAAAGTAAGCCAAACGGAAAAGAAATGAAATTCATCGTGATGTTGCGACTGATTTAAAACCGGTGCAGGTAGTCAGTAGATTATGCATTTAGAAGAGAAAGTCTTGCAAGTCCAACTCATGTTAATAAAGGGGTCACTTTGTACGAACTTTACTTTTTTTAGTGACTTTTAGATAAACACAAACATACTAAATCTTATAATTTTAATTTCATTTAGTATTTTTTGCATACAAACATACATACTAAGTAAACAGTTCTCAATATGTGACTCTCTTTTTACTATAATACCCATTAATTATCAGAGGCCAGTCGTAGCACAAGGCACAAAGTGTGACTATGAACGCGACTGGTTGTGGGTTCCATCGCCTCTCGAGGAAATGAAATATATTTTTAAAATTTATATTCCATTTCATTCTGGTAGCAAAACAAACGCCCGGCGTTTAGTTCCGTCACCTAACATGGGATGCCTCGAAAAATTCGACGGAAAATCGGGAATAGAGTCTTAACACTATGTTTCCTCTGCTTACCCTGCTTAGTTTAGCAGTGTAAAGCTAATATTTTTATTTAATATTTATTGTAAAATATCAATTTCAAAAACAACATAAACATGATAACTTACAAAAATAAAAGATTAAAGTATACAATTTCAATAGCATACAGTATTTATTTGTTGAACTGTTGAGCTAGCAGACTCCGAGTCGCTACCGCCACGCCAGACTGCGCGTCGCCGCTCGAGTACGTCGCGTATAGGTACGCCGACGCGTGCAGTGCGCAAGGAACCTGCCTCTTTCTTATTTTATATCTTAGGTTTTTTGTCTATGGTACCAATTCTCTAGTTAAATATGATAATATTAACAATATAATACTTTATTGCACACTTAAGACGGCCTTATCATTAAAAACGATTTCTTACAATTAAAAAAGAAAGAAAGAATAAGAAGTCTATTCTAGTAAATTCTATTAACGTAGCATTACTTACTGTACGATATGTAACTAAGGCAAAACAAATAAACAAGGCAATCTTTATCACTAAACATCTACCAATAAGAGCTGTGCAAAGTCAGCACAGATGCCGCGAGGACGCAATTGCGCAATTGAGCTCGATTGGCATGCACAATCACAATATACAAAACAATTAATAATAATTGTTATCAATTGCACACTCACTTAGTCATTTAGTACACACAAGTGGCATAGTTGAAGATAGAAATAGATTTCACAATAATTTACTTTATAATCACACATATTGAATTTTAGGCCTCCTCCTCCTTCTCTCCCTTCCATAGTAATAATATAAAGTTGATGATTTTGTTGGTGTGGACAAGCTTATCTCAAGAACTACTCATTTGAATTTATTTTTTTGCATTAGCCTAAGACTGAGCGTTAAACTAAGTCTTTAAGACTTCATGGGTAGTTAGAATGGGTCATACTCATATGTCATATAGAACTCTTAGTTATTTTTTTTTACTACGTGGCTGAAGCCACAGATAAACACTTAATATAATATATTTATCAAAGATAAATCCTTTATGTGTAGATATTACGTCATATACGTTGTTAGTAGGTAGTAGGTATATATATAGTTCTACAGTTACTACAATTTCTCTTTTAGTAATATTTCTTAATTTAGTTTAATCTATTTTCTACTATAACAAAAATATATATTTATAATTTTTAATGCTTATTGTTCTAAAAAATTATGTCATATTTTTTGTTTAAATTATTTCCAATGTCATTCGACGCGTGACATGACATTTATGTAATAACATGTCACATGGTGCCAAATAATTAAATAACATTTCTAAAAATATTAATTGCACAGGTGTAACATTATTATTGTTGTTTAGACGACATTTTATATTCTATCCTTTAATTTTATATTCTATATTTTAATCCTCATATTGAGGGCCTTTGCCGATTCAATGTAATGTATAATTCTCCATTTGCAAACGTGCGTCATCTCAAACGTCAACGTAGGTTAATCATAGTAATATTATAAATGTGAATGTAAGTTTGTTTGTTACGCTTTCACGCCAAAACTACTCTATCGATTATCATGAAACTTTGTACACATCTTTTTAGAGGTAACATTCAGAAAATAGGATTTTTTTTCGTTTAAAAAATATTATCCCTTGGCTATATTATTAAAAAACATATAAACGAGCGGAGCCGCATTCGAGTTTAGTTTGAAATAATTTTATTTATGCCTTGTGTTAGAGATATTTTAATGGAATAAAGTGAACTATTATGTTAATAAAAAAGAAATTTCAATTCCGCTAGTAAATGCTTATAGTATTATTTTATATCGAAACAAAAAAATATACTTGTACAATTTTAATTGACGGAGTCATCATACAATTTAAAGTATAATAAAATAGAATGATCTTTGGTCATTGCCATATGACGTTGTTTTATCGTAACACTCGATAGGTATTAAACTAAATAACTAGGTAGATGTGTTTTTGTATCTAATCATCTTTACATTTAATTTATAGAGAAAGAGAGATATGTCAAAAAAAAGCACCTACTTCAAAACAACATGAAACCATCCATATCACTGTGTATAAATTATAATTCATGTTTTTAATATTAAGTAATGGACGTAATATAAGCAGAGTAGGTAAATCGTTGTTTATTTGTAACTGTCATAAGTACATGGTTTTACTAGATACTTAATGTATGAATAACATCTTTGCTATTTTATAATTATGGCAAATTTATTATTTTGACTATCTCACAATTTTTATTTACTTAAATGAAATTCAATTTCCAGTAAATAAATTATCCATTTTTTATGTAGGTACTCCATTGATTTTGTGTTTTTTAAACTTATATATTTTTTTATAACATTTAACGGATGGCCTGTGTTATTGTTAAATCGGGGATCAAACAGGTAGAAGATAGACGCCGGCGCTACCTGCCCCTGCAACGTAGCGCCATAGTTAAAGTAAAATACAAGTTAGTAAACAACTCTCTTTATTAATATAATAATAATAATAATTATAATCTGCATAAGTGTAGGTGCGCTTTATAAACCCCACATATAAAAATACATTTTTTACTCTTATAATAATTATACACAAAAATAGATTGTCATCTCGTAATGACGGCATAATGCACTATGGCGACGTGTATGTTAAGGCACGGTGTTGGAGGGCTACGCCCCGGGCGGCGCCTGGCGGGCGTCGTCGACTAGATCACAGAAGGACAGGGGTGGAGCCCCGCGGGCCGCCTCTCATCTGAGCGGTGCGGAGAAGGAAGGAGCGGCGGAGCACCAGCGCGGCGCGCACGCGGCCAGCGAGCAACCCGCGGCGCTCTGCACCGGTACGAAAGCCGACACGTGCACGCCGCTCAGCACCGGCAGCGAGGCCAGCGACGGCCGCTTCTCCGAGGGGTCTTCCAGCAGGTACGGCCTGAATAGTTTAAAGGGTTTGCGTGGCTGAGGCTGCTCGGGGACGCTGGGCGGCGCATAAGTCAGCACCGGCGTGGGCGCCGGGGGCAGGCGGCGCACTGACAGATCCATGGGTTCCGTGGAAGACGGCAAAACCGGGACCGGTGCTGCTAGCGGGGTAGGCACTTGAACGGCAGTGGGTAAGGCGGCGGCAGCGGGCGGCGGAGACGGCAGGCGGGCGCTCTCCGGGGAGCCCACGGAGTAGGGCGGCGGTGAGGGAGCCGGCTGCGGCGCTCTCCTAAGGAGCGCGGCTCGGAGGGCAGGTTCGGCTTGGAGCCATTTTTGTATTTGGCGGCGGTGGATTCCGAATTTTCTGGCAGTTGCACGTTGATTTCCGCGACATTGAGAATCGCGTCTGTACGCGTCGAGAACTTGGAGCTTGAACTGGGGTGGGAAGATGCGGCGGGATCCAGCGCGGCCCTCCGTGCGGCGGTCCGAGGGCGCGGGGGCCGAGTGCGTGTGGGCGGCGGCCATGGTTATATACGTGTGCACGCGGTGGCGGTCGGCGCCGAACTGACTGTGCCCGGCTGGCACGGCGCGGATGTCGGCCGGCGCGCCCGCTGCGACGTGAGCGCGCGACGCGAGCCGCGTATGCACCTAGGACGTGCTCACACTGTTCTTGACGATTATTTTATATACAAAATAAACGCATTGATACCAGAAAAACGTTTAAAAGATGTAGTTACTTAATAATAATAATAAACGTAGCAGCACACAGCATGGTAGGCAGAGAGAATCTGGTTTTAAGTCACTTTGTTCCCCATTTTTTGCTGAATTTTGGAGGCATTACGTGATGGGCAGCGGAACATAACGCCGCGCTTTGCCTCGACACCAGAGGGAAAAACTGAAAATATTAAATATTTCATTTTTTCGAGTGGGTATCGAACCCACAACCAGTCGCGTTTACAGTCACATACTTGTGCCCCTGCGCCACGACTGTCTTCTACTTGTACTATATTGCTTTATTATACGATATTGCTTAACTTAATTATTAATTTTAAGATTTTTAAAGCAACACTTTGCACTGAACGTAGGAGAAATAGTAATGCTTAAGCCTGAAAACATAATTATAACAAAATTTTGCACATTACTAATTGCAATTAGTATTTAAATAAGTACAAAAATTCAGTAATAAAATAAGTGTTCAATTATAAAACAAATTTAAATTGTCCATGTGAACGAGCCTTGAAGCATTAATCTCGCCTCATTCTCGGCGTGAAAAAATGCCGCAAGTGGGAGCCGATAGCACGTAGCGCCACTATTGCTGTCTCCCTCCAACGCACGCAACGGGCGGCGAGCGAGCGAGACGGCGAGCGCCGTGCCTCGGTCGCTGCCACATCCGTTTACGAAACAAGTTTGCATGCGGCGTTGCCAGCGCGCGCGGGCGGCGAGCGGCGGGGAGAGGGCGCGGGCGCGGGCGGACAGGAATGCGCGCGGCACGGCAACGCCGCCGTCCGCGGCAGACAGGGTGTCGCCGGCCCGCCGCCGCAGACAGGCCGTCGCTCAGCGGCGCTAGGCCCGCGCCCCCGCGCCCGCGCGCCCGCACCCTCGCTCGCCCGCAGCGCCGCACCGAACATCAACAAGTTATTTCGGCCCGGCCTGTCGTAGGTCCGAAAGAGCCCAAGAAGCGCGGCGCGGCGGCTCACTTGTGACTTTTCGAAATGGACTCTTGCCTTAGCGCCATCGCCGTTTCGAGGAAAGTTGTTTATTTTTTGTGTGAGCGACGGCCGCCTGCCTGCCTGCCGCGTCCGGCGACCATGAACACCGACCTGACTCCCCTTGCACGCTTATAACTTTTATAATATTAACGTATTTAAATAAATAGGTGCTAAATGGTTACCTACGTGTACGTGGCGAATAAAAATAAAAATCGCCTTACCATTTTTAATACTTGTATTATAACTTTATTATACAAATAATAAATATCTTGCTTTATATTATTTACTTACTTAGTAATTTTATAACTATGAATATGTACCGCACAGTGTACAGTCATGTTTGAGGAAGATATAAAAGTTACAAGTCATTATTAAAGTAAAATTATATTTTTCCTTTTTCCTATATTATGGTATACACTTTCGATGCGTGGCATCAAATAGAAAGAAATTAAAAATTGAACCGCAATTTTAAAATTACTATACTCTAAGTATAGCCATAGGTATATTTTTGAAAATAGTTCATATAGGTACTACTATACATGATATAAATATTATTCACTTTTTAGGGTCCCGTACCTCAAAAGAATAAAACGGATAGAACTTGTTGTCCTTCTATAAAGATTATTTATCTGGGGATCGCGAAGAAGTATTCAGCTGAAATTAATATCAAATGTTGAATCAGAACCATAACCCAAAAAAATCAAGCTTCTAAGCCAACTCAAACAAAATTTAGGAGCATTTATATTATTTTGCTACATTTTATATGAAAATCGCCAAGTAATCATAAACTATAGGGTACTTCCTGTGGAATTTTAGTTGAGATAGTATATAGCATACTCCAAATTAAGATTGGTCAGCTTTATTCCCCACGTAATCAAAGGCTATAAGATATTTCCGGTAGACCTATGATTAGTAAGAAATGAGAACTTGCGGTAGGTACAAATAAACTAAAAATCCGAAAAGTATAAACTGATAAACACAGAAAAACTACAAAACTTATAATTGAATGCATAAGTTTTTCAAAAGTTGCACTTTCCGTTGACCTACAATCCTGATATTGGTATGGAACCCTCGGCGGACCAGTCAGACTCGCAGTTGCCCAGTTCTTTTTATTTACTAGTATATTTATATGTAATATATTCTTTCAATAAATCTACCTATATGATGATTTTGATTAATTTAAACCAGATCAACTAAAGTAGGAAGCAATTAATTATTTATTACAATTTTATCTTTTCAGTGACGTTAAAACAGGCTTATAATAATTCTGAACTACATTTCCTAGCTTTCCAATTAAATTATTAAAGAATTCGTACCAAGAATTTAAGACAAAAAATAAGAGCATGTGACCGAAAGCAACAGTCCAATGGAAAGATATTTTTTGTTTTTTTTTTAACTTCTCGCTATGGCCCACGCAGATTAGGATACGAAGAGGAATCCTGAGAACCGAAGAAACTCCGTTCTCCATTAAGATAATTCCGTTTTCCACCAATTTCTGCCGAATTCTTGAGGCATTGTGTGTTGAGTTACGACACTCAAAGCCGCATAGAGATTTGGAGACTAAGTTGGAAATAAGTTGAATATGACACATGACGTATTTTAGGACCAGTATCTATAAACGCTCTCACCTCTGAGATCGATCTTGAGATGCCGTTTTTAATAATTCATGAATGAAATACGGACATAAGTCCAGAGATAACATGAATTAACTAAACAAAACCTTTAACTTTTGATCTTTTATAATATTACTATTCACTATAGATTTATTGACTTTTTATAAGGACCAAATAACAATTGTACTTCTGTAAAGAATATAAAAAGATAAATAAATACATTCAACTGACTATTACATCGGAACGTTTCTCATTGTTTTTTATTGTTTTTTGCTATTAAAATCAATCATACACAAATAAGGGCATGTGACAAACAAGTTTACACACTAGTAATTGAAAACCACCATGACATCACCATGTTAGAATTATTCCATAGTTTTTGCTGAGCTTCTTTGATTATTACAAGGTCGGGCTCCATCCAACCCACATGTGAATATAATGCGTAGTAGGTAACTACGGTGTCGGGCTAGCTACTTGTTAGAGACAATGGCACTCATGCCTACTACAATTAAGTACAAATACGATAATAATATCCTTCGTTTAATATGTGTTTTAATAATAGTAATAAATAATGGCGGTTGAAAACTTCAATTTCAAAACAATAAGCTAGTTTAGTAACTGAATATTAATAAATTTTAAATATATCTAATATCTATATACATAGATGGATATGGAAATAGCGGAGTAGGCAGAAGGAACCTGGGACCTTAGTGTTAAGACACTAGGTTCCCCACTTTCCGCTAAATTCTTAAGTAATTGCGCGTTGAGTGACGAAACTCAACTACATATTTTACACATTTACAATTTCCTTTAACATTTATTATATGAAACGAGTTTGTAGAGAACATATTTCGAATATTAGTATGCTGTTCTGGTATGTGCACCAATGCCTATATAAAGAAAGTTCTTATATGGCTACCTATAAATATTTGCATCGTGAGTCTTACACATTGCTAGCTGACGAGGTGTCCTCGAAACGGTTCTAGTACTATTCATATAAACAATGTACCTATAAACACTACCTAGGGTAATGTTTCAGAGAAACAAAGAAATATGATACTGTGGAATAACTCTATTTACAGTGCGATTACTTAACTGCATTAGCTAAAATATGATATATATAAAAAACATACAGACATATAAAAATTAAAGACTTTCACGACTAATATAGGTAAAATTATTAATAAATAAATGTTCACATACAAGAAATAACGCGTAAAGTATGTCACAACATTCGTACTTTTACCATAATTATCTACTGATATACCTACCTTACCTACTTTGTTCATAAAAATATATAATATATATTCATACTACAGCAGGATAGTCAGATGGAACCTAATGTTAATACACTCCGTTCCTCACTTGATGATGATGAACACTGGGCTTTTGCCTTGGTGCCAGAGCGAAGAAATTAAAATATTCATAAGTAATAATTCATTCTGTCGAGTGGAGATCGAACCCAAAACCATCGCGATACACACCCTCGTGCCCCTGAATGCATATTAAAAATCAAGCTTATAATTGTGTTTTTCCAGTCGTTACGTTATTAATATTACTGGTCCACTGGTTCACAAATAGTTAGAATTGTTGATCAGACAAGAGGCCGCCAATCGTAACATGAGCTAATAAGTATAAACTCGTAGTCCCACAGACACATCGTCGCCTGCCTGCTCGCCATACCAACGATACTGTAATAAATATCTCTCTATATATAAGTACTAAAATAGCTTCACTTGTTACAAAGTATAACATTCTTCACTGATATGAATTGATATCTTTAATGACAGCTAGCATAAATCAAATAAGCAAAATCAAATCTAATTATTACTAGATAAAGTTTAAAATCGATTGAACGTAGAGTCCCAAGAGAGTGATGGAGGCTAAGTGAAGCACACGTGCGTTCAAACGTCACCCAAATGGGGACCAGTTCCATGTCGATCGTATATCTCCTGAGATCGTAGCTTTGATATGAGATTCTTGGGAAACGAAATGAACCAACGCCATATTAAATTCCAATTGTTTTAGTTTTTATTCCTTTGCTGTATCATTTTAAAAAATATTTATATTATAAGAAAGAAAAGGTTTATGAGTCAAAATAGCTTTTTAATGAATAAAGAAGTTCTTATAATAGTTATGTGTGGCAGCATGACAAATAAAACGTTATGTTTACAGATCTTTTTGTATTGTTCAGTGCTTCAATGTATATTCTTATTTTTTTATAAGAAAAACATCATTAGATACCTATAACCTAAATACCTAACGCCTCCTCTAGGTATCTTATTAGTATTTGTTTTATATGTTAGAGAATTCAGAATAATTACTTAAATATTTTCATAATTGCTATGTTTAGTCGATAGAATTACCGACTGTTATAATATTAAATGTAAACATTTTTATATTATTATACTTTTGGTTATTCATTGAACAGCAAAAATTTTTTCTCATACGACGAAAAAGCCAGTTTTTATAAATTTAGCGATGATACTGTGTATCAACTTGCCATGTAAGTTTTAGAATCACGTCCACGTGGCTTTCGAAGCAACCGGTTTATGGTCATCTCACCTCACCTGTCTCTTCTACTCTCGGTTGTCGGCGATGCCTTGCCATTGCTTTCTACGACATATAAGGGGAAATAGCAATAAATACGGTGTAGCTTTCAAATTCTTGTTTAGTGACATGAAGTTCTCACGAAACTGTTTTGTATATTGTAATTTTTATTATGTACTTAAATTATTCTTAAATATTTACTATAGCAAACTAAGTACCTACATCATAACCAAAAAAATAAAATATTCTAATTATATTCTAGTAGAGTAAATATGAAAGTACTCTCTTGTCAAATTCATATGGACTTACCTAATATATTTTAAAAGAACCTAATTGATACCATTTCAAATTCTAGTTTCGCTTACTTAGTATATACCTAATGTGGACTTGGGAGGAAGTGGAAATCAACCATTTTCAAAGATTTATCGTTGTCCCAACTCCCCACATTTTAAAGGCAGCCTGACAATTTTCAACTACGCCATGACAGCATCAATAACTTTACTACAAAGAAATCTTAATTTTATTCGTATTTTATATAATAAACACCGTTAAAACGGTTTTCTAAACCAATTCAGGTCTCTTTGAGAGTAAAGGGAATTTTGATCATATCTTGGGTGTGTCAAGTACCTAAATGTTCGCCTACCTGCCTGCGAGCGCGGTGAAATGCGTGTATGATGAGTAGCAAGTCGTAGAGGACGATGGCGTCCGACAACCGTTACTATTACAAATTAGATACTTATTTTGTATTTCTACAGATAATATTGTTAGATAGTTGCTTGCTCTTTTATACATTATCAAGAAAAGTCAGATCTGGTCAGCTAAAGCCGGTGCTGATTTTAGCCTTCGTACTTATCGATATTAGGTATTAGTGACGAATGCGAAGAGTTACGATGTGATAATTAAGAAAGTCTTCATTTAGAATTTAATTTAATTCTATCCTGTAAGATAAATATGTATGAACCATAATAGACATGAATTGCATAACTATGATACAAAATGTTATTTTATATATTTTTTTAGAAATATAACAATTCTGGAAATAAATTAAAATCCAAAAATATATATAACATAAACAATTCATAGATTTATTAATAAATATTTGCGCTGTGGCACCACAGCGCAAATATTTATACTACTGCATCAACCATATAAATACATATATGGGTATTATATGTAGCTATAAACCATAATATATTGTGCTACAAATAAATAAAGACGTCACAATACCATTACCTATCCATA
Source organism: Heliconius melpomene rosina (assembly GCF_056956725.1). NCBI lineage: Eukaryota > Metazoa > Arthropoda > Insecta > Lepidoptera > Nymphalidae > Heliconius > Heliconius melpomene. The sequence continues at coordinate 8,252,714 of NC_140399.1, forward strand.
CATTGCTTTGTTACTTAACTCGTCAAGTATCAGCTTAGAAAGAAACCCAGCAACGACATAGCAACATATAGAAAGGCACACGATGAAATGCACTTAAATACAAATGCGATTAAAATGGTAGTGTGTGCGTCAATACTGTTCTGTTATATCACTCAGTTCGTTGATCGCGTGTGGGTACTGGGTACTGGGTAGTGGGTACGTTTCATGAATAAACAATACCTATCCTATAGGTAGACGTTCACTCACTTGCACAAAGACGTTCAGTCACTTGCACAAATAATGTTATGCGCGAGCTATGCGTATTTGCAATATCGGTATCGCTGATTTCATATCTCTACGAAGTAAGGACGGAGGCGCCTACGTGCTGTTTCGCGCGTTGACTACTATTCTACATGAATTATTCATTTTACCAAACGACTATAAGTAAATATAAATGTTATAGGTATATGAATGACTTTTTTAATGTATTTAACTTTTATCTCCGTATTTATATATATGTATGTACTGTAAAAGTATATAAAATAAACTATATTTAAGTAGTAAAAAGACTATCACAAGTAAATTAGTAAGGTGAATGTCATCATGCCAGTTCATTCATTGTATATTCTAACATTTCTAGGTTATAACTGCTACTAAGTAATATTGACAAGAACAGAAGCAAATAATATATAGATAGTTCAAATAATTAACAAAATGTTTCTTCAATAAATAATGTTAGAAAATATATATGAACAAATACATTAAAATAAAGACGTCTTTATCCATTTTTACTATTATAGTAAAAGTATTATAAATATTATAGGCACATGTCAATGAATCATGCAGAACTGCGTATAACATAATCATTCAGTTTCCTGTGGCCTCGTACAACGCAGGCAGGTTTTAAAATGTGTTATGTAGAACTGCATTGTGCAACGGTGCGCGGGCGCCGGAGCCGGTGGCGCCTCGCCAGCGGACCACGGCCGTTTATTTATGATACAATCTATTTGAGTTTCTCTTCTGCTCGATCAATCTATTTAAGTATTTTATATACCGGCTTCACGCTGTATTCCGTATACAGCAGGGTAGGCAGAGGGAATCTAATGTTAAAACACTTCGTTCTCCACTTTTCGCTAAATTTTTCCATATTAGGAAATAATAATTCATGGCCTCGAGTGAGGATCGAACCCACAACTGTCGCGTTACACTTACACCCTTGTGCTCCTGTGCCAGAACGGCCTCAAATAAGTATTTTGATAATAATTCAACTTTACCTATCGTTGTCATACTAAGTAGATACTCGCTGATTATTGTTGTCATCGTCCTTCGCGATCCATTCTATCTTATCTTATTGATTATTGTTTAGATAATAAATATATGTGCAACGTTGTAATTATATGAAAATAAAAGTGGATGACGAAGACTATCACTTCGAACAGGAGTCACCACGCCACGCCACACTGCCCCAGGCCCAAGCGGATGTAGATAGCATTACGCTACGTTGACATCATACAAATACTCGTATATCTCCACTCGAACTGTAGATAACGCGGGAAAATTCCAATTGCACCAAAAGTCGTATGCTTTGGCTGGTTGTTTTAAGAAGCTCAACTATAAATAATAAAAAAATAACAACGCGGCCCGCCCGCGGCTTCTCCTGCATGAACTACGTTATTATTAATTTCCGTCTCCATGAGTACCTACGTCCTATAAGTGACGTCCATGCAAAATTTGAGACTCCTAGCATTTGTAGTAACGAAGTTTCATACAAACTTTCAACCCCAAAAACAACCCCTTAAAAGTCGAATATTGCAAATTCCCGTCTTAGCGAGCACCTACGTCCTATAAGTAACTCCTATGCAAAATTTGAGATTCCTAGCACATGTAGTTTCTGAGATTTCGTGATGAGTGAATGACTTTTCGATTTTATATATATAGATAATGATTGTAAAAATCTAAATGAAAATATTTGTAGTTTTAGGTATGTAGCGTTACAATAATTTGTATAAAATTTAGTCGAGTTCGGGTCAGCGCTCAGTGAGAGGGAACCAGTTTGGCCGCGCCCGGCCGTGGGCGTCTGCCCGCAGTGCCCGCCATGCTGCCTGCCGCGCCTAGCTCACGGAACTTGCTTCGAGACCACAGATATATCTACACGTCTATACTATATCATATAACATCCAAATCTTACAAGGTCATGCTCGGCCATCTCTTCGCTGAGAGCGCCATATCGTGTTATATAAAAGAGTATTTTTTTTATTTCTTATTATTTTATTTGACTCTACCCACTCATGGTCATCTGTGTTTGAATTTTGGAATAGGTCAATATTTTTTATTATCATTAAGGATTTATTCAAAAATGTCGTACATAGTCAAGGTTGCAATATTTATTAAAGGCAAAATAACAAACGAAATGGCTACAGTGTACTAAGATCAAAATAAATGTAATGTTAAACAATAGATTTTATTAAACAATTTTAATAAAACCTTAATTTAATATAACACAATAAGGACTTAAGAAGTCGTATTAAAATAGGTTTAAACTTATTTCTATTACGTTTATAAATAAATATATACCATTAAGTTTATAAATATTTAAGAAATAGATAAGTAAAATACTATTATAACTATAGTATTTATATATATCTAAATTTACAGCCACTTTTGAATGAATTGCGTTGGTCACAACACAAAATATAACCGCCGCCGCAACAGGTTGTGATTTTGTCAGAACTTGGTCCATTTAAGTGTCCACAAAAAATAAGGTGCCAATAAAAGGACGGAAACCCATTGTTTGGTGTCATTCCTGGTATCAAGAATTCCAGAAAAAAAACACAGGCACCCTTTAGAATAGACCGGCGACGGGCGAGGAGCACAATGAGCCCTTTGTGGACGCAGGCGCCGAACGGTCTGGCGGAGCACGAGGCCGCCGCCGCCGCGTCTGGCGCTCTCGCCGTCCATGCTCAGTGCTGCGCGCCCCTATCTCGTGAGTATTAGGTTCTATATTTGTTCAAAATATTTTTTTTAACAATGGGGCTAAATAAAATTACTTCCCGGATTATTATAGTGTGTGGCTAGTATATGGGTGTGTGTTATATGTAATGAATGTTCGCGTGCACGCCGTGTACGGTCGGGTAAGTATAGTCTGTTGCTAAATATGTTCATGACTATCGGTATAATATAAAATATACTACTTTTTATTCGTGCGTGGCAGTGTTATGGGATTAATTATTTTATGAATAGTAGACGAATAGAGCTATGTATTTACATTATATGTATGAAAATTTCTTTTTCCTTATGAGATTTGTAATAAGAATAACAATTGGCTAATATGTTCAATTAACTTAAATTTTTAGTTTTTTTTTATTCTATTCTAAGGAGTGAGACAAGGAGAGACTTACACTACTACAGCGATCGTCTACAATATTATTATTATATATATATATAGTATATGGATTACAAAGTGTATGACTTGCATGCATTCATGACAGAGTAAGAAACATTGAAAATGCACTACTAACCAAGTGTTAACTTGCCAGTCGTTCTAATATAAGTACTTATTAGAGTTATTAGTCATACATACATCACGCCACCTCACGTTCTTATATATATGTATAGTATAGTATAGTATAGGTGATATAGCTACCAACTCTAAAATATTTTTTTATATCATTTGCCTCAAAGTAAATATTCAGGTTGCTTATGTCATCAACTCATCAACATATTTAGTTTATATATTTATATTATAAACACTTCGTGTTAGTAGAATATTTAGTGTTACTTAAAAATCATACTAATTTTATCATTTATGAGGTACCAAAGTGAAATTAACTTCCCTATATTCTAATATTAATGTGGTATCTATTAAGCTATCGTAATTTTTATGAACATAAGAATTACTTAAAATATCATTTCGATAATTATTTACTTAAAAACTAAATACAATCAATGACGAAATAATGGAAAATAATCTACAATTATCATTTATATTTAGAATGATTCAATTATTTATGATGATTCCGATTCTCTGTTTCAAATTAACTCAGTACATTATGTACTTGCCTTATACTTGAAAAACGTATGTGACTAGGTCTCGAAAATATTCTTATAAAATTTGAACTAATATTACACTAATATCTTTTTGGTTTAGCGATTACAAATATTATAATATCTAACGAGAAGTTGGTTGGTTAGAAGAGAACTTGACACTTTCGCATTGAAGTTGTTCTGATTATAAGAAAAGCAACTTGCTGTATAAATTACAACAACTATAACTATAATTACACCACCTTATTTTATTGACCATATATAGAAAATATAACGTAGAACAATGATATCAGTACAAAAAATTCTATGAAATAAGTAGCGTGATTCGAAACAGTTTTTTTAATATACACATGTACAAATGTATATAACTGACATAATTGTAGAACAATTGCTCTAACTCGCATTAATATTAGCTATTCTTGTGTTTGAAAAAAATATATTTCACTTGTATCCCGCACTTTGTTAAGACACTCAGCTTCCGAATTTCCGCCGAATTCTGAAAGCATTGCTTGTTGACTGGCAGAACTCGAACCGAAGAAATAAAAATATTAAATATTCTATTTCCTCGTGTGGGAATCGAACCTACAACCTTTACACCCACACGCTTGTGCCCATCACGACTGGGCTCCAAGAGATATTTTATAAATATCTAAAATGGATGGCGGCATCCATAAAAGAGTCTTGTAACATATTTGTTAACAAAAAGCTGTTTTAAAATTGTCAGCTTCTGCTAATTGGATATTTGCAGCATGGTGAGACTCGGGAGTATCATTTAGAAGGCGGCTGTTACTAATTTGGCGGATGTCGCGACGTTTCCGCCACTGCGGAGGGGAGCGGGATTTTTTGCTTATGTTAAACGAACAGCAAAGGAATGGAAGGTATTTTATCTTAGCTTGGACTAACTTTACACTTTGGTCAGGCAAACTTTCTTCTTGAATTTAAAAAGATTTATACATAGATTGTTAATGCTATTTATGTACTTAAATGTGAGTCGTTAGTTCAAGCATTATAAATAAATTATTATTACTATAAATGTGAAATTTTGTGAAATTATAATAAGACATTATCTTATCATAATCTCATGACTGTCAAAATCTGAAAATTTGAAAAATATACATTTGTCTTTGTGGTTATATCTTAAAAAATAATAGTTTTAAATAGCAAAAAGGTGTATTTCGACACTAAAAAGGATAATCAAATTTATTAGATACTTATTAGATACCGAATACTCTAGAATCATGAAATTTGGCAGCTAGCGTCTATAGGTAGCACTAGTTCATGAAAAAATCTGAAAATTATACATTTGTGGTTAAATCCTTAAAAATAAAAGCCCTAAAGGAGTGCAAAATTTGGTATTAAAGCCGCTAGTTCAAGGGAGATATCAGATGAAATGGCTCTGGCTAAGTTGATCCTGAATTTCAGAATAAAGCACGAAAACTTTTGTAGGAACTCGCAAATTTGACCGGTTTTTTTTAAAAAAGAAGTCGGTTTTAAATTTGTAAATATGACAGAAAAGTTTGATTTTCGCTCGCGCTATAATAAAAAGAACAGAAGTTTGATTTCTCTAAAGTTAAAAGCAAAACACAACAAAATATTTAATGTCTCTGTTATTTACCGTTAGATGGCATTATCGTATGGACAGACATAAAATTGTGTAATTATAGCATGGTAAAAGAACTTGGAAATAAAAGCTTGGAAAAAAGAAGGCGCCGTTGCAAATAAGATACACATAAAAAAATATAGTTGTCGAATAAGGAACCTTCTCCACTTTAGAAAGAGATCGTTTAAAAACCTGTAACCATGTCAAAAAAGTTTAGGTTGTTTCAAATCAAAACATAAAATATTTAATGTTTTTGTCATGTCCCGCTAGATGGCGTTATCGTTATGGGCAGGCACATAGTTTGGCAGAGCTTGGAAACTATGAGGGCGCTGTTACAATTTCTCACATATACTTTAGAGTTAGTGACCGGGCTTGCGGGGTAAGCGTGCGGCGTGAGGGAAGGTGATAGTATCTAAAAGACGCCTTCTGCATAAGTGTCCACGCGTATCTTTGATAATTCATAAAGTTGTTTACTTACAATTTAATGAAATGATGAGATAATCAAGACATTCTATAAAATAAATATTATGTTCAGTTTTGTCAAAAATATTTACTTTCTCATCCAGTACCTCGTACAGCCCGCGAGGCCTAAGCTGAGCGTCGCATTTGTGTGAGTGTACACAGGCGGTGTAGGTGTGGCGACGGCTTAAACACGGCGTATTTCTTGCTTGGTCTACACCGGTTTATGCTACTCTTTAGCTACCGGTCTGAGATGCGGCGCATCCCTTATGTGACGTAACTACACCTCTTGTATTGGTACAATAATTTATTTTTGTGTGAAGTTTTTTAGTAAAATGGCTGCCAACACAAGTAAATTAAAAATACGTAAACCTATAGATAGCCAAGCAAAAGAAATTTTGTACAATTTAAGTAATTATTTTAAAGAGGTCAACGATAAAGACAAATCGAGTGTCACTACGTCAACCCAATTGGTATCGACATCCACAGGAATTCCGTTATCCACTGTAAAAAGAATTTTATTGGAAGGTAAACGTGCTTTGGAAGTCGGAGGTACATTTAAATCTCCAAAAAAGACTAGATGTAGAAAAAAAAATATTATTGTTGACGATTTTGATAAAGCGATAATCCGAAGAATTATTCATAACTATTATATTGCTGACAAAGAAGTACCAATTATGAAGGAAATTCATGAAAAGTTAAAGATTGAAATAAACTATCCAGGATCAATTTGGTCATTGCGTAAAGAAGTGTCTCTTTTAGGATTTAAATGGAAAAGGACAGAAGATAATAGACAAATTCTAATAGAGAAACATGAAATACGTTATATTCGTATAAATTTTTTAAATAAAATTTCCGAATATCGCGCTCAGGGCCGGCCAATTGTTTATACCGACGAGACATATTTAGATACAATTCCAACTTCTACGAAATCTAATTCAGATAATAGCACCTGTGATTTGAAGAAAAAAAATTCTAAAGGCAATCGTTTAGTAGTAGTCCACGCCGGCGGAGAGAGTGGCTTTATACCAAAGGCCCTGCTAATGTTCACAGTAAACAAAAAAAGTGGTGATTACCATAACAATATGACCGCTGAAAACTACACGAAATGGTTACAAATACAATTAATTCCAAATTTAAAACCTAATAGCGTTATAGTAATGGATAATGCACCTTATCACAATTCGTTAGAAAATCCCGCTCTCCATTCAAATAGTCGTAAACAAGATATGATAGACTGGCTAAGGTGTCACAATATCAATCACTCTACATCCATGCTTAAACCCCAACTCTATCAATTGATACTGCAAAACAAAAAAATGTTTTCTAAATATAAAATTGACACTTTATTTAGAGAACATGGTCACAGCGTCCTTCGTCTACCACCTTACCATCCGGATTTCAACGCAATTGAAAATATATGGGGCATGATAAAAGGATACGTAGCGAAAACTAATGTGTCAATGGACATGGATACAATAATGAAATTAGTGAAAGTAAAAATTGCCTCTATCACTGTACAAGAATGGAAAAATGTATGCGACCGCGCAGTAAAAGAAGAAGCTAAGTTTCGTGGTCATGACGCTTTTCTTGATAATATAACGGAACGATTCATCATCAACACAGACGACACATCAGACGAGAGTGAAAATGATGAAAATGCAACCACTAGTGACCAATCCAGTGAAGAAGAATAGACTATTTTTTTAATTGATTATTAATGTAATATTTTTTTATTACATTAGTATATCGCCAAAAAGACATGACCACGAAACTTTTTGTGCCCTTTTATGATGGCCCATATATTTTCAATTGCGTAGTTTTCTTCGTGCATTTGATTATCACGACTTCTTTGATTAGTTAATTCTTTTTATAATTTGCTAGAAGAAAATGTAATTAAAAATTTGATTTCCTAAATAAACATTAGTATTAAATAATTTTTATATTCATTTTTTTTCTGTTCCTAGTTTTGGTGGTCACTCACTCAAATGCTCAGCTCAGTTTAAGCCTCGCGGACTGAACAGCCCTTAACAGGTCTATTGGACTAATAGTTACGACTAACAAAAAATTGTAATTGCCTGAACATCAAAATTTCTTCAGATTGCAATTTTTAAATTGTAATTTTTGGATGGTACTTATCATGTTATAATTTTATGTGCCCACTTTCAAGAATTCCTTTAAAAAAAAACTCTTATCTTGACATTTAAAAATTAACTTTTTTATTTAATTTACAATTGTAAAGAAATACAGTGGGTAAAAAAAGTATTTGCACACCTAATTTTTTTGAAGTTACACCTAGAAAAACACAGAATGATTTCAGTTAATTATTGTATTTAATAGCTTAATCTATATATATTTAGAATTGGTTAATAAAATTTCTCAGAAAATAGAAATTAGAGAATGAGACGGTATAAACACATATTTTAAAGTCAAATAAGTATTTGCACACCAACCGGCTTGTACGTATTTTGTAAAAAAAATCAATAATAAATGAAAGAAAAGACACTTAATATTTTGTGTGCTACTGTATGTTACAAACAAAAATGTACATAATTATAAAGTATAGATGTTATTAATACTCAAATATAGTTAGATATAAATGCCTATAATTTTTGTTGTTACCACTTTGCATTAATTGTTAAAAAACCCGCGCAAGGGATTAGCCGAAAAAACATGAATATCTTTATTTTATTGCATTACGCTGTGCACAATATTATAATTTATAGACCTACTCAATAAAGCTAAAAAATCACAGCAATAAATTTCAATTATGTATACCTTATTTCTTAACATCACTGTCTTTGATACTACTGATATTGTTTGAATATAAAAAGTAAAATTATAAGAAAAGTGTACTACTATTTATAAGATTCAATAACACATTGTACGACATTAGTGAATGAGATGGTGACAATGGCTACACAACACAAATAATCTTTTCTTTTAGCTTTGTTTTATTCTGCATATTAAGGTAGGAAGGGCAGGGAACCTAGAGCTGACACTCATTTTTTCTCTTGACGCCCAATTATGAGATGTTGCAAGTTTAAAATCATGGATATCACCTATTATGTTGTTTTACTGGACATCAAAAGAACATTTTAGAAAATATGAAGCCATATGCAAAAATTATCACAATTGTACTCAGTTTAATCTATGTAATTGATGTGTTTATTTGTTAATGAAATTATGACGGCGGTACTAACTCGATACAATGCCCATAAAAATAATGCTTACACCTCTTTTCTGTCTATACTATAAAGACAAAATCTTAAAACTATAAATAAAATACAAAGATATATAATAACATACAATACTTTAATTTTATACATATATCAGCAGAATGGTTAGGAGACACCCCAAACTTCTTCAAATGCTGTACATAGTTTAGCACATGCTAGAGCACCTGAAAGAGGATAATTACTAATAGATAGGACATCTTCACTATAATCCACTTCCACCTTCCCATGAGCCATGGCTCCAATAATGAGCACTATAGGTTCATCACTTGGTACTAAATCCCTACAGTTCTTGACCACTTTTGAACTAAATGACATTGTTATCTTCTTAACACCAACAGGCAAATGTGATGTTATAGGATTCTTGATCACTTTTAATAACTTCATGGGTCCATCAGATGCTCTTATAGAAAATTTATGTAGAAGTTGTACTGAAACATCAAAACAATTTATTGTAAATAACTGACACTGACAGACTAAGATTTTTTTACCTATAATAACTATAACTCTGGTAGAGATAATACATAAGTACTCATTTTTTTGTCTTAAATATACACAATATATACCACTACATAATATTTTATTAATATTATTATGCTATATTATCATTATATTTCCATAAAGAAAGATTTTCCATACAGACCCATGAGCCCAGCAAATCTTTTAAAAGTTCTTGGTATTCTTGTCTGTGGATTAATTTCAATGAGAACATTTTTTTCTGTATGTATATACACTTGTAATAATCCAGCTCGGTTAAGTGGTGAATCCATTAACATAAGTAGTGACTGGTGAGTTATATCAGGCCGGCAAGATCCTGGATCTCTGTCATTTTTCCTCAAAATATGTGCATGATCATCACAATTTAAGAGTTCAAAACTATTCCCAGCCTGCAAATATGTATATAGTTTATTAAAGCTTGCATAAATTATTTGTAAATTCATGTAAATATATTTTGTTTTGTGCTGGTAATACATTTTATAGATTAACCACCATACCATTTAAACTTATAATAAATAGACATGTTGGTCTTCTTTCGATTAGAAAGAGATTAGACTTAAGATTTATTATAATAGAAAATAATACAACATGCATTAGTTATAAATTTATAATAAGTATACTAAAAATAACCTTACTTTTACAGTTTCTAGTTGCGCATTTTCCAAAATAATTATGAGACGTTTTTCTTGTTTCTTAATATGTGATGTTACCAAATGTCGAGGGATAGGATCAAATTCAAAATCGTCGCTATTTGCAGCAAGTTTTCTTTTTTTACCCATGTCAACAAAGATATATTAACTTATAAATGAAATGTGATTCAGAATGTAATAATCAATAATTGGCACTTATATAACTGTATATATATTCTTGTTTATAAAATTTAATCTGCTGAACCTTTCTTATTTAATTTAAATGGTTGTAATGTGCCTTGTCAATTTTATTCATTTAAAAACAAATCCACATGGCTTCTTTGGCTAATGAAATGACAGTTGACAATTTGTTACTGTCAAAAAAGTTTTTAACACAGACCGTAAAAAAAATACCTAAGGCATTGATCAGAATTATCATACATGAAGATTGTCATTATCATTTTTTTAAGCGTAGGACTTAAAAATTATAATTTAATTGCATGATCACGAAAAATTTTCACCTGTCAACTATTCCGAAGACAATTGTGATGCTTTTGCTTTCGTAGGGATTGAAATATGGATTGGGATAAAAAAATATATAATATTTTATGAAAATAAACACAAGTAAATTTGATATTATAAGACATACAATTATAATTATTATATACCAGCCATAATATGACACTGCGAATAATTGTACTTTTGTGTATAGTATTAACATATTTTCAATGAATTCCATTTTGTTCACAGATGCCACTTCAATAAACGTGCATAATGATGTCCAAGCTTATATCTCACAGCAAAATTTCAGCTTTACGCGCTAGTTTTAAAAAAGGACAGAAAAAGTCTTTTTGTTAAAAAAATACAATTTTAGGAGAAATGCAAGAGCCGAATGTATGTAGAAATATACATAAAATTATGACAGTGACAGATGACAGAACATCAGCTGTATTCATATAATAAATAGTGCATTTCTATTTTGTAGTAAATAAATAATCAAATTAAATCATTGTTATAGTAATTTAATCATTGCCGAAACTTAATAACTTAATAACAGATATATAAATTATTATATTATATAAATAAAAACTCTGTAACATGGCGAACGATCGCGAAGTGTTGCGTGAAATTTGGGATGGTAAATTACCTATTTGTTTTCAACTAGCTCAGGAAGAAATTATGGAAATACAGCAACCGGACCCTTTTTATGTAATGGTTCCTCGGTTAAGTTATTTTCCATTAGTTACCGATAAGGTATAACTGTGTTGTTGTAATATTCTTGTATTATATTCAATTTATAGTATTATTACCAAATATAGTAATTTATTATTTCAGATGAAAAGACATTTTTTACGATATATTTCTCAAGAAAATGCAGATAATGAGATGTGGCTTGATTATAATGGACAACCACTTAAATGGCATTACCCCATTGGCTTTTTATATGATTTATTATGTAGCAATGACCCACAGTTGCCATGGTCTTTGACAGTACACTTTACAAAATTTCCTGAAAATATATTACTGCACTGCCCAAATAAGTAGGAATATTTTATTACTTATTTATCATAAAGCATTAAATTAAATTGCTTATTGCAATAAATGAAAATAGTAACATAAATTTTGAAAATTAATCAATGATGAAACCTTACCGTGAAAAAGTGTCTGAAATATGACAATAAATTTAAAAAGTTATTAGACTTAAGCATACACAAAATTTAAAATTTCACATTATGTTAGTTCAGTTTAGTTTACAGTATTTTGTTTGTCACAATTTGGAGGAAAAACACTATGCAAAAAATATATACTATCTCTATGTATCAATGAATTAAGGCAGTATGACAACCCAGATGATAACACAGTATAGATATAAATAAGCTTATAATTCTGTTATTTAATTATTTTTTTTCTTTTATAATAAGTAGTTATATTACATTAAATATAAGCTCCATTTTACATTACTTCCTTAAAACTTAAAATTAATTAAGTAAGTTTCACATATAAAATATAGTATTAATAACAAGTATGATAGCTTAATTTGACTTACCTTTCTTTTATAAATAAGAGGATTTAATATGAAATAGAACAATAACTTTATATTACTAAACTTATGTAATATTTGCAGAGATGTGGTTGAAGCACATTATATGTCAACAGTCAAAGAAGCTGATGTACTAAAACATAGAGGTCAAGTCATGTCTACAATGCAGAAAAAAGATCACAATCAATTGTGGTTGGGATTACAAAATGGTGTGTATATTCTACTATTATTGGTTATAGCAAAAAAATTATGAAATGTTTATCTTATATCTTGTCTTCAGATAAATTTGATCAATTTTGGGCAATAAACAGAAGATTAATGGAGTCTCATGGAGACAATGAAGGTTTTAAACAGATTCCCATGAGAATATACTCTGAAGATGGTATTTGCTGCCAAAGGTTAATTAGCCCTAGAAATATTGATGGCAGTAGAAAAATTGTTCAGCAGTTGATGTCAGAATTATACCCTGAAAAACCTGATGGTATGAATATTCATTTCATTGTAACTTCTATTTAGTAAAGCTAATACATCTATTTAATTAGACAAAAAAACATTCTACTACTAAATATATACATTTTTTCAGTTAAATTGAGAACACATGGCATTGTGATTCCCATAGATACACCACTGCAATGGCTGTCAGAACATATGAGCTATCCTGATAATTTTTTACATGTTTGCTTGAGTTAAAAAGTTAAATTATCTTCAATAAAAGCTTCTATTATTTAAATATACTTAACTATTTATTATGCCTATTCTATGAAATGCACACAAAAAAAGACATTCCATTAGTGTATAAATATTTTATTTGATATCATATGTTAAAATTAAAATACATGAGATTGTTATCACAATTTATGGCAACTGCTTGGAGATATCTATTAAATGTGAACTTATAATAATAGAACTTAAATAAAAAACATGAAGACACTAGCAGTTTCCATACATTTAACAAATTCAGTACATAAAAAAACTATCAAAGACACCAGAGGTTGTAATAACAACATAAAAAACAACAATTTTGTCTAAAATTAATCATAATTCACTTTTAGCTCTGTGCTTTTGTATAACATATGGTACTTGTTTGGTAAATCGCTTACATCCATTATTAGCAAAAATTGGCTGATCCTCTGTTGGCCCATATGTAATAACTGATAATGCATCTCTGGAATAAGAGCAAAATTAAGAATATGTAATATTTTACTATATTGCTTGAGCACAAAAAAAATTAATAACTTACGCCATCATTTCTTCTGATGGATTGACACCACGGGCCCTGAACTCTGCAAGAGCACACATTTCAACATGGTGCTGTTCTAAAGGCAAGAATGGAATGTAGTGATCTATAAGATGTTGTGCTATAGTTGAAGATTTTTCAAATCCACCTAAAATTATTATACAATTTACAAAATATTATTAAATGATTTCTCAGTTATTATATTATAGCTTTAAGCAGTTTAGTTCAAAACAAAACATAAACATGGTAAAAGATATTAAAATAAAAATTCCAGGTCCAATTAAAAGAATAAAATATTATACCAGTACTGTAAGCTGATCTCCTAATAATTGGTTCAAAGTTGTGAAATTCTACTTCGTTTCTTTTAATACCCTGACTGTATAAGTCTAAGAGGTTTTCTGCAATCTCTTTTCCCCCAATATTTGATATAAATATAAAAATGCTGTTTCTGTAATTTTTTAAATATTTTTATTAAATTAAAATACCCAAATTAACAGTCCAGTCATGGCCCAGGAGCACAGTGTGTGTGTGCATGTAATGCAATCCGATCCCCACTTGTGCAAATTTAATATTTATTTACATTTATATTTTCATTTGTTCGCTGTGATGGGAGGTGGCGGAAAGTGGGGACAGAGTGAGTCTTAACACTAGGTTCCCTCTGCCTACCCTGCTGTACCCGGGATACAGTGTGCCACAAATGCCTTAAATCTATTTCCACACATAAAACTTCTGTAGTCAGAAATTTATTTCTTGGGTATGTAATAAATTTTCTTTAATATCTTAACATTATAATCTAACAAGCACATAAATCAATTATTCTTATAAGTACTCCCAATTTCAAAGATGATATAGTAATCCTACCTGTAATCAATTCCATCTACTGCATGATGATGGTCTAGCATTGGTTTTATGGCATCCAAAACAGATGGACACATATCATGAATTTCATCAAATATTATAAGTGATGTAGGACACTTTTGAACAATTTTATTAACACTATTAATCAAATCTGCCTGCAATAGACATTACATTACTAAATGCAATAACTCAAATAATATAAAATATGTTACATGACTACGTATTTTACCTGTGTTTTTTGAATATTTGAACAGTCAAAATCTTTTTTGCCCATAAACACTTTGACAAATTTACTTTGCATTCCATTTTTAAAGAGAGCATCAGCTATCATGGTAGCAGCAAAATTTTTACCAACTCCGGACCAGCCATGTAAACTTAGGACTAAAGCTTTCTTACTTCTATTACTATTATCATTTAAAGTGTTCTTGTGAGCACTAAGAATATTAACTACTTCGTTCACTAAAGGCTGTCCATACATTTTCTCAGAAAAAGAATAACGAAGTTCTGTAATCAAGAAATATACTCGTTTTATTATTTAGCACAGCGTTTTATAATAAATGTTTATAGTGTATAAAAATTTTCACATACTCTTCAAGTCAAAGGGCACATGTTGTTCTTCGCAACATTCCATATATCGACAAATTGTATTTGACTTGATTGTATCCCAAACAAAAAAGCCACTTCCAAGGAAGGCAGCTCCGAAAATTGTAAATGGTACTAACATCTTTCGGTAAAATATAAATTTTAATTAAATGTAGAGACACATCGATTCGTGGTCAGTCGACGACTACCTTATTTAAAATATATGCAAACACTAAATACAATTCTAATAAATGATCACTGGTGACTGTATTGATTAACCTACACAATACAAATATATTTTGAAAATATTTGCAGCTGTAGGTAAAAAGTAAATAACATCAAATCATTCAAATGTAAAATTATTTTAGACATTGACATATGTCACAGTACCACCACCGAAATATTGTTTTTTTTTTTCATATAAATTAGGCAAAGACTACTATACTTCAAAGACTTCTAACCTATATGAAGTGCACTGTCTTCTGTTTCTCTAGAACCACGTCCGCTCCACATTCACTCTAAATTCAATATAAATTTTAATATTTTAGATTCGGGGTCACTTCACACAAATTTAAATATATAATTCAAAATCGGGAACGGAGTTTCTTAACACTAAGTAGGAGGTTCCTTCTGTCTAGATATACTCTGTGCCTGCTACATGCGGAATTCAGCGTAAAGCTAATAAAAAATGTCCTAATTATGTACCATAAAAATGTTATCTGTATTTTAATTAATGTTTGTCTTTATATCATGAATATATTAAGATTTAAATTGTATTCTTCTTTTATAATATACTAGCGGCCCGCTCGCGGTTTCACCAGCGTGAACTATGTTATTATTAATTTCTGTCTCCATGACTACGTCCTAGTCCTAGTCTATGCATAATTTGAGACTCCTAGCATTTGTAGTAACGAAGTTTCATACAAACTTTCGACCCCAAAAACAACTCCTATGCAAAATTTGAGGTTCCTAGCACCTTTAGTTTCTGAGATTTCGTGATGAGTGACCTTTCGATTTTATATATATAGATAAGGTTATTTTCGAATTAAATGAATGTCATTTGTTGCTTGTACTAATAACGATGTTCAACGCAGAAAAACATCGATGTAGGTATCAATTCAACAGTATCAATATATCAGTAACAATAGAAAGGAGAATATTTATATTTACAAATATTGTTATTTTTGAAATATCTATTATGAATAGTGTATTATTTTAGTTTTTTAAAATTAATTTAATTTGTATTTGCCAAATTAATCTATTGTAATTGGCAATACTAAAGGAGAGCAGGAAGCCTCTACTCGATTTCTAAAGTTGTCTATGGAGCTGCGCCCTTTGGGTATATTTATTCTGTGGAGTTGTGCTATAGAGTTTAGAACACGTATAGATAATAGAAATAGACCATAGTCTGTGGACTATAGAGTATAATTGTATATGTTCCTTCATGATATAACATATAAACGGTGAACGTTTATTAAAAAAATATATAGAAATACCTGTAAAAATATTAAATAAAAAGAATCTAATCTAAAAAACTGCAATGTCGGCAAAGTTTCGCATCGAATCGGGAGTACAACTGTTAACTCGTCTGACAAAAAAATCTAGTTTAGAACACTTTTATCCACAACTATTTGGAAATGGTCCTGAATTTGGAGATTTTATTGAATTATATAGTGAATATAGCACGACATGTATTCTTGTTGATTTAATATGTCAGGTTTTAATTCACTCTGAATTAAATGAAACCGATGGTAGTGTTATTATTTTTGATACAGATGGAAATTTAGATTTGGATTATGTTTCGAAAATATTAAGAAGTAAACTTGAAAACCAAATGCTAAATAGTACTAATAACTCTTTTACTAATATCGACTCATTAATAGATTCTATTGCCAAAAAAATCTACATACATAACATCTATGATCCAACCCAATATTATATCACCATCCAAAATATAGAAAATGTGTTAATGAAATATCCTAATGTTGCGCTTCTTGTTTTTGACACCATTACTGCATTTTATTGGTGTGAACAACATTTTAAAATTGCTAAAATGGATACATATTTAAAAAACATCTTAGATCTTATAAAAAAAACCATAAAAGATTTTAAAGTCACTATTTTGTACACCAGACCAAAATATTTTAGTAGTAATAAAGACACAATAGAAAACTTAGGACTTTCTTTAAAAGATACAAGTGATGTACAAAGTCAGTACAAAATAGAGATTGTATATAATGATAATGAACCACATTGTGTTATTGTTAAAACACTTAAAAAAAGATTTGAACTTAAATTTACTGTAGCAAATGATGGAATTATTTGGCTTTGAAATAAAATACATAAATAAATATTTATTCTTTAAATTTCATCAATTTGGCAGTTAAATTATGTTACAGTTGTAGTAAAAGAGGTTTTTTTAAAAAGAAATATTTTTTTCATAATTTAGAATTGGAAGTACATAAAACTTATACAATTTTATACTTAAAGTAATTCTATTAACTCTATTACCAGAGTTATATTTTGATAATACATAAGTCACTTCTGATTACAATATAATAAAATTAAAATAAGTGATTTTATTTTAAATGTATTATTTCCATTTTTTTTCATATTTATATAGAATGTTATTGTGTTAAACAAAAATATGACATGATTGAGCTCTTGATAAGTTATATTGTGCATGGATTTATTAAATATTCTATTCTTAAGGCTATATGCTCAGAACCATAAAAAATATGATTACAGATTTTTATGATATTCAAATACTCTAATATTTCATAGAAATAATAATTCTATAACAACATATGGGGAAGTCTATGCCTTAACCCTTAAAGAAACATAATTAAATATAAAATTCAGTTATCACATGATGACATTTCTTACAAACTATAGTTATAAATATTGTTGCCTTGGTAGTAAAGAGAGTCAAGGGACAATGTAAACATATATAACTCAATCAATTAAATGTAGTGGCTTCTTTTTATATTAATGACAATTTAAACATATATAACTCAATCAATTAAATGTAGTGGCTTCTTTTTATATTAACAACATTAATATAAAAACTTATACATTATACTATAAGGTGCTGGAATTTCATAATTTGAACAAATTTACTGCTTAAAATTATTAAGTGACATTCCTATTGAAAATATAATTTTAAATTTAAAAAAGCTATTATTATTAACTGGCTTAATTGATAATTAGATGGATTTCATTAACAAACATGTTTATTACATTTATTGAGATCAAATTAATGTCACCAAATCCACCTTATTAAAATACTCTTTTATAAACTTAAAGCTATGTAATCACATCATTATATAAATAACATACATAAAAGCAGCTAAGCCATGACTAAAGTAATTGAGATTTTCCCATTTGTTAATAGTGTGATAGAATGAATAACCTGATTCCTGAACAGAAAAAGATGCTTCAAACATAACTCCAAGATAAGCTAAATGTATGATAGTTAAAAATGAAAATAGTATATTTAGAAAAATGGCAAGAATACTATTCTTTTTATATCTATGGTCACATTGCTTCGCACATGGATTAGCTAAACAACAAACTTCTAATGCTGATGCTACTTTATAACGAAAGTTGTATTCCACATATGAAAATGTTCCAATGCTGAGCAGTACAGCAGAAAATTGGAAGTTAAAACCATGAAGTAAGGATGATACTGCATAAGTTGTAAGTATTGAAAGAAATTGCCCATATGGCTGACATGTCTTAAATACATAATTTTTTAACCATTGGTGCATTGGTATGTTCCAAAATATAACTACTTGTACAAGGGATCGTGGGAGTTCTATATAAAAAGGTTTTGTTATCTGGATTTCAGAGTGGCAATCATTTGTTAATCCAAAACCAGCACTTGTCATTGACACAATTGACATACTTGATACAAAATAATGAGACATTCTGAAAGCTTGGGCATCCCGGTAGGCAACTAGCCACTTTGTGACATCATCATCAATATACCAAGGCACTATACAATTTGATAACACTAAATAAACCATTGAAATTATAAGATTATATAAAATTATTTTGATCCATCTTCTTGACAAAAATTTTATATGCAGATATTGATTATAAGTATGAAAAGATATCCATGGGCCTAGAATACAATTAGCAGGGCAAAGTATGTATCCACCGAATTCAACAGGATTTAAAATTCCTTTAAATAAGTCTCTGTCCAATTCAATTGCTAAAGAAATTATTTTCATTGCTGCTATCATTTGTATACCTCTTATTTGCTGCCACATTTTTGGGTTGACAATATATATCTCACATAGTAGCAAAAAAGAAATGACACAAAAAGAAATAAAAAACCCTCTTAATTTTTTTGTGAATAAAGATATAGATATGATAAAGATATAGGCACCAATGGTAAGTCCCAGTATCCAAATAAACGCCCAGCCAATATTGTAGTAAAGAAGAAAACTTCCTAATACAAGAGATAGACTGTGTCGTACATTATGAGGCATAGGCACATATTGTATAATGATGCGTAGGCACAAATTTGCTAAAATTAAGTCTTTTGCAAATCGAAGCCCTTCATATAAAGTAGGTTCGCCGCATAAAGTAATATACGTCCAATGATTTTCAACGTATTCTTCATCCTCGTCCATCTTAATTGCCGCACCGGCAACAGTATAGCGTCTACTTAAGTTTATTGCAAAATATTTCACATGTTCTTAAACAAAAATCAAATTTTAATATGTGGCTTATTAGGCATTTCTAAGATGAAAGTAGTTAATTCTTCATTTATATATTGTAATTTTTATAAATGTTTAAATTAAAAATCGTTTGCGGTTTGAGTGCCTAAGTCACTTGAAGTTGACAGAACGAGTGTAAGCTTTTACGCTACCTTTACACGCTTGCCGATTTTTAGCAATCTCCAATCCTTCACAAACGCCTGAAAAGAAATATTTACATTGCAAATTTTGCAGGCGTAACTAATTTGTAGACCTTATATTATGACATTACGCAATTTTTTTATACTATAAAATATAAATTTAGCGAATATTTTTTGTTTCATTATAAACAATTTGGCCGGCAGAGTGGAGCGCCAGCTATATGTTCGAAAGGGTGGACGTGCTCAATCTGTATAATGGGGAAATCTGGGGAACCCCGTTCATGAGCTTCTCGTGATGGTGAAACCGGTGGACACCTCTCCATACTCTTAGCCGACCATGCCGATGTTGCACCAAAAGCACTACGCCGCTTTGTGGGGGCCCATCTAGTGGGAGGCGAGTCACCGTCCGCAAACCATTCAATCTATTGTAAAGGCTGACGTCCGTTAGTCTCATTCAATAGCTCAGTAACCAATCCATCCAAATTCCATTCCATAATCCCAGTTTACATTTCCACATTTTCCATAGTTCCTACGCATTAACCGGCGGCCATCTCTGCAACCAAGCAAATCTGTGGTTACGCAGACATGGATCCCGGCTGATGCGTCGCAGTAAAATATTTGTATATTCTCTAAGAGGCCTTTACGTGTTGGACCTGTGTACCCACGCAAGCCTTCCAAAGGACCGGGTTCTTTTGAATACGTGAATTACGAAAGAGAAACATAATAATGCTGCTTCATTCAGTAATTAAATGTTACATAATTATACATTCTAATTTAGTAGAGGTGTCACAGCTGAGAGTAATTTTTTGCATATTTATTAGTTATTTCAGCGTGCAATAAAAAGTATATAAATTCTATACCTATTGTACAATTAAAACAAGTTAATATATTTTTTTCTATATATTTTCAATTATATTTATTGCCATGTAAAGCCTAACAATAACTTCACGGTACATACATGTTATATAACTTATTATATTATCAATTCAATCATCTAGATTCGAAAATATCGGCTCCCGGTCCCGGTACACGTTTATGCTATACAACAATATCTTTTGTAATCTGTAACTTGTGACATATTCAACAGATAAAAAATAATAATTTGTTATTCGACCTCAACAATTCGTTTTGTGACTTTTCTACTACTTCGTTCCAAAGCGTTTTTAGTCTTTGGATTAAATCGTATATTAATCTGCTTGTATTTGTGGTGCATTTGCTTTTCTATTTATATTTTTAATAATGATATGTGCTATTAAATATTAAACACTAATTATGAAATTTTATGTGATTGTTTCTCTGTTTAATGGATTCCGTGAATGAATTCCGCCATAAGTGAATTGAAAGTTTGTGCACAGTGATTACTCTTTACACAGGAATATCAAGATATGATTTAATAAAAAATATATAAAGAATAGAAAATGGCTAGTCCATCCCCTCAAAGTAGCCCTATGCCTCCACCGCAGGCGCCCAGCCCTATGGGTCCTCCAACGCAGAGTCCGGCTCCGCCACAGTCGCCTCATAGCCCTTATAATCAGCAACATGTGAATGGCCCCCCTCCATCACACCCGCCTGGTTCTGTTCAGCCACCAATGCAAAACCATATGCCGTCAACGGGTCCACCACATACTATTGCGTCAAACACTAATGGTCCACCTGGAGTCCCACAGCAACATCCAGGAATGCCGCCAAGTGGTCATCAAATGCCTCCTCATATGGTTGGACCGCATATGCCAGGGCCACCAGGCCATTCATTAGGTGCCACTGGTTCCCATCCATCTGGACCTAATGGTCACTCCAGCATTCCTAATAATCCTCAGCATCCAAATATTCCTGGACAAGGTCCTCATGGATATATGCAACATCAAATTGGACATATGCCTCAAAACCAGGTAAGTAAAATATTAAATTTACTTCAACTTTTATTTCACACTATTGTTAAATATAAATGTAGAATTATAAAACAATTACTATTTGTTTCTATATACAGAGATACAGACCATTTCTAGGAAGCTAGTTATTTTAGTACATTTGTTGCTAAAAATATTAATATTAATAGGGATTAAGATTAGTTTACTAAAGTGATATTAGTAAACCAGTCCTAAATAAATCAAAACCAATCTTTGTATAAAAACAATAGCAATTGGAAATGTTATCTTCAATTTGAGAACATTTTTACTATTAAATAATGGATGATAGATATCATAGGACATAAGCAGTGACTCATTTAAAATTGTAAAAAAATGTTTTCTAAGATACTCTATTTGTTGAGGTAGAGGTAACAAGGTGCTAGTATTTTCTAAATATAAAGTATACACAATTGGTGTATTTAATTTGAACTTAACCCAATCTGCAATATTTCCAGAAAAATTGTCTGAAACAATAACCATAAATATTATGTTGGCATGGGCCAAAAAATTTTTAGCTACAAACTAAAATAAATATAAAATGATACTCTTAACAGCATCAATTAGCTGATGATTACAAAATTAAAATATATACTATTAATATGATAAATATGTTTCATTTATAATGTGTAAACCTGCAAAAATATAAGGTTTTAATTGAAAAATTAAACTTAGTAGTTAAGACTTACAAAAAATTGAAGATGTTCCTGCTATGTAATAAGTTACATTGTACTTTTTATAGACTTTGTACGCCGTGAACTTCAGCATTTCTCTCTGTGCAAAAATCATGAATTATGATTAATATTTTTTGGCAAGAAAATCATGATTACTTAAGGTAAAAAATTGTAGACAATCAATTTCATATAAACTTTAAACTTACTACAATATCACGGTTATTTGATTGGATATTGACATTTCCATAGGGGACTGTCATATATCGTCCAAACCCTCTTATGTTAATAAATGCCATCATATCTTGAGCAAGACTATTTAATACATATGATAGTGACAGTGTCTCCTCTTCTGATAATGGCTTATGACCCATATAAATAGAATTACATTCTTCACCTATAGCTAGAGTATATATATTTTTCCCATTATAATAAGGCTTATTGTCTTCTCTTTCACAAAATCTTATTTAAAAAAATTAAGTTTTCCATTATTGGATCAAGTACCATAGTTTTAAAAATCTTATTAACAATGTTTATACATGAGGCTGCCATGATGCAGAGACAAAGCATGTGATTGTTAAAGTTGGCTTGGTTCACACATGGGGTTAATTATTATCATTTTTGCATTGCTCTGGTAATAGGACAAAGTCAGATGTTAAATTGAGTGGTGCATTGGGGATGGAGTGTCTTAACGCTAGGTTTCCTCTGCCTCACATGTGGAATACAGCATGAATGATATAATGTTCATACATAAAATTTCTTACTTTTTGATGGTTTCTCCCAAAACCAGTTCCTTGAAATAGTCACACCTACTGCAATATTGTGGTTTGCACATATTATTTTAGGATAAATCTCTCTTCGATTCTTGGACCATAGTCTATGCTAAAAGTAAATTCATTTACATGTTAAATTGTTGTTTTTTTAACCAAACTATCAGTTGTAGCTCGTAACTTTATTTGTAAAAACCAGTATATCAAAATATATTACAACTTTTTAAAAATTTCTACATCCAGTAGTTTTAACTGGAAGTTGACCCAGCTTGTAACAAAAAGTAATATATATTTATGATTATAAAAAGAATATTACTTATAATATATTATTAATCTTTATTGTTTTATGTTATTTAATAATAACCTTATCCTTGGTGTAGACAAATCCATCAGGATTCAGAATAGGCAGGAGGTAAAAGTCAAACATATTTAAAAGATTTTTAAAGTTTGAATTATCAATAAATTCTGAGAGCAAATTTAAAATTAGTGATGATGATGTCCAATCTAATCCATCTTCTCCTCCAACTATAAATACAACTGGTTTCCTTCCACCTTGAGATATCTTCAAAAAAAATATATCTCTGCCTTCATATGTTTTGGCGATAACAATTTTTTGGAACATTCCACTTTTTTTTTCTTTAGTCTCGAGCCATTTAAGAATAATTTGCCAGTTGTAAAAATGTTTTGATATGTTAACACTTTCAGAGAACATTTTTTTAACCATCAACTGCTTCCTAAAAATATAATCAGATTATCTTAAAAAAATGTATTTAAGTTGTGGTGCAGGGGCACAAGTGTGTGACAGTAAACACAACTGGTTGTGGGTTCGAGCTCTCTCAAGGCGAAGCGCGGCGGTGAGTTCCGCCACTCATTATGCAAATCCTCCAGAATTCGGCGGAAAGAGGGGAATGCAATGTCTTAGCAATAGGTTTCCTCTGCCTACCTTGTTGTGTGCGGGATACAGCATGAAGATGAAAAAAAAATTGTTTTATTAAATGCTAATAACTGCTGTGTTTTATAACATGAAAATGTAATAATATTTTGAATCTTACTCAGAAATTATGGAAATTAAACTATATTGTATGCCATCAGACTGAAGTTTTGCTTCAAACTTTCGAGTTGCACTATTGTGTACAATAATGTCTATAGGTATGGCTGCTTCATTTGATACACCATTAATGTAAATAGTTGATGGTCTTTTAATATGCATAAAATATAATATTTGTCTTTCGTGTGGATTAAACGCCATCACTTCATAGAATGTATAATTTTCCATACTATTTGCAAAAAGAAAATGATTTAAAAATTTAACAATAAGTAAACTGAAAAGTATCATTTTCAATGTGGCCATGCTGTAAAATTGTTGTCTTATTTATTTTGCAAATTGCATGATATATTTTTGATAAGATTTTTTTTTAAATAACAACAATGGATAAACATATTTATAAAAATGATTATATTGAAAAATAAACACCTGTAAATGAAAATTGAGTCACTTAACATGCAATGCCTCCACAATTCCGCGGATATTGGCTTAACACTAGGCTCCCTCTGCCTACCCTTCTGTGTACCGGTTACAGTGTGCAGCTAATATATTTATTTTATTCAAAGACCTATTTTAAACTTTAATTTTATTTTTAATTGACCTATTTAATTTAATTTCACAGGGACCTATGGCAATGACTGGCGGTCCCGCACCTGGAAACGGCCCACAGGGCCCACCTGGGTCCTCGGGGGTGCCTTTGCCTATATCAGGTCCGCCACCGCACGGGGGGCACCCTCAGGGTATGCCGCCGATGCCGCCACATCATGGTATGATTCCATCGCAGAGTGGTTACTCCCATGCGGCGCCGTCGCCCGGCGGGGCGTCGACTCCACCTGCAGGTCAAGCACCTGGAGCTGGTCCAGCGCAACCTCCTGCTGCTCAAACACCCCCCCACGGTTCGGCACCGCCGCCCTCGACGTCCGCTAATGGGGCGCCATCATCTTCGCCCATGCAGGGCTCTTTATCCGCTACGGGCCCTGATAACCTCAACGCCTTACAGAGAGCTATAGATTCTATGGAGGAGAAAGGATTACAAGATGATCCACGATACTCTCAGCTGGTAGCTATTCGCGCTCGCAGTAACCCTCAAGATCCTAATAAGGGGCTATTTTCAAACACTCAGCTTAGTCAGCTAAAGTAAGTAAGCTTGTTTTCAAGAAAATAATATGCATTTTTAGCTCTATTTTAATAATCGATGCCGGAAAGCGCTTTCCGGTGGCGAATTATAGATATTGAAATATTTATTTATTTTAATTTAGAGCGCAAATAGCAGCATATCGAAATTTGGCACGTAACCAGCCTATTACACAGCAAGTGGCTTTGATGGCGGCCGGAAAGCGTACTGGCGATACCCCACCTGAGTGTCCTACACCACCAGCTCAACCACCTTCACCTTACAGTCAAGGGTATGTATAATGCATAGCTTAAGTTTTACAGGATTATTAAATTGTAACTAATTATTGTGCTGAGGCCAGTCGTGGCGCAGGGGCACAATGTGTGACTATAAACGCAACTGGTTATGCCCACTTGAGGAAATGAAATATTTATTTAAATTTATATTTTCATTTCTCCGTTCTAGTGTCAAGACAAAGCGCGGCGTTGAGCTCCACTACTCAAAACGCCTGCAGAATTCAGGAGAAAATGGGAAACGGAGTGTCTTAACACTAAGTTTCGTCTGTCTCTGCTGTGCGTGCACGGGATACAGATGCTTTGTTTTATTTTTTTTTAGACTAATTATTATGGGTCCATATACTGCTCGGCTAAATATTTATACTGTGGGACGTTCCATTTTACAACCATTCTAGATTGAATGGATGGCGGCCAGTGATTTGCCTGGTGGTAGTTAAATCGATATAGTTGCTTAGGCTCACAAGTTTTACTTCCAGTTTTTCAGTCATGCCCTCCAACATGGACATTGGCCACATTGTTAAATTTTAATGTCTTTTTTGTGGTTTACCATAAAGTATATTATTATGATAATTTCAGGCAACCACAAGCTGGCGGGCAGGGCGCCGCGTCCGGGGGCAAGGCGGGCGCGAGCGGGGACGCGGCGCGTGGTGGCGGAGGGGCGCCACCCACGCCGCTGCCCATGACGGGCCAGATGGCGCCGCCCACGCTGCCCACGCCGCCACTTGTTAATCCGGTAACTTGTCTATACATATAACAAAACATTAGTTTTGGAAGACTGGTGACTAGGGTAGTCCCTTATAGCCGCTTTTTGTTACAGCCAATGCTAGGAGGGGGCCCGCCCATGCGCGGCCCGGCGCCGCGCGGCCCCATGCCCGGTGCTCCGGTCGGTGCGCCGCCGCAACAGGTACCACCTATTATATTGTTGTGGTTTCTATTAATTATTTATTGTATGTCGAGTGCCGAGCGCTGAGTGGTCTCAATTATTTAAATATTTTTTAAAAAACACAACCTTTTTTAATAATCACGCTCTTCATGAATTTTAAAATGTTTTTATTTTTAAAAAAACTACATGGTATGGTTTTTATACTTACGCTTTATTTTTTTTTATTACATGGA
Organism: Heliconius melpomene rosina; assembly: GCF_056956725.1. Lineage (NCBI taxonomy): Eukaryota > Metazoa > Arthropoda > Insecta > Lepidoptera > Nymphalidae > Heliconius > Heliconius melpomene. Next base: position 8,279,660 of record NC_140399.1, read on the forward strand.
CGCAAGAGGTGTTTATCAGATTTTTTTTTTAATTAAATTGTTATCTAACAACGTCAAATAATAAAGAAGCCGTCGTGGCGGAGGGCCATCGCTCGCACGTTAAGTTCCGGAACTCAACACGCAGTGCGTGAAGAATTTGAGGAAAAGTATGAAGCGGAAGTGTCTTAATGGGAACAAAGTGTCTCAACACTAGATTCCCATGTTCCGTCTGCCTGCCTTGCTATGTGCGAAATGCACTGTGAAGACAATAATGAAACTAATTTAATTCCAGCAGCAGCAAGGAGTTCCCACACCAGGTGCGAAACAGAATCGCATCACGTCCATACCCAAGCCCGCGGGAATTGATCCACTGCAAATTCTCAATGAAAGAGAAAACAGGTAATGCTATATTTTAGATTTGCTTCTTTATTTAATTTTTATTACTAGCAACCCACCGGCGGCTTCGGCCACTTGAATTTATTATTATTTATTATAACCAAATTATACAAAATCTTTACATGGTTTTTTAAAGTATAATTTAAATGACTGTAAAGCTTCAATGCGGTAGGTTGCGAACATCACTCGAAGATATTAATTATTTCCATTTCCCCTGCTCTGCTAGACAAAGCCTGATAACGACTTATCCATTGCTCACGAAGTATCTCGAATATTAGAAAGAAAGAAGGTAACGAAGTGTCTTAACACTTGGTTACCTCTGTATACCCTGCTATATTTGAGAAGGTGGTAGGGGTAAGTAAGAATAAAAACTTTCTTGTTCACATATTTATTCAAGAGGCCTATCGTGGCGCATGGGCACAAGCGAGTGAATGTAAACGCAACAGATTGTGGATTCGATTCCCACTTGAGGAAATCAAATATTATATATTTTCATTTCTTTGATCTGGTAACGAGGCAAAGCGTGGTGTTGAGTTCCGCTACTTAACACGCAATGCACGCAAATTCGCGGAAAATGGGGAACGGAAGTATCTTGATGTGAACGGAGTGTCTTAAGACAAGGTTTTTGGGTTTCTCTGTGGCTACCCTGCTACGTGCAGGATACAGCGAGAAACTACTATATTTTTTTAAAGTTTATTTCATAGACGATTTGTACACAGGATTGCGGCACGTATAGCTCATCGTATGGAAGTTCTGTCAAATTTGCCAGCCAACATATCAGATGATCTCCGTCTTCAAGCGCAGATTGAATTGAGGGCCCTTCGTGTGCTAAATTTCCAGAAGCAGCTTCGTTCTGAGGTATGTTAAATATTAAAATTAATGTAAGAAAATATTTATTAATAACTAAAACAGAAATTGTTAATCATAGAATGGATAAATTTAACAGACAATACTTCAACCAATTACTGTTTACTTAAGTTGGTTGTTTGTCTTATGTTTCGTAATTTATTTATTATTTCTGTAATTTTTATTTATTTATTACATTGTAAATAATGTCTCTTTTGTGTTATATTAAATAATATAATATTATGGTTTTATATATCGACGATAATGCGATTATATTATTATATTTTATATATCGCCTTCTTTTGAGATATGACAAAAACCCTTTCCGTTTCCATCAAATTATGTTATGTTTTTTTAACAGATACTCGGTCAAGTACGTCGAGACACCACCCTCGAGACCGCCGTCAATATAAAAGCTTACAAAAGAACGAAAAGACAAGGTCTCCGCGAAGCACGCGCCACTGAAAAATTGGAGAAACAGCAGAAACTTGAAGCTGAGAGAAAACGCAGGCAGAAACACCAGGAATTCCTTCAAACGGTCTTGCAACATGGTAAGTTGTTGAAAATTGTATTAAATCATATATTTACAGTTTATTTAATATATAATTTTTTAGACATTGTTTTCTTATACTTTAACAGAGAATAACCATTGATCTTCACCTTTTTCTAACTATTTAAATATTGAAATCTTAATATTTTCACAGCCAAGGACTTCAAAGAGTATCACCGCAACAATGTTGCGAAGTTGTCTCGCATGAACAAAGCCATCATGAACTACCACGCCAACGCTGAGCGCGAACAGAAGAAAGAGCAAGAACGGATTGAAAAGGAACGTATGCGACGGTGTGTTATTTTCTATATTTTTTTTAGTTTCACAATGTATACTCGTACTTCATATAGCAGGGTCATAGGTCTTTATGCCTAATTATCGAGACATTGCGAATGTGTGTGGCGAACCTCAACGCCGCTCTTTGTTCTCTTACCAAAGCAAGGAATTCTCTCAAACGGAGATTGAACCCAAAACTATCTGTCAGACTGTGTATTGTGGCATCACAATGGTTAATTTACATAAAAAATTATAAGTCATATATAGTTCAATATGTTCTCAATTTTTTGTTGTAATATCTATCTATGTTCTGCTTCTTTGCCTTGTAAACCAAGAATAAAAAAAAGTTTCTTACTTTTATGACTACAGAGACAGTGGGATCCAACGCTTAATACATCAGATCTCAAATATTAATATAAATAATTTTAGCAGTAATTTTCGAATGGTGAATCTTTTTATAGTATAGTGAATCATTTTATATCTTAAGCAAAATTGGTCTTCAAAATGTATACTTAAATCTTTGAAACTACGCAATTGACTTTAATGCAATTTTCAATAATAGTTAATAGTTTTCCAACATGCTGTATGTTACGCATGCATACATTTGATATATAATGCTTAATGTAATTTTTTTTTATATGTACATAGCCTTATGGCGGAAGACGAAGAGGGCTACAGGAAGTTGATTGATCAGAAGAAAGACAAGCGTCTAGCTTTCTTGCTCTCACAGACAGACGAGTATATTGCGAGTCTCACGGAGATGGTCAAACAGCATAAACAGGAGCAACGCAAAAAACAACAGGAGGAGGAGCGTAGGAAGAGGGTTGGTTTTTTTATTTTATTTCCGGCTGAATTTTCGACATTCATGTCAGCGACAACATTGCGCTTTGTCTTACCAGAAGAAAATAATTGCTTTGAAGGTGGAAAATGAAACCACAAACATCGTGTTTACAGTTAGATCCTGTTTTTCTAAGCCATGACATAGTTAAAAAGTGTTAGAGTCTTTTTTGCTGTTTTTTATGGTACAGTAAAATAATTTAATGCCATATTTTTTTATTTACACATTTAATTGAGTTATAATAAATGAAAAATAACTTTTTTTGTTACCAGAAATCTCGTAAGAAGAAGGTATTGGAAGGTGGGGAAATTGATGCATTGGATGACAGCTCACAGACATCAGACTCCAGAGTTAGTGTTATGGATCCGAAGACTGGCGAGGTATTTTAAAAATTTAAAATGGTATCTATCTTGTAAACATAGCCGAAACTATCGAATATAAAACAATACGTAATCGTAACTTTTTTCTATTAACTATAGAAAGATTTCTCTAGCGATATAGTAGTATAGAAATCTATTTTTTTATAATTTGATTTAGATTTTGAAAGGAGAAGAAGCTCCACTGCTATCTCAACTTAAAGATTGGATGGACACCCATCCTGGTTGGGAGGTTCTCTCGGACTCTGAAGATTCAGGCGATGACAGTCAAGATGACGATGGCGAAACAAGGAGTTAGTAATATGCTATTATTATTATTAAATTTTAGATGCGAATTAGCTAACATAATATTTTATTATTTTTTATATAAACAATTTATATATTTTTTTAAATACTTCGATAATTCTTCATTTGTAGAAAAGAAAGACAGAAGTCACAAACACAGGGATGAAAAGAGTGACAAGGAGAAGACGGATGAAGAGAAGGCACGCGATATGATCAAGAAAGCAAAAGTCGAGGATGATGAATACAAGACTGAAGAACAAACTTATTACAGGTGATAAAATATGCTTCTGGATTTTTGTATTTAAATAAAGTAAATTTTGAAGTATGGATTATATTTATGTCAATTGTTTTCATTTTAGCATTGCTCACACTGTGCACGAGTCTGTCACAGAACAAGCAAGTATTCTCGTTAATGGAAATCTTAAAGAATATCAGATTAAGGTTTGTCATATTTTTATGTATATTAAATGTACACACAATTTCACGCCTTTTCCCCCTCATAACACAGTTTGGCAGTCTCACCTTAGTTTTATACTATATTTCTCAATTTTAGAGACGTGACACGTTGAGTGACAGAACTCAACCCTGCGCTTAGTCTACCAGAGCGGGGAAATAAAAATAAATTCTAACTAGCACAACACAAATTAAGGTTGAACTAACGACCAAGGCTGCTTCAGGCGTATTTGCTGTTTGCGCCACCACGGCCTCGATAAAAATATAGTTTATATTACATTAATTTACTTTCTTCTAGGGCTTGGAGTGGTTGGTATCCCTTTTCAACAACAATCTCAATGGTATCCTAGCTGACGAGATGGGTCTCGGTAAGACCATTCAAACAATTGCATTAGTTACTTACCTGATGGAGAAGAAGAAAGTGAATGGACCTTTTCTTATTATTGTACCACTCAGGTATGTAAACAGTTGTTTTTGTGTGATAAAAATCATTGATCTGATTTCAGTGATATAAAGAAGAAGCTGTATCTCGCATGTAGCAGGAACGACAAACCTAATGTTAAGATACCCCGCACACACATACATAAATTTTCGAGACACATATAGATGTGTTAGTGCTGGAAATGAAAATAATTCAATACTCGAGTAGAAATCTATCCCACAACCGTCACGTTTACAGTCCGGCAGTGCCCACAGCGATCTGTACATCTCTACCCACATATATAATTACTAAAATCTATATTCTAAGTATTGCATGATAATGATGAAAAGTGTATAATGACTAGCAAAAATAGCAAAACTGAAATGTAACAAAAATTATGTTACAGTCATTTTTCAAAGACAAAAATGTATGAAAATATTCTAATATCAACAGTACACTATCCAATTGGGTGCTTGAATTCGAGAAGTGGGCACCAACAGTGCAGGTGGTGTCGTACAAGGGGTCGCCGCAATCACGACGCCTCGTCCAGACCCAGATGAAATCAACTAAGTTCAATGTATTGCTAACTACTTACGAATACGTTATTAAGGATAAAGGCGTGTTGGCTAAAGTAAGATTTTTTTTATTTTCTTTTTTAAAAATAATGTTGATAAACATATTTTATGTATTGTCTGTATGTTTGGCATACACATTGGTTCTACAATGATCATTTGCTAATAAGAAACATTGTTTTATTTGTTACGTTATTAAAATTTGTATACTACTTACAAGACAATGAAGCAACAAATTTCGTATTTAAAGGTTTGTATACTTAAGATAATAAATGTATAAATCTAGCTAAATATTTTAATCAATCTAGACAACAATTAAAGAGAAATATTATAATTCACAGGTACAATGGAAATATATGATAATAGATGAAGGTCATCGTATGAAGAACCATCACTGTAAACTAACTCAAGTGCTAAACACTCATTACGTCGCCCCACACCGCCTTCTGCTCACCGGTACTCCCCTACAAAACAAGCTGCCTGAACTTTGGGCACTCCTGAACTTCTTACTGCCGTCCATATTTAAAAGTTGCTCTACTTTTGAACAATGGTTCAATGCGCCTTTTGCTACTACCGGTGAAAAGGTTTGTAAAATGTATAACAACTACTTTGTCTTCTATGTAAAGAAATAAACAAATATGGTTTTTCTTTTTTTTTATTTTAGGTTCTTCCTATCCCGCTAATTGCGTAAACATAAATCCAATAAATTTGTCACATCAAACATTTTATTTAATTTACAATGACAAACTATAAATAATATAATTTTGTGATTCAGGTGGAACTAAACGAAGAAGAAACGATCCTTATCATCCGTCGTCTACACAAAGTGTTGCGTCCGTTCTTGCTGCGCCGACTTAAGAAGGAAGTGGAGAGTCAGTTGCCCGACAAGGTGGAATATATCATTAAGTGCGATATGAGTGGTCTCCAGCGCGTGTTGTACAAGTAAGTTGTTCTTTTTTATGCTTAAATTTATTATTTTAGATTTTTCCAAGTTGTAAAGGAATGGAGAAGAAAGTAGCTGAGTGAAGAGATGTTGATCAACTTTGATAAATTAGAAGGCTACCTCCTTAAATTATGAACGTGAAACAAATTATGTATACCATTTATACAAATACATATTAGATGGTTGTAGATTCACACTTGAGAGATATATTTACTTCATTTTTTTCGCCCTCCTCATTCAGTCTCCCGTCATTCAACGCCTCGAAAATTCGGCGGAAAGTTGCGGAATCTGCGTTATATGCGGGATACAGCGTGAAACTGAAAAACAAAAATAATTTATATGATACTAGATTATTGATTAATACATAACATTCTTTCACTATATATATTTTTTTTTCTGTCTTAGGCACATGCAGTCCAAGGGTGTACTACTAACGGATGGATCGGAGAAAGGTAACAAGGGCAAGGGTGGAGCTAAAGCGTTGATGAACACTATTGTCCAGCTTCGGAAGCTGTGCAACCATCCCTTTATGTTCCAGCACATTGAGGAGAAGTTTTGTGATCATATTGGTACTGGTGGAGGTGTTGTTTCTGGGTATGAAAATATATATTTTAAATTCTTTTAGGTAACGCTTATAATTGTGATGATTATTTTACATAATAACACATATATCGGAGACTTTGGTTAGTCGATTGCAACAAAATGATAAATAGTAAGGAATAGATAGATTGGGTTAAAGACAGTGGGAATAGGTAATTTTTTCATGCACATATTAATTGTATATGGATATTTAAATACAAGAACATAATTTTGGTATGTATAATTTGCATTGTTGTAGTTAGAATTAATTTTAATCTGTACTTAAAATTTATCTAAAATAATTTATATAATACTTATTAACCCTCAAACTGCAACTGTCATAATTCTTTTATCATAAAGTAGGAAATTTGTAGATTAGATTGGCTTATAAAATGCCCTTACATACTACTACTAATATTCTTAAATGTTTACAGCATACAGAGTAAATTATATATAATAATCAATACTTTTTACTCATAAAAAAATCTGGAACTGACAGTCAAGACGCAAAATCTTAGCATTGGCTATTTAACCCATGAAGGAATTAGTTACTGGACATTACTTACTTTTTTAGTTTATATGTATATTTAATAAGAAAATTAATATTATTACAATTTTAGGCCTGATCTATACCGAGCGTCTGGTAAATTTGAACTTTTGGACCGCATCTTGCCTAAATTGAATAGAACAGGGCATAGGGTGCTTGTGTTTTGTCAAATGACACAGTGTATGACCATCATTGAAGACTATCTCTCTTGGAGAGCTTTCCAGTATTTGAGGTAAGTGTTTATTATATTTTATTTTATACAGTAATATTAAATTTGAAGTATGTTTTATATTTTATTATATCAAATGTTTACTAATGTAAAAAATAACTAATCATGGGCATAATCGTTTAAATGTTACGCGACGGCTGTGGGTTTGATTACCTCGAGTCGAGGGAATTAATTATCATTTAATAATTAAATTTCTTCGAGGCAAGTTGCGCCTCTTGCAACACGCAAGGCCTTGAAAGATGGGGAATGGAGTGTTTTAATACTCCCTTTCCTCTACCTACCCTGCTATATGCGAGATACAGCCTGAAGTTAAATAAAAAAAGAAAAATATATATTCTACATAATAACATTTCAGATTAGACGGTATGACAAAAGCGGAGGATCGTGGGGAGCTCCTGAAAAAGTTTAACGACGCTAACTCGGAGTATTTCATCTTCCTGCTGTCGACGCGCGCCGGCGGCCTCGGGCTTAACTTGCAGAGCGCTGATACTGTTATCATATTTGACTCCGATTGGAATCCTCACCAGGTATAGTCTATGAGCAGGAAACCCTGATCTTTGTATGTTATTTAACTTCATGCTGTATCCTGCAAGTAGCAAGTAGACAGAGGGAACCTATTGTTATAACACTGTGGCACTCCATTCCCCACTTTCCGCCCAATTATCGAGATAGTTTAGGTTGATTGGCGGAACTCAACAACGCTCTCAGTGCGCCCGCTTTCGTGGAAATCGAACTAATGAAGCCGAAGCTGCTTGTGGAATACAGTGTTAAGCTAAATATTAAAATATTTTCAGTTATTGTATAATAATAACTATGTATAATACTTTCAACAGGATCTTCAAGCCCAAGATCGTGCGCATCGTATTGGTCAGCGCAATGAGGTGCGAGTACTGCGTCTCATGACTGTTAATTCCGTCGAAGAAAGAATTTTAGCTGCAGCCAGGTGAACTTTTAAATATTTTTTCTTCTATTTTTTCTAGCTTGTCGCTTTGTAGCAGAGAGAACCAAGTCTCGTTTTACGGTTCATTTCGATGTTTGCCACACCCAGCTCCGCGCTTTTTCTTATTACCAGAGCTAAGAAATGAAAATAATTCTTTTCCCCTGAAATGACAATTGAACCCACATCCGTCTTGTTCATGGTCAGACGCTGGGCTGCGTCATTACGGCCTCGTTATGTTTTTTATTTTTTTTAAGTGATAAAGAATACAAACTACTTATGATAACTAATATTGGAAAAACAATTAATACAACTTTATACGGCTTAGTGTATTCCTTCGTTTATTACATTTTAGGACATTAATAAAAACTGTTGATAATAGATGAATTTATCTCTTGTAGATATTTCTTTCAACGAATCTATGGGTATGGAGGAACGTAATTTTTTTTCCATTCCAATTGTCAATTACAAAAGCCAAACTGTATTTAAAAATTCATAGATTTACACAATACATATAGTACGAATATATATGTGTATATAATATAAATAACTTTATGTAAATTAAAGAGAATAAGAGATTTATATGAATTTCATATATTTAACATTTTTACAAACTTTATTTAGCATTAGCAATATTTATTAGCATTTCGTTTTAGGTACAAATTAAATATGGACGAAAAGGTCATTCAAGCTGGTATGTTCGATCAGAAATCAACTGGTTCAGAGCGACAACAATTTTTACAAAGCATTCTACATCAAGATGGAGATGATGAAGAGGTAACTAATTTTTATTGATATTTCAAAGGTGGAATTTAGTGAAAATGATTCGAATTTTAAACTATATTTCTTAAAGTAAAAAAAAATAAAAAAAAAAATAATAGAAGTAAATAATACCAGATAATAAAGTTAAGTTAATTATATGATTACAAGGTTCATATTTATTAATTTTCTTCGCCCTGGTAAGAAGATAAAGCGCGGCGCTGAGTTACACCACTCAACCCGCAATCCCTCGAGAATTCAGTGTACATTGCGGAACATAGTGTCTTAATACTACATTATTTCTGCCTACTCTGCTACGTGCGATATCTGTATCCACCTGATACTAATATAAAAGCTTAATGACTCCCACGATTTAACCAAAGGAGGAAAACGAAGTGCCAGACGACGATCTGATCAACGAAATGATAGCGCGCTCCGAGGAGGAGCTGGAGATATTCAAGCAGATAGACATAGAGAGGAAGAAGACGGAGACGCAGTCGCGCCTCATCGACGAGTCCGAGCTGCCCGACTGGCTCGTCAAGAACGACGACGAGGTCGTATGTAACAAGGTAAGTGATTGTTGTGCGGTTGATAAGAGGTGCGGGTTCGAGACCTGTTAAGTTTAAATTATTTAACATATATTTTTTTTCCAGTATGAAATTTTTAAATATTTCAATTATTATTATACACTTTGTTGTACATTAAAATTATGTATGATTATTGAAAGAGTTAACGAGTTACCTAATATTAATATTTTAAATACGAGCTTAAAATAATACATTAATAGGAAGTTTTAAATGCTGTTTTTAAATTTCATTAAGTTAAGTTGTGGGTTCGATTCCCACACGAAGAAATATTTTATTTATGTTCTTCTACCTATCCTGCTGTACCTTACGGCACCTAACCTTGCGGCACCAGCGTGAAGGCAAAAAAATATTTTATTTAAATTAATTTATTTGTTAGGGTCAAGGCTGGAACTATTTAGATGAAGATGAAACACTAGGCCGGGGCTCTCGCCAGCGCAAGGAGGTGGACTATACGGACTCGCTCACTGAGAAGGAATGGCTCAAGGCCATCGACGAGGAGGATGAGGAGGACGAAGAGGAGGAGGACGACGATGACGAAGTGTTAGACAAGAGGCGCAAGAGGGGACGGAAGCGACGGTACTTATTTATATATGTATTGCTGTTTATATGTATATATAGCCCGACAATTTTTTTATGAACTTTGTGAGATATGCAGATTCCGACTTCACTTTGTATCATATGTAACTCCTGACGCAGTCAGCGCGTAGCTCCGCGTAGCGCATATTAAAATTTCATTTGAGAGTTGAACTCACAACCTATCGCTATTATTAGGCAGATTGACAGTTGACAAAGAAAATAATTTTAAAATTTTAATGCATGTTTAATTTCAGCCGTCAAGACGATTCTGATGAAGATGAAATACCCAGTTCTTCTAAGAAGAAAAGTAAAACAGAGCTCAATCAGCTCAAGAAGAGACTTAAGAATATAATGAAGAAAGTAATAGACTATACTGACGAGTAAGTAATAATTGAAAATATTTAAAGGCTTATGTGATTTTCCAATGGAAAAATTGTCAGCTGTGGAAAAAAATAAAGCTTTCCAGCCAGCTTTCAATTATAAAAAGGAATCATCAAAATCGGTTCACCCACTTAAAAGTTTTAAGGTGCTACATCAGAACTTTTGACTGGGTGATGTTTGTTAAAACATTTAAAAAAATACAATCGAATTGATAACCTCCTCCTTACGCAAGTCGGTTAAAAAGAGCAGTTTCACACTTTATGGCGCATAGCTGGATAGGCAGAGAAAACCTCGTGTAAATTCTCCAGCTTCCGCCGGAATTGTGAAACGGAGTTCAAGTTCGGACTTTGCCTTGCAAAGTTAAGAAATGACGATAATTCATTTTGCCGAATGCATATCGAACTCACAATCGTCACGTTTCCAAACAGACGCTATCCCACCAAGCCACCATGGTTTTAATATTAACAATTTTAAATTTTAAATATTTATGAAACCAATAACATCACGTCGCTTCCCTCTATAGCAGTGGGCGAGTTTTGTCGGAGCCATTTATGAAGTTGCCATCTCGACGGGTGCTTCCGGACTATTATGATGTAATCAAAAAACCATTGGACATCAAAAAAATCATGAATAGAATTGAAGATGAAAAGGTATATATTTACACTAAACTAAATATACAAAACACACAAACATTTTTTTAGCATTATGTTTTGTCCCATAATATATTAGGATAGGCAGAGCTGTTAAGAGATCTTTCTCTCTCAAGTTTCGAGGTATTACGTGTTGAGTACAGGAACTCAGTACGCCGCTCTGGAGCAAGGAAAGAAAAATCATTCGTCAGAATGCAAGTCGAATCTACAACCGTCGAGTTTACAGTCGGACGTAGTACCACTGCGCTACCGCGGCCTGAATATATTAAGTAGTTTCAAAACAAACCCTATATACTAGCTAGTTTTATTCTTATTTATATTCTAAAGCTTGATTATAAAATGTATTTGCATCTCAGTACACAGATATCTCCGACATGGAGCGTGATTTCTTCACTCTATGCGCGAACGCGCAGACGTACAACGAGGACGTGTCGCTCATCTACGAGGACTCCGTGAGACTCCGCAACGTGTTCATAGAGATCAGGCGCCGCTACGACAGCGGGCAGAACTCTGATGACAGTGACGATAATGATAAAGGTATGGTGGCTGCCATGGTAAATTTTCCTTTGTTATAGGGGTTTTTAAAGATATTCGAAATTTGAATAATAAGACCCTGTGAGTAGCAGTGCATTGTTTAATCAAATTAGTAAATGAAGGCTATTGTTTTTAACCGACTTCTGTAAGAAAAGGAGGTTATCAATTCGACTGTATTTTTTTTTTTTTTTTTTTTTATGTTTGTTACCTCATAACTTTTGACTGGGTGAACCGATTTTGAAAATTTTTTTTTTATTTGAAAGGTGAAGCTTCCCGAATGGTCCCATTTTTTTTTGGGTCCATGTCTGACAATGATATCTATGAGAAAATCACATATGTATGTGCGCGACAAATAGCCGAAAAACTCAAAGTCGCGCTGACCGATTTTGATGATTCTTTTTTTATTTGAAAGGATACACTTCAAGGATAATTTGGTGAAAGTTTGGTTAGGTTCCGATTATGGAATCCGGTGAAAATTGAGAAAGTTTGTTTTTTTTTGGTAAAAAATTGATTATACTGTAATAGTTACAAGCAAAAACTTTTTAAATTGATGTCAGAGGTGAGATTCCTGATCGTTGCATTTCTTTACAACCAATCTCAAAAAAGAGAATGTTCTCATTTTCAACCAACTTCAAAAAAGGGAGATTCCAAATTCACCCAAATACTTTTTATGTATGTTCTTGTCAATATACCAAAATATAACTTTGCACAAAAATAATAGCTAATTAAATGAAGTTTTACTAAGAACAATCACAACCACTACCACCACCATCACCACTCGTTCAAGAAGCATAATTTTAAGATCTACCCATCACTAAAAATCGTAAAATAAATTAATTTTTAACAAAAAAGAAAAACCGACTTCTAACAACGAACTAAAAAGTGAAAAATAATTATATAAAGATTTTGTCATTTTGAAGTCGGTGTCAAACTAATGCTACAACACCCTTACTACAATATCTAATTACTAAGCCTGTTTGTTTTACTTGACAACGACTTCAAAATTACAAAATTTTTATATAATTATTTTTCACTTTTTAGTTCGTTGTTAGAAGTCGGTTTTTCTTTTTTGTTAAAAATTAATTTATAGTAATAATTTGTCTTATATTTTGTTATTGCTAACATAATCTATTGATTATTATAAATAAATATACTGTTTTTGGATTTTTAACCAGTAATAATTATTATATTTTAATTTGTTATTACGTGTTATTTAGATGATGTTGATTCTGATGGAGAATCTAATCGCTCCGTAAAGATGAAAATTAAGTTGAAAAACAAAAACAAGGGTACGCCATCACGGAAAAGGAAACAACGAAAATATATCTCTGACGATGATGAGGATTATGAGGAAGATTAATTGACATTTCTATGAACATTCACTTACATATTAAATTAAAACATGATTATTGTAACAGTCTTAAGATTTTAAAATTTATAATTAGACATTTAGATTACTCTTTTTTCTAAGGACCATAATTTAAAAGACAAGGTCATTTTATTTGTTCAATCAAGAGATCCAATGTTAAACCATTACTATGGCAAGGCATGACTGGTTGTAATTTTTTTCTGCTTCACGCTGTATCCCTTACACAGCAGAGTATGCAGAGGGAACCTAGTGTTTAGACACTCCATTCCCTACATTTTGCCATATCAGAACTCATCGCAGGGCTTTTACCTTGGTGCCAGGGCAAAGAAATGAAAATATTAATAAAAAGTCATTTATTCCTTCGATTGGAGATTGAACCCACAACTGTTGTGTTACAGTTACATCCTTCTGCCCTTACGCCACAACGTCCCCAATAGTAATCATATTATGATAATATTTAAGTGTGAATGATGAATCTTTTATTATTATTAAATAGGAATAAGTAACATTTATGAATAACAAATGATAAATTATCAGGCTAAACAATATGATAGTATCTATAATATAAATTATTTTACAGTCTTCATAATTCTAACAGGATACTTTTATGGTAGAACCATTTTTTAATTATATAGACATTTAAATATATATGTTTGTGTAGTAGTGACATTTTTTTATTAAATAAAACAATTTCTACAAAATTATGTTTTTATTTATAAGACCTTAAATTATTTTTGCAACTATTTTATCTTTAGTAAAGTTCTTCATTTTAATGTCTGCCCATTTGCAATCTATACCGTGTACTGACTTCATGTGTTTATTTAAACTTGTGCTATGTGTAAATCTTTGTGTGCAAGTAGGGCAGGGGAAAGGTTTGTCTCTTGTATGCACTCTCTTATGACGTTGCAAGTCACTATTTGTGAAAAAGGATATGTGACATAAATCACATTTATAAGATTTATCGCCAGCATGTCTGAAATAAAATTATAGGCATTAGTAATATGTTACAAAATATTTACTTTTTATTAAAATACCAAGTTGACTAGGGCAACGGTTGTGGATTCGATTCCCACTTGGACAATGAACGCCAACCAGCTGTGTCACTACAAGAAAGATATGACAATAATGGTTCTTTCTGATACAAGTTCTGGTATTTAAAAAAAAATAAGAAAGGACAGACTGTAAGATAAGATTTGATAGGAGAATATATTAATATAAAGTCAGACTCATTCTTTCCTTAATTTGGTTAAGCAATGTATCTTTAAATTGGAGAGAACAACAACTTCTTCAAACTTGGTGATTTGTGGTTATACCACAAAAAAATTTTACCTTTTCAAGTGAACAATCAAGCTTTTTTTAGTATGTGTTTTATATCCACATAAGTGACATTCAACTTCCTTAACTGCATTATGTTTTTTTTTATGATTTAGTAGTTCAGAGCAAGTTACAAATGTCCTCCCACAATCTTCACAATTATAGTTCTTAACATTATAATGACGATACATGTGGTCCTGTAAGGTTTGTCTGGATTTCAACTGTTTGAGGCATATATCACATTTAAATTTGCCTATTTCATGTACGTCTAAATGTTTCTTTAATGAAAATGCATGCTTAAATTGCTTTCCACATTTTGAACAAGTGAAATATGTTGTGTTACTGTGAGTCTTACGATGTGCATTTAAACTGGCTGACTGTGTAAAACTTTTACCACATTCACATTGAAATGGACGATCACCATTATGTTTCCTCATATGATTCACTAATGTCTGGCTGTGAGGTGTGTTGTATGAACATTTAGTACAATGATAACGACGATTGATACCAAAACCAGAAACTTTACCATGTTTTCTCTTTTGATGCATGGAAACTGTATGTTTATTTAATGAAGCTTCTGATTTGAGAACTTTTTTACAAATGGAACACATGAATGTATTACTAAAATCATCTGCAACTTGGTTACAATGTTTTGCATCACCTGAAAAAGGAACTATTTAAAATATATATTTGTAATGATATAACAAATTAACAATAATAACATATTTCTTTATAAAAAATACCTTCAAGTTTAATATTATCATCTTCCAGTCTACTGTCTAATTTTGTATAATCGTCACTACAAATCTGAGCAGTATTATGAACATTAGATTCTGTTATTGATTCTTGGAACAAGAAAGTAAAACGTTTTTCGAAGGTTTCGCAGTTTTGCCGAAAATTATAGGCATTGTTTAGGTCTTCTATGCAAGTAACGCATATAGATGAAGGAAAATATTCTTTATATCTCAATGTTATTTGAAAACAAACGTAAATCTTTTTTAATATTTCTGTTGAATTTGTTTCAGCAGAGAATAATTGTACAGTATTTTGTACAATTCGTGAACATATACGACAAATTTTCGAATCCGCTGTCTCAATAACAGGTTGTTGTATTTCCATAGTATTAAATTATTATTCTATACTCCTTCACATTTCATTCACACAATTTATTTTTGATAGATAAATACAATATACAACAAAGTTTGGCATATTGTTAATTATTTACAAAACATAAATAAGTTATGGTAACGTTCAAGATAAAATTACGCTATAATAACATGTACGAGTTAAAATTCAAAAAACATTTTTTCAAAAACATTTGGCAAAATTTACATTAATCGGTGGGCGAACCTGAGTCGCGCTTGTCCGATTTTTTATACTTTGATGACGATATGTGCAAATAATATCGATGATATAGCATCAATGTGTGGCATCCATAAAATACACACTAGCACTACACTTGACAAATCCGTATTTTTTAAAAATGTTAAACGATATATAAAATTAAATGTTATTTATATTTTGGATCAAATAAATAATAATTTAATAGAAATTATTATTTATTTATCCAAAATATATCATATAAATTCGCCTTTTCAGTTATGGATAATATTTAAGAGGCCAGTCGGGCCACAGAACACATTTACTTGGTCGTGGCGCAGACACAAACGCTACAGGTTGCGTTTAATTCCCACTCGAGAAAATAAAATATTTTAATTTCTTCGCTCTGGTGACGAGGAACAGCGCAGCGCTTAATTTTAACTGAGTGTCTAAACACCTACAACTCCTGCCTCTCCTGTTGTGTGCATCACTATATGTGAAGCTGATTTATTTTTATAATTAAATTTATTTAACTAGATATTGCGTTATAATTAATTTTCTTCTATTTATTATGCGTTTTTTTCTCAATAAACACAAGTTACCAAGGATAACATTTTTAAAAAGATTTTAATCTAGTTACGCCAAAGTATAACCTCCTACGTGCGTAAATAAGTACACACACACGTTTTCTTTTTTGTTTAGATAAATTACATTCAAATTCTTAAGGTCTTCAATATACAGATAGAAATCTAGAATATAGAAAATTAGAAATACTGTATATTTTACATTGCTAAATTTCTTCATTTTCTTCGGAGATTTCAGATTATAGGTATTTGCGCCACTGCGTCAATTTTATTTTGGTATTAGAACCTAAAATAAGTCAATTTTTATCATATTATATAAAAACAAAACGGCAGAACGAAGATTTCTTATGTAAAATAAACAATTTTTAAAAAGTAATTTACTTAATATATTGTGGTAAAATAATATACAATCTTATATAGTCAAGGCCTTTATTGTTGTCAGTCAGCCTTTAAGCTTCTGCTTGTAATTTCTTGATGTAAGATTCTTTCTTCTGCTTAATTCTGTTCTTTCTCTCAGCCAGTGTCAGCTTACGTTTGTTCCAGCGTTTCTGTTTGACTGAGTCCTTTGCTTCCTTCTTCTTGTGAGATGGATCCGCTCGGATTGCTTCATGGGCTTTCTTGTAGATACCTTCAATCTGATAAATAAATACAGAAATTAATAATTAGGCCTAGTTTATTACTTAACTGACAATATGTATTTATTACTTTGCATGTATCAAATTATAAGATCCCTAAAACAAGTATGTTTCAAAGGAGTAATAACAATCTGTATTGCTTTTGTCCAACTTCGACACTACACTAATATTAAGATAAGGCAGTAATTTGGTTGGACGTAAAATAAATGAGAAAGTACACTTACAGCATCAGCACTAACACCAAGTTGGATGTATTTGCCAAATTGTCTTTTGAAGGAATCTTCATCTTCTTGCTCAAGGTTTCTCATATATTCAGCTACGTGAAGACCAAAGATGTGCGCTCTGCAAAATTATTTGACATTTTTATTATTATAAAAAAGTTGGATTGAAGTATTTGTTTATGTAAAATAAATAAAAATATATATTTTATTCCACATATACATATAAAATTTTAAAATATTTAGTTTGTAAGCAGTACCGGTTCAAAAAAATTTAAATCGTAATCGTTTTTAACAACCAAAAGTCTTACTTTTTGATATAGCTCTTTGATGGCTGTTCGATTAATAGATATTCTATTTATCGAAGGATGATAAGAGCACACTGTAGTAATCTCAATAACATAAGTAAGAAATTTTAAAGATAAACAATATCATATAAATGCTTCACCTATGAACTTCAGCATTGAATTTCTTTGCCTCCGCATCATATCCTGGGAATCTCTTGATGGAATGAGGAACATTAAGGCCACCATCTACTGCACCCTTCATTGCTCCAAAAACTCTAGCCCCAGTTGTTGTACGGGCAAGACCAACATCTAAGTAACACCTAAAACATTTTTTGTTCAGATAAACATAACCTCATACACAAAATAAAATAATGTAAGTTATAATATCTGATCAGAAAATTACATGCACCATTGCGCACAGTCCCTTTAGATGTGCTGTCTGTCCGCCCGTAATATATCATCATATTATAGTATTTGGTAACTTCATAATGTCATTCTATTTATAAAATAAAGATATCAAAATGTACCTGAAGGCCCCTGGTCCATTGTCAACTGGTTCCACATTGAACTCGTCACCAGTGACTTCTGTGGCACCAATATACAATGAGTCAAGACCTAACCGTTGCAGGAGACGTCTAGCAAGGAGTAATCCAGTGCTGTATGCAGCTGCATAGTTAGTTAAACCCACCTGCAATAAATAATAGTTTGCATTACAAAATGATAATAAAACCATGTTTTGAAGTTTTTAATTCTATAATCATCAGTATTGAACATATTACAACAGGGGTTTTGCATTTGTACATTGCTTCAGACCGCCCGTTCAAAATCATCATATAAGTATAACATTTTCAAAATAATATTTAAGTGATATTCATACCTTAATACCATAACGTGGTAGTTCGTGAGAGTAAGCCGCGCAAACAATGTGATCTCCTTCAATACGGGAGTACGCAACTTGGCAGGTTACATCTTTGTTTGAAAGTCGGACAATCAAACGGTACTTGGGTGTATTGTACTTATTTTTGTCCTAAAAATAAAATAAAAAGCTTTAATGATATCAATTCAGATTATAACCTTATCGATTTAGATATAATAAAAAAATAAAAATAGTTACCTGTACTACCAGTCGCTTACGTGCATAGTAATCAGTTTTACCTTCTCTACGCCTCTTGAACTTGACTTGGTAACGCTTGAAGTACTGCTTATTCTTCACCACCTTCACGAAACCCTAAAAGACCAAAGTCACACGTTAACTTCAAGATTCATTTGCATAGTGGGATATTGGTTATGATATTAGAAGTCAGAGACACTTTATAATCATAAACGTTGTTTCGAGAATACAAGCTGATATAGCAGTACACATAAAACATGGTAAAACCTATCAAAAATGTATCTTTCAACAACATCAGATGACGCGCATGTGTCGGTCTATCATCATATTGATCGGTACTTTCTAAAATAATTACATAGAGTATGGAGAATATTACATATAAATGAGTAATACTAATTAAAACAAAACCTAACTATATATAAATAAAATTTAAGTATTACATTGAAAATCAACAATATGCAGAAACTTCAGCGAACCACGACATAAAGAATTTATCGCTAGTTATTACATTAATCATGTTAAATTTAAGGAACACAAGTGTATAATTACGTGAAACACTAAATACACTATGCACTTTAATAAATATTTAATGCACTACGCTCACCATTTTATTAAAATAATCGTAATCCGACGAATCGGTTACTCCAAAAGCAGTAACCTACGAAAAGAACAAATATGAGCGACACAGATTATAATACAATTTGAAGTTGCCATATTTTAAAAAAGTTTCATACTGTAAGATTATAAATGAAAAAAATATCATTCTGTAAATTAAATATATTAAAGTATAGTTTAATTTGTCTACGTTTATATTGATTACACAAATTGAAACAACAATTGGCACTATATTGAAAAAAAAAAATAGTAGAATACAAAACAGTACTAAATAAGTTATTAATCATTAATCCCATGGAAAGAAATAAGTTATTAATCTAAATAGAAATAAACATAAGCATGTAAATTGTTACTTCGACGTTACGAGGTGCAAATTTTAACATTAAATTTTTTCATTAATTTTAACATTTTATTTTTTCCAATCAGGGCTTCCGCCTACAAGCAACTGTTTGTTTGACATAATTCCACTGCTTTTATTGTCTTTTTCACCTAAATCTTCCCACTTTTACACTATTACGCTAACAATATAATATTTAATATAATAAATGTAAAATTTTATGTGGTTCAAAAACTACTTAACGGATTTTGATGAAACTTATTTAGCTTCAGAATTACACATAGGCTACAATTTATTTCATGATTTTGTATAACTTGGCTATAATCTATATATATAAAAGGACTTGTCCTCACTGACTGAGGTAAGACGCACGCACAGCCGTAACCGCTGTGCGTAGAAACGTGAAATTTGGACAAATGTTTACTTTCATACTCTGGACTTCCACTAAGAAGGGATTTTGAAAAATTTTAACCCTAAAGGGGTCAAATAGGGGTTCAAAGTTTGTATGGAAAAAAAATTAAATCGGCACCGATTTTTATAAAAAATTAAATTTAGATTCTTAAAAATATTTAATTGAACACGTGTTTCGTCGTTTTCTAGAATTCTCCCCCTAAGGGTGCAAATAAGGGGTGGAAAGTTTGTATGGAAAAATTCTTAAATCGCCACCGATTTTTATTAAATTTGATATTTAGACTCTTAAAAATATTTAATTGTACGTGTGTTTCATGGTTTTCTAGAATTCACCCCCTAAGGGTGAAAATAAGGGGTTGAAAGTTTGTATGGAAAAATCTTTAAATCGCCACCGATTTTTATAAAATTTGAAATTTAGACTCTTAAAAATATTTCATTGAACACATGTTTCATGGGTTATTAGAATTCACCCCTAAATACGCAAGCGAAGCTGCGCGCGTCCGCTAGTATAACAATAAATTTAAATGGGCGAAACCACGTTTAGGCTACTAATTTTGATTACACATATATAAACATTTATTATTATTTATTTTATACTAGTTATGTATCCAATGAGTACGAAAAGTCAATCGTTATGGTCTCTGCATACCTCTTTCGCCTAGTCCAATGTCGTTAACCTCTTCATGTGTACACTCCTCCTCATGCATGTACTCTTTTCCGTTCTTCATTTTCACCGGGACATGCGCGCACTCATCTTTCTATCAATTTTCTTTTGTAATACTCACGGTTCGCTACCGTACGTACATACGTCAATAGTGCCTAGTCATTTTAACCTTACACAAGGCTTATAATAAACAATAGATGAAGAAGAGAAAGAATGGAAGAAATATGAATACTGTGGAGATGTCATCTCTCCGTAGGATATACAGGGTCAGCTTAGCTGAGCGAATACGCAATGAAGAGATACATAGAATGGCATTTACTGGCAAGGATGTCATTATGGTAAAGAGGTAGGGGGAGACCTCGGTTGACCTTTGCAAATATAGTATCAAAGATACTGGTAGGTCACTTAAAAATGTATGTATAAAAATGTATATAAAATGTATGTAAACGCATGTATGAAGAGGTTGATGACAGTGGACGAGGCGAAAGAGGTATGGTGCTACGGTCTCTCTGACTACCCCGCCGGGGATACAGCGTGAAGCTAAGTAAGTAAGTAACACTAGACAATATATAGTGAGACTTTGAAATAAGTGAAAGTATATTATTATATACTTATAAGCAATAACGACATAAATTGCTTAACATATTTTGCCACCTTTAATAGGTTTCACCGTTTTTCTACTTATGAAACTCAATAAAATTAAGATACACACCTACCTTATTGATTGAATATCAATAAAATAAGTGTGTCTTTCGATTTATTTGTCAAGATTTTCATTGTATAAAATAATTTATCGAGTGTAGCAATACTAATTTACTTTATTTTATATTTGTGCCTTTTGTCTATGATTCGTTATGGCTTCCTCTTATTCATATCCTGAATTATTTTTGGCGGGTTTTATATTTACCTTGCCGTTTTTATATGAAAAAAGCAATGTTTTTCGATATTACTTAAAGTTTTCTCTTTATTATGCTTATGTGTTGATAACATGTACAGTATTACTGCCTGTAGTTCTATTATATCCTCGTGACGTTACGAATCTAATGTAAGATATTGATTATTTAAAGGTATGTGATATAAAGCTGAAAAAAATTAAAAATTACTTATTTTAATTTTAGAGTAGCCTCTCGTTTTTGTCGTTATGCATCTTATATTGTCGGAATAGAATGGGAGTTGCGGGGCTTGGAACACTGGGATAATGAACAATGTTACATAGTAATTTCAAATCATCAAAGCTCACTGGATATATTGGGTTTGTATAATTAAATTAAAATTATATACTTACTGGTATGAAATAATTTTATGATAACTGGTTTTCAGGTATGTTTGAAATGTGGCCTCGCATGAAGCGATGCACTGTTGTCGCTAAAAGACCTTTAATGTTTGCGGGCGCATTTGGTTTCGGTGCTTGGCTATCAGGCCTGGTATTTATTGATCGTTTAAAAACTGAAAAAGCTCGTTTACTTATGAGAGAAGCAACAGCTAGGGTGGTTGAAGAGAAGGTAATACAAAACTCTTCTTTTATTATCATAACTTAATTATAATATATAATTTCCATTGCAGTATCTGCCACCATAATAAATAGCTATAAATAAAAATATAATTAGGCATTGTGATGTTCGATTGTTGTCTACATGCTTATGTTTTTTTACATTATTACACAAATATTCTATATATAATAATTGAATTTTCAGACAAAACTGTGGGTCTTCCCTGAAGGAGCTCGTTTTAACAAAGGCAGTATACAACCATTTAAAAAGGGAGCATTTTACTTAGCCATCGATGCTCAAATTCCTATTATGCCTGTTGTATTTAGTCAATATTATTTTCTTGATAATGAAACAAAAACTTTTGAGCCAGGTAATGAAAAATATACATATACTATAAATATATATATTGCTGAATAAGCTTAAGTCACAGTGCTAATAATAGTTTCCTAACTTTCGAAACATTGCATGTTAAATTGACTACCATGCTATGTCTTGTTACAAGAGTAAATAAATTAAAATAATCCACTTCTCCTATGTAAACCAAACCCATAACCATCGTGTTAACAGTTAGATAATGTGCCAATACACCACAAGTGCCTCTTGTATGATACAAGTAATATTTACATTTTTTTTAGGAAAAGTAGTAATTACTACTTTACCACCTATACCAACAAAAGGAATGACAAGAAACGATTTGGAAGTTCTCTCTGATTTGGCTCGCCAACAGATGATTGAAGTTTTTAACGAAAGCTCTAAAGATCTTGTAAAGCAAAAAAAGATAGCTATTTAAGTATTTTATTCCATAATAGATATTATAATTATTTGCTCCATATCATAGAAAGAGATTATTAAATGTGAGTTTTTGCCAAAGATATTAAAATGTTGTTAAGTTTGTAATGCACTGTATATTTATTAAGTCTACTGTTTTCTAGTCAAAAGTATTAAGTTTATTTTCATTTATATACTTGAAAGGTCTTTACTATTTTTACTCCATAATGCATTTATTTAAAAAAGCTAGTAACATAGAGAAATTACTTGTATTTGTTATTAATTTATTAAGTATTGTATTAGATATTTAAGAAATACTCCAAGTAATTAAAGATAAATAAAAGCATGATTTGGTGACATTGTCATTTATTTGACTAAGCCATACTGTAATTATATCATAAAAAATTGTGCATAAACTATGGTCATTTACAAACAGACAAACTTATTATTACGTTAAAAGGGGAAACATTTAAAATCTTAAATATGAAATCTTAAAACTACACAACCATTAAAATTAACATATTCACTATGTACAAAATATAATTCCGTTTCTATACATACACATAAAAATTTACAATATTATTTAGATTTATAAATAGGTTTTAATTATGCAGTAACCAATTTAAAACACAAAACTTAAATACTAAAAAAAAAAATATTTTGAGAAAACA
The DNA here is from genome assembly GCF_056956725.1 of Heliconius melpomene rosina. Classification (NCBI taxonomy): domain Eukaryota; kingdom Metazoa; phylum Arthropoda; class Insecta; order Lepidoptera; family Nymphalidae; genus Heliconius; species Heliconius melpomene. The sequence goes on from NC_140399.1 coordinate 8,303,169, forward strand.
AAAATTTGGACCTGAACCTGACCCTGGAAATTATCCAAACCCACCGCTTTGATTCAAACTATTTACATTATATTATATGTTTTTTTTAATTATTTTTTATTCTTTAATTTTGAATAACACTTTAAAATATGTTTAAAATGTTAATACTTATTTGATATAACAATGATTGCAGGAGACAATTATATAGTAAAGTCTTTCCTCATACATTGACAAATTTAATTAGTTTTTAAAACGTGCACTTACGTCATTGTTGCACCAAATGAGCGACTTCTGAAAAGTCAATCATTCCAGTTTTCCCCCCAATCTTCGGCTTCATCAGCCTCAGGTGGGACAAAATCTAGTTTATTAAAATTTTGTTCCTCATTAACAGTTATGACTTTTGGTTTCTCTATAACAGGCATCATATCTGCAAAAAAATCTATATCATCTTTCTTCTTATTTACATCAGTCTTTTGATTTTTAATGTCCAGTTCTGAAATATCCAAGATATTTTTCTTAGCTTCTAGTGCAGCTTTTTGTAATAACGTTGACCTCATTGTTGGTTTAATGCTCTGTTCATTTTCAATGATAATATTAGATAAAGTTTTTGGTAAATCAGGTTCTAAGGGTGTTTCATCTATATGGTAACCTTCTGAGTGTTCTAAATCAACCGTCACTGATTGTCTGTTGGTGTTCTCCCAATCATCCCAATCTTCTTCAGAATCAATGTTAGTAATTTTTTGTGAATCTTCAACTGTGGCATCAAATTCTGTAGCCTCCCCTCCTACTGGAGATGGTCTTTCCTTCAATGTTATAGTTTGTTCATATGAATCTGAATGTTGATTAACATGATGGGCAGATTGAGTGCAGTAAAAATCTTCAAGTACTTTATTCACTATATATGTATTGCTGACATGCCTTGGATTTGAGTTTGTTAAATTTGCTTGTGTTTTTGGCCTTCCATCAGTGAAAAGTCTTGATCTTTTACCTCCTACTACTGTATCTGCTCCTAGAATAGGCACCAATTCACTAAGACAGATTAATGTTGATGCCACCAATTCATCATCAGTGTCTTTAATACCCAGAAGCAACTGAAAATAAAAGTGTTAATAGATATTATGAAATTTTTAACAGTGATATGCTACACTAAGTGAAGAAAAATATTTAGAATCAGAAATTTCGAATGTTGGGGAACTTGGACTCTTGTATTTAATAAATAAATAAAATCTAAGTTTTTATTTATTTTTCCTCTCTAAATATTAATTGATTTGTAATAATTTGTTTGATAATAAATTATATAATACCTCTGGCAATATATGCTGAGAAAGTTCTTCATGAGTAAAAACATGAACAAATTTAGTAAAATGAGTAAGCAATAGCATTCTAATTTGGCTGTCCCTAACTCCAAATAATTGTAGGAGTCTAGGCTTGACATGTTCTTTGAATACATTAAGATGGAAAAATCCACTTGATTCACCATTTTGTATTCTATCTGTAATATATTAAAAATAATTATACATAATTTTAATTCTAAAAAATAATATAATTTCAGTTATTAAAATTCCAGTTGTTACCATTTTTCGGTTTTAAAATAAATGGTAAAACATCCCTCCTTGCTGTTGTATCAAGTAGTGTAAGTCTTGATAATAATAGACCTCCCAATTGCTTAGCAACAGTTTCTTCATCAAAACATTTAAGGTTATCCAAAATGCTTGAGAAAAAATTACTTCTTTCATCTTCACTTTTAAGTGGAAGGAAGTTCAAGAATTTATATATAGATATAAATTCATGATTGAAAAAATTATCCTTAAGGACTTCAGACAAATTGGGTCTTTTACTTGGATCAGAATTTTGTAAACAATTTCTGCAATACTTTCTGAACTCTTTCAAGTGTGGAACATCATCTGAAATTATAACATTTTATTATATGAAATTTATTTATGAAATGAATATTTTCTTTTTTTTTTTATACATGTAGTTTACCATCACTATGTCCTTTAAATACATCATCAACTAGTACTGCAAAAGCATATTGATCAACTTTGAAAGTATTTTCATATGACTCTTCATTGGGATCAATTGCTTTATCATACCTAAAAAATAATAGAATGCGAAATTAAAAACTATATTTTATAATTTTGTTTAAGAATTAGCTATAAGTTTCTTAATAAGTGAAATTTGTATAATTTTTAAAAATAACTAAATAAATCATAATATGATATCAGAGCCATTTACCTATGTATTCTTGCATGTTTTAAATATGCTGTATTTAATTCTGAAAATGTGCATAGGTATTGCAAACCTCCAAACTTCCATTGTCCATCACCAGATACATAAATTGATGATACGCAAACATTATTATGTGACATACCTGCCTAAAAATATAAATATATAATTTAAAATTCACTGTTTTTCTTTTATTCCTATAGCCTTCTAAATTAAAAAAAAATAATCTTTTAAGAAAGCTGTCATGAAATTGTCTAGTCAGATTCTTTCCCAAAAGTGAAAGAAATCCTTTAGCATAATGGTTGTGAATTTGACTTATTGGGGAATAAATTTATTATCTTTTCTTGTTGTGATCTCAAGTGAGAGTTTTTCAGTTCTACCACTCAATGTCTCATTAACAGGGTGGTGCTCCTCGCTCCTAGGTTTCCTCTGCCTCCTCTACTATATGGGGAATAGTATAAAGCTAAAAAATTTTCTTTCTTTACAAAAACTTACCTGTTCGTGAAGAAAAACTAAGGCTTGTAAAATATTGTTAAGGCCTATACATATTTGTAGAGGTGTTTGTGAACTTAAGACATGCGCCAATGGTTGAACATATTCTGTTGCTAGATGAAATGTAGATCTTTGTTGCCAAGCAGAAATATATCTGATAATATATGGATGTCGATATTTCAAAAGATTCTGAAAAATATATAAGACATTCAATCTGCATTTTATAGAATATGAAATTATTTAAAATTAGATAACTGATTGATGTACTCACATTAGAAAACTTCTCCAAGGGTGTAGATACAGTCCACAGTGGACCTAAAGCTGACTCCCCCTTAAAAACAGAGACGGAACCATCACTTTTGAGGCTGAAATATCTGCAACTGTCATTTATTGTCGCCTGGTAATGTGACCAAAAATCAGTTAGCTCAATGGGTTTTTCTTCAATTTCCAAACCATTTAATTGAGAAGTATCGTTTCCCATTGTATAATATTTTAGTTATTATATAGTATTATTAATCATTTTAAATTTCAGTGATATATATTCGTAAGTTCACATTTTTTTAAGAACTTCCATTAGATGACGTTCACAGCAATTTAATTATTTCTTTTTATTAAAAAGTTGCTCTTAAATTACTCTTAGGAGTATGTTTGAATGTAATGAAACTAGAACATAATTTATAAAGCAAGATTCGGAAATGAAAAGTAACTACTAAGAAATAAGAATAAAGAAAGAATTCTATTTTCGCTAAAACTAGATATCCGATATGTCAAATCACAACTGTCAAGTGGCAACAACATTCAATTTCCAGAGATTAGCGTTCTTGAACGACTCCAACCATACAGGATTTATAATTTTACTAATATACTGGGGCGAATAGCAATTGCATGGTGAATAGCAAAAGACAATACTGAGAAAGTTTTTTAAGTATACAATATTTTACAGTGATGTTCATTTGATTTTTATAGTGCTTAATAATTTTAAATATTATAGTTAATACTTTAATAGTGTGTGTGCAACATAATAAAATGCCATAGATATATGTAGTCTTTTCTCTACAATCTGTAATCAAAGGAACTTCAAAGTTTTAAAACGTCAAATGTATATGATAATTGGTTAAGATTTTATTAGAAGAAAAATGGCCCTAGCTCTACTTAAAAGAGCTGTTATATCAAATCCAAATGCAGTACGCAAATCGGTAGCAATAGTTTGCAATGCTGCCAGAAACCGTAGGTTTTAGATAAATAATTAACATTATAACTACCTTACTCTTTAATGTTTTGATCATTACGTCATATAATTTTCAGACTGGAATTTTCAATACAAGCCTGGTCCCTTTCCTAAGACTCAAGAAGAACGGGTAGCTGCAGCCAAAAAGTATGGATTAACCTTAGAGGAATATCAACCATATCCTGAAGATATGGGCTATGGAGACTATCCTAAGCTACCTGATATTGGTGCAGACTCTAAGGATCCCCATTATCCTTATGATTATCCTGAGTTGAAAAGAAATTTCAATGAACCAGTAAATATTTTCAGTTATTACATCCATATTTTTAAATAATTATTTGAAAGATTTATAATACAATCATTCTTTCAGATGCATGTTGATACTGAAATAATTGGTGAAGATCGTCATGATATCAGCATGAGACCTAGATTTTCCTTATTACGCCAATGGACATGGCTTTTAGGAGTGCTAGGGGGAAGCTTCTGGCTTTATGTATTTTTGGAAGATTACAAATTTGGGCGGCCAGTCATAGCTAAGCAGATGCCTCATGAAGGCCCACATTATTTATTTTGCCCAAAATAAGTGAAATTAAATAAAGATCATAGAATTTGTAGTATTTACTTTTGTTTTGTCAATAAAGATTTTGTTAAATTATCTTATTTCTCTTTATACTTAATTTGGAGAAATCTAGAAAATTAGTGTTATAAATGACTATTAAGCATCATTAAAGAATTAAAACTATATTGTTGCTTGAGTAGTGAAGATAATCTACTTATTATGTTTTGATGTAATGAACAATGTGGTATAATAAAAAATATCTTTTTAACTTTACACCTTACTAAAAAGAGTACAGACAGCAAATGACTGCAGTATTAAAATACTATGAAAAAGGATTTTGCAATATTTGTTTTCAGATAAAAATATTTTTTTTGTTTATTATTTTGGAAAAATAATAAAATATTATTTATTTCTTTATTGTCACAGAACTTATTGTGGGTTGACTATCATAACTGCCCGGGTGATGATATTTAAAAAGTGGTCATAGAATAATAAAGCACTTCATGTTACTTATAATAATTTTAATATCTTCCTTATCAATATTTTATGATTTACTTATATATGCTAGTAAAATATTCATCTTCTAAATCATAAAGATCAGCAGCAATATCATCTCGAAGTGACATTAGTTTTTGATCACATTCCTGTTGTTTAGTTCTGAATAATTTTGAATTCTGTGTAATGGCCTCGTTCACTGAAGGAAAATCATTTAAGATCAAGTACTGTTTAATATCTGAAACCAGTTTCATTAATGATTCTCCAGCTCTTACTGAAAAAAAAAATGTAAGCACCACTATTAGTAATTAAGAAACTAAATGTTTTTGTTATACCACAAATAAATATCTATCAAATAATGCTCTAAAACACACACACTAAGATGTCATTCATTATAATTATTATACAGTACAAATTATACTATTTATTCTTTAATGTTTTTTTAAATATATTTTCACATGTAATTCTACACATAGCACTGTAGACAGATATATATATATATATATATATATATATTCAACACATAGCGTGTTAAATTTGGAACTCAACACAACACTGTCTTGTCACTATGGGAATATGAAAATAATGCTTTCCTCTATGTGAGTATCAAGCCCATAATTAATGCTTTTAATATAAGAAACAATCTAAGTATGCCACAGTAGCCTTTAAGGCAAAAGAATAATAAAATTATTTTTTAAACAACAAAAATACAATTTGATCACCATTTAAAATTAATTCATTATTTATTTTTATACAATAAATGTATTTTCATTCATATCACTGTATGTAAAAAATAACTATTATAAAGTAAAAAAAAATGTCCTAACACCCTTTTTTTAAGGTTGTTGTTTACCATTTATCTGGCAAAAACTATTTGCCCATATCACTGAATCATGGATGGATAGATGGATCATAGGTATATAAATGAACAAGTCAATTTAAATGGGTTGTTGATAGTCTGAGATGTATGTGTGGTAGTTAGGGGTTGAAATTATATATGCCATGATATATATACCTATATTAGCTGCACGGACTTGCATTTCAAATGTATCTTGCTCTATTTGTGTCATTCTATTTAATTGAGATTCATTTTCACCTTTAGCCAGTTTTATAATTTCTGAAACAAAAAATTAATTAGGAGTTGTTTTTTTAATTAGAAAAATATAAAAAATTTATGGCTTAATAGCCATAAATTTTATTATAATCATATAAATCATTATTATACACTATATTCAAAGCTTAAGTATACCTTCAAAATTTTCCAACATACTCTTAACATCTTCTTTAAGTCTTGTTGTGTAGGATTTTAATAAGGCTTCTTTGTTTTGTGGTAAATTTCGATGCATTTTAAAACAAAATATTTACGTTTAAAGATCAGTATATGTTTTGGAAGTGTTTTCTAATACAGAATTTTTTTATAAATTTATAATATAATATACGAAAATGGTACGTAATTTTAGTGTTTTTATTTACTATGCAGTTAAAAAGGCGTGTTTATAGTTCAATTCTTTAAATTGCTTATAATTCTCGCAATTCGCGAATTAATAAAACACGAGAATACGACCGAGAAGCGAGAAGCAGTTATGAATAGATGTTTGTCAAATTGTCACTGTCAGTTGTCACTAATGACATAAAATCTTTTATTGTTGACATAGAGGATTACAGTTATACTGTATTTAAGAAAAAAATTATACGGTAATGTATAGAAATGGTTGTAGACTTTTAATTACATTTTATCAATGCTTATAATTAGCTTTAAATATAGAATTATCTATATGGAAGTATGAGTTAATACTGGTTTTATATAAACTGCACAGTAAAAAGTGTACAAAAATTTTGATCATTTATATTTACAAAGGATGTGATGTTATGGCATTTCTCTTATTTACAAAAAAGGCAATATTATTTTTATCAACGAAAATAAAAGAGGAAAAACTGAGTTTAATCATTTCAAAAATGCACACAGCAGGATATTCAGAGGGAACCTAGTATTAAGACACTCCGTTTCCCACTTTCCGCCGATTTCTGGAGGCATTGCGTGTTGAGTGGCGGAACTCAACGCCGCTCTTTGCCTCGACACCAGGTTCACAAATAAAAAACTTCAATTAGAAGCAGACGAGTTTGCTAGCGGGTCGGTATACAAATAAAGTCAACTAAGCTGGATATTTTAATGTTACATATTTATTTACATTATTCTTTATCACTAAAACGTGCGTATTCCTTAAGTCTAACCGCGTTAATGTTTATAAATCCAGTGCTATCTTCTGGTGAGAATCCACCGGCGACGTCCATCGAAACCAATTCTTTGTTGTATAAACTTTTGCTGCTTGTTCTTGCTAATATAGTCGCTGTAAGAAGAAAGCAAAGTCTTTAGTAAGTCATCATTAATACTTATTTCATTTTAAAATATATTTGTGTTAACTAGTAATATATATATATTATAAATTAAGTGTATATTAAGTTACGTTTTATTTAGATTTTAATAAGCATTGTGATATTTTGTGATTTTGTAATTTACATTTAAATATTGCCAAACAAACCGAATAAAAAAAATATGGTTAATATAATTGAAATTATAACAAATATAGAATACAAAAATAATGACTTACCATTTCCCTTGAATAATTGCAACGTAACAGTCCCAGATACAGATTCTTGAGAAAGTTCCAAGCATTTTCGTGTGTATTCTCCTTCAGGCGAAAACCAAAATCCATTATAGACAAAGTCGGCCATTTTTTCTTGTAGATATTTCTTAAGTCTACAATACATAAATGAAAGAAGACGATAGAGATAATAAAACAATATATAAACCAAAGCATTCAAAAAGATATTGATTACCTTAGCACTTCCTTGTCTAGCGCGTAAGCTTCTAAGTCAAGATGTGCAACATGTAAGATAGTACCGGCTGGTGTTTCATACAGGCCTCTAGACTATATTAAATAATTTAGAAATTATTAATAAAAAGTAAAACAATTAAATAAAAATTAAGAATCCTCACGATTCTAATATCATAATGATATTTTTTTAATAATTACTTAGCTTACTTTCAGTCCTAGGAATCGATTTTCTACAATATCTATGCGACCGATTCCATGTTGTCCACCTAATTTGTTTAGTGTCTCAACTATAGCCAATGGATCAGTGAGAATTAAAGCTTTTTCCTGTCCACTAGGAATTTGCACAGAAATCGGTAAACCTAAAAATACATATCCAAATATTATGAAAATCAATAAATTCTTACTTCCAAATAGGCATTTCATAATATATAATCCCTAAATAAAAATACATCAAAAATATCTGACTACATAAAATAGCTGACCTTTATCAAAGGAAATATCAATTGTACAAGAATAGTCATCGCTTTGTTGGAGGTCTCGCGTCATTTTATATATTCCACCAGGAGGGACCGCAGCGGGATCCTCTAGTACTCCAGATTCATAGCTGTTTGTCAAAAAGAAAATTAAAATAAGATTGTTGATAAACTATGTTCTGATCGAGGTCTGGTCTGGTGGCATAGGGGCACAAATGTGACGGTAAACGCTACAAGTTGTGGGTTCGATTCCTACTTGAGGAAATTAAACGTTTTCCTTTTATAGCTCTGCTAATAAAATCGGTGTGATGAATTCCAGTACTCAACATGCAATGCCCCCAGAATTCAGCGGCCAGTGGGGAAAGGATGTGTCTTAATGGGAATGGGAATCTTAATACTAGATTCCCAAGTTCCTTCTGCCTTTTGGGAGCGGGATACGGAAAAAAAACTATAAAATTAAGTTTAGTAAACAAGATGTAAGTAGGCAGGTACCTTATATGCATAATGTTTTCATCGGTAGACCATGGTGCCTTGGGTGTGGCTGTAACTGGAATATTTTCCTCTTTAGCGTACTTAATAAGATCGATCCGTCCTTGGAATCTGTTGAAAAATTCAGGTAGACGCCATGGTGCTATTATCTGTTAAGGAAAAAATACGTTGAAGTTAAATACTACTGTATGGTTTTTGCATAATAAGAGATAAAAATATTGGTTGCTGCTACCTCTCCTTCAGGCCAAAGAGAGTAAACACTGAGCTCAAATCGCACTTGATCGTTTCCTTTGCCAGTGGCACCGTGCGAAATGTATCTGAAACGGGGAATTACATTTAAATAATATATCTAAACAAAATTTGTAGTAAAAAAATCTAACCTAAAAACTACTGGATTTAAATATGATTGTGCCATTTGCTGAGTTCGAAAATATTACTATCAAAAATATATTCATATATTTTACACAATCCTTCCTATCCAAGTCCAGTTCAGTGCAGAGGGCGAATGGAAATAACTGATTACTAATAGACAAAAGATGGCTGTTGATGATGATAATGATGAATTACTAATAGAATCTAGTTTTTATACTTAGGCAAAAAGTGTTAATATAAATTTAATATAATATTAGTAAGATTTTTTTTATTTTACAATGGATAGCTGTATTTCAAAATTGTCTTACTTAGCTCCAAGTTTCTTAGCAGCGTTCACGAGTCCAACGGAAATACAAGGTCGCGCTAAAGAAGTGCCCAGATAATATCTGCTCTCGTAAATTAAGCCCATTTGAATACCAGGCAGCATATAGTTGGTAACAAATTCCTTTCGCAGGTCTTCTACTATCACCTGATGACAAAATAAGATTAAGAAAATAGAATATAAAATTTATTTAAATTCAATATAATTTATAATGTTATTTAGATATTAGATATACTTACATCTTTTGCTCCAATGATTTTCGCTTTCTGTTTGGCTTTTGTAAAGTCTTCATTTTGTCCTATATCGGCAATATAGCACACCACGTCGTAATTCTTTTGGATAAGCCTATGAAAAGGTATTAAATATAAAAAAGTAAGGCTTCCAATTTCAAAAATCAGAAAAGTAATTATCAGTAACCGAAACCTTTAACTGTTAGGAACACGTTAAAAATATTTAGGTATCATATGCTTCATGAATAACATAGAATAAATTAGAAGATAAAACTAAGATATTTTTATTATGAAAGCCATATTTAATAATTACACGGCGAAATAACAATTCTTATAGTATAAACAACAGGTAGATAGTTAAACATTAAATATTAAAATAGTATTTTTACCATTTTAAAATGCAACTTGTATCTAAGCCGCCGGAATAAGCCAAAATTATAAGATCTTTTCCCATCTTGTCGGTGAACAGTTGTTCGTTAAACAATGCTCACAAAACTGTAGCTGAACTTTGTTGATTTACTTATTTGTACTATTACAGATAGCCTTTGGGGTCACAAGACAGGAGATAGTGTTTAAATATAATGAGAACAATTAACTGCAGTTAATTTAGAGAAAATAGTAAGGTTTATATTTATTAATAAAATTTGTTGCTAGGTGCTTTAATATTAGTGACGATCACGCTTTACATCTTTCCCGTGGACAAGACAAAGTTGCAAACACTTACAATTATATAAAAAAATCAATTGTATAGAATTTCCAAATAAAACAAGTATTAGACGATTAAATATTTTATTAATGAATAACAGTTGAATACTGACAATCAAGTAGGTATTACTTAGGTAAAATAAAATGCATATTATATTACTACATAATTGCACAAATTGGGCACTCATAAATTAAATCTATGACAATAATCGATACCGAACCTAACAATAATAATAGTTATATTAATTGCCTAAATAAACATACCATTTGTGATATGTTAAAATGTATTTTTCCAATAATATTAATGACAATATCTTACATTCATACAAGTACAAGTCCCTTTTATCACTAAGATACCTTTTGGCTTTTTCTAGGGAAACTTTGAAAACGAAATTTAAAAAAAAAAAAAATTCTAATTAAAGTTTTTATATATTAGTTTTATTATTATATGGTTGGGAGTCGCATGATAATGACGTCACCACTAGACGGGCACGTGATATCTTGTTATTGGAATGTCGATATGATAATTAAAATGACTACTTATTACACATAAATAAATGAATTATATCACTTTCTACAACATCGATAACTATTGTTCCTACATCACATTTATTAATATCTGCAAGAATTTGAATATGAGACAAATTTAAATCTGTTCCTATACTATAATTTAGCCCATTTTTCCTTGAAAAAAATAAAAATAATTTATCTAAACACTTCCTGTTGCCCCTAAATTATATTAAATATACCAATTAATTGTACTTATGTTAGAAATAACGAGGGTACATAACAATAGTAGTGCCTTTAAATTTTATGTGAATAAAATAAATAACTGTCATTAAAATTAGTAATGACAATATATAAGATCCGAAACGAGGCAATCCGTAGGAGAACCAAGGTTACCGACATAGCCCAAAGAATTGGTAAGCTGAAATAGCAATGGGCGGGGCATATCTGTCGTAGAGCCGACGGCCGCTGGGGCAGACGTCTCGTAGAATGGAGACCCCGTACAAAACGACCGGTGGGACGACCCCCTGCCAGATGGGCCGACGATATAAAGAGGTTGGCGGGAAGCGGATGGGTCCGAAAAGCTGAGGATCGAGTGTGGTGGCGAGAATTGGGGAAGGCCTATGTCCAACAGTGGACAAAAGATGGCTGTTGATGATGATGATGATGAAAATTAGTAAGAGATTTGTAAAGCATGAAATTTATCTTAAATTAAAACTAAAATTAACAATTACAATGAGAAGTTGCCGAAAACTTCTAACAATTAACAATATAAATACTCTGATTTAAAGTAACGCAAACAACAATGAATTGTTATAAAAAGATAGCAGAAATAATATACAAAGAAATAAAAATAAAAACAAAGTTAAAAAATAATACCTGGGCTATTTATAGTGGCAAATCGAAATAAATGTACAACATAATAATATATGATAATTATTTCTTAATATAACAAAACATTGCAAACAATATCACAAAAACCGTAGACATATTCTACTATAAAAAATATATACAATTTTTAATAATTTAAGTATTATAATAAAATGAATACACCCAAGGTAAAATTAAAATTTAAAATATAACCTCATATAAAGCTTAAGACAAATAGGTACTTGCAATTATTTTCTTTATATCTATGGCTAGGTTTAACATTTACATGAGAGATTATATAGGGGACCTGTCAAATAAAACGAAAAAGAACAAATTAATATATAAATATTAAAAATTCAAGCAACAATCAATGTTGGGTAAAGTCTAACAATGTAACAATGAGAATGTTTAAGCGGTAAGAGAGCTGAGGTCCGAGAGGAAGTTATCTGGAGTCAAAATGTGAGAAGAGCCAATGATCACCTCCCAGTTCTTGAGTGCAGCAGTCACTTCGTAGGCGCAACGTATTTCGGAAAAGCACACACCTGTAATTAATTATTATTTATTATAAAACTGTAAAATTTTCTAATTAGTTTTTTTTTATGTTTGTAGTCTCTATAACTTAAGTCTGTCTAAGTTACTTTTTTTTTTCAGTTTATTTTTTCAGTGTTCAGTTTTTTGTTTACAGTATTTATATAAAAGATAAGTAGGAATGCTAATATTTTTTAGAAAACAATGCATAAAAGATGCATTAGAATAATGAAAAAGTATTACACACACTACCATATATTTAACAAAGAAATTTTACTTATACTAGAAAATTTGCCCTGAAAATTTAAAAAAACATTTAAACATTCTGTTTAAAGTGAAGGTCCAGTATTAGTAGGATTACTTGACATTAGTAATATTCTGAAAGCTCACCTCCTACGATGAAGACGAGCAAACGCGGCACATTCTTAATAGTTTGTTGCGCTTTATCTTTATGCCAGTGACCGTAACGAACGCTGAAAATTTAAACATATTGATACAATTTAACGAAATCTGTTGTGGGCCAAAGAATTTATTTCATTTCGTATCTCCAGTAAGAAAACTCCATCTATACTTTCACTGGTGTATAATATTTAAAACCAAAGGATGTCTTCTGATTAGATGGTGTATTGGTAGTTGTGACACTCGTCTCTAAAATAGGTGAATAGTCGACTTTCGCGATAACTAAGCTATATCTATGGGTGTAGGAAGGGTGGGAGCAGAGTGGCCCGTGCCCACCCCAAAATAGTCTGGTGCCCATCCCGAAAATTTTACAACACAATTTGCCCCCAAAAATAAAAAAATAAACATTTACGAGAACATATCCGTTCAAACCTAAAGTCCAGGTCCTCCCAGAAAATATCTCTAGATCTATTCTACATCTCTTCTAATAGAGTAGTATGAACATGTAGGATTCTAACTTAAAAAGTAGTATATAAAATTACCTTGTGGGTGCCTGATATCCAGAAGTCTGAGCGCGGCCGGCGAGGAACGGGAAATGGCGTTGGTCCAGCTTGTCTTCGATCGAGTCTTCAATGATGTCCTATAAAAACCAATTTATATTGAATAAAACTAATAATGTAGAAATCATAGAATTTAATTTAAAACAGGTTGCTAAACTATCATTTTAAATTTTAACATTTGTTGTCTCATTAAATTGAAACTTGTGTATATTCTTAGAAAAAAAGTTAATTTTTCGTATATGTGAACTATAAGTCCAAAATTCTTGACTATACAAATTTCCCTTTCACTTCCTTTTAAACCCACTTATGGGGTGAATTTAGAATGGCATTTGTGGCACAGGAACACAAGCGTGTGACTATAAATGACCACTCGAGGAAAATGAAATATAACATTAACTTCCCCAAGTTTCCTCTGCCCGCCATGCTAAGGAAGGGATGCTTAAAAGTAATATTTTTCCTAAGCGTCGAATAACACGTTAAAAATTATAACATAATTTATACCTTAATCACTGGCGTCCATCGCGACATCTGATAGGTTTGTTCAGTGATTCGCTCTTTACGTGGAACCTGGTATTGTTTCTTTCTGTTGCCCTGAAAATGTAAAAAATTTGTATAAACTTATCATAGCAAAAGTAATTTATGAAAATAAAAAAAAAGTTTAAAAACAAACCACATTACTTTTTACACTATTTAATTAGCTTCACACTGCAGGTCAGGCAGAGGGAACCTGGGAGCCTAGTGTTAAGACACTCCGTTACTGACTCATCTGCTCTCCACTTTCCGCAGAATACTGGAGGCATTATCTGTTGAATGGCTGTGGGTTTAAATATACTTACTGGATATACCTATATAACACTTACATCCATAACTACATTAAAACCGAGATTGGCGAGGTTAAGCAGAGCTTGCTTGTCGGAGGGTTCCAGCTGAGCGTGTGTCACCAGTTTGTTGAGGTTCTCCTCCGAGATACCATTTTTGGACATTATGTATAATGCGATGATGCGCATCTTGTCATAGTTCTTTACTGCCTGGAAAAAAAAACAATCAAATACAGAGCGTTTTTATCTTCACCATTTTAAATGATAGCACAGTTTTAACTACTCCATAAAAGGTTAATATAATTAAAACGAAAGAAATTTTGTCAAAAATGAAAAAAGAGTGAGTTCTAAAAATATTTTTTATAATAAAAACATACTTGATCCAGCAGCACCGGTACAATGCTCCTCATGTGATCTTTTATTTTTTCACCTTCAGCATCAGTGCCCATAGCAAGATCCTAAAAAAAATATGTGGTAAATTTGGGCGGCATGCCCTGACATGACATCTAGGCGTATAAGTTAGTAGAAGTAATATCTATCCAGATAATACCAATCAAGATTAGATATATCAGATATTTATATTAGCTTCACGCTGTATCTCGCATGTAGCTGTCTAGGCAAACTATAGGCAGCAATATATCGAAAACTCGGCGTCACAGAATTTTCGATATGTAGCGTATCGACTTGCAGAACGCGCTTTACCTTTTACTCAGAGCGATAGAAACAAATATGAAATAATTAATTTCGCCAAGTAGGAATATAACCTATAACAGTCGCGTTAACAGGTACACGCCGTGCCACAGCGTCACGACGGCCGCTAAATGTATAAATTATATTACATCTTTAGTAGTACCTGTTCAACTTTACACAGCTTGTCGACATATCCCTGGTATGCCTTCATGCAGTCCTCGGCGAGGCGGAGATGGGTGGCATACTTGGATAGTTCCTTTTGATACTGCGGCATCTTCTTGATCATTTGCGATAGGTCTCGCATGGACTGCTTGTCACCTGTATTTATTAATATAGTACTTTAGATATTGGTTATTATAAATTCCTTTTTAACAGAGATACAAAAATATTCTATTCATTAAAATAAAAACAGATAAATTGTACATTTAAAAATGCTAAACTTACAAAACAAAAAAATTATCAAATATGTACTTCAAAGTACAATAAAAAAAGCAATATAAGATCGATGTATGTTCTTAAGTTTGACTGTCAATATAGTTTTTTATTTTAAAATAAAATCCAATTCAGAGCATACGAAAATAGCAAACAGTGATAAAAAAATATATATAACATATAATAAAAAAACAAACATACCACCCCCCATACGCTTAGAGTCAGTGAACTTCTTCAGATTCTTAGTGACCGAAGTGGAAACTACGGCAATATGCTGGTGACGTAACTCCAGCCATAGCTCGTCGTTTTCGTCCAGAAGTACTTCTTTCATGTTGCCTTGTTGTGCGTCATATCTATTATAAATAGTAAATCATTAATAAATAAATCAGCTTCACGCTGATTTTACGACGCCTATAGCCATCGCTAAATAATCAGGTGAGTATAAAGGTATACATACCTATAAACGTCATTTTCAATAGGCAGCAGGTCATAGGCCATGGCCTGTAAAGTGAGCTCGTGCAGCAACGGCGATACACAGTCGAACCCGCGATCCAAAACTAGTAGCTGGGAGCGTGCCTTTTCTGGACCCTCACCCATTGTCGGTTCGTCTGCCTGGTGAGTTGTAATATGAGAATTAGACGTTGTTTTTTTTTTAAGAATTTAGTCTACAAAATTAAGTCTACAGTCTACATAACATAATAATAAATTCAATAAATTCATCATTCATACATAATAATAAATTCAATAAATTCATTCATACATAATAATAAATTCAATAAATTCAATTAAGTAATATCAATTTAATATATGATAATTTTTTATAGATCAAACCTTGTAAGCATCAAGCTTTTGCTGGATGAGCTGTGCAAGTTCCACATTACGCTCCCAATCACTGCAATAATATAAAAAGTGAATATTATATAAATTACACTGTATTTTGTCTGCTTGTCAGTATGTTTGTACTAATCTGAGAAACGGTTTAACTGACTTACGCCCAATGTTAATAACCAATCCTAATCCAAAAATTGCTACCATAGATTGAAATAGACAGAGATGGAGGTAGGCATGCAGGTTAGTGATTGGATAGATATGTCGGACAGTACGAGATAGACGTTAACTGGAGATAGGAGATACATTATTAATATTGGGCGTTAAACAGCTGAAAGCAATTTGCACTATTATATTTTAGTATTACAGTTCAATTGTCATTTAGAGTTTGTTTTATTTAATCAGTTTGATTATTGGCAAAAACTTTAGTATTCAATGTACATATTAGAAACACGAAAGAAATTCATATAAGCTAATAAATAACTGTGTAATTCCAGCAGGGGAAGCCACGAGCTGGTCGCTAGTTAACAATATATACTGACCTGCGATAACGAACTGAGGGATATTCGCCCAGTGTGGCACAGAGAGTAGCAATTTGTTCTGCAATACGCTCCATATTAGCGTTGCGGGTCTGCGTCAGCGCCGGGTTGTACATACACTGGAACGTGTCCGGGGAGTCCAGGGAAAATACCTTGAAATATCAAAACCATAATATTATATATTTTATACATTTTCGTGTCTATATTTTCTATTGTTAAAAATGCGGTTCAAATATTGAGTAAGACTTGATAATAAGCTATCGTGAATAACATACTATATATCAAAGTTACATAGTTCCAATATTTTTTATGTATTTATTTTGTAATGAGATTTTGATGTAAAAGGATTTTAAATTAAAGTACCTTTTTGTGTAAGAGTATGTCAAGGTTTACACTTATTACATTTTATGTGTAATAGTTGTTTAATTAATTACTTGTCGTGTGTAGTGTTTGTCAATCTTAGTAGATAAAAATATTTTAAGTAAATAATTAAAATCAGTATCTAAAAAAAAAATACATTATACCTGGCTCTCATATGGCAAGAAAGCAATGTTGACTTCCTTCAATGTTTTGATCTTTCTAGCCGCTGAAGATTTGCACAACTCATTGAACAATTCTTCAGGGCATACTTTATATAGCAGCGTGAACAAAAATAATGTATTTAACAAATAGTTCAGAAGTATTTTTATATTCCTTTTTAAAAATATAAAACCGTTGTGGCATAGTGCGTGACTGTAACGCGACGATTGTTGATTCAAATCACACCAGGCGAAATAAGCTATTTAAGATTTCCATTTTCACGTTCTAGTAATAAGACAAAGCGGCATTGAGTTTTGCAAATCAACAAGCAATCATCATCGGTTAGTAGGGATCAAAGTGTATTAAGATTTGGACTGTCCTGTATTAATACAAAATGAGCAATATTATGGACGAACCTGTTGTTCATATGGTATAAAAGCTATGTTGATTTCCTTCAAAGTTTTTATGTATTTAGCTACTTTACTACGTGACAATTCATCAAAAAGTGCATCAGGACATGCTGCAAATAAAAATAAAAATAAAAAAAAATAATCTAGCATTTTAAAATTTAAATAATCCATTGTAACATTATGTAAATAGCAAACCACAAAATAAAATTATTATAGTAGAATAAAACTAAATGAATGCTGTGCAAATATTTCTAATATGACAATATACAAATATTATAATAAAATGATACAGATAATTACTAATTTCGTTTATCTTGTTTAACAAAAATGCATATGAAAAATAAAAAAAAATAAAAACAATTATGATTCAATGTCATACAATATTATTTTTTTATATAACTATTGCATTTTTTTATCAGTTCAAAAATAAAGTTAACATTAATGATTTTTACCTTCAGTAAAGAAAACATGTGCAGCTTTATACATGATACGATTTCCAACAGAGAAATCATTGATTAAAGCATGAACAGACTTCTCTGTCGGAGTGATCAGGTATATACCATCCATAGTGTACAGTGGCTCCCTCTTCTTGTGAATGTCTTCCACCACTAGGAAACAATATTAATATAAAAATATTAAATTTTAATTTACTAATAATTACATAACAATAATTATCCTATCCTATATCTTATAAAACAAAGTCGCTTTTCGTGTCTGTCTGTTGTTTCTAACTCTTCTTCTTCTAAACCACCCAACGGATTTTGATGCGGTCTTCACCATTAGGTCGAGTGTTTTTCGTAGAAGGTTTATATATAGTTTATTATCTGTACATTCTTATGTAAATTAACATAAATACGATAAATGTGTATAAAGTCCTACCCGTTGAGACACTTTCGCGCATGCGCTGCTCTAATGGTAAGTACTACATGAAAAAAATGTACTGGAGTATTGTTCCTCTTAATAAGATCTACAAAAAAGTACGCGAGAGCATATTCGTATATATTCATATTCAATATATTTTTTATTGTGAGGGATATTTTTCCATAATGGTATTAATCCTTATCCTTTAAAATACTTTATTAATTTTCTACGTTAAACGAAGATAAAATTAGCTTTTTACAATATTTCGAAATTGCGAATAGTTTTACAGAAAAACGCATTTAATTGTTGACACATCACGACGTTGACATATCAGCTGTATGTTACTCAAGTTTCACTTATCCCTTACTCTCAGCATATAAATAAGTACATTAGTTACGTTGGCCATTTAATGTAGACCAAAACTGAATTTTACTGTTTTTCATTTTAATAAGTACTTTAGAAGTTGTTACAATATCAAAAAAATCCTTGCTGCGAAACGGCTCGCCACTCGCCATGCGTCCGCCGTGCCCGCTTGCCTTATACGCATCGGTGGTTCAGTGGTAGAATGCTCGCCTGCCACGCGGGCGGCCCGGGTTCGATTCCCGGCCCATGCATTCTATTTAATTTTCCTCACAGGCAGCCACGTCGTGCTTGCTTTTCATCAGGGACAGAATACCCTCTTCAGCATTAACCACAAGCTCGAAAAGAAAAAACCCGGCTGCCTCTAAAGCAACGAAGGTTTAGTTAGATGCGTTTGCACGTATTGGATAATTGGAGTTGAATGTATTATTTAAGCGCGATATATTTGGTTTCACATTTTTTGTAGTAGTTATTAGTAGGTAGGTTTTTGTTTATAATTTCTTCCGTTTAAAAATAGTCATTTAACTATCTAAAAATAGTGATTTAAATATATTTTAATAAGTACTTGAAAAGATTAGTAGCACAGATTTAAAATTACGGTACCTACTAAAAAATCCTTGCTGTGTAAAACAATTGGAAAATCCTTACTGAAACTACAAAAATGTGGGTTACATTAGGGTTTAATTAATTTTCACATTATCTTAAGTGCTTTGCAAACATACATTACATGAATAATCCAGTAGTTACAGCGGGTGAAGCCGCAAGAGGGTCGCTAGTTTTGATATAAACCATTGGATCTCTAACAAAAAACACATCTAAATGACTGAAGTAACTCTGAAGTTACCTCAGCCAATGTGTCATACACCACTTAAGATGTGCCTTGTTTTAGAAGAAAGCCAAAAGTGCTGCTATAATAGTGTATATTCTTTAGTTGACACTATAAATTTAGGTATAAATTATTTTGAAGTGTATTGTAACATACAAGTTGTCCAACATAAATTCATTTTTCATGGATTTACACAACCCTGTATCCATACTATCTTCTAAATGAAATTTGAATAATGAAATTTGAATTGTTCCTTTTTTCTAAGGTATGTTTTCATAACCCACATACTAAATTTAACTTTTCTATAATAAATTGCACTGTCTAATGCTCTCTGTTAGTTTATGAAAAAAAAACAAGTTAAAAGATTCTAATAAAAAAATATATACATGTATCAGATTTCAATATAGTTTAGATAAGGTATCATATTCAAGCAAACTTATTAGAATTCAGAAATTAGAAATTAATGCTATTGAGAACTTTGAGTGTCACTTTACATAGATTGTTTACTAACAGATGTAGATGGGAAGCTTAGACACTATTATGACACAACATTTAATTATGTTTTATAATTTCCTGATAGATGATATCACTAAAATATTTAGAACTGTTTTAATTTCTGATACAATCCTACTAATATTATAGATCTGAAAGTTTGTGAGGATGGATGTTAGTTCCACTTAAAGGGATATTTAGTTATTAGGAACTTATGGTCTCCAATTATAAAAATAGACCTTGTTAAATGCTCAATAAATAATGTCATGTACAAATTGTGTGAAATTTAAT
Organism: Heliconius melpomene rosina; assembly: GCF_056956725.1. NCBI lineage: Eukaryota > Metazoa > Arthropoda > Insecta > Lepidoptera > Nymphalidae > Heliconius > Heliconius melpomene. The sequence continues at coordinate 8,323,506 of NC_140399.1, forward strand.
TGGAATAAATTTAAATGTAACTGACCACTAGACTGCATAAACTTGGCAATGTAACAGAATATATTACTTTTTATTTCTTAATATATTTAATTGTTAATTTTAAACTTACAAGTAATTCCTTCTGCTGAGATATCGTGCATTTTGCAGCATGCAGAAACCATGCGCATTGAAAGCTGATCCACTATAAGAATGCGCCATTCTATACGCTGAGACTCCTTGCCTTTGGGTCCGCGGTAGCGGATCACCTCATTCATAATCTCTATAAATAAATATGACAGGTCAGAACTATTAAGTATTAAGTTTATTGTATACTATTAAGATATTTGATCTTGATATTTTAGTTTCTTGCCGGCTCTTCTCAGCAGAACTGCCTACCGAGCTGATGGTAGCTTTGTGCTTATATGTTTGTTCAACAATTCAAGTGCTTATAATAGTCTATTTGAATAAAGAATATTTAGAATTTAAATTAGTAATGTGACAATTTTTATACTTTTTATTTTTATTGAGAAGTATTAACTACAGTATTAATGTGCTTTTACATGATCAGTCAATCATGATAGTCAATCAGATCAATTGGTTACCAGTATAATAAATTATTAGTATTAATTTTGTCATTTGTATAAAATAAATCATTTTGCATAAAATTGGTATATTTATATGAATTTTCTTTAAGTTCATATAAAAAAAACATTTCTCCTAATGGGGGAGGTTGGGCGGAGCAGTATGACGTACATTCATCCCCAGCCCCCACTCCACTATGAAGTGTCATAAGAAAAATCAATAACTAACACTTAGGTCAACTATATAGGTCTTTCGATTAAACAAAGGAATATATACACCAAATTAAATGTATCAGAATTTATGTCCCCTTATTTTTCTCAAATTAATTAATCTGTCTAAAATTGTCTTATACGAAACATTGTTTACATCATAAAATATGAAATACGAAAGAAACATTAGTTTAACAATTCACATAGTAAATAAACCACCGTGCTGCAACGAATTTTAGCTTAATATTGCGTAAAGCGCATGAAATATATATGTTTTTTTATAAAATTAGTCATCGATAAGACATAGTTGGCTATGTTAGCAATGCTGTTGTTGGTCCGATTGCTTAAATATTCGGAGGGTAACCTCAGAATATGAAATTGGTATTAATTTATAGATGTTTTAAGAATATATTAAATGCGACTACAAAAATAATACGTATAAAAATAAATTATTTAACTTACTTTGCCCGACAAGTGCTTTTAGAGCCATCTTGCACCATAGACTAATAATTTTATCCGATGTTTGACAATTTAGGAGTTCCAAACTGTCAAGTGTCAATTTTTTTTTTTTTTATAGCTGCCTATTTATGCAAAGACTACAGTAGTACAACCAATATCTTAAGATAATAATAGTTAATTCAAGAATTGTAAATGATATTATTTATGTATACAATAATTTGATACGTAATTATTTCTAAAGACACATGTCGTAGAAATCTTTTTCTAAAATAATACCTATATGTAAAAATACATTGCATAAATTTGCGCGCGCATTGACAACTAAACGTTAGTGTTGGGTCAATACTGATAGAAAGAGACGCAAACTAATCCTATTTCGTTCAGATATCACTGGAGTTCACAAATGTTTGAGCAAAATAGAACTGATGAACTGATTCTACGATTTAGTTCTTTACATACCTCTGTCGTTGGTGGATGTAACGCAGGGTATATTTTTTATTGTTATCACGTGTACGTAATTTGTGCGGTATTTATTAAAATTGTCCTTTATGGTAATTTTAAAATTTACAGAAATAACTGTAAGTTTCTATTCACATATTTAATTTATGAAATGATTACAAAATAGAGAGATTGTATTTAATTAAATTGAACATAAACAATGATTAATATTTTATATAAAAAACTAAAATAGTTATTAAAAAAATATAAGTACAAAATATTTAATGGTTATTTATTTTATATTATAATATAAAAATATTTTAAAATCTCTGTAATTGGTATCAAAACATACTTATTTTCATAGAACAACATAGTTGTCTTTTTATCGGCAGCTGGTGAAAGTGAGGTGCGGCGCCAAAGTATGACTATTCCACCAGTTGATTAGTTGCACTGGCACCAAGTGACGCGTGTGTAGTGACTAGTGACTAGCGAAACGAAATGTAGTGATGAATTAGTGATGTACCAGTTTTGTCAGTGTTTGTTTTCACACAGTGACTAAGAGTTCAAGATGAATGGTGATAAACCCATTGTGATCCCTTACCCTTGTCGAGCTGAAGGGTGGCTGGATAGATGTGGTAAGTATTTTAGTATTTAATTATTTAGTTTTAAATGGCATTATATAATAATAATCTAAAAAAAACAAAATTATAACCGTGTATATACAAAATGTATAAAAATATTATTTGCTTTGTAATTATTTATTAATTACATATGTATAAGTTAAGCCACAGAATTATGCACTAAATTATACAATAAAATTATGCAGATAGACAATCAGGTATAACATTTGATTGTTATTTTAATCATTCAATAACATTCTGTTCTGCGAACGTGCCAAAGTGCATAACTAAAGAAAATAACTAAGGTCATTGAGATTAAAATATTTTGTGGACGTGCGCATTTCGATTGACATAAAAAAATAATAAGTGAAATATTAATTTACTAGTGATTTATACGTTTGGTTTTTATTTAAAACTATTTATAATTTGTTTGTAGAATAGATTAACAGAAAACTTTACAATCAAGAATACTGATGATAATTAATTGTAATCCATATTTTTCGTTTCAATCAATTAAACTTATTAATAGACAACCCTAAAGTTATTATTTAAATAAGGCACTATCAGTAATAAATCTCAGGCATGTTTGAGAGATTTTATTACATATTTTCACGAATTTTCGTTATGTGTAAATGTACATACATTTTTTTTACTTCGTTTATCTGTTATTTTATGTTAGTTACATCAACACTTTTCACCCAGTCTAAAAAAACAGTCCTATTGACAACCAGCTCCGTTTGCAAAAGTCGGTTAAAAAAACAATCATTGAAATCGGTTGGCGTGCGGTTGAGATATTCGTTCATTTGTCGCGCACATAATTAATACAAATTTAAAACTTATCTGATTTTCTTATGGATAACGTGGTCAGAAATGGGCCAAATTGAAATGGGACCACATGGGAAGCACCAGCTTTCATAAGCTTTCATTTAGAATCATTAATATGAGTTCAAAAGCCCAGTCAAAAGTTCTAAGGTAGCAAACATAAAAAAATACAGTCGAATTGAATACCTCCTCCTTTTATAGAAGTCGGTTAAAAAGTAATAGATTCGATAATAAAATGATACCAGATTTGTTTACAAATTTGCATTATCTATTTAACGTCTAATAAAAGTAAAAAAAACTTAGATAGTGCTTATGAGAATCCATAAATTTCTTCTGTTTACTTTGTCTCTACAGCAGGTTGTCAGTTTACGCCCTACATAGGGAGAAAACTGTATTATGGAGATTTCTACCGAGTTTCGGTTCATCAGCGTAGAGCTGACCGACGCTGGTTACTTTCTAGATTTTTTCCTAGGCTTTGAATATGTATATATATTATTATTATTATAAATTTACGAAATAAATACCAGGCTTTGTATTTTCCAATAACGAACTATATTTTTATTAAAATTTCAACTTACATAAACAAATATAATACGAACAAACAAATTAAGATCGAAGAGATTCATATAACCTTTCATTTATCTATTTTACATGTTTACTGGAACTAATAATTGAATTATTTAGTCCAATGAATATCTAGCAATGGCTTGCCTATTCGAGCAGTTCATGTGTTTCATATATTTTGCATTCTTGTTAAACGTAAATGTAGGTACGCGATGTTATCCATATGGATGCCAAAAGTAGAGCTTTTTTCCCTTGCTTTTCCTCCTAGTCTAGATTTGAGTCACAGTACATTTTATCTGCCCTCGTTTATGTTTGAATTATGAATGATTTCTATGAGATGTAGGTGTAAAAAAAATATTTTGAAATTATATAGGTGTAGGTTAATGTATAATCAATTATTTTGTGGTAGTTTCATTAAATGTGGTACGTTTTATATAATTTTGGACATTTACAAAGACCTAATGATTCATAGGCGACAACAATTGACATAACCAGTGAAGAATAACATAGGCATGTAGATATTTAAACGTTCCACACCTAGCCACGCCTGCTATTCTAAACTTGTAAATAATGTTTTCGAAATTTTACCGTCTCTAGGAGCAGTTGAGGTCGTCGCGCAGGGGCAAGTGTGACTGTAGACGCGACGTGGTTATGGGTGCGATCCCAACTCGAGAAAATCAAATATTTATTTCAATTTTTATTTTCATTTTTTCTCTCCGGTGTCGAGAGGCAAAGTGCGGCGTTAAGTTCCGCCACTCAACACGCAATGCCTCCAGAATTTCGGTGGTGGTGGTATTTTGCTGTGTGCGGTATACAGCGTGAAGCTGATATTTTGATTCTAGAAGTAGTTTCCTAAGTTTGCACCATGGTCGTGTATTCAATTTCCTCGATTTACATAAAACGCGTTCAGAAATGTTTAAGACACGACTTTCATTGGGCTGATGTCATTCTTGTGTCAGGTGGAAGTTTAGTTTGGGTCGGTGAGCACGCCTGGACTTAAGAAGAAATCAAATAAGGAAAAGTGTTTAGTATTCTAAAAGCGTACACTCGTAGTATATATTGTACACATCCGTAAGATAATATTTGCGGACGCGAAGCTAAAAGTACCTACAACCTACTTACAAACATAATTATGTAGGTTGAATTTGGTATTTTAGTATTTTCATTCATAGCTTGGTGTTATTAACATATAATGTGTATATAGTGTCTTAATTTTATGTAAAACTAGCGGCCCGCTCGCGGTTTCACCCGCGTGAACTATGTTATTATTAATTTCTGTCTCCATGACTACGTCCTAGTGACGTCTATGCAAAATTTGAGGCTTTTAGCATTTGTAGTAACGAAGTTTCATACAAACTTTCGAACCCAAAAACAACCCCTTAGAAGTCGAATATTGCAATTTCCCGTCTTAGCGAGCACCTACGTCCTATAAATAACTCCTATGCAAAATTTGAGATTCCTAGCACATGTAGTTTCTGAGATTTCGTGATGAGTGAGTGACCTTTCGATTTTATATATATAGATGAATAAAATGTATATACTCTTGCTATTCTAACATTCACTGTCGATGTACATGTCCATTTTTCTTATGACTAACGAAGATATAGGTCCTGACTCAGGACCTACAGGGACCCTCAGGACTCCTGAGAGTCATTTGCTAACGTGATTTTAATGTTGATTATGGAGACTCCGTTAGATTTGATAAAGTAATACTTCTGTCTTACTTTTTTGATAATTATAATATACTCAAAAATTTAAAAAACTTAAAAAAAAACGTTAATAAAAGTCGAATAGTACCTACAGATTTTCTAATTAAGACATTTAAAAGTAGGGTCGGTGTAAAGAGGAGAGTGAAGTAATAAATAGGGGGTGGCTGTCCGGTTGTTATTGGACATTTGAGAGCAACTAATTATGTGCCACTTGGGGACAGCACAAGGGGGGGGTTAGCTATAAATCAAGATAACTACCTTGCGCATCCTCCATGTTTCCGAAAAGTATTATTATCTTGTTTTTTTTTTTAGCCAAAGTGGCTTTTAAGAAGCACGGTTGCTTATCCCGCTAAGTTCATACTTTTATACGTTTCCCAAATAATTATTTCTCTTTGCTAAGTGCAAATAACACTTTTTAAAATATTAAAAAAATATTCAATAAATAAATAGCGTTCTGTCTTGCCAAACGATAATTTTAAACAATAATTGCTTGCCTTGGGTAGCGGAAATTTGTAATAATCTCCCAAAAGAACTAACAACATAAATATATTTAACAAGCTTATAAGTACGTAGTGTATGGCATAGTAGTCACAGCGCTTGAACAGTTTCCAAGAGGCGCGGGTTCAAATCCCGCTACGCTTAAAATTTTATACGTTTCCTAAATAAGTAATATCTTCATCTGTTAAGATAATATTCTACAGTTGGTGACAAGTAAAGATCGTGCAAAGTGGGGTAGGTTGAGTAGGAAGGAAGACCCTGGTAATAGCCGGGATTAATGCCAGGAAGAAGAAGAAGAAGTGGGTGACAAATAAACTTTAGTTTTACCAAGAAATATAAGCGAGCGCACTTGCATCATATATTATGTGGTATAAATGCCGTGTTGCAACTCCGAAGGGAAACAAAGTTGTGTAAATATCTCGGTATCATATAACCTATTATTTTTAATCGACTCCAAACCTTCATTATGCATTTTTATTTGTCTTAAAGAAATAATTTAAAAGTAATTTTAACTTTAGAAGCAGTAAGTTTATTAAATTGCTTAAATCTTGTTTGTTGGTTTTATTTAACTAATCTTATTATGCAGGCATTTTCGTGGCATTGCGTGTTGAATAGCGTAACTTAACGCTACGCTTTGCCTTGTCACCAGAGTGAAAAAAATAATATATTAATAAATAACAATTAATTTACCCGAGTGCGGATCGAACCCACTAACGTCGCGTTATAATCACACCTGTATGCCACCATAGCATATATTATTGGGTATCGTTTATTTCGGGCAATGCACTTAGTAACTAAGTATATGCATATGTTAATAATTTTTACTTAACGAAATACCATTTTATATTTACCTTTGCCTTTGCCTATGTTATACTTTACACAAGTGTAATTCCTTTGCTAGTATTATTGCACAATACTTTTGTGGGTAGGTTAATTAGAAATTATTTTGTTTGGAATAGAGAATTTTCATGTACTTATTAGTACAATCGTGGCGGGTTGTGGATTCGATTTCTAGTCGAAGAAATTATATATTTACTATTTTCATTTCTTCGCTCTGGTACCGAGGCAAACCGCGACGTTGAGTACCGCTATTCAATACACAATGTCTTCAAAATTCGGCAGAAAGTTAGGACCGGAGTGTCTTAACACTAGGTACTCTCTGGTTACCCTGCTACATACGGGATAAAGCGTGAAACAATTATTTTTATTAGATTTTTTGAAAATAGAATAAACTTAGACCGTAGTAGTGAGTAAAATATACTATTGTATCTATGAATAGCTGCAATGCAGCTGAAGTATCATCTACATCATATCGGCTATGTTTAGTTATTTTCCATAATGAGTAGTGACCTAGTTTTAAGTTTTTTATTTTTCATTCTTCATTCGTTACAAAAATAGCACATCATTGTGCTGTTAATAAATTTTAATATAAACAAAAACCAAACTAAATCAGCTACACGCTGTATCCCGCACACAGCAGGGTAGGCTGAGAAAAGTTAGTGTTAAGACCCTCCGTTGCCCACTATCCGCCGAATTCTGGAGGCATTGCGTGTTGAGTGGCGGAACTAAACGCCGCGCTTTGCCTCGACACTAGAGCGAAGAATTGAAGTGGGGATCGAACTCACAACCAGTCGTATTACCAGTCACACTTGCTACAACTGGCCTAAATTTTAATATTTTTAAATATTATAAGCATTAAGTAGATATATCATGACGTAGTCTTCCGCTTCGTTATGCATTTCTGGTTACATACAAATCGTAATAAATGCAAATAGTCTAAAAAAAAAAGTTTTATAATTCTCAATATGTATACTTTTTATATTAAAATGTTGAAACACAAGCGTGCAACTGTAAACGCGAAGGTTTGTGGGTTCGATTCGCACTCGAGGGAATGATATATTTAATATTTTCATTTCTTCGATCGTGCGTCGCTTGGAGGCAATGCGCGGCGTTAAGATCCGCTATTGAATATCCAATGCTTCCAGAATTCGATAGAGAATGAGGAATGGAAGTGTCTAAATCCCCAATTTCCCTCTGTCTACCCTGCTTTGTACGGGAAATAGTGTAAAACTAAAAAAAAAACGATTAAAATATTGATTTAAGACTTAAAGTAGACGTCTATTTGTGTTTTACAATATTAATAATTGTACTTAGAAAAAAATAAATGAGTAAAGTAAAAAATCTAAGAAAAATTTTTAGCAAACATTTTAAGTAAAAATTAAATTTCTACGAATATTCGATAGATAGTTCGAAGGTCCATTACAGATTATGTTGACTTCGCATATAGTGAGGTCGATCACTTATCATTATCATATATTTTAGTTTATACTAGTTTAATGGTATGAGCAAGACAAAATAAATCATAAGAAAATATCATAGAAAGAATATGTTGCACGCTGTATACCGCATACAGCAGGGTAGGCAAAAGGAAACTAGTGTAAGGCACTACGTTCCCCATTTTTCCGCTAAACTCTGGAGGCATTGCGTAACTCAACGCCGCGCTACGACACCAGAGGGAAGAAATGAAAATATAAATTTAAATAAATATTTCATTTCCTCCAGAGAGGAACAAATCCACAACCAGCCACGGTCCACGACTGACCTCGCTTCGGAAATGAAGATTTCACCTAGTTATACCTATTTAACATAGCTGCACCTTCTAAATAGACGTAAATTGTTTATCAACTGAGAAATCGACTCGAGTGGTCGTCTTGGCGCAGGCTGTAACTGTAACGTGGTTGCGGGTTCGATCCCCACTCGGAATAATGAACTATCAGTTATTATTATTTTTATTTCTTCGCTCTGATATGAAGACAAAAACCTGGCCGAGCCGCCACTCATCACGCAAATTCTCAAAAAACTCGGCGGAAAGTGGGAAACGGAGTGTCTTAACACTATGTTCCCTCTTCCTATCCTGCTGTGTGCGAGATACAGCGTGAAGCTGATTTGATTTAATTTATTTTAACTATTCGGTCCATCGACATGGCTGTTCATACGTTTAGCTAGTAAGTCAGCCAGCGTAACTAACATTTAGTGGTCCATCATTCAATTAGATGTTCCGAGAGGTCATGGCGTTCCTCCCACGGTCAACGTTTTATCGGCCAAACTGGAGCGGCCCCGAGCTCCCGCATCGCTGGCCATTGTTTTATTTAGTACAGTTAAAAATTTAATTGAACCTAATAATTGTAAATCAAATCGGTTTGCTTGTTTTCGGGTGACCTTTTTGACGTAAAATCAAAAGAGTCAATATTTTCTATCTGGATCTAGATCTCCATCTAATAAATCTCCATCTGGTCTCCACCAGTCGTGGACGCGACTGGTTGTGGGTTCGATCTCCACTCAAGAAAATAAAATATTTATTTAAATTTACGAATATATTTCCATATTATTCGCTTTGGTATCCAGACAAAAGCCGGCGTTCAATTCCTTCAAAAACACTAGGTTCCCTCTGTCTACCCTGCTGTGTGCGGGATACAGCGTGATGCTGATAAAAAATTGGATTCTTTATCATTAAAATTTCTGTTCGTGGTTGTTTTTATTTTATTGATTGTTATCGTGGATGCTGACTGAACGAAGCGCCGAGCTTTGTTCAAAAATAGGTCAGGACTATTTGTTATATTAGAAAGGAGTATTTTGGGTTATATTTTTTATATTAATTAGAAATTAATATTGCCAGTTACTTTTATGTAAGTAATAACGGTATGTTTTAACTTGGAAATTGTAACTTTTCACTTGTTAAAAGTCACAAGTATTATAAACGTTTCGTAATGTTGTAGAACAAGTGTATTTGTGTCAACCGGGCCCTACATATTATTTGTCTAGAAGTCGTTTATTTGTGGCAATCATTATTAATGGCTTAAAATTTTATTTTTATTAATACCTTTATTTCTTCGCTCAATGCGCAATGCCAGAAAAATTCTGCGGAAAGTGGTAAACGGAGTGTCTTAACATTAGGTTCCTGCATGCCCTTCTATATGCAGGGATCAGCGTGAAGCTGTAAAAAAAAAGAAAATTCCTTCAGATTTCATACTGTACTCAAACCGTAGTGTAATCTTTGTGTGTGTGATTTATCTACAATATATTTTCAGAGGAAAATTGAGGAAGAGAAGAGAAGAGAGGAAAATTCATTGAAAAAGGGACTATATCTGATTATAACGATATCTTCCATGAAGTCTATTTATTTTCATATAACAAACAACTAGCATTATATTTAGAAAGTACACCAAAGCTAAGTTAACCTTATCAAATCGTATAGCGGCGTTAACTCCTAAATGATTTGTTTCCGCAACGTAACTAATCGAATTGAAATGGGAATCTGTTGCCGGTATTGTACAATGAACCTCAAATATAGATTTTATAATAGATTTTTAATTTTAACTAGCGACCTGCTCGCGGCTTCGCCCGCTTGAACTACACAATCATTTTTGCTCACTAATCTGTATTACTTTCGCATTAAAAAAGTAAAGATGCCGTGATGTGAAATAAAGATGATGAAGAAGATAAGCCTTTTCTGAGATTAGGGTGCACAAATGCACAGCCAAACAGATGAAACTTTCAAAAAGAATTATTTTTGGTTTGGTTTGGTTTTGTATAGGTTCTTTGTAATAAAGCATTAAGAAAGATTTTTCAAAAACAATCAAAGATTTAACACTACGTAAACAGAGAGAGAGATGATGATGAGAGATGGGTGAGATGTCCATGTCCGACTACTATTATATTATAAAGTCATGCATCTATGATAATTACTTCATATTGAGAATTGGTAGTATTAAATAATTACAAGAATAATAAGATGTTTTGATAACGAATAAAACTTGAAATTATCTCAGAAGATGAGATCCAACAGAGCGTGACCCGTTGTGGGTGACGGGTGAAACTTCTCACATTACTGTGAGAAAATCTTATATTATTTTACGTGAGATTCCTTTAATTCAAATTGTTAGGAATGTACAACGGTTATATGCAATTGCAAAATTATTACTAAAATTATTATTATATATCTCATTAACGAAGTTCGATCAAACACTCTCAAATCTGAGATCGATCTTGAGATGCCGTTTTCATTCATCGATATAATATGAATGGAAATGACAAATGAAGATCGATCTCAGAGATGAGAGCGATTTATATCTAAATATGGGTCTTAGAATGGCAGTTAGAAAAAATTAAATTGTATGCTTAGCATATATGCTTAGCATATATGCTTAGCATATATGCTTAGCATATATGCTTAGCATATCTTAAAGTTATATAAAACACGAATAAATCTTAAATTAGCTTCGTTAATTATGTACGTACTTACTCTCACAAAGTTAGTTTTATCTTTATGTATATCAAGAGACACATTTTGAATTTTTTACTTCTTAATGTTATATCTACCTTACGGCCAGGTTCCCACAGCATGACAGCACGTCATCTCATTACGTGACCAAAATTATGATTTAATTATTTTTTTTTGAGTTTTTTCTTACAAATTTAAATTATTTAACAAAGATTAGTTTTACTTGAATAGTTAAAATATTGGTTAGATTCTTGCATTTTGACGTCAATTTTTTCATCAGCACACGATTTGCACGACTGACCAAACGGTAAATACCGGTAAATACTCGCTCTCCGATCAAACGCCTAATACCTACTTGGAACGGTTGTGCAATCATTTACTGTTATTGTCGCAGTAACGATAGTTAAATAGGGTGATAAATTTCCAGTGTGGCGCCTTTTATAGTTTTGATATCATTGATTAGGTACATACGCACAGTTTAAGTTCTAGTTTAGTAGTTTCTTGTTCTTGTTGATATTTTACTATAATTTTTAATATCTTTCTTGCCTCCACGCTTTATCCCGCATATACCCTGCGGTAAGCAGAGGGAACCTAGTGTTAAGAGACCCCGTTTCCCACTTGCCACCGAATTGCGTGTTTATTGGTCGCTATGCCTCTACACCAGAGCAAAAAAATGAAAAAATATATAAATAATATATAATTTCCCCAAGTGGGAATCGAACTCACAACCGTCGAGAGTGTGGCTGTAATGACAGTCACACTCCCGTGCCCCTGCACCACGACAGTTTTTTTTTACCTAAGTATCATAGTGTTAAATTACTACACAAATAAAAGTAGCTTATTTCGAATATTATTCTAAAATAATATTTATTCGAATATTATTCTAAAATAATATTCGAGATAAGCTATTTTCATAAGAGTATTAATTCAAAATCCTAAACTAAGCTGTCAATAAGCCAACAGAACGGTAACGCGTTTGCTGACGTTGTATATTTATAGCACATTATCGTACAATGCAGTGCAATTTACTCCGCACCCTTGCATAAAGCCCTAGACAACAGTACCTCTTTTACTTTCGCCCTCCGCCCTCCCTTCTCGATGTATTGTAGGTACACGGAGGGCACCGACCGGAACGAGAGTGCACCCTCGTTACCATGACAACGCCTTTTCCCGCGAAAATATTGACGGTCCAGACGGGGAAGCAGCCCTCTCTGATATGTGAATGTCTTGATATATTTTACGATTGTATCTTAATTCGCTAAATAATGGCCGTTGCAACGACTTTGTGAGATAAATTATATCTGATTTAGTTTGCTGTTTATTACTTGCTACAGTGATATATTCTTATGCATATTATTTAAATAAATAAAAATGAATCAGCTACACGCTGTATCCCGCACACATACACCTAGTGTTAAGAGGTACAGGGTAGGTAGAGGGAACCTAGTGTAAGTCACTCCGTTCCCTACTTTCTGCTGAATTCTGGAGCCATTGCGTGTTGAATGTCTGAACTCAACGTCGCCCTTTGCTTCGAAATCAGAGCGAAAAAATATAAATATAAATGTAAATAAATATTTCACTTCCTCGAGTGGGATCGAACCCACAACCGTCGCGTTACAGTCACACTCTTACGCTCTTACGAAAAATAAATATATATTTCAATATTTAAGACCACTTGTACTTAAAATAAGATACAAATGTCCAGTCTGTCTGTATACTAGTATAGATAATAATTAATATTTATAATTATAATATATATATTGGACAATTTACATACATATCAACCGACCACAAACAACCGATAAACATGCATGCATGCAACATGCATATTTTAAATGCAAATAATTAGATAATTTGCCCTAATATAATTTGTAGTATTTGATGTACCTATCCCCGGGCGAAATTTAATGATAAAGCAATAATTATAACTGTTTTATTAAATAAAATTGAGGCCAGTCGTGGAGCAAGGCCACAGGTTTGTGACTGTAAATACGACGGGTAGTAGGTTCGATCCTCACTTGGGGTATATTTTCATTTCTTCGCTCTGGTGTCGAGGCAAAGCGCGGCGTTGATTTTTTCCCACTCAACATGCCATGCCTCCACAATTCGGTGGAAAATGGGGAACAGAGTGTCTTAACACAAGGTTCCCTCTGCCTACCCTGCTGTATGCGGGATACAGCGTGAAAGTGATAAAATAATATATATTAAATTAAACAGTTACAGTTAATGTAAAAGTGAAATTGAAATTCTAAAGTTTCCAAAACGCTGTTCACGCAATATTTTATTTCGCACTTACGTATTACTAAATGATAGCATAGTATGTGTAATCTTCTGAGCAATAAACATTTAAGTATATCTTACTTATATATAATTTTTGAATGCGTGCCTTTGTCAACTATCTCCTACTTGTAGCGATTGGACTAATTTGCATGAAATTTTAAATTCAATGGGTTCCTGGTTTCAAGTATTATTAAACCCAGTAGGTAGAGTTCTAATCGGTCTTTAGTTCTTTACTGTAATAGATAAGTTAAACTATTAAAAATCAAGATATAAACTAAATACCAATATAAAAAAATAATTTCCGCTAGTATTTAAATAAGAAAACAACGGGCTAAATGAGTCTTCTAAAGAATGCACGATGGTCTACTTCTAGTCTGAGAATAGACACGGTATAAGGCTAACATGTTTCTAATGATAGGATTGATTACGAGTTAAGAAGTAGCGTTACTTGAAATAAAAGTTAATACTTTTATTTTCATAGAATATATGACGTTACTTTTAAAATTATTTATTAAGATATTTTCAGTTAGAAAAAAATATTTTAAACAAATACTGTATTACCCTATACCACTTTTATTAAGTATTTTTTTATCTTTGAAAGTAATTATTTAAGTGAAATTGATTGTAATACAAAAAAAATACACGAACAACTCCATATTTCCACTACTTCGTATTTCACCCCTTTTGAATTTGAATATTTTCTCGTTTAACCGTCGGCAGATTGTATTGAAATTCATTCATGTGTTACTCTATGAAAATAACAATAGAGAAATGGGCGTTCATTGCTGTAGGCATACAATACAGGCACCAGTAATAATGGAGACACCAGTCCTCGACTCTATTCAATTTGATGGATATAATCATCGAAGTTTTATTTTAGGTCAAGGAATAAAATTAATATTAGATGCTTATAGAGGCCAGTCGTGATGCAGGGGTGCAAAGTGTTTGATTCCAACTTGGGGTTTTCTAAGATTTAATATTTCCATTTTCTTCGCTCTGGTGTAGAGGCACGCAATGTCTCCAGAATTTGGGGGAAAATGGGGAACGGAGTGTATTAATATTACCTGGTTACCTCTGCATACAACGCTAAAAAAATAAAATATATTTATTCTATATTTTGTATTATCTATATATATAAAATCGAAAGGTCACTCACTCATTTTGAAATCTCAGAAACTACATGTGCTAGGGATTCCTATGCAAAATTTCAGATTTGAAATTTTGCATAGGAGTTATTTATAGGACGTAGGTGCTCGCTAAGACGGGAATTTGCAATGTTCGACTTCTAAGGGGTTGTTATTGGGGTCGAAAGTTTGTATGAAACTTCGTTATACTATAAATGCTGGGAGTCTCAAATTTTGCAAAGACGTAACTAGGACGTAGTCATGGAGACAGAAATTAATAATAACATAGTTCACGCGGGTGAAACCGCGAGCGGGCCGCTAGTTTATACATATAAATTGTGTACATATAAATAAAATAACTGTATTTTCTTAAAATTTTCACTACAGTACAAAATAACGAGACTAGTAGAGCATGCATATTTGTTCAATGTTGTTTAGAAGGAAACCTGTAAACATTGCACTTTGTAAGATTTACATTAACTCATAAATAAGTATTTGAAACCACTTGTGCGTTAAATGTGCTGACAGTTGGACTTTTAAGTTTAGAGAACAATAGTAGAGAAAAACATTTAAATATATTTATAAGTATATCTTATTAATATTATAAATGTGAAAGTTTGTGAGAATGGATGTTTGTTCAACTTTCACGTAAAAACTACTAAACAAATTTAGATAAAACTTAACAGCAATATACGTTATACTCGTACATCAGAATAACAAGCAGGCTAAAATTTATGTTACGAATTTCTGATCTAGAGTGGAACTTTAAACAGGCGAAGCCGCACGATTCTGCTATTATTTAGGTATATACATATATTTTTAGTATTTTTGTAATTTTCTACTATAAGAAATATATTTTAAGTACTTTATTACTGGCATTTAATAATATATGTGACATTGAATCGCAAATTATCGGATATTAAATACTATAGAGACCTTGACATACGTGTGCAAGTGAAGTGTTTCGCATTGGCTCGTAAATAAAGGTCTGCGTCAGCGCCAGTGACTGCCTTGTGTCACCGAATATGGCTTATCGAGGGAAAACTTAATGAAATGACCTCCAGGATAATCAAGAAGTTGTCCACTTGTAACTTCTTACATTATTTATATGACTTTATAGTCCATTCATTCTGTAATGTATTTACTTGTATAAAATTGTTGATTTTCGTTTATATGAAGTTGTTTATACATATGAATTGTTATATACTTTAATGTTGTAAGGTTGTTAAATCTCAGTTTTGTATATGGACGTGACTGATTTCTTGCATTGAAAACATTTTCCTGATTAAAATTATTAAAATTATCTTTAAAAATTAATATCGTCTCATTATAAGCGATATAAAATGAAAAAACCTATATAATAGTAAACAGTATATGTAATGTAATCTATATATATAAAATCGAAAGGTCACTCACTCATTCATCACGAAATCTCAGAAACTACAAGTGCTAGGAGTGTCAAATGTTGCATAGGAGTTATTTATAGGACGTAATTGCTCGCTAAGACGGGAATTTGCAATATTCGACTCCTAAGGGGTTATTTTCGGGGTTGATAGTTTGTATGAAACTTCGTAATTACAAATGCCAGGAGTCTCAAATTTTGCATGGACGTCACTTATAGGACGTAGGTACTCATGGCCAGAAATTAATAATAACGTAGTTCACGCAGGCGAAGCCGCGGGAGGGCCGCTAGCACTCTATAAAAACAGTGATTCATAATGTAATTTGTATGTATGTATTACAAAGAAACTATAAACGAAGACTTACGTGTCTTCAAATGAATTCTAGTACAGATTCACTTGCCAATGTTTTTTTAAAAGCGATGTAAAATAAAAGCATTGTTTAACATTTACCTCTTCGAATGCTCGACATCTGATGTAATAACATATACATATAGTAGGTAAATTAAATATACCGACTCTTTTATAAAGGAGGTATTAATTAAATTTTTTCTAACTTTTGACAGGGCAAGGATAGGTTGTGAGTTCGATTCCAACTCGAGGAAATGAAATATTTATTTAATTTTATACGCGGCGTTGAGTTCCGCCACTCAACAAGCAGTGCCTCCAGAATTAGAGATAAATAATCTTTACAGACAGACTCACTAACAAAAAGTGATCATCATAGGTTCCGTTTTTATCTTTTGAAGTATCAAATATACTAGTAAATAAGTACTAAAACTATTTCATTAACCATAGACATTTTAGTATAATTCAATATAACTGCAATTGGCAGTATAGCGAGGGTTGACGGAGAAAATTGAATTATGGGGGCGTCGCGTTTGCCTCCGGGAAATAGCGACGCCGACGCGCCGGACGGTACATCGCTTCTATCTCCTAGTCTGTGATGATGGACGGTGATTTATATTGCTATAGCCTTGCGAATTCAATAGTGGACAAGGCTTCATTATCAATATGTTACAGTACGAAAGTAAAAAATTACTTTAATAGATACCTTTTTTGTCATTTTTTTAATTATTAGAGGAGGCAGAGAGAATTTAGTGTTAAGACGCTTCGTTTCCCTTCCACCGAACTGAACTTTACCTCGACCTTCACCGTAACGAGGGAATAAAAATATAATTTAAATATTTAATTTCCTCTAGGGACTACTAGGGATTGAACCCTCAATCAGTCGCTTCTACAGTCGCACTGTGCCCCTACGCCACGACTGGCCTACTTACATACATAATAAAGTAAATAACGTGGGCGGGCCCCGATTAGTAGGTTCGCTGAGTATTACATAACAAATGTTTTGTAATTAATCTAATTATCATACTTAGTTATGAGGAAAGAAAACTAATGTGAATAGAAACTGTGCTATTGGTGTATATTAAGTTAGATTTTGTAACAGCACAGCACAGCACAGGTATAATGGCTGTATCGATAAATTACTTATATCGAGTTCGCAACTATTATTGTATGGTAATTTAGGCTCTTTTTTACAAAGTAGGTAAATTGGGGTTAACTTTAGTTTTGCATAACTGGAATTATATCTGGTTTGTTTGTTTTGTTTATGTAGTTGTGGCACAGTTGTTTGTTGTGGTGGTAGGTTAAAATTTGAATGGATGAAATCATGAATGATATATTGATTAATATAAATGTTAATGATGAGTATCCTAAAATTTAGGGGGAGGGCACCTGGAAACCTAGAGTTTACACACTCCGTACCTTTTAAGTTCCTTCTGTTCCTCATTTTCTGCCGAATTCTCAAGGTATTGCGTGTTCAGTCAATTCAATGCCGCGTTTTGCGTGATTACCAGAGCGGGGAAATGAAAATATAAAATATTTAATTTCTTCTAGTGGGAATCGCACTTACCACCGTCGTTTACAGTCGCATACTTACGCCGCTGCGTCACCACTGGTCTATATATGACATAACATAACTTAAATCAATCAAATATAATATGTCGTCAATTCAAAACAATCATTCGTCCATAGAAGCCGATGAAATATAAACACGTAACATACTTAATTAAATTATATTTCTTCAAAGTAATCTTAATTATAAACCAAATATAGGCGAGTCACCTCAACAGTAACAATAAAATTTAATTTTTGGACGCGTTTGCTTCGTAGGTGGTCCGATTATATAGTACTGGCGAAGTCTACACGTAGCTAGCATTGTATATCCAAACATCGTTCGAATGTTGTAAAATAATAATAAATAAATAAATAATAATTTATCTTAATATAATAAACTTATCTTAATAAATGGACACGTAATGTTTGTTCTCAGAAATTTTAAACAATTGTTTTTTTAAGTATTTTATTATAGTGCTAAAATGCCAACCATTAAATTTATTTTCTGTATATACCTATAGGTATATACGATATATATACCTATGCTTTTATACAAAAATATAAAAGCAACACTTTTTACTATTACAATAGAAAAAAAAACAAAACGGTAGCACTAAAAACGACGACTAGATACAGACAAAACAGGTTCAATGGACGAGACGTATACAAAAGTTGAAACCTACCGAAATGAGCGAAGCGCGATGTGCAAATACGTTAACGGTACTGTTATCGTAAAGCCTGTGGTCGTGGTCCCATTGTACCGGATGAGAGAGGAAGGACGAGGCTTGTCCTGTCCTGCCGGACGTGAGGGCCTTCGCCAAAATAGTGATGTCATTGTTAATCAAGGCGCATCACTATTCCGCTTTGAATATATTTGACTATTAATTAATATAATATTGAATTCAACTTGAGTTGTACTTGTGTGATAGAAATTTCTGTTAGTCGAGGTTTAGTTGAGGCCGTTATGGCGCAATGGCACAAATGTGTGTAAACTGGATGGTCGTGGATTCGATTTCTTCGGGGAGAATTAATTACATATTATTTATTAATATTTTGTAATTCTTCACTCTGATAACAAGGCAAAATGCTTTGAAATTGCGGCGGAAAGTCAGGTACGGAGTGTCTTAACACTAGTTTCCCTCTTCCCCCTATACCCTACCCTGCTATATGCGGAATACAGTGTAAAGCTGAAAAATAAAAGAAAATCCGATTATTAATATTCCGAACTGTTTAAAAATAAATAAAAAGTAACATAATACCTGAAATTTATATATTTTAAATTTTTGGTTTTACAACAGGATAATAACTGTATTTTTCGTATAAGATAAATATGGCAAGTGGCAACAGTTCATTGTAACAATAAACAATGCCTGTTCGGCTTCAATGTTTTTGAAGTACCGTCGTTTGTTAATCATGTATCGAGAGTTCGATTTAGTAGGTTCAGTAGATTAGGGTTGCCAAATGTCATGTTTTCCCAGGATATGCATCCTGCTTTTTGGGGTATCCTGGGATGTCCTGGATGTTTAAGCATAGTCCTGAGGTTTAAAAGAGTCCTGTTAAGGACCCTATGGCTTAAACTTGCTATATCGGGACACAATGCTAAATTTAAGAGTTTTTTTTTTATGAAAATAGTAAATACAATAGTTAAAAGAGAGAAAACGACTGCACTTATGACATGCATATTAAAGAAAGAATAGAAAGAACTATGAAACATTGTGTAATTATTTGTTAACTCAACCAAAAATGTTGTTTTAATGACCATGTTTTCAGTGTAATATACCAATTAAGTACCGTATGTACATACATATACTGTCCTGTCCACAAACCGATATGCCCTAAGTATTTCTACCTACAAAAACTGTATTTCAAAGTTTGGCGATGTCAACCCTAGATGATGATTATTTACTAAACGGAGTGAAACTTGAAAGCATACGTAGCTACGTAATATATGTTTAAATAAACGTAAACTTAAAGTCCTTGTAGCGCAGATGAACAGCATCTTACTAAGAAAGCGACGGTTGCGAGTTCCATTCAGAATCTCAGTGAAGTATTTTCATTTGACTCTAGTAACACAAGAACATGGAAAAAGGAGTGTGTGGACAGTAGAGTTACTTTCTCTTTTAATTTCGTTTTGAAGCTTAATAGAGATATATAATAACAAGATCTAATGCAAAATTTCATGAAACGTGAATTAAAAATATTATTTTAATATGTATTCTCTATTTTTATTTTTATTTATTTATCATTGCATTACCAAGTGGCATTACCAGAGTTAAGCTTACTTGTCAACAATTAAAATTTGAGTCATCGGTAGATTGTATCTCACATACACAATATTAATTAATTTAAACAAGAGAACTTCTCGAAATATATCTAAGTAAGCGAACATCGGACTCACAGCGTGGACTCAGAGGCCAATGAACATTGTTTGATTATATTTGATTATAATATTCGTATACGGGCAAGTTATTTTTAATAATTATTTTGGTATTTCTTGTTTTTTTTATTATTATTTGGATTAAATAAAACATACCACATCGGAAATGGTCCGTGCCCTTTTCTGCTCTTTTGTTTTTCTTAATTTTTTTTTTGTTTATTTTTATTTACTTGGTACTATTTTTATATGTTATCTCTTTTACACAACTGCGTCTGTATTGAAAGAGGAGAATCTATTCAACTGCAAAAATGAATGGAGGGAGACTAGAGATACAAAGTACGTTAGCGATTTCAATGCAACGAATGTTAAAGTTCTATACTTTTTGATCAATTTAAACAGCAATTATCTTGGCTTGCATTTCAATGGAATCGTTAAAAAGTCACTTCACGGAAATACAAGAAAGAAATTCAATTTAAAGAAATTAATTGGCTTAACTTCTTTTGTACCTAAAAAAAAACAAACTATAAACCGTTACTGTTATAGCTTAGATTTAAACATATAACGCCATCTAGTATTTATCTTATGTACTATCTACTTTCATTTGGTACTAAACACTTCTGTAATGATTTTCCTATCCGATACTAGATAGCGCTACTTGACACGAAGTAGCTTTTATTTTTTTCACTGCACAATTACATTAAATTTTATCAATATAATATTATAATAGTAATTGCTCTTAAACAATATATAGTTTAAATTTAACTTAATATTAATTTAGTTTTTAGTACTTATTTAATTTATTATTAGAAAATATTTTTTCGGGTTCAACAACTTGAACGCAGTCGAGCCGGTGTAGGTGTCATTGTTAGTTAATTGCTAGGGTTAAAGAACTTAACCAACGATTTGCGTTACATTTGCGGATGTTGGCTCCTACGCAATATTTATATGAGTTTTCTCCTAAGCAATATCTTTTGTATTATATTACGAGATAATTAGAGAGTATTGGTAATTAGAAATTCTAATACTCTACAAGAATAGACTCGACTGATTTAAAATTTACATTTGTTATATTATATTTTGAAATTATATAACAGATAGAACTATTTAGTTCTCTAACGTCTTTAACTAATCCGAAGCATATTCTATGTTCATATATTCGTAATTTCAAGAGCACCACAAATTATATAACTGGTTTTTATTTGACAACAATATTAAAAAATATATTTATCATGAAATCGGTTTTTAATGTGGTTATCCTGCCAAAAATACTTAGTTCCGAAAAGGTTAATATGTGAAAGTTAATTATATATTATAGGAAATTTGATTTTATATTTCAAAATTCAGTACAAAATTTTTAAAACAATGAAATATAATAATAATGCCATAAGCTACCTACCTATATGACATAAAGTGATGTCATTTCCTTAAACTGCATTGTTAGAAAAACAAGCAACATTGTCTGTCCTGTAACAATAATAATTGTTATTAGTACTATTATTAGAATTATTACTAAAACGAAAATCTCATCGGAAAAGAGAGATTTCGTCGGAAAAATTGTACACACATTAATTGAATATTTTCTGTAAAAACTAAATGATAATTCTTGAATAGTAATAAATTAATAACAGATATATTTTCTTTTGAATAAAATATTTAGGTAACCTTTACAATTACGTGATGCTTTAGGCCTACATCTATATATATAAAAGGACTTGTCCTCACTGACTGAGGTAAGACGCACGCACAGCCTGTAGAAACTTGAAATTTGGACAGATGTTTACTTTTGTTATCTGGACATCCACTAAGAAAGGATTTTGAAAAATTTCAACCCTAAAGGTGCGAAATAGTGGTTGAAAGTTTGTATGGAAATAAATTTAAATCGCCACCGATTTTTATAAAATTTGAAATTTAGATTTTTAAAAGTATTTAATTGAATACGTGTTTCATCGTTTTCAAGAATTCTCCCCCTAAGGGTGCAAATAAGGGGTTGAAAGTTTGTATGGAAAAAGTCTTAAATCGCCACCAATTTTTATAAAATTTGATATTTAGACTCTGAAAAATATTTAATTGAACATGTGTTTCATGGTTTTCTAGAATTCACCTCCTAAGGGTGCAAATAAGGGGTTGAAAGTTTGTATGGAAAAATCTTTAAATCACCACCGATTTTTATAAAATTTGAAATTTAGACTCTTAAAAATATTTCATTGAACACATGTTTCATGGGTTATTAGAATTTTACCCTAAATACGCAAGCGAAGCTGCGCGCGTCCGCTAGTATTACAATAAAAAGGGTTAAATGAAAAAAAAAAAATCTTTAAAATGTATCCCGCACACAGCAGGATAGGCATAGGTAACCTAGTGTTAAGACACTCCGTTCTCCATTTTCCGTCGAATTATTGAAACATTGCGGAAACGATGAATAAACTCAAATATTTAATAACAAAATATGTATAGTACGTATGTATGTAATTTAAAACAGTTTAGATCTACATATAAAAAAACTTCCGAAAGAATTTTCGACCGTTTAATATAATAATATATACAAGGTCGATACTACGTTTAGCAATAAACTCTTTCATACCGAAATCGTATGGCGTAAGAAGAATTAATAGGACCTTTGGCTCATCAATTAAGCTCTATCGCAAGTTTATTGTAATTATAAGTTAAACTTCGTCGTTGCATACAAAATTTAGAATGTGTAGGTCGCGTCGACGAGATTAGATTTGGTTTTTTTTTCCATTAGGTACGCTTACTTTGTCGTAAAATAGTTAAAGTGCTTAAAACCACAATGTATGTTAGAAGTGGTAGATGGTGATGTATGCAAGTTTTTTTCAGTGTTTTTTCTTATATTTTTTCAGTTTCAACCCGTATCCCGCATATAACAGGGTAGACAGAGGAAACCTAGTGTTAAGTAAGACACTCCGTTCCTCACTTTCTGCTGAATTTTCGTGGTATGGCGCAGCGTGTTGAGTGGCGGAATTCAACGCCGCGATCGGCACGAAAGCGAAAAAGTGAAAATATTAATGGAATGGAATATTATACGTTAATAATTATTATACGTTAGTAAGTAATAAAAATAATGATAAACATATATCAATATTTGAATAGTAATTTATTTAATAATAATAGATACAAATTATAGCATACGCTTAATAATTATGCCATCTCTTCTCTTTTGATAAGACAGTATGTAGGTAGTTATTTACATATTATAGGTATATCTAAGCTAAATTCATTATCGACTCTCACTCAAATGAGTGATGGACTCAATGAGAGTTTAATATATCGTTATTATGTTTAAAATTAATGACATATCTGTACTGTACTCGGTTTTCGAACTAGAACCTTATAGACTGAGATCCCAGGGCCCCCAGACCATACGTCATTTTGGCAAAGTAAAAATTTTGAGGATTAATAATCTAACACTAGTTAAGATGGTATGCGTACTTACTAACTTAAAAGTGGGGCCTTTCAGAGGTAGCGCCAACAAAAATGTGTTTTTAAGAATAATAAATAATATTTATTTTTTATTTATTAAATATGTCTTTACCCCCGCTACGTCCTAAAGATTGTTTAAAACAAACAACTACAAACTAAGTTTTACTAGTACACCTGAATGTTATATATTTAATTTACGAGATTATTTTCAAGATTCTTATAAGTATTAAAAAAATAATAATGAACTTTACATATTAACATAATTACCACAGATACTTAAAATTCCTGTACAGATAAAAAAAAACAAAATAAACTGTGGAATACTTTTTTAATTATCACACAAAACATTTCTAACACACTATATACTCTGTGGTCGACTTGACTCGTTAATGCTAAGCGGGTCTGCGAAATGCAAATACAACTGATTCGAACCGGTCTGCTCTATACGATAAGGCGATAGTATTGTAGATAGGATCTCCACGGGGCTTGATTACCGATGGGATATTGTGCCCACCCCATGTGTTAACATAGGGGTGGGCAATAATCAGGACAAAAAACTGACAACGAATGATAAAACGCTCTGTCCCCATGCTTGTCTAGGATTGTAGTAAATCAACAGTAACTTTATGAAGGGGCATCTGGTTCGTTTTATTATTTAACCCCAGTAGTTATTATTGTTACGTTATATCTGTTGTAGTGAGATAACTTTTGTCAACGTTGAATTTTAAGTTGAATTATGAATTGATGAAATTTAGATGTGATATCGCTTTTTTTATTTATTGTATAGAGGATTCATGTTTGGATTAAAGTACAGACAGACATACAGAGAGCTCAGATTCTTTTTAATTTTTTGATATACCTAATTATTTTCTAGGCGAATTGTGTAGAAACTGAATTTATTCCTACTTTTTTGTTTATTTCCCATGTAAATATAAAATAGAGTCATATTGATTACAAATTTGGTATTTTTTTTAAATATTTTTAATGACATAAAATTAATATTATACATATTCGTATGTAATAATGTAGAAGAAAAGGTATAATATTTTCGTTGTACTTCTGTTAACGGTCTTTTTGTTCGCGAACATCTGCGAACTTTTACAGATGAAAGAGTCATATGCGAAGCTCACCATTTTATGCTGTACGTAGAATAACCAAATAGCTCGAATTAGATATGGGATAAAACATATTTTATAAATTATTTTTTATTATATAACTCAAATATTCAAAAGTACCTATAATATAACATTATTTAAAATAAATAATGAAAAATCATATAAAAATTACTAAGAATTAATGTAAATAAATATGTACATACTATTTGAAACGATAAAAAAGGTGATATTTGCTTATTATCTATCACAAGTAATATTGGCAATACTATACTTTGAATATCCAGTAAAAACCCGATCACTTGGCTACCCTACTGAACGCAGCACGCTAGTCTATACCAGTTGAGCTTGGCGCGACTCGCCACGCGCACCTCTGTACGCGTATTATATCGAAACATACGAAAAGTACGGTACTAAATTCCAAAATAATATAAGTGAATGGGTGTTTTGTATTGGTTTGTGTGTTTTTGATATCCTCATAACGATTCTTATATACGCAGTGAAATAAGTTTATATTTACAATGTCAGTTCACATATATAAATAATAAAATATTTTATTATTTTGTAAATTCTTAGTATCCTTGTAAGTCAGCTTTGAACTGACTTTCCTGATTTATAGGAATTCAAAAACGAGACTCATCTTGTTATTATATTTTCGTGACAAATGTATGTATTGGAAAACTATAGCAAGTATATTTTGTATAGAAATATGTATAAATTAGGATTTTGATTATATATTAATATTGAAGTTATAAATTAAATTACTTATAATATACTTAATATTGTAACAAAATCAGTTTGTGCGTCGGTCTAGAGTTCGCTACGTTCACTATAAACCTGGTTTACAATCCCTGATAGTCCATAACAACTCGGGCCTGCCATGCCTTCAGGCAGTCAGGCACTTTCAAGTCAAATCTATGGGGAATATTTCCATAATGTCTGATCTGAGTCCAACTTTCCGATGCACTCACAGTATTACTATTCAAATTGCATTCTGTTCGAGACGTGAAGCAATCGTTATTTGAAATATTTTTAAAGCTTTGACTTTATTTATTTATTTCATTTATATAAGTATTTTAAATATTGAAAATAATTAAAATTCACTAATACCATATTTGAACATACTAAACTAAATTTATATTTAATTTTTATTCGTGACTAGTGCAGTCTAAACAATATAAATGTACTTATATGCTTATAATATATAGAAATTAGAATTTAAAAAATATATAGGATATTCTAAATGAATTTTATTCTATTTATATTGACAAAACATTATTAAGAGAGTAATAAAATAGCACGATGTTTTCGTTCATTGACCGTAGTTGGCGATGTTTTGTTGACCATATTGAGGTAGCGATCTTAGCTCTCAACGCTTCGTTAAATCAGTTTTAGTACCTTTGTTATTAGATACCATTTGTTACACTAACGCCTTTTCTTGCTAATAAATAATAGTATTTGAATTTTGTATGTCTAAATTACTATTATTTATATGTATTCGTAACATAAAAGTATTCTTGTAAATATTAGTGGTTTTATAATAAATTAAATTATTCTTTTAATATACTACTTTTGAGCTTTACTCTATAGAGTAACAACATATATGAAAATTCAATGACAATATACAATCGCATTCACGAATTAAATATTGATTTAAAAAACTCAAAAGTAGGACTTAGAGTCATTAATAAAAAAGTCAATAAATATTTAATTTTACAAGAAAATATATATGAAACTGACATAAGACTAAATATATTTAACTTCTATTGATATATTATGAAGTGTTCATTTCGAAATAGGGAACGATCAGATAAATATTATTTATAAGCAACTAAGGTTCCTATGTTAGGCACAATCGCTGCCGGCGGCAGTGCGGGCGTCACGAATTTAATACTTAATCGTATTCAATTATTTCATATAGATATCGTTCAATCGGTTGTCGGTTCGATTCCTACATTTAATATAATCGCTTCGCTCTGGTGTCAAGGTAAAGCGGGGCGTTGAGGAACGGAGTGTCTACACTACACTAGGTTCCCCCTGCCTACTCTGCTAAATGTTTAAGTTAGTTAGTTAGTTTAGTAACAATCGTTTATGTTAAAGCTATAGGGCATGAGCTTAAAGTATATTCGAAAGCTCTCTCCGTACGTCGTATTGAAGCTATCACGACCCGCATCTGTTATTATCAAGCCGCTATAACAATTTTAGAGGACTTACAAAATAATTGAGTTTTCTAAGCACGACTCCGCGCCATTGAACTTACGTAATGTATAAGTTATTTAATAGAAGAATACATTTATAGAAGTCGGTGTTTAAGTAGATGCGATTTTTTTTGTATTTTTTTACTCTTATGATTATTATGTTTCGAATGTAACGCATTAGCTTTATGCAATGTAATGGATAATATAGATGGATGTAGAGATGTACAAAAAAAAATTAAAAAAAGAAAATACTAGCTGTGTATATATATGAAATTAAACGAAAAGTGCGGAATGGAACGAATGGAACGTCTTAACATTAGGTTCCTAGGTTCCCTCTGCCTCCCTGCTATGTGCAGAATATAGCGTGAAGCTAAAAAAACAAAAGAAATACTATCGTGTAATGTATTCATATTCTAGAGCAACACATAATTCAGTCAGTATACCTTTATATTTTTTAAAACACACATCGGATTTTGTATGAAAAATGTATACATTATTCTATAAAAACAATACATACAAATGTCTATTACGAGATTTCGGTCAATTAAATTTAGTAAATATATTCTTATTTCACAGCCAAATGGAAATGACTTAAAATATTTATTCAGTTGCGGATGTCGGCCATAGTGAAATTAGTTGTTTTAATTTTCATTGAAAGTGTGTCATGTTTTCTTGTGCTAAGTGGTGAAAGACAATATTAGTGTTTTAAAATAGTGATGGTGTTTATTTGCGATGCCGGATTGGCGGTACAACGTTCTCTCGACGAGCGAGGCGTATATCGACGACGAAGGAGTTCCGCCTCGGGACCTCTTCGCGGCTAGTTATCCTCGCCGCGCTGACCGCTCCAGGCCACTACACACTTGTCCTTATACTACAATTTTTGTTGGGACTCGAACCCATGCTCCCTACCGCTTAACTTCTTTACAGAGTGAAAATGGCGATCCATATGCTGATGCATATTCAGTGGATCGTTCTTCTAATCTTACTGATACCTCAAGCTTTGCTCGCTACGAAGACTGTCGCTCACAATTGGAGAGTTCCGTGATACTGAAAAAAGAAAATGCTCATGCACATAGCAAAACAGATGGAAACATAACGTTACAAGTACAGACAGATCCTTATAATTCTGGTGTTTTCTACATATCAGGAAAACCGGAGCAAATAAATGCTGTACCAGGAAGTAATATATGTTCAGGCGAGGAATCAGATTCAGATGTCTTATCTTCGTGCACTTGCGACAGTTTTGAACGATGTGAATTTGATTGTAGAGATTTTGAACCGTTTTCGGACACGTGCTGCTGCGACCCTCTGAGCGATGGCGTCTGTAGTCGTAGTCCGAAAGAGGTCGACTCCCCCGAACACTTCTGTGATCGAGCTGTGGATGAAGATCGAGCATCGGCTAGGAGTGATATGGATGGTTTGGATTTAACTCTCTTTGAACCAGCTCAGACTGATTCTAATGATTGTAGAGATAGATCCATCGTTCAAGCCCAAGGGACTGTGACAGCTGCGCTCTGTGGCGTATTGTACGCCTTACCAGGTACTGAAAATGGTACGTACTGTTTAATTCTATTATTAACTAGCGACCCGCTCGCGGCTTCGTCCGCTTGAAATACATGCATAATTATTTATTTACTAATCTGTATTACTTTCGTTCTCTAATAATAATATCATTTTATAATTTAAAACAGTTATTTATAGCAATTTCGTCGAACATTTTTTTTTCAAATAGTATAGACAAATAGATAAAATTTTGAAAATCATTGTTTTTGGTTCCATTATGTTATTAAATACCAATAATAATATTTTAGTTATATATATCTACGATTAGATATAAATACGAGTATATCAGCAAATCGTTATACCACGAAGGAATATTATAATACAAATATGATTATATAAATCACCGTAATGGACCACGGAGAGCTGTCCAGCGGCAGCGGCGCACTTGACAATCGTGTGGTCAACTCCAATCGCACTCGTATCGGATACGAACAACGGTGTGAGGGTATTACAATCACATCAATCACTGGCGTTCATTGTCATATTTGCGGTAACGAGATGATATAGTCGAGCTACTGCAAAATATCAGAAGAGTTTTGTTACCATTTTTTCTAGGGTCACGTTCATAGCAATTAGGCAGAGGGTACCTAGTGTTAAGACACTCCATTTTCCATTTTCCGCTGAGTTGCGGCAATTGACGTCGCACTTTACCTCGACATAGGAACGAAGAAAATGGAAATATTAAATATTTCATTTCCTCAAGTGGGTATCGAATCCACAACCTGTCTTGGTTACAGTCAATTATTTATTAATATTTATTAGATTCCATATTAGTTTCATAATAACATATTAATATTATTAATATCATTAAGATATCATTAAGACATTAATAAATAATAACAAAATGTCTACTTGTTTAATAATGACGGAAATGGGCTCTCCGTACTAATAGCTCTACAAATTGCGTACCGTTAGCAACTCGTAAGTTTCTAATTACTGCTGTGGGTAGAGAGATTGTTAACTCACATGCAAATCCAATAGATTTTGGACCAGATAATGATACAGAATGTTCTTGCATCTATAATACACTTCCTCGTTGGAACCGTGAAAACGTATGTACATATGTTTAACGGTTGCTAGTTTTACGAAGACGTTTGAGATTTCAACGAGTTTGTTCTTAAAATTTAATTGTTTTAGTAGTTATAAACAATTAAAATTAAAATAAGTTAAATCAGCTTCACGCTGTTTCTCGTACACAGCAGGGTAGGCAGAGGGAACCTAGTGTTAAGACGCATTTCTCCGTTTTCCGCCGGATTCTGGAGGCATTGCGTGTTGAGTGGCAGAACTTAACGCCGTACTTCACCTCGACACCAGAGCGAAGAAAATATAAATTTAAATAAAAATATTTAATTTCCTCGAGTGGGGATCGAACCCACAACCAGTCGCACACTTTACAGTCACACACTTGAGGCCCTGTGCCACGACTGGCCTCAAAATATGAGATACTGACCATTAACTTTAGCAAGGTATTATTATGAGTTTGGGGTCTCTCAAATATGCTTTTAATATGAGTCTAAATAACTGGTTTACCTAAAACCTGGTCTTAGGAGAGCCATAATTACGTTCACCTGGGAGTTTTAGATGTTTTAATATACTGTGATTTATTCTTCAAGTATATATAGCTATATTATAAAATAAATAAAAAGTATTTTTGAATATTGTATGGCATAAGTTATTAAAAGTAATTTTAGAATAGTATATACATTCTTACTATATGACATGCTTATTCATGGAGTAAAAGCCATCTAAGTTCTAAAAACCCTACAGTAAGGCGTCTCAGTTGGCTTGGTAAGAATTGGCGCTATCATATTTCTCGGTAAGGGTAAAAATAAATAATTATTTCAGAGAATTTTTACTTTTCAACGCACAATCAGCCATGAATAAATAGGGTAATTAAGTACTTATAACTAAATACATCTTTAAGTTGAATAGTTTTCTGATTTATAAATTTTAAGTATTTATATATGGTTGTATCGTTTTGCAGCGTTGAGTTATGCCACTCATTCCATTACAAGAAACCAGAATTCAGAAAATGGGGACCGGAAGTATCCCAATGAAAACGAAATGTCTCGACATTAGGTTCCCAGGTTCCCATACAGAACGAACCTAAAAAACAATTATCTCAATTGAGTAATATAGTATGTATATGCAAAGTTTAAAGAGCAAACGATAATATTCATAATGCCTGGTCGTGATAATATTCATGCTGCGGAACAATGATTGTATGTATGTATATATATATATATGTATGTCTGTACGTGTGTTACTCTCATTGTTAAAAAGAAACACGAATGCCCATGCCCCTTTATAAGTACCTACTTACGAATATAAATATTTGTATTTTACGCGTTCTCGAAGAATAAGTTATACAGTAAAAGCTTGTTTTTTAAATGTAACAATTACTTATAATAATCGTGTGACTGTAAACGTGACAGGTTGTGGGTTCGATTTTCACTCGAGGAAATTAAATATTTAATACTTATTTATATTTCTTCGATATCCGCCACTCAACACGCAATACCGCCAGAATTTGGCGGTAATTAAGCTGAAAGAAAAACCTATATTATAATTTGTTTCTTTTTTCGATATCAGTCACATAGAAAAACAAAATAATAATTTTGATTATTCTATTAATATAGGGACTTTTCATTATATTTTATTTTAGAATGTCGATAACATTCCATTTTTTTCTCCATTTACGTATATCGACGTTACTTTTCCTTCCACTCTAACATAGAATATGAAACAACAAAAAAAACGATTTCAAATATAAACTATATAATTCAGTACACTGTAATTACATACCGTAAGCTCAATTCTGTCCGTATTATTTCCCACAGAAATTGGCCGCCATTGAACGAATGCCACAATAATGCTTGCTTGTATTATGTTGTTATTTGTCATCGCACATTCGCTATATATATTTTTTATTATTATTATAACTGTAACGTAATAGGTGACCGTAGCATTCCAATGCGATCATTGTCTAGTGTCTAATCTCTCTACCTACTTTTATTATAAGATTATAATTCACTTAGCTACTTTGAATTAAGGCCAGTCGTGGCGCTGGGGCACAAGTGTGTGATAAATACGATTGGTTGTGCGTTCGATGATCACTTGAGGAAATTAAATATTTATTTAATAATCAATTTATATATTCATTTCTTCACTCTGGTGTCGAGAGAAAGCCCGGCGTTGAATTTCGCCACTCAACACTCAAAGCCTCCAGAATTCGGCAGAAAATGGGAAACGGAGTATCTTAGCACTAGGTTCCCTCTGCCTACTCTGGCTGTGTGCGGTTTAACTTTCATTAAAACTTGTATTTCATCATAATAAACTAACTTTAACCTCTATTTTTTAAGCAATTAACAGTAAAATAGATTTTGATTTACTAACAACTGTAGACGAGTAAACGACTCGAATTATAATTCTTGTACCGCTATTTCTGATTACAGTGTGCAGAGTAAATTATAGTTATTTGTGCATAAGGTAACTATTTGGCATAGATCGCGAAATCGCTTTTCACTTATTTTGGTTCCAAATCCGCTTCACGCTGTATCCCGCACGTATCAGGATGAGCAGAGCGAACCTAGTATTAAAACAATCGGATCTTAATTTTTTGTTATAATTAATTACTATTTGTAGATATATAATTTATATCTTTTTCATGATAGTTATATCGACAATAGGATCGCTGTTCTTTCTATCGTTTCTTTAAAATAATATTCTGTATTTTAATTTTTATTTTTCATCTGTTGTTTCTTGCTTAAGAACTTTGCTGACGACATCGTAAAAACTGATAAAGGAAAAGGAAATAATAGAAAAAGTTTTCAATCGGCATAGAATATGTTAGAGTCTAGTACAACATTCTACACCATATACAATGTAACAGTTATAGGAATGTTCATTCACGAGACGTTTAAGGGAAACATGTACCATCTTGGATTTTAGTAATTAACTAATAGTTACGAGCTAAACCTCGTCTTGCAACAACTAGTTTTTAGTTAACTAGTAACGTAGAGTTAATAGTTATTAGTTAGCTTTACAGATAAATATTAATTGAAAATATTATGGCGTTAAAATTAAACGGTATGTGCTTAAATTTTCAAGCAGAATAAATCTAGATTTCTCTCTCTTCTCGATTCTTCTTTTTATTACTCACAAAGATATGTAATTTTTTATTCAGAAAGATATTATAAATTTTATAAATATAGATATAATAGAAGCATCACGCTTTATCCCGCACACAGCAAGATAGGCAGATAGAGCCTAGTGTTTAGACACTATTCTCACTTTCCATTTTATTTTCTCAATGTGCTGTAGATCAGTTAACAGTATTAGAAGATACAACGCCAACGAGCATTCGCGTGCAGATATCTGATAATTATATCAATGAAAACCGCACAAGTACAGCTCTACTTGTATTACAGTACAGTGTAAATGTCACATCACAGCTACTTTGTTATATAATGGACGTAAATATAATACTGTTTTTTCATGTTTGTATTACTGAAATAAAGAAAAAATATATGTACATTTACTTTTTTAGCGTCACGCTGTATTCCACATTTAGAAGGGGCAGAGGAACCTGGGAACCTAGTGTTAAGACATTTCGTTCTCTACTTTCTGAAGAATTCTTGAGGTCTCAAAGGAAACGAAATGAAAATTTTAAATGTTTCATACTTCTAAGTGGGAATCGATCCACAACCGTCGCTGTACAATCGCACGCTTTAGCCTTTTATTTGTATTTATTTCCATTGCCAACATATAGTATTTTATTGTTAAAAGATATCACAAAAGATAAAGTGACTACTTGAATGCGAGTTCCTTTTTTTTATATTTTTTATAAGCAGGGCAAGGCCCTGTACCTAAAAATAGGATCGGAGTTTATTTTGATTGCATAAGTATTCCCTTTATATTCTGAGTCGGTCATTGCACCTTTTGAATAGAAGACGTGATCGGCTGGTGAAATTTGAAACTGCTTTTGTTTTGACTGAACTAAATTGTCGAAAGCTATATAAAATATTTGATTTTTAAGCTTGTTCTTCTAAATATTTCAGCTTAAAAGAAACAACAAAATTTATTGAAATAAGATAGATTATATTATAAGTATGTAGGTATTGTATTTTTTTTTTTTTGAAAAACCAAACAAACTCTCCAGCTTATTTCAACTTATAATATTGTTATTTAATATTGTCGACTCTACCATTAAATTTATATAATATACGCGACTAGGTCTACCAATTCCAGTCAAGTTCAAGTTACGACGCGTCAGCCTTGAAATAGTTCGTCTAGTATTACAATTGAAATAATTTTGATTTTTTTTTTCAACTCTTTTCAACAATAAAATATTAAATTTTGTTTAAGCAATTACAAATAACATATTTTATACCTTAAGGCTTTAGTAGTTATTGAGAGATAAAGTAAATAAAAAGCAATATTTTAATCACTGACTGACTGACGTACCTATCTATAGCTAGATCAAGAGCCTAACCCATTTTGAGATTATCTAGAAAGTTAAAATCTAAAATGGAATCTTCATTATTATTAAAATCCATGTATTATTATATTTAAAGAAGGTATAATTACAATGTGATCCTAACAGGAGGGCTACATTCTAAAGACAGGATCGTCTAGAAATCAAAGAATCTCCATAAATTTTGTACTAATGTAGACACCGTGTGGTTCAAAACACTATTTACCATTGCCAAATATGAAATAATATAAACATAATTAATAATAAACATATATCTAAATATTTATTATACATATAAAATTTATAAATTGCATAAAATTATAAATATCTTTCATAATACATATTTCTAAAGTTATTTTAAATATTATAGTTAAGTTTATTACATATTTAATATTATAAGAGTATGTCAAGTGAATGGAATGTGATAACAATAGAAATATTTTATGCTGTTAAGTAATATCAGATCTCAAGGTTTTATTTACTAATCTGTTATATTTATAGTAAGGCATGGATCGTGGGAAATTTAAAGTACCTATAGATTGAGATTTACATATCAATTTAATGTTTATTTAAAGAATCTTCATAATATTTATAATTAAATTCGTCTTGAAATGAAGTGAATGGTACGCACTTCCTTTGAAACGTGTTTGACTATTAAAGAAAAACGATTTAAAAATATTACATCTCTAAAATCGATGGCTATATTATAAACATGATATTTTTATGTTTAAGATTATGAATCAATATTATAATAAGTAACTATATGCGTATACGACTCATACGTATCCATATACAGTACGGCCACCAAGTTGTGGCCGTTCTGAAGTTAGCTGTCAAATGGCTGCGCAGATTTGATTTTAGGATTTTTTCTTACTTTTGATTATTTTCTTCCCGAATGATTAATATGCAAAAATTCGAAACCTAACTTCAACTTCAACCTCACTTACACTTCTGACGTCATATTAACTATTTACTCTTGTTTAATTTTTACATATGTTTCATCGTAATACAAATTGAACAATATAACATCGCCCTATACATGTATACTAACTAACTATACTAACTAATATTTATCTTTGTACTAAGTGAACCCTTTAAAACATCACTCTACATTAACATTGCCTCAGGACTCGAAAGGAAAAACATAAAATAGCTACGAAATACGAGAATTGAGGTAATTGCGGCACAATGGCTGGCGTTATATGCGATGGTTGTAGGTTCTATCCCCATTTAGAGAAATGATTTTATGTTTAAACTTACATTTCTCTGCCTCTCAACACGCAATATCTCAAATTCGGCAAAACGTGATACAAAACTAGCACCGTCTAACCTGCTCTACGAGGAAAAGCGTGATGCTGAAGAAGAAATTTGAAGAGTAGGTATAATATGACACTGATGAGTGGTTAAAAAAGTGTTACATTTCGCTAATTTGGTTTAATTATGTTTTTAATTGTAGGATTCATGTCTTGCATACTGATTAATTGATAACGTGATTTCACTTATTTCTAACCGTCAATTATGCAATTTATGTATCTATTCTAGTATAGCTGTAACACGCGAGAAAATGTAAAGCACAAATTAGTAAGTAAATAAGATTTTTATTTTAACTAATTCTCTAAAAAATATTGATAAAAACGATCTAAAAAATGACGCATTCATACTATTTACGAAGATATTCAATATTTATTTTATTTTCTGCTTAAATAGGTTTTTTTATCTGTAATAAATATATTTTCTACTGTAAAAAGAAAAAGTGTTCTTTAGCGCGTTAGTTCGTTTATTTTGTTTATAATTTTTGTGATATTTAAATCCAGTTTGTTTAATTTACATAATATGTGTTGAAATATAAGATACATATTTAAGCTCGTTATATTAATACAATCAATATAGGTACTTCATTAGAAAAACTCTACTAAATATTTGATACAAACTTACTTTATAAAAAATTTATGGTATCTAATAATAATTTCCACATGAATTATTACTGAATTTTATTATTACTACGCATTATCCAGTGCCCTAATAAAGAAAGAAATCATATAATTCTTTTATTATATATACTTTGTATTGTATATTTTTACCCCATTACAAAACTATTGATATTTAATCGAAAATCGACAACTTGTGAAAAATGGAATTTAAGCTATTTAAAAAAAAACATAAGCTTTATATATAATCGCATATATATTATTTTAAGAAGATCCACGTGTTTTATAAATCAAGGAGAACCAAACCAAAAAATAACTGACGCCTTTTATAAATCTTTTATATAATTTCAATGTAAAAGTACTGAAACTAAGTCTTAGTTATTTGAATATCGGTCAATTCGTGACTGGAACTAAGAATGATTCATTTGCCTTAATCCCTATTGACTCATATGAACGCAGCTACAATGAAATCTTTGTAACTGAGTTCTTTTGAAATTTATTCAATAAATCTTAAAGTCCTTTTATATCGTCAAAAGTTTAAAATAACTTATATTCTTGTTTGTATTAATTAACTATCAATGGGAGTGATATATCATGCACAAATCAGGGTCGGCAGAGGAACCTAGTGTTGAGACACTCCGCTTCCCATTTCTCGCCGAATTCTGGAATCATTGCTTATTGTGTGGCCTCGCTTTGCTTTGATAACAGAGCGAAGAAATGAAAATATTAAATATTTCATTTCCTCGAGTAGGAATCGAACCCACAACCTGTCGCAATTACAGTCATAATTTTTTCCCCTGGCTTTAAAGGGCCTTGAACATTATATTTTTCAAATAAGGTTATTGAACCATAGCTTACAATAAACAAGTCAAAGGAATATGTATGCGCTTCATAGAAATAATCAGAAGTGACGTGCATATGCATTCGGATATCCGGTGCCTCCATGTCGGCTGTCGCACTAACTTCAATAGAGAAAGTATGTTTTTCTGACTACAATATTGTTACGTTAGTTCTGACGTAATTACTTATGGGAAATTTTTTTTATACTCTTTAATAATAGTGTTGTCACATGCAACGTGCCATTTACCCTAAATCACCTATCTATATATAGGTACATATATAAACACAGATAATAAATAAAGGTTAATATTTATTTGTTTTTTTTTAATAATGTAGAATATTATTTTGTTGTTTAGAAAATATTTACAATGTCCCCAGAAAAATTACCTCTTTCATTAATACGAGTAATTAATTATATTTATATTTTTGTGTAGTTTTTGTTGAAGTCTTTAAATTAAACTAATTGGAGCACGCTACATAAATCTATCTGTTGCATACACATATTATACTGATTACGAAGTGGCATATAAATAGCATAATTTATGTTTTTGTTTATTGTAAATATTGTACATTTTGGATATTACTTAATTATATTTTTTCGTGCTTTATATTCGTCCGAATGTTTCTTAATTTTAATATGACTTGACCTTTTCCTAGCCGTTTATTTAAAGATTTATATAAAAAGGTGGCAAGTTATATAAATATGTGAATTTATACATCTTCTAATAATATATAATTATTTTAGAATATTAAAAAATTTTACGCGTTTATAATTTATTTTAATAATTTAAATTGTGTAAGATTGACGTTTTGATACGTCCTATTTACTTTTATTCAAATGATGATTCATAATATAAACTTTCGTTAAATATTTATTTGTTTCGTGATGCGGATCGATGAGAAAAAGTAATATTGCGAAACTGTATATTTAATTATACGCTATTTACTTAACATTGGATAACTATCCGAACAAACATTACCTATTTGTTTATCTTTTGTTTGGCTTCGCACTGTATCCTTCATATAGTGGGGTAGTCAGAGGGAACCTGTGAACCCAGTGTTGAGACACTCCGTTCCCATAAAGACATCTCAGTTCTCCACTTTCCACCGAATTGTGGAAGCATTGCATGTTGCGTGAAAGAGAATATAAAATATTTCACAATATCGAACCCACAACCTGTCGCCTTTGTAGTTACACCCTTAGGCCCCTGGAATAAGCCACAGTATATAATTTAACTATTAAATACCAAATGGACCACATACGAACTCTTAAGTGAATTTAGATGACAAGTACATTTAAAATCTAATTTGTGGAACTTATTACAGTAAGGCATGCGGATCTAATGTAGGTATCATTATTTTTATTTTATAAGTAACAATCTGTTTTATTTATTGTATGGTCAATTTAATGAGATATTTCGTAACATACCATGTAACTTTTACTTAGTTATTTTTTTTCTGGTTTAAGATATAAAAGTTAAAATAAAGTTAGTATAAAAATTACATAACAATTTTGCAATCTTGAATATTCGAGTTAGGAATTTAAATAAAGCTATTTAAATGGTAAAATAATTTCTTATTACTTTCTTTATTATTATTCTTTCTTTCTTCTTTATTCTTTTGTTATTATTCTAGAGGCAAATAATAGAAAATCTTTAATATAATGTAATTCGGGTATAATTGTATAAAAATATGCTTTTAAATATACAAAAATGCCTTTTAAAACTATCTTTACTACCGATTACGTTATTCATAAACACCGTACATAAACGTTAAACATCTACTGACATTTAAACTTGTAAGGAAATAAGCTTGAATGGACATACGTACATTTTTTGACCTCCATATGTATATATTAGAGACGTTGCCAGAATACAATATGTTAAATGTGGCATTATTCCACTAAAGCTCCAAGCTATCAAAGGGAATCTATCTCCATTAAGTTTGGTATTTATATTCGAAGCACGGAATACCACGTCGATGACACGTTTAAATTTATGACTGGTAATTTAAGTTAGACAATATATCTCTAAGAATTTAGAATTGTCAAAATATTTTTATGAGGCCGTTCGGTCAAGTGTGAGGGTCGTGACGGTTGTGGGTTCGATCACCACTCGTGGGAATGAAGTATATTATTTTACGTATTAACATTTTCATTTATTTTCATCACTCAACAACACTACGCAAAGCCTCGAAAATTTGGCGAACGGTAGGGAATGAAGTGTCTTAACACTACGTCCCTTCTACCTGCTATGTTTATGCGAGGTACAGGGATAAGCTGAAAAAAAAATACTTAAAAAAATAAAATTAACATTACAAACTTTTTATAATATTAATAGCTATCGTAATTGTTTTTGGCATTTTACTTTACACAGATTAAATAAATAAAGAAACCAGAAACGACCTGGACTTCTCACGCTCTGTCAGTCAATCCACACTGGAAAGATATGAAGTAATTTGAACTTCCAGGTTCGGAGGCGTCAGTAACTAATATGAATATTACCGCCCACACAGGCACAGCAATCAGACCACAGGAAGCCTGCGTACACGTCATGCATATTGTTCTCGTGAAAGAAAGAGTTAGAGTTACAAGAGACGTTATGTATTTAAATAAAGTAATTGCTTCAATCTATTCTGACCACGCGCTGCAACGGTTATATTCTCACGAGTTAACTGATCTAGTTCAATATCATTATATGTTGCATATTGATACCTATAATTTACTTGTTAATCTGTTGCAATATATAAAATATGTTATATTTTTCACATATAGCAGGGTAGAAAGAGGAAACTTAGTGTTAAGACACTCCTCACTTTTTGGTAATTTTTTGGGGGATTGTGTGTTGAGTTGGGGAACTCAACGCCACCCCTACACTACCACCTGCCACACGTACCACTGCCCCACAACGGCCTTTTTTATAGTTATTTAAAATATAATTATTTGTAATTCAAACCCTGTCATTTGTTAACGGACATTGTTAATATAAATGTTATGAGTAATTGCAGCAAACAATTTAACTTTTAATATTCTCCATAAGAAAAACTATATTAGCTAAAGTGTTAAATGTCAGATCGTTTTTCTGCCTATATATAGGCTATGCGCATAGGTAAAGACAGCCTTTGTTCGACGTCTACGGATGACCTTTAGTTCCCCAGTCTAGGGAACGTGCTGGATACAGTGAACTTATTTTTTTCTAGAATAGGCTGCCCTTTTCTTTTAAAAAATAAACTGTTGCGGTCTTATGGTGTCTAAGCAAGCATAAGAAATACATTTTATGAAATACTAGTGGCCCATTCGCGGCTTCTTATTATTTTACTACTTATTATTAATTAAGCCTTAATGTTATATAGCCTATAGTGGACTAATCCTGAGGAATGTAGTTTTCATAAAAAAAAAGTAAATTCAACCAATAGTTCCAGAGATATAAGCGTTTAAACAAACAAACAAATACTTTCTTATATTAGTATAGAAAAAAATACATTCATACCTAAGCAACCAAGAATACGGCGAATGTAATAGTCATTATCAACACCATATCATTGTAAATGTCAACATAGCAATGTGTAATTGCAGTGCAGCTGTGGATATAATACATGTATACATATAAATATTTAAAGAGCGATGGCAAGTGGAATTCCTAGTCCATTCGACTGCCGCCCTTAAGGCCGTGGGTATCCTCACATGATGATTCAAGGACAGAGTACCATCTACCCTACCCACCCGGTGTCGCTGTAAAAGCCAGTAGGAATAACAGCATTAACCTCAAGTTCGAAAACAAAAATGGCAAGCAGACATAGCTTCAGCTTAGAAGCGATTATATTCGACGCATTCATAAAGATGCCAGGCATTCCATCATTCTAGGTATATAAAGCTGATTGAATTTGATTTTGATGCGCATCACAAGTGGCGGCGTCTTTAACCTATCACATCCCGGCACTGCATCCGCTACGTCGCTGGGTTATTATAACTTGAGACGAGTAATACTCGTTCATATGACTCGATTCCAACCATTATAGTCAATTTTAAAAACAGCTTCGCTTCGCAACAGGATAGACAGAGGGAACCTAGTGTTAAGATTTCCCACTTCTGGAGAATTCTAGAGGCTTTGCGTGTTGAGTGGTGTAACTCGATGCTGCAGTTTTGTCGATACCAGAACGAAGAAGTGGTAATATACATTTAAATAAATATTTCATTTCCTGGAGTGAGGATCGAACCCACAACCAGTGGCGTTTACAGTCACACTTTGTGCCTCTGCACCACGACTGGATCTACAGCCAATGTTTCTAAGTCATTAGAGGAATTGGCTTATATAACATGTGAAACCGGTTACAGCGACTGTTGTTTTAGTGAGGACTTTAGGTATCAACGTATAGCTTATTGAATTTGAGTTTGAACTTGCAAGCGTTATCACCGGCACCATGACCGCCAGCATTTGTAAGTTGGAACGAGTATTTCTTGTTTGCGAACTCTAAGCCTGGTGGAGGAGTTGTCTAATAAAATATGAGTGTCTTCTGGCTGTATCTATTCAAGCGGCAAAGAAAAGAAAAGAAAAAAGTTGAAACTAAAAGAAGATTATTTTTGTTATAACTTGGCATAAAGTACTCGTAAGACCGTAAAGCATAATGAACGCAAATCTTCGAAGCTATTCAATGTGTGTTTAATGCACTAAAGATAATAAATACTTGTACAAAAGATGTGTTTATTTTAAAAACTTTTAATTTTAAAATCTCTTTTGAATGAACTGTGATGCAAATATGTTTATATTTTTTAATTAATTGACTATTTACTGTTAATTTATTTTTTGGGGTTCTATACCACAAAAGATAAATTAACTTTGTTTGTTGTCCGTTTGTCCGTCTGTCAAACTCGTTAATTTTAAACAACCACACTTAATTGCTATTAATAATATCTGAGACATTCTTCAATCAATTATACATTAAATAGTTGATCGAAGAAGGCATTCATTAAATAACAATAGTAATATGCAAATATAACTTAAACAATTGCAGTTCTAAATTTACGTATCCGTTGCGTTGTCTTAATTTTATGTAGGGTCAGCGTAAAAAAAATAGTTTATTTATCAAAAACAAAACAATATTTTCTCCTCAACTGTACTTTGACTTTGAATATG
Source organism: Heliconius melpomene rosina (assembly GCF_056956725.1). Classification (NCBI taxonomy): domain Eukaryota; kingdom Metazoa; phylum Arthropoda; class Insecta; order Lepidoptera; family Nymphalidae; genus Heliconius; species Heliconius melpomene. The sequence continues at coordinate 8,365,434 of NC_140399.1, forward strand.
ATCGTTGTTATTTTGTTTATTTACATCTAAAAATAAAAATTTACATCTAAAAATAAAAATGTTTTATTTTATTTTACAGTTAACTTTTATCTTTTATGCTGATAGTACTTGAGTCACAACTTAATAGATTAAATGGAACGCATTAATCCATGTTAGCGCGTACTGGGACGCATCAATGATGTTTATTAGCTAAATAAGTGTTTCAATTGTCACTCCAACTCTTTGTTTCAGTAAGACTATGAATATGAATAATTGTGTTAGGTAGAATTTAGAAGGGTAGGCAGAGGGAAGTTAGTGTTAGGACTCTCCTTTCCCTTTATTTCGCCCAATTTTCGAAACATTGCACGTTGAGTGATTTTTTACAACATGCTTAATAATAGTTTTACTACTGACAGTAGTAGGTAATTTTTATTTTTGAATTTGATGATGTAAATGTAAAAGTTTTAGTTATATTTCACTTAATACCTGTTCTGCGGGTAATTAATTAATGTTTTTTTTCGATTGTTCAAAGACTAAATAAAAATATTATCTCATTATAATGGTTACAATTAATTATTATTTTTAATTTGAAATGTAATGGATGTTTATTATAACTATGTATATCTTGTAGTTTCAGTAACTATGAAATACGAAATATTTAATAATTTTGCTCCATTACTTAACTTGCACTAACCGTATATTTCATTTCCAGAACATTTCTAATGTCAAGTTAGTAAGATTTTGTGCTCAACTGGCACGCTCGATACACCATAATTAAAGAACTAAACTGAACTATTAAATAGCAGTTAAATTAATATGATTAGTACTTAGGTTTCAGGAGATTTTAACTATTAGTGTTTGTAATTACTAGATACTATTAAAAAAACAGCTTCACGCTATATCCCGCACACAGCAGGGCAGAGGGAATCTAGTGTTAAGACACTACGTTGCGAAATTTTTGCCGAATTTTGGAGGCATTGCGTATTGAGTGGCAGAACTCAACGCCGCGCTTTACCTCGACACTAGAGCGAAGAAATGGAAATATAAACGTAAATAAATATTCCACTTCCTCGATTGGGGGTCGAACCTACAACCTTCGCGTTACAGTTACACCCTTGTGCCGCTGCGCCACGACGCTCTCTACTACTACTATTACACCGTTAATAATTTAAAATACTGGAATCTATTACAAAACAATCGAATATTCATTTTGTTGTGGAATTCGTTACCAATATCCTATTGACTTACACCGCCGCAATCGAATCGTATAGAGTCAGTGGTTTTTGCGTTTGCCTTGAGGTTCCGGTGACCGTAACTGGGCTTAAATAACTACGAGTGTAGTGTTGACAGCTTATAAAATAAATATTTGTAATAAGACCTCTAATGTTGAGGCCAGTCGTGGCGCAGGTAACTGTGTGGTGTAACTGTAAATGCTACTGGTTGTAGGTTTGATACCCATTCGAGGAAGTGAAGTATTTAATATGTTCATTCTTGCGTTCTGGTGACACTCAACACGCAATGCCTCCAAAATTCTTTGGAAAGTGGGGGAGCAGACTTACTTGACTTACTTCTTAAAATTAGGTTCACCTACCCTGCTAGGTACATGGAGGATAAAGCGTGTGGCAGAAAACAAAAAAAAACTAAACCAGCGAAAAACCCACCCACCGTCTCTGGTATTTTATATAATTTTACGAAGGAACTTCGAACTTTACAATGTAATATGGACATTCCACATACATATCTTAACTGCTTTGACTGGTCTAACTATATATACATAAAGTTACATATTATGCGTGCAATATATGAATTATGTATAAATTATACATTCCAAAGAATTGGTACCAATCATTGTTCTCCTTATATAGAAGGTGAGAGGACTGAGACGTCGCGACTTGACCCAAAGCCAGAATATTACTTAGTAATATACGTAACAAACCTAATACAAGAACCCTGTTAATGGAAATAGATTATTAGATAATAGCAATTACTAAAATAATCCTGGATACGTCGGAAAATAGGCAACGGAGTGTCTTGGCACAAGATTCTCTCTGCCTATCCTGCTTGTGCGGGAAAAAAAATCATAAAAAATAATGTAATAAAAGTATTATATTAATGAAAAGTAATTTATTATATTACTTTTAATTCCATGTAGGATTTTTTTATACTTTATTTATGTAGGTTCATTCATTTATGTATGGATCTTATGGAGAATGAAGTAATGAGATATTTTTCTATTAAAATTTCTAATTCTTATTTTCTAATTATAACAAAAAATACAAATTATTTTACGAAATATAAACTTTAAGGTTTTATATAAGGAAGTCAATAAAAAAAATAGATTAATATAATCTCAATATGTCATATTAGCACCGTACAAAAACATGGTCATTACAGTAGAACACCTGTCTCTTACTTAGCTATAAATGCAATTAAATTATGTAAGAAAATAGGTTAAGTCGATTAGACTTAACAACTATTCAATTATCCCCCTATATAGGCTCTAGTAATGTTAATAAAACGGCGCGTATGAGTAACCTGCGATAGTTTAACTGTTTATATTATACCAAATATAATGAAGTATGTATGCAAGCATCATTAAATATATATTAACTTTCATGACATACATATAAATACATATAAATTGCAACGTTCTATAATTATAGTAAAACCAAAGTAGTTTAATACTTGCATAAATTACTAATATATGACACTAGTCGTGCCGTAGGGGCACAAAGAGTAGACGGGACTGGTTGTGGATTCGATTCAATTCTTACTCGAGGAAATGAAATATTTCATATTTCCATTTCTTTCTCTCTCGCTAAAGAGCTCTCAATACGTAATGCTTTCATAATTGGGCGGAAAATGGGAATCAGAGTGTCTTAACACTAGGTTCCCTTAACCTACCGTGATACAGCGTGACGCTAGAAAATATATGTAGAACATACTTTATTTATAGGATTTGAAAGTAATGTAATTTGTATTTGTTCTAGATGCAGTGACTAGCGCTGTTAGTGGCACGGTCGGCGTGCCTCCATGTTCCTGGGAGCCGTTCTACTGCGTCCTGCAACAGGACCGGCGGACCCTCACGGCGTATACCAGCGAGGAGTTGGCTGTAAGTATATCTATATTAACTATAAAAGTATCTCATACTATGTACAAACCTTACTTATTTAGAAAAAAAAATGAACGTGATTTGGATTCACGCCTATTGGGAACCGTCCAATATACAAACGTTATTTAATTATTTTATGAATGAACGTAAAATATCAATTTTTTTTCTTTTTTTTTCTTTCTTACGTGGAAATAGTTTTATGCCAGTTTCAATTACGCAGATATTGCATATTTTGTAACCGATCGCACAAAAACCGGACATGCCGGTAATTAAATCTGACATCAATAGAGCGTGATAAATTTGCTACAACTGTTTCGTACGATTCATAAATGTAGGACTCGTGATTTGAAACAGTCTTTTATAGCTTCACGCTGTACCCCGTACAGAACAGGCAAGAGGAACTTGGGAACCTAGTTTTTAGATAATCAGTTCCCATTTAGACACTTCCGTTCCCCATTAAATTCTGGAGGCATTTTTTTTTAAATTCCTTATTGCACAAAATAAAATAAAAAATGTACAATAGGCGGGCTTAACGCTAAAAAGCATTTTCTTCCAGCAAACCTGTCATGTGAGAACAAAATGTGTAGGAGTGCAAAAAAAAAAAATTCAAATAAAATATCAATTTTCAAAATACATACAAGTATATGTAATAATAAATACAATATAAAAAGGCATTGCTTGTTAACTTAATTGAGCAGCGCTTTGCCTCTGTACCAGAACGAGGAAAATATTAAATATTTAATTTTCTCGAATGGGAATCGAACCTATAACCTCTCGCGTTTAGTCACACACTTGTTCCCCTGCACCACGACTTATTCATATGAACCTATTACATTCGCAATTATCAATTATGCTGATCCTATGTCACAAATGTTGATGGTTATTGGCCATTAGTTTGACGAGACCTTTCAAAACGGCCAACGCATCGCACGGAACATTGAATATTGAGCAGACATTATTATTTGTTTTTGTCTATAAATTTTAAAGTTATACTGGACCAACGGTTGCGCTTTCCTGGTCTTTTAGGTAATTTTAACCTTTTTTCTCTCGATAGATACTCTCGATTGTCGCTTGTTGCGAACTTTCATAAAATTTTAAGTTTGATGCTGTGTTTATTTTCAATTTAAAACGTTTTAAAAAATCAATTATTATTAAAAAATGCATTTCGATGCAATTAGAGAAAAAAAAATTAAATATACATATAAAAAATTCTATAATACCATAAGTGAGTTTTTTTTATTACGTAGTATTTTGTGCCTACATTCTAGTTATCATCATTACAATAATTGGAATAAATGTACGGTGATTTGTTATGTCAGTTTGGATCTCTCCACATTTACTTAAAAATAGTGATTGTGGATAGAAATGTTAAAATTTTGTTTTTTTGTTACCCTTACGTTTTAATATCTTTATTTATATAAAGTACTAGTGGACCCGGACGCGGCTACGCCTGCTTAAACTATAAGAATATTTATTAAATATATTATTTTCAGTTTTCAATAGAATTAGTCAGAAAATATAAGCTTAAATAATAAAAAGAATAATAAGTAGAGACATATTATAAGAAAAAATATCTGAGAAATTGAAAACCAACATAAGAAGTGAAAGTAACTAAAGAATATTCTTAATATAAGAAAAAATACCTATAACCCGCACCTAAAAGGATACTTTTTGCCAGCAATATCACATAAAATAAGAAGAGAACCAAAGTGTATTTTAAATTAAATATAACAGCAAATAAAGTTCGAAAATGTATGAAAATTTATAAAACCATCAACTTCATCTGCCCGTTCGCGTCGGTCATACTATGCCGCCCGAAGGCTAGGTCATTTGGAATCAGTGACATCTCCTTAATTATTTATTAGAATGTTATACAGTAAACTATAATTTCAATCTAGATGAAATGCTAAAAGTGACTATTATATTTATTTTCATAAGGATGAATATCAAAATGTCGCGGTAACGGTTGCGTAGCGACGCGACGGTTGTTATTAACATGGCAGAATAAATTTCATGTCAAATTAGAAAGTACTTTAAAATATATTAGTTTATATGTGTAATGTAATATTATATAGCCTATAGCACTTCTGAAGAATGCAGCTTTCATACAAAACAAAAACAATGTAAATCGGACCAGTAGATCCACAGATCTTAGCGTTCAAACAAACAAACAAACAAACAAACTTCTCCGCTTTATTATATTAGTATAGATTGCTTAAAGTCTGTTGATTTCGTACTGCTACTAGTAGTTTGTCAACTTCGTGGATATTGTGTAAAAATTCTTGTTTGGGACTCGTCACTTCCCTATAAAGACCTGTTTTTTATTTTCAATTTTGGAAATGATAATCGATTAAATTATTTTAAAACCATATAAAAACTTTATTATTCCAATCATATACTGTTTTGTATTTATCTTATTACAAAAAACAATATTATAATAATGACAATGACACGAAAATGACGTAACTTGCTAACCTATTGTATTGGAAATTGATAGGAAATTTATTAATTTTGTTATTTCAAAGTTTATTTGCATGTCTATATTTCTTTTTAAAATAATTTTAGTATGTACTAAGCACTTTTGAACATTTCTCGAAGAATAAACAGACGCTCGCGACGTAGGCGTACTCCGGTTTTCTGCATAAATCAAAGTTAACCGCCCTATTGGAGGAATATTGCCTGTGAATGTAATACGTTTATGTTAGTATTTAATTTTTTTCTTGTTTTTTTTTATTAAAAGAACTTAAAAGAACTAAATATATATAAGAACAATTCATAAATTTAATTATCTTGATAATAATTTATTGTTAAATAAGAATTCATTCATTCATTCATTCAGGGCATCTTTAGGTTCTAACTAGGCACCTACATATTGTTTTTGATTTCAATTCCCTTTGGACCAACGGACTATAAACCAGTCCACTATTTACATATTAACTTATCTTAATGTCCATAGATAGAATGAGTGATATCTTTTAATGGATATTGGAAGTGTTAGGGAAAACGAGGTCTTACTAAGAGTCTTGGCACATAAATTAGATAGGTCAACATATTTTCTAAGTAAATATATCCAAAATTTTGAAAATGATAATTATTTATTATGTCTAGTAATTTATATGAAAATATATATAAATGTGGATTTAATAATTAAAAGTACAATACAAAGATGTTTTCAAAAAATAATATATAAATATTAATATGTAATTACCTACTATAAATATTATATACAAAAGCTCCGTATTATATAGTTTTAAGGCAATATTTTTAAACTCATGGCCAATGTACCACAGTGACCGTGAGCTTTGAAAGGTGAACAATGTGATAAAATCTACTTCTTATTTCATTTATTGTATTGAAAATACTTTAAAACCGTTTTGAGTAGGCAGAGGGAACCTAGTGTTAAGACACTCCGTTCCCAATTTTTCCGCGGAATTCTGGAGGCTTTCCGTGTTGGCGATTTGCCTCCACACCAGAGCGAACAAATGAAAATATAAATTATATATATAAATAAAATATTTAATTTCCTAAAGTGGAAATCGAACCCGCAACCAGTCGCGTTTACATTCACTTGTACCTGTGCCACGACTGGCCTCAATTGTATAATTGAGGTGATATATGGAGTTATGTAACAAGTTACTTTATATTTAACCTACTTTGAATAGGATAACACATGTAAGCTTTCTTTTACATGCTTCCTACAGTCATTTCCGGGCTTCTATTTGGATTATAAGGTAAGAAAACTTGTGACCTGCTTGTAGTTTTCGTTTTATTTAACTAGAATTAGATTATATTAACTTAAACAAACAAAACCCATGAAGTAAATAATAATTTTTTCCTTTTCTATTACTGGAATATTATTATGTAAATATTGTACGTCAATAATTTTAATATGCATCCTCATTTTTCCTGTCGTTTTATTACTTAATATACCAATTTGTGTTTATTTCTTTAACATATTAGCTTGTTTTATTTAAATATTTTTACCTTTATATCAGTATCTCGAAGGTAAACTTCTTTACTCGTGTCCACCTGTCCCTGCTATACGAGTAATAAATAATTTTAACATAGTTACAAAATCTGTTTACCATACAGCCATTGTTCGTGAGATATTGCATTTTGGAAGATGGTATTACGCAACTTAAAGTTGTAATTTAAGTATGACATGTGATTGTAAAAGCTTAAGCTAAGCTTTTCCCTTATGGAATATATGCTACAGCTTATAATTATAGTATTTTATATTACATAAAAATCTACTCTTAGAGATATCGTTAGATTTATTTTAATGAAGAAATATAATTTTAGAGGCCAGTCGTGGCGCAGGAGCCCAAGCGTATGGTTGTGTACGCGACAGGTTGTGGGTTCAATTCCGATTCAAGGAATTTAAATATTTAATATTTTTTTTTTTTTTTTTTTTTTTTCTATCTTGCGGGATACACCGTGAATAATAAATTAAATTAAAATAATGATTTAAAACAACATATGTACATTTCCGTTTGGTTCTATTACAAAGTAATACTTTTAGACTCAATAAAATATTTGTAAACTTTGATTTGGAAGTAACTTAAAATGACAGAACAAGTTATTACCAGTACAGACAGTTAGTTTAGGCATTCACTGTCGGCACTTATCCAGATTCTTGGAAATGTTGCGCGTCCTAAAAGGAAACGCACTGATGTCACTTGCCATATGCCGTATGCGTAAGTATACGATACGTTCGGCAAATGTGGTTATAGTTAAAATCTAAATTTTTGTTTTTATATGACCCAAATCTATTTGTACATTTGCTAATAATTGCGAAATAAATTATTTTCTTAAATATATATCTATTTGCTATTTTATCATGTTAAATAAAATATTTTTGTGTTTTCTCGAATATAAAGTAACATTTTAATACGTGTAAGTTAACTACGTTACGCAAATAGATAAACAATAGATAGATCGATTGAATATTTAGGTGCTAAGAAAGGAAGGGACTTGTTGGCTGGGTTCCATAAGATTATTTAATACTGATTTGCATACTTATTTTTAGAAGTTTTTCCACATATTTCTTTAGTTTTGTGTGTATCCCGCATGTAGCAGGGTAGGGAAAGGGAGTCTAGTGTTAAGGCACTCCACTCTCCTCTTTCAATTTCCTATATTACAATACACTCCAGTGGGGATCGAAACCACAACCTGTCAGGTTTACTGTCACACGCTTGTGCCCCTGCGCCATAAGGTTATTTTTATATAGGTATTTGAGATTTATCAGACATTACGAAGCTCTCTATTTTTCTGCTCAAATGAAATGGTAAAAAAATAATAAAAACATTTTTTATTTTTCTATAACGGTACTCCTTAAATCTTGGTTTGAAGAAACATCTTGCAAATCTCATTGTGAGTTATCAACATGTACGCCACATGGTGTGCTTTTATTTAGCTTCAAGCTTAAACAATGTTTGCGTGACTTTTAACCTATACCATACCATTTTGTTTTGAAAGATTGGTGACTTTGAATCATAAATATTATAAAAAATACTATTTTATCAGCTTCACGCTGTATCCCGTATATAGCAGGGTAGGCAGAGAGAACCTAGTGTTGAGACACTCCGTCTCCCACCTTCCGTCGAATTTACGAGGCATTGTCAGTTCAGTGGCGGCACTCAACGCACCGCTTTTGCCTTGGTACCAGAGCGAAGAAATAAAAATATTAATAAATATTTATTCATGACCTCGAATTGGCCTCAACTTATTATTTCTTCTTGAATTATAAACTGTGAACTTCTCTCCTTCTCCTTCTTTTGTAAATTCTTATTTAATAAAAGAAATAGAGTTAATTTTACACGACATTTATAACTTAATATTTTAAGCCGTATATTAATTTGGTACACAGTGTGTTTTAATGGAAATAACATTGGGGACAGAACCATATGTGTGAAAACGATTTATTATTAGCTTTGCGACTTGCGAGTACATTTAAGGCAAATGGGCCTGACTCATGACTTCGAGTCGGTGAACTTCAACTAAAGTCTTTTTATAATCTGTTAATATTTAATTTATGTTTATTTTAATGACCCTTATATTTATAAAATGAATGCAATAAATATTTTATTGGAAGTTGTTTTCTAAAATTTTATTTTTATAGGTTTACTATGTCCACGCTGTATCCCACATACAACAGGGTAGGCAGAGGAAATCTTTTGTCATTTTCTGCCGAATTTTGGAGACATTATGTGTTGAGTGGCAGAACTTTAAATTATAACACATGTAAGTAAATAGAGGCCAGTCGTGGCGTAGTGGCATCTGCGAGCGAGTGTAAACGCGATAAGTTGTGGGTTTGGTTTCCACTTGAGGAAATGAGACAATATAATATTTTCATTACTTGTAACGAGGCAAAGCGCGGCGTTAAGTTCCGCCACTCAACATGTAAAGCCTCCAGAAAAGGCGGAAAGTGGTAAACGGAAGGATCTTAATACTAGGTTTTTAGCTTAGCTTTGCTCTACCTACCATGCTATGTGCGGGATAAAAAAAATCTACGTAAATGTGTCAATATAAGACACATAACACATTTTGAGCTCTCGTATTTTTATTTTTCAAAAAAGGTAAAAACTGTAAAGTAAACGTAAATTGACCCTTTGAAATGTTTTACTACTATTCATGTAGTTATTGTTCATTAATTAGGAAGCGCAGTGTATGTCACTTTATGCAGCTGCTGCTTATTAATGAATATGAATTTAATTCAATCGGACGAAGGGTAAAGCTTATTTTTTTAAATTTTTAGCTTCAGAGGGAACCTGGGAACCTAGTGTTAAGAAACTCCGTTCCCATTAAGACACCGTTGCCCACTTTCCGCTGAATTCTAGAGGCATTCCGTAGTCCTAAATGAAGAGTTCTCTTCGTCAAGTTTGTTAAATATAAAATACAGTAGATATATGTATAATCTTTTTTTTTTTAATTGAAATAGATACAAATTAAAAAAAAAAATGATGAGCAGACTGAACAGAGTAAAAATATAGTTATCGTCTAAATATCAATCTTAATATTTAAACAAAAACCTACCTAATTGTTTTTATGAATGTAGGAAGCTAAAGCAAAACAAATACAAAACAAAATACTATTAGTACCAATTTAATTAAGGAACATATTAAAAGATATCGATCAAATCATTTCCTATGAATGCAATAGGCAATTACTTCGCTGTATGAAGTTTATCGTTTTGACCGTTCGTATTTAGTAAGTAAGAATTCAATATTTTATTCTTATCATATTTTCTTACTTGCTCTAATATATGTAATATATTTATATATTTTACTTGTAGAATAAATAACTTGAGGCCGTCATGGCGCGGTGGTAGAATCACGTGACTGTAAACTCGACGGTTGTAGATTTGATTTCCACTCGGGGCAATGAGTTATTATTAATTAATATTTGTATTTCGTACTGGTAACAAAGAAAAGCGCAGTGACGAGTTCCGCCACTCAACACGCAATGCCTCAAAAACTCGAACGAGGTGTTCAAAATTAGGTTCCCTCAACAACACACATTAAGACGGAACATTAGGTTCCCTCTGCCTTTTATGTATATGCGAGGTATATATTAAATAAATAAATAGAACAAATATCTTAACTAAATGGAATGAGTTATGTTCGACTGAGTTCCACTAAAATTTGAAGCACATGTGAAATAACATGGTAAGATGATTCTCCTATAATGTAGCCACTTTGTGACCTCAATTTCTTCAGAATCAGTTAAAACAAACAATGACATCATACTAAAAACTAAGCTTTGGGCGCCATTTTTATATGAGTAATACATGTATTAATGTCCCATATTATTGTAAGCGTATTTGACTTTTTTTTTAAATATTTCCATATTATGGCTCTATAATTGATATATAATATGGACACTTCGCTAAATTCTTCTTTACTTCTACTACTTCTTTCTATTAAAGAAATATATCTGTATTTATAGGGCGAAGACATAAATCTGCTAATATAGGGATATATTTAGGTACGTTACAGGCTAAAAAAATTAAGCCATTCAATCGAGAAACTTTGATCTATTTATTTGGTAAAAATAAACAAAGAATATAATATGTAAGAACTTCCATTAACTTACTTAGATTAAAGCAGACGAGACTTTTATTTATTTTTGACTTCCCTTTTAGTAAAGACAATCCATAACATGGTTGACCGTTTAAAATAATTAACCTCGTAAGATGTAATAACTTGAAAAGGAGTCCATTATGTCTGGCGTCTTGTTGTTTTCATGGACCTATTAATAGCATTCTAATAATAAGTGCGGTAGTGTTGCCAGTTTATAACAGATTTTTTTCATTTGTAATTATTTTATTATGTTAAATAATGTATAGTATTATGTATATATGTATCAAAATAATTAAATATTCATATAGATATAAAATGCATTTCAAAGTTATTTTTGTATATGTTGTTGTTATTCACAACCATAAATATTAGATTAATCTATTAATGAACTTGTAACATTAATTTACTTATTCCTAATTAGATATATTAAAAAAATATAGCTAGGTAACCATTTTGATTTATATATAGCTAACAAAAAAAATGTTATATATTAAAAATATTAATAAAATTGAAGTGTTCCAGTAGATGGCAACACTAAATTTACTGTTTACTTATCTTCGCTTCCATACAAGCGTTCTACGAAACATTTATAATTGGGTCAGATTCGTTAGAATTTATTTTATGGCGTCATTCCCTTAACCCGCTTGTGTTTATGTTTTAGTACTAGTTGCATGTGCTTTAAAGTCTTATTACACACTAAATAACACAGTGTAAATTGAAAAAATATTTGTGTAGTATTTCCTTATATACTTGTATCCGACTGGTTGTGGATTCGAATCTCACTCGAGGGAAAGCGCGGCTTTGAGTTACGTCAGTCAACGTTACCTCTGCCTACCCTGAGCTGGCTTATTTATTTTTATTTAAAAAATATATTTATATTTCCTTATATAAGTACTTCTATAGAACTTTGAAAGAAGTTTTGATTTGTGTATTTCTTTCTAACCTTAACTTATACCCAATTACCCATTCTATTTACGGTGTTATAGGAAAGTTGCCCAATATCCACACAAGTAGCCTTCGATAGGTCTGAGTTGGTCAACACAATCTTTTATTTAGTCAATACAAACATTCTTGACCGACCTCCGGAAGTCGTTTCCATGGGGGCCAGTTCAGCTGTTTAGTACTTTTGCGTACCACTTAATACTTTTATATCTAAATCTTGTTCTGCAATAATTTCTATTATAAAATAAGATTGTATAAAGCGACAGAGTAATTTTGAATTGTATTTTAGAATTTATATTATTAACTAAGAATTTATTTAAAAATATTCTTAATATTTTAATATTAATACTTTCACGTAATTTTTAAATGTAACTCTTTGATTTTACAGGATTTGTAAAAAAAAAAAATGAAGTACCTACAGGCAAACTAAATTAGTATCAGTCTATTCTTTCAATACTAAGCCCAATTGGGAAATAGGAAATATCTATAATATATATAACTAGCTTTTACCTGTGGTTTCACACTCGTGTTCTATTGAAAATAACTAAAGACCCATTTGTGTGCCCGAGGTAACTTTGACCTCAGGGTTACCTGAAAGATATTAACCGTGACATCTATGGACTATTCAACACATTTTTTTTATTTGAAAATATCTGAGTTTTATAATACTATTATAAATTATAGAAAGAAATCAAATCAAAACTGAGTAAACAGTGTTATTTACATAAATAAACATAACGTTATTGATACTATCTTTTAAACTAGATTTGATGAGATAACATTCATTCACTTGAAACATTACGTCGATAGTGATTCAGGGCATATTAGAAAGGAGATAGAAGGACGTGGGAATAAAATGGCATCAATTATAAAACGTTATTAATATAAGGCAAGAGATGTATCGGATAACTGACTGCGTCAAGCTTCAGTTATCTGATCCTATTGCTGAGTAGGCTATAGTGAAATCGAAAATATTATAAACTAAATAATGTTAAATAGTAGATTTTTTTTTCAGCTTCACGCTGTATCCCGCACACAGCAAGGTAGGCAGAGGGATGCTAGTGTTAAGACACTCCGTTCCCCACTTTCTACCGAATTCTGGAGGCATTGCGTGTTGAGTGGCAGAACTCAACACTCTAAATAGTAGGTGGTGCAGAATAAATAGAAAGTTTATATATATAAATTTAATGGAATTTTTGTTTTAAAATACCATAGTGGCTTCGTAGGTAGAGCTTGCATTATGATATTTATTTTATGGGTTTGATTCTTGCTGGGTTCGCTAGTATGTTGATGTTTATAATATTTTTCTTATAAAATCTGCTTAAATTAGATTAATTCCGTTTTTAGATATATGAATAAATATTGTAAATAAGACGGAAACTAAAAAACAGCAACACCTATTTGTTCGCGTTACAGCTGTGCCTTATCATCGTTTGAAAAATTTTACACGACCCATTTATAGACATAACCAAAACTGTCGATACGGTTAAATAATGTACATCTGTCTATAGATACGGATATTTGTATTATTATATTTTTATTCGATTATTGGACGTGGTGTGGTCATAAACTTTTGAACAACCAAAGCAAAGTTCGATATTGGTAATTTTAAGATAGTCATGTTTTTTTATATTATAATTACATGGAAGTTAACTTTAAACGTATATTTTATATTCATATACTTAAACGTTTTTTTTAAGTTTTCAGGGCAATTTATTTGTTAATCAAATTTCCGGAGTGGCCACCAGTCTATTCTGGGTCATCCCAGGGGTGGCCCATGCCCCCCCTCTTCATACGACCATGTCAAAATACTAATATTGTTTTTTTTGATAGGCGAATAGCAACGGAGAATATGCAACGCGAAGTTTGCCGCGAGTGAGGATAGATGGCGGTAGTAACGCTGGAAACGGTGTTCGGTTACGGTGCTGGGCCGCGCCGCCTTCCATCACTGAAGAAGAAGCAGAAGATGACATTGAAGAGGATGCTGTGTCGCTACGTGCATTGCCTTCACATGGTAAGTTTTTTTTTGTAAAATATATATAATAATGTTTAATTTTCCTTCTGATTTATGTGTTATATGCTTATGATTCCTCTCTGATGAGGAAGACATTCATCACGCAGTGTCTTAAATTAAGAGTGGAGTGTCTTGACACTATGTTCTCTCTTAATACTTTGTTATGTGCAGAATAGAGACTGAAATAGAAAATATTTTAGAACCGCCATCTAGTGTGGAATAGCTTAATGTTAAATCGAGCGCCATCTATGTAGCTTTATCGTACATTATATTTCCTGCCAATATTATTTCACACTAGATGTCTTTATATGTTTCTTGTTAAAATAATTTAAATTTAAAGCATTCAACAGATTTTGTTTTTAGTATCAAAAAATATGGAATTTTATTTTCAATATAAGCGCAATTACCTTAATACTATATTACTTCAACTTTGGTAACTTTAAATGTCAAATAAAAAGTCATATGAGGCCAATTATATCCAGTTGTTTTGGATTTATATGAATAATTAACCAAATATGATACGCGTATAAAACTTATATTTTGTGCGAATAGTAATTGTAAAACAACTAAGTATGTATAAACGGAGCACTCTTATAAGTTCTCTCTACCTATTTTTATAGCTCACCAGTATCCCGCATGTACCAGGATAGGCAGATGGAATCTAGACAGTTCAGACACTCCGCTTCCTACTCTCCACTGAAATCTCAAGGCAGTGCGTGTTAAGTGACGGAGCTGAACGCCGTGCTTTACCCCGTTACCAGAGCGTTTTGTCTCTACCTATCCTGTAATAAATTAGCGACACAAAACAGAAAATCCCATTACTCACGTTTCACACATCGTTCAAAGACATTTAAAAGTTAAAAATTTATCAATAACTTATTTGTAATTTAAGTTAATTATGTATATATTCATAAGTGTATGGTTCAAGTCTGCTATTATTACCAAACACTTCATGATTCATTTTTCGAGTAGGTACTCCTCAACTTCGCAATTGTCTCATTGAAATTGAAAATATATTTAATTTCGCTTCACTTCATTATATTATATATACATTTGTATAATAAAGTGGGACAACCCTATTCCGATTGATAGACACAGTGACGCGCGCGCACCCATCCGGCACCAATCGATTACAGCGCATTTTACGCACCAACTGCATATTTGTCGCTGTTTTTATTTTACTTTTGAGATTATGTTTTTGTTTCTCTCGTTATTCTTTAATACGTTTACTTTTAATACTTTTTTCACGTTGTATCCCGCACACTTCAAGGTAGGCAGAGGGAACTTAGCGCTAAGCAACTCTGTTCCTCATTTTCCGTTAATTTCTGGGGCATCGCGTTGAGTGGTGCTACTTAACGCCGCGTTTTGATTCGACACCAGACCGAAGAAATGAAAATATTAAATATGTCGTCGTTAAAATATGTCGTCGAGTGGGAATCGAACCCATAACCTGTCGCATCCTTTGCGCCGCGACTGGCCCCCTTACTTTTAATATAATTTTGATTCTCTAATGTTAATTAAATACATTTGTTGATATGTAGAATGCTATAGAGATAGTTAAAAAATATTTGTAGTAGCTAAGAAAGATTTTACATCCGTCGACGGTGGTTATTAT
Source organism: Heliconius melpomene rosina (assembly GCF_056956725.1). Lineage (NCBI taxonomy): Eukaryota > Metazoa > Arthropoda > Insecta > Lepidoptera > Nymphalidae > Heliconius > Heliconius melpomene. The sequence goes on from NC_140399.1 coordinate 8,381,177, forward strand.
TTTGGAAATATCACGTGACATTATATTTCTGAATTAAAAGGTTGCCCTATTAATTCTTTCTAAAGGTTAAGACGATAAATGCCTTGATTTCTCCTTTTGCCGTGTACTATTTGATTGCTAATATTAAATAATATTTACATATATATATAAAAATATGGAACGAAATTTAATATTTTATTAGTTAAAATATTAATTTTACAATTCATAGTAACTTTTTTTTTAATACTTTTAATTTATTATTAGATGTATTTGAGGTCGCCGTGGTGCAGGGACACACAGTGTGACTGTAAACGCGGAAGGCTGTAGGATCAATTCCCAACCGAGGAAATTAAATATATAATACATACATACGAGTATATTCATTTCTTGGCGACGAGGCAATGCCTTCAAATTTCGGCGAAAAAAGGAGAACGGAGAGTTTTAACTGTTAACACTCTTCGCTTTACCTACCCCTCTGCGTGCGGGATACAGAAAAGCTAAAAAATGTATTGTATTATATCGATTATACCTATTCGCTTAAGTAGTAGAATAAAAACTAAAGTACCCTGAACTGTGCAGTCAGTTGGAAATACTTTTTCACTGTCGGATGGCTAGGCCCTTCCTTTAAAGTAAAACGAGCAATTAGGGCCACTCGTAGTCGTTTATAATTGACATTGCTCCCTCGGGTCCCGATCATACGGACAGCGTGACATTCATTCCCTCTTGTATCTATTAAGACTGTATAATTACATACACAATAGATATAGGTCATTAATTTAAATTATTTTTAAGGTTTTTTAAATTTAGTGAATAGATTTTGATAAATTAAACTTGATTTTTACTTGTTTTGATATTGCAAAAAAAAACGGATAAAAATTACATTAAATATAAGTATGTTATTGTAGAAAAATTTGCTTCCAAAATAAAATATTGGTTTGTTCAGTCAATATTAAGATAGTGAGAAAATACGGATTCCATTGACGTCTCACAAACAGAGGATGCTGCTAGTGCGACCAAACCGAAATTCTAAATTAGTTACGAGTTAAATTTGTCGTTTCTACCGTTTTGTCATATTTTTGAAATTCTTAAGATAGAATCATTGTTGGAGTGAATGCTAAGGATAATTCAATTTAATTCTCTTATAACAATAAATTACTGGAAAATATTGCAATAATTATAAACGAAAACATCACTTTTAAGAGAGATCCATTCTTTGAAATTTATATTATTTTTAAAATAACTGCTTTATTGTGAGTGCTTAATTATGGATATTTTCTGTGAATATAATATGAATAAGTTATTAATTTTTTCATGAACGAACTAATTAAATCACATTCACACACGGAAAAGTAGAGCGAAGAACAAAGCAAAGAGATATCGTCTTTTGTGTTTTATGAAAGGATATTATAATTAATGACAATTATATTTGACCTAAAATAAGTTTAATTTGTCATTTCGTCAAATGAGAATATCATGGATTTGTAGAACCGCTTACGTTCAAGCAGCTAACACGATTCCTATGAACATTAGCCGACTTGAATGATAATGTATAACAAATCCAAAAGTCCAGGACTGTTCGTGTTTTGTGGACTGTATGTTCTAAGTTATAAAGGTTATTTTAGAAAAGCAAAATTTTCCTTGTGGTTAACCATTCATATGGCGATGTGGTTTTAAAGAATCGTTTCGAAAAATATTTGTCACGCTCGGTTTGTTAGTGTTCCAATATGAGTACGTTGACAAGCATATTCAATCTTTGTTTTTGTATTACTTCACCAAATTACTTTACCTTTATCTATTAAGTTACATTTATTCACGTAATGCCTCCAAAATTCGACAGAAAGTGGGGAACACAGTATCTTAACACTAGGTTTCCTCTGCCTTCCCTTCTGTGTGCGGGAGGCTGATTTGATTTTATTTATTCAAATGTCAGTACTTTAATAAATTTCAGTGTTGTAAATTTAATAAAATATAAATTGTTGTGTATTTTATATTTTCTGTTCTATTTTTGTAACAGTTATTAATTAGTAAATTGGAAAAATAAATGACGTTACACAAAAGCAAAAGCATTACTACTAGTGTGTCATCTATGTAAAAATCAATTTAATTACGTGAATTTTACAGTAGAGCCAATTTATTTTCAGAACGAGACATATAAGACATAAATATCTTCTTTTATAAATAAATTATTTATATTTTACTTGTTATTTCCTTAAAAGGATTCTATAAGGAAAATTAAGATACCTCCTTAGCGTAATAATAAGTAATTAATCCAATCACAGTTTTGTTATGGCAACTGCTTGGTTGAAGGATTTCAAAATAACTTAAACCCACCTCGTTTCTTATAGTATTATTATTTTTTATAATAAAACAGGAAAGACATTGAAAGGAACTGAAAAAAAAAAAAAAACTGTCATCATGAAACATTAGCAAACAAATTATATGTACAAATATTTTGCTTACATACTTCGATAGTCCGCCATATTGTAATTGAAATGAAAACTTTTTTATAGTGACATTTAAAATAGCCCTCTCCAAAAGATTTATATACATTTCGTTTTTAATATTGATTTTTGAAATGTAACATTCATTATAGCTTAATAGCATGCCTTGTACAAGTGCTATAATTAATATAAAATTTCCAATTATTGGTTTCCAATATCGAACTTAAACGTCCAATGTTAAATATTGAAATAATAATAAAATATTACATTTTAAGACATTCGTAAAAAATAAAGGTACATATATCTTTCAATATCAGGGCCATTACTTTCATTTATGTCAATATATATATAAAAAAAGTATTTTTGTTTATCTATCTATGTATTTACATGAGTCAGTCAGTAGTATATGAGCCTACTATCCTTATATCAGTCGGTGACTGCACTGTCGCATCGTCGCTGCTACTGTCTATTGTCTCAGCTAATGCATTCAGGGTTGCCAAATCTAATGGCTTTTAAAATTAAAACATGCTAAGAAGCACAGATAAATTATTCTTTTTATAATTTTCTAATATAGAATTAGGCCAGCTTGTGGCTGTAAACGACAGGTCGTGGGTTCGATTACCACTTGAAAAAATAAATATTTAATTTTTCATTTCTTCTTACTTCGGCAAAAAGTGTCTTAACATTAGGCTCTCTGCCTACCCTGCTACATGCGAGATACACTGTGAAGCTGAAAAAAAAAATCAATATAAAAAAGTAATGAGTAACTGAAACTGAAAAACAATCGTAAAATATATAAAAAAATAATTTCCGTGATTTTAATTTTATAATCGATCAGGCACAGACTACCCGAATATATAATATCCACGTCCCTCACAATCGGCACATACATTTTTAATAAGCGGAAAATTACTCTCGACAATAAGTTGCATTTGACGCCCCTACTGACGGCCGAGGCCGGCGCGAAGCGTGGCGTTCGCGCCAGTGCGTTATGTCGCTTCCGACCCGCCACACATCGGCATATCGGAGTTCGAAATTCAAAAATTGCGGTTTTTTTTTCGTTTTTTTCGCACGCATTACTTTTCACGTAAAAAGTTTTCCGCAGTGCGTTGTTTTTGAGTGAATCGAGTGTTGTGTTTGTGTGTGAGCTTTCAACAATCAGCTGTTCAGGATATTATAACTAATATAAATAAGGTTAAAATAATGGTTTTACTGCAACTACGAGACAGTTTTACGGTTTTTATAATATATTTTCGATTTAAATATAAATAAAATACATTTTTAAATGCATTTTTGAGGCTTACGACTGTAACGCGACGGTTGTGGATTCGATCCCCACTCGAGGAAGTGGAATATTTATTTACGTTCATATTTCCATTGCTTCGCTCTCGTGTCGAGGCAAATCGTGTCGTTGTGGTCTGCCATTCAACACGCAATGCCTCCAGAATTCGGCAGACAGTTCCCACGACACGAGGTTCCCTCTGTCTAATCTGTTGTGTGCGGGATACAGCGTGAAGCTGAAAATACATTTTATCGTAGAAAACATGAGATGTAATATATGAACGAGCAGTTTAAATAACTCTGCAATAGTTCCATTATGTTGACATTACCGTCATGCATTCAAAGGAAATTATGGATTGAGTGCACAGAATAGAAAGTGATAAGATAATTAATTGCAAATTACTCTCTTTTGTACCATAAACACTATCGTACTGTAAATCTTATGAAAATTTATTCAGTCAGTGCCTATTAATGTCTAGAAAAATTCTAGTACACTATAAAAACTTTCGAATTACTAACTTAAAAGTAAGTTTTTATTTATTAAAATATGTAGTTTTATTCTATAAGTGCATTCAATTAATGAATAAACTAATAACTGTGAGAACTAGGTTGTTAATTAATATGTATTTTAAGAGTATATTATTATTTACGTAGAACAGTTAGTTAGTTATTATAACATCCGAAGATAATAATGTGTGGGAGTAAACATTTGCACATTTTAGTATTGTTTTGTTGTTATTACGTAAATAATTGTAATAGTCGCGTTAAGTAGAGTAAATGGAAATGTTGATTCATTTAAAATATTTATTTCAAATGTTAGATTATTTATTAAAATTAATATTTACTTAAATTTAATATATAGATACATTTTTTATTAAGAATAAATTAAATCTAATCGATTTGTTCATTGTCGGCGGAAAGAAAGGAGTGTCTTAACACTAGGCCTGAAAAAAGAAGGTATGACAATAATTTTTATCTGATAGTTTGTCAAAACTTGTTAAATTATTATTTAACATACGATATATCAAATTATTATTCAACATATTTCGCCAAATCATCGGATTTAAACATAAACTGTTATGTCCATGCAAAAATCGGCAATTCATCGCTTGCGGGACTACGTAGAGCCGTTACTCTCTTTTGATACTCGATTACGTTCGAGGACGAGATATTGTACGAGATACGTATTAGTTTCGTACATCAGTTATGCAATGCATACATATTTTCGTGTTGCATAAAAATTCCGTGCCGCTAATGTTTAGACGATATCTACATTGTTTTTATTTCTGTAGACTATTGGTACTGGTTTACTTCCTATAACGTCATGTAATTGGGTTTTCAATAGAAAATGTAGATGAGAAATGATATTAGTGATTCTACCAAAATAAATGTATCTTTTAAATAAAAAATAAAAATAACAATTTATAATTGTGAAAAGAGCCATTTTGATTAGCATTTAAATAATGATATATATTTAAATACTTTAACCTTTTTACTTATTTTTTATTACGAAAAACTCATATTTGATGAACATTTTTTATTTTCTTGTCAAAAGCGATAAAAAAAAATTTTTTACTAGACTCTCGAGATCTACTTACTACTTTCCATACTGACTCTTTTCCATAGCTAGAACCACATGGTACGTTTGTTATTTCTTACCTACATATGTAGCTACCAATTCTATAATAATACTTATTTTTACAATTATTATTATGAATTAACAAATAAAAAATATTAATAGATTAATCTGACGAATAAAAAAAACTACTTTAACTATGTAAATTAAAACGATCGTTATTTCTTATTCGATGACTAATATATTAGTGACGCCAATACTGTGTACGTGACGACATTTTATATAGGGTGTGGAGAAAAAGGAAAATTACGTTACATTTTTAACTTGCATTAGTCAATAGTCAATCTCAGAGTGTAAAAAACTAGTTTACGATAGCTATCCATATTGCAAGTTTACAAGTTATAAACGCTTATAACAAACTACTTTTTCCTTTGATTTCGCTCAAACAAAGATCGATATGGATTTTTTTCTCGCACATAGCAAGGCAGAGAGAGGGAATCTGGGATCCTAGTGTTAAAGTTTCTCATAGTTGTATATATTTTTGGGCTGTTTTTATGTTGGAAAAGTGTCTGTCTTATTTAAGGTATATTACAACCATTTTATGTATGTACGTTTGTGTATATATCATACATACAAAGTTACTAGCTTAGCAATTCTTGTTTTCCTTAAGCAATGTAATAATAGTTGTCCCACGGGAACCATCTGACGAGTTATAAAAAGTTGTCAGTATCCTTTTTTAATAATTGCTACTGATTATTGTAAAATAATAAATTAAATTGCTTAAAAGGAAGTCTTGTTTATTATAAATTATTTTAAGTAGGATTTCGAATAGAAACGTGGGTTCAATGTTTTTGGGTATTTTCAAATTATGAGTTTTGGAAATGCTAAGTTAAATTGCAAATATACTTTTATTATTTAATTATATAAAAATACATATACACAATTGTTAAGGGAAGACTCTACTTGTTCGAAAAAACCCTCGTTCTGAAAAGAGGTGGCGAAAGAAATTGAGTGCAGTTATTTTGGGCGTTTTATTTTACTTTGTAGTACTTGACTTGAATTGGTATCAGGTTAGTTATTTTTAAGGCAATGCCAATTTTGTATATATATATTTTTTAATTCGAATGACAGCGTTGAGTTCTGCGACGACATGTAGTACAAAATGGGAACGGGAACAGAGTGTTCTAACACTAAATTCCCAGGTTCCCTCTAACAACCCTGCTAAGTGCGGGATACAGCGTGAAGTTAAAACCCACATATGCTGTATTCTAAATCAGTAGTTATTAGATAACTGTTATCATTACCCCATCATCACATCTAAACAGCCTTTAAATCTTGTCAAACTACAAAATCGGTGAAACTTTCCGCGAAAGTTGACTTTTGAGTCGAGAATGTTATTAAAATGAAGGAACACGTTCGACCATTGCGTAACCAATAATATACCAATGTACCAATATTTGAGGCTGTCGTGGCGCAGGGGTACCAGGGTGTGACTGTAACGTGACGATTGTAGGTTCGATTCCCACTCGGAGCAATGAATTATTATTATATTATTATTATTGCATGTGGAGCCCACCTGTAAATGGTTGAGCAATTAGAAATGATTTACTTTATTTTTTTTTCTTTAATGGCATGTTATAATTGTATCAATTGTTGGTGGGCCTTACAAATAAATAAATAAATTAATTAATATTTTCATTTCTTCGCTCATGCACCAAGGCATAAAGCCTGACGTTGATTTCCCCCACTCAACATGCAATGCCTCGTAAGTGGGGAACGTAGTGTCTTAACACTATGTGCTGGATTTAATCCAATATTTTATGTTCAGTGATGTATAGCGGCAGATTTTACGAATAATCGATGTCCTTGTGCTATTAGTCTAGACGTGGTCATTTGATATGGCACTTTAAAGTGTGATATTGGAGCTCTTGAAATTTATATAGCTGTATCGAGTTCTTATGTTGCGTTAAGTAAATGTAAACAAAATATACTGTGTCTAAAGGTAGATTATTAGTTAGATTTAAGTCTTAAGACAGTAAATTATTATAACTTAACTAACTGAAAGATGCATCAATACAAATAATCTATGTATATAAAAGGAGATGTTAAATTAAATGTTAAATTCGGACTCTTAAAAATATTTCATTGAACACGTGTTTCGTGGTTTTTTAGAATTCACCCCTCAGGGTACTAATAAGGGGTTGGAAACTTGTATGGATTTTTTTTTAAATCGCTACCGATTTTTATAAAATTTGAAATTTAGACTCTTCATAATATTTCATTGAACACGTGTTTCATGGTTTATTAGATTCACCCCTAAGGGTGCAAATAAGCAGGCGAAGCTGTACGCGTCCGCTAGTTAAATATATTTAGAATACATTGTTTTACTCAAATTAAAAAAAAAAATGACTATTATTACTCGACGTTTACTAAACATTAGATACCTACTGTTATTGTATTTTCCTCAACACTTCAAAAGCTTACAGGAATTCTAAATTCCTTATAGTTTCAATAACATTACTTTTCCTGTTTTCTTTTCTCGCCGATGGCGATGTCCGACTTTGATTAAACTTTCTTGTAATGGAATGCCATCTCAATGCCATGATGGAGGTGACCGTATTAGATTGGAATAGAAAAACCAATACTAATTGTTCAGCTCTTCCTGGTTTCCTGTTACCCTGAGTCAAATTTAGAAGAAATTGAATTTTTCGATTTCTTCTTTAGGTACTGTTATTTTTTTCTACTATTACTAAGATAATAGTTTTATATATTTTTATTTGAAGGCCATTGGGATGGCATGTACTTGTATATACAATGTTGTGGGTTCGAACCCATTTGAGGGAAATGAATTATTTCTTCGCTTTGATAAGACTAACTTGGCGTTAACTACGAACGTATTATATAAAATTTGTTGTGTAAAGATTTAGATATATCTACCTACGTATATAATGCTAAAAAGAACTATATGCTCTCTAGTATTTCCAACATTTTATGGAGTAAGTTCACCATGTAGGTTCAATTTGGGAGTCTGCCAAACTGGAAGGTATACCTATGTCGATTAAACATGGCGGCTGGAGGGTTAAAAGAGCTACAAAATCGTTCGCGCTGCACTGCTGTGAGATTTTCCCTCGCTTTATCTAGATACAGTGATAAAAATAATGTTTATACAATAAGACTACTTGCCTATACAAGGTTAACAGTTATTAGTAATTAAAGTAATATAATAAATAATGCTCAAACTTCATATCTATTTTACCAGAATTAATTGAAATTATTATATTACAGAATATTATATAGGAAAAAAGGGAAAGTAGGGTATCGATGTATCTTAGCCACTAGGTTCCCTCTGTCTACCCTGCTATGTGCGGGATACAGCGTGAAGCTGATTTATTTTATTTATATAATAATAATATTATAATTACAGAATTTTCAAATCTCAAGTTACCCTAATAGGAAAATACGTATTATATTAATTTAAGGTTCACAATACTCACCTGTCAAAGGACCACAGATAAAAAAGATGGAACATCAAAAAAAATCTATTCAAATGTGTTTTACATAATGAAGCATACCTTAACCGTCTCTGTGAAACGTTTAGGTTATTTTCTGCGCTAATTAAACAGGGGAGTGATGTATGTGTTGACTAAAGCGTCTAAACTGCGGGCTCAGCTTGTTTGAACCCTCCGGCAGGTCCCCTAAATGGAACCTAATGAAGGTACCATCCATAACTGGGGTCTAGCCTTCCCCCCGGCAAGCAGCGTGGGGGCTGCATGAATATATAAGCACAGATGGTGTGATGAGAGTTAGAAGTCATAGTTTTGTGTGAGAAGCGAAAACAATTACAATTAGCCGGAGTGCTTTTTAGCATGGGAGCGACGAAACCCATTCAGACCTTTCTTTTAAGTTGGGAGGGGAAAATATTTACTCTTTTATAACCTAGTGCTATTAATATGTGATTTCTTTGTCTGTCTTTGCGCGAATAAAAAGCATTATATTGAATATTTTCATTTTTTCGCTCTGGTAGTGGGGCGCGCGACTTTGAGTTCTCCCACTCAACGCAATGCCTCTAGAAATCGGTGAAAAATGGGGTTATATGCTAAAAATATGTATTCTAACTTTACTTATTTTTCTTATAAAAAAGTGGTTTTTTTTAAATATTTTTTTACCATAATTCAATTAGATAAAACACGGTAAACCCGTTAAAACATGAACGCCCACATCGAGCCTGCAGTGAAATCCTTAGAATTCATTAGCCGTAATCCGGAACGCCATCGCTAGGGGCTAGACTCCCCCGCTCTCCCGCTGGGGAGCACGAACACATTAAGGCGGTGGAGATGAGAGTGAAGGGTCATACGTTTATGTGTGAAACGCTTAGAGACGCTGATTTGTATACGGCGGAAAGGCGACGTTATTCATTTTGTATTAGGCTTTCGCTTTGCCTAGATTTGTTTTTTTTTCTATTGTTATAATATGTTTATACTATATGGAATATATTATGACTTGCGTCTGATTGTCGCTTTCTACCCGATTGCGTGATTAAAGGAGGGTAATGTGATTATTAATCTAGGTAAGTGTGTAGTTATATTAATTCCTATGTGGCGTTGTAGAGACGAAACATTTCGATTACGTATACAATAAACGATTTCGATGATTCTTACATCAATATATTCGTCTTTGAAAGTTACTAAAGACATAGCAGTAATCACGCTCTACTACAGTGTGAACTAGACGCCATCTTGCCAAAATGAAAAAAAAAACACAAAGAATTATGTCAAAAGGCATAGTTATTCAGTACATGTAACTTTTAATTAAATTATAAACTATTGGATTTTTTTTATTGGTAGGAATATTTATTTATTGATAGTATAGATATTTATTTAGTCAAATTGCATAATTGAATTTCGCCGCCATAGTACCTGCAAGGAACGCCTCAACAATAAAAATAAAAGTTTTAATTTAAATAACATTTTAAACCTACACGTTCACTTTCATTGCTGACTTTGCCTTTTTAGTAAATGTATATATATATGTTTTTACATCTCTATAAAATCTAGAACGAAAGATGCATCTAAATGTGCATTGATTTGTTGACGCTCTACTGAATTTCAGAGTCGACTTTGTATACATTAGCATAAGCAAAATTTATGACTCGTACTACTTCTACAGAATGATTTTAATATTTTCTATAACATATACCTATTTTTTCATATTATTAAAAAAGTATAAAAACTTTTTATTTAAAGAAAAGTTTTTTTTAATGAAATCTGAAGAATACCCTTTATCCTATTCTTTTCGCTTCACGCTGAATCCCGCACATGGCAAGGGGAGAGATAACCTAGTAGGCACTTCATTCTCAATTTTCCGCCGAATTCGGGAGGCATTACGTTGTGAGGCGGTACTGAACGCCGCGCTTTGCTTCGACACTATAGCGAAGAAAATTAAAATATTTAATACTTCATTTCTTCTAGTGGGAATCGAACCTACAACTTTATGACCCTACGCCACCACTGGCTTCTAGTTAGTCCTCTGGTTTATCTTATTATTAAAATTGGAACATCATTAACTAAAATATCATTATATTTAATAATATTTAAAGTTTAACCGAGTATATAAAAATATAGCTATAAAATTAATCTGTTGTTCCGCTACATGTCTTAAGACTTAAACGTTCGTTTTTGTTGTAGTTAATTATTATAGCGCAGTAATTCACAGAGTTAGATATTATCACCTCTCGAGTGTAAATTATAATAATAAAACTAAACAGACAGACAGATAACGATGCCAAGGCCGTAACAACGAATTGATTATATATAAAGATAGCGATGTTATTAAAACTTCAAGCTTCCTTAAAAGATGATGTTTGGCCAAGTGGAGTTTGAGGTGACTGTTAATGCTTGTGATGCTTGAAGGTGTGTCTTCAAAGGTTAGAGGTCAATTTTGGGGATGACATTTGTAGGTATGGGGTCGTCCATTAATTATGTGATTTTTTTAAAATTGTTTTTCTGGTGACATGTGGTGAGGTTTAAGATTAAACCTTCATGTCAAAATCATAAATAACTGCTTATATTACTTCTATCTATTATAATTTTTATTATTCGTTACTCTTTAACTGAATTATGACATAAAAAAATTTAGCTTCACGCTGTATCACGCATGTAGCGGGGTAGGCAGGGGGGCCTAGTGTTAAGACACTGTGCTCTCCACTTTCCGCACAATTCTGGAGGCATTGCGTGTTTACAGTTACATGTTTGTGCCTCCGAGCCACGACTAGCCTCAAGCTATTTAGTTATCGATTATACTTAATAGAGTCATATAAAGCTAATAATTATATGTGAACTGAAATAATTAAATCCATAAAGAGAAACTGACATTTGCTTCGTGTGTAGGATGAAATAGGGTATAAATATAATAATATATATGCTTTTGATATAGTATTTTAATTTATATTTTAAAAGGTCGACAACCGTGCGTCATCAAAGTGTCTTCAAATGTACTTGTGAACGTCGCGGTGATGGTACATTTGCGTCGCCTCAGCATATCCTGAGGATCCTTTCGTTATATCTATAGAGGCTTTTGGCTTTTTAATTTTTTACATTCGGTTTTTAGTGTTATGAATTATGTTCAATAGTTTTTAGTTTTACTTGTTTTATGTGGATATTATAATTAAATGTATATTTTTGTGGATATTATAATTAAATGTATATTTTTTTGTATCGCGCTGTATTTCGCACTTGGCAGGGTAGGCAGAGGGAATCTAGTGTTAATACACTCCGATCCCTACTTTCCGCAGAGTTCTGGAGGCATTGGGTGTTACGTGGTGGATCTTTTCCTCTACACTAGCGAGAATATTAATAATATTTCATTTCCTCGAGTGGGAATCGAACCCATAGCCGATTTCTTTTACAATCACATGCTCATAGCCTGCGCCACTATTGGTGTCATAAGTTTATCATAAATCAATTTAATAATCATAATAGTTTGTTTATATTTTGAACACAGAAACGTCTCTCCATTATCTTTATGTAAACATATTAATGACTACTTAGTTAATAACATTTAATTTCATTGATAAAATATAAGAAATTATATAAACAAAGATATTATACTACTCTTACGCCACTTATTGGTAGAATATAGTAATTTACTTAATTTTCTAATAGAGGCTTTCAGATATGTCAATTTGAGTTCTAACTGACATTAAATGAAATAATACGTAGATGAAACAAAATATTTTTGTGAAATTAATATTCATTTATTTGTATAATATATTTCGTTTTTTACCATGAAATATTTTCTATCTCATCTTCGTTAAATCATTATTTGTATTAGTAAGCGGATTTGCAACTTCCACCTACACAGCAATCCTTCCCACGGAAAACTCGTTGCTGCGCCATAATAATTGTAGCAATTGATGAAATTGTGATTAAAATTATGGTAAAAATCCTAATTAAAGTGGGGAACGGAGTGTCATGACAGTATGTTGCCTCTGCCTACTATCAAATTACTGTATTCTTGAACCTACCTCTTCAGGACATGTGGTGTACATAAATGGGTTTATTTTATTTTATAAGTTCCTAGCACGTGTTTTGCAAGCTGACGTGAACGGTACTTGTGTATGGGCGGTGTACATACGAGTATACAAGGCTATTATTTGATTAACTCGTGGATTAAGATCTACTATAACTGCGACGTTGTACGATAGCGTCTATTTATATCTGAGTTAAGTCGACTTTTTTTTTTTTTTTTCAAAAATGTGAGTTAGAGACATGGAATTTTGGTTAGTTAGAGTTGGAATTAATTTAAAAAATATTTTAAATTCATATTCAATTAATATTAATACTTAATAAGATTTCCTGTAAACAAATCTCGATTTTAAAATTTTTTTTGCTTTCCGGTTCTACTGATTGAGCTAAAATTTAGCATCCATCTGTAATAGGGAACCTTGTGCTAAGTAACACCGTTCCCGACTGTCCGATTTTTCGATTTTTTACGTGTTGAGTAGCGAAACTCAACGCCGCACTTTTCCTTGATACCAGAGCGAAGAAACAAAAGTTGTAATAAATAATAATCAATTTCCCCGAGTTGGAATCGAATCCGCTTTCAGTTCGTTATTTTAAAGCTGGCTATTGGGATTTTAGTTTTTAAAATATCAATTTTATTTAATCCAGTATAACTTTACTCGGATACCTTCAGCCTACCTGAACTGAAATGTAAAACCAAATTTTATAATAAAATACATTATATATTATTGTAGTATATTTGTTTTTCGTGTTTGTTTGGTCATTGAAGTAAGGTGTGTAATATGAATAATGAATATTTTGTGATCCTCGATTAATAATATTCTTTTAAAAACGTATCTTTTTAACTTGAAATGTTATTATCAAGGCTAACAAGTAAGACTATATTTAAATATTGGAACGACTTCTTGATCTTATAAATTTCTAAAAATAAGTAAATCGTTCAGTTGTTACTCTAGTTTTGCTAAAACTATTGACGTAATGTCTTAATATTTTTTAAATAAGACATTGTTAAATAAGACATTACGTCAGTATTTTTCATAGCACCGGACGTACGAAACAGTATGCTAGCTCGGTCTGTTCACAATGAACTGTTACGCAGCCTTATTTATAGTTGTTATGGAGTATACGCTATTAAACGTATGATGGTGGTGTAAACAATGAACTTGGCTTCATGCCACCAGCGTGCTACCAGCAGACATGTCTTTTATATCGATGATCGACACAAGGTTAATTAAATATAATTTTTACGCATTGCTGTTTTAGCAAATGAAAGAATTTGCATCATGCTGTATTCAGCATGTAGCAGAAACAAACAAACAAACATTTTGCTTCCCAATTTTCGTGAAATTCTGGGGGTATTGAGTGTTCTGGGGGTAGTGGGAAATCTCAACGCCGCGCTTGACTTTGACAACAGGAGCGAAGAAATTAAATAAATATTTCATTTCTTCGAGTGAGAATCGAACTCAGAATCTGTCAAACGCTTGTGCCCCTGCGCCACGACTGGCCCCACATATTTATGAGAAATTCTATTCTTTTATATTCCAGACTTACGATATATTACCACTAAGATCCGTCCTATATCAAAATAAAATATTTAAAATCTCCATTAGTAATATTTTAAAATGCCTCAAATTCGCAGAAGGAACCTATTCGTTTCTTATAGTTAACTTAATAGTCATTAATTACTAGGGCCAAGTCGCTATAATTTTTTTTCACATAATATTAATCTATCGGTAAAACAATATATATGAAAGAACGGTTTAAGCGTAGGATGATCCATGATTATTTCCACGTGCGAAGGCGAGATGAGTAATGTAGGAACAGCTAAAGGTAAATAACGAACGTAACGTTTGTATTGAATTACCCATAACCGTGTTTAAATATAGTTAGTGTTGCCATTTTATGAGAACTTTGCGGTTTTAATGGGACTTTACAATTTAAGATAGAATTATGTTATGTTTTATTAATTATTTATTTATAGCTCGAGGCCCTTCGTGGCGCAGGGGTACAAGTGTGTGGCTGTAAACGAAATATTTTAATTTATATTTTTATTTCTTCACTCTGGTGTTGAGGCAAAGCTCTGCTGCCGCAAAAAGAACCTGCGGATAATGGAGAACGGAGTGTCTTAACACTAGGTTCCCTTTTCTTACCATACTGTGTGCGGGATACAGCGTGAAGTTGATTTTAATTTTGATTTAATTATAGCTTATACTTCCTAGGGTCATACCCATACGGAGGTTATGTTGGATAGTGGTTATCGTTGAATCAGCGTATAATTTATACCATTGTATTCAACGTTTGTAAGACGTGTTGGCCAAATTTGGCGCAAGTATTTTTCGAACAATAGTAAATGAAATAAATGTCCCTACAGAGAACTCTACTTCCATGCTAACAGTATATAACCTACTATTCCTACCGTACTTTCATCTTGAATCAATTACTTGACACTTCGATATTATCTATATTTTTATTGATGTAAAATATATATGTATATAGGAAATATTGCATTTTTTACATTATAATTAATTAAATGAAGTAAGTTATAAAAAACCAGAGGCCGGGTCATGGCGCAGGGGCACAAAGTGTTCCTGTATAGGTAACTGGTTTGTGGGTTCGATCCCCTCTCGAGGATGTGAAGTATTTATTTAAAAGTCTATTTGACAAAACGCGGCGTTGTGTTCCGCCACTTATCACGGAATGCCTCCAGAATTCGGCGGAAATTGGGGAACGGAGTGTCTCTGCCTACCCCGCCCTCTGCGGGGTACTGGGTAAAAATGAAACACATTTAAACAAAACAAATTCGGTGCACTCGTTTATTTAAAACAGTAAATGTATTTTGCATGTTGAAACATTCATGTGATGACTATGCTAACGTTTTGACGGCAACGTAGAGCGAGCTAGACCGCATTTAGCATTGCAAATAGAGCGCTCAGTACGGTTAACCTACCCAAATTAATTGCATTAATTACAATTAACTACGTAAATCCGGTGGAAATTTAGATGATTCCTGAATACAGTATATTTTTATGCTCAAAAATAATAATAAAAAAGGAAAAATTGAAACTGATGGCACAGGAACACAAGCGTATGACTGTAAACTCGACAGATTGTGGGTTCGATTCCCATTTGAAGAAATGAAATATTTAATATTATCATTTCTTCGCTGTGGTGTCGAGACAAAGGGCGGCGTTGAGTTTCACCACTCAACACGCAATGCCCCCAGAGTTCGGTGGAAAGAGGGGAAGCTATATGCGAGACACAGCGTGAAGCTGGAAAAAATATATAAGAAATGTATATATACATTTCAACCTATTGTGCAAATAATCGACAATATACGCCATTAGGTATATAATATTCAGTTGTAAGAAGGAATTTTAATTTAATAAATTTCGAAACTCCTAAGTATTCATTCAAAGCTTAGTCCGTTCTCATCATTGTATAACAACTAAGAATCACATTATTGTTTGAATAAATATAACGATATTGTTCGTGTAAACCTTCCAGCTCGGTAACAATTGCAAAATCCATTAATAGAATTTTGTTATCATATAATATATCATTATTTTTTTCCTTCCACAAAAGAAAGCATTAAAGAGATAAAATCTTTTAGACTTTTATTATGGTAGTAGCTACTAATTACAATTAAGTTTAATTACGCTTTATGAGTAGTATATTCGGTGTAGTAACGATGGTGGGTGGAAATTAGCTGGAGACAGCTGAGGATAGAGAATCGTGGTGTTCCTTAGGGAATGTTTTTACCCGAACGATTGCCATACAATTTTAATAAACAAGAATTTTCAATCTTAATGAAATACAAAAAATATTACAATAATTAATACCTAATGTTTCATAAATACAATTATTAATGAATATGAATGTATCACTGTAATCTGTACATACAGATACATTGATAATAATAAAAATAAAACATTAAGCTTTATTATTATTAATATTATATTCCTTATATTATTTTAAATTGCTAACACAAGTGCACCTGTAGTTTATTTTTAAAAGTGGCACGACCCGCTGGTCGAACTTCTATATGTATCCTTGTAAGGAGCCGTGCTGGTTTTGTTTTTGAATCGGGGTATTATGTGAATAGATTGGTAATAAGAGGCCAGTCGTGGCGCGTATCGGCGAAGCGTGATCTTGATTTATGCTACTCAACACGTAATGCCTCCAAAATTCTACGGAAAATAGGAAACGAAAGTGTCTTAAAGGGAACGAAATGTCTTAACACTAGGTTTTCGGGTTCAATCTACCTGCTATGTGAGAGATTCAGTGTGAAGTTTAAAAACAAAAGTTGTTAATTACTTCTTTGAACCTCATTCCGTAATTTCCTTAGTTGAATTGAGAGGTCTATGTCAAAAAGGCAATTATTTGATACTCTAAAAACACCGACCGATGTAAGTTCGAGCGTTAAAAGAGGAAGTGCTTGCAAATATCGCAAAGGGCAGTGCCCCTATGTTCATTAAGTGTCGTTACGTCTTGTTGCACTGATGCCCACTGATTTAGACGTCAATTGTTGGTACACACTGTAACAGAACTGTCTGTATTTGCAGTAATATCTCATTAATTCAAACTTTAAATGCTTATAGCAAAATTATTCAACATAAAAATATATATAATATAAATGTGACGATATTATAAAAGCTTTATAAATGAGCTTACAAAGACCAAAACAGACAAAATTCAAAATGTGGAAGTCATTGATGAACAAGAAAAGAAAATATAATGAAGTGCTACAATGTGATCCCGAATCGTATGCCGCTCTGGCGGCGATGCAGGGAGGTTGTGCTGCGACACTACCGCCATCTCTCGACGCTTTGCGTGCTTGTAAGTACTTTTTGCTACTCGCGTATAGATGGCAGCAGTATCTTTTTATTTGTAAATATATTTTTTTGTTAATTTATTTTATATAATTAATAATGAACTATGTATTATAATCTTAAACTTTTATATCCTTAAGTATTGTAATTAAGTATATTTTGGTTTAATTTTAGATGTGTCATTTTTTATTCATACTGCATAAGGAAAATGGAATGGAAATGGAAATTTAAAGAGAATAAACTTTTATATTTAACATTTTAATATTTATTCTTGACAAGAGTAGAAATTGCAATTTTTATGAGATCGTTCATTATCGATTAGAAAAGCAGAATACACAATGTTTATCATGTAGTATACAATATAATGGGTATTGTTGATTTGTTTTCCGTATAATGATTCACAGGTTTTATTTAGCTGTCACCTAATTGTATATCATTAGTTGCCTTTATTGTCAATACAACAAAAGACTGAGCTACAGGAAAATGGTTTATTTTTTACATATTCTATAAGCTTCAGCTTTAGGCTGTTCCGCATATAGCAGTAGGCAGAAGGAACCTAGTGTTAAAATACTCCGTTCCCAATTTTCCTCCAATTTTTTTGAATGGCGCAACTCATCGCATTTTGCCTTGACATCACAGTTAAGTAATGACAATATTAATAAATAATAACTCATTCCCCTTAGAAGGAATAGAGTCCAGCACCGTCGCGTTTACATTCACATGCTTGCCTGCGCCATGGCGACGTCTATAATACTTTTATGTAAAATGTTAAAAGAAAATAAATTATACCTTATACCTGCCATTATTGGGTTGATAACATCTTAAAAGTTTTAATTAATGTTTTTAGTTGTAACTTGTAGCCAAAGTACGAGTAAGTGGGACGCGCGTACATGGTAATTTAAAAGTGAAAACCCCTTTCTTTTCATTTAGTATGCATTGGCTGTGTACAAATATATGGTTTCTTGGTAACCACTTGCCATTTTACATATTATTATAGCCATTGTTGTTTTATTTATATTTTAAAGTTAAAATTTTATTAGTTCCTCTAAATCAAGATTATTTAAAAAATACGCTACTCTTATATTTATTATTTTATATAACTATAATTACTGTGAGCTTAAAATATTATTTAGTTAAGTTTCTCGTTAAATTATGAAATTGACTAACTTTTTTTAGTTTCCCGCTATATTCTGCACAAAGTAGAGTAGGCAGAAAGAATTTAGTGTTAAGGCACTCCTTACCCCATTTAAATTGAATACTTCTAAATTCTAATACAATACTTATGTTACAATAGAACGTATTCCTTGTATCACCGTCAGTACCAAGGTGTATGCAGTTACTAAATAAGCCTTGAAAACTTATACGAACACAATTGTCATTGTCCTCAGCAAAAAGCGTGAAAGGACACCGTTTGGCAACCCCGCGTGTTATGTTGCGTTTTTCCAAATAAGTTTTCACGTCTGATAGTCGTATAATAGAAAAAGAATCTTTTTCACGCGGTTTCCTGTGGGAACCTAGTGTTAAGACTCTCCACTCTTATTAGTACACTTCCGCTGCACCCCCCACTTTGCGCTGAATTCTGGGGGCATTGCGTGTTGAGTGGCGGACGTCAACGTTTTCTTCGAAAAATATTGTGACGTTAGTATTTCGGATGAAGCGAAGCTATTATGATTAAACAAAGATTTAAATAAAGTTCTTTCGAGTTATCTATTTTATATTGTTTTTTACTACATTAAATCCAAAAATAAATATAAAAAAAAATCAAGTTACATAACTTAAGGTTATTGTACTTAACTATGAATAATTTGAAAATAGAAGTAGTTTATATTGAGACAAACGCAATGTCACCCGGTTTCGGCGGAATGTAGTTAGCGGAGTGTCATAGCACTACGCTCCCTCTACTTACCCTGCTACATGCAGGATACACCGCGAATGTCTCTGCCTACCTAGCTACTTGCGGGATATTGCGTGAAGTTAAAAAAAAAGCAATAAAAGCAATAAGTACATAGAGTACAGTTCATTCCAATCTCATCTATAGGCGTAGTACCTTCATTGTGGTAGTACACAAAGCCTCCCACGGCATGGTTTCCATGGTTTACGTAAATCCGTTAATTACGCGTTTACACAACCTGGGTGGTTGTCTCGCCATACAATTGTAAACATTATGAAAAATATAAATAATTGTGATTTTAATGCATTGTTAGCGCATTATGTACTGGTTGAGGCCAGTGTGACTGTAAACGCGACTGTTTGTGGGTTCGATTCCCGCTCGAGGAAATTAAGTATTGATTTAAATTTATATTTTCCTTTTTTCGCTCTTGTTTCGAGGTAAAATCACTTAACACGTAATGCCTCCAGAATTCGGCGGGAAGTGGGAAACGGAGTGTGTTAACACTAGTTCTCTCTGCCTAACCTACGTAGGTATAGGGATAGAAGAAGCTGATTATGTATTATTTACTGATCTAGAATTAAAATTTCCTTCGGAATGCTTATCTATGGATTTATCTTATGTAATCGTTGTAGTTAATTCACACAGGCATTGTCAAATTAGTTTTAATTTGCTAAAAACATTGTTAGTACATTATTGTGTTATTGTTAGTAACTGTTATTAATTTTTTTTATTAACAATATGACGTATTTTAATTTCTTATCCCTTTTATTATTATTTTTTGCACTTAAAACATAGTTTTAATCTTCTTTAACGAATATCTATTCATCAATGTACGCAAATAAACTTTACATTTAAAAATGAATAAAATAAAACTATTTAAACAAAATAATAAAAGACTTATTAAAAATTAAGTTCCTCATTAAATGATCTAAAAATATAAATATCAACGACATTGACAAGTCCAAAATCCTGCCCTCGATATCAATTGATCCAATTCATTGCATCCGTTTCTAAGAACCTTTGTTACATTAGGCCTTGAAGTTTTAAATGCTATTAATAATTGAAGTCCGTGACTCTGAAAATTAAGAATTTAAGATAAAATTAGATTTTAGTATAATTTTGTGCCTTATGAATAAAATATTGAGGCCAGTTGTGGCGCAGCGGCTCAAGTGTGTGACAGTAAAAGCGGCGGCGTTAAGTTCCGCCACTCAACACGCAATGTCTCAAAAATCGGTGGAAATTGGGGACCAGAGTGTCTTTACACTATGTTCCCTGCCACTACCTGTCGAAATTATCCTATTTCCCAAACACTCTCTCACCAAAATTAACATCTTTTACATAGTCATAGAGGCAAAAACGTGTCTAGAATAAATAGCTCCGTACTTGACCTGGACTTGACCTGTCCGAGTCACCAGATAACCATTTAATAAGAAAATGTATGTATGTTCTCATTCATTTTTGTTACACTTTATATGATAAATGTTATAGATCGCGAACAGTATCTATAAACAAGTATATACGGATATTGACGTCGAAGAGAGAACGTGTGCGTATAAAAAACTAGTTACCCGCGTTCGGAAGGCGATCATTACAAAATTCTTTGATGTTTTTGTCGAAACTCTCAGAAGTAATTTTAAAAGCTGGAAGTGCTCGACCGTTTTTCTGTCATCGTTCATGAGAATATTAAGTATTGGAGAAGAATATACTTAATTCGCGATTAACATCGAATCACGTTGTCTTGTCGCCATTAGCGTATCTACAGATATTTTCTAGGAGGGGAGCTGGAATCTAGTTTTGTTCGTGTAAATGTCGTTATTTTAAATTTTTCTGGCCAAACTTTGTAGTAAGTAAAATTTCTGGGATGGGCACCAGACTATTCTGGGGTGGACACGGACCTCCCGGCTCCCCCCCTACGCCCAGCTTCGTCGCCATCTTTATTCAACCTACACGTTGTCTCGCTGTAGGTAGAGGTAGACCTTCATTGTGATGAAAACAATGATTCAGCGGAGTGCTCGTTAGTGTATGACTCACTGGCTCTGAGGCCGGATTACTTCTGCCACTGTGGTGGGACGTGCTGTCGTTGTCTTTCATCTTAAAAAAAAAAATAGCTTTTTATACAACTCTTAACAGACTGTTTGTTTATGTTTATGCAAAGTAAAAAAACGACAAGTATTTTTTTCCCAGCTTTATTATATTCTGTATGTAATAGGGTAGGCGGAGGGAACCTAGTGTTAAGACACTCCGCTCACAACTTTTAGTTCAGTGAATTCAACGCAGCGCTTTGCCTCGACACAGAGTGAAGAAATAAAAATATTAAATATTTCATTTCCTCAACTGGGAATGGAAGCCCCAACCTGCCACGTTTATATTCAGTCATATGTGTGTGCTCCTGCGCCACGAATGGTCTCTAAAACATATTTATGTACACATTTATATCATAGGTGTTTGAATGTTAAAATGGCAAACAATAATGGTAGGTAAAATTAAAGATAATGCTTATCATATTGTCAATTTGAATATTGTAAACAGGTGAAACTTGCATTTATTAAGTAACTCATTAAATTTTTCTTGTTACAGGTAAGTGTGCTATCGTCAATTTTGTCAATATATAAATTACAGAGCAGGTGAGTTTTAAATATTTAAAATGAAATTTATATTAAACTAGCGGACGCGCGCAGCTTCGCTAGCTTATTTAGGGGTGAATTCTAATAAACCATGAAACATGTTTTCAATGAAATATTTTTAAGAGTCTAAATTTCAAATTTTATAAAAATCAGTGGCGATTTAAGATTTTTTCCATACAAACTTTCAACCCCTTATTTGCACCCTTAGGGGAAGAATTCTAGAAAACCATGAAACATGTGTTCAATTAAATACTTTTAAGAGTCTGAATTTCGAATTTTATAAAAATTGGTGCCGTTTTTAAAAAAATTCTATACAAAGTTTCAACCCCTTATTTGCACCCTTAGGGGGAGAATTCTAGAAAACGATGAAACACGTGTTCAATTAAATACTTTTAAAAATCTAAATTTCAAATTTTATAAAAATCGGTGCCGATTTAAATTTTTTTCCATACAAACTTTGAACCCCTATTTCACCCCTTTAGGGTTAAAATTTTTCAAAATCCCTTCTTAGTGGATGTCCAGATTACGAAAGAAAACATCTGTCCAAATTCCATGTTTCTACGCACAGCGGTTACGGCTGTCCGTGCGTCTTACCTCAGTCAGTGAGGACAAGTCCTTTTATATATATAGATTAAAAATTATATTAAAAATTGTTTAATATTTTTTATTATTCAAAATGTATCTACACATTAAGAAATTTGGATTTAACTTAAAATAAAATAAATAAATCAGCATCACGCTATATCCCGCACACAGCAGAATAGGCAGAGGGAAAGTAGTGTCTAGAGTCACTCCGTTCTCCACTTTCCTCCGTATTTTACTTATTAAGGTAATTATAAATCTAAACAACTTTTAATTGTAGTAAAACATTGCAATATACCTATAGCCTATACTCGTAGGTGACCGTCGCAGTGGTCACCGGATGTTGGCATTAATCTGGATGCTGCAGTCAGCGTTACGGAGTACAAACTGCGGTGCATCCGCTTAGCGCAGGGTTACGTAATACCAGGGCATTTTTAACGATTTTTCTATGTAAAAGTCTATTTATATTTTTGTATGGTATTTGGGGCTTACTTATATCTATTTTAGCTTTAATAGCTTGGAAATGTATAATTTGGTTATATTATAGTAATAGTTTATATTTTACGCAAGCAAAATACATCGTTGCTTTCATAGATGTTAATTAACAAAAAATATGCTGATAATTATTAAGTTTGAGGCCAGTCGTGGCGCAGGTTCATAAAGTGTGACTGTAAACGCGAGAAGTTGTGGATTCGATTCCCACTCGAGAAATGAAATATTTAATATTTTAATTTCTCCGCTCTGGTGTCGAGACAAAACGCTGCGTTGATTTCCGCCACTCAACACGCAACGCCTTCAGAATTCGGCTGAAAATGGGGAACGGAGTGTCTCAGCACTAGGTTAACACTGCCTACTCTGTTAAATTTAAAATAAAATAACAGGAGTGATTGTGTGTGATCGACAACCCTGCTAAAGTCCATCCTGACGGTGTGAACATGTTTGTTTACGAAGCTATTTTGAATTCGACGGTTTTAGTAATTTTAAACCTTTTTTCATATCACAGTTTAGTGTTGTAAATGTAAAGTCAATCAATTGTTACTATAGTCAATTAATTTTGAATTTTAATATATCTAGTAATTATTTGTAACATATATAACATTTAATTAAGGATTTTTTAATTGTGTCATAAAACATTAAAAAAATATATTTAAAATACATTTGTAAAGTAAAAACTTGGACATGTCGAGGCTTGTTCCAAGTTACAGAATTTATGAGTACTTATGTTATGCAACTGCAGTTGGATAGCAATTACGTAATTGCAACGAATGATAAAGAAACCACAATAACTATAGAAACTTTTTACATATATCATATATCATTTGAATTCTTTTATACTTTTTATTACATGGAAAATACAATAAATATTAAATAGATTTTTCGTTTAAATTTTTAAACGCAAGATTATTCAAGAACAAGAAATGTCATTGCCATTTATGTAAGAGAGTTTGTTTTTGTTATGACAGAGAAAGTTGTACCAATCATTTCCTTCTTTGATTTCCGGTCGTATTTAAGTATTGCGTTAGATGCTTTGTGTTATTGCAGGGTATAGTGCCTTTATTTGTAAAATCAACTAAAACACGAGGCCAGTCGTGGGTTCGATTCCCATTCGAGGAAATGAAAAATTAAATTTCCATTTCTTGGCTCTGTCGTGTCGAGGCAAAGCGCGGCGTTAAGTTCTCCCACTCAACATGCAATGCCTCCAGAATTAATTCCCTTTAACCAGCGGGATACAGTCCGTGTACTCAGCCCAGCTAAAAAAAACAAGATTTTATTTCAGAAAAATAAGTAATTTTGTTAAACTTTAACAATGACAACCTTTACCTTGTAAAATAAACAGGAGTCTCGTAGTATTATGAAATATAATATTTGCCCTACCGTCTTGAATTGTATACAATTCAAAACTAGTTCCGCTTATCTTTGTTGCACTTATGTTTATTATATTTACGTTATAGGTGTACCTACTATTACCTACTTTACCTATATGTTTATTTTATCTTAGCCCACGTGCATCGTTAGTTGTTACTCATACTTGACGTAATCGTCATTTAATTTTGCTATAAATATAACGATTTTAACTCATTTTACTATCTCTTGGAAAAAATTCTTCAGCTTCACGATGTATCCCGCACACATCAGGGCAAAGGGAATCTAGTGTTAAGACACTCCATGCTCCACTTTCCACCGATTTTTTTCAGGCATTGCATGTTGAGTGGCGGATCTCAACGCCGCGTTTTGCCTCGACACCAGAGCAAAGAAATGAAAATATATTTTTTTAAATAAATATTTATTTCAGTGGGGATTGAACCCACAACCAGTCACGTTTACAATCACAAACCTGCGCCACGACTGGCCTCAACTATTCCTATTGTCATTTTATCTCCTTTTATCGTACAATTTTTTTCGTATGGAGTCTCCATACAATGTGATATAGCAAAGTGATTATGTGCTGAACTGGCACGTTCTAAGCGAAATTATTTAAAAAACTCATTTTACCATTTTAATAATAACTTATGTTTATTCCGTTCTTCCGGCGTTAGCTGCGATAAATCTCAGTGAGGTGTAAACAGTGTTTCTTCTTCTCAACTTTCAATGTTACCATCACCTACTCGTATAGACCCATCTTCATAGTTAAAATCTATTTTTACCCAATGTTTGCCCTTCTGCGCTTTGAAGTTTCCCTACAAAATGTCTTATATTTATTAATACATGTTGTTTACATTAGTAACGACTACTCATAATGTTCATTAAATATAATTAACTGAAAGTAAATACTGAAATAAAATATTTCATATTGGTTATAGCTTCAATTTTAGAGGCCAGTCGTAGCGCAGGGGTAAAAAAATGTAACTGTAAAAGCGACAAGTGGTAAGTTCGATTCCCACTCTAGAAAATGAAATATTTCATATGATATATCAATTTTCTGCGCTTTGGTGTCGAGGAATAGTGCGGCGTTCAATTCCGCCACTCAACACGCTATGTCTCCAGAAATGGGCGGAAAGTGGGGAACGGAGTGTCTTAACATTATGTTCTCTCTGCCTACCGTTCTGTGTGCATTATACAGCGTGAAGTTGATAAAATATTTAAAAAAAAAAATATTCCAAAGATGTAAATATTTTATTCTATCTCTGTCGTTAGGCGTTACTGAGTGGTAACGTGACTTTCAAATAGGTACGAGCAAAATGCGCAAGACTAATGTTTAGTTTAAAACATCGTACAACCGCATCCGATCTATAATTGTGAAATCCGTTTATTTTATTTTACAAGTGTGAAAAAGCTTTCGAATCTTCAAACATGTTTATTTTGAGCTTAAAGTTATTAATATTTATGTTATTTATGTTTCATTCTTTATTTAGTACAAATAATTGCCAGAGAAATAGGGAAGGCAGAGGAACCCTACCATTATTTTAATACTAATAATTTGTAATTAATAATAATTTCAAATTTAAAGTAGTACGTTTAGTTATTTCAAGGATATTTATTATTTATGTTAATTGACCTACAAAACATCTAAACGCAGCATTAAATAATAATAATATAGAATACAATAGAATAACACATAATCTTCTTCATTAAAATGATATTAGTAGATTTTATTATTATTTTTATTAATTTTAAATTGAATTTGAAAGAAAAAAGCAAAAAAAAACTATAAAATATAACAATAAAATTTTGCGTTTGCGACATGGGTAGACCCGCCGACAAATATGATAATGCTTATCGCTACGTGCCCTTTTTCTATGAAAGCAATACTGTAGTGTACGATAGGCCACTATTAGATTTCATATTAATTCTATTTAAGTCTCTATGACTATGATAATAAGGTTTATTGGTGGTTATTCAGTGTTGCCTAGTGTACGTTGATGGGTGCAACGAGCAAAGCGTGTCGTTTGTAAACAGTTGCTACGTGCCCGCACCGCGTGACACCCGTGTTGTACTTCTGTGCGTAGAAAAATAATAATAAAAAAAAATTAAAAGTCTTTGACAGTAGTTTGAAGTTTAGTGAAGCGTGAGTCGTGTTTAAGTGGAACAGTTGTTATTGTGTTTCCCATTGGGTACCTTGTGCTAGTGATGTGCGTAAAATAATTATTCGTTTATAATATTTGTTTTATCAGAATTACCTATATTAGCTTTGAACCAGGTCGCTGTGCTTTATTATTTTGTCGATATTTCCTATTATTGTTTTTAAAATTTAAAATTCTAATTTATATAAAGATTTTTGTATATATGTATGTATATGTATAAATATTATCGATTAACTTGGCCTTAGCCTATAATCGGTACACATCGTTGAACCTGTGTGAGCCTAAATATAGTTCCATCGCCTGAAGGACCACCCTTGTGATGGCAACCATAAACATATTACACTTAATTACACAGAGACTAATATTCATAACTAGCGACCCTATTGCGGCTTCGCCCGCTTTTACTACTGGATTACTCATATAATGTATGTTTGCAAAGCACTTAAGATAATGTGAAAATTAATTAAACCCTAATGCAACCCGCATTTTCGTAGTTTCAATAAGGATTTTCCAATTGTTTTACACAGCAAGGATTTTTAGTAGGTACCGTAATTTTAAATCTGTGCTACTAATCTTTTCAAGTACTTATTAAAATATATTTAAATGACTATTTTTAGATAGTTAAATGACATTAAATAATACATTCAATTCGAATTATCCAATACGTGCAAACGCATCTAAATCTTCGTTGCTATAAAGGCAGGCGGGTTTTTTTTTTTCGAGCTTGTGGTTAATACTGAAGAGGGTATTCTGTCCCTGATGAAAAGCAAGCACTACGTGGCTGCCTGTGACGAAAATTAAATAGAATGCATCGGCCGGGAATTGAACCCGGGCTGCCCGCGTGGCAGGCGAGCATTCTACCACTGAACCACCGATGCGTGTAAGGCAGGCGGGCGCGGCCGACGCATGGCGAGTGGCGAGCCGTTTCGCAGCAAGGATTTTTTGATATTGTAATTGATAAAATGAAAAACAGAAAAGACAGTTTTGATCTACATTAAATGGCCAACGTAACTAATATACTTATTTATATGCTGAGAGTAAGGGATAAGTGAAACTTGACTCGATACAGTTGATGTGTGAACGGCGTGATGTGTCAATAATTAAATGCGTTTTTCTCTAAAACTATTCGCAATTTCAAAATAGTTTAAAAAGCAAATTTTATCTTCGTTTAACGTAGAAATTTAATAAAGTATTTTAAAGGATAAGGATTAATACCATTATGGAAAAATATCCCTCACAATAAAAAATATATTGAAATTACTATTTTTAGACAGAAATATGATCACTACACGTTATCCTTAAAAGATAAAAATATGCTCTCGCGGACTTTTTTGTAGATCTTATTAAGAGGAACAATACTCCAGTACATTTTTTTCATGTAGTATTTACCATTAAAGCAGCGCATGCGCCAAAGTGTCTCAGCGGGTAGGACTTTATACACATTTATCGTATTTATGTTAATTTACATAAGAATGTACAAATAATAAACTATATATAAACCTTCCCTGAAAAATACTCGACCTAATGGTGAAAACCGCATCCAAATCCGTTGGGTGGTTTAGAAGAAGAAGAGTTAGAAAGTTCAGACAGACACAAAAAGCGACTTTGTTTTATAAGATATAGGATAAACTATTATTAGGTTGTTTTAGATATGGTTAATATAAATAAATATTAAAATGTTTTTAGTACTATTATGTTGATTGAGTAATATTTTAACATATTTTTTTTATCTTATCTAAGAGGTAAACAGATATATCGGGTATATCTTAGATAGTGCATAATGCAGTGTGAGTTTCTATAGGTATTAAATATTTTTAATTTTTAGTTAAAAAAGGGAAAAATTAACAATTAACAATTAATTTTACTCTCATACTGACTTCGGCTAATGCTGTTAATAATTTTCCTTAAGCATAAAATAACAATGTCATTTATATTTCTCTATAATTGTAACAATGTTCTAATTATACATTTAAATTTAATTATTTGTATAAAATATTAGTCACGAGACTAAATAAGGCTCTCAGAAACAGTAAATATGAGTCAGCACCTGTCAGTAAACCAATATGCTCCGAAGTTAATCAAATTCCGATTACGAAATTTTATTTGGAACATCTGCCAGGCCGGCTGGTAAGTATCGGGCACATCTTGGAACCCGCTGCCCGCATACCGCTACCTGCACTACGGCCATTGTTGCTATATACCCTTGTGAACAACAATAGATGGTCGTGGCCCGTATTGTTTTAAGAACCAGTAAACGTTCTTCATCCTTCAAGTATACTTGTTACAGCACTTGAGTTTGGAATGCCGAGTGTAAAAGTAATAAGCACCGTTCCTTTTAATTTGAAGGACGCAAGAAATCGGGATCATAAAAGAAATCTTAAAAAGCTTGTAAAAATTGGTACTTTGCTAAAGTTGAAAGGTGCTTTGCGAGCGTTGATTCAAAGCATAAATCTAAGAGGCCTTTATGGTGTATTGGCACAAGCGTGTGATGGTGAACGGTCGGTTGTGGGTTTGATTCCCAGTCGGGAGATATATTTTTTGTTATTTATTAATATTTTGGTTTTTTCGTTCTGGTAACAAAGTGAAGCGCAATTCCTCGAAAATTCATCGGAAAATAAACGGAGTGTCTTAACACTAGGCCTTAGGCCCTTTGCCTACTCTTCTATATGCAGGATACAGCGTAAAGCTGAGAAAAAAAAATACAAAAACTACTCGTGGAATTCGTTCCTAGCAACACATTCAGATCGACAGAATGGAATTTTCGATACAGGTAAACGATTCATAAAAGACAGTATTATTGTGATGCGAAATTTGTAACCCGAACCACGTCCCTCACCCGCCTTGCCTCACCCGTCGTCACTAAACGCGAGGAGAATTTAATTTGAACGCCCCATGGCCTGGAATTTTAATCGCCGTTACGCGACAAAGCTTCAATATCGTTCATACGATACTCTAGAAGGTAGTTTGTAAATGTAGACTTGGGTGCGTTATTAAAAGCACTAGCAGTAACAAGAGGCCAGACGTGGCGCACGCGACTGGATGGGGTTCGATTCCCACTCGAGGAATATATATTTATGTAAATTTATATTTTAATTTCTTCGTTTTGGTGTTGAGGCAAAGCGCGGCGTTGAGTTCGGCCACTTAACACCTTGTGCCTTGGCCACTTAATGACTTTAGAATTCGACGGAAAGTGGAGAACGGAGTGTCTTAACCATTTGGGTTCCCTTTACCTACAATTTAAATTTTCAATCACAAGTAAGTGTTCAGCTATTATTATTAGGTCTCAGGTTCTAATCTGCTACAATCTTTCTGTTAAAGTTTACGTTTTTCCAGTTATCTTTTTGTTGTATTGATAATATACGGTTATCTATACACTATTTCTATAAAAGTCGATAAGAGGCCGTGAGAACACGCAAAGTGGGGCTAGTCTTGGAATTTTGAAATATTAGGGTGAATTATTGTTAGGGTCCCCGGTGAAGGCCAGATCTAAGGCCAGTCTACATAGATTTAGGTGATTGTTGAACATTTAAATTGTTTAGTCTAGAGAAGCACGCTATGCTAGGGGAACTTTAGTGCTAGTAATATAATTTTAAATTTTAGTACTTTTTCATAATACTCATTTTACAATGTCTATCTTAATTAAATATATAGGACCCGTGTAAAACAATACTAATTTAAATAAAAATTTAAGTAGCCTTTTCCTGCAAGCGACACTTGATCCACTTGGGGAGGTGGTCTTCACGGTTGAGTTGTAACGTGTCCTCATATTCCTTAATTCATTATTCAAGTATGTATAAAGTGAAATTAAATTAACAATTTTAATTTGAGACAATTAAAACTACCAATTAATTACAAAATCTGAAGAATCAATTTGAAGTTTATGAAAATTTATGAAAATTAAGTACTACTCGTACAGAAAATACTCGTACATTAAAATTATATATTAAGTAAGAAACGTAAATGATTCATGAAAGAACATTGATTATAATTAATTTCTCTTTTTAGACGAAGTACAACAAACTATAGTATGTAAAATATAAAAAAAATAAAATAACTTTGAAAACCACTGCTACTTTGTAAAACTGTTTTTACAATAATAACATATAATTACATATTTGCTTCGCTTAGCTGTTTAATATAATAGTTATACTCTACTTCGGTATATGCGGTCACTCCATCGCATCTCCGATGCCAATTATGGCGGCGGAAATGAATACGTCTGACTTTGGCTATCGACTGGTCAATCAGTATAATATGGTATAGCTGTAGAATATGTGTTATGCAACTGTTAATAATAATATAGACAGGGGGAGTCTAGTGTTAAAACACTCCGTCCCCCATTTTCTCAGTGGCAGAACTCAACTGTGCTCAACACCAGAGCGAAGAGTATTCAACTGTTATTGAGCTACTACTGGCTACTACTTATAAAGCAGTTCTGTCACTTTTTGTACGAATAATAATTCGAGGTATTAGGCGACACTGGACGTGTATAGCACATAAGTTGGGTTTTATAAATAAACAATCTCTGGTATTGAAATATTATAAAATAAATAATATTTCGTCACATCACTCACTTTGTGGTCCGTCTGTCTATCCGTCTATCTAGAGCCTTTATCTCAGGAACGCTTGGAGATATCGAATTGAAATTCCAAAAAAACCATATACTCAGATCTACGGTCCCTTGATTTCCTGAAAAAATCGAATCTACATTTATTTTTAAAAAAAGAAAAGATATGGCCGTTTATACCGCAAAGAACGCATATTTCAACACTATAAAAAATATGACTTAAAGGGGGGCAAAATTTCGCATTGAAGCCGCTAGTTCAAGTTCTAGAGCCCGACTCGCGTTTATCCGGGTTTTTTTTAATTAAAATAAAATAAATGTCCATTTCTTCGAGTGGGGATCGAACCCACAACCTGTCGCGTTTACGACTGTAAACACACACATGCACACACGCTTCTGCCCCTGCGCCATGCCTGGCCTCAATCTGATTACTTCTATTAAATAAAGCGAAGATCAATTAGTATAATACATTATTTACAATACAATACGCACTTATTCAATACGTTTAATCCTGACATTTATTGAGGCAAGCAAAGCTTTCACTTTTTCTCGCGACTTTTTTGCGAAACACGTTTTTTATTTACAATTCATTACGTCATATCCGTAAAAGACTTTTTATAGTTTACCCCAAAATTTATATCAATGTACCACATAAAGGTATTAAAATAAACGATAAATGGACTTATTTATAATATATAAAAAAAATCAGCTTCACGCTGTATCCCGCACACAGAAAGGTAGTCATAGGGAACCTAATGTTAACCCTCCGTTTCCCATAACAATATATCATTCTACTCAAATATATAAACATATATACATAAAAAAATAGTGAAAAGAGGATAGACAGAAAGCGGTAATGGCTGTAACCCGGTTTCTTTGTGTAAACGTCGGATGTGGCCCTACATGTATAACTCAATATAGTGTAGCAAGTAGCTGTTAGGTACTCGATGGTTACGATCGACCTGATGGTGCTGTACCACTTACCCAATCTTTGTATAAGAGAGATTTATTGCTTACTTTTAGTTGATGTTTTTGTTTGTTAGAGAGAAATGTGTTATTTAATTTAGTTTGTGACCTTTTTGCCTTTTTGCTGTATTTTTCTATTTTATTATTATTATAAAAAAAAATTGTCGCAGAAGTAATCATGCCATATTTTTTTTATATTGTCATTTCCCTATTCAGTATAATTATTTAAATAATAATTATTCCGGTGGCTGTAAACGCGAGAGTGTGTTCGATTCCCGCTCGAAGAAATTAAATATATAATATTTAATATCTTCATTCATTTCTTCTTTCTGGTGTCAAGGGGGTGGGGTAGAGTTCTGCTACTCAACACGAAATGCCTCCAGAATTCGGCGTAAAATAGAGAACGGAGTGTCTTAACTCTAGGCTCCCTCTGCCCTCGCTACTGTATGCGGGATACAGCGTGAAAAAACAAACGAATAATTATCAGTTCTACTCACGTTCTTGCTTCATCATAATCGTGATGATCAATGAAATAACAGCTGAATATAAAGATGAATGACCCTACCCTACTCTACGTTTGATTTTCACATATTTTGTTCGAATATTAAACGGAATACTGGTGCAAACGTTTACCGATGATAATTCTCTCCTTTTGGAAGCTGCGATCTGGATTGCTGGCGTTGTTCCAAGCACGCTTTATATCACAAATTACCAATACGCCGTTGCAGATATTCTGCATTGAAATGTAGTTCAGTAAAATTCGTAAAATTGTTGGTTATATATGAAACAATATTTAATTTTAGAACAAAGTCTCTTAATACAAGGTGTCTACGTTCCCTCTGTTCACTTGCTATGTGCGGGATACAGCGTGAAGCGAAAAAAAAAACCAAAAAATAATAATAATTAAGGCTACAAGCATTTCTTATATTAAAAAAAAATGCTTTAAATGATTAAAATATTTTCCAATTTCATTCCTCAAGAACAGTTCTCCTCAATTTTCGGTACCGCTTGCCATATGGCGAAGGGTGATTTCTCACGGATACTCATTTCAAGATGTTTCTTTTACCTTTTGCTGGTGTGGTTTCACTATAATTCCTTTTAGCGGAGTATGATCTCATTATATGGAAGCGGGGAAGTGTGTCAGTGTGGGCTTGTAATGCGCTGAACCGTTGGGCAGCGTGCCTAATCTTACCCATAGACCGTCTCTATGGCGACTCGCTGTATTTGGGCACCCGTTGTTTATTTTTTTTTTAAATTATTATTTCATATATTTTTTTTATTTTTATCTGTATTTTTTATCTATAAATAACGATCAATTGTATTGACTCTATACAGCAATAAGAATTTTTATTAATTTTAATCTTTGCAAAAAGGTTTTATTAAATTTAATTTTACGTACATACATATATTTTTTTATCAGCTTCACGCTGTATCCCGCAAACAGCAAGGTAGGCAGAGGGAACCTAGTGTTAAGACACTTCTTGACCCGCTTTTCGTCGAATTTTTCGAGGCATTGCGTGTTGAGTGGCGAAAATCAACGCCGGGCTTTGGTGCCAGATCGTAGAAATGTAAATATTAATAAATAATAATTTATTCTCGTAAAACACAGTTAGTACTAAAGAAATACATGAACGATCAGTTTCACTAGCTACTTTATACATAGCGGTCACAGTTAGACGTTCCATTATAATATACGTGTTAGCGGTTGAAAAAATGACATACAAACGTACTCGATTCCTATAAAAAAGTTATATCTTTTCACTTTCTTCAGTGTTAACCGTTATTGACCTTTACACGAACCATCATTAAATTATTAACCATAACAACGTAACTACATATTATTAGTGCTCATCTACTTAGTTAGTTATTACTTGAGACTATTATAAAATAACTGTAATATTGTAAATACGATTGGTTGTGCATTCGATTCCCTATTGAGGAAATTATTTTTGTAATTTTTAATTTGCTTGTTCTGGTACTGAGGCACAAGTGCTTTGTTGAGTTTTAAAGCTCCAAATGCAATGTCTACAGTATTTTACGGAAAGTGGGGAACGGAGTGTCTTAGCACTAGGTTCCCAGGTTCCCTCTGCGTGATAGCTTGTACAAAAAGTGCTGTACTTACTGTAAAGCAGTTTAAGAAGTAATAAACCTATTTATTAAATAATTTTCGCACTACTTGAAGTAAAATAATGATATATAGAAATGATTTAGCGATATAATTTCTAATCTTATCGTAGGTGACGGAAGTGCATCAAGGTTAGACCCTTATCAAGAAGTGTATTGTTTATTTAAATAGATTTAAATCAGATATAAATATATACGTAGGCTATTTCTTAGGAATTTTTATTTAATCAAAGTAAGATATCGTAAACAATTTATATATATAAAATATTTCTTAATAAATATGCGAATATATTACAAGAATATAAGAAACGTACGTTTCTTTTAATTTATTGCCAATAAGACTGTTAATATTATGAAAGAGAACGATAAAAAGACAATTAAAATAAAAGCAGTCGTTTAACACTTTTATACTTTGCACGTTGTAATTTTTTTTTGAGTTACGTAAATATTAAATAACATTTTTTCTAACCGTATCCCGGACATAGCAGGATAGGCAGAGGGAACATGTGAGACTCTGTTACCATTATGACACTATCGTTCCCAACTTTGCACCGAATTCAACGCTGCTCAACACGTAATGCTTCCTAAATAAATAAATTACAAATATATATTTCTTACAAAATAAACTAAATGTTTATTTAATATATTTTACATAACACAGTAGATACTTTAGACTTGCGCAAACTTGGCGTTACACGCCAAGATCGCCCACCCGTCCGCCTTAGCACTGTCTTAGCGACGTATTAATAGCCTTTTACACATAAATATTTAAGATATTGGCATTTAACATTCTCTTTTTAATATTTTAAAGTGGGGCAGGGGCAAAAGCTGCAACTGCAACGGGTTACGGGTTCGATCCCCACTTGAGAAAATGAAATATCTATTATCCACTCTTAAACGCAATGCCTCCAAAATTCGGCGAAAAGGGGGGAGCGGGCTGTCTTAACATTAGGTTCCCTCTACCTACTTTGCGATTTTCTTCTAAGCTCTACATATAAACATTACGAACTTAAATTGGAAAATCATATATATTATGCATAAGCCATATTTATAAAATATTTTTTTAATTATAAATTATAATCAATTGCCGTGTAATTTTAAGTATAATAATTATAAATAAATCTTTAAAATTTACTGCAGTTTTGTCAATTGTAATAATTATTAATAATCTGTAAAATTTACAACAATACTAGAAATATCTAATATATTTTACACGTATACTCTAGGCTCGTCCATCACTCGTTGGCTCTAGTAGTCAAGACCGTGTGCTTTCAAGGACAACATCCTTGTTGTTATCCAGTTTTCTTAATACGAACTTAATTTTTTTTATAAAATACGTGTTTGCAAGTACTTAGAACAAGTTATGTATAATACACCTTGCTCTCGTATCAACTTGAAAACCACGTCCAATCGGAGCATTTAATTGAAAATATCTTTGAATGCAATACATTATATAATATTAATATATTTAAAAATGAAGTCAGTCGTAGTGGTTTTGAGTTCGATTTCCACTCGAGAAAATAAAATATTTAATATTTCCATTTTCTGCGCTCTGGTGTCGAAGCTCGGCGTTGGGTTCCGCCACTCATTGTGCAATGCCTCGAAAAATTTAGCAGAAAGTGGGGAACGGAGTGTTTTAACACTAGGTTCTTTTTGCTTACCCTGCTATATGCGTGATACAGCGTGAATCTGATTATTTATTATATCTACAAAATTAAGAGTAAATAATGTAAATCTCAGAAATTCATATTTTTCTGGTTCTTAAATCTTACAAGACCAGAAATAATTTGAAACATCAGATATTTTATCTCGTCAAGTGGGTGTACGCTGGTGCAGTCAACATTCCTATGCTAGTATATTGTTTGCTCTTCTAGGGAGCTTAAAATAATTACACAAGTGTACTATAGACAAGAGAGAGACCCTTTTAGAGTTCGTCGCTTATCTTTTACCTGACGCTGTTTGAATTAAAGTATGATAGTTACCGGTTTTCGAAGATTTTTTTTTAATTTGTTTCACGCTCTATCCCGCACACAGCAGAGTAGAGGAAACCTAGTGTTAAAACACTCCGTTCCCCACTTTCCACCAAATTCTGGGGACATTGAGTGTTGAATGGCGGACTTGAATGGACTCAACGAAGCGACACCAGAGGGAAGAAATTAAATATATATTTCATTTTCTCAACTGGGGATCGAACTCACGACCAGTCGCGTTTATTTGTGTCCCTGCGCCACGACTGGTTTTCGAACATCGATCGTTGGAACTGCGAAATGACTGCACTTTCACTTTCCTAATGATTAGTTCGTCTATGTAAATGTGTGGGCTTGTATTACATGTAAACTTATAGATGTAATGATCTGTTTCCTATACTAGGTAATCTATAGATTGTAAAAAATATGAAATCTGTTGTGAAAGTGCTCACATCTTATTCTAGAGATATAACATTATTTAATTTTTTTTGGATCTTTGAAAAAAATGAAAAAAAAAAATTAGACAGAAATCCCAAATGTAACGAGTAACGTTCGTTGCATTCTTATGTCAATAATATCAACGTACGACTACATAGTCTATGGGGGGATCCTCTTCCATGGAAAGGTACTCATGCAAATATAATTGTATTATGTGCCTTTTTTATGGTTTCTTCAACTTTAATTTGCGCAACGAGCTCACATATCTTAATGTGTATTGTTTATGTATATTGCATACTACATTGTCTCGCTCACAAAACTTTCTTTTAAAATAACTCTTCTAGCAAAAACTAACCTAACTAACTAACTCGAAAGAGAGGAAGATTAAAATTTTAATTTATTTTTCTAATTTTAATAGTTTAACCTTTTGTTGCCATTTAATTTTTAATGTAAAAAAAAAACCTAAAACTTCACACTTGTACCGACACATCAATACATATTATTGTTTTTATTTGTTTACTTTATCCGCCGGCTCGTATGTACGGTGATGATTATTAGAGCAACACACACGTTCATATTTAAACTGTGAATAGTAAATAAACGGACATGGCCGGCGCGGGCGGCGGCTAGGCGTGCGCGTGCGCATCTCGACTAGCAGCTCGCTTCAGTGTGTTAATGTCTCTGAATGGAGGCAGTCACGCGGCTTTCCATTCTTTTATATTTTATCGTACGTACTACGAACCGTGCTGACCCAGTTTAGATATCGATTTTAGGTGAAAAAAGTGCATTATTGGAAGAATTTGTGTGTTTAGTGTTGTGTTTCTGTGCTTCGTAATTCGCAGTTGGGCCATATGTTTTTTTTTGGTGCGTAGGTTAATTTTGATGTGCTATTTCAGTAAATGTGTTCTCAGCGTGTATAAACAACATGCTTGGAATTAGAATCACAGTTTATAGTATATATCCTTTGTCAGCTATTTAAGAGCTATAAGTTTTGTTTAATATTGCTTTTTTATTTGTGAAGTTAGTAATTTTTGTTTGGATTCCACTTACTTGTTTTGAGGTGTCAAGTCGGTAATTCAAGGTGTCAGGTAATTGTCATAATAATTAATTAATATGAACTTGCTTTGTGCTGTGAAATATTATGAAAATAGTATTGAAATTACATAAGATTGCTATATACGGTTATTTATTACATTTTTTTAAAAATCTAGTAAAACTTCCGATATTGTATTTTTCTTTCCTAAATTTGCATAACACTTTAATAATATTGTTCACATTGGTACTGTCCATTTGTACCGTTGTTTGTTTAATGAGTATTTAACTCAATTTATCAGTGGCTTCTAGCAATGGTCGTATCCGTCGCAAATCGTCGGTTTCCTCCTAAGACGATGATCTGGTCTTCATGAACATGATTTATACCTGCCACGTCATTAGTTTGTGTTAACGCTTGTCGCGGGCGGATGTGTTCATTTGCCTCGACAGCCTATTTACGGTCCTCTTTTGTAGGTAAAAGCTTTTGAGCTTCAACTTAAATGTCATCGCATTAAGTAGGTACTTTTATATTACGTAGGTAATTCTTTAAAGAACACAGTGTGCTTAAATGTTTTAGCACTTTTAGGGTTCCGTATATAAAAAGGTGAAAGCGGGACCCTTATAGAATTACGAGTTGAGAACTTACAATACAAATAAAAGAATAAATCTGAAAAATTAAAATTTTTAATTATTAATGTTTGTAGTTCATTTCAAACAAAACGAGTGTATATGCCCGCAAAGTTAAGTTTGTCAACTTTTATAACTAGTACTTGACCGATTTTTTTAGCTTAGAGTTTCAATAATATAAATATCCTTAGTAAAAAGCGACGACCGTACTTGAATAATGATTCATACGTGACTTAAAAATACATAATATGTATCGTTGTATTTAAAACTGTTCGATATACCATTTCTTCGGTATTGTGTCGAGGCAAAGTACAGCGTTGAGTTCCGCTACTCAACACACAATTCCACCAGAATTCTCTTCCTACCCAGTTACATGCGGGATACACTGTCACGCAAAAACACCAAGTAAAGAGTAGGTGTAAGCATAATAGCGTGACGGCATTTATGGTCATATTTATTGTTATTACAAATAAATGAGAAGTAAATCAACAAGGTCACTGTTTACTATTGTTGAAATGGTAAATTATGCTTAGAATTCTCGCGTGTAAATAATTTCTTGAGGTTATCGCAGTACATTGTTGGTTCCACCAGGCCTTGGCTTATCTTGGGAAATATCGGTCTCGTGCCGGAAAGCGCTGGCAGCGTGCCATGGCGGGCTCATGCGTTACTATTACTGTAGCCCGTTACCACTGATTAGTTTAGACTTTAGAGGTTTTTGCAATACAAACTAGGTAGTTCTATTAAAATATACCGCAAGCCGAGGTTGGAGTTCCGCAGGGGGCGCCCTTATAGTCGTCGACTTCCTCACAGGCAGCCATTTAGTGCTTGCATTTCTTCAGGGACAGAGTACCCTCTTCCCTACGCAACCGGTGCCGCTGTAAAAGCTAATAGGGCTAACAGCATTAACCTCATGATCGAAAAAAGATGTGTAAGATAGCAGAACTTTTTTTACTTTTACCCAAGTGGTAGTTTTACTCACAACTGTTGACTTGCAAGTACTTACTGCATTTACGCTACTTAAAAATGTCTTGCTTTAAAAACATTTTAACTTGTTATTTTCACATTAAGATGTAAGTTTCTTATACTTTTCTTAAAGTTGAAATATATCTATACTAATATAATAAAGCGGAAGAGTTTGTTTGTTTGTTTGTTTGTTTGTTTGTTTGTTTGTTTGTTTGTTTGTTTGTTTGAACGCTAAGATCTCTGGATCTACTGGTCCGATTTAATTTGTTTTTGTTTTGTATGAAAGCTGCATTCTTCAGAAGTGCTATAGGCTATATAACATTACATTACACATATATACTAATATATTTTAAAGTACATTCTAATTTGACATGCAATTTATTCTGCCATGTTAATAACAACCGTCGTTGCTACGCGACTGCTACCGCGACGTTTTGATATTCATCCTTATGAAAATAAATATAATAGTCACTTTTAGCATTTCATCTAGATTGAAATTATAGTTTACTGTATAACATACTAATAAATAATTAAGGAGATGTCACTGATTCCAAATGACCTAGCCACCTAGCGGGCGGCACAGTATGACCGACGCGAACGGGCAGATGACGTTGACGGTTTTATAAATTTTCATACATTTTCGAACTTTATTTGTTGTTTATAATTAATTTAAAATACACTTTGATTCTCTTCTTATTTTATTTGAACCGCTAAAATTATCCTACTTAATAGAGAGAAATGTTTAGTTATTTCGTAGAGTCGATGTCTATGTACGCAGGTACGGAAAACTTTAGGTTCCTTTTTTAATATTAAGAATACCTATCCTTTAGTTACTTTTAATCCTTTTGTTAGTTCATTTCAATAACTCAGATAATTTTTTCTAATAATGTGTATCTACTTATTATTCTTTTTGATTATTTGAGCTTATATTTTCTTACTAATTCTATTGAGAATTGAAAATAATTTCATGAATATATTTAATAAATATTCTTATAGTTGAAGCAGGCGTAGCCGCGTCCGCGTCCACTAGTCTTACTATAAAAAGATAGTAAAGTAATAATAAACCAAAAATTACCACAGAATTACATATAAACGTTACTATTTCCGCAATTTTCTCCTGATTTCAAAACAATCCAAGTAGTCTCCCACACTTACTTTCCTTTGAACAATAGCATGTTTAAAATTTCACTTTTTGTCATATAAATGGAATTGACAATTAATTACTTCAATCCATAAACGTGTTCCTCTTCCTTTATTACTACTGAGGTCTTCATTCAAGTCGTTAGTGAATTATATGGAATATTTTAACTATAGATTGTTATAATAATGACTGCTTAAATATACTTGTAAAATATGTTATAAAAATATTTTTTTTAAAGTTCCACTGCAACATAAATTTATAAATAAAGTGATATTAATTTGTTTTTTGTATAATAATATTATAATGCTGATTTCTATCGTTTTATCGTATTGATTTTTATTTATTTTTATCTTAACCTAATTATAGGCTTAATTATATTATTTAAACTATAGTTTGAACTTAATACAATTATTGCAACGTTGTCACGGTCTTGACATTTTTAGTTCAGTTAATAGAGTTCGATGTCTAGTGAAACGATCTTTCTATTGACAAATAGTGTTATAGATAACAGTATTAGATAAAAATGTGAGATTAAGGGCCAGTTTCACCACTGGCTGATAAAGTCCCAGTTAGCAATATCCAGTAGATAATACACATTTCACACATAGATTTTATTTTTACATACTTATTTTTAATTTAAAAAATTAATAAATGGTATGAATGTGTTACTTACTATTATCGTTCATTAATGAGATAATTATTCCTGAACATTTAAGAAATAATTATTTTGTATTTTTATCCTCTATCTATGAGATAACATTCATTATTAGATTACTATCTGAAACTTTATTCGTAACTAGTGACTGGCTCTAAGGAACTGGAGTTTTTAGTACCTATATTTTTTAAATAAGAGGTAGGGAACACGTGGACTTGGATGTACCCACCAGCTCTTTAGAAATATGTTTCCTTTTGTTTGAGTGCTATTCATTAGTCGAATGTCACATTGGTAGACCCCATTCTTAGTGAGTACATTGAACTTACGTTGTCATATCTCAAAGCGTCATACAAGCCTGTATGCCAACGCTTTATACGAGCTACGTACACTGTTGTGCTATGGTTTTGGTTATCCTGAAATCTTTTCTTGCTTAAAGTTAATATGTAAATTGTATCGATCGAATAATAATAAGTAGAAATCTGGTGTAAAACTGTCCTGATAGTTTTTCGTATTTTTGGTTGATTATTATTTTTATATTTCTCCAGGCTTTCTGATAAGATACCTAGAAAATAATGATTAAATAAATGACGCCCACTCAACAGTTTTTAATCTAAATAAAATTAATATCCAATAAACTAAGCAAAGTGATAAAAGTGACAAATGGTTTCGTTTGAAGAAAGTGCTAAAGTGTTGAAAGTGTCGACAGATTTTAGTGTTGTCGTGTAGTTTATACAGTTTAAAGTTAGTTATTGGGATATGAGTGAGGATGAGTACGGAGCGACGCCTTTCTCGGAGCTTCCACTCTTGTCTGAAGGGCTCCTCGACTGAGGAAGCCGCGGATGAGGAGGAGAGCTGTTATCACTCGCTCGGTGGTCGCCACACCCTCAACAGGCAACCGCCGGTGTATGTTGAAGATTTATCCAACATTACGTTGGCGGACTTTGAGACACAAGATGATATTGACGGTTTGTATAATAATTATGAAATTATTAATATTTACGTGATACTGAGGAAATGTAATATTTGATATTTTCATTTCTTCGCTCTTGTCGCAAAGCCCGACGTTTCGTTCCGCCTCTCAACACGTAATGCATCCAGAATTCGGTGGAAAATAGGAAAAG
Source organism: Heliconius melpomene rosina (assembly GCF_056956725.1). Lineage (NCBI taxonomy): Eukaryota > Metazoa > Arthropoda > Insecta > Lepidoptera > Nymphalidae > Heliconius > Heliconius melpomene. Next base: position 8,423,520 of record NC_140399.1, read on the forward strand.
GAAATGTCTTAATAGTAAAAAATAGTGTCTTATCACTAGTTCCCTCTGCTTATCCCACCATATCCGGGATCCAGCTCAAATATGAATAATAGCATAATATAGTCCAAAAAAAATTAATTTAGCGATTCTATTATTTAATTAACGAGTTATAATATATTAAAGTCATCAAAAAATTAAAAATATATCACATTTAGACAGTCATCAGGCAATCACATTAATAAAGCGATACTTATAATTTTAAATGTCATTCGTGAACGCTGTGACAGCATAGTATCACGCGGTCTGTAAGGTATGCGTGTACTTAATTGGTTGTTTTCTCTACACATATAAATGGTCTTTTTATGATGAATTGTAGATTTTAATTGATATATATTATAAGAAATTATATAAGAATAAGAATGCCTATATATTATATAAGTAATAATAATGAACGAAAGACGAAAGGTTAGTGAACTTTAAATTTATTATATTATCATGCCATTTTTGTTATAAGATTATTATGTAAAAATCAGCTTCACGCTGTACGAAGGTAGGCAGAGGGAGCTTAGACAGTCCGCTCCCCACTTTTCATCAAATTCTGGAGGCGTGTGGCCGTGTTAAATGACGGAACTTAGCCCTGACACTTGCGACCGAAGAAAATGAAATTATGAAACATTTTTTTTCTTTCTAGTGGAAATCGAACCCAAAACCGGTCGCTTTTACAGTCACACACTCAAGAATAATTAAATATACATTTACTATTGTTATAATATGGAAAAAAAAATGTGGTAGTGGCCTTTTAAATAACGAGTTCTCTTTACGTAAGTAGGTAGCTCTGTTCAGAATCTCTGTGTACAGTACCATAAAAAGATACCCGAGACCGCATTGTACTTATCTCTTGTCTGTCGAGTTTTCTCCGCGATAATTATAAACGTAGCATACCGTCCTGGACTTGGAAACATGTATTGTATTAAATGCGCTTATATTTCATAAGGTTTACGTGAATGTGATAGATTGTGGGTTCGATTTCGTCTCCAGTAAATGAAATAGTTAATATTTTCATTTCTTCGCTCTGGTATCTTTCATTTCTTTTCCAGAATTAGGCGGATAATGTGGAACGGAGTATCTTACCACTAGATTCCCTCCGCCTCTGCTTTGTGTATACATATAACGGGAAACTAAAAAAAATTATATATGAAATATATTTCATAAGCATCCTTTGCAGGACCAAACAATCTAATGGTAGATTAAAATGGCTATAAGCAAATATATTTGCTATAACAATTTATTTAATTTAAAATTATAATTTAACGTTTTAGTTAAAATATTATCTCGACAATACTAAATACTGTTTAATATTCGCCATCGCCAGTAAAGTCAGCCCACTTGAATGATTACTGCCTTGAATTGTGTGGGACCGACCTCGTTACGTTTTTGTATACGAGTAGTTGGAATAACAGTGTTTTGGTATGGCTGAATTATCATCTACTTAGCTAACTTTGTTTGTAACAAGGTGAAATATCATCAAAATTATAGAAGTTTATCATGTAGGAAGCAAGCTGTTAAGTTATGTTTTTTCTTTTAATGTTTTTGTAGGTAGAGGGAACTTGGGAACCTAGTGTACACACTCCATTCTCATTGAGACACTTCCGTTTCCCACTTTTCGAGGAATTATGGAAGCATTGTGTGTTGAGTGGTGGGTCTTAACTTGCTTTCCATTTTACCAGAGACATAATGAGGATATTAAATATTTTGTTTCCTCAAGTGGGAATCAAACCAACTACCTGTCGCACGCTTATGCCTTTCGCCTCAATTGGCCTCAATTAATTTATAGTAATTAATTAATTAATTTATTTATAATTTATTAATTTAAATAATTTCGAGTGTGGTCGCGAGAATTGGGGAAGGCCTATGTCCAGCAGTGGACAAAAGATGGCTGTTGATGATGATGATGATGATGATTCTCTTTTAAACGTTTGCATAAAAATATTATATAACATTTTCAAAAACACTGTCGCTATGTAATCGTGATTTGTTCTTGACATTGATTAAATATGTAATAACATTTGAAGTATGAGTCATATATCACCGGATACGTGATAGGTACCTCTGCCGTGCAATGGAATACCTAAACAATTGTGGTATTGCGAATGAATGCTATTGGTTGCTTGCTTTCATTTAAAATGCTATATTTGTTTCTATTTTAATTAGGCAATGTATAGAGTATATAAATAAATATTATACTTTATTAATTGCTTAATTTTGATTAAATGTGTATAAGTTAACAAAAAGAGGGGGTAAATATGTTTTTTTAATGTTCTTCGCACACTAAGGTAAATGAAACATTTGGAACAGTATAGAAATTTAACATAGCGAGTCATGAACCCACGCTTCTGTCAATTTTATTTTATAATTAATCGGTTAATTATTGATAGATTTTACAAAAAAATATAAATTTTTATTTAAAGTTTTTTAAATTACGTGGTGGGCTCAAGAGCTATCCTGGTCCCGCTGGCCCTCTCTCTACCTACGCTCATGACAGTATTGTACATTTATTTTATTGTCTACTTAGTATTTGTTGTTGGTATGCACCATGCATTATGCAATGAGTTGGAGAACTGTTTATAACCTAAAAGAACACCCAAAATTTAAAGCGGCCATTTTATAACGACAGTCATAGAGCCGCCATTATTGCTAATTCCTTTCACGTATCAAAAATTCAATTGTTTACATTTGCATTAAGTAAAATAATTAAACATATTCATTCTGTGTCCTAAACACCTGTGCGGCGCTGACATCCGCTTCCCGTATGCCGTCTCTCTCGTACCACCCTTTTGGTTCCAGTCGGTGCTTCCGTCACGCTCTGTGAGGTATAATTGAATCAAGGTTGTTCATAATGTACCTGAAGTTATGTTAGCTTTTGAACTTTTGAACTTTTTTGTTTAATTTTTTTTAGCTTCTAGTTATATGACGCATATGGCAGGGTTAATCTAATGTTAGGACACTCCGTTCCTCATTTACCGGCGAATTTTCGAGACTGTGTGGCACATAAATAAAATTATTAATTAATAATAATTTATTTTCCCGAGTCGAGAATCTATCTTTGATAATTAAATTAGATATCAAATAAAATAATAATTCATAAATTCAGTTTAAATAAATGTCTTAGTAAAAAGTACTATTTAAATCATAACTATTGAAATAATAATATTTTTTTTTCAGGACTATGTATTTTCTAATTCATTTCCTACTTTTCTTACCTAAGTGTGGAATATTATAACACTTTGAACGTGTAAAATATTTTTTTTTCTCATTTAAATAGTGTTTTATCTCTTTAAAATACCTTATCGTATCAAATTTTCTGGTTAGAATGTGATCTTAGCTGCTTTTGTGCATGTAGAGAACGGAAGCTGAGTGACTCGAGTGTCACATTGTGTTTTTCCCTATTGTTGTACGGGTGAATGAAATTTTGAGAGCCATATATGCTTTTACGTGGTATTTTGTACAGGATATTATAGTTTTAATAGGTTAGGTTAGTGTACCTACTTATCAACATACATACGCAGCGGCATAAAGGGTAACTGTCAGTCCGACAGGTTGGGGGTTCGATTCCTACTCGAGGAAATGAAATATTTCATTTCTTCGCTCTGGTGTTGAGTCAAAACGCGACTTTGATTTTCACGACTCAACACGCAATGCCTCCAGAATTCGGCGGAAAATGGGGAACCTTCTAACACTAGGTTCCCTCTGCCTACCCTGCTGTGTGCAGGATACAGCATGACGTTAAATACATATAAATCTACATACTAGCTCGAATGTCATTACAAAGCTATAAAAGTACTTAGTACATAAACGTAATGGTATGTATTTTAATTAGCAAATGTAACATCAATTAGAAGTTTCCTTACCATAGTGCTGTTGAGATCATTTATGACTTCATCGAATATATCGTGATTATTTATAGTTTTATATATAATAAATATATGTATGGGCTTTTTAATTTTTTATTTACTTTTGTTCATTACCTATTAAAACTGACATCATTATGTTGACAATTACCTACTATATGTATATGTACTATAATATTTACATTTTTATACATTTATCTTTACGCTATCCCGCAAATAAAGTTGCGGGAATCAACGCAGCGCTTTCCCTCGCTACCTGAGCGGGAAAATGGAAATATTAAATATTCATTACCCCGAGTGTAAATCGAACCTACACAAATCTCACTAAGATATATATTTTAAATACAAATATTTCAACAATGGCGTACCTGTTTAATAATTATTACAACCAACAAACAAACAAACAAACAAAAAATATATTATAGAAACAATATTAGGTATTTACAGACGAAAAAAAAATATTTTTACATCATTAAAATTAGATCAAATCTTCCTTGTTTCTAAAACGACAAGGAAAGTTCGCTCTAACACTTAACGTGGCTTGAATTATCCCGTACATTGCACTTTCTGTCTATTTATATCGATATTATACTGACACGTAGTTGGCAATCATTCTATACTGAAGTAACTATACTTCTTGTTATTAATAACTTTTATAATATATGATTTGTTATATAATAATATCTTTATTATATAATTATTATTAATGATTGATTGTTATATTATGGTAATATATGTTTAGTTTTAATTATTTGTTTTCTCCACTTAGTTATGAATGAATTAAGTAATTTTATTAAAGAGGTAGTGCAGTGCCACAAGCATGTATAACGCGATGGTTGTGAGTTCGGTTCTCACTGGGGGGATTTATTATTATTTAATTATGTTTTTTTTGCTCAAGCATCAAGGCAAAAGCGCGACGTTTAGTTCTGCCACTCAACACGCAATGCCTCGATAATTATGTATAACTTGGGGAACAGAGTGACTTAACACAGGTTCCCTCTGCCTACCCTGCTATATACGGGATACAGCGTGAAGCGCCTTACATATATCTAACGCATTTTAGGAAGAGTAGTATTTTATTTTGTCATACGTAGATAATATTTATTAGTTTTTAACCAGTTATCACTAACCAGTGAATATTAAAAGCCGGAAGGCAGATCAACAGACACCATTATCGCATGTGAAATGTGTGCCGTGAACAGGAAACGACGGTTCTATTTAAAAAAAAATACTTGTTTAGTCATAGTTGGGCTTAGGTTTGTAAAATATAAAATATATTGTTTTAATTTAGTAAAGTTTTGTTATATATAGTATATTTGTGTTTTATTACTTTTTCATGTTTTAGTAATTTCAAATTTTTTAGTTCTTTTTATTAAGTTATTTTTAAGTTACTTTTCGTCGTACGTAAACTCAAATGATGACATATTTTTAAAATAAATGTGGTATTATAAAACACCTTTAAAACCAGATTATAAAATAAGATGTGCTTGAAAATATAAATGAATGTAATAAACTATCTTTCGTGCTAATGATAAACTACATGTGATATTGCTATTTATAGACTAAGTACGCCCTCTGTGGAACATGTAATGTTAACGCAAAGTTACGTTAGTCCCGCTACTTGGCACTAGATGTCGCTGTGATTTAGTATTGTTAAAATAATTGCACCGCTTTAAACGTTGAAATCGGAAATAAAACTGCCTTTATGGAGTATATATTTTTTAAGAAAATCTAAAATAATTTATATATAAAAATTTAAAACAATTTAAAGTATATTATATAAAGATTTGGAAATTAATATAGATGATTTTTAAAATTGTTTAATTACTTAATGTTATTGACTCTATGTTATACAATCCAAAATCATAATGATACCCAAACGAGTTTAGTAGGATTACGATAGAATCGCATCGTAATACTGTGTTCTCGTACCAAGATTTACTTCATGTAAATTGCGAACATACTTGTGCTTCAAAGTATGAAGCTTCAAAGTTCAAATGTTATAACTTTGTTTTATAATGTTAGGAGCCTGAGAGGCACTTATTAAGTTATACAATTTTATTTTCTAGGGTTTAAGGTCTACATTTTAATAACATTTTAGTGTCGTTTCTTACTACGCTGAGATCTTCTATACTGTAACTAAGTATTACTTAGTTGATTGTGAAGTATAACCTATTTTGTAACGACTATGTTGTTTTTTTTTAAACTTGGTAAAAAAACAAAACACTTCAAAGAAATACATAATTTCGACATAGACGTATTTACAGAATTTTTTCCACAGGTAATTACATTTTTCTGTTTTCTTAAGTTCGTTCGATGTTATTTTTCATCCAATTTTTCTTAATTAATAATTACATTTATATTTTCTTAAAAAATAAATCTTAAAAAGTCAATTACTTTTTTTTAAAGAAAATACTTATTGGACTCTACAAATTGGCACATAAAATACCAGTCTATTGGTATTATATTAAAATAACTATAAAAATATTTAAATGTAAAAATCAATTTTGATATATTAGTTACCATAAAAAATATTTTAGCATAAAAGCCCTAAAAGTGTGAAAAATTGCTTCCATTTTGAAAGATCTTCGAGTAAAAAAAACTCTGTAAAAGCGAGGCGCGACTCTTGTATGCTTGAAACCGAATAGAGCCGAAGCTAACCGAATTTAACCGAGTGCACCAAACATGGCGCGAGTCGAAGCTTGTCAACAAACTTACTCGGTGTCTCGCTCGCGGGCCAGTCGCGCGTTTATCCCGCCAATTCCTTTTATTATATATTTTGTTTTAAAAGTTTGTAAAGTGATTGTAAATTTTATTTACAATAAGGTGCATTTTGTGATAACAGTGTTAACGTTATTTTACGTGAAAGTGAGTGAACGTTGTGAATTTGGATTGTAGGCCTATAGGAAATGTTCAATGTTGGAATATTATTTCTTGGGTAACTTAAAAGTAATACAAAATTAATATTTTATTACTTATCTTTAATCTATAAGAATGTCATAAAGCAATATTATGTATTCACGATTCAATGAACGTTTATAATCAGTTAGAACGTTGTACTATTATAAAGTAAACTTGTTTAGATGCAAAGGTTATACGGAGACAACTTACAATCTCTACATAGACGAACGTTACTATCTTTTGTAGACTATAGATATTTATGACCTTAGCAAACAAAGAAAACAAATAATCCTATTAATATTTTGATACTTGCATCAATAAACCATTTATTCTATTAACTTTAAATTTAAATATCAACTGATATAAAATTATGCTTGAAGTTTTACTAAACATTCTGTACAATTTCTACAAATTATAAATATCTTAAAATAAAAATCTTTTTTCAACATTGTAAATGAAACCTTTACCACCCACTAGTCAAAATCCTGCACGTGCTGAAACTTGTTGGCGAGAAACTAGCACACGATTGTGAGGGGAACAATGGCCATTTCTTTAGAAGATATTTTGTGACAATAGCCGCAACGTATGATGAATATTTTTAGATATCAAACTTCTTCAAAGTGAGAAATAAAATTCTGTTTATATAAATAAAAAACCTTCATCAAAATTTTCTATTGCCTCTTAAAATAAGAAAATATATTAATATGTTAGAATATTTAATCTTATTACCAATTTAATTAATATATACATATATTTGAATTGCAAGAATTAGTCGCCACCCTTCCAGGACGCCATATGACTGGCGTTCGAAGAATGCAAGCGTCAACCTTGGATAAAGAACCCTTTTATAGTTTTGTGGTAGTTCTGTGATATCGCTGTTTGAAATTACTTTTACAAATATTTTTAATACACACTTTAAAGTACATATACTCTAATTCTATAATATATTCTTAGTTTCGTTATTAACTATTAATATAACAAAAAAAAACCATATAAACTCTTAATAATATGCATAATTACTTGCAGCTTCAATTACGGTGTTGTACAGGGCCTTGACGAATCTTTACAGCAAATGTAAATTTACATTTGTGATGTTATTATTTTTTCATTCAACACACAAGGATAAAATTATAATAATAATTCACGATGTTGTTTTAAATATTTATTATGTGGGACGTTAAAAATCATTCGTTCGTAGGCTGTATTTAATCCTGTCTATGCACCCACGTGTACGCTCTCTAAGTCATTGAATCGTATTTAAAAAGTAAGTTTGTATGATTCACTGGTTCGAGTCCCAGTGTGTCACATTCCAGGCTTGCTCGAATGCTCGCTGTAAACCGGACCTAGCACGGCTCGCGCTCCTCCTTTTTTATTTGTCAACTTTATGGTCGAAGTACCGGTGCAATATTTTGTGTTTATCTGTATGTAATCTCTTTTAAGCTTTATTTTTTTGTACTGGCAATTTTTTTTACTCTGTGTTGTTTTGATCTAATTAGAAAATGCTTACCTTGGTTAATTCATTAACAATACTAGCTATGTAAGCGCGAAAATTATCATGGCCGCCGTATATGCTTAGCACTGAAAAAGAAACGACAGGAAATTAAAATATTCATAATTATTGTTTACGTTTCAAATCAAAGAAATAAATGTCATTTTAAAATTTTAATCACTACTTTAGATGTACATACAGTGGTATCGTATAAGAAGTAACATAAATTAAAGAAAAAGTAGTAAAAAATCCCTTCAAACCATTAATTAGAATTCATAACTTGTATTTTGCTGAACCGAATCTCAGGGTTGTTTCAATTCTCATACGCCAGCTTCCGGACGAGAGTTTTTTTATTCAGCATCTGTCGGCGCAGGTGTCTCTTCACATATTAAGCAGGTGGTACCAATTCACCTTACATATGTTTTGTACAATTTTGATGTATACTTATACAACCCATAAATTCCAAATGGGAGATTGGACATGACCTGATTTGCAGGTGTATTTCAAAACCAACCGATACTGAATGATTTCCATCTGATTACTTATTAATATGTTAATATGTCTATTATAATATTTAATTATAATATAGCGTTTTTCTTTTATATATTACACTTTTTTTTTATTTATTCCGTTTTAAGACATTCAAGGAGGATAGAAAAATAATTACATAGTATATATGAAAAAAAATGCAAGAAAATCGCTTGGAATTATATATTACCTAATTCATAGAGCGTTTTTTTTTCAAATAAATCATATAATATGCCTAATCAAAGTATAAAACTAGCTTATTTATTGACTAATGTCAGTATTCTTATATATTGCAATAGTAATATATATGATGAAATAATGCTACTAATTTAAAAGGTAACCAGAATCTTAGATATTATTTGAGGAATTCTGTAAAGCAATAGTCTGCGCTACCTATAGAGGCATGTCACGTCGCTCTCATCATTTACAGCGCATGGGTTTATCATTCCAGAAACATCTTCTGTTTTCCTGTTTATGTAAATGACGAATTTTAATCATCGGCCACCTAATTAATGTTCTTATAATTATACCTCGTATGTATTACTAGTGATTATTGATTATTAGTCACTCTATTTATGTACAGTTAATTTCTATGAGAATTTACTTTTTCTTCTACTATGGGAAATCAAATTATATTTCAGTTATTATTATCTCTAACAAGAAATGATTTTGATTTTAATATATAAGATAAAATATTTCTTTTTCTTTTTAATGATATTATTGTTGTACTTATAATTTCTTCACTATGAGCATCTTACCTCATAATCAACAAACTTGTAACAAAATAAAGCAAAAGCGTTAGGAAATCAATGTGCACCAGTGCATATAACGGGTAAATTATTGCCCATTGTCTCTGTTTTACGCTTCATTTGACGATATTGCTTAGAAAATGTTTCTCTGTAAGAGAGGGTGACATATGCATGCATGAAAAAAAAAAACTTTACCAATAATTCTTTAGTATAATTATTAAAAATACAATTTAAACATGTTTACGATTTTTTTTATCTATATTTGTGGTCACCGTGGCGTTTGACAGGATACGAGTTTATCTAAATGTCAGCCAATATGTTTTGCGCTTCCTTTAAATATTTAGTTATTAATCATATTTTAATCAAAATATTTTTTTCAGTTAAAGTAGTACCTACTTGTGGAACACGAATAGTATCTTACAAATTTAAAAAAATAAGAATTTCTAATAAACTAAAACTTGAGTACTTCATAATTCAACCTCATAGTCCAGTATAAGTTAAAAGTACACTAACTTGCAAATATAATAAAAGTTTGTACGCAAATATGTCGAGTAAAATTTAGAGCTTGAAGTTTATCCCAAGTAAACACAGAACTTGGCACTCATATAGATCTCCTTATTCTTATGTTGGTGAAGAACGACGCATTACTTAACATTTAACTTGGCTCTCATTCCACATTTATATTTTTTATTGTATAATAATAGCAAATATCAAAATAACGTAAATAAACATAAATAAACAATTTACTTTCGAATCATACGACAACTACATTACTGCCATCATGCCGTTTATAGGTCAATAAAATATTTTCATTTGAGTAATAAATGTTTTTAACGTTTAAATGAAGACTAAAGTAATCAAGTAATAGTTAATTAAGGCTTAATGAAACGAATACTAATAATTATTAATATTCTAGTTATATTTACTGCTAATAATAACAAGATGATTAAGATTATAATAATAAAATAAATTATATTGAATCTTTAAGCATGTAATTAGAAAAATTACGTTACTTTATATGTAAAACAATTTTTACACTTAGCGATGTAATTACGTGTAAATACAAACATACATGTGTAATGTTAATGTATATTTAAATAGAGATAACTAGAGACTCAAACGCGCTTCGCTCGCCTAAACTTGTTGTTGCTTATACAGGGTGGAAGAGGCAGCGCTTCTTTTATTGAAACTGCATATAGGGTAATATATTTCAAACCCAAACCTAAGAAATTAATCAAGGTATCTCAACAGTTTGGACGTAGAAATTTTTTTTCATTTCACGATTTTTATCCATACCTGTATTTTGTGTGACGCACACATACGTGTGCGACGTTTCCGATTTGACAGGTAAGTGTGTGCGTGCCTATGTTATACTTTACAAATGGCGTTTTATTTTAAAACGATAATTTTATTATTTATTTTGTTTGAAAAAATATTTTTTTTATTTTTGGGAATTATTTTTTTTCCGATTTATATTAGGCTTTAATAGAGTAGTTAAAACTGTGGTTTCATTTAAAGTGGTGCTGACACTTCCACCCTGTATATTATTTTATTTTTCTAATAAATAATAACTTATGTCCTCTCTAATACTTCTAAGAATATATGTACAAAGTTCCATGATAATCGGTCAAGTATTTTTGGCGTGAAAGCGTAACAAACAAACTTACATTTATAATATTAATATGTTTTACAAACATATTTTATATCGAATGCCTCTATGCAATGCATTAAATAAATAACATAGCGACAGATGCCACAATTTGCATATTGTTTACATTCCTCAATATAAGTATTGGAAACACGTTCCCAGCCGATCTTACGACAGCGATATCTAATTATTTGTTTATTTTTATTTATTTTCATAAATATCATTTTCGAAGCCAGTAGTGTGAGTTCGATTTCCATTCGAGGAAATGAAATATTTACTATTTTCATTTCTTCGTTCTGGTGTCGAGGCAAAACCTCGGCGTCTAGTTCCGTCATTCAACACACAATGCCTCCAGAAATCGTCGGAAGGTAGGGAGAGGAGTATCCTAACACTAGGTTCCCTGTTCCTACCCTGCTACATGCGGGATGCAGCGTGAAGATTTTTTATTTTTTTTAATTTATTTATTTTCACTTGTAATAAATGGTTATGTGAAAAGGCTGTAATTGTATTGTTGTCGGTAGGTAGGTACGCCGTGTGGTCGTGACCTTGCTAAAGTGAATGTACCTAACCTAACTACTTAGAAGTTGCAACTTGCTACTGGAATCATACTGTCATTATCTTTGTATTATAGACTAGCGACCCGTTTGCGGCTTCGCCCGCTTGAACTACATAATTATAGTTTATTAATCTGCGTTACTTTCGTTTTCTAAATATAATATCATTTTAATAACAACTGAATAAAACAATTTATAGCAATAACCAAGACCATTTTAATATATATATGGATCTCATTTAAAATAATATTTTAAAAAGACGAAAACTATGTAGCTCTGAAATATCGTTCTTTAAATTCCCTTTGTCCATTCAGTCTCTGTTGGAAATCGTTATTGCTTAAACCCATGGTTAACTCCTAACATTTATTTCGTAACTTTAGAACAAGTCGTTCGTTTTACCAAGTTATATGCTATTATATTTTGAATTTTACATTTACTTAAAATGATTGATATTTTTGTCACTGTTGTTGTAATTTATAAACGAAACTAGCGACCCTTTTGCGGCTTCGCCCGCTTTTACTACTGGATTATTCATATAATGTATGTTTGCAATGCACTTAAGATAATGTGAAAATTAATTAAACCCTAATGCAACCCGCATTTTCGTACTTTCAATAAGGATTTTCCAATTGTTTTACACAGCAAGGATTTTTTAGTAGGTACCGTAATTTTAAATCTGTGCTACTAATCTTTCAAGTACTTATTAAAATATATTTAAACTAGCGGACGCGCGCAGCTTCGCTTACGTAATTAGGGGTGAATTCTAATAAACCACGAATCATATGTTCAATGAAATATTTTTAAAGTCTAAATTTCAAATTTTATAAAAATCGGTGGTGATTTAAAGATTTTTCCATACAAACTTTCAACCCCTTATTTGCACCCTTAGGGGGTGAATTCTAGGAAACCATGAAACACATGTTCAATTAAATATTTTTAAGAGTCTAAATTAAAAATTTTATAATAATCTGTGGCGTTTTAAAGATTTTTTCATACAAACTTTCAACCCCTTATTTGCACCCTTAGGAGAAGAATTCTAGAAAACCATGAAACATGTGTTCAATTAAATACTTTTAAGAGTCTGAATTTCAAATTTTATAAAAATTGGTGCTGATTTAAAAAAAAATCTATACAAACTTTCAACCCCTTATTTGCACCCTTAGGGGGAGAATTCTAGAAAACGATGAAATACGTGTTCAATTAAATACTTTTAAAAATCTAAATTTAAAATTTTATAAAAATCGGTGCCGATTTAATTTTTTTTCCATACAAACTTTGAACCCCTATTTCACCCCTTTAGGGTAAAAATTTTTTAAAATCCCTTCTTAATGGATGTCCAGATTACGAAAGTAAACATCCGTCCAAATTTCACGTTTCTACGCACAACGGTTACGGCTGTGCGTGCGTCTTACCTCAGTCAGTGAGGACAAGTCCTTTTATATATATAGATTACTATTTTTAGATAGTTAAATGACATTAAATAATACATTCAACTCGAATTATCCAATACGTGCAAACGCATCTAAATCTTCGTTGCTATAAAGGCAGACGGGTTTTTTTTTCGAGCTTGTGGTTGATGCTGAAGAGGGTATTCTGTCCCTGATGAAAAGCAAGCACTACGTGGCTGCCTGTGACGAAAATTAAATAGAATGCATCGGCCGGGAATTGAACCCGGGCTGCCCGCGTGGCAGGCGAGCATTCTACCACTGAACCACCGATGCGTGTAAGGCAGGCGGGCGCGGCGGACTCGCTTGTATAAGCATAACGTCGCGAGGCGCGTTTCGCAGCAAGGATTTTTTGATATTGTAACAACTTCTAAAGTACTTATTAAAATGAAAAACAGAAAAGACAGTTTTGATCTACATTAAATGGCCAACGTAACTAATATACTTATTTATATGCTGAGAGTAAGGGATAAGTGAAACTTGACTCGATACAGTTGATGTGTGAACGGCGTGATGTGTCAATAATTAAATGCGTTTTTCTCTAAAAATATTCGCAATTTCGAAATAGTTTAAAAAGCAAATTTTATCTTCGTTTAACGTAGAAATTTAATAAAGTATTTTAAAGGATAAGGATTAATACCATTATGGAAAAATATCCCTCACAATAAAAAATATATTGAAATTATTATTTTTAGACAGAAATATGATCACTACACGTTATTCTTAAAAGATACGAATATGCCATCGCGGACTTTTTTGTAGATCTTATTAAGAGGAACAATACTCCAGTACATTTTTTTCATGTAGTATTTTCCATTAAAGCAGCGCATGCGCCAAAGTGTCTCAGCGGGTAGGACTTTATACACATTTATCGTATTTATGTTAATTTACATAAGAATGTACAAATAATAAACTATATATAAACCTTCCCTGAGAAATACTCGACCTAATGGTGAAAACTGCATCCAAATCCGTTGGGTGGTTTAGAAGAAGAAGAGTTAGAAAGTTCAGACAGACACAAAAAGCGACTTTGTTTTATAAGATATAGGATAACATAGTTGATTCCTTTGTGTTGAAAAAAAATCCGAAATTACCTAAGTTCTACGGCTATACTTCATTTATATATGTCATTAAAAGTGGAGTGACTTAAATTAGTTTATACATTATTTTTGTCTTTTTGCCTTTTGTCTATCTTTAAAGGTTTGAAATTACTACCCAAATTAATTTAAGAAATTATCTCTAAAATCTTATTTTACGTATTTATCTATATCTTAAACTAAAATTAACAATTTAACCGAATTACACAACTAATATAACAACAAGCTTACACCGACAAAGGCAAAACTCCTTTTGTTTTAAGCCCCGCTCGGTATGCTTATCTGGCCCTAGAGATTCCCAAATATTCCCCTTTGATGTTGCATCATATTATATTCTTGATCTTGATTGTGACCAAATCTCAAGATTAGTTAAGGTGACCGGCAAATGTTTAATCATTTTAATAAATAAGGAAGTATGGGATATTCGTCAGCTTCACGCTGTATCCCGCACATAGCAGGATAGACAGAGGGAACCTCCGTTCCACCTCGACACCAGAGCGAAGAAATGGAAATATGAATTTTAAATAAATATTTCATCTCGAGTGGGGATTGAACCCACAACCAGTTGGTTTTACAGATCTAACAGATCTACAGGATTCTAATTCTAAGGCTTGATTTTGTTTGAATTTGTTATTTATTTAAATAATAACATAATATAATATCATAATCTTAAAACAGTGTAAACACTGTAGTTGCGATAAGTGAACTGCTCTATCCAGGTCAGTCTTGGAACAGTATTTTACATAACGGGACTGGTCCGATGGTTTTTCATCCCAAGTCATACTTATAATGTAAGCATATAAGAACGTCGATATTTTGTAATAATGAGTTGTCGGTCGTGGCAAAGTAATACTGCTTGCGGACAGCGATGGTAGTAGGTTCAATTTTAATTTATCGAAGTAATTATTATATTTCTATTAGTTTTATTCCTTCGCTCTAGTAAATCAAATGCGGTGTTAGGTTCCGATACTCACTCGCTCGAATATTTTTGAAATTGAGAGAGAATGTACAATTACAAAAAAAACATAATGCTCTAATTTTAATACTGCGAATATATTTATCTTTGTAGATAAATACAAAAAAGATAAAATAAATGAAATAAAAAAATTTAGTA
The DNA here is from genome assembly GCF_056956725.1 of Heliconius melpomene rosina. Lineage (NCBI taxonomy): Eukaryota > Metazoa > Arthropoda > Insecta > Lepidoptera > Nymphalidae > Heliconius > Heliconius melpomene. Next base: position 8,438,932 of record NC_140399.1, read on the forward strand.
ATTTCCGAAATGGCAGAAAGTTAATTATCTTTTGAAGCTTAAGTTTCAACGAGTATACTCACCTAATAAACTAATTGGGGCTCTAGTTAAATGACTGCCTTCATTCGCGTGAACCCACTCTGACAGTTTAAGTAGTAGATCCCTTTACGTCGTGTTGATTGATGAGTAACAGTTAATTATGGTTAATGTATTAATTGTCTACACTATACACTATTTTATTTAAGTAGATATTTTAATATTAATACTATTGTGAGTCGTTGATAAAAGATTAAAAATTAAAAATATTTTAGTGTCCCACACATAGCAGGATAGGCAGAGGGACGTAGTGGTAAGACACTTCGTACCGTACTTTCGGCCGGAATCCGGAGGCATTGTGTGTTGACTGGCGGAATTTAATGCCACATTTTCCAGGACACCAGAACGAAGAAATGAAAATATAAATTTAAATAAATATTTCAATTTTTGAAGTGGGAATCGAGCCCAGGTCCAGTCACGTTTACACACTTACGCGTCTACGCAACGACTGGCCTCGATAAAAGTTTAACTTAAAATTATTTTCTTAAAACATTTATTTATTCACTTCTACATTCGTACTCTACTGCGTATTTCACATCAGAGATGACTTTGATATCGCTTCTTATATCATCAAAGATATATCTACTGACCACCTCGTGTAAAGCAACCCATATAACATGCGGGGTCTAGTAGAACCTGTATAGTAGGAAACCCGTCTTTCCAGCTACGCGTAGGAAATCTATTCACATCCGCTCGACACTTTTTTTTATAAAATAGTACATGAGTCAATATTTCTTTATAATAATTGTTTAGTAAGTCTTTATAGTTGTTTAAAATCTTTATAGTTGGAGTGGAACCTATTGGTTATTTAACATTATGTTATGTACAAATTAAATTTCTTTTCTTTATATTTTATATATTCCTAAAATCATGGACTATCTACTCTAAAAATTTTAAATAAGGTGAATGAAAACATTTTGGCACCTTATTTGGAAAATTGTTTACCCAAAAACACACAAACAGTACAGAATACAGTTAAAAAATAATTAAAAATCTTAACAAATCTAAAAATAAAAATGAGAATCAATTATTTTTAGAATACCACGACGTCCTACACACTAATAAAATTGACCAGTAAAAGAGAGATAACTCTACACAATTATAGAAGAATCCAATCCAGAAAAAAAAGAGATCCAGTAGAAATACACGCTGTATTACCTATAACAAAAGCATCTTCTTTATTCTCTTCTTTTGTAGTCTTTAAAATATCCTCTATATTTACCAACTAAGAAATAACATGTGAATTTATTAAGTTTTTTGGGTAAAGCAACATACTCGTAAGTAGGCTACAATAACAGCGCTAAAGCTAACCACATCGACTGCTGTGAACGACAAAGTAAACTTGTTCTGTTTATTAAATGTAATTTCTCTTTCATTTAAGAAGCAACTGGAATACTGTGCTTGCCATATGTCATGAACACCATATGTACATACATTGTCGTGTGAAATAAAATTAAAATTATTATACTAATTTAAACGATTGAGTAGTTTTTTGTGCGTGATTGTAATATATCCACCTTCAGTATCTCTTATTTAGGAGCAAGGCAGAGAACGGAGAGTTTTAGGTTCTCTTTTCATGAATTAAAACCGACAACTTTATGATATGTTATCTCAAACAGCCTCCTTTTTGGAACACATATTAATTATTCGTTAAAAACATAACTGATACAGAATTTTAAACTAAAAATTCTTAACTAGGAGTTAAGGCACGTAGTTCTTCTTTTTTTTCTTCTTCTCTCAAGTCCGAGATCGAGCTTAAGATGCCGTTTTCTTTCATAGATATATAATTTACGAATGAAAACGACATCCCAAGATCGATCTCAAGATTTGAGAGCGGTTTATAAATACGGGTCTAAATTAGACGCATTCAACAATTGTCTTCACGGCTCTTAAATAGTGTCTCCGTGGTCACAGTCCAACCAACTTTTGTAACATCCTATTGTTTTTGTTCACATCTGGCTTTAGTGACACGATATGTATTGCTTTTGCTGGTTCTTTGTGTAAAATGTAAATGTTACATTATAGTAGATATATATATATATACATATTATATATATTACGTTAAGATAAAATTATATTTAGTTTCTTTTTCTTCCTGGCATTTTATAAAAGTTACGTATAATTTATGTATACTAAATATTATATTATGTAGGTATACCACTACAAATATATCTAAATAAAATATATTTCTAATCTATGTTTATAAAGTGGAAATATATATTATAGAAGAAAAAATATCTTCACAATATAAAAAAAAACTCTGTTTTTTAGAGGTGAAATTTTATAGAATACACAGTGCTCGAGGGTTCAGGTTGTGGAGCATTTATCATTCCATTTCACAAACGTGTCGGGAACGCTGATAATTCTATTTAATATTTGAGAGGATTGCGTGTGAAATGTTTCTCCCTCACAGTATGTTGTTTGTTTTTGTTTCTGCGCCCATACACTTGATGCCCTTTCCGGTACTAGGAACTGTTAATTTGAATACTAACTAAATGCCACAATTTCACTTATATATTTTTATTATCTTAATAATACCACAACAGGGGTTAAAACATTCCGTTTCGCTTTTTCCGTCTCGAATCGAATGGGAATCGAACCCATAACCTGTCGCGTTTACGGCCACAATTTGTGCCCCTGCACTACGACTGACCCCAGTGATCCTTTTATAATTTTCAATGACAAATATTTATTTAAGGAAATTACAATTATTTAAAAACAAATAAGTTTAAAATTGTATTTTCCATAGATAAACTAATCCTAGGTTGAAAGACCCAAGCAGTAAACCTAAACAGTGACACTGTCAATTACCTGAAGGCACTGCCTTGAATCGTTGCCCACGTTGGTCACGCCGCCGATGGTGACCCTAAAATTAAGTTTCTTTTGCTTATTTTATGGATTTATGTTTTTAAGATAAATTAACGAATATTATGTTTATTCTTAAATTCATTATTACGTCGTTTCTACAGTACTAGAATCGATTTTATTAAATCAATAGTTATGATAATGATAATTAATAATTAAAACAAAAGTAGCCTTAGTACCGTCGTTTTAGTGCACAGTCGGTTATCAAATAATGTGAATATTGAATACGTATGTGTATTTTAGTTTTATATATGCTGTAAGCGGTGGCGGGTTAATAACATTCGTTCCGCAAGCTTTGTTTGCCCCGTTTCGTCTTGCACTCCACAAGAGCAGCCTCATTCCTCTGTATCACGACATCCGGTGCTTTATTTCGTTCTCTGAATACCTACCTGTATTACAAAGAGGTTTTTAATCGACGCGAAATTATCGTGTTTGCGTTTTTTTTTGTTTTAACCCACAGGAGAGTCTATAGCGTCATATCTATATTTCGATTTGGGTTATGGTCGAGGATATATTCAAAGATATATATTTCAGTATATTTTGAGGCCAGACGTGGCAGATTACGGCTTCAAAGCCCACTTGAGAATTCGGGAGAAAGGGAGTGAAGTGTACTAACACTAGGTTCCCTCCGCCTATCCTGCTGTATTAAAAAAAATATTCTTTATTTGCATATATGTTAATCTAAGTAATTAATGTAATTAAACCAGCTGTAATGTATGTTAGCCAACTTAGTTTAAATATTTTCGCACTTCGCACGACTGCCGCTCCTCTTTCGGAGCAAACACATGTGGGACTTACTATTATTACTTTCCATTTCCTTCTGCATTTACAATATACTAAAGTAAATGAATTATGTCTATATAAATTACATTCAATATGTAAGACTTGGTGATGTGGGTTCGATTCCCCGAGGACTGAATTATTATTATTTATTTATATGAAAATATTTCTTCACTTCTGGTACCAAGGCTAAAATCATCCAGCTAAAGGCATCCCATCGAAAATTCAGTGAAAAGTTGGGAACGCAGTGTCTTAACACTAGGTTCCCTCTCCCTACTCTGCTATATAAAGCTAAACAATTTTTTTTCACTCATATTACAGTATTAATCAACGTTGCTTATAAATAAATGCACGAACACTTCTCTTGTTTAAAATCGACTCTTGTTTCGTAACGTTGTACAATCTTATCAACTCCGATAAAATGAACTATTCGCGGTGCCGTGCCGGCACAATCGATCAATACGCATTTCTCGATTAAAACATTTTTTATGACTGCCTATGTGGTGTTTTTATGAATTCACGCTAGCATTCACTTATTTACTTAGTATTGTTATATTTATTACGTGAATATATTCCAACATTCAGCATTTAATTATATTTTAGTTTTAAAATGTCTTCAAAGTGTAAAGTGTTTGTAAACTAAAAAAAGTGATTCAATTAGTGGTTACTTCGAAACATGACATCTAGAAGTGATAATTTCTTAAGAAATTTAAGTGCGACGAATGGCTGCAGCGATGCGGCTCGAAGCCCGTAAAAAGGGTTAACATTTAACTTGGCATGCTTCCGCCATTACCTCACAACCACCATGTCTAGAGCTCTATCACCGAATTCTTCGATCAACAGCGACGATCAGATCAAACGTCGATCTGTATTTTATGTTCCATTATTTGAAAGCTTTGAGAACTATTTACCACTAACTGAGGAAGAGAAAGAAGCAATAATATGTGGACACGCCATAGGTGAAACTCCTATCAAGCCTAAACGTCTAAAAGCATCCGACTCTGAGAGATTGCAAATACTGTCTCAAAGCGATATAAGTTTCGTTGAAAGTGAAAGTGACGTAAGCTATTTAAGTCCTGGAAGACGATATGGGCGGCCTTTGTCGTCAAGGATAAGTTCTAACGAAGCTCTTACAAGAGAGTGTCAGCGAGATCTCACTAGTCCTAAGCTTGTAGCTGAGAGTAATCTCATGGCACATTCGAAACCAAGACTGAGAAGTACAACGTCATGTGAGCCACGCTACGATAGAATATATTCTCCATTAGGACCTTCGATGTCCTCTAACAAACTGAATACGTCAACATCTAGTATAGGCGCTAGGTTGTCTTCCAAACATCCAATACGAAATTCAAATTTATCTTTGATACCCGATTCTCCAAAGATTCTTTCTCCAAATAAAGAAAAATCAAAGACTTTACCACAAAACCTCAATGCTCCATCACCAATACGTGGAAGTTGTAGTTCCACTTCAATTTTTAAAGCACCTAAGATAACAGTTACTCCAGAAAGTCCAAATAAGAGCCCAGGTAAAATGTCAGGGTTAAATTTCATTAGACGTTCGCGTAGTACGAAATTGTCCAGAAGTAACTCTCTTCTTCGGAGTATAACGGCACGGCATATTGAGGAAGGTCGAGAAGACTGTACAGCAGTGGTTACGGATTTAGTGGATAATTATGATAAGTTTATTGACAATAATGGAGGTGAAAAAGAAGTAATTTGCGCGCTCATCAAGAAGAATGAAGAACAAGTAGCAAATAGTCCTCTCAGTCTTCGTAGAGCGTATTTAGATGTAGAAGATGATGTCGCTGTGCATTCTGGTAAGAGGTGTTATTTAATTAAATTATAATATTTTTAAGAAATGTCGTAAACAAAAATTATTTTATTTATTTAAAAAAACTAGCTAGCTAGTCGTTAAAAGTGCTTACCATACAATGTGAACTCTATTTTATATTCAGCATATTTGCAAAATATGTTGACGTCTTATTATACAAATTCATCAATAAATAAAATAAATACTGAAAAAGGTCAGTGGCACGAGGACACAAGCGTCGACTGTAAAGGCGACAAGTTGTGGGTTCGATTCCCACTCGAGGAAATGAAATATTTAATATTTTCTAGTCTCTAGACTTCGGTAAAAATGGATAGTGGAGTGTTTTAAAACTAAATTCCCTCTACCTACCCTGATACATGCGTGAAGCTGGAAGAAAATGTCTATATTAAAAAAAATAACGAAATATATAACGCAAAAACGTACATATGCATTACAAATTGAAAATGTTAATTATATGCACTTTTAAACTATAGTTTAATTACACCAGTCTACGGGGACGCGTCGTTAAGATAAAAATATAATTTTAAAATTGTTTTACCTAGTGCATTTAATTTTTACTTAATTAAGGCGGAAATATTTTTACATTTTTTGAAAATAGTTGATATTAAATATTAACCGTACTATATTACTACTACATATGTATGTTTCAAAGTGTTTGTTTTATGTAACAAATGTTTTAAATCTAGCTTATAATATTATTTTCTAAATGCTTGAACCAAATAACATTAAAAATTTTGCAAACTAAAAATAAAAATGTTAATGTATACTTAAATAGTAAACTAAGTGAAAGCTAAGTAAGCAAAAGCCTAACTTGTTGAAAACTGCCGTATACACTTAGTTAGGAAGTGAACTGCTATAATTTACGGGGCAATGACTCATGCCCTAGCGTCTATATCGTATTTATTGGTTTTTGGTCATTCACCTTCAAGGGGTGCAAATAATTGTTTGAAAATATGTTATTTCAATTTTCATATTATTATTATTTTCTTATAAAATATTGTAATTCTCCATTTTTCGAAAGCGTATAAATATGTGAACGTAGCGGAACTTAAACCCGCACCTCTTGAAAACCATACGCTTTGACCTCTAAGCCATACGTTTCTTGAGAACGTAAACAAGCAATTTCTTTCCTAAGTGTAGAATAACTCTTAAAATAAGTTAAAAGTATTGTAATTCTATTGACGCGCGTTCTTTTTTGCTTCCTCATTAAAAGCTCCCTAGTGACTGAAGGCAGTTCACGAGCAAAAAAATTGCCGGCACGATTTTTGTACCAAAGCCGGTTAGAGAACTTTTGATGTTTTAGAGTTTAGGCTCTAGCTGTATTTGATGCAAATATATTTACATAATACTTAATAAACGCGCCTTAGATAATTAAAAAATACTAACTAATAATATTGAGGCCACTCGTGGCGCGGCCAATATGAGACTGTAACGCGACAGGTTGTGGGTTCGATTCCCACTTGAGGAAATGAAATATTTGATATTTTCAATTTCTTCGCTCTAGTGTCGATGGGAATTGTGTTGTAGAGTTCCGCCATTCTACACGTAATGCCTCCAGAATTTGGCGGAAAATGAGGAACGGTGTGTCTTAACATTAGGTTCCCTCTGCCTTCCCTCAAAATATTAATGTTTTCAAACATTATAAAGTTATATAACATACTTGACTCGTCAATAAATAAAATAGATGCGGCCATAAGTCTTGTGACAATACGCTCTATAAGTAAAGAAATAACAGTATAGGTTGGAAGCACAATGAAGCATATGATTGTAACATGATATTGTAATATTTTTGAATTCTCATGCTGTAGTTTGTACGGTGTACAGATTAAATGTATTCCTAAAAAAAAATAGATTATAGAGAGTTTTATTAATTACCTACTAAAAAGGTGTTATTGAGTCTAATATTGATGAAAAAACTAATTTTGTTGCAACCTGAGAAATTTCTATATATTTCAATTATTTCGTTTAAATTTCGTTTAATTTTTTTTTGCTTCACACTGTGTCCCGCGTATTGTATGGTACACAGAGTAAACCTAGGAAGCTAGTGTTACGACACTTCGTTCAATAATAACACATTAAATTTAATATTTAATTTCCTCGAATAAGAATCGAACACACTACCTGTCCAATTTACAGGCACACGCTTGCACCCCTGCCAAGTCTAGCTTCAAAAAATTCTTTAATTCCATAATAATTTACATACATTTATTTAATAATAAATATTTTAGTCATATGTTTATTTACAACGGTGCTAGCGTAACGGTCACGGGCGGCGTGTGCGCAACGTCCGCCGGAAGCCACGACGCTACGTATCGCGGCACTGGCGATACAAACATTATATTTTGTAAAAGTGCATAAATAAACAATTCTTTTAATATTTTTTGGGTAATAACTTTTAATAAATTTAATTTTATTATTATACTAGCATACGCTTTTTATTGGCTTTTTTTGTTCTATAAGTCATTATGGCGTAAACACGACAGTTGGGGATTTAAGTCCCGCTTGGGGTGATAGATATCTTTATTCCCCTTCTAATATGAAAAAGAAATGTTTATTCGATCTTATTCCTAATATGGTATAATCTATATATATAAAAGGACTTGTCCTCACTGACTGAGGTAAGACGCACGCACAGCCGTAACCGCTGTGCGTAGAAACGTGGAATTTGGACAGATGTTTACTTTCATAATCTGGACATCCACTAAGAAGGGATTTTGAAAATTTTTAACTCTAAAGAAGTGAAATAAGGGTTGAAAGTTTGTATGGAAAAAAAATTAAATCGGCACCGATTTATATAATATTTGAAATTTAGATATTTAAAAGTATTTAATTGAATACGTGTTTCATCGTTTTCTAGAATTCTCCCCCTAAGGGTGCATATAAGGGGTTGAAAGTTGGTATAGATCTTTTTTTAAATCAGCACCAATTTTTATAAAATTTGAAATTCTGACTCTTAAAAGTATTTAATTGAACACATGTTTCATGGTTTTCTAGAATTCTTCCTCTAAGGGTGCAAATAAGGGGTTGAAAGTTTGTATGGAAAAATCTTAAAAACGCCACCGATTATTATAAAATTTTTAATTTAGACTCTTAAAAATATTTCATTGAACACATGTTTCGTGGTTTATTAGAATTCACCCCTAAATAAGCTAGCGAAGCTGCGCGCGTCCCCTAGTATTGATATAAAATTATTTATACAATTTATGTAATAGTGTTTACATATTATATCTAGATAAATTTTGTTATTTAATTAACGATAATTTATATGGCCATACGGGTTGCATAAAATACGGAAAATGTCCACTGATTTATAGCAATTTACGACATATTGAACGTCCCCCCACTAAGTGATTGATGTATTTTGTTTGCAATTGATGCGTTCGTTGCATTCGATGATAGACCAAGATAGTGCCTGCGTTTATAGTCTTGTCTAGTGTTGGTATCTTTTATTTACTCGTATCTTCATATAATTTGTTATATATAATTGTAATTATTTTATAATTCTAAATGTAACATGTCAATTTGATTAGCAAAGTAAATATCTACCTACATATAATAAAAACTTGCGTGATTGATTTTTATTTAGATATATATTTCATCATCATCATCATCATCATCAGCCTGTCCTCGTCCACTGCTGGACATAGGCCTCTCCAATGGCACGCCACTGAGCTCGATCTTCAGATATATATTTAATTTATTGGAATTGCACATTAATGATATGAATTTCTTGTTTACAGATACATCTTATGAGAAAGCATGTCGGCGTGGTTCAGCACCCAGCACACCAGTACCTGGCGGCCAGGCCCAGCACAGTCCCTCCCGCTTGGCTTCCTTTTTCTTCTCCAAAAGATCATTCAGAAGCAATCCACTCAAACGGACCAAGTCGAATACCAAATTGGAAAACCAAAGGGCGCTAGCAGCTGCCCAGTCACATCCTGCTCCACACGCTTTAAGAACGTCAAGGTACCTAGCATAAAGTTAATAAATTTTTACTTCTAAATTAATTGTAGTTAAAATTGGTTAAACCTGAATTGTTTTTGAATGGGAACACATCTTAATTTTGGAATATAATTGACTTCCTTCTTTTACTTACGCTTATTTTTATGACAATATTAGCTAGATTTTTTTTTATAATTGTATTGCTTAAAAAAAGAAAAAGTAAAAAATATAAACAAAACACGAAAACTCTCCTATTGTTGAGCAGAATGAGTAGACTTTATCTTAATTAAGCTTGCGATAATTCCTTTTTGTACTTTTATCTATCTTTTAATCTACGACCGCCGTACAATAAGGTGGGTCCAAAACAAGGACAATATAATGATAGCGCGAGGCTTGACGTGACAGTACACTGTTATATTTGTGTTATTCCGTCAGGAGTGTCGCCCTGCCGCGTGTTTACGAGCTCTAGTTATTTGGTAGACAAGAGATATTTAGTTTACATGAATATACTCTACAAATACGTTAATTAGTAGAGAATGTATCTATATTTAACTCTATTAAAGCATATCTATTATATTATATTAGGTACTTTGCATTTTTGTTCCACTCAATACGCAATGCTTTGAATTTGGCGGAAAGTGAGACACGGAGTGTCTTATCACTAGGTTTCCTATCCACTAGGTTTCGCCTACCACTATGATATATGCGGGATATAGCGGGAAGATGACAAGAATATGTTTTATTTCGATCTATTCAATGTTATACTTTCGGTTTCAGATCTCATGAAAGTCTTCTATCAGCACACTCTCCAGCCGTGTCTACAATGGATCTCGGTCCACCTAATCAGGTAAACTTATAAAGATTTATCTTTTAAAAATAATTGTTAAACAATTAATTAATGCCAGGCAGAAACGTGTGACTATAAACACGACAGGTTGTGTGTGTAGATTCGACTCCCATTTTGGTGTCGAGGCAAAGCGCACTTAGAGTTCCACCACCCAATACGCACGCCTACAGAATTCAGTGGAAAATGGGGCCTAAACCTAGTGTTTAACCCTAGGTTTTCTCTGCCTATGTGCGGGATAGAGAGTGCAGCTAACAGCGTGTTACAAATTATGAATATAATATATTTGATAAGTTTAATCAATATTCCTTAATAACTAAACAAGTATTTATAGTGAAATATTAACTAGTTATTAGTTGTGAAACTCTGAATCATACTCGATAAATGAGCGGGCTATATCGTGATGTAGTCGAGCGGTATCTTTAAATCTCGATATGACGCATACAGTCGTTTTGCAAAATGTTAATCAAAAAGAAGTCGTGAATGAGCTGGCATATTAAGTTTCATAATGAAACTTTAATATTTAATAGTCGTTTTCATTTCATTTATATGCGTTGCTATTTAATTAAATATGCCTTTTTATTTTACATATGTACTTATGCAATTAAATTCCGACATTGTAGTGCACATTCATATATCTTGATATGTTCAGGGCGGACAGGGTAGGCAGAGAATACTTGGGAAACCCAGTGTCAAGGCACTCCGTTCCTCACTTTCTGCCGAACGCCTTCAGTAGCAGACGACTGCGCCACAACGGTTTTTAATTTTTACATTATGTAAAATCTAGAGGCCATTGTAGTAGTTTTACATATTTTTAGTATTTGTAATAGTAAAATAATAAAAACCAATAAAGATTAATAAATATATCTTAGGTACCAATAATCTTATAAATTAATTTCATAAATAAATCCTCTATCGATTACGATGTTTGTTATTAATACAGACAATTACAATATAAAAATAACTAAATAAGTACCTAATATTTTCTAAGCCTAAAGCTAGCATAATAAAACCAGAGACTATATCATTATTTTTTTTTATATAATTGTAGGTAGAGATACGAGCCCTCCACTCGTCGGTGTTAGGCAGACCACATTGCTTCGCGTTGAGTGCGGAAAATAGAACGCCTCGTTATTTTGCGTGTGCATCGCGAAAGGAACGCGATCGCTGGATATACAGGTATGAAATTTAATTATATTTTTTTTTGTATATGTAATTATACAGCAAAAATAAGAATAAGTTTGTTTATAAATAACAAAAAATGTTTAGTCATTATGTAATGATGGCTATTATTAAATAATTGCTGAAACTATAATTATGTGATTCATCAATATTAGTTTTTTATTGAGTGTGGCTGTAAACGTGACAGGTTCTGGGTTCGATTCCCACTTTAGGAAATGATATTTAATGTTTTTATTTTCTTCGCTCTGGTAATGAAGCAAAGCACGGCGTTGAGTTCTGCTACTAAACAAATAATCTGTCCTCCACTAATATTCCGCTAGCGTGAAGCTTAAAAAATTATTTATAAAATAAAGTATTCTTTGTGTTCTTTAAGTTTACGACAAGCTGCACGACCAGATGAGATACGAACGCGGCGGTGTGAAAGGACGGTGAAGTTATGGTTGTTAGAAGCGAAAGCGATACCACCAAAAAAACGATACTACTGCGAGATCCTACTCGATGATACATTATATGCCAGGTTTGTATATTTTGAGGCAATTATTCCAATTTTATATGTTTTTATAGTTTTTAGTACTGCTTTTACTTAGAATACATTAGGGATAAGCTCTAATAAATAACTTTCTGATAATTAACGGGACATATTTCTAATATTGCTGTTTTTATATCATTAGAGATATTCATTAAGAAAAAAGTAAGCTACTAAAGAAAAATAAATTACTAAATTACTTAAGAACAATGCCGATGCCTGGAAAACCGGGAACTAAATTAAAATATTAATTGTTAGTGTTAGTTATACATTAATTAATTATAGACTGATGCGATCAAACAAATGAGAAACAAAAATAGTAAATCACTATTTTTGCTGTTTTTTTTCTATTTACAAAGAATCCAAAAAAATAGAATAGATCTAGAATCTTTCCGCTATATTTATACGCAAAAAGTCAATTAATATAATGTTTTACGCTATGCACAATCTGTGTTACATTAGTTTTTGTAGCGTCAGTATAAAAATTAGTCATTTCGAATATCAAATTATCAACTTTTTGTGGTTGTAACACCGGATGAATATTTTTATTGTAGTCACGTACGGTCCTCGTACTAGGTTTTTGAGAATTACCATTTAGAGTCTTTTGCATGATATAACTTAATAGAATAATAAAGAAATATGTTCATTGTACAAAGAAATTCGTTAGATTTTTTTTATACTAGTTTTTTATGGCTTTGGTTTCGTTTATTTTGGTATTTATTCATGTAATAATTTTCTTATTTCATTATTTTTTTATTTTTTTTATAAAAATTGTTCAGGTATTTTTAATAGGCTTGCTTTTTTTAGAGACCTTAAATATTTTTTCAAAACACTTCTAAATGTAATGCCCGTAACGTTCCTATTAATACATCAATTGACGTCTATTAAATAGTCTACCGTTAAATAAGGTCAATTTTAGTATTTAACATCTATAGACATAGAAATTCGTTTCAAAAAGCCGAAGCTAAATTGATTTATATTAATTTAAAATCAAAATAATTGTCAGACATTTTTACATTGTTATTACATACTAAGAAAAAAAAACTATTTTTATGTTAGTGTAGAATAACATTTTAAATTATTAGATTAATAGCGATCTCTCTTGCCAAATGGTTATTCAGATTTGTTAACATAACATATAAAGTATAAGAATTTCGACGTAGTTTGATAACAAGAACAACGTATAGCTTAGTGATCAGAGTGCTTTAACACTTCCAATGCGGTGCAAATTCGTTTTCTAACAGTAATTTATTAAAAATATTTATGTTACATTTCCAGATCGTCGTCCAAACTAAAAACAGAGTTATGTTTTTGGGGCGAAGTGTACGAGTTCTCCGGCCTGCCGCCCGTGCGCGCCATACACGTCAACGTGTACAGGGAACCCGAGCGGAGGGCGCGGAAACGGGACAAACACGCGCTTGTTGGTGAGAATTCGTTTTTTTTATTTATTTTCATTGTCCTCCTTATAGCAGAATAGGGAAAACTAGTGTTAAGGCGATCCATTCACCGATCCGCCCGACTTTGAGACAATTAAATTAAAATATAATTGTTTATAGTCAGATTGTCCTACTGCTCCACGACGGCCTCAATCAGCATCTTATGTATTAATCTTTAGTAATTATAACTTATTGACTAAATGAACCCTAGATTTTTTCCAAAAATTCCATTCCGTTTCAAGTTCGTCATTCAAAAATGTTAGGGACGTTATAAGTGTTGGTGCCAGTAATGCGACGCCTTCTGTGCCTCGACGGCGTTACGAGCGTAGCTTTTCAAATTACGTAATATCTATATACCTACTGCTTGTTTCATGGCAGTTTATTACAAATATAGAAAGGAAGGAAGCAAATAAGAAGGAAAATTAATTTCATTTATATTGTTACATATAGTGCAACGACTGTTATAAATATTAGAATAATTTAATTATAAAATAACGGATTTCTGAAAAATTGCTAACACATTTAAAGTACAGTCGCTGTCACAAAATAAAAATAAATTGAATAATTTACTATACAATTTCTTAATTATTATGTATAAAGAAGTCAACAAATAACCTTAACCCTAAAAATTAAAATTAACGTCAAAATTACATTTTATATAATCTGTAAATCAATATCTTATTTTATCTATAAAACATAAAACAGCATTATATCATATATACTATGTTTGAAGTTAATGGTGTAATTTACTTTTTGCCCACCTTTCAAAGTTTCTTGACGTTAAGTAGTTCTAACAATGGCTATGAATCACATTTATACAATGCTGTTCCGCTATGTTGTTAACTTTCAAGTAATGTCTAAGAATATTACCAGAACAAATTTTCGAGGAAATGTCACATAGAAAAGGCTGTGCCAAAAAATATGTTAATAGCTTTTACTTAAAATTTTTTCATTATTATATTGTATCCAGTATATAGGATATGTGCAAATTTTTGGAAATACACGTATAAATTTATGTTTTTTTCTGCATAGCAACTCTCTAGTTTCCGTTCAAATTTAGTAAATTTATTAATAATACTAATATATCCCCAAGGTTGAAGATGAACCCACCATCGCCCTTACAGTATTATAAAACTGTATAATTTGCTAGGTTGAACGCTCATGTTTTAGAATGTTTCCAGTAATCTATACATACTTAGTTATTTCTATTTAATCCGACTCCACAGGCGAAGCCGCAAAGAAAACGTAATAAACTAACAAACAAAGTCAAATTCCAGGCACAGTTCGTATACCAGTCGACGACGTATCCTCCAGATATCTCAATGAGCGCTGGTACCCAGTGAGCGAGGGCGACAAGCCCCAGTCCCCGGGCCGGGCCCCCGCGCCCATACCGGCGTTACGTATCAAATGCAGATACCAATGTGTTGATGTGCTACCGTTGGATAGTTATGCACGATTCTTGGACTATTTGAAGAAGAATTATCGACGGCTTTGTGAATATTTAGAACCTGTTATTGGTAAGTAAGAAATATTTTTCTTTATTTTTGTATCTTCAGAATTTATCCAGCATAAAGCAGGATAGGCAGACAAACACTATTGTTCCCCACTTTCCACTAAATTCTCGCGATACTGTGTGTTGAGTGGTGGAACATATTGTTGCGTTGAGACTACGAGAGCGTGAAAGTAATAATATTTTAAATATAATAATTCCCTGATTGTGAATCGGAACCTACAACCGCTGCGTTTACAGTCAGAGGCATCCCGCGCCACGATGGCCTCTATTGATAATGTCGAACTAATAAATAATTGTATGGAATAGTTATTTAAAGAGCTCGAGTATAGATATACCTACTTCGTAAACTAAGTGTGTATGTAATGTTATATAATGTAACTTTCTACATCATTAAAGATAAACTTATTTTATTATCCTTAATTTACCAGAACAGAGAATAGTAGACTCGAATAAATGTGTACACATATTTCTAACGTTTCCTTTGCTTGTGGCATTTATTGAAATTTATTTTATTTTTTTTTGGCTTCCTATATGGGACTGGACAGTACTGACATTTTTATATAATTTAATTAAAAACTCTTGTATAATTAAATAAATAATATTTTGGTCTTAATTATTATAGGAGTAAAAGCAAAAGAAGACATCGGTTGTGCACTAGTCCTGTGCATGGCGGGCGCGGGTCTCGCGCCGCGGTACCTCGCTGACGTTGTGGCGTTAGACGTGCGACGTACTGGTGATCACTCGTTGACCTTCCGTGGGAACTCCTTAGCCACTAAGAGCATGGAGGCTTATTTGAAACTTGTTGGTGATCAGTATTTACAGGTAAGTTTTGGGTTTATGTGAAAATTATGCTATATATTTTTAATAATAGATTCACTATATTAAAATATGCTCATTTAATTATAGTAGGTAGAGCACCCTTTGATGCGTGAAATATTCGTTGCTAGAGCAACGGGTATTTATACAAAGATGTGTATTGTCAAACTAGGGTTATTGTACGTTATATTTATTTTTTAAATTTGTTGTACTACAAAATTTTTGTAAAAAGGGGTACAAAATTTTTGCGGCGTTGAGTTCCGGCACTTACTTGGAAATTGGACGCTACATATGGAACGGAATGTTTTAACACTAGATTCTCTCTGCCTACCCTACTTTAGCGAGCTAAACCAACATCTAATTCTAGGACACACTAGGCGACGCAGTAGCAGCAGCAGCAGGCCCGGGCGCCGCGGAGTGCGAGGTGGACCCCCAGCGCGCGGGAGGCGCGGCAGCGCTACGGCGGCAGCAGGCGGCGCTGCGGGACGCCGTGTCCATGGCCTGGCACGCCATCGCTGCCTCCGCGCCTCGCTTCCCGCCCCCGCTTAGGGATTGCTTTGCTACTTTTAGAGAAAGGTAGGTTGGATAGTGTTTTAATTGTGCCATTTTCATATAAAAACTTGTTGAAATAACGTCGCTTAGGGATTCATTGATTTTTGTTAGAGGTATGTTAATGTAAAATAAGGTTGATTATAACTTATAGACCTGCACTTGATGTTGAGCACTTTTTTACATATAAAATTCTACATCACTATTTATTCTGTTACAGACTGTCATCAATGGGCCGAGAAGATATATCAGATAACTTGATCAGCGCTTCCATTTTCCTTCGTTTCCTTTGCCCCGCAATACTCTCTCCAAGTCTTTTTGGAATAACTCATGGTATGTAATTGAAACCATTTAAATACTATTATAATTTAGTTATCGATCCTTAACGTGTAAAAAGTAATATTTTGTACATGTAACATCATAAATTATGTTTAAATAGACTAAATTAATCAAGAGACTTATGACGACTATAGGTTAAATTTAGAAAGAAAATCTATAACCCTCAGCGTGACGGGCGCCATGACGGTCTATAAAATGACGTAACATAAATTTATTTTATTATCCAGAATACCCGAATGAGCGCGCCGCGCGCAACTTAACGCTGGTGGCGAAGACGCTGCAGACGCTGGCCAACTTCACGCGGTTCCAGGGCAAGGAGGCTTTCATGGAGTTCCTGAACGACTTCCTAGAACAGGAAGCGCCGAACATGAAAGCTTTCCTTAGAGCGATATCTGTAAGATAATATTACTTTGTTTATTACTTTTTTTATTTCTCTTTCTTAATAACATTATATTCCTAATATAGTTAACTTTAAATGTAGGATAAGAAATATTTGTGGTCAATGTGGAGTATATTGGCATATACTCCTATGTATAGTTCCCCACTTTCTAACAAGTTTTTGAGTCATTGCGGGTTTAGTATTCAGAACTCCAAGCATCGCTTTGTCTTGTTAGCAGACCCAGTAAGTGGAATTAAAATAGTCATTCCCAATAGAAAACGAACTTGCAACCGTCACATTAACGCAGTGCAACTGCGCCACGACGGTGTTATATATTTTTTTGTTAAATTCCAATTCCCCATAATTTGTGATATTGGACACTTTCAATTGTTAACTAAACACTTTTGTAACACACATATTAATACAATTTGACAGACCCGACCGCAAGAACAACAAATTCCTTTGCAACAACAACCAGATAGCAAACGCAACTCCTCCACGTCGCAAGGTTCCACTGCCGGCTCAGAAGGTTCTAGAAGTGAAATCATCGAAGCGGACCAGGAGTGGGCGCCTCACGTGGACTTGGGGAAGCAACTGGCTACACTACACGCGTTGTTGGCGGACAGCCTACCTAAGTTGCCTGCGGGGAAGATACAGGTTTGTTAGACTTGTTTATTATTATTTTTCTTTTAGGAGAATGTTTCTTTTTATCATTTTCTCGCTCTAGTAAGAAGAAAAGCTCCCGCCACTTAATTTCACTCAATTTCTTGGAGAATGGGGAACGGAACGTCTTAACACTTAATCTTCTCTATTTCCAGGAATTGGATCCATTATCTGAAATATTAGACGATCTTAGTAAGAGGTTGATGAGCAACGATAACGGGCCACCGGCGCAAATGGGTGATAATATTTTCAGGTAACACTTTTTTTACTTTCATCATTTATTTTATTACATTATATAAAGTTATAAGACATACCAACTTATAGTATATTTCTAAAATACTAAGAACACTGCGAATTTTCATCAAATTATTAATTTCTCATTCATTTCTTTTAGATTTAATGATCCCACATGCAACCCAACGACGAAACCAAACGAACCAGCGATAAACGGTCCGAACAGTAACTTCGCTCACAGCTCGCCCATAATGAACAAAAATGGCGTGCAATTCAACATAACTCCATCTAAATCTAACGTAGAAGATTCTAAATATAAGGGATCCTTTGTCTCAGTGTCTAAATCACCCAGCTTTAATTTACGTTCAGCAACGCTCCCGAGGAACGGATACGGATCGAGTCCAGTCAATCAAAACGTTAACCCTGACCGATATAGTTCTCAGTACAACAATCAAGAACATTGCGTTAATCTGAAGGTCGTCCAGATTGGTTTCGGCTCGGACCAGTATCCTAAAGGCATCAGTAATGGCTTAAACGAAAGCCTAGAAAGAAGGTTCCAGGAAAGATACAAACCGAATTTTAATCAGCAGCAGCATTATCATAATTCTAATTATAATAGCACAGAGAGATCTCCGAGTAGTGATAGCATTAATCACAATTATTGTGGTAGTGATATACAGAATATGAAGGATACTGCCACTTTAGACGAGTTATCTGATTTATTGAAGTATGCTGATGATTCTGACATAGTTGACGAAAAAATCATGAACAAAAAGAACATATCGCAATCGAAATCTAATAATAACAATATTATAAACGGCAACAAGAATTCTTACACAAACAACGGCTCGAATGTTTCAATCAGTGGATTGTCGAATGTAGCGAGTTCTGGATATCAGAGTATAGCGACGTACAGTCAAAGTTCTAGTCCGATTGAAAGCACAACACACCATCATCAGCCCTACGAAAACGGCGGCCAATCCATGACACGATACTCACAGCTGAACTACCAAAAACAAAGAGAAAAGCAGTATTATGACAATAAGAACGAAAAATTCTACCCAAAGAGCCCAGTGCAACAAAAAATTGATTATGATATTCAGAAATATGGCATACAGAACTTTACAACCGCCGATAACACGCAGAGTAACACCAACGCGAACACTAAAGTAGCTCCCCTAGTGTTTACTAACCCCGTCTACAACATGGAGGATAATAGGCAACCGCAGGAGGTTAAAGCTAGCGAGAATAGGAACTCCAAGCGATGTCCCTGTGGCTCATCCAGTTCATCCATCGATGAAGAGGGCTTGAGCACAGACAACGTGGAGACCAACTCGGAGGAAGGCTCCACCAACTTCAACGACGACGGCAGGAACTATGATCCACAAAACCGCAACAATACCCACCGAAAACTAACCAGAGATAATTATGAAGATTTATATCAGAGAAATAATCACAGCCCTAGAGTTAGAGACGACGAGTCTTCCAGCAATTCGCCGAGCTTGAGAAAAAGCAAGACGCGAATGCCCAGAACCAATCCTATGCTCTCTTATTCGACTAACCAAAACCAACTCAATCTAAAACACTTTGGCCAACGAGGAGAATCGTTGTATGAAAGTAAGCCGCATCACATCTCTACAGATTCTGGCTACCCCATGAGCCGGTCCGACTCCAACGTAGAAGAAGTCAACAAAGAAATGTATAGATTACAAATATCGCGTAGCCAAAAAACTTTATACAAC
Organism: Heliconius melpomene rosina; assembly: GCF_056956725.1. Classification (NCBI taxonomy): domain Eukaryota; kingdom Metazoa; phylum Arthropoda; class Insecta; order Lepidoptera; family Nymphalidae; genus Heliconius; species Heliconius melpomene. Next base: position 8,458,648 of record NC_140399.1, read on the forward strand.
ATGGACTCAAAGAATTCTCCCGACAAATTCCTGACAGAGAATTCGATTCCTGAAACGAATTATCCTCTGGATAGAACGTATTCCGGCGCGAAGATATCCAGCAGTCGGCTGAATGAAGACCTGGAGCGGCACCAAGGTCACCAAGACTACTATGGTGTTCGAATCGAGTCTCCTTCTCGAATGTTCGGTCGCGACACGCATTCGACTGAAGCGAGCGAGAGGGCGATACTAAAGAGCGAGAGGGAGGGAGGGCTGCCCGCCAGAGACAAGTTGCAGCGGCGGCTTAGCCTGGAGTCCGCGCGGGAACTGACGGACAGCTCGGACGAAGTGGACGACCCTCTGTACAGCACCACTGGACGCAGTAAGCGCAATAAACATCACAGAACCATTGAACAGGTTGGTTGGTCCTTTTGATTTGTTATTAAATATAGTCTTTTTTGTGTATATTTGTTTTTCTAACATATATCTAAAGTTTTAATTATTCTTGTTAGTTACTACCGGTACTCAACTAAAAGATAACGATTTTAATATGCTTAATCAATTTCGGAATGAATTGGTCCATTCTAAAATATAATTGTTCACAATTAAGTACAATCACAATATGGTTAATAATTATGATTGGTTTAATCATAAAAATATACAACATTGTCGTTTTTGACGCTACATTACATAGAAAAAATGTTTGTTTTTCAGTATGAACGTGAAATAGAGAGGCTAAAGTGTTCAGTAGAGATGTTGCGCGGACGCCTGGGACCCACGGACTCCGGGCAGGATCATACTGATGCCAAAATGAAGGCTATTATATCCAGGTATACATACATTTTTTTAGTTATATTCATTAACAATCTGTGATAGTTAACTTGATAGTATTTATTATCGAGACACAATCGTGGCACATTTTAAAAATATAAAAATTGATCGGAACATTCGATAATTTGTTTTTTTGTGAAAATTATGAAAATATGAAAATAATAAAAAAGCCGTCATAAGGGATTAGCACGGCGACTATATATACGACGGTTGTGGGTTCTCACTCGAGGATCTTTTTTTCATTTCCTCGTTCTGTTATCAAGAAGATTATGTAATTCAACATGCAATATTTCGAAAAACCTTACTGTATGCGGCATACAGTGTGAAGAAGCTAATAAAAAAATATGATAAATATTATAAAATACCCTGCAATTTCCAGATTAATCTGCGTCGAAGAAGAGCTAAGGCGGGAACAACGCAAAATGGCGGCCGCGCTCTCCCACAAACAACGCGTCATAGAAGCCCAGGAACATCGTATCGCGGCTCTGGACGAGGCCAACACGAGGCTGCTCTCTGCTCTGGTACACTTGCAGCAGAGAGCCCCCCACCCCCCTGCCCCCCACAGTAACTCCCACTCTCCACATTCTCCGCATTCTCACCAGGAACTGCAAATATAATTGTAAAGTAGGTTTTCTCATATATCATATTATATTACTAACCTTTTATGGAATGAAAAGAAACAATTGACGAATCACTCTTTCTTTGTCGTTCATTTACAATCGAGTACAATACGTTCAACGTATCGTGGCCGCTCCAATATTAGGTTTTCTGAACTTAACGCATTTTCTGAAGATCAAAACTAAGAAAAAGGATAAAACTAAAGCTGCGCAACTGTCTACAGCTAACTTCAGGACGACCACGACTCGCCGATCGTAGTATATCGTTATAAGCACATTTTTTATATTTGAACCTACAACTATCTTAAACGCCTTTTAGTTATGTAATAAACGAACGTGTTAACTAATTTAATTGGTCATTAATTACGCTGTTTTATTTACAGTTATGTTTGTTTTACTTTTAAAATATAGCTACTAGTTATCGTGTCTAATTAATTTTTGCTTTGCACTAACAAATAATGAAATGAACAAACTATCTTCATTGTTTATATTTTATCAATTTGATATTTTTTTATATAAGTAAAAGAAAAATTATAAAGTTTTGTCCAAATCCATTCATTCGTTCCTTATATTTTTTTGAAAGAATTACCTTGTATTGTTTTGTACAAAAGTATTTTTTCTTGATATCAGTTTCATATTATTCTAAGAGAAAGTTTCAATTTTGAAGTTTTTTATAATAAATACTATTACTGCCATTTTACTCTCTCAGTACTTTTTTAATCTAATTATGAGTGATAAGTCAAGTATAGAATAGTTTCCGTTAGTTAAAACATTGTTTTTTTCTTAATAATATTTAGGGCATTATTTAGTCATACTGTCCCTAAAATTTATTTATTAATAAGACACAATATGTCTGCACAAAATATTCGAAAGATTTTCTCAGTACATTTTTTCTTAGTAGAAAGTTTTTTCTTATATTGTTATAAGCGTATATTTTCGTGTAATTTGCAATGGTTATAATGTAATATTTAATGTTTATCACAATTCTAATCCGCCATTTTGGACTACTGTGTATTGCTGATTTAATTCATGATTATTTTTTTGTTTTAATCACAATTTGTGATATGATAACATATGATCAGTTGATATGATATTTTATTATCTATGTATTGTTTTAATTTATCTTAATTTTTTTTTTATTTAATTTATTAGGACCATTTTTTATAATGTAATAATGAATAACATTTCTGAATAAATATTATTATTATAAATAATTATTATGTAATTTTCTGCATTGCACAGTAGTCAGTTTGTATACTTTTTGTTAAATGTTGTTTCTTTAGTTTTAATGTAAAATGCTTTAAATGACATAAACATTTCGTTCTATATCAGTATTGTGTATAATTAATTCTGGTTTAATATTTTCACAAGTAACAATAATTGTTTTGTTTTTATATCATGATACCAAAGACGTTGAATATCCATTGGATGTGGGAGTTATTAGCTGAGTTGAAGATAAAACTTTTTTTTATACTAAATTATACATTACTTGCGATTTCAATTAAAATTATAAAATAACTGAAAGTACTAAAGTTGATAAATTTCAATAATGTTATATTTTATATCGGGTTTAAAATTTAAGTTTTAATATAATTAAATAACGTACAAATATTCCTTTGTTCAATATTGTTTAGACAACAGTATAATCGACTCAACTAATAAATTCCTTCCATTAACTAGAGTTACAATGGGTTTGTCCCTTAAATCTCTAGTGTTGTAATTTAAAGTGTTATAGATTTTATATAATGTAAGACTTGTATTATAATATTGTAGCAATTATGCTTATATGTAGCGCCCATTATTCGTAAAAGAGAAATATTTTTAATACCCCGAGTATTAGCGTGAATGTAGAAATAATAAAATAATAAATGAAACGTGATCAATTTAATGCATTTTGGAAATGCTTCGAACAAATAATTAATTACACGTTTTTTTTGTATGAAATTTGATTTTTTTCATTGCAAGTTTATGCGGAACCGACAACTTAGTTGTTTCAGTGGAAATTAATTTTAAGCCATAACTCTGTAAAATACCTACGTGGGTATATTATTATAATATACTTGTCAAATTAAATTATGGATTACGTATTTTTGGCTATTATTTTATCCTTCTTTCTACTTTAACATATAACCTTTTCAATAATATATTGTTAGTGTACTCGTGTAAAAGTGGGTAGATTTAGATGAAAAAGCAATGGAATTGTGTCAAACGGACACAGTTGCTTGTAAGCGGATGCCCTGATTGGAAGGTATCTCGTGTGTAGTGTTGTTATTGAGTGATACATGTCACTTATTGTAATTACGTGGAATCTCTGTCGGAGTTCGTTGGAAACATTTAGACGGTATGTATATTTTTATCGTGTTATTTTAAATACGCTAACCGCTTCCGATTTTTAACAATATATATTGAAGCTCTACCCACATTTATTGTTATAATTTAGCCACCTGTTCATTATTATAATTAGTAAAGATTTTCTTTTTTGTTAATTTATAACATCAAAACAATAGAATTGCCATTAGTCATATATAGATTGAAATTAGAAAAATATATTTTTAGTATCGCTCTGTGTCCTGCATGTAGCAGAGTAGGCAGAGAAACTAGTCTTAAAACACTCCATTTGGATAGCGGATCTCAATACCACATTTTATCTCCTACCTTACTTCGGAAATTATTATAGTCCATTTCCCGTTACAGCCAAACGTGTAATAGTAGGCATAATTTGGCTTTTAAAATAAAAATGGTAACTTCAATAAAAATATTTATTTTAACAAAGATTTGTAAGAAGATTTTTTGTTAATTATCAGGCTCATATCCTGTTGGTGGACAGCAATATCGTTTTTTGGCGATTGTGAGTTTACGCTCCATCGCTTCTTTAGGGTTATACGGATGCATCAGTTGAAAATCTTCTATTCGACTAAATAGATACGAAAAATATATTTCACGAAATTTCTTGTCTGGAAACTCGGCTTGGTACATCGTCGGCCATAGTAAATTTGTGACATTGGCATACGACCTATACAGCTCTAACTTATAATTCTCTGTGAATTTGCGAAATTTATCATTCAGCTTTTGTTTATGCACCCAAGTAGTGTGGCCAGCGAAAGCAGGATCTTTCTTTGGAGAAACGTGACCGAACCCTTTTTGTGCTAGCGTCAAGAATGTTTGCCAAAACGATGTGCTCTTTCTTAGCATTTCCTTTCTCTCATACCTGGTGAAAGGTCCATAAATCCGTCGTCTCATCCACTCTTTCAATTCTGGCACCAAATGAATATCCGGAAGTTTGGCTGCGATGTTTATACGCCTCATATGTCGCAGTGCACATTTTAAATAGTCTTCAGGTTTTGGATTCTGACCTAAACATGTTGTAGAATCCCTTTTGACTTTCTTTTTCTTTTTATCTTTTTTCTCGAAAGTATCGTCGCCAACGTGCAATGCACTCTCAGTATCCCATATCCTCTTAAATTCTTTTTCAATATAAAGATGTTTTTCGTCTAAATTGTATATAGTGTCATAGTTAAATTTATAAGGAGTAAATTTAGTACATTTTTCAAAGTAAGGCAATTCATCAGAAGCGAAAACACCTTCATTGCCATAATCATAATTATGACCGCAGCTACATTTATTTTCCTTTACATATTTGAATACAGTTTCTTGCCATCTCTTGACGCAATCGCATGGATCTGGTTTCGGAGGTGGCGGTCGAGCGCGGAAACCACAGTGTATATTTATGTATTGTCCGCCAATACAAGCATTCCCACCATTAATTAGATCACCATCTGGAGGTAATATTGAAACGTTTCCTAACGAAAACACTGTTTTACCGTTTACTTTACATACCCCATTGATAGTATACTGGGCGTTCCATAAGCCGGTGCTAGGGGCTACTAGTTTCCGTCTTCTACTGCCTTTTTTCGGCCGCGTCACACTGATCCCGTACGTTTTTTTGACTTCAACACACATTTTAGAGCCTCGGAACTTCTGAAGTTTGCTTCTTCGTGTAATGGTTTTGACGGCTATGGCAGTGACTGAGGAGTGTGGCTGTATATCCATAATGCCAGCCAATTTATCGCAATACGCTCTAGGTAATCGTTTCTTTGGCGGCGGAGGCGGTGGCGGTGGAGGAGGAGGCTTAGGAATTATTGGATCTTCTTCATATGGCTCGTTGAGATCATCCAAATTAGGAAGTGGTGCCACTTGAAAAGGTTTTCTTTTCGGTGGCAAATATAACACAGCAACCATGTCCTGGAGATAAGGAGACTCTAAAGGTCCCTTATTTTGTCTTTTAGTCTTAGGCTTTGGAGCTGTTTTCTCCGCTTCCGATGTAAATCGTTTCTGGAGTAACTCCAGCAAATTATTCAAACCTAAATAAAGGATACCTGACAACATTAGCCTTGCATTGAGACAGTAAGACAATTTCTTGCCATCTATAGTATGTCCGTATGTCATAAGAAAGAGCTGAGCAAGCATTTCCTTGGGATCTTTACGTCCAAGGTATACGCAATTAAGCAAGTCTATATTATTTGGCCTCGGGTAGAGTCCAAGTTGGCACATGATATGAGCAGTCCTCACCGGACGACCCTCAAGTATATCTTGATAAATTGAGAATTGTAATGTGTCTAAGGCATTTCTCTGCGGTACACTGAGCGCCTGTAACCATGCTGGGCCAATCTGTTCTTTTATAGTGTTTAATATTTTCTTTTCTCGACGCCTGCGAATTTTTCTAAGTTCCTGCATAAAAACTTCACGTTCCCGTGTTTGTCGTGAGTAAACGACTTGTAGGTGACGCTGCACCCGGCTATCATGACTTTCCTGGAGGCCATTTTCCTGCACCATTTTCAACTTGGAGCTGAGTTATTACACTTAAAAAATATATTTTAAGTACGAAAAGGCTTAAATTTTGAAAAAAATATAATGCTTATTATAAAAATAAAATTAAATAAATGACATTAGATTTTATATTATTTTCAATTTTTTTTAATGATTGACAGCATCATTTTTCAGTAGGTTACAATTTAACAATGTTATTATCTATATTTTTTATGTTAATCCTATCCTTTCAAGTAACTACTGCCATCTGTTATCGAGTAGGATTAAACAATTTTTTTGCTCTATTTATTGATTAAAGTAATGCCTATTCTTATTACGCAACTATATTTAACAAATAAATATATGTAGAAAATATAAATATATACAATATACATATGGCCGGCGTCAGTGTAGTTTTATCATTGCACTACTGTATAGAAGGATACTTAATTTAATTCTATATTATAATTTTCAAATATTGACGAACACATTACTATTAATCAAGCCTAAAACCAACTAAAGTCAAATCAATCTAAAAATTTATAAAAACAGACAAATTTATAAAAAAAAACAATTCTAAATCAAATTCCATCCACACGTTGTTACGTCAATAAATCCCGTATAAATTAATAAGTAACCTCCTCTGTTTATTAGTCATGCATGGAACTGGTGACGCGGTCGCCGCGATCAGCTGTCTGAAACTCGGCCGGTCCACGACCCGGGGGGTGAACGCCCGGCCACCGTCCATCACCTCTGTAACTTCACCTCATTCATATCCACTGGTGAATCCATCTCAATATTTTAAGATCCATACATTGGTCCGGAAACCATCAATCATGAGGGACGCGTCACGTCACGAGGTTGTAAAACATGACGTGACGTAGATATGGTATCAATGAACGTTTGGCTAATTTGTGTTTTAACGTCATAGTGGATTGACAATCTCAAATTGTAAGCTTGGTGTTTCCTTTTCCTACTTTCCGCCGAATTCTGGAAGCATTGTGTGTTGAGCAGCGAAACTCAACGCCGCGCCAACACCACAGCGAAAAAATTAAAATATTAACCTGTTACATTTACAGTGCGCCATGTCTCCGCCTACTTTCCTCGCAAATATTGTATATTACATAATAGAAACACCACCTGTATAAACAGACCAATTTTCTGGATTTATCTGATAATATAATAAAAAACACAATAGAAAAAATAAAGACTAGACATTTAAAGTTAGCAATTCTATTACAAACGTTATTGACTTTAAACAGTTTAAACCATGTGAATAGTATTTGGCTTCCAAACTCTTTTGTGTGACCTTTTATTTTAATAGGTTCAATACTTGTCTGGAAGCAAGAAATTTTAAATAAACTGGTGAGTGCTTATTGTTGAAATTATGAATTATATTAGCTTTGATGCTGCTTCGTTATATGTTAGGGATTTTATTTAACAAGTGATATTGTATTTTAAATTGTTAATTAATAGTAAATTTTGCTTGTATATGGAATCGAACCCACAACCTGTCATATACTTATGCTCTTGCACCATGATTTTCCTTAATTTTTTAGTTTGAAAATCTTAGAAAGTAGAATACAACGCTGGATATCTTTGGGTTGACCCGACGTCCAGTAAATGTTGATGATGATGAGAAAATAAAAAAAAAAAAATAATCGATACAATTCTATTATTAAGCATATTTGTTTAAATATATTGTGTATTGAAAAGATATTTTTAATATAAAAACCTAAGACCTAAAATCACAAATATTACACAACAACCACCAGTGTGATATAACATATATCAGATATTTTTTCGCTGCCACAATATCTGTACAGGCGCGTTGAACCCTACTTTCTTAGTTTTCTATAAAACAAGACACTACCTAGCCTAGGCATAAGGCAGTAGGCAGGGCTGAGCGCACGCGACGTTCACTTTCCACGTGTCAGGAAGTCTGCAGTCAGCCACTTTCACTCCATTCAAGATCATAGCTCCGCCAACCGTTGCTGGTGCTGAGTATCATTTTATGCAATTGTTTCTAATATGGCTTATATATCATTTAAGTATTTTTAATTGAAAATATATGTAAGAGTTATAACTATATAGCTATACGCTGTATCCCGAGGCAGGGGGAACCTAGACATAGACAACACTGCTAATGTCTTATCCGTATTCTGTATCCCTTTTTACATCAAATTCTGGAGGCCTAGCGTGTTTGGTTTCAGAAATCAATACCGCCCTTTGCGTTACCACTAGGAAATGAAAATATTAAATACTTAATTTTCTTGAGTGGGAATCGAATCGAACTCACATCCTGTGGCTTTACAGTTGCCCCCTGCGCTACCACTGACCTCTTCATAATTACTTATCCCAATATTTCAGAAAGACATTTAATATGAAATTTAAATTAAAACCACAGAATAAATTAAACAAAAGACCCGACTTAAATAAAACAGATAAATAGTTTCAGCGATTGTTTTCATAGAACGATTTCAGGCGCCATTTCCCCAGGGTCGGTGACCGGGCTCTTATCTCTTGCGCATGTGTGTGTGTGTGACACGTGACGTGCGCGTGTGTGAGTGCTGCGCCTGCGCCTGTATTATACGCATTATTATGCAACTCTTAGGAGCGGATAAGCATTGAAGAGTACATCAAAAACTATATTTATAGTAGTATATTCTATTAGTATTGTTTGATTTTTGCTGCCACGCCGCTATGAATATGATTTACAAAGGAATAAAACAATGGCGTAGACTTTCTTTTACATATTGTTACGACGGCTGGGCGGTGTTTATCGATAATAAAATAATTTTAAAGCTTCACGTTATATCTCAAATATAGTAGAGTAGGCAGAGGGAACCTACTAAAGTAGAGTTAAGATTAGCAAAACGCAGTGTCGTCAACCTTTTCCGCCGAATTTTTGAGACATTGCGCGTTGTGTGGCGTAGCGAAGAAAATAGAAATATTAAATATATCGTTCCTTCGAGTGGGAATCGAACCTGCGCCAAGACGGGCCACAAAAAACACAGAATATCAGGTATATAATAATTAATTGTATAGTGCTAACTGGGGTGTTGACGTAAGAGCTGGTGACCGCGGTCTGCGTGAAGCCGGATGTTTTAAGTTCGATCAGCACCTAGAAGAGATAAATGTTACTTTTATCATATATTAAAGAAATAATTGATTAATATTATATTTATATACTAAGGAAAATAAAAATAACTACCATTTTTAAATTGACAATGAAATTACAAAAAACCTTTTAAAGTTTCAGTAACATTTACAGTTGAAAAGCAAAAAAAAAAAAACAAAAAAACAGAAAATCCTTTGACAAATAGTCCTTTTAGTAAAGCACGATGCCCAAATATTGGGTGAACAACCTCTTAATGCTTAGGAGACATTTTATTTTTAAACCAAACCCAAACGATGTATCTACATCCACTCTTGGATAGTAGTTTTTAATTGTGGCGTGCTTTACTTTAGATTAGCTTGGACCAACGTTTGTAACATGTTTGGAATAAATTATAGCTTTCTTTGTAAATACTTAATTAGAAATCTAATTTCAGTTTTTATTTTAGATATTTATTGTGTTTAAAATATGCAAATTGAGGCACAAGGGTGACATGCGCGATGGTCGTGGGTTCAATCCCCACTCGAAGAAACAAAATATTTACTTAAATTTATATTTCCTTTTCTTCGCTCTGATATCCAAAATTCGGCGGAAAGTGGGGAACGGAGTGTGTTAACACTATGTATATATGGTGCCACAGTTAAAACGTGATCGAATAAACACCCGCCATGCTTGTTAAAATTTTCACTATTCTTGTAATTTTGGTCTATAATAATGTCCTCTTTTATAATAAAAGTATATAGTGTTTTTCTATAGAAAGAATATAATAAAGAAATTAAAGTATATATGTATTTATATATTATATAATATATAATATATAATATAATAAAGCGGAAGAGTTTGTTTGTTTGTTTGTTTGTTTGAACGCTAAGATCTCTGGATCTACTGGATCGATTTACTTTGTTTTTGTTTTGTATGAAAGCTGCATTCTTCAGAAGTGCTATAGGCTATATAACATTACATTACACATATAAACTAATATATTTTAAAGTACTTTCTAATTTGACATGCAATTTATTCTGCCATGTTAATAACAACCGTCGCGTCGCTACGCAACCGTTACCGCGACGTTTGGATATTCATCCTTATGAAAATAAATATAATAGTCACTTTCAGCATTTCATCTAGATTGAAATTATAGTTTAGTGTATAACATTCTAATAAATAATTAGGGAGATGTCACTGATTCGAAATGACCTAGCCTTCGAGCGGCATAGTATGAGTATGACCGACGCGAAAAAATTCTTATAGTCCAAGCAGGCGTAGCCGCGTCCGGGTCCACTAGTGTATTTATATTTTTAAAATGATCCTTAGCAACCGTCATGTATGTAGGTATAGAAAATTTAATAGTATTTCCAAAAAGTATATATCTACTATATATTTCCAAGAAAATAAAGTAATAAAAACCTAATTATTAAAATAATCCATCAGTTAGTGTGTTGTGGAGTCTAATTATGATCCCCTTTTGAGATACGAGTCTTTTGTCTTTTACATTATGTTCCTTTCAACCCTTTGCTCGAGTGACTAATACGAAATAAACATATTAGAATAAAAATTATATAGAAGAAGCAGGGTGTCGTAGCGCAGCTGCTGACGATAAAAGCGGTTGTGGATTCGATTCCCACTCGAGGGAAATTAGTTGTTTTCAATTCCTCACTATCGTATAGAGATAAAATTCAGAGTTAAAATGGACAGAAAGTGGGGAATGAGGTTACTTAACAATAGGTTCCCTTTGCCTACCCTACTATATATGGGATACAGTGGGCATTTAAAAAAAAGAATATATAAACTAAAGCAACAAATTTAAGCAGTGTATGTAATAAAAGTGTCTAGCATTTTCATAACGAAAATCTATATAGTTCGAAAAATCTACAAAGAAAACTGGACATGCGCATTACGTATAAGAGAAGAGGTATTTGTAAAGTGATAGAGAAATCATTTTTAAACCTGTAGGTTTAAACCTACGTCGAAAGTACGGAATGAATTTACTTATAAATTGAGAAAAGTTTTTTTTATAATGTTGGTAAGGTTCAGGCCAGTTGGGGTGCAGAGGCACAAAGTGTGAGTGCAAAATCGACTGGCTGTGGGTTCGATTCACACTCGAGGAAATTACATATTTACTTAAATTTATATTTCGCTCTGGTGTCGAAGCGAAGCGCGGCGTTGAGTTCCTCCACTCAACATACAATGAAATCTGGAGAGATTTCGGCGGAAAATGGGGAATGGAGTGTCTTAACACCAGTGTTGAGTGAGTGAGTGTTTCAACACATTGAAAACCTAAAAAAAAACACATTTCACATTTAACGTGGTACTGTTATCATTATCAGTATAATTATAGCCGGGCAAGGACCTCTGCTCCAGTCGCGGGTGCGTTCACCGCTCCTGAGGGTCGGGGTCGGCTGTGGGTTTTGGCAGACTGGCCTTGAACTCCCGATCGATGAAGGTCAACGCCTAGACAGCATTGACAGACGCGTTTATTGCTAAAACCTTAGCTTCCTATATTGGGAGGTATTTTATAGTTATGTGGTCTTAAGGTCATTGTCGGGGTTTGAGACAGCATCTGTTTGTAGGGGGCAATGGTTGGGGATTCGATACTCCTTTGGGCAAATGATTATATTTGAATTATTTTCATTTTCCCACTCTGTTAAGCCATATTACGGAGTTGAGTTCCGCCTATAAACAATCGATTTCCGGTGGAGAACGAAGTGTATTAACACTAGATTCTGTTTGCTTTCCTTGTTACATTCGTAAAACTATAAAAAAATATTTCTTATCTATTACATAATATTATGTTTTGATATCTGTACCATTATATACAATATTAAAATGTATAATTTTGTATAATACATACAAATGCAATACAAATACATATAAGTAGTATATTTAAATTTTAACGGTCAAACGCCATTTTGAATGAATTCACAAGACTTCCTTAAGTCTTAAAACACTTTATAAATTTATAATATACATACTTGTATTAAAATTATATTAGTTAAAATAAAGAAATATTTAATAGGAAAAATGTGTATGATAAGAACTTTAGCGGTTCATTTACCGTTACTATAATAGAAAAATCCAGGCCTCCCCTTCGAAAACAGATGTGAACTATTGTAATGATACGAAATATGATTCATTAATTATGAGGCCGAGGCCGACGTAGCGCAGAGGTAAAAGGGCTGTTATACGACGGATTTAGGTTCGATCTCCACTCAAGGGAATTACCTATTATTTATTAGTATTTTCATTTCTTCGCTCTGGCACCAAGGTAAAGAACGTTTAGCACTCAACACGTAATTCCTTGAAAAATTCAGCGGAAAGTGGGGAGCGGAGTGTCTTAGCACTAAGTTCTCTCTGCCTTTCCTGCTGGGTGCGGGATACATGCGTGAAGCTGATTTTATTTGGCTTTAAAATTACTTCGAGTATGATAGCGTGGATTATTACAACGTTCCAAACTATTTATGTATATGTATGTAACGTGGTGAGGCCAGTCGTGGCTCTTGGCGCAGAGACGCAAGCGTGCGATTTTAAACGATAAGAAAGGTTGTGGGTTCGATTCTACTTGAGGAAGTGAAATAATTAATATGTTCAATTTCTCTCTCTGGAAACGAGGCAAAATGAGGCGTGGAAAGCTTAAAATTAGGCGAGGAGTGTCTTAATGGAAACCGAGTGTTTGAACACTAGGTCCTCATATTCTCTCACCTTGTTATGTGCGGGTTGTTGAAAACCTAATACGAATAAATGGTGCAATGCTCCCAGTGTCTCAACTCTCAATATATTCTGAATTAATGCATTCATGACTTAAGAGTCACGTGAACGTTTAAAATTCTAAAACTCCTCTTGATTATTTATCGATACCAATGACGTTTCGACAATGGTTTTCCGGTTCCATACTATCGCGGTCTCTGTGTGTGCGTGCGTGTTAGTGTGTGTGTGTCGTGTTTACACGCGGCGTGTTAGAGTGCGTGCAGGATCGCGTTACAGCTGAAACTCGGGGCGCCTGCCGAAAAGTGCGGTCATCGACCCGGTCAGGAGCGAGGCCGTACAGTGCGCTCGAGACGTTTTGATATTTTGTCTAACACTTGTGACATCAAGGTTTTTACTGTTTTGTATTGAGTGTAAATATTGTTTTTTTATTTGATTCTTTGCATATATTTTTTACTTTTACAAACTAAATATAGCGCTTGTCCTAAATATAACTATTCATATTATCAATTACAAAAATAAAATAATTTTTTGCTATAACAACAAGTATATATATAATTTATAATTAAATCTGAATTTCATATATCTCTAATTATATAAAAAGAAAACACAAAAATAATTACTATGGCCCTTGTTATATAAAATAACAGAAAACCCCCTTATATAAACTAATACACTAATTGACATAAAACTTAAAAAATCCACACAACAACTATCAAAACCCCCCGTACTCCACACACCGCCATCCTTATCCAAGTATCAAGAGCGCACGCCCGGTGATATATTTGGTGACATTGAACCGAGTCCATTGCCAACGACCTCTCTGGGGAAGCTCCGCGGTTTGCGTAATCGCTCCTGTGTGCCTGTAGTAGTGTATATGTATACACTGCCTATGTGTGTGTGTATATGTACATATATATGTATGTATATAAGTATGTAACTCACACTAATGTACTGCCAATCAGTCAAAGATCCTTGCTTGTGTGGAATGTGGATGCGCACGCGCATGCATTCTTTATATTTTTCACTATACGATTCTTAGGTGCACTTTTAATTTTGTTGGGTAAAGTTGCAATAATTAGCTATAATTTTTCTGAAAATGTGGAAAGTGGGGAATATAAAGATTTTCTAGGTTAGGTAATAATATGTAAAATTGGGAAGAAGTTTTTTTTTCTGTTACCTTATTTATCATAATAATTTTAGTTTATATGGTTTTTTATTAAAATATGATTAGTGTTATCACATAACTTTTTATATCGTTTGAGTAAATTTAAATTATAAAATTATGATCTGTTTTAACTTTTTTTTACTCCGGTTCTGTCCTTAATTTTATTAATAAAATAATTTCTCACTATATTTAGTAGATGTATTTTTTTAAAATAATAATATTGACTATATTTCAATAATTAACAAAGCAGTTGTTGCTAATAATAAATGTAATTTTTATAATTAACTACTAAAAACATAGTTATTTTCTAGATATTACTGTCGTTCATTTAGTATTTCAAAGAAAGAAAGAAAAGAAGAAGAATAATAATAAGTATATAGTAACTGCGCGTAGTTTGTGATTGGTTTTCTCATAATCTTAAAAATAGAGCAAAGAATCGTTTTTACTCATGTTCTAAAAATAATTGAGTTATAAAGAGTTTTATGAGAAATATTATTTACATCATTTACTTAACGATAGCTATAATATGTGTTTTATTTTGTTTTCTAAGAAAAAAATATTTTGGTTTAATTCTTTCTGTTTATTACTAACAATAATTATGGTTGATTAAACTTAATCTTTACGAATTCTGAGTGAATATAATTGGGTGTAGATTATTGGATCCTTAATGTCGAGTAGTGGAGATTTTCTCTATTTTTGCCAATATACTTTTAAAACAATTTGAATTTATTTATAAAAAAATATAAATTTAAAACGATTTTCAAGCTAAAAAAATATTTGATTATTGTTTTAAACTTCATATATATTTTAAGAGACCAGTCGTGGGCAGTGTAGGGGAATAGAGTGTGACTGTAAACGTAACAGGTTGTGAGTTCGACTCCCCGAGGAAATTAAGCATTTAATATTTTCATTTTCTCGATCTATCGCTGTGGTAAGGAGGTAAAACCGCGGCGTTGAGTTCCGCCACTCAACAAACTCCCTAATTCACATGCTACGGAAGTGTCTTATTGGGAGCAGAGTGTCTTAACACTAGGTACCCAGGTTCCCAATGCCTACCATGCTATTTGCAGAATACAGGGTGAAGTTGAAAAATATATTTGTAATGAAAATATGCTATTTCCTTAAGGTATTGACTGGTACTAGTACTGGTAGTATTGCCTATATATTTATATCTTTCCAAACTTAAATGAACTGAGAAAGTAATTAAATAATTGCAGTATTATCGCATAAGTAGAGAAAATTATGATGTTTGAAGATAAACAGATATCCATTACATTGTAGAGTATTAAGAAAACACCTGTAACGTACATTATACTCGTATAACAAAATGTATTATTAATATAAAATAACAGTAAAACAAATATATAATGGTAGCCTTTTTTTTCTTTTTTGAGGGACAGAAAGAAATTAATGACTCTGGATCTCTTAAAAACTTGAAATTACTTTAACCATAGAATATACTCGTACATATTTTGTCATAGAAAGTAATACTTAAAAAAAAGTTGTATACCGTTTTGTTAGACACATCGATTGGGACTTCCAGAATAATGTTATTCATCTTAGCGCCAGTCATATAAATAATATTTATGAGTCATTTAATATCAATTTAACAGGAAATATATAATATAGCTTAAAGATATAATTAAAATGCATTTTTTTAAGGCCTTACTTGCACAAAAGCTATCTAAGAAAAACAACGTTTCTTTTAATAAAAAACCTATTTTGTCAACTTTAAATGTGTTAAAGTTAATAAGTGAAAAATAATAAAAATAATAGACTAAATAATGTGAATGAACCACTACAGGAAATTAGAATTACATTGTTATTTACAATTCCAAGTACACACATGTACTACACTGATAGCGGTAACGAGCCAACAATGACTATAATTATGCACGATCCGTTAGAATCGAAACTATTTTTATCGTGCTTTACAACTTTAAATGGCTGACCAGCTTAGCTTTATCTAAATTTTAATATTTTAAATAAGATTTTAAATTAACTGCATTTTTATCAGTTTTAATTTAATTATTAAAGAAGCGATAATTTTTGTGCTATCACTTTTTAGGCACTTTGCCTTCTTGCCATGAAGAAAATGAACTATTCAAAAATAATAATTAATTCCTCCGAATGGGGATCGAACCCATAACCGTCGTGTTTACAATCCCACGTTCGTGCTACTATAGCTTCTATATCATAATACATAGATAGATATTATTAAAAGCTTCACAATTTTAAAGGTTACAAAGATCGAAACATTAACATTTCAGACAATAGAAAGCTCTCAAAAGGCAAGGTTTCTAAGAGCTAAGAAAATCTATCAAGACGAGCAACCGTTCGCGGACGCGGAGTGCGCTCGCCTTTACGGCCACTTTCACTGTCATAGACATCCTCCGTTAACTCCTACCTATACCAATATGATGATATACTATTACATAGCACGTTATATCATGCTACTGCTCTCAAGTCTGAGATCGGTCTTGAGATGCCGTTTTCATTTGTAATTTATATGTCTACTAGCGAAGCAGCACGTGTTCAATGAAATATTTTTTAAGTCTCAATTTCTAATTTTATAAAAATCAGTGGCGATTTAAAGATTTTTCCATACAAACTTTCAACCCCTTATTGACACCCTTAGGGGGTAAATTCTAAAAAACCCGTGAAACACGTGTTCAATTAAATATTTTTAAGAGTCTGAATTTTCGATTTTATAAAGATCGGTGCCGATTTAAATATTTTTCCATGCAAACTTTTAACCCCTATTTCACCCCTTTGGGGTTAAAATTTTTCAAAATCCCTTAGTGGATGTCCAAATTATGAAAGTAAACATCTGTCCAAATTTCACGTTTCTACCATCAGCGGCTGTGCGTGCGTCTTACCTCAGTCAGTGAGGACAAGTCCTTTTATATATATAGATTAAAGAAAACGGCATCTCAAGATCGATCTCAGAGAGCTTTTTTTCCTATCGATCTGTCCAAATTTTTCACGTTTCCAATAGGTAGCGTAATAAATAAGCAATGCCTTCTCTGCATACAATACGCGATTATATGCACGTGGTTGTATTGACGCGATATACTGTCTCGAGGTCTTTGACTCTGGAGTTGCTGAAGGTGCGAGCGGAACCTGTTGAGAGCACGAGTCGAGGTAGGGAACACGTGTGGCAGAGGGAAGTCGAGGGTCCGTCTCCCGGAAGGGTCCCGGAGCGCTCCAGGCAGGGTGGCGCGGCAGTGTGCCGGTCAGTCACCGCTGTGCCGGCGCGCCGTGCGCTCGCTGCTGTCGCTAGATGTAGACGTCCGGTGCAACTAACGTGTTTCCTAGTTTTCATTGTGGTTTCATTTTTTTTGTGGATTGTGGACGTTTATGTGGAGTATAGTGAGTGACTTGGCAAAGAGGATTCTGGTTTGCGAGGATATATTTGGTGATGCTGAGGATCTGGTGTTAAGGACTTCAGGTCAGGATGTGTTATTGAATTGAAAGATTTCATTTATTTTCAGTGGTGGTAAAGGAAATATTCTAAAGTGTGTGTTATTTATACGTAGCTTTAGACTGGAAAACAAAATGTGAAGTAAATTACTCTAAAAAAATCCAATTCGAAAGAAAATATTTACGAAAATAAAATGAATTAAATATTTAAATTTAAATATTAACGACAACATACTAAATATATTTTTTTAATAGTTTTAATGATTATTTAACAAATTTATCGCTAATTTCATATACCTACCTTCTATAATGTGGAGCGAGTTACATTAGATAATAAGATTTAATTCAAAGAATATTTAAAAATATGATAATTAAATTCATTAACTTAAAGAGAGCTGATAATTCAAATTATAAAGGAAAAATCATATTTGAAAATATATATATTTTGAAACATCGACAAGATAGAATATTTAATTCACTTAAAAATAAAACTATAATGAAAATATAATAAAAAAATAACATAATATGTAAAACTAGAGTAATTTAATTACCATGCTTTAAAGCCTAGATAGGGCCTATAGTACGGTAAGGTGAACTGCATATTGCATATACCCAGTAGGTGCGTTATACTTACGTAATATACGAAAATAGGTAAAATATTTAATTTTTAAAATCAATTTTTATTCCTTATAAAATATATATATATAACAATTATATATTAAAAAAACATGATGTGTATTATAATATGTATTATTGGAAAAAATAAAAATGGTAGTTCCTGACAAAAAATATTTTCGAATATAAATAATTCTTAATGCGATTTTTAAAATGTTTAGACAGACAGATTATATTTTAAGTTCTCTAAATTGTTAGAGTTCATACAAAGAAAATTCATCAATTACACTTTTTAATTTAAATTTAAAATAATATGTAGATATACTAAAGAATAACTTTAACGAACCTGTAGTGTAAGTGGTGTATTTGCATACTAAGCTAGGTTCACTAAGCTCCAATATAAATGACGAGACGAAAGCTCGTAGAAACTCTACCACCACTTCAGTATTTGAAAGATAATTTGAGCAATAGCATCTACTTCATTTCAGTATATAATTTAAAAAATATTATATATACATATTTATTTGAGGCCGGGGTTTGACTGTAACGCGTTTGTTGTGAGTTCGATCCCCATTCGTGGAAATTAATTATTATTTATTGATATTTTATATGGCACCAAGGCAAATAAAATTTAGCGAAAAGTGGGGAACGGAGTGTCTTAACACTAGGTTCCCTCTGACTATCCTGCTATGTGCGGGATACAGCGTGAAGCATGTTTTCGATATTTATATGCATAAACAGTAATTTGGTAATAAACATATTTTATACTTAATGTGATGTTTCCATAAAAGTTGTTGTCAAATGTACGTATGTACAATATGTAACGGTACAAATGCTAATTTAGGTACGGTATTTTTACTGAGATATGAATCTTTTGGTTTATATTTATTTTTAATTTTTTATTTAGTTTTATCAATATATTATAAAACAACATGATAAAAATATATTTGTTTTTATATATAAAAACATAATTTATAATATAAATAGGTATTATTTAAATTTATATTTCCTATTCTTCGCTCTGGTGTCGGGGCAAAGCGCGGCGTTGAGTTACACCTTTCAACACACAATGCCTCCAGAATTCGGCGGAAAGTGGAGAAAGGAGTGTCTTAACACTAGATTCCCTCTGCCTCTCCTGCTGTAGGCGGGATACAGCATGAAGCTGATTTAATTTTTCTTTAGTATAAATAAAGTTATTTATTTATTTCAACCATAATTAGGGATTATAAGAATAAATGATTGAAATAATTAATATTTTTATATTTTTACAGACGCAAGACCACTTAACTTCCTCTCCCTTCCAGTAGAGATGAAGGAAAAAGGCTGAACGGATAAACACGTGGCCTAAAAATAAAAATGTGAGTAATTTTTAAATATTAAATATTTTATATATCCTTTACCTAATATTACAAGTTAAAAATACAGAAAATTAGACGACAACGACGATTAGAAAAAATAAAATGTAAGTGCGTTCTATTGAATATAAGATAAGTGAAGTAAAAAGGTTAAAAACTAAAAATATTATTTACGTCTAAACAAATCTTATTTTTAAAGATCAAAAATCTCAAAATATTTTTAAAGCGTATCGATCTTAATAAAAGTCTTAGAATTTAAATTAAACTAGGTTACCTCTGCCTAGCACGCTAAATGCGAGATGCAGCGTGAAGCTGATAAAGCTGTAAACTAACACGTGTAAACTCTCGAAAACAATTATGACCAATTTTTTAGGCAACAAGTATGTTGACACCCGCCCCCTCGTATCGCCGGCCGTTACCCCGCGTAATCTATATTGAACGTGGAAACATTGACTCACTTGCTACTTAAAAAAATCTTATTCTGGAAAATTTTCACTAACATCTTAATGTGTCAGTCATGGCGCAGGGATGCGAGGGTGTGATAGTTAACGCTAAAGGGTTCGATTCTCACTTGAGCAAATAAAATATTTTCATTTTCTTTGGTCTGGCGTTTAGGTAAAGTGGTTTACTTCCCTCAGGATATGACATAAAAACTCAGCTAGTTTGTTATTCATTTATGACCACAAAGATTATTTAATTAGATTTCTATTCAATTTCTCATTTTTTATTAATTAATTCATAAAATATGATGTCCAAATAAAAATATTTTAATTCCACAATTTATTTACTATAATCATTAAATAAATAACGAGAACAATAGACAAATGATGAGAAGTTCCATTTTTCAACGAATATTAGATTATCAGTGTGAATGAAAAACTACGCGGGCAAAAATTAACAAATATTCTATATTTTTATGCTTAATTTAAGCTAATTTGAAATAATTATTATGTAAAAAAATATATTAATGTATAGAGAAGCAACTATGTGTTCATCAATTTTAGTTAAGAAGTCCGCCGACGTTAAATTCTTTAAATTGTTAGCGTAGTTACTTTTCGATATATAATCTTTTATATTGTACTTCTTGTTACATAGAAATTGCAAGCGAAATTTTAAAGATGTATAAGGAAAAATCGAAATTTAACGTTAAAAAATATTAAGATTTTATATTTTTTTAACCATATTGTTAGGGCCTACTTCAGATATGTACATTATTTTTAGCGCAAAAAAATAAATGTCCTAATTGTATATGTGTGTGTTTTTATTTAGTATTGTACGCGTGTGCGTGTTCTTGTTCTAGATATTATTTGAGCTATAAATGAGCTTTAAACAAAATGATTCCGTGAAACGCATTAGCTGCGTACCATGGACGAGTATACGCTTTCATATATCCAACTTCATATACAATAAAGGTCAGAATGGCTTGCAGTAAAATCTTGAAGTATTGTAGCGGGAATAATGCACTGGCGGCAGTAGTTTACGAGGTCTTTCACCCACATTATATAGGTCAGTTAGATTAGCAACGTTCTACGTAGCGGTGACCGAACAAATTATGATTTTTTAACTTACTTTCTTGCAACTCTAATTCTTGCACTTAATGTTGGGGGCTGCAAGAAACTTAGTTTCCGGAAATAAGTACGAAAAATTCTATATAAGATATATTTTACATGAGTCTCATGTAAAATATAAGCTTGTGATTGTAAAGGCAGCACTTTGCAGGTTTGATTCCCACTCTAGGAAATCCTCCCTTAGTCTACTCTGCTACATGCGGAATATAGAACTAAAAAAAAGATATATAATACATGCTTAAAATGCAAAAACAAAAATTATTAAAAGAACAAATTTAAAAGTGCCTCAAAATTTAAATAAAATCTGACAAATAAATTTAGTGAAAAGAATAACGTACAAACAGTAAACTTACGATGTTCATGAAGTAGACTAAAACTATTTTTTTAATTATTTTTTTGTTATTTTTAAAGGAAACAATAAATATAGTGCGCAGAGTTGACAGAGTTAGTAGGTTAACGATTTCCTTGCGCGTTAAGGTACGTACGGCTCGCAACTATTTTTGATATGTTATCGCAATATTATGTTAACTTAATTTACGACTTTCATGTCCTACATCTGGAGCAATAGTTTTCATATTTTCTTATAGTGAATTTTCTTCGACATAAGAAGAATTCGTATAATAAATTTTTTTAAAAATCTGCTTAACGCTGTTTTGCACACAGGCAGAACCTTGAAACCTTGGGTTAAGAAGCTCCGATCCCCGTTTTCTGCCAAATCATTGCGTGTTGAGTAACAGAACTCCCCCAACTCAGACACCAGAGCGAAGAAATGAAAATATAAATTTAAATAAATATCGATTGAGGATCGAACTTACCACTAGTCACGTTGACAGTCACTTTTTGCCCCTGCGCCACGACTGGCCACTGACTGGTATAATAAAATTGACTTTTCAAAAATAACAAAAATATTAAAACAATTCTTTTTCTCCATATCTTCCGCATCAAAACAATTGGTACTTCAAATAACCTTTGTATAGTTAAGTCTAATGTCACTACAGTTTACGTGTAACATTTATGTCCAAAAGAATTTATAGTGTAAAAATGTCCGCAAAGCAGACTAGACCCGCCCCAGTTTCGGGGGTCACCGCCCGATCGTGAACTCTGCACTGCTCAATAGTCGCCATATTTTAACGGCCTTTTTGGAATTTTACTGAAAATTTACATTTCATTCTTAGAAACTTTATGGAAAACTGTTGAAAAAAAAAAATTCTAACCTATAGAAATTTGTTTGAAGTACTTTTGTTCTTTTGCAAAACCTGTAAACTGTAAAAAGAAATATTTTCCTTTTAACGAAGACAGATTAGAACAAGATATGGCCTAAATTGCGTAATGATGCTGTGCACTTATAGTACCTACCTTTCATAATAAAATCCTATTCACTAACGTCTCTTTTCCATTCATATCATAATTAAGATTGAAATTCCAAATTACGAAACTTTCAACCGGATGAATTGCAAAAAGAGTTATTGTTAAAGAACTCTAATGATTTAATTCAGAGCCTGCCACCCGGCTTCGAAGAGACCACGCCATGAAGTCAATGTCCGTGAATGGTATATAGGTCAACTTGAGGCGCCCTGGCGTCTGTATTGTGCTGCTTTAGCAAATCACTTAAAAGTCTATAAAAAAAAATTAAGCTGCTTCTTTTCAGGAGTTTCGCCCCCATTCTTCTATCATTGTAACTGTTACTGGTTTTTCACAACCATGAATTATTCATAACCCAAACGTGAAAGGGGTAAAACCGAATATCACATGCAAATTAAACATTTTTATTTAATGAATCGAAATCGTAGCTGTAGCGAAATGACTGACGTCTATTGTTATTTTTGACAGGTCAGTCACATTGGCTACCTTAGCAGTAACAATGGTGGCCGTTGGCCAGTCGCCCTACGGAAATTGAGGTCGCTTTTTCCTTTCTCTAAATATTGTTTCAGATATATTTATTTATTTATTTCTATAAATGTAGTTGCTACGCATCGCAGCAACGAATACTTAACCTCATTAGTTAGTTAACTGCATTATAACTCGTCCATATCGGATGAACGTTTGACGCTTGCGCCGTGGAGGCGGGAAGGGTCGCGTAGATCTGGCCGGGTTATAGCGATGCATAGCGGTGGGCTGCTGCGCACGGGCAAAAGGGAAAGTGTTCGCTTCCTGCTCGTACGCGGAAGCTATTAGTTGGTACTTACACGTAACTGCATTTCGCGACGCGGCGTGCGCCCGCGCTCTGATGCACTCACTACACTACGAGTACATCGCCGTAGATATATTGTTTGTTTTGTTTAGAACATGTGTATATTTCAATATATTATTAGATAACAATGCTTACGTAATATGGATCTTATTACACTTTTCTTTTTAAACTTTTAAATTCTCCTTTAGTTAAGGATATGGTCATCGCTTTTTTCAGCCTCATGTATGTACGCAGGGTGGGCAAAGTAAACCTAGGATATTAAATTTGCAAGTTTTTCCCGGAGTGCCCAGATCAAAAAAAATAAAATATAAGATATTTCATCGCCCCTAGTGGGAATTTAATCTCCAACCGACTACAGTCACTGCGCTACGACAGCCTCTACGATATCTTACTATCATATCATATAATCTTATTTCACATTTATTATTTATTTAAAAGTAATAAATGTAAATGACTGTAAGAAAAATGAAAATGTAAGAATACCTAATGTTAACATTATAGTTTAAACTGAACGGAAATTCCTTCTAGACTTTATCTCATTAGTCGCGTGGGTAAAACCCTTATTAATTTATAGTGTTACTTTAAATTATTGACTTTCATATTTATTTGCTTAATATTTTTATCTAAAATATTTCCATACGTTACATAAAAATATTAAAATTATTAATTTATGTAAAAACTAAAAAAAAAACACCCATAATTACAGTAATAATTCTTACTCTCGTTTAATGTCAAACATAATGGTACACCGACCAGTACCATTCACCAGCGTCTCTTCCGCGTTAGATGCACTTTCTCCGCCTTCGCTCTTCCACAACGTAACCAGACCAAAGGTCGAGATTTCACCTGCACCTGCACCTGTACTTGACATTTTTGTTTTCTCTGTTTGTCAAATATAAATAAGGAACTAAAAAGAGATTACCTAATTGAGGAATAAAATAATTTGTGTTTTTCAATTCTCTATTAAAGAAAATTATTTTCTTAATTTCTAATACGTACTTATATATAGGTAAACCTTTATCTAAATTAATTTTACTTTTATTTTTAATTAGTTTTGAATGTTTAGTAAGTATCTAATATTCAAGGACTATTATTTTACAAGGAGAAAGAGAGAGAAGTTACACTCTTATTAGAACTCTATTAGATTTATTATTCACACTATAAAAATTGCTCACAACGGTATTTTTCTTTGTATTGTATATCGTGGCGGAATGGAAAAAATCTAACTATATATAATTTACACAATAGTTGCAGTAGTTACTCTAAAATATGGAGAGAGAATGGAGAATCGTGCCACTGCATTCTCCGGTATAACTTAAGACAAAACTTAAGGATTTTTTCCTAAGATACATCAGCGAAATATTTTCGCAAAGTAAACAACAACAAATATAATATGCTACTAGCACTACGTCATTGCGTTTATATCAGGTACAATGCGGATATTGTCGGTTAACCTTCCTTAGATAGAACATACGTAAACCTAACAGGACATAATTGCTATTGTTAGTATAACTCCTTTAATATAACATGTTTTTGAGCGGATAACTTAGAAAATGTTATTTTATTTTACGTAGCTTTTAGTTTTGTTCTTTTAGGTTCACCCTGTATCCTGCACATAGCAGAGGGAACCTGGGAACCTGGTTAAGGCGCCAGTTAAGGTATTCAGTTCCCATTAACCCACTGTACTTACCCACTTTCTGTTGATTTCTGGAGGCATTTTGTCTTGAGTGGCGGAACTTTGCCTCGTTACCACAACGAGGAACTAAAAAATATTAAATATTACATTTCTTCGAATGGGAATCGAACTCACAACACTTGCTTTAGCCCCTGTGCCACGACTGGCCTCATCATCATTATTATTTAAATAATAATTAAAATTATTTTTCATTCATTTCAATAATTGCAATGAGGTCACTTATTTTACTAAATGAATACAGTATGTTCGAATCAAAAGCTATGGTATTCATTGAAGTGTGCTAAAATTTTTATTATGTATAATTTTAATAATAATTGGAAATACAGAAAATTTTCTTTCCTTCACTCTTGTTGGATGACTGATCTTGAAAACTGCTTAAATTTCAATATACCCAATACCTCGGTTGACCTTCGAAAACACAGTATCAAAAATATTGGAAGAAGGTCACGTAAAAGGCATAACAACTCCCCGTAGGGCATGTATGGAGAGCTTGATGATAGTGGAAGAGGCGAAAGAGGTATGCAGAGACCCTAGCGTTTGATTCCCTTTCTCTCTGATTAGAGAGGTTCTAGGGTTACAGCGTGAACGTAAGTTAAGTTAGTAATGCTAAATCCTTAGACTTTAACCTAACGCTTAGATGCCAGAGCTAGAGCAGACAAATGGCTGTCGTTTAGAATATCGAATTTCTATTAGAGACTCCTGATGTCGTCCTTAAAAACATAATCACAGTCTCGTTACGCCAGAGCCGGATCCCAGCTGAACTAGAATAAAGCTTAGTTAGTACGTAAACTGTACACTCATATTAAGGAAGTTGCTATTAAATATTGCATAATTGATGGGAATTAAAAATCAATTTCACGTATATCCCGCACACAGCCGGGAAGGCAAAGGAAGCCTAGTGTTAATACACTACGCACCCCATTTGCCGCCGAATTTTGTAGGCAGCGCGTTTTGAGTGGCGCAACTCAACGATGCGCTTTGCGTCGGCGCCAGAGCGAAGAAATGAAAATATAAATTTAAATAAATATTTAATTTCCTCGAGTGAGCATCGTTTATTTTATAGTAATAACTATTAAATCGTAAAGCTGTATTGTTTTGTTTTATCGGGAATCTTCATGCATCCTTCCCAGCGCTGTAATGACATACAGAAAACCCATAGTAAATTGAATGATTTAAAAGAATTATATGATAAATATGATTTTTACATGTACCATGTTAAATATTTCTATCAGGTATTAAAGAGTATCTGTTTTTGTAGCTTCATGTGTGTTGTATATAAGTTTTTATATAAAAAAAATAATAAAAAATACATTTACATACATATACATTGTATGTTTTATTATGTGTGTTATTTAGTGCAATAAAGAATCTTATATATACATTTTTTCCTCTTTAACTTAAATTTTTAAAGAAGAAGTTTACTAGATGTTAGTTCATTGGGAAGGAAACTCCCAATAGTTCTACTGATAGGACATTTCGGTAAAACAAAAAATAGTGAAATTATATAACATAAATTTTCCTTCAAAAAATGCACGAAAGATTCGATCGATCTTTTTTCTTTTCTTTTATATTTAAATTTTATATAATTCGGTACAGGCTCAATTTCCCTCATGCTCTTTGCAAATGACTTAAAAATTTCACAATGTGATTTCTCTATAGTATTCAAGGAAATCTGCTGGTCTAATGTAAAGTTAAGATGTAATTGAACGCCTTACGCTAACGCTGGGTTAAGCTGGCGTCATCAGCGATACTAAAGCTCGTCTAACATAAGATCTCTTATACTAATATGTACTTATATTACATACTTGAGTTATTTATATCTTCACAGCTTCACGCTGTATCCCGCACACAGCAGGGTAGGCAGAGAGAACCTAGTGTTAAGACACTCCGTTCCCCCTCTGCCAAATTTTGGATGCATTGCGTGTTGAGTGGCGGAACTCAACGCCGCGCTTTACCTCGACACCAGAGCGAAGAAATGGAAATATAAACGTAAATAAATATTTCACTTTCTCGAGTGGAGATCGAACTCACAACCGTCGCGTTACAGTCACTCCCTTGTGCCGCTGTGCCACGACGGCCTCACGGCCTAAATTATTATAATATTTTATATACTCCAAAGTCATATTGTTGTGAATAACATATTATTATAAAATAAAATAGTTACCAATAAACATTTTATTTTATAATAATATGCTATTTGTGTGTAAAATATAAAATCTTACTAGTGAATCCGAACGTGGCTACGCCCGCTTGAACTATACGAATATTTATTAAATATATTTATGAAATTATTTTCAGTTTTCAATAGAGAGATGCGTTAAGCAAGCTCATTTTGGGTGACGTTTTCTAACAACAAACTTTGCAAATCGTCGCTTAGCAACGGTATCATAATTCTTAAGATTAGTTAAGAAGAACAGATGAAACCTAGAATAACATTTTTAAATGCTTTATTTAGTACCAGCTTGTGCGAAAGGTTAAAAAAATAATTAATAAATTATAACATATATTTTTGACGACAGGGATATTCGATTACAAGCATTACGGTTTAATTTGAATATAAGTAATTTATTTATAAAATATATTATACCCCTGAAAGTATACTTTAAAGTCGTTGAGTGTTACCATTATGCCTAGCCCCGAATTTACAATTATTTTAAAGCAGACAATGACGAAGATATGAAAATATTATTAAATAATACATCATTCCCCCGAGTGAGAATCGAACCCGCAACCGTCAACATATAAAATATATGAATTGAAATATTAAAATATATACGTACATAAAAGATTCAACGGCTACCGACGCACAGTGCCAGGTGGCTAGCTATGTAGTCATAGTTTTCCAGCTTTCTAAACAACCCTTCTCTAGTAAGCTACCGCAGTTATCGCTATCGAACGTCACCAGGTGCACGCATTACTTATTACAATTTTAGAACTTAGATTTTTATATTTAGTAAAATAAACGTAGTTTCTCTTCTTCGTTAATTACGGCGAGGGTTTAATATTAGATTGATTGCCAAATTCGAATAACCAATAAAGAAAACCGTCGTGACGGACGTATCTTAACACTAGGTTATCTCATTAGGGCATGAGCGGGAAAGAGCGTGAAGCTAAAAAAACGAAAATCCAGGAAAATCTAAAATGGAAAAACAATGATAATATCGCCAACATCATACACATATCTCCAAGACCCGAAGCCTATATATTAGTATACTTAACAAAAGAAAAAACTTCTGCCACTCAACACGCAATGCCTCCAGAATTCGGCAGAAAGTGGGGAACAGAGTGTCCCTCTGCCTACCCTGCTGTTTGCGGGAAACAGCGTGAAGCTGAAACATAATTAAAAAAAAAAACATATATTTTTATATAGATAATTTCCTCTGCACTACAATTTACAGTACAAATAAAATTATCAATCGCAAAACGCAACTACGACAGTTCAATACAACGATGGGGTTCAATGGCTTAGCGCGACGGACGCCAGGTGCACACCTTTCCTTGTTACGATTTTTTGGCTTTTCAGCCTGTTTATGTCTTCCAGAAACTAATTAAGGAGGAGAGAGAATAATAATATTGTGAAATCATTCTTTTTTTATTATTTTGTGAAAACTTGCATAATCTTTATTTGCACATTACATAAGTAATTTTCTTTTAACATATTTGTTGAATTTGTCTTTTAATGTCAATATTTCATACATTTTCAGTAAAATTTCGTTTTTATTTCTAAGTTCTGATTGTTAGGTAAAGCAAAAAATAAGAAAATAGATGATATTAAATATTTTTTATTCTTTTTGAATTTTCTGTTTCTAAATATATGGATTTTATTATCGCAATAATTATTTTTTCTACCAAAAATACAAATAATAATTTAAAAAAACTATTAAAATAATTTAAAAGTTCTTGTAATCGCTTGGAAAAGCGTAGGCTTCGTTTTATATGTACTATAGTCTACTAATCTGTCGGCTAAATAATAAAAAAAAATAGATTTTTTTTAAAATTGGCAGCCACATTTATAAAAAACAATAATTCTGCTATATTTTTTGAAGCAGCACTCGCAGTTCTATAAATAGGAAAATTATTAAGCATTCTTTAAACTTGCAATATTCTTTTTCGACCGTCGTAGCTTCAGTAACTCTTCAAATCTTTTTGAGGCGTTTGTCTCGTAATTTACAAATATTTACTTCACTTCACGCTGTATCCCTCATATAACAGGACAAGCAGAGGGAACCTGGGAACCTAATGCTAAGACACTCCGTTAAAATTTCTGGAGACATTGCGTTTGATTGGCGGAACTCAACGCCTTGAACTTTGAAGGATAAATGTTAAAATTAACTGGCTTCTCTTAGAAGTTGTCTTTAAAACCTCGTAAACTTATATGCTTTTTCTTAATCTTACGCTACGATTCTTTTAATATCACTACACTATTCGCCGATCAAAGTCGCGAAAGCCTTCAGCAAATACCAAGCGGGTATAGTGAGGTACCTACTAGGTACCTATACAGTAGGTACCCAATTTGTAGACAGCCATTTATTTTCCCCCTTTTATTGATTTATTACAGACAAATTTAATTTCGACATTTAATAATCGCACACTGTTTCCAACAATTTGAACACCCGATGACTGAACAGGTTCAATGACGTGTGAAGATGCACTGGAATCATCAAAGTTATATCAGATGAAACTGAAATGATTTTTTTGTCAGCTTCTCGCTGTATCCCGTATATAGCAGGATAGGGTATCTAGTGTTAAAACTCTCCGTTCTCTACCTTCCACCGGATTTTCGAGACATTGTACCAGAGCGAAGAAATGAAAATATTAATAAATAATAATTCATTCCCCCGAACGGGGATCGAACCCACAATTATCTCATCACAATCACTAAAAACATAACATTTTATTTATTAACATAAAATATTTGCAACAGTATATCATAGTTTAGTGTAAATTATACTCCGTTGAAAAAAGGTGAGCGCGTACGCTAGAAAGAGACAGCTATACGTCCGTCAGCCCCGCAGCCGCGGTAAGGACGGTCGTTGGCCCCGCGGCCGGCGAGTGAACTCCGAATGTGCGTTTATTTACTTGCCGTACGATGTTTCATAGATTAATTCGATCGGTTTCGGCTTCCGTGATTCCCTTCTAAGTGCTGGTGCTGGTGCTTTGAAGGTATGTTGGGTTTCTTAATTAGTTATTAGTTCATTTTGATTATGTTTTTTTTTTATTTTCACGCTGTATCCTGCTTGTTGTAAGTTAGGCAGAGGGAGCTAGTGTTAAGAAATTCCGCTCTAAATTTTCTGCTGAATTCTGGATGCATTGAGTATTGTATTTTCATCTCTTCGGTATTGAGAAGCGGAACTCAATACCAAAGCGAAAAAAGACTGGCGTCAATATTTGTTACTTAATATTAATTACATTTT
Source organism: Heliconius melpomene rosina (assembly GCF_056956725.1). Taxonomy (NCBI): domain Eukaryota; kingdom Metazoa; phylum Arthropoda; class Insecta; order Lepidoptera; family Nymphalidae; genus Heliconius; species Heliconius melpomene. The sequence continues at coordinate 8,489,131 of NC_140399.1, forward strand.
ATTAACAAAATGTTTGTATAGCATTTGTATTGTATACAATATGAAATTCCACTATATATTTTTCATATAATATACATATAAAACAATTTGTTATATATTTTTTTGTTATATAAATAGATTTTATACAAGAGATGCTGTCGCTAATTGCAATCGTCTCTGTTTTACTTAATTATAAGATAGTGGGGGGCCGGACAGGGGTTCTAACAGCAGTAATTGTTTTTCTGGCATAAGTCAGCCAGATGACATTACTCTGTTTACTTTTTTTCTTACAATTTTCGATTTCTCAATATTATATAAAACTTTATTTAATGTTATTATTAAAAGGGCAATTTAGTAAGGTGAAAACTATTTAATTCTTTAGAAATTATTTAATAATAAAAACAGTACACTAAACAGCAAATATTTTACATGAATCACTTCGATTGTTACATTTGTGAAATATTTCAAAGTATTATTCATTTTAATCGATATAATGAAAATACATTCTTTACATTTTTTCAAATAAAAAAATAAGTTGTCTATGAGAACAAGACAAACTTCTAGTTGAGAAAATATTTTTATTATAAAATATTTTTATTATTATAGCGAATTTATATGATAAAAATCAATATAATCGTTATTGTTCAATTGTAATGCCAACAATGACTACAATTTTCATTATCAAAGGTCTTCGAACTTATTACTTACGACGTCAATTATATTAAGATATCATTCGTGATATCATTTCAGAAATAACAGGAGTGGCTAGGCTTTTAATAGACTGACAAAAAATATTTTTTGTATGGAGAATTTTCCGAGAGAAAAACATATCTACAAGATTAAATTAAAAAAGATTAAGTTAAAAAAGTAAGTAAGTACATTCTTTTAAATTATATTTAATTTTATTTTTCTGGTGCTTACGGTTCTCTCGCTTTTTTAAGGTATGATGGCATAAGGCTTAGTAAAATATCACTCTAATCCACTCTACTTCACTCAATTCTCCATATTTGTACTATTTTTAAGCTGTCAAAGCAAATCCATCAGATAAATAAGATATTTATTAAAATAAAATACCATTAACTAGGTACATAATATGTATATTATAAGCAAAACCAAAACACTCTAGCATGTAGACGCTATAGACATAGTGTATAGACTCTACGTCTACACAGACGACAAGCACTTGCGCGATGCAAAGGCATTCGCCTCTGCGAATTCAATATCGGGCTCCTTGGGGTCTCTCTCAGGATTACTTTATGAAACAGACCAAATGGATTGAGTATTTTAAAATTTTGTGATATAATATATGCACGTATTGGTGGTTTTTCTATTTTTCTTATAGGAAATATAAGAAATGCTCATCGTCGCGAAACAAGCGTATGTGGCGTAACGATTGTGGGTTCGATTTCCACTCAGGGGAATTAATTGATATTTATTAATATTTTAATTTCATCGCTCTGGTATCAAGGCAAAAACGCGGCGTTAAGTTCCAAAACTCAACACGCAATGCTTTACAAAATCGGCGAAAGGTGGGGAACGGAATTTCTTAACGCTAGGTTCCCTCTGCCTACTCTGCTATATAACTACGGGATAATAAGTATTAAATAATAGTAATACAATTATTTAATACTTATTAGTATATTTTATGTCAAATTTATAACAAAATTGTATAATTTTCTTGCATTCAATTCAAATATTCATAATATTTCAACATGTTCAAATTCTAAGAAAGAATCGATAAGGAAAGTTTTAATTCAAACAATATATTATGTTTAAATAATAAAACACACACACGCGCGCACACTAACACACAAACACACACACACATAAGACATAAATAAGGCACACTCATTAAGAAGCAGGCGATGGCCGACGCGGGCGCATGCAGCGTCACGTAGTCACTGGACGATTGCGTTTGTTTACTGGCCTTATCAATAACATTGAAAGTGTTGTGAGATACTGGATGCTATACTATATTTTTAATCACTTTAGTATGATATATTTTGTTCGTTGAATATGATTTCCTTTGCTTTTATATCATACCCCGTATTCCTTTATATATTTTTATTATGAAACTGGAAATTTCGTAATATAATAAAACATTTGATAAAAAAAAATTAAACTGAATTGAAAAGCAAAAATAATAAGCATTTTAAATATTAATTATAAAATTTAAATTTTTCAACTATTGTAATGTTTGAATACCTAAGACATTTTGAATTGTATATACTTGCTTAAACATGTACAATTTTTAATATGTAGGGCAAGACAGAGATAGAGAGAGAAAAGTAAAATTGACAATCCTGTCCTAATAAGAATGCCATATGACCACATATCTATATGTTAGCGATGATCGAATTCCTAACTACCGACGTAACAATCAGAGGTTTCATATTGCTTGATTCTGCTATTAATACCATAGTCACACTTAGTTTACACAAACATATACAAACATAGTATCGCATAGTATTCTGTGTAGTAATTGCTTATTTAGCGGGTTCAAGTTCGGACGACAATGAACTTGGCCGGCCGTGACTCATCGCCGTCACGTTACAAGACCATAAGCGGTGCATCTGCAAATATATATATATATTATATACGAGTATATCATACGATATCTTATAACGGTAAATATTATACAATTAAAAATAAAATAAATCAGCTTCACGCTGTATCCCGCACACAGCAGGATAGGCAGAGGGAAGATAGTGTTTCATACTATCCTATATGTCCTTAAGACATATATGTAAAAATATATGGTACAATTCAAAAATATAACATTATTCATTTATTTTATAAGAATTGAGAGTGTAACTCGATCAACGGATCAACGGTAGACCATCGTTGACAAACCCTTGATGAGTAGGGGACCTATCCATTTCAACTCTTAACTTCAACAGATATTAGGAAATTTGTGATTCTTAAAAAAAAAAAAAACGGATTCTTTAAGAAAATTTGAAAATACAGCTCAACTGTTGGATTGAAAATCTGCTCGTGACCCAGCCTAGGCTATTGGACGAAGACAGCTCAAATTTGACATATTGCTTCCTCGAGGAGTTGGTAGAGCATCAGGAAAGAATTTCTTTAAATGTTACGGAAACGGAAAAAGCAGATTTTTGAACACAGACGTCGTATCATCCTTTCTTACAACGGTAGGTAGAAATTATAAATTAAAGGAAGTCGATATTTTATGCACTTTATTTGTTATAATATATAATAATATTATTATATAGCACAATATATCAACTGAAAATTGTAGCAGACTGGTAAGAAACATAAAAATGCAGAATAGCTAGAAATAAAACGAATACGTCGACCCTGACATTGATCACGATTAGAGCAGTGACATCATCCTGCCGTGACACCAGGTCTGGTCTGGCTCCTCCAGCTCCAATGTCGTCGCAAATTTATTCGTACCAATGTCGTTCGTAATACAGATAGCAATCTAAACCTCGAATAGATGTATTGGTTTCAAGGCCGCACTAAAAAGACATGGGTTTGAGTATGATGATAATCTTTTAAAATTTAGGTACATTATATATAATTTTATTTATTTTTCTAATATAATCTGTATATCTTAGTAAATTCTTAAATTATTTTTCCTTTTTATTAATAATAGTTACGTCGTTCGTTAACAGCTGGTAAGCGTGTGATTACAGTTCACGACAGTTGCGAAAGTCTCGATCAGGAAAAATATTAATATAACAGGGCTTCGCCCCTTGATCGCTTAGTTCACCAACCCCCGCTCATTTGGTTCGTTATAACGATAAAAAATAGATCTCGTTAAGAACAATATATATTTTTTTATTATGAAGGTACTATAGTACTTACAACTTACTAGTGGGGGCAATAAAAACAATTTACGTGATTTTTTTTATAGTTTACAGTAAAGAAATACAGATTCTCTGTATTAAGCTTTTAATAAGCTTCACAATGTATCTCATTTATAGCAAACTAGGCAGAGAGAGAGCTTAGTGTTAAGACACTCCGCTCCCCACTTTTATAAAATATATCTTAATTCATATATTATAAACTATTTCACTGTAAGTAATAAAATTCTAAAGTACATAAAATTCTTTTCAATAACATAACAAGTCTGCGAACATAGCCAATTACGAAGATCTTACATAACCTGGCTACATAACATTGATAGCTAAGACTACGCAACGAACGCTACCTTCCAAGCAAACCCCAAATAAATCCGAAGATACCCGAAGACTTCCGAAGATCTCCGAAGGGATGACAGCCCGGTACTTTTCATGGAACGTGGAAAACGTCGGCACATGTTGAAAATACGAGTGGGCATTGACCCCGACCGTTCATGCCGCCCGAACTACAGCTGTTCCGAATCTAGCGCGGCGCATCGTTTATTTATATGCCACTTATATGTATATATATGGAACTTCTTACCGCATTTATCTACTAGTAAGTAGATTTTAACAGTATCTAACGATAGTTTTTATAAACAATCGTTAAATTCTTCGTATTGGGATAAGTGATTTGGTGATAGATGCTTTTTAGTGGTGGTAGCTATGGTGGTTGTAGCTAAATCGGACCAAAATCCAGCAAAACGTGGTATTAGTATACTGTGAAGTTCCTGTTTCTGATCATTCCAATTAGATAGGTTATAACTGGTTTAATTCTGTTATAAAGTCAACACGTGATGCCTTCAGAATTCAGCGGAAAATGGGGAATGGAGTGTGAGTGGAGGTCCCCTCTTCTTCCCTTCTGTATGTGGGTATTAATAAAAATAAATAAATTTAAATTTACATAATATATATATATATATATGTTGCAAGTACAGCTTTTAGATTTATTTTGAATAGATAATAGTTTTTGCCAACTCTAATGCACATTTAAATCGATGATATGAAGCTTCTTGCGAATAATTTTGTAACACTAACGTTGCCTGTAACCTGTGATTACGCCCACTTACGTATATATGCACATCCAAAACATTTTTTTATATTAATAATAAAGTATTGCAATATTACTGCAGTTATATTATTTGTGTGTTGCAATTTCGGCTTAGGGAAGGATTGGTAAATAACATTTGAAAAAAAAACATTTTGCATAGCTGGGGAAATGAATTATTATTTATTAATATTTTTATTTCTTCGCTCTGGCATTAAGGCGTTGAATCCCTTCGGATTCTTGGCTTAAAAACTTTACACACTCCTAAAAATTGCTAAAATTATTTTAGTTTCACTATTTTCCCTAAAATTTTAATGTTTAATTATATTAAATTTAAAATTCGAATCTAAAATAACCTCAAACAGTACTTACATAATATTTTTTAGGAACGTTCCTATAAACTGCCCCATTTAACAGTAAAAACGTCTCGAACATCTAAACATAGCATCAAAAGTAACGTAAAATGTGTGTCTGTATCAGAATTCTTCCAGGAAAAGGACGATTACTCAGGAACTGGGTCGTTTTTCAGCTAACCGCGTTTAACCGAGGATTTATTTCGCGAACGCCAATTAAAGTGGATGCCAACGTCAAATGTATATTACAGTCGGTTGACAAATATATTTTAAATTATCGTGTTAAGGAACCTTTTAATCATTCATTCTTAAATGCGAAATGGGGACATACGTGTTTATGAAGCGTTTGAAGTTTTTTTTCTTTTTAGTTTCACGCTGTATCCCGCACTCGGCAGATTAGGTAGAGGTTATTCATTTACTGCCGAATTCTGGAGGCACTGCGCGGAACTGGCGGAACTTAACGCCGCGCTTTGCCTCGACACCGGGGCTAAAAAATGAGAAATTAAATATTTCATTTCCTCTAGGAATCGAACCCACAACCTGTCACGTTCACACTGGCCCTTATAATTGTTTTCTTTTTGCCAATATTTACTCGTTTTACGTCTTGCGGGATTTCCTTATCCAAAAATATCGCAGTTATTTATAAAGTTCCTTAAATTTATTCCTTCGAGTAAATTTGAACCTACGTCGAGTTTCTAAGAAAACGCACTCCAATATATTTATACATTTAATTGTATAAGTTTAGATAAAAAACATATTTTTAGTATGAGGTACATTTTTACTAAGTTACGTTAAGTACTAATAATAACTGTATATTTCTTCCATGTAAATTTGGAGATTAATTTATTTATAGTGTTAATTTACCCCATAAATGAGTTTTATTGTGCTTTTATGTTTTTCTTTGGGACACAGCCATAAATGTTTAGTCGGAAATAAATGTTTTAAAATTTCAACAATTATATACGTCACATTTTACCTTAATTTATATGGAATGTCTTTATTTTTATTACACTATGATTTGTATTGTTTAACGTGTGTTTGATGACACCGCTAAATTAGAGACGCCTACATTAGTATTGTAAGTGACAAGTTAAGTTTATTCTTAAATATTTTAAAAGTACTAAAAGAAATATATATTTTACGAATTTTCCGTTATAAATAAATTGAATAAGAGAATGGGGGCCGTCGTGGCGCTGGTGTATTGATGGTGGTTGGTGGTGGTGGGTGTAACGCAGGGTTTGTAGGTTTATTGCTATCCGGGGTTGAGTCAATACGCAAAGTCTCCAGAATTCGGAGAAAAGTGGGCAACGGAACACTCCGGTTAAGACACCTTAACATAATTCTCCAAAAAATGGCGATACAGTGTGAAGCTGAATAATAAAAATAATATTGTAAAATATTTAGTTCTTCAAGATAGCGTGGGAATTATAAATGTAATTACTATTTAATTATTTGAAAATTGAATTGTTTTCACATTTTAAAATTTATACGGAAAACAGGATTTAAAGGAAAACTCAGGAAATTCTATATTTCTATGAGTCACAAAAGTCCAAGTAATAAATTCAAGCTAAAACACACATAATAATTAATTTCGACCACACATACCTAAACCTAGTAAACGTTACTCATTTCTTTTACAAATTTAAATTGTAATTATTACATACAATAAATCAATTAGAGTTTTTATGAACAAAAGGGTGCTTGAAAGTCCCAGGGTCAAGTTAATCACGAACAGGCGTTGTCATAGCAGGTAATAAGCATAATTCTGCTGCACGTCCATAGATAACTTAATTTCATAGCAGGATGACAAGGGTTCCTCCATCAAAAGGTACTTATATTTGGCCCCAAATATATAGATACTTATCAATTGTTAAAAAGATTAATTATTTAAAACTATGTTATATATTCGGGACCAATCGTCGTACAGGGGCGAGAGAATATAAACGTGACAGGTTGAGTGGTCGATTCCCATCCACATTTTCCTCGTTCTGGAAAAGAGGAAAAAATTACAGCGTTGAGTTTCGCCACTCAACACGCAATGTCTCCAAATTTCGGAAATTGGGGAACGGAAATGTCTCAATGGGAAGGGAGTAATTTAATTTTAGGTTCCCAGATTCCCTCTACCTACCTTGCTATGCAGGGTATCAGCGTGATACATCGTGAAGCTAAAAAATGTTATAAAATGAATGTAATAAAAATATATCTCATACATTCTTTTAGTGCTTGCTAACTTTTTAAAATTACAGCAGCGTGTATCATTAGCCGGTGCAATTAACCTTTTAAGCAGTATACCACGAAATACGCTCGCACTTATACCCGGAAACTGACTTCAATGGCAGACACCGAATATTTGAGAGATACGCCTTTGAAATATGCCAAAAACGAACACACACAGATCCTAAATGTCTATCTTTGATATGGTCACGGGCGTAGGGGCCGTGCCCACCCCAGAATAGACTGGTGCCCACCCCAGGAATTATACTTACAACGACATTTGCCCCGAAAAATTAAAAAAAAACAACATTTACACGAATATATATCTCTAGATACGTTAATGAATATAGTAGGTATAGGAAATATAGATCTAATTATGATTTATTCCCTATAATTATATTATATTAAAATATATAAATATAAATCTGGTCATATAGTACGGAAGTTCGTTGAATCCTGGAGTCAATGTCAGCTCAGGTCCAAGATTCGGCAGAGGGTGCCCGTAACAGGGTGCACGCAGGGTAACGACCCGGCCGGGGTCGACGCCCGGCGCCACGCGGCCGCGACCGAGCCATCCGATTGATTGGAGCGAGACGGCGATATCATTCTAAACCCTTTAAAACTAACTACCCTCTTTTAGAATATAAGGAATTGCACCTTGTATGATTGAAATAGAGTGCAATTTTGATTGTTTCGTAATGGTGGTTAGGTCGTTTGTTGATGGGGGTGCGGAGGTCTAACTCACACTGAAGCGTTAAGGGAAGTAGTTTTGCTCAAAATATTGATTTTTCCGCGGGCCTCGCGACCGCGTGCTCCGTGCGTGTGTGGGTGTGTGTGCGCGTGTGTGCGTGCGTGTCTATTTTCGGTATAGCACGTGGTCGTGGTTGTTGCTTGTTGACACGAGTTTTTATTTTTATGGCGGCGTGGCCGTTTAATTGTGTTGCGTAATATTTGGGTGGGATTGTAGGGATTCCTTATTTCGCAGATTATTTAATGAATAAATAACGATAGTTTTGATACTGATTATACAATAAATATATCTAAAAAACGTTGTATTTTTTCCAATAGAAAACTGCCAATATATTTCACAATAACTTCTTATATCTAATTTCTAATAATTACAAATACTATTGTATTAAGTACCTTACGCCTTATTACACAACTACATAACAACTATCTACCCACACAGGCAAACTGTACGCACACACGAACAAAACTTTACCCTTGATTTTGCCTGCTCAAGGTCTCTACCCTCTAACACCTCTCGCTCCCACTTCCTGTTCCCCATATAAGGCCATCCCTCTCTGAAGTGCGGACAATGTCGAATTTCAACGATCGGGGAGCAGGGTCGACGACCGGAACGACATACGTATTAGTAAATAAACATTGATATTACATAATGAACTTATATATAGACTGTTTTGATAGCGATTGATACAAAAATAAATGATTCAATTGAAGCTATCAAAATATTTATAATAATTTTTATTGCAATTAACAATTATATTAAATGAAGAAAATAATTGAAAAAAGTGTAAATAAATAATTAACGTCATTGTAGCACAGTGGGTAGAGTCAAGATGCGTTAGTTATGGGTTAGATTTGAACTCAAGGAAATGTACCAATCTTTAAAATATGTTCGTTGCATTAAATATTACTTTCAATTCTTATCAAAATTACCATTAACATTAAATTATTTAAAATTAAGTATTATTAAAAATACACCACCGTACAAGAATAATTTCTATAGAAACCACAACGTCGTAGACCTTCATAAAAAACAGTATTATTGAGTTTCTTGTCTAGCTTCCTATCATTCAATTTCGAACCCTTGTACCAACCAGTCTTCCATATAGAAGAAGAGAATGAAGAATTCTTTAATACCACGGTTCTATACAAATAGTAGTACGCGTAAATAGCAAGACAATGAGCTGTGGTTCTATAGTCAACAATAGTTCAGAATAGCCTACTTGACAGCGGAGATTAGGTTCCCTGCTTAAGATGTACGATATGAGATGAACATGTTTTTTTAGCTTTACGCTTAGGGAACCTGGGAAGTTAGTGTTATGACTTTTTTTTCTTGCGTGTAGCGTAACTTAACGCCGCAATTTGCTTGTTTACTAGGGCGAAGGAATGAAGATATAAAATATTTCATTTCCTCGAGCAGGAAGCGAACCCACAACCTATTGCGTTTACAGTCTCATAGATGAACATATATCAGTTTTATAGTAAAGTAATCATAAAGACTGCATTATGTTAACTTAAAACATAATAAAGCAATGGCCAAAACAAAAACATTATGAAAATTCACTTTTTATATTTATAGGGCCTATAGGGCCAGGAGTTGGTCTAAATCTTGTTCTTGATTTTTTTAATTTATAGCAAACGAGGAAAAAGACAGCAGCCCTCGGTCCCATATATCAACTTCAAAATTTTAATTATAATTACTTGTTATTAAAATTCACCTACCGACGTATATAGAAATATATTTATTTCTGTATATTAGTACTTATTTTTAATATAATAAAAGTAATATATATATATAATTGTAATGAAAAAAACCACTTTTAATTCTGTCAATGTTCAAAAAGTAATAAATTGTTTTTTTTATGATATCACCTACTTTAAACTTTTAGTGCCACTCGTAATTTCTTTGGTTTTTGTTATGTAAATGACAGTAACTTAACAGTAACTTAAATTAATAAAACTATAAACGTAAAACTAACAATTAATAACTACGATATAATTGGGGCCAGTCATAGTGCTCAAGCATGGGACTATAAGCGGGATAGCTTTAGGTTCGGTTCCCACTCGAGGAAATGAAATAATTAACATATCCATTTTCTTTGCTCTGATATCAAGGTAAACGTCGGCAGTACCGCCACTCTCCGCCACTCCAGATCTCGGCGAAAAGTAGTGGGCGGAGTGTCTTAACACTAGGCCCCATTTACCTACCCTGCGATATAGCGAGATACAACGTAAAGCTGAAAAAGAACCTATAAAACACTATCAATAAACTGATTAAACAAGAACGATACTCTATGGGATATGCAATCAAAAACTTCATTATCATACAAAATAAACTTGAGCTTGAGTGTCAGCCATTTGATTACGTGATGGCTATTGGGGGTGGGGGGTGCGAGTGGGGGGTGGCAACCCCGACCTATCCCAACTGCAATGCATCCCCAGGCATCTAGACATCTAGACAGCTAGATAGATGTCTGGTCCCACACAGCTGCGCTATAGAGTGCATTCTGTGTGTGTGTATGTGTGAGTGCAACGTCGATGTAGTGTGTGTGTGTGTAATTGATAAATGTTTACATTTCGCAATGTTTACAAAACAAATAGGGAAGTTAATTATTTGTGGTAATATTCTAAAGCAATGTTTTACTATAATTATATTAATATATAAAGGTAATAATAATTAATTCAGTGATTCTTTAATAAATTTATTTCTTTGATATGTTTTCCTACAATCGAAACTAAGTAACAATAAATATTATTTAATAAAAATTCTAAGCACGACGTATATAAATATGTAAATATAAAAAAATATCAATCCAAAACACATAATTAATATCGATATTTGCAAAAAAAAACAACCTATTAAGCGCACAGCGTATCAAAACAACAAATCGATTAGCATATACCTATCGCGACCTACCCCAACGAATAAAAGTAGCTCCGATCTAGACTTCAATGTGTGCCTGCAATGCCTGCGTTATGTGTGTTTGTGTGTGCAGCACACACACACAGACAGGGCTAGTGCATCCAACACAGGCTCTACGCGAACTTCAATTATGCTATAGGTTGGGGGTTCTCTGAGGGTAGTTATTGATAGATTTGTTAACGGTTCAGACGGAAGTTTACATATCAATATTTTCTATAGTTTATATTGATTGTCTGTGCAAATTTTTTTTTTCTGTTATATTTTGAATTTTAAATTAAGATTTATACGAGTAGGCTATTCTGTTCTGTTCATGAACTTTGCTTGTATTAACGCATGGTTGTAGTTTCGATCCCCGCTCGAGGAAATGAAGTAATATTTATAAATATTTGCATTTCTTCGCTCTGGTAGCAAGGCAAAGCCCGGCGTTGAGTTTCGCCATTCAATATACATTGCCACGGAAAATTCGGCAGAAAGTGGGGAACAAAGTAGGAGTATCTTAATACTAGGTTCTCTGAACACCCGGTTATTTGCGGAATACATAGTGAACAAGCGTACTTGGACGGCGTCCACGAGGCGCGGGTTCAAATCCCGCTACGTTAAAAATTTTATACATTTTCTAAAAATTATATCTAAATATTGAGTATTTCTCTAAATTTTCTAATAATAAATACATATTTGTATGGAATATTTGCTATTTCCATTTATTAAATAAAAAATATATGAAAAGGAATGTACAAGTTTATAATAACCTTGATCCATACTTATTGCCTAATAAGAGAATCAGTTGAAGCCCGCATCGACTATTCACTGTTCATAAATAAAAGGCCAAAGACATATTAAAGGTCAACATTTCTACGTATTTTGATATGGGATTCGTTTATCAAGTGCCAGAGCGAAGAAATGAATTAATAAATAATAATTTATTCCCGCGAATGGGGATCGAACCCACAATCGTCGCGTCGGGTTGGCAGAGGGAACCTAGTGCTAAAACACTCCGTTCCCCACTTTCCGCCGAATTCTGGCGGCATTGCGGGTTGAGTGGCGGAATTCAACGCCACGCTCTTGCCTCGACACCAGAACGAAGAAAAGAATAGAAAAGAAATATAAATTTTAATAAATATTTCATCTCCTCGAGTGGGAATCGAACCCATAACCAATCGGTTTTACAGTCACACTTTGTGCCTCTCCGGTCATATATCTTTTTAAATAGCGCATAATAAATTTAATTTAATCACAAACAAAGTTATTTAGCCTCTCATGCGACCGATGCCAATTCTAGCTGGATCCTGAGAGATACTTTACAAACTATTAAAAATATGTATTTTCTCATAAAGACTATAAAATTGTCTATTTAAAAATATATATATAATTTTATACATTAAATTAAGAGTTGCTTTATTAAAAGAATAAGATATTTAAAAATTCATGAAGATAATTTATATGAACTCTTTTAAGATCTCAGAAGTAAATTACGTAATGTCATTATTTATCTATGTCTGTCTGTCTATATTCAAATAATATATTTATTTAAAAATATAGGTCGTAAACTATAAACTAATAAAAAAATCTTTTTGACATGTAGTAAATTATAAATAAATGTTTCCAAAACATACAATAAAAGTAAAGGATAACCTTAATGGATACAAAACATTATAAGAAATTAAAAACTAAGACACACAATTATATTTATTCTCAAAAACGTATTAATATTATTTAGATTAATTAAATGCCTTAAATTTACAAATATATATAAATTTAGGGCCATCTAGTGGCGAGCGGCTGAAATTTTAGTTCCACTTATTCCCAATAGATGGACATACTCTGAGTGTAATTTCAATGAAGGCTTAAATAAAATAATATTCAAATAGTTTCCTGTTAAATTAAATAATAGTATAATAAATACAAAAAATTATAGATTTACTCATCTGTAGCTAGTTTTTAGCCTTAGCTTTAGACTTAGCTTTTAGCATATAGATGTTGAATGACTTCATACAGATATTATTTAATTTTTTATTTGCCTGCAATTAATTGTCCATAATATTAAAAAAATTAGAAAAATACGTCATCCGTGTTTTAGTGGAACGATACATTTTTCATTGAATATAATAGAAGGAAAGTGACAGGCTTTTTGATTGCCTTTATTAGAATAGTAAATAGGTAAAAGCAAATACGCAGTAAAAATAAAAATAGTATTTAAAAATTCTCATATAGTAAATTTGTACTTTTTTGTATACATACGTGAATAAACCATATACCAAATGAAATATATTTTGTTTTACGTATATAAATAATCATATAAATACACAATTTGAAATTTTAATAACTTCATTTCGACCAGTAAAAATAGCAAGAAGCAATATTTAAAAAAAAACAAAAAAATATATCATTCAATACTTTAATACATTCAGTATTTTTTTCACCTTTTAGCTATATTCCGAATGTAGCAAGGTAGGTAGAGGAAACCTGTTAAGACACTCCGCTCTCCACTTTCCGCCGAATTTTACAGACATTGCATGCTTTTGCCTCTAAACTTAGTAATTTGGGCTTAAAAAATAAATATTTAAGCATATATATCTTGTATACAAGCTTCAAAGTGCGACTTATCCTAGATTTACAGCTCTTAGAAAGATGACTAATTATTTTTTGGCATTGTGCCAGTTTCTATATAATGAATATGGGACGGGCGACGTTGCTTTGAGTGGACATTGTGGTCTTGAAAAGCCCTATATCCGTTATATTTTAAATACATTTTTTTATTATTAATTACACTTTAAAATTTTAAAGTTAATTTCAATATTTCCAGTAGATTTAAATAAATCACCTTGATAGCTTTAATACTAACTAATGATTATACAGAGGGTATCGTTTTTCTTAATGAATGAACGACGTACAATGAATTAAAAAACCCAAATTAATAAATGTACGTTATTAAGGCTAGTCGTCGCGCAGGGGTTTAAAGTGTACACGATAGGTTGTGGGTTCGATTTCAACTCGAGAAAATGAAATATTGACCATTTTCATTACTTAGCGCGGCGTTGGGAACCGCCACTCAGAATTGCCTCCAGAATTCGTCGAATAAAACAGAACGGTGTGTATTAACACTAAGTTCTCTCTGCCTACTAATGCTTTAAGCGAGATACAGTAATGATGTTAAAAAAATATACATTTTCATAGTTTATTTTTTCAAAATTCGTATCGTTAGTTAAGTAAACAAACAGGTGCCCTGCATTTGCACCTGATTCTTTCTTATCGAGTTCCTGGGTGTGTCGTAAGCGCGATGTAAACGATTCATCAAGATAACCCAATTCCATGGGAACACACTACTCTAGAATGCTCACTCACAAAATAAAGATTTCTTAACACTTCACTTATTTTAGTTTAAAAATTAGGTTGATTTACTTCCTAATGTTTAGAAGAGTTATGAAAATAATTTAGATTTTTTAAATATTTTGATATTCGATTTCAAGTTTTAAGTGGTGACCTGTGTGCTTTTCTGTTTTTTTAACATTGTGGCTATAAAGGCGCCGGTTTTGGGTTCAATTCCGATCGGAAAATTATGTTTTGTATAATTTCTCACTTTTGCAAGTCAAAAGGCTTTATTTAGTTCCGAAATCAGACCACGGAGAATTTTAAATAAATTTTCCAGTGAAAAAAATCACTAATTTCTCTGTCTGGACGTTTATCTCAGCAATATTTTTAGCAATATTTTTTCAGCAATATTTCACACAACAATCAATATACAAAAAAACTATATTAAGTATTATAATATATTTAAAAATATATTTTTCTCTTTCAGCCCTACGTACAGGGCAGGTGCTTGAAGAACTCTTGAGCAGTACTTCCAAAATAACTGTAGCATATTTAATTTAGCTTTACAAAATAATATATATAAAATATTCACATTTGTTTGTTTGTTTCAACTATTCCCAAGGTTCTCAGGTTCTAGGACAAATGACTTTGTATCGTTATCGAAGACTCACCTTATTTTTGAATAACCTGCTTAACTATCAGTCTAGACTACCTACACTGATTACCTAAATTGTTATGATAATTCCACTTTACATGACATTAGTGCTTTGTTTTTGTATAATATAATTAAAACACAGCAAAAAAGTGTATTTTTTAATATGTTTAATATTTGATAATTGATTAATATTTTATTATAATACATTTTAATGACGTCTATAATAATTGATTTTATAATTAATTTAAATAATATATATTTTCATAATATCCTTATGTCAAGTAAACAACAACTAAATACAGTTATTAAAACAACCGCTTCTACATAGAACAATTTGCACACATGCAACACTGTTAAACAGATTGTTTTTATTAACACCAGTAGTGGCAACCCTAGACTAGGTAATAGAAATAGAAATTTTGTGCATGTGTGCGTAGATTGCACTAGTGTTGTTACGTGTGCAATAAATAGTTTATGTATCCCTCTCTTTCCCTCTCGACATTTCACTGATAGTTATGGCCTTGTCTAGTCGCATCTAATGCTGGCATTAGTCTGTTTACTTTGTGTTTGGGGCAATCGTTTTTCAAGTTACTTGCCTGGTTACTTGTTAGGAAACGTGATATATTTGTATGTAAAAACTGCATCGATTTATTAGCTTTTGATATTTTATTTCTAGGTAATAATGATTTTAATGAATAGATTAAAATCATTAGACAAAAGACCCAACAATCCAGACCCCAGAAAATTGCCAATATTGTATTTTAAATTATTTAAGCAGTTACAATATTTCATTTCAAGACAAGCCATTATACTAGCTTTTCTAGGTTAAAAGGCGTTTCATACGTTACAGTTAAACTATGTATAAACAGATGGACGAAAAGAAATATTTACTGCCAATGGCATACTTAATTAGGTCTATGTGATAAAATTAAAGCAATTAGAGCGTTAAACCTTATATATTTTTGTTGCAGGTGAGTGTGATTTGCGATTTAATCGGATGCCTCTGTAAATGTTAGTAAGGTAAGTTTTTGAATTTTTCCTAAAAAGACTATATATTTTTAGATTTTGAATTAAAAAAGGCAGCTTAAAAAATGTTCCAAAATTTCTAAACAATACGTAGATCTCTAAGAGAACGCGTGTTCCAGCGGTACGCATAAAGTTTCAGGCACATGTTCTAGTGACTGGCGCGAGTGTGCTGGCTCCGTAAACGCGCCTAACGTCCCTGTAGCGAGTGTTGACTGTGGCGGAGTGTTGACCGGTATGTAGGTTACCGGTCCCCCCTTCTCCCCCCTCCCGCCTCCCCCGCAACCACCTCTATGATCCGTGCAGTTTTCAACAGAAAATGTCAAATGCACTCTTCAGTGCGATGCATAGAAATAGGTTAATAGGAATGCTGAATGCTTTCCTGTCGCAAGTATGTTTGCTAGGATGTGAGTCTGTGCATTTCACGAAATATTACACAAGAATCTCGTAGGGTTACCTAAGAAATGCTTTCCATAATTGGATATTTTCCACGGGATTTAAAAAAAAAAGAAAACAATATTATGCTGTTAAAAAGTATATAATACTTATATACTATTGAATCATATATAATATTTCAATATAAGCAAGAAGTAGCTCCACGCAAAGAAACATCTGAACATCAATCTGCCACAATTCTATTAGTGGACGTGGTCTATTATATTTATATCAACCGGCAGTGGTCAGTGGGGCAAGTTCGCTCGCTTCTTCAAACTCGCAATAAAAATCGGACAAGTTCGAGCCGACCGTGGCCTGCGAATTGCCGACGCTTCCTAATTCGGACGAATCTTTTGCGGGGACCGAACTCAATCGTTCAGTTATAAACATTTATATTAGAAAATGAGAGTACTGTGTGTCAGCTTCACGCTGAATCCCGCACAGAGCAGGATAGACAGAGGGAACCTAGTATAAAGACACTCCATTCTCACTCTCCGCCGAATTCTGGAGGCATTGCATGTTGAGTAGCGTAACTCAACGCCGCACTTTGCCTCGACACCTGAGCGAGCAAATGGAAATATAAATTTAAGTAAATATTTCCTCGAGTGAGGATCGAACCCACAACCATTTACCTATAACCTCGCGTTTACATTCCTCTGCGCCACGCCTGGCCTCGATATGCTCACTTGTTTCTTGAAAATAAGTATTAACTTCATATTTACAATCGCAACTGGCCTTTAATTTTGTTTTGATGCCTTGTACTTCTCATATCTAATTATCTTTAGCGATAGCGTCTAGAACGCCGATAGTACCGCGGCCATAATTTTAGGAGATCGACAACCGGCCGTGACTCCGTTTATTATATACATTGACATAAAACTTTGAAGGATTTTTGCGATAGCGTGACACAAAATTGTAACAAACAATTTCCTACCCACTAACAAGTACTTACTGTAGTGGTCTCTTTATCGCTCGAAGTGCATTAGCTGGTATGTGGTTATATTAGACTGTATTTAAGTGAAAGTGCATTCGCTATATTCAAGGCTTCAACACCTGCATTCAACAGCAGAAAGGATGCGTTCACAATAATTATTATACTACATTTATCACGTCGTCGTGTCAATTAGAATCTCGATTTACAATTGTATAAAATTTTCGAAAAAAGAAACCTTGGATTCTGGCCAAATACGATGATGTGGTCTTTAGTAGAGTAATTTACAAAACGGCGTACAATGATCTCTCCTCATTACTATAAATTACAGCTACGGCACGGAGTGAAAGAAAGATTCACTTTCTAAAGTGTAAGTGAAATGTAGTTCGGTGGTCCAGCGCATGCGCCTGCGCCTATAAATCATATACGGAGAAAAATAATGACAGCGGATGTTGCGTAACGTTTAGTATACCGATAGACTAGATTAGGTTGAACTCTATGAGTAATGTACTTAGAATAATTTTATACTTACATATTTTTCCTATTTCTATTACAGCTTTTTATTAAAGAGTTATTAATATTTTTTGTTTACTTTTCTTATCTTTAGTCTTATAAAATAAAAAAAATATATTATAAATTCCTTTACTACTATTGAAGCCATACTAAATATGTATTTTTTTAAGTAAAATAATTTTCATACAATAAACACATATCCAAAAAGAATTATTTAATTAATCAAATAACTATTTTTACTCTGTGCAATCTGTCAAATGTCACGTTACTTTTAACACGAGTTCATGCGAATTAACCACCGGAACGGATAGGCATAATGTCACGTTTTAGATTTATATGTATTTGTCGTTAAATGAATTAATATTATACGGGTTTTACCGTTATCATATTTTTTCTTCTCCGTTTTTACTGATAATAATGAAGAAAAGGAATATTTAATTAATTAATTATTAATATTATTAATTATTGTACAATATTTTTCCAAAACCTTCAAATATAAGCCAAAACTAGACAATATAATATTAGTATTTTCTATAAAAATATATGTACTTCTAAGTACAACGCCTCTAACATAAAACTTAACTGACAAGTACATTAGTAAATTTAACCCCGTGTAAGTGTAGGCAGATCTTGAACCTTTGTTCCAAGAAACAATTTTTCTTTGGCACCGTCACGCGCTGAAGTCAACCCGGTGTGGTGTAAAGATAAAACCGCTAGGAATATACAAAGAAAAAAAATATGGAGAACGGAGTATCGGAACGGACACTAGGTTCCCTCTGCCTACCTTGCTGTGTGCTACGTATATGTATAAAGGGAGTGTTTTTCGTTTATAAAGCTGTGATTTGAAATAAAAAAATATAATAAGAAAACGGTTAAGTGCGGGTCAGAATCCCCCACCGAGGCTTCCGTAACGTGTCAGAGTTGTAGGTCAACGGGAAGTACATCTTATAAAAGTTGACAAACTTAAGTTTGCGGGCATATGGGTTCACTTTGTATGAAATTAACTACAAATATAAGTCTGTAATGATATTTTTTATGAAATACCTATTAAATTTTTACTAATTTTAAGCCAAATTTCATCAGGTCCACAGAAAGTATATTTCGATTGAAATTACATCGAAGCTTAATTTTTCTATGCTTCAACTGACCATAGACCTAAATATTTGATAATAATTTCAGCTTGATACATCCACGCGATCTCAAGATAAATAGTTTTAACAGACGGACAGACATACAATAAAGTTATCCTATTCGTATTCCGTTTCTACCTTAAAAAAAAAGACATATACATGCATTTTCATTTAACAATATTACATATTAATACATACTTGCATAGTGTCTACTAACTTTCATCCACCTATAAATACAAAATCCGTTCAGGCTTATTACTTGTGGCAGCCCGCGGTCGGCGGCCGGCCTAGTTTCGCGCTAGGAATAGGCGCCGCCCCCGCCGCGCGCCCTGCACCAGCTCTGGAGTACCACTCGTTAAAGGACTCACACTACTCTGGTCTACACACACGCTCCACTGGAACCCTTTGAAATGTCCCCTAGAGGGTTTAAAGCAAAGAGGATTTCAATACATATACTCGTACACTAAGCTTGAAATAACCAGTTGGAATCATAGACAAATCAATAAATTCTATGCATAGTTAAGTTTTATATAGACTAAGACTTTCTGATAATGTTTTTTTTAATATTATCAATATGGTATGTAAATATATTTAATTATAACAAGTTAACACGTGCTTTAAAAAATTTGTATTCATAATTATAAAACTAGTACATCCAGTATCAATCGCGCCATCAAGGCAAATCTGACAACATAATATCATTTGTCAAAATCGGTTCATTAGTTTAACGGACATACATACAAACATACACGCTAAAAACAAAACTCTCCTTTTGGGCTGCATTCAGGTAACTAAGCAATTATATTATGATTCTTTATATTGTTGTAAATATTGGCACGCTCGAAACGTCAAAAATTAAAAACTGAACTGAACTGTAAATATTAGAAAAACATTGATTAATTTCATATAATAATAATATGACTAATAAATGTAATATAAGGCAATTATATTGTAGAAAGTTTATTTATTAACACAAATATTATTTTTATATACAGATAATAAATATTATTTTATTTATATTTAAAATATATAGTTAAATCTAGTTCTATGTCTATTCTGTGGTATGCTCCGTTCAGTGCATGCGACAGTCCTTCGTATACATGTGGGCGTGTGTGCGTCCTGTCACTCACCTTTGCATGTGGTTGCGTAGATTATGTATATACACACGCATACACACACGCAAACACCGCCTAGATGCAGTTGACTACGCGCTAAAAATATTTTCAATTTCCTTTGGGTTGTATGCTGCAAATGAATATTTTATGTATAATACAAAGAAAATGACTATTTTTATTGGAAATGACTCAGAAGTAATTTTTAATGTTTGTTTTCTTAGATATCTTTCAGTTAATAAAGTATAGAATAGTAGAAGAATGTTATTTGTAATTTTCACATATTCCGACTAAATTACTTCGTGAAATGACGGCAAATCTCAATGTCGCGTTTTTTATATTACTCAGAAATCCTTTAATAAAATTATATACCTTAATAACTATACCATATATCTAACTTTACATATATTTTATTTTTCATTTTTAATTTGCCGATTTCTATGCCCATGAATCGAGACCCTCCACTCTCCGTCCGTTCGAACTTGAAATTAGTTCGAGTTAATCTACGTATCTATAGGTCTTATCGGAGCGAATAAAAAAATATATTTAACATATAAAATATGGGTTTACTATTTCTATTATGACCGGATCTTTAAATAGGTATACACAAGGGAAAGCATAGATGATTAAATGCCCTTGGGGTGTAGCTATGCACTGCAAACCGCTATATAAGAAATAACTTTTTATTATTATAACTTCCATTATTTAGGCCAGAGAACTGGGAACTGGAAACAGAGTGTCTTAATAATAGGTTCCCAGGTTCCCCTTTGTCTATCCTGCTAAGCATGATACAGCATGAAGATAAATATACAATAAATGAAAATATATTCTAAAAAAATAGTACGTTTAACTTATTTTATATTAGTTCTTTATTAACTCCAATATGATATATTGGTAGCACAAGAAAGTAATGACATGTTATCAGTTTGCCTAATAATAGACATGGGAATTGTAGGTAGGAAGTTCCCACCCTCCATAATATTATAGAACGTTATTTAACAACATATTTATAACATTCGATAAAGCACACGAATTATTTCTTATTGTAATTGCATTTTTAATTATTCATAAAGCCTATAGATATCAAAAAACACAAAATAAAAATCAATAAAGGTGCTGCTACCAATGTCATACAAGCAAGCTATACCATTCACCGCTAGAGGGCTCTTAATAATAACCATAAAATTAAAAAAAAAACAAAACTTATTTAACATTTTACATAAGAATAAACGAAAAGTTATGATGTAAGACCAAATCTATTATTAGAAAATCAGAAGGGCTACGTGACCGAAACGGGCAATGTAACCCAGAAACCTTCCGAAGCAAAATTACCCTGGATCAATACGGGTGACCCGGGGTCTATAGGAACCTACAAGTGTATAGATAATCTCTTCCTCGTGTAACGTGAACTTCGACCCGGGTTTTGGAGGTCATTAACATTTGGGCGGGCGGGAACTAGGTCGGTGCGTCAAATGCAGCGTTGCCATGGCAACGCGCCCCAGACGCGTCCAATATGGCGATTAGGCGGTTGTTTGTAAGCTTCTAGAATTTTCAATGGGGTTTTTGGTGTTTCCTTTTCCTTTAGGTTATGTTTTTTTAATGGAGAGATTTTTGAATTGAGATTTCAGAAAAAATATTGCTTATAAAACTGAATTATATAACAATATCAGTATATATTTTTTTTTTATATTTTTAAATGTATCTTTTTTATAATAATTTATATTTAAAAATGTAAAATTGATTCACTAATTTAATTTTTATTATATTCAGTATATTGAAGAAAACCTATTTATTTGATACACTATATGATATTTAAATTTAATTATGACTTTGTTTGTATAAATTCGTAGGAATCAAATGTAAAAATAGATTTTTATAAGGTTACTCAAACCTTAAAGCAGTAAACAAAACCTTGGAGCATATTTTTAACGAACTAATGTATCATTCGCATATAAACTCTAATCGAGTCATGGTGAATCAATTACGTAAATCAAGAGAAGTATGGTACCATTGATAAGTAAGGTACCATTGGGGAACGGAATGTCTTAACACTAGGTTCCATCATCTCATAAGACAATAAATAAAATAAATGTAATTTCATTGTAAAATCATTTTAAAAACAAAATTATAGAAGTAATCATTTATTTGCTTCCAAATTCTCACGTGGGGTCTTATTTAATGTATTTGGATAAACTGATTCATATATATATTTTTAACAATCGTGTAACTTCGAGACAAAAATAGCTTAAGACCGACATTTTAACTTATTCTTGAACAGGAAGTCACAAAATTCCTTAAAGTCATATGCAATTTCCGGTTCATTTTTTAATTTTTAACTGTTTTATTTGCACTGTAATTTTATATTAGACTTTTATAATTTTATTTTTAAAGTGACATTTAATTTAATTTAATTATAATATATTAAAGTTTATAGTCTGGACCGTCGATATATCTGCACGCGTGCGTCACGTTCCTTCTGGATGGGTCTGGAAATTAGGTCAAAAGGGGGTCGACCGTTGTCACTGCCATGTTATATTATGTTTATATTCAATTTCACTTCATTATCTTCCTCTATCTACATATGTTCATATTAGTATGGCGGTTCGTGATTGCCTTATTAGTTATTACGCAATAACGTTCATTAAATGGATTCTATATTTATTTGGCAATTTGTTTTCTCTCCCATTTTCTATATTGCTTTCTTAAATTGGTCGCTGGTTTTCACTTATCCTCTTCCACAGGTTGCCTTTTTAAGAAACCCGAACATTTTTACGAACTAAATATTTTATAATATATTTTTTCTATTGTATTTTAGTACAACAAATAAATAAATAAGCTTTGAAGTAACATAACTAGTAATAAAATAATTATTTTTAAGGTCTATTTTAATAAAAAAAATCTTAGGGCCCCTGACATTGGTACCTGACCTCACGCATTTGGCAGTCGCCTTGGCATTGCAACGAGCTGAATATATTGACTACTCAAAAATTTTTATACAAAGTAATTACAACGTTTTATACGAACGACCTTTACCTTCGCCTTTTTCTCTTGACTGTTTATTTTTAATCTTTTGTTTTTAAGAGACTTTATTGAAAACAATTTGTGAAACAATATTTTACCTAAATAAAATCGTTTACGCACAATTATAAAAAGAATTCTTGCAAATGAATAAATAAGTTAGTCACTCGGTGTTTTATAGATACGAAAATATGGCTAACAGACGCATGTGTTATTGGAGAGCTATGTTATAATTTATATCTATGTATTTTTTTTTAAATATCGCTTATTAAAAGTAAAATTCTAATTTTTTTTATCAGCTTTACGCTGTATCCCTGATATAGTAATGTGTGAATGGAAGGCCGAGGGAAGTTGGTTAAGACACTTCGTTGCCCACTTTACGCCGAATTTTCGAGAATTTTATTAAGCAAAAATAATTAATTTCTCTGAGTGAGAATCGAACTCACAACCATTCCATTTACAGTCACACGCTTGTGCCACTGCGCTATACTTCTATATGGAATAAATTTTCATACATGCTATGCAAAAGCGTCGTAATATTATTTTTCTCATTAAATTATTTAATATCGTAGTTAATGGTTGCTTTAAACAAATTACATCTTGTAATATTACATAGACAATCCCGTAATCGATATTTATTAAAACAGATACCTAATTATGGCGCAAAAATTACATATCAATATTCTCAATTCTGTTGTTTTCCTTGATGCACTGCCCCATCAAGGAAAACAGGTAGCATAATATGGTAACTTAAAAAAAACTAAAAAAAAAGATATTACCTAAAATCCTGATTCCCGATTAAAAATAATTGTTCGATTAATAAATACAAATAATTATTAATTAATTCGCTTTAAACAAAAACAAGTATTGTTGTCATCGTTTTTTTACCTCCGTAACGAAATGCAATGCAAGCGCCATTAATAGATAAAATTAGCAATTCAAAATGGCAATATGCACTGCCATGACGCCTGCGCGGTGGCCCACTTCTGGCCCGAGGTCACGGGTTCGTTCCCCGGGTGCTATTGATCGTTACGTCCGGAAGTGGGGCCGGTGCAGCGAACGTAAACGTTCATAGACTTTTCTTTGGGATATTATCTATTTCTTTACAGTTTTATGAAGAATAAGTTTATTGAAATATTTTTTTATTAATATTATTATGAAGGCCAGTCGGGGTATGGATATAAGTGTGTGACTGTAAATACGACAGGTTGTAGGTTCGATTCTCGTCTCCTCTTCGGTGGTCGATTCTCTTCCATTCAAAAAGCAATATCTCCAGAATTTCTGCTTGCTAAATGCGGGTTACAGCGTGAAAATGATAGTGAAGTAATAAAACTACTTAGAGTTTAAGAAATGTAGCAAATTAATGATTATACTCTTATCCTTTTTACTTAAAATAAAAGAAAAAATAGACAAAATGGCCTTGCTAAAATAATTTTTCACACCGTACTTTAAAGCAAATATAAATGAACGTAATATTAAAACGAGATTAATTGCAATAATCTAGTTACACTTGACATTGACACAAAATAGTACTAAAAGGAAAATCTTTAATTGGCAAAGCTAAGATCAAATATATTAGTATTATCATTAGCGATAACCGTTTGAAAATATTTTCTTATAAATTTAATATCAAAAATTTCAATTGACAATATTTTTTAATAAATAATATAAGTAGAATCTTTCATGCACATTAGTATGTTTAAGATTGTTGAGGCCAGTTGTGGCGCAGGGATACAAACGTGGGACTATTACCCTACAGGTTGTAGATTCGATTCCCAATCGAGGAAATAAAATATTTATTAATATTATCATTTCTGTCGCTCTAGTAACAAGGCAAAAAACGAGAACCACGTAACACAAAATGCCTAGAAAATTCTGATGAAAGCGGGAAACACAGTGTCTTACCACTGATAATAAAAAACTAATATATAAATATTATATTTTTTTATTCTAAAAACCAAAAACAAACTAATCAATTAGTCTCCACTCTCGTATCAGATATCCACAATATTGGACGCAAGCAGTCAGACAAACACTGGAGCCGTTATCATTGGGGTTGTTATCGCAAGTAGGCCTCAGAGGTGGGTCAATGACGGTCGTTCACCGCGCGGCACGTGCTGCCCCAGCACCCCCACACCGCACCCTCTCATTCTGCCCTAAGATTTTTACTTCTATATTTATATTACTGAAAGTGCACTATGCTTTTTTTGTTTGGCTTTTGGTTTGCCATTATAATAAATTAAATTATTATTTAAACTGGCAACTTATAAATGGAATTCAATAAAAAAAACAATGTATGTTTATAACAATTCTTAAATTGTAATTTTCAAAAAAATATCAAAAACCTCACACAAACACTTATTACCTATGTTAAAATACATTTTATTTTTTTAATATATTCAGTGATAATAATAATAATAATTAATAAATAAATCTTTTTCTTTAATTTAACATTTTAGCTTTATATAAAGTTATTTACTATTATAAAAATAGTTTCATATTGATTTTCGTTATATACTTTATGTAACGTCGAGAGTCGAGCGTTTCAATGCCATATTCCCGGTACGCTACGAGTATATTTATCATAGGTAGGTCAATGACGTACGTTCACCCTGCAGCCTGCGCCCTGAAAGTAGGGCGGACACCCTATATACCCCTACCCTATAGATATATGTACAAGGCTCTTTTGTTCTGGCTTGGTCCTTTGATTTAGTAGCTACTTGTTTTATACAATCGGTGTTGCTTTTAATAGTGCTATATAGGGTGAGACTCCCCTGCATTTTTTTATGTATTTTATTTCTATATTATATGTGGGATACATTTGGGAAACTTTAATAATTGTATATTTTAAACTGATAAAGAATAATAATAATAAGTTTTCTAATTGTATGTACATTGTGGTGTTATTTGTTTACCATCAATGAATATTGTTTTAATACAATCCTAATGAATGAAGTAATAGTAAATTCAAAAATTTAGATTTGGTATGTTTTTTATTGTGACATGACTGACATGTAGCATATACAGGTTATGTATTAAAAACATAGAGTTATATCACTCCTCTCTATTACTATAGTTTTTCCAGATAGAAGAGACTCCCACAGCGTAATTAAACTATCGAATCATATTTGAACCAACAAACATCATGTTATTATGTTAACTGAGTTAATAATAGGCAATTTAAAAATTTAAATATTTAAGCTGTCCTTAAAATAATTGAAATTATAATTACAAAACAGAGAAAATATACAAATATTATGTTTATTTTTTGAACTAACACCTTATTGTCAAAACAATTTTTATTTAACCCTTTAATTTAATGATATAAAAGAATGCTTAAACATTAATAGAAAATATATACGAAATCGCTAACAACAAATACCTGTAATTCTAATACCTGTACTAGAAAATCGAAAGTGCCGCTCCAAACGAGAACATTATTATTACGTTACTATGTGCAATATTTTATATAGTTGCATCGACTAAGTACAGAATACACTAAGTACTAGTACCGAAGTACTGGAGCCTTCGCCCATGTACTCGTAAAAGTAGATAGAATGTCTAAGTCAGCCAGGCCAGTAGGAGCCAAGGCTAGGTTGTGCAATACTGTCATACAAAAATCGACTCTATTATTATAAGGATACGGTGTATTAATCTCAGATGTGGGGCTTCAATGACGTTCATTGACTCGAGCGTTCGATGCCGGCGCATTGCTGTTTTCCTTCTCCGTTTTCATGCATTGATATTAGAAACTGTTGACTTTGTTTATTCCATAATATCATACTTGTTTAGGAGATATGATTGTTTATTATGTTTGTTGGGAAAATTAAATGTAATATAATGATAAAAGTGAAGAAAAGGATCATTTTTGTAAAGAATTTCTATTGAATAATTATATTTTTGTATGACAAATAATTTTCCATAAATAAAAAATAACTAAAAGTTTAACAAATATATTATCTCACAACACAAGATATTTCGAGTTCAAATCGATGGTTTAAAAACGGCAGGTTTGTTTCACTCATCAATCACCAACCAGTTTGAATTGAACTCGGTTACCGCCACTATTTCTGGTGGTTCAGCAACATTGTTCTCAAACTGGTGGTTCCCATTAAACTGGTTGGTTCAGCCGAGGCGGTGTAGCTGGTGACCCAATTTCGCAGCTGGTTTCAGCAGCGACAGGGGGCGCCGGGGAGACGGGGGAGGGGGGAGCGGGCGGCGTGTCAATGCCGAACGTTGACTCCGACAGCATCGACGGCCTCCGCCTTACATAACCATCGACAAAGCACTCTGCGAATGCGTGTGTACCCCGCCGCATTCGGTGATACGATCGATGCGCTACGGACGAACTTTAACTGCTAAATATATATATGTATATGTATATATAATGCAAGTTAAATCTTAAATTACCTTGCATTATATATATTTAATAGTTCTGACACCCGTCGTGGAACAGGGGCACAAGCGTGTGAACGCGACAGGTTGTGGGTTTGATTCCCACTCGAGGTAATGAAATATTTAATGACTGACATAGTATGTTGTCGAAGTAAATAGCCTCCAAAGTTCGCTGGAAAATGGGGAACGGAGTGTCTTAACATTAGGCCTGCCTATCCTGCTGTGTGCGGGATACGGCGTGAACCTAAAAAATATATATTACGCTTATTATAATTAAACAATTCGTATAACGTAGTATCTCTTTGTATAGGTATATTAATAGCCATTAATATTGACATTTCAATATTTTATCTACAATTAATCTAGATATTTTATCCAAATTAAATCCATCTATTAAATGCATAAAATAAACTAAATTAAAATCTATTTGTTTTTAAAATATTTTATAGAATCATGTTACAATTAAAATATTAATATATAGATATAATCTGTGGCAAAAGGTCGAATGCGCTAGTGACGTATATCTATTTGTACCTATTCATTCAGACAGAGCCTAGGCTAACAAAGAGCTTAATAACCTAAGTCTAACCAATAAACTACACGTGTGACGTGAACGTTCACTATTAGCGCCAAATTGTTTATTTTTATATCAAATATAAATAAAAAAAAACATCTAAAGCGGTAATTACAGGAAATTACAAAAACATCAATTATAATTAGCGTTGCTTTAAAAAAAACAAAGCGCTAGTGAGGGCGCGATTTGAGAAGAATAAGGGCGGGCGGTGAAGCCCGAAAGTGAAAGATGCGCGGGCGCGAGGCGCGAGGCACGAGGCGGAGGGGAGGGCAGGTGGAGAGGTCGGCGAGGCACGCCGCGCGGCGTCGCTAGCGAGGCGAGTGCAGCGCGCCGCAGCCTCACGCAAACAAAACTTTAGTTACTAACCTACTTCCGTGCGGGCGCCAACCGCCAGCGCGACTGCACGAACGCTTACCGCCTAGTACTTGCTACGTATGAGTGATGGACTTTTTTATGAGCTTGCTGCCTCGTTCTGAATGGACTGTATAGACCCGAGCGGACGACGGCCAATCGGCAATATGTTTTACGGTGAGATGAGCACTGGTTTTACGGTTTTTGTTATGTTATACTGTATTCACTGTTTTTGTACTAGTAGGCATGCACTTGTCTCGTCTCTCTGTCTCTCTATTTTCGTGATAAGGGCGCCACGCACACATCTTTAATGTCCGTTTGTTGTTGTTGTTTGTTTTAAATAATATATATTATAGCGGGAAATATAAATATATACATAATTTATCATAGGAAAAGCATTTTAGAAATATAAAATTTAAATTTATGATAACCGTCAATGTACACGCCAGTAACATTTTTTTAACTGTGACTATAAATTAAAAAGTTTGTTTTGCACAGTTATCTACATGACGTACATTTTCATAAACGTTTTTGATAGAGCTAGTTGTCATTCGGTTAACTTATAAATAACAAAAGAACGTATTACATTATTATCGAATAAAATAATCATTTTTATTGCCATATTTATTTATTTATTATTAATATCTCCCTTAAATCAATTCTTTTGCGTATATAAGTAATATAATTGGCCGCCATATTGGAATTGCTTTAGTGGCGCCATCTACTGACAAACTTTAAGTTTATCTAGTCATAGTCCTAAAGCGTACAGTAAAATTTGATTTAGACCCATCGATTATAAAAACAAGAAAATAGTAAAATAATTAATTTATATTGTAAACTTAATTAATTTTATTGAAATGTTTCGAATGCAATGCAAATATTATTTGCTCAGTATAATTATAGTACTCACCTAACACCATAATACTAATAAAAATATATTTCATAATATAAACTATAGCTATTAGTGGAAAGACAAAAAATAACTAAATCAATTCTAAAAAAAGTAAATATTACATTAGATGCAACATTTTGTATTGAAAACAAAATTATGAGTTCTAATTTTATAAATAGCCTAACATTCGTCAGACTACTGTTAAAATAGGATCAACTAGACTTAATATTAGGCGAATACGCAAATAGTATAATCTATATATCTTATATAGTTCCGCCACTGAGCCCTCAATGCTTTCAAAATTCGGTGGAAAGCAGGGAACGGAGTGTCTTAACACTAGGTTCCCTTTGCCTACCCTGCTGTGTACGAGATACACCATGAAACTTTTTATTTACTACGATTTTTATTACGATGCATGTATACGGTTGCATTAAAATGTATGAACAGTAAGTGCGTATATTTTTTGACTAAAACGTGGACGGGTTGCCAGAAAGTGGGTCGGTTCACTGACCTATATGTTTATCTAGCGATTGTAGCAACGTCCGTAACTCTTTATCATATCGGTGTTCGCGTTTTAGTTTGGGTTATCTGTGGGCAACCTGTCTCTTGCACTGTTTCTATAGATAGCGCTATACAAATATACTTTGATACCAAAAATCTTTCAACGCAAATAGCCTTTCTTTTCCTTTGTGCCATAATTTTGTATGTATATAGTCTTTGTGGTTTAAATTATAAGGCATGATTAATAAATATAATGGAATAATAACAGGATATTTACATTAAAAAAAAAATTGAATGTAACATATCATTGACATTTTATAGCGATTTATTGGCGTAGAAGTATTAATTATAATAAACAACAGATAAAAATCATAAAGCGGAAACACACGCGATAAGCTTTTGCCGTGTTGTTGATACAAATATTGTCCTGTGCTAATAAAATGTTTAATTTTGTTTTTTTATTAATTATTTCAAATTAAAAAAAAACAGAAAATTGGGACACGAAAATCTAAATCTATGTCTTAACTTGAGGCTCCCAGGTTCCCTCTGCCCACAATGCTATGTGCGGGATACAGCGTGAAGCTGGAAAAAAAAACAATTACAAAAATGGATAATTGAGTCTTGTATTCTATTAAGAGCGTACAAAAGCTCCGCGGGTCAATCATTCTCTTTTAACATTTAAAAGGAACTTTCTCTTAAATATCATATATTTGTGTCAGCATCTCTGCTCTCACGGATAAGATCCTACTGACAGCGTGTGATAAAATAATATTCGCGCTCCAATAAAATCTCAATACTGAGATAAGAAAAAAAGTAAATCTTCAAAAAATCTCAACAAAAAGTCGTATAATTAATTGTAAATAACGGTAATAGGTTTTGTTTCATTGCGGTAACTATTTTAGTTAATAAATAAAATCAACAAATAATAATTAAAAATATCTAATTGAACCTACATAAATAAATAAATATACATATTTCACAAAAAAATATCCAATGTTTTCTAAAAACTAATAAATATAAGTAAATAATTAATAACTGAGAACTGTGAAGTTCTATATAAAATATCGATTCGTCCATAAGATGCAATATTATGATGTAAATATTTTCCTATTCAATAATCCCTGCGGTTCACGCGCTCAAGGACAGTGAAAGTTAGAGAAAGGATATGCAAAGCAGATGACGTCATACCGTTACCGCTAGTGCCGTGCAAATTGTAAGTTAGACGAGACTTACTGTAGTTATACGTATGCACCTTTGTTTCCGGACAAAGCAGAGTAGGTAGAGGGAACCTGGGAACTTAGTGTTAAAACTCTACGTTTCCATTAAAACATTTCCGTTTTCCATTTTCCATCGAATTCTGGAGGTATTGCGTGTTGAGTGGTGGTGAAGTTATTTTTGAAGTTATAAAAAAAGAAAATATTTAAATTTTAATAAGTAGGTAGTTTTAATTACGATTAGTTGGGAGACATAAAGGCAAAATCTAGACGGAAAATCTTAATTGATTTTGTCCATTTTATATTATAAATAAAATTTGGTTCCTAATGAAGATTTTTAAATAATTTAATAATTATCTAAAAAATAATGGGCCAGAAAATGAGGAGAAATAGCCCTAGTTACTGCCCGCCCTAGAGACCTTAGGTTTTTATTTGATGTTGCGAGTACGTTGCATATTATATGGGCAATGTTTATTGTACATACATAACACGAGTAATTATAACTTAAAGGTTAATAACAAATAAAAAAATTGAGGAAAATTAAGTTTATGTTAGTAACAAAATAAGCTATATAATAAGCCATATATATAAATTTGTAAAATTATTACTTTACCATAAATTTCATAAAATAACTGTTTTTCCTTTTTGAGTTATAAATATGGTAATACACCTAGCAACCTACGTAATTAATTAATATCAATGTAATTATTTTATATATTATATTATTATTAATTTTACAAAAACAAATGAATTTTCAAAATAAACGATACAATCATCATCTGTCACTTATAAAGCGTTCATTCGTTCAACCTATGCTGGTTGCCTTCAAACGTTCAAAGTAACTGAAAGCCCTTCATTTTTGTTAGCGCCGTCCGTACTTTACCTTAACGAAGGTGAACATACAGACAATTTAATAATCTCTTATCTCACTCACGTCCACCATTAATCCATAAGAGCGAGCAGGACAGGAGTTGTATATAGTTATTAGTTGGTCTAACACGTACCGTAAGGTCGCTTGGACAAAACGTAGATGCGTCAACAACCGCTCGCAAGGTGACGCATTGTACCTAGGTATATATTACTAGATGCGTAATAGCATTGCAAGTTTGAAAAATTCATTATATTCATATACGCAACGGATACATACATATATGTAACGGGTTTCTAGATCTTCTGTATTCTAAATGAAGTGTGCAAGTGCAATTGTACTGGTAAAATGTTTTATAAGAGGTCAGTGGTTGCTTAGGGGCATATGCGTATGGTTGTAAATGAGAGAGGTTGTGAGTTCGATTTTCACTTGAGAAAATTATACCTAAATTTAATGCTTTTATGGGATGATTTTCATGGGATGAAGCAAAAGCTGAAAAAAGTGGTGTACGTAACTAACTTAACGCATTAAATAAATTTATCAAACAGTCTACGCTTTAAGTTCTAATTTAATCTTCTTTTCATTTTGAGTTAATCGCAGTTAATTATTAATAGCGTCTTTGGATATTTAGTAAAAACTTACCGTTCTCCATTTTCTGGTCAACTAGAGACGTTTCTTGTTGAGCGATTGTTAGGGGAAACCCAACGCCGGTCTTTGTTTAACCAGACAGGTGAAGCACCCATATTTCAAATATAAACATTATCATTTTTCTTTTTCTTTGTAACCATTATTAACATACATTTAGCTTATTGTACCAGAACAGCAATTGACTCTAGAATCTTAACATATATATTTTTATAATAGTTTATTTAGTATATCTAATAAAAATAGGATCTTTTATCAAAATAAAATAATTTTAACAACAGTTTTGACAAAAACATATATGAAGTAATAGAAAAACATATAATTTCCCCTACATTTATTTTAACTATCGTTGAAAATTGATACTATTACATAACGCCTATGGGATGACGGACGACCCAGTTTCGAGATACAATACATTATAGTACATACTAGAACTGTACTCTGCATACTAGCTAGTTGACAAATATTAATAAAATTAAAAATTCTAATATTATTTAATTATTTTAAATTGGAAAAAGTGTTATATTTAAATTTACTATTTTATTTTATTTTACGGCATTTTATTTAATTTTACGGTATTTTTTATTTACGGCAATTAAATTGTTTATAAATATAATTTTTCAAGTATGTTCATGCTAAAAATAATCATTTATGTGTAAAAAAATATATTTATATATATTTATATTGTCTGTCCCGTTTGTATAGACATAACTTTAGTTTAGATAGCTTTAGTGCGGGAGTCGTCTTTAAATTAGGGTCAATGATGATATACTCATAAAATCGTCATCCAACACCACACCGACTTATAAAAAGAGTGATGTGATACCAGCAGTTTATATCATACTTTATTTTAATGAATTCGTTCGTATTTGCAATATTTGTACTTATTTAATTTTAACTTAATAATTAACACTTTATTAAGTAAGCGAAAATAACTTGAAAAACCGCAAAAACTGCGTCAAAAAACAAAGAAAAAAACTGCTATAATAATATATTATATATATTTGGCATATAATATATTAGAATATATTAGAAAATTAATTGCATATCTAAATATACTTAACTAGCGGCTCGCTCGCGGTTTCACCCGCGTGAATAATGTTAATATTAATTTCTATCTCCATGACTACGTCCTAGTGACGTCTATGCAAAATTTGAGACTCCTAGCATTTGTAGTAACGAAGTTTCATACATACTTTCGACCCCAAAAACAACCCCTTAGAAATCGAATATTGCAAATTCCCGTCTTAGCGAGCACCTACGTCCTATAAGTAACTCCTATGCAAAATTTGAGATTCCTAGCACATGTAATTTCTGAGATTTCGTGATGAGTGAGTGACCTTTCGATTTTATATATATAGATACAATTGAATCAAAATTTTTAATAAATACTTAATGGATGATACGATTTTTCGTGGTAAAGCTACATTAGTTGGCCTTTCAGAAGGCTCTCCAGTAATTATTGATTGACAAGAGAGGTTTACATGATAAGAATCAAATGGAAATTCGTGATTGGTAGTATGTATGTACATATACACATATAATATGTAGGGTCTGTATATGAATTTTAAAATAATTTTAAATTTAAATTAAATCAGCTTTGCGCTATATTTTACACATAGCAGGGTAGGCAGAGGGAACGTAGTGTTAAGACATTCATTCCGTTCCCCATTTTCTGGCGAATTTTGGAGGCATACCTTGTTGAGTGACACTTGTGCCCCTGCGCCACGACTAGCCTCAAAATGACAATTTTAAACAAATTATTTTAATATTTAAGTAGCATTAAATATTTTCTTTACTATTTTCTATTATAAATTTACTATTTTCATTTCCTCGTTCTGGTTGGCGACGAGGCAAAGAGGCAAGAGGCGTTGAATTCTACTACTTAACACGCAACGCCTCAAGAATTCGGCGAGAAATGGGAAACGGAAGTGTCTTAATAGGAAAACAATGTCTTAACATTAGTTCCCCGTGCTTACCCATCTATATGCGGGATACCGCGTGAAACAAAAAAGTATTAAACATATTAACATAAACTTCACTATTTTATATGAATATTTAGATAATTCTAGAAATTATTGTTAGAAGTTTTTAGTAATAACGTTCATAAGGGCAATGGATTTCCCACGCAGCGCAGCCGATGCGGCCTTGCTTCTGAACCTTTACGATAATGTACTGGAGTCACGGACATTCATCTAATACTAGTTTTCCTCTCGTTTACAAGGATCTACTGGTTGTTGTTAGATTAATAAATAAATATGTTATTTAATAATATTTAAAGACATAATAGTACATTTTTGCTGGTTTTATTATTTTTCATATAAACATTTCGTTTTTAATAGACAATGCTAAAAATTAGCCTAAGTCTGCCTTGAAACGAAAAAAAAATGAAAATGGTAGTTTCATTTGATTTTATTATATGAAATATTTTTATTATGTCTAAAAATAACAAAATATCAGCAACAACTGTAAAATAATATATTTCATTTACAGTATTCTTAAATCACAACTTTTAATCGCTTTAACTTGCGAGCAGACAGCGCTTTCTTAAACTTGTCCATATAAAAACGAAATATAAATACGTTAACTAAAATATAACGTGTGATGAAAGGTGAACGATCTTGAAACTGAATTCATTTTTAACCAAATATATTATGGAAAGTGAATGCAAATAATACAAATAGAATGACCTTTCGCTCGAATGATGCGTCAGCCCAACTCAGGTGATGTAACCAGTCTTTGCTTATAATATATATATATATATACTCTAAGTGTAGGTACTTGTTGATGTTTATAAGATACCTGTTGTATGAAGGAACTCCTTATAGGCCTCAATTGACAAGGAAAGTGAAAGTACGTAATAATTATTCATAATTTCAGTAGGATTTGTCTTAACCGCGATATTTCCGATAAGAACATAATATAAATTATATACAATATTTTTTTTAGCTTCCCGCTATTTTCTGCAGATAGCAGTGTAGGTAGACGGAACGTTTCAACCTAGTGTTGAGACACTCCGTTCCTATTAAGACTCTTCCGTTCCCCACTTTCCTCTGAATTCTAGAGTAACTTTCCCTCGACGCGGCGAAGAAATGAAAATGTTAAATATTTAATTTCCTCGAGTGGGAATCGAATCCAAAACCTGTCACGCTTACAATCACATGTTAAGCCCCTATACGATGACTTGCCTAGTATATAATATACAATATTATTACATACCAGTATAACAACTAAAAAAACAGAAATAATCTGTTCTTTGTGTTATTTAACATTGTAATAATTAACCTCTATCAAATAGATGTTTGTAAACATTGCAGTAACAGGAAACAAAATTAAGAAAAACAACTGATACTGGTTCTAAATAAATTATTATACTATATCGTTATATTATAAAAACCCGTCTTACGTCGAGTGCCTCTAACGAGCGCTTACATAGCAATTCTTCTAAGCAAGTCATCATCACTCTCACTTTTCAAAAAGATCTTATGTTATTTTTTTTATTAAAAAATTGGTTATTTCCTGTGAACTCATGTGTTTTAATTATGTACAATTAATATAAAACAAGTTTTGAAATATATAAATTAGACGTTCCAATGTTTACGTTACAAGTAATTAATATGGGATGGACATCTTATCAAAAATTTTACATAAATTATTCAAAATAAAGAAAAAAAACGACAGAGGCGTCGAGATTCGCGACTCAACACAAACGCCTCCAAAATCCGGAAGTGTCTCAATGGGAATGTCGTAACAGTATGTTCCCAGATTCCCTCCGTCTACCTAAATAATACTATTTGCATGAAACTAATAAAAAAAACGACACCTTTATCTTAATTACATATAATTCTATACTAAATAAATATAAAAATATAGCAAAAAAAACCTACCCACTCGTAGAACATTCCTACCTTACACACAGTACCGTAACCGTTGCTTACGAGAAGTACCGTTGCGCGCGCGCACGTTGCCCCGTCCCGCTTGCACCGTTCTTCACTAGACCGGCAAAACTTTCGCTTTCCATTGAAGCTTTTATCTATACGCTGCTTTATTACTGTAGTTTATATTTGTTGAACTTTCTTTATTTTTTTTGTATTTTTGTTTAAATTTGTATTGAGCAAAGAAACGAAAATATGTATTAAATATTTAATTTTGTTGGGTGGAAATCGAACCTACAAGCTGTCGCGCCAACCTGCCTGCGCTTGAATTGGCTCTATTGTTTTTATATTTATTATTTGCCTTTAAATTTTTGGAAGTTCTGAATTATCCTTTTAATTGCTGCTATTATTAAAAAATATATATATTTTTCACATTCAATTATATACTTAGTGGGTGTATTTAATATAGAACAAAAAGTGATCGTGTGAAGCAAGAAGTCAAAACTTAAAACCTTGACCACGGTATCTGACATTAAAAACGCGTGTGCCTTTCACGGCTCAGGTGGACGTTGTATAACTAACTTTCCATTATCTTTCATTGGTTTTGGTTTAAAAATGACAAAACAATGTTATTTAATGTTGACTATATTTTATTATATACACTAAAGTACAAAAGCAAGAAAAAATTATATACTATTTTTAGTTTAATTTTATTTAAAAAATCATAAACAAAGTTAAATAGATTGAACTAGCTTTATCAAAATCTCCGATAATTTCGAAGTAAAAAGTACTTAAATACATAAAATTCTTCTATTTTCTTAGAGTTTTTTGTTTTAAAAACACATGTTTAGAACATTAGTTCTTATAGAATACTTATTTAAATCGTTTTCGTTGCGAAACACGCAGACTCGCCGCACTACGAGTTAAGGTCATTGATATGTGGCAATTTTCCCATTTCGAAGAGAAGTCGAACCTTGACCTAGGAATTAAATTCCATTTCGTCATCTACTACACTGCAAAAATAATGATAAAAAATTATGCTAATTTAACATCGTGTTTGTTGGTAGTTTTTATTGCATTTTGGCAGACATTCAAATTTAAAAAACACGTAAGTACATAAAAAAAGTGAAATATAGTGGAGATGAAACGTTTAATTTATACGATCAACGCATTTAATTTATTAAAAAACAAATCAAATCAAAGCTTCACGCTGTATCCCGTACACAGTAGGGTAGGCAGAGAGAACATAGTGTTAAAACACTCCGTTTCCCATTTTCCACCGAACTGTTTTGAGGCATTACGTGTTCAGTGTTAAAACTCAACACCGGATTTTTGCTTTAGAGCCAGAGCGAAGAAATGAAAATATTAATTAATAATAATTAATTCCCTTGAGTGGGGATTGAACCCGCAACAGTTACAGTCGTACCCTCGTCCACCTGTATCACGACGGCCTCAAATATTGTGTAGTGTTAAATAAAAAAAAATCAATAAGGCACTATAACGATTCCACTAGACGTCAGTGGTTGCGCACGCGCACATGTTACGCCACCTTTTGCGCAACACGGCCGTTCACCCCGGAAGGCGTTTTCCTCGGTTTCTTTAGCGCTGTGTTACTGTGGCGGTCGCGTGATACTCTTATATGTAGTGTTTACACTCTCTTAACAAAATCTTAAGAAAGTTTCAAGTTAAATTAAAAGCATGTATCAAATCTTTCTTTAGCACATGTGAATTCCAAAAAATCTTTGCTAATTTCTTGTTTTTTATATATTTTTGTAAATAATTGTTCACGTGATTTTTATTGGCAATGACTTTTTAGAAAAACAGCCGCATTAATAATGAAGACAGTTTTTGGAATACGCTATTAAACAGTGTCTCCAGTCTCCACATTTGTTCGGATTGTGATGGCATTTTGACAAAATAATGTTTCGTCGCGTCCATTTCGTTGTAACGACTTGTTTTGTTTTCTGTATTTTAGTTGGGTGTTACCTGTTGACTCGTGTGCTTAATAAGAACATTATTATGAGTAATGTTTCGTATTATATTGTGATACTTATTTATACTTAATAAAAACAAAAATGCTATTGGCAATATTGTGTAGAAACCTAATAAATACTTCTTCTTCTGCAACACTCTAGACTCCTTGAGAAGAAAATTTTACTTAAAAAAATCTTAAATTTCTTGAGACTAATTTTTTTAAGTAAATTCATAAATTTTATTCTTTTCCCAATCTGAACAATGAATATGTTTTTACTTTTAAGATAACTTATAAAAAACAATTAGAAAAGAATGCATTTATTCATAAAAATTGAGAATTGCGTCACGAAATTATAATATAGTTTCAGCGATTTATACGTAACACGAGTGTGTATAGAATTTTAAATCGATAGCGAAGAGGAAAGTCCCCAATTTGGCTGCAAATCTCAAGATTTACATAACTATGACATTGTAATGCTTACGCAAAGATGCACTGGCAATTTACGAAAGTAAGAACACACGAGTTAAGGAGTATACTTTATTAAATAATAGGAAAAACCTATAAATTAATGTTTAAAATAATTTAAACAAGAATATCATGATAAAGCTATTTATGATGATCTATAAAGAGATGAGCGGAGTGTCTTAACACTATGTATAACCTGCTACTTGCCGGATACAGTGTGAAGCTAAAAAAAAATAATCTATCTTCGTTATTATTACTAACGCATTTCGTAGATATGAAATTTAACAAAAATAATTTAGCGCTCTACTCAATCAGTTTTGTGTTGACTTTTACTATAGTCTTAGTAATATATATTTTTTTATTTCATTCAAAATTAACTACTCCTTGATTACAATCTAAGAAACTGTTCGTAGTTGTGTCGAAATGTGCCAGAGTTGTTAATTCGGTAGGTGCATGCTAAAAGCTTTGGCAATTCAAATTGAAAGGTGATTTGAAGATACTTCTTTTTAAATTGAATGATTGCACAGCACGTGCTAATAATAATATACTATAAATTATATTATTAATAAAGTTGTCCTAAAAAAAACAAGGGTAAAGACCTTTTGCGTAACTACTCACTCGTATATGGTTACGTGTGCCAGTGAGAGGCAATGTCAGACTTTGCAACCGCTATTATGACGAGCGAGCAGTTCTCCCAAAACAATGCTTCTGTTTTAAACATTTCGCAGAACGGGCCAAAATCTTTCACAGCAAATCGTGCAATAACTTAACTATTATAATTACAGCTTTTTCTTAAAGAATTATTCTTTTATTTATGTTTCTGGTTGATATTTACTTAGATATTTGATTTGAGAAAATGTCGTTTACTGAAGAAACGTAATTGATTCTGTGATATCAACTAGCATCTCTATTATCTTTTATAAAATTTTATTTAGAAAATAATAACAAATTAACATAATTATTAAATAGTAGCAGAAAGAAATATTTTCATCATTCCAATTGCAATACATAACAATTGCATATCAAGGTCCTAATGTCTCTATTAAAACTATAGTCTTTTGTTTCGTTAGCATATGTGCCAAAAAAGGTCAATGACCAGCCTCGACGTTTCTACAACCACATTTGGTACGTGTTGATAAAAGTGATAAAAACGTATATAACGAATATAATTGCGATAGTACTACCTTTACATACGGTTGAATTTACAGTATAGAGTTCGCGAACAAACAACCTTCTAGCTCGATAGGAGCTGCAAATTATATAGGAACCTCATCGTAGGTTGCGGTTAGTTGCTCATAAGATATAGACTCTAAAATAATAGATTTAAAATCTATTATTTATTGATATGTAATGGTAGTTACGTTGTTTTGAAGTTAACGAGAAATGGCGGCCAAAACGTTAGTTTGTTTATCGTTCACGCGTTCTTGACAGCGAAAAAGTGAAAACGACTTGTGGATGAGCATTGTGAAACTAGGCAACCGAGCTGGGGTACACTTTGGTTGCCGGCCGTACGGTTATATAATGAGAAATGTGCCGTGTCGGCACATACATAATGAAAATGATCGGTGCATAACAATCTATTAAATATTTTGTTGATTTACATTTAGAATATTTTTTCTACGTACATACATATTTTTCTACATTATAATACTGTTATTGTCATTTTATAAATGACTATATTCATTAATAATCCTAAAGACGTTGAATATTACTAATTATTTATTACTTATAAACTAATGGCAAGCTTATTAGCCCAATTCTATTTACAACATATATGTATTATGTATATATTGCATGTAAGTGATAGGCCTTGTACCAATTTCCCCAAATGGGAATTGAACCTATAACCTCAGAGACGACCAATAATATACAAATACCAAATAGAATTTAATAAACTGAGTAATTCATTAAAATATAGCAGTTTTCTTTTCAATAGACAGAAAGATAAAATAAAATGAATTGTAATACCACATTTCGTCAGTATTAATGACAGCCCACGGTGCTCGGTACACCAAATTCAACAGTTTTACAATAGCGCTTTATGTATGTCATTGACATCTAACTATTGTTTATTGTATATTCTATGAGCATTCTTTCACTTTCAAAATTTGACACAATGGCTTCTAGACTAGCTGATCACCATTAGGTGCTGGTACCAATTACCTACCACTTCTTCCTCCTAGACCTCTATATACAGTATGCATAGTTTTTGAGACCAGTTATGGCGCAGGGGTGTGACAGGTTGCGGGTTTGATTCCCACTCGAGGAAATTTTTAATTTTTTTTTTTTCGCTCTGGTGTCGAGGCAATGCGCAGTGTTATGTTCCTTTGCTCAACACGTAATGCCTAAAGAATTCAGCAGGAAATTAAATTTTCCGGTCCATTTAGTTAAAATTTTTATTTTTCAATAATAATTGTAAAATTTCTAAATTATTATCTTATTGTCCTGTTTAATTGATATATTGTTATCTAAAAATTAATCTGATAAATAGAAATATGTGAATATCATAGGTTGTACTTTAATTATTAATTGTTGTTTATTCATGCACAAAATTGTGAGGTCGTTCACATTTATATCGTCAAATGTGGATTATCGCTAGAAGACGTCACTTCGACTCAAATTTTAAGCAAAAAAATATTTTTCTTCTTTTCCACTTTTATGCTTAAAACTAATTCGCTGATTTAATCTATAACCTTTAAAGAGAATGCTGGAGAGAACTACCTACGGTACATTTTTCTATATATAATATTTATCATTTATTTTTTTAACAATATTTTAGACTAAAAACGATATCAGCCACTATCAGGCAACGACCTTAGTACTCTAATTTAGATATCTGCAAATGTAGATCATCAAAATTCATGTAAGGTAGGTCGTTCAACTTGTTTATAATTTTTTTATATTAAATTAAATTAATAAAGAAATACTCAACTGGACAATTTATATTACTTATGATTTTTTTAAAAATTGCTTCTATAATATACGGAAATATTGATTTGACTTTATTTTTTGTGTAAAATACAAAAAAAAACCGATTTATTTTCTTTTCTCATTATCACTCTAATGAGTTCTTATACATTCTGTTTTTTCTCCTGTTCTGTTTGTTCTCTTCAAGAATATTTAGAGGATAAACACGTATGGAATTAATGTCTATTGAATGTCAGGCAGGATAGCTGCCAGCTAATGTAATAGTAAAATATACCATTGACTTTGAAAAGAGCAACTGTTGAGTTTCTGGCCGGCTCTTCTCAGCAGAACTGCCTTCCGAACCGGTGGTAGCTTTTTGTTGACATGTACATTCGACAATTCAAAAGTGCTTTTATAGTTTATTTGAATAAAGAATATTTTGAATTTGAAAATTTATAATGTAATTAGTATGTAGAAATATTACAGAAGAACTCATTTCAAGCTGCTGTCAACCGAAATAAGCTAAAACAATATCGGGTTAAAATATATTAAATAATTTAATATCACTTCCTGTTTGTGAATATTCAAATGGGGTTAGCCATATCATTTTCACCTATTATTTAAACAGGCCGGTACAGTGCGTCAATACATGTTTTTGTACAGAAGAATAGTTAACCCAGTTTCCATGAGCCGTTCCTGGCTAAATATACCCTACCTGACTGTCGGCGTATGCGACGCATGCTGTCGATGGCTACATCGGCTATTGTTTATTTTTAATAATAACCTTTGGAAAAATGCTGCTTTTTTTATCACTTTTGATGCAAGTATAAGTAATTTATTTAGGGCACTATAGGGTTTGACTAACACGATGGTTGTGAGTTCGATCCCCACTCGAGGGAATGAATTATAATTTCTTCGCTTGGAAAGTGGGGAACGAAGTGCCTTAACACTTGGGTCCCTCTTCCTACCCTACTGCGGGATAGAGCGTGAAGCTAATTTATTTTTATCCATATTGAAATAAAATAAAT
This sequence comes from Heliconius melpomene rosina, assembly GCF_056956725.1. NCBI lineage: Eukaryota > Metazoa > Arthropoda > Insecta > Lepidoptera > Nymphalidae > Heliconius > Heliconius melpomene. Next base: position 8,532,077 of record NC_140399.1, read on the forward strand.
AATACAAATATATAAAGTAAAAATGAACTTACAATTAATATAAAAATAACTTGAATAAGTTAATTATTTAAATAATAAATTAATGAAAGACGACACACCTGTGTATTGACGGTTCATTGTTAACACAATGAATCAGTAATCTAGATATTCACGCATAGCGGCCGGAGCGAATGAACTCTCTTTTAGTGTAACCCAACACCGAATTGTGCCATCGGCCCGCCTAACCTTTTAGACAAAAGCGTTGGTTTATTTGGGTTGCATGTATTTTAAATTATTTGGCAAATTTATTAATAAAATCTTCCATATCTTGTTTCTTTTTGTGACCAAAAACGATGTAATGTTTTACAATAAATTATATAATCTAAATTCCAAATTTGTCTAAAAGCCAATAGATTGAGATGGTGGGTGCGAAAGTAATTTATATATATATCGTAAAATTGATTTTGAAGACATTCAATTATAAGGATGTAATGACTGACTGGTCATAACGTAAAAATTCGTTTAACATATCACGCCAACATATTTGTGTGAAGCGGTCATGAGGAACAGCGCGTGCGCATGCCGCTGACCTACATTCGCGTCGTCGGTGACTAGTTCCCCTCCACCGGACCGCTATGCGTGCTATTACTGCAACTCATCCTAACACTGAAAGAAAATTCACTGCTGAGTTTTAACGAAATCCCTTTCGTCAGTTCAACGACCCCGCTATCGAAATCCGCACACTCACACGCTCGTCCTCGAGCCGAGCTGTCAGATAAAAAAAAACGAAACAAAAAATATTTGGTGTAACGGTCAATGAGTGAGCGACAGAGATAACTATATTTCGGCGGTTCACTCCACGAATGTAAGGTCGACGAAAAACACTGACGCAATTTTTACAGCGTACGTAATTGAGCGCTGGCAGAGTGGTGCGGGCGGTGTGTGCGTGAGCGCCGAGAGCGACGCCCGCGTCTCGAATATTTAGGTGAAAGTGTTTCGAATTTCGACATGACAACATTCGCGCGCAGTAGTTATCGTGATTTTGCCGAATCGAGAGGTTCAGAGAGCGCGACCGCGAAACGATTCGAAGCTGCGCGCGCGCAACCCTTACGTGCTCGTTCCGCAGGAAGTGCGCCGGCCGCGTGCTGAACGTGCAAAGTGCTGCGTTGGAAAAGTATGCGAAAAGTTGGTGTTTCCAGAAATTTTCGAAGACGTAAATTAAAATAGTGATATTTGAATATTGTAACTCGTGGAACTTCGTGTGATGTGCGTGTTGGTGCGCTAGGCAAACTGTCGGCTGGCGACAACCTGGGGTCCGAGGCGCTCGACGCCTCCGCGCATGCACTGCAACTACAGACGATGACCTCAACAATGGGTGAGTATTTTATAAAGTGCATCGAAAAAAAATATACTTTATAAAATTTACAATTTGTGAAACATGTCATATATTTTCCTTTAACTATTAATTAACTAATTCTAAATAAATATAAAAAATTAAAATTAAATATAAATTTTATTAAAATTTATCAGAAAAAGAAATCGGTTAACAAGATTTACAATAAGCGCATCAGGCGTTCGTAGCTCGTGTGTCGTAGCATGGCTACGTGAGCTACGAACTTAGACTTATAAGCGTTTCTCATGAACTATTTTATTACTTTAAAATAAAATAATATAGGAAATCTTCAAAAAACTGTTTTATAAGCTAAATTGTATTATTTATATTGATACTAAAAAATTGTAGTTTAAAATATACAAAACTATAATAATTATGTTTAAGAATAAACTTGACATATTTTTTAATTTTAATTCATATAAAAAATGTTGTTAAAAGTAGGTTTAGAGTTAATTTAATTTTAATAGGTACTCTTCTTCACTCTTACTTTAGAAATGGCAAGTTTAATTGATATAGAATCATTCTGTAAGGCTCTCATTTGGTAAAAAAAATTAAACACAAATAAACTATATTAATTCTATATTAATAAAAAAAAGCTATATTTTATTTTATGTCACATCAAAATTATAAACAGACGATATTTAGTCAACTAAACTTCCTTATAGCTTTGGATAAAGGAATTGTATTTTTTATTTATAATTAAAACAAAATGACAATATTTTATTCTATTCTATTTTTAATTTAAAAATTTTACTAAAACAGACATATAATTGTATTTAATCATAAAGGCTCCTTAATACAATAACTTTATATATCTCTACAGAACTAATAAGCCGAATTAAGCAATTCGTTCAATGTCTTATTGGGCAAGCGATTTATTCTGAAATAATATTAATATTAAACCTGCGTACATTGCAAAACAAAAGCCAACAGTGTTTTATGCTAACCATGACATTCCCGAATCCTCTCGTGAATCACGAACGTGTTTTTATAAGGATTGGCGCATACGAAACTTAAAGCAGTCATTAATATTACATAAATTGAAATAAAAAAAAAGCTTCACGCTAGTGTTAAAACTCAATGTTCCCACTTTTAAATTAAGAATAAAAACTAAACCTATACCATTTTTATCGCATGAATATTAAAATTTCAAGTAGGTACGTTCAACCGCCATTAGTGCGCTATTAGTCTATGGCACTCTTACTTTCATTATATGGCCGCCCTTTGTTTATGGTCTATGACTCGATGGGGTCGACGGCCTCACGGCATTTGCCGTTGCCAAAATACATTTTTAACGTTCACTTTCCAATGCGGTGAAAGCGAAAAGGTACCCAATGTCACTGCTTCCTTTCAAAACATTGTAGTGGGAGGATGATGGTTGTATTTAAATTTGGGTGGTTATTTTTTATCAGCTTCACGCTGTATCCCGCATACAGCAGAGTAGGCAGAGGGAACATAGTGTTAAGGCACTCCGTTCTCCATTTTTCGTTGAATTTTGAGTGGTGGAACTCTACACCAGAGCGAAGAAATTAATAAAAATATAAATTTAAGTAAATATTTTATTTCCTCAAGTGGAAATCGAACGCACAACAATTTGATAATAATTCTTTAAATACATTTATCTAAGCAAAGTAACGTTATATCAATATGCATATTTAGTACCCGGAAGTTTATATATCTTCGAGATTCCATCAAATGAGGTTTTATATAACATAATATATGAAATAGGAAGTCAATAGATCGGAAGTGTATAGTATTAAATAGAATGGCTGAACGATCGTGCTCTCTGAATGTCAAGGTGTAAGACGAAGGCTAAGTCGCAACCGACGCCGAAATCCTGCTTAAGATCATTACACCAGCTTGTTTATGTAAACATCTTTTTCTTTTAGCTATGGTTAAAATAAATCTATTTATAACTTTATATATATATATTTTTTAATTATATCGGTTTTTTTTTGGCAACAGTACTTTGTAATTGTTTAAGAAATAATAGTTTATATTTTTAATTAATTTGTTTTTTATTTTGTTATGTAACTAACGTATTATAAGCATTTTATAGTTATTTTTTTCTATAATTTAACGTTACATAGACATATATTTTAAATCAAATTCAAAACTTTACTTAAAGCCAGTCGTGGTTCAGGGGCACTAACGTTTGAATGTTAACGCAATGGGTTGTAAGTTCTATTCTCACTCGAGAAAATTCTTAAATTTCAAGCCTTCTTCTCAACGAGCAACGATTATGAGAATGACACTTGTAAATTATAGATTTTAGCTCAAATTAATAAATACTAATCTAGTTTTACTTTTGTATTTCTTTTAAAAAAAAATCAGGTAGTAAATTCAAGACGGATCACGGCTGTTAAGTCAGCCGGCGACCTCGCATCGGCACTGACATTGCAACCGGAACCACTTACACTTCCTACTGCCCACTTTAGACCACTTCTATATTTATTAGTCAAAAAGAAGTACACATATGTGATATTTTTATTTTAAATATTTATATATTTTAAAATTATATTTTTTCAAGGTTTCATATTCGATAATTCCGGTACTTAAATATTAGTGTCAACTGAAGTAGGTACATAAATGCCCTTTTGTTCTTTACAATAAAAATTGTCACATTTTATTAACACTTCCGCAGCTTTCAAGATCTGTTATTTACTATAAAAAATTCTTAATAAGTACCTACTTATAAAATTCAGCTTAAAATATTTATATAAAGGCCGTTGTGCCGCAAAGGCACAAGCGTGGACTGTAAACGCGAGGTTGGGGTTCAATTTCCACTCAGGGGGATTGAATTAAGGAAACGGAGTGTTTTAACACTGTGTTCCTTCTGCCTACCTTACATGAAAGATATAGCGTAATGCTAAGAAAACAATAATATGTAATTAGCTTAAGGAAGAAAAAAATATGATGAAATTTCCGCAAAGTTTTATATCAACAGAAATATTTATCATTCTACTTTTTAAAAATCAATCTTAAATTAGTATAGAAATATATTTTATATTAAAAATCTTAATTAGCTATGGACGGCAAGCGTTCGTGTGTTGAAATGGAGATAAGATGACCATGGCAGAGGACGCAGTACTTCCTAGTGCCGGCTCTTTTAGAATCTACGTAAACGTGTAGAAGGCTTGCATTTCCACCAAAACTACAGTATCAATGAATTATAAAATTAAAAAAAAAAAATTAAACTACACTCGTGTGTGGCTGTACATGTGGCAGGTTATGAGTTCGATTCCCACCTGAGGTAATAAAATAATTCATATTTTCATATGTTTGTGGGAAGTGAAGTGTCTCAACACTAGGTTCCCTCTGCCTAGTCTAGAATCTAGATTATCAAAATATTCTTTTAAAAATTAATTTTTATTCTTAAATCGTTAGTATTATGCAGCTACATAAATCAAATGCTTATATTTTAGTTCTGACATCAAATAAAGAAAAAAAGTAAGTAATGTTTACTTTTACGTTAATTATAACATAAATATTTTTTTATATCGTACACAATATGAACTGTATGAACTGTACCAAACATTGGATTAGAGTTTAAGTTGAACAAATAACTTCCTTTATGTTTACTTAGGTTCAAGTTCAAACAGTTCTTTGTCCGAGCTACGTGATACTGTCGAGGTTACAATTAATATTAATTTTGTAAGAGTACCTTTAAAAATATACTTATCTTTGGTTCCTATTTAATATATTTTCTTATTAAAGCAATAAATAGCATGAACTGTTACTAGCACTACTGTATAATAATGATGCTACTACTTTAATAATAAAAAAAATACTTTACTTTAATTTTAAATTAAACTGCCATAATAAATCATCTTCACTCTGTATTCCGCACTGCACTAGTGTTAAGACACTCCGTTCTCTTCTTTCCGCCGAATTTTGGAAGCATTGCGTGTTGGGTGGCGGAACTCAACACCGCGCTTTATCGGCCATAATAAATGTAATTTTAATGTTTAATAAAACTAATTAAGCCAAAATATATATGGATATCATTTTATTAAAAAAAATCATAAAATTATATTATGTTGTTTACAATACATAGATATTTCCTATAAACTTTACGGAAGTTTTACGTCGACCTCGTGCTACGACGCAAAAGAAGCGACATACTGCCGCAAAATATTTTATTCAATTCATTTAAAATATGCCATTATCAAGGTCTTTGACACGTTCATTTTATTTTAGAACTAGTTTATCTTTGTATGAACGTTGCACTTACATATAAGCCCGTATTTCTAATTCGATCTTAAGATGCTGTTTTCATTTCAAGATCTATCTCAAGCTTGAGAGTGATTTATAAATACGGGCATTAGAGTTCACTACGTAAAGAACCCAAAATTAGTTTTTTAGTCACTCTCGTCGTTCGTTTTCATTGTGAATTACTTAAAACGGAATAAACGTAAATTTATGTAATTTATGAACGATTATATTGTCTAGTTATGTTTTTTTTATATAAATTGAAATCTCTGAATGTATGTTTTTGATTATATTTCCATACATAAAAAAAAAGATACTTTAAAATTAAATAAGTCTAAAAATCTTTTTAAAATTAGTTAACTAAAATCAAATGCTAAACATATAGCTTATTATTACGATATTGTCGTATGAGTCAATCTTTTTTTTTATGTATATAACCGATAATGCAATTTCCACCGTAAAAATTTTACGTCATGCGCAACGTAAAACATACGTAAATCAATTGAACAAAAAAATATATAGTAGCCTAGTGCTGATAAGCTCGTGGGTATAGCAACAACACCGTAACATTTAGGTCGTGATAACGTCAAATTCATATAAATACTACGTAGGTGTACTTTTGTAAAATTAAGTAAAACTTTTGTAGTTAAAAACACCTTTTGAATTGAATTGATAACCTCCTTTTCTCACAGAAGTCGGTTAAAAATTATTTTTCTTTGTAAGTGGTTGTTGGGAGTTGTAAATACGTAAAGGCATTGATAGGCACATATGATTCTAACGATTTAGTATTAAATTTGCAAAACCTGCAAAAAATCTCTTAGACCAATAATTTAACTCTGTTTTATTTACGTCGTTACTCACGCTGTTTACTTATAAACTGAAAATAATAAATGAAAAAAGTTATTTTTAAATTTATATTTGAATTTCAAAGTATACAAAATATTAGGTATAGCAGCAATCTGTCAACGGACCTGTAGCAGAATTTCGGCTTCAAGTCCTACAAAGCTTTGAATACAATAAATAATTTATTCGTATTTCCAACCATCTACCACTAATGGCACCACCACCAACTCAGCATACAATACACATTTAACATTTCACAAGCAAATCCCTATATTAATTCACTGAACGACATACATTTATGAACGTCTCAAGTTCACTAGCACAAAGAGACAAGAAAACAAAACGGCCGCCAAGGTCGAGGAACTGTAATAATAGTAGTAATTATAGTGCGTGCATCGATATTGGTCACAATGACGGAAACCGCACATAGAAATTGAATGACGTCGATGACTTTGATGATTCACACACACTCACAAACACACACACACATTCGTAATACGTCACTCAGCATATACGCAATAGTTTTAGGTATCCTATAGTTCTTAGGTAAGAAGTCATATCGTTATATAAAAGCATTAAATAAAAAACAATAGCCACATTGGTTTTTTACACGTGGTTTTGATACATTCGACAATTCGGTTCTATGGAAGATTACCAGTCTCGTTTGAGGTATTAGATATTGTATTTTACTTTTGTTAAAGACAGAATATTGAGAGCACAGACTAAATATTTAAAAAACAATAATTAAAAAATATAAAAAAAATTACATCCAAATAGATATTAAAAGAATATGTTCATATTCATTTTATAAACAATATAGATAGCTAATGGAAAAATCCGCACTAATCACAGTTTTCTTTTCTTTTTAAATTATTATATTTTTATTAAACAATTAACTGTGATATATGACAATACGTAAAGGACATAACAGATGTAATATATTATGGACATATAGATATTATATGCCTCCAGAGTTCCTCAAAAAATGGGAAACACAATTTCCCCATTTTCCATTAGATTCCCTCTGTCTACCCAGCGTAAAGCTAAACAAATATATTTTTTATATGTATTGGTATAAAATAAAACGCAATATCTATAGTTAACTAATATGCAATATTAAATCTATTTGAGGCTTTGATTCACTTTGACCTTTATCGTTGTCTGGAAAATTTATTAATACCTATTCATTTCCTTGTTATTAAATTCTAAATATAAATAATTAGAAATATTTTTTTACATATGCAAATAATATATTAAAATTAACTATCTTACTTTTAAAAATGTTCAGAGATCTAATTTATTCACATATAATTTGACTGCACTGGTAATATACATAGATATATAATGAACGAAATTAAAAGGTATATATCGTGAAGCTCGAAGAAACTAACTATAATTTTAATACTAATAAACTTTTTACTTATACTTTATATGAGACTTGAACTATGGTATTCTAAAAACAATTTTAATACTTGCTTTTAAAATTATATATGCCAGTAGCGATTCCGTGTTAAATTTCCAATTAAATCATTTCTTTCATAGCAATAAAAAGAAAAATAACGTTAACGTCATTGTTCGGACCGTGTATAGTGATGTCATTGAGAATTGGCTGACGTGGAAGGTTATGCTCCATGAAAATAACAGTGATAATGCAGTCGTAAAATTGGTCTTATCAAATGAAATAGGAATAAATAGGCTTTCTCTTTACGTCTCTACTTAGGAGCAAACGATATGCAATATGGAACTCACTGAAATTATTGTGACTGCCAAAATATATTTTTAAATAATATATTTTACCAGTTTTATTAATAAAGTTTACATAATTTAGTATATTATGTTTCACATGGATAATAATCATCTTATAATTACGGGGCCGTTCTTTGTACCTCGACCTAATATGCCTCCGGGATGCAGTGAGTGCATTTTAATATAATCTTGTTGCTAATTATTTATCAATAAAATTATATTTTTTTAACATATTTTATGTTATTGGTAAACTAAGTATTTACGTCTAAATTATTATTAAAAGAAGTTATTTATTATTATTTTTTTTTAAATGTTATTTTCTTTTGTCCAAAGGAATAATGACACTCAGCCGCGGCCCGTGTGACCTGGACAACATGAGTCTGTTCCAAGACCTCAAACTAAAGAGGCGGAAAGTTGACTCCCGATGTAGTAGCGATGGTAAGTTAATTTTAATATTATTATGATTTTATATATATTATTATTATATATTAGTAATAATATATTAGAAAAAAGTAGTAAAACTAACAGTATGTCTAATTCATGCAAATATACTTAAATATATTTGAAGAACCAACACACGGCCATGTATTACGTCGAAAAAGATCAAACCAGTAGTTATAATCGCTAAGTGCCTTATGTCAGTTATGAATGATGTATTATACTTACATAAATATTACTAATACTTACTTTACTGACATTATAGGGTACAATTAAGCTTTACTAAGTAAAACAAAATATTAACCGACATAAAAGTTTATTAAAAAATAATTATTAAAAATAAAAAAAATACTATTACTATGAAATAATTAGACACTATGGGCCCGTAAACTTTAAAAAATATTCAATAAACATTGTTAAAATTGAACCTGACAATGACTTGTCGACAATATCATTAACGGACTCACTTTCACTAAAAATAAAACTGAAAATACAGTTATTTAAACATATTTTTTTATATAAAACCAAAAAATATATTACCAGAATTAATAAAAAAAAAGACTTTTTCCTCTTTAACGATCATTTTATTTTAGTGTAAGGTCAGGAACATTAATTTATTATTCCAAACCAGTCGCCGATTACTGTGCGCTTTATCACTTTCGAATGCGATAGTGAATTCGAATGTTGTAATCGCATTCTGTTCAGATGTTATTACATCTATTTGCTATAAAGTAAAAGAGACAGTATCACCTTAATAATGAAAAAATGGTATAAAAAAAATAATTTATAATAAATCAGCTTCACGGTTTATCCCGCACATAGCAGGGTAGGCGGAAATAACCTAGTGTTAAAACACTCCGTTCCCCTATTTCCGCCGAATTCTGAAGGCTTTGATGACACCTGAGCCAAGAAATAGAAATATAAACGAAAATAAATATTTCACTTCCTCGAGTGGGGATCGAAAACACAACCCGGCGTTGAGTTCCTCTGCTCAACACGCGATCTCGAAAAATCGATAGAAATTTGGTTTATATATTAGGTTCCCACACACACTAGGTTCCCTCTGCCTACCCCGCTTTTTGAGGCATACAGCGTGCAATAAAAAGATGTACCTATCATTTTAAGTAATTATCACTTAACTGCCATTCCAATACTATAAATAAATTCATAGAGATGCAATGTCATGTATTACACAACCCATTAATATGTATATTATACATCAATCGAAAGTTAAATAACAAACGAAGTATAATCCAAACGGGTCGTATAAAATTCGCTAACTTTCACTCAACTCATATTATACGAAATACAGGTTCAACAAGTCCAATGCCATTGTAAGATTGTATATGAACGAATGATTTTTTTTATTATTTCTACATATTGTATCGGCGTAGAGTAAAAGAAAGAAAGTAGATAGGCAAAGATAGATAAGTAGGCTATCTTTTACTGAAAATATTCTAGATGTATTTATTTTTAGAAATACCATTTGAATTAATATAAAACTAATTCTATTTTTTTTGGTGGAGAAAGTGGAGAATGGAATTATCTTAATGGGAACGGAGTGTCTTAACAATAGGTCCCTAGGTTCCCTCTAGCTACCCTGCAATGTGTGTGATATTGCATGAGGCTAAAAAAAGTTTCCTATTACTTTGGTAAATATATAAATAAAGATACAAAAACGGCCTAATCGTAAATAATTATCACAATCATAATTTAATTAACTCCTTAATGGCGGACATTAAAGTGTCACGTCGAATAAATCATTGTGTCACTTTCCACAACGACGTGTTTATTTTATAGGATGGAGGGACATCGTCGCCATTTAAAAATATTTTTTTGACGATATCAACAATTATTTTTCGAATTCCGAAAAGTAATTTACGTATATACGTACTATTATTTTTATCAACTTAACAGCAAAGGGAAACTAGTGTTAAGACACTGTTCTCTACTTTTCACCGAATTATTCGAGTCATTGCGTGTTGAGTGGCAGAACTAAACGCTGTGCTTTTGCCTTGGTGCCAGAGCGATGAATATATCAATAAATAATAATTACGTCCCTGGGCCATGACGGCCTTTAAAAAATATTTTATTACTATTAAAAATAATAATAAAAAAGCTTCAACATTAACAAAGCTAGAATGATCGGAATGTACTTAAAAATTGAAAATAGAAAGTAATTGCGTTAATTACTTGACCCTGTGAAAAATGAAACTATGAAAGATTTCTATTGTTATTTGACTTGAAGTCCGCGTTGTGAGTACAAAAGTGTAACAAATGCATCAAAAGAGGCAAGGATAGCCATTGAATTTATTAATAGAATAAAATCAGCTTCACGCTGTATCCCGCACACAGTAGGGTAAGCAGAGGGAACCTAGTGTTGAGACACTCCGTTACCCATTTTGTGCCGAATTCTGGAGGCATTGCGTGTTGAGTGGCAGAATTCAACGCCGCGCCTTGCCTCGACACCAGAGCGAAGAAATGGAAACATAAACGTAAATAAATATTCCACTTGCTCGAGTGGAGATCGAACCCACAACCGTCGCGTTACAGTGGAATCTTACTCTTGGTTTTGGGACAACTAGGGGACAAATACAACTGTCCTTTACGGGGGTAGAGGAAAGGTATTCCACTTATGGAGGGTAGAGAAAGAAAGGAAAAGAAATGTGATAAGATACTCCGTCCGAATTCGAACCAATGTGTTAAGTGGCGGAATTCAACGCTGCCCTTTATCTTGACAAAGCGGGAAATTAAAATAAAAACAATTATCACTTACAATCAATTGTAGAAAATATACAAACTAAACGGCATGGTGTGTCATCATTTCCACGTTTGCGTGAATCTCGATAAAATTCCAATGACGTTGGAGTGATGCGAGGGGCGTGACGCGGCGTGACGAACGCACCCGACGTGACGTGACGTGACGCACCCTCGCGTGCGGTACTCAGTACTGTACATGCATTCGCTGACGAGACGGTATTTCAACGTGCTTGTGATTTACTGTTGTTGAAATTTATTACACTTTATAGTTTATGTAATGATTGATTTAGACTAAAATATAATAAAATAGACTAGACTTAAATAAACTAAAAATTTACTTAACGAGTTAGTACATCTATTTTGAAAGGAAATTAAAAAATAAAAAATAAAGATGACTTAAATGAAAATTAAAATAAAAGCCAACCATTTAATACATAGACATTAGAGTTGTTTGCATTTCAATTATCATAGACACTACAATTAACAAGTGGAATTCAAAAATAGTTCAAAATGAAAATAACATTATGAAGAAGTACAATCGATTTTGTCTATTTATATAACATTTTCCGTGGAGTATTATATAGACAGGCCGCTCGCAAGTCGGCGCATCGACACGTGGCGCTCGACGAGGCCGGGGGAGGCCGGTGGAGGTAGCGGGATGGGCGAGGGTGTGACCTAGTTCCGTTCGGTCGCTGACCGCACGCGACCTTCGCTTGCACCGATCGAAAAGATCAACTATTGAAAGAATTGCAAATTGCATAACCGCCTTTATTATTGTTTGGCGTCGAAAGCTTCCTCTTATACTACGAATTAAAATTTATGAAATATATTTAAGGTTATTCAATAAGACACTATTACTATTTTAAACAGCATTACTTATCTAGAAAATTATACAACATCTATCGGTATATAATAAGCGGCATTCAAAACCAATAGTTATCTACGAAGCGAACTTTCCTAACTCAGGATTTCAGTACCACCAATTGCATCACTAGGCTAGAAAGATCGGTCCCCACCAGCGATGTGGTAAAGGACGCGAAGTGCAGAGTGAAATAGAGATCGTCCTCGCAGCGAGAGCGGTGCACGCGCTGCACTTCGCACGCACGGCCGCCTGAGTGACCTAATAGTGGCTGGAGGGAGGGACCGGGAAGTGCGGGGAGGGCCCGCGCTGCCGCTCGTGCGGTAGGTCGGGCTCACTGCGCGCGCCCGCCGCCCGTCGCTGGCAGTGGAAAACTTTCTTCGCAACTTTTCCTCGCGTAAACAAATCCGCGTTAAGGTTCCCGTCGAGCCTCTAACTAATGGTCCAAATGGTCGTAAATATTCAATTTTTATTTAAATTTACAGTGAGAACGATAATTATGTTATGGTTTTGAGTTTAACGAACCCAGTGTAGTTGGGATGTAAGTTTTGGAACTGGAGCGGGTAACCTACGCATATGGATTTAGTTATAAAAAGTCGGTAATTTTTCTAGTTTTATTACTCTAAAATTATTAATAACAAAAATTTGAATCGAGTAGTACTATTTCTTATAGTACAATAATATTTATATAATGTTATATTACCAGTAAGTATGCTTAATTATTATTTATTAATTAATTTAAATTCTGTATAATATGTATATTTTTGTATAATTTCATCTAGATTGAAAGTATAGGTGACAATTACAATAATTATCCTATACTAGGCTAGGCCTAGGCTTGTTACCTACCATAGACCAAAGAACCCTTTGTGGTGTTGTAGCTGTAGGCACAGAGGCACAGGCGCAACGCTTCCGGGCGCTGCATCTGCGCGCGCGCCGCTTTCACTTTCTCTTCGCTCGTAGCCACATCTCGCGCTCACCCGTTACAACGTACGATCGTACTTCCTACATTTTCCATATAATTTTTCTTTCCGCGTTTCTCGTTACATAAATAATAATAATACTATATCCACATATATTATATTAATATTTTTTCGTATGTAATACATGGTACTGTGTGTTGGAGGTTAGCGTATAACATTGGTGCTGAAAATAGCCTTTCTAAATGTTTTGCAATTGCATCCGTGAATCAAATTAGTTTTCTGTCTGTTCGGAGCCTCACTCTCGTCGTGACGCAACCGGCTAATCTAGTCGGCGGCGGGAAGTGCAGCGCGTCCCTGCGCCGCGCCCCGCACCCCGCGCCCCGCGCTCCTAGCTACGACCACGCGGCGCGGTCGTTGACATTTCACCTAGTTTCTATTTGTCACTTATTAAAAGCCCGTCGTGCTCTTATTCTTCATGGAGATACGGAAGTCTGTGAGTGTTGTTAATCGCGCTTTGTGTTCCCTCAGGCGAGTCGGCAGCCGACACTAGTACGTCGTCGCCAGATCCGGGCCCACCGTCACCGCGCATGGCCGAAGCCGGGTGCAGCACGCCGCCGCACCCACCGCCCGTGTTTGACGGCGGCGGATCGCCCACGCCCTCGCCGTCGTGCCATCCCACCGTGATCCGCTCTGCACCACCTTACTCAGTCATCAAGTTTGAGGGAGCCCCGGCTGTCAAATCGGAGAGCTCCTCGGCTGTCAAACATGAATCGAACCCCTCATCCCAACTTTCATCTGTAAAGCTTGAAGCTTCTCAACCTGAGCAACTTCAGCCGTACAGGCCTCGTGCTCTCGCTCCACCACCACATAGCCCCCATCCAGCGCTGTCTCCGGGACACTGGCCACCAGCTGCGTGTATAAATGGTGTCAAGCCTGAGCTTATTGGAGGTCATTTCCCACCACAACCATTAGAACCGAAAGGAGGATCTAGAAGCTCAACGCAATGGCGTGGGGCGCCTGCTGTAATTATGGGTGAATCGGGAGGAGTGAGAACAATGTTTTGGACGTTACCAGCCCCTACCGGTAGTGGTGAACCTGCAGCAAGTGCATCACATACACCAACTCCGCCGACACCAGATCCAGGGTCGTGCAGCGAAGAATCGGCTGCACGATTGTTGCTAAACCTAGGAGGAGAATTAAGGAGGCCTCGGGGACCAAGATTGGATATGGAGCTCCTTTGGGCGGGAGACGTATCACAACTTCCAGCCCATCAACAAATACATGCGCTAAACCTAAGTGCAGCTGCGGGAAATGTGCCAGGAGTCCCTGGTGTGCCAAGTGCAAGTCCCTTGGCAAATCGGTCTGAACTTAGGACGTATGCGCCCGAAGCAGAACGCGATGAAGATGAACAACCAATGATTTGTATGATTTGTGAAGATAAAGCGACTGGACTACATTATGGTATTATAACATGTGAAGGTTGCAAAGGTTTTTTTAAACGGACTGTACAAAATCGCCGAGTTTATACATGCGTCGCTGATGGTGGCTGTGAAATCACAAAAGCGCAACGGAATAGATGTCAGTACTGTCGCTTTAAAAAATGTATAGAACAAGGAATGGTTTTACAAGGTAGGTTTTATATTGTATAAATATAAAATAACAATATTTGAAAAAAAAACATTTTCATTGAATTCTAATAAACAAAAAATATGTTATAGCTGTTCGAGAGGATCGGATGCCAGGTGGTCGGAATAGTGGCGCTGTATACAATTTGTACAAAGTTAAATATAAAAAGCACAAGAAGCCCAACACTAAGGCTGCAACTACGGCCAGTCGAGCATCTCCACCTGAAAAACCTAAGGACCCTTTACCACCCCTCCCACCGCACCTCGTTAACGGGACCATTTTAAAGACTGCATTAACCAATCCTAGCGAGGTAATATTTTTTGTCAATTTTTTTAATAGAACAGAATAAATCTAGAAAGATAAATATTTAATCACTTTTATGTTATTTCACAGGTAGTACATTTAAGGGCAAGGCTGGAGAGCGCGGTGTCATCCTCTAGAGATCGAGCCGTACCTTTAGAACGAGCGTTGCACATGATACGAGCGCTGATAGACTGTGATGCGATGGAGGACATCGCAACTGTCCGCCATTTACCTGATCTCCTTCACGATACGTCCGAAATTAGCGACAAACTTTGTAAAATTGGTGATTCAATTGTACATAAAATGGTCGCGTGGACGAAAAAATTACCATTTATAATGGAAATTCCTATGGAGATACACTCCAAATTGTTAATGGAAAAGTGGCATGAGATCTCAGTCCTGACTACTGCAGCGTACCAAGCGATGCACGGGAAGCTTGCACACGCGCCGCCTTCTCCAGATCATGAGCATGATTTCATGCAAGAGGTAATTAATTATTTTCATATTTTTTAAAATAGGACCTAAAACTGATATGGGATAACTTGCATCTCTTTATGTAATTAAGTAGGTTTGTAATATATATATGGCTTACATATAACAAGCTGGTCAGCCAGCCCTCGATTATAAGTACTGAAATGATCACATTCGCTCCCAACACTTCCGCCACATGCGCTAGCGCAGTTACGTGATCTGCATCGTTGCGTAACCGATAGAAAGTCGGCTCAGACTGCACTCGGACGTTAGCGCTGCATCGCTCGCTCTATTAGAATCGTAAAATGCAATAGTTTCTATTAACCAGATGACAGAACGAATAGTAATGTGCAACCAACGAACGGTCTAAGTACCGCCATTGTTTTTCGGGTTACGCCATACAATTGAGGCCATTTAACTTAATGTAAATTGAAAGTCCTACAAATAACTTAAAATATATAACTATCTAATACCATAGCTAATTTCTATGAAAAGGATAGAATAAAATAGTTAATTTGAAGGCAAACGCTGGTTTCGTATTACATAAGCGGCGTGGTAATGCCGGCAGTTACACAGAAAGTGTTTCATTGTCTAGTGCATTTCCTTTACGATTATATATTACAGTATTACTTAAATTTCAATTTATAATGTATATCGTGCTAGGCCTTCATAATCCTAGATAAATTCATACATCGTTGAACTTGAATATATCTGCATAATACCTAAGTGTTTCTAATTGCAACCAATTATTATAATATTTATTGCGTCTGAATTCCGCTATACTTACTTTAACATATTTTTTTTTTACCTGTGATTATATATAAATCTTCACGCTGAATTCCGCATTTAGTAGGTTAGGTAGAGGGATCATAATGTTAAAACGCTTCACATCCCACTTTCCTGTGAATTCTAGAGGCATTACGTGTTGAGTGGCGGAGCTTAACGCCGACCTATGAAAAAAATAAATATACGTTATTATTTTATAATTATAAAAAAAATATATGCACGATAAGTTTGTATAAGAAAATGTCTAACCTATAACTTTATTACAGGTGAACGCCAACTTGAGGACATTACAGAACTGCTTAACATCGCTAATGGGAAGACCTATAACCTTGGAACAGCTTCGGCTAGACGTCGGGCTGGTGGTAGAGAAGATGACTCAGATTACCTGCGTGTTCCGTCGCATTCAGCTCAGGATGGAGGAATACGTATGCTTAAAGGTGTACATTCTTCTTAATCAAGGTAGGCTTAGCCATTTGTTTTCAAGTAATAAAAATTGTTTCAAATTTTTAGTTGAAGTCAGTCGTGGCGCAGGTGTACAGGCGTGCGTCTGTAAACGCTTAAGTTGTGTCTCTCTGGCTTTGAGGCAAAACGGCGTTGTGTTCCGCCACTCAACACCGAATAACTTTTAAAAAAAATCTTACGTAAATTAATATAATATCTATTAATTATTGGACTACTAACAACTGTACTTTTCAATTACAAGTACGATTAAAAACAAAAAAAATACATATTTAATTGAAATTTAAAAAAAAAAATCATGAAACTACACTTCTTAGCAATTCAAAAGACCAATAATAAAAATAATAGTGATTTTTCACTACCGACACCTTACTTAGCGATTTATTAACTATACTCGTATTTAAATACCGGTATCGATTTAAAAACTGTTTGAAGTTTCATAGTTCATTAAAAATGCATTAAAATCGATTGATTCTCCACAACGCGGTAATCCACTTATAGTGTAGGGTGCATCGCCCCATTATGTAGGTCAGTTACAATTTGCTATTATATAAGCTGTGCAATTTTATACTGCGAGCGCAACTACTCGTAGGTATATTGTTATTTTCCGCATTTATTATAAAACATATTATATAGGATAATTATGGAATTTTAATTCTTATGTGCGATTTGTATGGTAACATAGGTATGTTATAAATAGGCTATTTAAAATATCATTTAAGTTATATGTGGTATGTGGGTTCGAGTCCCTTTAGATTATTTTTTATTATATTTTTTATTTATTATTATATACGCGACGGTTATGGGTTCGATTGCCTATGGGAGGAATGAATTATTTATAATAATACTTTCATTTTTTCCCATTGCTCGAAAATTTGGTGAAGTGTGTGAACACTAGGTTCTCTCTCCAAACCCTGCTATAATTACGGGATACAGCGTGTTTAAAAAATATATTTTTTCGTGATATTTAACTATATTATAGCTATATCAATCCACTACGTTTAAACTATATTATGTTAAATTGGCTTAGATACGGTAATCAAATTAAAGCGCCCTTCACTACACTTGCAAGGAGAACGTGCGCAACCGCTTTTGAGTTTCTCATTTGACAGTTTTCATGATAGCAGTAATAGAAGTAGTAGTTGACGATAAAATTAATTAAACATATCAAATATATAAGTAATAAAAATATTTAATATCAATATTCAATATATTAAAGGCAGGCAACGCACCTGCAGCTCCTCTGGTGATACACGGTGTCGTGGGCAGCGGTGATAACTTACCAGGAGGTGACCCGTACGCTCCTTTGCCTTGTTTTTTCCATAAAAAAAATATAAGAATATTAAATAAAAGAAGAATTACTCACCACAAATAGATATCTAATGAACTAAATCTCAAAGAACCAAAAAATACGCAAAATTAAAGTTAAATACTTTAATAAATGCTACAATATTATATACTAGCGGACGCGCGCAGCTTCGCTTGCGTAATTAGGGGTGAATTCTAGTAAACCACGAAACATGTGTTCAATTAAATACTTTTAAGAGTCTGAATTTCAAATTTTATAAAAATTGGTGACGATTTAAAAAAAACCTATACAAACTTTCAACCCCTTATTTGCACCCTTAGGGGGAGAATTCTAGAAAACGATGAAACACGTATTCAATTAAATATTTTTAAAAAGCTAAATTTCAAATTTTATAAAAATCGGTGCCGATTTAAATTTTTTTCCATACAAACTTTGGACCCCTATTTCACCCCTTTAGGGTTAAAATTTTTCAAAATCCCTTCTTAGTGGATGTCCAAATTACGAAAGTAAACATCTGTCCAAATTCCACGTTTCTACGCACAGCGGTTACGGCTGTGCGTGCGTCTTACCTCAGTCAGTGAGGACAAGTCCTTTTATATATATAGATTTACAACATAATGCGTAACTTCGCCAAAATGTGTAGACCATTGTTGAGTGGCGGAACTGAACACCGCAATCAGAGCGAATAAATGAAAAATAAAAATAAAAGTATTGCTAACCCAAACATTTGAAAAACAAGAAATAAACTTCAAACGCCGTCTTACTCTATAGTGCAGGAAAAATGACATCTGCCTTATCGATGCTGTAAGTAGGTCACGCGCACACGCCTCGAAATTATTTTCACTGCGTTATAATTATACTGTTTGTGAAACAAAATGTACATCTACGCGTTATATCTGGAAACAAAGTTAGACGTACATTGTTTAAAATAACAAAAAAGCCATAAAAATAATGTTTTTTAAATAAATATTAACTAAAAATATAATACAATTTGCTAAGGACTGGAATACCAGTAAATATTAGTGAAATGCCTAGTTTAACAAATTGAACTTTATTGACTATTTCATAGAACATTAAACTTATTCTTTACCAGAAACATGTATATAAAATAAACATAAATTCTATATTCATAATTAGAATATATTCAATTCCTATTCTATTAATAATTATTCTCATATCTAAAAAAATAATATATTTCTCCTTCCTTATTATAATAAACGCGTAATAGAACTGATTTAAGAACGAAAGTAGTATTACAAGTGAGATAGCTGTAACGTTCGCTGCGGTGAAATGGAAAGCGCTTGCGCAACGGTTCCGCGGTCGCGCGTGCGTGTGTGTGTGTGTGTGTGTGTCAGTGTGTGTATGTGTGTGTGAGAGTGTGTGTGTGTGTGTGTGAAGACAATAAGCTGTAAGTTGAGCAACACATAGGAATGCTATAAGAATTTAACTTATAATAACTTTGCGTTCTTTTGATTGATATTAGATGAATATTTTATAAATGAATATAAGTATTTTTGTATAAGCCCTAATATATCATGAAAAACAAGTCAAGCAGAAATATATATATTTTTTTTAGTTCAAATAGCTGTAAAAAATTATAGAATAAATTGAAAATATGAAAAATGGTTTATTGCCATTGTTTTTTTTTCTTTTATATAACATAAAACACACTATAAAATACAATTTAATTTACAGTAAAGCGTGAGCGTGGCTAAGTCATCACCAAAAGGTGTTAAGGTCCAAAACGACGTTATTACAGCCTCATTCGTATAATAGCCGCGTTACGTCAGTACTAACGGGACTGCATTTCACTCTCGGCGAAAAGCAGGCGGAAGCAAACTTTCTCTTTTGCCGCGTTCGAAAAAAGCGGATTAACCCGCTCGTCTCGCTCGCGCTTACGTAACATGTGCACGTGATTTAAACGATTGTATTAATTGAATTAATTAAAAGATCGTTAACAATAAAAAATAATATTTATTGTCTATTTGGTTTGAAAAATTATCTAAATATATATATATAAATTTCAAAATGTTTTTGCAGTTCGTTTATAACTAGAAAACCTACAATAAATTTAGTTTTGGATCTAAATTTTAATGAAAAGATCAAACTAAACATAAGATTACGTTCCATAATAATAACAACATGAATAAATAATAATAATAATAATAATAATAAATCCATTATTTTCCAAGAACGTCAACGTTCCAAGTATCATGGAACACGTAGCGTACAATATCGTAAAGGGTGCGAGCGAGACGGCCGCCGCTTGAGGACGCTCTCGCTCGGGCGGAGGTCAACGGCTAGCCGCGGTCGTTGCCCCGCTATCGGAGTGACCTACTGAGCGGGTGACGTCACCGCCGCACCGCGCGTTGGCATTGCTCGCTTGGATCAAAGCGCCGCCATCTTGTGACGAGTGGAGGAACTAAGGGAAATGTTTCTACGTAACGGTACAGGCGTGATACCTTTTTGCGTAGGATGGGGGGAAGAGGGGTCCATGTCCACTACAGCATAATCTGGTGCCCACCCCAGATATTTTATTAACAAAAAAAAATTGCTTCGATATCTGTTCAAAGGTAAAGTCCTAAAATAAGATATCTTCTTAGAAAATATCTCTAGATACGCCAATGGTGATATCAATAGCTGTCTGTCTGCATAGAAGAATTTGTTTTAGGACAGGTTTAATCCAAATTTATCTTTCCAGAAGTGGAGTTAGAGAGTATACAAGATAGGTACGTGCAAGTGTTGCGTAGTTACTTGGAGCACGCCGCTCCGCACCACCCGGGCAGGCTTCAGGAGCTTTTCGCTCGGATACCTGAGGTACGTACTAGTACTAGTTTTAAAAAATAAAAATAAATAATACTCTTTAAAAAATATATAAATATTAACCTTCTATTGAAATATCTAATAGTAAAAAGAATAATAAATAACATAAATAGTAACTAATCGAAAAACATCAATTACATTTTTAGAAATCGAAACATATAATAACAGCATTTCTAAAAAGCAGTTTCGCATTGTCAGTTATCTTCCTACAAACCGTTGCGGACTGGAGTACTAAATCACTTTCCACAATAGAAAGTAACGAACAAGAACGAAAGCTTGAAACGTGAAATATTGACTCATTATATTCTTGCACTTTCAGATTCAAGCAGCGGCGAACCTGTTGCTCGAGAGTAAGATGTTCTACGTACCTTTCGTGCTGAACTCCGCCGAGATCAGATAGTACATGGCCCAGCAGGGTGTCTAGTTCTCGATGTACGAGCGGCTAGCCCCTCGCCCTCGCCCCAGCCAGCCCCGCACCCTCGTCACCTAGAGTACCACCCTGTGTTCACCGCTCACTCAGCGTTAAACTCCGCAAGTCTACATCCAAAGGGATCCCCCTCGTTGAGACACCAGCAGTGCGTACACCTATAAAGAGAAACTTCTTTAATATAAGTGGAGTGCGAGATCTTGTGTGACTGGGTTATTTTTTAGTAGCGGAATTAAAACGTCCCAATCGACAGACTGATTTATCATATAATAGCTATTATTTAAGTACCAGGGACTCGTGTTTTATACGTGGTAGTGTATACTACTTAGTTTTAAATAGATTAAAATATATAATTATGTTATTTAAATACGTCAATCGGTAAAAAATGATTGAATAATATATTATATCTGTAAATATAGAATGTAATTTAGAATTTGTAAGATGTCGTTGTTTATAGAATAATTGTTTCTTGTAAATGAAATATTGCTGTTTTAGTTTGCATTTTATATTGTCTAGGTTAAATGAAAAAAAAAAACCAGTGGATCACTGGGTGTGTACTATCGAAGATTTTTTAATTTTATTTTATATGGACTCGTTCATAATATATGTAAGTAGCACTAAGAACCTACTCTCAGTGTTTACCAAGACTGCTTGTATACAACTATACTGTTTTTACGCTATAATGTTTTAGCGCGGCGACGCGCTCTCTGTAGTCACAATTTATGCATTTCTATTGCCAATATTTTGCGAGATCTTTGCATATATTGTTGCTCTGAAACTTTTACTTTACTCTGGTCTAACTAGATATAAGTAACGATTATTAGACGCGTCCACCTCGCGTTTTTTTGACGTTCTAAGTTGGTCGTGGGCGGTTTTTAACTATTATGAAGAATATTCTAATTCAATTTGTTTTTGAACACTCTCCTGTTTATAATTCAATTAATTGAAATAAAACTTGATATTAAATTATAAAAGTTTTAATTTTCTTGTCAATTTAAAGTATTCGCCCACGCCCACTGTAGATTATTGGTTCGTCTGCCAACTTGACTGGGAGGGAGGCGACACAAGATTCACTTATGTATTATACTTTGCTTCCTTTGATGTGTTCAAATGTAATTTATGCTCAATATCATTAATTTTCATTAGACGTCTGCATATCACCTTTCGAGGCGTATTGTTTCTATTCATTTGGAAAAATAAATTATTTTAGTATGGCCCGTATTTATAAATCGCTCTCAAGTCTGAGATTGATCTTGAGATGCCGTTTTCGTTCATAGATTGTGAATGAATCTCAAGATTGATCTCACGAGTTGAGAGCGGTCTATAAATACGAACCCTAATTGCCAATATCAACAAATATCCAACCCGCTATTGAGAAAGACTGCGTGGCCATTATTTTTTTATATATAAACTGTGGCATATGTCAACATTCTTTACATTTTTAATTTAAAAAGATTTAGAAATTAGAACATGCAGACAAATCGAACTTTAAACTATCTATCATCTTTAAGGTATTTAACTCCTGTGCTAGTACCACCACATACAATTATAATACAGCCATAGATGGTTCCATATATCCACGATGTAGCATTCCTTTAATCACTCTGACGTTTCTTTAGGTATTTCGTGAAATATTTCAAATCTTATTTGACTTTTGTCTTGACCAAATATAATATTTTTCAATGAACCATCCGCCATTCACATAATGATAATATATTTTAATCATTTTAGTATTAAATTTGTACCCATTATTTGTAAGCAACAACTGTTTTTTTCTAATTTCACTGTCAATAATCACTGCCTTTATGAAGTAAGCTGTTATCAGTGATAACGTTTGTAGTAGAGACTGTATACACGAAAAATAGTATGATCTTTTTACAACAATTCTCTCTTGTATTTTGTATAGCAGCAATAACGAGTATTAAATTTACTTATTGGATTTATGAAATTTTATCTAAGACTAGAATTTTTCTACTGCCTCTAATTTTTACTTGCATATTATTTAGGAGAAATAATTAACAGATATCAAACATACAATACGTGTATACAGACTTATATTTTAATATTTAAAAATTTTGTTATAAACGTTCCAACAACGGTGAACAGTTACCATTAGATTAGGAATGGCGACTAACGTCGTATTAAAAATTAAGTAATTACAACCAAAAAGTTCGTTCTAAGGACTTAGGTTCTAGATATAAATGTCATGCCTTAGATCTATATAGATCGATGTCAGCATATATACTATACTTAATTACATACGCATATAATTTCTAGATTTCTAGATATTTCATTAAAAATAAGGTTTTATAGCTTTCTTACTATCAACATCTAAGTGTATTTCCAGTGACTTAATTCATATGAAGGATGGACTTTGTGATATATATGTATGTATATATTCTCATACTTACACCATTTTTCCACATTTTCGTATTTAATATACAAACGAATAAGTTTTGTTAAAGTAACACCAAGTAATATTACTTTTGTTTCCATTTTATCAATTTACTTAAATTGACAAGTTGAAATCATCATTTTTTTAATTATACACCTTTTTGACGTAATTTATTATGGATCTGCTAATTTCATTAGTTATATAAACTCAAAATTTTACGTCCGTAGTACCTTTGAAAAAGTAAAATTAATCTACAAACTTTTACTTACGTTTATAAATATATTTCCGACGTTCTTATCAAAATTTTGAAATTAAATTAAAAAATAAACTTAAAAACATTAATATAAACTTGTTCCCAAAAAAAGTAATTAGAAAATCCTGTTACCTGAACGAGCGACACGTGTCCGTCGCTCGTTGCGTTACCATTAGTTAAGTTAGCAAATAGCGTTTTGTAAATTGTAATTATTAGTTCCAAAACAACCAGTAACGAAACTGCCATCAAATGCCTAAATAGATTCTTAAATAATTTTGTTATACATATGTATATTAAGCTAGTAATTTTCGTGAAATTATTATATAATTGTGATAAACAGTGATAGATTGAACGCAAGAATTTCAAATTACTATCGAGATGCGTTACGTAAGTTTTCTTTCGATATCCATTCGATTCGGCTTCGAAGCCGCACCCACTGACAATTGGTTTATACTTCGCATATTTATTTATTTGTTAATATCTAACTTAAATTATAATTAGTCGTTAAAAACGCCATCAGCGCGACGGTGTTAAATCTAAAGTCTGAGGTAAAGATGCCTTTATAGATTTTTAATTGTGTATGAAGGGAAAGGTAAGTTAAAAATAGTCGTGCGTCGTTCTACTAATATGTTAAAAATAATAATATATAGTAATATAATAATATTGACACTTATTTTGTTAATAACGTAGCGAAAGAGTAAAGAAATAAGGAGAGAAGATTTAGATTTTAAGAATGTTATTGGCATTGTACAAAGGAATAGTATTGTTAGTGAATATTGAATTGGCGCATTACTGGCGAGTACCTAATTAGAATAGTACACGAAAAGCCCACTGAGGCTACATTTGTTTGTTTGTACATACATTTATATATATGTAAAAATAGCGATTCGCTTTTCGTTGCTCTCCTAATAAAATAGCTGGTTTGTACGTTCATAATCTGTTGCCTCTCTGTATTTCATGTATTTTGTAATGCTTATTGGTAGTGAAAAATCAAAATTTAACATTGTAAGTAACTTTGGATACGTTTATATAGTAGTTGGTCTCAACGTTCTGGCAGCCGGAACCAAGAGTGCACTCGACTTCAGAATTACTCGCTCCATTATAATTATAATCGATTTAATATTAACAATGCAAGAACTGATTAACTAGTTAAATCCATTTAAAGTAAACATCGCGAGTGATTCAGGAGTCGATTTATCTAATAATTATGCGAAAATATTTTGACTGATATGTAATAGTAATAAACATAACGATGTTAATATATTTTTAAGAATGTAACAAGAACTTCATGCATTTCACACTTTCTATAAAGTCCATACGACGTTAAGTACATCTAAGATATTGTGAGGTAATATTTTCACATTCTTAGCTAAGTAAGATTAATAATTGTTGTGTAAAAAAATACTAGTGTTTCACGTACTTTGGATAAAAGGAGGGTTGATTTGTGTAAATTAGACTTTGTATTTAAAATAGTTATGAAATAAAAATCGATTGTAAAACCGTAAAAGAATATATATTTGGAAACGTTGGAAGTGTTTGTTGTATGTAATTACGTCACAGATGGATATTTGAACTCTAAGTATATAAATATATACATATATATTAGATATCTATTCTACAAGTTATACATGGTGTTTTATTCAAGTATCATTAATAGTTTTTTGTTACTATTTCACAAACACGTTGCGCTTGTCTTGTTCTTGATTATTTCATATTAAATTTTGTATTTAACATTAACAATAGTGAAGCCACAATAATAAAAAAAACCACGCAGTCTCACAAGTGCCTCAACACTTAAAAATATAAATAGAATTTGTAGATTTCATAGAATTGATAAAGATTGATTGCATTTCACGTTTTAAATCGTTTAGAATTCGCTCAATTCCAAGACTTGTCGCTTACGGGACTAGAGTTAAGTATAAGCCTCCACGTGCACTTAGCCGTCACTTATTATATTATAGTTATTGGTTGCTTTTACAGTTCTCGGCGGAGAAACGCTGTTGTTTTTATATTTTCGACCAATTTAGTATACAATGTTTGTTTTAGATAATTCTGATGTTTGTAACGTTTTATAGCTCTCGTTCGAGTGGTGCGCCGGGTTTATGTTAGTCATGAATGAGCTGGTTTGCCAAGAGAAGTTACCTACAGTTGTGTTTAGTTAGCGATGCATAACGTGTTTGTACTTTAATTTGTTTTTTAGTTGTACTCTTGGAAATCAATGGTTAAATAACTTAAGAGAATAAAATGTATGTGAAATATTACGTTTGTTTATTTATCTGTTCCCTTTTGTGAATATTTACGTTAATAATTATTATTTACATGAAGCTGAAATTAGATCACGAATTACATTATTTTTATGATAGGAAATGAATATATTATTTATGCGGTATCTTTATTTCAATATTTATTATAAAAAAGCATAAAAAAACTTTATACTTATATAACATAAATTTCACGATGAAACAATTTGATGCAATTATATATCTAACTCTATTTCGATGATATGAAAGTATTTATATGCAATAAATGCTGATTAAATTTATATAAAACGCTTTAATCCTTCTAAAGAATTTCTTAAATAATATGTGTAAAAATTGTAATAACTTTTGTATTATTTGTGTATTCCGAAAATTTCATTCAATTTAAATTCAGTATATTTCACGTTTTCTATAATTGCACCGTTCATAAGGCATCGTCTAATTTTTGAACTATAATGTACTGTTTACACGTAGTACGGGAGCGGACACTTTTTCAGGTGATCATATGAGATGGTCTTCTCTTTATCTTTACTCTCTGTAAAAAAATCTCATAAATTCCACAGATAATATAAACAGCTTTACTTACGTAATTAAAAATAGATTTCTATAAACAAAAAATATTATAATAATATTGAAATAAAATCTTTTTTCCAATCCAAAAAATAA
Organism: Heliconius melpomene rosina; assembly: GCF_056956725.1. Lineage (NCBI taxonomy): Eukaryota > Metazoa > Arthropoda > Insecta > Lepidoptera > Nymphalidae > Heliconius > Heliconius melpomene. Next base: position 8,559,006 of record NC_140399.1, read on the forward strand.
TAATGAACTAAACTAAGGTCTAACAATGTATTTTAACAATAATAATTGAATTGGAAGAGCCATCTTTCGGTGATTAGCACATATATAAAAAATATGAGAGCCATAGAATAATGTGTCAACATTAATTGTAGATGGCAGCACAAGTGAAAATATGCGTAATATTTTTTATTTTAAACAATTTAATAAAATTTTCAGATCTAACATACGGTTTACGGTTTTTTTAAGCAATGCATAGCTTTGTAGTTTTTTTTGCATATTTTACAAATGTGTGTATTGTTAAAAGCGTGTAATATAGTTTCTAGACGATAACGTCACTATCTATGGCGCTGTCATTAATACAATTGTCAATTCTTTTGTACATTAAAAAACTGTACCGCCACATGTCACAGTTCAGCATTTTGTGATTAATTCTAAAATTTCTATTTTAAAAACGACAAAATGGTAAGTAAATGATGTTTTAGATCCATATAATTAAATCTTAAGCATTGGTTACTACAAGGTTATTATAAATTTGCCATTGCCTAAATAATTACGTGCAAAAAAAAATACATTTTCCACAACCTCGAAAATATTAATGTTTTATGTATTTTGCAGAAACCTCTTATGTTGCAAGGGCATGAGCGTGCCATAACGCAGATTAAATATAACCGCGAAGGAGATCTATTGTTTTCCGCGGCTAAGGATTCCAAGCCTAACGTGTGGTGGTCTTTGAACGGTGAGCGTCTAGGTACTTTCAATGGACACGGTGGTGTTGTTTGGTGCCTTGACGTTGACTGGCAGTCCATCAATCTTATAACCGGAGGTGGTGACAGTTCATGCAGGTATGATGATTGTGTTTATTATTTATTTCCAGATTTGTGCTAAAATGGTGTCTTAAAAATTGTATATTTTTAATTCGCTCATTTAATTTGTATTTTATAGGCTGTGGGACCTGGAGACAGGTAAAGATATAGCAACCATAAAGACTAACTCTTCAGTAAGAACATGTAACTTCAGCTACAGTGCAAACCAAGCAGCCTACACTACTGATAAAGCTATGGGCCATCCTTGTGAAGTGAGTTTTTTAAATTTTGTTATTAAAATATCTAAATAAAAAATAGTAATGTAGTGGAAGCCATATCTCTTGGAAACTCTTCAAACATTCAGAAACTTGTTAAAAGAAATTTAGAAAATTTTTACCTTCAGAGATGCTAACAAAAAAAAAGATATAATGATACTTGAAGAATTTTGATGTAGCTCAATAAGAATTTAAGACTTAATTATCTAAAGCTTAAAATAGTTTCCAAAAAGTGTAGGTTTTGAGTGCTGCTTTATTATTTATTGTACATATTTGAAAACATATTCTTTTTCTTGTTTCAATAACACTTTTAAAATTTTAAAATCTCTTATTAAGTTTATTTATACATAATGAAAACTGGATTTATAGAAATATTAAAGTTAATCTATTTTTAAATAAGGCTACATTCAAATATTTATTCTTAAAAATGCAGAACTCTTTGTTATTAGAGTGAAGTGTAAATAACTCATACCTCAGAGTACAAACTGGATTCAAGACTATCATGTTTATAGTCAGATACTGTGCTTTTATGATCACCTCTTTTTCTTTAATTCACATGAACATGTTATAATATAAGTATTCCTAATTCTAGGTGTTCATCATTGATACAAGAACAATTGATGAGTCCTTATCTGGACAAGGACCCATATTGAAATGGGAGATTACAGACTCAAAAGTTACCTCAATGGTCTGGGGTTGTCTTGATGAGACCATCATCACTGGTCATGAGGCTGGTGATCTCATTCAATGGGATCTAAGGGTATGTAAACTAACTGTGATTATTATTTTAAAGTGATAATATTTATTAATAAAACAATGGTCTTTGTGATATTGAAAAAAACAATTTTATTTTACAACCATAATTTAGCTTGGTTTTGCTTGTGCATATATTTATGTTTATATTTCCCTTTGATTTTATTGTACTAAATTACCTATATTAATTTGTACAAACTATATTAATATCTGTTCTAATTTCATAAAGACAGCAAAGTTATTAATAGGTTGTTAAGTATGTTATTAATAATTAAATTACATTAATATTACAGACTGGCAAAAAGGTCCATTCGGTCAAAGAACACACTCACCAAGTAAATGACATGCAACTGTCAAGAGACGGCACCATGTTCATTACAGCATCTAAAGATCAAACTGCAAAACTTTTCGACACCAGCTCCCTTGAACTTCTTAAGGAGTACAAAACTGAACGACCAGTAAACTCTGCAGCTTTAAGCCCCATTTTAGATCATGTAGTACTAGGAGGAGGTCAAGATGCTATGGAGGTAACGACTACTTCAACCAGATCTGGTAAATTCGACGCTCGTTTCTTCCATCTTGTTTTTGAAGAGGAATTTGGAAGAGTTAAGGGTCATTTCGGACCTATCAACAGTTTGGCTTTTCACCCAGATGGTAAAAGCTTTGCATCGGGAGGTGAAGACGGTTATGTAAGAGTACAGAACTTCGATCAATCATACTTTGATTATACTTTTGATTATAACAGAGATTAAATAAAAAACCCTTAAATTACAGTATTGTTAACACAAATATACAAAAAATCTTAAAGAAACATACTTTAAAGTGTTTCTATTGCGTCAAATATAATTGATTTTCAGATTTATTATTCTGATTACAATTTTTCACAAAATAAAATATTATTTCAGAAATTTTGGTTTTATTGACGAATTGTATACAAAATTATTTATAGTTTTGATGACAATGATTTTGTTGTAATGTTAAAATTAATACTACAATATAAAAATACATTTAGATATGAACAAAATAATAATAATAACTTGTACATAAGAATACAAAGGGATCATTCAAGACTGTTATTCCTTTGAGATGTCCTCTCGAATCTGATAATATCTCTGAATTTGCAATTTGTTTAAGATTTATTTGTTTTACAATATTAAAATCTCTTTATATTGAAAAGTGACGTTTCAGCTAATTCAATAAAACATTTATTGCAATTTTGTCAAACAACATTACTAAAAATGCTATAGCTTTTTGAAATGATTGATATAAAAATAATAATTATTATTATGGATTATAGTAACCTGTAATTTTATCAACTTATATGATATCAGGACATTAGTATTTGATAAAACAGTTTAAGAAATTATTTTCAGTTCCCATCTCTGGTAAAACGGGAAATACAAAAACTATTTTAGCAGTGTAGTGAATCAATAAAATAATACAATACACTTTAATATTTATTTAATATTTTATTCATAATTTTTTTATACAAAAAATCTGTAATATTTATAACATGAGTACAATTATGCCTATAGAAAATATGGAGTTGTGTGCTGGGGAGGCACCTCCCTCTCACTGTCAGGCACTGCGTGGAAGATTTTGGCGTTCCTTTCATACACTGTCTTGAATTCCATAATGGATGCTACATTACCACATCTGTAGCAATAGTTTGGTGCTGACCATACTGTTACTAATTTTTTGTCAAACATATATTTATAACCTGTAATTAACAATATTGATTTAGATATACAATTGGGCAATATTGGGTAATATAATAAAAAAGTATTAATAATATCGGGTAATACTGGGTAAAAGTATTAATGGTATTAATAATAAGTAAAAATATTGGGTAATATAATAAAAAAGTATTAGGTACATTTTTCTTTATAATCACACAAAGTTAGTTAATATCAGTAAGTATATTATTTGAAAATCTAAATTTAAATATGTACATATATTATTTTCATATGAAAAATTAATTTAAGGTATAGTGGTGCAGTGGGATAGGGTCCGACTATAAGTTGGTATTTTTATTGGATTTGAACTTCAGAAAATGAATTATTTTCATTTACCCCATTCTCGCAAGACAAAGCACAACATTAAGTTCCATAATGTCTTGGATATGGATGTTGAGTGGAGAATACATAATTCATTCCTTATACTAACTAGATTATCTGTCTACTTGCTTATGGCGGAAAAAGTGGAACTAAAAAAAAATAGTATCAAATTTATTTAATTCTTTAACAATTACCTTCATTTACAAGCTGATGTGCTCTACATATCAAGGTAAGATTATTTTGACTCATAAAGAGTTCTGTTACATAACTGCCAAATAACCATCCAGCTCCTCTAGGACTAACAGACCTGAAAAACATAAAATAAATATATTTTTTTTATTAATATTGAAGATAAATTGACATTTTTTTGAGCATTTGGAGACTTTGTCCCCATCTCCCACTGAATTCTTAAGACATTCATTTAACTTAACACCACAGTATCAGATTGGAAACACAAAGGTTGTTAGTTTAATACTCACTCAGTGGAATTAATTATTTCTATTTCTCTAGTAGGCAATGAATGGGCTTGTGTTCCATCACAATATATGGTATTATATTTTTTTCGGAAAATGCAAGGCAAACAGTGGCACAGCTAGAGGGTTGCGAGCGGTGCGGTCGCACCGGGCATCAAAAGGAAAGGGGCATCAAAGTCGACGATTATTTTTTTTAAAGGTAGCCAATGTCACATTTTAGTGTCTGACACTTGATGTATGTGAGAGTAGAAGACACTTTTTTTTTTTTTAGACCTTAGACCATTTTAAAGGGCATCAAGTCCCCTAAGCCGCACCGGGCAGCAAATACCCTAGCTACGCCACTGGGCAAACAAGAGTTCGGAACACCTAATTTTAAGTGATCACCGTCGCCAACAACCATGTGTATGTTACATGACTGACTGACTATAAACATGTAGCTCTGGTGTTACCAGAGCTACAGGTATATTGTCGGCATTTAATGTGGATAGACAATTATTAAAGGACAGCTTGTCTTACAACTAAGTTTGCTTTGCCAACTCTGCTATAGTCAGGATAAAGTGTAAAAGTTTAGTTATGCATACCATGTCTTAATATCAGATGGGTCGGACCATAATAAATCACAAAAGGCACCTTTGTGTGGGATTTGTTGATTTCTTTCTATTGATCTTATTTGATCAATTGTAGGTATTTCTGGAGATAGTCCACCATGAACACATAGTACAGTCTCATCTATCAGCTATTATAAAAAAATATTATACAATAATCTTATTAGAATCTATTCTAAAAATAAACAAATATTCAAAGCAGCCTATATACACAAAATATTATTATGTTGATTCTGTTTATTATCTTTACTGTATAAGCTTACTTATTTAGAAAACATATAAAAAAATTATGTAGTGAGATTTGAACCTGTCTTGAAAACTGTCCATTGTATAAACTTTATTTTTTATATGTTTAAACTTTTATTTTTGCTAATCTAAAAATAGCAATAACATAATTCACAATACAGCAAACAACAAACAAATCAGTAACAATAACAGTACATTTTAAAAGAGACACCGAAAGCTATTTTTTCCAAACAAGTTATTAAAAAAAAATTATGCCTTAATAAAATATACTATCTGCTAACTTTTATTTTTTGTAATAAATTGTCTAGGGAAATTACCATAATGTTTAGTATCTCTCTTTTAAAGTTCTCACAGATTGAGTTAGCTGGTATGCAAATTAATGTATCAATATATAAAAACTAAAGTGTAGTTACCGCTGCAACTGTTAGCATGTCAAAGACTCTACAGCAATCCTTCCAAGCATTTGCATTTCCATATTTGTTTAAACATTCATCATAAAATCCATAAACTTTAGTTATTTGACAAGTCTCATGGTTACCTCTTAGTAAAATTATCCTGAAAATTTATAAATATTAATAATTTATTGTAATAATTACAATAGTGATCTATTAAGACATACCTATCTGGGTATCTTGCTTTTAGTGCCATAAGAAGGGTAAGGGTTTCCAGGCTGTAGTATCCACGATCTACATAGTCTCCCATGAATATATACTTTGTATCAGGTACTTGGCCTCCTATGTGAAAAAGTTCTTCTAAATCATAAAACTGAAAACATTTAAAATGTAAGATGAAGAGATTAAATATTAGGATTAAGACGTTAAATGTAAAGATGAAATACTTTAAAAAAGACAATAAATTTCTTAATAAACATGAAAAGAACTTTTTACATTTAAAGTTTTATAAGTATTTTCTTTAATGAAAATGTTGGTAATATTTGGTAAAGTTGAAGCTGAAAATGACAATGCGATTTACCTGACCGTGTATATCTCCACACACTGTTACAGGTGTTTCTACCGGTTGAACATTCGGTTCCTCTAGCAGCAAGTCACAAACAATATTACACAGCTCTCGGAGATCATCTTCGGGTAGATATTTACATCTTTTTGCTATTTCTATCCATTTATCTACGTCTCCCATCATTTTTTTGGTTACAAATTTTAAAATAAAATTAAGATAAGGTCCTCCAACTTCTAAGACCTAACAGTTTTCTTTCTTCTTTCTTGCTGACAGTTGACACTTGACAGATTTTGAAGCATAACATCATTGTCTACTGACATTTTTTCACGTCAAATCAATTTCGTTTTAAAACAATGCGTACAATACAATTAAAATATATAAAGTATTTCTTACACTAGGTTTCCTCTACCTACCCTTCAATGTGCGAGATACAGCGTGTAGCTGATTTAATTTATTATTTTAAAGTATATTTAAAATAATAAATTAAATCACTCAATGGAACCAATCAATGGAAACCAAATTTTAGAGATGATACTTTTACACGAATACTGGTAGTTTTTAAAAAGTTGTGAAAACGATTGCTAACATTTAATGTTTTACGTAATTTTTTTTTTTTTTATTTTACACATAGGAAAGGAAAGGCAGGGAGAACCTAGTGCTAAGTTACTTCCTAGCCCCACTTTGGGGCGGCAGAGGAAATCAACGCCGCGCTTTGCCTGGTTCCGAGGGATAAAAAATTTAATATTTCATTTTCTGGAGTGAAAGTTGAACACACAACTTGTCGCGTTGACAGTCGCACGTTTGTGCCCCTGCGCCATGGCTGGCCTCACGAAATTTAATTTCAACATTAAAACAATCTTGTTTTTATATTTCGTTATCATTTCTAATCTCTCTTATCAGTTATTTTTAAAAATGTAATAAATGTGAAATACAGGCTACATTATCAAAAGGATTTTATAAATGAACCTTACATGAAAGTTTGTTTTAAATATAAAATAAACATCATCTTACAATTACAACTGAAAATGAAAAAGATTTAGGATAAAATAAAATTCACATAACTTAGTTCAGAAGTTTATTTAACATGAAACAAAACATGAAAGTACATTTTAAAAATGTTGTTACATATTTGTTATATTTATTTTAGGGTGCTGTTGATATGCCGCAGTGAATGGTTACACAAATCGTATTATGCACTAAACTAATGTGGGATTTATAAAAATGAAAATGAAAGAAATTTTCCAAATAGGACGGATTGGTTTATAACAAATTCAGAAAAGTTTAGTGGTTTGTTTTCATAAAAACGTAATCCCTTTTCGGAAAAATTATAATTTGTATTTTTTTCCAATGTTCATGACAATTTTTAGCTAGTAGCGCTTTTATGAAAACAGCCTTACCATACCTTCCAATAGCAAAAAAAAAATCATAACTACAAAAAAAAAAGCTTTACAAAAGGAAAAAAAATATAATCTACAGCAATGTAACAATTTAAGTAGTCGAAAATGTAGATTATAAAATCTTTAGTTATTGCTGTTTACTGATTTTTTTTATCACTTTTTCAATTATTTGGAACTTTAAAACTATTACCTAAATTGGCCGTTTTCTTTTTCGTTTCAATTTAGTTTCACAAAGAAAAACCAGCCTTTTGCTAAAAATATCACTAAGGTCTGGAGTTGCCAAGGCATCATTAATCACAGAATGCTATTTTCGAAGAACGAAGCTTAAAAATAAATACGTTTCACAAATATTAAGTGACAGTGATAATATTAATTTGACACAAATATTTTTAAGACAAAATCAATGGGGTTTTACACATAATTATTGAAACCCACCGATAGTTCGATAAATAAATAAATGTTGGTCATTTATAATAATACTAAGGAATTGGTTATCTAAAAACATTCTTCAACAAAACTAACGTACGTAATAGAAAAAAAAAACGTATACCTAACAATTTCGAGTTTTAGGTTTCGATTTTTAACATTCAGATATAAAAAATGACTTAAACCCGAGAGAGTACCATGTGATCACAGATTCTGAAAATTCCGCTCATATCAGTACAAAAGTAACTAACATTTTGAAACGGATTCACTTATTACTACGAACAGTGGGAAACTTGATACATGCTCATACAGGTTAAATTATTGAAACAAAAAAAAAACTAATATATTTTTGAAAGAAAAATTGTTTTGTTTGAACATTATTAGAAGGCACTCGTAAATTCTTTTGCTTAATTTTTAGTCATTCAAATTATTGTTATTTTAAAATATCAACTCATGTTTGGATATGTTTTCAACAAATAAAATTTAATATTTCTCTTTAATATTTCTTTTTTCTCAAAAATAATAATGAGCATGTATCAATCTTCATATTTTTATAATACGTAAGATATGCTATTATTAAAAATATTGCTAATAAAATGTCTGCCAGCCAGTACTTAGACGATAAAATTACAAATGCATATTTTACTTTGGCAAATAGAATAGTTTAACGCACAACCACACCAACCACAGTTTCAATACGTTTAAAAAAAACAGCATAATAAATAAAATTTTCAAACACAATAACTATAAAAGTACTGGCGTTCAAACATTAAACAGGAATTGGCGGTTCTTTTTTTTTTAAATTTTCTTTTATAGTTAAAAAATAAAAATGATTTCGTTTTTTTAAAACACCGCAATCTCACGTTATTTTATGAATGAACACTTTATATGTGAGTGCAGTGAGCATCAGGTGACAATTTTTTTGTATGACCAAAAAGACCCTGTTTTACAAACCACAAGCTGTATAAAGTAAGGCTACGATAAAATACATAACCACAGTTTTATTAACATCAAAAACGTTTAAAGAACAAAACCATACCTTAGGCGCTAGGGTTAAACAACTACAAATACACATTGATTCTTATCATATAAGAATATTTTGCATGAAGCATTATATTAAGCCTAGGAGCGACAATGATAAAGAAATTTAAAAAAAAAACGTCACTTTCGATGTCACTACCGGAAATTCTATACCGACTTAGAAACTGAAGCAAATAAATTCATATAATACCTATGCACAACGCTAACTAAACATAACAGACTTGCCCTTATAAGGCTCAGACAGAGATCCAAGTTTTCTATTAGAATTGATACAAAAAATATCATTTCCAGATAAAAATTAACAAGTAAGTCGTCAATGGTTTCAGTTAGATAAAAATTACAGGCTTTAGGACCATATGTCAAATCTAATAATTAAACAATACACTAGTGTGTAGAAAAGTAAATAACGACAAAAAATAATTTAAAAAAAGTTCAGTAATATATTGTGATAATACCTACATAATAATTAATAACCCTTTCACCTACAATCAAGCACAAAGCTAATAATAGTTAGGCAAAAAAGAAACAAAACAACTCTTAGAGTTTTTGTCAATAACGTATAAAAAACACATAAAAACACTCCATTTAAAAGTGTTCGAACCACTAAAAATAACTACTTTAAAGATTTAGTACAAAAAGCAAACTATTAACCGAATAGAATTCGATACTTCACGTTTAAGACTGGTCTAGGTATATAGCAATGAATTTAATTTTTTTGGCAGTACACTATTAAAAAACATATTATTATTTTTCACATTTTGCAAGTATTATTTCCACACTTATTATTAATTTTGTTGTAATAAATATCGATGGTGATATATGTAATATATGTATTTACCTGACAGTACAGAAAAATAAATTATGAACAGTAAAATATAAAATATCATCATTAAATTATTAAATACGTAAAATAATGATTGTTTCACATAAAACTTTTCAAGATTATTTTCTCAAAATAATACAAGTGAGCACGATACTTTACTATAAGAGTTAATGAGGAAATTGCTATGTATAATTTTTTTTTGCAACATTTCAGGGTCCAGAACACATTGTGGTGAATGAAATTAACATTCGGAAGGTTATATGATACCATTGTTGCTTTGAATTGACATCATCGAGACAAATTCATATTCATAAACATTCTCTATTCAAATAGTTTTTATTAGTTATGAAAGTTTTTTTTTTAATTTTTCTTCTAACACTACTAGTCCTAACTGTTATTTTAAGCTTATAAGAGATAGAGAGAGCAAAACGTCACAATATGTAAATTTTATCAATTTTGCTGATATTTTATTGTCTTACAAATTTAAATTTTCAAATTTAGATAATCTATTATAAAGATTTACTACCTGGCTTTTAATATTTGTTCAGTATCTAGAACCAGTAAGAATAAAAACCCAGCTCTTACCATAAAAAAAATGAGATAAATATATATTTTTTAAGAAATGTTTATGAATATGAGTATATTGGTTCAAGTTTACTTGAACTGTCCAAGTACAAAGGCGTCCATAACTTTGGGCACGTGTTCGTCGATGCCCACAATGTCAAGAACACCCTCATGGCTGCCGTCAGTTGTTGCTACTCGGAGTGAAGCCAGTGATAGAACAATCAATCTGAAATTTTTAAATGTGTTAATAACATTAATTTATGTAATTTTTAAATGTTATGTTCTGTCTTTAGAATTACAAAAATATTGAAATATTGTTTCTTAAGCAAATCTGGGATTTGGTATCTTTTGATAAAATGTCAAAAAGAGAAACTAAGAATTTATTATATATTCTTGGGTTTCGATAAACTTAAAAAAAATTGTAATATTTAAAAATTTTACAATAAAAGAAGGTAATATATTTAAACAACATATTAACACCTACAAATATTCTATCCTTGTTTAAGAAATCAAAAAACATAACAATATACAATTAACAATGAAAATAGCTAAACAACAAAAAAAACTCACTTAGCATCATTAACCCCTTTCTTCCTGTAACGCTCCAGGGCTCTAACGGGGCAATGATCCGCTATTTCCTTCGAGGGCGACGGTGGTGGTCCATATTTGCCGCCTGGTCCACGACCGCCGCGGGCAAATATATCCAGCTCCGTATAACGAGTGGTCCGGTCCACCATGTTTATGAAGACATCGAATTTTTGGTTGTGTTTTGCTGCCCACTCGATTGGTGCGTCTAGTTGAACGCGGCCTAGGTTTGCTTTCTGTTAACAAAGTTTATAATAAGTTTGACTTATACCATTGGATAGAGGTCGTCTTTATGCAGTGGGTAAGAGCTGGACTGTAAATGTGATAGTTGATTATTTATATTTAAATAATATTGCGATTTCCACGCTCTGGCAGATAAAGAGCAGCGTTGAATTTCGCCACTCAACACGCAATGCCTACAGAATTCGGCGGAAAGTGGGGATCGAACCCACAACCATCGCGTTACAGTCACACCCTTGTGCCCCTGCGCCACGTCGGCCTTATATATGTTTTATATTCATTATAAAATGCCAGCTAATAAAAATAATCTTAGGCACAGAAAAATATCATATATCATATCTAAAAGAAAATATGAATAAAAATTCATATATACATTTTATAAAATTATGTAATGACTCACCCTTAAAACAAACTCGGCTTCACCAATGTTGCTGAAGTTGCGTTCAATGGTCACAAGTTCTATTCCCTCCTCGGTGAAGACTGCTAGCTTTACGTTATTCTCACGTTTCAGTAGTTGTAGAGCCAATATGATTGCTAAAAAAGTTACAAATATATTAAGACAGAATATTAAGAAATACGAGGCACAACATCTAACTGTAAACGCTAGTTATGGGTTCAATTCCTTCTTTCTCTAGTACTGGCTCCGGTACCAAGGCAAAGCGCGGCGTTGAGGACTATCATTCATGCAATGTCTCGAAAATTAGGCTGAAAGTGAAGATGGAGTGTCTTAACACTAAGTTCCTTCTGTCTACAGTCTACAATAAGTTGAAAACAGTTTTAAGTTAAAAAGATTTTATACAGTGTTTTTGTCAGCACCTTTTTAAAGGAAACCACCGTTTTAACTACTCTATAAGAGCATAATACATTTTTTTTTCCCAGAACAGGTATGGATAAAAATCGTGAAATAAAAAAAAATCCTACATCTAAACTGTTGAGGTATCTTGATTAATTTCTTTAGATATAGGTTTGAAATATTTTATAGCCCTAGTGTTAAAGGCACTCAGTTTCATATTTCCGATTGGCAATTGAACCCACAACCATTGCAGTTTAGTCACATGCTGTGCCACTTTACCCTATTACTTCTCTTTAGTACTATAACTTACCGGCATGACCAGGGGTTACATTCTTATTATAGAAGCACTCGGCCAACAAATGTTTTTTGCTTTCTTGTTTCTCATTGTCACCATCACCGCCAGCCCCGGGAGTACTCTTCGCTGTTGTCTTCTTACCTTTCTTTGGAATTACATAACTTTTGCAAAAATGACGACCTATAATAATAATTTTTCATTTAGTTAAATATATATAAAAATGTAGTCATTTGATTTTTTATAATAATTATTGTTTTTAATTATTGCTACAGAGGTGGCACAAATTATAAAATATTTAAATGGATAGCAATTTTACAAAATGCATTAAATATAAGGTTATTTTTTGTTTAGTATTTTTTTTTTAGTTTTAATAAAATACCTTTAAACATATGGTGTCTCATATCCAAAGTGATCAGGTAACGGATGTTAGTGGGTGGAGTGAGCAGCCATGTTTGATCAAGGAGCTTGTTGAGAGAGGCTATCACTGCTGTATTGGCTGGCTGGTCGATACCTAGCAACATAATATTAATATATTGACATAATTATATAATATTGTCTTAAATATATACTTTTTTAACAATATATATTTTTTAACTTCACGCTATATTCCACATATATCATAGGGATAGGCAAAAGGAATCTAATGTTAAAAAACTCTTTTCACTACTTTTCAATTCAATTAATTTTTAATTATATTTTTAAATTTTTGGAACATTACTTATTGAATGGCAGAACAAACCGCATGCGCTTTGTCTTATAACTAGAGCAAAGAAATAAAAATAATTCATTCCCACAAGCGGAAAACAAGCCCACTACTATGGTGTCTACATTAAAAGTCTATGCCTATGTGCAATGCTCCACAAAAAAAATATAACATTTCAAGATTAAGATGTACTTATGTATATACACTTACCCCAGTACTTCACTTCCTTGGGGTGGCGTCTGGTGACGTTCCACTCCCATTGCCCAGTTTTGGTATCGAGGATTTGTCGAGTACGACGTCGAGTTTGCTTCTCTTGAGCTACTTTGGCTTTCTCATACTTCAATGGTCTACAAACACAATAGTTCTTTAAAAACATATATATTAATATCAGTAGCATTACTTTATATTGTATTCTTAATTTATTTATTAAGAAATAATAATAACCTATCTGTATATACATACCTAGTTTTCTTGTTGTAATTGCATAAGGCGATATAAACTTCGATTGGAGTGATTTTGGATTTCTTTATTAAATCTTGATTGTTTAAAAGTGAGATCAGTATATCTGTGGTGGTGGAATCGGCATTGAGGAAGCCCATGTTGTGAATGCGTTGGATATTGTACAATAATTCTCTCAAAGAGAATTGTGGTAGAATTGCATTCCAGACCTGTCAAAGAATATAGTCATATTTAGAGATGGAGGTCAGTTGTGGCACATTGTTATAGGTTCAAGGAAATTAAATATTTAGTATTTTACTTTCTGTGCTTGCACAACTTATGAAATGATATGCTACACTAAATTACATATAGTATACATTTTGACAGTCCACAAGAATATTAATCAAATGTAATAATATTATCCTATATCTTATAAAACAAAGTCGCTTTTCGTGTCTGTCTGTTGTTTCTAACTCTTCTTCTTCTAAACCACCCAACGGATTTTTATGCTGTTTTCACCATTAGGTCGAGTGTTTTTCGTAGAAGGTTTATATATAGTTTATTATTTGTACATTCTTATGTAAATTAACATAAATACGATAAATGTGTATAAAGTCCTACCCGTTGAGACACTTTCGCGCATGCGCTACTTTAATGGTAAGTACTACATGAAAATAATGTACTGGAGTATTGTTCCTCTTAATAAGATTTACAAAAAAGTCCGCGAGAGCATATTCGTATCTTTTAAGAATAACGTGTAGTGATCATATTTCTGCCTAAAAATAGTAATTTCAATATATTTTTTTTTGTGAGGGATATATTTTCATAATGGTATTAATCCTTATCCTTTAAAATACTTTATTAAATTTCTACGTTAAACGAAGATAAAATTTGCTTTTTACACTGTTTCGAAATTGCGAATAGTAATAGAGAAAAACGCATTTAATTGTTGACACATCCCGCCGTTGACACATCAGCTGTATGTTACTCAAGTTTCACTTATCCCTTACTCTCAGCATATAAATAAGTATATTAGTTACGTTGGCCATTTAATGTAGATCAAAACTGTCTTTTACTGTTTTTCATTTTAATAAGTACTTTAGAAGTTGTTACAATATCAAAAAATCCTTGCTGCGAAACGCGCCCCGCGACGTTTTGCTTATACGAGCGCGTCCGCCCGCCTGCCTTACACGCATCGGTGGTTAAGTGGTAGAATGCTCGCCTGCCACGCGGGCGGCCCGGGTTCGATTCCCGGCCGATGCATTCTATTTAATTTTCCTCACAGGCAGCCACGTAGTGCTTGCTTTTCATCAGGGACAGAATACCTTCATCAGCATTAACCACAAGCTCGAAAACCGCCTGCCTCTATAGCAACGAAGATTTAGATGCGTTTGTACGTATTGGATAATTGAAGTTGAATGTATTATTTCAGCGCGATATATTTGGTTTCATATTTTTTGTAGTAGTTATTAGTAGGTAGGTTTTTGTTTTTAATTTCTTCCGTTTAAAAATAGTCATTTAACTATCTCAAAATAGTCATTTAAATATATTTTAATAAGTACTTGAAAAGATTAGCAGCACAGATTTAAAATTACGGTACCTACTAAAAAATCCTTACTGTGTAAAACAATTGGAAAATCCTTATTGAAACTACGAAAATGCGGGTTGCATTAGGGTTTCATTTATTTTCACATTATCTTAAGTGCTTTGCAAACATACATTATATGAATAATCCAGTAGTTATAGCGGGCGAAGCCGCAAGAGGGTCGCTAGTTAAATAATATATAAAAGGACTTGTCCTCACTGACTGAGGTAAGACGCACGCACAACCGTAACCGCTGATGATAGAAACGTGGAATTTGGACAGATGTTTACTTTCGTAATTTGGACATCCACTAAGAAGGGATTTTGAAAAATTTTAATTCTAAAGGGGTGAAATAGGGGTTGAAAGTTTGTATGGAAAAATCTTTAAAACGTCACCGATTACTATAAAATTTTAAATTTAGACTCCTAAAAATATTTAATTGAACATGTGTTTCATGATTTTCTAGAATTTACCCCCTAAGGGTGCAAATAAGGGGTTGAAAGTTCGTATGGAAAAATCTTTAAATCACCACAGATTCTTATAAAAATTGAAACTTAGACTCTTAAAAATATATCATTGAACACATGTTTCATAGTTTATTAGAATTCACCCCTAAATAAGCTACCGAAGCTGCGCCCGTCCGCTAGTTAAATAATAAAATATCACATGTACCTCTTGAGATGTGAGCAAATGTCCAGGCACATGGTCTATAGTAAATTGGTTCTGAGTTGCAATAGCTGCTGCAGCAACTGGATCCTCACAATGACGAAAGTCTTCTACCTTCTGTATATAGTTGAAAACTTCTTCAGTTCCTTCTGCAGCCCCCAAAAGTTGCTTAGCTCTCTTCAATCCAATAATTGCATATTTGACAACTGCATCTCTAGCTAAAATGAAGGACAAAAATAAGTTAAAAATTACCATAATATCCATACCTATATTATAAATTCGAAAGTAACTCTTGTCTCTCTGTCTGTCTTTTACGCAATCAGGGCCAAACCGGTAATTTAATTGTGATAAGATACTCATATAGAGAGACTTGAGGATCTCGGGATGAACAAAGGATACTTTTTTTTCTCTTATTTGCAATATTTTCGATATATACCAATATATTAAAATACTTATTAATTTGACATGCAATTTATTCCACCATGTTAATAACAACCGTCGGTTGGCGACCGTTGCTAAGCAACGATTTGCAAAGTTTGTTGTTAGAAAATGTCACCCAAAATGAGCTTGCTTAACGCATCTCTCTATTGAAAACTGAAAATAATTTCATATATTTATTAAATATTTGTATAGTTCAAGCGGGCGTAGGCGCGTTCGGGTCCACTAGTCTTATTATATATGCATTTTGAGAAAGGGAGATGGAGAGAGATGAACTTGCTATATCCTTAAAAATGAAGTTAAATTAAAAGCAAACTTTAAGATTTTAATATTTACCATGATCATGTTCAGGTATTTTTACATGTGATTTGCGTAATAGAGTTTTATGAGACCGACCATGTCTTGCCTTCACTCTTGATATCTCTTTTGCCAACTCCATTGGATCTTTGCTTGTATACCATCCTTGGACATGCTTACACCAGCCACGACCATTACCTTTTAATATTGATTATATTAATAATACATAATTATTGAAAAACAAAATTATAGATTATTCAGCTAAAATAATTTTTGATACAACAGGGAGAAATTGTCTATTGTATTAAACAATTTTAAGACTAAATATATTCTATATAGCAGTAATTTTTTTCTAGTATCTAACTTTTTTTCATTTCATTAATTTAGAGATCCATACACAAGAATTAAAACAAAAGCATAGAATGTTTGTCTGATTGTCACAGCCAATCTTACTTTTATAATTGGTCAGGGTGGATATTTACCCATTAACTTACAAAAAGTGGTGAAGAGATTTAGAGAACACTTTACAGTAATATAGGTTAAACATTGGAATAATATATAGGGTACAATAAAAAATAAGCTGAAGCAGGCAAAGCCATAGCCATTTTAAAATGTCAAGTATTTAATCATTATTAATAAAAAATAAGAAAGTAATTTATTATGACCTATAAACTTTTTTGATTCATTTTTTTTATGTCATGTCTTTGTAAATAGGATATAGGTATAAAGGCAAAATAAGGCTATTGTGACAATAACGTAGCATTCAACTGTAAATATAATATTTGTGGGTTCATTCCTCACACAGCGCAATAAATGATTTAATAACAAAGTATCGCATTAAGTTTAACACTCAACATGCAATGTGTACAATTCAGAAATGAAGACAAGGACGGTGTTTCTTGTCACTAGGGTCTTTGCACCTACTTTGCTATATATAAACAATACAATATAACAACATAATGATTCAATATATTTAAAAGGATAGCAATAAGCCTACCTGTTTGTAATAATCTGGTGAATTTATTGAACAGCATCATTTCTTCAGTAGTATTACATATTTCTGAGGCAACTTTGTATGTAGCTTCTTTTAATGCAGGAGAACCAATTAGAAGGCATTTTGCTAATGCAAATGCAATAGTTTCAAATCTTGTATACCATCCATCTTTGTATGCCTAAAATAATATATATATTTTAAAGATTACATTATATATTTAGTTTCCTTGAATCATAAATATTTAATAACATTGTTATTTAAACAATATACCTTTAAGATGATGTCAAAGACTTCAACATTATTCTGTCCATTCACTAAGGCTTCATCAATAGCTTTCAGTTTATCAACTTCAAAATAATGAGAAGTCCAGCATCCAGGATAATATTTTGGAATTTCATTTCCAGTGTGCAAATATCTCGTTATACGGTTTCGAAGTTTCGGGTCGAGAGATGGTAACGCCGTCA
The DNA here is from genome assembly GCF_056956725.1 of Heliconius melpomene rosina. Classification (NCBI taxonomy): domain Eukaryota; kingdom Metazoa; phylum Arthropoda; class Insecta; order Lepidoptera; family Nymphalidae; genus Heliconius; species Heliconius melpomene. The sequence continues at coordinate 8,576,903 of NC_140399.1, forward strand.
TTGTTAACAACTATTCGCCGGTATTACTTATAAAGACGATACAATGGGTACATAAAAAAATAACAATATGCAAATATTGTATCATCCAGGTAAGTGGTTTAAAATATGTTTAGCAACACAGCATCCACCTAAAAAAGAAGAGAGTCGTTAGGTCAGAGCATTGAACGAATACAATATATTTTTTTGTCGGTACTCGAGCGAAACATGTGCCACAATTATTGAGGATGTGGCCAGAAAAAAATAGACAATGGAGGTTGACCTATAGTTTATAAAGCATAAAGCCTGTAATTATACTAGTCATATGTTATAATTTTTTAAAAAGTTATGCACATAGAATAGTTTTAAATGTAATACGAATGACACAATATCCAAAAATATACAAAAATTATTAAACGTACCTTGATAGTTTTCTTTTCTGGTTTATTATTTGACAACTAATAATAAGTGTTGCTAGTTGAAATCACAATGATTTTATCAAAAGAAATAATTATCGTACAATATACAAATATAATCAATTTAAATTTCTCAATCAATAAGCAACATTTAACAAATACCGTATATTTATTTCAACAGTTCAACAGTTCTAATTTTGTTCTGCCAATCTGTGTGCATTGTGTTATGTAATGTTTATCTGCATTATTGGATTCATAATTTGACACATTGTTGACAACTTGTCAGTTGACACTGGAATTTTGACAAATAAAGATTAATCACAGCAGTGAATTCGGATTTATCTTTATTTACTTTAGGTAATTTTGAAGTCAATCTTATAAAGCGTATAAAATTGCCTTATTGTTATTGTATGTTATTTTAATTACATTATAACTACTTTACATTCGAACACATTTAGTATAATTGTATATAATGCTATAATATTTAGTATAAGTCATCACAGTAACCAGATACATGAGTTTAGATTTAGAAGAAGCTAACGAAACGCAACAACTAATGCAGAATGAGGGGGAGGAAGAGGAACAGAAAGTTTCTCAACCTGCAACATCTCCTGTTACAAGCAATAAGCTGTCAAGTGGTGCAGCAAGTCTTACATCGAAAAATCAACAAACGTTTACAAGTACTGGAAACAACAGTTTAAATGATTCTGCGAAAGTGTCTTATGTTAACGAAAGACGCTTACATCGCGACTTTATGCGGAACAATACTAATAGACCGAAAAATGTACCTAAAGAAACCCCTGATGTAAAACATATGGAAAAAGCTTTACTAGAACTTCTTGATGACTTTCATACTGGTAAACTTAGTGCCTTTGGGACTGGGTGTAGTATGGAGCAGATGATAAGTATAAGAGATCAGCAGGAACATTTAGCTAGGCTTCACTTCCGGTTATATGGTGATGCTGAGAAAGCTACTGAAGACAGTTTTGAAAATTCAGCTTCTAATGATAAAATGGCACAGTTAGTGCACAGTTTAGAACAATTATCCACATCAATTGAGCTTCTACAATCTGAAGGTGTTCCAACATCAAGTAGTAGTAATAAAGAGTAGAAGCAGTGAAGTCTAAACAATGCTAATTAGAATAGTTTGTTCACAATTATTGGATGTATGTAAAGCTATGTTTGTAAATAATGTTTTTCAGATGGGATCTTAATGTGTAATTATATTTAAAATGAAATGCAGTACTGTATTTTTTTTTTAATTTGGTGTAGTGGGATAATGTTTGACTGCTTTTGAATGACTGTGGGTTCAATCCTCATTTGGGAGTATGAATTATTTTTATTTTCTCACTAACATTTAGACATTTTTTATTAAATAAAGATTTTAAAAATATATATTACAAAATAATATTTTCTTTTACCTAAAACTTCATCTCAAGTCTCTAGTGAAATTTGAAAAAAAATGCAAACAACACAGTGAAATATTTATATAGTTTATAGTGCACATAGCAAGCATGCATAAAGATAATATGTTTAAAACTAAGAAATGACGATTCATTCTTATTTTTAAACATATTAACTAAATGCTTAAATTACCAAATTTATTTTATTAAAATATACCTAATACATAGGTATATATAGGCATTAGGTATATTTTGCAATTAAAGTATTTTTATACTTATTACTTTACTGTAGACCAGTTGTACAGCAAAGTGGCACTATGATAGTCTCAATTTAAAATGATTTTTGTTTGCCAACAATTACTAAATATTTTTTATCATCATACTGAATAACTTGTGTTAAGTCATTGGTAAAGTCTTCTGGTCTCTTTTAGGAATACCCACGTAAGATTTTTTAATTCAAAAAAATAAAGAGTAAGTAGGACTAGGAAGAATAGAATCATCTATGCATTTATTTAAACATTTATCTATATTCTATACTAATATTATAAAGCTGTAATTTGGTTGAACGCATTAATCTCATCTCCTAATATGTCTGTAAAATTTATATATTTTCAACAAAACTTAAGGACAGTTGTGGACTAGGGGCACAAGCGTGTGACCACTCGAGGAAATGAAATATTAAATATTTTCAATGCCTCCAGATTTCTGTAGAAAGTGGTAAACGGGAGTGTAATGGGAACGGGGTGTCTTAAGTGTTAGAGGTTTCCAGGTTCCCTCTGCCTACCCCATAAAAAAATGAGAAAATACGACACAGGCTTAAAAAAAATCGACGTAAGAGTAGGCGCGTACTCTTATATTTATTTACCATATTGTAAACGAGTGGAATTTTTCAAAATTTATTTCTTATAGCTTTGACTTGAATAACGCTCAAAATAAAAAATTCAATTCACAATCTGTGAAGACTCCACAATTTACCTTATGTACTTTGGTCGTCGTGGAGCAGCGGCACATGGGTGTGACTGTAATGCGACGGTTGTGGGTTCGATCCTCTCTCCAATCCCCACACGAGGAAATGAAATATTTATTTTCATTTCTTCGCTCTGGTGTCGAGGCGAAGAGCGGCGTTAAGCGCCACTCAACACGAAATGCCTCTAGAATTCGGCGGCGGAAAAAATAATAACATAAAATTTTGACCATCAGTTTGGGTTACCATATCCAGTGTTCAGAGAATCAGAATTTTGGTATACTAAGCCTATATTATTTTTCTTAATAAAAATAGTAGGTACGTCATTTTATTCAATTATTTCTCTTATACTTTTGAAATATTATTTTTCTACAGATTAGTAACTATTAATACTTAGATGAACTATTCACTTTTTTACTCACAGCGGGCTGAGGGAACCTATCGTAACGTTACAGCGTTCCCCATTTTCCACCTAATTGTTGAGACATGGCAAGTTGAGTAATGGAGCTTAACGCAGCGTCTTGTCTACATAGAGCGTAGAATTTGAGGTTGTTATGGTGAAGTAGCACAGCGTCAGAGTGTAAACACGATGGTAATGGATTTGAAGACAAATACTAAATTGGATAATAAACTATTCTTATAAATATTGTTTTTAAAATTATATAGCGAATGGAGTTATATGTCTCTGTTTTCTTTTTTACAAGAATGGCAACAAATAGCTGTAAAATATTATTTATAATTTAGTTTTATGACTCATTTATCATAGCTGTGCGCCATATTATAATTTTCTGTGCAACTACAGAAAATTTCAATTAAAAAGCTAGATATTGTAAAGTACCTAAATATAATAACTAAGATAGGAAACTTAAATAGATATTAATACACGCACGATTTAAACCCGTGATCAAGTAAGTATTACTGACTTCGACCATATCATAATTCTAATGTATAGTAATAAGATCTTTGTTGTTATTACTTAAAACGTCGAAATATCGCCGTCAAAAATTTTTACAATGGAGTTGTGATCGCTCGAAAATTGAATAAATTAAAAACAAAAGAATTTACTATTCCAATTAAATTCAATAGATTTGTTTACAGAGAACTTGCTATTATACTAATTTTTAGCTAATATCATTCTTAAAAAAATATAAAATAAAATAGCAATATTTTAAAAAAGAATAAATAAGTTGTTTTATATTAATTTTCAAAAGCAATTTCGGACAATAACCATATTCTGTGTTATTCAAACTTTGATAACGGTGGTAGTCGATAGCATAAAGTGCTTATGTAAGGTCAAAGAGAGTAGCGTGGAAGTTGCCACGGCAGTACTCAGTCGGTTCGGAAGACCCCGCCAGTGCGAGCGTGTGAACGGTTACCCTACGCACCCCACCCTACAAAAACTAAATAATATTTAACGTTTCTATAAAAACAATAATAAAAGTTGAAATTTAATAAAAGATTTTGTATAATTCAGTGATATTTTACTATTTATAAAAAGTTATGGGATAGAAGCTACGAAAAGTTTACGGTGTTAAAGCGGGAAATTTAGTTAGGAGGATTTAAATTAAATATTTAATAAAGTTGTTTTATATTCTGGGTTTTAAAAGTGTTGTTCGCGTGCTTAGTGAATCTTTTATTGCATTAATTTAAATAAATAAAATTAATATCAAGTTTGGCTATTAGCTAAAAACTAATCAAGGTAATAGTTGAAATAGATTAAAAGTACTTAAGTTTCAGTTTTCACAGCAAAACATTTTTTTAATAAAATTCATTCAATTAATGTACCTAACGCCTCCAGAATTCGGTGGAAAATGGGGAACGGAGTGTCTTAACACTAAAATCTCTCTGCCTACCCTACTGTGTGCGGGATATAACGTGATGCTGATTAATTTAATTTTCTTAATAGTATGTATGTATATTTGTTATAATTAAAAAATATTTCGTCAAATCTATACTTAATATAAAAATATGTAGCTATAAAATATTTCTACGTTGTTCCTCTTATCAGCAATTAATCTTAACTACGAAATTGTTTCCTTTCATTTGTGTGTAGGCAGGAAAAATATAATAATTTATATGTTCGCTAATTTACCATTTGCATGCCATAATTGCTACGCCGTAGAATGTTCGTAGCGTCGTCTCGTAGCAAAGGCTACGATAAAGTTGGCTTTGAGTGCGGAGATGATGCTTATTTATATTATAATTAGCCTCTTTTTGAATATTTATTTATTTCTCTATCTCTTTCTCTATCTTAGCTTCTCATTGTATCTTGTTTGAAGCAATGTAAGCAGAGGGAACCTAGTGTTAAGTCAAAATAAAATTTGTATACGATTATTATTAATATACGAGTAAAGGAAATATTTGCAAGATTTATTATAATTTATTTTGTAATATTGGATTTTTAAAAAAAATCTTAAATAATATTAGTATTATATATAGAAAGCTGATAATGATCGCGATGTAAATAAAAGTGAGTGATATTGCGTGTGCGATGGAGAGACGAGAAGAGAGAAGAGCACCTCCACTACAGGAGCAAGGTAAGTAGATTAATTTCCTTTTATTGTAAACTATTCTTAAGTGGAATTAATATTTTAACAATGCTGAATTATATCAATATTTATTATGTGGGATACATAAAAAACATATTTAAAAAAAAAATAGGAGTAATTTAAATATAAAAATCTCAATAATTCCTATTACAATAGCTTCTACATTAATTGAAAAAAATACTTTAGCAATAAGAATTGGTTGTACTATGTTTTTATTAACTTTATTGTATTTTTTAAGTTTTTAATTTATTTTTTGAATATTTCATACAAAAAAAACGCAACATATTTCTTTACATTACGTACATGTAATTTTTAGTTAGCCCGCCCTAGTAAATAATATTGGATTCCACAGAAAACGACATTGAAAGAAAACGAAGGAAACCATTTAAGAATTGATGGCCATGAACTGAATATGTAGTACCTTTTTAATCCTGATCTTGATGTAATACAAATAGCTTACCCTCGTTTGTTGGTCAATGATCGATATACTTTCGTAGATCTAAAGAGATTGAAAATTTATAAGCCATATAAAAAAACATTTTTAAATATTTTTTCGATAATAGAGAGAGATCATATCCATTGTACCATGCCTGAATGCACACGCGATAGTAGTGGGTTCGATTCCCTCGGGGTAATAATTATTATAAAGTATGACATTCAGTTATTAAGCTCAACAAAAAATGTCTACAATTTGGGTCCATTTTTTTAATACACATGCTATTTATACTGACTCTTAATATTTACATATAATAATCTTTTTAAATTAAAAAAATATTTATTTCATATTATTTACGCCTTTTTTATGTTCTTCAAGCGCAAAAATCTCTGGCCACAGCTAGTTATATTTCAAGAGCACATTTATATAAGAGAGTTTGGAGTGCACTCGTTGAAACACTCGTTATTTTTCACATAAGATTTTTTATCCGCTGTTAACGCTTTAAACTGAAAAAAATATATTTATAATATTACTTGGAGATTGATTGGTTATAATTTTTTTTATTAAAATTTCGAGTCCAGGAATGAAATAAGTGAACATGTCGTTTTTGTGTTCAGACCAGCTTTGTTATTAGCTATTTTCAATGATTTGTAAAATTATTGCTTCTTAAATAAAATATTATTTTATAAAATCAGTTAAGTGCGAGTCGGACTTGCTCTCCAAAATTTCAGGACTAAGAAACAGTGACTTACCGTTACTGTTTCTTAGTCCTGAAATTTCAAAAACATGACAAATTTAAGTTGAAAAACATGACGAATTTAAGTTTGCGCGCTTAATAATCTTTTATGAAATGAATTACAATTTCCCCCTTTATTTGTACTGTAAGTCTTTGGCTTATGATTACGCAGGGATCTTTTAAGAAAAATAATTTATTTAAGAAATGTTGCAAAAACGAAGCTTAAACTTATCTAAATCTTTTAATTGCAATGACTTAGAAGCATTTTTTTATTATTTTCAAAGGGACTGTAAACTTGAATATTTATCCAATATCAGCTTCACCTCCACGTCATTACGAAAGAAATGGTCTTGATCGACGGACAGTCCGACAGACAGACCGAAAATAAAGTGATAGGATCACTATATAGATATAATCAATAAAGGTTGTTTTTTTTTATTTTCGGTACGGAACGCAGTATATTTATATTTTAAATACATTTAATTATTTTTTTAAAAATAATATATAATAAAAAAATTATAAATATATATTTTTTATAACATTAATTCCATAAACATAAAACGATAGCGGTATATAAAATTTCAAATAACAGTTACATAGTAGAAATATAGATTATAGAGTTCTAAAGCTCGGTTCATTCACGCGTCCGCCAAGAACGTTTGCGTTTCCAGTTTTTAATTAATTTTGTATAATAAACCTACTTCTGACAAAAGAAACTTTGTGAATATAAAAGTTTGAAATCGCTTTATTATTAACATTGTTATCATATTTGTTGGGTATACTGAAATAGTTTAAAGTAGGTATGTACTATATTAGATATATTACATTTTTCGCACACATTTACATTTTTTTATTATGTTACACTTTTTCTATCATTTAAATATATTATAAACGTAAATATTGTAACTATTTGTTATAAAAGTATTTAAAATTCCATATATTATTATTAAACTAATGAGTATTGAAATTAGAGGACGATGTAGAAATTTCCTTCCACGCGCCACCGAACTGTGGAATGGCCTACCCGCGGCAGTGTTTCCAGGTCGGTACGATATGGGTACCTTCAAAAAGCGCGTCTATCTCCACCTTAAAGGCCGGCAACGCATCTGTAGCTCCTCCGGTGCTGCACGGGGTCGTGGGCGGCGGTGATCATCATCAGGTGACCCGAACGTTCGTTTGCCTTGTCCTTTTTCCATAAAAAAAAAAAAAAATGTTAGTAAGTTCACACCAAAGGCCAATAATGGCGTCAATTTATTTAATTTTGAAGCATTTAATATTCATAGAAATATTTACAGTATGATGAAAGTCAAGAGAAATGTAAATCAAAGATTGTTTTTCTTTTTGAAAAAATGCAATATTTCATTTCAACGCTACGCGAGGTTCATCTGTAACAAGTAACGTTGTTTATGTAGGTCTCAACTGCTATAAACTAGGTTAGAATAGTTGTAACAAAAACTATGTACATATATATTGTATATGTTTTTATATAAAATTTCCTTGTTTATTATCACATACCGTTATTTTAATTGATTTTTTTTTAGATATTTTAGTTATTTCATTTTTTAAAATTATTATAGGAGCTATTATAATCTCGACGATTCTCTGTTCGGTCCCCACTCGAGTGTATGATTTTTTTAATTTCCCTGCTCTGGAACGAGAGCGCAGCGTTAAGTTCCACCATTCAACACGCAATCGCTCAAATTTAGGTGGAAGCAGGAAAACAGTGTGTTTAAACACTAGTTTTTCTACACAAAACCTGCTAAGTGCAAAGCAAGCTAGCAATACGCTAGTATAGCTGAAAAAAACTGTTGAGTTTCTTGCCGGCTCTTCTCAACAGAACTGCCTTCCGAACCGGTGGTAGCTTTTTGTTCATATGTTCGACGATTCAAAATGGCTTATAATAATTGCCTATTTCAATAAAGAATATTTTGAATTTGAATTTGAAAAAAAACTTGATTGGGATCGCGCAATATTTCACGACGAGCTTTACGAGTATTTTCAGCGTGTTGGGTGCCGGATCTAAAGTAATAATTTCGCTTAGTGATAAAATATTTAAAATGATATACATATAAGAAGATCTCTGAGAGAGAATTTCACTCTGGTTTTTTATGTTTACAATCAGCATTCTTTTTACCTGTGCCATGGTCAAACAATAATTATAACTAAATAAAAAAAAACAAAGATAACTAATCTCTACGTTAAGCTATATTAGTAGAGTATATTCTATTTCAAAACTCAGTGAATTCAACGTTACAAAGGAAACCAAATATTTAATCATTTAATATTTCTGAGGCTTCGTAATAATTTTATAAATTCAAAACACGCTTACTGGCTCGTTACTTTCCGTTGGACATTTACCTGATAAATAAATTAAGCTTTGAGGTGTTTTTTTAAGGGATGTACTTTATTTACGCTTGGTCAAGATAATCTTGTTAATAATAGCATTTTAAATATAATATTAATTAATTAGTAAAATTTTAGTTTTTTTTTTTCAAAATATCATAAATTTTTAATCCAAGAAGGTTGCATAAAATCCATATAAATATTTTGACAAATTCTAAAAAGCATCAAGGGCAATCTAGTTTCGTGCGAATATTGAAGGGATTTCTTTAATCTAAATAAGGTAATGATATTTATCATGATACTTAAAATAAGAGAAAATACAATAATTATATTTAAATAATCTATTTCTCTTCAACATTACTCTTTATTCCACAATCAGCTAGGTAGACAGAGAGATAGAGAGACTATATTCTTCGCTTTGATCTCAACTTTGAAACATTATGTGTTACGTGCGTATTTCAACGCCGCAAATTGTGAGATATGACGGAAATTATAATTTACAGTCAAACGATATTTTACTGCTACGATGGACTCATGGATTAAAATAATTCATGGTAATAACATTTTTATATTATAATTTTATCTTGCCTCATATTTTATACAAGTCGTCTGTCTCCCAACTCCAAAGGCGAGGTCCTAATAAATCATAGAAGTACTGTAAGTAAGACGCAAGTATTCTGCGTAAATTTTATAATCTTTTTTGAATTAATTTTATAATAGGTTCTACTATTTGTTATATAGATATTAACCAAAATATATTGTAAAAACAACCATACTAATAAAAACAATAGTAAACCTGTTAGATTTTAAGTCATAGCCTAGCTATATATTGTTCATTAAAAATTTATAGCATTATGGATTTTTCATATAAAAAATCAAAGGGTTGGACCATCTGTGTGTCTGAAATTACAATATATCACTAAACTTATAAGAAATATGGAAATGGATCAAAAGCTGTTGTGCGTGATAAACTTTTTCGTGGACATGAAAATTCAATATCTGAGAATTTTTTTCTACTATTTCCAAAAGCGTGGCATTGCACTTCATGCCTCCAGACGGAAAATGGGAAACGGAGGGTCTAAACACTAGGTTACCTGCCTACCCTGCTGTGTGCGGGATACAGCGTGAAGTTGATTTATTTTTTTAGTTAGTGTTCGGATATAAAATAAAATTGTATAAAATCTTAAGCTCTTATTTTACGTGACTTTCTATTTTTGCTATTTTCTTTAGTAAGTACTATGGGTTGCCTAGAAATGTAATATTTTCGTTACATCATTGTTATTCCGATAGAGACTAGGATTACAGCAGCTAAGAATACTGTTGAAATAAAGTTGATAGCGTTTTCATGCTTTTCAAGTTTGCAAAAATAAAAACATTCTTATTATTCCTTTTTGTACGCACGTCGTGTTCACAATTTATATATACTCGTATGTTACCAGCAAATTCTTTACTATATTTTTTTGCTTGGTTTCATAAATATATTCGTATATAGTTTTTCGTCGATACGTAAGTTGGAAGTAAAATAATATAAATATACTTATACTATATTTTACGCTTAAGTTATCATATTTTACTAGTAGAATAAATACATATAGGTAAATTATTATGAGACTAGGCTTCAGTGCCTACTCGCTTCGTTCATTTCAATGACATAGAAGTAAAACTCTTTAAAGGGCATCGGTTTTTTATTTACTTAAAATAAACGTTATCAAACGTAAACGTTTCACATTTCTTTTCTATATAACTGAAAGACGATTATGACTTTTGGATTTTACTACAAGTTATTAGCCGCTATGAATATGCGCATATGAAAATTACATATAATTTATGTTTATTTTTTGTAGATTAAATCCTAGTAATAAGTTATTCTAAGTAAGTTATTAGAGTAGACAGAGCTTCAGTAGCAACTTAATGTCTTAAATTTATAAGAAGAGAAGATAAGAAGGAAAGATTTACGATACTATCTGTTGATTAGCGAATGTGCTATATGAATAAAACTTAAATATTAGCTGCTCATTCCCGTCTCTACAGTGTTTTCGTTGCCCCGCTTTCTAAGTTTTTAATTAATTTCGTACGCTAGAACTTCACATAAAAGCTTTATGGGTATATTGTGATTTCATTTAAACATTTTAATGTTTATTTTTGTTAAGGTATATGTTAATTATATTTTATTTTTATCGAAATATATATTTCTACATGCATTTAATTCTCATTATTGCAATTAAAATAGTAATGCCAGCAACTGTTTAAAAAAAGAAGCAGTTAACGGGAAGTTGACAAACTTACTTTAACTAGAAATTTAAATTTTAAATGGTTTTTTTCATTGATAGACAGCTAGACAGGCAAACAAACATACGGACAACAAAGTGATTTTATATTCCATTTTTTCTTTTTAGTTATATTCGAGTTTTGCTAAATAACTCAAATAATTCGCGATAATTTTTTTGTAAAAATAATTTCATTTAAGAAATAATTACTTTATAATATTTTTATTATTTAATACCCCCCTAAAAACAAAACATTTTTCTTCTTTTTGTTATAAATCCGCCTTTGAGTTTTAAGAATTTATATCATAAATTGTAAAAAATAAATACAAATATAACAAAAGAAAGCCAATGATTAAGGTAAAAAAAATTCATTATCTTAGTTATAATATCAGAATGTACTATTGTTAGCGTAACAAGTTCTCACAACACTACAAGGTGAAATTATGTAAAATTTTGGGTATTCCTATATCCCGAGGCACGACAAGACTGCCTTAGGCAGTATTTTTGAATTTGGACGAAATATGTTGAAGTAACGTTAACATGGGGTCTTCTTCATTTCAATCTGCCTCAGGCCATGGCATGGCAATGTAGAAACATTTATATGTAATCTTCTCTTAATTTCAACTTTCACACTTTAAACGTACTAGCGTAGATTAAGGGATACTTTCGATAGTAAATAGTATCCATCCATCCATCCATCAGCCTTTCAACGTCCACTGCTGGACATAGGCCTCCCCTAATTCTCGCCACTCCGTCCGATCCTGCGCCCTTAAAATAGATAGAAATAGTAAATAGTAAATAGTATAGAATAGATATATTGTATACTATTTTTAGTTTTAACAACCAAGATATAAATACCTAAAATAAATGATAATTGGGATAAAATTTTAAGAACTTGTATTTTTAGGTTTCCGTTACCCTTTAAGGAAAAAAGGGAACCCTTATAAGTTATAAGATAACTTTGTTGTCCATCCCTCTGTCTGTCAAATTCAAACCATATATTCATATCAACGGTCCCATTTTAATACTATAAAGGGAATCAAAATTCATAGGGTACTTGCGGTTGACCTAGCCTAAGCTAACCTAGCAGCTAAGTTATGCTTAAATTTTGCAAAAATCTCGAGACCTTCAATTTTTGTACGGAATCCTCGGTAAGCGAGCCCGACTCGTGCTTGTCCGGTTTATTCTTAATAGCAACAGCTCTATTTTCACAAGATAATTTAAAATTCGTTAAATATTTTCCTAATAAAAGAATGCTAGCGCTATAAAAAAAGGGCAAAATATTTTTCTTGAACAATGAATATCAGCATAAAGAACTTTTCATCTTGTCTAGAGCAAAACGTTGTTTCGTTTGAAACCTCTCAATACAATGAGTACTTGTTGCATTTAATACTGTGCCTCTGATTGAAGTTTTGTGGTAAACAAAGAAGTAATGCAAACATAAATAATAAATAATTCATGTGAATGGAAACTTTTATAAAAGTGTGGAAATGATTAAAATATATTTCTGTAAAGGTTTTGATATTCAGAAATAATTTGTTTTGCTTTTAATTTACTATTAGAGGAAAGCTTTTAGTTTTTTTTATTATTAAATGCTATATATTGCTTACTTAGGTGTAGATAACTTGGAAGATATCCTTTATGTACTTCAAATATAAATGAGTGTAAATAGATAGAGGCCACTCGTGTTAATTAATTTCTTCTCTTACTTTCATAGGCAGCAAAAAATAAGCATAGAGATATGTACCTTACTTCAAAGTACCGTAGATACAGGTGTACTAGTTAAGGGTTAAGGTAGCTTAGCACAGATAGTTATCTGTGTAATATTAATTTCAGCTTGATATCTCCACGGGAATTCGAGATGAATGGTCTTGACAGATGGACAAAGGGATCCTATAAAGGTTCAGGTTCTTTCTTTTTAGGTACGGAACCCTAAAAAAATCTTCTAATTAGAAAAATATATATTTATGTTATACTCAATACACATTATTCCCAAGTTATTATGTTTTATGATTATAAATTATTCTGTGAACGATATTTCGGTATTGAAATATTCATTATTAATTCAAGAATATTTACTTGCTGCTATATATATATTTACTTTATAAATGAATAAACTCTGCTGTTAATAATATCATTTAATATATGGAAACGTATCTAATGTTCTATATCTAATTACATACCAAAAATAAGGACACCTCTTAAACTAAATTCTAATATTCTTGAGAGTATTGCTCACCTATGAATAATGTTTTTTGAGGAAGTAGTAAAAGTTCGCAGTAAACAATATTTGCAATTGAAATACCAGTAGCGTAGGTATATAAAATAAGGATAAAAGGACTTGTCCTCACTGACTGAGGTAAGACGCACGCACAGCCGTAACCGCTGTGCGTAGAAATGTGAAATTTGGACAGATGTTTACTTTTGTAATCTGGACATCCACTAAGAAGGGATTTTGAAAAATTTTAACCCTAAAGGGGTGAGATAACGGTTGAAAGTTTGTATGGAAAAAATTTTAAATCGGCACCGATTTTTATAAAATTTGAAATTTAAATTTTTAAAAGTATTTAATTGAACACGTGTTTCATCGTTTTCTAGAATTCTCCCCCTAAGGGTGCAAATAAGGGGTTGAAAATTTGTATGGAAAAATCTATAAAACGCCACCGATTATTATAAAATCTTAAATTTAGACTCTTAAAAATATTTAATTGAACATGTGTTTCATGGTTTTCTAGAATTCACCCGCTAAGGGTGCAAATAAGAGGTTGAAAGTTTGTATGGAAAAATCGTTAAATCGCCACCGATTTTTATAAAATTTAAAATTTAGACTCTTAAAAATATTTCATTGAACACATGTTTCGTGGTTTTTTAGAATTCACCCCTAAATACGCAAGCGAAGCTGCGCGCGTCCGCTAGTATAAAATAAGGATAAAATAGCCCATAAACCCAAGGATAGGCTGATGTCAACAAAAACAACACTGGCTGGCGAGTGTCGGCGTTGAGAGGAACAAACACCACTGGATACGAACACTTTGACCTAAATTATCCCACTTTAAATGTAAATTGCGAACATAAAGACCGTTTACACGTGGGTTTTATATTGGCCATTTTGATTTTATTTACATATATCGTGATTTTATTTAGATAAGCACATTGTTGATTTTGGACCTATTATTTTCAAAGTGGTTTCTAATTTAGTAATATGATAACATTCAAGCATGATTACGATTCGCAATACAAATTTTGAAATATATTTAAGTCTATTTGACTGAACTTAAAAAGAATAGAAAACATTTTTCAATAACCCTAGAATTAAAATTTTATTTATTAATAAAAAGAAAAGTTTTCATACCTTATTCAAAAATAACAAAGGACGTTATCGCCTAGAACGAAATAGACCATCGAAATTGGGACAAGGCGTCTCATATAATATATCTTCCAAATCGTTTGTACGACAGGACGCGTCACAAACGGGCAAGAGGCATGGGCGCCGTTAGGAATTTACATTTACCAGACAATCCGTAGGTACCCATCACTCAAACCTATCAAGGTTATTATCTGACGGGATCGACGCTTGGAGGATCCTTTCCGCTTTCCATATTTGTAGGCTTTATCTTGAAGAGTGATATATCTTGTTTTCATGTTTTTTATATGTTGGTGTCTTTTTCTTCTTCTTAGACCCTAAGGTCACATTAAAGGCCAGTCGTGACGCAGAATGCAAATAGTTGTGGGTTCGATTAATGTGTTCACTTCCTCGCTCTGGTAACGAGGCAAAGTGCGGTGTTGAATTCCGCCCATGAAAATGAAATACTTCCAGAGTTCGGGGAAAAGTGGAGAATGAAAATGTGTTAATGGATACCACTAAGAAATAAAAGGCTACTGAAAATAATGAAACAAAAGATTCTATCTGCCATTCAACTCGAATTTAGGTATCAGTTGGAGAACGGAGTGTCTTGACACTAGGTTCTCTTTGCATCAGAGTAGGCATAAAGCGTGGAGCCCAAAAAGACTACTAATATAACTATCTACATTACATACCTATAAGAAGAAAAAATATTTTATCTTAAAATTTATATTTGAGACCACAGCCGTCAACGGAGCCTTTAATAATTGGCAATGTGTAAAGTAGTATCCTAAATAAATAACATTAAAATAACAAGGGTAACAACCGTAAGTAAGCAACGAGTGTAAATGAATACACTAATTAATAAAGTAGGTAAGTAATTTCTTTAATTTTTAATTAAAAAAAAATACTTATTAATTTGAAAGGGTTTATTTATGAAAATCAACTGATTTCTTTTTCTATTTCAGATTAATATACTATAGTAATCGTATAGTGTAGGAAATTTTAACTGGATTGGAAGGTCGGTTGGTAGCGATTTTTTAAAGATCTAGTAAAGGCTATCGTATAATGGCGGTGATTAATTTACTTTTCCTGATTTAGCCAAACAAAGACCAGTGAAAAGTGTCTTCTGATTCTTTCAGGTTCCCACATTTGTAGGCTTCCTGAAAACTGATATTCCTTATTTGATTTGATGGAATTTTCTTTGGTCCTTTTAAGTTCTTATTTATATATGTAGGTACTGATATATTAGGGATATAGGGTGAACCTGAAACAAAAAGGAAAATGTCTGTCTAAGATTTTTTTTTACCTAATTCCAGAAAATATGTGAAACATGTAAAAAGTAAAAACATTACTATTTCAGTTTGGTCATTAACTTGCATGCAATATTTAACTGCTACTGGCTCAAGGTCCCTTATGTACCTAATGGTCATTATGAATAGTTCATTGTCAGTAGTACTCGAATCGTTATATAAACACATATGGATTATAAAAATCGTTAGTGAGGAAATAATTATAGAAAGTTTATATTAAAGCTATATAAAAAAGGTTTATTTTATCAGACAAACACTTTAAAAATAAATTTTAGAATTTGCATAAGGCAAAAACGTATTATTAAGCTTTTGATATCTTACTTACTAGGCCGTCATGGCGCAGCGGCATAAGGGTGTGACTGTAACGCGACGGTTGTAGGTTCGATCCCCACTCGAGGAAGTGAAATATTTATTTACGTTTATATTTCTATTTCTTCGCTCTGGTGTTGAGGCAAAGCACCACTCAACACGCAATGCCAGAATTCGGCTGAAAATAGTGAACGGTGTGTCTTAACACTAGGTTCCATCTTCATCTCTTCAGCATGAACCTGTACCTTACAATCGTATGGTATCGAAACTTGAAACAATTATTACTCTTAAAGTTTTTTTTAATAAGAAATCACAATCTAGGCGTATATTCTCTTGTCAGTTTTCAATTGAGTAATAAAACTGAATGATAAAATGAATTTACTATCTGTTACTGAAGTGAAATAAATTGAATGAATTAATTTCAGTATTTATTTCAAATATGAAGGGTTTGATATCATAATAGAAGGAGAACGATCGGACGAATACAAGGTTTAACAGTTTAACAACCTTCGCCGTAAAGTCTAAGTTTGAACATTTAGTGTTCACCCGATTAGAAATATGTCTGTGAACTTAGCAGAGCATTGTCCAGCAGATCAAAAAAAAAATGGAGTTCTCTTCGCATGCACCTGAGTTCTATAGTTCCTGATAGGTTTTATAAATAGTTCTGTCGTTTTTACCCCTGAAAAAGTTATGTAAAAAAATGATCTGCTAACTTCCCTTGGCAGATCATTTTTTTGCAAATAAAAATCGGGGCGAGATCTGCACTCATAGGGATGAATAAAATAGTTCCTGATAATTTTTAACAATAGTTCTGTTAATTTCACGAAGAAAAAAATTTTTAAACAGAAAAAAAGAACGTTCGTTTCGAAAATAGTTCGAAAGGTAAAGTAATTTTAAAATTTAATAAAATGATACTCAGACGCGAGAACTCTTTATTTTACAATAGAATATAAGTAGTTCTACGATATTAAGCCTGAAAGAAAACCAGAACTCTGAAAAAACTGCCAGCAGAGCATAGTTGATTGTATGAAATATTGAAAAATGTCCATTTCAACTCTTCATATGATACAGTACTAAATAATTTTCTATTTTAATGTGCTCAGACTCGGGAACTCTTTGATTTCTACTAGAATATGAGCAGTTCTATTATAAAAAGCTAACTACAAAACCAGAACTCCTGTAAAAATGCCAGCAGAGCATAGTAGAAAATTCGATTTGTTGAAAAATATCAAATTAACTTGTTGCGACGAAAAATATTTCTTAAAAATATTAATATCATTCTCAGAAGCGAGAACTCTTTATTTTACAATAGAATATAGGTAGTTCTACGATACCTAGCCTGAAAGAAAACTAGAACTCTGAAAAAACTGCCAGCAGAGCATAGTTGAACATACGAAGTATAGAAAAATGACATTTTTAACTCTACATATGTAAAAGTACTAAATTATTTTTTTGAAAGTGTTCAGATACGGGAACTCTTAAGTTTCTATTAGAATATGAGTTGTTCTATTATAAAATGCCAATTATAAAACCGGAACTCCTGTAAAAATGCCAGCAGAGCATAGTCGAAAATTCGATTTGTTGAAAAATATTAAATTAACTTGTTGCGACGAAAAATATTTTTTAAAAATATTAATATCTTGCTCAGAACCGAGAACTCTTAATTTTTCAATAGAATATAAGTAGTTCTACGATATTTAGCCTGAAAGAAAACCAGAACTTTGAAAAAACTGCCAGCAGAGCATAGTTGTTTGTATGAAATATTGAAAAATGTCCATTTCAACTCTTCATATGTAAAAGTACTAAATAATTTTCTATTTTAATGTGCTCAGACTCGGGAACTCTTTGATTTCTAACAGAATATGAGTAGTTCTATTATAAAAAGCCAATTATAAAACTAGAACTCCTGTAAAAATGCCAGCAGAGCATACCTGATTATTCAATTTGTCGAAAAATATCACATTATCTTGTTGCGAAGAAAAATATTTTTTAAAAATATTAATATCTTGCTCAGAACCGAGAACTCTTAATTTTTCAATAGAATATAAGTAGTTCTACGACATTTAGCCTGAAAGAAAACCAGAACTTTGAAAAAACTGCCAGCAGAGCATAGTTGTTTGTATGAAATATTGAAAAATGTCCATTTCAACTCTTCATATGTAAAAGTACTAAATAATTTTCTATTTTAATGTGCTCAGACTCGGGAACTCTTTGATTTCTAACAGAATATGAGTAGTTCTATTATAAAAAGCCAATTATACAACTAGAACTCCTGTAAAAATGCCAGCAGAGCATATCTGTTTATTCAATTTGTCGAAAAATATCACATTAACTTGTTGCGAAGAAAAATATTTTTTAAAAATATTAATATCTTGCTCAGAAGCGAGAACTCTTCATTTTTCAATAGAATATAAGTAGTTCTACGATATTTAGCCTGAAAGAAAACCAGAACTCTGAAAAAACTGCCAGCAGAGCATAGTTGTTTGTATGAAATATTGAAAAATGTCCATTTCAACTCTTGATATGTGAAAGTACTAAATAATTTTCTATTTTAATGTGCTCAGTCACCGAAACTCTTGGATTTCTAACAGAATATAAGTTGTTCTATTATAAAAAGCCAATTATAAAACTAGAACTCCTGTAAAAATGCCAGCAGAGCATACCTGATTATTCAATTTGTCGAAAAATATCACATTATCTTGTTGCGAAGAAAAATATTTTTTAAAAATATTAATATCTTGCTCAGAAGCGAGAACTCTTAATTTTTCAATAGAATATAAGTAATTCTACGATATTTAGCCTGAAAGAAAACCAGAACTCTGAAAAAACTGCCAGCAGAGCATAGTTGATTGTATGAAATATTGAAAAACGTCCATTTCAACTCTTCATATGTAAAAGTACTAAATAATTTTCTATTTTAATGTGCTCAGACTCGGGAACTCTTTGATTTCTAACAGAATATGAGTAGTTCTATTATAAAAAGCTAATTATAAAACTAGAACTCCTGTAAAAATGCTAGCAGAGCATACCTGATTATTCAATTTGTCGAAAAATATCACATTATCTTGTTGCGAAGAAAAATATTTTTTAAAAATATTAATATCTTGCTCAGAACCGAGAACTCTTAATTTTTCAATAGAATATAAGTAGTTCTACGATATTTAGCCTGAAAGAAAACCAGAACTCTGAAAAAACTGCCAGCAGAGCATAGTTGTTTGTATGAAATATTGAAAAACGTCCATTTCAACTCTTCATATGTAAAAGTACTAAATAATTTTCTATTTTAATGTGCTCAGACTCGGGAACTCTTTGATTTCTAACAGAATATGAGTAGTTCTATTATAAAAAGCCAATTATAAAACTAGAACTCCTGTAAAAATGCCAGCAGAGCATACCTGATTATTCAATTTGTCGAAAAATATCACATTAACTTGTTGCGAAGAAAAATATTTTTTAAAAATATTAATATCTTGCTCAGAACCGAGAACTCTTAATTTTTCAATAGAATATAAGTAGTTCTACGACATTTAGCCTGAAAGAAAACCAGAACTTTGAAAAAACTGCCAGCAGAGCATAGTTGTTTGTATGAAATATTGAAAAATGTCCATTTCAACTCTTCATATGTGAAAGTACTAAATAATTTTCTATTTTAATGTGCTCAGTCACGGGTACTCTTGGATTTCTAACAGAATATAAGTTGTTCTATTATAAAAAGCTAATTCTAAAACTAGAACTCCTGTAAAAATGCCAGCAGAGCATAGTAGATTATATGAAATATTGAAAAATGTCCATTTCAACTCTTCATATGTGAAAGTACTAAATAATTTTCTATTTTAATGTGCTCAGACTCGGGAACTCTTTGATTTCTAACAGAATATGAGTAGTTCTATTATAAAAAGCCAATTATAAAACTAGAACTCCTGTAAAAATGCCAGCAGAGCATACCTGATTATTCAATTTGTCGAAAAATATCACATTAACTTGTTGCGAAGAAAAATATTTTTTAAAAATATTAATATCATTCTCAGAAGCGAGAACTCTTTATTTTACAATAGAATATAGGTAGTTCTACGATACCTAGCCTGAAAGAAAACTAGAACTCTGAAAAAACTGCCAGCAGAGCATAGTTGAACATACGAAGTATAGAAAAATGACATTTTTAACTCTACATATGTAAAAGTACTAAATTATTTTTTTGAAAGTGTTCAGATACGGGAACTCTTAAGTTTCTATTAGAATATGAGTTGTTCTATTATAAAATGCCAATTATAAAACCGGAACTCCTGTAAAAATGCCAGCAGAGCATAGTCGAAAATTCGATTTGTTGAAAAATATTAAATTAACTTGTTGCGACGAAAAATATTTTTTAAAAATATTAATATCTTGCTCAGAACCGAGAACTCTTAATTTTTCAATAGAATATAAGTAGTTCTACGACATTTAGCCTGAAAGAAAACCAGAACTTTGAAAAAACTGCCAGCAGAGCATAGTTGTTTGTATGAAATATTGAAAAATGTCCATTTCAATTCTTCATATGTAAATGTACTAAATAATTTTCTATTTTAATGTGCTCAGACTCGGGAACTCTTTGATTTCTAACAGAATATGAGTAGTTCTATTATAAAAAGCCAATTATACAACTAGAACTCCTGTAAAAATGCCAGCAGAGCATACCTGTTTATTCAATTTGTCGAAAAATATCACATTAACTTGTTGCGAAGAAAAATATTTTTTAAAAATATTAATATCTTGCTCAGAAGCGAGAACTCTACATTTTTCAATAGAATATAAGTAGTTCTACGATATTTAGCCTGAAAGAAAACCAGAACTCTGAAAAAACTGCCAGCAGAGCATAGTTGTTTGTATGAAATATTGAAAAATGTCCATTTCAACTCTTCATATGTGAAAGTACTAAATAATTTTCTGTTTTAATGTGCTCAGACACGGGAACTCTTGGATTTCTAACAGAATATAAGTTGTTCTATTATAAAAAGCTAATTCTAAAACTAGAACTCCTGTAAAAATGCCAGCAGAGCATAGTAAATTATATGAAATATTGAAAAATGTCCATTTCAACTCTTCATATGTGAAAGTACTAAATAATTTTCTATTTTAATGTGCTCAGACTCGGGAACTCTTTGATTTCTAACAGAATATGAGTAGTTCTATTATAAAAAGCCAATTATAAAACTAGAACTCCTGTAAAAATGCCAGCAGAGCATACCTGATTATTCAATTTGTCGAAAAATATCACATTATCTTGTTGCGAAGAAAAATATTTTTTAAAAATATTAATATCTTGCTCAGAACCGAGAACTCTTAATTTTTCAATAGAATATAAGTAGTTCTACGACATTTAGCCTGAAAGAAAACCAGAACTTTGAAAAAACTGCCAGCAGAGCATAGTTGTTTGTATGAAATATTGAAAAATGTCCATTTCAACTCTTCATATGTAAAAGTACTAAATAATTTTCTATTTTAATGTGCTCAGACTCGGGAACTCTTTGATTTCTAACAGAATATGAGTAGTTCTATTATAAAAAGCCAATTATACAACTAGAACTCCTGTAAAAATGCCAGCAGAGCATATCTGTTTATTCAATTTGTCGAAAAATATCACATTAACTTGTTGCGAAGAAAAATATTTTTTAAAAATATTAATATCTTGCTCAGAAGCGAGAACTCTTCATTTTTCAATAGAATATAAGTAGTTCTACGATATTTAGCCTGAAAGAAAACCAGAACTCTGAAAAAACTGCCAGCAGAGCATAGTTGTTTGTATGAAATATTGAAAAATGTCCATTTCAACTCTTGATATGTGAAAGTACTAAATAATTTTCTATTTTAATGTGCTCAGTCACCGAAACTCTTGGATTTCTAACAGAATATAAGTTGTTCTATTATAAAAAGCCAATTATAAAACTAGAACTCCTGTAAAAATGCCAGCAGAGCATACCTGATTATTCAATTTGTCGAAAAATATCACATTATCTTGTTGCGAAGAAAAATATTTTTTAAAAATATTAATATCTTGCTCAGAAGCGAGAACTCTTAATTTTTCAATAGAATATAAGTAATTCTACGATATTTAGCCTGAAAGAAAACCAGAACTCTGAAAAAACTGCCAGCAGAGCATAGTTGATTGTATGAAATATTGAAAAACGTCCATTTCAACTCTTCATATGTAAAAGTACTAAATAATTTTCTATTTTAATGTGCTCAGACTCGGGAACTCTTTGATTTCTAACAGAATATGAGTAGTTCTATTATAAAAAGCTAATTATAAAACTAGAACTCCTGTAAAAATGCTAGCAGAGCATACCTGATTATTCAATTTGTCGAAAAATATCACATTATCTTGTTGCGAAGAAAAATATTTTTTAAAAATATTAATATCTTGCTCAGAACCGAGAACTCTTAATTTTTCAATAGAATATAAGTAGTTCTACGATATTTAGCCTGAAAGAAAACCAGAACTCTGAAAAAACTGCCAGCAGAGCATAGTTGTTTGTATGAAATATTGAAAAACGTCCATTTCAACTCTTCATATGTAAAAGTACTAAATAATTTTCTATTTTAATGTGCTCAGACTCGGGAACTCTTTGATTTCTAACAGAATATGAGTAGTTCTATTATAAAAAGCCAATTATAAAACTAGAACTCCTGTAAAAATGCCAGCAGAGCATACCTGATTATTCAATTTGTCGAAAAATATCACATTAACTTGTTGCGAAGAAAAATATTTTTTAAAAATATTAATATCTTGCTCAGAACCGAGAACTCTTAATTTTTCAATAGAATATAAGTAGTTCTACGACATTTAGCCTGAAAGAAAACCAGAACTTTGAAAAAACTGCCAGCAGAGCATAGTTGTTTGTATGAAATATTGAAAAATGTCCATTTCAACTCTTCATATGTGAAAGTACTAAATAATTTTCTATTTTAATGTGCTCAGTCACGGGTACTCTTGGATTTCTAACAGAATATAAGTTGTTCTATTATAAAAAGCTAATTCTAAAACTAGAACTCCTGTAAAAATGCCAGCAGAGCATAGTAGATTATATGAAATATTGAAAAATGTCCATTTCAACTCTTCATATGTGAAAGTACTAAATAATTTTCTATTTTAATGTGCTCAGACTCGGGAACTCTTTGATTTCTAACAGAATATGAGTAGTTCTATTATAAAAAGCCAATTATAAAACTAGAACTCCTGTAAAAATGCCAGCAGAGCATACCTGATTATTCAATTTGTCGAAAAATATCACATTAACTTGTTGCGAAGAAAAATATTTTTTAAAAATATTAATATCATTCTCAGAAGCGAGAACTCTTTATTTTACAATAGAATATAGGTAGTTCTACGATACCTAGCCTGAAAGAAAACTAGAACTCTGAAAAAACTGCCAGCAGAGCATAGTTGAACATACGAAGTATAGAAAAATGACATTTTTAACTCTACATATGTAAAAGTACTAAATTATTTTTTTGAAAGTGTTCAGATACGGGAACTCTTAAGTTTCTATTAGAATATGAGTTGTTCTATTATAAAATGCCAATTATAAAACCGGAACTCCTGTAAAAATGCCAGCAGAGCATAGTCGAAAATTCGATTTGTTGAAAAATATTAAATTAACTTGTTGCGACGAAAAATATTTTTTAAAAATATTAATATCTTGCTCAGAACCGAGAACTCTTAATTTTTCAATAGAATATAAGTAGTTCTACGACATTTAGCCTGAAAGAAAACCAGAACTTTGAAAAAACTGCCAGCAGAGCATAGTTGTTTGTATGAAATATTGAAAAATGTCCATTTCAATTCTTCATATGTAAATGTACTAAATAATTTTCTATTTTAATGTGCTCAGACTCGGGAACTCTTTGATTTCTAACAGAATATGAGTAGTTCTATTATAAAAAGCCAATTATACAACTAGAACTCCTGTAAAAATGCCAGCAGAGCATACCTGTTTATTCAATTTGTCGAAAAATATCACATTAACTTGTTGCGAAGAAAAATATTTTTTAAAAATATTAATATCTTGCTCAGAAGCGAGAACTCTACATTTTTCAATAGAATATAAGTAGTTCTACGATATTTAGCCTGAAAGAAAACCAGAACTCTGAAAAAACTGCCAGCAGAGCATAGTTGTTTGTATGAAATATTGAAAAATGTCCATTTCAACTCTTCATATGTGAAAGTACTAAATAATTTTCTGTTTTAATGTGCTCAGACACGGGAACTCTTGGATTTCTAACAGAATATAAGTTGTTATATTACACAATGCCAATTATAAAACCGGAACTCCTGTAAAAATGCCAGCAGAGCATAGTTGAAAATTCGATTTGTTGAAAAATATCAAATTAACTTGTTGCGAAGAAAAATATTTCTTAAAAATATTAATATCAGTCTCAGAAGCAAGAACTCTTTATTTTTTAAAAGAATACAGGTAGTTCTACAATATTTAGCCTGAAAAAAAACTAGAACTCTGAAATAACTGCCAGCAGAGCATAGTTGAACAAATGAAATGTAGAAAAATTACAAATTTAACTACAAGTACAAAATATTTTTTTCAGAGTTCTGGTTTTTTTTCAGGCTAAATATTATAGAACTACTTATATTCTATTGAAATATGAAGAGTTCTCGCTTCTGAGCAAGATATTAATATTTTTAAAAAATATTTTTCTTCGCAACAAGTTAATGTGATATTTTTCGAAAAATTGAATAATCAGGTATGCTCTGCTGGCATTTTTACAGGAGTTCTAGTTTTATAATTGGCTTTTTATAATAGAACTACTCATATTCTGTTAGAAATCAAAGAGTTCCCGAGTCTGAGCACATTAAAATAGAAAATTATTTAGTACTTTCACATATGAAGAGTTGAAATGGACATTTTTCAATATTTCATATAATCTACTATGCTCTGCTGGCATTTTTACAGGAGTTCTAGTTTTAGAATTAGCTTTTTATAATAGAACAACTTATATTCTGTTAGAAATCCAAGAGTACCCGTGACTGAGCACATTAAAATAGAAAATTATTTAGTACTTTCACATATGAAGAGTTGAAATGGACATTTTTCAATATTTCATACAATCTACTATGCTCTGCTGGCAGTTTTTTCAGAGTTCTGGTTTTCTTTCAGGCTAAATGTCGTAGAACTACTTATATTCTATTGAAAAATTAAGAGTTCTCGCTTCTGAGCAAGATATTAATATTTTTAAAAAATATTTTTCTTCGCAACAAGTTAATGTGATATTTTTCGACAAATTGAATAATCAGGTATGCTCTGCTGGCATTTTTACAGGAGTTCTAGTTTTATAATTGGCTTTTTATAATAGAACTACTCATATTCTGTTAGAAATCAAAGAGTTCCCGAGTCTGAGCACATTAAAATAGAAAATTATTTAGTACTTTCACATATGAAGAGTTGAAATGGACATTTTTCAATATTTCATACAATCTACTATGCTCTGCTGGCAGTTTTTTCAGAGTTCTGGTTTTCTTTCAGGCTAAATGTCGTAGAACTACTTATATTCTATTGAAAAATTAAGAGTTCTCGCTTCTGAGCAAGATATTAATATTTTTAAAAAATATTTTTCTTCGCAACAAGTTAATGTGATATTTTTCGACAAATTGAATAAACAGGTATGCTCTGCTGGCATTTTTACAGGAGTTCTAGTTTTATAATTGGCTTTTTATAATAGAACTACTCATATTCTGTTAGAAATCAAAGAGTTCCCGAGTCTGAGCACATTAAAATAGAAAATTATTTAGTACTTTTACATATGAAGAGTTGAAATGGACATTTTTCAATATTTCATACAAACAACTATGCTCTGCTGGCAGTTTTTTCAAAGTTCTGGTTTTCTTTCAGGCTAAATATCGTAGAACTACTTATATTCTATTGAAAAATTAAGAGTTCTCGGTTCTGAGCAAGATATTAATATTTTTAAAAAATATTTTTCTTCGCAACAAGTTAATGTGATATTTTTCGACAAATTGAATAATCAGGTATGCTCTGCTGGCATTTTTACAGGAGTTCTAGTTTTATAATTGGCTTTTTATAATAGAACTACTCATATTCTGTTAGAAATCAAAGAGTTCCCGAGTCTGAGCACATTAAAATAGAAAATTATTTAGTACTTTCACATATAAAGAGTTGAAATGGACATTTTTCAATATTTCATATAATCTACTATGCTCTGCTGGCATTTTTACAGGAGTTCTAGTTTTAGAATTAGCTTTTTATAATAGAACAACTTATATTCTGTTAGAAATTCAAGAGTACCCGTGACTGAGCACATTAAAATAGAAAATTATTTAGTACTTTCACATATGAAGAGTTGAAATGGACATTTTTCAATATTTCATACAAACAACTATGCTCTGCTGGCAGTTTTTTCAGAGTTCTGGTTTTCTTTCAGGCTAAATATCGTAGAACTACTTATATTCTATTGAAAAATTAAGAGTTCTCGCTTCTGAGCAAGATATTAATATTTTTAAAAAATATTTTTCTTCGCAACAAGTTAATGTGATATTTTTCGACAAATTGAATAATCAGGTATGCTCTGCTGGCATTTTTACAGGAGTTCTAGTTTAATAATTGGCTTTTTATAATAGAACAACTTATATTCTGTTAGAAATCCAAGAGTTCCGGTGACTGAGCACATTAAAATAGAAAATTATTTAGTACTTTCACACATCAAGAGTTGAAATGGACATTTTTCAATATTTCATACAAACAACTATGCTCTGCTGGCAGTTTTTTCAGAGTTCTGGTTTTCTTTCAGGCTAAATATCGTAGAACTACTTATATTCTATTGAAAAATGAAGAGTTCTCGCTTCTGAGCAAG
The DNA here is from genome assembly GCF_056956725.1 of Heliconius melpomene rosina. Lineage (NCBI taxonomy): Eukaryota > Metazoa > Arthropoda > Insecta > Lepidoptera > Nymphalidae > Heliconius > Heliconius melpomene. The sequence goes on from NC_140399.1 coordinate 8,603,815, forward strand.
ATATTAATATTTTTAAAAAATATTTTTCTTCGCAACAAGTTAATGTGATATTTTTCGACAAATTGAATAAACAGGTATGCTCTGCTGGCATTTTTACAGGAGTTCTAGTTTTATAATTGGCTTTTTATAATAGAACTACTCATATTCTGTTAGAAATCAAAGAGTTCCCGTGTCTGAGCACATTAAAATAGAAAATTATTTAGTACTTTCACATATAAAGAGTTGAAATGGACATTTTTCAATATTTCATATAATCTACTATGCTCTGCTGGCATTTTTACAGGAGTTCTAGTTTTAGAATTAGCTTTTTATAATAGAACAACTTATATTCTGTTAGAAATTCAAGAGTTCCCTTGACTGAGCACATTAAAATAGAAAATTATTTAGTACTTTCACATATGAAGAGTTGAAATGGACATTTTTCAATATTTCATAAAAACAACTATGCTCTGCTGGCAGTTTTTTCAGAGTTCTGGTTTTCTTTCAGGCTAAATATCGTAGAACTACTTATATTCTATTGAAAAATTAAGAGTTCTCGCTTCTGAGCAAGATATTAATATTTTTAAAAAATATTTTTCTTCGCAACAAGATAATGTGATATTTTTCGACAAATTGAATAATCAGATATTCTCTACTGGCATTTTTACAGGAGTTCTAGTTGTATAATTGGCTTTTTATAATAGAACTACTCATATTCTGTTAGAAATCAAAGAGTTCCCGAGTCTGAGCACATTAAAATAGAAAATTATTTAGTACTTTCACATATGAAGAGTTGAAATGGACATTTTTCAATATTTCATATAATCTACTATGCTCTGCTGGCATTTTTACAGGAGTTCTAGTTTTAGAATTAGCTTTTTATAATAGAACAACTTATATTCTGTTAGAAATCCAAGAGTTCCCTTGACTGAGCACATTAAAATAGAAAATTATTTAGTACTTTCACATATGAAGAGTTGAAATGGACATTTTTCAATATTTCATACAAACAACTATGCTCTGCTGGCAGTTTTTTCAGAGTTCTGGTTTTCTTTCAGGCTAAATATCGTAGAACTACTTATATTCTATTGAAAAATTAAGAGTTCTCGCTTCTGAGCAAGATATTAATATTTTTAAAAAATATTTTTCTTCGCAACAAGATAATGTGATATTTTTCGACAAATTGAATAATCAGATATTCTCTACTGGCATTTTTACAGGAGTTCTAGTTGTATAATTGGCTTTTTATAATAGAACTACTCATATTCTGTTAGAAATCAAAGAGTTCCCGAGTCTGAGCACATTAAAATAGAAAATTATTTAGTACTTTTACATATGAAGAGTTGAAATGGACATTTTTCAATATTTCATACAAACAACTATGCTCTGCTGGCAGTTTTTTCAAAGTTCTGGTTTTCTTTCAGACTAAATGTCGTAGAACTACTTATATTCTATTGAAAAATTAAGAGTTCTCGGTTCTGAGCAAGATATTAATATTTTTAAAAAATATTTTTCTTCGCAACAAGATAATGTGATATTTTTCGACAAATTGAATAATCAGGTATGCTCTGCTGGCATTTTTACAGGAGTTCTAGTTTTATAATTGGCTTTTTATAATAGAACTACTCATATTCTGTTAGAAATCAAAGAGTTCCCGAGTCTGAGCACATTAAAATAGAAAATTATTTAGTACTTTCACATATGAAGAGTTGAAATGGACATTTTTCAATATTTCATACAATCTACTATGCTCTGCTGGCAGTTTTTTCAGAGTTCTGGTTTTCTTTCAGGCTAAATATCGTAGAATTACTTATATTCTATTGAAAAATGAAGAGTTCTCGCTTCTGAGCAAGATATTAATATTTTTAAAAAATATTTTTCTTCGCAACAAGATAATGTGATATTTTTCGACAAATTGAATAATCAGATATTCTCTACTGGCATTTTTACAGGAGTTCTAGTTGTATAATTGGCTTTTTATAATAGAACTACTCATATTCTGTTAGAAATCAAAGAGTTCCCGAGTCTGAGCACATTAAAATAGAAAATTATTTAGTACTTTCACATATGAAGAGTTGAAATGGACATTTTTCAATATTTCATATAATTTACTATGCTCTGCTGGCATTTTTACAGGAGTTCTAGTTTTAGAATTAGCTTTTTATAATAGAACAACTTATATTCTGTTAGAAATCCAAGAGTTCCCTTGACTGAGCACATTAAAATAGAAAATTATTTAGTACTTTCACATATGAAGAGTTGAAATGGACATTTTTCAATATTTCATACAAACAACTATGCTCTGCTGGCAGTTTTTTCAGAGTTCTGGTTTTCTTTCAGGCTAAATATCGTAGAACTACTTATATTCTATTGAAAAATTAAGAGTTCTCGCTTCTGAGCAAGATATTAATATTTTTAAAAAATATTTTTCTTGGCAACAAGATAATGTGATATTTTTCGACAAATTGAATAATCAGATATTCTCTACTGGCATTTTTACAGGAGTTCTAGTTGTATAATTGGCTTTTTATAATAGAACTACTCATATTCTGTTAGAAATCAAAGAGTTCCCGAGTCTGAGCACATTAAAATAGAAAATTATTTAGTACTTTTACATATGAAGAGTTGAAATGGACATTTTTCAATATTTCATACAAACAACTATGCTCTGCTGGCAGTTTTTTCAAAGTTCTGGTTTTCTTTCAGACTAAATGTCGTAGAACTACTTATATTCTATTGAAAAATTAAGAGTTCTCGGTTCTGAGCAAGATATTAATATTTTTAAAAAATATTTTTCTTCGCAACAAGATAATGTGATATTTTTCGACAAATTGAATAATCAGGTATGCTCTGCTGGCATTTTTACAGGAGTTCTAGTTTTATAATTGGCTTTTTATAATAGAACTACTCATATTCTGTTAGAAATCAAAGAGTTCCCGAGTCTGAGCACATTAAAATAGAAAATTATTTAGTACTTTCACATATGAAGAGTTGAAATGGACATTTTTCAATATTTCATATAATCTACTATGCTCTGCTGGCATTTTTACAGGAGTTCTAGTTTTAGAATTAGCTTTTTATAATAGAACAACTTATATTCTGTTAGAAATCCAAGAGTACCCGTGACTGAGCACATTAAAATAGAAAATTATTTAGTACTTTCACATATGAAGAGTTGAAATGGACATTTTTCAATATTTCATACAAACAACTATGCTCTGCTGGCAGTTTTTTCAGAGTTCTGGTTTTCTTTCAGGCTAAATATCGTAGAACTACTTATATTCTATTGAAAAATTAAGAGTTCTCGCTTCTGAGCAAGATATTAATATTTTTAAAAAATATTTTTCTTCGCAACAAGTTAATGTGATATTTTTCGACAAATTGAATAAACAGGTATGCTCTGCTGGCATTTTTACAGGAGTTCTAGTTTTATAATTGGCTTTTTATAATAGAACTACTCATATTCTGTTAGAAATCAAAGAGTTCCCGAGTCTGAGCACATTAAAATAGAAAATTATTTAGTACTTTTACATATGAAGAGTTGAAATGGACATTTTTCAATATTTCATACAAACAACTATGCTCTGCTGGCAGTTTTTTCAAAGTTCTGGTTTTCTTTCAGGCTAAATATCGTAGAACTACTTATATTCTATTGAAAAATTAAGAGTTCTCGGTTCTGAGCAAGATATTAATATTTTTAAAAAATATTTTTCGTCGCAACAAGTTAATTTAATATTTTTCAACAAATCGAATTTTCGACTATGCTCTGCTGGCATTTTTACAGGAGTTCCGGTTTTATAATTGGCATTTTATAATAGAACAACTCATATTCTAATAGAAACTTAAGAGTTCCCGTATCTGAACACTTTCAAAAAAATAATTTAGTACTTTTACATATGTAGAGTTAAAAATGTCATTTTTCTATACTTCGTATGTTCAACTATGCTCTGCTGGCAGTTTTTTCAGAGTTCTAGTTTTCTTTCAGGCTAGGTATCGTAGAACTACCTATATTCTATTGTAAAATAAAGAGTTCTCGCTTCTGAGAATGATATTAATATTTTTAAGAAATATTTTTCGTCGCAACAAGTTAATTTGATATTTTTCAACAAATCGAATTTTCTACTATGCTCTGCTGGCATTTTTACAGGAGTTCTGGTTTTGTAGTTAGCTTTTTATAATAGAACTGCTCATATTCTAGTAGAAATCAAAGAGTTCCCGAGTCTGAGCACATTAAAATAGAAAATTATTTAGTACTGTATCATATGAAGAGTTGAAATGGACATTTTTCAATATTTCATACAATCAACTATGCTCTGCTGGCAGTTTTTTCAGAGTTCTGGTTTTCGTTCAGGCTTAATATCGTAGAACTACTTATATTCTATTGTAAAATAAAGAGTTCTCGCGTCTGAGTATCATTTTATTAAATTTTAAAATTACTTTACCTTTCGAACTATTTTCGAAACGAACGTTCTTTTTTTCTGTTTAAAAATTTTTTTCTTCGTGAAATTAACAGAACTATTGTTAAAAATTATCAGGAACTATTTTATTCATCCCTATGAGTGCAGATCTCGCCCCGATTTTTATTTGCAAAAAAATGATCTGCCAAGGGAAGTTAGCAGATCATTTTTTTACATAACTTTTTCAGGGGTAAAAACGACAGAACTATTTATAAAACCTATCAGGAACTATAGAACTCAGGTGCATGCGAAGAGAACTCCATTTTTTTTTTGATCTGCTGGACAATGCTCTGCTAAGTTCACAGACATATTAGAAATTGAATATGATTTCGTCTAGACACCTAAGTTGTTAATATTTTGGTTATTTTTTAATATTAATATATACGTGCTAGGTAAACATTAATTTTTATTGGAAATTTGCTTGAGTTGAATATATATGTACGGGCTTTAAGTATGCCAATTGAGCACGTATCATATTGACAGTATTCATTTAAATTTACTAGCAGCGACTATTTATATTAGTTCGAAATAGCCATAGAACTAAAGCTATTATGATCTTATTTACTCTTGAATTTAAAACATTTTATGTGGAGTATTGCTCACCGTTCTTGTGGCACTCACAAGGCGAAAACCAATGGGTTTACTTAAGAATCATCAATATCGGTCGTTCTTTGTTGCGTCGCCAACGCTACATAGGAACAAACAAACATACATACACAAAATTATAAACACATTATCATCCTTTGCGTTGCGCAGTCAAATAATGAAGCACCACTCTCGCGTGACGGGTGAGCTTGAAAAATAACTCATTTCGAAATAGAAATTCATTAACATTCGAAGGTTTAATTTTTTTTATAAATATTGTATTACGTGGTGGACAAAAAATGTAAAACGCTTCTGTGAGTTGCGTGACGATTATAATATACTGAAGGCTGTCATTTCATTTCATGTCATCAATATCAATATTTTCAAGCAGGCCTAAAAATCGAAATTAATAAACTGAACTAATTTTTGATGTATTTGTATCATATAAATATTATTTTTAGCTCTACGCTTTATCCCTTCTTCTTCTTTTCAGTAGCCAGAGAGAACAGAGCGCCAAACCCTACCGTCTCTGTAAGCCTCTTACATAATAATAACATATAGTATTAAATAAAAAACATAATATTTTGTGACTGTAACGCGACGGTTGTGGGTTCGATTCCCATTCGAGGAAATAAAATATTTATTTTAATTTATATTTTCATTTCTTCGCTCTGGTGTCGAGACAAAGCGCGACGTTGAACTCGTAATGCCTTCAGAATACGGCGGAAAGTGGGGAACGGTGTGTCTTAACAATAGGTTCCCTTTGCCCACCCTTCTGTGCAGTGAAGCCCAAATAATATAATTTTTCATAATATAATATTACCCGAGCTGGTCGCGGTCGAGACAACAGAAAACTGATATGACTGACCCGAGCTTGAATTATTGCTGTGGGTAGACTGAATAATGTAGGCGTGTAAATAATGTCTCTTTATATATATTTTTTAAGCTTTACAAATCTATATATATAAAAGGACTTGTCCTCACTGACTGAGGTAAGACGCACGTACAGCCGTAACCGCTGTGTGTGAAATTTGGACAGATGTTTACTTTAGTTATCTGGACATCCACTAAGAAGGGATTTTGAAAAATTTTAACCCTGAAGGGGTGAGATAGGGGTTGAAAGTTTGTATGGAAAAAAATTTAAATCGGCACCGATTCTTATAAAACTTGAAATTAAAATTTTTAAAAGTATTTAATTGAATACGTGTTTCATAGTTTTGTAGAATTCTCCCGCTAAGGGTGCAAATAAGGGGTTGAAAGTTTGTATAGATTTTTTTAATCGGCACCAACTTTTATAAAATTGGAAATTTAGACTCTTAAAAATATTTCATTGAACACATGTTTCGTGGATTATTAGAATTCACTCCTAAATAAGCAAGCGAAGCTGCGCGCGTCGGCTAGTCTATATATATAAAAGGACTTGTCCTCACTGACTGAGGTAAGACGCACGTACAGCCGTAACCGCTGTGTGTGAAATTTGGACAGATGTTTACTTTAGTTATCTGGACATCTACTAAGAAGGGATTTTGAAAAATTTTAACCCTGAAGGGGTGAGATAGGGGTTGAAAGTTTGTATGGAAAAAAATTTAAATCGGCACCGATTCTTATAAAACTTGAAATTAAAATTTTTAAAAGTATTTAATTGAATACGTGTTTCATAGTTTTGTAGAATTCTCCCGCTAAGGGTGCAAATAAGGGGTTGAAAGTTTGTATAGATTTTTTTAATCGGCACCAACTTTTATAAAATTGGAAATTTAGACTCTTAAAAATATTTCATTGAACACATGTTTCGTGGATTATTAGAATTCACTCCTAAATAAGCAAGCGAAGCTGCGCGCGTCGGCTAGTCTATATATATAAAAGGACTTGTCCTCACTGACTGAGGTAAGACGCACGCACAGCCGTAACCGCTGTGCGTAGAAACGTGAAATTTGGACAGATGTTTACTTTCGTAATCTGGACATCCACTAAGAAGGGATTTTAAAAAATTTTAACCCTAAAGGGGTGAACTAAAGGTTGAAAGTTTGTATGGAAAAAAAATTAAATCGGCACCGATTTTTATAAAATTTGAAATTTAGATTTTTAAAAGTATTTAATTGAATACGTGTTTCATCGTTTTCTAGATTTCTCCCCCTAAGGGTGCAAATAAGGGGTTGAAAGTTTGTATAGATTTTTTTTAAATCGGCACCAATTTTTATAAAATTTGAAATTCAGGCTCTTAAAAGTATTTAATTGAACACATGTTTCATGGTTTTCTTTAATTCACCCCCTAAGGGTGCAAATGAGGGGTTGAAAGTTTGTATGGAAAAATCTTTAAATCGCCACCGATTTTTATAAAGTTTAAAAATGTAGACTCTTAAAAATATTTAATTGAACACACGTTTCGTGGTTTATTAGAATTCACCCCTAAATAAGCAAGCGAAGCTGCGCGCGTCCGCTAGTTATATATATTTTTTAACTTTGCGGGATACATCCCGTTTATAATAGGACAGGCAGAGGGAATCGGAGAACCTAGTGCTAAGACACTCCGTTACCGTTAAAATGTTATCGTTCTTCACTTTTCGCCAAATTATTGAGGTATGGCTGAAAAGCGGAACTGAACGCCGTGCTTAGCTTCATTGCCAGAATGAAAATATCAAATTAGTAAATATGTATTTCATTTCCTCGAATGGCAATTGAACTCATAACCTGTCGCACTTATAGTTATTATTATTATTGTGCCAACGTTGTCTAATTTTAATTAAACAAGAATAGTCAAGAAAAAAAATTCCTTTCCATTTACAAATTAGAAGTTTTTATTACATATTTGGCATTATTTATTTATCAGTATCACAACACGCAATATATAATAGAGAAGAATAAAGAACTTAGAATTAAAACTAAACCAACTAAATATAACGACTATATAATTATTTTTTCGTTTCATATTGAAAAAGGTGTAACAGAAACTAAATTCGTAAATAAACAACGCGAGGCGCATACGTGCTCGTTAATGTTTGTACTACACGTATACATATTTGAAAACAAATATGTATACGGTTATTGATATGCGTCCGAAGCAGGTTAGTTTGTTTTAAAAAGCTAACAGAAAATTTATCCAATTCTTTTAGCATCACGTTGTACATAGGGGGCAGACGGAACCTGGGAACCTAAAAGAACCTATTTCCGTTCGCCATTTTCCGCCGAATTTTGGAGGCATTGCGTGTTGTGTGGCGTAACTCAAAACTGCGCTTTGCCGAGTGGGAATCGAACTCGTAACCGCCACGACGACGCGACGGCCTGAAATACATGAATATCTCGTCAATATATGACTAAAAAGTGTATATACGCACGCTATTAAAGGCATTGTGCATAGTGTATTTCCATTAATTCAGAATATAATACATTACCGAAATGTAATTAAATTGGTTCAGTAGATCCATCTCTCTGAGCTCTCCGCTTAATGTTACGTTATATATGTATATACAAAGAGAAACAATTTGATTGCTGGATTTGATGGAAATTAAGTGTCTCACCGTTGAATATATAATGTATAACATGGTAATGCTTAAAAAAAGTTGGAGAATTATAAACAAACTAGCGGACGCGTGCAGCTTCGCTTACGTATTTAGGGGTGAATTCTAATAAACCACGAAACATGTGTTCAATGAAATATTATTAAGAGTCTAAATTTCAAATTTTATAAAAATTGGTGCCGATTTAAAAAAAAATCTATACAAACTTTCAGCCTCTTATTTACACCCTTAGGGGAAGAATTCTAGAAAACCATGAAACATGTGTTCAATTAAATACTTTTAAGTCTAAATTTCAAATTTTATTAGAATCGGTGCCGATTTAAATTTTTTTCCATACAAACTTTCAACCCCTATATCACCCCTTTGGGGTTAAAATTTTTCAAAATCCCTTCTTAGTGGATGTCCAGATTACGAAAGTAAACATCTGCTCAAATTTCATGTTTCTACGCACAGCGGTTACGGCTGTGCGTGCGTCTTACCTCAGTCAGTGAGGACAAGTCCTTTTATATATATAGACTAGCGGCCCGCTCGCGGTTTCACCCGCGTGAACTATGTTATTATTAATTTCTGTCTCCATGGCTACGTCCTAGTGACGTCAAAATTTGAGACTCCTAGCATTTGTAGTAACGAAGTTTCATACAAACTTTCGACCCCAAAAACAACCCCTTAGAAGTCGAATATTGCGAATTCTCGTCTTAGCGAGCACCTACGTCCTATAAATAACTCCTATGCAAAATTTGAGATTCCTAGCACATGTAGTTTCTGAGATTTCGTGATGAGTGAGTGACCTTTCGATTTTATATATATAGATAACTTAAAATTTATGTGTGTTGGAACCCACAACTTTTTGGTCTTTCACAAACTTGGAGGGAAGAAATGTATACTATTTATTTGCTCGCTCTGGTCACGAGGCAAAGCGCGGCGTTAAGTTCCGCCACTCATCAGGCATTATCAATAATTCGGCAGAAAGTGGGGAATAGAGTGTCTTAACACTAGTTTCCTTCTGCCTATATGAAAAAAAAATGTCATCAAGAATATTTATATTCGCGTAGGCGGAATTCTTAGCGTAGCCTTTCTACCGTACATTTTTAATTTCCGGTGATGAGTGACAGTTTGCTAAAAGCTTACTGGATTTGTTGCACTTTGAATTTTCGAAATATGCAGAATAAAACCAGTTTCATACTTTTTCTTGTTGTTGAAATTGCATAACCTAGAAATGCAATGAAAATGGTCTAATTTCAAAAACTATGACTTTCTCATTTCAAACATCTAGATGTAGATTTTTAATGAAATAAAGTCATTTAATTACTTAAACTTATGTTAAATTATTGCAGTCATTATATATTTCACAACGGATTTCTTTTTCTTTAAAAATATAATAATATTAATTTAATTCAATTATTTTAATAGCGAACTCAATTTAAATTTGAAGCCGTTTTGGCGCAGCGGCACAAGGGTGTGACTGTAACGCTACGGTTGTGAGTTCGATTCCCACTTGAGGAAGTGAAATATTTATTTATATTTATATTTTCATTTCTTCGCTCTGGTGTCGAGGCATAACGCGGCGTCGAGTTCTGGCACTCAACACGAAGTGCCTCTAAAATTCAGCAGAAAGTGGGGAACGGAGTGTCTTAAAACTAGGTTCCCTCTGCCTACCCTGCTGTATGCGGGATACAGCGTGAAGCTGATTGATATTTTATTTTATTTTATTAGAACAGACAATAGAAACCCTGAAAAAAGTTGTGGACCGGAAGACGACTTCCTGTGACAGAAAACAAAATAAGGAAAGGAACTTTAACATCGTATTGTTCGTTTATTCATTCCACAATGGTAAACATCCTCTCCTTTTACCATTTATCATTTAAATTGGTTATGTTAATCGAAAATCGTTATTTATGAAAATGGTTATTATTATTTTTGTTATTTAAAATAGCAATGGACGAAGGATTGCAGCTACAATAGATATTAAAGCAGTATATAGCAGTGATTGAGTGCCTATTATCCAGAACAGTTCGTTCCGATCTATAAAGAGAGCTTTCGTTCGCTTTTCCTTTTAAGTCTCATAAATAATTGACAATAACCGTAATGTAACTATGTAATATAGTCTAGATCAGAGGCTCTCAAACTTTTATCTATCGTAGACCCGTTGTCATGATTTTCAGTTTTAGATAGACCCCTTTCTATTTACCTTGAAATACCTAAATTTCCAACAGTAGTGCAGTAGTTTCTAACACTTTGTTTGTACATTTATTTTTCATAGACCCCTAATTTTTTTTTCGCCCACCTAGACCCCTTGCAGTTCTATCGACCCCTGAGGGTCGATATAGACCATTGGGAATCACTGGTCTAGATAAATGTTTTAGAAGAACGCTAGCTTTAGGTTTAAAATTGTATAATCTTCAATGCACAGATATTTGATGATTTTGTGCAATAAAGGATATTGTATTGTATTGTATTGTATAAACAGTGACCCAGTTGAAAACAAGAAGTGAATATAAATAGATGTAACAAAAGCTGGTGCAAGCGGAACTCTTTTTCATGCATCCCTGATAGCTGTGAACGTTATTTACTCGGCTTGCGCTGGAATCTTATAAGACTCCGGTAACATCGATTTCACAAGACCAAGAAATTCAACAGTTCTGTTTACAATTGAACAGCAAACGTTCAGATTTGAAGATTATCTTCTTCTTCTATATTGAATTAAGCTTATTTTTGCGTTATGTATATATAATGTGTTTTATAATTATCCTTGGATATTAGGGTGAACAGTAAAATTATAACTAGAATTGAGTTGCTCTGAAAAGAGATTTATTACGTAAATTAATGTTCACACTTTTACAAATATTCTTTAACCTTAATCTATTACAAACTCACCTGAAAAGAGAAACAACATTTAAAGCTATTGTTTCATCAGTTCGTATTAATTAACTATTAAATATTAAAATATATTTTTCTCGATTGATTGATTTCTCGATATATGGCGTTATATATTTTTCTCTTTAGTTTTTAAGAGACGTCAATGATGACATTGTCACATTTGAATGTGAAAGACATTGGGCGACCTGACTGAAAACTGGGTGGTAGTGAGCTCGATCTCGCTCAGGGGACGTGAAATATTTCCATGGTATCTCTCTGCTACGGCTTTGAGTTCCACCACTCAACACACAGAGTCTCGAAATGGGCAAAAAAGTCTCTAGTTTCTACTTTACGCAAGCTAACACGCGAGCGTGAAGCGTAATTAAACATCAAAGTAAAGTGTGTAAAAAATATGGCTAATAACTCTGTTGCTCTCTTGTTGGCTTGGAGAAAATTAAATAAATGAAATAATGGAAAGAAAACCCTGTAACTAAGAAAAAAGGCCAACGTCAACGTCTTCGTTTTAACGTTACTTTTTTTAGAAAAATGGAGAGGGATGAATGGAGGAGAGTATAATATTTATTAGCCTTTTCGGGTTAAGAAATCGTAAAAACATTTTATGACCTTAAAGTGTCAGTTATTCTTCTGAAAATATTAGTAAATTATATTTTATTGATATTACATTGTTATTTTAATTCTGTCAGAATATTATTTCAAGTTTGTAGTAATTTCATAAATTTCGTAATATTCTCATAAGAATATTTTGACTATCGGCAATGTTTATTTTAATTTAATATTCGAATAGATAGTTAACATTTAAATAATGTATTTGAATTTGTTATATTAAACAATATGAAGAACAAGTTTCTTGTAATTTACAACTTACAGATTTCAAAAATAAATGGTTTCTACAATTGCAGAAAAATATATTTTTAGTGCTATGCTATAAAATTTATAGGTATATTGAAATATTTATTAATAATTTAAAATATTTTTGTATAACCCACTTTAACCTCAATAGTTTTTTTTATAAATTCTATTTTATCTATATATATAAAAGGACTTGTCCTCACTGACTGAGGTAAGACGCACGCACAGCCGTGACCGCTGTGCGTAGAAATATGAAATTTGGGCAGATGTTTACTTTCGTAATCTGGACATCCACTAAGAAGGGATTTTGAAAAATTTTAACCTTAAAGGGGCGAAATAGGGGTTGAAAGTTTGTATGGAAAAAAATTTAAATCGGCACCGATTTTTATAAAATTTGAAATTTAGATTTTTAAAAGTATTTAATTGAACACATGTTTCATCGTTTTCTAGAATTCTCCCCCTAAGAGTACAAATAAGGTTTTGAAAGTTTGTACAGATTTTTTTTTAAATCAGCACCAATTTTCATAAAATTTAGAATTCAGACTCTTAAAAGTATTTAATTGAACACATGTTTGATGTTTTCTTGAATTCTTCCCCTAAGGGTGCAAATAAGAGGTTGAAAGTTTGTATAGAAAAATCTTTAAAACGCCACCGTGTATTATAAAAATTTAAATTTAGACTCTTAAAAATATTAATTTGAACATGTGTTTCATGGTTTTCTAGAATTCACCTCCTCAGGGTGCAAATAAGGGGTTGAAAGTTTGTATGGAAAAATCATTAAATCACCAGCGATTTTTATAAAATTTGAAATTTGACTCTTAAAACTTTGCAACATATTTCAACATATTTCATTGAACACATGTTTCGTGGTTTTTTGGAATTCACCCCTAAATACGCAAGCGAAGCTGCGCGCGTCCGCTAGTTATATATAAAATAAAATACTCAAAAGATTTTATCTAGTCGTTCTTAAAGAAATATAAAAGCCAATAATGCCCGAAGGGAACATACAAGAATCATTAGGCATCTAATTTTTATAACAGATGGACTGTATAACATGACAGATCCTCCTTGCTTTTCTCCGTTACTATAACACAGTAGTAAATTATACAAGAAATGTTACATATTTTACGTACATATGTGGCATCTTTACGATTTTATTTTATGTACATTGTATGTAGACCATATTAGATATTGCAGGTAGTAAAGGTGAAGACGTCGCTCCCAAAGGAACAAACCTTTTTATACGACTTGAAAGCATCTAAAAGTAACGATGGAATATCCACGATAACCACAGCATACTAATATGCTGAATATTTTCTAAGAATGATAAAATCAGCGGCGTTGAGTTACGCCATTTTACATGCAATGCTTCGAAAATTTGGCAGACCCTGCTATGCCTATCCTTCTATGAGCGGGATACAGTGTGAAGCTGAAAAAAAAAACTCTGTAAAAGCCTATCAATTAGGTATAAGCAGCTGGACGTCTTCAATATCCTAATGGAGAGACAAATGATAAAGTGTTGCGTTCTTCACTAAAAATAATTAATTTTCAAATATATTAACTAAATTGTCTTATCATTTAGTATTCAGGGTAACGCAAGACAAATGGAACATAAAAGTTTTTTACTAACCCAAGTTACGTCCTCCGGCGAGGGAATATAACTCCATTGCTACGGTCTCTGTTGAAGCGAAATAATATATTTGTCGCTAGACTGAAAATACATAATTCTTTAAATAAAAAATACTCGTTTTTTTAATTGGAGATATATTATTTCTTTTTAGACATTTCGCTTACTTTATTAGCTTAAACAATATACAAAGCTGTACCTACCTATTGTCGTATATACAGCTTAATTCGAAAGAGTATTTTATTAATTACATTTTGGAATTTTTTTTAATCGTCGATCATAAAAATATTATATCGAAATTTGATTTTTTTTGTATAGGTTATATGACAAAAGAGATAGAGAGAGACAGATATAAATTATAACGTGAAACTTTGTCATTTAACGATCCACTGAGTCAAACCTTGCGCTTCTTGATGAGGTCTCTTAATGAACACCAAATGAATGTAAGGTTAACCAGATTTCCATGAAATATCGTGAAATAATGAACTGAAGGTAGAATCTACATTGATGACAACAAATACGGTTTCTAAAAGATATATGCTATAAAATATATTATATACAATAATTATATTTTTTAATACTTTTAGGATTCTGTATCGCAGAAAGAAAAAACGGAACCCTCATAGGATCACTTTGATATCCGTCCGTCCGTCCGTAGATGTATAATGCTGAAATGAATATCAAATATTAAAGTCTATAGTTCTCTGGAGCACAGAGGGAACCTAGTTACGACACTCCGGTCACCAATTTTTTCATTACTGTGGAACCAAATCTCCTGAAGGCATCGTTCAATTGCAATGTCGTCGGGCGTCTCAAGGTTCACACGTCATAACAACGAGACTAGTAACCGCAACCGCTTATTAACTGCAGCTGTGGTGATGTATAATACAATTTTGCGGTTCCTAACAGCGCGTTTGCGTAACCGGGCGGTTACCACGTGTCTGAACGGCCATTAATGTATCTTCGAAATAAGCTTTATTTTCACGCAAATTTTTGGGCAGGAACAATTGTGTAAATCTTTTAATATTTTACTTAACCCAATTGTTCTTAGTTCTGTGTTCCTGCATCAGGAAACAAAATTAGTTTATATGTAAACAGTAGAGACTGAAATTATTTAATTTTATATTGTATTTCGTTCATTTATTTCGATTTATTTCAACTATAGCGTGGAAACTAGTTCTTTAATTATATTTTCAATATAGGTAAAATAAGAGAAAAAAATGTTTTTGAAATTCATTGGAATTAGATTTCATTTAATAAAAAATATATTACTGGGTTAATGGGGTTTTAAATATCCCCCAGTAAACACCGCGCTGCGAATAACAAGCCGTAAAAATTTAATTATCGTTTTCATCTTGCCTAAAGTAGATTATAAATAGGTGGAATATTAAATAATATAAAATATTTTGGATCTAGGTTTCATAAAAATCCTTGAGTTTTGTAAAAAAATAAATAAAATTGATCTCATTTAGCAAGTCCTTTGTCTGATAAAAAAAATCAAATAATATTTTTTTTTAGTAACGTAGGCAGAAAGAATTTAGTGTTAAGATACTCCTTTACGTTTAAGACTCTTCTGTTCCCTACTTCAATTAAATATTTTCTTCATCCGTCACGCTTACAGTCGTACGTCACGCCCTGCATCACGGTACCCTCAACTTCTGCATAATATGGAAGAGACGTGAAAATAAAACGTAATTCATAAATATTATTTTATAACAATTGTTAGCTGTCTTCGCTTTTAGCTCACGTACCAGAAAATTACTTAAAGTTAAATTAAAATTCAAATTAAAGCAGCTTCACGCTGTATCCCGCGCACAGCAGGGTAGGCATAGGGAACCTAGTGTTAAGACACTCCGTTCCCCATTTTCTACCAAATTCTGGAGGCATTGCGTGTTGAGTGGCAGAACGCCGCGAGCCTCGACATCAGAGCAAAGAAATGGAAATGTAAACGTAAATAAATATTTCACTTCCTCAAGTGGGGATCGAACCCGCAATTGTCGCGTTACACTCACACCCTTGTGCCGTTGCGCCACTACGGCCTAAATTTAAATATTAGTATTAATATACGTAAATATTATACTTATATAGTTCACCAACCAAAACTAAACAAAACAGTGCGGACATTTCCTAAGAATTAATGTTTCATCTTCAGGCATCTCCATTGTCGCGTGAATCGAATGACAAATCACTTGGGTGGTTTGAGGCTTTTGTCTATTAAAGCTCTGAAAGTCATACATAATTGTATGATAGTATAATAATTATGGTAAATATTGTAAAAGAAATTACGTGGCCCTTAAGGCACAGTAATATTTTCTGATAGCGCGGCTCAAAGTGCGGCGTTTAGTTCCGCCATTCAACACTTAATGTCTCGGTTTTGAGCAGAAACTGAGGAATGGAGCGTCTCTGTCTTGGTACTTGATACTTTTAATCCATATTCCTTATTGTGAAATCGATTTTACGTTGCTAAGATAAGAGTTTGATTCTATTTCTTATATTTCCATAGCATTAAGTTTTTATTAAATCTATGGAAAATAGCTTTTTATTTAAACACTGGTTTAATGCTAAACGTAAGCAGTGTCTTAAAAACATAAATAAAATAAGATAACTTATAATGTACTTCAAAATTAACTTAGCTAGAATAGTATGTTATAAACCCATTTAAGTTTGAGCCATGTATGAAATTAATGGTTATATTCATGCAATTTCCTTACAAAATTGTTAGCGCATCGTCTAATATATTCTCCTCTAAAGTAACAGGATTAGTAGAGACTTAGCTTCGGTCTTTGTGAGCTGTATGTATATTTACTTCGTGGGGGGAACCAGGATGTGACTGCCTTTGTGCCTTTTGTGGAACGGAACCCTAAAAATAGTAAAATTAATATGTACGTTTAAAAAAATGATAATTAAAATTTTATTTTTAGATAATAAGTGATTAATAAAAATAAGTAGAAAAATCATCTTATAATTTAACGGCTTACAACACAACGATTACTTCCATATCATCATCATCATCATCATCATCATCATCATCAGCCTGTCCTCGTCCACTGCTGGACATAGGCCTCTCTAATGGCACCACCATATACATCCATATAGGTCAGCTTAAAATAAATAACTATGTCAGTCATAATAAAGTTAGTGGGATTATATAATTAAATTGTTTTAAGTAATTCTCCACGGAACCATAAACCTAAAAGCAGATGTAGTTCCACGTTTCAGTAATTTGCCGATTCAGCGGACGGTAATAAAAATCCTCCGCACTAACTCAATAAACTTCCACCAGATGTCTCTTTTGTACTATTTATGAGCTTTTACACGTATAATGGAAAAATATTCGCTAAGTTTGTGATATTAAAAATATTTTTTATCTTCTAGTTTCTTCATTGGAATTTATAACTAGCATTTATAAAAAAATAGGCGAGCATTGGGGGATGTCCAGCAGTGGATTTTAAAAGGCTGATGGATGGATGGATGGATTTATAAAAAATTGTCATCAAAAAATCTTTTACATGTTGCCAT
This sequence comes from Heliconius melpomene rosina, assembly GCF_056956725.1. Lineage (NCBI taxonomy): Eukaryota > Metazoa > Arthropoda > Insecta > Lepidoptera > Nymphalidae > Heliconius > Heliconius melpomene. Next base: position 8,621,223 of record NC_140399.1, read on the forward strand.
TGTCACAGAGTTCTTTCTGGTTATAGTTATCAACAGTAAGGCCATCAACAGAGGCCGTCAAGGCGCAGCGGCACAAGTATGTGAATATAAACAGGATAGGCTATGGATTCGATTCTCACTCGTATTATTACACTTCGATTATGTACAAATTCTCTTATAGTTATCGAATCCACTGTAACGAATAGTCAAGAAAATGTTTTTAATTTATATTTCAACAATGTAGGTATTATTTATTTATATAACAGTAAATAAAAGTACCAGTGGCAATATTGATGATCGTTGTACCTGAAAAACAGGCAGCCCCACTGGGATCGTTAACAACTTAACATTTGTACATAAGAAAATCGACGGTCTCTAGGTAAGCTATATATACTGTTTTGAACTACTAATAAGAGGAGTTTTCTATTTCAATTTTGATTGAGAAAAGCATAAGGTGGATTCGAAAACGCATAATTAAATTTTGTTGAGAAATTTAGAAAAAATCCCATTAAAACTTACCTTCTTAGTACTTTAAAGGAGCAATATATGCTAAGTGTAGGGCATAGTAAGGTAAAAAAGGTGGTTTACGTACTTAATAAAAAAAAATATTAAAACTATGTTTGTTTTTATATTAGAATTTCTCAAATGTAAATGGAAAAGGACTATTGGATATATGTTTCTCCTTATATGTAAATATCTATCTATACTAATATAATAAAGCGGAAGAGTTTGTTTGTTTGTTTGTTTGTTTGAACGCTAAGATCTCTGGATCTACTGGATCGATTTACTTTGTTTTTGTTTTGTATGAAAGCTGCATTCTTCAGAAGTGCTATAGGCTATATAATATTACATTACACATATATACTAATAAATTAAAATACTTTCTAATTTGACATGCAATTTATTCTGCCATGTTAATAACAACCGTCGTCGCTACGCGACCGCGTTCGTTGCCGCGACATTTTGATATTCATCCTTATGAAAATAAATATAATAGTCAGTCTTTTAGCATTTCATCTAGATTGAAATTATATTTCTATAGAAATTATATTCTTATAATTCAAGCAGGCGTAGCCGCGTCCGGGTCCGCTAGTGTAAATATGAAACTAAATTCAAATGTAGTTAACCTCGCTAATTGTCATTTGAATTTTATCAAGGGACCTTCGTGGGATAATTTCGTGTCGACATTTGTGTCGTATGTATTTTACGTAGTATACGTGTTATAAATGACATATGAATGATTTTGTTACTCAATTCTAGTGACTGGTCACTTAGCGTTCCATGTGTCCTTTCAGTAAGTCCTGAAGAAAAAAAATAGGTATATCACTCTTCAATTTCTCATTAATTTAATTTTACTTCGGAACAAGAAGATAATGATGCGGAAAAAGAGATTTTTTGCATGATGTATATAAAACAAAAAAATAAAATTAAAATGTTTTAATTAATTATTATATATCTAATATATTAATATTGCTTTATATTCTATTAATTATTAATAATAAGCTTAGATTAAACATCAATCAATATAACAGGCGCTTGTTTTGTATGGATTGATGAACAATTAATATACAATCCCACGCCACCACGTTCCTATTAGTCGCGGTGGAAACTGCGGTGGAACGTACTGAATCGTATCGTACTTCTGACTGAATTTAACACTTCAATAAGTAATCCGTTCCCCATGGGGAAAGGAGTGACAGCATCACACTGTATCCTGCGCACAGCAGTGTAGACAGAGGGAACCTAGTGTTAAAACATTTCGTTCCACACTTCCTCGTCGATCTCCGTCATTACAAGATAGAAATATTTGTATAGTGAAAGTTAACTATAAAACTAAGGTTGTCGTTATTAGTAAAATAATAGATTTTTATGCAAAAAATATGAATAGGTAATATTGTATCCATGTCCATGTCCAATATGATAAATGAACAAAGGAACAAGTTTCACTCATGTTATTAATATTTTATCATAAAATAAACAACCATTGCTGGTGGGGCTTTTAATAATATTGCGGATGCAAACGGACGTGGGGGAGCGGAAGGGACCCGCCGGAACCATTGTGTCGATCCATGGATCAGAGTCCGTCCTTGAGGAGACAATGGTTATACTGTATGCCCTGGAAAGTAAAAGAAATAATTAAAGGAAGCATAAAATCTTTTATTTATTTTGTATTCCGCATGTAATTCCGCAGTGTATTCTTAGTTTGCCACTACAAAAATTTAAAATATCTGTAAAAAAAATTCTAACAAGTAAAGCGTATTACACTGTTCAAGAATATCTAGAGGATAAGCATGTATGGAATTAATGTCTATTGAATGTAATGCAGGATAGCTGCCAGCTAATGTAATAGATTGTACCATTGATTTTGAAAAGAGCAACTGTTGAGTTTCTTGCCGGCTCTTCTCAGCAGAACTGCCTCCCGAACCGGTGGTAGCTTTTTGTTCATATGTTTATTCGACGATTCAAAAGTGCTTATAATAATTGCCTATTTGAATAAAGAATATTTTGAATTGAATTGAATTGAATTGTATTTCCTTTATTGAGGACGTCGTGGCCCAGGGGCACTAGGGTGTGACTGTTACGTAGGTAAAATTTCGGAATGGAGTGTCTTAACACTATTTTTTGCCTACCCTGCTGTGAGCGTAAACCTTTTAATTCCTTTATGTAAAAATCGGGACATACATTGTTGGTAATAATGACATTCATGATACCTATTAAATTATAGCCATGAAAATGTTTGTTAAGTAGATCATTTACATTTTAAGTATGGTAATTTTCTGTTATTTTACGCGTTATTACTTTTATCGTTTATTCTTCGTTTCGTGCTATTAAAAAGCAATTTTACAAGTGATTATTCACAGCGGGTTGTGAGATTATAATCAAATTTCTTCTTTTTAAGGTTCCCTACCTTCAAAAGTAAAAACAGAACCTTTATAGGGTAATTTAGTTGTCCAATTGTCCAATTGTCAAGATCATCTATATTACTTCCCGTTGACCTACAATCCTGAAATTTGTATGGAAGCCTTAGTGGGTGAATCCTACTCGCACTTGACCGGTTTTTATTCAAAAGTAGATTATATCTTAAACATGAAACTTCACTTGAATCGAGAATATTAATTCTATTAAAGTTTAAGTGACGTAGAAACTTAACTGAATACACTGAGTACCTAACTATATAACTTATTACTCCTTTATCAGAATATCTATTATATTATTTATTTACGTTTATATTTCCATTTCTTCTTCTGCCACTCAACACGCAAGGCCATCAGAATTCGGCGGAAAGTGGGGAATGGATTGTCTTAACACTAGGTTCCCTTTGCCTACCCTGCTGTGTGCGGGATACAGCGTGAAGCTAATTTAATTTTAATTTAACATAGACTTGTACGTAGAGCTAAAACAAAAAACATCTAAAATATTTTTTTTTTCCTACTTTGAATAAGTATATAATGTGAAAGAAGAAGTATGGTTCAGTAATATATCTTTGACTCTCAAATTGGTGAAAGTGGGCACTTGTAGCGATATCATCATCAATCAAAGGAAATTGATGAGAGTTATGAGACATTATCTAAAAAATACTGGAAGCTTCAATGTAACGAGTGATCGAGCACTGTAATACTTAGGTGCTTGTTATTATTAGAGTTAATAATGAGAATTATATTTAACATTCACATATTCTCTTAGGGTAAATGTGTGTTCTCTATTTCGCGCTAATCTTAGGTAGTCTTAGGCATTTTGCTAAATAGAAAAAAAGTTATAAATGACAGGATATTTAGGGAGAAATGAGGCACTAAAGTAAAACACTCAACCCTCGTATATCTGCTATTCAAGCAAAAGATGGATATCCTTACATGTGAAAAGAAACAACGCGTATAATGTAATTCTATGTCATTATTCCAGCACTGTAATCTCAAATGTCATTTTCTACAGAAAATACTGACGGTACTAATATTGCTTATATGTATGTTTGTACGTAATAAGTACTAATAATGAAATGCCGCCTAAACAGAAATGAAGATTTTTCATTGACATTATGTAATGTTTTGGGGCCAGTCGTGGCGTGGGGGACAAATGTGTGAATGTAAACGTGACATGACGTGACGGCTTTTGGGTTCGATTCCCACTCGAGAAATGAAATATTTGATATTTTCATTTCTTCGCTCAGGTGATGAGGATAAGGGTAGCATTTACTTCCCCGATTCGACACTCATTGTCTCTGGAATTCGGCGGAATTTAGGGAGTGAAGTGAAGTGAACTTAATATTAGGTTCCAGAGGGAACCTTAAGGCAGAGGCCTACCCTGTTGTGTGCGGGATACGGTTGTGGAAAAATAGCGTTTTACTGTATAATTGTAATGGTTATGTATTAATATCTAACTACTAAGAGAAATAAATACTTAAATTGTTTTCATTACCCCGCTTCCATAACATAAAGTTGTAACTCAATACACAGAAAGTAGAATATAGGTGAAAAACGGAGAAGAGTGTTTTGATACTAGATTCTTTTTCCACCACTGAATTAGTATAGCTAGAGCAATCAAGTTCATGCAAACGAAGCTGAGGGCAGCCACTAGTAATAAATAGATTATTTAAATAACCTATATTGAAATGAGGACCGTTGTAACAAAATTAAGTAGATGTCGCCCTCGTGTATACAAATGCTCGTCATGTGACATACGCGAGGCCACGTGATATTTAAATAAGAAATGTCATAGGCATATTTGTTATAGGGAAGTGGTGCTCGGTAAAAATAGTAAATAGATAAAAATAGTAAAAATAGTAAGTAGAATTTCGAATTTAAATTGGAGCCTATTTCCGAAATTATTAAAATAATGAACTTTTTTCTTTATTTCATAATTAATTTTCCTTAAAAATAAAAAAATATATATTGTTATTTTTTTGTATAATTATGAGTTCTAGAAAAAAATTGTACAACACAAGCTGAAACAATTATAATTATAAGTAACATATTCTAGTAACAAGTAGTAGGTGATATAATAAAATAGTGTCGTTTTGTTTTTTCAGTTGAAAAATAATTAAGCCCAGACATTATTAAATACTTATATACAAGTGTTTATATCTTATTAAACTACTAATATAATTGTAAATAACATCGATATTATGAAAAGTAGAAGACAATTATAGACAAAAACTAATAATAGTAAAAAAAATGTATTCTTCTCCATATAAATACACTACTTCTCCAGAAGCTTTGGAGAAGATTTCCACTATGGTATTAATGCTACAGTCCCAATAACGATGTTTATTCATACAGCTGTATCGCAACTCCATGAATATTTTATACCTCGTGAGATAGCGACTTGTTGGTACTTTATTACAGCAGATTTATTTGGTTCTTTTGATTCTCCTTGGAGATCCAATGTCTTGAATAATTTTATAAAATAAATCAACTTCACGCTGTATCCCGCACACAGCAGGGTAGGTAGAGGGAATCTAGTGCTAAGATACTCCGTTTCCCACTTTCTGACGAATTCTGGAGGCATTGCGTGTTGAGTGGCCAAGCTACGCTTTTCGACACCAGAGCGAAGCAATGAAAATATAAATGTATATAAATATTTAATTTCCTGGAGTGGGGATCGAACCCACAAACGTCGCGTTACATTCACACCCTTGTGCCGTTGCGCCACGAGGGCCTCAGGTTTAGCTCTAAGTTTCTTATAAAATATAAAGGTATTTCTTTGGATGAAAGCTGGTAACAAATCTTGAGGCGAGACAATAAAATATCTACACTGTCTAGAGAAATGCACTGGCGGATGGCTAAATTTTTAGTTTATAACTTAGACAATATGAAAAGCAATTTAATTTACGAAATATAGTCTCACTAAAAACACTTACGTGTAAGCTATTTTATTAAGTTACCAATATATATTTTTAAGACATTCGAAAAATTCACATATTTTTTTCCATAAGAGTGTATTGCTTTTGAATAAATTAGTATATATAATAGTATGAAATATACTCGTAGGTCTTAACAATTTCTTTACTAAAGAACTTGGACATTAAAAATTAATATTAAAAAATATGCTGATGAAGCCGTATCCTACTAATAAAAATATTATAAAAAGATTGTGAGGATAAATGTTTGTTCCATTCTTAAGCAAAAACTACTGAAGCCTTAGATGGTATATAATTAGCATAGATTTTATATAATTTTGCTATAGCAACAACAATTTAAAGCAAGCGAAGTCGCATTTGAATCACTAGTTTAATATACTTTTAGTATATATATGTACGTACAAACATTAATCATGCCTACAAAATATCTAATGCTTTTAGGGTCGGCCTTTTACGAGTGAGATAGCAATTAATTCTATTTTACTGTCTCTTAAAGCTCATTGTAATAAGTGCGGCGCTTAGAAGCGTGATTGTGACTCGGGTAGTACTTCTGTAATTGCAACCATTTTTTTCTTACTACCACTTTAACCTAAGTTTTTTCGTGTTAAATAAGGTAAAATTCGTTTTGTATAATAATAGAGGAATTATTGATATTATAATTATTGAAATAGTCGCATTATGTATATTTAATTATAAGTCTGGGAAAGTAATCATTTTCTATTTATAAACATTCCCCAAAAAGGATTCGAACCAACAACCGCTGTATGTGAGCTATTAACGATGTGACTAATGTTAATATTAATTTTGAAATTATATCTTATTCTCATAGATCTAATCTATCTAAGAATAAGTTAGCTTTGAGAGGTTCTAGAGACGCAGTTCTCTGTTTTCGGACTAAATATACCAATATGGGAAAGTATGTCTTTTTTTGGCATTACACTTTTCGTATTTATTTTTTTATATAGTATTTATTTATTTATATAGTATTTATTTATTTATATAGTATTTATTTATTTATATAGTATTTATTACATATTTTAAAGTTAGCTCTGGCACCAAGGTAAAATCCCGGCGTTGAAATCCGCCACTCAACACGCAATGCCTCTAAAAATTTAGGGCAAATGGGGAACGGAGTGTCTTAGCACTAAGTTATCTCTGCCTACTCTATTATATATGCGTGAAACTAATTTATTACATATTTTCTCCCCGTACAGGGTTTCATATTGTAATTCTCCCGTACAATAGACGTAGCCGAGCAATAACCGTTTATCGTGCTACAACGGTTACCATATTTTAGAATTGTTTTGTTGAATAGAATAACGTTCTAGAATAACATGAAAAGTTTACATTACTAGTATAAAACGACTCTTGAATATCAAGCACTCTCAAATTCTAATATTACTTGCTTTAACATTTAAATTTAGTTTGACGGAGTTATACTACGCATGGCCGTATTACCACGTATCATATACCTAATTATCTACATTTAAATATAGAGAAATATGTATTTATTTACAAGAGATCTTTGAGATTTTTTTTCTTCACGCTTATCGCACATTTAGCAAGATAAGCAGAAAAAACAGTGATATGACACTTCATTCTCCAGACACAGCCCAATTTTCGATACATTGCGTATTGAGGTTGGGAGGCAGAACTAAAAGCCACGCTTTCATGTACTAGAGCGAACAAAAAAAAAATATTAATTCCCTCTAATGGAAATCGAACCTACAACCATCGCGTTTACAGTCCGATGCTAAGCCATAACATACATAAAGAAATAAAACAGAAAAAAACACTTTAAATGTTTATAGTACATTTAAATAAAGATAAAGAGTTATTAAGCAAAGCTTATGTAGATAGAGGATATGAGGGCAAAGTGCGTTGACATACAAAAAGCATATAAAAAACTTAAATTAGGACTTTCATGAAGAAGAAAGGTAGGCTTTGGTAAAATTTAATTTATATGCAAACAGGTCTTGTGTACCCCTACCGCAATTAACATAGGTTAGCTTTTTCAACTTCGCACTTTGAGAACCCTTTGAGAAGTAAACCTATCTTTTGTAATTATGATTCGTTTACCTTTTCATCTTTCTTTAGTCCAGCAGAATACTGAATTCTTATTATAAAAAAATATTTTTTTTTGTTAAAAGTTATTTTTTTATGTAAAAGAGACCACTGGTGGCACAGGAGCACAAGCCACTGCTTGGACCCAAGCTTGACGCTGTATCTCGCACACAGCAGGGTAGGCAGTGGAACGTAGTGTTAAAACACTCCGTTCCCCATTTTTTCCCCGAGTGGCGGCCCAGAGCGAGTAAATGAAAATAATATAATGTTAGGAAAAGCGGTTAAAGTCTATATATTTTTAACGTATTCGGAAAGAGATTCTAGGTAATTGCTATAAGTGATATTAAATCACTCAATAACAATCACACTAATTTCCTTCCAATCAGGGCCATTGCCTACAAGCAACTGCCCCCGTTTGATACAATTCCACTGCTTTTATAGTCTTTTTCACCTACATCTACCCTCTCTTACACAAGTACGCTAACAATATAATATAACCATTTTCTATTGAAAATGTAAATTCCAGTTGAGTTGATAACTAAAATTTATTGTATAATTCTAATGTTATGCGGAAGCTACAGCATTAATTGCCATGTATGGCATGTTCAATGTGTAATAAATAGATGGACTTACATAATTTATATTACGGCTTATTAACATAAATAAGAACACTTTCATTATTATTTTCCAAGAGATTTTTTTTAATACTAATATTTATCTTAACTTAGCTTAGAAACCTAGTGCTTAGACACTCCATTCTCCATTTTCTACGGCATTGTGGAGGCATTGCCGCCGTGCTTGTCTCGACACCAGAGCAACGAAAATGGCAATATTAAATATTTTATTTATTCGAGTGGGAATCGAACCCACAACCTGTCGCGCTTATAGTCATTCTTTGTGGAACTGGACTGGAGCTTCACCCAAAATACAAAACCGTTTTACCAGTGTCCATCTATTGTCCACAAAAAGAGAATAAAAGTAGAGACTGCCAACTAACGAGAACATGTGCGGAACAATAACAAAGCTTTTTGTTAGAGTTTAAAATTTATTTAATAGTGCTATAGTTTAATGGATTTTATATGCAAAAACTATGTAGGTGAAGCTTATGTAGTATTATTTGTTTTTATATTATTTATTTCTATGCCTCCAGAATTCGGTGGAAAGTGGTGAACGGAGTGTCTCAACTAGTCCTACCCTGCCTGATTTATTTCATTTTATTTAGATTAAACTTTCTAGTAATATAGCTTATACACCAGAATAACATATAAACTACAATTTATATCTAGAGTTTGTATAATTTGGGTATAAATTTAAGTGGGTGAAGCTGTACTAGGATCGTTAGTTTACATGTACCCTCCTCCTGTACCTCTGCGCATGAAAAATTAAAAGAACATATGTGCCTCTACCTAGGGAATAAAAATTGATAAACGATGTATGAAATACTTCTTTCCTAGATATTCGATATTTATTTATGTTCTATTTGTTTGGCGAGAGTGCTTATGACGTTGATATGTGAAAAGATGGTTTTAATTTGATCTAAAATTTTACAATTTCCTTTCTTATTTCGACTTTACGCTTTTCCCATATTTTGCACGACGTTTCAGGGTTAAAGCAGAGAGTATCTAATGTAGTGTCAATATGTGTTTATCGATGAGTTCGATCTACAAATGATAGTTGCATACAAATAAATAGACTATAGTTAAAAGACAGACTTACAGATGCTTAGATTTAGTCTTCTGTTGTTACAAAAAAATAAGAAATAGATGTGCAGTACTAGACAATTGATGGATTAAAATGAATGTAAGAAATTGTAGATGTCCAATATCGTTTTAATTTAAAATTAAAAGTAAATATATTACATAAATGTTTTGTTTTTATATTTCATAAAAAATATATATTTATATTAAAAACATAATTATAACCTAAGTGTAATAGAATTCTTTAAAAAAATAATGACATAATATATGGCTATAAAATAAGTTAACTATAGAACTACTTTGGTAAGTTTCGTACTTTTATTTACTACGGGTTCACGTCACTCCCTCGTCGTGTGGATGGGAGAGAGAGGACTCCATGATAAATAGCTTTGTTTTCGTCCTCCTTTTATATTGACATACCAAGTTGAAGGGACGAGACCCAACGTCGCACTTTGTTTTCATCGAATTAAAGTAAAAATATTCTTGCAGTTATTTTATTCATTCGAAACTGTATGGATTTGATTCAAGGCAAGGAACTTTTTTTCCTGGAACTGTTTTACGGTGTATCCTGCATGATGTAGGGTAGGCAGAGGAAGCCTAGTGCTAAGATACTCCGCTCCCCATTTTGTACTGAATTCTAGAAGTATTGCGTATTGAGTGGCGTAACTCAACGCTGTGCTTGGACTCAACACCAGAGCGAGGAAATGAAATTGTTATATATTTCAATTCCTTAAATGAGAATCAATACAATAATATAGAGAGTAATACAATAATAAATACTAAAATCATGAACTCATTCTTTACAAATAAAATCCTTTGTTAAGAAAAGAGAAAATAAAAACAAAATAAAATATAAATATTACGAGTAAGCGCTAAGTATTCATCTCCTGCATTTGTTTATAATAAATAAATAATTGTAATCTATAAAGAAATTAATATTAAAATAACTTTTAAAATATTGGCAAGTCAAGGGCTGAAAGATGCCCGCAGTGAGTTAAGGCTTAAAGGAAATGACGTTGGTTAACCAGGAATATTGATTTTTGCCACAGATAATAAATAAAGTTTTATTTTTGTAGCCTTCACTACTTTACTTAACTTTTTTTGAAAACCTAGTGTTGAGACACACCGTTCCCATTAAGGCACTTCCGTTCCCAACTTTCCAGAGAATTCTGGAGGCATTGCATATTAAGTGGTGAATTTTACACAGATAAAAAAAATATACAAATTATGACAAATAATCAACTCTTTAAGTATCGATTTCTTTCGCTACTTGATTGTAGCAAATATAAACGAAAATATTTATTTTTTCCTCAAGCAAACAATATTGAAAATAACGAAACTAATAGTAATTCCACAATGATAAATGAGTTGTTGCGGTGAACGCTTAAATGAATTTTATATAAACTTTCTTTTTTTGGTTGTACTTTTTATAAATAAATGAATTTAATAAATTATTTATAAAAGGCCATTTTGAGGGCAGACGTGACGCAGGTAAACGCGACAGGTTTTGGGTTCGATTCCTACTCGGGGAAATGAAATATTTAATATTTTCATTTCTTTGCTCAGGTGTCGAGGTAAAGCGCAACATTGAGTTCTGCCACTCAACACTTAATGCCTCCAGAATCCTGCAGAAAGTGGGGAACGGAGTGCCTTAACACTAGGTTCCCTCTGCCTACCCTGCTGGGTGCGGGATACAGCGTGAAGCTGTATATTTCATCCATTATTATAAAGGCGGCATTTCATTATTCCTACTTATCACATACAAACATAGATATATAAACAATATTAGTACCGTCAGTATTTTCTGTAGAAAATGACATTTGAGATTACAGAGCTGGAATAATGACATAGAATTACATTATACGCGTTGTTTCTTTTCACATGTAAGGATATCAATCTTTTGCTTGAATAGCAGATATACGAGGGTTGAGTGTTTTACCTTAGTACCTCATTTTTACCTAAATATCCTGTCATTTAGTACTTTTTTGTTTTTTTTCTTTTGTATTCACAACAAAGAGAGTATAATATTGTGTATATTTATGCACATTAACTATAATATTTCAACTTTAGTATTAATCATTAAAGTTGAAATATTATTATTAAATGACTAGAGTTAATTCTTTTACTTTCATGGATCCCGTTGATAAGTCACAGATATTACTTGTGATGGAAAACCTAGCGCATGATCCATTTTCTCTTGCCAAACGATAATTCGAAGCTTAGCAAATCCTAAATTTCCCACATCTCCCTATGGAGACATCTCCCTATAGAGATGCTAACAACACAAATAAATTGTAACAAGCGTATAAAAGTTTTAACGTAGCTTCAAACCCCGCTACGATATGATATTTCCAGTCAAGGAATTAAAATATTTAATATTTTCATTTCTTCTCTCTGGTGCAGAGGCGAAGTGCGACGTTGAGTTTCGCCACTCAACACGAAATGCCTCCCGATTCGGCAGAAAGTAGGGAGCGGAGTGTCTTAACACTAAGCTCCCCCTGTCTACCTTGTTAAAAAATGGAAAAATCTATGCCATCAGATAAGTAACGTTACTTAATTTCATAGCAAAAAAAAAACCACACCCAAGTCTAACTAATGGTTTTTGCGACTAATCTAAAGCATTAGTGGATATATAAATAAACCTAATGTATCTCTCACATCTGTGTCCAGATATGAAGTAATTAACTATCGTCTACGTGATGAGTAAACTGCTGGCGAGAAGCCAGCTCGGTATCACGGGCTCGGAACTTTCCAACATTTACAAAGAGGATAAGGGAACTTTCGAAATTGCTTACTGTGACCCTCTACGGTATATAGGGTAATTTTCACGATTATAATGTTCATATATTATTTTAGATATTAATATATTTTTCTTTTATCTTTAACAGTGTATTAATAATAATGTTATGACATTCCGTTTCCATTAAGAAATTCCATTCCCTGTGGCAATTATGAAAAAATATATTAAATACAATTTTAAATACAAGTTAATGTAATGTAACAAAATTATTAAGTAAAAAAAAAATACTGTTGAATTAATAACCTCCTTTTCTTACAGAAGTCGGTTAAATATATAAGGTACTGCTATAAACAACTCTTTGCTGTATAATCCTCAAACATTATCTAGTCGTTTCACGTCCATTATTTCCAAAGGTAAGCCTGCTGGTTCGTTACTTTAACGAAAAATTGGCAAATTTTCAAAATACTAAAGCCATTTTACCAGTTAATGTTGATCCGAAAATAAATGTTACATGAAGGCTTAAGCAGCTATCTATGTATAAGTAATTTCTTATCGTATACTTTTAATCATTTATTTTCGCCTATAATATAATATTGATTTGTTTACGTCTAAAGTATATCATAAAAGAAATTTTACTTTTGAATTCTTGACTGGCTGTGTAGGTATAGGGGCATAAGGTTGTGACTGTAACGCGACGGTTGTAAATTTGATTCCCGTTTTGGGGTATATTTTTATTTATTAATATTTTCTTTTCTTTGCTCTGGTATAAAGGTAAAAGCACGACGTTGAGTTTCGCCATTCGAATTCGGCGGAAAGTGGGGAACGGAGTTTCTTAACACTAGGTTCCCTCTGCCTACCCTGCAATATGCAGGAAACGGATTTTTCTTTACTAGTGACTACCGCATACATACAAATGTATGCGATTTATTTATCGCATTGCATTGCAAAAACGAACCACTACAAAAATCTCAAAACTTCACGTCGTGCTTAAAACATTGTAAAAATCTTTATAATTCGGAATGAAAATTGGTTCCAAGTAGTTTTGTTGAATAAAGTATTAATAGTTTTTCTCGTGTTTTTAGTTTGAATTAATAGTTTAAAGAAATTAAAGATTTGTTAACGCGACTGCTGATGGGTTCGGTCACCTCCAGAGTAAATGAAATATTTAATAATTGATTCGCCCTGGCGTCGAGGCAAAGCGCGGTGTTAGGCTCGGCCACTCAACACGCAATGCCTTCAGAATTCCACGGAAAATGGGGAATGCTATGTCTGAACACTAGGTTCCCTCCGCTTACCCTGCTATATACGGGTTACGAAAGGTTAATGTTATAAGCCTAGAACCTGACAAAATGTAATCTAGATTTAAAATATTTAATTATTGTAGATAATTTATTATTTAAAGCCACATTTATATTTACTACAAGCGGCCTGCCCACGGCTTCGCCCGTGGACTTATGTTGTACTAAAGTATTAGAACGTTTAAAAATCCTCCTGACGAATGTTTTATGCGTTATCAAGATACTTTAGTACCTACCATTTGTTGACATTAGATAGCGTTACATATGTCTATTTCTACTATATCAAATATTAACTTCTTATAAACCTAAATACTTATATCTTTTGATAGAGTGAAGCGATTACAATGAAATAAAAACTAAAACCTTCTCTGAGTTACTTATAATTTTTATGTATAAAAGTTGTTTAAATTTGTTGTGTACTTTTTACTTGATACGTGTTCACATAAACAGACAAACAGACATACAGACAAACAGACAAACAGACAAAAATTCCAAAAATGCTGGAAATGGATTCTGTTAGTTATCCTTTAACACCCTGGCTAATTTTTTTTTAAATATTTTCAATGTACAGAAACGACTTTTCTACAGATTTATTATAAGTATAGATTTACGCAGCGACGGTTATGTAATTCCGTGGCTTTTGAATGTTTTGTGAAACGTTACAGTTAAAGATTAAAATTTTAATGGATTAACGTTATATAAAAAGATACATTTTATATTTATTTTAACATACCGGTTATAGTTTTTTGTTAAAAATATGAGTATAATTTTTGGCGATTGTATCGGCCTAATAGTAAAAATTATGAATTAAATTAAATTAGGTTCACGCTGTATCCCGCACACAACAGAGTAAGCAGAGTGAACATAGAGTTAAGATACTCCGTTCCCCACTTACGATTTTTTCGAAGCATTGCGTATTGGTAACACTAGGTTCCCTCTGCTTTTCAGCCGAAATCCTTTTCTGTGCAGGATACAGTGTTAAGCTAAAGAAATATTATTCTTTAGAGGGTTCAAATCTAGCTCTAAATCATTTAAATGTAAATTTTCCCTAAACTACGATTAGTGGGAAATTGAGAATACACATTTCCCCTAACATATTATAAGAATGTAAAATATAATTATCATTATTATCTCTAAGAATAACAAGCACCTAAGTATTACAGTGCTCGATCACTCGTTACATTGGAGCTTCCAGTATTTTTTAGATAATGTCTCATAACAATCATCAATTTCCTTTGATTGATGATGATATCGCGACAAGTACCCACTTTCGCCAATTTGAGGGTCAAAGAAAGACCGAACCATATTTCTTCTTTCACATTATATACTAAAAGTAGAAAAAACTTTATATTATTCATAGATTTTCTTTTTTAGCTCTATCTACAAGTATATATTTCAAATTTACATGTACAAGAAATGGCCAAATTGTATTGGGGCATACGTTTTTCATATTAATACAAGTTATATGTATTATAATATTTATTCTAGTTTTCCGTTTTTAAGGATCCGTACCTCAAGGAATCCTTATAGTATTACTTAGTTGTCCGTCAGTTTGTCTGTCAAATGACAACTTGTGATATAAATAATTTACTACAAAAATAATTATTTTATTGAATTGCCTGAAATTTATATTTTCAATGTATGGATACTGTCTTTAAAAATAATAGTGTTACTAGAACATGGAAGTAATTCAGATGAGAACATGAATAATTTTGTAGTACAAACGGGCGAAGCCTCGAGAGGGTCGCTAATTGAATAGTATTATAAAAAATAATTTAAAAAACTAATCAAACTCTACTGTGAAGACATTAAAATGTAATTTACGTCATAATTTCTTATATTTCGAAACTTCAGTGGAGAGTTTCACAGCGCAGTTTTAAATTTCGCTTACACTCGAGGATCCAATCTAAAAATTCTTTCATACTTATCCGTGTAATCTGAAATGTAATTAAAAAAAGGAAGTTACAAAATGCATCGCTACGGATAAAAAGTTACGGAGAAAGTTTTTTCTCTGACGTGGAATTTATTTGCACATTAGATTCCGCTATCGCGATAAATGTTTTCAATTTTATACCAACGTCAGCACAAATTGCTAATAACTACAATAGAAGCTGTGCACTGGTAAAGTATTATTGACATTTTTTAATGAGTTCTTTGTTCATGAAGTTTCCAGGTTTTTAGGATATTTGTTGTTATTTTTTAATATATAGCAGTAGTTTACCTAAGCACAACGGTAGCAGCAGGTTGAAATTTTAGCTTCATTACTTTTGAGCCTCATTTAATGTACATAGTGTTTTGTTGGACTTTTGGAATGATTGTATAAGTGTATGAAGATAAGGGGAGCGTAAGTGTTGCGTCTCTATGTTCTGTAATTGGTAATTTGAAGCTATTTTTCTGATTTCTCAACATTTTTTTTTTATATACATAAACCTTTGTATAACGATGTATGGCTGGCCTCATAAAAATGTTATTATTACAAAAAATACAAAACCTGCTATGTAAAGTGATGAAAAAACCAAAAATAAACCCCAATATAGATAAAATAACGAACCGGATGCCCTAAGGAAATCTTTGAACAACATTCTCCTATATCCTGTGTTGTTTTAAGTTTATTGAAATTTATTGTTAGTATAGAAACAAAAAATATCGATACTTTCATGTAATCTATACTAATATAATAAAGCGGAAGAGTTTGTTTGTTTGTTTGTTTGTTTGTTTGTTTGTTTGTTTGAACGCTAAGATCTCTGGATCTACTGGTCCGATTTACTTTGTTTTTGTTTTATATGAAAGCTGCATTCTTCAGAAGTGCTATAGGCTATATAATATTACATTACACATATATACTAATAAATTAAAATACTTTCTAATTTGACCTGCAATTTATTCTGCCATGTTAATAACAACCGTCGCGTCGCTACGCAACCGTTACCGCGTCATTTTGATATTATCATCATCCTTATGAAAATAAATATAATAGTCACTTTTAGCATTTCATCTAGATTGAAATTATATTTCTATAGAAATTATATTCTTATATTTCAAGCAGGCGTAGCCGCGTCCGGGTCCGCTAGTAATATATATATAAATAAAACTTTCATATTAAAATGTCTTTTACGATTATAAATTTAAGTAATATCAGTTTAGTTATGATATAAATCGATGAGTTATAAAATTATATTTTTTTATGACAAGTACTTAGATTTATTAATCATCTATACTAATATAATAAAGCGGAAGAGTTTGTTTGTTTGTTTGTGTGTTTGTTTGAACGCTAAGATCTCTGGATCTACTGGTCCGATTTACTTTGTTTTTGTTTTGTATGAAAGCTGCATTCTTCAGAAGTGCTATAGGCTATATAACATTACATTACACATATATACTAATATATTAAAATAGTTTCTAATTTGACATGCAGTTTATTCTGCCATGTAATAACAACCGTCGTTGCTAAGCACCGGTTTGCAAAGTTTCTTTGTTGTTTTAAGAAAACGTCACCCAAAATGAACTTATATTTTGATATTCATCCTTATAAAAATAAATATATTATATAATATTTAATTAATATTCTTATAGTTCAAGCAGGCGTAGCCGCGTCCGGGTCCACTAGTGTTTTATATGGGGAACCTTTTTAATATTAATTATGTAGTATTATTTATCTCAATCTCAATATTATTCACTTAACATGCAATACAGATCCAGAATTCGGCGGAGAGTGGGAAGCGGAGAGTTTTAACACTAGGCTTCCTCTACTACACGTGTAGCAACACACGAGATACAGCGTGAAGCTGAAAAATAAATATTTCGAAAAGAAAAATCACACTAGATTATTTTATTTTATAGCGTCTCTTATTTCAATTAACTTCCAATGCTTTCCGAGGTGCTTTATATTGCTTAATTCTTAATTCGCACCCAGCTAAGAGATTTTTGTACAAACATTAGCTAGGAAGATTATGTCAACAATCTCTTAATCTAATTCCAGGCTTAGCTGTTTGTTAGAATGCTGATGTAGAAATCTTTTATAACTAAAATATTTTACGATAATACTTAGCTTAGTATAGCATTTGTTTCAGTCAATCTATACCTCTAAAATTCGTAAAAAGTGGAAAACGTAGTGTTTTAACACTAGATTGCTTAATGCTAAAGGTTACGTGAAGCTAAAAGGTTTTTTAAAAAAATGAAAAAAGAAACGAAATTAAACGAAAAAATAATAATTAATTTCATCGGGTGGGAATCGAATCCACAACCGTTATGTTACAGTAACACCCTTGTGTCCCTGCTCGACAACGGCAACACTAATAATAATTATCAATATCAACACGCAATGTTCTACGATGCTCTACACTTGATTTCTCTCGAGATACAGCGGGTATATGCGGGAAACACCGTGAAACTAAAAAAAAAATAATTACCCATAACTTCCAATATAAGTGTTCTAACATTCTAAGCAAATGTAAGTCCAAGTAAGGTAATTACTGAATGGAGGTCAAGCATTCTACACGAACATTCCATTAATCTAGTAATATTCACATAACGAAATTCCGTACTTAAATTGTAATTCCGTACTTAAGTTTCTTTATTAACTGCCTCACGCATACCGTTAAGTTTTAAGCATTTAAGTAATGAAATTATAATTAAAGTAGGTAATGTATATAAAAAGTATAAAATATTACATAAAATTTTTCGAGTGTTTCGATATTTGAGTTATAAATCGACCGTATGAAAAAAAAAAATTAAAATAATATGGAAAAACAGTTATTTTTAAAAAATACTTACGAAAGTCTTCCGAGAGGCGCAGGTCCAAATCCTGCTGCTTATTTTTTTTATAAACTAACAAAAAAAGAACAGAAAAGAAAGACGAAAATGATATTATAATATTTTCTGTTAAAGAAAGCAGACTTGTATTTTTTTAAAGATTTTCTCTTAAAACAAAGTAAACAATAAAGAATAGAGTCATACATATACATAAAGAAAAGAAAAACATGAGAAAAGATATTATTTTAGTATAGCTAAAAAATATTTTCTTATTTTCTGCACGATATTTCTTCGCTGCTCAGTGTCGTAAAGCGTAAAATGAACTTGTTTTTCTCTTTTCCGGTACAAATAGGAAGATTTAAGGAAACCAATATTTTACGAGGTCAAATCATAGTGAAGCAACAAGCTCGCAAGAAGTAGAAAAACACTAAATATTTCTTTTATTTCTAAACTATTTTTTTTAGAATCTATATATATAAAAGGACTTGTCCTCACTGACTGAGGTAAGACGCACGCACAGCCGTAACCGCTGATGGTAGAAACGTTAAATTTGGACAAAAGTTTACTTTCGTAATCTGGGCATCCATTAAGAAGGGATTTTGAAAAATTTTAACCCTAAAGGGGTGAAATAGGGGTTCAAAGTTTGTATGGAAAAAAATTTAAATCGGCACCGATTTTTATAAAATTTTAAATTTAGATTTTTAAAAGTATTTAATTGAATACGTGATTCATCGTTTCCTAGAATTCTCTCCCTAAGGGTGCAAATAAAGGGTTGAAAGTTTGTATAGGTTTTTTTTTAAATCGTCACCAATTTTTATAAAATTTGAAATTCAGACTCTTAAATGTATATAATTAAGCACATGTTTCATGGTTTTCTAGAATTCACCCCCTAATGGTGCAAATAAGGGGTTGAAAGTTTGTATGGGAAAATTCTTAAACCGCCACCGATTTTAATAAAATTTCATATTTAGACTCTTAAAAATATTTAATTGAACACATGTTTCATGGTTTTCTAGAATTCACCCCCTAAGGGTGCAAATAAGGTGTTGAAAGTTTGTATGGAAAAATCTTTAAATCGCCACCGATTTTTATAAAATTTGAAATTTAGACTCTTAAAAATATTTCATTGAACACCTGTTTCATGGGTTATTAGAATTCACCCTTAAATACGCAAGCGAAGCTGCGCGCGTCCGCTAGTATATTTATATAAGCAGAACGTAAGGTGTTAACAAATTTCAATTTATCAAATTAGCTTTTCGCTGCATCCCGCACACAGCAGGGTAGGTAGAGGGAACCTAGTGCTAAGACACTCAGTTCGGCATTGTCCACCGAATTCTGAAGGTATTGCCTGTTGAATGACGGAACTTAATGCCGCCCTTTGCCTCGACATCATTTTTTTTTAAGAACCTTATATATTTTTGAAATTTTTGACATTATTAAAACTTTCAGCTTCTTTTACAATTTATTCTTATTACTTATAATTATAACTAAATTAGGACTTCAAAATATAACTAATTTAACAGACATTTTCCTAAGAACCTAATGACCCGTGACCGTAAATGCTCATGAAAGTGCCTGTCATTGTTTACCCTTTGTATTTCACATTGGAGTCACGCGTGACTTTAGCAACTAATTTTATACAAAATTGCTAAAACTTTGTAATAGGCTGTTTAGAGAGTCAGCTAACATTTTTAGACTTTTTTTACTGCTATTTTAAAATTTGTTTCCACATATACTACGTAGAGAAATAATATTTGGCAACAGAGAATATAGAGAAGAGTTTTGTGATGATGAAAGACGATTTTACTTAATGTTCATGGCATGTGTAAGGGATACTCTGTCGAATCATCTAGATTCCAGCTACTACAGCCAAATAATCAGAGTCTATTGGTTTTTGGATAAAACACTTAAACCCTGTTGTTGGTTCGATTCCGATTCAAGGATATGAAATATTTAATAGTTTCATTTACTCACTCTGGTAACGAGGCTAAGCGCGACGTTAAGTTCTGCCACTCAACACGTAATGCGTTCAGAATTCGGCAAAAAGTGGGGAACGGGAATATTTTAATGGGAACAAAATGTCTTACCCCTTCTCTATTCTGTATCTTCTTACCCTCGAAATCAGTATGTATATTGTATATACTAATATTATATATTATTCTTTGTCAATATAATCCCAGAGCAGTGAGCACTTCAGAATGTATAGCGTATTGTTAGAATCTAACTTCAACCCTGCCATTTTGACATTGATTTATACTACCTCGCTTGTTAGGGAACTCGATCTAATAAGAAAACTCTCGATAAGCTGCTTAGAAACTAAGACAGAGTACAGTACCTATTACGTATATAGTACATGATTTTAGAAAGGGTAACTAATTTAAAAGATTTTCTTCATAAATTGATTCTATTAAATATATAATTTAAAATGGATATTTACATAATCATTTCTTTATAATAATTAGAAGCTTAATTCATTACATACATATCTGAGATCGGTCTTGAAATAGCGTTTTCTTATATAATGTGTCTTTATCGGTCTCAAGATCGATCTTGAGATCGATCGATTATAAAGGTATATTTTAAAAAAGGGGCTGTTGTTTACTTTTTAACTGAGGCCCTCTCAGGCCCTCTTCAATAATCTTATAATAGTTGTAAAATAATTTGAAATTAGTAAACTAAAAAAATACCTCATGGCTCAGAGTATACAACCTGAGTAATAAAATTGTAAAAAACCGTCTAAATTTGACACATTACATTTTAAACTAATTTGAAGCCAATCGTGGCACAAGCGTTGTGAGTTCGATTTCCACTCGAAGAAATTAAATTTAATATTTTCATTTCGTCGCTCTAGTGTAGAGACTAGTCCATAT
This sequence comes from Heliconius melpomene rosina, assembly GCF_056956725.1. NCBI lineage: Eukaryota > Metazoa > Arthropoda > Insecta > Lepidoptera > Nymphalidae > Heliconius > Heliconius melpomene. Next base: position 8,642,477 of record NC_140399.1, read on the forward strand.
CACGCAATGCCTCCAGAATTAGACGGAAAGTGATAAGTGGAGTGTTTTAATACTAGGTTCCCTCTGCTTACTCTGTTAAAAATAAAAATAACATTTTTTAGTTAGAAATTTTGTACAAGTTAACAACATAACAAAAGTCGAAATAAACTATTTCATATCATCTGCTTTTTCTGGTAAAGAAATATTTATGAAAGCACTTCACTGTGAGACTCTGTTGGCGAAACTTGTTAAAAATGTAGTGGATAGAGTTCAAGACTGAAAACTTCGTAGAAAATATTATTAGTAACGTTCTTAGTACAGAGGGAAGTACTATACTGTATTATGAATAAGTTAGGCTCATTTATATTTAGTAGTTTCTTTCTATATAAAATTCTTCTCGAAACGTGTTGTGGATATAAAATAGTTTTAAATCACAAAAAAGGTGTAGTGCGTTGTTTTTTGTAACTTCACGCTGTATCCCGCATATAGCAGGACTTAAAGCTAGTGTTAAAACACTTTCATTCCCCACTTTCCGCCGACTTCTGTAATTTCTTTTTGAATAGCGGAACTTAGCGCTGCGCTTGGCCTCGTTATCGTAGCGAGGAAATAAAAATATTTAATATTTAATTTTGAATGGGAATCGACCCTATAACCTGTCACATTTACAATCACACGCTTGTGCCCCTACGCCATAACTGGCCTAAAATCTATTGAAAATTAATTATGAACCTACTCTTCTACCTAATCTGGCTTAACTAATCATTAGTCGGCATATTACTGACAAAACCGCTTGCATTAAAAGCTGTTAGGCACAAAGGCATAACTGGATTAGGTATAAAATTGGGCTCCAGCTTGTACTGCAGCCCGTACATTACACGTGTCAAGGCTGGCTCCGCACAAATGCAGCTTAAATTAATCAAGCTGAAACTCAAGGACTGTTGAAAGTTTTAGATGTGTTTTGCGAGTGTACACCTGTCTTGTAAAATATTAGTTATACTAGAATATATTTTTGAATACTAAAATATATAAATTTGCATTTAAATATGTGTATATTTATAAAAGAGTATATAAAATAAATAACGAGAATGAGTAACGGAGTGTTATAACACTAACTTCCACTTAAAAAGAATTAAAATATCTATCCAATAGAGATTTATAGCCAATATAAACTAATAAACGTAACCATAAGGTATATTCCGTATGCTATAGGTATATTCGAGTGAGATCCACGAGATGCTTATCTCGCCATTTATTTTTCCGAAGCGATTATACAGATATTTGGTCCAGGACCAGGTCCATCAAAATTCGGAGCACGTTTCGCATAACTGGATCAACCGGTGAAGAGAATGATTAGGGATCAATTGGTCCATCAATTGATCCTATACAATTATCCTTTGTTGTGTAGGTGAATTCTTTTCACTTTTTAGGTGGAAAAATTGGTATGAATAGTGTTGCGCCTACAAGTGAAGGTAATAGAATATTACATTATAATAAAATACATATGTATATATATTCTAAACCTTCCTTTAAATAATAAAGGCACCTTAATTACTTTCCTAATTTGCTGTTCTCTGTAATAAGTTTAAGCATTAATTATAATTATAGAGGCATCAGGAGCACAAGAGTGAGTTCAATTCTTACTCGTGGCATTCTCACAAGTTTAATTATATTGATAATATTAAGAATAATTATTTGTTAATATTATAAGTATCAGTTGTTTTGAGTTTGTAACACTATACGAATGATTTATAAAAACCTAGTACAACTGTATTAATTTTCGTGGGTTGTATAAGTAAGCTAGCTCTATGATACTAGGATTGATTTTTGCTTTGAAAATGCAGATACGTTAGGTATCGTTAAGTCTCTACAGCTTGCGCCGTTCTGACTGCTTTTTACTAAAAGTTTCCAATTTCGAAATGTTAGTTTGTTTTTGCAAAATGGTTTCACTAGCTATTTCTAGTAAATATGAAAAAAGTAATCGACATTACGCTATGTTATTATTACCGCTTCATTTTTTTAAAGATTTTTTTGTTTGGTCATCGTTTGTTTGTTTGGTCAGTTGTGTGTTCGATTCTCACTAGAAGAAATGAATTATTTAATATTTTCCTTTCCTCGCCCCAATAATTCGATATAATTTGATTCTACCCGAAAAAAAGATTTAAAATATCATTAATAATTAATTTAATAATATACAATAAATAATTGCTTCATGTGATTGTTACAGGAACATCCCCCTCTTGGGAGCATTTCGTCAGAGAGTCGCTAGTGCAAGCCGCGTGGCCTGTAGCGCTGGTGCCGCCGCCCCGCCGAGCCTTGACAGTCGACAGTCAGTAAGTTCAATTTTATATTATATTTATAAATAAACCTACACCTAAATAACGTAGATACGTAAATATATCTTTTTTTTACGTTGCATTCCGCATGTTCTATAGAGAGGAAATCTAGTGTCATGAATTTTCAAGACAGCGTGTTGAGTAGCGGAACTCAACGCCGCGGTTTGTCTTAATAATTAATGACAGTAAAGGGTCCAAAATAAAATAAAAAAAATACATGAAAACCGCTACAAAATTAGTGTAATCTAAGTGTAAGCATATTTTCAAGAACGGCAAGCCCTTAATTCTTTAATTTCGTTTGATACAATCGTATGTACTCGAACACGCTCTACTGCTGTAATTTTCTAATGAATACATAGGCTTTTTAATGATGTTACCTCAAATCAATGTTTACATGTCATTTAAAGACCACCAAAATAGATACTTTATTAAATTTTAAATGAATTAGATATATGAAAATATGCTAGCAGTTCTTCGTAAATTTATTCTCAAATTCACTAAGATACTACTAAATAATAAATCAGTCTTTAGTATAACAAAACTGGATATAAATATGCAAATAGTATATATGTGGACATACTATATATTTGTATAGACATATAAATATATTATAAAAATTATAAGGAAACACAGAATTCTAGCTGAGATAAAGCTATACTTTAATATATAATAACGGCAATCTAAGCATTCATTCCTTATTTTCGCAAAATATATATGATATATATACCAACCAACAAATTTCCAACGCCATACAAAAGGGATTCCGTTAGCTAAGCCCCAGACAAAATGAGAGCGATATGCGGCTTAAAGATCGCTAAATTCACAAAAGGGGTTAACAAGTTTGAAGCTTCAATACCTACCTACTTACCTACCTACCTACCTACCTACCTATAAATGTAGAACATTAATATTATAAGTTCGCTCGTCCCCACAGGTATTCGTAGTTCGTTCTCTAAATAAATTGAAACTGGTATAATACAACCGGTGTTTGTTGTGATAAGCATTATTTTCAGGAGCTTTCTCTTTAAGTTTTGACATTTCAATTTATGTTTTCAATGGATTTTTTTTATTTAAAGGACTTATTGTATATGCTAGTCGGCGCAGAGGTGAGTGATTCTGAAAGCGATAGGTTGTGGGTTCGATTTGCACTTTAGGATATGAAATACTTATTATTTTCGTTTCTTCGCCTTGGTGGCAAAGAGGCGTTCGCAATTCAAAATAAAATGCTTCCAATATTCGGCGGAAAATGGAGAGCGGAGTGTCATAAAATCCTAATGTTAAGACACTCCGCTCCCCGACTCTTTTACTGGCGTCATTTTGTTTCCACCAATTTTTTGTTAATTGGCAACGTCAAAGAAAGAATTCATATCGAAAGTTTTACCAAATATTTTTGTGAGTTACAAAAACCATGCTTGGTAAAGCCAACGAGCTATTTTACCAGCGAAGAATGAGAATGTAGATGATTTAAATATAAATATGCAGAGACAAATTGGTGAACAAATCTATTCATTTAAGATTGATCCATATATGAAGGAGTCAAGTATCCAATTAAATTCCTAAATTCATCAGATTTGCCAGAATTACCGCTACAAAGTTTATACCTCAATTGGCTTTGCGATAATTATGTATTATGGCTACGCGATCTGAATCAACTAAAATTGTGCAACGGGACAAGACTCGTAACAAAATATGAAAAACTTGATTGAAGCTCATAGGACAGTTCAAAGGCGAAGTCGTGCTTATTCTAAGAATACCACGAATGCTAACTGACTATCTTTTTGAAAATTGACTGTCTTTGACACAACTATAAAAACGGAGTTGATTATTAATTAATATAAATAATATATCCAAGCTTAACAACTTACAGTGTTTAATAAACACCCATCATCGTTAGGACTATAAATTCTCGGGAAGTACAAAATAAAGGAACCTGTTTGAGACTCCCTAGCTTCATCAATATTCGTTGAACTCCTCGGCTATTATAATTCAAAATCAAGTTTTAATTGCGCGTCAGAGTTAGCTAAGAGAAGTTATGTTAGTTTCGGCCGAATCATAATTGTATGTTGAATACTTACTAATGGCTTTTTTAACTTCCGTTTGTACCCTCATAGCAGGACCGACTCGTGCTTGACCAGTTTTCTTCAATTATTTATAACATATTTAAATCGGTAAAGCATGGGCGTGATATAATAAAAAAAGTGACCATGTAGAGGTTTTTACATTTTTAGAGTACGGAACCCAACAAATTTAAAGTTAAATTATATTATACTGAAATACTAAAATTAGCTTCATACCTACAAAAATGCAATTGCATCTTCTACAGAAATACAGGCAAATTGACAGTCACGCGCGCCAGCCCCATACGAGTACGTACGTGACTAGAGACTGGCCTGCATTACTAAATGTGACGTGACAGCCAGGGAACAGAGTTATCAGAACAATACTAAAGCATTCAGAACAATACATGCATTTCTACAGAAAATTCTTTATTTATTTTTCTCTATTAATAGGCGCTCGCTTTATCTTCATATTTATTTTCATATATATTCAAGTTAAGTCCTCCATTTTTAGGTGTCCGTACCTAAAAAAACGGAACCTTTATAAAAAAAGGAACACTTTGTTCTCCGTCTGTCCGTCTGTCTGTCAAGACCATTTTCTTTGAGATGACGTGTAAGTAACAAACGTGAAATTGATATCAAAACTTCAGGACTATGGTCCTTTGAAGGAGAAAAAATCAAGCTTTTAAGTCAACGCAATCAAAAACATTATACCAAACGCGAACATAAGTTTGTAAACTTTTTTTTGTTGTATCCCGTTGATCCTGAAATTTTTACGTAAGCCTTCGCCAACTTCGTCCGACTCGCACTTAACCGTTTTTTTTTACTTAATTTTTATTCTATTTTCTTTCTGTTCCGCTGTAAGCACCGTATAATATAATTAAATCAACTTTATACTTGTGGCAGCATAAGCCAGGTTGCTCCAGCAAATTATGAAACATTAAAATAGTTTTATCTTAATATACTGTATGCTTGTTTAATACACATTTATGGTAGCGGCAATCTGGTAAATTACGACGTAACACCAAGCCATAAAAACTCATTTACATTATCATTAACCCAAAATATCATATTTTAAGCACCATTATTCACTAACGTGGGGAAGGGAGTATCTTAACACTACGTTCCCTCTGCCTACCCTGCTGTGTGCGGGATACAGCGTGAAGCTGAATTTTTTTTGATTACTCATTAAACGATTTTTTTAAAATGAAATTAAGAGAAAGAGAGAGAGATTAAGAGTGTATTATATTATTTTATTTTCTACTTGTAGATAAAAAAGTTTGTGTCGTTCTTTCTTATGTTCATTTTTGTTTAATGTTTATATTGCTTAGACTTATTTTAGTAATATTTACAAATTCGCAATTAACACTATTTCTTTTAGTATCATTCGGTCGAGTTCTTTGATAATTCTGAATTTACTTTTTTTATATTATAATAAAATATTATCCTATCCTATATCTTATAAAACAAAGTCGCTTTTCGTGTCTGTCTGAACTTTCTAACTCTTCTTCTTCTAAACCACCGAACGGATTTTTCTGCGGTTTTCACCATTAGGTCGAGTATTTCTCAGGGAAGGTTTATATATAGTTTATTATTTGTACATTCTTATGTAAATTAACATAAATACGAAAAATATGAATAAAGTCCTACCCGCTGAGACACTTTCGCGCATGCGCTGCTTTAATGGTAAGTACTACATGAAAAAAATGTACTGGAGTATTGTTCCTCTCAATGAGATCTACAAAAAAGTCCGCGAGAGCATATTTTTATCTTTTAAGGATAACGTGTAGTGATCATATTTCTGTCTAAAAATAGTAATTTCAATATATTTATTATTGTGAGGGATATTTCTCCATAATGGTATTAATCCTTATCCTTTAAAATACTTTATTAAATTTCTACGTTAAACGAAGATAAAATTTGCTTTTTAAACTATTTCGAAATTGCGAATAGTTTTAGAGAAAAACGCATTTAATTATTGACACATCACGCCGTTCACACTTCAGCTGTATCGAGTCAAGTTTCACTTATCCCTTACTCTCAGCATATAAATAAGTATATTAGTTACGTTGGCCATTTAATGTAGACCAAAACTGTCTTTTACTGTTTTTTTTTAATTTTAATAAGTACTTTAGAAGTTGTTACAATATCAAAACATCCTTGCTGCGAAACGCGCCCCGTGACGTTTTGCTTATACAAGCGCGTCATGAGCAGTCATCGGTGGTTCAGTGGTAGAATGCTCGCCTGCCACGCGGGCGGCCCCGGTTCGATTTCCGGCCAATGTATTCTATTTAATTTTCCTCACAGGCAGCCACGTAGTGCTTGCTTTTCATCAGGGACAGAATACCCTCTTCAGCATTAACCACAAGCTCGAAAAAAAAAACCCGCCCGCTATAGAGGCATAGCAACGAAGATTTAGATGCGTTTGCACGTTTTGGATAATTGGAGTTGAATGTATTATTTCAGCGCCATATATTTGGTTTCATATTTTTTGTAGTAGTTATTAGTAGGAAGGCTTTTGTTTATAATTTCTTCCGTTTGAAAATAGTCATTTAACTATCTAAAAATAGTCATTTAAATATATTTTAATAAGTACTTGAAAAAATTAGTTGCACAGATTTAAAATTACGGTACCTACTAAAAAATCCTTGCCGAGTAAATCAATTGGAAAATCTTTAATGAAACTACGAAAATATACGCGGGTTGCATTAGGGTTTAATTAATTTTCACATTATCTTAAGTGCTTTGCAAACATACATTATATGAATAATCCAGTAGTAAAAGCGGGCGAAGCCGCAAGGGGGTCGCTAGTATCTTATAAAACAAAGTCGCTTTTCGTGTCTGTCTGAACTTTCTAACTCTTCTTCTTCTAAACCACCCAACGGATTTTTATGCGGTTTTCACCATTAGGTCGAGTATTTTGCAGGGAAGGTTTATATATAGTTTATTATTTGTACATTCTTATGTAAATTAACATAAATACGATAAATGTGTCTAAAGTCCTATCCATTGAGACACGTTCGCGCATGCGCTGCTTTAATGGTAAGTACTACATGAAAATAATGTACTGGAGTATTGTTTCTCTTAATAAGATCTACAAAAAAGTCCGCGAGAGCATATTTTTATCTTTTAAGGATAACGTGTAGTGATCATATTTCTGTCTAAAAATAGTAATTTCAATATACTTTTTATTGTGAGGGATGTTTTTCCATAATGGTATTAATCCTTATCCTTTAAAATACTTTATTAATTTTCTACGTTAAACGAAGATAACATTTGCTATTTACACTATTTCGAAATTGCGAATAGTTTTAGAGAAAAACGCATTTAATTGTTGACACATTAGGCCGTTGACTCATCAGCTGTGCCGACTTAAGTTTTACTTATCCCTTACTCTCAGCATATAAATAAGTATATTAGTTACGTTAGCCATTTAATGTAGATGAAAACTGTCTTTTACTGTTTTTCATTTTAATAAGTACTTTAGAAGTTGTTACAATATCAAAACATCCTTGCTGCGAAACGCGCCCCGCGACATTTTGCTTATACAAGCGCGTCATGAGCAGTCATCGGTGGTTCAGTGGTAGAATGCTCGACTGCCACGCGGGCGGCCCGGGTTCGATTCCCGGCCCATGCATTCTATTTAATTTTCTTCACAGGCAGCCACGTAGTGCTTTCTTTTCATCAGGGACAGAATATCCTTTTCAGCATTAACCACAAGCTCGAAAAAAAAAACTCGCCCGCTATAGAGGCATAGCAACGAAGATTTAGATACGTTTGCACGTATTGGATAATTGGAGTTGAATGTAGTATTTCAGCGCGATATATTTGGTTTCATATTTTTTGTAGTAGCTATTAGTAGGAAGGCTTTTGTTTATAATTTCTTCCGTTTTAAAATAGTCATTTAACTATCTAAAAATAGTCATTTAAATATATTTTAATAAGTTCTTGAAAAGATTAGTAGCACAGATTTAAAATTACGATACCTACTAAAAAATCGTTGCTGTGTAAAACAATTGGAAAATCCTTATTGGAATTACGAAAATGCGGGTTGCATTAGAGAAAATTAATTTTCACATTATCTTAAGTGCTTTGCAAACATACATTATATGAATAATCCAGTAGTAAAAGCGGGCGAAGCCGCAAGGGGGTCGCTAGTTATAACTAAAACAAGCTCGTCTTATATTTAATTAGAAATTCGAATATAATGTTGCTTAACAGGATTACAGACAAACAAATGGGAATAATTTACCGTTTCAGTCTACAGACTTTGATAATCAAATCAAGTAATAACTTGTATTAAGCAAGGTTAAAATTATATTAAATTTAATCAATGTAGTTATTTATTATTTAATATTTTCATTTCCTCGCTCTGGTAACGAGGAACAGCGCAGCGTTGAATTCCGCCACACAACACAGCCACGTGCCTCCAGGAACCGACGAAAAGTGGGGGACGAAAGTTTATTGATGGGAGAGGAGTGTTTTCAGGTTCCCTCTGCCTACACTGTTATGTGTGGGATACAGCATAAAGCTAAAAACAGGATTTATTTAATTTACCGAACAATTACTATTATTAATTATAAACTATAGTTTGTAGCTTATCTTATAATGTTTGTGCCTTTGGAATCAAACTTAAATATTTACACCATTGTATTGATGATTTCGAAATAGTCGCTATATAAATGTACATAAGTACATATATATGTAGATATACACTTCAAAAGATCTATATAATTATGTTTAATTAAATTTAAAAAAAAAAAGCTATTTGTTAAAAAATTCATCAAAGACAAATATTCGGCTGAAAACGAATGTAACATTGGAAAAAAAACATCCGCCTCACTGATTACTGAAAGAGAAAAACGTTCACTTGATTGGCTGTCGTTTTTTTATGAAGTAATTTCAAATCACGAGTGCTTAGTAATGTAATATTTATTATATATGTATGTATGAAATTACATATTTGTATTCTTATATATTTTGTTGAGACCGTAGTGGCGCAGAGGCTAAAGCGGGTATCTGTAACGCGACGGTTGTGAGTTCAATTTCCGTTCGGAGATATGAATTATTATTTATAAATATTTTCATTTGTTCGTATAGTAAGTACCAAGGAAAAGCGCGGCGTTGAACTCCGCTACTTAACTAAAGTTTTGGATGAGAATACATGATCGTTGTTTGTCGTCATTATAAGTCCGGCATAGCGGAACACCCAAGACGGCGGGCTAAGATTTTTGCCTGTAATTTTAACTTAAGTTAGCGTTATGCATGTTTATGTATTAAGGCAATCGTGCCTGTAAACCCAATGATTGTAGGTTCGATTTCTGCTATTAAGCTATAAATGCAACGCCGAGTTCCTTGACTGAACACATAGTGTCTCGGATTCGGACAGAAAGTAAAGACGAAGTGTCCTAACACTACTTTCTCTCTACTTATCCTACTATATAGCGTAAAGCTAAAATAAAAGTGTATAATTTCAAGTTATGTTAGATTTTTTATATATGTATATTATTAAAGGCTTTTGCATATTATTAAAGGCTATATTTTGTATCTGCAAAATTTGACCTACATGTTGCTTTTCATTTTTAGATTAAGCCATTCACTGTCACTCGGCCGTTACGTTTTACGTGCTTCGCGTGTAAATCAGTGATGGGTTTTGCACGTGGCATACTTTATTATAAAAAAATATAGTATTACTTTACATTTTTATATAATGGATTATATTATAATCTACTTTTCCAAAACTTCTTCAAGTAAACCATAAGATTTCAAAAAATTGCTTTTTTATCACTTTTAAATGAAACCTTTTTTTGTTATTAGTAACGTTTAAGAAGTAAAAAAAAATATTTTAATATATATAGAGCTTTCATTTTATTATTCTCACGATACTGAACCCATGTCAGTTCCAGTCGTATTTTTTCTTGTAACATTGTATTTTATATTCACCATCTGTTTTATTATTAACATGGACGGCTCTTATTCGGAAGTGGAATATTTTAATTTTTAAAATGTATTTAATTTTTCCTTGTGAAAGACAAAAAATATTCTGTGACAGTCTGGGCAGCCTTACTGTTTTTTTTAAGTTGCCCCGCTTATAGCAGGATAGGCAGAGGAAACTTAGTGATAATAATACACTAATAATTAAATAGGAAAACTAAAATATTATATAATTTTATTCATTTGACGTTCCCAAGATCAATATCAAGTCAGACAAACTAACATAATTATTTTTATATGGATACAATATTTTAAAATTTATTTTTAAAACAAAATAATATAATATAATGAAAATTCTATTATAGCAATGGAAATTTAAATTTAAAAAACGTATTCAATTCCATATTACCGTCAGAAACAATTTTATCTGGATGTAGGAACGGAACAGCATCCTTTGTCTGACTCGATTGAGGAAACACATACGTACTTATATACCTACAATAAAATATTATAAATATTCTTTCGATTGAAAATTATGAACTTTCCAAAAATATTTAAAACTGGTGGGCCCGTGCAGGGCTAAACTAAACTAAAGGTTCAGTCAATTCAGTCAAACAGTTGTATAAAATAACTGTTACGGCAATTAGTAATTATTTAAACTGACATAACTTTTTTATTTATGAACCGATTCTAATAAAATAAACCCTAAAGTATATAAACCCTGATAAATAAACAAAAGGCAAAAGCGCGGGGTTAAGTTCCGCTACTCAGTGCCTCGAAAATTCGGCTGAATATGGGAGAATGAGATAGATAGATAGATTTCAGGTTCAGTTTCATCATATATGAGAAACAATGACGATGATGAATGCGACACTATATTTTTCGGAAAGAACAAAGTTAAAAACGTAAAAGTAATATACTAAAAAAATATTTTTTTGAAAATTATATTCATTGGTACTGTATCTATCTATTTAAAATTAAAATTACTTTATAAACTTTCTTAAAGCCAAAGCCAAGTCAATTTCATTGTTGAATTAATTACTTTATTTCAATATCTTAACCTCGATAAACAAACATTGCTTAAGGCGAATAATAAGAAATTATTATTTAATTTATCTACAAACTTAGAATCCTTTTACTGACAGTTAAATAGCCGCGAGGTTAAGACGTTCAACCTTAAAAATTGTTATAATTTATTAACGTCAATTAATATTAAAATATTTTTTATAATTGAGTTTGACAAATATTATAATAAGTTTTAATCCTTAATCAATTCTTGAAAGCCATGACCTGTAAATAAAAAAAAACCTGTAAATAGACCTGTAAATAAATAATCGTATCCCGTTAACAGCACGTTAGGCAGAGGAAACCTAGTGTTAAGACACTCCGTTCCCCACTTTCCGCTGAATTTTTCAAGGCTTTCCCTGTTAAGTGGCGGAACTTAACGCCGGGCTTTTGCTTTGGTGACAGAGTGTAGAAATGAAAATATGAATAAATAATAATTAATTATCTCGAGTGGGGATCGAACCCACAATTGTCACATTACAGTCACAATTCCTCCAAAAAAAAACCTCATTCTTTTGACTCTTGTAAATTAGGCTAACTTATACGTAAAACATTTAATATAATATGATATTTTATTATTTTCTTAAACAAATGTATTTTTCGTTGTAAAAATAAAATAAAATGCTTCTACTATATTCATATCGTAGCTGGATCCTAATGCAATGTAAAGCGATCTCACGTCTGGCAGCATGACAGACAACATCACACCTAAAATGCAAAAGGAGCAATTTATATAAGACCTTTCTTGTGGAAGAGTACCATTGGGACTTAAGAGAACAAAATATATAATATTTATTATATTGTTAAAATTGAGGTAAAAAATCCGGACTAGACATGGCGCAGGGGACAAGGTTCGATTTCCACTCGAGGAAATGAAATATTTAATATATTCCCAGAATTAAGCAGAAAGCGTTGGGCGGAGTGTTTTAACACTAGGGTTTCTCTGCCTACTCTGCTACATCCGCGGTACAGCGTGTAGCTGAAAAAAAAAATTGGTAGGGGAAAAAATAGGAAATTCTAATCAACAAAGGTGATTAAAACAGAAAAAAGATATCTTAGCGTTGATATTAATTCAATTAACTAAAGATAGCTTCTATTTTATAAAATTCCATTGTCACATAAAAAAATACTTTTACTATAAATGTACGGAGAGTTGTATTTGTATGTGTTAGGTATATGCGTGGATTAATTCCCTTAAGGCGTCCGTACGTTGCACTCTTAATACAAATTACGATACATTTAATCTTCTCTTCTATTTAATAAGCAACATTCTAGGTAGATGCATTTCACAACACTTTTATATACACGTGTGAGAACTAAACGGTGTATTACGCACCTGGCGAGGTAGGGAGATTGAACCTGATAACCTAGTGTTAAGACACTCCCTTTCTTGAGGCATTTCTTGTTGAGTGGCGGAACTCAACGCCGCGTTTTACCTGGTGACGAGCAAAAAAATAAAAATTTTAAATATTTCATTCCACCGAATGGGAACTGAACCGTCTCCTTATAGTTGCACGCTTGCCTCCTCCTCCACGGCCTCACAAGCTTCATAGGTTTTCGGTTCGGTTCGGTCTTCGGCCTTTTAGGTTTGTGTTTATTCATTTCACACTTTCTTTTCATATGGAAGTATCATAATGTAATTTTCCTAGGTTCCACCTACCTAACCTGCAATGTACAGGATACACCATCAATCTAGGAAAAAAGCGTAAAAATACTTAAGTAATTCTAAGACTGTAAAACTTTCTCTTTTCATATATATTTTTTAATGTTTTAGCTTCACGCTATATTAACTTCCCGCATGTAGAAGGGTAAGCAATGAGAGCCTAGTATTTTCTTCCTATTTAGTAAAAAGGTTTTTTTTGTATAGTAATAATATAATAAAGACATCTGCCAAATAATGTAGCAATTTGTAACACTAAACGAATTAAAGGACTCTAGCGTAAGTGCTCGACTTGTTTCGAATTACCCGAATTATCTTCTCTTGTTACTTTTACAGTAGTGTCTTGTGTAAGAATAAAGTTATCTTAGTAAGTAGAATATAAGTGGTTAATTTTATTATTAATATAAATAATTTCTTAATTTTTTTTGGACTTGAGTATTTTTCATTTCCCTTCGTTCTTTTCAGTATAATCAACGTCCAAATTAGACAAGTTATCCTCGTAATGTTAAGAATTTCAAGGCAATTGGTGTTGCGTATTCTTAGACCAGGATTCCCTAAGGGATACTCTTAGATATTAGTTAGAATATGAGGTATCATTTTATTGCTCGTGAATAGATAACGTTTACGTGAAATTAATTAACTATAGAATAATATTTTTCGATCGTATTTGTATATTTAAAAAAGACAAATAATCCGCCTCATAAAACGTATATATTTATATTAAAATATTTCACCAAGTTAAATGTTATATCACTTTTAATTATTTTTAATTTAAATTTGATAAATAAACTCTATTAAAGAGATTTTAGAAACAATCTTTCTTGTTGCTATATGTATTAGTTACATTCCACTCACATACGTACGAGTACGTACATACATTTTTTTTTCCAAAAAAAAAAACTTTAAATGAATTATATTCAATCTATAGGTCTATTCCGTTAGTAACCTCTACACGGATTTAAACGAAAACCAATTATTATTTGGGATGTGACGATGCACAGCATCTGTGAGAGGGCGCTGTATACTTCCCTTTGATTATCCAATGATGTTCACTTCCGGTTGCTGTTTTGGACCAATCAGCGATTCGCCGGAAGTCACGTGGTCTCAGGTGGTAGGGCGCCGGAACGTATAAAAGGCGACACTACGCTTCTTACCTCATAGCGGATCAGCCTGACTGTTACCTGCTAAGGATCAAGTACTCATCACTACCAGAAGAAGACCGGACCGAAGCAAGCTCACCCGAACCCGAGGACCACACCAAGAAGCTCTCACCTTATTTGTGACCAAATAAGAAGGAACTTCGCCCGCACTGGCCTGTGCGGAGGGGAACCCCTTCCCCTTGGACTCCCTGCCCGGACCGAGATGGGCAGAAGGGTTGTGAGGACAGTCAACTGCTGCCGCCTCCCGTGCTCATAGGAATGAGCAGCCACCAGCCGCCGCGTGCGGGGACACAAGCGTCCCCTGCTGCGGCCGCAGCCACCGCCGCAACCAGCGGCACCCGGCCCCCGCGCTCCACTGCGCTGTACGGCGTACCCGTGCAGGCAATGGACCATGGGACCACGTCGAGGGAGCCCTCTCTCTCCGCGGCGCAACCTGGCGCGCCGTGCCTCGCGGGATCGACGCCCGCACCAGCCGCCTCGCCTTCCCCAGGCCAGGCACCCAGGGCCGCACGCAGCGCCCACCGACACCAGGAGCCGAAGAAGCGCTCCCCCTCCGCGCCCCCCAGGGTGCTGGACGACGCCATGTCCCCGCAGTCATCACTGAATAGGGACATGGTAGCTTTGGCAGAACTCAAGCGCAATGGTGCGCTGAGTCGGGAGCTGATGGAGCACATGGCCATGTTCCTAAACGACCGTGCTCGAGCGTTGGACCAGACGCAGCCGCAGCCCATGTACCTGACACCGGTGCGCCGTCAGCGCACTGCAGAGTACGAAACCCCAGGCACTGGAAAGCGCCACTGCCCGGTGACCATCCAGGCCAGCCGGCCTGAATCAAGAAAACGCCCAGAGGGAGGCAGGGTCGGCAAGGACATGCCACTCCTCGTTCCTCCAACTACAGTTGCTTCCACGTCGGACCAGGCAACGGGTACCGTATCCACAGCGACCACCACTTCGAGCTCAACGTTCGCTGACGCGCTCCGGGCACCAGGCCCAAGCCGGGTGACACAGGATGCGCCAACCACTGCGACCTCTGTAACACCCAAGCCGCGCTATCCCCCGCTGATAGTGGAGAATATGCCAAATTGGGCGACCCATTTCCGGTCGCTCCACAACAAATTGGGACAAGCACCTAACGCGCGCCCCTTCGGTAGAGGGGTGCGTTTTACACCCAGCTCGGAGAATGAGTACCGCGTAATACAGCGGTACCTCTCCGAGCTCGAGAAGAGCGAGGCCATATCCTGGTTCTCCTATGCCCTCCCGGCGGAAAAAAGCAAGAAGGTAGCCATCAGGGGGCTACCCGTCACTACTACCCCGGAAGAAATAACCGATGCCCTGGCGGATCTCGGCTTCACTGCTGAATACGTGCGTCCAATTAAAGCGAGGAAGGGGAGGCCCGGGTGCATCTTCCTCGCCATCCTGAAGAACACCCCGGACCTGATACCTGGCATCTTCAGCGTGACGGAGTTGTTATTCATGCCAGGTATCAAAATAGAAGCCTGGAGGAGCAAGAGGGGCCCGGCGCAGTGTCACCGCTGCCAGGCATTCCGGCACTCCAGCCACGGGTGCCACCGGCGGCTGGCGTGCGTGAGGTGCGGCGAAGAGCACCTCGCGCGCGATTGCCCGAGGGCCCTCGATGTTCCCGCCACGTGCGCCAACTGTGGCGGCGCTCATCCCGCCAACTATTCAGCCTGCCCCCAATACAAGAGGGAGCTCCAGAACAAGAGGGCGGGCACAGTCGCCCTCACGAAAGAAGACTCCACCCGCAAACCCAGGACCTCAGCTCCCTTAGTCTCCTCCAACACGGTCGGAGCGGAGAACACAGCCGCCACCCTCATGGCCCCCGCCAACCCCGCTACGGAGAAGGGTGGCAGAAGACTCAAGAAAAGGGGAGGGAAGAGGACAAAGAGACAAAAGGCCAGCGAGCCCCTCCCTCCCCTCGCTGCCTCCTCGAAGACTACAGCCGCGGCCCCTGATGCCGCGCCCAGAACCACATCGGCCACAACCCGCCAGCCGACACACGCTATCATCGTCAGGGCCATCGACACCCTCAAGGAAGTTCTCATTGCCTTGCAGGAGGGTCGTGACCCTGTCCAATGCGTGCTAAGCGGGATGAGCAACCTTCTCCTTCACGCCTGAGGCCCCCCGCGTACTCTATTGGAACGCCGCAGGACTCCGCCGTCGCCTGCCCTTTCTCCGACACCTTCTACGCGACAACAGCGTTGACGTCGCGTTGATCAACGAGACGCACCTCCACCCAGCGCTCCCCTCCAACTTGCCGGGGTATCACGTCCTGCGGTTGGATGCGCCGGCAGAAAATCCATGGCGCGGGCTGCTGGTAGCCGTCCGCCGCAACCTCGTGTTCCACCAGCTGCCCAACCTCGACGCCCAGTCGTTCCAGTCTCTGGGCGTCGAGGTGCACATCGGCTCCAAAGCCATACGGATGTACGCAATCTACCGCCCCGGCGGAAACAACCGCCTACGAGTCAGCGAGGTGCGCCAGTTGCTCGGTAGTTCCATCCCCACACTCGCAGCCGGGGATTGGAACGCCAAGCACCCCGCCTGGAGGTGCTGGACGACGTGCACAGCAGGACGCCGCCTACATCAAGACTCCATCAGACACCAATACGAAGTGGTGGGCCCTGACGAGCCGACCCACTTCGCCTTCGCCGGCGGGCATCAGCCCACCACCATTGACCTGGTGGTGCACAAAGGCCTGGTTGAGTTCGACCTTGAGACCCTCCCCGATGCCTTCGGGTCCGACCACCTGCCTGTCCTGTTAACTCTTAGGGGCAGGCTGACTCTGGCCAGGGGCCCACCTCCCGGACGGCGGATCTCCTGGGAGAGGTTCCAGGCCAACGTCGGCGACCAGCACCTCCCTACCTCCGAGCCCATCGTCGACGCTGCGGACGTCGACCGCCTCGAGGCCAGGGTGACATCCGTCATCAAGGATGCCATGGAGGAAGCCACAACCCCCGTTTCCACCCGCTCATTGCCTCCAGTCCCTGCACACATTCGCGCCCTCATCATGAAGAAGAGGCGGGTGCGAAAGGAGTGGCAACGGTCCAGGGACCCCGCCATCAAAACCCGACTGAACCGCCTCATCGAGCGCGTCCGCGAGGCGCTCGTGGAGGCCGGCGCCGACGCCTGGGAACGCCGCATAGAGGAGGCGGACGAGGAGCAACCCTCTCTTAACCGCCTCTGCCGCCAACTAACCAAAAAAAGGCCAGCAGTGCACCCTCTGTTGCACCCTGACGGCTCTCTTCGCTATCCCGCGGCGGAGAGAGCGGAGATCCTGGCCACACACCTGGCCTCCACATTTCGGCCCAACGAGAGCGAGCGACCCGCCCACCACGCCCAGATGGAGGCCGACACCGCCCTCGCCTTAGCGTCCCCTGCACGCCCCCTGCCACCTCCTCCCTTCTTCACTCCGACGGCCGTCTCTAAGGCAATCAAGAGACTGAAGTTGAAGAAGGCGCCCGGACCCGACGGCATCACCAATGGCGCGCTCCGCCATCTCCCCCCGAGGATCGTCGCCGCACTGACCAGGCTCTTCAACGCCAGTCTACGCCTGGGATACTTCCCCCAGGCGTGGAGAAAGGGCCTGGTCATTATGCTGCCCAAGGCGAGGAAGAACCCGAGAGACCCGGACAGCTACCGACCGATCACCCTCCTCAGCGCGGTTGGAAAACTCTTCGAGAAACTGTTGCTGCCGCTCATACAGACGCACTTCCAGCCGCGCAATGAACAATTCGGGTTCCGCAGCGACCATTCTACCACGCTGCAGGTGGCCAGAGTGGTGCACTTCGCGGCCACAGCCGCCAACAAGAAGGAGAGTGCCGCGGCAGCCTTCTTAGACGTGTCGCGCGCATTCGACCGCGTGTGGTACCCGGGGTTGCTGCACAAGGTGCTACGAGCTGGCATCCCCCACCACGTCGCCACAATCCTGGCGAGCTATCTCTCCGGCAGGACGTTCTGCGTTAGGGTGGAGAGTGAGATCTCGTCCAGCCACCCTATCGCCGCAGGCGTCCCCCAAGGCAGCATTTTATCGCCCGCCCTATACGCCTTGTACACCGACGACATCCCGACGCATCAGGACGCAACTCTGGCACTCTACGCAGATGATATTGCCCTGTACACGAAGTCGATCAAACCTCATCATGCAGCCGTGAAGCTCCAGCGCGCCCTCGACCTGCTGCCGGACTGGCTGGCGGAGTGGAGGCTCGCGCTCAACATCGCCAAAACCCAAGCGATCAGCTTTGGGTCCCACCACAAACTGCCTCCTCCGCTGAGCCTGCAGGGCCAGCAGGTCCCATGGAGCAGCCGAGCCACCTATCTGGGCGTGGTGATCGACCGAAGACTAACCATGGCAGGGCAAGTCAAGAAGGCAGCCAGCGCGGCCAAAATCGCGCTCTCCCTGTTGCGTCCACTATTCCGATCAAGACTCCCTCTACGAACGAAGTTGTCGCTGTACAAGGCGTACGTCAGGCCGCACTTGTCCTACGCTGGCCCGGCGTGGTACGCGCTCATCAGCGAAACCCAGAAGAAGATCCTGCAGGTGGTCCAAAACGCTGCCCTCAGGCGCGTTACCCAGGCTCCCTACTTCGTCAGGAACGCTACCCTACAGCGTGACCTGCGGTTAGAGAGTCTGGAGGATCACATCGGCCGGCTCGCGAGCAACGCGTATCGCCGCGCCGATACTTCGGACCACCTGCACCTACGCAACATCGCCCCGCTCCACACTCGACCGCCGGATGCCGCCAAACGCCTGCCGAGGGATATCATCCCCCCCTCCCCCTCAGCCCCCGACTCCTGAGCAGCCTCCTCGGTCGCTGGTCGCCTAGCTGGGCCTCCCTTGGGGCAACCAAGGGTCTCACTCGGCTGGGCTGACCGCCCAGGTGGCAAACGCTCATCCCCCCCCCCTACACCCCAACAAGCCTCCAATACCCAGTGCCTGCCTCGGCAGCCACAACCCCACCGGGCCTAGTGCCCACTCCAACGACGTGGCCATCGTAATGGCCACCGCAAGAGACCACGGTCAGAGGGCTGTTGCCTGCAACCGTTTCCCAGCGCCACGGCGCCGGAGGAAAAGAACTTCCAACTTACCTCATAGCGTCGTTATTTCCCATCAGAGTAACATTGTTTAAAAGTGAAAGTGCTGTGGTAAGTGTTGGAGCTGGAATTTCTTCACATCGTGAACCGGATTTCTATATCGGGCCTACTCCTGGGAAGGCCTCCAGCAAAGATGTTCATCCTCATCAGAGAATTTGTTTTTGTGAAAATCAAAGGTAAAAAAAATGGACAACGGGTGAGTCATTTGAACCTCTTGTTTAACAAGTATCTACATGCATGTAATACTGTTCTATTGCTTGGTATCATATATACCAATACAGTAGTGGATTCTGAGCTTCACCGAACACGGCTGTGTTATAACCTACAATAAGGTTAGGTTAGGTTATCTCAGATTTTCAGCAGTTATGGCCCAATTTTATTCAGTTAACGGGCATTGCAAAAAGCAAGAGGACTCGTCGCTTGTTTCACGCTCTTGGGAACGTTCTCAGCATAATATCATGCGATGTAAACGGAGTTTACCAAATAAATCGGTTTTCACCGAGTTTACTTAGTTGTATATTATCTATTAATATACTACCTTCGTTTCAATGCGATAAATTCGTTAGGAGCGTATCCTGAGCGACTTATCAAATATATAAAGAAAAAAAAAAATCTTTTCTCATCATATATATCAGGGAAGCAGATTATTTAATAGTTGCTAGTTGTCAAAACTAGATGGCGTTGCCCGTCACTCTGACGTGACACCGATCGATGACAATCGGAAGTGGGATCGGAACAAGCTCCGGTCCCAACCACCTTATTCTCCGACATATATAAAAAGTCTGTCTATTTTTAGATAATCTTTTTTATTTATTTGTAATAGGATAATTACTAACGTTGTTGAAATGTTCGGGAGCGTATCCTAAGCGAGTTAACGAATAACAATGGATATATCTGTGTGAGTTTCTTTTAGCTTCTTTTGACAATTGCAAGCGAATACTCGGAAGAATTAGACACAAGGATTCGAAGACAATTTCGCCTCCTGGCAGGAAAAGTGTTTCAAAAATGTGTCTCAATCCTGGAGGAGAGAGGATAAAGGAATTGTGGATTTCCTGCTTATTCGTGGTTACTGCCATCGCTATGAACGTCATAACATTTAGCAGTGGGCGTCATAGTATTTGGCAATCACGGGATCTTCTGTATGGCCTCTTCGGCAAAGATTCTAGCCAGTCACCTTATCTTAGTTGCTTTAAGAGGGACTCGGACTATTACTTGACATAAGGTATGTCCAATTATTTAAAGTGCATTTATCCGTACATTAGAATTTAAAAAATCTCGGTACTATTTTAATTAGGAATGCTCTCAATTGTACGGGAGGGGGGCAGTTATAAGGAGGCTGCCTCTGAGCGTATCGGAGGCAGTGGCTGATGGTTTGGGCTCCGTAGGCCCTTCCCGGTTTAATCGCGGGAATGCATCTAGCCATCTACCTCCATGCCACCAATAATCCTTTTCCAAGATTATTTGAAGCAGTTCGACCTTCGTCAACCGTACATGCATCAAAATTGAGAACCATGCGTTGAGTATAAAACTCTAGCACATTTAATTATACATTAGCAATTCTCAGGTATCGGTGCATACCGGATATCGGTAGTTTGGAGTGAGAACCCGCCGTCTGGTAACACAAGCCCAGAACTTAGTACAAGGGTATTGCATGATTGTTAATAACTTTATTATCTTTCTGTATATATTGTGTTGAGAAATACGGAGGCTGCCTCTGGATATATCGGAGACGGGTGTAGATGGTTTGGGGCTCTGAAAACTCTTTTCGACTTAATAAGGAGCATTCTCCATATTATCTCTGGCTTTATCCAATAAGAATTTTCAAGCGGTTCGAGAAAGCAAGAATAGAAAATAGTTCGACTCACGTTCGACAACTGATAAAGCAAACCAATAGGAAATTTTGTAATAGATAACGAAAGGTTTATCAAAAAAGAATAAAAAGTTCGATATATGGATCGTTAAGTAATGGATAAAAAGAAACAATGTGTCTAAAACTAAATTAAAGTCCACATAAGTATTATAAAAAGTCACCGTAGGTTTCTTCGGCTAATTTGGCATTATCCTCGTGCCAGTGAGTGCACATCCCCATGAGTACCTCGGCAAAAGTATTTAATACCTGACGTACTATATATTAGACAACTGTCTATACCTGTTGTGTATCGCAGTAACCATCAGAATTGAAGCTGATGTAGTGTAAGAAATCTGTAATCCAGCAGAAAATGCGGAGGCAATACATAGGTTAATATTTGGAAGAAGTAAAAATTTGCATCTAAATAGAAGGAAATGTTGGTAAGAAGCAGGAGAAAGTGGAAAAGAAAGCAGTTAAATAATTCAGAAGGCAAATCAAGACGAAATTAGTCTCCAAGAATTACAGACGACAACCTTTTATTACTAAGTTGTTGGGTACCATAAAAGCTGGGAAAAGTTAATGAAAATAATATCTTCATGGAACATGAGGGCTGTGTAAAGGTAGTTGTCCTAATTATTACTGTCAACAGTCTTGTTATATGATGTCTGCATATAGACCTTGGGCGATATCCACGTGCGTAACGTAGGTATTCCGCTGCTTATTGCCTTGAGTTTTGCATAATCTGAACCTGGCTAGCGAGGTGTACACGTAGTCGCAACTCCAATATGGCGGAGAGCATGTTGGATGCCTACGACATCATTAAGTCCGGGGGAATCGGACGTTTGAATTGAGTACATCTGTATTTAAATCGTATAAATTTTGACACTGTAAAGTTACTTCTAAAGGCGAATTTCAGAGAGTGAACTATTGTAGTTCTAAAATACAGCTAAGAAGCGATAATTGAAATATTAAAACTTTATATGTCAATGTATAGTAGTATCAATTACTATAAGTAATTTTTTACTTTATTACACTTCGAAGAATGATATAAGCATTAGTCGGCCTAAATTTTGGTTGAAAAACTAATGAGCTTATAAACTCACATTTTCTAACGCGTCGTATGTCAAGTCCAGTTTTCTTCAAAACTGTACCTAAGTAGCAGATAGGACATTCACATCATGAATTGTCGGTCGGGTCGCGGTTCTGGTGAGTATTCATTGATGCTTTTATGAAGTTATAATACTCAAAGTGTGTGATGATGGACTCAAGTCTTAAATTTTACAAAGGTGTTCAAAGGTTTGACCAGTTTAACTTTAAATTGGAAAAATTGGAACAAATTATTGGGCTGAGTACATAGTATTTTGTAAAGCATTCTATTAAATGCTCTAGTGTTACTAATATGTTGTACTAATGGCATCAATTACAAGGTAAAAATTAACTCGGGTAACTACTTCATCGTCATCATCATCAGTCTGTCCTCGTCCACTGCTGGACGTGGGCCTCTTCAATGGCGCTCCGCTGGGCTCGATCTTCGGCTCTCTGCATCCGGACGTTGCCGCCACTTTGCGGACATCGTCACCCCATCTAGCGGGAAGACGTCCTACATTACGCTTGCCAAGGCGTGGTATCCACTCTAGAACGCGTCTCTACTTACTATAAATTTATTATAGTTGTTAAAAAAAAAAAAAAAAAAAAAAAAAAAAGGGTATGGAGTTGGCCGGTTCTATCTAGGACCTGCTGTCTGAGCCGGATTTAATTTTCAATAGACCGGACGACATTTTCATGGGCATTTCGATCCTGCTCGTACTTCTAATATCATATTTCGTTTAGAAATATTTCGGTGAAACAGGTGAGACCTGTTGAAAATTACGCTCTAGAGACGGTGGTGTCATCCTAAGAAAAATGTTTTTCTAGGTTCTACATTAAGAATCTAGCTAGACCACCGGAAACAGGCTACAAAAGGTAACAATTTTGTGTTATTTAGAGGGGAGGCTACGCAAGGGCTTCATGAATAATAATCGATACTTATATAAACAGGTTAGTAAATTATTATCAAAAGAAGTGAGCACGTCTAGCCTTATTATTTAGACGGTTATGAGAGCTTCCTTTCCTACTCATGCTTATCAGCGAGTTGCGAAACATCTTCTAAAATTTGTTTGTAAGCAGATTATAAGTAAATCTAATAATTGAAGTTAGATTGTTTTGGCTCAGCTTCCGACAGAGCGATTATTAATTGAATTAAAAAATTAAGCAATTTACAATTCTTTGTTTGCTTATAAATAAAACAATGTTACTCATGTTTTTTGTGGTTTTACAGATCAATTTATCTGAATGTATCAGAATCAATTTATACAATCATTCTGATTTAGATCACATAGCGTCGTACGTGGTCACCAGGAGTTATAAACACGTCTCTCACAGATGCTGTGCATCGTCACATCCCAAATAATAGTACAAGTTTTACATAACAATGAAACTTGTATTATTGTGGAGAGACGATGCACAGCATCATTTTAAGGCTCCTGGTGAGAATCTGCTATGAGGTAAGAAGCGTAGTGTCGCCTTTTATACGTTCCGGCGCCCTACCACCTGAGACCACGTGACTTCCGGCGAATCGCTGATTGGTCCAAAACAGCAACCGGAAGTGAACATCATTGGATAATCAAAGGGAAGTATACAGCGCCCTCTCACAGATGCTGTGCATCGTCTCTCCACAATAATACAAGTTTCATTGTTATGTAAAACTTGTACTATTATTGCGTAGTCCAATTAAAAACAAAATGCATGTTATAACAACGGAAATGTCAATAGCGGGCTTTATAAAAGGCAAATTTAAATTATTTATTATTTTTCAAATTTTAATAATAAAGTACATTTGACATTATGCCATGTATATTTAACATTTATAATCTATATTATAGATATGCAACCTCAAAAAAGCAATCATTCGCCTATGAATAAATAAACACAATACGCATTGAATTTGCACAATGAAGAGGAAAGTTATATTATTTGAATAACAAAAATTGATGGATGAATTCCATAATTAATTAATTGAATTATTTTCTGATTCGGCTACAAGCTAAAGTGTAATAAAAAGGTATAACTGGTTTGAATTGAAAAAATGTTTTTTTATCTTAGGTACTCATTTTATAGAGAAAGTCTATATGCCAGATATAAAATATTAATTTCTAGAAGAATTGTAGATAATTGAGCAGAATAACGATGAACCGTTTCTCCACCTGAGGTTCATCTATTGATTTCCCACTTTCCGCCGAATGCTGGAGGCATTGTGAGTGGCGGAACTAAACGCCGCGCTTTGCCTTGTTACCATAGCCATAGCATAGTGAAACGAAAAAAAAAAATTTTCCCCGAGTGAGAATCGATCCCATAACCGTCACGTTTATAGTCGCACTCTTGTGCGACTGGGCCGCAACGGCCTCTACATCTTCCATAGTTCCAGAATATGGCCCAAATGTTTAAGCTAAAGCTAAAAAATTATAGCATTTTAGTTCAATCAGAATTATATGAGATTAAAATAACATAAAATACACAAAGCCAGATTTGTAGAATATTGCAATTACTTCATTAAAGTGAACAAATGTCTAACGGCCGTGTAATACAATTGGTCGACAATCCAAGCCTTATTTGCAAACCGTTTGCTCGTTTGCATTCGCTATTGGGAAATGTGATTGTAATGAAATACATACAGACTACCGTCATACCCAGAAACTTGAATTAGTGTTTAACTGACATTAAATAGACACAAAATGTGGCTGACGACGTCGTGGTGCAGCGGCATAAGGGTGTGATTGTAACGCGATGGTTGTGGGTTCGATTTTCATTCGAGTATAATTCATATTAAAATATTTAATATTAAAATTTTCTTTGCTTTTGTATCGTGGCAAAAGCACGGCGTTGAGTTCCGTCATTCAACACGCAATGCCTCCAAAAAGCGGTGGAAAATGTTGACCAGAAAGCCGAAACCGTGGTGGTTTGTGGACGTTTTTAACACTATGTTCCCTCTGCCTACCCTACAGAGTAACGCTTAAAAAAATATATTTTATAATTAATATCATTTATATTTGAATATTTGATATTCATTTCAGCTTGATCTCAAGATAAAAAATGGGCTTTACAGACGGGCAATAAAGTTACTTTATAGGGTTCCGTATTTTCCCTTTCCGGAACCTTAAAAACGAAAATGAATGTATATTTTAATTTAAATATATATGCAGAGTGAGATTTGAATCCACAATAAATAATAAATAAACCTCGACTGTAGGTACAGTGTAGCTAAAGGTAATATATTTTAATAATTGAAGCAAGAAGTTGATTGCAACAGTATATTTGTTGGCGAGGGTAATTGCTTAAAAAAATAATTATCTTTTTGTATTGTCTGTTTGTAGCACACAGAGCTCTTAAGCTTATTTAATAAATATAGACTAAATAAATATTTTATATTTATAATTTTTTTTGCCAGAAATCTTATACTCCATATTTAAACAAAATATAAGTATGGGTTTTAGTAATTCTTAAAAATATTTAATTACAAATTTGCTTTGAAGAATTTATATAATAATTACACAAGGAACTTTCTACCTCCAATTAAGGATAAAAAAGCTTAATTGTGCTACTCTAGAGTATAGAATGATATCGTCTACTCTAATGGCAATACTTAACCTTACCATTTCAAAGTGGCCGTTTGAGACTCTTTATCTATATTTATAAAATCGAAAGGTCACTCACTCATCACGAAATCTCAGAAACTACATGTGCTAGGGATCTCAAATTTTGCATAGGAGTTATTTATAGGACGTAGGTGCTCGCTAAGACGGGAATTTACAATATTCGACTCCTAAGGGGTTGTTTTTGGGGTCGAAAGTTTGTATGAAACTTGGTTACTACAAATGCTAGGAGTCTCAAATCTTGCATAGACGTCACTAGGACGTAGTCATGGAGACAGAAATTTATAATAAAAGAGTTCACGCGGGTGTAGCCGCGAGCGGGCCGCTAGTTTAAGTATAAACACGTAATGTATATATAACATACCTATGTTTTAAGTATGGTTTCTCAGAAAAACTAGGGATTATAAAATTAGCTTCGTCATGTAAAACGCTCCGGGGTTTTGGACACCAGTCGTGGGCGACTGTAAACGTGACAGGTTGTGGGTTCGATTCCCACTAGAGGAAATGAAATTTTTAATACTTTTATTTCCTAGCTTTAGTAACGAATACAAAGGGCGGCGTTGAGTTTTACCAGTCTATACGCGATGTCTCCGGAATGCGAAGAAAAGTGGGAAACGGAAGTGTCTTAATAGGAACGGAGTCTTGAGAAATGTTTTAAGAGGTTCCCAGGTTCCCTCTCCCATATCGTAAAGCTAAAAAATTAAAAAAAATAAAATTACATTGCAAAGATTCCTTTGTATAATTCTATAGGTATATGGAAAATGCGTACTATACATAACTCTTGTCAATTATGACAACTTGTATATTATGAAAATAAATATTCATCCGCGTAGGATTTGTACCAAAACTCTACGACATAATAGGTTAAATTATTCGTTACAAATATAATTTAATAGTTAAAATGCTTCACGCTGTATCACGCATATAGCAGGATTGGCAGAGAACCCTTCCCTGCTACATGCGAGGCACAACCCCCTACCCCTGCGCTACAACTGACCTCAAAGATTATTAATATTACGAATACACACTATTTGAAAAAAAAAGCTGGCATTGTTCAATCAAAATTCCAATTTAATTGTTAATTTGTTGATCCGTATTAATTTTATTTTCACAATTGGAAACATTGGAACAATTTCATCCTTCACATCGCTAGTTAAAATGTTTCAAATTTTAGTGCTTCCGTTAGTACGTATAATAAAAATGGTGTTTTGTGATGATGTAGGTCTATATCACCCCATTTCACATTGGTAATATTCCTGAATAGCAATATATTCTTTATGTCAGTTTTACGACGTCGTCCACATATTCAAAGAGCACCTACAAAGGATGTTCGCTGTATTTAAATAAATATTGTAAGAGAGCATACAAGAAATATAATGTATTTGTATGAAATTTATATTTTTCTGTTTTGTAATTTGCTTTTAATCACATATCAATTAACAGCGATTTAGGTGCGGCTTCGCCCGCTTTAACCTAATGGTTTATTATGGCCAAATTATACAAAATGTTAACATCTATCTTATTTGTATATTTTTGTCCTGAACGGAAGTTTTCCATTTTTTTTTTGTTTTTATACGTACATAAATTATTGTTCTTTAGATTTATAAGGAAGTACTTTAAACTTGATTGATATATGTAATATTTATAGTGTGTTATTAGAATATATTGAATGTACTGTATGTTTCCCTTAAAAGTAAATAAAAAAGCTTTTAATATATCTATTGTAGTCTATGTGTCATTCTGACATAGCTATATTATATTACTATAGAGTTTCTTTTTTATCCATTCTTACAAATTTTCTAAATAAATCGCGATCTTAAATTTAAACTTAGTGTTTAGCATCTTTGTGTTGAACATAAGTATGAAAAACGTTTAACTTTACATATTTAAACAAGTATTTAAATTTACTTATTTGTTATAAATAATATTAATATTTTCATTTAGCTCTGGTAACGAGGCAAGCGCGATGTTGAGTTTTGCCTCTCAACAATCCCTCCAGAGATAATAAAAAAAAATTCATATGACAAAAATGTATTCAGTTATTTTTATTTTTTACCTTCTTTTAAATATTTCTTACGATTCTCACAATTTAACTTGTTTATTGTTATTATAGTAATTATTTTCAAAAACTCTTCAACTATTTGTTGAAATTTCTAATACAAACATTACTTTCATTTTCGAGAGAACAAAAGCAAAGTTATTTTGTTTCAGTTTGGACTGAAAATCTAAATCTTATTTGATCTCGTTCAAAGTTTGTACGAAAGTTTATAAACAAATAGAACAAAACGGCCTATTTTGCAGTTGGTAGAGTTTCCCAAGGACAACACGCCGGAATACTTTACTAAGTAAAGCTACCAGTTTATTGTCGCATAACTTAGGGCGTATATCTAAATAGGGATGACGACGCGTAAAAAACCTTATATTATGGTCATATTTATTTTGCTCCTAAATGTATAAGCTATAATATTGTAAAGTTTCATCAAAATGCGTTCGGTTTTTTTTAAATGTTCTTATTTATGGGCTTTTTAAGTAAATACAATACAAAAAGTCAGTTCCATCGTTCCCTGTAAATTAATTAAAAACACATAATAATATCACATGTTTGCTAAAGTAAATTATACATTATTTAACGTTAAAATTATATAAAGATTTCTGTTGTTTTTACGTGAAGAAACATCCATACAACAACAGAGGAACAACACTCGAGGAAGTGAAATATTTATTTACGTTTATATTTCCATTTCTTCACTCTGCTTGGCCTCCAAAATTCGGCAGAAAATGGGGAACGGAGTGTCTTAACATTAGGTTCCCTCTGCCTACCCTGCTGTGTGCGGGATACAGCGTGAAACATACTCACAAACTTTTGCATTTATAATATTAGTAGCTACAATATTTATCGTAGCTACTCGTAGCACATTTTCTCAATTTTTATAGAAGTTATCGGGTTAACGTATTTTGCATATCAAACAAAGCTCCCAAGCTATTAGTTTGCATCGACGGTTGACGCAAATCCGGGTTTAAGCTTTTCCACCAGGTACTTAGGTAGCTTTATAAACCATATTGTCAAAAATATTTTAAAAAGCTGTTTATAAATGTAAAAATATGCTTAACATGAAAATCCATTTACATTGAAGAAACGGGTTTACGGGAAGTTACCATTTACGATCAAAATCGAGTAGTGATCGAATCTACCACTATCGTGGCAAAAAAACCAGAGAAGCGTGAGTCGGGCTCGCTCACCGAGAGTTCCGTACAAAAATTAGAGGTCTCGAGCTTTTTCTAATAGAGAGACGGACGGATGGACAACAAAATGATCTTATAAGGATTCTTTCTTTTCTCAAAAGGTACGGAACCCTAAAAATGGGCTCTCGGTTTTCCATAAGTTTTTTTTGGCCTTATTTTTCTATTTCTATATTGATAAAGAGTAAATTGGCCATCATTGACATTATAAGCGAGTCCAGGTTCAATATCCATGAATAATTGGCTCCTCTACAATGTGAAGCAAACTGTATTTATTCACTGCCACAACTTGTTTGACCTGAATTGTAGTTGCCCCTAGTCCGATAGCAAACGACGTAGAGCAACTAATCTGCATGTACGGACAGTGGCTATTATATGTATAAGGAGAGAGATATATATGGAGAAAAAAAGATATTTCAACTAAAACATTCAATTAAAATGATTGTGTAAAGTGAACACCTGCAAAGGATGGACAAAGAGTTACTTAAATGCATGGAATTACATTTTGCCCGCTCACATTATGAGGTGGTAAATTAGAAGGAAATCAATAATAAATTAACACGAATCTCAAAATCAAAATTAAATCAGCTTCACGCTGTATCCCGCACACAGCAGGGTAGGTAGCGGGAAGCTAGTGATAAAAATGACCGTTCCTCATTTTCCGCTGAATTCTGGAGGCATTGCGTGTAGTGGCGGAACTCAATGCTGCACTTTGCTTCATTGCCAGGATGAGGAAAAAATATTTCATGTTCTCGAGTGGGAATCGAATTCACACCCTGTCGTGTTGACAGCCATCACTGGCTTCTCAGGTTTAATTTTATTCTGTATATTATATTGCATCGTACTTAATACTAATTATTTCCCTAAAACGTTATATTATTGTAAAGTCTAAACGCCATATTTAAGAAATTATACATTTAATCTTATAAATAAAAAATAATAAAATAAATATTATTTCAGTGTACCACAGCAAAAGCGGCCCTAGGTAAGTTTAGGTTTGCACAGTAGACAATGCGTGAAATATTTATTAATGCTTTAGATGGCTTTGGATAGGAAGTTAGTTGGCAGTGTGTGAAAAGTTACAAGATAATTAATGCACGATTTTTAAAAAAAAGCTAAAATATGTCATAAAAAGATCATAATAATAATTATTATATTTATTTTTGAAAATATGTAAATAAGATATACTCACAAATATATATATTATATAAATTATGTTTAGATTATTAATTTATTTGCACAACTCTAATTAATCTGGCATTTAGGTAACATAATTATAGTCTGGCCGCTTTGATCTAGAAAAAAATATACGCAAAAATATTTATAGTGTTTTTTTTTCATAAAACGATAAACAAAACAATATATAAAATTATTCCATTCAGATTAAAAAAGATAATATTTCTTTACCTTTTTATATTTTTTTATTAGTACTAATTCGTAAAGGACAAAAGATAAAAAAAATATGTTCAACGTTTTGAACTGTGGTTGGTAGGTAACAGCCTAAATAAATGACAATTTGCCAAACCCCGAGGGCAGATACTGGCGCTACTCCAGCTAGGTATATATGTGGCTATAATTTTGATAAAAAAACGTTTCGTGGCTTATTTTGTTATTTTTTATTTTAATACGCACATATTTCATCCACCACATAGAAAGGTAGGCAGAGGGAACCTAGAGTTAAGACACTCTGTTCCCCACTTTCAGTAGACTTTTCGAAGCATTGCGTGTTGAGTAGCAGTAGAAACTCAACGCCGTGCTTTAACCTTGGTACAAGAGGGAAGAAATGAAAATATTAATTAATAAGTAATAATTAATTCCTTTGAGTGGAAATCGAACCCATAACCGTCGCGTGACATTCATACGTTTGTACCCTGCGCCACGACCGCCTCCGACTTTACACAAAGAAAGGATAAAAAATATAAAATAATTATTAACTGTATTTTATAGCATTGTAGTTATTAAAATATTAATATCCACATGTTAAGTTCAATTCGTTTAATAAATATTTTATGAAATCCACCAACAATTGTTTATACGACGACGTTTCAAAGCAATAAGTAATTTCCTGTTATGTATTCAATTTCCGGCTCTTATTATTTTAGAGAAATTCGGGATTTAATAAGCAATGATATTTGATATTGATTTATTCCATCAAAAACATAATTTAAGTTGCGAAAAGTCAGACTACACTATAATATAATATTTGTTTAAAATACTTTATTAATAATATAAATCTTGTGAATTACTTACATGTACTTTCCCAGGTTCCCTCTGCCTACCTAGCTATGCGCGAGGTACAGCGTAAAGCTAAAACAAATATTCATTTTCAGCTTTTGATTATTAGTTAGAAGAACGTCATAAAATACTTTTATATGAAAAGACGTTAGGATATGACATTTTAATTTCGAATTCAAATTTTAAATAAAACTTAGTGATATTCAGACACTTTACCAGCCAGTTCCATGGCGTAGGTAATCTAATGTACTTATCAGTAAAATACGAATATTTTCTTATTTATTTAAAAAAAATAATGATTTACAAATGTTATTTCTACAACCGTCGTCCACAGTCAACATACATATATTATATTGTTTCTTTTTATTGTAATAGCAAACAATACTAGATTCCATTTCATATAAAGTTACAGCTTAGTACCACCGCTTTACGCGCTCCGATAGGCAGGGGCTATATCACTAACAAATAAAAGGTAGGCAGTAAGAAATACCGTACAATAGCAAACAATATCTACGATTGTTTTCATGTAAAATATTTTACTTTTATTTTTTAACGTCACGCTGTATCCCGCTCACAGCAGGGTAGGCAGAGGGATCCTAGTGTTAAAACTCTCCGTTCCTCACTTTCTGCCGAATTCTGGAGGCTAGTAGCTTATATGTAGCTGCTTATGTATAGTTAATTTGTACATTTTTTTAATTCTTTAGGGTTGTATTGAGTGACAAGGGTCGACCACGCGAGAGCGCAATACGCTTTACTTCGTTCTTTTTGCTGGTCATCGTTTAGTTTTGTCCAAGAATTTCCTTTGTGTGCTTATTAGTCGCTAAATCCCTTTTTTCATAAATATTTAAAACAATTTAACCAAAATCATTATATTAATTATATCCAAGTATTTTAAAATAACGTTACGTTTTTATTTTGGTAAGTTATTTTTTGCTTTTCGATACGCCCCACATATAGTAGGGTAGGTGGAAGGAACCTAGAAGACACTCCATTCTTCACTTCCCCCGAAATTTCGAAACATTGCGTCTTTGAGTAATGGAACTTACTATATACAGGGTGAGTCATATTGAACTTTCCGGTTTTGGAAGGACGTTGCACGAAGAAGGGAAGGAGTAGAAGGGTGGGGATGGTGTCATTAGACGCGCCATGACATGCAGTTTTAGTGTGAGCAATGGCTTGGTCGGGACAACATCGTGCGTTCGTAGTTGAAGAGTTTATTAAAAATGGCGGCTCCGTGATCACAACACAGCGTGCGTCGACGTGATCCCATTCCCACTGGACCAACAATCAGAAATTGGGTATCAAATTTTAGAGCAACATCATCAGCATTAAAAACAAGACCACAAGGCCGAATTAGGACGTCAACGTCAGCGGAAAACGTGGATAGAGTGCGGGCTTCAATTCAACAATCCCCTCGGCGTTCTGTTCGGAAACATGCCGCTTCACTAGGATTATCTTTCAGTAGTGTCCGCAGAATACTGCATAGAGACCTTAAATTTCACCCATACAAGATTCAGGTAGTGCAAGAATTAACAGTTAGAGACTTAGACACACGAACAAATTTATGCCGCGACATTCAGCAGATCCCACTGCTGTTTTGATCTTCAGTGATGAGGCACATTTTCACCTCGCCGGAACAGTCAACAAACAGAATTTTCGATACTGGGCTGAGAATAACCCACGAAACCTACACGAACGACCACTTCACAGCCCTCGAGTGACAGTGTGGTGCGCTATTGCAGAGTTTGGTGTGTGGGGTCCCTATTTTTTTGAAGAAGATGGTCAAGTCGTCACAATTACCTCTGCTCGGTATTGCGACATGCTTGAAACTTTTCTGAAACCGAAATTGGAGGAATTAACGCAGAATCATGACAACGATAACATCTGGTTCCAACAAGATGGTGCTACAGCCCATACATCCAGGCGTTCAATGGAAATCCTGCGACAAATGTTTCCCGGTCATCTCATTTCTTTGCGAGGTGACGTTGGGTGGCCGCCGAGATCACCTGATTTAACCCCCTGCGATTTCTTTCTCTGGGGTTACCTGAAGGAAAAGGTGTACACGCATCGTCCCCGAACCATCGATGAACTGAAGGCTGCAATCACGGAAGAAATCAATGCTATTCCGCTGAATATGACTCGACGAGTAATGGACAACTTCCGGGAAAGGCTTCAGCAGTGTGTGGTCAATGGAGGTAGACATTTACAGGATATCATTTTTAAAACCAACTAAATTAAAACTGCATGTTATGTGCTTTCAAACAATAAAATAATTTTTACTGCATGTCGCTTTGTTTTTAATACACACCTTATTGAAATCGGAAAGTTCAATATGACTCACCCTGTACTACACGAAAATATTAACAAATAATAATGCATTCCCCCATATAGAAATCAAACCTACAATTGTCACATTTAAAGTCACACGCTTGCGCCCTGCGCCGCGGCATTCTTATTTGGTATACCTAATAAATATGAATCTATACATCGCTTTAGAATATTGATAAAGAGAAAACAGTGTCAAATCACTTCTTCCTATATTTCTAAACAACCCCCACTTTAATCAAACTAGATTATTATCGATATCTTAAAAAAAATCGATTATATAAATACATATGCGTATGGCCGCAAGACCTATCTATCTAAAGGGAACAGTGGTGGCCGTGTTCACTGTTCCAGGCCAGTGGTTCTTCATCACTCGCGTCGAATACCCACTATGCGCGATCGCTCTATAAAAGTTTATTTTTCAATCAGTTATCAGATTTATCTCAGCTATGTTAAACGTGTGTGATATTTTATATAAAATTTTAATTTTAATTAATAGTGATGAAATTTTTGAGTGAAAACTTTTGAGTGTGCCAAAGTTTGCGACTAACCTAAAGCTTCGTTTGAGTTCGCTTGTAATAATATTGCACAATATTTTGCACTTTTTGGCCGCATCTAAAACACCTTCACCTTTCACGTATTGATTTATTTGATAAAATTAATTTATATAATAGAAAGGTTAACTTCTATAGAGTTAAAAATATTTCTAGAATTTTTTAAGTAAACCTTTATTCGTACTAAAAAAAGGAGTTCTATTAAAATTGGATATAGTTTCTTATATAACAACGTATAAGATACTGTAATAAATACGCTACATTTGGTACATTCATTTCCAGTGTTTACGCGAGTGTGAAGTGTAATCAACACTCGTTCAACTGTGTTGATTTACTCGTTAAACGAAATTTTCCTTAAAGATTAGATTAAGATTGGTATAGACTGAAGATTGGCAGATATATTGTTGCAGGGTAGGCAGAGGGAACCTAGTGTTAAGACACTCCCTCCCCTACTTTCCGCCGAATTTTTAAAGCATTGCTTATAGAGTGGGCCTTTACCAGAGCGGAAAATATAAATGGACCGTTTATTTTGAAAGTGGTGTAAGTCCATTTTTGAGAAAAATGTGATATCACGTAATTCATGCTTAATTTAATGTAATGTTTTTATATATAACTAGTCCGTGTTTAATTTCTCAAAAAAAACCCATGTTTTGAACAACTTAAAATCGGTCGGTAAATGAAATTGCATAATCATCGACATACTAACCTTTAATTTTCTCGAAACAAAAGAAAATGGACTTACACCACTCTCAAAATAAACGGTCCAAATAATAATTCATTCTCCCGAGTGGGGATCGAACCCACAACTGTCGCGTTAGTCACACTCTTGTGCTACTGCGCCACGGCGGCAGATATATCGTAGTCTTTCAGAAAACACTTAAGAAAACATTGTCTTAATAAAAATAATAAATATATATAATTTTTTAAGCTCTATAACAAATAATAAAAAAATATTAGCATGCTTAAAATGTATTAGTATTAGCATGTCAAATTAACAATGATAGCTTTAGCTGCATACATTTCCAAAACCATCCATGTTTCATCGAGATCCATGAGTGGTAATTTACATTATGATTTCAGGCTTTGTCCTCATACACAAAAATTTTGTTTACATTTTAGTTTAGTATCATTCTGGTTTCACTTGACATACATAGGTTGTATATATAAATTTATAAAAAAAAAACAATGAAAAGTCATAAGAATGTTATAAAAAAGTTTATTAAGCTTATTTCATCAGATTCAGATTCTTATTTTTTTATAAATATTTGTTTGCTAAAAACAACATTTTTAATTTAAACAATGCACTGATACACTGAATAATAATTATTCACATTGTATATTATATTTGTTATTTATAAAGTAGTAGTCCTAACTGGTGTTAGCTTTTCATTCGGCAAAAGTTTTACAACACAATCTGTGCAGTAGTCTGTCCCTGCATTGTCAGTCCATCTGGCTCCCAAAAAGCCAGTTTTTTGACATCCAACACACATTGTCTTTGATTGATATACAGGGGAATGTTCATCTAATAACCTTTGTTCTTTTGCCATTTTCAATAGTTCTAGAGAACTTTTATTAAGACCCTTCGATTCTGAGGGACCTTCTCGAGTTTCACTATTGTCGTATGGATCCTCCATTTTAACAGGCACATGAAGCTGTGGGAAAAATGTAGATTTTTTGTAAAATATGGAACGTGACTTATCTTTTCCAATATTTTTTGGTGCTCTTCCAGGTATGGGTAAGCCTGCTTTTGCTAATTTGGCAAAATACTTTTGAACTCTACTCATGACTTGAATAGGGGTGCGTGTTCCCAGAGCATCAGCTATTTTCTTGTAACGCCTCGCTTCCACTGCCTCCTCGGGATATATTTCCAACAATTCTTCCAATCTTTTTTGTTCTTGACATGACCACAATTGATTAAAGGTTTCAGGCTTGTTATCTGTAAATTTTCTACCTCTCACTTTTGTACTGGATTCTAATTCTTTTATTTCCTTAATGTCAGTCTCATTTGTCATAGATATATCAATTCCATATTTATTCCAATCAATAGAAGGCAAATCTGCTATTGACTGTCTTGGTGGAAAAATTATCTTCCCACATTTTAAGTCCTCAACAAATTCCAAAGGTTCATCTAATGCTTTTTTTTCTGCTTCTGCTAAGTATTCTATATCTTTTAATGCTTTTACCTTTTGTGCCTCTAAATTGACTATGTATTTTATTAAATCATAATAATCATTATTCCCTCTTAGTGCTAAGTGGTCAGTTTCAAAAGCAAATTCACCATCAGTATCAGAATTTTCATAATCCAATTCTTCCATGTCTGAAAATAGAAAGAACTTTGAAAAAATCCTAATAATTAGCACAAGTGTTGAAGTGGAAAAATATAATTTTTTGCAATGTAAATAAGACATGACTACACTCAAGTTACCTGGTAGTCCAAAGAAATTAACTGCTCACATTAAAAATAGATTAAATAGTGTACATAACAAGAAATGCAAAGCTGAATTCAGAAGTACTTCGTTGGAAGGTTGGTCGAACCGGTAAGTACAGCCTGTTATTTTCAACTAAATAAAACACGATTTAATATTTCAAATGGCAAATGTGTATTTCCATTAAGAGAAATTAGAACGATTTAACTACGCTAAAAAGTAAACACGGCCCATCTGCAGAGACAGAAATGTATTGATTTTTCAAGACGTCAGTTACAAATGTCAAACTTAACAACAATATTTACTGATCAGTGAAAAATTTATTTTTATTTCAGTTATTATTATTATTATAATTATATTGCATTTTAATACAAACATAAATGATATTTTATGTAAATATTATAGACAGTAATATTTGATTAAAGTCGAAGCAGAAACAGCTGCCACCTAGCGGTTAATATATGAACTAAAGTTCATTCCAGCTTGCTTATACAGTTCTAGATGTCGCTTTATAAACGAGGCATGGTAGTTGGTAGTTACGCATCCGACAGATGTCACCATATTATGAATTAAAAAAATTATTTTCTCACTCAACACGCTATGCCTTCGGAATTTGGCGGAAAGTGGGGAGCGGAGTGTCTTAACACTGGACTCTCTCTGCTTACCTCGCTACATTGATATGTATTGATATACATACTACATAGGAATTCAGAGTACCACTGAAGAAAAAAACATAGTTCGAATAATTTACCGTCGTAGCGGAGGGGCACAAGAAGAAATAAATTTAAATAAACATTTCGTTTCCT
This sequence comes from Heliconius melpomene rosina, assembly GCF_056956725.1. NCBI lineage: Eukaryota > Metazoa > Arthropoda > Insecta > Lepidoptera > Nymphalidae > Heliconius > Heliconius melpomene. Next base: position 8,679,897 of record NC_140399.1, read on the forward strand.
CGAGTGGGGATCGAACCCATAAATAGTCGCATTTACTTGAGCTCCTGCACCACGACTGGCCTAAAGTATACATATAAGGTTTTATATATTTTAGATATTCCGTTTCTTTCTTCATTTGAATAATGTATAACAAAAAAAATACATATCATCATCAAAAAGATAACATTAATTAAATATCAGTTCTATTTTCGCTGCATCTTGTTAGACGGAGTCAGATAAACAAAAGGCAGAGTAAACTTGGACAGAGGCCAACATCTAAAGCCTTGTTACATAAAAGTTCAAACGAGTGTCCGGAACAAGAGTTTCGTAAGTTTCAGAAAATCAAAATGCCGATCAACCAAAACGTAGATAAAATTTAATAAAACTTTTTTAATGAATTTGTATTAAATTGTATAAAGATTGTTTTATTAAAGTTGTAAGAAAACTCATCCTAAAATTATGCAATTTGAGTGGTATATAGAGTCCTCTTATCTTATAGGGCGTGGGTTAAAATTTCGTGCCCTAATCTGTAGGTGTAGAATTTGAATTAATGTACTATGTTATACGATTACGGTAATATATAATCTACGATTTTTTTAGATCTATTCAAAACAAACATTATAATATATATATAGCGAGGCCAGTCGTGGCGCTGAGGCACAAAGTGCTGCAAAATCGATTGGTTGCGAGGATATTTATTTCTTCTTTAAAATAATAAGGATGCCTTTTGAGGTCGTCGTAGCGTGACACAAGCATGCGACTAGAGCTAAATATAATAATAAAAATATACAAGAAAAATCTAAGTTTATTGAGTAGAACAACTACAAGCAACTTCATAATATAAAAAGAAAAATCAGTTAAATTATATAAAATTTGAAAACTAACTTAATTTTCATTAATTATGATATTCAGTATCTCCCATTATGGTAACAAAGACGACTTAGGTACGATTTTAGTTAATAGAAAGTTTACAATGTCCCCGCGAACAAAGTCGCGAGCAATACCTAGTTTGTAAAAGTGTTCTAAAAATATAATAAATTTTTCATAATTTTGTCAACTCTATGCCATCTCTTTTTCACACTTGCCATTTCTAATTCGCCATTCACAGGCCTTGGAGACAAACAAATTGCATATCATTAATCTTCACTATACTGATTCTACTGTACCTATCGTTTTTCAGGTAAAAAGAATATTTTTTTCTGAAAAAATAAATCATAGGATCGAGATATTTATTACTTTATGTATGAAACTATACTTCTGTCTTAATTAAAAAGGGTACAAATTTGTTTTTTTTATTCAATAAAAATATATATGTACAGAGTAGTTATTTCATTAACGCTATAAATTGGGGATACGATTCCCAGTCGAGGTGATGAATTATTTAATATTTTCATTTCTTCACTCCAAAATTTGGCGGAAAGTGGAGAAGGAAAGAGTCTTAATGGAAACGGAGTGTCTTAACACTAGGTCCACCTACCCTGCTATGTGCAGAACACAGCATAAAGCTAACAAAAATAGACATAAATATTGAAAAATAATATAAACAATATTTGAATATGAATATATAGCGAAATAACATCAAAGCATTATTAGATAATATTCGCTTGCTATTGCTCTTATTGAACTTTATCATATGGGGATATCAAAACAAGTGAGGTAGTTCTAGTTGTCGATCTGAGAAGCAATAAATATTGAAATATACAATAAAAGTCAGGATCTATCTATCTATCTATCTATCTATATCTAATATTGAGAACTGATGCTCTTTCATGATGCCTCATTTACATACATATTGCATTAAAACAAACATCAAAAGAATAAAAAGCAATGACTAGGAAAAGTTATAAGGTACTAGGTACTGTACCATACATGTATGGGTGGCTGTGAAAATTTATATAGAATTATTTTTATTTGCTTCGTAAAAACGTTATAACCAGATATTATACAAGTTATTATATTGTGTGTATGTAATATAAATTTCTCTTTCATTTATTTTTTAATATCTTAATTTTATGAGATTATTTTTCTATAATTTTAGTGGACTCTACGCGGCTACGCCCGCTTGAATTATAGGAATATTTATTAAATATATTTATGAAATTATTTTCAGTTTTCAATAGAGAGATGCGTTAAGCAAGTTCATTTTGAGTGACGTTTTCTAACAACAAACTGCAAATCGTTGCTTAGCAACGGTCACATATGAGGTCATCAATATGAGAAAAAAAAGTATCCTATGTTCATCCTCAAGTATCTCTATATGAGTATTATCACAATTAAATTAGCGGTTTGGCATTGCGTAAAAGACAGACAGAGTTACTTTCGAATTTATAGTATAGGTATGGATATTGATATCTAAGTATATATTGATATCTAATTCTGTTTGAAAATTTCGATTTTTTTTCAACTTCTTCAGTCTTGTAAAACAATAAAAGAAGTAAGAATCATATAATAATATATTCAATATTGGATATATTATTGAATAAAAACATAATAATAACAGTTGTAACATATACTCGTACCTATTTAAACATCGTTATCTTCTAGTAGCACTTGATCCTTAAATTGGGACCTGAATTGAAATTGGTCTATGTAAGAATATTAAATACATATACATATATGTATATTCCTATTTTCAGAGGAGCCTTGTGTTAAGACACTCCGTTCTCCATTTTTCGCCGAATTCTGGAGATATTCCGTGCTAAGTGAAAAACGCGAAACTCAACGCCACGCTTTGCCTCTACACCAGAGCAAAGAGATGAAAATATAAAATGAAATAAATATTTAATTTCCTCGAATGGGAACAGAACTCACAACCAGTAGCGTTTACACAAACATTTGTTTTGGACATCATGTCCATTTAGGTACTATATAGGAACTATATGACCGAGGCTAAGTAAGTTGGACAACACTAGCGAGGGCTTAGCCTTATTAAGACCACTCCAAGTCTGAGTGGCATGTATTTAATGACATCGTGCAGATGGCATCCCAGCAGAGATTAAATTTTTATTATTACTTATAAAATATATTGTTATTATTTCTTTTACATCTTTTCTATTTTTAATATAAAATAGACGAACTTAACAAAACAAAAACAAAAAATATATAAGATTAAAAAATATTATTTATTTCTTTTCATTTATACTGTATCTCGTATGTAACAGGTGAGGCAGAGGGAACCTAGTGCTAAGATACTCAGATTTCCTAACAGAACTCACGCCAAGCTTTGCCTTGTTACGAAAGCAAGGAAATGAAAATGTTAAATAATTCATTTCATTAGCGATAATCGAACCCACAACCTTCGCATTTACATCCACAAGCTTGTGTTCTTGCGCCTCTATATTATTTACTAGCGGACGCGCGCAGCTTCGCTTGCGCAATTAGGGGTGAATTCTAATAAACCACGAAACATGTGTTCAATGAAATATTTTTAAGAGTCTAAATTTCAAATTTTATACAAATCGGTGGCGATTTAAAGATTTTTCCATACAAACTTTCAACCCCTTATTTGCACCTTTAGGGGGTGAATTCTAGAAAACCATGAAACATGTGTTTAATTATATACGTTTAAAAGTCTGAATTTCAAATTTTATAAAAATTGGTGACGATTTAAAAAAACCCTATACAAACTTTCAACCCCTTATTTGCACCCTTAGGGGGAGAATTCTAGAAAACGATGAAACACGTGTTCAATTAAATACTTTTAAAAATCTAAATTACAAATTTTATAAAAATCGGTGACGATTTAAATTTTTTTCCATACAAACTTTGAACCCCTATTTCACCCCTTTAGGGTTGAAATTTTTCAAAATTCCTTCTTAGTGGATGTCTAGATTACTAAAGTAAATATCTGTCCAAATTTCACGTTTCTACGCACAGCGGTTACGGCTGTGCGCGCGTCTTACCTCAGTCAGTGAGGACAAGTCCTTTTATATATATAGATTAATATATCAAAATAAATATTTTAATATAACATAATTATAATTAATAATAATAATTTAATAACTATCATAATTATCTAATAACTATAATGAATTAAGATAGCTAAACTAACACCAGCGTAACTTAACACCGGCATAACATTGTTCACGGCGTCCGTATTGTGGTTTCCACGCGGTCGTAGTCAGATTACTAACAGCTTAAGTTACTTATTGTCTAAAAGGTACTTTACGTCAAATGGTGCACGCTTAATAATAAGGGCGTTTTAATGTATTTTTTTTTCCATTGTGCTTTTATTCTTTTATTATTTTGTTAAGATATTTCGCTCTTCACTTTCCACTGAATTCTGGAAGCATTGCGTGTGGAGTGGCGGAACGCCAATTAACGCCGCGCTTCGCCTCGACTCGAGAGCGAAGGAATGAAAATATTAAATATTTAATTTCCTCAAGTCGAAATCGCACCCCAACCAGTCGCGTTTACATCACATGTATGCCTCTGCGCCATAACTGCCTTAAAAACTTTAGATAAATAATAAATTAATAAGTTACCCTATATTGGGTATAAAATTTAGCTCCTACAACTCAAATTTCAATGAAAGGGGTGTTTGTGCTCACGCACTCATATTGAAGTCTTATACTAACTTAATTAATTTTCTACATTTAAGCAACCGAAGCCACCAAACATTATTCATAGTATGTAATTAGAGCACTTAAAAGTTTGTTAAATTCATCTACCGTCTTTCTAATAAATAGGAATTTCTTATTATTATAAAATCTTTGAGCCAAAAAGTGAATTAAGACTAATAACACTACAGTGTTTAAAAAGTAGAACTCCAAAATAAAATATTAATAACCAATTGAAAAAACACGTTTACCGTATCCAATTATGAAAGGAAAGTAAAAAAATCTTATTTAAATAACATATTTATTAATTTAAACTTAACAATACAATTTTAGCAATAACTAATTAATAAATCACACTTTATTAATAAATTATTGCTACTGGTGGAACGATGTGGCTATTATATATATATATATATATATATATATATATATATATATATATATATGGTGGTAGTGGGTTAGATTCCCATTAAGGCTAATATAATCAATATTTCAATTATTTTCTTTTTCTGGTCTGTCTAGCTAAAAAGCGTACCTATAGCTACAATACTCTCCCACACTCTACAAGCAATTACTGAAATTCTTACATAAATTGAAGAACGGAGGTACCTGCTACGTGAGCTGTCAAAAGTTGTCAAAAACAGAATAAAAAATATATTCACTCTCTTTTCTACGCCAGCTGTAATTTAAATTATCTCTCAAGTTTCCAGTAGACTTATTTAAAACATCTTTTAGGTTCCATTGTCCTACTAAAACCTGGTCTGGTGTAGTACTAAGTGCCAGATGCTAAAAGTAGCGCGCATCCGAATGGCAAGTCACGTATTTCATTTGCGAGCTAAAGCTAAAGCTTTTGTTTATTTGAGAATATTTAACTTCGCCTATTATTATCAATTCATATTCTCTTCTTGCTTAAAATAATTAGCTTTATTGAATAATAGGCCTGAAACAGCGATAGAATAAAATAATCCAACCCAAAATAAATGTATAACTTATTGGTATACTAAAGAAATTAAATTTATTTAACGATACTTTTTAAGAAAACATATATAAATTTGAACGTAGCGGGATTTGAACCCGAAACCGTTTAAGTTTGAAATAACACCTTCAATAAGTAAAAAATATTTATTTAACAATTTTTCCAATATAGCAGTTTAAAATTTAGGAACAATAAGCTGTTTTGCTTTATTAGTTCCAACTGAAAATTTATTCAAAATTTTAAACTCCAAAATTTATAGATTTTTATTTTAATTTCTTTTCACAGGTACAGGTAAGTTAAGTATAAGGTTATTAAAAATTATCATATATAACATGAAAAGCTTGTTTAACCTTTGATTGTGTCTGTATTCTATAAATATTATACAAAATGTCACTTGTTATATTAAATTTGCACTTTTTAATTGCGGCTCGGCTTTTTGTTAACAGTCGAATTGCACTGAAAAGAATTCATCGTATATTATTTATTAATATTACTCATGATTATAAATAAATTTCATTTTTTTATTTACTTTACTACTGATAAATCAATTTTTAATTAATAAATTAATCATGAAACAGTACTAACTACATATTTTTATTTATAAAAAAATATAAATTACTAACTTACTGATATATTTTTTTTCAGTTTCACTCTGTATCTCTCATATATCACGGTAGAGGGAACCTAGTGTTGAGACACTCCGTCCGCTTTCCGCTGATTTTTCGACACATTGTGTGTTGAGTGGCGGAATTCACACCGCTTTTGCTTACTAAATAAAAACTTCAATAAATAATAATTCATTATTCCAAATAAGAATCGAACCCACAAACCTGCGCCATAACAACCTCCTGTTAGTAATATAAATTACAATAAATAATTTTCCAACTAAAAACTAATTTAAATACATCAATCATAGTTTCAAAGAAACTGACATTGACACCAAAATGCTCATACAATACAAATAAGACGCTATAGTACGTCAGTGTAAAGGCCTAAAAGGGTGTCATAAGGTTAGATATCCGTAGCGCCAGGCACGTCTGTTTTCAGTCGCGAAACAGCACCCGGCCGAGCTGCACCTACCCTGCCGTTCAGGAAACCAGGGAAACGCGGGAAATTCCAACTAATATAAATTTAAATATAAATCTATATATAATAATAATATTTTTAATGTGTTATAAACACAGTGGGTTCAAACGATGTGATGTAATAAGTTTGGGCCATTTTCAGTTGTAATTGTTTTCCAGTGTTTAATTAACCAAAGTTAACTAGTTGCCAGAGTAACGCATATTTTAGAGACACGTGAAATTCAAATTTAGATGAATATTGTATTTTCGAATGGCAATTTCGTATTCATTCTTATGTGAAAACTTTTGAACTTGATACTTTTGTTGAGTGTTTATACAAGAAAAGCTGACTTAAGATTTAAAGGAAAACTTGGAGTTAAAAGTTCTTGCTATACGTTATCTTAAAACGTTTATTAAAAACTCTTTAAAATAAATTTAATTACTAATCGATTATTATATTCATTAAATTTCACATATATATGATTGATATAAAACAGAAGTGTAAAACAATTTTGTATATAAAATTTGGTTAAGTTGATCGAATGGTGTGCGATGGTGGCGCCATGCTTTGCCTGGAGTCGCTGATGACACGGTGGAGAGAGAGAGGGGAGCGCGACGGTCGGCGTACGCGCTCCCGTAGCCTTTGCTCTTCAGCAGCAGATGGTAGTCTTCTCCAACTTTTACATAGACGAGCTAGTAGTGCTATGTAAGTATTAAAAGTTAATGATTGTTACACATTTCTAACAATATATATTTCGATAATAATTAGTAAAAATAATATTTAGTTCTGTAGAATATATATTTATTTTGAAAAACGAATAATATATCTTAATTTAAAATGTTTTCGGAATAAGATTTCAGGTTTTAAGCAAATGGAACTAATATTGAAAAAAAATAAACCTAGTCTTTTTAATCATTGTAAAATGTTTAAAATGTCTTTTATTAATAAAATGTTACTGTTATATAGATCCTTTATATTATCTTTTATAACTACTTAAGTACACTAACGACGTTCGCTTTTCATTTTACTCATATTTAGATAAATCGTTAAACGCACGAAAAATGCTTAATGGAAAATCAATTTCAGGAAACGTGATATGCTTACTCAATCATCGAATTGAAATTGAAAGTGGCATACGATATGCACATATTTTACCCTTTGCTATGCCCATAAAAATTTTACCAACCCTTTTTATTATTTTAGTTTTTATTAATCAAATACAAATTAAACTTTGTATCTACATATGGCAGGTTAGAGAAGGAACGTAGTGCTAAGGCACTCTGTTCCCTTATTTCCGCCCAATTTTAAAGACATTGAGTGTTCAATGGAGGAACGAGTTCCAGTTAGTCTCGTTTCCAGAGCGAGAAAATTAAAAAAAAAAACAATTCCTCTGAGTGGAAATCGAACCCACAACCGTTACGCCTCAATTACATAATATAAAAAGAATTTTCTCTGTAAACGATCCACAACATTTCATTTTCACGTAATAATTAAGAAGAAATGTCAACCGCCGATAATTTAAAACAAACGGAGCATCGGCATTGTACTTCAGCTACATTTTGGATCGATTCGTTCGTTGCATCGCATCCGTCTCTGCCACTTTATGTCGACAGAATATCTAGAATACTGAATAATTTCTATTATTTATAAGGCTAAACTTCTTATAAGACAGCAGGGTAGGCAGAGGGAACCTAGTGTCATAAAACTAGGTTCCCTGTGCCTACTCTTCTCTATGCGGGATGTAAATGCGTGAAGCTGATTCAATTTCAATTAAAATTTCTTATTTAATACATTCGTTACATATCTACATACTAGTGGGTCAAACAAGTTGACTTTCGTTATGTAATGGGCAAGGGTTAGACCATTTGTAAAACTTTACTTAACTGGACTAAACGACTTCTATATTTTTCTTTCAAAGTTAATTTATAGTTTTATCCCTGTTATTTGCTAAGAGACTCGAAATGTATGCGGGAATTGTGGGATCCAAGTTTCCAATCGAATGAACAACAATGAAACGCATCAGATTTGTTATAAAAACGTATATATTTTTCCTCAATAATAGAAATGTGACACAAATAAATCTATATATTTATATTTATTATGCTTGATAAAAAAGGGGTTTAGTAACCATGGTCTTTGCTACTTTACTAATGTTATACCAATCGACCTCATGTACTTTTAGGTAGGGGGGACCTGGGATCATAGTGTTAAGACCTTTTTGTGCTCCACTTTACGCCAAATTCTGGAGGCATTGCGTGTTGAGTGGAGGAAGTTACGCCGCCTTTGTACTAGAGAAAAATATTAGAGTGAGGAAATGAAAATATTAATTATTTCATTTCCTCAAGTGGAAATTGAGGGAAAAATAAAAAGGACCTCAATTTTATATTTAAACTAATAGCTCACTAAATAAACAGTACATGGAGAATATGAGTCTCATTACTCAAAAAATATATACAAATATGACTTTACTAAGAATTCTTCATAAATTTTATGTTTTAAAAATTTTCCACTGCACATTCTGTGACAATATAATATGAGCAGAGAAGCAGTTTCAGGAAAATTTCTTGAATTTTCAAACTTCACTTAGAAGATTATATAACAACTGCATTTGAACATTCAAAAGTTTGCTTCGTTCAACATTTGAGAATGAAATTGTTCGAAATATATGTATATTTTAAGGAATTAAATATTTAAAATATATGCTGTGTTTATAATAACGTTATAATTTAAATGAATAATCATTTAAACTTAAATTTATTTAAAATCTTTGCAAAATAATCTATTTAGTTTTTACTTGTAGATATTTTTTAAGGCTAATTGTGGTGCAGGTGCCCAAACATGTGACCGTAAACGGGACAGGTTGTGGGTTCGTTTCCCATTCGCGGCGTTGAATTCCGCCACTCAACACACAGGTGGTTACATAACACCGTTATTGTAATTCTAAATTACTTCCTAAATGACATTAAAGTACACAATCGCGTTTCATATCATATGTGTACGAAAACACCAAATAAATAATGATTTAAATAATATTTTTGACGTTTTCTCAGTTTGTCTCTACAAGAAAATGTATGTGATTTCTTATGCAAGAGTCAAGGAGGCGAATAGTATTACGCAAATTGGGAGTTGTCAGACAGAGAGACAAGAATATGAGTTAGCTCTTAATAGAAACAGATGGTAATTGATAATTGGTACTTGGCCTGGATGTGGAACTCGATTCGCGAATAGATTAATATTCGTCGAGGCCAGTCGTGGCGCAGCGCCACAAGTGTGTGGCGTGGTGTGGTAAACGTGGGGTTGTGGGTTCGATCCCCACTCTAGAAAATGGTATATTTCATATTTTCATTTCTTCGCTCTGGTGTTGAGCCAAAGCACAGGGTGGATTTCTGCCATTTAACACGCTATGCCTTGAGCATTCGGCGGAAAATGGGAAACGAAGTGTCTAAACACTAGGCTCCAGCAGGTGAAGCTGATTAGATTAACTGATTAACGATTTAAAAAATATAAATGGGATATTAATAAAATATCATTATCTAAAAATAAATGTTCCGGAACCTTTATAATTTTAGAATGCTCATTCAAGCTTACCTTCATCTTAATATGAATGAATGGAATTTTCCATTTCGATGATCAGGTGGAAATTTCATTGCATCAACTGGCCTTTTTCGGAAACCTTTAGAAGGATACATGTTTTATTTAGATATATTAATACTACTAATATTATAAATGTGAAAGTTTGTGGGGATTTATATTTATTCCAAAAAAAAACTACTTGTGTAAAGTTTAATCTAAGTCTGTTACAGGACTTAGATTTAAGAGAAGAAGAAGAGAAACTTTACTTAATATAAAATATTTAAATGAATGAATTCCTGTATTATTTTGATACATAAGCTACGAGTACATTTACTGTAAAGTTTCATCCAAATCGGTTCAGTAGTTTTTGTGTGAAAAAGCGGACACTACTGACTGGAATAAACATATATCATTACAAACATTAAACTTTAAAATATTAGTAAGATTATAGATTATAGATTGTAGAGTGGATTTTATCAACACACCACGCGGGCGAAGCCGCGGACAGAAGGTAATATACATTTTATATAACAGCACTTTCTATTATTTGAATAATATTATTCTATTGTTGGTCCAACATAGGAAGTGAAAAAAACAAAGGAGCAATGAAAATGACGCGTCATGGTTGTGGCCTACTTTTGAATAAGGACAAATTAGGTCGTTCCAAGAAAATGGGCATTAAGATGCATAGTACGTTGAACCCGTACAAATCTGGAAGGTATTTGTGAAAAACAAGCTTTTATTAAATTATACGTCAATACTGTTTTATAAACCTTACTATATCGAACTTTTAATTATATTTAGACTTTTGTTTGAACCTTTATGTTCAAAAATGACGCTTAGAAAAAATCTTAATTACATTTTTAAGTGGTTTTATATTGGTAATACATATTTGAACTATACAATTCCATAAAGTTTTAGGCAAATTATACTTTAAAGTTAATATTAAGATATTAAAAGAAAACCGACTTCTTCAATTTCAACCGGATTCCATAATCAGAATCTAACCGAACTTTTATCAAACGGCCCTTGAAGTGTATACTTTCTAATAAAAAAAGAATCATTGAAATCGGTTAGCGCCACATTGAGTTATTCGTCCATTTGTCGCGCACATACCTAATGCAAATTTAAGACTTATGTGATTTTCTCATAGATACCATTGTCAGAAATGGACCAAATTTAAATGGGACTACATGGGAAGCATTGGCTTTTAATTAAAAAAAAGAAAGTCAAAATCGGTTCATTCAATTAAATGTTCCGAGGTAATAAACATAAAAAAACATTAAATACGTGAGGCTGTCGTGGTGCAGCGGCACAAAAGTGTGACTGTAATGCGACGGTTGTGGGTTCGATTCCCACTTGAAGAAGTGAAATATTTATTTACGTTTATATTTCTATTTCTTCGCTCTGATATCTAGGCAAAGCGCGGCGTTGAGTTCTGCCACTCAACACGCAACGCCTCCAGAATTCGGCAGAAAGTGGGGAACGGAGTGACTTAACACTAAGTTCCCGCTGCCTTGCTGTGTGCGGGATACAGCGTGAAGCTGACATTATTTTTTTCTATTATGAAATTATTACTAATTCTTACATTTGCAGTAAATAAATTTAAAAACATGAACATTTCCTTACGACTGTTCCGTCTGAATATATAACCTCGTAATTCGTGAAACCATTAAGCTTCATTGAAGATTTATTATTTTTTGTTGGAATTGTGACCTACTTGCACCTTCGCACGCTAATGCTTCAAATGACGGTAGGTGTAAATTACACTGTGAATTAGTTTAACAAATCAAGATTAGGAAACTTGATATTGCAGCTAAGTTTTTTCTGATAAGAATCCATCCTATATAAGAAGCCATCATATAGGATGTCTGAATGTAAACGGTCGTGGATTCGATACCTTCTCAGGAGGGATTTTTATCTAATCTAATGTCGGCGTTTAGTTTCGCCACTCAGCATGTGATCTCTGAAAATGAGCGGGTAATACATAATGTAGTGTTTTTGCTCTATTTTCTATCTCTCCATTACTATTAAGAATAACGGTTGAAGCGGAAAAAATCTATATTTTTACTTGCTATAATTCGTTTTTATAATACTCTACACATGTATTCAGACGATGAACTTTTTAACCGACTTCTGTAAGAAAAGGAGGTTATCAATTCGACTGTATTTTTTTTTTTTTTTTTTTTTTTTTTTTTTTTTTTTTTTTTTTTTATGTTTGTTACCTCATAACTTTTAACTGGGTGGACTGATTTTGATAATTTTTTTTTTATTTGAAAGGTATAGCTTCCCGAATGGTCCCATTTTTTTTTGGTCCATGTCTGACAATGGTATCCATGAGAAAATCACATAAGTCTTAAATTTGCATTATGCATGTGCGCGACTAATAGCCGAATAACTCAATGTCGCGCCAACCGATTTTGATGATTCTTTTTTTATTTGAAAGGACACACTTCAAGAATAATTTGGTGAAAGTTTAGTTAGGTTTCGATTATGGAATCCGGAGAAAATTGAGAAAGTTTGTTTTTTTTGGTCAAAAATTAATTATACTGTAATAGTTACAAGCAAAAACTTTTAAATTGATGTCAGAAGTGAGATTCCTGATCGTTGCATTTCTTTTCAACCAATCTCAAAAAAGAGGATGTTCTCATTTTCAACCAACTTCAAAAAAGGGAGATTCCGAATTCACCCGAATACTTTTTATGTTTGTTCTTGTCAATATACCAAAATGTAACTTTGCACAAAAATAATAGCTAATTAAATGAAGTTTTACATAGAACAATCACAACCACTCGTTGACAACCACTACCACCACCATCACCACTCGTTCAAGAAGCATCATTTTAAGATCTACCCATCACTAAAAATCGTAAAATAAATTAATTTTTAACAAAAACAAAAACCGACTTCTAACAACGAACTAAAAAGTGAAAAATAATTATATAAAGATTTTATAATTTTGAAGTCGGTGTCAAGCTAATGCTACAACACCTTTACTACAATATCTAATTACTAAGCCTGTTTGTTTTACTTGGCACCGACTTCAAAATTATAAAATCTTTATATAATTATTTTTCACTTTTTAGTTCGTTGTTAGAAGTCGGTTTTTGTTTTTGTTAAAAATTAATTTATTTGGTTATTTTTATGTATTGTATTAACTTTACTATTAGATTTAACCTTATTGTAAATTAATAGAAAAATATAATGGTGTGGTGTCGTGGGGCACCAGGTAGGAACGAAGTTCCTTCGGCTAATGTAGAATCGACACAAATTGCAAAAAAAGTCGTGCTCAATTTTATGTAGGTTTTCTTGATTTTTCTCTTAAATTTTGCTGATTCGTTTTTATTTAAGTACAAGAAAGTATTTAGGAAATTCAGTATTTTAGGAAATAATAAATATATAGAAAGAGGGAGAAAGAGAAAGGTATTATACACTATTCGTCTGTGTATGCGACTGTCGCGCCTGCGCACGTCTCATTTAACGGTTTTATTCCACGCATTTTTCTTACGGTTTTACTATCACATTTTTTTCAGTTCGGTCACGCAGCGAAATCCCTATCTCTTCCAAGCCTGCCGTAAGGAACTTCGTTCCAAAAAAAAATCATAATGTATGCAAACAGCTTCACGCTTTTTCCCATATAGCAAGAAATGCCAGTGTTAAGACAATCCATTCACCACTTTCTGACCAAATTTAAAGATATTACGTGTTGGGTGTCGTAACTCAACGCTGTGCTGTCTTGTTACTAGAGCGAGGAAATAAAATTTCGTATATTTATTAAATAATTCATACATATAGTATGTCTAAGATTATTTCTTGAAGTTTTGAGACTACGAACAAGAAACACAGGCTTTGTCACACGGTTAAATCTAAGAGACTCGTAGTACAAGTCGTTGACCCAGATGTATAGCGGGTGAGGTCGCTAGATAACAAAGGTGAAACTATATTTGTATATAATATATACTTATACAAAAGCCCTTTCATTTTGGTTAGTACGTAAACTACGCGGAATATTTTTATATTTCTACTAAAAGATTAATATTTTATAATAATTACGTGGTAAATGATGTCATGTATGCATGTTAGAGTTCAGATAATCATTTAAAATTCGATGATTCTGGGTTCGATTCTTGCTTGGAGTGAAATATTTAATATTCTCTTCTTCAATGCTTTGAGAATTCAGCGGAAAGGGGGAACGGAAGTGTCTTAACGGCAACGGAATGTCTTAGATTACTCTGCTACGTGCAGTATAAAGTTTTAATTTCGGCTAAGCTGTTATTTAGTTAAATCGATTTTAAATCTTCTAAGAAAGTTTAGAAAGAAGTAGTTTTATATTATAGCAGCGACGAGATACTTATCTGTAATTGCAATGTTCCGTATAAACATAGTTGTATATCGACTAAATTGCAAAACTTTTCTACCGCGCTTCTGTGTAGGATGTTATTTGTGTAGACACCCTGGCTCCGTTGACATAAAAGCGATTGTTTAAATGTTGACTATATTTCTTTTTTTTTAGCTTCTCGCTATATCTCGCATACAGCTGGGTGTGAACTTAGTGTTAAAACACTCCGTTCTACATTTTCCGCCTAATTTTTCACATATTGGGTGCTAAGGGAAAATGTGAAAATGAAATATATTTAAATACAATTAATAAGATTAAATATTTCACTCCCCTGAGTGGAAAATGAACCCACAAACTTCGCGTTTACAGTCGCGCGCTTGTTCCTCTGCACCACGAAGGCCTCTCCCATCATGCTAAAGATAGAAAAAGACAAAGAGAGAGAGAGTAAGTCGTTAAAACACTCCACTATATGAAAAGATTCATCTATTTTCGTAATCACCCATCTCACTGATTGGATAAATAGATCGTTTCATATCCTTCACCCAGTTGTTATCAATACTGTAGTTTGTCCAGCTAAAATAACAGATATATAGTGATATACTGAGGCCAGTCCTGGTGCAGGAGCACAAAGTGTGACTGTAAGCGCGACTGGTTGTGGGTTCGATTTCCATTCGAGGAAATTTAATATGTATTTAAATTTATATATAATTAAAATAAATAAAATTAAAAAAGAAAAACATATATAAAAAATAAATAAAAAAAAGAACCATATATATATAAAAGAAAAAAAAGAAAAAATAAATAAATAAATAATAATAACATGTGAAAATTGTAGTTCCAATTTAATATGTATGTAGTAAATTTTACCGTAAACTTTATTTATTTTTGTAAACTCTGTGAAATGTGTACAATTTTATGTTTATAGGAAAATAAAAGGTTTTATTATTATTATTATTATTATTTAAATTTTTATTTCATTTTTTCTTCGTTCTGGTTTCGATTTAAAGATTGGGGTACGGAGTGGCTTAACAGTTAACACTAGGTTCCCTCTGCTTACCCTGCTGTGTGCGGGTTACAGCGTGAAGCTAATCTGATGTTATTACATTTACTGTATTATATAACTGGCATTTCTCAATCCCTTTATAATTAAAGCTTAGTAGTGTTCCACTAATAAATTTTGAATATGCGGTTTAAATTTTGTCCAATAATTTGACACGTAATTAACGCGAAATTTCCAGTTAGTGTTGCTTAGTATGAAAATAATTTAATTTGTTATATTTTTTTATTAGCTTCGACGCTGTAATTTGCATATAGTAGGATAGTAAGGATAGTATTTGGGGTTCCCTTCAATCTGGCTATCCCGATAGGGATATAGCGTGAAACAATATAAAATATGAAAATATAAAAAACATATATTCATGATAATAAGAGACGTGGTGCAGGTGCACAAAGTTTAACTAAAAACGAATGGTTGTGGGTTCGATATCGACTTGAGTAACTGAAATATTTAATAGTTCCATTTTCTGGCTCTGGTCAAGAGGTGAAGCGCGGCGTTGAGTTAGGTCACTTAACACGTAATGTCTGTAGCGTTCGAAAGAAATGAGGAATAGAGAGAGAGCAGGCAGGCTGTGTATGAGTATATCCCGCGTGACAAATACAAAAAAAATTTAATAAGATCTGGTCACTTCGGGTAATTACTTCGAGCGATAAATGAAGGACGGAGTGTCTTAACACTAGTGGTTCTTCCTATCATATACTCCAAATATACATATATCGCGTGAAACTAAAAATTATATTAGAGCAGTTTTAGCAACTATATACTTTCTTCAACTAAGCTTTTAAAATGTGGCTTGTCATTTGTTACAATATACTATTGTTCGCTCTTAGATATATAGTTTATTCTTTACGCTTGAGGCCGAGTATATAGGTCACATGAGAAAACACAAAAATACGGATTATATAAGTGTAATATATTATAAATAGTATTTTAGTGAAATAAATAATTAAATCAGCTTCATGCTTTAAACCCGTATACAACAGTGTAGGCAGAGGGAATCAAATAGTAAAACTCTCCACTCTCCACTTTCCGTCATTTTTTTTTTCAAGCATTTCGTGTTGAATAGTGGAACTCAACGCCGGGTTTTAAAGTATTTTAGTTAAATTCACTATATTCGATTTTAATCCAATTTGCGTACGGATTAAATAAGTTTTTTATTATAGTACAGTTAAGCTCTTTTAACTGTACTATAATGTTGTATTCGAGGTGAATATTTTGTGTAGGGAATGTAATATTATCAGATTTTTAAAAAATAGTAATAAATAATATTTAACAGTAGGACAGTCTCAAAGTAAACGCGATAGCTATGGTTTCAAAGTTCATTCGGGGTAATAATTATACTTAAAACTAGCGACCCGCTGGCGGCTTCGCTTGTTATTTGTTGTTATTTACTCATCTGAATTCTGACTTCAGTTCTGTTTCTGACATAGAGACAAACAAACAAAATGCCAAGACTTTCTAAATTTACAAATATTTTTAACTAGCGACCCCCTTGCGGCTTCGCCCGCTTTTACTACTGGATTATTCATATAATGTATGTTTGCAAAGCACTTAAGATAATGTGAAAATTAATTAAACCCTAATGCAACCCGCATTTTCGTAGTTTCAATAAGGATTTTCCAATTGTTTTACACAGCAAGGATTTTTTAGTAGGTACCGTAATTTTAAATCTGTGCTACTAATCTTTTCAAGTACTTATTAAAATATATTTAATGACTATTTTTAGATAGTTAAATGACTATTTTTAAACGGAAGAAATTATAAACAAAAGCCTACCTACTAATAACTACTACAAAAAATATGAAACCAAATATATCGCGCTGAAATAATACATTCAACTCCGATTATCCAATACGTGCAAACGCATCTAAATCTTCGTTGCTATGCCTCTATAGCGGGCGGGTTTTTTTTTCGAGCTTGTGGTTAATGCTGAAGAGGGTATTCTATCCCTGATGAAAAGCAAGCACTATGTGGCTGCCTATGAGGAAAATTAAATAGAATGCATTGGCCGGGAATCGAACACGGGCCCGCGTGGCAGGCGAGCATTCACTGAACCACCGATGACTGCTCATGACGCGCTTGTATAAGCAAAACGTCGCGGGGCGCGTTTCGCAGCAAGGATGTTTTGATATTGTAACAACTTCTAAAGTACTTATTAAAATGAAAAAACAGTAAAAGACAGTTTTGATCTACATTAAATGGCCAACGTAACTAATGTACTTATTTATATGCTGAGAGTAAGGGATAAGTAAAACTTGAGTCGGCACAGCTGATGTGTCAACGGCGGGCTGTGTCAACAATTAAATGCGTTTTTCTCTAAAACTATTCGCAATTTCGAAATAGTGTAAAAAGCAAATTTTATCTTCGTTTAACGTAGAAATTTAATAAAGTATTTTAAAGGATAAGGATTAATACTATTATGGAAAAATATCCCTCACAATAAAAAATATATTGAAATTACTATTTTTAGACAGAAATATGATCACTACACGTTATCCTTAAAAGATAAAAATATGCTCTCGCGGACTTTTTTGTAGATCTTATTAAGAGGAACAATACTTCAGTACATTATTTTCATGTAGTACTTACCATTAGAGCAGCGCATGCGCGAAAGTGTTTCAACGGGTAGGACTTTAGACACATTTATCGTATTTATGTTAATTTACATAAGAATGTACAAATAATAAACTATATATAAACCTTCCCTGAGAAATACTCGACCTAATGGTGAAAACTGCATAAAAATCCGTTGGGTGGTTTAGAAGAAGAAGAGTTAGAAAGTTCAGACAGACACGAAAAGCGACTTTGTTTTATAAGATTTTTAATAATATAGATATTTAGATCTACTCATTAAGTTAGTTAATGAATCAAATTGATAATTAATAAGCAATCATAAACTCTACGAACTTACGCTTTAGCACAACTTTGTGACAAGTAGAAGATAGAATTTCTTCTTTCTTTCAGCACCACATTTCTAATTCTATTATCTTTAGAAACTAATCCTTTTAAAATACAATAAGAAAGAAGCAGAGCTCCTGGTACAATTACACTGGCTCGAACAATTACGGGGAAAACATTTCGCAATAAATTTAAAGGTTTGTTTCACTAAAATTTCCATCAAAATAAAAATTTAAATGTTCTCGAGCTTTTAATATTTATGTTAATAAGGAAAATGTTTAGCTAAATTTATGATTTTTTAATAATCAAATTTTTCCCAGACCTCGTCAAACGCCTTTGATAATTGTGGAAAAAATAATGGCTCTATATGAAAAGCTATATAATCTTGTAAGATTGAGGAATGACTGTCGTGGTGCAGGGACACAAGGATATGAGTGAACAAGGTGGTTGTCGATCCCCATTCTCTCCCATCCCCATTCTCTGGCATCAGGGCAATTGAGTTCCACCACTCAACACGAAATGCCTCGAAAAATTCCGCCAAATTTTTAGTCGAAAAACTGGGCCCCCTGCTTACTCTGCTATTTGCGAGATACAGCGTGAAGCTAATCTTATAAAATTTATTAAGATTAATAAAAGTGCTTTTACAATGTAGATATGCGTCATATTTATTTTTTTAATCTCTTTAAATTATTTTACTTATTGGGCAGGAAGCGAAAGACATTAACACTACTATTTGTTGTTCCAAATACTAAATGAAATATTTTAATAGCTAAAACGCATATTATTTTGTAGTTCAATCGATAAAATATTGTTATACGTCGTAGTTCAACTTTTTCGATTTTATATTCTTCTTTTATTTATTTTGTATCGTAGTTGACCGCTGAAAAATTCGATTCAACTCTGTGACAGTAAAAAATAAATTCATTTTCTTTTTTATTGTATGTGGAAAAAAAACATTGGTGTATATTTGAATTCAAAAGTTATCATTACATATATCTTGAATGCATCACTGATTGAGTGGTCCGATATGTCGTTACTATATTATTACTCGTAGTCCTTGATGACGTCAACTGTACGTTATAAATATATTGAAAATTATTATAATCTTTCTTTTTAGTTAGTTTATTTTTGTCTATAGGTACTAATAAACAAATTTCAGCACACTTATTATATTATATATTACTAGCGGACGCGCGCAGCTTCGCTTGCGTATTTAAGGGTGAATTCTATCCCCTTATTTGCACCCTTAGGGGGTGAATTCTAGAAAACCATGAAACATATGTTCAATTATATACGTTTAAGAGTCTGAATTTCAAATTTTAGAAAAATTGGAGACGATTTAAAAAAAAACCTATACAAACTTTCAACCCCTTATTTGCACCCCCAGGGGGAGAATTCTAAAAAACGATAAAACACGTGTTCAATTAAATACTTTTAAAAATCTAAATTTCAAATTTTATAAAAATCGGTGCCGATTTAAATTTTGTTCCATACAAACTTTGAACCCCTATTTCACCCCTTTAGGGTAAAAATTTTTCAAAATCCCTTCTTAGTGGATGTCCAGATTACGAAAGTAAACTTTTGTCCAAATTTAACGTTTCTACCATCAGCGGTTACGGCTGTGCGTGCGTCTTACCTCAGTCAGTGAGGACAAGTCCTTTTATATATATAGATTTGGCGGAATTGAGCGCTACGTTTTGTATTCCTATCAAAGCGAGGAAATTGAATCCATTCCTTAGGGTATGCATCGAACCCGTAACCATTGCTCTTACAGACACTGTACCGCTGGGCCATAACGAATATATGAATATAATGGATTCAAATACCCTTTTAAGTAGGTAGTCAGATTTAGTTTCCTTCTGTTTTCAGCACGATGACCGACTCTTCAATTAAAACTGCACGTGACAGTTCTTATAAGTGATTTTGTGCTTGAACAACTACGAGAAAGACCAAAGGCAACCCTCGACTGGCAATTTAATCTAAACTTATTATAAGTTTTCAGATATTTAAATCTTTTAATAGAGGGCTTCAATTTTATTAAAATTACATAGAAGAAGGCCAGTCTTAGGGCCACTGGTTGTGGGATCGATCCCCACTCGAGAAAGAGAAATATTTACTTACATTTATTTTCTTCGCTCTGGTGCAGCGCGGCGATGAGTTCTGCCATTCATTATCCAATGTCTCCAGAAACCCGGCGGAGAGTGGGGAACGTAGTGTCTTCGCACTAAGTTCTCTCTGCCTACTCTGCTGTATGTGGGATACAACGTAAAGCTCATTTGATTTGTGTTAAGAAAATATATTATTTAAAAAATATATTATAATTTGCCCAGATTTTTTATAATGTCGATATTTATTGATAATATACCTACATGAAAATTTTATGAAACTCGATCTACAGATATATACACGCGTTTCTTTTTTTAAGAAACATTTAAAAAAAATCTTAAGCAATTTTTTTCACGATATTCAGATTTACTATTTTTATTTATCCACAACCCACAAAGAACATAATTTTTAATCTTTACCTTTTATCTATCTATATCTTTTTTCTCTACCATTGTCAACATAAATTTTGTAAAACAAAAAAAAAATAATGCACATATATATTACCACAGCAATTAACGGTTGTAATGGAAACAGCTGATGTAATACGTCTGTCGTATCCGTTACTTAGAACATAGTATAGAGTTATAGACTATACGTAGTTAGTGCAGCCTTCTAGTAGTTCTTAACTCAATAAATCAGCACTCAGCTTTGCAACAGTGTGTCCTAATGACTAAAACTAAATTGAACACTAGTTTTTAACTATTAAATTCACTATTGTAAGGCAATTAGTACGAGAATATTGATTTGGTGAAAATAAGAGAAATATAGCGTAGTTTTTTTGACCAGTCGTGGCGTAGAGGCACAAGTGTGTGACGGAAAACGTGATAGGTTGTGGGTTTGATTCCCATTCGAGGTAGTTAAATATTTAATATTTTCACAGCATTGCAGAATTCAGTGCAAAGTGTTCTAATGGGAACGGTGTGTCTTAACAATCACTCCCAAGTTTTCTCTGCATACTTTGCCATGTATATGAAGCTATTTATTGGTTGTTTTTTTTATAATAGTTCTTCATTAAAAACGTTTTATCTTTGGCAGAAAACATACAAAAGTAATATTCTAATCTAATTAAAATCTATAGAGTGTTTTCAGATTTGCCTAAAGTAACGATAAATCATACTAGAGTTAATAAAAGAACCGAATAGCAGAATGTATATAATTATTAATGAAAGAAAATTGGTACAACATACGGTCACGCACGTCTCTGTAATAAACGTTGAAGGACTCGTACGTTACATCAGGCTAAATTAACCTAAGACCAATTACTAGCTTTAATAAAACAAAGCTGTGCTTGCTACGTGACAGGTCTCATCTGGAGTGCTTGCATCAGCACCTGCGAAGTGCCAAGGAGTTTAGGATGGCATTTAAATAATTATTTTTAAAGAATAAAGGATTATATACTTCCCTAGGTTCCCTCCGACCACGCTGTATGTGGGTTGTATGACATGTTTAACTCAGTAGGTACATACATATATTAAAACTTTTTTCTTACAGTTTTTAGAAGAAAGTTTCAGATCGTTGAGGTGATTTTTATTACTGAAGTCGGCCATTTTGATCACCGCAAACGAGTTTCATAATAAAACGGGCTTCAAGTCAAACTTATATAATCTATTCTATTGAGCTAAATTCAGTTTTTAGTTCATACTTCTACTCTAGTAGTAATCATCCAGTTTTAACGTAATAATTATTCATTTCTTCTAAGAATGAATTTCGCAAAATATACCAGCATTTTAAAAAAAGTATATTATATGCAAAGGTATCTTGCAACACAACGATACCATATCATTTTTACTTAAAAGTTGCTCCAACTAAAAATTACTTAAATAATATTTAAATATTCGTCTACTTTTTACAAAACTAACTTCGGAATTGTAAAAGTATATTTTAATCAAAAAGGGATAATAAAGTTTGGATAAGCTAATGAGGCACCATTGGATTTTGCCACTGTCACATTATTTTGATAATTGTAGGTAATTTAAATAAATAACACCACTCCACTTTCTTAATGCGAACAGCTAAAGAGTGGAACTCTCTGCCTGCTGAACTGTTCCCCGATAAATACAACTTTTCAAGCCCTTTTCAAGGCAAGAGTGAATAGGCACTATCTAAGCATGCTCCACCATCGTTCGCATCGTCAGTGATCGTCTACCACCAGGTGAGATAGCGGACAAATGCTTGCCTATCTACAATAAAAAAAAAAACAAGTGAAATGAACGGACAGTGTGATTTTCGGTAAGATACGGTGCGACGACAAATTCCATAGTAAAGAAGAGAACGACGAGTTTAAACACTAACTTACTCTTTTCCTACGCCATTAAAAGCAAAACAGCATGAAATTCTTTAAAAAATATCTATTTAATTATATTTTTATGTAGTCAAATATAATATTTAGTATTATAACACTAGCGAATCTGTGTCAA
This sequence comes from Heliconius melpomene rosina, assembly GCF_056956725.1. Classification (NCBI taxonomy): domain Eukaryota; kingdom Metazoa; phylum Arthropoda; class Insecta; order Lepidoptera; family Nymphalidae; genus Heliconius; species Heliconius melpomene. Next base: position 8,702,866 of record NC_140399.1, read on the forward strand.
AGTCACCTACTAAATCTGATAGGCTATATAGAATGATTGCCTCGTGACCTCCAGGAACTAGGAACGACCGTTCGTTTCACTGGTAACACATTCGACAAGATTAATTAACCGTCGCTGCATTAATTTTCTGAAGTGCCAAGTAACTGGGAACCTGAGCACAAAAAAATATTGGAAAAGTAATTGTTTTACTTGGTTCCTACAAGTATTACGTTTATATCTAATTTTGTTTGTTAAAATATGTTATGTTATTATCGATTTCAATAATTATTTTTGACTTTCAAGGCTATTGTAGTGCAATAGGTTCAATCCACATTAAGGGAAATGAATTATTTTCATTTTCCTGCTCTGGTGTAACGCAGTGTTGTAAGACATTCCGTTCCCCACTCTCTGCTGTGTTCTGGAGACATAACATTGAGGGGCAGAACTCAACGCCGCGCTTTGCCTCGACACCATAGCGAAGAAATAAATATTTCATCTCCACGAGTGGGGATCAAACCCACAACCAGTCGGTTCACATTTTGTGCCCCTCGTGTTTGTTCAACACAATTCTTTCTTTAAATAATCGAGAACTCGATAATAAAGTGTAACGTTATATTAGGTTATCTATCTATCTAACAGCCAGTATGCATTATTAGGGTGTGAAGAGGGATAACAGGGTAATTTATAAGTATTTTGATCTAACCCTCAAAATCGAAGCTGAAACCGCGTTGATATTAAAATTAGAATTAAATAAAGGCCGTCGTGACGAAGGGCGACGTAGGTTCGATCCCTAGTCGGGGGAATTATAAATATTTATTAATACTACATTTGCTTCGCTCTGGCACTAAGGCATATTTTAAAAAGGCGCTATCATAGCGTAGATAAAATGAAGATCCGAGAATTCTGAAGGCGTCCATTGCACGCGTTGTTTGTAAGCTAAATGATAATATAGAAATGCCTAACAATGAGTACTGAAGGAAAAAAAATAAAAAAGAGAAAAAATAAAAAGAAATAAACTAAAAAAAATACTAAAAACATGTTTTTTATGCTTATAACGAGAAATACTCCATAAAATGAACTCTTCGTGAGTTCTCATTTTACTGCACCCCCCACGTAGATACTTATATAAGGTTTAGCTTGGTATTGTAGCCGTTGAAGCATAAATTGAAATTTTAGACTTCGCTATAAAATCGAAAGCTGTTTTCAACTAGAACTCTATTTTGACAGCACATGGTCAAAATTATAAAAACATGCAAGTTATGTCAAATCTATATAGCTTTCAGTTTTTTTTTATTATAGATAATAATGTAATGTGTAGAGTGTAAAATTTTTTTAGCTTCAAACTGACTAATTTTCGACATATTGAGTATTGGCGTGGCGGAACTCAACCCCGCGGTTTCTCACCAGGGCGACGAAATAAACATATAAATAATTCACAGCAAAACTACCTATTAATTTATATTTTAATATTTTACAATAAATTAATAATTTAATACACAATATGCAAATAAAGTAATTTGTAAGTCTAATGTAACTGTAGGGGTGAAAAAAGTAACCGCCTGTGATGAATGTCCTGGCAATTTTGTACTCGCGGCAGCGCAAGGCCATAATTAACACTAGCATTCTAAATTCTAAGGCCCAAATTGGGTTAATGACACCTATTTGTATGCATAGTTTATATATGAAATAACGAAAATAAAAAAAAAAACAAATAAATTGAAACAAACATATTATGGGTTCTGAAATTTGGTCTAATAGGACACAACAGAATAAGCAAAGGGAGGAACCTGTTGTTAACACACTCTGGTCCCCATATTCCGCCGAATTATTGAGGCATTGAGTGTTGAGTGGCGTGGCGCGAGTGACTCAACGCCGCACTTTGGCCTCGACACGAGAGCGAAGAAATAAAAATATCTCATTTCCTCGTAGGCTATCGAACCCACAACCTACGTCGCGACTGGCCTCATAATTCAATATAACTGCACTTTTAGCTTCTAAACATAAACTTTAATATGTATCTGTGAAACACATCCTCTAAAGTGCCTACCGACCTCAACAGTTGATGAAGTTTGTATAGTTAGTTTGTCCGCAAGATAATGTTTGCTTCGGAACTGCTCTGAGTTAAGACTAAAACTTTCATGGCCTTGTGTTATATAAAATTGCCATTTTTTATATTTATTATTATTAAAATTTGTTTTAAAAATATATATTTTAAAGCTTAATAAGCTAATAGAATAATGGGAAATATCAGAACCACAATCTAATTTAACATAGATCAATCAACTATTTCCTTTAACTTTGGCAACCGTCGATCATTTTTACTAACCTCACGATCGAAAAGTATTTCCTGGTCAGTACGTGACATGCTTAGAAGGTTTATTTCGAAAAAATTCAGGGTGTTTTTTAGCATGATAAAGTAGGGTAGAACTAGGACGCAAAGGCAAATAAAATACAAATATTTTTTTGGAAATTATCTTAATTATTGTAAATTGCCCAAACTTAATATTGAACTTAAAAAATATGTAAATAATTTCATACTATCATAGAAGTTTAAATTATATTTTTATTATAATGTTTTAGTTAAGCATCTCATTGCAAACGAAACTTTATCGATAAAATATTATTGAAAATTATAGAAATAAAAATTCTTAAGCACCATAACGAATATGACCGGTCTCTGTCCCGGTATTTGATACAAACTATATACTCAGTTTTTTAATAACTTAAGGTAAGTTAGTCAAAAAAACTTTGCCTACTTCTTGATCGTAACAACTAAATCCTTATATTCAATTTGATTCCTATCTTACATAATACTTTTAGTAGTAGAAGTCCACCAAGCCAGTAACCAACAATAGAAAAATCCAAAGATTTGCATAAATTTCCTTACCAAATAGAACTATTCAAGTTCTATACTAAGAAATTTTTTATACAGCATTGCAAAGAACATTTTAAAGAAATTTACAGACATTTGTACCTAAAAATTTAAAAAAGAATGAAGATGTCTTCTCTAAATTTAAGTAAATCTTTTAAACTGTATTTAAAAATATAATTCACACAATATTAAAGACATATTCGAATTACATATCAATAATCTTTTTACTGTCTTAAACATTTAATTGAATATATATAATTTGTCAAGAAAATAATATGAAATAACCTCATACTCTAAATTATTAGTAAGTAAATAAGTATTTACATATGTATAAGTAGTCGATATTCTCTAATTAAATATAGCTGTGACCTCTGCAAAGCGAACTTAAATAATTCGGTTAAATTGTAATTTGTCCTGTCGCTATTTTCTAAAACCATTAAAATTCTTGAAATTTGGCAAAACAACTTTTTTTGCTAAATTCTAGAAACTCTACTATTTTAAATAGGTTTTGAGAATAGCGGGTACGCTACGTATGTGTTCTGGTAGTGTTTGGAATCATTCCTTGTTTTATTTTTTGTAATATTAATAAATACTCCGATTTTTTACACTCCACTATTATTTTATATATAGATTTAGATATGTATGTATGTATCGATATGGATTATTATATAATGCCTATTAATCACATGAGAATTACATACTAATCCACATAGATAAATTAATTAAAGTGACGTCTGAAATCGCAATTATGAATTGTAGTAATTTGTTTATTTATGTAGTTTAACATTATGCCCATTACAGCATAGACAGAGGAATACTAGGAACCTAGTGTAAAGACACACTAAGACATTTCTGTTCCCCACTTGTCGTCGAATACTAGAGACATTGCGTGTTGAGTGGCGTAACTCAATGCTGCGCTTTTAATCGACGCCAAAGCGAAGAAATGAAAATATATAATTTCCTCGATTGGGAATTGAACCCACACCCTACTGTGCAAAACTAATTTGTAAAGCCATAATTCAACTAAGTGTAGATCACGTTCCTATTGTTTACACGGAAAGGATGTCATGTTGACAATGCTTGTGTGAAGCCCGGCAATTTGACGCCAAAATGACGAATTTGATCGACCTATTTGCAAGGAACGTATCGAACGGGATGCACAACCCTAGTTGGACTTTGAGCGTAGACCACGAAAATAAAAAAAACACTTGAATCCTCTCCATATAATTTCTCCTTAATTTCTATTAAATTTGCGATTAAATATTAACTGACTATTGAAGCCAGTTGTGGCGCAGAGGCACAAGCGAATCATTGTAAGCAAGGTTAAGGATTCGATTCCTACTTGAGAAAATGAAATATTTAATATTCTCATTTTCACGCTCTGGTAACGCAAAGCGAGATCCGCCATTCAACTCGTAATGTCTCTAGAATTCATCCGCAAGTCGGGAATGGAAATTTCATAATGGGAAACGAGTGTCTCAATAGCAGGTTCTTAGGTTCCCTCTGCCTACCCTGCTATGTGCGAAAAACAGCATCAAGCTAAATAAAAACAATATTACCAAAAGGAACCTAATCTTCAAAGTATCTTTGGACATGGAGCTTACATGACTAGTAGTAATTTAAAACCTGCACACGTTAATATGTTATACATAGTTGTCATTTGCTTCACAGCGAAACGTGCTTACGACAGTCGTAAAATTTTTAACCTCTTTAACCTCTAGAGGTCAGGTTTGTAGGTCAGTAGAGAAAATACAATCAAATTTTGGTATATGTGGTTTGGTACAAGTTGATTGGTATTTTAATTAATTTTTATTCATTTAAAGTTTTTTTTTCGGTTTCATTCTGCATCCCACATATAGCAGGGTTCCTATTGTTAAGATTGCATTCGCTATTTTCTTTTTGAGCTATTGTGTGTTGAGTGGCAGAACTCAACGCCGCGCTTTGCCTCGACGTCAGAGCGGAGAAATGGAAATATAAACGTAAATAAATATTTCACTTCCTCGAGTGGGGATCGAACCCAGAACCGTCGCGTTACAGTCACACCCTGCTGCACTTATGAAGAAACGGGCAGTAAATATCATTAAACTACTAAATAGTTTCACATAAACCTCTAAATGACCCGAACAAGTAGTTTAAATGTAGTAGCCATCAAAAACAAATTACCTCTTGAGTGCGCTGGAACATACAAAAGCTTTCAGTGCAATTTAACATTTTAAATTATATAATTTCAAAACCATTGCCCTGTAAGACAGATTTATAAGTTTTAGACGCTCATACTTTCATCAGAATTATAATGACAAAGTTTAAAGCATTTTTTTAGGTTCACGCTGTATCCCGCATGTACTGGGGTAGGCAAAGGGAACCTTTTACCTTTTCACTGAATTTTTAATAAATATTTCATTTTATCGAATGAGCATCGAACCCACAACCGTCGTGTTACAGTCACATTATTGCCAAAGGATAATATATTTTTTCATAAAAAGTATTCTTTAACCGTTTTAATACCACTAAGGATATGTATACAAAGTTTCATCACAATCGGTTTAGTAGTTTTGGCGTGAAAACGAATTTTTCAATTTATTTATATTTATAATATTAGTACGATAAACAACCAACGGTAACAAGTCTTACTAAAGGAAGCACATACTTTTGTATTTAAAATTAAATTTTTGCTTTACTTAACGTTCATTATTTCACTTCTTTTTATGCATTTATTTTAAATATCGTGTCAAACGATATTTTTAGCAAATGAACTAGTTTAATAATTTCAACCGTTGTTTCTGCGGTTTGCGTGTCCGTTGAAAATGTTACTTGCAAGAATTTAAACATTCTAAATACTTTTATATAGGCTATTTAAATTCTTGCAATAAAATATAATAGAATTAAGAACTATTAAAATTCATGACTTCGTGAAGATTATGGGTCCTAAATTCATAATATATACTGTACATATATATATATAGTGTGCATATTTTTTTACGTAGTGTTAAGACACTCCGTTCTCCATATTCACAGACTTGTCCACGCCCCGGCCCCGGCTCCTGTGCCAGGACTGTTCTCAATAATGAATAATAGGCGATTAATATCCACAATTGCAGGGAAAAATGAATATAACTTCGTTTTAAAATGTCACGTAACTCTAAAAGGTTGTAATTAAAAGCATTTAACGTTCAATTCGTCACAAAAGAGCGCGCACCTACATATTTTTCGATTCGTGTTTATTTTATGTAAACTGAAAATTATTATATTTTCAATTAATCTTTTTATAGCCTTTTTCAACAAGTAATTAAAATTAAATTTTTTACACTTTGTTGACTATAGGTCACAAGAACAATTTTGTAATTATAATTTACGCAACAAAAATCAACGCGAAAATCTTTAAATATTTTGAAAGTTTTTATTTATTTAAATTATATATTATATTTAATATTATAAAACCCGCTAATTTCAAGCTTACAGATTGTAAAAAGTTTTTGTCTGTATAGTCCATTTATCGAGGAAAGCCGCATGCGGGTCGCTAGTTTTATTTTAAACATAAAAAAAAATCTTGAATGCATCCACACACAAAATATAATACATAGAAATAGTACCTACAGGCAAAACAATGATTACCTCGGCATAGTTAATGAATGCTAAATAGTTGGCTATGATAAAGCACGTTTAACACACTATACTGGTTAAATATACGGGTATTTATAATACATATTTTTTTACCTTCACGCAGTATACCGCACATAGTAGGGGAGACAAAGGGAACCTGAAAACCTAGTGTTAAGACGCTCCTTTCCCATTCAAGGCACTTTCATATCCCTTTTTCCGCCGAATTCTGGAGGCATTCCAATAGCCTTGCCAACAGGCAATCAAAGGAGAACGTAAAATAATTAATTTTCTTCGAATGGGAATCGAACCCATAACCTATTGCATTTACAATCGCGCGCTTGAGTCAGTAAAATCACTGACATCAATCAAGCTTTTTATGTTGTAGTACTAATTTGTCGTATGAGATATGAGACATGTTGGAATGCACACACGCTCGTTATAAACTTAGATCTTATTAAGATTTTTTTATATGTAAATTCTCTACTTACTTTGCAGAATACATTTCATTAATTAGCGCTACTCTTATCTATATATATATATATATATAAAATCGAAAGGTCACTCACTCATCACGAAATCTCAGAAACTTCATGTGCTGGGAATCTCAAATTTTGGATAGGAGTTACTTATAGTACGTAGGTGCTCGCTAAGACGGGAATTTGCAATATTCGACTTCTAAGGGGTTGTTTTTGGGGTTGAAAGTTTGTATGAAACTTCGTTACTACAAATGCTAGGAGTCTCAAATTTTGCATAGACGTGACTAGGACGTAGTCATAGAGACAGAAATTAATAATAACATAGTTCACGCGGGTGAAACCGCGAGCGGGCCGCTAGTTAAAATATGTGTGTGTTAAAAAGTTAAAAAATCTAAATATAAATATACAAATGTGTATTTATATGTAGATTTTTTAATTTACTTAAAAAATCATGAGTTTCTTGCGCCTTCTACTCAGATTTGAGGCATTAACTTTAGTGAACTGGTGGTAAATTATTTGATATTCAAAAATGAATCAATATGTAATATATTTATTTATTTTTTATAATCATATATATCCCGCTATTCTCAGTATTACGTATTGAGTACGGGATTCAACGTCTCGCTTACCAGAGCGAAGAAATGAAAATATTAAATATTTCAATTCCTCAAATGGGAATCGAACCCACAACCTGCCGCGTTTACAATCACACGCTTTTGACTGGCACAAATTTTATAAAATCATATAATAATGAAATAATTTTATTTAAAAGCAAATAAAATCATTAATGGAACATAAGTTTCTATGGTTCACAAATAGTGAATAATTTGCATAGTAAACGCTTGTACTGACATACAAATCGCTGTATTACGTGGAATGGCCTCAATTTGCGGCACTAATATGTAGGTCCCTACATATACACGACGATAAGAGACAGACTGGTATCAGCAACTCTTGCAATATATATCTACTGGTACTGGGGATTGGGGACTGGGTCAAACCCATTTTCATTGGTCTTGAAATAAATCAAGGTACAAAATCGTATAAGAACAATGGTAGCTCTTTATTTAATTAAGCATCTCGTTAGAGAAATGAAAATTTTATTGGTATTCTTTATTTCATCGTTTTCAATATTGGATGAAAAAATTTAATACTTTGTGTGGCTACTATAGAGTTGACATCATAGTATGTAATAGTTTTTTTTTTTATTATGATTTTATTGTAATATACCTAAATTGTATTTAAAAAATATCTAGCCGTATTGCTGTTGATGCCAGTGATAGTGCAGGAACACAAGCGTGTTACTGTAAACGCAAAAGGTTCGATTCTCGCTCTGGTGTCAAGGCAAAGCGCGGCGTTGCATTCCGCCATTTAACACGCAATAGAATTCGGCGGAAAATGGGAACAAAGTGTCTCAACACTCTGCCTTCCCTGCTATATGTGGGATAAAGCGCGAAGATGATTTCTACAAGTAAATGTAATAAGTTATAACATATACAATTATACATATATATACAATTATACATTTTTTCAATAGCAAAATACAAAAAAAAATGCTATAACGTTTTCACATAAATGGAAAACTTTTTTGCTAGTTACTGTTGTTTATTACTGAAGTTTAAAACATACCGAAAGTTGGCAATTAATTCGACCTAAATTCAAATGAGCATAGCACAGCTCGAACAACTCTGACAAGTACTGAATATTTTAGTTTACCTTTTATTCCACGTGTTTGCATAAATTATTAACAAAGTTAACAGCTTTCATACAAAATTTTCCATATGTTATCTATCAAAATTGGATAGGTACATCGCGAATTAGAACGGTCATCATGATGATGGAAGTTCTCTTTAGTGGAAGACTCTCTCTCCTACTTCATACTCTATCAATAATTTATATTTTCTCTGAATGGGAGTCGAACCCCAAACCGTCGCGTTTATATCCCTGAGCCACAATTTCTATTTACTTTTTTTAGTTCAATTTCATAGATACGGATTAAGCAGAGAAAATCTAGTAATGTCAGAGATAACTCAGCCAGAGAGATCTCAACGGAGCTATTTGATCGAATGGAAGTAATTTAAATACATTCAGTCTCCCGACTGACTATGAATGGCTGGTAGACTGGAACTCGCACCCACCCACCCACTGCGCTACGAGGGCTCTACGCTCGTTTTCGTTTTTCGTTTTTCGATTGAGCAGTATGCTGTTGGCCATATCGGCCTCTACAGCGTCACCGGGCTTGGGGAGGCCGAGCTAGACGAGCTCTGACCTTGGCATGGCTACCGTGGAAGGTACCAACAAAAGAGAACACAGTGGCGCAAGGGCGTCTCCTTTGAGACTCGGACCGCGACTTGCGAACACCGTTCGTAGTGGGGGGCTTTGCTTCGATCGGTTCGACCAAAGCCTACTGGGGAGGGCTCTTGATGCCCTATTGGATTAATGAGTGCGGGCTCCTCTCGCGCCGAGGCGCGATTGGGCCACAGTAAAGCTGGGACCTCGTCTCCACCGGCGTGGACGGTGTGCGTAGCGTGTATGTGTGCGATTGTGTGTGGCCCTACCTACAAATTTAGGGTCGTTCGCTTTAGTGATGGGGTCAGCATCGTCGGTTAAGATATCCCGGGGTCGACGGCGATCCCACGGGCGACGTTTGGCGTAATTACACGAGTTTACCACCAGCGGATTCGGATGCGATTCGGCTTTAGTGAAATAACTACTAGAGAGCTTGCGACAGTGCTCTTTTACTGAATCTAATTTGACGTCTCTATGGAGATCGGTATTACGCATGTACCACGGGGCACCGGTAGTATTACGCAAGAAACGGTTTTGGATTACTTGTAATCGGCTAAGGTCTGTCTGTGCGAACACAACACAGGCGTAGGCGAAAATGGGTCTGACGCATGCTTTATAGAGTCGGATTTTATTTCTAAGTGAGAGTTTACTTTTAGCACAAATGAGTGGATACAAACAACTTAGGACGTAGGCCGCTTTGCGGCGAACATAAGTAATGTGGGCTTTAAAGGACAGTTGACTGTCGAGAATGACACCTAAGTATTTGGCCTGTTTGGCCTCGGGAATTATTTTGCCTAAAAGGCGGACATGTGGCAGGTAGTCTGTCCTACGAAGGGGGAAGTAAATGATGTTACTTTTATCGGGATTGACCTCTATGCGCCATTGAAATAGCCACTGACCTATGCGGTCCATGGACTTTTGGAGTCTGTTAGCTATGCAGACTGATACACGGCCGGACGTATAGACGGCGGTGTCGTCTGCGAAAAGGGCTAGGTTTGTACCTGGGGTTTTGGGGATGTCGTGAGTGTACAGGTTGTACAGAAGCGGGGATAGTATGGAGCCCTGAGGGACTCCAGCTCTAACTGGCCTACTGGAGGAAAGGGTGCCTTCTACCCTATATCTAAATGAGCGGTTTGATAAGTAGTCTCGAATGATGTGCACGAGTCTGTCAGGTACGTTAGTCTTTTGTAACTTGTAAATCAAGCCATTGTGCCAGACTTTATCAAACGCTTTTGCAATGTCTAAGAAGATTGCCGCTGATGGCATTAATTTGGCTCGGGATAACAGGAATTCCGTGAGGCGGTGTACCTGGTGTATGCTGGAGTGCTTGGCTCTAAAGCCGAATTGTTCGGGGGGGATTATGTCATTGGCCACGACTGCGGCTTGGAGACGAGTGAGGAGGATACGTTCGTATATTTTGCCCATTGAACTGAGAAGGCTTATGGGGCGATAACTGGACGGGGATGTGCGAGGTTTCTTAGGCTTGTGAATACCTATGACTATTGCCTCTTTCCATTGGTCTGGGAATGAGCACTCTTTTAAAAGAGTGTTGAAAATAGCAACGAGAAGCGTTAGAATGTGAATGGGAAGAATTTTAAGGATCTTATTCGAGATGCGATCGGATCCTGGGGCTTTCTTTGGCTTAAGGCGCTTTATAATGTCTTGTACCTCTTCGACAGAGGTCGGTCTTATAGGTTCGCCCGCTGGTGGCAACGGTGCCCACGTATCGACCTGTGTGTCCACCGCGGCGACGTGAATTGGATCACACGGTTGTTCCGAGGGGGAGCATTGACTTTCTAAGTTATCCGCTAGGCATTCGGCCTTTTCGAGATCGTCTGAGGCTAGTGTTCCGTCCGGACGGATTAACGGCGGTAATTCGACTACGGTGTCGTTTTTGAATGATTTAGTTAGTTGCCAGAACGCTACGTGCGATGGCGTAAGCTCTGATAACCTATGATCCCAAGATTCGTCTCTGAGGTCCTCGAACAGGGCTCGAACCTGTCTTTGGAGCCTCCAGAGTTTAGCGCGGTTAGCCGGCGACGGAAATGAATCGTGCGCCCTATTGGCGATGTTTTTACGTCTCATGAGCTTTCTGAGATCTCGCGGGATCTTAAAATGTCCTTCTGGATTAGTTGGAATTTCCCTAGAACACTCGTCGAGAGTGCTACCCAGTCTGTCAGTAAGTTGGTTAATTTCCGCCTCGACTACTTCCACCGAGTCGAATCTGTCAGGTATGTCGTCTGTCGGTTCCGTGTCGGGATTGCCTAGGCGCTCCGCGAACTTAGACCAGTCGGTGATGGTGGTTTTAGGGAGAACTGGAGGACAATCGGGTCCTAATTTAACTATTACAGGTCTATGGTCTGAGTCTAACTCTGGTATTACCTCGATAGAGCGCAGCCTGAGAGAGACGCCCTGCAGGATGGCTATGTCGAGAACTGAAGGTCGGCCCCGGGGCCCAAATCTAGTGGGAGTGAGGGGGGCTACTATCTCAAAGTGAGAGGTGGTCAGGTCATAGATATTTTCGAGTTCGATTCCTCCTCTATTTGTGGAGTTGCAATTCCACCTGGTACTTTTACAGTTAAGGTCCCCGGCTATGATAACCGAGTCCCCCATGTCCAGTAGTGTCTGTAGGTCGCTTTTAAGTAAACTCTTTGATGGAGAGAGATAGGCGGAAGCTATAATAGTGGGTGGATGTCCAGTCATGTGAACCTTACAGACCGAAACTTCGATGTTAGTGAGCGTCGGCGGCGGATCGAGCGGTATGACGTGAAGCGTCTTTCTGTAAAAGATGACGGTGCCGCCTTTGGCGCCGTCTCTGTCGTTACGAATAGTACGGTAATTGGCTATCTTGGGATCCCTATTGCAATTTCTAAGGAACGTTTCCTGAACTAGAAATAAGTCGAGTTGTCGGTTTGTAACAAAATCGCGGACTAGCCCCATTTGCGTACTGAGACCGTTAGCGTTAAAATAACCTATGTTGAGAGAACGCGGCTTGACTCGCGCGAGTCTTAAATCGGGCGGGTTGATTCTAAGATTATTGTGGGCTATAGCATCGGGGTGATGCTAATGATACGAGACTTAATATTGAACTCTTTTATTGCATATTTAATTTGGTTATTTATACGCTACAAAACAATAGTGGAACATAATTTCACAATTGCATTTGTAGCGAATAAATTCAGGTTGCTGATATAGCGTGTTTATACAGAATATAATAAGACTAGTGCAATACCCCTACAATACTCTCCCCCTTTGGGAAAAAAATGTACAAAAATAAATATAAAATAACAAAAATTAATTGTTTAAAAACCAAATCGAACTACAGGTTTAATTGTTCGGCCTGACCTAGTGACTTGAAGCGGTGTTTTGCTGTCGTAGGCTCCAGCGTTTGCGCATTGTTGTCGTCCTGCTGATGTTGCATTCGTGGAGTCATCGCCTTTGTTTATAACGAAGGCTGGCTTAAGTCGGTCAATCGATATGACAGCTGTTTTATTGGAGCGTTGAACTTTAAAGTATTTTTCATGTTTTTCCAAAACTTTGTAGGGGCCCTCGTATGGTGCGATCAGTGGTTTTCTTACAGCGTCGGTCCTGATAAACACATAGTCGCATGTACTCATATCTTTGAACACGAAACTGTTGTCTTTGTTCTTCCGCTCATACGATGTTGGCTTGACTTTGTGAAAAATACGACGTAACTGTTGAACAAACTCTTCTGACGAGGTTATGTTGTTTTCTTTAATGACGTCAAAAAATATTCCGGGAATTTTAATATTCGTACCGTATACCATTTGTGAAGGGCTGACTTCACTACCATCTCGAATTGCGGTGCGAAGTCCTAATAGTACAGTAGGTAACTCTTGTGACCAATTAGTAGAATTACCGCGTGCAATAATAGCTGTTTTCAAAGTTCTATGCCATCTCTCCACTATTCCGTTTGACTGCGGATGATAACTTGTTGTTCGAAGTTTTTTAATTCCTAGTAGTTTTGACAAGGATGAGAAAAGATTTGACTCAAATTGACGTCCTTGATCTGTTGTTATCCTTAATGGACATCCGAATCTTGAGATCCACATGTTGTAAAACTTCCTTGCCACTGTTTCGGCGGTAGCTTCGGCTACCGGGGCTGCCTCCGGCCACCGAGTAAATCGGTCAATAAACGTAACAATGTATCGGTTATTATTAGATATAGGTAAAGGTCCCACAATATCGATGTGCACATGTTCAAATCGTTCAGATTCGGGGAACTGCATGAGTGTCGAATTATTGTGACGCGTGATTTTCGCTTTTTGACAAGATACGCATTGTTTTGCCCACGTACTAGCGTCTTTATTCATTCCAGGCCAGAAATAATGAGACGTTAACATTTTTCTCGTCGCTCTGACGCCTTTTTTTTTTTTTTTTTTTTTTTTTTTTTTTAACGTGAGGAAATCCTTTTACGGATACCGGCCCGAGTGGGGACTCGAGCGGGTTATGTGGGACTCGCGGACTTGGCAGATGTAGGCCGTCCGCATACCCACTAAAACCTCACGGTGCTCCTCCTCGACCGCCACTGGCCGCGAGACGCGGGGACTAGAATCATCCACGAATCGCGGCGGCGGGAGCCTGCAAGGCACGTCGCGGAGTCAAGGGTGTGTGGGCACCCTCGACGGCCTGCTCGGAGTAGCGCGCGGGAGCGACCTGCGCGCGCCTACTCGGGCCAGGTTGGTAGGCAGCCAGCTTCCCCAAGCTGACCGCCCTCTGGCACATTAGGGCGGAAGGCGGCGATCGTATGCCGCCCTCCGGCGACCCGGTCTCTTACGGCGGATGGCGACTTCGGCAATAGCCTCCCTCGCCCGTTCCGCCGACTCCTTCTCGAGCACCACTGCCTCGCAGAAGGATGAGACCGCGTCCCACGACGTCTCGCTACCGGCCATGGCCTTGACCACGGCCGGCAGGGAAAGGTCGTCCCCTATGACGTCGCGCAAAGCGCGACGTTGAGACGCCCAGGCTGAGCACACCTCCAACGTGTGCTGGGCCGTCTCATCGAGGCAGTCGCCACAGTGGTGGCAGCGAGCGTCGGGCTCCCTCCCAGCGATCCGACACAGGTAACCCCCGAAGCAGCCATGCCCCGTGAGCACCTGTGTGGTGCGGAAGGTTAGGACGCCGTGACGCCGCGCTAACCACTGGCGGAACACTGGACGAACCGCCTCGATCGTCCTCAGGCCGGCAGATGGATTTGCCAGCCGAGTTTCCCACATCTCAATTGCGGCTACCCGCACCTCCTCTGCGCGTGCTTGGCCTGCCGGTTCCCCGGACGCCAGGCCCCGACGCCGGCAATAGACCGACGCCAGAGAAAGGGCATCCAGGTCCCACGGCATGACTCCGGCCAGCACGCACGCCACTTCACCGGAGATGGTCCGGTACCCCCGTATCGCCCGGATGGCCATCACCCTCTGCGCACGTCGCAGCAGAGTGATGTTATGCCGGTCCAGGGCGTCCGCCCATACGGGAGCACCATAGAGCGCCATCGATCGGACCACTCCGGTGTACAGCCGACGGCTAGAGGCGCTCGGCCCACCAACATTGGGCAAAAGGCGCGCCAGTGCCGCCGCTGTCTTCAACAGTTTCGGGGCCAAAGATGTAAAGTGGCCCCGAAAACTCCACCGACCATCCAGAACAAGTCCGAGGTACTTCATGCTCCGGGCGACGTCGATTTTGACGCCACCGACGACGATGTGGGCATCTGCCGGTGGGCCCTTTCGAGGAGCATGGAAGTAGATTGCCTCGGACTTGTTGAGGGAGACCTCTAAACCCAGCCGCTTTATGCGGCCGACGACCTCCGCCACTCCAGCCGTCCCGAGGACCGCCGCCTCCCGATAGGTCCTCTGCTGCGCCAAGACCAGCGTGTCATCGGCGTAACAGAGGACCTTTATCCCCCTCAGGGTGCCGCCCCGCAGCACCCAGTCGTACCCGATGTTCCAGAGGATCGGACCCAGCACCGATCCTTGTGGAACACCGGCCGACACAACGAACTCCTCCCAACCTCCTCCAGGAGCCGGAAAGGTCACAGACCTCCCGGACAGGTAAGCCCCGATGACGCGGCGCAGGTATGGAGGCACGCGGTGGTATAAAAGTGCCTCCTTTATGCAGGGCCATGGCAGGGAGTTGAAGGCGTTGGCGATGTCTAAAGACACCGCCAAGACTCCATCGCCTCGGGCCACCGCATCCTGCGCGTAGGACTTTACCTCCAGTATGGCATCCACCGTCGATCGCCCCCTGCGGAAGCCATACTGGTGGTCCGAGAGATCCGGACCTGTCCCCTCCAAATGGTGTTGTAGCCTCCTGGCTACAACACGCTCGAAGAGCTTGGCGATCTCGCTCAAGAGCACGATGGGCCTGTAGGCGGAGGCTGAATCCGCCGGGCGACCCTCCTTCTTGATGAGGACTAACCTGCCTGTCTTCCACCGCTGTGGAATTATGGCTTGAGCCAGACAGGCAGTGAATAGTCCTCGCACTCTGGGCCCTAAGTTGTTGAGGGCCAGAGTTAGCGCCCGGCCGGGAATGCCATCCAAGCCCGGGGCGGTGCTCTTGAGCCGAGACCGGCGTACAGCTTCTTCGAGCTCCTCCTCCTCCACCTGTGGTGTGACGCTGTCCTCGTCGTCCTCCTCTTCCTCCTCACGCGCTGCAGGGCGGGCCATACTGGGTGGTGCAAAACTGGCCCGCTGCGGGAATAGCGACGACAGAACCCCTCGGAGAATGTCCGGTTGGAGTGTCTGCGTCAGTGGTGGTGCCCAAGCCCGTAACCTACCGAGCACCATTCGGTAAGGTGTGCCGTACGGGTCTTGGTCTATCCCCGCGATCAACCGGTCGTGCGACTCGCCTTTCACACGACCGATCTCCTCCTGCAGCAGCGTTCTCGCCTCGACATAGACGCGGTACAGTCGGTCTTCCTCCTCCTGCACCTTCTGTACCCGTCTGCGATAGTGGCTGTACTGGCGTCTCGCCGTAACGCAGGTGTTACGCAGTTGCGCGATCTCCCACGACCACCAGTACACTTGCCGCCGTTGAGGGCGGCGCCCGGAACGGGGCATTGACGCGTCACAGATACGCGTCAGCGCCCCCTGCGCCCAGGATGCGGCGTCTTCTGCAGACGCCAAGCTCTGGGGCAGCCAGGATTCCACTATCGCGGCCTCCTCCAACAACTCCCTGTCGAGGCGACCCAGTTGCCACCGCGGTCCGTACTCTCTCGAGTTTGGACTGGGGGCTGGTTGCACCGCTGGATGTGTGGAGATCTCGTACAAGATGTAGAGGTGATCCGAGAGAGTCTCCACATCATCCAGCACTCGCCAGCCCCGAACACGACACGCTAGGGCCGGGCTCGCGAACGAAACGTCCACGACGGATCCGCCCAGCCTTCGCACACACGTGTTCTTGGTCCCTCGGTTGAGCACAGACAAACCGGTGGCAACAACCCACTCCGACAGCGTCACACCACGCACATCCGTCGTTGCGGAGCCCCACACGCTGGACTTCGCGTTGAGATCGCCGGCCACCAACACTTCCGCCGGACGAAATCGCTCTACCATTTCCCCCAATCGTATAAGGAAGTCTTCAAACTCCGCAAGAGTTCGATTGGGGGAAAAGTAGACCCCTACGACAACTAGGTCGCCGACAAGTGCAGCGACGCATCCCGCACCCCTCTCTACTCGTGAGAAGGGCGGAGAGCCCGCCGCGACCTGGGTGATAATAGTCACCACCCCGGAGTTGTCGGCTACCCAGTTGTCTCTGTCGGGAACGCTGTAGGGCTCCGAAACAACCGCCACCTGGATAGACCACTGCGCCAGGCTTTGGACCAATAAGTCCTGGGCCCTGGCACAGTGGTTTATATTCGCCTGCAGCACACGGAGAGCCATTATTGGTCTTCCATGTGCTGCGCCTCCTCTCGCCCAATTGGGGCGTCTGGCTTGCCCGCTGGTGGCCCATTTCCTCCCTTCCTGCCACTCCTCCTCTTCCTCGAGGAGCTGGCTTTTCCACATATGGCGCTTCCCACTGTATGGTCTGCGGGCTGTTCTGCCGCCACGCAAACCGGGCAGTGAGGTGCCGCCGAGCACTGATTTTGTTTGTGCCCAGCTTGTCCGCACCTGAAACACTGCTGGCTCCTATCATGTGCACTGCTGCACTTCGCCGCCACGTGACCAATCTCGTGGCAGCGATAGCAGCGCAGGGCTCGCTGTTGCAGCAGTTGCACACGCGCCGAAACGAAGCCCACTAGGAGCCTCGACCCGCTGACCTTCTTCGCTGCCATAACAGGGCAACGAACCCAAGCTGTGCCTAGGCCATTTTGGTCCTGTCGGATCTCCCCTACTTTGACCAGACCAGCATCACAGCCGCCAACTCGGCTTATGGCCTGCACCACCTCCTCCGAAGTGGCAGAGTCATCCAGGCCACTGACCCGCAACTCTGCGCACTTCACTGGTCTTGCGACCAACACCTCGCTAGAGTCCAGCACCCCGCGCAGCCGCTGAGCCAGGGCATCCGCCTTTTCGCTACTATTGGCGCCAGGTAGCTCCAGAACCCTGGCACCAGTAGAGGCGACTCTGAGACGCAAGTCAGAAATGCCCAGGTCTTCCAACTTTATCGCCTGCTTAACTTGCGACAGGACGTCTTTGTACGTCAACTCTTTACTGGCGGCAGCCGGCTGCAGAGTTAGCGTCACCGCCGCGGATCGCGGAGGGCGCAACTTGGGCTTAGCAGCCGACTTCGACGTTGCCTTCTGCGTTGTCTGTTTCGCTGCTGTCGCCTTCTTCTTCCCTTTACGCACCACCGTACTCCAACCTTCGTTCAGGTCTGCAGGAGCGGAAGGCAGCGGACGAGGCTCTACCGGTGCGGCTTGTAGGGGTTTTCTTCCTGTCTGTTTGCCTTTCCCTTTCTTAGGGCCCTGCTTCTGCTTCGGGCCAGGGTTGGCAGGCGCTACTAGGGTCGCCACAGTAGGCTCTGCGGCTACCGCTGAGACGGCCGCCTGACGCCTTTTGTCCGCCGCTAAAGGAGGACGAACTGGCTTTGCCGGTAGGAGCCTGTCCTCCAGCGCCGCCAGCCGCGTATTAAGCAATGTGCCCACCTGCACCATTACTGTACGCGCCACGTCGTCCTCCTTCTTCTTCTCCTCGGGGCCCTGTCGCTGGGTCCTAGAGCGCTCCAGTTCAGCTCGCATTAAGGACATCTCCTTGCGCAGCTCAGACAGTTCTTGGGTCAGTCGGATGTTTGCTGCCCGTAACTGCGTCACCTCCTCGTTAGCTGTCCTGCTAGCCAACATCCCCACAGCGTCGCTCTGACGCCTGGGTGCGTTACGTCATGTAATGTACTGAATATTTCATTTCGAAATACTCGCGGTACATACGGTCGAATTGCACTTGTTGACACTTCGCAGTATAATTTTTTGTTGCATGGTAAGGTGTTTACGCATGTTTGAGATGCGTCTGTCATTATCGACAGCGGTGCGTGCGGAGAGGGTGGAATCAGCGCAATGGCTCTTTTTAAGCTATCCTTGCACTGATTGAAAGCTTCCCTAGTTTCGTCGTTCCACTCGATTGTGCGATTGTCTCTCTTTGAAGTTCGGCCACACATGTATTTATTTAACGGCGCTTGATGTGTAGCTGCGTTCGAGATGCTTGTACGATAAAAATTGAGCATCCCTAGGAATCGCTTTAAATCACGAATTGTCTTCGGTAGGGGATACTCGTCAATTGCCTTTACTCTACTTGATAATGGAGTTATACCTTCTGGCGAAATTCTGTAACCGAGGAAATCTATTTCAGACTGGCCATATATGCATTTCTCTGTATTTATCGTAATACCATGTTTACTTAAACGGCAAAATACTTCCTCAATATGTTCTCGGTGAAGATCTTCAGACTCAGACGCAATTAAAATGTCGTCGACAAAACAAAATACATAGTCGAGGCCACGCATTATGTCGTTCATGAAACGCATGAATGTTTGACCGGCATTGCGTAGTCCGAAGGGCATACGTGGAAACTCAAAAAGGCCAAATGGAGTAATTATAGCGGTTTTTTCAACATCTTCAACTGGTATTTGATTATATGCTCGTTTGAGATCTATTCGCGAAAATATTGTCTTCTTAGGCAGGAGATATGTGAAATCCAGCAAACGCGGAATAGGATATCGATCGGGCTTAGTAATGGCGTTTAGTTTTCGATAATCACCACATAGTCTAATACCTCCTTCTTTTTTCTTCGTGACGTGGATAGGACTGGCCCATGCGCTTTTGGAAGGCCTGCATATGCCCATACTTAACATGTGTTCAATTTCTTTCTTAACGAGTTTAAACTTCTCTGCTGACAACGGCCGACACTTTGAAACGACCGGATGACCTTGAGTAATTATTTGATGTACGACCTCGTGCTTAGGAGTCTCTTTTGCGCAAAATGGTCTGGTTATATCTGGATATTTTTGCAATAAATCTGCGAAAGGCGCTTCGACATTGATTGTCGTAATTGAAGGTGCGTTAGTATTAATTATCCTTGCCGCACTCAATAATCCTGTGACGCCGTCGACTAACCTCTTACGGCTCATATCGACTAATAAATTATGCTTTTCTAGAAAATCGGCGCCTAGAATAGGTTGCTTTACGTCTGCTATAACGAAAGTCCATCTGTATTGTCTTCGTAATCCCAGATCTAATATAAGCGTTTTCTCGCCGTACGTCTTAATTTCGCTACCGTTGGCCGCATATAATTTATATTGATTTGATATTGAGGCTTTATTTGTTCTCGGAATTACCGAAATGTTCGCTCCCGTATCTATTAAAAAACGATATCGACTTTTGCGGTCGATAACGCAAAGACGGCTAGATGGAAAAATAGCATTGACGTCCGTCTCCGTCAACACTACTGTGAGTTTTTTTGAAGAGGTTTCCAGGAGCAGGGTGGCTCGCATTTATGGGCGAATTCTTTATATTTATAATGATAATAACATAGGCTATGTTGCCTGCCTCGTGAATCTCGCCTTGATCTTGAACTGCTTCTATTTCTTCTATATGGTTCTCTTTGCCGCCCCCGAAATCTGAATGAGCTTTTTATTTCTGCGATTTCAATAGATAATTTATTGATTTGTGACAATAGTTCATTATTAATGAAATCTGATGATGAGGCGTCGACTTGTGATACCTCGTGAATTTTCATATTTTCCATAATTTTATCTGCCATAGCGGCTAAATTTTCGAGCTTTTGATCTTGACTAACCATAAGGACGGCTCTTATAGAGCTCGGTAATCGCTGCAGCCATAAACTGTGTAGTGTTGAGTCAGCGACATTCGCATTCCTTGCTAATTCGGACATCTTTCGTAGTAGCTGTGACGGCTTTTGATCGCCTAAATCCATCTCGCTTATTAACTTTTGAAATTGACGCTCAGCGGATTCTTCATAAATTGACAATAACCTTTGCTTTATTATGTCATACTTTTGTTCGGACGGCGGATTCAGTAACAGATCACCTATGTGTTGAATAGATTCCCTACTTAGTTTCGAGATGACTAAGTGGAATTTAGTTTCGTCCCCCTGCTTTTGCGCTTTTACAATGGACTCGAACTGAGCAAACCACAGTCGTGGCATTTCAGGCCAAAAATCAGGTATCCTGGCTACGATACTTATGGCTGATATCTCTGGTGGCGTTTCTATGTTTGATGGAGTAAGTCCCGGGCCGGGAAAATTAACTTGTTGCTGTATCGGAGCGTCAGGCATCAATGGGTGAAACATCTTGACCCTTTAACTTCCCGAAAATCTCTATATATAGGACTTGGTAATTCGTTGCCTCTTGAAATTCTAACCGGTGAGACCCGCTTGTGGGAGGCCGATTAGAATGTGCACTCACCAATCCTATGAAGATTTGCGTCGGACAGTAGTTGGGTTCGTCAGACTGACGTCGGGGTCACCAATGTGGGCTATAGCATCGGGGTGATGCTAATGATACGAGACTTAATATTGAACTCTTTTATTGCATATTTAATTTGGTTATTTATACGCTACAAAACAATAGTGGAACATAATTTCACAATTGCATTTGTAGCGAATAAATTCAGGTTGCTGATATAGCGTGTTTATACAGAATATAATAAGACTAGTGCAATACCCCTACATTATTATTGACCGCCATTGGAAGTTTGAGCATTGACAAGTAGTAATTTGGCTATAAACTTTCTGTTGAGCTTAATTACTTGAAGTCGACTTTTAGGATCGCCGTTTGAGTCTACTAAGCCTTTCGCGAAGGCTAATATTTCGTCTTTATCTAGTATATCTAAGAAGCTAGTCATAATGTCGATCGCGTCTTCGATACTATCCTGTTCTAGGTTTACCTCCCCACGGGGCTGGCGGACGGAGGAAGTGGCCCTGGAGGGCTTGGGTTCGGGATTGGAGGCCTTGGCGGCTTGGGTCTCTGGTAGAGGTTTTTCCCACGCATTGGTGGAAGGAAGAGGGGCTGGTTGGAGTAGTGGCTGAGGGCCGGACGGGTTTTGCGCTGGACGGGAAGGCATCGAAGCCTTATGCGTCCTGCCGCCCTTTCCGCCGGACCTGCGTGGGGCCCTAGGGCATCCGCGGTAATTTGCGGGGTGCCCTTGGGTCTCACACAAGACACAGCTGGGAGGTACGGCCGGGTCTGGGACCTTGCGGACAGTCAGCAGTAGCGTGACTTTCTAAGCACTTCACGCACCTGGGTTTTGCGTGACAGTTTTTGCCGGAATGCCCATAGAGCTGGCAGCGGTGACACTGCCCGGGAATGCCACGAGACCATGGCTTATCTATAGTAATGCCCGTGAGTGAGCAGATGGATTTAATATTGAAAATTTGTTTGCCCTCAGGGCTGCGGTCTAGGACAGCTAGGACCATGTCGTAGCTTTTCTTAGTGTACTGATTGTACATACGGTGGACTGCTCTAACTGGAAGATTTTGGGATTTTAAGTCCCTGAAAACTGACTCGGTCTCTAATTCGGATGGGATACCCTTGAGGACTACACGTAATTGACGCTCGTCCTCCAGAGCGTATGAATGGAACCCTATCTTTGAATTCCTAAGGTGGGTCGTAAGGACCCTGTGGTCTTTAGGTGTTAACACCTGAATTCTAACTCCCTGAGCTGTGGATCTGGCAGAATTGAACTGCACTTTAGCGGACAACATCCAAAGTTGTAAATTATCCCAGGCTTTCTTTTCCTGGACTATTATCGGGGGAGGTAACCTGTCCCTACGAACGCCGGCCGGTAGCGGTACCGAACCGTCGCCAGAGTTGGACGCGGGGATCGAACTATTATTATTGCTATTATTATTACTAGCAGTTGAATTGTCAGTCTTGTCAGTCATTTCGGCGTCGGGGCCGTTTTTGTCTACCTGCGCACCCTTCTCTGCTACCTGCGCGCGTGCCCTACTTTTGCGCGGGGGTGAGGACCGCGGGGAAGCGGGGGAATCTAGCGTGCTCGCGGCGCGTTTGCCTGAACTATCGGGGGATCGTTTTGCCTTGCGTTTGGCGGCCTTAGATATGACGGTCTCGAAACCGTCCTGATCCTCCTCCTCCTGTGAGGATTCGGCCGGCGGGGCCGCCGCCTCCTCAGCTTCGGACTCGGACTCTAGAACGATGTCCAGAGCCTCGTCCTCGTCCGATTCGGCGTTGGTCTCGCCGGGATTGGCCTCCTGCTTTTGCTGGCGTTTTTCGCGTTCCACGAATGCGGTTATTTCCAAAAAGAAACATGACGGGATATGGTCTGCGGCGAACTTAAGTAGACTATCCGAGTCTATCCGAACCATTTTGACTAAACTTGACCCCCCGCCGAGGCGAGGGGTGTGTGCCTACTTTGACCTAATGTCTCGGCCTGGTGGGGCCGGGGTGAGTACCTAGCTTAAGCTAACACTGTGTAAAAGTACTCACGTGGGTATGGAATCCAGGTGAAATCCTATGGACACTAACACACTACACTGCACTACACAAAACAACGGAGATCGCCGCTCGCCGAACAAAACGACGCCGATCGGTCCTCTTCGTCTTCTTGGTGTTGCAGGGTGGCGTAGGTCGATAGTGCGCGCGTGCGTGGATTGGTTTTTGGGTTTTTTGGTTTTGGTTTTGGTGATTGCGAAAGCGATGCCAAGCGGACATTGAGACGTCCGGGCGGTACCGCGGTCGGAATGCGCTCTACGCTCTTACTTAATATCTATATATATAAAAGGACTTGTCCTCACTGACTGAGGTAAGACGCACGCACAGCCGTAACCGCTGTGCGTAGAAACGTGAAGTTTGGACAGATGTTTACTTTCGTAATCTGGACATCCACTAAGAAGGGATTTTGAAAAATTTTAACCCTACAGGGGTAAAATAGGGGTTGAAAGTTTCTATGGAAAAAAAATTAAATCGGCACCGATTTTTATAAAATTTGAAATTTAGATTTTTAAAAGTATTTCATTGAACACATGTTTCACGGTTTTTTTAGAATTTACCCCCTAAGGGTGCCAATAAGGGGTGAAAGTTTGTATGGAAAAATCTTTAAATCGCCACCGATTTTTATAAAATTTGAAATTTAGACTCTTAAAAATATTTCATTGAACACATGTTTCGTGGTTTATTTTAATTCACCCCTAAGGGTGCAAATAAGCGGGCGAAGCTGCGCGCGTCCGCTAGTATACCATATATGTTTACATATTTACATAATAATACATTTTAAAAATACTAAAAATATAATATGAGTAATTCTCTTATTAATCAATGTACCTAATAATAGATTAACTATTTAAAACCCATAAAAAATTTGTATTTTTTTTGGCTCATGTCGGTTGTTTATTTGTCTGTGCGTTTGTTTACGTTGATATCAAAATTGGCTTAACCAATTTAAGTGCAATTTCACTAGTATTTCAGGTTCATAAATTTTCAACATAAATTTTCAATATCGATGTTACTAGAACACGATAATAATTAGTGAATTGGTAAATAAAGCATAGTATTATTCTAGCGGGCGAAGCCGCCGGGTAGTTTATAATATAGTTAAACTGAATTATTGGACTGTAAGTTTCCGATTGTGTCGTAGAATATAAACATGATAGAAACCGGCTTCAAACTGCGGTTGTACGCACCAACTACTTCAATGGCCTGAAGGGAGGGAATCAAAGCAAATGAACCCTATTGTTGCTCGTTCACACAAAAGGAGTTGATATAAATCAAATATAAAAGACTAATTTAATTAAATTGTGTGTAAAAGTATATTTTTATGAGGACAATATATAAAGTAGTTTTAGATATCTGGATATCTTGAATGATTTATTATAAGATCCAGAGAATACCTACAGCACCTAACAGCACAAGCATGTGACGTGGTTGTGTTCCGCCACTCAACACGCAGTCTTCAAAATTTGGCAGAAAGTGAGGAACAGAGTGTTTTAACACTAGGCTCCCTAAGCTTACCCTGCTAATCCGGGATATAGCCTGAAGCTGAAGAAAAGAAATCTTGAATGACTTAATATCTTTATGGTACATACACTTATGGACATATTAGACATTAGGTACATAGATGGGGTGACGATATTCGCAAAGTGGCGAGCACTGGATGCGAAGAGCTGACGATCGAGCTCAGTGGCGTGCCAGTCCAGCAGTGGACAGGGACAAGCTGATCATGATGATTTAAGCTTATTTCATGTTTGAAAATTTTCAGCAAAGTGTCATATTCACGTCAAATATTACTAAGCCTACAGTATACGGTCGAAATCATTATACTTGCGGGTAACTTTAAGCAAATGTTATGGTACCTTAATTCCCTATTAATCTCGTATGTGGGGGTGACGTGACGCATGGGTTTCGAAGTATTTCAATTAAGTGGTATAACGTACATAATTTGGAAGCAAATCTCTATATCCATATATATAAAATCGAAAGGTCACTCACTCATCACGAAATCTCAGAAACTACATGTGCTAGGAATCTCAAATTTTGCATAGAAGTTACTTATAGGACGTGGGTGCTCGCTAAGACGGAAATTTGCAATATTCGACTTTTAAGGGGTTGTTTTTGGGGTTGAAAGTTTGTATGAAACTTCGTTACTACAAATGCTAGAAGTCTCAAAATTTGCATGGACGTCGCTTATAGGACGTAAGTGCTCACGGAGACAGAAATTAATAATTACGTAGTTTACGCAGGCGAAGCCGCGGGCGGGCGGCTAGTTGAGTAATAAATTCAAAGACTTTTTGATTTTTCTTTTATACTTACAAACTAATTAGAAAAACTTCTGTCATTTTAAAAAGAAACAACAATTGTTATTTATAAAATCAAGTTGTCGTAGGCTTGATTTTAGTTTTAATTGGTCTTCACCGCCCACTGTGAAAATTATATAAACATTTTAAAATAAGCACTATTATATACCTATAACAAATTGAATTGATAATTTTGCAATAACTACTTGTATTTACTTTATTAGTCTATTTTCCTAATAATAGTACAAATATCACACTAAGCTTTGCAAAATATAAGGCAACACCTTCCAGAGAAGATATTCCATATTATGTATTACTAGCGATCCAAAACTTAATGTATTGTAATAATTGTTGTACAATGTCAGGATTACCTGAAACTTATGAGTTCGCATCTCACTTGAAGAATGAAATATTTTTCAATTTCTCGCTCTAATTGGAAAACAATTTTCCACTCAATTTTTCATTAGGTTCCCACTTGCTATTTTGTAGTTTCTAGAAATCTGTCTTTATAGAATTACAGTACGAGTACCAATATCGTATCTAATTCGAGTCATCTAAAGAACTTTCCTATAGTAAGTGATCTCTTAAGTGTCTCTCTTTGAAAAGGTTACTTGGCACTGATCTTTGCACCTCTCAGTCATGACAAAAAGTTAAGGAAAATTTTTATTAAGCAGTTAAATAAGTATTTTTTTATATAAATATTTATTATAATAACTAGCAGCCCTCGCGCGGCTTCGCCTGCTTGACTATGGAATATTTATTTAAGTATTTAAGAAAAAAAATATTAGTTATATTAGTATGAATATCTATTTAGTGCATACTTACGTAATTTAAGTATATTGGGAGTTCATGTGATTTTGCTCCCAAGAATTGTTGCATTAAATAGATTTTTTTTTTATTTTATAAGTGGGAGTCGGACCCATAACGGTCACGTTACAACCACGCTTGTGCCCCGGCGCCACAAGGGAAGGACGGATGGACGGATATATATATAAATGACGTAGATAGAAAGTGATATATAAAAATTGAAACTCTCAACTAAAAGTTTGATACCTACAAACGAAAAACGTTTCGAGTGCCATCCATATTGAATTTGAAGTGTAGAAAGCCTCGAGCCACAGTAAGCCATATCTGAATTGCTTCCACTTACAAAAAGGTCACTGGGACTGTCCTTTCTAAAATAGATTTTTTTTAACTTTAATTCTTTTGAAAGAGTCGGGGTTGCCATATTTTGCATTTATAGGAGCCAACCGTAGAGGCCAATTGTGGCGTAGAGGCAGAAGCGTGTGATTGTAAGCGTTATAGATGGGTGTTCAATTTCTATTTGAGGATATTAAATATTTAATATTTTTATTTCTTCCTTCAGCGGGAAGTCGGGAGCGGATTTGTCTTAATGAGAACGGAGTGTCTTACCACTCGGTTTCCAGGTTCTCTCTGCCTACCCTGATACGTTTTTGCAATAGAGGCCCTAATTTGTAATATATATTCTAAAGCTTTAGGTTACTGTCCTTGAACTTGACTCTATATGATCATAACACCTCCAACCATACACTATTGATTTTTAATGTTAGAACTAAGCAAAATCGGCATTCTAGGGGTTAAAATGAAAAAAAATGGGTAGCTAGTACATTTATAGCATATATCATACGTCAAATTAAGAAATCTAATTAATATTTTGATAAGATATCAGTAATATTTATTTAAATACTTAATACCCCCCTTTTTTATTTAAATACCCCCTTTAAATATTTTCAAGTTAGATTTATAGATAACTCTTATATTGCACATTGAATCTAAGCATAGTATTAATTGTTGAACCAGGAAATTATTTTTAAAGTAGCTTCTATTCACTAATTGCCATAAACGATATGTAAAACGATGTTACACATATTTTTCAATAATAAGTCTTTTGTGAGCATAAAAAATATTATTTCGTCCATATAAGGCCAACCTTGATGTAGTAACCTTGCTTTTGAATAGTCAGTTTGATTAGGTATACTTCCCCCTCAAATGTTAAAGAGGGAGAC
This sequence comes from Heliconius melpomene rosina, assembly GCF_056956725.1. Lineage (NCBI taxonomy): Eukaryota > Metazoa > Arthropoda > Insecta > Lepidoptera > Nymphalidae > Heliconius > Heliconius melpomene. Next base: position 8,730,320 of record NC_140399.1, read on the forward strand.
CTTTACGAGTATGTTGTAGACCGTTAAGTTGTAGCATACAAAAGATAATAAATATATGAGGCCAGTACTCAATACCCAATGCCTCCAGAATTCGGCAGAAAGTGGGGAACGGAGTGTCTTATCACTAGATTCCCTCTGCTTACCATGCCGTGTGCGGGACATAGGGTGAAGATGACTTTTTTATTATTTTTTTTATGAGGCCAGGTCAGGGGCACAAAGTGTGACGGTATACGCAATAGGTTCTGGGTCCGATTCCTACGAGAGGAAATTAAATATTTAATATTTTAGTGAAAATAATAGCCATTGTTTGTACAATGGCTATTATTTTAAGTTTTATAATTAAGACTAGCGGACCCGGACGCGGCTACGCCTGCTTGAAATATAAGAATATAATTTCTATAGAAATAGAATTTTAATCTAGATGAAATGCTAAAAGTGACTATTATATTTATCTTCATAAGGATGAATATCAAAATGACGCGGTGACGAACGCGGTCGCGTAGCGACGACGGTTGTTATTAACATGGCAGAATAAATTGCATGTCAAATTAGAAAGTATTTTAATTTATTAGTATATATGTGTAATGTAATATTATATAGCCTATAGCACTTCTGAAGAATGCAGCTTTCATACAAAACAAAAACAAAGTAAATCGATCCAGTAGATCCAGGGATCTTAGCGTTCAAACAAACAAACAAACAAACAAACAAACTCTTCCGCTTTATTATATTAGTATAGATATAAAAAGAAAAAAAAGGTAAAAAGTTACAGGTTATTCCTTTTTTGTTCACAGCTCGTCAGCGAGTGAGCTTATCTCAAGGCGGGGCGTCTTCTCGCGCAGACAGTATGGCTCCGTGGAACAGGTAAGCACTGTATTACTTTGCATATTATCTATATCAATGAATTTTTCATTATATACCTGGGCGGCGGAAAATGGAGAACAGAGTGTCTTAACACTAGATTCCCTCTACCTGCGTATTAACTTCTATTAACAATGAAAAAAATATATAAAATAACAAAAATACTATGAGTCTGTATTGTAAAAATAATAACATTAAAAAAATTATAAAATATACAGCATTAGTATATACTGCAGATAAATATCTCTATCATAAATAAAAGCTTTTGAAGTAAGTTTTCGAGTAAGTTTACTACGTACTTTCACTTATCATCTCTATACAGTCCGACGTAATCCTCATCATATATATATATTTATTCTGTAAAATTCTAATAACAATATTATATATCATAATTTTATCAGGGCTAAGCTATGTTTTATTCTAATAAGGGTTTTATACATATTGCCGCTAAATAAACCTAATTCCTCAAAAGCCATAAGGCATTTTAGTATTTTTTTTGTCTTTCAATAAATAATTAAACGTTAATTAAATCAAATATGGCATTGTTTTCTTTATAAAGTCCTTTTAAAAGTTTGGCTGAAAGAGTCCTATCGTGATAATTAAAATTCTAAGAGTATTTTCATTTTGCTTATGTTGTTTATTCACAACTCTTGAACCTCCAAGTCAACAAGAGCATTAGCCACTTGGCAAAATCGCTTTAAAATATACCACTTCTTTAATGCCTTCCCAATATCATGTCCTTAATTTATAATGGAAAATAAAATTTGTTTCTTGTCTTAAAATAAATTTATTGATAAGAATAGAATTTTCTTTTAGGAATGGAAATTTATTCAAATTTATATTTTGTCATAGATAAAATTATTATCGATATGGATCGATTCGCAAGTGTAGAAAAACCTGGGAGGCTGGGACATACTATTTACATAAACTTTGAATTCCGAAAGCACCACACCAGAGGATAAAATACAGTCAGTTCTTCCTTCAAGAATGCTAAGTTACATATGTAGTTATAAAGTTAATATCACTAGATCAACTTAGTTCTACTAAGTACTAAATTGCATAATATCTATGTACATTCTCGTTCATAAAAAATATTATATTCTAGCAATAATTAAAAGAGAAATATTTTTATGACTTTGAGACTGGTAAAAAACCCCTTATTAAAAGTTTTGATTGTGTAGTCGTTTGAAGTTTTTTTCGTCGTAATAATTAATTTTTTAACGAACTGTGATTTCATTAGCTTCTCTGTCCATTTTTCGTATTTTTGCCATTTTTTTTCTATGAGTATGAATTTTTAGTTTTTTTTTTCCAGTTAATTCCAAGAGGTACTCACATGAAATTTCATTTTATTTTTGTGTATTATCTTCTGAAATAATAATATTGAAATTATAGAAAATTTATTCAAAACATATTGATGACAATGCATTTCCATATCTTTGTTTATATACCTACCTAAGTTCCATGAGCATTTCTCCAACTGGAGTCACAACCCTTGCGTGCTGTAGAAGACAGAATAGTTAATCGAAAAAGTTTCTAGTACGCTACAGTAATCTAAAAACACTATTGTAAACCAGGTTTTAGCTAATATTATAAGTAACACAAGTATGTGATTGTAAGTTGTAAGTGTAGCTTTTTTATTTGAAATCAATTTAATTTTTTTCCTTTATAATTTTTTAAGGGATAATTTCGCACATAAGAAAGAAATATACTTTCTAAGGAAACGTAGCTAAAAGGTATATCACCCAAGCCGATCGAAAATAGTATATTAGTTAAAATTTGACGATGCTTCGATATGGAACTCTAATATAAGCCTTCAATTTTCATCAGTTATCAATTAAGAGAAATTTATTACTTAACAATATTAAAGGAGACGTAAATATATTTATATTATAAATAAATATATTATACATAACTGTTCAAATTGAATTAATCACTCGCGCCTACATGTCTACTTGTCATGTTAAACAAGGCGGAAAGACGACGAAGTATATTAATTGCTTCATTAGTATATACTCGTATATCAATCATGGGCATGGACACACCTCTGGTGTTGGACTATGACCCGTACACATGGACACTAATGTGTTTACAGTCAATCACTGGGCGGCGTTGGACAGCAATTATATTGAAATAGGTCACTAGAGGAATCCAGTTACTGAGCTTGCCATGTAATCTAATGAAAGTTAGTTGTGAACCTATTTAAGTGAACCTGTCCAAAAGTGATGGGAACGTCATGACCAATTTAAATATAAACGCGATGGATGTAGGTTCCATCCTTACTTAACTCAACTGCAATGCAAGTCATGCCTAAAGATTAAAACAAATATAAATGCCTACTTCCCATAAAAATATCTTTAAGCTCAGAATTTGAACTACAAGTTCTAGCGCTACAAATACTATAGCGCTAATGTATGTAAGTACAATATTTTTTTCTTTTTCCCTATATTTGTTTTATAAAAAATGTTATATTTATAGAAGTAATCATAGATGATTTTAATTTTGAATCAAATAATGACAATACTTTAAATATTGGACTAACATGAACTCTCCATTCCTAAGGATTAGAATAAATGTAAACGCAAGAAATCCTTCTTCTTCTAGCCAACCATTTTATATACCTATAATCTACATTAACTAATTTAAAGATTCTCCTTTTTCTCTTTTTGCTGCACATTATCTTCTCTTAATAAATAGAAAACTTTGTGACACATTTCGTACATCGACATCGACATTTTCATATTTCATATATTATAAATTAAAACACATTTATTACTTAACAATATTAAAGACACTGTTTGCTCTATCAATCAAGGGTTATCTTAAATTACTTTTGAAAGATCCTCCCCCGAGAGAATTGGCTTGGTACTCGTGACTTCTCATGAACTTAATCAAATGGAAATTTAATTTCGTTTAAATTTATGTTAAAAGTCTGTTTTAATGACATGTCCATTAAAAAGTTGTTAGATAGTTAATAAAAAAAAATATCAATTTAAATTCTTATATTGTTTTTATGTTATACTTTTTATTCACTGTAATTAATTGAATACTAAGTTTCGTTTCTTAAGATAATTACTTAGGCCCGTCCTTATAAGCCGCTCTCAAGTTTGAGCTCGATCTTAAGATGGCGTTTTCATTCATAAATTATATGAAAAGCGATCTCAGACTTGAGAGCAGTTTATAAATCCGGGACATAGATTGATAATTCACATTGAAGAAAACATTTACTATTACGCACTCGCTATATCTGCTTTATTACAATTTTATTGACTATCCTTTCTGTTTTCCTTAGAAACATTATTAATGTAATACTAAAGTAAGTATTTATTCGTCAATATTTAAAACTCCACCATCGCTTCCAAGAATCATTTGTATCTTTCAAACTCTTCACGAAGTAATCATTAGGTACTCGTAGCTTGACCTTTTCAATTTAGTACCTACTTACGAGTGGTTATACGAGTATATGTTGGTTTCGTCCATTACTTTTACAACTTTTACCTCAAAGTGTTAGTTGTTTATAAGTTTCCAAACTCGAAGGAAAAAGTTTGCCAGCGGTTGAAACTTACAAATGGCAAATAACTTTGTTTTATATCGTAGAGATTTATTTCATTAATATCTATATATTTATATGCTGGGAACTTCTTAGAACAATTAGAGAAACACATTTTTTTATTTTATATGATTTTTATACTGTTTAAGTAATATTTATCAGATTTTTGTGAAATTTTTTGAAGCCAGGCACACTTTACATAGCAAAAGGTTCCGAAAACATATACGATTTATTTTGTTATTATCAGTTCATAAATAGTAAAGTTCGACAAATTTGCTAATTGCCGTAACAGTTATTTTATACAACTGTTTTACTGAATTGACTGAATCTTTAGTTTTCAATTTCTTTATTAATATTTCTATTTCAAGCGGGCGTAGCCCCGCACGGGCCCATTAGTATCTATATATATGTATACATTCTAGTTCATAAAAAAGATTATGTTATAGCAATAATTAAAAGTGAAGTATTTTTATGAGAGGCTGGCAAAAAACCCTTATTAAAAGTTTTAATCATGTAGTCGTTTGAACTTTTGTCGTCGTAATAATTAAATTTTTAACGAACTGTGATTTCATTAGCTTTGCCTTCTATTTCGATATTTTTTGAAATTTTACTTTTTTTTTCATTTTATTGCACGAGATACCTATGTGATGTGATGTGTATATACATTTGAAATTTTAATATTAAAAAGAAATTTTAATAGAAAATTCATGTAAAACATTTTGATGATAAAGCAGTTTATATTTTAAAAGATCTTTGTTTTTTCTATATACCTAAATCTATAAACATTTCTCCAACTGGAGTCACATGTGCGTGTTGTAGAAGGCAGAATAGTTAATCGAAAAAGTTTCTAGTACGCTACAGCAATCTAAAAATACTATTATAAACCAGGTTTTTACTTAAATTATAAGTAACATAAGTGCATTTTAAAGTTTTTTGTTATTGGAAGTCAATTTACATAACGATTTCTTTGATTATTTTGTGTATAAGTGCAATAATAATATTTTTGTATGAAGATATATGTAATTAAAAGGTATATCATCAAAGCAATTGAAAAGTCGTATATTATTCGTAGTTAAGATTTGACATTGCTTCAATATGTTAAATATAAGCCCTATATTTCCTAAAATAAACCTTAATTTTAAAAGCTTTTTTCATCCTAAAACATTTTATACATATAACACGTTTCACGGTGAACAAACAAAAAACAATGAAGTATTGTTCTCAATTTTTTCAGCCCACAATGTTATCCGGTTTTAATGAAAATTATTCATCTCTTCTTTCTCTTCTTTTGCCGCACCGTCGTAATGAAAATTTAGACATTATTAAAATTATATATTAGAAAAGGAAAATTTTTCATAGCAAGCTATAAGTTTAGGAATTCTTTGTGTTGAATTTTAGGGATAACACATGAATTTATATGGGAAAACAGAGTGCTACGACACTCGGTTCTTAGCTTTTGTCAAATTTAATTCGTATTATTAAGTTATACCAAAGTGGAAAAAGAAAATGATTTTGTGTGAGGAAAAACTTTAAATGAAACCTAAACCTCGCTTTACGTCGTTATTAGAGTAAAATATATAATATTTCATTATAACTATTAATAAATAAAATACAATTAATTATAAAAAATATACTTACTTGGTTGTTTTTAAATACAAGTATAAGCTCAGCTGTTTATATATTACTAGCGGACGCGCGCTGCTTCGCTTGCGTAATTTGGGAGTGAATTCTAATAAACCATAAAACATGTGTTCAATGAAATGTTTTTAAGAGTCTAACTTTCTAATTTTATAAAAATCGGTGGCGATTTAAAGACTTTTCCATACAAACTTTCAACCCCTTATTTGCATCCTTAGGGAGTGAATTCTAGAAAACCATGAAACACATGTTCAATTAAATACTCTTAAGAGTCTGAATTTCAAATTTTATAAAAATTGGTGCCGATTTAAAAAAAAATCTATACAAATTTTCAACTCCTTATTTACACCCTTAGGGGCAGAATTCTAGAAAACCATGAAACATGTGTTCAATTAAATACTTTTAAAAATCTAAATTTAAAATTTTATAAAAATCGCCGATTGCCGACTTAAAATTTTTTTCATACAAACTTTTAACCCCTATTTCACCTCTTTAGGGTTAAAATTTTTCTAAATCCCTTCTTAGTGGATGTCCAGATTACGAAAGTAAACATCTGTCCAAATTTCACGTTTCTACGCACAGCGGTTACGGCTGTGCCTCTTACCTCAGTCAGTGAAGACAAGTCCTTTTATATATATATATAGATTATTTATACATTCATACGACGCAAATAAATCTTAATTCTCTTTGACCTCAAATAAAGTTAATCGACTGTATATAGATCTGTTTTGAATTAATCGAAGTGTGAAATTAAATATAAACGTTAAATTTGAATACTTTGAAAAACAACTTTGATATTTAATTTATGTTATCAAGCCTTTGAAACGCATTAATTAGGTGATGTTAGAATGCTACAATAATAACTAATAATTTTCGAATTTAAAAAATTACATTTTGACATCATACAAATATATACAAGTCATTCTCATTTCATCCTTTTAAGAGCACTTGTTTACTTATTACGAGTAGAAAACTAAAAATGGACTTTCACGTTTCCTCTATGGAAAATGACAAAGCTTCTAAGCTACATCTCATATTTTACGCTTATATGCTTAGTATTTCTATAAATTCAGATATAGTGTATACTTGCCACCTTATGAAAGAATATTACTTGGTAAATTTCTTGTGTGGAGTCTCCCATACACTACTTTTACTCATTCAAATGTGAAAGTATAGTCAAAAGCTAACGTCTTATTTTAATTTCATATAAAATACTGATATAAGCACGATAGGTACAAAAATATTTTGTTTAAATAACAAAAATATTCTTACTAGCAATCCGCTTGCGGCTTCGTCCGCTGGAACTACAGGATTATTAATTACGTGGCGAATTTCATGCAAAATGCAGAGAAATCGATGCGTAAATGCGTAAATGCGTATCTTATAATTGCGTTGACTTAAAATTTTTTTCTATGGCAAGGTTTCCATTTTTACCTTGTGAGGTACGGAACCCTAAAATACTAAATCTTAAGCTTACCATTAATACAAAAGTGAAAATTACATCAAAATCGGTTCATATATTTCAGAAATATTAATATTATCATTATTTCTAAGATATAAAATAATTGTTTTGAGGTCAATTAAATTTTTCATCAATATTCATTCAAGGCAGTTACATTTTTTTACAGGAATAAATTCATAATCTATGGTTAATCGCTGACAGTTGACAATGAAGTATTTAACGACAGAAAGTTGTAAAGGTTAATGTTCGATATCTCAAGTATAGTACTCATAAAGATGTCTATCAATGGGTAATACATAGAGTTTACTGCCGTCGTGTGACACTTAACTAAAAGCGATGTTTACATCATTTTGTTTTAACGATGTAACATAAAAGTCCGTCAAGCGTGAGTCGGTCTCCCCACCGAGAATTTCATGATTATAGGTCAACTCAACGTACCTTATGAGAGTTGACAGAGTTAACTTTAAGGTCGTATTTTTTCTATATTTTAATTTCGCAGCAGTAACAAAAGAGGAATAAATGCTCATATCTGTTGTGTCGTCGACTTAGAAATTTATCTTTTTCTGTACTTTAAACGACCATTTACTCTTTTATCTACTATTTTATATTATTTATTTACTATATTAATTTCAGCTTGACAGCTGGACAATATACAGACAGACAAGCAACCTAGCCAGAGCGATGAAAGGATTTTTCCCCCCGGAATAGAAATTCGAACTCTTCATTTAGTTTTTAGTTCAGAGACGCTGTTCCTCTGCGCTATGATGTCAATATTAAACTTGTAAATGTAGGAAGCATAAAAATTTTAAAATATAGAATTAAATGATACATTTACATACGTAACTGTGACCTTTCCTATACATATTATCGATTTTAAATTAAACATATGAATAAATACCAAATCAGTTGAATGACCAATTAGTACATTGCTTTGATGTTCATTTCTTATCTGTATTTCGATTAAGAAAATTGGAATCGCATTCAGAGATGACCAGAAAGTTGCCAACGAAATCACCAAGAAATTTTAGAGATAATTATCTCCACTTCCACGAAGCTCAAGTTTTCCTCCTTGACTTTATATTAGTCAAATAGCACGTGATGAAGAATATCTTTATTGTAAGAATTTAATTCACTCAACCTTTATATTTTAGTGCAGTTTTGAAAGTTGCAACCACTGAACTATTTCTATTGACCCGATAATAATTCTTTAAAATATTTCACTTATTTTTTCCACCCTTAATTATTTTTCCCATTTCCTTATAATTTATAGTACAACAACTCAGATATTGTTGACATTAACTTATATAAATGACATAAATAAATACTTACTTCTAACAGCTCAAGCAAATAAAACATCTTTCCAATATTACGGAGGCAAATTGGATTTCATTTCAGGAAATGAGATCTGGTAACAAGCTCAATTTTGACAAGCACAAACTTAAGCGTAGATTACTCACGACTTACCTAAAGTGTACGGTAGGTTCCTTATGTAGGTAATTGGTTTTTAAAAGGCACCGTATCTTTTAAATATCATCTAATAAGATGCGTAATATGTTCTAAGAAATATGACATATTGTTATGCTTATTTATATATTCTCTTAGTAAGAGATTTTCTACTTTTATTATTTCTTAATGTCAAATAATAATTAACGTACGAGATAAATTTAAATAAGAGGAAATTGACGATGTCAGGATCCAATTTAGATATATTTGTAATACAAAACTCAGGTTATATAGATTGTCTTACCCACCACCCCCCAGTCAATTGGCCACCATGGAGTTATGTCTTGTTTAAATATTCTAATAAAAGTGTTCTAACAAATTTGATTTTTCTAGTAAATTTATATTATGTTATAATTTTTTCACTATATTCTGTGTTAATATTGTATACATTTTTATATAATTATCTTATTTTTACATTTATGTCATACTTTAAAAGATAAAAGACAAAAAAAATGATTGTCGTATACCTACCATACATTAAAATTCGAATTTAACAATTGTTTGGTTATAATTTCTAAAACATTTTTTATTATGTATATGTCCTACATACCTATATTAGGTACTTATAATTCATGGAGAGAATACTCTTTTATCAATAGATCGACCACCATATATTTTTTCCTCTAAAGCATTCTCATTTATCTTATTTTAGCTATCAGCATCAAGCGAGGTCGGTGGCGCAGCGGACACAGTGGTACGCCGCTATCGCCTTGAAAATGGAAACTCCCTTGGTGAAAAGGACGAGGTAAGGAACTCGTGACAGAAGCTCGTATATCGAGTTAAAATAAATTTATGTAGGTATAGAATTTAACATATTCACATCATCTTAATTACAATGTAAAACGATCTTCTATCATTCTGTGATTGGAAGAGAAAAGAACACTTAAAGAGAGAAAAATTTACACTTAACGAAGAAAATATTTAATTTGCTCGCGCTGTGGTAAAAATACATTAAACTATTTTTAAATGAAAAAGTTCATATACATAATTATTTCATAAATAAACCTCAAGTAATAAATTTAAACTATCACTGTTAATTATAACTTTTATGTAAAGTAAATTTAATAAATTTTAGAAAAAATCTAAAATTTTTTTACAAGGACTTTTCCAAAACAAAAATAAAAAAAATAAAATCCCTTACAGCTGTTCGGGCCACCCAGCGCACCAGTACTTGAAAACCCAGAATTCCAAACACGATGGTACTTCAAATATTTCCTCGGCAAAAGTAAGTCTGCATTAGTTTTGTATTTTTTTTAACCGTATCCTAAAACTCAAGAACAGTATCATGTAAATAACATATGTTTTTATAAAAAAATGTCTTTAAAAATATAACTTTAACAGTTAGAGCCTACCATTAAAGGTTAACGAAAAATCTAAACAGTTTTTATTACGAGGCATTTTCATAGAATATAAAGACAATCAATGAGCTTTTAAAAAATATTTTAATCTAAATAAATGTTATCGAAAAGAGATTTAAAGAAAGATGCTTACAAACATCAACTAATATTGCTATATAATTTATGTCATACTTTAACTTATCTTTAATTATTGTAAATACGTCCTATTACCATTATTAGCGAAATATAGTTTGATATTATTTTCAAATTTCATACATTTCAAAATAATCTCTTTATACCAGAAAGATGGTAGCTAAGTGCAATACCGTGTAAGCAATCCTTGTTGAATTCAATAAATATTAAAAAGGGTATGACAAGTGTAGGCATATCTGAAATTGTTATATTTTTGTTTTTTTACTCGCACCCTGTACAGGTTAGGCAGAGGGAACCTGGGACTATTTAGACACTTCCCTATTTCCCGACAAATGCTGGAGTGATTGTGTGTTGAGTAGCGGCACTTAACGTCGCGCTTTGCCTCGACATCAGAGCAAAGAAATGAAAATATTTAATATTAAATTCCCTCCTCGATTCACACCACCGACTGGTCTGAACCACACAAATTATTATATGTGAACTTTATACATAGAGATCTAATAGAAGGGCTTAAATAACTTAGGAAATAACAACAAAAAATCTTGATTTCTCTCTCCCGTTTAAACAAAGTAAATATACTTAAGACATGAAGATCAATTATTCTCTCCTTCACCCAGTGAAACATATTTGGTTGAAATCAATATTGGTCGGTTTACCACACCTGACAACTAACATAGGCATATATTTGATATATTATAAAGACGACTAATGTTTCTATATAATAAATATCTAATGTAAATATTTCCTTTGCCCGTAAAATTAGAAACCTGAATAATCACACAGCCAATTCACTAAAAAAAAGTAGCTGTATAGACCAAGAAAATAAATTATTTCTTCGCTCTGCCACTAAAAGCCCGGCGATAAGTTCCGCCACTCAATATGTAATGCCTCGAAAATGTCTAAACACTAAACAGTAGGTTCCCTCCACCTAGCCTGCTGTATGCGGGATACAGCGTGAAGCTAATATGATGTTTATTTCACGCATTTTCCCGCATTATTATTTCCCGCACTCGGAAAAATGAATTACTATCTATTCAAATTTTCATTTCTTCGCTCTGGTACAAAGGTGCAACGTTGATTGCCACTGAACCCGCAATGTCCCCTGAAAATTCGGCAGAAAGTAGGGAACGGAGTGTTTTAACACTTGTTTCCCTGCCTACCCTGCTATGTGCGGGATACCGCAATCAATTCCTTGTCTACATGACTATAAATAAAAGCAGGTCTTGCAATAAAGAAAGTGCATGTTTTATTCAATAATATAATATCTACATTAAAATGGAATGCCGAACTTGAGTAATTGATGATACTCTATAATTGTTGTTTTATTAAATGATTGGACACAGATTCATTTATTAAATAAATTATTCCCATCAATCTGAAACGTCCCGCAGTGACTGTAAACGCAACGGTTGTGGGTTCGATTCCCATGCAGGGAATTAATTATTATTTATTAATATGTTCATTGCGTGTGCCTGAAAAAATTAAAAGACTTTTTTTCTCTTCTAATATTCCAAAATTCTCAAACAACTATACTAAGTATTTCTTCTACTAGCATAGTTTTATGAGCAAATATAATAAAGCTACCCTTATTTTTTTCTCAGCTTCACGCTGTATCTCGCATACAGCAGGGGTAAGCAGAGGGAACCTAATGTTACGACACTACGTTCTTCATTTTCCGCCGAATTCTGGAGGCATTGCGTGTTAAGTGGCAGAAATAAACGCCGCGCTATTACTACTGCTATTTAGTTTTTTGTAACTTGTTTGTAGTTATACCGTATATATAAAATGGAATCAATTTTAATTAAATAAATTAATTACTAAATTAAATTTTCGGCATAAGTATAAATTCAGAGAGTAATAAAACAAAGACTCGTTTCTAATGAATAGATTGTTAACTCATCGTAGTCTAACTCGATTTTCGAAGTATTTTAATATTGAAATATGGATGTCTCTTGAGATTCTATTCAAAGCTTTTATTTCATATATTAGATTTCATTACATACTAAATATATAAGCCTAGTCGTGGCAAAATGGCACAAGCGTGTGACTGTAAAGGACGACAAGTTGTGGGTTCGATTCTCACTCGAGGAAATTTAATATTTTTATATCTTCTATCTGGTGTCCAGGCAAAACCCAAGCTTTAGAATTCGGCAGAAAGCGGGAAGCGGGGTGTTTTACCATTAGGTTTCCTTTGCCTACCCTGTTATATGCGGGATACAGCGTGAAGCTGAAAAAAAAGTAAATAGATACATTTATATATATAAAATCGAAAGGTCACTCACTCATGACGAAACCTCAGAAACTACATGTGCTAGGAATCTCAAATTTTGCTTAGGAGTTACTTATAGGACGTAGGTGCTCGCTAAGACGGGAATTTGTAATATTCGACTTCTAAGAGTTTGTTTTTGGGGTTGAAAGTTTGTATGAAACTTCGTTACTACAAATGCCAGGAGTCTCAAATTTTGCATAGACGTCACTAGGACGTAGTCATGGAGACAGAAATTAATAATAACATAGTTCACCGCGAGCGGGCCGCTAGTATTAAATATTTATTAATATCTTATTTAATGACTAGCGGACGCGCGCAGCTTCGCTTGCGTAATTAGGGGTGAATTCTAATAAACCACGAAACATGTCTTCAATGAAATATTTTTAAGAGTCTAAATTTCAAATTTTATAAAAATCGGTGGCGATTTAAAGATTTTTCCATACAAACTTTCAACCCCTTATATGCACTCTTAGGGGAAGAATTCTAAAAAACCATGAAACATGTGTTCAATTAAATACTTTTAAGAGTCTGAATTTCAAATTTTATAAAAATTGGTGCCTATTTAAAAAAAAATCTATACAAACTTTCAACCCCTTATTTGCACCCTTAGGGGGAGAATTATAGAAAACGATGAAACACGTGTTCAATTAAATACTTTTAAAAATCTAAATTTCAAATTTTATAAAAATCAGTGCGATTTAATTTTTTTTCCATACAAACTTTGAACCCCTATTTCACCCCTTTAGGGTAAAAATTTTTCAAAATCCCTTCTTAGTGGATGTCCAGATTAAGAAAGTAAACATCTGACCAAATTCCACGTTTCTACCATCAGCCGTTATGGCTGTGCGTGCGTCTTACCTCAGTCAGTGAGGACAAGTCCTTTTATATATATAGATTAATTTAATATCAAGTCAGCCGTAAATCTGTATGGTACTTACAGAAAATGCTTACAATGTTTTGAGTTATTGTATTGACATATGAATTTCGGATAATATTCTTTTTTATGTCGACACCGACAACTGTCAGGGCCAGAAAGGTCTGCGGAAATCACATTTTGCGAACGACAACAGAAATATAGCTACGTAATTCTAATATTCATATTATATATGCTATATATGTTGAAATTTGTCTTTTCCGTGGATTCATTGTCCACGGTGACTGTCGGTTGTGCTACGAATAGACTACGATAGAAATTTCACCATAAATGTCAGACATTAATGTCAGTAATAGTCAAACCTGCTCGAAATGTTTTCTATTACACTAGACACTTGGACACTTAGTGTACCTTAGTGTCGTAGTCTATTCGTACCTTTAATGACGCTTATGTTTTAAGCTAAGTTTAAGTTCATCTTTGACTAATTAAAGCTGGTGCTTTGTAAGCAGAAATAATTAGAATAGGATGGTTCCTATTAAGATTGGCTGGACTCTGAAGTAGTAAGTAGTAATTAGAGTTCTAGTTTTAGTTTATAACTTCATAGTATTCTGCTTGTGATTTTATCAACAAATCCCACAAAATTTTCAATGTCCAACTTCCCGAATTTGACCTTTCGTGTAAGAGGATTAGAGTGGACTCATTGCAAAGTTTGAGTATTCCTGAAGGGGAACTTGTCGACGAGAACAGCTGACATGCTTTTTTCGAACAATCTCTTTACACAAATCGCTGGGGAGGCTTTCGAAATAAAAGGCAACGTTTTATATATAAAAGCATTGATTTAGAAATGTGATTCACTGTAAATAAAATATTTTACTTTCCATCCTTTCATACCTTCACGCTCTATCCCGCATGTAGTAGGGTAGGCAGAGGTAACTTAGTGTCAAGACACTCCATTTCTGTTCTATTTGAAACGTGTTTAGTGGCAAAACTCAACGCTACGCTTCATCTCGACACCAGAGCAAAGAAACAAAAATAATAAATAATTCATTTTTATTTTCCATCGAACCCACAACCGGTCGCGTTTAGATTTGTACGCTCGTGCCCCTTCGTTACTACCTACTCGTTTCGATATTTTATACTTTCGAGGAACTAATTTCAGCTACAATAAAGATATAATATAACAATACTGGAAAATGTTAATATATATAACGTTAGCTAACTGCTGCGTTCTTAAGATGTTTTTATCTAGAATCTAGATATTAAAAATGCCTCATACCTCCGTACTACGGACTAAGCATACGATATTAATTTCTATATACATTCGATGATTCAAAAAATATATATGAAAAATATATACGTTGTATATAAAGATTATTATAGAGAAAAAAATAGAAGTGAGACTTCATTTTGAGATTTTTGATTATTTTAAAAATTAATATAAAAAAATACTATTACGTCAAATATTTTTACTTATAAACTTTATTCAAAACAAAAAATTCGATCGGAAAGCGGAAAGCGAAGTGTCTTAACTCTAGGTTCTTACTACCTATACACAGTACAGATGAAATTAGGAACTATTACGCATTGTTCCTTTTTAAAGTAAAAAACTAAAATATTTTTTTATGATATTAAAACAGTTTAATCATATTGTAAGCATTATCATTGTACACTTTACAAAAACTATGTAATTGTAAAACATTATTTAACGTGACAATAATAATTATAAAAAACATATATATAAATCACTATTTCACGAGTGAATTTCGAAATTTAATAATTAATCCATTAAAATATACCTACCTATTCTATATTAAATACGAATTCCATAGTATTATATGCAAGATATTTCCTCGAAAATTCAAGCTTATTACAATTTATCTCGTCGTTCCCGTTGACAGTTCCTTGCCGACGCTCGTTGTGTTTGCTTCCATTTCTCTACGTCACGAAGAATTATTAAATGTAGGGAAATATATATGTATAAATAACATAAATACTTTCTTTTATACCTTTATATTTAAAGAGGCTAGTCGTGCTGCAGGGGCTTGTAAAGGCAACTGGTTGTAGGTTCTATTCTCACTCGAGGAAATTAAATAGTTGTTTAAATTTATATTTTCATTTCTTCATTCGAGGCAAAACGCGTTGAATTCCGCCCCTCAACAAGCAATGCCCCCAGAATTCGGCGGAAAATGGGGAATGGAGTGTCTCAACACTAGCCCTCTGCCTACCCAACTGTATGCTGGATACAGAGTGAAACTGATTTAATTTTAATCTTTTTTAATTTTAATTTATACCATACAAGACTTTTCACTTACCAGAGGGATTAAGGCATCACCATATTTCCCGATAGTTTAATGGGAAACTTAGTGGATTAGCATATTAGACTTAAGAGATTATCAGGATGAGTTAGATAAGACAAGCAATTCATTTAGTACAGGTTTTGCTTGATATATAATTCATTATTGATTTATGTAAAAGCATATTTTGTTATCTTTAAACAATAAGTAAAAATATCAACTTCTCATAACGAAATAAAGGAAATTATTAAAAAATATAACTGTAATATGAAAATTGAACGAGACCCTATTTCATTTTTTCACCCGACGACATTCTCAGTCCATGACCTAGATTTTGGTCTTTTGCTATAAATCAATTTCAAGCACCTAGGAACCCTAAGGGTCATATTTATGCTTTAAATGTCACGAAATTAGCATCTCAAATATATTTAGGTCTCACTAATTTAAATTATTTCATTACTATTAATTAGTTCGGCTTTAACATAGTAAAATATTTATTAATATATTTAAGCTAAATTTTTTTTCAGCTTCACGCTGTATGCCACATGTAGCAAAGTAGGCAGAGGGAGCCTAGTGTTGAGGCACTCCACCCCCCATTTTCCGATAATTCTTCGCTCTGGTATCCCTTAATACCAGAGCGAAGAAATAAACAACTCTTTACGTACTCGTAAAGTAATTAATAAAAGTACTAAATTAGCACAAGTATAATCATTTCTTAAGCATTTCCTTACAAACATATAAGAAACACTACAATGTTATGTAAAGGTTTTTTATAAAAAATTTAATCTTTCAAAGCTTTGATCGAACGAAGCTGAAATATTTCCTTTCAATTATGTTTGAAACGGCAGCTTCGACCTTTATATAAGGGTTCTTGCTTGAGTTGTAAATAAGATTTTGGTTGAGATATTATATTACATAAAGGCGTTTGGAAATTGTAAACAAATCAGCTTAACGCTATATTCCGTATATAGCAGGGGAGGCAGAAAGAACATAATGCTAAGACACTCTCCGTCTAATGTTAATACAATAGAAAAATGATTTAACGTAAGAAGAATATACAATAAAAAGTAGGTACCTGCTTATAACATTTTATTTTCATTAATTTTGACAGCATTAAAATTAATATCCATACCTATATTATAAATTTTAAAGTAACTCTGTCTGTCTGTCTGTCTTTTACGCAATCAGGGCTAAACCGCTAATTTAATTGTGATAAAATACTCATATAGAGATACTTGAGGGTCTCGGGATGAACATAGGATACTTTTTTTTCTCATATTTGTAATATTTTCGATATATATCAATATATTAAAATAATTAATTTGACATGCAATTTATTCCGCGATGTTAATAACAATCGTTGCTACGGCTTGCAAAGTTTGTTGTTTTAAGAAAACGTCACCCAAAGTGAGTTTGCTTAATGCATACATGGCGCGCGCTGATATAGATTTGTATACATTAACAAAAATTAGATCATTTCTATAATTTGATATTCATCCTTATGAAAAAAAATATAATAGTCATTTTTGGCATTTCATCTTGATGGAAATTATAGTTTACTGTACAACACTCTAATAAATAATTAAGATGTCACTGATTCCAAATGACCTAGCCTACGAGTGGTATAGTATGAGTATGACCGACGCGAACGGGCAGATGTCTTTGATGATTTTGTAAATTTTTATATATTTTCGAATTAATATTATTTTTTATGTAATTATTTGCTGCTTATAATTAATTTATCTCAGTTCGGTTATCTATACCGATGTTATACTCTTAAAATATCGTAATTTTAATCATTTGGGATTTTATTTAATACTGTTACCTGTACCGCAAAAATTCATAATTATTTAATATACAAAAATGTTTAGTACGCGCGCACCGCAAACTTTAGGTACTTTTTCTAATATTAAGAATTTCCTTTAGTTACTTTTACTTCTTTTGTTTGTTCATTTCGGTTACTCAGATATTTTTTCTAATAATAAATCTCCACTTATTATTATTTTTTAACTTATTTTAATTATTTTGGCTTATATTTTCGCGGGCGTAGCCGCGTCCGGGCCCACTAGTTATATAATATATCGTAATATTATTACATTTATGATACTGGCGTACCAATAAATAACTGGCTAAACATGCTTACCGTCACTGCATGCCTGTGTCCCTTTTGGGGGAGATACTCGTATACATAAATTACCGAATCAGTGGTAAATCACTGTATTTCCTTGTTTTGTTAACGTTTTTCTTATATATAAATACATTATATTAATATATTTCATTTCCTCGAATGAAAATATTAAATGAAATATTTAATAATTTTCATTTGTTCTACAGTATGTTTGCTTGTACCACAAAAAAAATCAAAGAACCTTTCCTTCTTTCATTATAGAATACTATTAATCACTTTGACGCGAAATGAACAATAAAAAGAAACAAAGGAAAACTAGTTTGGAAATCAGCACTTAACAAAGCTGAAAGCTCATTTAGTACGCGGAATGTAGCGTTAGATACATTTACCTAATCGACAAATATCTTACTTATTGTACATATTTTATAAATAATTCAAAAATATATTTCTAATAACTACTTTATTTAAAAAAAAAACAGCTTCACGCAGTATCCCGCACACTGGAGAGTAGGCAGAGAAAACCTAGTGTTACGATACTCCGTTCCCCACTTTTCGCCCAATTTTTCGAAGCATTATTATATTGCCGTATTGCCAAAACGAAGAAATGAAAATATTAGTAAATAAAAAAGTAAAAAAAAAAAATTAAGTTAAACGGTTTTATATTGCAGATAAATGTACTAAAAGCTAAAAAATAATTTCATGGAAATTATGATTACTAAAATAAAATCGTGGGGACACTTGCTACTTACCACTAGGTGGGTGAAGTCTCTTGCCATGTCTTTCGATTGTAGATATTGGACGTGCCCCACGATTTTATTTTAGTAATCATAATTTCCATGAAATTATTTTTTAGCTTTTAGTACATTTATCCGCAATATAAAACCGTTTAACTTAAATTTTTTTTTACTTTTTTGTTATTAAGTTTTTAGTTTTTATTTCTCATGCTATTCAATTCGTTGAGTGCCTCATTATTGCAAGGTTAATGGAGAATGTTACGATCGACCCCCCCAGAGGTCCAATAGAGGGGCAAGGCTATGTACAACAAGATGTGCCTGAATCTTGAGGGGAAAACGCTAACGACATATCATTTTTATCCACCCTAATGCCATACAGTTCTCGGCGCGCTTTTACCTTTTACCTTAACTTGGGTGGTGTACCCCTAGCGACGTCTCATTTTTAGCCACCCTATAGCCACACAGTCCTCGGCAGGATACCAGATCTTGACTTAGGTGGGAGATTCATATTGTAATTTTGTATAGTATTATACTTACCAAGCCCTTTATTTTGATACCCATATTGATGGGATTAAAAACTACATTATCCGCCATCATCAGCAGTGGCCATCTTTGATTTTGATTTTGTATAGTGCACTGAATGGAGAATAATCACTAATTTTAAATTCTAGCTCATCGTATTGTCTTTTAAAAATAAAAAATACTTGTGAAAGAATTATTTTGATACGTCTATTAGTTTTTGAGATATTGTCCTTTAAAGTAAGCGCACGACGCGAGATTCCATCTGGCCGTAACCGACTCGCGTGACGTCACAGGTCTTGCAAAACTCGCTCGCTCAGTTCGTCTTCGTTCACTCGCAGTTCGCGCTCTTTTTTAGCTGGCGTTCCACCACAAATTTAGTTTCGTTTAATAAATAATATATAGATCTATTTTTAAAATCTTTTTTTTTTCACATACATAATGTAATAGTGAGCATTGTATTTTAAGATATTGAAGTTTTGATAGTACTTTGTCAAAAAAACAGTTCTATTCTGCTCGGTTTCATGGCGTGTTGTACCAAAATCTTTAGCTTTGATTATTTTTATTGTAGTATCGATACTAGAAAGCTTGAATTTTTTCCAACAACACTTGGCTTCGCTTGGGCGTTACCACAAACTTAATCAGTACTTTAATGCAGAGACTACTCAGAACTTTGATGGAGGCATACAGGAAAAAAAGAAGAGCTCTGCATTAGATTTGCGGCCTTTTTAGATTTGCAGAAGGCCTTTAACTGTGTGCCTCGTCAATGTCTTTGGAGGGCATTGCGATCGAAAGGGATCCCTGAGGCCATCAGAGATATGTACCACGATCCCGCTTTGCGATTCGCGATGGTTAGGACTGCTGTTGGCGACACCAAACCCTTTAGACACACTACAGTAGGGGGTTCACCAAGGCTCGGCTTTCAGTTCGTTCTTATTTATTGTAGTGTACTGTTACGGCTCACATCCAGGACCAACCTCCATGGCTGATGATGTATGCCGATGACATTAAACTCATTGAAGAGAAGCAACTAATGCTGGAGGCATAATAACGGCGGTCTTAAACAAAATGTGTCGAAGACCGAATACATAGCCTGAGGGAGCCCGGACTCGAGCACTGTCCTTAAAGGTCCTGAGCCAGCCGTTAAGTTGGAAAAGTTTCAAGTACCTTGGATCCGTTATGCACGAGTCTGGAGGCAACGATCACGATGTCCATGGCTGGATAAACGCTGCCTGGGCCAAATGGTGGGAGGTTATTGGTGTGATCTGCGACCACAGAATACCACCCAAGCTCAACGGGCTGATATATAAGAGCATCATCTGACTGGTTCTATTATACGGCAGCGAATGTTGGCCAGTACTATCTCGGCACGCTGAGGAGCTTCACGTCACGGAAATGAAAATGCTGAGGTCTGACGCATTCGAGGTAGTCTTGGGATCCATGACGTAGCGGATAAGCTCCAAGAGCGTGGCCTAAGATGGTATGGCAACGTTGCGCGCCGGCGTAGGAACTATGTCGGATGCAAGTTCCTTGCTATGTCTGTCCTGTCCCTGGAGCTAGACCTCCGAACGCCCAAGAATGCGGTGTTTGGATGTCGTGATGCAGGAACCACTCAGGACGTTATAGACCGTATAAAGTGGAGTAGGTTAAGCAGAAAGGCAGAACCTGGCAACATACGCCGGGATTAATGCCAAGAAAAAGAAGACTTGGTTGCAGTTGTTGAAGACTCGTCGCTTCGACGATGTAGCCCATTATAAATGCCATGGTATGTTTACAATCACCTCTGCTGGCGGCACAATCTTCGCAGATTACGTATAAACTTATTGCTTCTTTTCATTGCATTCTAAGCTGCAATAATATAGTTTAATATATGCGCGGTGTTCTGCTGTAATCTATATTTGGCAATACATACATAAGCTACTCTTTTAACTTATACGTACGCAATAGCACGCAATAGTACGCATCATGACCATAACTCTCTTGCCGATCTTCAATAATCACAATAAAAATAATATTCAGATATACATATATAAAAATATTAAAAATCTACATTAAAAAAAATTGTGCATGCTCAACTTACTGCATGAATTTAGTTATATTATTATTATATTATTTTCACTTATAAAACAATCTTACTACTTTGAACTTAAATAAAAAGTTTGTTACTTTTAACGCGTTACCTACAATATGAAACTAGTTAGGTTGGGTTACATTACAGTTTAAAATAAATAATTTCAAATAAAATAACGTAAGCTAGTTATTATCTATACCCCAAACAGACATAATATTACTAGTTAGACAACAAAACTTACCTTCGCATTTTTACTCCTCGCATTTCTGCGGCGACGAAATCACTATTTTCCGATAAATAATCGGCAACCATAAATCCATCTATTACAGGTAGGTTATCCGATTAACCTTTTTCGAATCCTTCATCCATTTTATTGTATTAACACTAAACACAAGCGAGTAACAAACAAACAAAGTACTGCGCGAGATCTCCTATCACCGTTGGCGACTAGTGAGTTCTGCCAGACCTGTGACGTCACCGCCGGCCGCGGGACTGTTAGCGGCATTTGAAATTTTTGCAAACTTCAAATGCCTGTAAAATCATAACTACTTGGTTATTTTTAATGAAACAAAAACTAGTGTATTTGTATACGTAAAAACTTTACTGTAACGAACTTTGAAGCATTATTTCATACCTATTACCATTCCTCATTCTACTTGACAAGCCCTTTCATTTGATACCCATATTGATGGGATTGAAAAAAACTAAGTGGTCCGCCATCTTGTAGCGGCGGCCATCTTGGATTCACAATAATATTGAATATGGATAATTGTATTGTCACCAGAATCAAAAGCGTATACCAAATTTCAGATCAATCGGTTAACGGGAAGAGGGTTAAATTTCAATTACTAAATTTGACCCAAACAAATATACAAATAAATAAACAAACGGGGTGAGCTAAAGAAAACTGTTTAATAAAAATAATTCATTCTCTCGAGTGGGGATCGAATCCACCATCGTCACATCCATGTACTCCTTATAACTTAAGATATATTCAACATAATAAGATTCAACTTCATTCAAATATTTTCTTATAATAATATTTTCACATATTTTCTATGCAGTGCACCAAAATTACATTGGAGTGGACGGGGCAAGGGAACCGTATCTTCTCAGCGTGGTGCAAGAGAGCGCAGGACTTTTACGAGCTATTCTCTTTAATAAAATGGTAAGGGCTTCCGTATAGACTAATCCTTCTTTTCCCTTTGTGTCACATACAAATTTTACTCTATGCGAAATATACTGAATATTTGAGTATAATAGTAATTAGAAATACATATTATAGTGGTTTTTTTTTCATGGAAGTTAGATAAAACAAGTGCTTATTTTATTTTTTTTTAGCTTTGAAGAGAATTTTAGTTTGTCAGTATAAAAGAGAATGAATATAAATTATAAAATTTTATAAAAAATATTTTTGTAAAATAGTTTTATGAGCATATACACAAAACGGAATTTATGGAGATAAAATACCCTAATAATTTATAAAATTACTTCATAATAAAAAAATCTTACAAACACTGTTTAAATATAAGTAGTTTATTAATAAACCTTTAAACCCTTCAAGAATACCCAACATTGTCACGTCATTAACGCCTACATCGCTATCGCATCCATCTATAGCATCCATAAAAATTAAAAATATAATCTTTTCTCAATGAATTATTTTTGTTCAACAGAAAATAGAACTATCTTAACTTAAAAATATACTGTATATGCTATCAAGTTTTATTTTTAAACTTCAGCATTCAATAATAAAAATATAAATATATTCTTAAAATATAACGTATTGAAATGTATTTAAAGTAAATATTTTAAACATATGCAATATTTAATTTAAATTAATATATTTTTAGTAAACATTAACTTCATTTTACGATCCGTCGCTTATAATTCAATTATCGAGTGCACTGGTACTGGCACAAAATATGTATTTATTTCATACTGGAATAAAAGAGACTATTCAATTTTTCACCTTACATCATGGGCAGAGAGAACTAGTGATACGATACTCCGTTCCTCATTAAATATAATTATCTTGAGTTTCAATTTATATTTAACTGATTTAATACATTTCATTACATTTATTTATCTTTTAATATTGTAATTGTCGTCGTTTTAATCCCATAACAAATATCATACCCATTTCTTGATTATATTTCAGTCTGAATAAAAATATTGCCGTCTACGTCGCTCTACTTTACACTTGGGATCTCCGTGTTCGTTGTTAGGAAATGGAAAATGATATTCGGACTAAAAATAAATACGTGTTCTTGTTAAATGTAGCACGTGTTTATTTGTATTAGTTTTTTGTCTCCCCGGAATTTCCAGGGTGGCCACTAGCCAGAGATAAATTTGAGATGCATAATTCTAAAATTTGAAAAAAGTCAGCTTCACGCTGTATCCCGCACACAGCAGAGTTGGCAGAGGGAATCGAGTGTTAAGACACTCCGTTCCTCGGAGAGTGGCGGAACTCAACACCGCGGTTTGCGTTGACACCAGAGCGAAGAAATGAAAATATATATTTAAATAAATATTTAATTTCCTCGAGTGGGGATCGAACCCACAACCAGTCAATTTTGAAGCATACTTTGTGTCCCTGCGCCATGACTGGCTATTCTGTTTTTCTGTTCTGACTGTGTTCCGACCGATTCTTTCTTCAATTAATTACAAATATAAAGAATCAATGAAAGATAATAACAAAATATGTTTTTTTTTTTTGAAAAGGGGGCTCATAAGATATACCTGCCAGCGAGTGCGTGGAGCGGTGGTGGTGGACAAGCTCCAACGAGGCCTACACTGAAACAGATACTAGCCCAGTTCACTTCCATCGACAGGATCGACAAAATGCCAAGGGAGGTAAGACAAAATATTTTTTGCCATCAAAAGATAGTTAGTTAGTTAGTATGACTGTAAATGAAGGTTGTGTGTTCAATTTCCAAGTATCAAGGCAAACAAAGCGTAGAGTTCGAAGCGTAGAGGGAACCTAGTGGTGTCTTACTAGGTTCCATCTGTCTACCTTGCTATATGCTAAATATGTATATGTTGCAATAATATACGTCGCAACCAATACCGTAGTCGCTACGAGGTACGCGCTTTCTCTACAGAGACGTGTCTTGTTCGTAGCACCCGTAGACTTGCAAATAGTATTCATGCCAACTCTTCATATAAGTGCAATGCATAGATATCTATTATCAATATTTTATATAAAATAAAATGATATTTATTTTGAATAAATAATAATTTACTTTTTTATTTTTTTTTACAATTACATGTATTTTAGAATATATATACTTACATATTTTGTTTTAGTTATATAAATGGGAATTTATTGGAACCAAAGATATTAACTTTTCAAATTCAAACCCAGTGGTACTTTAAGTAATTTATCATATAAAATCCCTGTCCAAAAACATCAGACCAGTGCCAACTTTAAAGTTGGCAATGTCTCCTGTCACAGGACCTAAAGCTTCCTCTCCTCTACATTTGGGATTTGGGATGAAACTCACATTATGAATTGTGAAAATATGGAAATATTGTACCTTTAACATATTCTGTCTTCAGTTGACTAACATAATTAAAATGGGCATTAATACAATAGAAATATTTTTTAACAAAAACAATTGACTTCAAAAAGTAAATAAACTATGCAAATTTAATATTACTTGTATTATTTGGATGGTATTGTTAAACTGTACCAATTTGAAATGTCACATGGCAAGCACTAGCTTTTAAGTAAAAAAGTTCTTAGGTAACAAACATTAAACAAATACAGTGAAAATGAGAATCTCTTCTCACAGAAGTCATTTAATGAATCTAATGTTATTAATATTATTATTAATA
The DNA here is from genome assembly GCF_056956725.1 of Heliconius melpomene rosina. NCBI lineage: Eukaryota > Metazoa > Arthropoda > Insecta > Lepidoptera > Nymphalidae > Heliconius > Heliconius melpomene. The sequence continues at coordinate 8,755,550 of NC_140399.1, forward strand.
GGAGCTTAGAAAGAGGTTTATCTATAGTTCCACGTTACACGTTATCTACCAACAATTTTTTCAAAGTAAGCTATGCGCTATTAATAGCGAAAACGCCATAGATCGCTCGGATAAGAGAAATCGATCAATATAATAGTTACGTCTAGAATTTCAACACGAATAGCATTGAAATGTTGAAATGTTGTACTAGAAACACGTATTGTAACTGATTGAAAAATAACAGAAAAATTCAATACACTTTTAAAACTAGTCCACGAATGCATTTGACAGTCAACGTTCTTACGTAATAAACGTATGTTATTAACAAAATATATGAAAATTTGAGGCCAGTAATGGCACAGAGACACAATCGTGTGAGTGTACGAGATGGATTGTGGGTTCAATTCCCATTTGCCTCGAGGAAATTAAATATCTCATATTTTTATTTTTTGCTCTAATGTCGAGTCGCAATGCCTCTAGAATTCAAAATCAAATATTATTCCCTACAATACGTTTATAGCGATATCTTACCTATACGAATTTATGGAATTAAATAGAATTCTACGGCCAACACTTTTAGAATATAGACTCGAGAATGATTCAACCATTAGATATGAATCGCGACAACGGACAAATCAAGGCTAAGAAAATTCTATATCTTTTTTATAAATTTACTAGCGGCCCGCTCGCGGCTTCGCCTGCGTGAGCTACGTTATTATTAATTTCTGTCTCCATGAGTACCTACTTCCTATAATTGATGTCCATGCAAAATTTGAGACTCCTAGTATTTGTAGTAACGAAGTTTCATACAAACTTTCAACCCCAAAAATAACCCCTTAGAAGTCAAATATTGCAAATTCCCGTCTTAGCGAGCACCTCCGTCCTATAAGTAACTTCCATGCAAAATTTGAGATTCCTAGCACATGTAGTTTCTGAGATTTTGTGATGAGTGAGTGACCTTTCGATTTTATATATATAGATATGTAGCTTTGCTTCACGCTGTATCCCGCAATAGCAGGAAAGGCAGAGGGGATCTAGTGTTGTGACACTCCGCTGTGTTGTATCCGAGCGGCTTTTCGAGTTGAGTTGCAGAATTCAACACCAGGCTTGGTGCCAGAGCGATGTAGTTGTATGAAATGTAAGTATGCATTTATATATAATATATTTTTTTAGATTACCTGTCCAGAATTACAAAAGGATGTTTTGCTGCTTGAAGAACAAGAGGGCTCCGTGAATTTCAAAATAGGTGTTATGATAATGAAGCCTGGTCAGAAGACGGACGACGAAATGCTCTCTAACGGTAAAATATATTCTATGGATATAAAAATATTTTTTTATATCTGCTGTGCTATTAATATTTTTAACACTTGTTTACAATTGACTTGTCAAATGCTATCAAATCGATGAAAAATATTTAAAACTGTAAATACTCATATAATTTATATATTATACGAGTATTTCAGTTTTATTTCTTACTAGCGGACGCGCGCAGCTTCGCTTGCGTATTTAAGGGTGAATTCTAATAACCCATGAAACATGTGTTCAATGAAATACTTTTAAGAGTCTAAATTTCAAATTTTATAAAAATCGGTGGCGATTTAAAGATTTTTCCATATAAACTTTCAACCCTTTATTTGCACCCTTAGGGGGTGAATTCTATAAAACCATGAAACATGTGTTTAATTATATACGTTTAAGAGTCTGAATTTCTAATTTTATAAAAATTGGTGACGATTTAAAAAAACCTATACAAACTTTCAACCCCTTATTTGCACCCTTTGGGGGAGAATTCTAGAAAACGATGAAACACGTGTTCAATTAAATACTTTTAAAAATCTAAATTTCAAATTTTATAAAAATCGGTGCCCATTTAATTTTTTTTCCATACAAACTTTGAACCCCTATTTCACCCCTTTAGGGTTAAAATTTTTCAAAATCCCTTCTTAGTGGATGTCCAGATTACGAAAGTAAACTTTTGTCCAAATTTCACGTTTCTACCGTCAGCGATTACGGCTGTGCGTGCGTCTTACCTCAGTCAGTGAGGACAAGTCCTTTTATATATATAGATAGATAGATTAGAAAAATAACCTAAATTTGAAAATAAAAGAAAATAAATTATTATATTAGAACCGCTAATCTAACCAAATCTTTTTCTATTCTCAGTTATGTAATATTTTTGATGATAATTTATATGGTAATATCCTAAATTTAAACAAGCGGTATTAAAGTATTACTGCAAAAAAAACAACAGACGAGAATAGCTTTTTCAATTTGTATTATTCGTAAATAACACTTATGGAGCTGTAAAATAATATTTCACGAAATTAGACATGGCAGCCGAATTACTTGCCAAAGATTGATGAAACCACAAAATTATATTAACCTCTTAAGTCAATTTAAAAACTTCTTAGATAAATTAAATAAAACTTTGTGTTCCAGAGAAAGGCAACGAGAAATGGGAGCGATTTATATCACTTTTAGGTGATAAAATTCGATTAAGAGGATGGAACCGATTCCGTGGAGGCCTAGACGTGAAAGGTGAGGTTTTCAAAACTAAATATTAGTCCAATATCGGACGAACGCGGTTCTGATTGTTGATTTTATATTGTAGATATTCTATACGTTTTGAAGGATTTGGCAAATATTTATACAATTCGTCCTCTTTCCCCATTTTCGTTTATTCCTTTTATTTTTGTATTATATTAAATTTGTTATTGAAATTGTTAATAAAATGTTGTTAGATCGGATCACCTAGAAAAAACTTACTTAAGCTTCAGTAGTATTTAAAAAATATTACTCATTGCGCAAATGAAAATATTACATATTTCATTTGCTCGAGGGAGAATCAAACCCACAGCCCGTCGCGTTACCAGTCTTGCCCCTGCGCCATGACAAAAATAAAAATAATTAATTAATTATAAAACCAGTTGAAAGGACTTAAACATTTATAGCTCCTACTTAATTATTGGAATTATTTTGTATTTCAGGAGAAATATATTATTAATAATTGAAATTTTTAGGTGACATGACTGGAAGCCATTCAATATACACTATGCATCAAGGGCATGAAATTATGTTCCACGTGTCTACCATGCTGCCGTTTTCAAAGGACAACAAACAACAGGTTAAATTAGATTAGACTAAAATATACCTTTCAGCTTCACGCTGTATCCCGCACAGTCCCCGTCCGGTAGGCAGGGGGAACCTAGAGTAAGATACTCCATTCCCCACTTTCCACCGAATATTTCCAGGCATTGCATGTTGAGTGGCGAAACTCTATGCCGGGCCTTGGTGCCTAAGCGTATAAATGAAAATATTTCTAAAAAATATGAAAATATTAATAAATAATAATTTGGTTATTTATTTGGGTTCCAATCATTTTGTTCACAAAAAATATAACTATATAAGGAATCAGTATACGCTACAGTTATTGTTAAACGTCAATTTTCACGTATATGTAAATTAAGTGTAAACGTAGCAGCCACTGTTCTAAGCCTATAGAACTCGTCGTAGAACGAAAATATTTTTTAAAACGCCGTCTTTCCCTATTCAATTTATCTTTTTAGCAACTTTTCCGTCAAAATGACGGCCTCTTAACGATAATGAGCTACACTGTACCTAAAGTATTACTACGAATATTACTTACGAAGAAGCCTCGTAAATGACAATTATACTGGGTACCTTTTTATTTACAGGTCGTAGGCCCCTGAATCTTGGAAATTTGTGTTTTGTTCCTTAGGCTATTGTAAATAAGTATAATGAGAAATATTTTGAATAGCTTTATATTTTGGGGCCTGTCGTAATGCAGTGGCATAAGGGTGTGACTTAATGCGATGGTTATGGGTTCGGTCCCCACTCCAAGAAATGAAATATTTATTGAAATTTATATTTTCATTTCTTCGCTCTGGTGTCGAGGCAAAACGCGGCGTTGAGTTCCGCCGCTCAACACGGAATTCCTCGAAAAATTCGGTGAAAAGTGGGGAACGGAGTATCTTAACACCAGGTTCCCTCTAACTGACTACTCTGCTGTTTGCGAGTACATCGTCTCCAAAAAAAGTAATTTTCTAGTATCTATTAATAATAATCACAGGATAAAGAAAAATAAAAATCAGAAATAACACTTGTAATAAAAAAAACCGTTAAGTGCCCTGTTTAGTATTTTCACCCACATCCAGAACGAGGCAAGTTAAAAGCATCAAGTTAGGCGAAGCGGTAAATAGTATATCCGGGGCTGATATAAAATTTTCTTAAAAACCCCGACGGTTAAGGCATGTTATTTAAGAGATCTTTGTCAACATCACTTACTGGTTTCTTTAGGCTTTTATTTTTTTCCTTCTTCCGTTTTGTTAAGAACTTAATTGTTTTGGCTCTTTTATTGCAACCACTTAATTTAAATAAATATTTTTAATCTGTAAGAATAACACATTTAGAATATAATTATTTTTGTTATATATTTCTTAACCCAATTTGATGTAATCTATACTCTATACTATCTATACTAATATAATAAAGCTGAAGAGTTTGTTTGTTTGTTGGTTTGAACGCTAAGATCTCTGGATCTACTGGTCCGATCTACTATGTTTTTGTTTTGTATGAAAGCTGCATTCTTCAGAAGTGCTATAGGCTATATAACATTACATTACACATATAAACCCATATATTTTAAAGTATTTTCTAATTTGACATGCAATTTATTCTGCCATGTTAATAACAACCGTTGCGTCGCTACGCGACCGACCGCGACATTTTGATATTCATCCTTATGATTATTAGATTGAAATTATAGTTAACTGTATAATATTCTAATAAATAATTAAGGAGATGTCACCGATTCGAAATGACCTATCCTTCGGGCGGCATAGTATGAGTATGACCGACGCGAAAATATTCTTATAGTTTAAGCAGGCGTAGCCGCGTCCGGGTCCACTAGTTTTTAATAAAATTTCTTTTTCTTATTATTTTCTAATGTACACATCACTCATTTATGAAAATAAACAACAATAAGGAGATTAACATAAAATTAAAAATATTATTAAAATATTTCGGTAGTCAGTTTAAACTGTAAAGTGCATAATAAATACTTAATACGTATTTGCCCAAAACGTTTCGGTCTATTTAAATGGAATTGCATTATGAGTATACCTGCTGTTACTTACTAGCCCCTATATAATTACATTGAGATTGTATGACCCACACAAGACATAAATAAACTAGAATTAGGATCACGTTTAGCTAATATTTTTATAGTATACGTGCCTAGTATAATTTGATATTTCCTAAGTATATACATGTTAAAGTTGCCGATAGTTTTCCTGTTATACTCGTATAATATATTTTGCTATCTCAATAATATAACTGATTTTAATCTGAATTCATTATCCATAAGTTAGATCTCTCTCTCTCTATAGCTTAAGGAATCTATATGGTTTGAGGCCAGTCATGGCGCAGGGGAACAAGCGTGCGTAAAAGCGACAGGTTGCGAGTTCTATTCGCTCTCGAGAAAAATTCATATTTTAATTTTCATTTTCCTCGCTCTAGTACCAAGGTAAACACGGCATTGGGTTCCACCACTCAACACGCAATGCCTCCAAAATTCGGCGGAAAGTGGGAAACGTAGTGTCCTAACACTAGATTCCCTCTGCCCTGCTATATGCGGGATACAGCGTGAAGCTGAATGTATATTAAACCAAAATTGAACGTCATCTATTCATATTAAACAAGCATGTCACAAATCCACGTTGTGCGAGCATGGTTTTCCTGAGAGGCATTATATGTTCTACTAAAAGCTCTATGTCGATGGCCGCAATACTAGCTATAGTTGTAATTGCTGCTTGTAATGAGCGGTTAAGTTATTAATACAATTATTTACTTTAGAAAATAGTACTAGGTTCATACTTAGGAAGCGCTTGAACCTGTACAGTAAGCCATACGTTCTCGTGAACCTACGTCGACATTCTTTTACTTGTTACATTTTTATGTTGTTAGCATCTCTGTAGGGAAATTTTTACAATATTTCGCTAACCAAAGATAAATACTAAGAGTCATCGTTCGACAAGAGATAATGGGAGCCTAGTGTTAAAACACTCCGTTCGCCACTTTCAAATATAATAATTTACTCTCTCGAGTGGGGATCGAATCCACAACCGTCCTCTCTCACCTCGAACCTCTTTTAACGTAAACTTATGCCCCTGCAGCACAATGATTATGACAACCACGAAGAAAAGAAACGTAGTTATTCAGGATTTTCTGACTCTACTTCTGGATATCACTTAAAATGTAATAGCAAAGCTCAGGTTAGCCCACTCGTACTGCAACTACTGGAATATTAGCTTCAGAAACTATCTCAAGCAACTCGTACCTCTGTTAAGTTTTAGTACGGAATGCTTTAACCACTTTCAATATTGTCAATACAGCTGGAGAGGAAGCGTCACATCGGGAACGACATCGTCAATATTGTATTCACAGAAGACTCCGTTCACAACACCTTCAACCCGCAATGCGTGAAAAGCCATTTTACTCGTATCCTTTTTAAATAAATATTATGTAATATTTTTAATTATATACTTACTTTATGTTTAACGGCTCAATACATAATGTTTCGAGAATTGGGTGACGTGTGGAGAGCGGAGAGTTTTAACACTAGGTTCCCTCTGATTACTCTGCTATATGCGGAATAAGGCGTGAAGCTTTTCTTATTTTTAAAGGAAGGTCGCAGTTAATTACGTCATTCATTTTTCAAATAATATAAACATTATGCAATTAATGACAAAATAGGTGACCCGTACGCTCGTTTGCCTTTCCATAAAAAAGGAACAATAATGAAATATTTGTAGAAAATAAGTAAATTATTAAATAATCTTCTTAATTAAATAAATAAAAATAGTAACAACGTCTAAATATACATTAAATAAAAACCATTATAATAATTTCGTTTAATTATCAAAATAATAGTTGAACACGAAATCTACAAAATGAAATGAAGCTGTATAATTAAAACGGCCATTATTATTCGTGTAAAGCTGGTCTTCATTAAATTTTATCAAAGCTTATTTGAAACTGCATCGCAAATATACTCGTACTAGCTATGTAGAACGCTCGAGCTCGCCAATAGTAAACAGGGATGTAAAATACAAATACCTAGTAATTTTCTCACAATCATTCCAACAAGAGTCTATATGCTATATGCTGAATGAGTGAATGCAATTTGGAATTTCCATTAAAAGTATTTAATTTGTAATTAATTTTAACTTTACACTTAGACTTAGGTTAGGACTTATTCAGTATTCAGAAGGAACGGAGTGCCAAACGTTGCGGTCTCTGCATACCTCTTTCGCCTCGTCCTCTCTTCATCAACCTCTTCATCCATGCCCTTCGGAGGTCCTTCCTCCAGTATCTTTGATTCTGTGTTTTCGAAGGTCAACCGAGATCCTCCCCCTACCGCTTCTGCTCTCTTTTCCTTCGTAAATACTAATTTTACCTTTAAAAATACTTTTATTCCATTCATTATGTTTTGTATGACGATTTTACGTTTTATTCACCCAAATACTAACACGAAATTGAAAAAAAAGTTATTTTTTTTAATTGGAGACGAGCTATTTCTTTTTTTTTTTGGCGTACACGTTGTTACTATGTTTTGCTAATTTTATGTAACGGAAATTATTTTTTTACAAGCATACCTACTTAAACAATTTAGATTCATATTTATTATTTAATAATATAATAATAAATAATATATAATGAACAATAATAATCCTATATACGAATCAGATGTTTTTGCAGTAGTATCAGAGGTGGAAGGAGAAGGTTACAGGTTGAGCGTCTACACGGACGACACAGTTCCTCCATTTGGACCATCCCTACCGTGTCCTCCGATCTTCAATGATCCACAGCTCTTCCGAGAATTTCTTTTAGTAAGTATAAATAGTAAAGCAAAAAATATATTTTAAAAATTTAAGTACTCGTAGAAGAGGCAGCGCTTCTTTAACTGAAACTGCATATAGGGTAAAATATTTCAATCCCAGAGCTAAAAAAATTAATCAAGGTACCTCAACAGTTTGGACGTAGGATTTTTTTTTCATTTCACGATTTTTATCCATACCTGTATTTCGTGTGACGCACACATAAGTGTACTACGTTGCCGCTTTGACATGTAAGTGTGTGCGTGCCTATGTTATACATTACAAATGGCGTTTTACTTTAAAACGATAATTTTATTATTTATTTTGTTTGAAAAAATAACTTTTTCTTTTTTGGGAATTATTTTTTTTCTGAATTATATTAGGCTTTTATAGAGTAGTTAAAACTGTGGTTTCATTTAAAGTGGTGCTGACAATTCCACCCTGTATATTTTAGTGTTATTCCACATGAAATCACTTCACGCTGTATCCCGCACTCTTCTACAGGGTAGAGAGAAAAAACCTAGTGTTAAGACTCTCCGTTCCCCATTTTCTGCCTAATTCTAAAGATTATTATAGCTCACTATTAGTAATCTTTTTGAAATATTTTGCAATAACTTTGAATCTCAATCTAAGTTTGAGATTAAATAATTTAAATTTGAATTAATGAAGATAGCTAGCCCCAAATTAGAATACTTCTACTGATAGACCTTACTTGATAAGTTATTTTAATTTAAAATAAATTATTCTACTTTATTAACCTCCCCTTTGAATAATGTATTAAATATAATTATTTGTGAGACCGTCGCGTCGTGGCACAAATGTGTGACTGAACACGACGGCTGTGGGTTCGATTCCCACTCGGGGAATTAAATATTATTAGTATTATAATGCAATGGCTCAAGAATGCAGAGAACGAAAACATTCGAATAGGTTATAGAGTATCTTAACACTTGGTTCCCTCAGCGTACTCTGCTATGTGCGAAATAGCGTAAAGTTGAAAAATTTTAAAAATAAAATAAAAAAATAATAATCTACAAATTGCTAGGTATTGTATTTTAAAGTTAAGAGGCCGTCGGGCTTACTATAGATGCGAAAATTATAACATAAAAAATTGTAAAATAAAAAATACATTATAACAAAATATAAATGGAGTCAAATATTTTTCCTCCACCCTAACCATTCGTCGTGACCAGTAGGGAATTTCCCGTTAGTAAGTTTATTAACTTCAGCGGACGAGTCTAATATAATTAGCTCATTAGGAGATGGAAGGAATCACTGAACTGTCGAGCTATTCGTTAAGACTATTAAGAAAATCTTGTTGTGATTTAAAACATCTTTTTTTACCTTTTTTTCCAGCTTCACGTATCCCATATAGCAGAGTAGGCAGAGGGAACCTAGTGTTAAGATACTGTTCCCTACATTCCATTGCAATGTAATAAATATTTCAATACATATTTATATACTTGATAATAATAAGTTTATCCTTTGAAAAATTACATTTTACATTATATAGGAATTATTTCAATAGATAAGACATTGCCTATGCCATACAAAAATTGCCATGTAAAAAAAGTATTACACATTAATATTTTTCATTATAAACCCAAATAGTTATTTTCTCTAATAATATTATAATTTTGTAATCTTAATATATTACTATTATCATCAACCATACGGTTGATAGAGAAAATTATGAAATATTTATGTTTGTATGTATATAAGGAAAATTATACGAAAGAACCTCAATACAAAACGAGCACTTAACAATCTAGAATTCTGTAATTTAATAATAAATTGTTTACAGGTCAAACTAATGAATGGTGAGAAAGCTGCTTTCCAAACACCCACCTTCGCTTTAAAACGACAGCGAACTTTAGATACCCTCATACGAGACATATACGCGGAACATTGCTCGGATCATAGAGTGGTAAGTTTTCATTTGACATTTAAAGTTACCAATACAATTTTCAACTCGGGCTTTGTTTTAAATACTAATTAATTTTACTGGCAACTCCAAGTTGTAAGAGTAGCTGGGTAAATAAAGTTATTGTTATGGAGTACGATGTTACTTTATATAATAGGCTTTTAGTTTGCTGTTAGTATATAAATTTTTATAAATTATATTATTTGTTATAAATTTTTATTTCATAATTGATTATAAATATTATTTTACATACGTAAATAAAGCAAAATATATAAATTAGATTAGATAATTAGAGGTCATGGCGCGGTGGTACAACCGTGTGACTTTAAACGCGACAGTTTGTGGGTTCGATTCTCACTCGTGGTAATAAATAAATTAATATTTTAATTTTTTCGTTCTGATGTCGACGGAAAAGCGCGGATTTAAGTTCAGGCACACGGCTACAGAATTCAGCGGAAAGTGGGGAGTAGAGTGTTCTAATACTAGGGTCCATCTTCTTATCCTGCTACATGCGGGATACAGCGTGAAGATGAAAAAAAAAACAAATTATGTTTATGATAGACGTTTGTTAAAATATAAGCTATTTCAGCCGATGCTCTCTCGTCGTGCTCTCTCCGACGTGTGGTCGGGCGGCGCTGGCGCAGGCGGCGCGGGGGCAGCACGCACAGAACGATTTTTGCACGTAGGCCAGGCTTTGAAATTAGATGCTGTGCTGAGGGGGGACGCACCCACGAGCTTAGTATCTACAGGTGAGTTCTGAAGTTATACTTATTTTCGATGTTGGAGGAAAAATGCTGACATTAAATTATGTTATAACCCAATATTTTAGTGTTTTAACAACATCGACAACATTTGTGCATTATAAGATTTTGTTTATTATGTCATTATTTCATTAAATTCAAGGTTCTGGAGGATCACGCCGTGCTCCTTGGGAAGGGAGGCTGTGGCGAGCTGCCCCTCTTCCCGCTACACCTATATGTGCTGAACAACTAGCTGAAGGACGACTCTTACTGTCTACTACTTCAAATACTTACATTTTGGAAGGTCATATTTACTTATCAAAATACATATAATTTCGGGACAACTTCAACATTCTAATATTATTTAAAGCTATACGAATAACGCTTAAGTAAAAGTTTACTTTTACGAATTCTATTTCAATTTAAAACATCTGTTGGTTTCTCATATATTTATAGAATCTTAATAGATTAGACGATAAAATTTCTTTTTAGAACGTGCGATCAAGTGCAGGCCCTTGACATTGACTTTATTGATAACTTAGTAAACCTTTCGAAGATTGATCTTTATACTGAGAGCTCAAATATACTCTTGTTTATTTATAGCAGGAAACAGATGCCCTACAAAGTTTAACGTCCATTTTATATTATTACTAGCGGACGCGCGCAGCTTCGCTTGCGTATTTAAGGGTGAATTCTAATAACCCATGAAACATGTGTTCAATGACATATTTTTAAGAGTCTAAATTTAAAATTTTATAAAAATCGGTGGCGACTTAAAGATTTTTCCATACAAACTTTCAACCCATTATTTGCACTCTTAGAGGGTGAATTCTAGAAAACCATGAAACATATGTTCAATTAAATATTTTTAAGAGTCTAAATATTAAATTTTATAAACATCGGTGGCGATTTAAGAATTTTTCCATTTTCAACCCTTTATTTGTAACCTTATAGGGAGAATTCTAGAAAACGATAAAACACGTGTTCAATTAAATACTTTTAAAAATCTAAATTTCAAATTTTATAAAAATCGGTGCCGATTTAAATTTTTTTCCATACAAACTTTGAACCCCTATTTTACCCCTTTAGGGTTAAAATTTTTCAAAATCCCTTCTTAGTGGATGTCCAGATTATGAAAGTATACATCTGTCCAAATTTCATGTTTCTACCATCAGCGGTTACGGCTGTGCGTGCGTCTTACCTCAGTCAGTGAGGACAAGTCCTTTTATATATATAGATTATTTTATGGAATAATTTTCATGTCCTCGCTCTGCTAACAAGACAAGGCCCGGCGTAGAGTTCCACATTCATAACTGGAAAATTCAGCAGAAACTGGGGAACGGAATATTTTAACACAAGCTTCCCTCTACCGATCCTGCTATACGCAGAATACATCGAAAAACTAGAAAAAAAAATTAAAAAAAAATAATAAATAAATTACAGAAAGCGGCACAACAAAAGTAGTGCTCAGATGGGAAGGCTGTGTCCGTTCAGCGCGTGTTACAGAGCGCGCCGGCCTTTTTCGTGTGGGGCCACGCGTGGTGGCGGGCGGGGGCTCCACCACGGGAGGTGCGGGGGGCGCGGGGGTGTATGCGCTACCCCTGCCTGAATTGGCTGCTGGGGCCTGGGCCATGAGGCCACTGCAAGACTGCAAGCACGCGAGGCTTCCGAGGACCAAGACTGCACATTTCTTTGATATATTAGAACAAGGTAAGGCTTTATATACGAAATAGCCAATTCAATAATATATATTTTTGATAAATAATAATAGTATTCTTTACATTTTAAAGTGTTATTCTTCCAACGTCACTTCTATTGCCCCCACTTCCATGTTTTAGTGGTTAGAGCGCTTGTGTTTTTTCTACTTTATAAAAATCTGTAACATTTTTAATTAATTGTGTTAATATCTGCAGGTGAAAATGGTAAAACTTTACTAGCCATTGCCATCGGTCGAAGAGTTCTCTTGCTATCCGAGGAAGCAAACGCTGACAACGATATGGGATTCGAATATATGCATATCAAAGTAAGTTGTTAAAATACTATAATAATATTGTACTATCATGCACGAGGCTGTCGTGGCTTAGGGGCACAATGGTGTGACTGTCACTTGAAGGTTGTGGGCTTCGACCTTCGATCCCCACTCGAGGGAATGAAATATGTATTTACGTTTATATTCCCATTGAAAAAAATGGAAATAGCTCTGGAGTCGAGGCAAAGAGCAGCGTTGAGTTCTGCTACTCAACACGCAGTACCTCTAGAATTCGGCATAAAGTGGGGAACGGAGTGTCTTAACACAGTACCTTCTGCCTACCTTGCTGTGGGCGGGATAGCTATAGCGAGAAGTTGATCTATTTTTTTAATATTTTCATTTCTTTACTCTGGCACCAAGGCAAAAAAGCCCGGTGTTAAGTTACGCCATTCAACATGTAATGCCTCGACAAATTTGGAGGAAAGTGAGGAACGAAGGGTCTTATCATAAGGTTCCCTCTGCCTACCCTGCTGTGTGCGGGAAACAGCGTGAAGTTGATTTTTTTTACTATCATCACAATAATATTTGCTCCATAGGATATCCAACTGAGTGAATCTCCAATATTAATAAAGTTAATGGACGGCGAGTACGGGATAATGGTTGTCGGCTACAAACACCATTGGGAATTGCTTGAACTCAATACTACGCAGGTACAAATGTACAAGTGATTTCTTTTTACTTTTTATAAAAAAAAATGACGTTTTAATTCTCTATATATATTCTTCTCTCTCTCTGTCTACTCTGTTTAGTAGGATAAAGTCTGAAGCTGTTAAAAATAATAACAATTTTATATTAAAAAGTATTCTTCTTTCCTAAGTATAAAATAGCACTTCATAAACGTTAAATTGTAATTATAATGTTGTTGTGTTTATTTAGAGTATTAAAAGAGCAGAAGGCTCAGACGATAATGGACCACGACGTGGAGCTCTCGTCAACGCACTCCGAATCGGGGACGAACGGGACGGACAAATCATTTTATGTTATAATCGTTAGTAAAGATTTATTTATTTATTACTACTTACAACCTTTATTCAACAAAATACTACAATAATATGGTTTAGAATAATTTTCAATTTGGACAAAGGCCGGCAACGCACCTGTAGCTCCTCTGGTGCTGCACGGGGTCGTGGGCGGCGGTGATCACCATCAGGTGACCGGAACGCTCGTTTGCCTTGTCCTTTTTCCATAAAAAAAATCAATTTAAATATTGTTAAATAAAATATTTTTGTAATATCTATTTCAGACACCTGCCACTTCGAGCGGTTAACGAGTAAAGGCTTAGAAAGTGATAACGAATACGATTTTCACTGGACAACTGTTCCTACTGCTGTAGGTAAGGAAGTTAGCGAAACTACAACTAAATTTAGATAATTTCTTAGTTCCTACTTATGGAACCTCCAGGCATCTAATTTAAACTAAAATAATTAGAAATCGGCGTTGATAATGTAAGTTCCTTATTTTTTTAACCAATTTCAATGATTTTTAGTGTGTGCGTTTCCATACATAATGGCGTTTGCCGAGGATTTGCTGGAAATAAGACTAGTGGCGAACGGGTCGCTCGTGCACGCAGCATGTATTCCAGGACTGAAAATACTTTCTGGGCGACGGGTAAGTACTTATAACACATAAAAAAATGAAAAGTCATAAATGATCATAGACCATGCAGATCTTTTAGTCAAATATAACATTTATACTGTAGGTACCTACTCTAGGCATTGATTATAAAATAATTAAAAATTAATTATTTCAATATATAAATGTTCACTTCAACTCGGAATGCCTAAAAGAAGTGTCTCAATGGGAAACGAAGTGTCTTAATACGATGTTCCCAGGTTGTCTCTGCCCACGCTGCTATGTGCGGGATACTCCGTTAAGCTAAAAAAAATATTAAATATTTCTAGGATATATTCTACGTGGCGTGCGCCCCAGAGTACGTGCCGCTGAGCCGCGAGATGGACCCGTGCCTCGCGCTGCACGACAACTACGAGCTCGTGCGCCAGATGAGCAAGTGCGGGCCGTACTCCATTGATGATGATGATGGGAATGAGAAGTATATAGTTTACATGTATTCTTAAAACAGAATATATAAATAATTTGTAATGTAATGAAAAAACTTATCAAGCAAGATTAAATTGTATATTTTATAACTCGTTTAAAAATGTCAACTTGTCAAAAAATATTCTATATCATATAAGAACTGGTTTAACATTTATTATATCCGGATATATATTTATTATTTATCTTATAAGTTAAAAACTGTAAAATAATACGATTTCAACTAATTATTATAGGACTGACCAAACAAACAATCGCACGCCTGACAATAACTCAGCCTCGAGTCGGAGTAGTTCCATATCATCAGAGCAAGAGAACATCCGCCCGCCGCTGACGCGGATGACGCCTTTATCTCCACCGACTTCTCCACAAGGTAGAAAATACACTAATTTATAAGTTCCCACTTTTATTTCAAAATTAAAATGTTTAGCCCTCTCTGTGCTTCTGTCGCAGGGGCACAAAGTGGGTTGCGACTTAATTCGACTAGTTCTGGGTTCGATCCCCACTCGAAGACATGAAATATTTCCATTTCTTCGCTCTGGTGTTGAAACAAAGCGCGGCGTTAAGTTCTGCCACTCAACACGCAATGTCTCTAAAATTAATCGAAAAGTAGGAACCGGAGGGTCTTAACTATATATTTCCTCTGCCTACCCTTCTGTGTGCGGGATACAGCGTGAAGCTGATTTAATTAAATTTATTGCTTATGATTATAAATTATTTCAAATAAAATATATTTAAATGATACTTGATACATTTTTTTATATATTTTTTTAATATAAATCTATTTATTTTAGTACCTGAAAATAGCGGTCGTTGCGTGCGTATCTATAAGGTGCCGCAGAGCAACCTGAGCGCGGCCGCCTACCAGCGCCAGTCCGTCTCCGCGGATCATGTCGTTACCGATTACTTTTCTGATAGGTAAGAAATTGGTTATTTATAAAAATATTTAAACTATTAATAATATAGGATGAGGCCGTTATGGTGCCGAGGCACAAGGGTGTTTTGGAACGCGTCGGTTGTGGGTTCGATTCCCACAGGAGGGTATGAATTATTATTAATATTTTCATTTCTTCGCTCTAGCAACAATGCAAAAGTCTGAGGTTTAGTTCCGCTACTCGCTCGCTAGCAATGACTCGAAAAATTCGGCTGAAAGTGGGGAAGGGAGTGTCTAAACACTTTTCCTCTGCCTACCCTGCTGTATGCGGGAGACACCGTAAAGCTATATTTTCTTTGTTATTAATACATATTATATACTTTTTTTTAATTACAGACCAAACAGTATTAAGCAAAGACTTGCAGAACTGAGATACGACAGCAAGTCGAACGATGAATCGATAGAGATTGCAAACTACCAGCCGTCGTAAATGATATTATAATAGATCCTATTGTTATAAACTACTATATATTTCCAGGAGATGAATCATATTACAACTTAGCATCCATATCAATTTTTAATGTTTTTTTGAATTATAATATTTTTAATAACAATTACTTCATGTACCGGTAGACCTGAAGAGGGCCTAGTAGTATGTATGGAAAGTTCTTTTTTAAGAATTCATGACTGTAACTTAATTTAATAGTACTTCCTTATAAAAGGACCTTAAAACTAATAAAAACAATCCCTCGAAAAAACAAAAGAAAATTTCCAGTTTTCTACAAAAGAAATTAAATACTTATTTGTTACGGTTGCACAAAATTATTGTTAAAAGTAATATAAGAATTACAAGATGAGACGTAAGTCGTTAGTTAGATATTCAACAAACCAGTAGTTATTCCAAAGATATCTAAGTCTTATTCACATAAGTGAATATAAGAATTAAAATATATCTAAATTTAAGATTAAAAAAAAATGAGTATTATTTAATTTATACTAGAATATAATTAAATGTAGATTATTATAATCCAATAAAACTGTGTAAGTTGACTGATTTTCAAAAAGAATAGAATAGCTTGCGTGATGTGTCCAATATAATACTATGTTAAAATTTCATTTGTAATTTAAATAAATGTAACCAAACTTTGATAAATAATATTAAAATTATGATGATATTGTAAGCTGTTAGTCACACAGTTAATATTATATTAGAATTTCATATGACAATTCAAATATAGCAGATACTAGTACTACCTTATTTATTTTTTATAAAAAAGTTCTTTATCAAAAACATTAAGAATAATAATTTATTGGCGTAATATTACTTTATTTAAATCAAAGTACACAAAAAATTAAACTAAAATAAAGAAAATAATAATTATTACAATAGAAGAGTTATGAATATGAAATTAAAATTAAGATAAAAATTTTAAGATTTAATAGTATATAAAGTCTAATATTCCAAGTAATCGTCAACAGATAGTATATGTATATATTTTATAAGCGAAATCATAATAAGCATATAGCGGCGATTACAATATAATACTTGTTGTTGCATTTGAAGTTAGATTCTTTGAGGACTCCTAAAACTGTGGGTTTGATTCCAACTCGAAGCAATGATCTCTGGTAACGAGACAAATTGCGACGTTAAATTCCGCCACTCAATACAAGAATTTACAGCCTACAGAATTCGTCGGAAGGTTGGGAACGGAATTGTCTTAATGGTAACTAAGTGTTTTAACACTATGTTTTACCCCAGGTTCCCATATTTCCTCTACCTTCTGTGCTATGTGTGGATTACAGCGTCAAGTTAAAAAAAATAGTGGACTAAAGTACTTAGTGTGATGTAATCGTCGCTAACGTTTTTATATCATTAATAATAAAATATTTTGTCTAAAGACCGTTAAAACTATGTTAAATATTAAAAATATTGAACCAATTTATTATTTAGAGTACAAACGTATGACCTGATAAATTATTTTTGTATAATACAAATAAAGAAATATTTTTATTGCTGTACCTCAATTTAAAGAGAATACATTATAAATGTTCAAAAATTTTATTTTTATAGAGTTAAAAGTACAACTCGTGTGTAATGGCAGTTAAAAGATAACCAACGTGAGCCATGTAATATCCATTGTGATATTTGTTTATATTTTTATGTGAAGCAATCTATAGTATATAATTAAATATTTTTTTTAATAATTTAGATACGAATATGCTCGAAAAAACTAGATTCTATTGAATCATTACTTGGAAAATATAGATATAACGATTTAAAGTAAAATAAACGTTTTTAACCGAATGATAAATTAAGTTAGGCGTGATTATTAAAGTTACTATAACATATTTCTTACTTATATTATGTAAAAGCATAAATTGTATGAACTTAAGGTATTATGTATTATAGTAAGACCATTTTAAATTGGCAGTTGAGATGAAAAATAGTTAACGGAAAACACTACTCCAACAAACAATTATTCGTCATTAATGTTTTTTGAGTATCATACTACAAAGTAAAGGTGGACAGAACCTAACTTTGCATGATAAATAAAATTACACATTAAATATTGATAGTTTAAAAAAATATTTTCTTATATTTATGTTTTAATCTTATGAGACCGTCGTGACGCAGCGGGTACAAAGGTCTGACTGCAACGCGACAGTTATGCGTTTGATTCCTACTTGGGGGAATGAATAAATCGCTCTAGCGCCAAGGCAAAAGCTCGGCGTGGAATTCCATCGCTCAAGATGTAATGCCTCAAAAAAATCGCCAGGTGAGGAAAGGAGTGTCTTAACACTGGGTTCTCTCTGCCTATCCTGCTACAAGCGGAATACATTATGAAGATATAATAATGGTTCTCATCTTCTTTTAACTCTGATAATCTTAACTGCCAGTTTAAAAACGTAAATGATACAAACAGTACATATGTTTTAAGGTAAACTAGTCAAAGTGGACGAACATGCAAGACATAAAGTGATGTAATATAGATTACTTAAGACTTAATGATGAAATCATTACTGGATTGTTTATAATTAAAGTGCCATCCAAATATTTGTTTATTATTTTTAGAATTAAATAAAAAGAAAACTTTGCGATGCAAGAGAATTGAAATATTATTTAAGTGATAGAAAAAAAAACATTGTAAATATTGTTTAGTACATAATTATGTAATTTTAAAACCAGTTTAAACTTCTTTGTATACTTAATTTACGTGTAGAGAGAGTATTAGAAATGGTCAGTGTTTTTAGGAATTATTAGAAAATACTTTAATGGATGAACCAAACTGATAGCTACTAAGAAATAAATGTTTACAAAAAAATATTTTAAATGATATCGTTAATATATTATAATAATACTAAGTATAAAAATATTGTAAGCATCTGCTGTCTCTGGTTAAAAGTAACTTTCGTGTTAGTAAATTATTAAAATTATTAAAAGTAAATAATGGCCATTATAGTAACAGGAGATCGATTAAGTTACACTTTCCTACATTTATTATATTGCATTTATGATTAATGTTAATATATGCCTTTTTTTTAAATATGAAATTGCCACAACATGCCTTAGAGCCTCAACATGTGTTAAAATTAAATTTAAAATGATTCAATATTACTGGTGGGATTCGAACCCACCATCCCGTTTACAATCTCACACTTGTAGCCCTGCGCCACGACGGCCTCGATAACAATTTTCTTTACAAATTAAAAACTATATAATTCAGATGTTTTATTTTTAAAGTAGTAACAAAATAAGTTAATATTTTTTTTGATACAATTGATTAGATTCAGTGTTATGAATTTGTTTTATTTGAAATCTTAATACTATTAATATATATATGTATAAATATGTATCCATCTTACATTAAGTTTTAGATATCTTTCGATAATATAGTACCATATATTCGTTAACATAATATAACTGTAAATAATTTATAATAAAATGTTTTGGATTCAACTATTCCAAAAATGGTGTGTACCAGAAATTTAGAAGGTTTAATCTGTTATTTCCTGTAAAGTTTAAATAAATGTCTGTTCAATAAACAAATGTCTTTTATTTAAAAATAATTAACAAATACATGTAATTATTAAGTCATAAAAATACAAATAAGGCTCCTACTCAATAAATTAAAAAATATATTAAGAAGTACTACGATAAATTAGTTATCCAAACGTAAGCACTACATACAAATTCTTTATGATATTTCAATAACCATCTTAATGCATACAATATCTCATATAAATAACAATTAAGTTCTACAAAATTATTAAATGTGTACCTACAAATACATATACTCGTATATAATATACAATTTTTCAATATATCTAAAACAAATAAAAACTAATAAGTGTATTAAAAAACAAAACATATACAGTTAAAACAGAAAATACTGTCATAATAATTTAGGTTGTTGCTTCAATGCTGTTATATCTAAAAATCTAGGAATTTCCGTTTGAGGTAATGATGGTTTTGGAGTAAGGTTTGTACCTAAAAAAAGAAAATTTTAATTATTACATACTTATACAACAAGATATTACATGCAATTTGAAAGTGCACATACACAAGCACTTTAAAATTGTTAAAAATAACTAAATAATAAGACTTAGAGATCCTAATGTAAAGCAAAGCGCGACGTTGAGTTCGTCACCCAACACGCAATGCCTCCAGAGTTCAGCGAAAAATAGAAAATGAAGTGTCTTAACACTAGGTAACCTCTGCCTACCTTGGACTAACACTGCATGTGCGTTACAGCATGAAGCATTAATTATTAATTACCTTGGTGCATAATCTTGTGTTTCTCCATATAATTTCTTGTAGCCAAAGACATGTCTACAGGTTTTGGTGATGGAGTGTTAGACATAAATGCATCTTTCTTAAGATATTTTGCTGCAAGTTGATTCATTTTTAGACTAGTGTCAGTTAGAGGAGGGACTGGTGCCTGCATTCTCGGATTGTTTAACGGATCATCTCCAAATGTTACCCTTTAATAATAAAAAAAATAATAAAATATAATTTATTTTTTAGGTCTAATATTGGAACATATATACACAAGCTATGGTAAAAAATATGTAGTTGTCATGGTAACAGAAAATATTAGACAAAGTAAACCATATAATATACAAGAAATTTTTCAATCAAAAATATTAATTTTAAAAGCAATATATTGTTTATTCATTAAATGAACAAATCAATTTTTTTTTACTATAAATTATCATGACAATACAAAATTAGTTAAAAACAAAATTAGGCCCAGTGAAAAGAGTAATCACATTAATTTTGTAAATTAAATAAAAATATTACCTTTTAGCCACACTAACATTAGTTTTATCAATTTGTATACATTTTTGTCGAGCTTTTCTATATAACGCACTGGCTGAAGACGGCATGTCAGATTCTTGTAGTATGCCATTTACATGAGTCTGAAGATATGAAAGACAATTAATAAAATACAGATTCTTTTTATCTGCAGAGGGGATTCCCAGAGGCAGACCTCGCAAGTTAAGTGGTAGAACCACAATCCCACTCTTTCAATTGTGACCAGAGTGTGGAAAAGAAAATAATTTATCCCCCAATTGGGATTTAAATCCACAACCTTTGCTTTTACAATTAGATACTGCTTATGCACCACATTGTCCTCTCATTAAATATATGTATATCCAATAATATGTTAATGGAAAAAAATAAAGTAGTAATCTTACCATTACTTTATTATAATAAGTCCATCCAACATTAGATTGGTCATCACTACTGGCATCAGAACTAAAAAAAATAGTATTTATAAACTTTAATATATTTTTTTATTTATCTGAATATGGCATTAGTATATTTTATAATGTAATTGTGGCATAAAAAAATACAATATGAATTATACTATATACTTTAGATTATAACATTGAAAATAAATTTAAATATGTTTTGTTTTGCTTCACACTGTACTGTGCATATAACAAAGTAAGCAGAGGGAGAGAGTAAAATATTAATGCATTTTTGTAATTAAAATATTTAACATTTTTTATGGTTTCAATATTGAATTATTTTTATTATTTACAATAATTAATATAATACTATACAAGCATACATATGTTAATACTTACTCACTATAATCCCTTACATCCAAATACAAGCTTTGTTCTGGTGACATAAGTGGTGTTATAGCATTGTCAACTTGTACATTATATAAGCTCATTTCGTTAAGTGTTTTGTCTTCTAGAAAATTATCAGTGTTCCTCATGAGATCTACACATTCATCAATATTATTTTCAGATACTGTTTGTTCCTTAGGCACAGGAGTTAAACCATCAAGAAAATTTAAGGTTCCTGGGTGGGATTTTGCTACAACCTCTTTAATGCTTATTTGGGACCGATTACATTGAATTTGTGCCTCATTGTGTTGGACTATTTCTTTATTTATGATAGTAGAGGTCCGGATCATTTCGAAACTTGTCATTACTCCTATAGATATTTTTTGTTCTGTGCCAACAGACTCAACTTCTATATGCTCTGTCACATAATTTTTAATAGGTGGGATAGCAGTTGGTGTGTCTTGCTTTTTGCTTGTAGTAATAAAATCATCAACTTTTTTTTGCAATAGTTGTAATTGTTCATTTTGTAATTTTATTATTTTGAATAAATCACCAACCGTTGGTTCTCTTTTTTGTTTAGATATGTTATTTTGTAATTCCACATCTAGACATTCTGCCTTTTGAGCCTGTTCATATTTTTCAATAGCCCATGTTTTTTTATCAACAATATTTTTTTCAACTTTTTCCGATAGGGGAGCACGACACAGAGGTTGATTGTTCATTGTGTGATAATTACAAGGCCAGCATAAATTATGATTAGACTTAGGTACACAGGGGCAAGTGTTAAAATTACTTTGACATGTAGATAAAACTCCTTTATTTTCATGCACTTGCTTGAAACATGGTTTGGGCTGAGAAACATGAATACAGTGATGACATCTGCACATTTTGTCATTGTTACTGGAGGCATCAAAATTAATCTTAGCAGATTCATAAGAACTTCCTAAGTCCATTATTTCCTTTTTCTTGACCAGGGGATTATTCTCTTTATTTATATGTACAGATTTCATTTTCATTTTCAAATCTTCCAAACCTTTTAAACTCTCCTTTTTAAGAAAAAAATCATCATTTGATCCTAAGCAATTGGCTGGTTTCGGTGCTACTATATTTTCTATAGGTTTCAATATTTGTTTAAAACCATTCTGTCTAAGTGATTGACCTTTGCAAGATTGTAAATAAACATTACCATCTGCATATGCTGTTAAGTTTTGTTTCCTTAATGGAGTGTTAGTATTTGCACAGTCAAGTGTGCTAAGCTCCAACTCATTAGACGGTGACCATTTATTGTCGTTTGATATACTTGATAAATGTGTTTTACTTACCCTAGGACATGGTGATGAGTTACTACATTCATAAATTTGAACAGGATCATTTGTATATGGCACTGATTTATAATGAAAAATGTCTATATTTGGTGTCAAGTTAGCTTGTCTCTCGATAAGCGGACGAGGAGAGTGGCATTCCAAATCTTCCATTCTTTTAATTTTAAAAGTTTTGATGGGAGACTCAAATCGTACTTTCTTCATTAAGTTTATAGTAGTCTTATTCTTCTCTTATCTATTATAGAACATTACAAAAATGATGTAGGAACAGATTTTGAAGCACAAAAACTATAATATAGCTTATTATCCGCAATTGCTTAGCCAAATTGAGGAAATGTTTTTAACGTTTAAAATTTCAAAATTCAAATTCAACAAACAATATTCATGTAATATTGTAAAGTACAGATTACTAATACTACAGATAAGTTATATAGAATTTAACAAGTAAGGTACAAAAGTAGTACGGTACGGTACATCTATAAGATAAGCTATTATATAGCAATATACAAAAGTAGCCACTTAGCGAGTATAATAATGATTCACACTTAAAGAAAAAGTTACATTTCACGTAACTTTTTACTTCCCGTCGTTTCGAACAAATTCAAAATATTCTTTATTGAAATAGATTTTTGTGTGTACTTTTAAATCGTCGAATAAACATAAATCTACAATCGGTTCGAAAACCATTTCTACAGACATGAGCTGACAAGAAACTCAACAGTTGCTCTTGTATCTTCTCCTTGATCGCTGCCCCGGCAGCCACCGCATGCCCACATACGCAAAATACTTCCATCTAACGAACATCATTATCGAATATCGATCTTTACCTTCACATTATCAGTGTTGAAAAACTGATTCACTTTTAGGTTTACATCATATTCTACTATATTTTCTTTTGCTGTTACTAATGTATTATTATTTATCTATTTCTAATATTTTATTATAAAACATTTACTTATCTGTAGTTATTTTATTTAATATGTCAATTTTGTCATAAATTTGTCAGATTAAACATAACCTGAAAAGTACTTTTTTAAATCTTTAATATACAAAAATGAATACCAAACTCCTAAAATCTTTTCCTCCTTTAACATTCTCTGTCCGTTGGAAATCCTATAAACATCCAGGAGGAATTAATTATCCAGGAGGAATAACTTACTATCCTAGGTTGTTTATATAAAATAAATACAATTATATTTAAATATTTCTTATTAATCCAAAAACGATTATTTATATTAAGAATCAAAAATGTTTACAAAATTTGCTATGACATATCAATCGAGAATTAAATTAATTTACTTTACTATTTTTGCTTTATAGGAGACCAGATGAAAAAGAACCTGAATGCACACCCTCAAAACTATTTAGGGTTGAGCAAATTAAGACAGCTAAACATCATCCATGGTGGGAAAAGAAAGTATTAGCTGAACTTAAATTAAATGAAGAAGTATTTTTTTTTTTTATACTATTATTTACCTTAATGTTACTTGCTTGTTTCCTATGCTTTATTATATTTTTTTTTCAGAATAGAGTAGCAATAGTAAAGAACATACCAGAAATGAATGCTAAATTATGGAAAATAAAGCATTTAGTTAAAATAGTACCCATAACTTTTCCTTATGGAGAACCTACAGAGGTGGATGTTAAATATACCATTCTGAAAGAAAATGGGCAATGTTTGGTAACAAAGACTTTAGAACCTGGACAAAGACAAATTGAAGCTTTAGAAAAATTTGAAGAAGATCCAAGGAAAATGGATTCCACAACAATAAAAAGGGATTCTAGGCATAAATGGAATAATGCTTTTTCAGGAGGATTTTAATTTAAAACTCGGGAATATTAGGTTAATAAAAAGTAGTATTTAATGTATAACTTTCTATTTATTTATTATTCAACATCATAAATATTATAAATTTACATATGTACAACTTTTAATGTTGAGATTTTCGTTTATACAGTAAATAGTTAAAGTATTCAGGTGTTTTAAAATAATTTCTTAACAAAATGCCATGTTTTTTTCCAAGTCCAAATCTTGCATCTCCCCAGGACACAACAAAGGTTGGGTTTAACTTTTTGAACTCTTGCAAGTGAAATTTGTGTTTGACATTAGAATTGAACCAATTTCCTCGAAAAATTGCCATATATTCATCATTACAGTTGTATAAACGTATAACAAATTTAGAAATTAATATTTTGACTGCTGTATGAAATAGTATAAATCCACCAACGTATATAATGCATTCAGTAACATTATTAGCAACAACTACTTCTGGACCAAATAGAATAGGGTCATTCATTGTAGTAATATCAAAGACAAAAGCTGCATAATACAAAGCACTAGCAGATACTATAGCAGTTGAACAAGTTAAGTATACCACAGCATAGTTAAGAATGTCACCCATCGGTGCTTTATATATAAGCTTCCATTTTTCTGATAAGCCATCTTTTGTTCTCCATTTGTCTTCAGTTTCTTGAATTTTTAAATGATTCTGAGATATATATCTCATAGAACCAACTCTACATAAAGAAAATATCCTTTGTGATTTATACAAACGTAAACAGTTCATTTTTTATTAATATTTATCTGGTTTTAAATAATCCAACTATTCTTTTCATAGTATAAAGGAAAAACAGCTAGAGCTTATTTCGCTTAGATTAAAATAAACATCATTAAACAACAGCGTTAAAACTAAAATATCTGATCTTTGTGTATAGCTGAACCCAGTGCAAGAAAATAAAAGTAATATATTTAAAGGTTAATATTTTAATTCAATAACTGTCAATGTCAATTGTCAATTTTCAAACATTTATATGTTAGGTATTGCCAGATTTGCTAGTAATAATTTGATATAAGGTTACGAGGCTGCGACTAAAATGAAATGGACATTTATGTCTACGAGGAATTTATTTTTATTTCTCTTTTCCTAAATTTATCATTTCGGTTCGATTCTTTAGTTCTTAATAGCTTTTTCTAACGTACCAGTTGAACACAACTGACTTTAACAATTTCAATTTATTGTAAAAAAGGCGTTGGAAAAGTTTACGTATGTTAACGAAATAATTAGATATGTAAACAGATTCTGTTAGAATACCCACCAATTATAACTTTCAGGGTTCATTGACTTAATAGTGAATAAAACCGTTTAAAAACGGAAGCCATTATAGATTTACACACATTTGTCTAAATAATAAAATTTTAACAGGTTCGAATTAAAATGTGTAAAGGAACCTTCCTTAGTAGGTCATTAAAAAGAGGGGCTCCTCAAATCACTGAAGTCGGGTAATATATGAACTAAAGCTAAAAAAAAACTACTCTTGCGATTAAGAAATAAAACAAATATGGAATATATAAATAAACCAATTTTTATTGTATTAGCCAAAGATAAATTAAGTAACAAAATATGTAATTGTGTAATTAATATACGAATATTACGATAATGTAGGTGTAATAGATTACAAAATATAATACAAAATTTTAAACAAAACAATAACAAAAATCTAATTGATAAAAATATTTATGCAACGCAGTACAGTACGATCGACGATCGAAGAAGATCGAAGTTATACTTTCTAAACTTTGGGCATAGTTCATTTGGAAAGAAAGAAATCGAAAGTATGAAAAATTCTAAAACTGCGCAAAATATCTGCGCAGCCAGGGCTCGTCGACCGTACTGTAGTTTTTTAATATATAACATTTACTTTTAAAATATCAACACAAAACAAAACAGCCACCAAACAGACATGATTTTGTAAACTATAGTTTACAATTTATCTTACATATCTGCTTTAGGTTGGCATGTAACTATTGTTTTTCTTAAAATATATCTTATAAATGTATAAAATATTGTTTTACCTAAATTTATAAAAACGAATGTTGACAATATTGTCAACTATCTTCATTTCCTTGTACAGTCCGCGAGGCCTAAGCTGAGCTTTGCATTTGCACGAGTGAATACAGATAGTGTTGGTGTGCGACAGCTTAAACTGTGCATCCCTTGCTTAGTTAAAATCAGTTAATACTACTTTTTGGCTGCCGGTAAGTTCGTTAGTAATGTAACTTCACTTCTTGTACTGGTAGCAAAAGTAGTCAAAGAAAAAGTTCGTATTAATAAATTTACTATTAATAAAAAAAAAATTCCGGCTCTACTTTGGTGATTAGCTTACACCTCGCGAACAGTATTTAAATTGACATAAGATATAATAGTAAAATACTAAATATGTCTTATGAATTATTGCCGCCGTAAATATCTTAATATTATAGATATTATATTAGTTTAAATAATTATTATGAGATCCTATGTATATGTTGTGTTTAAAAATTATAATGTCATGTCATATCATAATAATAATAATATGTATAATCAACATTTGATTATAAATTATAAGGAATATTATATATTAATCCTTAACATTTATTACATAAATAAGAAATTATATCATTTAAATTCAATAATTATTAATATAAAATTGTTTACCTACACTGAATTTTTAATCATTGTTAAACTTAAATGAATGATCACAAAGTGAGGAAACCCATAACATAAGTATTTAAAATGTATTTTTTAAGCAATTCCATACTAATAGGATTACATTTACCACTGTATATCGGTTATTGTGAAATGGTATTACCAAATTGCAAATGAGTGCAAATGGCCTCCTCTGCCTCCAAAATATTTTTACGTAACAATGAATTTATATAAAAGTTTTTCAAAATTCTTGTCAATATTTGTATAGAGCCTAATTGATGACATCATTTTGTTTATATGGAATATCAATATATACCAAGGTATACTAATTACATTTATAGTCTAAATTATTGGTTTTATTTTATTGTTTTCACTTAATTCTACATTTGTCATTTTTATTGGGTCGTGCTTCGCATTTCGCGATTTAGATAATAAATATTGTGTGAATAAGTCATTCTTATCTATATCACCTAAATCGTCTTTGTTGTAGTTAACCACATTGGACAAGTTGTTACTTGTATTATACGCTGTGTCACCTGGACTAGATTCATTTTTTAATTTCATACTTCTATTTTCAGGTTTAGGATTCATATTTGTGGGTTTGTTATCAATATGATTTGTTTTTCTTAAGCTTTCTGGTAAATCATTTGACTTAAGCTTGACTAGGGTTGTGTTTACGACCGAACAGTCAATTTGCATAAGGGTCACATGACCATTTAGTAGAGAATCTGTAAATATTAGATATTAGATGAAAGTTTAAGATATTTGTTTTTTAATGAAATTTTTATTCTTAGTTCTGATTTTTTTGCAAAATTATAATAATATAAATGAAACTTACCATTACCAGATCTTGCTGGTAAGATCAGCGCCATTTTGGGTGGTCTAGTCACATTGTGTTTTACAGCTGGCAACAACAAATGTTCTCCTTTTCCAACACCCACTACATAGAAAGTATCGTCCCTTCTATGCAAAGCTTGAAGCAAAGCATTCCATTCACCAAAATCACCCATATTCAATTCATCAACAGATTTTCTTAATGGGTTGTGATATAACCTTTCATAATACATTGGACTATCCGAAAATATATCTTTGTCCGTCTGTCCGTTTCGTCTTAACTTTTTTAGGCGCGATTTATCTCGAACGTTTCTACCATTTTTATTTGTAGGTATATCGATGATACTGTTGTCTAGGTTTAGTTTATTAAAAAGCCTATATGTTTCCAATAGTCCACCTAAAACAAATGAAAAAAAAATCCAATTACAAAAATAATGAGAAAAAAAATATAATAGATCTTTATTTAGCTTTTAAACATTTATTACCAGTTATTTGTTCTTCGTCCAAGTACACTTTATTCTTTCTTGGTGTTTTAGTCCAATTCAACGTCTTCCCACCTCCAATCCACCGTTTTAGCTCTCCAACTATTCGAATACTCTCGGTCTGATTTATTTTAGTAATATCATTTAATGTAGCATTTTGACAGTCAACTCCTTCAGTACTTCGATTAAATGAATCATAATCTAAAAAGACAAATAAATTGTAGTAAACCTAACACACGCAAAATATAAAATTGTTGATTTATGCATGGTTCTAAATTTCGAATGTTCTACTAAATAATAATATTTATACAATTATATTACTCTTACTAAAAGAAGAAACAATTATTCCTCGTTTAATTTAGTGTGATTGTTATGTATGGTAGGTACATGTTTTCCAATATCTAATTACGTTAAGCAGATAAGCATATAAAACTATATTCCTACATAGTAAGTAAATCAGCTTTACGCTGTATCCTGCATTTTGCTATATAGCAGGGTAGGCAGAGGGAACCTACTGTTAAGATCATTTCACCCTTTCCGCCGAAGTTCTCAAGGTGTTGCGAGTTGAGCGAACTCACAACCGTCGCGTTACAGTCACACCCTTGAGCCCGTCGGCCTATGTAGTATAAATAAATAAAGTAAAATTATTAAATTACCAGTTGAAATTGCATCTTTGGTTTCATCAGACCATAACAGATGTCGTGAACTCACGTGAGTAGCACTTGGCGCACTATACGTTCTTGTATTCCATCTGAAATTAATAAATATTTTACATGAATTAGGGGAGATAGCCTGTGTCACGCGGCTCCTAAAGTCTGATGATGAGGAAATGTAAGCCACTTCTTGTTGAATGTCAAAGTTGGGTATATAAATAGCATCTATCCAAAATTTTATACTAGTAAGGCCGGAGAGGCGCAGTGGGACAGCGTGGAATATAAATACGATGGTTGTCGATTGCTTGCCCAATTGGGGGAATGGTTATATCTCATTTTTTTCTTGTTCATTGTTGTTAAGTTCCACCACACAACTAGCAATGTCACAAAAATTCAGAGGAAATGTTTTGAAACTATGTCATCAACTACGTCTGCCTACTTTACTATGCAGGAAAAGTTTAAATAATATTTGTTTTTACTGTGTTTCCCGGTCGATTATTATATATTCCATATATATTTATGGTTATTTAATTTCTTATCTTCGTCCATGATGTTGTATAAACGCACTCGTTGAGCAAAGAAAGTGAAAGAAGTTTGAACTTACCCTAAAAAATTCCAATTCAGAGATACCATAAACACCATAGCAAAGATAACGGCTATATTCTTTTTGGGTATTAAAATTGAAGAGTCCAAGCGAGGTATCTAAAAAGCATAAAATTTTAAATAGTTTTTGTATCTTTTATTTAAACAAAACTCAAATTCGTTAAAATTCAAAATAGTTGTTTAGTAAATTTTATAGGAAAAATAAAATGGCAACTGATAAGGTAAAAATTGAGTAGGTATCATAAAATTAAAGTAATCGTTAAATGAGAAAGTGTGTAACTGTAACGTGGCGTTTGTGGGTTCGATTCCCACTCGGGGATTTAATATTTTCACTTCTTCAGTCTGCCTCGGAACCAAGTCAAGAGCGCGGCTATGAGTTCTGCCACTCAACACGTAATGTCTCGAGAATTTAGCGGAAAGCGAGAGAGTGTCTTAAAACTAGGTTCCCTCTGCCTACCCTAATATGCTTATAGCATATAGCATAGCATATGCAAGATACAGCGTAAAGTTAAAAAAGACACAACGTCTGGGTCAACTAACATTGTCTTTAAGTACTTAATTATTTAATGTATTCAGGCAAAAACTAAAATGTTATTTCAAATGTTACATATGTAGATGGCATTATACAAGCAAGTATGGAACGATTGTAATTTGCATATCTTAACGAGCGTGAACTAAATACTTTATGTGTTATTTAAATGTTTTACAGCCGGAAAGGTAGTATTTTACATATTATAAGACAAGGCTTGTCTTATAATATGTAAAATATTTGCATCCGCTAAGCTCCGTATTTATAAATCGCTCTCAATTTCATGATCTTGGTAATAATGTAAAACCAATGTTATTGTTAAAAAATAATAATTTTATATATTCTAATAATATGTACCTTTTAATTTAAATATTGAACCTACAAACATACCTTTCGTGATCTCCCTTGAGATGTCAATTGGTCTCGTAGCAACTTATTTTCTAGACGTAACCTAGCAATTTCTTGATGCGCTTCAAGCAGTTGCTGTTCCAAAGCAGTTACATATTCTTTTTTCTTTTGTCGAGATTGACATGCAGATTCCCTGTATAAAAAAAATGTTAAATGCTGTTTGGACCTAAAGTGATCCAAATAAAAATAAATAAGATAACTTATGCAACCAACAATATTTATTGTAATATCAAAAATACCATAAGTAAGGCTTAATATTGTGATAAATAATGTGAAATAAATTGATAACATAAGTACTTAAGTAGTTATCAACTACCATAAAAACTTGCCAATTACAAAAACTTTGTCAATGCAGACATAATGACGAAAAAATAATATAGACTAGAAAAATAAAAAGAAGTTCCCTTTCCCTATTTTGCTTTATACAGGATACAGAGTGAAAAAAGTATTTTTTTTTTAAATTCCTACCGATTTTTTATCATTCTTTGCTGTTTTTTTATAGCTCTTATTTCGGCTTCAGTGTATCTTGATAAGTCCATGATGGGAATACTTGGTTCATCTTTCACACTTTGTATTTTGTTAGAAGTTTGATGTACATCAGGCCCTGGGCTTATTACTATATTTCTTGGAGGTGGTGCAGTCTAAAACAAAGTTGACATTTATATAGAAAATTTAAAATATTATTATAATTTTTTAGTTTGAAAAATAATAAACATATAATACTTAAGAAAGTAATTACTATATTTTTTATCTTAAATATGGGCTTATTATACGAAACAATAACTTAAAAATATTTGTGATATATTTTTTAATTTACCTCAATTTGGTAACAGTTATTAGAAATTGGTGTGGGATTGTTTTGTGGCAATGGTGTAATGGACACCTTGCCATCTTTTGTACTCTTAATTGGCAATACAATATTTGGTTTTGTCAAAGCTGCTACAGGTTTTAAAATTCTTGGCAACCTCCTCTCAATGCAATTATTATCGTCATCCTTTTTAATACCATTTATAAAATTTTCATTGACAACATTAAAAAATTGATTAGGAACATGGATATTTGTATCTGTAAATGATCAGGTCATTAAATAAACTTTCTAAGTAACCATTACCACAGTCACACTGATAAAAAGTGGTTTATACCTTCTATTTTAGTATTTACTTTATGTATAACATTTCGCTGACAGTCATTTTTCTTTACCTGTAGAGTATATTTCGATTTTCAATATAGACTAATATGTATACAATTATAATGTATGTAATATGGAGTCAAATTTAATTATAATTACCTTGATAATACCATTCTCTATCGTCATGACATGGCAAGTTTTATCCAAAACTTTATTATTTGCTGGTATTTCACAACTCTTTGAAATTATATTATCTGGTACTATAAAAAATAATAAGTTTAAAAATACTAACAATACATAACAAACAATTTATAATACATTTATAAAGAAGTATAAACCTGTTTTTTGAAGAAAGAGTTCAACATCTTCTAATTTCAACTGATTGGTGGGTTCATTTTGAAAGTTCCAGTCAAGTGGTGACTGTGACAAATGTCTTGCAGATGAAGAGCATGAACTACTGTAAATAATACTTTTTAGTTTTTCATAACAGTCACTTATATTTTATTAAATTATATCAATGTAATCGGGATTAAGATAGTAAAGTATATAATATGTGAACTCACTTTTTTGAATCATCATCACTGCCAGAATCAGAGTTACTGCTTTCATTGGATGAAGATTTAACACTTTGTACTGGAGATATTACTGGTACTAGACCAGCATCCGCTAGGATTTGACTAGGAGATGCATCTGTGGCACCTAACCAAGATTGTTCATTGTACTCTTGTGTAAGTTGGTCTAGAAGATCTTCATCTAAAGAAAATTTCTATGTTTAATAATTATTTATTTATACTATTCCAAGGGTATTTATATAAGACGTATAATGTGCAACATACACTTGTTCAAATAATAGCATGCCTCATCTAGTAAGTATGCTTATTAAAAATCGAAAGTGTATTTATTGGCAACTAATAAATAAAGTGTTACTTAAAGATTTGTTAACCTGAAGGTCAACTAGTCTAGCATTTGTTGTTTCATTATGAACAAACATGCATATTGCACTTTATTTTTGTAATCAGCCGGACATAATGTAAACAACAAGGATTTGGTAATTACCGTACAGACACCCCTGATATTCGGCCAGAATATCTGTATCCATGGAGGGAATCACTGTATTGTCTTTTTAACTTTTAATAAAGACAATTTTACTACAACACATCACGCCTTAACAACATGCAGGTTTATTTATGTTATAATCTGTGAATTTTTATATTTATTACTTGTGCATTGACTAATGACAGAAACATTTTCGTCTTAAAATAAAACTTTTGAGATAAACTATATACAAGTAAATTAATGGATTGGTATTAAACCAATATCTTTTAAAGATTGAGAATACTTCTTTTAAATGTATATTAATTATATAAGCATAATATTTATAAATTAATTTCATTATAAATATGCTATTTAATAATTTGTTAGTTATAATGGAACGTCAAATTTTGACATAAGACCGATTGTTTGATGTTTCGTTTCTGCATCCGATTGATTGAAGCAATTATCTTCTTGTTATAATTTAAAATAGTTCTGTCATGCTCTTTTTACAAAGTCCTATATGATATTATTTGCTTAAATGCTTCCTGACAGAAAATTTATGTGCGCACGATGTCATCAATGTGTTAAACCAACCGGTGGTGAAAATGTCTGTCCCTGAGGAGCAGGACGATTTCATATTTCGCCCGCAACAACATTTAGACTCCAAATGGCTTAATCCTGACTTACAAGAGGCTCTTCATGATCCAGAGGCATTATGTTCTATGTTTAATAGCCTATTACAAGATAGAGAAATATATTTTGACGCAAGAAATGGGCTGGTTAATGGGGCTGGAATTACTGCTAAACTCGGAGACAGTGGAAAATATTATTGTGGTCTGAGAGTAAGTTTTGTAAAATTAAAATAAAATAAAATCTTTTCAATAAATAAAATTATATTTAGATATTTCTGTAACTGCCAATAATGTACTTTTTAGATTTTGACATGTACTTGTTGTGATGGTCTTTGTGGTCCACATTCGGGTTGCGCATGCGCACCTTGCACTACTCTTTCCACTGAAGAAGAATTACGTGCCTCTATTCAATCTAAAATTGTTGCACCACAGCCCTCTCTCCAGGTTATAGATGATATAAAATGGAAACTAGATCCAGGTGATTTCTTTTTTCTTATTCTAAGATACACTTGTCTTTTTTATATAATATGATTCTTTCATATTGTGTTTTTTTAATTTAAAATTAAAATAAACAATAAGATTATTATACTGCTATTTATCTACCAGTGGTGTAGTAAGTACTGTAAATACTTCATATTCAAAAATTACTTTTGATGCTCTTCTGTGTTTTGAAATTTTATTTTATAAACTTGGAAATTCAATCCTATAGACTAACAAATATAACATACATTAATTGATAAATATCAGGTCCAGAATGTTTACAAAATTTAATGGATGCTCTTGTATGGGAGCAGCGTGTGAGAGCCGTAAACACTGCAGTCAGTTGCCCATTTATATCCCAAATACGCCGCCTCATTGTGCTCTGTCATAGACATCTTGTAGCTGTGATAAGGTAAGAAAATTTTCATTTAAAATTATAATTTTCTAATTAGTAGTGGTTAACAAAATGTTACAATTTTTCTAGGGACCAAAATAATCATAAAGATGTGAAGAAAGTTCCACTTGAAAAGAAACCACCTCATGGTGTTAGCAACAGAGCTCTAAGCAATGTGGTTACTACATTAAATAAGCAAGTGGACCTATCAAGTGAAACTCAAGAAGAAAGTGAGGAACACACTGAAGATTCTGAGAGGTATGTAATATTTTTTCATATTAAAGTTACACTTAAAATTATTAAATTCTTTACAATTTTGCTTTTTCTTAACTCAGTAATTTTGAATAGTCAAATAATCTACAGCTAGAACAAAAAATCTTAGAGGATTTTTAATATTTATTTTAAATAGTGCCAATCATATAACATTTATTCACATTTACACTTGATTTGGTAGTTCTGTTCACAAGTAGTAATTTGTTATGTGCTGAATATGATACATAAGAATCCAATATAGTCAATAAAGTCAAAGTCAAATAATTTTTATTCAAAATAAGAAGTTACTGCTTTATTTTTTTTTTTTTAACATCAAACAATTTACCACCAGTTCACTGAAGTTAATGCCTCAGACCTAAGAACCAGCGCAAGAAACTCAGCAGGACATTTTTTATAAACAATTTTATACAAATACATACCTAATTATTTGTAGTGTCAATTCAATCAATTTTATAGTGTGGTAATTATAATCCAACATCACCCTATAAAACATTTTTTCAACATTGTTTTGGTTTCCTGTTTGGATTACTGCAGGTCCACTGTACTTTTGCTTGAAAAAAATGTCCACTAAAGAAATATTTTTTAATGTCTAGCAAAACTTGGGCAATAGAGTTTGAATTTAAAATGGGTTGATTGAGCTGTGAAACTTATCCTCTTTCTGATTGTAAATTTGTAATTTTAACTGAATCCAATTAATTTAAACTGATTCCTAAGGTATCAAAGAATTATGAACAGGATATGTTCTATTGTTTAGTAATTTCAATCTCCATCCATATTACTTTTGTCATCAAGTTACCATTGTCACTACCACGATGCTAAAGCGTTGAACAGAATTTACGAACAGTCCTACTATTGGCAAAATTTTGGCCTCATTGTTCTGGGATAGACAAGGAATTGTTTTTGTTTGATGACAGAACATGTTAAAAATATATGACATCATTCTCGTTTTTTTCTTCATACTACACAAAACCAATTAACATGATCGTTTAAAAATAACAATAATTTATTATTATTATTATAATTGTTGTTTTTAGCGCGTTTGGTCTAGCACGAGTAGGCGCCCGAGCTGCCTTACGTCTCGCCCTATCCCTAGTAAGACGTGCGTGGCGTTGTGGGGAAGACGCAGATGTCTGTTCGGCTTTACTACGGGATGCCCTAGATGCAGTACGAGCGTTGCCCGACGCTGCTTTATATGCAGGAGGGGGACAGCAAAATTCAATAGCTCAACAGGCTCCTCGGTCTCAGAAAATTTGGGCTGAAGTTGTGGACAGTGCTGCGAAATTTTTGCACCAAGTTGTTGCGGGGTAAGTTTTTGCATTAAATATTTGTTTAATATACAACTTTACTGATTATTTCTATGAGATCAATTTTAAAGATGTATTAGATTTATTTTTGCTGTGTGAGTTTTTATTACGATATTACGAGTACTTGTGATCGCGGATAGACTTGTGTTAATATTTTATCAGTTAAAATAAAATTACCACTTAAAATAAGAATAATAATAATAATTGATATCTGTTAAAGTAGATAAATGAAACAAATATATTCGTGTGAACGGTAGTGGGGGTCGATCCTCACTCGTGGGGGATTGCATTATTAATATTTAAATTTTTTCGTTCTGGTACCAAAGCAAAACGCTGACATTGGGGAACAGAGTGCCTTAACACTGGGTTCCTTAGGCAATATAGCAGGGTATATGCGGGATACTGCGTGAAGCAGAAAAAAAAGAAACATATTCCGTTCTTTGGTTAAATATTAAAATTGTATAACCGATAACAGGGAAGTAGGTTGCAACGTGCCACAGGGTGACTGGCGTACGTCTCTTTGTGTTTGGGTGGAGCTGTGCGCCCGACGCGCTGAACTACCCGCATTGTTAAAAGCAGCTGACGTCCTTGTCACTTTACCTCCTAAGCAGAAACGGCAACCAGATAATAGGTGAGATATTCTTTATATCTGCAATATATATATATTTTATATTATTTTATAACTGTATAAGGTTATATTTCTGATAAAAGTGTTGTTTATGTACCAAATATGAAACAATTTCAGAATCGTATTAGAAGAATGCACAGCACCATTAGGTCCGTTTCTAAGACGGATGGCTAAAGTAACCGCTCCTAATCCAATAGTCAACAGTGAATCAACATCTGAGAATAATCCAACTGAAGTATATCTCAAGTATGTCATTTTATAAGCATTTTTTAAATAAAATGTAACCTCCACATTTTGAGCCTGTCATAGCGCAGGGGCACAAGGATTCTCCTTAGAGTGTAACCACCGATACCCACTCAAGGAAATGAATTATTATTTCTTAATATTTTCATTTCTAAAGCCCATCGTTGAGTTCCGCTATTCAACGCTCAATACCTCGAAAAGTTCGGCGGAAAGTGTGAAAGGTGCCTACTCTGCTGCCTAATCTGCTGTATACGGGATACAGTGTAAAGAATTTGATATTTTTTTTTTCCTTTACAATGTAATGGAATATAATGATTTACAAAGTTGTTCCCACAATGCAATATTAAAGAATTAATTAGTTAATCTTATTAGTCACTTTATGAGTGTATAGATGTTAATTGTAATTTGTTTCTTTTCTAGAGAATTAAATATACCAAGTGGTGATGGACTCATGAGTGTGAAAAAGGCAGGCATCGCTTTACTCTGCCATATGGATCGACTTGGCGCTCCTTTATTACCGCCATTGAAAGGATTTGTTACAGTAAGCATATTGTATATCCTCGTTTTTTTAAAATTTAACAATGAAAGTAAATCATATTATTTTTTTTAATATGACGGTATTTTTTATTTTTATAGTGCACTGAATCAGCGCAAGAAGTGGTATCAGTAGGGTCAGGTCTCTTGCAATTAGGTAGTCTAAGGATCCAACAGATAGCGTGTGCCGAGAAACTAGCGCTGCTATTGACTCACGATGGGGTTGTGTACACGTTGCCGTACGACACTATGACATCGCATCTTGTTCCAGGTTTGATTTTTTTTTTCGCGGTAGTAAAATAGAAGGTTCAACACTGCTCTTTATCTCTTTATATCTTTATCAGAGTAACATTTACAATTATTTAATAATTAATTTACATCTATTGAAATTTATCTCTATACTATTTGTCTAACTCTTTATCTTACCACTACACAAAAACTATTTACACCCACTATTTACACAAAAATATCCACAGGTCTAGAAAACAAATCAATAACTCAAGTAGCTTCCCACCCAACCGGCCGACACTATCTCTGCCGTTCGTCCTGCGGCGGTGCGTGGTCGTGGGGCGTGGGCGACGACGGTCGCCTCGGCCATGGCGACACGGCCTCGAGGGACGCCCCACAACCTCTCCATCACCTCGCACACCACGAGGTGGTGGGTGTCGCTGCTGGGCACGCGTGCAGGTGTGTTTGTGTGGGGTGTGGGTTTTTATGTTGTTTGGGAGGCTTTTGTTATGCTCGTAGTATATTGTTCCAATTTCGTTTTGAAAACATGAGTCTTTAAAATTTTTGCTTTTTTCGTTTTTTTTATACATAAATAATAATATATACATACATAAATGCTTTTTTCATTATTTTCCTACACAAAAACCCAAAAAATCAAAAATGAAAAAATATAACGACAGTAATTTATCATCAAATAGCTATATATATATAAATGATATTAAATCACCTACAATTATGGTGTAATGTAAATATTTTAATGTTGAAATCAAATAATTAATGCTCCTTTTTTGTTTCAAATCATGACGAAATATAATTGGGTAATTAAATCAATATGTATAAATACTACATCTATATGACGTATATATAAATTAAAATATTTTACACGTTAAATAGTATTTGTAGATTTGGACTTGAAGATTCTTTGGCTGTCAAGTAACATGATGTATGATTTTAACATTATATTGGTATATAATATAACATTTATTTTGAAATATAAACAGTGCGGTGATAACCTCCCGTGGCGCCCTCTACACGTGGGGGCGCGGCGCGCACGGCCGCCTCGGACACGGCACCATAGAGAGCTGCCTCACTCCTCAGCCGGTGTCGTTTAACGCGCACAATATTGAACGGATTATAGATGTTGCTCTTGGTAATGTACTATTTAGTTTTTTGTGTTATAATATAGAATGGTAGATAGGAAACTTAGTGTTAACACTTTGTTCCCCCATTTTCTGCACAGTTTCAGGGATATTGTGTGAATTGGCGGAATTAAACGTTCCCGTTTGTATTATTACAATGGAGGTGGGGATGAAATGCGAACCATATATTATATGATGCGACGCCATGTCGCCCTTATCATCTATATATATCTATTTATATAAAATCGAAAGGTCACTCACTCATCACGAAATCTGAGAAACTACATGTGCTAGGAATCTCAAATTTTGCATAGGAGTTACTTATAGGACGCAGATGCTCGCTAAGACGGGAATTTGCAATATTTGACTTCTAAGGGGTTGTTTTTGGGGTCGAAAGTTTGTATGAAACTTCGTTACTATAAATGCTAGGAGTCTCAAATTTTGCATAGACGTCACTAGGACGTCGTCATGGAGACAGAAATTAATAATAACATAATTCACGCGGGTGAAACCGCGAGCGGGCCGTTAGTCTATCTATATATATAAAATCGAAAGGTCGCTCACTCATCACGAAATCTCAGAAACTACAAGTGCTAGGAATCTCAAATTTTGCATAGGAGTTACATATAGGACGTAGGTGCTCGCTAAGACGGGAATTTGCTATATTCAATTTCTAAGGGGTTGTTTTTGGGGTCGAAAGTTTGTATGAAACTTCGTTACTACAAATGCTAGGAGTCTCAAATTTGTGATAGACGTCACTAGGACGTAGTCATGGAGACAGAAATTAATAATAACATAGTTCACGCGGGTGAAACCGCGAGCGGGCCGCTAGTAATTATATAAAATCGAAAGGTCACTCACTCATCACGAAACCTCAGAAACTACAAGAGCTAGGAATCTCAAATTTTGCATAGGAGCTATTTATAGGACGTAGGTGCTCGCTAAGACGGGAATTTGCAATATTCGACTTCTAAGGGGTTGTTTTTGGGGTTGAAAGTTTGTATGAAACTTCTTTACTACGAATGCTCAAATTTTGCAGGAATGTCACTTATAGGACATAGGTACTCAGGGAGACAGAAATTAATAATAACGTAGTTCACGCAGGCGAAGCCGCGGGCGGGCCGCTAGTATATAATATTATTAATCGGATTTTTAAAGATGGTTGCTTATTCCTTAACGCAAAAATCTTAAAAAAAAATCCATGCAGTAGGCACGGATTTTGCATTTTACAAGATTTGATTTAAGTTTTACAAGATTTTGTATATTTTTTCTATACTAGGATAATAAGTTTATCATTATTACAATAGGCTGGGGTGAAGGACAAACGTTATGCTGTACCTGGGAGGGCGCCGTGCAAGTATTTGGCGACAGCGAGGCGGGCACACCGCGCGCACTCTCCGCGCTCTCCACATTCCGAGTAACCAGAGTTTACACAGGGGAGCATTGGCACGCCGCTTTGACTGATGGGTGAGGATAGATGATATATTAATTATATAGTATAATAGTTTTTTATATAATATGTATATAAATAAGTATTTTTACGTGTGTTCGTGATCTTACTTGGAACAGATTAAGATGAAATTTAGTGTTTATGTTTCAATGGGTCCCCTGAATGCCTTAAATATAATTGGAGTCGGTAGATGGCGCTGAGGTGTTGTAATAGACTAAACACACAGCACTAAACTGTAAGATATCTAGAAATAAGGTAAATAAAGACGTACAATTTAAAATACATTATTTATTTCGCTACTTTTCAGGTCGGTCGGTATGTTGGGTAGAATGTCTGCCGCTAGTTTTTTTATGAAATCAAAAATAAAAACACGACTGTGGTTTAAAATCTATGTAAAACATAGGTTCTAAATGTTTTTATATATTAAAACACTGGATAATTTGTAATGTACTATATATTTTTATATGTATTTTATGGTACTGCCAACGTTTACTATCCCTAGCTGAAGTAGTTCAAAAAATAAACAAATATATCTAATAAAGTACAAAAAGTAAGAAACAGGATTGAAATAAATAAAGACATTTTTTTATCATTGTAAATTTTTGCAGTGGTCAAGTATACACATGGGGCAAAGGTGATGACTACAGATTAGGCCATGGGAATATTGAGTCAATTAAAATACCAAAATTAGTGGAGGCACTTAATGGTACGTACTTAATGTTTATCACAATTATTTTTTAACTACCCTCAAAGATTCTTTTATTATCTCGTGTACTATCCTGGATTCATGCAGATTGAGGTGACAGACAGTATCCTGTCCTCTGGTGTGATGGCTTTGGTACTTCAAAGTTTTAGGTGAAAAAAAAATGCATAATACGAAAAATATGCGCGAATAATCCAGTTAAAAATCTCATGTGAAATGTTATTCTTTAACAGTTATTAACTTATTATTCTCATATATTTTGCTTTAGGAATAAAAATAGTCGATCTGTCTCTCGGCGTGTCGCACGGTATCGCGCTTTCATCGGAAGGCACGTTGTACGCGTGGGGCACTCAGGAACGAGCGCAGATACTGAATCAAATACCACAGCCTTTACAAGTTTTTAATCCATCGTTTAAAGCTAATGGTAATAAAGATGTATATTTATATTGTTCCCTAAAAATCTATAGTTCTTAGTGAAGAAAAATATT
Source organism: Heliconius melpomene rosina (assembly GCF_056956725.1). NCBI lineage: Eukaryota > Metazoa > Arthropoda > Insecta > Lepidoptera > Nymphalidae > Heliconius > Heliconius melpomene. The sequence goes on from NC_140399.1 coordinate 8,797,090, forward strand.
GCTGTTTTATTTTAGGGCATTATCTAAAAGCTTAATATTATAATTTTAGGTGTTGCAAGTGGTCCGTCTCAAATATTTTCATGGAGTGAAGAAAATCCACGAGACCTTCCATCTTCTCTACCATTCGTTATTGATTTGTCAGATAACACTTTTAAGTATGTATATTTGTTTGAAATTATTTTACCTGTTTGCGAAAATTAACTACAAAATAAAATTGTCGTGCCGCAATGTATGGCTGCAAAATGCCATGTTTTGGGCTCGATTCACACTCGGCCGAATCAAATATTTTCATTTCCTCACTATTGTAACGAGATATATCGCGGTGTTGAGTTCCGCGAGAGCAACGCAATGTGTTAATACTAGTTTTCCTCTACCTACTTACTGTATGCGGGATACAGCATGAAATAAAAAAATTACAGCAAATGCTCATTATTCTAAAATATTAAACTTATTTTGTTATTACTTTTAGGTTTTTAGAAAGATTATTAAGAATAGTGGTGGAACAAAGTGGAACTGCTAACATAAAGGACAATGAATGCCTAGCAATCTCTTGTTTGAATCTCCTAAGGTTACAAGTAAGTCATATTTTTGAATTCTAACAATTTTATAAAAAATCTGTGAAAGAATTTACGAATTGAAATTATTGTCTAATTGCTTACGCCAAATAACACCTGTATTTAGTAAATATGCCTGTTTTTTTGACACTCCGTTCCCGAGTTTTCGCTGAATTTTGGAGTCATTGTGTGTTAAGTGGCAAAACACAACGCCGCTCTTTGCCTCGACACCAGAGCGAAGAAATAGAAATATAAATTTGAAATAAATATTTCATTTCCTACGAGAACCTTAACGAAAACATTATAACCATGTAAACGTAAACTAATATAACCACAACCCTAGGTCCACGCGTGGCAATGCGCCAACAGCGACAAAGAGAGCAGTGACACGGACAGCCGCACATGGTGCGCGGGCGTGCACTCAGCGCTCGTGGCGCTAGTAGAGGGGCGTGCGGGCGCGAGCGCCGCTGCAGCCGCCAAGCGTGCGCTCGCCGCCGCCTGGCCGCTGCTGCTGCCCACGCCGCAGATACGCGCTCAGCATCTTATCGCTTTGTTGCCTCAGGGTTGGTTTTTGATAGTGAAAACTGTTGTATAATACAGTATAATGGTACAGTGCGGTTGATATGTCGTGGTTGTTGAGAAATTAGGTTTACTGAGTTTTTGTTAATTGTTCACTTGGGAAGAAATTATTGGAAAGTAAAATAAATTCTAGAATCAAATATCAAATAACAGCCGCTTACAGCTAACTTCAGGGTGACTTTGTGACGTAGAAAGTTCAGAAGAAATGGTTAAACATACTAAACTAATCAAAGTAATTTTGTTTTGGAAATGAGTGCATTCTTTAACTAAATAAATAAATCTGTGAAGTCTAATCCATAATCCATAAGAGTTACCATGAAGAAGTGAAACTTTTCAATTGTTGAGATATTGTGTGTCGAGTGGCGGCGTAAGAAGACAAAGCTGAAGCTTGAACTTTTTACCATAGCGGCAAAATGAAAATAACTCATTCTCCCGGGTGGAAATTGAACCCATAATCGTTGCATTAATATTGCGAATAATGATAGAATAAATTACCTGGGTAGTATATTTTCTTATTAGAGTTATAAAATTTAAGTATGTACCTAACAAAAAAATGTAAATCAAAGAAGAAAGCAGTTTATATAAAAGCCATCCAATTATTGATATCCCAGGGTCAGCACCAGCAAGTACAGGTGCTCGTTTCATGACGGAGTTACTGGTGTGGTCCTTACTTGGTGGCGGCGGTCTTCGAGATGCATTACGGAATGCACTTCAAACGCACTCATCAGATTCATATAACCATTTACAATTGGACGAGTAAGTAAAAAGATAAAAAAATATTAATTACTTTATATTTATGTACTACTTTACATATTGCAGAAATGTAGCGTAAATACTAGGTAAAAAATAATAAAAATATAGTTAGAAACTAATATTATGGACGAAACATTCAAATTAATAGAAAAAGATATATTTATAATTTCTAGTGAATATGACCAGATTGATATTGTGACGGGACAACGTGGTGTACCGACTACAACTATGTCAGATGATCCAGAAACTATTCAAGGTAAGTTCAGGTTTTAATTATGATAATTATTATTATATTTCATATATTATTCTTTATTATTAATAATTTTTCTCACTATTATTTTAATAGCCCCATGTGTCGACGAATATCAAATAAATAATAACGCTACTAACTGTGATAGTGGGACTTCAGTTCCTTTAATGCATTTGGTATGTATACAAAATAATGTATGACCATATTTTTTCTATATATAATATAATAAGTTTAATTATGGAGTATTTTTATGTTTTTTATATATTTAACAGGTTAAACATTTGATACAAAATACAAGTTGTCAAACACAAATGCATATAAATTTAATATTAAACGATGACACAAGCAAAACTGATGATCTGAAAGGTCATGATACCGTGAGTCCAAGTTGTGATCTTCTCATACGATTTCAAAGGTTAGTAATAAATAACACAAACATTTAATACATAAACATTCTAGTATTTCGCTCGTATCTCAAATATTTTCTAAGTAACTAAGTGTAGTTTTTCCGTACACAATTATATAAATATAATTATTTAATACTATTAAGACTCTTTCATTCGCCACTTTCCGCCGAATTCTGGAGCAATTGCGTATTGTGTGACGTAACTAATATTAAACATTTTATTCTCCGAATCGATCTCACAACCGTCCCGTTTACAATCACACGCATTTATTTACCACCAAACCACAACAGCCTTAACACAAGTTTAATACACAAATACTAAGGAAAACATAAAATAAAAATAATATTTGACATTACCCAGGCTACTATTCAGCGAGGCGATGTGGTCGCGCGGCGGGCGCAGCAGTCGCGGTGGCGTGCGCGCCCTCTTAGCGCACTACACGGCCCTACTCGCTGACCACGTGCACTCCACGCTCAGTTGTTTCACTGCGGCTGTCAGAAGAGCTGATGATGCTCATCTTGAAGAGTTGTGCGATCTTATTAGGGCTGATATTGTTGGTATGCTATATTATATTGGTCTTGCGATCTATGCTATATATGTTCTACTAGCGGACGCGCTTTCGCTTGCTTATTTAGGGGTGTATTCTAATAAACCACGAAACATGTGTTCAATGAAATATTTTTAAGAGTCTAAATTTCAAATTTTATAATAAACGGTGGTGTTTTAAAGATTTTTCCATACAAACTTTCAATTCCTATTTCACTTCTTTAGGGTCAAAATTTTTCAAAATACCTTCTTAGTGGATGTCCAGATTACGAAAGTAAACATCTGTCCAAGTTTCACGTTTCTACGCACAGCGGTTACGGCTGTGCGTGCGTCTTACCTCAGTCAGTGAGGACAAGTCCTTTTATATATATAGATTAGTGTTTCTTTTGTCTTCTTTTTAGTTTTACGCTCTATACTCACATAGCAGGGTCGGTACAGGAAACTTAAGAACTTAGTGTTAGGACACTCTGTACGCCATTACAAGTAGTTTTGAATAGTCAACTCACATAAAATTTACAAAAATAGTTCTACAGGAAGCTAGCAATTTAATGTAAAAAAATATCCGCAATTAATAAATATTATTCTTACAATTTCCCCACGACAGGTCGAGTAATGAGTGAACTAGCAATATGGGTGTGCGCGTGCGCAGCCCGCTGCGCCATAGCACTGTCAGACTGCATGCCCGCAATAGTGCGCGTGGTGCGCGCGTGCGACGCGGCCGCCCGCGCTCTGCCCGCCGCCGCCAAGCTCGACGCGGATTTGTTGGGCTGGCCGGGACTTATGTCTAAGAAACATGCGGCTAATACTAGTATTATACGAAGGTATATTGGTACTTTATTTTGTATTGGGTAGTTTCTTTATGTTGAATTTTTTTTGTGCCTGGATATGAATGTGGGATCAAGTGGGTGTACTTGTACTTGTACGTGTTGTACTTTCATTTTTTAGGCCCACGTTGTATTCCATTCACAGCAAGGTAGGCAGAGGGAACCTGGGTATCTAGTGTAAAGACACTGCATTCCCATCCAGATAATTCTGTCCCCCACTTTTTTAGAAACATTGTGTGTTGAGTGGCGAAACTCAATGAGGCTCTTTGCGTGCACCAAGGCGAGAGAATGAAAATATTAAATATACATATGTATGATTGCGTCTATTCCTCATTAAATTAAAATTATTTTAAAAATTTCAACTCATTAAAATATATAAATTTTAAAAACGCAGGTGCGATCTACAAAACCACACTCGAGAAGGCGGATCCTGGATTGTAGTATCAGGATATGTATACGACGTGGACAAATTTGAATGTGACAACGCGAGCACGGTGGAGCTTGTCCGCAAGTTACGCGGGCGCGATGCCACCGCAGCGTTGAGCACCGCCCCCCACGCTGCGTATCTGTCGCGTATCACTGATAAATGTGTTGGCATGTATGCTACGCAGATACATAGTCATCATTGTGAAGTAAGTTTGATACTTTTGGTTTTAATAGTAAATATATTACTTTCAGTGCTTAATAATTTAATTTATTTCTAAACATTGCTTAAATGATTTTAATGTTAACTTATTATATTTTTTACTATTTTTAAACTTAGTATTAATAGGATACTGACATCAACATTTACAACTGGTTTAAGCGTTCCCAACCGTAGTAATGAGTATAATTTCTTATATGAATGGCTGTTAACATAAAAAAATACAAAATTATTATCCTCAAAACAATACATTTCAATTTAAAAAACTACGTGGGCAATGAAACATAAATTATTTATTTATAATAATAGATTTTCTTCTCTATCAACAGGAAAGCACGTCTAGCCTACGTACACACCATATATTGTCGTCGTGTGCGTTCCACTTAGCGCTGGGCCTTTCCCAGTGCGGCCTCCGACTCGCAAGGTCCCTGCCCACACAACAAGCGGAAAGGGAGGCGACCTACGCTTCCGCTGTCTTTCTTAGAGGTGGTCTTCAAGTAAGTGTCGGCTTGAAAATCGAAATAATCAAGACTAAAAGTATTTGTCACAACACTAGTTGCAAAAGATATAAAGACATCATTCAATTATTAAAATTTTCAGACTTCACAACCAGCAAACCCCTTCGAGGAAGAGAAAGCAGAGGCCCGCAGTGGTTCCTCTACAGGCGGGAACAGTCCCGCTAGTGATGTGCCACACCTCGCCAACACCCTGCTACCACCGCAAACACGCATGCGCATCCCTAGAGTCAATGTCACTGTCTCACATGTGAAGGCGGATAGCCTTCTTTTTGCGCTAGCTGAGCCTAAGTTACATGTACTTATTTTTTTGTTATTTGGTATAGCTATGTTTTGTTACTATATAGCAATTGCGAGCTTAATTTAAGCTCGCAATTGCTATAACATATAGCAGAAACCAAAAATTTTATTGAATATATTGAAAATCATAGTAATTTATTAGCCAGTCGTGGCGCAGGGGCACAAAGTGTGACTGCTTGTAGGTTCAATCCTTAACACTAGGTTCCCTCTGCCTACCCTGCTGTGTGCGAGATAAAGCGTGAAGCTGATTTAACTTTTTTAATAGAAGTTTATGTTCCTAGGATACTTTAGCGTTACACTTATGGTGGGCCTGTGAGCGTCGCGAAGGCTGCGCTCCGCACTTCCCTCCAGAACATCCCCTCGAGGAACTAAGACGGGCGTTGTTAGCTGCTTTGTTATATCATGCGGGATTGAAAGAGCATGCTCTAGCTACAGCTACTGCGGGTATTAATTAATTATAATTAATTAGACTGTTAGACTATCTATATAAGATTATCTTTTTAATCCTCCCACAGACAATGTTACAATACATTAAATCACATTGCTATAAATTACAAAAATACTTTAAAATAAATTGGACCGGACTAAGAAACTTCGTGATTCTTAAAAAAATATAGAGTTCACAGAAATACAATGTAAAACAACATATTAAAATTTTATGTATTATATTTGGAATGATTTCGTTCGATTTAAGTATTGTTTGGTATTTATGCATTTTTTAGAAAAAGATAAAGGTGAAGTAAAACTGTCTCCAGCTATGTCCGAAATCGTAAAAGCTGTTCAACAAAGTAAATGGACTCTTATGAGGACACGGCAGCAGCTATCAAGAGGATACAAGGAGGTTAGTCTAATCAAAATTAATCTAATATATTCAAATATAATTATTAATTTTATTTAGCCAATAAAAATGTATTGTATATTTTTATAAATTTTTAGGGAGAACTTAGAAACCGTCGTAGCATAGAGGCACGGTGTCTAATTTATCTTAACGTAAATGTTGCAGGTTTTATTCCCACATTTGGGGATATAAATTATTTTTTAATTATACACTCTGGTAAGAAGGCAAGACGTGTGGCGTCTAGAAAATTAGTCCGAAATGGGACATTGAGTGTCTTAGTACTAGGTTCTTTCTGCCTACCCTACTATATGCAGGATATACCGTGAAGCAATTTTTTTTAGGTCTGTGCAGCTCCATTAGAAAGAGCAAGGTTTCTGTTACACGAAGTAAGAGCGGCAATATCGCCGGCTGTATCGGCGCTTCACTCACGACCGCCCGCGCGCCGTCCGCCCACAGCTAAAAGAATATTTCAGAAAGTCATGAGGATGGCTAAATCACCTTCGTTTAATAAATGGTAAGTACACTTGGTATAAGATGATTGATATTTATAAATTAGAGAAGTGTATGATTTTAGAATAATTTGTATTTTTTTAGTTTCGAAACAACGAAAGATTTACGAAATAGGCAAAATAGTTTAAGCAAGAGCATGCTGAAAGCAACAGGTAGCTTATTGCAAGGAGACGCCTTATTAATTAAATCTACTATAGGAACTCAAAATATTAAAATAGAAGACGTTCAAACGATCATCGTAGAACCACCTAAAATTCAGAGCAATTTAGAAGGATCCAGTGATCCAAATCCTAGAGAGTTGTCTAATTTACAATCTAAACCCAAATTAAAACTCAAAGATAGAGCACTCGACAAAGAACTAAAAAATGCTTCGAATTTCGATGACATGCGGCATGAAGGTCGTGTTGATTTAAAGCTTTCAGAGAGAGATGAAATGTACGACAAAGATGACGACAAAACACCCACGAACGAAATTTCTATAAGTTCTATCAATGAAATGACAGATAATTCGGTGTTCAAAGAATCACTGGAAAGTGAAAAACAAGTATTGTTATTGGCTGATGACTTGAAAAATGAGCTAATAGTGGCGGATGAAGAAAAAGATGACGATAATTCTGAAAGAAATAAATTTGTTAATGCGTGGGTGGCGAGACTGGCATGCGATGAAAAAGGTAATATAATAATGTAGACTTATGTGAGGCATTAGATTAGAATTAAATTGACAGTAGCTATAATGGTATTTGATTTCAGACTTATACTGGATGCTTGAGCAAGTGACGCCAGAGCAACAGAGTTTGACGGCAGCTATCATTGACTTTGTCATGACTGAAGAACCCTGTGATATTGATATATTAAGACGGGCTTTGTATTGCCAGGTATTGATATCAAATCTATAAACAAAATTTTTAAATATATTCACGTAATATTTTACATTAATATGTTTCTTTTTTATTTAATTCCAGGTACAAAGAGCAGAAATAAGAAAAACTGGCTACACAATTATAAATACTATCTTACATTCTTCCCAAACTTTATCGGAAAGTGTGAAGTATGGTGCTCTTTCTGGCTTATTAGGAGCTTCGATGGCGGACTCAGTGCCAAATGCTCCAATTAAACCTTCTATACCAATGACAGTGCCTTTAGAAAAAATAGAATCTGTGATACCGTATTTAAAATATATGGTTCTTCAAGAAAGATCGAAACTAATGGATTATGTTCTTATCGAGCTAAGGGCTAGAGTTCTTGAAGGCGAACAGAGCCAACCATTGCCATTAAAAATGAGTGCCAATTATGGAGCACATGCCCTACTAAACAAGCCTTCTAGAGCTAGGTATGTGCTATTATTATTAATGTATATTTAAAAAATATATGAAAAACAAATAAAATATACTTAAAGACTATATGAAAGGTTTTTGTACTTTAATGTAATAACACTTCATTGACTTTTTATGTCCAGTCGTGGCGCAGGGGCAGAAGCGTATTACTGTAAACGCGACACTGTGGTTGATTCGATTCCCACTCAAGAAAATGAAATATTTTCATTTCTTCCCTCTGGTATCGAGGCAAAGAGTGGTGGTGACTTGTCACTCAACACGCAATGCCTCCAGATCTCAACGGAAAATGGGGGACAGAGTGTCTTAACACTATGTTCCCTCCGCCTACCTTGTTTTGTGCGGGATAAAGTATGAAGCTACAAAAATTCAATATATAGAAAATTGTAATCTCTATATGATACTTATTTGCTTGTAGATTTCTCATAACACTTTTGTCATTACTCATCGAAGGATGTCAGGGCCCAGAATTAGAGCAGTTAATTAATGGCGGAGCGTTAAGTTCTTGTTTAACTTTGCTAAAACAAATTGGTGGAGATACGTCGCAACATACCTCATTAATATGTAATGGATTTAAACCAAAATGTGAGTTACTTTTTTTTTCTATGCATTGCAAATTTCTACATTTTTTTTTGTCACGAAATTGATATATAGGTATACTTAATTATATATATTTTATTTATAGCGGAATGTTTAATAATTTATGAGGATGAAAGATTAGGCGCGCGTGCTAGAGGAGCGTCATTGTCTGGCCCCGAGCTTGCTTCACTCATGAAAATTGGTACGCGCGTAGTTCGTGGTAAAGACTGGAAGTGGGGTGATCAGGTAAAATAAGTAGTTAATGTGTTTAAAATTCAATAATTATTTATATTATTAATAATATGAATAATAGTCGATAGAATCCGGTAAAGGCTTTATGTTCATTGAAAAAAAAACTTATTAAAAGGATGGTGTACCTGGCGGAGAAGGTCGCGTGATAGGAGAAGTAGGGGAAGATGGCTGGGTTCGCGTCGCATGGGACGCGGGCGGGACCAATTCATACCGCATGGGGAAGGAGGGGAAATATGATCTTAAACTGGCACGATCACCGTCACCTCCTCCTTCGGTTGATGAAACTGTACAAGGAAATGGTAAAGTTATAAATGATAATTATAATAATTTATAAAATGAAAATCATGTTTCAATCTGAGTTCCTAATAATTTATTAAATAACCCTATCTTCTAACTGTATGCATAAACAAGGCTCATAAAGGTTTACTAAAACCATAATAGGTATAGCTATAATAGATATAAAAACAATTTAAACATATAAAAAAATATTTAAGGAATCATTTACTTGAACAGATGTTTACGGTGGACGGTAGAGAGACCCTTAAGATGATCGCAGAGCCTATTTTAATATTCAAATAAACTACAAATAATTCCAGTCGAGAACACCATAGAGTGTTGGCCGGTAAGCGAAGTGCGGTCGTCGTGTACAGCAGCGGTGCGCGCGCTCTGTGTGGGCGCGGGACGCACCGGTGCGGCGGGTGCGGCCGCGCGTCGTAACGTGGCGGCGCTACAGAGGCGGTTGCTGGCGTTGGCCCACGCCAATGTGTACCCGCCGCCTACTGCCTTCGCTGGACATATGCATACGGCTCTGGCGTTGTTGAGAAGTAAACTTATATTTGGATACTTTTATATATTATATTTAATTACAGACTATCAAATTATTTAACGTTAATTTTAGTGCATATTAGTAATAATAATTTTAAATCATTGAAACTTTTTTTATCTATTGAAATTTTACTTGTCCAATTAATGCTATATATTGCATTTTCAGCGAGTGCTCAAAGTCCCGAGATGAAAGTTTCTCTTTGCACGGACTCCTGGTTTGAACTATGCTACAGTATTATATCAGCTACAGATAGAACAATCTCTCAGGATCTGATGTACATGCAGGTTGGTTCAAATAAAAATTGTTACCATCTAAACATTACAGTATTTTATTATTCATATTAATAAGGTTTATGTAATATAAAGTACATTTTTTAAATCATATTTTAGACGTGGCGCAATTCAATTCCCATTCGGAGAAAAGAGTTACTGGCAGAAAGTAGGGAACGGAGTGTCTTACCACTAGGTTCCTTCTGCCAACCCCACTGTGTGCAGGATACAGTGTGAAGCTGATTTAATTTGATTTAATTTAATAAGCGTCAAATATACATTCTTACTTGTCAGATTCAATCTTTATGGCTGTTACGGCGCGTGCTGGCGGAGCACGGTGGTGCGGCGGAGTGGCGGCGCACGGTGACGGCGCAGCTGCTGGCGCTGGCGGGCCGCCTGTGGCTGGAGACGCACGCAGCTGACCCCGCGCTGCGGGCTCACGCGCACGCGCCCACGGCCACGCCTGTGTGCGTTGAAGAGGAGGAGATAGGTGGGTTTGTGTTCTGCGTGGATTATTTAGCGTAACAGTGTATCACACATGTAGTAAGATGGACACACATGATTCCCTTTTCCCGTCTAGTTTTCAAGATTACATATTAATTGCGTATCTAAGCCGCGCCACGCTTTGTCTTATTACCAGAAGAAATAAACTGAAAATGATTCCTAATAATCCTAATTCTATATATAAGTCTTATTATTTTATTCACAAAATATTTAATTCAACAGACAATAGATGGCGTGCACCAGCCACGGCTAGTTATACAGGAACTACATGCGCAGCCATCGTCAACCTAGTGCGGCAACTCCACTCCACGCCACAGTGGCACGGCCCTATAACTGCGTTGTTACTTGAGAAATTACAGCTGGCCGCCCAAATGGTAATTTATACAAATAAACGAATATCAGATATATATCCGCTTTATCCTTCGAATCAATATTTAAATGTAATTATCAAGGACTAGTCGTGGTGCAGGAGCACAAGCGTGTGACTGTAAAAGCGTCGGGTTCGATTCTCATTGGAGAAAATTAAATATTTAATATTTTCATTTCTTCGCTCTGATGTCGAAGAAAAGTGCGGCGTTGAGTCCCGCCACGTAACACGCAATGCCTCATCAGTTATTCAAATATCACTATTAATGGTAGCGGCAATTAACGACGTATTCGCACAAATATGGGATATATAATATCCAAATTAAAATATATAATATTAATTCGAATGAATGCTGTACCCTTCTAACGGGATTTGCACTTTTGTTCCAGAACAGATTTATTTGTAGATAGTTTTATTAGTTTCTAATAATAGCTGTAGATTGAAATTAATTTAGATATATTCAAATATACTAGCAAAGGCTAGCTTATTAGATGTAACTTACAGTTCTAAACTATGATATTGAGTAAAATAATTATTCCTGAAAATATATGTTTTTTCATAGTCTAAACATAAGCTTAAAAGTTAAACTGATATAGCATCTTATTAATGTAATTTGTTAGTTTCTCACATTTACGAAAATGTAGCATCACAGATATTAGTCAAATTTAATAAAAGAAAATTATAAAAGTTAATGACAATTCATTATGAAAACGTAACTTTTGTTTATTATTTTAGCTAATAATAATAGATTGGTAGCGTTTTTTTTACATATTTTTTATTTATTTATTTATTTATTTATTTTAAGTTGGGAAACAAACAGCATTTTACAGTACTTTTTAGTATAATACATATCCATATTCCAACTGCCAATAAAGTTTCCACTTATACATAAAACATGGAGTGAATATGTTGCTAATTAACAATTAAAAATTAAATTTACTGTCTAAAGAGAAAAAAAAAAAAAAAACAAAGATTTTTACGAATGAAAGGTTAAGGTTTACATTAGGTTAGGATTTACAGAATTTTGAATTTTGTCAATGATCTTACATGAAAACTGCATCAAACTACTATGAAAAATGTCAATATCACTAAAGCAATTATTGTATGCCCTACAAGATCTTAGTATAAAACAATTTTGGGCATAATTGGTTTTTCGAGCAGAAATGTAAAAGGTGTCCCTAGATCTGGCACTAAAAGTTGGACATTTTATGTGAATATTACTTAGCAGATAATTGGAATCTATAAGATTGTGTAACAATTTATACAAAAAAATTTGATCTCTATATCCTCTTCGTTTTTTAATGATAGTATATTTAGGTTATGAGAGTTATCTAATTTAAATTTGTAAAGTAATCGCCGTATAAATTTATTTTGGACACTTTCAATTGCAAATACATATTTATCATACTGTGGGTTCCAGACTGGCGAGGCATACTCTAAGTAAGGTCTAACATATGAATTATACAAAAGCTTAAATGTATGTATGTTCTTAAAATCACTCCCCTGTCTAAATATAAAACCGAGCATTTTATATGCTTTTCCTATAATATTCGCAATATGTTTGTCGAATAAAAGACCGGCGTCCAATAATACACCAAGGTCCTTAACAATGGAGACTCTTTTTATTTTCCTGTTGCGAATCAGATAATCAAATAGAATGGGAGATTTCTTTCTACAAAAACTAATTACACAACATTTGTCAAGATTTAGAGATAATTGATTAGACGCGCAGTATTTATCAAAATTGACTAGATCCTCCTGCAGTTTAGTGCAATCCTCTTGATCTCTTATAATTTTGAAAATTTTTGCATCATCGGCATAAAGAAGTATCTTAGAATGTTCAAAAGATTGTATAATATCATTGATAAAAATGTTAAAAAGAAGAGGTCCAAGATGGGAACCCTGTGGTACACCAGAAGTAATAGGCACAAAACTAGAAGTAAAGCCCCTCACAGCAACAGCTTGAGTTCTATCTCGGAGATAAGACTCAAGCCATCTTAGAAGATCACCATGTATACCAGCTTGTTTAATTTTGTCAATTAACAAAGAATGTGAAATTTTGTCGAATGCTTTCGAAAAGTCAGTATAGATAACATCGACTTGATACCCACTATTCATAGCGTAGAGGACTTCAACTAGAAACTCACAGAGGTTAGTTTCTGTGGAGCGTTTGTTTATAAAACCATGTTGTTGCGGGATTAGTTGAGGACGTATAAGAGGAAATAGATTATCGTAAATAATTTTTTCTAATAATTTGGGAATAACAGAAAGTTTTGATATTCCACGATAATTTTTAACATTTTGCTTATCACCACTTTTATAGACTGGGACAATAATAGACCTTTTCCAAATATGAGGCAAAGACCCCGATTGTAAAGATTTTGAAAACAATATGTGTAATGGAACAGAGATTTCAGAACTGCAACATTTTAAAAATATAGGATGTAATTTATCAGGCCCAGAACCTTTAGAAAGGTCAAGTTTCAAAAGATACTTTTTTATGATCTCACGAGTAATACTGACATTATTTATAGAAAGATTATTCTCCGAAGCACAATTAGTTTCCCCAACTACAATTCTTGTATTAACTTCAAACACAGATTGGAAGTAAGAGTTGAAAGTGTTGGCAATAGCCTGGCCATCAGAGGAGATTTGATCGTTAAAAACTATGCTGTCAGGAATACAATCATTCACTCGTTTTGACTTGACAAAGGACCAAAATTGTTTTGAACTGTAACGAATATTGCTTTCAGCTTTATCAATAAACCGAACATAGCATTCCAACTCCATATGTTTTGTCTCATGCCGTAGATCAGAAAATATTTTATAGTCACTACTTCTGCCGTAAATCTTCCATTTCCTATGCAATTTAAGTTTTTTATTTACTAGTTTTATTAAACGTCTAGAGTACCAAGCTGGAAATTTGTTATTGCTGTATACAGTTTTAGTTGGAACTAATTTGTCAACAACATTATTTATTAAAAGGTAAAATCTATCAACTGCGTCCGAGACATTGTGAGAAGAGAGTTGTTGGACCCAATTAATTTTATTTAATTCAGAGTTAATGGCCTCATAGTCGGCATCATGGAAACGATGTACAATGCGTGGAGGCTCTCTCAATAATTTGTGAGGGACACCTTCCTCCACACTTATTAAAAGAGTTGGATGATGGCCATCTTCAGGTAGTGATAATGGGTCAGTCCTCGCAACAACACAAGCGGAATTGGATAAAATGAGATCCAATAGCCTATTATACTTATTAAAAATGGAATTGTATTGTCTCCATCCGGTGATTGACATGAATGCGAACAATTGTAAGATTAGGTTATTGTCAGAGGGATTCTGAATAGCGAGGTGCTCATCAGACTGTAACAACCACCTTGCTTCGCTAATATTGAAGTCACCTAATATAATAAAGTTATCGCTGCGGTTATTAAAATAAAGGTCCGACATGTGTTCAAAGAAAATCGCTTCAGAGTCGCGTTGTTTCGGATTTTGGGGGAAATAACAGCAAAATAGGTGGAACTTTTTACGATATGAGCCTTGCCCAAGAATCAAACTAAGGCTCGTTATATCAGCATCAGGTAATTGAGGGGGCGCGCTGGGGTGTTGAATATCAATAAATGCGGCTCCTTGCCGGATAGCAATGAGAGTACCACCTCCTCTCTTTACTCCTAAGCGTGTGTAGTCCCGATCATTTCGGTATACAATATAACGGGGGTCAAAGAGTTCCTTATCACAAATTCCGTCTAACAGCCACGACTCCGTTAAACAGACTACGTCATAATTATTGTTTAGCAAGCTATGATAAAATTGTTCAGTTTTAGTACGAAGTCCCCTGACATTTTGATAGAATATATTAAGAGCCATAATAATGTGAAAAATAATTATATAAAAACAAAGGTATAATAATTATGTTTAAATTTGAATATAGCAATAAAAATAATAAAGGACATATCACATTAATTGACTGAGTATAATTGCAGTAAACCAACGAAACGCAAGAATAAAGATGAAAATAATTATAATAGCCCAAATAGAGACACCTTAACACTTCCATAAAGCAACAATTGTAAATAAAATAAAAACTAATTAACAAAATAACACAAACACAATAATCGTATATCAATATCACTATAGTTCTTACGAGATTTTTTTTAAACAGTCATTAGAAGAGATATGGATAACCGGAGAATTATGTGTTTTACGGACCATAACAGTACAAT
The DNA here is from genome assembly GCF_056956725.1 of Heliconius melpomene rosina. Lineage (NCBI taxonomy): Eukaryota > Metazoa > Arthropoda > Insecta > Lepidoptera > Nymphalidae > Heliconius > Heliconius melpomene. The sequence continues at coordinate 8,812,163 of NC_140399.1, forward strand.
TTCGGACCCAGCAATACATGTACCCTTTCTCCTTACTTCTGCGCCTAGCATTATTCAGTAAAGCCTTATTATATGTAGATAGGTGGTCATTGACATATATGGGATTATTTATGCCGGTGAAGCCCACGTCAGACGCAAGTAGTCCCTTCAGCTTGCGTATTGATGAGAGAAAGTCGTCTTTTTTATAACGCGACTGCATTTTCAAAATAATTGGACGGGGTTTACCGTCAGTAGTATCATTCTTTACTGCTACTCTTGTTACAAAGTCCACATCCGTATCAACATTAATAGGAAAGCCGCTTTTAGATGCTAATGTTTTAACAATCTGGATTAAGTTTTCCCCTTTCTTATACGGCACTCCGTTAATTTGAATGTTAGAACGACGAACCCATTGGTCACTTCTAATGGAGTTTTCCGACAATTCTTTAATCTTTAGCTTCAAATCATCGACTTCGGTACAATAGTTATTTAATTTAGACAGTTGTAGGTCAAAATCGTTCATCTGCTCCGTTAGACAATTGACAGAGGACTCAATATGAGCAATTTTTGAAGACCAGGTATTAACAGCCTCAGAGAGATTTCGAAGTTCCTCAGTGACGGAACATTTAAATGATTCCACAATGGCATGAAGGTTATTGAAACGGTCATCAAAATAAGTGATAATTGATTTCAAACCACTATCTTGCAGTAACTGTAATTGAGGTTGAGTGGACTCCAAGGCGATACAGCTTGAACCTGCAGCGGACAATCCAGGACTAATATTAGTGCTGCCTTTCTTAGTAGGCTTACAGGCAGGACATTTCCATTTGGCCTTGTTCATAGGCAGCATTTTTTTAAAATCAATGTCTTTTAAACTGGCACAGGAGTAATGAAAAAATCCCAAACAGGCCGTGCATTTGATTGAGTCCTCAATCTTTAAAAAATCAGAACACAATTTACATTCCATAATGCAACGAATAGCACGTTTATTTGCTTTATAACTACGCGTACGCGTTTGTAGTAAACACCTTTCACTTGACCTTGAACTCGTTAACGAACGAACGTTAAAAATAGAATCTTCGATATGATAGTTTAATATATTCACATTTCTTCTATATATAATGAATATTACAGGCTACGCACTATAAATTGGATATAGTAAACAAATTCACTCCCGATAAATAACTTTTTCCACCGTTTGGAACTTTTTCCACCTTTTTTTTAACATCATTTTACAGATATACCAACACATACATTTTAGAATCATCCATTTTTATTTTACTTTTTTTACAGATTACAAATGATTGGCATTGGTGGCCACACACTAGCCAAGATTTAACGCAAACTATGAAACCATCTGCGCCCTCGTTAAATAGTTGTCTTATAGGTATGCATGCCATAACATCGAATATATAGTGTTATTTTCAAAAGTTTTTTTCGTATTAATTCATCTTTTTTTAAAATAAATCTTATTAAATTTAATATACACATTAAATTAGATAAATAGAAATTGAGCTTTAGCAATGTTTACATAAAGCATTCAGCAATGAATAAGAATTTAAATAAAGAGAAGTTAATGTATTTTGTTTTACAATAAGTTATTTTTCTTTTCAGCTGGAACATTAGGAGTAGTAGGTGGAATGGAATGGCGGATAAGACTCGGTCAGCGTGTGTACGCCGGTTCTCCACCTAAGAACGGTGTCGTCACTCAGTTATCATCAAGAGCTAAGATTACTCTGATCCATGAAGATAATACTTCTGCTAAGGTATTTTGTCAAAGTAACATGACAGATGTTTGCTTTTTCTTAGTATTTATACATGTAATAATTAATCTTTTTTTTTTTATACAAACTTAAAAATACAGGTGACTATTTTTTACGTAATGATTTTTATTTTTATGATTATTCTTCTTATAAAAAATATATAAATGAAATAAGTTAAATAAAAAATGTCTAAAGTCCTTAAAATAAAATCTAAAAGATTCCCACTCTTAAAACATTGCATGTTGAGTAGCGGAGCTCAACGCTACACTTTGTCATATTACCAGAGCGAGGAAATGACAATAATTTATCCCTTGATTAGAAATTTCAACTTACAGCCGTCGTCTTTATGACGTCATAACAATTAAACTAAATATAAACTTTATTTACTTTAATATCACAGATTGACGTAAACAACGTTCATAGTGCAGAATGTGAACGTCTGTCTCAAGCGCTGAGTGGAGGCGAGAGTGCGTTACGGGTATGCGCAGCATTGTTAGGCGCGGGGCCGCAAGCCTCACCTATGCATGCGCATCATTTACCTGGTATTGTTTATTTATTTATTTATTTGTATATGAATTAAATATTGTGGCAGTGGTAAATTAAAAAAAAAAAGATTTATTTTAAATTTTATCTAAAATTCTAAGATTTTTGTTATATTAGAATTATTGGTATAAATAATTCTATTTTAAACTTTTAGTAAACAATTTTGCCTTATTTCTTTTAATAATTGAGATTTTTTTTCTAGCTGAAGTGGATGTTTTTGGTCTTCGACGACAACAAATGGAATTGCTTACACTGTGTGCCGTAAGAGGATTATTAACAACTCGAACTCGTTTGAGAAAAGTATTGATGCAGCCTCCAGATAATGGCGGTACGTATAACTTAATTTATTAAATCTTTAATACAGCAATACACAGCACAGAGAAATAAACTATACAACTAAATTAATTTAAAATATGTAAACAAGTAGTATACTTTTAAGTACTAAAAATAAAAAAACCGCTTTAACGCTTTTCCAGCATATCAGGGTAGGTAGAATGTTGAAACATAGTTCCCGCTCCGCCCAATTTTCGGGATATTGTTATCTAGAGTGAGGTAATGGATGGATGGATGAATTTCAATATATTATAATCATTACTTCAAGTGACTATCGAACCCATAACCTTTGCTTTTACAGTTATAATCTTATATTAATTAGCTACAATTGTCTCTAAATCGAATAAAATTAAATATTCCATTTATTTTAATTAAAATAATGTTGTCTGCCAATAACCATTACTCCAACTTTCACTTCAAAATAACAGGTTCAATAGAAAGAGCTACAACAGGTACTGAAGGCACGTTACTCCGACGTCTACTATCATTGGCAACTCGACCGAGTCCACTCGCAGCATCACATTCTCCGAAAGATCTGGCTGCAGCTGCTCTCACTATTGTTCAGCAGTTGGCAGCTCATATTGCAGGTATATATAGGTTGAAAATATTGACATTCAATATAACACAATTATGGATTGAGTTGCGCCACTCAACACGCAAGTACAATTTTGCCATATTTCTGGAAAACTACAAAAAAAGCTTATGAATATCAGGAAATTATTTAACTTTTATTTGTAGGAGATGAAAAAGATTTCGACACTCCTCCAGAGATACCTATCATAGACAAAAGTAATGTTATGCAAGTGTCAATGGGACCATCAACTAGTACAGCCTCGTTGTGTAAGTATTATTATTATTAACTAATAAATTATACTAATAATAGTTGAAAGTATATTAGTAATAATTAAATTTTATTGTAATAAATCGCATTTTGCTTTATTTAATTAGGCGATTTATTTAGGCATCACTTATACTGTAAATTTTTTAACTTCATCTGAATACTGTTTATACGTGTTTAAATTTTGTATTTTAGCACGTAAGGATTTAAATACTTGGGCCAATTCTTCACAAGTCCAACAAGTAATAGAAATGGGCTTTTCGAGGCACGCTGTATATGGGGCTATTCAAACTCTAGGTAAATTTTTATGCTTTTTTTAAATATAATTATTAATAATTTCAATATACTAATAAGAAATCACAATTTTTTCTTGATGAATTTCAGAATGACTACAAAATGTATGTATTATTTTTTTTGTAATACAAAGCAAAATAAATATATTTTTAGGTGGAACGAGCCTGCCTTCAGTTGAAGCTCTAGTAGCGTATTTATTAGAGTTACCCCAACAAGGCATGGACGATTCCGTATTCGAAGTGAAACCAACATCGTCTAAACAAGAGAAAAAACAAACTCCATACCGTTGGCGAAGTTGTTTTGCTTCTGAAGATGAATATGCTCAATACTTGTCTGATATAATATCTCCGGGAATGACCGTTAGATGCTGCAAAGCTTATGAAAGTGTAAGGATTTTTACAGATTTTCAACTTTTGTTTACTTATTTTTTTTAGGTTTTCGTTGACTGAAATAAAAAAATAATATATATTTTTAGATCGCATTAGGTGATGTCGGACAAGTGCAAAAAGTAGAACGCGATATTAAGCAAAATGTTTTCCTACACGTAAGTTATTTTATTTTTGCTATAGATACGACCTAACTTAACTTAACAGTACTATCACAGTCTCTGTCTGTTTAAGTATAACGTTCAAGGCTGCGCTCTCCGAAAAACTATGATTACTATTAAATATTTAATGTTTTCTCGTTGTTACCTAAAATCAGAGCCTTCCCATAACTTCTATAAATTTGAATAAAATATTTTTCTATCTTATAATTATATTATCTGTCCAGGTCGAATGGCGAGGCCTAGGTCGCGTGTCAGGCATACGCGCACTACACGCGGAAGTAGTGTCAGGCGCGCCGCCCTTCGCATCAGGGGACCGCGTGCGCGTGCGTGCCGCCGTCACCCAACCGCGTTACAAGTGGGGGTGTATAGATCACACTTGCGTCGGCACCGTTACTGGTGAGATGGAATGGATTGGTTTTTTTATATATTGTTTGTTTTTTTCTGTGGCGTCTAACAGGAACTGCGTTATACCACTAATATTTTGCCTATATATGTGCTATTACGCAGTTCTTTTATGTCTACCTAGTATGACATATTCGTTTATTTACGAATCTATTAAGACAAAGTATTATTTTTTTAAATTAATGACATAGGCATCCTATATAATTATTGTGCTTAGACTTATAGTTATTTAATTTCAGCAATATCTACAAATGGGCGTGACTTGACGGTCGACTTTCCTCAACAGCCTGGCTGGACGGGACAAGTTAGTGAAATGGAACTGGTGACTGATCAATGTAAGCATATTTTATTAATATTTTCAAAAAAATTATAAACGTATGTTACTAGATAACGATTAATAATTATTTTTTTACTTTTCGTCTATTTGATAACGTTTTGATTTTGATTTTCACACTGTTTTATATACCAAGTTATGTGATTTTTTTTATTTATTAATTTTATGAACACAATATGATAAATACTTAACATTAATTATTCGAAGACGGCATTAGTAAAATTATTTGGAATTTAGTGTTGTTAGATTAAAAAGCTCGGTCAGTGGTATATTTAAGGAAGCCCTTTAAACCTATACTAGGATCGTAGGTTCCAGGCAGTACTCTGATTTTCTCACCTTGCAATCCATGGAATACTAAGTAGTTTCTCCTAACAGCGGAATGGGGCGAGAGCGCGGGTGGTAGTGCAGTAGGGTGGCGCGGCGCAGTGCGTGCGGTGCGCGTCTCTTCGTGCCGGCCCGGCGCCGGCGCGAGGCGACTGCTCGACTCACAGCCGCACACCTACTGGCAGAGTTCCAGTGGGACTGGACAGGTGATTTTTGTTTACTTTCACGCTGTATGTACTTCACGCTGTATAACAGGGGTAGAAAGAGGGAACTTAAAGATAAAACACTCTGTTCCCTATTTTTTTGGCATAGCGAGGAAATAAGAATATTTTATTTGCAAAAATGTGAAAAGAGGACAATAATTTAGTCGAGAGACATCGAGTGGAATCGAATCATACCAGCTGCGCTTCACTGTTAGGGCCTAAGTATTAATAATTTGTTATCAATTATGTAAATCATATGAATCATAATTTATACCATTTATAATGAAGAAATTGTATAATTGTTGTCCCTAGTTTGAGTAGTGATGCCTCCTTATGATAGCCAAATACCGCAATCGATTCATAACGGCGGTTATAATTTAATTATTAATTAATAGCATAAATTAGTGGCAACAAAACTCGCAACAATAATTTTACCACAATAAACCTATTGCAGCACTGGATTCGCGTAGAAATGCGTAGCGGAGTCCGCATCCGCCGTCTTGGCCTCGGCGTGGCGGGCGGCGCGCACGGCCCCGCCGCGCTGTCTGTGCGCGTGGGCGCGTCCTTCGACGACTCCGCCATGTCGCCGCTGGCCGCCGTGCCGTGCACGCCGCCACCGCCCTCCAGGGACCGCCCGCCCACGCACCTGGCTCAGATACAGCTGTTGTCCGATTGTAAATTGGTGAGTTTTATTGTTTAGAAAGTGTATAAAAATTTGGACGTAGCTAGTCTCCACACGGTCCTAGTGCTTTAACCACTAAGCTGGAATGGAAGCTCACTATGGAAACGTTACGTAGAAAACTGTGTAATCTCTGTATCGAAATACTTGAGCAATTTCCGCTGTTTGAAAACTAACAATGGTGACTTGACAAGAGAGAGTGTTATTTATTAATTATTTCCCACATTTTAAATGTGTCATTCCAAATTAAGATTTTAAAAAAACTTTTATTAAATGAAAAATTTGAAAAATATATTAAATATATTAGGTAATTTAAATAAGGAATTTCATAAATATAAAAAAAACATTAATATAAATCATATATGATATTCAAAAATATTATTTAATAATATATATTCCGTTGCAGTATTATCCATGCATAGAAATTGGAATAAAGCAAAATCGAAACGTGAATGCTGATTGTCGAGTACATGGGTTGTACATTACCGGCTTCAGACCAAATCCTATGTACACTGATATTCTATCGGTAAGCTCAAAATGTATTTTTTATATTAATTAAACAATCTTGAAGGACACTTGTCAAAAACCTGAAATGTTTTTTTAATTTCAGAATATGAATTTCGTTGCTGAAGATTGGATGGAAAAAGATAATCCTACAAGCGTCGTAAACTCTGATAATAATCCTCCTACACTGCCAAATGATTGTCCAAAGGTATTAAACGTTATTATTAGTATATCGTAATTTTATAATAATTTTAAGGAAACTTATTTTCATTAATAATTTTCATTCGGTTAGTAATGCTTAGTATCACATCTACTTAAGCAAGTTTTGTCTTAATTATAGGTCTATGTCTGGGGGCTAAATGATAAAGACCAGTTAGGCGGCGTCAAAGGATCTAAAGTTAAAGTTCCAGTATTTTCTCCAGTATTAAGTGCTTTACGTCCATTACACATTGCTGGTGGATCTAAGACGCTGTTTATTGTATCTCATGACGGAAAGGTAATTGTTCTTGATTTTTTTTTTCTTATTGTTGTTTGTCTTCATGGGACCTTTTAACATGTATTAATACTCGCCTTCACTTCACTATTCGAGGTGGAGGTTAGCAGCATTTATATATTTTAGTTGCTTAAAATACAATGCTAACGTTATTAGTAAAATCATAGCACAATGCTGCCAAAGACATTCAATACTTTTAACTATCGGTAAATATATTATTAAGTTAATACAAATCAGTAATTAAAGTACTTTTTCCAGCTCTACGCCTGCGGTGAAGGCACAAACGGTAGATTAGGCCTGGGCCACAGCAATAACGTGTCGACGCCTCGCGCAAACCCTTATCTGTCACACGTGCTCGTGCGACGCATCGCCGTACACTCTGGTGGAAAACATGCTCTTGCTCTTACTGCTGATGGGAAGGTTTGTTTCGGAATCAGTATTTATTAAATTTTATTTGCATTAAAAAGGTTTTTCATATATTTGACAATTATTATGTTCTATCATTCGGCGGCAAAAAAATATGTAATATGCACAGGTCTATTCATGGGGAGAAGGTGAAGACGGAAAACTCGGTCACGGCAACCGCATTACATTAGAAGCACCACGCCTTATAGAGTCTGTGTCAGGTGAAAGAGTAGTAGACATAGCGTGCGGGTCTGCCCACAGTGCATGTGTGACCGCCCGCGGACACCTTTACACTTGGGGATTGGGCGAGTACGGGAGATTGGGGCACGGGGAGGACACTACGCAGCTTTTGCCTAAGATGGTAAGTTTCTTTTTAGTGTTTTATTTTTTTTGAAACTTGTTACGGAAATTATGTAAGTAAAATATTTTCTCAAAGGGAAATAATGTAAGTACAATAAAAACAAAACTGCAATTAGCGGATAAATATCGACATATAAATATCCACCTATTGCAGTTTTGCAATTTCTTGTATTTTACAAGAAACTTGTATAAATAAAGTATATATAACTTTATATATACTTTATTTTTTTTCTTAAACTTTATAAATATGGTGAACTAGGATAAGTGCAAAAAATTGTTATAATAATTTAGTGTCATCCTTACAGTATTATAGTACACAAAAATAATAAAATGTATTTAGTCTGCTTTATCACATGTTATATTAATTAATAAAGATAGAAGAAAATAGAAGTTATATTTCAGATAATAAAAATATTCATTACTTATATTCTCTAGGTGGAAGCACTAGCGGGTTTCAGGGTGATACAAGTAGCATGCGGGTCGCGCGACGCTCAGACGCTTGCTCTCACAGCGTGTGGCAAAGTATTCTCGTGGGGCGACGGTGACTTTGGTAAATTAGGTATAAGCTTGTTATTTTTTTCTTTTTGTTATTTATGTTCTTTTTGTTGATTAGAACATTGCGTTAGATTCTGTTATTTTATTTTTATTGATGATCCGTTAAGAGAGTTTCATTTCCTTCATTTCGAAAGTGGATAAAACTATATTTTCTTAATGTTTAGTTTAGTTACTATGTAGAAAAATATAAATTTTCCTTGTTAAAAATCTAAGAATTGTAACTAACTGATTTTTTTATTCAAAGGACGGGGTGGATCCGATGGGTGTTCAGTTCCAATGAACATAGAAAGATTGAACACACTCGGCGTTGTACAAGTAGAATGCGGTGCCCAGTTCAGCTTAGCTTTGACAAGGGATGGAGAGGTAATAACTTTTTTAAGAATAAATTAATTTTTATAATATTATTGCAAATTTTATTTCAAATATATATTAAAAAGTACGGCACTAAGACTATGTGTATGACCGCAGGTACAGCATTGAAACGATTAACGTGGTGTAATATGGCCTATATGTAGCCATCTTCGACAAGTGGTCTATCTAAAACAACTGTATTTTTTTTATTTTCATCAATAGATCCTGGGATCCGAATTATATGAATGTTATATTAAAATTATGACTATGAAAACTTCTTTTGCTTATTTCTGTTTATTATGTATTAGGTATGGACGTGGGGTAAAGGCGACTACTTCCGACTGGGACACGGAGGCGACGCGCATGTCCGCCGTCCCACCATAGTCGAAGCGTTGCGGGGCCGTCGCGTTATACATGTTGCTGTCGGCGCTTTACATTGTTTGGCCGTTACTAGTGAGAACCAGGTATAATATTGTGCTAGTGGCAGGCTACTTAAGAAGAAAAATCTTAAATAATAAAATTAATATTCTATTGTCAATTCTTATTAAAACCATACCTCGGTACTTAAGTTGATATCAAATTTTCAAAGGTTACATTTTCACCCACTAGTTGAAATAAAGCAAAGAAATAATATTTTGGGTTTACTCATTCTATTTGGATCCATTTATGACTTGAATAATATAATTCATTTAGAATAGTACAATATTTGTGATTGTGATTTTAAGATATTCTTTGCAAATTTTCTCGGTCTGGTAGTAAGACAAATAACTCATGGCCGTATCATGAGTTTTGCCTTACACACAAGTCACAATATTAAAAAATTGAGCTTACTTACTTCGCGATAATATTTGAAGGTGTGGGCATGGGGCGATAACGACCACGGGCAGCAAGGTAACGGCACCACGTGTGTCAACCGGCGCCCGGCGCTTGTAGCGGGCGTGGAAGGCGTCCACCGTGCCGCCGCAGGCTCCTCGCACTCGGCCGCGTGGGCGGTGCGGCCCGCCATGCAGCAGGACGTGCAGGCGCCGCATGTCACGCCTTTACCTTTCCCCACGCTGAAGGATCCGCTGGGGGCGCATAGCTTAGGTGATCTTTTATTTGTTTATTTTTTTTATCATTTTGTAACAAAAAAAAACTTACTTCGTTAGTTTAAAAGGATTGATTGTTTACAGTAGTGGATTTCCTGTTGTAGGTTTGGTAATTAGGTTCAGGAAAATTGCATACTCGAGCGCTGTGGTAATATAACAGTGTACTGTATCATTGGTTATATGTATTCACTTTACTACAAAGCTAGGTCGACAATAAAGCGGATGAGAAAAAAAATAAGGTATATTACCAATACATTAACATATTATTTATTAATATAAAAATTTGTTTGTAATACAACAGGTCTTTACTCAGACGAAGCGGCTGTAGATGAGCCGCAAGGCCAACGTCCGTCGTTAGCGGCGTCCTCACTAGCGCTAGAGCCGCCTGTGGCTGTGCAGCATGCATTGTCTCTTATATTATTAGCTCTACATATTACACAGGTGATGGATATTTTTGATACTTTTTATAAAATCTAATAATGGTTGTTCTTGTTCTATTTTTTAAAAGTACCGATTTCGTTATAAATGTAAGGCAATGTTACGTGTCCGAGTTGTCAGAAATTCCAACTATCAAATAATTAATCAAACGATCAAATAGTTAAATAAACTGTGTGTGCGTTTGAGCTCGGATTGCTGAGGTGAGCATTAATGTGCATTTAAAAACGAATACTTGGGAAAACTAATATAAAACAAATGGCATCACAGGCGCGTACCCTCCTAGTGGAAGCATTGAGGGCGCACGAAGCTTGCTCCATGGCGCCGCCGGTGGTGGCAGGTATGGACTCTGAGGACGACGACGTGGAGGCGGACGCGCGCACCGGGGGCGGGGAGGCTCCGGCTGATAGAGCTACTTTACCTGTAAGTTCCGAAACATTAGTAGAAAATATTTTTGATTTTATTAGATTACTGGTTGATGACAGTTACTTTATATTAATATAGTTATTGAAATGCGAAACTGCTAACAAAAACGGGAGTTTGACTTGATTCATATATTCTATATTCACTATACAGTTATGTAAAAATAATGACTGTTATTGAATTAAATGAAGAATATTTTTGAATTTTTATATATTTTTTTAAGAAGGAACAATATTTAGTAATGGTATTAAAATTAGTTGTCTTGCCATTCTTAAAATATACAGAAGTACATAATTCATATATTTGCAAAGAATCAATGTTAAGCCTTACACACTACTCCTAAACATACCTTAACTAATATTAAACATTATATACTGTGATACGGACAGTAAAGCTAAAATAACAATTATTTATATACACTTATGTAATTATAACACACAGAGCGGTGCGAGCAGTCCACTCAGTGGGTCGATATCATCCCGCCACTCAGCTGTAATGTCATCGAGCGCAGTGTCGGTGGCCGCGGCGACCATGACAGTGCAACAGGCTGAGGCACCTAAAGTAAATTATACTGATTTTATTAGTTTTATTTATTAAACTATGTCTATCTAATAAGATATAGTAGTGGTTTTTAATACATTAATGGTTACATACTACTATAAGATTAAAATGTGTATTATTAATGTATTGGATTAATTTAAAATAAAAATATTGGTAAAAGGCCAGTATTGGCCTGTAAACGCGATAGGTTGTGGGGTCGATTCCCACTCCAGGAAATGAAAAATTTCTTTTATTTTCTTACTCTGGTAACTAGGCAAAGTTCGGCGTTAAGTTTTGCCACTTAACACGCAATGCCTCCAAAATTACATGGCGCGGAAATTAATTACCAATAATATTATTATATTTTGTTTTAATTATAGTTGGCGTTGGACGACTTCACATCGCAGCTCGGCGAATCTGACGCTCGCGCCCTAGTGGATCTATTGAAGCTAGCTGCTGCCGGCCGAGTTCCAGATTCGAGCAATGCTGTTAAAGTTATTACGGATGTGCTTATGGGTAAGCAGAGAGGATACGGGAACCTAATGTTTTGACACTCCGTTTTAAAATATTTTGGTTGCCTTTTTTCTTTAAGTATGTCTTTGTCATAATGAGTATAATTTTCTATAGCTCTATGCTCAAGCAAACCAGCGGTCGCAGACATGGTAGTGGAAGTGTGTGTATGTGAACTAGAAGAAGCAGCTGCGGGCGGGAACAGAGCTCCTCCACACCCGGTCACTGTGGACAGTCCACATCCTTATGCTGATGATACTGATATATCAGGTAAATTGATGTTTTGGAGTAATTATCACATTTAAAAAAGAAATCATAAAATCTTTTGTCATAAATGCCAATATGAATATTCTTTTAGTGTGATTTTTTTATCTCTAAGATGGTTTTCCAGCATGGACTGCCAAGCCTGTTCAACATTTTTAATATATTCTTATATTTGGGTGAAAATAGATTGCTTATATTTTTCAATTAATTTCTAAAAAAAGTTATGTAAAAAAATCGTGTGAGAGAAGAGTGTTTGTAATTGGTGAAAAAATATATTATTGTCTTTAAAAAAAATATTAACATATTGAGTTGAAATTTAAATAATACCCAATAATTTATCAGGTGTTGTTAAAATTCCCGGAGCATCATCTCTCCGAGTGACATTCGAGCAGGGTTGTTCCACTGAGCGGAGGAACGACCCTCTCACTATATCGGACAGCGCTGGTAGAGTGCTGGCGACGCGCTCCGGAAGAGAACCTTCGGATTGGGCGCAGGAAATTGTCGTGAATGGTAAGTTTTAAATTGTTTTTTCTTTTAAAACTTATAAATATTTTTGATGCATTCCATAATAGATACAATAGATACAATTCAATAATTTTGTATTGAAGCTCGGACACTCTTTCTGTATTCATTAAAGATTGGTAAAAAATGTAGTGGTAAGTTTCTTCTTCCAGCAAGTAGTGGTAGATTTTATGTATTACATTACGCGTTTTATTAGATGTTTTTCATTATATTGTAAACAAACAAATTCCTGTTATGGACAGGCGTTTAAAAATAAAACTATTGTGTTTACTCACTACAAGATTAAGTTTCACTGTATATTAATATTTTTCTCTTCTCTTTCGCTTCTCCTTTTGCAGGTGATGAATTACGGTGGAGGTTTACTAGCGACGGCTCTGTCAACGGCTGGGGATGGCGTTTCACAGTTCATCCTGTTCTTCCTTCTCATTCTAATATGGTTTGCTATTTTGTTTATTATCTTCAAACACATACATATTCTTTTATGTAGGTTGAGATTTTGATACATTATTTGTTAACAGGAAAACGGCACAGATAGATACGTGTTGTCTTGTCCGTCAGTGGAATTAGCATGGCGGCTACTAGACGGGCCTCTGTTGACAGCAATATCTAATGATCACCAACTAGCACCGAGATTGGCACAAGCCTTAGCTATATGCGCACAAATGCCTACCTTATGTAAGTTTTAGTACTACAATTTATTACTTAACTTGTTTGTATACACATATACACATCAAACTGTATGCCTATCTGTGGCATCGTAGCTCCTTAATAAATAAACCGATTTAAATTATTTTTTTGGTATATGGTAACTTAATCGGTAATGTTTTTGGCTCAAGCTCAAGTGATTAAAGAAAATAAGTTCAGCCGTTTAAAAAATATGTTATAATATGTTTACTTTTTCGATGTTTCTGGTCGGGCATTTTTAATTATCATACAAGTAGAATTTTATGCAAATAAATTGTATATAAATAAAATTTACTAATAGCATGGCGCGGCCGCGTGTGGTGCGTGCGGCGCCTGCGCGGCGTGGTTTGCGGGGCGGGGGCGGGCGCAGCCGGTGATGGCGTGGCGCCTCCCACCGCGCTGCACGCGCTGCCGCAGCTGCTGCATGCGCAGTACGACCACGAGGAGTCCGCGCTGCGCACCGGCACGCACCTCCTGCATACGCATTATCTTAAGGTACAAAGGAGTCTTCTTCCTCCTGGCATTAATCCCGGCTATTGTCAGGGTCTGCTTTCCTACTCAAACTACTTAAGGTACAAAGGAGTATACTCTTATTATTTAAACTTAACCTTTAGTGTATGGATATATATATTTTATGACGCAAAGATATATTCCAGTAGGACTGACATTTATGACATTTTTATGCAACTTCATTGGTTTCAAAAATATTTGTAATGGTCTAGTAATTAGTTAAATAATAAATATTTTGTTATTAATTTTCAATAGGAGCTAGCATGGCTAGCGTGTGGCCTCCGAGTAGACTCCCGCGTGTGCACTGGTACAGACGCGGCCCGGTGGGTTTGGTTCAAACGCTACTGTCTGTGCATGCGCACCGCCGACTCCCTCATACGCAGGACACCTCTACCTGTGCCCTTCCTGTCCGACGTTAGGAAGAGATTGGCAGACTTGGGAGTGTATAACGCCGAAGACGCCACGGAAGTACAGAACTCATGGGAAGATAACACGAAATTTACCAGGCAACATGATGAACAGTTGTTGCATTGGGTGAATAAGTGAGTATTGAATATACAGGGACTACTTTTGATTCAAACGTTACACCTTGGTCTAGCTCAGTCAAAGTCAAATAACTTTATCTAAATAAAAAGTGCATCACACAATTAAGTTCATTGAAACTGCCACAGAAGAAGCGGCGCAAGAAACTGAATACATATATCAATTCATTCATTCAAAAGTTGGATGGGTGTGAAATTGGTTGGTGGGGATGGGAAAGCGGAGCGTCTCAATATTAAGTTCCATTTATTGCGTTATATGGGTATTGCAGGATGAAGCTCAAAATATTATTAATTAGAACTATGTTTGACATATTAATCTTAGGCGACCAGAAGATTGGTGTGGATGGTGGATAAGCACAACTCAAGCTTGTTCAGTATATGGCTGGGGTCACAATCACAGAGGCCAGCTAGGCGGTGTAGAGGGCGCTAAAGTACGCAACCCGGCACCCTGCGTGGCGCTAGCGGCGTTGAACCCTGTGTTGATCGTGGGAGGAGAACAGACTTTGTTTGCTGTTACACCGGATGGGAAGGTTTATGCGACTGGTGAGTTAGTTTTTTAATGGTAATTTTTGATGATAATTAAAATTTTGAATTTATACAATCATAACTTAAAAATAACTAATTGATTATTATGTCTATGTGTATTTATGCGTTAAAAAGTAATTAGTAAAATAAAAAGTGATTAAATTAGTGATCAGAGAAGGGAATATCGTGACACTACAACTAGGTTATCTCTGCCCGTTCCGCTATGTAAAAGAAAATATCAAGTTGAGAGAGAAGAAAGATATTATATTATATTATATAATCATGTATATAAATAAACATTACTATGATACATATGTCAAATGTTATATAAGATAAATAGATAAGATACATATTTTATATAAAAAGTTCTTATTATATAATTTGTTGCGATTTTCTTAGGATATGGCGCTGGTGGACGTTTAGGTATAGGCGGTATAGATTCTGTTGCTCAACCGACTCTATTAGCATCCATCCAACATGTATTTATTACTAAGGTATTTCTCCCTTTTTTATTGATTTAATATAATTACCTAAGTAATACAAACTCGAAAGAATAAGTCAAATTTTTATATTATACTGTTTTTGTAATCATTTTGTTTTATCTTATGATAATCTTTATTATAAATAAGTTTCTTAGTTAAGATATTAAATAACGAGTAAAATAAATGTACATATGTATAGTCTTGTTTAAAGTTAATTTTATTTCATCATAAATTGTCTTCTATGATTATTTTCGAGTTGAAAAAGGTATAGGCTGATCTTTTAATACTTGTTTGGTCAGGTTGCTTGTAATTCGGGTGGTAAACATTGCCTTGCGTTGTCTGCCGACGGTGAAGTATACAGCTGGGGTGAGGGAGAAGATGGCAAATTGGGTCACGGTAATAGAGTGTAAGTATACGTTTGAGGTTATAACATTACGAAAATTAACTTTATTAGCACTGTATATAAGCTTTACATACTATAATACAGAGCAGCATCCCGATTTTTTGCAACAAATATTAAATTTAAAATTTTTCAATTTAACGTGTGTTTCACTAAGAGATAAAATGATTCAAGAGGAAGGGTTGTACGTTACATGTCGTACATGCATATTGTATTAAACTCATACGAAGATAATCGAATATTTGTACTATGATGGGAAAAATGAAATTACCATAATTGTGCAAACACGTGGTCAAAGTCAGTAAACGTAAAGAAGCTGTGTGTGGTGGAACTTAACGCCGCGCACTGTCTTGTTACCACCGCGAGGAAATAAAATTTATTTATACTCCTAAGTGGAAATTAAACCCATATTCTTCGCGCTTATAGTCAGACGCTGTGCTCACGACGGGCTAAAAACATATTTTCATGAGAACTTATTTTATAACAGGAGCTACGACCGTCCAAAACTAATAACAGCGCTATCTGGCTTAGAAGTAGTAGCGATAGCGTGCGGCGGCGCCCATTCCGCTTGCCTCACGGCACGCGGCCGCATATACACGTGGGGCAAGGGCAGGTACGGGAGGCTGGGCCATGGGGACTCTGAGGACCAGCTCTTACCTAAATTGGTGAGCTAGATTTTATTATATATGCTAATAGGATAGAGATGGCGAACGAAAAAAAAGCCTAATTCATCTCGAGTGGAGACATTATAGCATATTATATTATTATTTTATAACAATAGACTTTTTCAGGTTTTTAAGATTGAGTGATTATTTTTGAACAGATTTTTGAAGAATCACAAATTTAGATAAAAAAAGTTGAATTAACCATACAAAACTAGGATATTTAAAGAAAACTTTAAATAATTTTAGGTGGAAGCGCTATCATCTTACAGAGTAATAGACGTGGCTTGTGGTTCCGGAGACGCTCAAACCCTATGTATTACAGACGACGACAACGTGTGGTCTTGGGGAGATGGGGACTATGGCAAATTGGGTAAATTCCCTTATTTTTTTTACTAAAATAAATTTGAACCTCGTATTAAAGAAACGGAATCTTCTCTTTCAGCCCAATTTAAAAAAATGCATTGAAAAGTGTTTTTTTTTACCGAAATTAGAAATTATTTCAATACAATCCTACGTCCTATTGGGTGAAACCCATAATTATTGCGGTTTGGTGTGTATCATTATAATCATCATGATAATTTATTTACAGGTCGTGGAGGTTCAGAAGGTTGTAAATTGCCTATGAGAATAGATTGTCTAAAAGGCTTGCGAGTTATAAAAGTAGAATGTGGATCTCAGTTTTCAGTAGCATTATGCCAGTGCGGCAGTGTTTATACCTGGTAATTATATCCTAGTTTAATTTATCCGCATAATATTTAGAGATATTTTCTTGGATAGTTTGATAGATATTTCTCCAGATTACCGAATGGATATGGTGGTGTAATGGTTTACCTGGACGTTTGTGTAAGAGACCTAAATTTATGAAGCGTTCAATAATTGAATAAAAAACTCTCCATACATATGTTTGCATAATTAGAATGCACATGAAAATTTTACATAGCAAGACTTGAAGCTTCTTATTATTATTTTTCAGGGGTAAAGGTGATTATCATAGATTGGGTCACGGAAGCTATGAACATGTAAGGCGACCAATGAGAGTTACAGGAATGCAGGGTAAAATGATTGTGTCTATTGCAACAGGTTAGTTTTATTCTTTATATCTTCTTTAAGTCTGTATGACAATATTATTAAATGTCTTATATTGATAATTAAAATTTTAGGTAGCTTACATTGCGTAGCATGTACTGACACAGGCGAAGTGTATACTTGGGGAGATAATGATGAAGGTCAGTTAGGTGATGGAACGACATTAGCTGCGCAGAGACCGAGGCTCCTTATGGCGTTACAAGTATGTTTAAATGTGGAGTATTTTCAATAAAGTGTGTATATTAATAAAAAATAAAGTGAGTTTTGAAATTTTTTTAATTTTCATGTTGCTAAAATATTATTTACATGCTAAGGAAAGGCAACTATTTAGATATGTATAAAATTTTTAACGTGCCTTGGACTTAGACTGTTTTAAAGAGACGTGGGTTCGAGTAAACGAATTTTTTTGTACGTTTCTAAATATTTGTACCTTAAGTTACTTTCTTTCATTAATCCTAAAAAAACAAGACGTTTACTTGTAACAATAATAATAAATATTAATAGGGCAAACGCGTAACTCGCGTGGCTTGCGGCAGCGCGCACACGGTAGCGCTATGTGTGGAGGCACAGCGGGCACCTCGCCCGCCTCCTCCGCCGCCTCTTGAGTGTCACTTGCTCCGGGATATGCCGCAGAACCTCATATGCAATAGATTGGTAAGTGATAGTAAATAGCGCTCAAAAGTGTTGCGTTAGGTTTAGCTATTCTATATTAATATCTCGAAAATTGGGCTGAAAGTGTGAACAAGATTTTTTTTAATAGATTTCCTACTATATGCGGACAAATAAAAAAAACATTCACTTATATGATAATTTCATTATGGCAGTGCAATGAAGCCGTGGCCACACAGTGGTAAAATTTCATTTGAACAGTCCATTTATTGAAGAAGAAGAGGTAGCTCTGCGCTGTAGTCTGCTCTATATATGGCTTTGACTTTAAACTAGCTTAACACTTTAAGATTTAAGTGAAATTTTATAAAATAATGTAGTTAAAAAATATATTTTCTTATAATAGGTATTAATTGTATGTATGAAAACAATAATGTGATTAATATATGTATATTATAAGAAAATTAGATATAATAAAAAAGTAAAAGAGGGTACGGACCAAGTGTCTGTAGGGCTGATATAAATAATAATAATAAACAAAATTAGAGATTGTTTGATTCTTGGTGTTTAAATAGAAATATGTCAAAAACATTTTTTTTGTTGATAAGTATGATTTTATAATGCAATTATTTATGTTAAAATTTAATTTATTTTTTTAGGTACTTTTACATCAATTTTCGGAATTGGTCTGTCCCAACTTGCCGCTTCTCATTCTCGATGAGCCTTTGGATCAATTACGAAGTCTGTTGTTTTATAGCCTTAAGGAAGGTGCTTTTAGAAAGGTGAGAAGCAAATCTTCTTTACTCATCTTTATATTATATGGTATAAACTACACATATTTAGGGAAACGTTCCTTAATAACGAAGTCTAATATAATGATTTATGTAACGTGTACAAATATAATAGAAACAACATTTCCCTAGGCTATAATGTCAACGATGGTGCGCGACCGCCAGCACGGGCCCATAGTGGAGCTGTCCCGCGTGGGCGCCCGCAAAGCGCGGCGAGGGGGTGCGGGACTGGCGGGCGCGCACGGCATGCGCTCCGTGTTCGGCCAGATGGTAGCGCGCCTGCCCGCGCTCACGCAGGACGCGCTCGCGCTGCCGCACAGAGTGTGGAAGGTGAAATTTATAGGTAGGTTTGTTTGTTGGTTGGTTTTGTTGTTTTTGCGAGTGTTGAGGTTCTTTTTTAAATAAAGTGACGTTTGATAGGTTAATGTTTTTATTGCTAAGAGGATTTTTTATTGATATTTGGAACTTGTGATCGAATGTCTCTCTGCTATTAAAATTTTTCATAATTGTCATTTGTTTACGTACCTACTTAGAATTTGATAATGTATTTAAATTTATGAAAATATTAATGGTTCTTACAAATAAAACTCAGAAACGTTACCAATATCATTAATTATATATACAAAATTAATTTTATATAGAGATAAATAAAAAATAAAGGCTTATATTATAACGATACTTTTAGGTTAGGGTAACAAAATTTGTTAAATCACTATTCCCCATACTTGTATTTGAACCAACACAGGCGAAAGCGTAGACGACTGCGGCGGTGGCTACAGCGAGAGCATTGCGGAGATGTGCGAGGAGCTACAAAACGGGTCCCTACCGCTGCTCATGGCGACGCCCAACGGGCGCGGCGACGCCGGCGCCTCGCGCGACGCCTTCCTGCTCAACCCAACCGCTAATACACCGTTGCATCTCAACTGTTTTAGATTTTTAGGTATTTATTTGCTTAATATAATGCAAGTAGTATATAAATATTATTTATAATGTTGTTATTTATAATGACGTGACGACCTATCTCACTGCTAGATTTTTACGCATCTGCCTTTCGGATAAAAGTTTTTCTGTGCAAGAACAATATATTTCATTAAGATATATGATTTTAAATGATTTCCAAAACGCAACACTGTCTAAATGGTTATTGCGGTAATACACTGATTTTATTGTCAGTTAAGTCAAACATTGTATTCACTGTCCTTATATTTCTATCCCTAGGTGTACTAATGGGTATAGCTATCAGAACTGGATCGCCATTATCCCTATCCCTAGCAGAGGGTGTGTGGAGGCAGGTGGCAGGACAACCACTAAGGCCACAAGATTTAGCTGAAGTGGACAAGGACTTCCTACCTGCGTTATTGTGTATACGAGATATGACTGCTAACAATAAGGTAACAATTGGGTCTTACCGTATATGAGAAAAATAATGAAATGGCTTAAGTAAATGCAATCGGAATATTTTATTTTTAATGCACAAAATTTTCATTTTTCAATAATGTTGCTTAGCTCTTCTGTCATAAATAAATAGCAATTGGTGGCACTTCTCAAAAATGGCTATAACACCGTATAAAATATATCATAAAATAAAACGTAACCACAAAAACTATAAAACCGTCAACTTCGCTGTTCTTATACTTTCCAGTTCTCATTTTTTTACTACAGAGATATTATTTATTGAACACCATAACTAAAACTGGCGGTTTGTTTAATAAAAAGTTTAGAAAAACATGTAAATTTACAGCCTTTATATCCATTTAGATATCTCAAAATGCTAAGTCTCTGTTTTACATTGTTGCTTCTTCTTTGGTTGACCGACATAACAACATTTATTGTTTTGATTTGTTGCTAGTCGAGATTGTTTTTAATTGTAAAAATGTTTTCTGTCTAGGAACTACAAAATTTAGAGCTACCATTTTCAATACCATCTGCGGCCGGACACGAAGTTCCACTTTCGACAAGGCATAAAAGAGTGACGCCAGATAATAAAGAAGAATATGTACAGTTAGCACTTCATTATAGGTAAACATTTAAAAATAATATTTTTTGTAAATGCTTACTGTTGAAATTTATTTCATTAAATTAATTACAATCGTGCCCAAGTGAGGTCGAACCCAAAACTTTCGCGTTAACAGTGAGATGCTATACCATTGCACCGAAATAGTTTCAATATAAAAACAAATCAAGCTACTTCTATTTTTTTAATTAAAATATTAAATTAAATATTATTATATAATAATAAATTAAATATTTGGGAGAAAGCATAAGGAACCTAGTGTAAAGATCCGTTTCTCACGTACTGCGCAATTTTAAAGAAATTGCTTGTTGGGCCGAGGAATTCAACACCGTGTTTGTTACTAGAAGAAAATGAAAATAATACGCACTCTCTTCCTTTAGTTAATAAACTTTATTTCTTGTTATAACATTTTAGATTACACGAATTCGACGAACAAGTGCGAGCAGTACGAGACGGCATGTCTCGCGTGATACCCGCACCGCTATTGGCGCTATTCAACGCGGCGGAATTAGAGACTTTAGTGTGTGGTTCCCCAGATATACCTGTACATACTTTACGCGCCTCGGCCACTTATAAAGGTATTATGAGAAAACAATGTTTTGTAAATAGCTTTCCTTAGATAAATGATTTAGATGTTTAATATCTTTCTTTTGAAGTATTACAGCATTTTGCTGTTGTTCCATGTCCATTAAGAAATAATTGAGAATGAAAATCAAATTTGGTTTGTTTTCTTTATAGGACTTAAAATTAAGTATTTTAAGTAAAAAAAACAAAAGCTGAATGTAGTGACTCATGTGATTCATATATATAAAAAAGAATATAATTTAATTAAACAATTGTATACATTTTATTTTACTCCAATTATTACAATTTATATACCAACATTATCATTATACCATCAGGAATAGAGCCCAACGCACCACTAGTGCAATGGTTCTGGGAGGTGATGGAGGAGCTGTCGGGCAGCGAGCGCGCGTTATTCCTGCGCTTTGTATGGGGACGTACGCGCCTACCGCGGGCGCCGCAAGATCCGAGACAGAGGGATTTTGTATTACAGGTATTAGTGTTTTTTGTTTCGCGCTTTATTCTGCTTTTTGTGTAATATTTTGGGACTGCATGTTAGTGGAACCTAACGCCAGGATTTTACTTTTTTACTAAAGAGTTTTTTACTTAAGTGAAAATTGAACCCTCAACCTTCGAGCTTAGTCATTTGCTCAGTCAGTATGATGAAAAATTAAGAGTTATTTGTATAATAACTAATTTTCAGACAGAAATAAATATTGCTTTTGGTTTAACATAATATATTATTTGCATTTTTAAAATTTTTTCTCATTATAAAATATTAAATATCTACTTTGGACAATATATTACATGCGATAATTTTTAGGTGCTCGACAAATATCAACCACCAGACCACTTCCTGCCAGAGAGCTACACATGTTTTTTCTTGTTGAAAATGCCTAGATATTCCTGCAAATCTGTTTTACGAGAAAAACTGAGGTAAGAATGGACTGTAAACAATAACTTGAAATTTTAAGTTTTAGATAGAAATAATATACAAAATTTATTGGAGTTTCCATACTTGTGATTCGTTGATGGAGAAATATAGATCGAATAAAAATCGAGGAAAAAAACCATTTACCAATTTATTAAAAAAATATCTTGAAAAATTATTCTTTTTTAATTTTATATTATTATTATTCTTTTTTAATTTATTTATTACTATTATTCTTTAAAAAAATTGGCAGTGTGTTGAGTGGCGTAACTCAATATCGCGTCTTCTGCCAGAGGAGAGAAACTAAAATAAATATGATTCTAATTATTCCCCTGAGTGGAACCGTCGCGTTTACCATCATACTCTGTCCCACTGTACCACTTTACCCCACACTCACCTAAAAAATTTTAACCATAACTGAAATTTAACTCTATTTTTATTAGATACGCAATCCACTTCTGCAAAAGTATAGACACGGACGAGTACGCGCGGGTGGCGCTCAGCGCCGCCGAGAGGGTTTCCTCCGAGGAGTCGGACTCGGAGGGCGACGGCGCCCCGCCGCCCGCGCCGCAGCCCGCACTGTATTCCTTCGCCAGGCTGCCCATGTGGATATGAACTACTAACTCCTACTGTATTCGTACAATTTCAAAGGATTATTATGTATATGGCTTGTATAGCTTTATATTAAAAAGTATATTGTACGGCTGATGTATTGTGGTCCCCTTAAAGTTGGGTTTTTTGAAATTTTTCATGTTTTATATTTGGAAGAAAAATATAAGAAAATGTAAGAAAATTTCTTTAAATAAATAAATCTGCGAAGCCATCTGCAACTAACTTTAGTGCGACCACGACTCGTCTATTACGACTTTCTATGATGATGATAGGAAATTACTTAGCATTACATGGTTTCATTGTGTTGGTATGTTAGGCGTTCAAACCAGTGCCTGGAGCTTGCGATCTTTATAAATTGTGAAATTAAAGATCCTCCACTGTTAGAGCTTCTCTCTACCGACACCAAATTATTAATAATCTATTTGTGGCTTTATATTCAAAATACATACACGTCTGCAAATGTATCGACACAGAATTTTCGAATACTCGCGTGTATATTAGCACTCAATGGAAGTCGCTCTATTAATTTGTTAATTGTATAGGAAACAGTTGAGATGCTATATATTTTTATTGCTATCGAATACTAATAGAATATTGAATACAGTATTTTGTTATAACTGATGTTGTAATTACATAGAGGCTTGATAACACCACATATCCATAATAATAATAATTGTGAAAATTTAACTTTGGATCTCGAATTTAATGTAAGCATGACATGCCGTTTTAAAAAAAAATTACAGGAATGCGCACATTGTATCGAATAGCAATTGAATTTGAAAGTCCTGTAGAAATCTCCTATACTTTTTTACTCTCATTACTTCTTCAAAACGACCTCTATATTATGTATCTATATTAAGTTGTTACTCCACTATGTATTAAGATTTCTTGTGTAGTAACTATGTGCGCTTACCGTTATTTGGTTATAGAGAATTCATTAAAGCAATT
Organism: Heliconius melpomene rosina; assembly: GCF_056956725.1. NCBI lineage: Eukaryota > Metazoa > Arthropoda > Insecta > Lepidoptera > Nymphalidae > Heliconius > Heliconius melpomene. The sequence goes on from NC_140399.1 coordinate 8,836,212, forward strand.
AGTACCTATTATAATGAATACATTATTTTTACTATATATGCCGTCGCGGCGGCAGCACAGCGTCTGGCTGTAAACGCGACGATTGTGGGTTCGATTCTCATTTGGAGAAAATGAATTATTTTCAATTTCTTGCTCTGATAAACAGACAAAAGTCCAGCGTTTAGTAACGCCAATCTACACACGTCTCAAAAATTGAGCGGTACCTGGGAAACGTAGTACCTTAACACTTGGTTCCCTCTCCCTACCCTGCAATTTGCGGGATACAGCATGATTATAAAGTTACTATTTATGCGCACATGTACGTTACAGAATTAGCGATGACTGTGTTTACATCGAAATGAAACAAATATATGCTTGTGTTGTTGAATGTTTAAATTATCTAAATAAAATGATATTATAAAATTAATTGCGTATAATCTCGTTATGAAAATAATTTGAACGAGTCCAATAGTATAATTGGCTTAATGATTAAGATTTTTTATACTAGTAATGTGTAAGGAATATAAAAAATGTGAAATTTTGGAAGTTGTGAAATATGTCTGTCTGGTTTATATAGCTTATGGTATTATAATTTTTATGGCTTTCTTTTTTGTTTCACGAATCATAATTGTTTAAATCATAATTAAGATACTGTGTTGTAAAAATTAAAACAAAATTGGCTATGAGGCTCTGCCGCCATTACTAATAATGGCTTTTCGGCTGAAATCCATTACTATATAACAAAATAATAAAAGGGAACATTATGTAAAAAAACTTTTTTAGCATATTTTATTCAACATATTTTCATGAGGCTGAAGTAATAATATTATTGCTCTAACATGAAACATTCCATCCAAACTTGTTTGGGTGTTGCTAAAATATTCACAATTATGTATTGTATATGCCCTCATGTATGAATGATGAATATAGAGTTTTACAACAAATGGACATCCACAGTCCTGATTCCAGTATTTCCTGTAATCTCATTTTAAACTTATTTTAAAGAATAAAAATATAACTATTTTATTAAATCTATTCTTGAAAATATAATTTTGTTACTAAAAATCTTTTTCAAGATCACTTTTGCTCTATCTTGTCACTTAAGACTTTTTAAAAATAGATTTAAAATAATAGTAAATAACTTACGATAGGAAAACAGTAGATCATCTTTGTTCCTGACGGCTTTGTAAAGAGAATTGTATTTGAAATGCCATAACATCAAATGTTGTAATGGTTTATCGGTATTTGGAAAAGAAGAATGATATATATGTTGAAATTATGAATATTAATGAAGGGGTGAATTGCATGACAGTCCTGTCTTTAAGGCACTTGAGGGACATGCCCTTGTGAAGTAAGAGGCCCTGGATGGCCTGAACCATTTAATTTTTTTCTTTTCAGATGGGCCTCAATGTGTGCTAAGACTGTACTGGTCATTCACCATTATAATACTACTTCTATATATTTGATAACCTTTAAATTCTAATTATGTTAATATATTACAAATTATTATATGTAATGCTATATAATTGATTTTGTATTTAGTAACTTTGAATAATTTAATTGAATTGTTTTTTTGTAATAATCTTGTAGTAAAATATTTAGAAGTAGTGTTAACAAGACTGCTTTTGTATTTTGGTAGATAGAAAATATAAAGGAAGGTGCATTTTATAGAACAAAGTAACGCTAGTCATAGTAAGAAATGTGTAAGGCTTGATATTATTGTCATTATTGTGTAATCATAATTTGAATATTTATTGTATTATGTAGTTCACACGCTTTTTTCACCACAAACAAGGCTTTGCTAATATATCTTATGCTGAGACGAAAACTAGAGAAACACATGTCTGTTAATGAAGTTCAAAAATAAAGTGAACATGTTTTTAATATTAATGTGCAATTGATAAAATAGAATCAATTGTGCATGCTAATAGTTATGGTGCTAGAGCTTTTGTTTAATATTTACATTTTTATCAAGAATTAATAGCAAGCACAAAGCTAAACTATCACATAGATGTGTGTGTGTGTCAGTGAATTATTACAAATATAATTTTGTTTACATAACGCAAAATGTAATTTTTTGCAACCAAAGAAGATGCACACAAAACTTTTTGTTAATTTTTTTTATTGAAATTGAAATCCATAAAATATAATTTATGTATAACATTTAAATGTGTGTAACGTTTTTATGTTCAGATATGAAATAAAAGTATTATTTATGACATAACAGATTATTTATTTTCACTCTCCTATCTCATTAATAAAAACAATATTATACATGATTTTACACTTTAACTAAATAATTGCTGATGTGGGAATTAAAGACATTTAAATTGCTTAAATTAGATTGAAATAGAATTGAAAATTTTTCCTACTTTGATTTTGGTTTCAAAGCAAAATACAGTATTACAACTCCAAAGAATGCATATGTTGCCTTAGCAGTCTGGAAAGAAAACATTATTCATTAATATCTAAAATACTGAAAAATTTTATATTACCAATAGTAATCATTCAAAATATAAGTTTAGATATGCCTTAAAATTATTGGTTTTTTAACTCACACTTGAAAGGCATTAAGTAATATCAATTAATACCGCAAGTAGGTAGTAGGTACAAAGAGAGATTATGGTAACAAGAAAAGTTGAAATAATAATTCATTAATTAATTAAAATATGCTTACATTAGCTCGCCCTTTATTTGTTTGACTGTTAAAGTATTTAGCGAGTCCCTTAAGTTGGGATTCATCGACGGAGTCTCCACCAGCCATTCTAAAACACAATTAGTTTTCTATTATTCTAATTATTAGATTTTTTTTATAAAACAAGAAACAATAATTATATTAAGATGATTTTAAAACACAAAATATAACTTTATATTTACCTGAATGTAAAATCTGAAACTTATGTAATTACAACCTCCAAGGGAAAACGAAATTGATAGCGGCTGATCACTGACAGATGGAAATACGTTTCTTTACAAGCAGCAAAATGCTACTATGACAAATATTATAAGAACAATATTAAGTTTATTTATTTGAAAATATAATAAAAAAAAACCTTTTTAGGATTAATATATATTATAAATACAAAATTTGCCACAATCATTTCTTCTAATCTGGGACCTTCTTTTTTTTAACTTTAAAGAATTTGTAGTATATGTAATATAATGCAATACCACCCATTGTTACTTTTGAAACCTAAAAACCAAACGTAGAAAAAAAAAGCATTATATATTATTGAAGAAAATTATAAAATTAATAAGCATTTGAATATGTAGCCCATATGTATGTAGCCCACCAGAGGACCTAGCCTTAAGGTACTCCGTTCTTATTAAGACACTGCCGTTCCCCATTTTCCACTAAATACTGCAGACATGGTGTGCTGAGTAGCGGAACTCAACAACGCTTAAGATTAAGATAACTGTTCCATAGCACTGTTTCACATACATAGTCTCATATTGCTTGTAAATAATTATTTAAAGGTATAAAGTATGTATTTGAGAAAGAATATCATTAACACGAGTTATCGATACGATAAACAATCGTACTGTTATACTATCTATTTACAAATAATATAAAGGTACTAACGTTAGCCCGTCCTCTATTTGTTTGACTATTGAAGTATCGGCTTAAACCTTTTAAATTTGGGTCATCATCTACTCCTTGTCCGGCCATTTTTTATATTTCTTTTAATTTTGTATAATAAATAACACGAAAAAATAACATTATATGAAAACGTCGAGTGTCACATTTTTTTTCTCTTGGATTTTTCAAAAAGTTTTTAGTCCTAATATATAATGTATATTTATGTTATATATACTTTTTATTTTTTTATATTGACGATTAGTAAGAGGAGAAAAATCAAAGATTTAAAAAATATATATATTATTTATCGAGTGAATGCTTGTCCCTGAAGTCAAATTAAATCCAAATGTCATAATATGACTGTATAGAAATTAAAAAAAATAAAATTCCAGTTAGAGCATTAAATGCCTTTATTATATAAGTCAAATGTGCATAAAATAGTTAATTTAGCAATTGAATACAATGACAAATAAATCAGTTGTATTTGGAGTATTATTTAATATATAGAGCCTCTTACTTTGAAAGATACATATTATAAACAAAACATAGCTCTTATATGGTAAAACATACAAACTTTCATTATAAAATATAGCAAAATAACCTAAATGTGTTAATTTCAAATTTATTAAAACTTATACAACTTATTTTTTAATTAACAATAATTTTGTGCATAATGTATATAATATATTATCATTTACTTTCATTTCAAATTTCATTTTACGAGTAATAAGTGTTAGAATGTAAAAAAATCATACCTAATTATTATAAGCGACTAGTATTCAATAAGAAAAGTCAACTGCATATAGTTGACCATAATAAGTATATACCAATATGTATAAAAAAAATCAGCACCCTCTATATTTCTTCATATGTCAACATAGAAAAGTTACCAAATCACTTCACATTGATAAAATAAATATCGTCGGCTTAGAGTATAAGCATATAAAAGCATTAGCCATCCCCAAGAGAGACAAAAAACATTTTTAAAGAACTATAAGTATACAAATATTGTCACAAGATTTTTAGAACTTAGAAAATTTATTTGCTTTTTCCAGTTTGCGAAATAAAATATAGGGTAATTTTATATTTTCTTTTTACACATTCAAATGGTATAAAGTTTTACACTGTAAGTCGACGATATAACTTACTAGGGCGTTATTAAAGCCCAACTAATTAAGTACTATAATTTTGAGCACATAGTGTGATATTTCATATATAAAATCTTAAAATATTTTATTGGACTCCATTCACTATATGCTTAAGTAATCTTATAAAAATCCTATTTGCACAAGGCTAAATCACAGTTGAGTTAGGACCATTTAAATGTATCACATAGTCTTGCCAGCTATAAGTATTCAAATTATATATTTTTTTTTATATCAATTACAAAAAGTAAAAATATATTTATTAAACATAATAATTATTTATTAGATCTGGCAATACTATTTCATAGATTCTTATTGTTCTAGTCCCTAGATATTATATATCATAAGTCTTGTACATGGGAAATGTATTATACTATATTAGGAGATCTTCTTCCCAATCTTCTTTTTGTCTTTCCGATACTGATATGGAAGGCCTACTCAACTGTTTTAATTCTTCATGCATTCTTGGCGGAATAGGATTGTCACTTAAGTCTACATATTCGAGTGCCCGAGATCTTGCTAGCCTGTCCACATCCACTTCTGTAATTAATTAAAAATATAATTAAAATAAAGAAATTTATCATACTACAATTACTTAAATTATTTTTATTAAACATTGGTGCCATTAAAGCACATTTCAAAGCATATTTGCTAACATGATTGATTGAATATATAAGCTATAAGATAAACTTTAGGATAATGCTCATATTTAATATATTTATTTGTATTATTTTCAGTGAAACAGTGCAGTATTATGTTTTAAAATATTATTCACCAAAATATTTAAATAACTAATTTGATGTATTCATAGCATGATAAAATTACACATAATCTATATTAATATGGTTTAATTTTATATTCCATGAATATAAGATTATCCTGAACTAAACAATAAAATAAGAATTCAATTACCAATAATTTGATTGTGGTGAGCCAACAATGTGTGCAAACTGGGACACTGGAAGGCAATACTTGGGAGGGCCACAAATGTGTTGTGGGAGATGTCCAGACGCTGGAGGCATGCTAGTGTGCAGAGCTCGTCCGGCAGCTTGGCTATTTGATTGTTTGAGAGGTTTAAATCTAGAAAAGAATAATTTCATGTAATTATATACTATTGTAGCTGTCATAGTCTTTAGTAATAAGCCAGTGAGGCAGTATATAATGCCACTCAACATTCAATGCTTAGAATATTTGGTTGAAATTGGACAAAGAGTTTTACCCATAGGTTCGCTCTGCATAGGCATACTATATGTGGGATATAGCATATCTTAGTTCCCCTGTTCTGCAGGAAATAGGGATAATGGTAATAGTAAGACTTTTTTTTTCTTAATAAAAAATGATTACAATTTACCTGTAATTAAACTAAATTTAACAGTAAATTTAGGTGGAATTTTCGTGATAACATTCCCACTGAGATCACAACTTTTGAGTTCTGTGTGTCGCATCAGGTGGTACACCGCATCAGGTACTTGCATAAGTTGACATTCGGACAGATCTATAAAAAGAACATAATTTCTGTTAATAATAATAATGTCAAGCAATAAACAATTTTAGCCAATTTTCAAAAAAAATATCAAATATTATGACACAGTGGGACAGCATTTGATTAAAAAATATGTTGGCTTGTATTCAATCTCTGTTTTGGGAGGAATGAATTGTGGTCAATTCTTTGCTAAAATAAAATTAGGCTTTGAGTTTCATCTCCTATAAGGCACTATCTCAAATTTTTTAAAGCATAATATCAATTTGCCTTAAGCTAAATAAAACTAATTGCCTATTCAATACTTTCAAATATCAAGTTTCAGTTTAATTTTTGAATAAAAAGAGTTGAAATCCTCAAGATTTCTGTTTTGATAATTAAATGGATTTCAAAACTGAACAAACGAAGCTCTTATTGGTATTAAGAACATCAAATATTAATAATGGTATATTACCTAATACTTGGGTTTCTTGTGCGTTTTCACACCTTAAAATTACACGTGTAACAGCTAAAGCCATTTTTTAAGGCAAATATTAGATATGACTGGAAAATATTAGTCTCACACTATAAGATACACTTTGCAAAAATCACAATGTGCTAAGAAACGCACCTAGTTATTTTTAACGTCTAAAAGTACAAAACTTCTAACGAATTCATAGATCAGAAAGATTCTATGATCTATTTATAAAATTTAGTAGTTCTCCCTTCAAGGTTGCACAATATTTAACTGTTTTAAAAAATATTTTTATAACAGAATATTTTGGTAAATCAAAATGGCACTAATATAAGTAGTCTAGCTTATTTTAATTAATAATTTCAATATTGCTTGGGTAAAGAAATATAACAAAACGAAGTATGAAGATTTACTAAATGACAGAAAATCGAATAACATATGTCAGTGGTAGACATGGGCGTTACGTAGCGTCACTAGTTTCAGAAACTGCTTACAAGCCAAATCACGGCATAACTAGTTTCGGGCTGTCGTCGAAACTAGTGATTGTGATGATTCGGAGCTACGCGGTGATTGTGAGCTACGCGGTTATTCGAAACTACATACATGTTGCGTTGTGGTTATGTGTCTGTACACATAGCCATTATTTCACATACGTAGTTTCATGAGAGTAAGCAGTAAGCACTAATCAAGTTACATCGACACTAGCACAGTTGTATCTCGCTCTATTATAGTACGTACCGCAACAAAAATAGAGACGAGAATAGGCGAATTTGATTGAAAAGCTACAAACATCGTACTTTTTTGTATTATACACCCAATGAAACGAAAAAGCGATTCTAAACTAAACGCAGAAGTTAAGCTATATTATTTATAGTTTTATGAAAATTCCAAGAAAAAACCATATTATTTTTATTAGCTACATTGACACTTATGTAGTTGCATCTTGCTCTATTTTAGTACGTACCGCAAGAAAAAAAGAGACGACAGTAATTTAATATGTATGCATTAATGCAATTTGATCGATTATTATTTTATATCGATAATTAAAAAATAAATTCTGCCTCGACACCAGAGCGAAGAAATGAAAAAATAAATGTAAATAAATATTTAGTTTCCTCGATTGGGGCTCGAACCCGCAACCGTCGCGTTACAGCCACGCCCTTGTGCCGCTGCGCCACGACGGTGGATTTTAACCAATTCCGAGTTTTTTTTGTTTAGCGTGACGTAGCTTTCCTAATGTTTATTATTTATTAAAAGAGGTTCGGTTACAATGGCTTGCGACGTTCACTTCACACTCGTATATCTTAAGCACATTGGGATTTTTTATGCGATCTACTAAGACTTTTAAGAATTCCGAGAAACGAGGTTCGCTACAAAAAATTGAGGCCTACACCCATCACTTAATAGAACTTTGAATGTTGATAATAAATTAGCGCAAAAATCTGAATTTGATGTTTTTAATAATTCCTTACGTTTGTATAAAGCTCAACAGAAAAAATATTTTATATACGTAATAAAGAATCCATAACTGAGCTTACAATTTTTAACTTTTTTTAAGATCTTAATTTTGGTTTTGTATTTTGTTATTTTTTTTTGTTTTATGTTTAGCTATATAGCAATAATGCAGGCTGCTAAAATTAATTACTTTTTAAATGTTTTTAATTTTAAGTCTTTTAAATTTTTATTGTATACTTTATGTTAATTATGCAAACAAAAATTCTGAAATGGTCAGCGAATAAAGGCTTTATTTATTTATTATTTATTTATATTCAGTAGTAAAATTTTAAAATTTAATTTTAATTTAAATACTAGATAAATAAATCAACTCCACGCTGTTTCTCACACACAGCAGGGTAGGCAGAGGGAACCTAGTGTAACACTCTGTTACACTAGGTTCCCCACTTTCTGCCGAATTCTGGAGGCATTGCATGTTGAGTGGCAGAACTCAACTCCGCGCTTTACCTCGACACCAGAGCGAAGAAATGAAAATATTAATTTAAATAAATATTTCATCTCCTCGAGTGGGGATTGAACCCATAACCATCTGGTTTTTACCTCAAGTTTGGTCTCAAGTTTCATCCAATTTTAAACCATAATATTTTGCTATTACGTGTCAGTTTCGCGTTTATGTTTTATTTTTTGTATTTTTAAATTTCTTTTTCCATTCTGTAAGTGTAAAATTACTCTTTTTGAATGTATTTTGTGTGTAAATTTTTTGTTTTCACTTAATTTGGAATTTTAATTTCACTCCGTAATGAAATATATCAAATATTATTAAAAAACGATCAGCGAAAAAACTATATAAAATTCTATATATTAAAAATATATAATATAATAAAGTGTATATAAAAAAAATATATAAAAATAATTGTATATAAAATAAATTAATAAATAATTACATTTTAGTAGCAAGATATTGTAATTTAACCTAAAACGTTTTCAATCATAACTATAAAAGTAATTGTATTAAACTTCCAACTGCTTATGAAACATTTGTAACTAGTTACAGAAATAACTAGTTTCTGAAACTAGCTACGCGTAACCCCGAAACTAGTGATCACCGGTTATGCTTAAAAGACGTTACGGCCCATGTCTAGTCAGTGGTATGACGTATCATAGATACTTGACAGTGTTGAAAATTGCCAACCGTATTTACAAACTTAGTTCAGAAATTATAAAAACACCTTAAAAATGATGACATAAGAAACTATTTAGCATTTCATGAATTCGTATAGGCGCCGAATCCATTGTGTTGCAGGATGAGGAGCTCAGATCAGTGCTTAAAATTGCAATAGAAGTGTGTTATGTTTTTATTATAATATTTACTTTCTGTAAATATTTTTATGATATATGAAATAAATTATTTTTAATTTATTTTAAGTGTAGGTTTAAAATTCTACGCATTAAAGTTCCCTCCAGTGTCCGAGCTCGTCGAATGTCGAAATTATTATACTTGTGCAGCTTTTAAAGTACCGTGCGGTCGGAGACTGTGGAGCATCCTAAAGTTAGCTGTAGGTGACTGTATATTTTTGATTTTAGGAATAAAATAATCAGAAGTAAGCATATTTTTACTACTGGTTATTTCCTTTTTAAGTGATCAAGGTGCAGAAGTTTAGGAACTGCTTCAAAGCGGCTACGACTAGTTGGAGGTCGACCGTACTGTGCTTTCAAGAAAGAAGCACTGTACTTCTTTTTCGTTGCTAACATAAATATTTTTTGTTATATTATTATTAGGAATAAGAGGGGCCGAGAAGGCTGTGCCCACCCCAGAATAGCTTTGTGCCCACTCCAGAAAATTTCCTTAGTTACGTCCTTACGTACATTAGGAAAGAAGAATTCACAGAATACATTTTAAGATTAATATTATAATACGCTTAGTTTTTAAAATCAAATGTACTTTTGACTTCCTATTTTTTATTGTTACTTTTAATATTGCGCTACAAGGCAACGATCAAATAATTAATTATACGGCTATACATTATATTATTACTAAGCAGTAAGCATTACATATAAGCGATAATCCAACTAGGAAGTAAATACATTGAACGAACAGTGACCTCAAACCACCAGTTCTTAGTTGTCTTTATATGGAGTAAATTGTTTCTCTAAGGTCAACGCGTTTTACACAAGTCTCTACAAGTGACCGAGGATGTTCTAAATCTATCACTTCACATGTCTACGAGACTAGCGTCAAGTAGATATCGTTTGGAGTACGCAATAAATCCATGCGAGTAGCCGCCTTCCGCATGTTAAGAACATTCATTGTGTATGTCACAGACTTCCGGGAGTCAATTATACACCCTACATATAAAGTTAAGAAAATTTACAAAAATATTCTCAAATAAGAAATTTCTCCATATAGGTATTATATTTTCTACAATAACGATAAATTAGTTTTAATTTCATTATAATATAAGCTAATATTTAATTATGAATATTTAACCAACAGTATTATCTAACAAATTATCTATTATTTTCAATACATACTTATTTGTTACAAGATCAATTTTAATAGTATGGAAATTTAAAAAAAAACGGCATACAAAGATAAAAAAAAAATAATTGACCGTGTACACGCACGGCGAAATCGCCGGATAAAGTGGCCGTCGACACGCGCGCACAAAACGGCAACTGCGCAGAAATCTCCAAATAAACTCTCATAATATTAGGGGATAAAAGAGAAACACAATTCATGGCAGCCATGCCAAATGTTAGTGTATGTATTATTTTATAGATATTTACATATCTGTATAAACTGCTTATTTTTATCTATATTTAACATACGATAATTATATATCTAGTAAATCTAGTAAGGACTAAATCTAGGCTGTATGACCCAATCGTTATCTATCACCTTTTTCAGCTCTTATCAATAAAAAAATATAAGAAAAAAGTATGTTTGGAATCAAAATATATATAGAATACAAATAATACTTAATAATAATTTTATAAAAACAAAACAAACATAAAAAGAAAAAAATACACGTAGGTACTAACAAAGACATGGATATCGAAATAATGTGCGTCGTAATTTTGTACATATTTGCGATGTCTTAATTAATTCTAGCACCTGTTACTATCTTGCCTACGAATATTGGTTTATATTTAAATAGTTTATATTTAAATAGAATGGATGCATAATTAAATTATAAAATAATAAAAAGGCACTTTACTCTCACTGTTTATATCATAACTATATTTTTTTTATTTAGATTTAATTATTTTATTGTAATTCTGGCTGCAATTTCATTCTATATGGTAAATATGTACATTTTATCTTATCAATGTTACTATGAATACTTAAATAGGTTAGTAATCTATTATTTATTAAATCTAATTACAAATATAAAATAAATACAAATAAAGAAAAAACCGTAACCCTAACGTTTGCATTATCGATTATCATTTTCGTCAGGTTTTAAAGTCATTGTCTATTTATAATAAAAAAAATAAGCAAAATTTTTGTATGCTTCCCTAATGATTCCTAATAATACCAACACAAAGTTTCGCGAATAGAAAGTCGTTGTATAACTAACTGTGTTGTTAAGAGTCATTATGACGTAAAAACGGTAGTTTAGCTAATGTTTATTTACGGTAGAGAAGTGACACTTTCCACCATATATTACGTGTAATATATCTATTAATGTTTATTGTATTTTTAAATGATAAACATCTGTATATTTACTTCAAATATTTTTTAAAATAAAAGTTATGAAACCGACAAAATATTATTTCTAATTGAATTCGTAGTTTATATGAAGGTGAACGCTAGGGATGTCACGATATTAGGTAGATAGTGAAAAATTGTTCTAAATAGATTTTTTATCTTATCACACTAATAGATATTTGTTATTTACAAACATAATAAAGGTAGGCCATACAATAATTAATTTAGTACAAAATTTAATTTTTAACCGAAAACTAAAAAAAAAAACAAATATATTTATATATTATTTTCATAATGAAGTTATTTAAATTTTTATAAAACTATTTTTAAATTATTTTTATAAAGCACTGCACTAATCCAACATCAATAAAAAAATATTACCACAGTCTAAAAAGAATATTAAGACAAATAAAAACCGCGCGAGCGTAAAATAATATATATTTTAGTATTGCAATTCTAATCTAACGTAATATTACAACATTTAACACTTTACATTTACATCAGTCGGAGCAAATATAAAAATGAATATGTAACAGTAGCGAAGTGTTAACGTTGCAACATTTTTCACATCAGTTCTAATTTAAAGTTAAAATATATTAATGTTTGTTTATGTATGCAATAAAGAGTTATATCTATCTATCTGTCTATCTATATTAATTTTAATGAAGTACCTACTTACACACAGCTTCACGCTGTATCCCGCATGTAGCGAGAAATTCTGGAGGCATTGCGTGTTAGTGGCGGAATTCAACGCCGCGCTTTGCCTCGATATCAGAGCTAAGAAGTGAATATTTTAAATAATTCATTTCCTCTAGTGGGAATCGAACTCACAACATGTCTCATTTACAGTCACGCTAGTGGCCATGCGTCACGACTGGCCTCACGATTAAATTTATATGTTTAGCTAATATGGCATAAATACCTATAGCTTTTATGTAGGTAATCTCATACCTACAACTTTATTTATTTATTTATTTATTTTAACACTTTCTAACACTATAATAAAATAAAATTAATTAACTTAAACACAAAACGAAAAACAAACATAAATTAACTGAAACAAAAAAAAAACAAAAAAAAGAAACAAATGACTAACAGTGTAAAGGCTTTAACATTACGGTGTCTACTTGTTGCTGGTTGCTCAATTTAAATTTCCTGTTACTTCATTAATTTCTTATTACTTTTAATTGTTATAATTAAGAAGAAATAATTTCACTTGCAATTAAATTGAAATTTGTTATATTTTTTATATGTAGAGCTCTTACTTTATATCGATGAAAGATAAGAGGGAACTGTCTATTGTATTATCTATATAGGTAATTCGTCATATCATTTGCTATTCTATTTGATAATTGTAAAAGAAAATAAGAAATATTATTTTTTAGATTATTTTTTTTCAGCCTCGCACAGTTGTAGAGCAAGTTAGGCAGAGGGAGCCTAGTTTTAAGACACTACACTCTCCACTTCCCACGGAATCCTGGAAGCATTACGTATTGAGTAGCAGATCTCAACGCCGCGTTTTGTCCCGACACCAGAGCCAGAAAATGAAAATATTAAAGATATTTAGATTAATACTTTTTTTTTAAAAAAAAAGTGTTTATACTTTTGTTGCTGTGGTGGAGTTGCTATAAATATTACGAGTTAGTAATATTAGATAGTGGGTCAAGGCCGTTCACGATCAGTTCACTGACAAGTATTGCTTAATGATTTAACCCAGAAGACCTAACCTACTTCAACAATAGGTTAGTTTCTTCGCCAACACGTCCGCATTTTGTATGTATGTATGTATGTTACGACGTAGTTGCCGAGATAAGATATTAGCAAATGAATTACAAACTAGAGTAAAGTGATTTATTATATTGTAAAAGTCAAACTTTTGAATACAATTAGTGAACTATTAGTATAGATAAATATTTTTTGAGTAATAAGAAGACCTACTTTCAAATAAGAAGACCTACTTTTAATTACTTTTATGAAACAGTGGAATGGAGAAATGAGAAGTAAAATTTCATCTAAAATACCTACTTATATTATTAGAAAAGTTGTACTATTATTTATTTGTGCAAAAATATACCTCTCAATTGTTGCTTATGTCTCTACGGGATAGTTCAACTTCAAAGACTCTATTGTATCGCAAGCTTATAAAATACATAATAGCAAATATTAATTAGAAAAATCATTATAGAATGCTTATATTAAAAATGTTAAATATTTTTATTCGTAATAGGTGCAACTAAAGTGCGCAATCTTTCCGGTGACTTTGAATTTACGTATCCGTTACAGGAAAGTCGTAAAACGTATGACTAACACCAGTGGGTATATTATACCTTATTCATTTACATATTGCTTTCAACTTTATTATCTTACATATTCTTAATCAAATATTTTATAGCCACATGATAAGAATTGAAAGAAAAAATAAACAAAGGAACTAACCTAATTGACTATTTTCTTGGGCATCCTCACACCTGCCGACCACTCTAATGATAGCTCGTCCAGCTAATCTAGCACAGATCATCATCGCTGGAGCCCTCGGGTCACCTTCTTCCGCCTCCGCGGGCACCCTCGTACCATCGTAGTCCGTGGGAGGCCTCATCACTGCACTTGATCACACTGCACTCCTCAATTAAAGCAATCACTGCTTAAAAACACAAAAGGCTTACAAAAAATATTGAGTTTTTAATTATTTATTTTTTAATACACCGTTCCGAAACGCAAAAGCGCCTGGGTGAACGGCAACACTTGTAAATTCGAGCGCCGTTCCCATCCAGCCTTTATATCGTCGCCAAAACAAAGAAGCATGACGCGAGAGCGAGACGGCAACAATAACAAACGGACGTCTCTCTCGCACTGTCTGCGCAGTTGACGCTGTACGCTTTTCTCGCGGAAGCACGTGGAAAATGTATGGTGGAAATATATGAAGGAAATAAAAGGACTGGATGTGGGTTTGATTCCCACTTGAGGAAATGAAATATTTTTCTTTTCTTCACTTTGGTGTCGAAAGTGTAGCGTTACGGAACGCCTCCATAATTCGGCAGAAAAAGGAAAGCGGAGTGACCTAACACTAGGTTTCCTTTGCCTACCCAGCTGTGTGTGGGATATTAAAAAAAAAGTTAATATGAAATAATAATAGTATCGGAATTATTACCTATATTATCTTATCATCGATCGAATGTTTGATTGCGTGAGGGTTCAATGTGAAAGGATGGTCGGCTTGATGGTCGAATAAAAGTTTCCAGCCCAATTCGCTGTGCGCTATCATGTGAATAGTTTACGTTGCCGTAATTTATTGCGGAACTTTATTATTGTAATTTATTTGACTATTCTAAATTATTTACGTAGAATACATAGGTTAACATTATTATTTACGTAGAATACATAATTACTAGGTTAGGCAAAGGGAACCTATAACATAGTTCTAAGATGTTGACTGTCGAAACTCAACCCTTTACCTTGTTAACAGAGCACGGAAATGGAAATAAAAAAATAAAAATAAAGATTGGATTTCCTCAGGTCGGAATCAAACCCACAACCAGTCGTTTACAGCTGCTCGTACCCACACCCCCACTGGCCTCCATAACCATACACTATATATATATACTTACGTACCTATCTATATATATATAAAATCGAAAGGTCACTCACTCATCACAAAATCTCAGAAACTACAAGTGCTAGGAATCTCAAATTTTGTATAGGAGTTACTTATAGGACGTACGTGCTCGCTAAGATGGGAATTTGCAATATTCGATTTCTAAGGGGTTGTTTTTGGGGTTGAAAGTTTGTATGAAACTTCGTTACTACAAATGCTAGGAGTCTCAAATTTTGCATAGACGTCACTAGGACGTAGCCATGGAGACAGAAATTAATAATAACATAGTTCACGCGGGTGAAACCGCGAGCGGGCCGCTAGTATATATATATATATGTATATAACCCACTAACCAATGGAAATGTTCGCAACCAATCAATTAATGAAAACCTTCAATCGTTGAATGTCATAGATCGTGATTAAAGAAACGCAATGAAATTTACTTAAGCAATGTTTTATTCAAGGATGCTATAATATAAATGTTAAATATTATTACTTGGGTGAGTAATTTTAATTTTCCTTTATAATTTGAAACTGATTTATAAATAATTTTGTGAACAAAGGCAAGCTAATAAGCTGCTTTTCTTACCAAGATATTTACTATATTTTTCCGTTCCCCACTTTTCTCTGAATATTAAATATTATATCAATTTGTTTAAATAATTATTCTTTATGAGATAAGAATATAAGAATATTAGATATTATATTACTGATATTTATTTAATCAACCCTCACTTATAGTGCACGATGTTGACTTCTGCCATTTAACACGCTCAAAAATTAAACGTAAATTAGAGAACGGAATATCTTAACTCTACGCGAGCAGAAGATTACAAGTTAAAATTAATAAATATACGACTCTATATCACTTTAAATTAAATGAATTTTCGTAAATACTATAAAAAAATAACAACCAAAAGTTAATGATCAAAATTTACAAGTTTTCTTTGTTTTGAAGCTGTTTCTTGTTTAATAACATATATACATTATTTATTTGCGTCAGATGGTAAATGTTGACGTAGATTTAGCATCCGTTCAACGCACTGTTTTCATGTCTTGGCCAAACAGAGATGCAAAATTACAAATTCGACAACCTTGAACCGCTGCCAGCTTTAGGTATATTCCCAAGTCCCGTGCTCCGAATTAAATCTAAATCTATTTATTTATTTATTTATATGTAGATATATAAAGTAAATAAGGAAACGTAGCTGTTTTGAAAAATATATTATTGAGACGATTCATTTGTTTTTACAAATTTTCACAATTGGGAAATCCTTAACGTGACGTACTTAATTCGAACAATTCTAACTGTTTACGAGTTCATTTTAAACTCGGAATAAATTAAACACGCTTCACGCTGTATCCCGCACGCAGCAAGGTAGGTAGAGGGAACCTAGTGTTAAGACACTCCGTTCCCCACTTTCCGCCGAATTCTGGAGGTAATCTCAACAAAGCTCTTTGTCTCGACACCAGAGCGAAGAAATGAAAATGTAAATTTAAATTAATATTTCATTTTCTCGAGTGGGAATCGAACCCACACCCAATCGTGTTTACAGTCACACACTTGTTCCCCTTTGCCACGACTGGTCTCATTTATGTGATGGTGTTGTTATATTCTCTCCATACTCTCTCACGCTTAAGTATAAGATAAATTATACTCTACAAAAGTACTATATTAAAACCCGAATGTAAAATTTCTGGCATTTTAAATGCCAAATAATATTTTATATGCCAATGTAATTTTTTTCTTTGTGTTTACGAAAGTAGCTTCCTTCTTTCGCGGCCCAGTTTGAGACACATGTCGGTTATTTATTAGGTAAGAATACGAATATATACGCTGTTTACATGCCACTTGTATTCTTCATTACGATTTCCGCAACTACAGAATAAAATATAGGTCTTGTCGTAGATTTTAAATATTTTAAATTTATTTTCCAAGTTAAATTTATATTCTTTGTCTTTTCGCTTTTATTTCCTAAATGGATGTTTAAATTTTATAATTAATATTTTATAATTTATGTAATACTTAGTCTTAAGTCTAGAATATCGAAGCAAGTGAAATGGCTACAAAAAGAAAAAAATAAAGTAAATGTGCTTACATCTTGTCTACGTAATTAGACAGCAGAGACGAAATTTTCTTAAATCTGTATATTTGTTATAATGGAATCGAATCTGTAACAATTCCTTAAGGAAATCTTCCTAACTATGCCATTATGTATTCAACAACAATATATAATAATAAATATTATTATTGCATAAGATTTACTTTATACAATGATCTCTCACGCCAGCCATGACCGTGCACGCCGTAGCTCAGGTGACGCACCAAAATTTCCGCCATTTCGCTCGCGAGTCGCGACCGCCGACATTTCGCAGAAGTTTTTTAACGAAATATAGAGGTCGATCCTTTGTGCTATTTCTGGAAAATCTGGAAAACGGCCAAGTCCGAACGGACGAACGGCGCAGTTGAACACGCTCGCGGGTCTTTGATCTGATTTAGGTGCAATCGAAAATATACTCTAACTCCTAGAGTTAATAGTGAAAATGACATATCTCTACAATTTGGATACGTTTCTGACTTTTCTTTGTTTAGACAATATGGGATTATTAACTAGTTCGAAATTATTCTTTATGTAGTAAAAAATATTTACGTTGTGTGTTTTTGCTGTAGTTGTTTATTATATTGTTTAATAAAAGAATTTTACGCACACAAATTTTTTTATTTAAAATTATATTGGTAGTTTTAAGAAAGTTAAGGTAGTTTCAGAAACAGTTTCCCAGAGACATTGTATTCAAGAGTTCTTCTATCATCTTTCATTCAACTACTTTCATACTTTTTCATACTGTAATGTAATATCACTAATCACGCTAAAAGGAAACATATAAATATTTATAAATTGTAAAAAGGCTAGTCGGCACAGCAACATGTCACTGTAAAAGCGACAAGTCGTGGGATTGATTTCCACTCGAGGAAAAAGCTTTCTTTTGTGTACAAGTTACATGTTTATAAGAATATTTTTATACGAACTGAAAACCGATTCAAATAATTTAAATATGAAATCAAATTCCAAATAAAACAGCACATCTACATGAACATATATGTATATTTATTTAATTTAATCTATTTAACGTTATCCAGTATTGAGGCCGTCGGCGGCGCGTTGCTGCGCCAGCTGTGCTGCCGCGCAGCAGTGCAGCATGAGCGCGGTGAGAGCGCACGCCCGACCTTCACCGCCTTCTTCACCACCAGCGTCCGACGCCGACAGCTCTTCGCGTACTGCTTGTAGCTGTAAAATATATGATATTAGTAATTTTTAAACAAGTATCTACAATATTATTTTTAAAACAATTTGTTTTTACGATGTTGGTTATATTTGATTTGAATTCTGCAAAATATGCATTTATTGCATCGTTTCGTCGCGGGGACCCTGGCCATATTGGATTTATAATGACTGTATTCTGTAACTACTCATAGATAGATTTTTTAGCTTCACTTATATCCCGCACATAGCAGGGTAGGCATAGGGAACCTGGGAACCTAGTATTAGGTTTATGTTTCTGGAGGCATTGCGGGTTGAGTGGCAGAACTCAACGCCGCGTTTTGCCTCGACACCAGAGAGAAGAAATGGAAATATAAACGTAAATAAATATTTCACTTCCTCGAGTGGGTATCGAACCCACAACCGTCGCGTTACAGTCACATCTTTGTGCCGCTGCGTCACGACGACCTCTATAACTACTATATAACAAGAAAGTAAGAAACAGTTAAAACTAAATCTAATAGGTATCCGCGAACTGTACAAGGAAAAAGCTTTACTAAATATAAGAAATTACATGAACGTTTCTGCACGCTCCACGAGAAACAGGTTAGGCTTTGATTACTCATCAAGAGAACCATCTCTTACCTACCAAGGTATGAGTAAGTAAATGATTGGCAATTTACATCTCAAGATTTTTTTTAGATAGGTATTATATTTTAATTATACATATCGAAAGCCGTAAAATCTTTATAATTATTTTCAATTTTCTAACAAAATCTCCCCATTTGTCCGTCTTAAAACAAAAATAAAACAACAAATATTACTTCACTGACCATTTCATGTATCTGTGTAGGTGTCAACTTCGAAGCCAGGTCGGGGGCAGAGTCGCGGGCGGCGGCCAGTAGCGCGTCCGGTGGTAGAGCACTCCGTAGCGCGGGCTGCAGCATGGAACTGACGCCGCCCTGAGCCAACCACGTGGCGCCGCAGCCACTGAACGGATTGGCTGAATCTAGCGACTGTTTTCTATAAAAAAGAAGATAGATGATAGATAGATAAATGAAGAATAATAGATATAGTTTCAGATAAAATCCTCCATCATTTCGTCACAGTTCCTATCTTTCTCCGCTTTTTCACCTTTAGTCTGTTATTATCTATACTAATATAATAAAGCGGAAGAGTTTGTTTGTTTGTTTGTTTGTTTGTTTGTTTGTTTGAACGCTAAGATCTCTGGATCTACTGGTCCGATTTACTATGTTTTTGTTTTGTATGAAAGCTGCATTCTTCAGAAGTGCTATAGGCTATATAATATTACATTACACATATATACTAATAAATTAAAATACTTTCTAATTTGACATGCAATTTATTCTGCCATGTTAATAACAACCGTCGTCGCTACGCGACCGCGTTCGTTACCAACGCGGTATTTTGATATTCATCCTTATGAAAATAAATATAATAGTCACTTTTAGCATTTCATATAGATTGAAATTATATTTCTATAGAAATTATATTTCTTATATTTCAAGCAGGCGTAGCCGCGTCCGGGTCCGCTAGTATATTATAAAGAATAAAGAAAAATGTATAGTAAGGTTCAAATTCCAATTAAATTATAACTTTTGCCGCGAATGACAAATAAAATAAATGAATAAATAAATAAATGGTTAATTAAATATTTTTTGGTTTAATATAGTTTTTAGATTTTTTTGTATTCTATTGTTTAGTTTTAGAAAAGAATATACCTATGTGCTATTTATTATTTTTGCACCAGTTACAATGAGATTCGAAAAGATTAAATATAAAAAAACAAGATCATAATTTAAGCAAGCACCTTTTAACGACACTTTCTTTTATAATATCTCTTAAAGTAAGTACCTACAATCTCCGTAATGTTTACTTTCGTTTCTCGGGTCGTTCTGTAAGGGTAACAAAGGAGAAAATCATTTCTTGTTATCTTAAAGTATCCATGTCGCCATTACCATTTATATGCTTACTAGCGGACGCGCACAGCTTCGCTTGCTTATTTAGAGGTGAATTCTAATAAACCACGAAACGTGTTCATTGAAATATTTTTAAGAGTCTAAATTTCAAATTTTATAATAATCGGTGGCGTTTTAAAGATTTTTCCATACAAACTTTTAACCCCTTATTTGCACCCTTAGGGGAAGAATTCTGGAAAACAATGAAACATGTGTTCACTTAAATACTTTTAAGAGTCTGAATTTCAAATTTTATAAAAATTGTTGCCAATTAAAAAAAACTCTATACAAACATTCAACTCCTTATTTGCACCCTTAGGGGGTGAATTCTAGAAAACGATGAAACACGTGTTCAATTAAATACTTTTAAAAATCTAAATTTCAAATTATATAAAAATCGTTGCCGATTTAATTTTTTTTTCATACAAACTTTCAACCCCTGTTTCACCCCTTTAGGGTTAAAATTTTTCAAAATCCCTTCTTAGTGGATGTCCAGATTACGAAAGTAAACATCTGTCCAAATTCCACGTTTCTACGCACAGCGGTTACGGCTGTGCGTGCGTCTTACCTCAGTCAGTGAGGACAAGTCCTTTTATATATATAGATTATACGCTTTTTAAGCTTCATACCTAATTTATATCAAGTTGTCTATTATTTGTAATGATTCTCATAATAAATAGAGAATAGAGTCCAGTCCAGTAGGTCGCACCGTTTCCCAATTAAAATAAAAAATAATGTTAGTAACGAAACCTATTGTAAATAGCTAAATAACCTTTTTATTTTCTGCTTCATGCTATATCTGTTTAGGCAGAGGAAGCCTAGTGTTAAGACTCTATCTTCTCCGCTTTCCGCCGTATTTTGTGGTCATTGTGTGTTGATTGGTGGAACTCAGTTATGTTTAGAAAAAAACCTTTTTTAATAAAAATAAATAATTTAAATATTTTTTCTTACAATAATTGTGATTATTTGTTTACCTGGGAGTATGGCTGGGTGAAGGAGGCAGAGAGCGAGAGGATGCGTTGTTCTTTGGCGCGCAGAGAGAATGAGCAGAACCAGCGCGCCGCAGACCCGCTACCAGTGCACTCATTGCACCTCCGCCTTTACGTTAAATTAATTCGAATTACTTACAAAATTACAATTCTATAGTATATTTATTAACTAAATATAATAATATATATATTTGTATAATGGCGCTATTCTTTCGTGCCAATTAGTGTAGTTTCCATTTCCTATATTTTCGTTTTTGTTATCGTTAAAATAATATTTATTTCCTGACAGCGTAAAAGTATTTTGCTGATACCGATAGTCCAATTAGATATTATATACTTTCTATTCTATACAGGTGAATGAACTTATAATAATTATGATTAGGAATATCTATTTTATTATATTTATTTTATAATAATTCTAGCTCAATGAGTAATATTCTATATGAGCTGTTTATGTTTCTAGGTTTTGAAGCAACTTTATTGAAAACGAGTGGATTTACATACCTATTTCTTTATTAAGTATGTTTATTATTCAACACAAAATTCCAAAACTCCAAAGCAATGTATAACGTGTGTATTACAAAATAGAGTTTATTTTCACACACGAACCTAATTAATTAAAATAGTAACTCATCGGCGAGCGAGGCTTGAACAAGATCTATAGATAAAACATAAGAACTGTGTTGCATTGTCTTCTAATTACTCATTATCCTTGAAAATTAACCAGACCGTACATTCGCTACGATTGTGATACAAAAATTTCTTAATACATAAAAAAATTTGGAATTTTTTTTCAATTACACAAGGAATTGGGCAAAATGTATAATATAGGCTTCTAAATTTCACTAGTGGGTTTAATTGGATGCGGTCGATAAACCAGGCAGCTACGGGTACGTAATATCCATATTCGTAACCTAAAGACATAAGCAATTTCTATTCTAGTGGTGGTGGGTTTTAAGCTATTCTTTTATGGTTCTTCGCCTGCTGCTAAATTCTTGATCAGCAATAAGCGTCTAAGAGTTTGAATCATGCTAGTTGCTACTCAATGGATTTTTTATTATTTATTTATGCAATATTTAGTTACTTTTGCCAAACTTTCAAATGGATGGGTATATTTTCTTTTATACAGGACTGACCTTTATATATTATCAGTCATATCAGGTAATAACAGAAAATAATAATAAGGACAAAACAAATATCAATATACAGTATACCATCCCAACATTCCAGTAGACCAACGATTCTAAAGATGAGCAATCCAGGCATTCAACTAGCATAATGACTAAGAGGATTAATATTCTCTTACGAGGCGTTCATTAGTTACAAATGGTTCTGAGATCATTTCAATAATCTCTTTTGGGACAAAACACAGACTTTGAGAAAAACCTGAATGTATTTGTGTCGGTACGTGTCGGAAGAGTCCGGGTGTGTTAATAACACTTTCGTCAGCATTCAAGTAGCTCGTCTGTACAAAAGAAATTATATTCAAAAGTAATCTTTTGTTTACTTCTTTGCTTCACGCTGTATATCGTATATAACAGGGCAGAGGGAACCTAGTGTTAAGTCACTTCGTTCCTCACTTTCCATCGAATTTTCAAGACATTGCGTGTTGAGTGACGGTACTAAATACCGCGTTTCATCTGGTCAAGTTGATGATAGATTTACCATAATATCGGCTTAATTAACTAATTATGTATTGTTTCCCTTAAATTTTAAATATATTTGATTAATTTAGAGAAAATTATTCAAATTTTAATGAAAATTTCGTTAATGTTGTTATAAGACATATCAAGCAACATACCTATCTATTTATCTAATGTTGGCAACTAATTGATATAAAAACACAATGAAATGATAACACATATAGTACTCAGTAAGATATAAAATGAGTATAATTTCTGAAATACTTTTGATCATTAATTAAAATAAAATTTAACTAGAACCAAAATAACATATATTTGTAATATGTAGCAAAAAATTATCTATTGAAATAATAGCATTACTGAACTGGCTATTACAAGTGTTTCTATTCTCAACGTACCTTCTTCTTGGACGTCTAAAGAGTCCTTTCTTTCAGATTTCTCATCGTCATCAGATTCAGGATCTATAATAATATCTGGTTCAGTCATTATGAGCTCTGGAGGAGCACAGTTGGCCCCCGATGATTGATCTGTAAAAATTATATATTGTAAAGACAATTAGACAGCTGACCACAAGAGTGCGACTGTCAACCTGACAGTTGTGGGTTCAATTCCCACTCGGGGGAATAATAAATTTAATATTTTCATTACCTCGCTGGTAACGAGGAAAAGCGCGATGTTTAGTTCCGCCAAGCAACACGCAACGTTTCAAGAAATCGGCGGAAAGTGGAAAATGGAAATGTCTTAATTTGGAACGGAGTGCCTGGACGGTAGGTCTACATGTTTCCTCTGCCTATCTTGCTGCGGGATACAGCGCAGAGCTAAAAAAATTGTTAAATAGTTAATATTTTTATACAAATATTAAATTTAATTGCGTATTGTAATAAAATATTAATTAATTGAATTTATCAAGGTCACGTTTACACATTAAATATAAGTTAACTATATTTAAATGAAATAAATTGCACATTTTTATAATTTCTAGACACCTAATTAATTTAAAATATCATTTATATGTTGATGCAAATAAGAAAAAATAATTCTTATGAAAATATATATAATCTTTAAATACAAAATAATAAAAATAAATACATAATTAAATATAGCGTGTAGAGAATATGACGCGTAAGAGAAAGTGGATGATGGATTTACTATATACGCATTATTTATTAATTAAGTAGTATGTTATCCTCAAACTAATGGAGATTTGTATGCGTCATACAAGTATCTTAAATTAGTTGGTTTCGATAACAGTTATAAAAAAATAAAACCTACAATCTACATAAATGAAAGAAAAAGATGACTCATTAACTTTATATTTTCCTTTTACCACTGGTCAAGCAGGTTTAGTATGTGTTATGTCTCATGTAGAGTAGAGGCCAATCGTGGCGCTGGGGAAACAAAAAATGGAAAATGGAAAATATTTGATATTTTCATTTCTTCGCTCTGGCCAAGAGGCAAAACCAACGTTTCCAGAATACACGACATTCGACGAAAGTAGGGAAAGGAGTGTCTAAACACTAAGTTCTATAATCGATGTGTAATTTTTAGATTCATACAATTATTATCCTAACATTTGGTAGTATGTATTTTTTTTATAATTGTATCTATGAAAAGCTAATCAAAAAATGCAATAAATGAACATAAGTAAACTGTTTAAATATTTGTACACAATATTGAATTTTAGAATGCTTAGTACATTTAAATAAAGAACATGCGTAACAAAGTGAAGGATAAATATTTTAAACCAGTTTTATTTAAAAAAAAAATAGATAAATATGTCTAATTAATAAATTTACTTAGATTACTATTATTATAGTTAATTGTTAATTTAAGTTTTTAGATCAAATTGATATAGTAATATAGTATAGAATACGCGGCCACGGCTCTACTTCCGCGTTTCGTACATCTCGCTCGTAACGTCCACGCAATCTGGGTGTATTTCATTCGTGTCTTTTCGAAATACAATAATTATATCTGTTACAAATATTATTACATAAATATAAAGTTTCTTTAGTAACTTAAATGGAGTTCAGTATGTATCATGTATTTAACATGTGTTTAATAAAATATATATACGAAATATACGAAAGACTTGGAATTAAAAATATCAAAATATCAAATTTAATTATGAATTATTATTGGTACACATTACAGTTTCCGTTTAAGAATTATGAAAATGTATTCAAAGCGAAGCATTATGTTATTAGTATTTATATCAAAAATAATTTGAATTAAGGACCACGACTCAAATGAATGGAAATATTATTTCAAAATATAAAATATAAATTAATTTGTGATTAAGTAGAGCAGAAAGGTAATAAAATAAAAAGCAACATGACGGTTATTAATCCTAATATCCTTTAACTCTTTAATTACTTTTAACACATTTTAAAATTTAAAAATATACAAGGAAAGCGTGTAGGTTACTGGCCGCATTTGTATGTTTTTCTTTCTTTTAAGACTTTTGGCGGAACGTCAACAAAGGTATTTAAAAATGGAATAAGGCCTAAACGCGTCCTTCCAGACGTACAAGTTTCTACATTATAATTACTCGGACGTGTAACAAAGGAATATTGGTTGATATATTTCTAAATCCAATATGTAATACACAGAAATAAAAATGAGCATTATTTATAATATCATCATGACGCACATAGTTTTATATAGGTTAATTAAATATATAAAGTGTTTTTTCTTTTATATTTACTCTTTTATATTTACGAGTATATGCTACGAGGATGAATCGAATACATCAAAATTAATATTTATAAATAAATAAATTAGTAATGACATATAATTTTTCAAAGTGACAGAAAAGTCCTGTAAGTATTCTTTTAAACAATATGCAAGATAAAAATTGTCGGTAAGCTAATTAACCAATGTCTGACGATTAAGGAGCTGACATTAGGGGCCGTCAATCTTTCCGCAAAAAATGTTTTTTGATGTTCTCTGTGTATTTTTTCTTAAAATGAAGTTTACAGATAAATATATTGTTATTTTTGAAATGTCTAACTATAAATTTAGAAACATATTTTAGAATACAACCGAGTCAAGTTCATTGTTTATTTGAATAGCAAAATAATGGCATGTACTTTAGTTTTATCTTGATTGACAACAGTCTAAGAACTGTTTAGTATGACTTATATGTAGAATTTTCTTTTTAAAGCTTCACACTCTATCCCCAATATAGCAGGGTAGGCAGAAGGAACGGCCGGAAGGAATTTTTGAGGCGTTGCAGGTTGAGTGACGAAACGAAACGCGCTTTCCCTTTTTTACCAGAGCGATGAAGTAAAAAATATCAATAAATAATAATCCATTCCCCCGAGTGGGCGTTGAACTCATAATCATCGCGATTGTGTCCATGCGCTACGACGGCTTCATGATATTTTCAATATTTATATTATAAAATTGCAATTTGAAAAAGATTGCATTTTTCGTGGTATTTTAGGTTGTGTAAATTACATTTGTTTTCTACTTACCACGGTCCTGCCTTGCCACACAAGGCGAAGTTTCTTGGCATTTCGTTACACATTTCTTATGACAGCACAGACCGCAATTACGACATTGCATTGCATCTTTGAGCCATATCTAAAAAGAATGCAATTCTATTAAATCTTACTAATATTATGTGAAATTTAGTATATAATATTATAATTGTAAGGATGTTTGTTCCACTTTCACGCAAAAAGTACTTAGGTAACTGATTTAGATGAAACTTTACCGTAATATAACTGATCAGTCAGAATGAAATAGGAAAGGAACTACAAGTTATATAAAAAAAATGTATACTTTTAATTATCATATTACAATATTATTATTATTAGAGAGTATCACATTATTTAGAATCAATATTTAGCGGAAGTTTTAAGTTATGGGGAGGCTAATAATAATGCTAGCTTTTTTTTACGCTCCTTCACCTCCAGTGTAGTATAGGAATTTATATCTCTTGTGATTGCATTTGTCTCCCTGTATATTAATAATACACTTTAAAATAAAAATTAAAAATATAATCGCATCATTGAAAAATTGCGTCGTACCTTTTTGTTGCAGAAATCACATTGAGTGGATCTATGAAAATGTGTGCGAACAAAATCGTGAACTGATCTTGCTGGCTGAGTGGGGCCTCGTGGTGGTACCGACCCTCGGGTAGGTGGTCGTGGAGTCCTTACACTGCCAGCATCTTCCCACTCCCACCAAACAAGTGCGTCACCAAAACACAGGCACGGCTCGAACCCAGCGTGAGACGCTAGTTTGTGGGTTTTACTATAAAAACTATATATATAAGTATTTGCCATTTAGTTTATAAGAATATAAGCAAAAAAGGCAAGGTAAGTGAATAAAAAGTCACCTAAATTTAATATCAACATCCGGTGGTAAGAACTGGTACCGCTTCATATTATGAGGAACGGTAGAATCTTGACATTCGCTTAGCAATGCCGCCAATGGTATATTTAAATATCCTAACAACACTTCTTCTTTCTCTCCAGGCACTGTTGCCCATACATTTATATTCAGGTACTTATGATTTTCATTTAATTTAAATTCGGTTTCTTCGTCAAATGGTATAATTGGCCTAATTTGTACACATTTAGTCCAAAACATTTGACATATCTCCACATGTTCAGTCTGTCTCGGTCCACCCGTTTCAAATAATTCTTCTTCTTCTAAAGTATTGTCAGCCTTTTCTGTTATTCTGCACTCTGTTGAGTCAGTTCTTATAATAGGTATATCTGGATGCTTTACAGTTTTATTTGTAGTGGTTGCTTGTCGTAATGGTGTGCTTGCTCCTGAAGCTGGTGGAGTACTTCCCGCAGAGCTATCTGACGATTTATTTTCCACTGAACATCTACGTTTGCGTAATCCATAGTTTGCGGGACTTATTTCTGGTGCTTTTGACATTTGACGGACAGAATCACCCTTTTGTTTGGAATGGCTTTCGGTATCATTTTGCTGTTCTGGCGACTTTGAAGGTGAATCAGATTCCTGAAAATATTGATTTATAGGAAATAAGGTATTTCATAGAAAATCTATGATTAAAATTAAATTGACTAATTACTGTTAAATTGTTCTTTGAGACAGCTGAGCGCATCCCTTGCAGCCGAACTCCTTCCATGACTTCAGAAACTCGTCTGAAGGAGAAGTTTGTTCGTAGTCGTTTTGGCTCGTCCTCTCTTCTAGCGGAACCTCCACCACCTCCTCGTCTAACACGAACTGTGACTGCACGACGCTCTACATTACGTAGCAGCTTACCAACCTGATAAAAATCAAATATTATTTAGTTCCTGAAATAACAAATGATTATCTCAAAATATGCAATATGTAATTCGAAAGCTTAAGCGTTTATAAATAACAAGTAATGGTAAATACCTGAGCCACATTATTAACAGGCTTATTATCAATAGCAAGTACTACATCATCACGCCGCAGATCAGCTCGATAAGCGGGAGACATTGGCACAACAGTGTCTACTAATACTGCACCCACTCCTTGACAACACACAAGCCCTAGAGGCCCGGATACCGCTGGCAGCACTACATCCAGAACTAAAATACCACGACGAAGCGACACCTGAATACAAAAATATAGCATAGACAAATGGCTGATTGGTATGTAACATGTTTTTTATTATTTACAACTGGCATACATTTTTTATTAATTTTGTAAGTAATTGGGGGACCGATTACCATTCCCCAAGAAATAAAAACAAAAGGATATATTTATTTACCCATCCATGAGAGTCAACAGCTAAAGCAGCTCGCACACTTCCGTTAATACCAGTATAATGAAGACGTGTCACTTCAACTAGTCTTACAGTTAGGCGGCCGTGCGGTGTCGGTCCATCTTCCCCATCAGCACTACCAGGTTCGGACTTGGGGAAAAATGGTTTGTACCTGTAATTTGGTAAGAAACATAATATAATAATTTATAACTATTTTAAATGGTTTTTCTTTTTTATTGTTCTATGATATTTTTTCAGCTAACAAAGTGAATTTATGCTTTTGAGTTTTGTATACGAAAACAATTTTACCTGATCTTATAATTAGGAAGAGTATGTCTTTGAGCTATAGCACGGCGGATATGGGAAGCCACTAACGCCGCCAGACGTGGCTTCAGTTGCCTCCCCTGAAATCGTCCTCGTACCCGGAGTTCCAGACGAGGGGGTACTTCGAACGCTATTGCCCAATGTGTATAGGGTGTGCGTCGAAACATTATACGAACGTTGCCGCTTATACTCTCCACTGAAAATTAAGTATTATTTATTTTTGCTTGGTAAATTATATATTTGTATTGATCCAATAAGAGATATTAAGAGAAAGAGAGAGAGAGAGATACAATTTTATCTAAGTTGCATACAAATTTATTTTATTTATTTATTTTTTTGGATTAAAACTGTATCATACATGTACCAGCATATATCCTGCATATACTAGGTTAGTCAAAAGGAACCTAGTTTTAGGGCACGCTGTTCGCTATTTTCCTTTAAATTTTCGTGTTGAATGGCGGAAGTGAACGCCGCGTTTTGTCTTTTTACTAAAGCGAAGAAATAAACATATTAAATGCCATCAATTTATTCATGTTAATGCCTTTCCTTAATCACCACCTCAGTCTTATTTACTTTACCCACCTGTAATAGAAATATTAGCTATTTTTCCCAACAGCATGACAGCATCAACTTCTATTCTAAAACTGCCGTCGTACTGAAGGTCGCACTTTAGGTCTAGAGAGCGCAGCCTCGCACCGTCATCTTCTAACTCTCCGTTCACGAGGCGTAAATTTGTAATACTAGGAAACTCTGTGCCCACCTCTAATGATCGGAGCTGTTAATAAAAAAATGTATATACCCATATATATTTATATATTTATTTATTTAATAATAAATTATATTAATACAATTCTATAGTAATAATCCTATTATTATTTACCTAATCTAGGCAAGATAATTAAAACAATTTCATATTAATATGACACTATCTTATGAATCAACAAAGGACTTACGTAAATCGATATTATTGCATTATTATATCCTACCCTCGATAAGTACCAGATACAAACATATTGCAGTACTTCCGTTTTACAATGTTTTTACTCAAATTGTACTCCTTTTATTTTGCTAGGTTATGAAATGAATGTCTTACTCATAGTCACAAAATCGTTACTGGTGTAAGTGTTTTTTTTACACCTCTACGCTCTATCCTGCTTATATCAAGAGATAGTGTCAATACTCTATCGTTTTCACTCGAATTTGTGACATTAATGTGAAATTAATGTTCTCTACTCACGCCCTTTGTCTTAAGAGAACGGAGAAATGACAATAATTAATTATTCCATTTAAAGAACCCACAATCATTACGTTTACAATCAGGCGATGCTCCACTGAGCCATCAAGGTATTTTGTATGTAACAGCTAATATTATATTAAATTACATACCGTAAGAGATTCAAAAATCTTCCCAGAAGATGTTTTAGCCAGTAATTCAGCTAATTCGTTGGCCATACGCCTGCGTAGCCACCGCGTGTCTGCAGTGCTCTGCTGGAAGATGAACTGCAGCATCGCGTTGAGAGCCCCCTCGGGAGTGCTTCCTGCACCGCGGGTGAGCTCATTTAAAATTTCCTGCAATGAAATAAAATCTTCTTATTATTGATTAGTTGAAGCCTGTTGTGGCGTAGAAAGCATGGAGGCTGTGTGGCCTGACTGCAAATGCAACAGGTTGTGGATTCGATTCTAACTTGAGGAAAAAAAAAATAATATTTTCATTTCTTGGTGTCGAGGCAAAGCGCGGCGTTGTCTACAGAATTCGACGGAAAATGGTAAACGGAGTGTCTTAAGTCTAGGTTGATAAAAAAAGATTTAATTTGTAAGAAGTTATCAAATATTAAATGGTTGTGTTCATAATCCAGTCAGAGGAATGTTTATATTATAGTTAAAATAATATGGTTATCCTAAGCTGGGTGGGTACATAAAGAAGCGTTAAGGTAAGTCGATAGTGCAAGTAATAGTAGTTAGTACTTTAGTCTTTTTTGTGTCACGCAGTATCCCGCATATAACACGGTAGACAGAGGGATAACTAAGATTTATAATAGTATATCTATTACTAAATTTTGGTATAATCTTTTTCAATTAAAACGCCAAAAAATAAAAACCTAAACCAGTCCTAAGTTTGTAATTAAACGAAGATATTATATATTTAAGTTTCTGAAATTTGAATCTAATATTATGGTAACGAATATAATAAAAATACCCGTCTTTAACTAAATAAAAATAAAAATTAAATATAATTTAAACTAGCGAACTCTAGGCTGAGTTATTGTTTTCTTAAAAACAAAAGCTTTTCCAATAACATCTACAAACACAATTGTAGAGCAAAAATATTTTTCTCTGCTGAAGGACAACTTTCCCTACTAAAATAAAAAGAGGCCATTGAAAATAACGTGGAATTGCTCAGATTACCTTTGTTTAAACATCAAACGATCCCTCGTTTTCCCTTACACTACGGTCACGAAAATATGGCATAAAGGTTGTTTTAGGGTACAAAAGGAAACTTTTAATTAAGTAAATATAAAATTTCATACGTTTTGTTGACGTATTTGATCTTTTAAATATGTTCACGAAATCTTCTAAGTTTAATAAAATATGTCGATTGTTTTTATACAAAGCCTGCATTTTCCAGCACTTTATTTAATTTTTTAATTTTTATTTGTGTGTAGCAGCGTTTTTACCTTGGGAAAAAACAGGAAATTTTAAACGTTTTAAGTAAAAAAGCTGGATTCTGTCGCCAAAAGCGGGTCGGTCATAGAAGAAATATAAATTAATAGTACTTTTTATTGTAACTATAACATATTTCTTAATGGTAAAACGTCATTATACTTATAATAATATCTTGATTGGTTTATTTTGTACCTAACGCAATCAAGTCTTCGGAGGCTATATCTCTAAAATTCTTACTAAGTTATTAAAAAAATAAAGTAATTAAAAAAGATTTCTCACAATACGTGAAAAGCGGATTCTTCCGCTCGGGATAGCTACAAAATTGGGATGATTTTAGAATTTATAATTACCTACAATTATAGGAAATTTCCTCGTCAACAAATCTTTACTTGAAGTTTTTAAGAAGAGCAAGATTATATGGCTATAGTTAAAATTATTATTCTATAAATTTGTCAAATAAAAATATTAAAAGCAGTTTATAATAAAACGGCCTTTTCAATAAAGAAATATTTGAAAGCGGTAAATGCCGTGCACTCGCTGCAAATCGCACGCTATTGCCCGCAGTCGATCCGCAATACTGCAGCCCGAAACTACAAGTGGTAATGAAATGCTTTGCCGCTAGTTATTTAAGGGACAATTAAAATTTAATTATAATTAAATCTACGAAAATCGAAACCTATATAAGTTTTTTTATTTTTAAAAATCTGCTGCATAATTTTAGACAGACAGTAAGAGCTTAGGGAACCTTTTTAGGGTAGCCCCTCTCGACTTTTTTTTCATTTTGAAATAATAGGTATTAGAAAACGTTGAGACTAGGGAATATATATATTATAAATACAAATTTGCGGCGTTAAATTTCGCCATTCCACATGTAATGCCTCCAGAAAGTGGGGAGCGGAGTGTCTGTCTCTAGGCCTATTCTGCTATAAGGGAAATACAGCGTGAAGCAGTGAAAAAAATTATAAATATATTTTTTTGCGTATGTAAACCCACAATTATTGTTTTTTTTTTTACGATATAGCCGAACTACGATACGATAGCGTCAATTAATTGATAGAAATTAAAAAACAAATGTGTGTGCTTAATCTCTCCCCCCTATACCCCCAGTAATATATGTCAAGAAAATAAATTATACTCTTTACGTCCCTTTTATGTGAACATAAACCAAGCAAGTGACTATAAAAACTAGAATCCAATATATAAGGCTAGTTTCTTCAGCTGTACACTTACGTCTGGTACCGCAATATCTCTACAGTCCCTAGAGTATGAAATATTCAATATCGAAGTTCAATTATTCTAATGGAAATGTATAATATCATATTTCATATAAGTTACGTGGTGGCAAAGTTATTGGTAAAACAGTCGCGAAAAACATATATTGAAAGGGGGGTGAGGTCGTCTCTATTAGTCTGTATGTTATAGTAAAGAATCGTTATAGAATTGTAGAGCACTTTCTACAAGTATGACCAAGTCTTATGTATTTTTTTTAATAGCTTCTCGCTGTATCCCACTGTATCTCGGCAGAAGAAAACAAACGTTCAGACACTTCGTTCCCTATTTTCCATACAATTTTCTAAATTAAAAATGTTGAGTGGCAGAACTTAACGCCGCGTTTTAGTCGCGAATCTCAACTGATAGTTTTAGTGGCGGATGTAGACACATGCAGTTCCTTAAGTGAAACTGAGAGAGATGCCATCGTCAAGAATATTATATATTAGTTATTAAAAAATGAAATTATATCGGTTATCAAATTGCAATCTAAGTTTAAGGCTACGCTGGAAAATATTGCAAAATTGAATTAGTAAAGCAATTAAATTGTTTTTAAATATTGTTTTCATAATTAATTCAGTGTATAATTTTAATTATTTCCCTTTTTATATTTAATTAAAGGACAATTAAAATTTTGGCCTTATTAAATGAAATACTTTAATAATTATTATTAAATTAAAACGTTAATAAATTGCAGATAGCTTGAGTATTTCTATTTGTATTACAAATAAAACTCACCGGCGGCAAAGTAATAGGTATGCTGAATTCTTCTTCTACAGGTGGTTTCTTTTCAAAAGGGCGTACGAAGTATAGCAGCAGTGCTAGAGGTACAGCGAGTGCTGACAGTGCTCCGAAGAGAGCTGCCAGCAGCAACCAGGTCCAATCCGGCATGATTATTTATTTAATTATCTGAAAATATACGAATGAATAATTATTTGAGTAATTATGCCGATGCCTCCAGAATTTGGCAGAAAGTGGGGAACGGAGTGTTTTAACGCTTGGTTCCCTCTGCCTACCCTGCTGTGTGCGAGATACAGCGTGAAGCTGATATATTATAATGGTTTATACCGTTAGTTATGTTTTTCCATGTAATTGTGTTTTGTTTTTTGGTTTTAATCTCCTTAAAGAGATAACTTAATGAAATAATAATTAAAATCACCACCGTTTCTACTTTCGTAAGCAACGCAGTGTGTTGAGTTGCAGACCACAATATTTTCTAAGAAACATTTCTATTTTGGAATCTTTTCAACTGTCGTCCGTAATATATCTCCAAATATCTCGCATTATATAAATAGCAGCAACTTTTTCTTTTTGAATCAAATAAAAAATGAAAAGAATGTTATTAAAATTATATTATCATCTTTTAATTATCGGCAAACTAAAGTTATAATTTGAAACAGGTATGGCAAGCCATATTCATCAGAACAGCATCACAACAGCTTATTTTCAAACTTTAAGTTATATATATATGTTTATATATGTATTATATCATACAATATGTAGGAATTATGCAAAAGTTTCTTTACGAGACAAATAACTAACTCTCTTTGTTTCATATTTCTGTGTCAACAACGATCGATATACGATAAAACGTGGTTAAAATTAATGACGTTTTCTATGGCACTTCATAAATCTTAAAATTTAATTAAGGTCTTAATATAAAACTAAAGTTCGTTACATAGGCCTCTAAATTATATCTGCACTGAATTAATTTTCAAATATATTAAATTTACTTCTCTAAAAATAGACATGATATTGGTAATGGCATATACCGCACTGTAGAATATATTAAAAGTTATTATTATTATATTATTTTTAGTTGTTAGTCAGAAGGAACCTAGTGTCAAAACACTCCGTTCCCCATTTTCTGCTAAATTTTGGAGGCATTGCGTGTTAAGATATATAATTTCCCCGAGTGGGAATCGAACCCAGTTCTTCTCTTTATAAAATAGAGAAGATAGTTATTAATGAGTTATATAATGCTTAATTTATGACACCAAGTTACTAAGTTACTTTTATTTATACAAGTAGTTTATGTTCTGCAAAATTAACAGTATTATAAACATCTCATTAGGTCAAGATAAATTACAGGTTTTTAAAGTTGACTTAATCAACAATATTGTAAATATAAATTCGCTTCCACTCTAATGCGCAATCGTGAATACTTATATGTTGGTATGTATTAAGTCTACGTGAAAGATATCGTCATCAAGTTTTTTCAATTCAATGAACCGAATACTTCCCCGCGTTTTGTAAAGAGATCCCAGCTTTGACGCGATCGGAAACCAAAATGAATGTTGATTATAATAGATGTTCTAGTTACCTGTGACATATTTAAATCGGCAGAAAAAAATATTTATTATTTATCTTATTTCGAAAGAACTGATGCTTATTTAAATTAAAAAAGATATTTAAATTAAAGAACCTAAATGTAACTTAATTTGTTCTTGTTTATTCATATTTAGTTTTTTTATCACATTTAGTGTGTGCAGTCTGAGGACACGTTGGTCGCCTTATGTATATCCAAGTTAGTTTGTTAAAGTATACTTTAATATGAAACCCAGTCGGAAAATAATAAATTATAAATTATTACACGCTGAACTTGATTACAGGGCACTCTTGAAGCCCCCACCCTCCCCCCAAGTGAGGGGCCTCTGGCTCCAAATAAAGAATTGGTGAAACGAAGACATTTCTCGTAATCAATGCATGAGTGTGAATCCGATATAAAAAGTGTTTCAAAATAGAAATAACGCAATGTATAGAAATACACGAAAAATCGTCATTCTTAAGTAAAATTAATATAACGAAGCTTATTTTTTTTACCTTCAGACAATTCTATTAATAAAATATATTAATTAAAATTTGAATAGTATTAAATTTAGATTCTTAAGTTTTGTAAGTGGGCTGTGAGCGTCTATTAATAGAGAGATGACTTTAATTTAAAATATTTTAAAGTGTCATTCAAAATTGCTGTGAGATTTTTTAAATCTTGATATACCTACATTTAATATTTTATGACAACATAATTCTATTAAAGTTTCATCACATCTGATTTAACTATTTTAATTCCAGTACTTCCAAGTTCCAATCTCGTGCATGGGAACATTCATTGGTACTCATGCTGACCTTTGTCCGGTCGTGTGGAGTAAAGGTTAGTTGAATTCCACCTATCAGTGGGTGATCTATGCTATAATAGTATAAAGTTGAAGGGTGCATTTTCCTCCTCGTTTATATTTCCCCTTGTTTCCATGTGAACCCTTTAACCTCATATAGTATGAGGCTGAAATAAGGACTTTTATTTTTTCTTTATAAACGTCTTAGTATGTAGTATTTTTATATATTTCGACGTAATTGTCATGTATCTATGCACTTATCTATTTATTTATTTATTTACTTATTTATTTATTTATTTTTATTATGTATGTGTATTCTATGTAGTTTATGAGATAGTATTTATGCAGGTGTATAAATATATATATGATTGATCGCGCCATGCCCTGTCTTTTAAATAGATTCTTCTAAAATTAGGTTGCCTGGAAGAGATCACTTTTAGTGATAAGGCCGCCCTTTCACATTTATTTTTTGTACGTTTTTTTTTGTTTTTGTTAAATATTTAATATGGTGTGAAATAAAGAGTTTTTATGTTATGTTATGTTATTGTGTCCGATTTATTTGTCGAGGAAAGTAAATTGTAACATGCCTTTGGTTAAGTTAATTGTTTATTAGGCGTTTAGAATAGGTCCTATTGTCATAATTCTTAATTATTTTTATTTAATTAGACTGAACGAATAAAAAAAGAGAGACTGCTATATTCATATAAAAACGTAAATGGTTTAAAAAGGAATCAGGAACCAGTTTAATTAATAAATATAATATATACGAGGCCGCCGTGGCGCAGCGACACAAGAATGTGACTGTAACGCGACGGTCGTGGGTTCGATTATGGTCGATGGTATTTCCTCGAGCGGGGACTCGAGGAAATGAGATACATATTTATTTACATTTAAATTTTCATTTCTTCGCTCTGGTATCCAGGCAAAGAATTCTGCCACTCATGTCTCCAAAATTCGACGGAAAGTATGGACGGAACGGAGTGTTTTAACACTAAGATCCCTCTGCCTACGCTGTGTGCGGGATACAGCGTGAAACTGATTTAATTTAAATTTATAATATAAAACGAAGTTTAATTGTTTTTGAGCGTTAATAAAATCTTGCTGTAATTATATAGGTACGTTTTTATAATTTGTAAATTTACCTACATAGGTAATGATGGATAATAATGACAAATAGGAAATTCCGTGTTTCATCGCTGGATATCACCCAAGAAATGACTGTGTAAACTAAAATATGAGAATGATCACTAACGTATGATCATAATTATATTGTAATACGATACTTCTAATATACTCGGTATAAGTAATATAATTATAATCAGCTACAAGGGACCTTCTTCTTCTTCTTCAGCTCAATCAGTTTCAATTCCGAACAAGAAAGTAGGCAGAGGGAACATAGTCGAGCGAGATTGCCTCGCTACCAGAGCGAAGAAATGAAAATGTTAAATATTTGATTTCCTCGAGTGGGAATTGAACCCACAACCTATCGCGCTTACCGTCACACCTTGTGTGCGCAGGCACGACTGACCTTAATGATTATTATGTGTTTATTAAACTGTTTATTATCAACTTATATTTTATTAATAAATCCAAATTATATCAAGAAAGCCTATAATTATAATCAATAATTTAAAAATCAGTTAATTAATAAATAAGGAAAGCAAGAAAAAAAAATATAGCATTATTTCTATTGTGATATACTAATGCTTGTTGTTTGTTAGATGCTTGACATAATGAGCGAGGCGTACAAGTGTAAACAAATGTTGAGAACGAGTTGTTGAGCTTAGAAGCGATGATGAATACAGGATTTTAAAGAATTGATTAATTTATTATTATATATTAATAATAAATGCGTCTTAGAATTAACTATTGGGTTAGTATTTAATAAAGTAAATTGAAATATGTTTTGTTTTTAATATTGTTCTTTAAATCTATATTTAAAGAAATCTGGGAGTCAGATGATATATGAATTTTATTATTGTTTTAATATAAACATTGTTTGTGAGTTCTATTTCCACTTGAGGAAATTAAATATTTAATCATTTAATTTCTTCGCTCTCAACACACAGAATTAGGCAGAAAGTGGGGCACGTAGTGTCTTAACACTAAGTTCCCTCTGTCTACCCCGCTGTGTGCGGAATATAGCGTTAAGCAGCTACAATTGAATAGTATTGTATGGTTTTTAATAGGAGGATAGGCCTGGCCTGGCCTGGCCTGGAGGAAGGAAGAAGGTTTTTAATAAAAACAAAAAAATGTTTACAAGCTCAAGTTTATAATATAAAACTAAAAAGATTTCCTTTATTCCATACTCCGAATTCATATAACAGGTTCTTAGTCAGCTGCTTGCGCTAAAGGTCGATATGTGAGGATATTCCCAGTGGGGATTAAATTGACAACTTTCCTTATAAAGAAAAATGGGATTGGGATGTCAGAAAGTTATTATTATATTATTATTATTGTTTTGTTATTATTTGTTTAGGTATCTGGTATTTTTTTAATATTTTGCAATATACATAGCTACTGACTATCGATTTTCATGTACCTAAGCAGGTAGTATATACAACCAGAACAGCTTGCTATGTCCATATTAATTTATTCATAGTGTACATTTTAGTTAATATATTCTTAGAACTCTACTTAATCTCTAAAAATGATTATAATTTATTTTATTTTTCCCTAATCTAAACCGGCAACCACTGCGATGATTCACATACCTACGTATACGCCCTCTTATAATTAAGCATGCATTCGAAATCAATGTCAAGCAATATTTAACCTTCCCACATCACTTCTAAGGCATTCTTTCAGGTGCAAAATAAACAAAATACGGATGACATGTAGAGAAAAGAATAATAATTAACACTCACCTTTTTAAGAATATCTAGAACAACTTTTTAAATAATAATTCATATTCACTATACAAAAATTGACGATAGTAACTTAATTTATCTTATATTTAAACGTGAGGAGGACGCACTTCGAGTTCTGATAGAAAATACATTTTAGCGCCTGCCGGAAAACCGGCGGCAACCGAGCTCGTCTGCGTCACTGACACTTTAGCTGGGGAACTCTACGATCAGGCGCTTTGGGCATGCGCTGACTATATCCAATTGGAACGAACTCATATAATGTATTGGGTTGACCGGGGCCTAGGATGCATTGCTTTGTTTACTAATCGTTCGATTATTATGAGATTTAATTTCCTTCAATTTTTATGATGATTTTTTATATAAATTATATTTAAATAAATATCTTTATTGATATAAACTATATTAGTAATTTATTATATAGAATTCTGGTAAATTGTCCAGGGTATAGCAATGACGCTTGCGCGTAGGTCAGATCGATACTAGGTCTCCGATACGAAAGTAGGTAACAGGTAGGGGAAAAGGGACATCAGCGTGCTCATTACAGAGTCAAGGTTCAATAAATGCAGGCCACGTCCAATTACGAATATTATGTTTTGCATTAATTAAGGCTATGATTGTTCTATACATGTTTTTCTTTTATTTTCGAAGAGTTTGTGTTAAAAATATGAATAATTTAAATCGTATTTTAAAAATGTTCTTATTGTATGTAATATTTTGATGAACGTTTTTTTTTTTAAATTAATCACACTATTATTAAGATTTCGCAAGAAGAAAATATTTGATTTTCTTCCATAGAAAATAAAATAATTTGAGATTATACAAGAACAAACAGAAAATAAAAAAAATATTAAGATAATAAAACACGCAAATCTGATTTAAATATAATATATTATTTTATTCAGAAACACTCGATGATCTTACTACAATACAGTTCACAGTTTGTTTCAATTTTCAACTTACGACTAGTAAACAATAACAGTGCTAATATTTAATACAAATATTATTTTTATAATATTTTGTATAACATTTTCACTTTTAACATTTCTATTTTAAAATAGATTGACTGTCTGGGCCCTTCGTATATTATTTTCATTTAAGCGTCGGACAGAGCTGCTACACCAGGAAGAACTTTGCCTGAAATAGAAAAAATAACATACATTAAATAATTATATAATCAGACTAGTCAACTCGCAAGGGCACAGATGTGTGACTTCTCGCAGCAGGTTTTGGGTTCGTTTCCCACTTGAGTACATGAAGTATTTAATATTTTCATTTTCTTCGTCCTGGTGTGGAGGCGGCGTGGAATTCTGCCACTCAACACGCAATGTCTCCCTCTGCTTACCCTGATATATGCGGGAATCAGCGTGAAGCTGAAGAGAAGGACATCAAATAGTTGTAAACGCGACGGTTCTAGGTTCGATTACTGCGCGGAGGAATTAATTAATTAATATTTTTTCGCGTGCTCCGAGTGCTATTATAATAGTGACGGAACGGAATTGACTCAATATTTGAAAATACTTTCATAAAATATTTTTATGAAACATTCATACAAAAAATTAAATATAATTTATATGCATATGTAGAGACGTATTTTATAATTAAATCGCTATTCTTTCATGTTACGATTACATAAAGTAGATTGTTATCTCTGTTACTAAGGTTAAGTAAGGCAATTTATTTCGACGACCGCAGCCGTAGCGAAGGTTATTTATTGCAGTAAATTGCTTTATTCAATTTTGAATTTAAAGCAATTTTTTACATGGAAATGTACAATTACATATTACTAAACACTATAACTATATATGAAATATGTATATAGAGGCCAGTCGTGAGGCAGGGGCAGTGTGACTGGATATGCGATAATACGTTGTGGGTTCGAATTCTACACGAGGAAATTAATTAATTAATATTTTTATTTCTTCCCTCTGGTGTCGACGGAAAACGCGGCGTTGAGTTCCGCCACTCAACATGCAATCTCTCCAGCATTCGGCACAAAATGGGGAACTGAGTGTCTGAACTGAAGACTAGGTTCCTTCTGCTTACCCTGCAGAGTGCAGGACACAGCGTGACAGTAGAAAAAATTAAATAAAAATATCAAATAAAAAAAATATCAAATACACATAAAATAAATAAATGGAACGTAATAAAAAGGTCCAACCAACCATGTGCATTTTTAAATAGGATCAAACTTCAAAACATGTTTAGAAGATTAAATTTTTAATAATATTTTTAAATTTAACGTTTTGTACTGTAAATAAGTACGCACCTATATAAATAGGTCGTATTTAATCCGTCGGCCAAACTATAAAAGCATTCAAACGACTGCAACGCTCAGCGGCTTATTTACGGTTATGAGTTTTGCGGTGCCTGCATACATATGTACATATGTAAATAAGGATTATGTATATATATATTTTTCAGCTTTACGCTGTATTCCTCACATAATAGGATCGACAGAGGGAATCTGGAAGCCTAGTGTTAAGACACTCCGTTCCCATTAAAACATTATAGTTCCCTACTTTCTCCGAGTGAGAATCGAAGCCACGACCTCGCACGCTTGTGCCTCTGCACCACGACTGCCCTCTATGAATATATGTTATATGAATAACATATGGCCCAAATATCGTCATCGTATACCAAACGAATACACAGCTAGAAGTTTTATAAATCGGTTTTTGTTTATACATTTGTTATCTGCCAATTTGTTTCGGGTGAAGGAATAATGGCAAGGCGAAACTGATAGATCCATTTTTAAATTAAAAATCAACAAATTTTAGCCTATCATAAGACGACGGCTTGATGTACATCTTTGGTAAGTACATTTTATTGTAGCTTTTAATTGTATCTCGCACTTAACAGGGTAGGTAGAGGGAACCTATGCCCTATTCAGGGAGTCGTGAGATAAGAGGTAAATAAACCAGAAAACGTTTATTTTACAGGTCACGATTGATAGATTTAATATATATTTTTTACCTAAATAATTTAAATATTATACCTTCAAGCAGTTCTAGGGAAGCTCCACCACCGGTGGACACGTGGGATACTTTGTCTTCAGTTCCCCACTTCGCGCAACATGTTGCTGTATCTCCACCACCTGGACAAAAAAAAAAACATATAATTTTACTAGATTTTCTAATAAATGTGAAAGTTTGTTAGGATGGATTTTTGTTCCACTTTCACGCAAAAACGACTGAACGAATTCAGATGAAACTTTACAATAATATAGCTTTTAACTCAGAATAAAGGCTACAATTTATGTTAAGAAATGTTATGAATACCAATATAACTATACATTATATAAATAATAAACAGGATACAAATATAATTGATATGAAAGTATAAAATAAATCTCGCTTTTCTTAAATATTAAAAATATATATTTACCAATAATAGTGACAGCGCCATTTACTGTAGCTTTAACAACTCCGTCCATGAGAGCGCGGGTGCCGCCCGCGAACTTTTCGAATTCAAATACGCCGGCGGGTCTGTTAAAATAAGAAATGAGAATAATACAGAAAGAAATCTCAATATAGTATAGAAATGTAAGCAGACATTTGAAACCACAGTGTTTGATAGTAAATGGTTACGAAGGTCATGAGTTCAACTCCCACTAGGAGAAATAAATTATTTTTAAGATCTCGCTCTGGTAAGAAAATAAAGTTGGATTCCTTAACTAAATGCATTGTCTCAGTTATAATTAGTCGGAAAGTAGGGAACAGAATCTGTTCAGACTAGGTTTCCTTTACCCACTCTGCTATACTCGAGATACACAGTAAAGCTAAAAAAAATCCAGGTTATGATATGCTAAATTATCTTTTAAATAGTATGTCAGATAGGCACATAGTGTGATGGCTGTGAGTTCAATCTCTTATTAAACATAAGACTTAAGAAAAATATATAGATTAAAATTGTTTTCATCATCCCAATTTTGTCAGACAAATAGTAAATTGGGTGGAAAATGTAAAACAGTGTCAGTAACACAACCATCCTCTGACTTCTCTGTTACATGCGGAAAATTCACCTATTCCCCAATAAATAAAATTGAAATCATACAAAGAAATGTCTGTGAAATAACACATAATATCTATTTACTCTTCTTGTAAGACTCACCCATTCCATACAATAACTTTTGCCCTAGCAATGGGGTCGGCGAAAAGTTCCCTAGATTTAGGTCCAACGTCCAATCCCATCCAGCCGTCGGGAACACCAGAAGCCACGTCAGCTGATCCAACCTATTAATAAGATTTATAATGGAAATTCTCAATTTCAATCATCCTTCTAAGCCATCAATGTTATTAATATTATAAATGTGAAAGTTTGTATGGAGGGATTCCACTTTCACTCAAAAACGACTTAATTTATTTGGATGAAACCTTATAATATAGAAGAATAACACATAGCTTTTAGCATCAGCAATTTATGTT
The DNA here is from genome assembly GCF_056956725.1 of Heliconius melpomene rosina. Classification (NCBI taxonomy): domain Eukaryota; kingdom Metazoa; phylum Arthropoda; class Insecta; order Lepidoptera; family Nymphalidae; genus Heliconius; species Heliconius melpomene. The sequence goes on from NC_140399.1 coordinate 8,879,863, forward strand.
AAGATTTTGTATAATTTGGATATAATATATCAATAAGTAAAAGCAGTCGAAGCCCTGCATGCGTTGCTATGCCCTATTCAGGGAGTTGTGACATAAATGGTAAACAAATCAGAAAAAGATTTTACAAGTTTGATGGAAGATGTGCTAATAGCACTGTAAATAATACTATATAATAATATCTGTAGGACATATAGTCCTTGTAAGACTTATGAATAATTTATCATATTTTAGAAAAAGTAAAAAAAGTATATAGTTATAAAGGACTCAAATGAAACACCATGGAAACTATCCAGGACTTGGAGGGTCTCTAAAATATTTGTTTAACTTTAGATTGGATATATATATAATATATAATAGTTTACAAAAAATATATATATAATAGTTTACAAAAAAAATAGTTTTTGCACAATAATAAAATTTACATGAAGTATTTATTATTTTAATACTATTCTCTTACCTGGGCATTCTCATCAAATTTGTCAGCAGTAACAAAGTCAACAGGTAAGTGCACCTTTACATTGTTCTTAACAGCCTTGTCCAGGAGCTTTGCAACAATTTTTGCACCTTCAGCATCATATAAGGAATTACCAATCTGAAAATAAATAGCATATTTCAGTCTAAATCTATACTAATATAATAAAGCGGAAGAGTTTGTTTGTTTGTTTGTTTGAACGCTAAGATCTCTGGATCTACTGGATCGATTTACTTTGTTTTTGTTTTGTATGAAAGCTGCATTCTGCAGAAGTGCTATAGGCTATATAATATTACATTACACATATATACTAATAAATTAAAATACTTTCTAATTTGACATGCAATTTATTCTGCCATGTTAATAACAACCGTCGTCGCTACGCGACCGCGTTCGTTACCGCGTCATTTTGATGTTCATCCTTATGAAAATATATATAATAGTCACTTTTAGCATTTCATCTAGATTGAAATTATATTTCTATAGAAATTATATTCTTATATTTCAAGCAGGCGTAGCCGCGTCCGGGTCCGCTAGTGTTAGTATAATTTTCAATTTTTATAGTAGCCTCTAGTTCATTTTTGTGATTTATAAGTAATGAAATTCAACATTTAAATAAAATTTGATTTAGATTTTGTACTTAAAATTTGAATACTTACAGCCATGCCCTTAGTTTCTTTAAGGAAGGTATAAGCCATACCACCTCCTATGATCATTTCATTAACCTTGTCTAATAAGTTTTCTATGAGAAGAATTTTGTCTGCCACTTTTGCACCTCCAAGGATGGCAAGGAATGGCCTACAATAAAAAATATATATGGAAAAAGTTAAATGCAAAATATATGTATGCTCCATAATTCGGTGGAAAAAGGGGAATGGCGTGATTTAACACTAGTTTCACTCTGCCTACTCTGCTGTGCGCAAGATAGTGTGAAGCTAACAAAAATATATATATGCAGATATAGTACATATTTGATTTTGTACCTTAATTTTTAAATATACTGTATACTGTTAAATATACTTCTACCAAAATTTTTTTTTTAAGTTTTTTTATTCTCATTTTAAGAGCTGAATCACTAAGATGACTATGTTGCTCTGGTTAGTAATACAAATATTTTTAAGAAGTTGTCTGCAAAAAATAACAATATTTTCAATCTGCATCAACTGTTGCAGTTTACTTGTTTGCAAATTAAGATATATTAAATATTTTAAAACATACCTTTCTGGTTCATGCAATGCCTTAGCAAAATATTGCAATTCCTTTTTGAGTAAAAATCCACTGGCTCTTTGATCAAAACCTTCACCCATCATAGAACTGTGAGCTCTGTGGGCAGTGCCTAAAATACAATAATATAAATTAAAGGTTCTATTTATACTATTTAAAAAAAAAACAAATGAGTTAGTAGAGAAGAGTGGACACTAATTTATTCCTCCCTATTCGGTGAAGCAAAACTCTAACTTAGTTATAGAGTTTTAAAAGCTTAGTTATAGAGTTTAATTGTTTTCGACATTTAGCAAGGTAGGGAGGGTGTACCCACTATCAAGACACTTCAGGACATTGATTGTTAAGTAGCAAAACTAAAAAAAAATATCTGATTAGTATAAGAAATAGTTGTTATATTACCAAATGCATCATTAATATAGAGATCTCCAAGTTTCCTTAGGCTAGCTCTGAATGCTTTAACTTTTTCAGGATCAGCCTTGGCTTTAGCACCACTAGCATCCACACCCTTGCCCTCTTCTTCAATGTGGAAACGAAGATTCTCAAGTAAAATTATTGAACCTGCTGGTGGATCAGCACAAGCTGCTTTAACTTCAGCTCCCACACAGTCTGGCAGAAACTGTACTTCTCTAAAATTTGTTAATTAATATTTTTTATTTTATTTTTTTTCATAGGTAGGTAGAACCTAATGTTAAGATATTCCGTTCGCTTCTTAGCGCGAAAAACTACAACACGACGGATTCAATTTACGATATTATGATGTCTTCGAAATAAATTCTGTACGACCTTCAAATGACAATGAAAACACTTACTTGTTTAGTAGTTTCTTAAGTTCTTCTGCTACTGGTTTCAAGGTATATTTTTTATTTGCTTGACCATCTGGTCTACCAAGATGTGACATAAGAACTACGGATTTTGCACCCTTATCCAGAGCATACTTAACCGAATCTAAAGCGGCTACAATGCGTTGATTATTGGTAATAACTCCATCTTTTAAAGGTACATTAAAATCCACCCTAAAAATTAAAAAATATATACACACTAAAACAAGAATTTGTATACTTAATTATATGTAAAATAGTATCCCTATATTAATTATTTACCTCATCAACACGCGTTTCCCACTTAAGTTGAGGGCATCAATGCTGAGTTTGTTAAGAGCCATAATTATGTTTTAATATTTTAATGTAATTGCAGAGGAAATTTATAAATCGGCGCACAGTAATTTTTGGTCAATCTTAGACAATTTTGACCTTGTAAATGTCAATAGGGTCAAATATTCTTGCTATATTAAAAAAATATTACTTCAGTAATTTACTTCTTTAATCTTTTATAGTGTTTTGTAATGTGTGATTTTTTCTACAAAATTGTATTTACCCCAGACTAGTTCAATAATTGTAAGGTTTGGTCATTAAATGTAATATTACTTTAAGTTTTGACAAACTTAACAAAACGGACATTTTATACAGTCGTATAGAGATGTAAATTTAGAATACCATAAACTATATATGCTGATGACGTAATGTTGGTAGGCGGAGGCGAGTGATAGGAACGCGGGAGGGATTTTTTGTTCGGTTTATGTTGGCATCACTGCTCGTTCTTCGCGAAATGCACGCATTGGGACGCTCGGATTTAGAATGTTCCTTGAAAATCTACGTTGAATTAAATGAAACTTCTTTACGAAGTGATAAGTTTTGTGACTCTTGTGTTCAAAAGTTTTATTTGAGTTCTTGTTTAGTGTGTATTAGTGATTGTTTTGGTTGACCAACAAAGTTAACAGAAGTGCGTCGAAAGTTGAAACATGGTGCCGCTAGGACCCGGGCCAGGCCATCCTACCGCACATCAAACGCACGGCGGGCCATCTACAAATTTATCCGGTCCAAATTCGTTATCACAGAGCTCGTCACAATCGAACAAGTCGTCAGTAGCGGTGTGTATTGAGAAATATTGCTTAATTTTAAACGGTTTTGCATCAATCTGGCGGGTCGCACATGTTTATGTAACTTCTAGTTTGAGCACGTGCGATTTGGCGCTAATTTTAATATTGCTTTTTCAGAAGCCGAACTACACATTAAAATTTACTCTCGCTGGACACACAAAAGCCGTTTCGTCCGTTAAATTTAGTCCCAATGGCGAATGGCTCGCTAGCTCCTGTAAGTATACTGGATAAGATATTCATGAAATTTGTTTATTCTTTGTATTATTTATGTCTAATAGAAATTATTGAACTGGTAAAACGTACATCGTAGAATTTGCGCTACAAGTAGTAATAGTAGACTGTATATTGAATATTTGCAGCATTTGCATTTTCATTAGGCAAATTAAATAACAAAGAAATAAAAAAGATACTACATTAGTATTACCTAAATAAGAAATAAATATTTTACTCTTTTTGTGCTATAGTAACATTTTAATTATGCTAAAATATAAAGTATCCATTATCATATACAAAAAATGTAGTGGCTTTTACTCTAAAACTAATTCAATACCCTACTTAATGATGCTTTAATTTAAATATATTATTTTACATATTTGTATATATTTTCATACTTGAAATGGTATACCTTACATAAATGTATTGAAAGCTAGTTACTTTTTTCCATATAATATGTATTTCATGCACACTTGTAACTAGGTCACATGCTCTTTGACATAATGGAAGTGATAATAAGTTCATAGTTAGAGTTACCAAAACTTATTTACCAAATTGTTAGTGTAATATAAAAAAATATACAAAGAAAAGAAACTTGTTTTGAGTTTAGATAAAAAAAACTTCACTAACATCCATACAAAGAATGAATTGATGACCTTGGTATTATTATCTAATGTATTACTTATATTGAATTTCTTATTATTTATATTTACATTTTTTATTGTTATATTTCTGTAATTATATTTTTGATTTCCAGCTGCTGACAAACTTATTAAAGTGTGGGGAGCTTATGATGGCAAATTTGAAAAGACTATATCGGGACATAAGATGGGAATCAGTGATGTGGCATGGTCATCAGATAGCAGGTTGATTGTTAGTGCCAGTGATGACAAAACTTTAAAGGTACTTTTTTAGTTAGCTAATGATGTTTCTAAATTTTTTGCATTTATTCCATAATAATAAATGTGTTTTAGTTAATTATTAAAATTGAACATATGCATGTGTAAATAATTTTACAAACAAGAAGCATTTCCTATATATAAATAGCAGTAAAGTGTTGAAAAGTAGGGTAAAAACTATTTTGTGTCTTCAACACTTGAATTTCTCACGGTAATTGACCTCTTATCTTAAGAGATAAGTGACACCAGTGTTCTGATTAGAATGTTCACAACTAAGGTATTTTGATAAGGTTCAATAGTTATATATTTTTAACATGTTATGAATCAAAATATATATGTAGTTGTATTTTAAAGGTATTTCAAATTGTAAATTAAAGTTTATTTGTTTGGTAGAAGTAGGAAATAAATCAATACATCAATAGCTTGGTAAATTCAGCTACAATAGAATGCTAAAAAGTTTCTTTCTCATTATATGAATATTGTAAAATACTTAAAAAATATACTTTAGTAAGTAATACTTAATGTACTTTTATAAATCTATGACTTATATTTCAGGTCTGGGAATTGAGTTCTGGAAAATGTCTAAAAACTTTAAAAGGACACAGCAACTATGTGTTTTGCTGTAATTTTAACCCACAAAGTAATCTTATTGTCTCTGGTAGTTTTGATGAGAGTGTGCGGATATGGGATGTCAGGACAGGTAAGAAAATAGTCATGTAATATATGTTATTTTGTTAAAAACAATTTATATTATTAATGTTATGCATACAAGTGCTTTTTAATAAAAGTTGTTATTTATAAATTCTAAAATTTAATATTGCTTTATTATTTAATTATTTATTTATATCTCTAATTATGTATTATATTCAACAGGTAAATGCTTAAAGACACTACCAGCACATTCGGATCCTGTGTCGGCAGTACATTTCAACAGAGATGGTAGTCTTATTGTATCTTCAAGTTATGATGGTTTATGGTGAGAATATTTCACATTTATTTTTATTTTATGTTTTGTTAGATAATAAATAATAATGTTAGACAATAGTGTGGAATTTTTCTAAACGTTCTACAGATGCCCTTTTTTGATTGGCTGATTGTTATTACTATTATTTTCTTTATACTAAATTCAATGTCTTACCAGACTGAGAGAGTAAAAATAACTAATTCTTTTTGGTTAGCATTTTAATATTCAGACAGCCTCATTGCATATATTGTTAATTAATATTTTTATTTATTTTAGTCGAATCTGGGACACAGCGTCCGGTCAGTGCCTTAAAACTCTTATAGACGATGACAATCCACCAGTTTCCTTTGTAAAATTCTCTCCAAACGGCAAATATATACTAGCGGCGACACTCGATAATACACTTAAATTGTGGGACTACAGCAGAGGCAAATGTTTGAAAACATATACTGGACATAAGAATGAGAAATATTGTATTTTTGCTAACTTCAGTGTTACTGGTGGAAAGGTAATTGAATTTTTCTATTAACTATTATAACACATCTCAAATCATTTTAAATAATATGGTTTTACTTTTAAGAGTTAAAGAAATCTTTAATTTTTATATGTTGTCTAAAAAAGTATTTTTATAAAAAATATATATCTCTCAGACAGATATATAATTAATAATTAACTTTTTAAGCTGTATTTTATACAAAGATGTAAAAATATATACCAACATAAACTAAGTAAAATTTTCCACCAACAGTGGATAGTATCAGGATCGGAAGATAATCTCGTGTACATATGGAACCTCCAGTCAAAGGAGATAGTGCAACGGCTCTCCGGACACACAGACACGGTGTTATGCACCGCATGCCATCCCACTGAAAATATTATTGCTTCAGCTGCTCTAGAGAATGACAAGACTATCAAACTATGGAAGAGTGACACGTAATGTTTGCTTGGTAAGTTTAATTAATCAATTATATATCTTTTTAATTTATATTTGTGCTTTAGGTAGGATGTAGGTGCACTTTGACATACAGGGCCACTGAAACTATGATAGTTTTTATATTATTAATTTATTATTTCTCTATACTCAAGACATTTTTTCTCTAAAATATATCAAAGGTTATACAAATAACAGTATAGAGATGTTAAAGGCTTATTTTGTATTAGGGTCTCACAAATTATTTGTTAAGTTTCTTTTATGGATATGGTCAAACATTAACACTTTGAAATATTGTGTAATAAACTTGTACAATATTGCATCATATACATGCGACTAAGCCAATATAGATTTAAAGTATGCTTGATTAGTATTATTCCCATTATAAACAAGAAAGATTAATATCTTTTACCATATAAATAATCTTTTCTAGAAATTGTATTTTAAAAGTACTATGCATGCATAATGGTGGTATTATAAGCAGGTGTGAGAGGCACACCTGCCTTGAACAACTGTCAGTTTATTCACCTTTTAAAATTACACTTTAATATATTAATGTAAACTATTTATTCTTAAAAAAAAATATTTGATTTAAGTGAGATATAATATTTTATTACATTATTCAATGATGTGAAAATAAAATATTATTCCAATTTATCAGTAATATTTTTCTTTCTAATATGTTGTGTGCTTGTGCACAAGGCCAGTAGCTTTGATTGTTAGATATTTAGGAATCCCAATTTGTTTGGTTTTATATACCTAATATTTATTAGTGTTCAACCTTTCACTTTTAGACATTTACTTCAATCTTTTATATTATTCCAATTCCCAGGGTCCTTTGTCATAGTAAAATAATATTATAATATCATAATTATATCTTATTTTTATTAGTGTATTCATATTGTGAACCAGTCCTAATATATAGCTTATTAGTTATAACTTTTTAATGTTCCATTTTTCTCAAACTACTTCTAGCAATTTTCCAAAACATTCTTGTGAATTTGAACAGTTTACTATTGTGTAAAAGGGCAAAGTATGAGGGTCACAACGTTCTTTAACGCAATTATATAAGCAAACATGCGGGATTCCACATTTTTATTTCACAAAACAAAACATCTCAAGTTGCCCTTTTACTTACCGTCTTAGTGCAAATATCTATGTTAAATATTGGAGTGGAATGGTTCTCATTACCACATATTTTGTGGTTATTTTTCATTTAAAAATTGTGGAGCAGTAAAAAAAATATAAGTGAATTGTAGTAATGTTGCTATAAATTCATAAATGTGATGAAAAAATATCTTCATCTTATATTAAAATATTGTGTAAACTTTAGTTATTAGAGAATCTGTATTACTTTTATAAAGTCTTAGTTGTTTTCACTAAAATGATGATCTTTTATTATTTTACTTTTTGGGGCGCATACTACATGGTAGGCAAAGTGATCCTATTGTCAATACATTCTTAATTCAAACGGCAAAACTCGATAGATTATCTACTACCAGGACAAGAAAATGAAAATAATTCATTTCCTCGAGTGAGGTCCGAACCCACAAACATTCCAGTTAGAGTCAAACATTTCCACTGCACCACAATGGACTCAGCTTTTAATAATTGTAAAAATGTACTATTTTCTATTAATTTTGATTATGTTTGTTCCAGATAGCGCACAGACGGCGATCTGTTTATAGCGGCTCCATATTGAGAGCTCGGCCTTTGGCTTGTGAATAGTTTTTTTTTATATATAAATAAGGTTTTATTAGTTTTACGGAATTACGGACAATCGACCGAGCGTGTATCATCAAGTAGTCAGCCAGTCAGATCAGAGATGAGTGTGCATTTCATTTGTTTTATAAGATTCACATATTTTTCTAATGTGCAAATGATGAATATAAAGTGTTTTAGCCATTATGTCCTAGAGTATACAGAGTTATTAAGGATCTTGCTTAATAATAATAACTTGTTGGATGCAATTAAAAATTTAGTAGTTATATTGTGGTTTTATTATGTTCCTTTACTGTAACGCGACGGTTGTGGGTTCGATCCCCATTCGAGGAAGTGAACTATTTATTTACGTTTATATTTCCTCGAGGAAAAGTCGTTCCGCTCTGGTGTCGAGGCAAAAGCGCGGCGTTGAGTTCCTCCTTTCAACGCGCAACGCCTTCAGAATTCGGTGGAAAATGGGGAACGGAGTGTCTTAACACTAGGTTCCTACCCTAGTTCCCTCTGCGTGCGGGATACAGCGTGAAGCTGATTTTTTATAACCATTATATTTTAAGCAACGCCGGAACATTTCCTTAGTAGTTCTATAAAAATAAAGGGTAACCCACAGGGGTTCCCAGTAATATGCTTTCCATAATTTTATACAGTCTCTATTATAGAAGATAAAGCGAGAAAAATTAGGTCAGCGAGCCCTTGGGATATTGTGGAACGTCTTTCTATCCCCGCCTTATCATATTGATGAGTTAGTAGTGTGTTCGTTAGATATTTAATTTTTTTTAATATTAAAAGTTAATCAATAATGGAGAAATTATGTATTTATTAGCAACCTGCTTGTGGCTTCGCCCGTTTAAAGAAAGCTAATATATATATGGCTGTGGTATATACATTACACATACTTGTAGGGACTAACATCCACACGGTTAATGTCACGTCTACACATGTGATCTCTCGTCCTCACAATTGATGTCGCCTCCATATATGTGTTTGCACTTTCGCATATTTGATCTCGTTATTAGAGCGAGGAAAAGAAAACATTCATTATTTAATTTCCTCGAGTGCGAATTGAACCCACAACAAGTATAGTGTCAGTCAGTATATTTTAGCTGGACCACTACGCTACTATTACGAACAAAGAGACAGATAAATAAATATTTTAAAAGTTTAATAGTTTCTCTTTTTTATTTTTCGCAAATATGTTTTATATGTAGACAACATTTACACTGTTTTATATAGATAAAAGAATATAGATAACATATGTAAAAGTTGTTAAAGTATATTAAAAAGCTGCAACTTTCTCTTACAACATTTTCAGTACAAATTTATATGGCGATTCAGTGCTTTATACTACGAATTGGAAAATTTGCATATGAATTCCTTAAGTGTATAGCCATAGCAGCTTTAGATATTTCAGTATAAAAGACACCTACATTCCGTGACGGCCTTATGCAGAGAAACAAATAAACAAAAACTAATTCAATATTTTTTTTCCATTTCTATAATCTTGATTATTATTTTAAATATGCTCACACTGATCGAATTAATGATTTATATAATTTTTTTATATAATTATATAAATAAATTTCCCGTAATTTTATAAACAAATAATAATTATTAAATTAATTAAATAATTAACTGTCAAAACTTATTTTTATTTATAGCTATTTTGATATGACGTACGCTTGATTGATTAATTACCGCCTTAATAGAGCAGCCATGTTACTCGCACAATAAATACACGTCGGACGCCCAACGTCATTATTAGGTAATAGCAGTATAACAAATTATAAAGGTAAATGTTTTATTTGCAATTTTAAATTTTTATATATAAGTAATTGTAGAAATGAGGTTATAAGTTGGTATATCTATCTAAAAATCTGGTCAAGTGCGAGTCGGACGCGCCAGCCGAGAGTTCTGTAGAAATTTTATGGCTAGGACAGCAGGAAGTAAAACTTAAATTTGTATCTAATAGTTTTTGTCTATCTATCCATACCTATATTATAAATTCGAAAGTAACTCTGTCTGTCTGTCTGTCTGTCTGTCTGTCTGTCTGTCTTTTCCGCAATCAGGGCCAAACCGCTAATTTAATTGTGATAAAATACTCATATAGAGATACTTGAGGGTCCCGGGATGAACATAGGATACTTTTTTTTCTCATATTTGTAATATTTTCGTTATATACCAATATATTAAAATAATTAATTTGACAAGGAATTTATTCCGCCATGTTAATAACAATCGTCGCTACGCGTTGCTAAGCAACGGCTTGCAAAGTTTGCTGTTTTAAGAAAACGTCACCCACAGTGAGTTTGCTTAATGCATACATGGCGCGCGCCGATATAGATTTATACAAATCTCTTTATACAAATCATTAACAAAAATTAGATGATTTCTATAATTTGATATTCATCCTTATGAAGATAAATATAATAGTCACTTTTAGCATTTCGTCTAGATGGAAATTATAGTTTACTGTATAACATTCTAATATATAGGTAATTAAGATGTGACTGATTCCAAATGACCTAGCCTTCGGGCGGCATAATATGAGTATGACCGACGCGAACGGGCGGATGACTTTGATGATTTTGTAAATTTTTATAGATTTTCGAATTACTATTATTTTTTATGTAATTATTTGCTGCTTATAATTAATTTATCTCAGTTCGGTTATCTATACCGATGTTATACACTTAAAATATCGTAATTTTAATCATTTGAGATTTTATTTAATATTGTTCGCAAAAATTAATAATTATTTAATATAGAAAAATGTTTAGTACGCGCGCACAGCAAACTTTAGGTTTTTTTTTCTAATATTAAGAATTTCCTTTAGTTACTTTTACTTCTTTGGTTTGTTCACTTCGGTTACTCAGATATTTTTTCTAATAATAAATCTCCACTTATTATTATTTTTTAACTTATTTTAATTATTTAGGCTTATATTTTCGCGGGCGTAGCCGCGTCCGGGCCCACTAGTATATATATAAAATCGAAAGGTCACTCACTCATCACGAAATCTCAGAAACTACGAGTGCTAGGAATCTCAAATTTTGCATAGGAGTTATTTATAGGACGCAGGTGCTCGCTAAGACGGGAATTTGCAATATTCGACTTCTAAGGGGTTGTTTTTGGGGTCGAAAGTTGGTCGAAAGTCTAAATTTCACAATTGTAGGTCCACGGAAAATATCTGATTTCGTATTTCATACAAAATTCACTATATATATAAAAGCTCGTATAATAAGGTGTAATCTAAAAGTCCAATATCTAAATTGGATCGCTCAGAGAATAGATGCTAAAAACGAAGCCAACACGGATAAAGCTGCAGTCACCATCTTTATAATTAAATTGAATTAAATCACCTTCACGCTGTATCCCGCACCGTTTCCCACTTTGCTGGAGGCTTTGCGTGTTGAGGGGCGGAATTTAACGCCGCCCTATGCCTTCACCACCACTGGCCTCAAGTCACCATCTTGTATTCAATAATTTTTCAAAAGTAAAATATTGTCGTTCAATTAATAATCTAAATTATTAAGCAAATGTAGATATAATCATAAATGAATTAGTAATGTAAGACTTTCACACAAAAAACTTACATCCTTTAGTAAAACTCTTGCAAGAGAGGAATATTTCACAAATACCTGTGGATCTGTCGGCGGGACTTATCTAATATTGTGGACTTGGAACATGAGGATAATACAAATTTCAATTTCCCACAAAGAATCGGTTCATTCTTCTTGAGTTCCTTCTGATGTGTGTTTTGTATGGATTTATGAGTAATAAAATTTTGTTTATTTTGTTTTCTCTTCTGTGTTTATATATTTTTATTAATTTTAAACTTTTATAGCTTCTTCAAATAAAATGTTGTGAATAATTTATTTAATTTAATTATATTATTCGATATATTATATATTGTATATCGTCAGTTCTTTAATAAATAAAATAATTTTAAATCTAGAGTCATACAATAGCAGCTACAAGAATAGAATTTTAAACCAGAAGGATTATAATAACTAAAACTACTTTGCCATCAAAGCTTTGCCAAGAGCAAATCCTATACGATTCGTCTCAGATTAAGGTCATAATAAAATAAACCTGAGGCCATCGTGGCGCAGCGGCACAAGGGTGTGACTGTTACGCGAGGGTTGTGGGTTCGATCCCCACTCGAGGAAGTGAAATATTTATTTACCTTTATATTTCCATTTCTTCGTTCTAGTGTTTAGGCAAAGCGCGGCGTAGAGTTCTGCAACTCAACACGCAATACCTCCAGAATTCGGCAGAAAATGGGGAACGGAGTGTCTATAACCCTAGGTTCCCTCTGCATATCCTGCTGTGTGCGGGATACAGCGTGAAGATTTAAAAAAAAATAAACTATAATCCACTACGTTTTGATATGTAATAAACTATCAACGCTGTCATAACATTCTACATTCCACCACGACCCCTAAAAACTTATTTATAACATTGACGGCAAACGGCCACCCCCAAAAACGATTCTCTCAATTCCACCCCAGAGAGTTCACAAGGAATAAAGCGTGTTATTATACCAAAAAGCATTGTAAGTAATTTTTCCTATGGAATACTAATGGGTTTTGTATTATATAGGCCTTATAGCACTGTACAATTATAGTAAAAACATTTTTATTAGCCTATAAATTTTATAATAATATGTGCTATATACTGTATATGTTTTAAAGTATGAAGATATATAACTAAAAATGTTTTCAATGTTACTCTAAGAATATTTTTTTATCTACATGCTCTATCCCGCATACAGGAGGATAGGCAGAGGGAGTGTTAACATACTCCTCTGCCCACTTTCTTCTTAATTCTGGAGGTATTGCCTATTGAGACACCATAGAGAAGAAATGAAAATATTAAATACATCATTTACTTGGTTGGGAATCGATCCCACAACTTAGTTAATTAAGTTAGCTTTGTAAGATCTCTACCTACTGTAAAAGTGTCTTGCTACTGCAGTATTTTGAAAAATACCCTACGACGGTAGGGCCAGTAGAAATACCATATTTATAGTTAAACATTATGTTTAAAATCGAACAATTACTTAATATTGTATAGAATTAGTTATTTCAAGTTTACTATATTAGTTTGGATTATATCATAAAATTAAATCAAAAACTCTAAATTCCTATAGATTAAAATCTCCACTTATTTCGCATTCAGTAGTAGTTTTATTTGAAACGTTGCCTCATTTCTATACATTACTAGTGTGCGCCGAGCAGAGCACTAAATGTACATTCAATTATGTATATATCCATTACTAGCGCCCCGCTCGCGGTTTCACCCGCGTGAACTATGTTATAATTAATTTCTGTATCCATGACTACGTCCTAGTGACGTCTATGCACAATTTGAGACTCCTAGCATTTAGTAACGAATGACAAAGACAAATGTCATTAGTAACGAAGTTTCATACAAATTTTTAACCCCAAAAACAAACCCTTAGAAGTTGAATATTGCAAATTCCCGTCTTAGCGAGCACCTACGTCCTATAAATAACTCCTATGCAAAATTTGAGATTCCTAGCACTTGTAGTTTCTGAGATTTCGTGATGAGTGAGTGACCTTTCGATTTTATATATATAGATATTAAGTATTGTATGTATGTCTAATATGTGTTATTTACCTGGCATGTTTTTCTTGACTAAATATGATGTTTCACAAGTTTTGATAGTGTTATAAAATATGTCAATCCATACTTAAATTATAAATTCGAAAGTAGCTCTGTCTGTCTGTCTGTCTGTTTTTTACGCAATCAGGGCCAAACTGCTAATTCAATTGTGATAAAATACTCATATAGAGATACTTGAGGGTATCCTCACCTAAAATGCGTAAATCTACAATCTGTTTTAGGAGCCCCGTGGGTATCAATCCTAGAAATCTTTTGAAATGTCAACGTTACATGTAAGTGCATAATTTCGATCCGTTAGATAGTGTGAACCTATTTCTTTCTCAGGTCCTTCCGATTTGTACAATATATAACTGTAATAATAGGACATTGAAAATAATTTTAAAATATTTTAATACTAACATTTTAATAGGAACAGTTAATACTAAAAATATTTCTAATTTTTTTGTTTTATTACGCATTTCGAATGATTTCGGCACTTCATGAATAGTGTATACGTAAAAAGTTAAAAAAGGGCTTAAATCTTAAATAATAATTATTATAATGAAAATTAACATACATATAATATACATACCCTTAAAGTTTTTATAACAACCCTTAAATCAATACAATGTTTTCAAAGCGACGTTAACTAAAGATTAATGGTCTTGGCCTTTTACGGAGGTGGGAGGTAGCAAATACGAAACAAATGTGTCGATACAACGCGGTCTACGATAAGATTAGCAGCTTACCCTGGCCTGACTAATGTCACCTATTGAAAAATTGGTTCGGCGACGTAACGAGTGCGAACAGAGGAAATACGAAGAGTTTTTCCTTATACAATCAATATGTATCTACTATAAATGAAGGCAGTATATATGTATGTATTATATAAATAAGTCTTCTATATATTACACTGTTATGGCGCAGTTGTTAGTTGCTCAAATAAATATGATATTTGTTAGGTTGAGTTCTTGTTACGGCATTTCTTTAGTCTGGACTGCGTTCATGGTAATAATTTGTACTAATATTATAAAATTTAATTTTTTGTTTGGTTACGTCAATGATTATGATTAATGTTGGATTAAACATTTATAGAAGAAGGCTAAATTAGGCTCTGTAGGCAGATGGAACCTGGGAACCTGATATTAGGGCATTACGTTTTCCATTCTGATATTTTCGTTTCCGTCTTAGCGCCGTGCTTTGCCTGGCTACTAAATATAGTTAAATATAGAAATTAAACCATTCAGTATTTCATTCCCTTCAGTGGAAATTGAACCCACAGGTGTCGCGAATACAGTTGCACGGCTAGTGCCCCTGCGCCTCAACGACAACTTTAATTCATAATTTGTTAGGCAATACAATATTATAATTGCAAATTCTTATTTAGTTTTGAAATGGACGCAATAAGAAAAATAAACTTAATAAATCAAAGCAGGGCAAACAAAATGGAGAGTTGAAAGTTCTTCAAATAAAAATGGAAGAGGAAGTTGCATTCGATTCCGCCTCATTCCATAATAACTCGGGTCTTGTATCTTGATTTCTTTTACACTTTGATCTAGGCACGACTGCTTGAATACCTATATAATTGAATGGTATAGTTTGAAATTATTTCATTGAAATTTCATGTTGGATTCATTTAAAAGTATTTTTTTCTATTATTGCATTGGTGATTTGAACATATGATCTCATAAAACCTTTTTCTTTTTCAGCTTCACGCTGTATCCCGCATATAACAGGAGAGAGGGAGGCTAATGTTAAAACTCTACGATCCCTACTTTCCTGTGAATTCTGGAGGCATTGCGTGTTAAGTGGCGGAAGTCAACGGAGAAATGACAATATTAAATATTTAATTTCTTCGAATGGGAATCAAACTCATAACCTATCGCGCTTAGAGGAGTCCCACGCTTAAATTCCTATGCCACGACAGGCCTCAAGGCTTTTATCAAATATGGATAAAGATAATTTTGTAAATTTATTCAGTCAACTATGACATTTTATGAAACAATTTGAAAGGGTATTAGTGGGCGTGAATTCAAATCTACTCAGAATTTTTTTTGTAATGTATTAATAATTATTTTAGGCATAAATTATACCCTAAAATATTTGTATATTGGATAAAAATAATCGCAAATTGAATTATTCATCTCTTCTTTAAATTGTAATTATTGTATAATTTGAAATTTCATTTTGTACAATTCCGTTCACATATATTAAAAGATATAATACATACATATTTATAAAATAAAATAAATCAGCTTCACGCGGCATCCCGCACGTAGCAGGATAGGCAGAGGGAACATAGTGTTAACACACCCCGTTCCCCACTTTCCGCTGAATTCTGAAGGCAATGCGTGTTGAATGGCAGAACTTAACGCCGCGCTTTTGCCTCGATACCAGAACGAAGAAACGGAAATATAAATTTAAGTAAATATTTCGTTTCCTCGAGTAATTTCGAACCTACAACCATCGCGTTACAATCACACACTGGTACCCCTGGTTCTCGACGGCCTCCCAATTTATATATTATACATATATATATACAAAATACGTAGTTTACGCATGTATCGTTAAAGATGTTGTTTTAGCACTTGTGTGTGCTCATAAACTTTGCGTAGTCTACTATATAAATGTAGGCAACTTAAGGTCAAACTGTTACACTTATCTTTAACACAGTATATACGTACATATTATAATATAGACGTACATTTCGCAAGTAGGAGAAGAAGAAGAAAAGAGAAATAAATACTTAATATTTTGTAATTTTTTTTGAATTTAACCACAAATGTATAGTTTTTAGATTTTTGCCTGAACTAGTATTATCTGTAGATGCTAGCTGCCAAATTTCATAGTTCTGGGTCAACCAGAAGTACCAGTTTCAGGAAATCAAGGGAAGAAAGATCGCATATTTTAGTAGATATATGGTGTGAATTGCAACTCGATATCTCCAAGCTTTCTTGAGATAAAGGTCCTAGACAGACAGATGGACGGACGATCAACAAAATGATATTATAAGGGAACCCTTTCCTTAATAAGTACGGAACCCTAAATACATAATTTTGGTCATTTAACAAGTCTAAGTAAATATCAGGTATATACGAGTATATTCTTGCTGCAAAAACATTTGACTTAATTGCTGTATACAGAAACAAAATTAGATATAATTAACCAAATTGTTAATTAACTGAATTACCAGGAGAACTCCAAGCTTTTACAACGTAAGAATAAAACACAACAAACAAGGAAAACGGCGGCTTTGTTAAGATTCTCACCATTAAAATAACATTCTGGTGAAGTTCCACTTTGCATTTGTTAAATGTAGAGCGGAAAGAGCTTTGATTATTTTCTCAAATTCCTTTGCACATCATCTGGTGAGATTTTATTACGAGATAATCGTATTATTTAGTCTGTTCTGATAGAAATTTTGTTTATTTTGTTTATTTAATCTGGGCTTGCTATTATTATTTTTTGTATTTATTATTTCTTCAGTGTCACGCTGTTTCGCGCATGTAGCAGGGTAGGAAGAGGGAGCCTAGTGTTAAGACACTCCACTCTCCATTTTCCGCCGCATTCGGGAGACGTTGCGTTTTGAGTGGCGGAACTCAACGCCGCGTTTTACCTCGACACCAGAGTCAAGATGAAAATATAAAATATTTCATTTTTCCGAGTGGGAATCGAACCCACTGGCCTCTATTATTATATTAACTTAACTCTTAGCCTTGGCATCAAAGGTATAAGCTTTATTTATACAAATTACATTTAATTAAAAGAAAAAAAAAACACAAATTGAAACTAAAGTAATATCTGTAGCAATATTTTCGAATTATTCTATAATAAATACTATTTTTGAATTTATAAGATCAATCCATAGGAAGGTCAATGGATACCGAATGTGAGTCAAAGGGTTAATTTGTTTCGTCCTAAACATACACAGCGAGGTGCTATTCCCAATATGTGTGAGTTTTGTATTTTATTTCAATCTACCCTCTGTGGCTTAAAATATATGGATTATATTTTATCCATATATTTTCCCCGGATATTATGGCTTGAGATAATTATGTATAGGCTGTTTCAATCTTTTTATGGTTTGAAAACTGATGTTTTAAAAGTCAATTGAAGTAATTAACAAGTTATGGTATGTTTTCAGAATATTAAGGAAAAGAAAGAATATTTTTTTAATATGATAGTTGTTTCTTAATTTAACAAAATGTATTTTTTTTAAATATATATAGAAGTTTTTAAAAAAAACACAAAACATTCGGAAAGCGTATATGTCTAGATATCAGTTAGAATAATAAACATTTATAAAGCATATGTTGAGACAAACCGCGGCATTAAGTTCTGAAACTCGCAATGTCTCCACAATTCGCCTGAAAATGGGGAACGAAGTGTCTCAAAACTAGGTTCCCTCTGGCTATCATACAACTATATCTGATTTTTTTATATAAAATATATCTTACAAAGTAAGTACGTAGAACAGATTCGTAATATTATTTAAGAGGCTTAAAAAAGATATAAAGCCCCTTTGACCAACCATTAGCTATGCTTAATTTAATATCGGATATGTGGGCTCAGGTAAGCCAGCCTCATCGCGTCCTTTACTTTTAATATTAATTTTGATTTGTTTATCATATAATATAGAGAAGATCGTTTGTTTTGAGGGCGTCGTGGCGGACGCGACAGTAGTGGGTTCTATTACCACTGGGGGAAAAGAAATATTTAATATTTTCTATCGTTGTGCTTGTTATTGTATAATACTGTATTGATATATATGTATGTTTATATGTTTATATATTACTTTATTTATATATGTATGATTGTATGTATGTATATATGTATTTATTGAATATATATATAAATGTATGATATATAACAAAAATATCTTTGTGCAGCGTCCGCCAACTATGATCTCCTATTATTAGTTTTTGTAAATAAAAGGTTGCCTGTAAGAGATCACTTACAGTGATAAGGCCGCCCTTGCGCTATATTTAAATACTATAATTCTCATGTATCTTTATGTATCTTTGTGCAATAAAGTATTTTTGATTTGATTTGATTTGTTCCGCCACTCAACACTGAACTGAAGTACTAGAACTGCCTTTAAAAGAAAGTTCATTTCACCTCTTTGATTATAACGTTCTAAGCATGTTCTAAGAAAATTTGAAATTAGAATTGGTGTTGCTAACACTAAAAATAGATTTATTTCCTAATACTATTTCTTTACCACCCTAATTTTTTTTCCTAATATACTAATATGTACATTTCTATGTACGATTTTAATATAATATACAAGATAAATAAATAAAAAAAACTTTATAAAAAATATGCATTTAAGATACAATAGAAGAAAAAAAAGTAAAGTTAATTTTTCCTTTGCTAGAGGACATTTACGTAGAAAGACGAAACATTAACGGTGCAGTTTATTCAAGTCCTTCATTAAGTGTATTAAAAATGTTTGAACTCGCTTCCAAAAGAGCAAATAAAATAGAAATTCTTTTAGTCTGGATTCGCTAGCTGCCTTTTCAGATGTAATTTTTTATTTCTATAAGAGTACTTTAATGAAAATTTTCTTAGGGTTGCCCGATTTTAATATAAACACATCTATCGGACTTACTGTTGCGATATTATAATATTATTGACTTTACTTATAGTGTGGTGTTGCACTTATAATTATTTTTTTAGATTCACAGAGTTAACCTGGCAACCTAGTGTTAAGACAATCGGTTTCTATTAAGGCAACTCCGTTCCCTACTTTCCGCCGAATTCTGGAAGCATTGGGTATTGAGTGACGGAGCTCAGCCCCGCGCTTTTGCGTTACCAGAGCGAGGGAAATTAAATGATTAAATATTTCTTTTCCACGAATGGATATTGAACCCATAACCTGAAAGCTTGCGCCCCGGCGCCACGACTGGCCTATAGACTTTAAAATTAATGTCGACTATTGCAATTTAATCTACCTTAGCAAACAATTACTTTAACCATTTTACCATAGGGTTTTCGATTCTAATTCAGTTGTACTTTCATGCTTTTTATATTAGTGTGAGCGGTTTATTGCAGGTAGCACTCGGTTGTAAATGAGATGGGCTTCGTAAACGTTCAGTTTATGGTCTCAAATGGAATGGCTGATTTACAACTTAAGTATAGACTCGGGAACACTTTCAAAGCACTAAATAAACGCAGTCTAAAAGCGTTTGTAGGTATAATTTTATATATGACTAGCGGACGCGCGTAGCTTCGCTTGCGTATTTAGGAGTGAATTCTAATATCCCATGAAACATGTGTTGAATGAAATATTTTTAAGAGTCTAAATTTCAAATTTTATAAAAATCGGTGGCGATTTAAAGATTTTTCCATACAAACTTTCAACCCCTTATTTGCACGCTTAGGGGGTGAACTGTAGAAAACCATAAAACACATGTTCAATTAAATATTTTTAAGACTCTAAATATCAAATTTTATAGAAATCGGTGGCGATTTAAGAATTTTTCCATACAAACTTTCAACCCCTTATTTGCACCCTTAGGGGGAGAATTCTAGAAAACAATGAAACACGTATTCAATTAAATACTTTTAAAAATCTAAATTTCAAATTTTATAAAAATCGGTGCCGATTTAATTTTTTTTCACCCCTTTAGAGTTAAAATTTTTCAAAATCCCTTCTTAGTAGATATCCAGATTGCGAAAGTAAACATCTGTCGAAATTTCACGTTTCTACGCACAGCGGTTACGGCTGTGCGTGCGTCTTACCTCAGTCAGTGAGGACAAGTCCTTTTCTATACTAATATAATAAAGCGGAAGAGTTTGTTTGTTTGTTTGTTTGTTTGAACGCTAAGATCTCTGGATCTACTGGATCGATTTACTTTGTTTTTGTTTTGTATGAAAGCTGCATTCTTCAGAAGTGCTATAGGCTATATAACATTACATTACACATATATACTAATATATTAAAATACTTTCTAATTTGACATGCAATTTATTCTGCCATGTTAATAACAACCGTCGTCGCTACGCGACCGCGTTCGTTACCGCGTCATTTTGATATTCATCCTTATGAAAATAAATATAATAGTCACTTTTAGCATTTCATCTAGATTGAAATTATATGTCTATAGAAATTATATTCTTATATTTCAAGCAGGCGTAGCCGCGTCCGGGTCCGCTAGTTTTATATATATAGATAAACGTGATTTAATCGATTTAGTTATGTCGCTAAAGAAATTATTTAGAATTCTAGACGAACGTGGAGTATTGAGTGACTTGACACTATTTTCACTCTAAACTCTCTCACGTAATAAATTATGTATATTAAGTGTGGCTTTGTGCATGAGCCTGACAGAACACGGATGTTATGGGTTTAAATTCTATTAGGGGAACATTTATCTATTGCAACTAGTAGTATGTAATTGAGTTTTTTATACCGTATATTATTTTTTCTTATATTCATATATTATATGAATAAAAATAACATCTTATACGGAAACATAAAAAAAACATTTACGGTAGACAAGTCATTTTTGGGTAGCAAACTTTTTTACAAAGGTTTCAATGTGAATCTTTAAGAAAAAGTTTTGAAAGAATATATACACGTATTTTCTGATTACCTTTAGATTTCAGAAGTCAGTTTTGCATTTATTTTCAGTTCTCAAAGGAATATTTCGTATAAAGATAAAAGGAACAGATTTTAAGAGTTATGAAAAATTATGGGTTATATAAATATTGAATTTACGATGCTTGTTACTTTTATTAACATAAAAGTTTCGACTTTGCATACTAGTTTTTCAGAAAAAGACGATTAAGATACTAAAAAGAAGATCTATTATGCAATAAAAATAAAAAATATTAACTATTATAGCGAAAAAGTACCTTAAATTATATAATTATTTCATGAAATAAAATAAACTCGAAACTCAAAATGAAAACTTTTTGTACTAAAATTTATTGTTTTGTTATTATTAGTATGCCTGATGTTTTTGATTTTAATTAACAACAGCTTGTATATAATATTATGTAAATTATATAAAAAATCTATTTATATATATTTCTTTTAGCTTCACACTGTATCATAAACTTAGAAGGGTAGGCAGGGGGAACTTAGGAACCTAGTATCAAGACATACTTCTGTTCCCCACTTTCCACCTAATTCTGGAGGTTTTACGTGTTGAGTGGCGGAACGCCGTGCTGAGAAGCTAAGGAACTAAGCGAAGAAAAAAAAATAAAAAAAATGAGGAAAATGTAAAATATTTCATTTCGTCGCGTAGAAATCGAACTTACGACCCGTCGTGTTTACAATCACATGCGCCTGATCCACGAAAGGCCTTCAAATAATTTTTTTGACACACCTTTCTCTATAGAAAACAAATTTATTACGAATAAAATAAGTTACGTAGCCCGTAGCCACGTAGCACTAGCGCTACGCTAGGCCGAGCTGGGCTCCTTTCAGTAAGATACGAACAATCGCTTGTTTGAATGAGAGAAAAGTAATACCAACTAATATTTTGGTTAAAAAAACTCTATTGTTAGAAACTTTATTTTAAGTTCTTACTTTTGTTTCAGCTTAGTGCCTTTAAAACTGTATACTTATTAGTTTTTATTTAAGTTTCTTGTATTACCTACATTTATAACTCGGTTTGGAAAATTGGGTCAGTGTTGCTAATAATTAAAATTGAGAAATCCAATTATGAAAAGCTTTTACTTTTTGCGAAAATAATGTGATTTCATATTAAATTATTTCTTATGACAGTTATTATGTTTATATTCAAACACAGAATCGTTAGCTCTCTTTGAAGCTAGTCGAGGTACAGGGGCACAAGCGTGTGCCTATAAGCGCGACAGGTTGTGGATTTGATTCCCATTCGAGGTAATAAAATACGTGTTTAATGTTTTCTTTCCTTACTACGGTGTCGAGGTACAGCGCGGCGTTAAGTACCGTCGTCCAGAATTCGTCGGAATATGGGTAGCGCAGTGTCTTACTTACTTACTAGGTTCCTTCTAGGTTCCCCTGTTTTGTGAGGGTACAATATATGAAGCTAATAAATAAATAATCCTTCGCTTAAACTCTCAAATCTAAATATTAAGGTAATACATTCTGAATACATATAATTACAAGACACAGGCGCGTCAAATAGCACTTTAGTAATCAATCACGTTATCTACGCGCGCATAGTCGCAGCTGTTTTATTTAAAAGAAAACTTTTTGTGCTATCACCCTATTGACACAGTGGATATTTAGATATTTTTTTTGTATATGGAGTTGGTAGTTCGAATCGTATAAGAATATAAGTATTTTTAATTTCCTCTTTTTATGTTGTAGAACATCCTGTCTTTTAGATTTTATTACCAAGCACACCAGACATACCAGCGAAAATACAATAATTCTTTCATTTTCCACTCGTTTTACTGCTTTAAAAAATATATAAAATTTATACATATATAAATACTATTGCCAGATGCAATTTATTTTATAAGAAAAATTTTTTTGGTCAAATTCCATATTAATATTATGAATCATGGAATATTGAAATTACCCTTGCCCTGTATAATAGAGAAAGTTTATGCTGCTTATCGGTCGTAACAATCTTGGAATAATGGAATTTGTTCGACACCAATGTCTTAGAAATTTAATTATGATTTCTGTGTATACTTAGGCTTAGATTAAAAGGATTTTCATATCAATTATATTAGAAAAACACTGGAGCAATTTATTGCAATATATTTTCTTTATAATTGCTTTTTTATAACCACAAAATAGACAAAAAACTTTAATGCAACTTAAATTTATTTATTAAATAAACATTTAAATTTCCAGACAAATTCATATATAAGAAAAATATATAATTTCTATAGAAATCTGAAGAGAAGCAACAGTTATAGGAAGAGGTGTGAGGAACTGCGCGAAGGCGTCCCGGCCAGTGAGTGACGCGATTTATTATCGTTAGGACGTCCCAGTACTGAGCGAAGTGAACCGTGGATAACCGTTAAAGGTTTTTTTATATGAGTTTATGTTTAAAATTATAATATTTAAAAAGTGTTTTTATAATGGTGTGATCGTTTATATATATGGATTTATTTAAAATATATTCATAGAAAAGGTTAGTATTTAATTGTATATTTTTTTAAATAAGTGTCAATAAGTTTTGTACGCATTAAAAAAGATGGGTAGTTTTAAATATATTTTTCGTTTCTTTTTTATTAATAAATCGTTATTTGAAATTCATTTTTTTTAATTATTAAGATGGCTCACGCTGTCACAAAATAAAAAATATATAAATAATTTTAATATTTATTGTAACGATTGAATTATGATTTTTATTATTTTTATTAATATTGATCTAATTAACTTGAAAATATTATTTATGATTTCCGTAATCGATCAACGGTTTGTGTTCAATTCCTTTTGATAGGCTGCTTTTAAATAGATTAAGCGGATATTTTAATGGTCCTTTACCAAAATATAATGTGAACATTAATTAACTTTATGAGCTAAAGTATTGGATAATGTAATTTAACTTGGCTTACTTTACTCATTCTCTACATTTAATACTGTAGCGGAATCTGTAGAGTATAATAAATATTTTTTTATAGAATTGCTCTATACATTCTTAATATATACTTACGGAATAAAATAGAAAAAAAACATACTTATATATTGTAGTAGCTTCACGCTGTATACCAGAAGAAGCAGAATTCGGTGGAACACTTTACAGAGTGTGTTAACACTGGGTTCCCTCTGCCTACCCTACTGTATGCGGGATTTATTTAATCAAATTTGAACATTTAGCCTAAATAAGGAGGGTGAAAGTTTTTAATTAAAAGTATATATGAATTATTAATTAATCAATCAATTGTGATTTATGACTGTTAATGTTTATTATGTAATTATTGTTCGAGACTTATGCTCGTACAATCTGATCTTATTATAATAATTCATAAAGTTATAACCTTCATATTAATGTTTAGACTAAAGTTTATTAATTTCAACAAGAAATTTAATATTGCTATACACTATGGAAATAATTAGAATAATATATCATCGATAACATTTAAAACAACATTGAATTTTACTGCAAAACAAATTTATCACAGTGTACTCTACACTCGAGAAGTAATTAAATAAATGGGATATTATTTTTTTTAATAAATATGTCATTTTCTCAAGGGGGAATTGAAACCATAATCTGTCGCGTCACTAATACCTAACATTTATCAGTTAAAATATCATTATTAAAACCTTTTATTTAACTTGCTGTTCGGGTGAAATCTTGGAGCTCAATTTTGAAGTAGATATCTTCAACCGATTGAGCTGAAATTTTGTATACACGTTTAGTTTGGATGATAATGCAGGATAAAATATGTGACGTCATTCTAAATCTAATATGGCGGACCATACAAGATGGCGAAATAGTTATTTTTAATGTACTTCTATAATATGTATTCAAATAATAACGTAAACCAGAAACAACTATAATAAAATACAATTTTTTTTTTATTTTATTTCAATTTTAAACTGTAATAAAATACTTTAATTAAATTGTTTATAAATTTTACATGCATAAGACTATTTTTCATTTTCATGCATATTTTGACTGCTTACGCCGGCTAAAATAGGTCAGACAGTAATTCATAAGTTTAACGAAGGTATTTGACACCATGTTTATTTGAAAGTGGGGAATACTCGTATCTGTATACATTTTTTATTTTCTCACATTAGCTCTCGAATGTTAAAATGATTACAAAAATCTTTTATGAAATTTCCATTTCGAATGTTAATATTAATGAATAGAAGTAGAGCAAGTTAATATATTACTTGTATAATAGTAGAAATATAAATATGCTGTACATTTACTATTATTATCGTTCCGCCGAATTCTGGAGGCATTGGTGTTAGGTGGCGGAACTCAACACCGCGTTTTGTCTCGACACTAGAAAGAAGAAACAAAAATATTCAATATTTAATTTCCCCGAGTTGGAATTGAACCCACAGCCTATCGCGTTTATAGTCACACGCTTGTGCCTGACCTCACGTAACACATTAATCTTAATTTTCTATTTGATTTAAATCCATTTTGGTTTTTAACATACTTATATATTTTTCTAAAGCAATGCTGTGAAAAGTTTTAAATAGATTAACTAGATCTTTTCCGCTTACAAACTTCACACGGCTTACGTACTTGTAGAATATGTTAGTTCAACTACTTAGCACGTCACATTTCACGTCCCATTAAGCAATTTATAGACGTAGGAGTTTGGGGAAATAGATTTTATTTTATAGCTTTACATTATATCCTGCACATAGCAGAGTAGGCAGAGGGAACCTGTGGACCTAGTCTAAAGACACTTGTTTCCCATTTTTCGTCTAAGTCTGGAAATTGTTGAATGGCGTAACTCAACGCAGCACGTTGTCTCGTTATCTGACTTGCGACTGATCGAAAGATTATAATTTTGAATATATATGGAGCAGGAGGAGGAGGGGATATATTATATATAATGGAACTTAAAATTAATTAATTATTGATAAACATAATAATTTAAGTATGAATATCTTCAAACTTAATATCTATATAATATAAAAAATTATAGCATATAAGACATTTTACGATCGTTTTGAACGAGGCTGTTTGGGGAATGAGACGATTATGTACTTCTTAAGTCTTAATATAGAATAAAAAATAAAAATGGTATTTATTTAAAATACTAAGTTTTTATTATTATTCAGTATTGAGGTCGTCGTGACGCAGGGCCACAAGGATGTGACTATAAGGCCACATCTGACTATAAGGGCACATGGTGGGAGAGATCCCCACTCCAGGGAAAGAATTATTATTCACTAATATTTTCATTTCTTGACTCTGGCACCAAGATAGAAAAAGTCCTTAGCAAGCAATGTGTTGAAAAAAAATCGGTGGAAAGTGGAGAACGGAGATTTTTAACACTAGGTCCTCTACCTACCCTAACAAATGTGGTATTTTATTTTTTATTATTCAATATTGACAGTTTACAAATCTACAATTAATTTATTTTAGCCATGTTAACGAAATTGATAAAAAATAAGGTGTAGTGCTATTAATGGTAGGCTCTTAAGCAGATTAAGGTGCCTAAATATGTATGTACATAAATTATGTAAGCCCCTTTCCTTTTACTACAGTTATCAGATAACATCAAATAGATAATCGTGATGGGTTTCATTTTGTGAAAACACATTTTCATAGTTTATGTTCTTTTAAGACATATAGAGGCCAGTCGTGGTGCAGTGGGCCAAGCGTGACTGTAGACACGGCGGGCTGTGGGTTCGATTACCACTCGAGGATATGAAATATTTAATTTGTCATTTCTTCGCTCTGGTGTCGAGGCAAAACCGCGGCGTTGAGTTATGCTACTCTAGGCTCTCTAGGCTTCACTAGGCTCCCTCTGCCTACCCTAATACATGCAGGATCAGCGTGAAGCTGAATTAAAAGGAAAAAAATAAGATAAGATTAACATAGACGTAAGGAACTTAGTGTTAAATTACTTTATTTATGTATGAACATAAATAAAGTTATTTAAAGGAACATGAGTTCCTTTTAATTACTTATTGCAAACTTATGTTATAATATTTTACATTCTGTTCGTAAAAAAATAATTTATGGGCATCGACTATACTTTTACCTACAAAAGTAATGTTTCCTATATATATATACATACTAATATTAATATAATTATTTTTTTACATATATTTCTTATTTTTACACTGCATTCGTTTCAATATTTCAATATAGATTTAGATACAAACAAACAAGTAAAATAAAAGCATGTTTAATATAAAACATCCGCCGTATAAATGATGATTAACGAACTAGCCCGGTGCGAATGGAAGTTTTTCGATTAAGCAAGACAAGTCTCGAGACGTAACGTAATATAGAACGACACACCTCTGTCATTTGGGGGGAAGTAAATTATGGTGGTTACTGGAGTTTTGAGCTGTTTTGTTTGTGTTATTGAAAAATATAACTAATTCCGAGAAGCTGTAAAAGGCTGTGGATTCGATTCCCAGTCGGAGGAATAAATTATTATTATTTAAGAATGAATATTTTGATATTTTTCGTACTGGTACCATGAGGCATTGGCCTCAAAACTTTGTCGGAAAATGGGAAACTGAGGGTCTTAACACTAGGTTCCCTCTACCTAACCCGATGTGCGGGATACAGTGTGAAGCTGATTTAATTTAATTTTTGATTTTTTTTTAATTTTAATTGTACCAGTAATAGAATAAGGATATCTATATATATAAAATCGAAAGGTCACTCACTCATCACGAAATCTCAGAAACTTCATGTGCTAGGAATCTCAAATTTTGCATAGGAGTTACTTATAGGACGTAGGTGCTCGCTAAGACGGGAATTTGCAATATTCGACTTCTAAGGGGTTGTTTTTGGTGTTGAAAGTTTGTATGAAATTTCGTTACTACAAATGCTAGGAGTCTCAAATTTTGCATGGACGTCACTTATAGGACATAGGTACTCAGGGAGACAGAAATTAATAATAAAGTAGTTCACGCAGGCGAAGCCGCGGACGGGCCGCTAGTAATTCATATAAGCAACTACTACGTCATAGAAATAGAAGAATTTCAGTTTAACATTTTAAAGAGGACGACATAAAACTCAATGAAACTTTAGAAAATTTTCTGTGTAGCAATTAACAAATACTTTGCAAAAGCTTTTAAACTAGTTTTCTACGGAGTGAGATATACATTTTGTTCTAGTATACTAGCTATTTCCTTCTAAAAGCTTATATGGCGTAGTATAAAGAAAGCATTTATCAGCTGGTATTATAAAAAACTTGAAATATTTTAGTGGTTTTGTATTTGATTATCAGAAAATTTAGTTCTGACCAGAGGCCGTAGTGGTGCAGGGGCACAAGCGTGGGACTGTAGCGCGATGGTTGTGGGTTCCATCCCCACTCTGGCAATTAAATCGTTATTTATTAATATTTTAATTTCTTCGCTCTGGTACTAAGCCAAAAAGCTCGGTGTTGCGGGAACCCTACACGCGGAAGCTCTACCTGCTACATACAGAGTGAAGATGAAAAAATGAAAATATAAAGAAGGAAAAATGAAAAAAAAAATGAATTGAAAAACGCGGTTAACTAAAATATACGTCATCGTTCACTCTGTTTTTATATGATTCCGTTCTATGTTTTTTATTTTTTTACCAAGCTATAATATTACTATGAAGCCATCTTGGCGCAGCAGTATAAGCGTGCGACGGTAAGCGTGACGGCCGTGGGTTCGATTTCCGCTCAAATGCATAAAACACTTAATATTTTCATTTTCTCACCCAACCATCAATGCCCCGAGAATTCGGTGGAGAGTAGGAAACAGAAGTGTCTTAACATAAAATTCCTAGGTTCCCTCTGTCCACCCTATTATGTGCGGGATACCGCTAAAAGCTAAAAAAATATATTACTATACTAGTGGGACTTTCATCCACAATATTATATTTAGTCGGAAAAGCCAACCTGCGCTATAAAAGCATCCAACTAGTACTTTTATTTTAATTATAATAATAATAAAGCCTTTATTAACAATCTAAAAAATCATAATACAGAGTTTATTAGCTGCGGGTACATTGTTGATGAGGACAACCCACGAAAGGAACATGTGGAAGGCTTTGGGGGAGGCCTATGCTAAGGCAAAACAATCTGTCAGTATAAATTCTTTACTTTTATTTTATCTTTATAAAAATATTAGAAAGAACAATGAAAGTAACAAAGGTGTACAATCGTGACTTCAAATATAAAGTAGAATAACCTTTTCGGGGACAAATTTCAGCTTATAGATATAACACCCTATAAATATTTACACGTATATGCTTTCACTTTTACAAGGAATAAATACAAGTAAATAAATGTATTCGAAAGACGTCGTTTTACGAATTCAACTGACTCTTTGAGGCCATACGGTCGTGAGCTTTTTGACGTGTTTTATACATGTAGGCAATTTTTGTCTAATGTATCGAAATGAGCATTAAGATAATAAAAAAACACATATAAATTACGTACGTATGGAGGCTGGTTGTGAGTTCGATTCTCACTCATAAAATGAAATATTTAATATTGTCATTCGCTCTGGTAACGAGGTAAAGCGCGGCGTTAAGTTCCCCAGTCAATATGCAATAAAACGGAAGTGTCTTAGTAGGAACGGAGGGTTTTTACGCTAGGTTCCCAGGTACCACTGCTATGTGTGGGTGCTAAAAAAATTACTTACCTTGCTATGTGTTTAATTGTGATGTATACCAGGGAACTTTATCTATATAGCCGTGATTCAAATTCCACTTTCCACATTTCTTTTGCAAATTTTCGAGATATGCGTTCTGGAAGTCAACGTTCCGCCGATACTAAAGATATATGAAGAGTACTATAATAGAGATAATAATAACATCGATATTTTCATATGTTAACTTTTATATTTAACATTGTAGTTGCGTAAATAATACTAAAAAAATATGATATAATTACATAATTAAATTTCATATATTTAATTTTTCTACAGGCAGTTAAATAATTTGCATAATAAAGATCTAGATGATTTTACTATTACTTAATATAGGAAGACCTCAGTTTCACAGCATAAGCTGTAAAACCTTAAGTACTTATCAGCTAATTAATTATATCACCAGTAGAATAATCTGGGATTTCGCAACATTAACACTTTACTCACGTACTTAGCCTTAATAGTGATTGACGCACTAAAACCGGTGTCAATCGAAGTTTTTCGATTAAATGCCGTTGGTAATAAATGGTGTACGGACACTCCCTCGTCGTTCGGTGCGACAGTAATTGTGCTCATCCTTGCTGTGACGGCATTTTATAGGCTTCTTAGTATATAATAATTATTAGTTTTATTTAAATATTAAAATTTAATTTATTAATTTTATATGTACTTACATATATTAGTCTATTTATGTTACGTGTGTTTAATGAAGAGATATTTAAATATTGTAAAAATGTCATAATTTTACTTTATGTATACTTATAATAACCCTTCCTTAGCAGAAAAAATTGTTTGAGCGGTTTTTTTTAAAGAGCACAATAACAATCCTTAATAAATGTAATAAAATAATTAAAAACTTATTAATAATTTATGTGCATATTTGAAGGTACAATCATTTTCAACAGACCAACATCGAGGCTTCAGATAAAATCCACCGTAGAATATATTAAGTTCGAAACGAGTTATTTAATTCGTTCCCAACATTGCTAGTCACGAATAGAATTTTTTTAAAGAACTAAGTGTTTTCAAGAAATTTAATTCACTTTCAAAGGAGCTTTGTTCTTATATATTTTATGTAAGATTAATTTTAATATAGTGTAAGGTTAAAAAGTAGTTTTATGTAAGAAATGTTTCTTAATTAAAAAATAAGCTATTAGAAACAATATTTATAAACATTTAAAATGAGCCTAAAAATAGAAAATAGAGAGATAGATCATTCATCATCATCATCATCATCATCAGATTCCATTTGTATGATCAAATAAGATCGATGAAGTGACAGTTAGACTCGCCCACCGAGGATTGCGTACCAATTTCAGGATTGTAGGTCAACAGGAAGTAGAACTTATAAAAGTTGACAAACTTAAGTTTGCGGGCGTAGGTAGTCATTTTCTATGAAATAAATTACAAATATAAGTTTGTTGTAATTTACAGTTTTCAGATTAAGTTATCTTGTTTTTTAAATTCAGTAAGTGCTAAATTTTGTAACTATAGGTCCACGGGAAGTACTAGATTTGATGACGCGGCGAATTTCATATAAAATGCAGTAAAATCGATGCATAAATGCTAGTTGCTATCTTTTAACTGAGTTGATTTAGAAAACTATTTTTTTTTCATTTTCCAGTTGAATATTTGATATTCATTTCAGCTTGATACGTCTTCATGATCTTGAGATAAATGGTTTTGACAGACTGACAGAAGCGCAATCCGTTTTTACCTATTGAGGTACGGTATCCTATAAAATGATAAATAACTACAGGAACTGCTTTAAGGTGAACTTTTCAAAGTCTCGAGATATTTTAAGGTATCTACAATTGTCATACACGTGTACTCTGCGAAGCATTATAACCTAATTACATTGAAAGTTTCAAACCTTCTACGAAATTAAAGAGAAAGTTCGAATATCCTTTAGACGTTGACTTCATATTGACTAACTAGCTTTAAAAACATATAATTTGTACGTAAAATATGTTTTTTTGCTTAGGATAACTCTTTTAAATAAAATAATATAAAAAAAACTCTTTTAAACCGGTACAGCAAACACTTTCTCATTTTATTTCGAAAGATATTCTTTAGGTCAAACTAATAAAACTAGAAATACAGCGCTCTCTTTACTATCGCAAATAAATATTATAGGTGAAATATGAATACAATAAATATTTCAAAGGGAATGTCTCTATGTATGTGTATTTTACACAATCTGTGTCCACACTTACATCTCGCGGACTATATGTGAATCCAATATGAAATTTATTCTTCTTTATTGAAAATCTTTCTTTAATTTCTACCTTTGAACGATAAAATCAGTCAATCAATTGCCCCATTCGTTCATAGATACGATTTTAAATATAAGTAATAAAATACTAAACTGTTTCACTAGTAAATCGTTATTTGTCTTGGTTCTGGTCAAAGTGTGGCAGTACCGGGGGATGGCGCTAATGATCGCGGGCGGGACACGCAACGGCTAGATTAGATCGGCCCAATTCTTGGGGAGTAATTTCCGTTGTACAGTTCGATGGCCCCCCTTGATAGAAAAACCTTTAAGAAATCGAGCTTGGGCCTCGGAAGTAGCTATATTGTTTCTTATATGTGTATAGCTGCTGAAACAACTTTTAGTGATTAAATTATGTATATGTAAATTGTTATATGTAAGTTTTTGAATTTTTCAATATTTTGAAAGTGATATTTGCATTATATGACATTTATTATTTCAGGTACTTCTTATGTGGATTTTAAATAATGTCTACAAAGATTTAAACTTACGATTTCTTACCAACAGATAACACTTTTTTTTTATTTATTTCTTTATTTGTACACCACAATAGAAACAAACATACATAGGTAGGTACCTATTAAATACAAAATGCACAAAAGGTGGTATTATGGCTAAGTAGCTCTCTCCTCCTCCAGTATATAAATAAAGGTTTTCTGGCAACCTTTATTTATATATATATATATATATATATATACACATATATATATATATATATTTAATAATGCAGAAATTAGGGGTATGTTTAAATTTCAATATTGGCAGACATCTTGTAAATGTTTTATATATAACTGAACAAATGTTAAATGAACAAATAATATATATAAATCAATATACTTTACTGAAGTTTTTGATACGCCAAAGTGAAATGGGCATAGTTTTATGGTAATGAGATGCCGGAAGAGAAACAGCGTGGGTGAACTGATTCCTACCTGCTCGTTTTGAATTTTAAGGAGTTGTGACCTTTTACCTCGATCCCAAGCTTCACTTTCATTAGAAATACATCACATACAAGAAATAATTCGGTTCCCCTTTATATAAATGTATTATTATTTATATTTATTTCATTTATTCGCTCTAGTATCAAGGCAAAAGCGTGACGTTGCCACTCAATATGCAATGCCTCGAGTTCAACGGAAAGTAGTGAACGGAGTAATTGAATACTAGGTTTCCTCTGATAGATTCATCGAAAAGCTGAAAAAAATACAAACAAGGATGTGAAGTCCTTTGAATAAGTAACTGCATATTCCACCATCAGCTATTAACAATAATATGGCAGCAGTCAGCGACTGTCAGTCACAGAAAGAATTAACTAAATAATTTAGGCACACAAATACAAAAGATAGAACGCAAAAGACCGTGCAAAGTGGAGTAGGTTGAGTAGGAAGGCAGACCCTGGTAGTTGCCGGGATTAATGCCAGGAAGAAGAAAAAGTTTAGGCACACAGATATATAAATATCTGTTTCACTTACATTTAAATAATTACTAGAAAAATAGCAAAAAAATATATGTACCGCCATAAATAAAAAAAACCAGGTCGATTATATGACATATATTTATTTAACTGGAGTCTATCCAGTGCTCTTTGATTGATTGGAAGGTTAATATGGAAATGTATCGGTTTCGGGCTTGTACCGACGCGACGTTATAAACCCTCGTAATTGACTATTGATTTCCTCATTTGCATAGTTCACTGTATACAACTGTTGGATTCTGTGAAACTAGTGTAATCTCTTCATGTTTCTGTCTTAACATGTAGAATTGAATTAGTTTATATTTTAGACTAATTTATATTATTTGTATGGGGTCTGTATAAACGTTAAGTATTGGTTCGATATCCGCTTAAAGGTATAATAAAATTATTTTTTATTTGAATTATATCTCTCTCCATCTTCCTAGTTTGGAAAGGAAAACTAGGCATTGCTACTTAATACGAAATGTCTTTAAAAGAATTGATAATAGGAAAACGTAAATTTTTACTCTTGGCCCGATATATGCAAGAGATGATGGAAGTTTTTTCTTTCAAGAATAAATTTCGCTTCCAGATTTTATGCTGTTTCATTTTAATATTATTTATTATAAAGTTCAACTTTGGTTTTTGTAAATTAAGTTTTAATCTAATAGTGTAAAGTAATGCATAAAATATTTTTATACTTTTGTTTAGCTTCACGCTGTAACACGCAGGAAACCTGGGAACCTAATGTTAAGAGGCCTCGTTCCCATTGAGACACTTCCGTTCCCCACTCTCCACCGAATTATTGATTTGCTTTGCCTCGTTACGAGAAAATGAAAATACTAAATACTTATTTTTTTCAGGTGAGAATCGAACCCAAAAGCTTTTACGTTACCAGTTGCACTCGTGTGCCCCTTCACACTTAATTACTTGTTATAATTGTATGATTAATTAACTTTTCAAGTTTTCATTTTGAACGTTTCAGTTAACCACAAGTAATCATTTTCTTGCTAATTTAACATATTAAAATGAAATACTGCCTTAGTATATATACATATACGTTTTTGGTCCTAGGGCACAAGTGTGCGACTGTGACGCGATGATTGTGGGTTCGAATCTCACGAGAAAATTAATTATCCATTTCTTCTCTACCACGGCAAAAGCTCGTTGAGTTCCATCACTACACACACAATGACTTGAAAAAATTGACAAAACGTGGAGAATGGAGTGTCTTAACGCAGTGCAGAATACTAATTTTTGAATTTTTATGTATATTTTGTACACATGTATATACTCTGTACACATATATATAATTTATTACATAAATACCTGATCGGATTAAGATTTTAGTGCTAAACAAAAAACCTAATAAACACCCACGCTCATAGTTTGCCGGCTAATTTATCATAGTGTTGGATTTTGTTCTCTGACGTTTGTAGCCAATGTTCCTATCGTGTATTGTAATAAAATTGCTAAGAATATAATGATGATGATGATGGAGAAATTTTCTTAGTATACTAATTAGAGAAGTGGATCTAGTGTCGCAATTGGTTAGTGTCTTGCATTGGTAACGGGTTTAAGCGGGAAAAAGCTCAGGCTTAAAACAAAAATATTACTGAAATCATTTCAGGGATAAAATTAAATTCAATCATCCACCTTGTTATTTTTTTAGTTTTACGCACCTGAAGACCTGATGAGCTGATGACCTGAGGAGTGTCTTACACTACATTCCTGGGCTCATTAGAAAATGAAAATATTAAATATTTCAGTTCCTCAAGTCCATCCAGAATTTGGCAGAAAGAAGGGAACGGAGTGACTTACACCAGGTTCCCTCTGCCTACCCTGCTGTGTGCGGGATACAGCGTGAAGCTGATTTCCTGAAGTGATAATCGAACTCACAACCTGTAGCGATTATAGTCGCACACTTGTGACCATACCTAATTGCACCAAATAAAATTCCCCTAATTTCTTTTGAAGAAACATAAAGAGCAATTCCTCTTATAAAGTGTTGTTTTGATGATTAGTGATGTTATTAATTCCATAGCGCGTACCGTAGTGATGTTCCGAGAGCGTTACGTGCGAAAGGGCAATCAATCAGAGGTGTTGAACCGTTAGCAGCGAGCGTGAGTAAGCCCATTCGACTGGTGTAAAGTCATAAGTAACGCTACGGTTTTGGCATGTTTTGAAGGGAGGTTCTATAGAAATGGATGAAAACTTTCTTTTTCATTTCTATTTCAAGGATTGGGGTAAGAGATATATATGGTTTTAGGTAGAAATGATTTTTTATAATTTAACAAATTTTCTTTTTTTACATTTTTTGGTGAATATTAGACTAGAAATTTAAGTTCTATTTTCTTAGCTTTACGCTGTCTCATGTAGCAGGATAGGTAGTGGGAGCTTAGTGTTATGACACTTTTCATGTTTCGGCCGGATTCTGGAGGCAATGCATGTTGAGTGACGAAATCCAACGCCGCGCTGCCTCAACACAGAGCGCATAAATGAAAGTAAAAAATATCTAATTCCCTCGAGTGGGGATCGAAGCCACGACCTGTCGATATTACAATCACGACTGGTCTCTAGGAACTTAAGTTATTATAAATTATAAAATTTTTAATAACACCGCGTCGTAAACAAAATATATTACACATAAATGTACTGTAATGAAATTGTGGCTCCCATTACCCATATCCTGCTAAGTAGATTTTTACGAGCGTTATCGGTTTTTCCCCTGAGAATCATATGAACATGTACAAATAAAATTTGCCAAAAATATACATACTTGGAGAGTAAAATAAGGATTTTTGTTTTTCGATCTTTTAAGAGCATAATGACAAATCATTTTTCTCTTTTTGCCCTTTACTGTGTTTTGATGTCGGAAGCTTTCTTCGGGATAAGGCTTGGCCAAATCGAGATAAAAAATTATATCTTTAACGCGTATTCGTGCTAGATTTTAATGTATGGCATCCGCTTCCTACAGGCCGTGTCAGACACGCTATCCGGTGATTCAGACTTTTTATAAAGTTCTTATCATCGAGTCATGCCGATGCTGTTATCAAGATAGGTTTTTAATATACTTCAGGCCAGTTGTGATGCAGGGGCACATTGTGACAGTAATCGCGACAGGCTGTGGGTTCGATCCCCACTCAAGGAAATGAAATGTTTAATATTTTCATTTCTTCGCTATGATACCAAGGCAAAATATTTATGTAGAGCAATAAACGAAATAATTTAAGAAACTTAAATTTTGTTTTAATGAAATTAACCAATATATGAAATAATAATTTTTTTTCTGATCATTTTTTTATTATTTTTAAAGTCATTCTATGGTGCGTTTAAGAAATATACGGATAAGTGTAAGATAAATGTATTAAAAATAACTATGTTAATTAATTATGAAAAATATAATTTTATCAGTAATTTAATGAAACATAATAATACATAAATAACATTAAATAGCTTGCAATGTATTCACGGAGCTTTAAAAAAATTTAGGAGCTTATCTAAAAAACTAAATCAGGAACCTCAAACGTTCATTGTATTCCAACATGTGACAAATCAAATTCTATTCATCGTAGGCGATAATGAAGTACCAGGGAAAGCCATTTTCCAATACCACGGTCAATGGGAAGTCCTTCTGGAGTATTATTTTTGGCGCGAGCGCGCTCGGGACGCTGGCGGCCAGTGCGGGATGCGACCTGTTGAAGTGAGGTTGCGACGTCACAGCTCTCGGGATAAGCGTTGAATTTGAATTTGGAACGCTATATTGTGTGGCCAGTTACAAGTGTTGTGCTTCAGTTTGGAATTTTTGTGCTGTCTGTGGAGGTAAATTGGTGTTTTTTTAAATTAATATATAATTAATTATAACTTAATTTGTTGTAATATATTTATTTAATTATCTTATTCTACTTTTTATTAACGAGTATATATGTTTAATGTTTAATTTTTATTGTTTATTTTAACAATGAAATAAATATAATATATTATATAATAAATTACAAGGAAATTCTGTCTATATTTTAATCTTTAGAACAAAGCTGTGACTCTTAGCGCGGCTTACTAATACCATTGTTTTTTTGAAGAGGAAAATTTATTAATGACAGCGTTAAGAAGAAAGAAGTGGACGCGTATTTGTGCGTAGGCGAGGATAAGGAGGATGTGTTCTAGGTTGTGGAATATAATGGTTTCTTTTTCTAATTGGGTTAATTATTTAAATAT
Source organism: Heliconius melpomene rosina (assembly GCF_056956725.1). Lineage (NCBI taxonomy): Eukaryota > Metazoa > Arthropoda > Insecta > Lepidoptera > Nymphalidae > Heliconius > Heliconius melpomene. The sequence continues at coordinate 8,918,029 of NC_140399.1, forward strand.
ATATTTAAGTGTATGAATAATATTAATTAATATTCAATATAACACTTTCCAGAAGATATCCACAAAACTTTAATTGCGTTACGTTTCCACCTGTAGGTATATATGTGAAAAATATTTTTTTCATTGGATGTATATTGCAAGTTTGGTTTCATTCGTATGCGTTTTTAATCACATCACATAATCGATTATGAGATTTTTAACTTTATTGAGGGAATTCTTAAAAATGTGTCTTTTTTATATTGACAACCATTTTCAATAGTTTACAATCAAGTTAAAATTCGATTTTGGGGCGCCTACACAGTTTACGCTATCTAAAGGTTAGGCACCAAAATAACTTATTGAAATATTATTCTATGTTTCTATGTTAGTAACTTTAAGCTTTTAATATAAGTTATAGAAGATAAGAGATAACAAACTAGGTAGAATGAATAAGATTCTCTAACAGTGACAAGCAAACAAAAAAAAGATAATAAAATTTGAAATAGTTATCGTTTTTTGTATTTAATAATCTATGTAATGTGAAGGTTATAACTATACCAGGGAGGATAGAGGTACGGAGGAACGTCGCCATTTTTGGAAAAGTCTCAATCAAAATAGGTAAAACAAATATAGATGCCATAGAATAAAACAAAAATAACGATTCAAATAACTAGTCATAAAAAAAATCCTATTATTGCTCAGTCAATATCATACATACCTCTCCTGATATTAGCTTTATTTCGGTCAAATTTTGCACTATAATTTATTGTTTACTAGCGGACACTTCATACACTCTCCTACTTCTACTTACCTCTACCCTCCATAACAGCAAAAAATCATCATCAGAAAGAAGCAAATCATGAAAGAATTTGTAACTTCCATGAATCGATATATGTAGTTAGGCACTGTTATTTAATGTTTACATAATTATTTTTTACTGCAAATGCAATATGGCGGCTATCAAAAACTATGAGTATAATAGCATTTTAGTATTATTGGTGAGAGTAGAACATTAAGTATAATTGCTCTGATAACCATCAAAATCTTGATGGGTGAAATGCGGTAATTAAGATATTGGTAGATGGGTGACGTTTAGAAAATTACCTTTTAATATTATTCAACCCTGTTGATATTTATATAAGTCAAACAACGAAACGCGGCGTTAAGTTCCGCCACTCAAGACGCAATGCATTAGAAATTCGGTAGAAGGCAGAGAACGGAGTGTCTTAACACTTAACACTGACTAGGTAGGCTATAGCGTGTCGATGAAAAAAATATATTATTAAATTGATTCTAGTGCCTAATTTTGATAGAAAAACGATGATTTATTAATTATTATTATACGATAACAAAATTCATGCTTGTTGATTCCCTCGTTATAAACAAGAAAATACGCTTGCTTACAGCTTTCATAAAACTTTTGCCCTATAAAGTTATTAGCCAAGCACGGTATTTCCATATAAAAGCTCTTTAGATTATAATATGAGCATAACACTAACAATATCCATTGATGCCGTGGTGCATTGGTACAAGGGTGGGACGTGGTTCATTTCCCCGAGTGGGATTCGAACCCACAACTGTTGCGTCCCACTTGCGCTCCTAAGTCACGACGGCCTCGTCTATATATATAAAATCGAAAGGTCACTCACTCACTCATCACGAAATCTCAAAAAGTACCAGAGCTAGGAATCTCAAATTTTGCATAGGAGTTATTTATAGGACGTAGGTGCTCGCTAAGACGGGAATTTGCAATATTCGACTTCTAAGGGGTTGTTTTTGGGGTTGAAAGTTTGTATGAAACTTCGTTACTACAAATGCTAGGAGTCTCAAATTTAGCATGGACGTCACTTATAGGACGTAGGTACTCATCGAGACAGAAATTAATAATAACGTAGTTCAAGCAGGCGAAACAGCAAGCGAGCCGCTACTATTTAATAAAAAACAAAATAAATAATAAAACACTCCGCTATAAACTATTTACTTTATAGCTAAAAACGACTCTATCTAAAGCTGAACTAAAATCAGACGACGATATAACAGCACCTGAATACATTACTGGCACTTAAAACTCAGATAAGGATAATCTATGGAGTGCGTGTACTAGCATCACGATAGTGTTAGCTATTCTATGCTGATTTGTTTTTGTTAACTATATTATAGTATAGCGTGAACCTGAAGAGGAAGTGTAGTGTTGAGACACTACGCTTCCAACTTTCCGTTGAATTATGGAGGCATTGTGTGTTGAGTGGCTCAACTCAATACCGCTTGCCTCGAGACTCGAGAGAGTAAAGAATAAAAAAAAAAGAAAAAAAGAATCGAATCCACTAACTATCGCGTTATATTATCTGTGTCTATAAATATACAGACAGGTACAACGCAGATTTTTTTTTCTATATAAAGGAATGATATTGAAATATTTAATTAATTTATAATTAAATTAAATTTAAATAATTTTAAATTATATTGATTGATTGATTGTTGTTTTCTTAGACGTCATAGCATACGTTGCCAATAGTTGTATCAGTTGTATAACGGGATTGAAATTATAATGTAGGAGAATTTTGAACATAAAAGAGTGTTCTATAATATGCAACTAAAACCCGATATCAAACGGTAAACTAAGCAAATTTAAAACTTATATGATTTTCTCATGGACGGCTTCTAAGCGGCGTTCTAAGGTAACAAACATAAAAAATACTGTAAAAAATACAGTCAAATTGAGAACCTCCTTTTACAATAGTGGGTTAAAAAAGGCAACTAAATGTTAGCCCATTAATTACAAAAAAACGTATTACTCGAACTTCGGAAAAGTAATTTAATTTAAAATGGTTCTCGTTCAACCTTCATAACTTTTGGAAAGCGAATGGCAAAGCCAGTGTACATATAAACTGGAATAAAAGTCAAATTCTTGCTTCGAGTATAACGTGTCATTATCGCAAAAAAATCAGTTTCAAGCTTCACGCTGAATCCCGCACACAGCAGGATAGGCAGAGGGAACCTAGTGTTAAGACACTCTGTTCCCCACTTTATGCCGAATTCTGGAGGCATTGCGTGTTGAGTGGCAGAACTCAACACCGCCCACAGAACGAAGAAATGAAAATATAACGTAAATAAATATTTCACTTCCTCGTATGGGGATCGAACCCACAACCGTCGCGTTACAGTCACACCCTAGCGCTGCTGCGCCACGACGAATGGTATATGTATGTATAAACAGATATTTCTTCTAACTGCATATAATTTGTTTCAGGTTCAAAGTGTAGTGAGGTTTAAATGAGAGTGGTAGTGACACATCAAAGTGGTATGTGGTGAAGTGAAGTGAAGTGGTTGCGGTGGCAGTGGTCGCGAGTTCGTTCCGCGTCGCCGGCCGCCGCGGCGGTAGCCATGCCGCCGAGTTGACGACGGCGGCCGGCCGCGCCTCCCGCCGCTCGACCACTCGCTATACAAGTAAGTTTTCATATAAAACTATAGTATGGTCGACGAGTCTTGGTCGTTGTGAGGTTATTTGTAGATGGTTGTGCGTGTTCAGAGCGGCCTCGACTGCTTGAACGTACTGTACAGTATGCTTTTATCATTATGTATCCTTTACCTTATTATAAAAAATATTATCTATATACAGGGTGTCCCAGGAGTCAACGATAAAACGAAACCAGGTGATAGACCAAGTCGTGACACTTATCAGAAAAGTATAAAAAAAAATCTTTGTCATGTATTTTTGATATTATATTGATTTTAAAAAATATCGGAAAAACCGACAATTGTTTTGCCTGTGATAGTTTTTCAAGTCCCAGAACTACAAATATTACTTTTTCTTCATTTTTTTTTCTGTAATGTAATCATGAGTAACTCTTCTGTGAATTACAGTTTAAGATTGAAACATACCTGTATTAGTTTTCAATATAAATTAATTTTTAACAAAAACAAAAACCGACTTCTAACAACGAACTAAAAAGTGAAAAATAATTATATAAAGATTTTATAATTTTGAAGTCGGTGCCAAGTAAAACAAACAGGCTTAGTAATTAGATATTGTAGTAAAGGTGTTGTAGCATTAGTTTGACACCGACTTCAAAATTATAAAATCTTTATATAATTATTTTTCACTTTTTAGTTCGTTGTTAGAAGTCGGTTTTTGTTTTTGTTAAAAATTAATTTATTTTACGATTTTTAGTGATGGGTAGATCTTAAAATGATGCTTATTGAACGAGTGGTGATGGTGGTGGTAGTGGTTGTCAACGAGTGGTTGTGATTGTTCTATGTAAAACTTCATTTAATTAGCTATTATTTTTGTGCAAAGTTACATTTTGGTATATTGACAAGAACAAACATAAAAAGTATTCGGGTGAATTCGGAATCTCCCTTTTTTGAAGTTGGTTGAAAATAAGAACATCCTCTTTTTTGAGATTGGTTGAAAAGAAATGCAACGATCAGGAATCTCACTTCTGACATCAATTTAACAAGTTTTTGCTTGTAACTATTACAGTATAATTAATTTTTGACCAAAAAAAACAAACTTTCTCAATTTTTTTCCGGATTCCATAATCGAAACCTAACCAAACTTTCACCAAATTATCCTTGAAGTGTATCCTTTCAAATAAAAAAAGAATCATCAAAATCGGTTGGCGCGACATTGAGTTATTCGGCTATTAGTCGCGCACATGCATAATGCAAATTTAAGACTTATGTGATTTTCTCATGGATACCATTGTCAGACATGGACCAAAAAAAAATGGGACCATTCGGGAAGCTATACCTTTCAAATAAAAAAAATTATCAAAATCGGTCCACCCAGTTAAAAGTTATGAGGTAACAAACATAAAAAAAAATATATATAAAAAAAAAAAAAAAAATACAGTCGAATTGATAACCTCCTTTTCTTACAGAAGTCGGTTAAAAATGTGGTGTTTTTGCCAAACATTAAATTCAAAATATTTACTACACCCAACTTTAACCGACTGTACTATAAAAAAATGTACTACATTGTTTTTGCAAGTAACTTTAAAAGTTGGTGCATTTAATCTGGATTCAAATATGGTACGACACTTGCTGGATTACTTCTTTGTTGAAGAGAGAAAAATCGAAATACACGATAATCGGGATGACGTTCAGCGTTTTGGTATCTTTTCCGATACATTCTAACTGCAGCATTTGCGTTACATAACCATTCTCCATGAATGAAATGCATATTGGCAATGTGTCAAAGACCGAGTATATGGCCTGCGAGAGCTCGGACTCGAGCACTATCCTTATAAGTCCTGGGCCAGCCCCTAAGTCGGATAAGCGTTGCCTGGGCTAAGTGGCGGGAGGTCACTGGTGTGGTCTGTGATCGCAGGATACCGTCTAAACTCTTATCCGGCCAAGGAGATCATGATCGATGCCTCCAGACTCGTGCATGACGGATCCAAGGTACCTGAACTTTTCCAAAATGACAGAAATGAATAATAACGTAGTTTACGCAGGCGAAGCCGCGGGCAGGCCGCTTGTAATTTATATATTTAAAAATTAAATTAAATAATTGATGAAATTGAAGAAAAAAAGATAAATTGCCATTATATGACATTATAAGTATATTATCAAGAAAATATATTTTCTAAGTAAGGTTTTTTATTGTATTAAATCTTTTATCAGTATGAATAATAAAAGATTTAATACAATAAAATATCATTAATCGTTATTATGTCTTTGTCTTCAAATATGAATGTAGGTACAAAAAAAAAATACAGACATAGCACGACTATAAATAGAAATAAAATTAACTTAAATATTTTTTCTAAAGATATCTTAAATAAATTTTAATTTTACGAAAATCCAATTGTAAAACTATGACTAATTTTTTTATGTGGCAACATTTCTCAAAAAGCTCTTCGAGGTTAGACCGACCGTAAATATTATTTTATCCGTACGTAGTGATTACAATTTATTTTGGGAATGGCTCATACGGACAATTCAAACATATCTCTCCAGTTCTCTGTACAAATATTATCTATTGTGCTTTAAATATATTCTTTCGAGGCAAAACCTTGCGACTTTAAGCTCGATAGGTAGAGGGTTCGATTCCAACTGGAGAAAAATATATATTTTATATTTTCATTTCTCTCGCTCTGGTTACAAAACAAGGCGGAGAATAGAAGTTAATGGTAACGGAGTGTCTAAACACTATGTTATCAGCTATTAGTATAATAGTCTGAGAGACTGTGTGAAGCTACAAATATATACGAGTATCATATATTGTTCCAGTTCAAATGACAGAATTCATCAGTGAATGAAATTTAATTCAATTTGTCTATTAATTCAATAGTTAATTTATTGAAATTTAAACGCAACTGCTATTTACGCTTAGTTGATTTTGAAGCTTTGGCAAATAAATTTTAGTTGTTCGTTCCAGTCCGTGGAAAATAAATGACGTATACTATTTTTTCACGTAGGCATATTTCTTTAGTTGTAAAATATTTTTTTGTATTTCTTCGTGCGTATATTTCTCCAGTGTTTTAGTGAATCAATAACAGCAGTCGATTTTTCAATTTGTTTAGATTTATACAGGTATTTCTTTCTTTAGTATGAATTTATTTTATTTATAAAGTAAGCTGATATTTGTTTTTTCTTGTGAGGCCAATCGTGATGAAGGGGCATAAGTGTGTGACTGTGTATGCGACGGGTTGTGGGTTCGTTTTCCAATCCAGGAAATGAAATATTTAACACAATGCAATGCCTCCAGAATTCATCGTAAAATGTCTTAACATTGGGTTCCCCCTTACAATACACAGTGTGAAGCCACAAAAATATAGATTTATTCAAATGTAATTTTATGTTTATTAAAACAAAAGATATGTTTTGCATATAAATATCATGTTATTTTTACAAGGCTTGTAAAATGTTTTAAATAATTATTTTGCGCGGGCTCTAAAAACGATTGCACATCACATAACGTTCCCTAAAATTCAAAATTAGGTTATAAAAATATAATATAAAAAATAGATGAGTGAAATCATTGGCACTATTTCATTTTCTAGCAATTTAAAAATTCAATTAGACTCAGATCCTGCAGTATAGGTACTTGATTGCTTTGTGAAAATCTAGATTGAGATTTGAGAGTGCAATTAGAGGAATAATTCTATACCAAGCTGTCCATATATGCACATTCATATGTTTTGATAATATTTTTTTGTTATATAAATATTTTGTAAATGTAACTTTATAACATTAAACGGATGGACTTCGATCGCCAATTGGGAGAATTGAGTTATTTTCACTTCCCCTCTTCGATAAGACAAAGTGCGGCGTTAATATCCGCTATACAACATGTAACAAGTAGTAAGCAGTGTACGGACTCTTTGTCAACCCTGGTATATGGGAGATATAGTGTGAAGCTGAAATGAAACCAAATAATTACTTTGGAAGCTTGCATCCATTATGCTCAAATTACGTTAATGAGTCACTATTAATTTTATATAATTATTTGACTTATTAATGAATATTGAAAACTAAAGTGCTTAAAATTCTATCCAGTGTATAATTCTATTTAATTAGTTTTGAACTGAACGGTCGTAGCATACCAGAGTTTGATAATATAATAATGTTATATATCTATACTAATATAATAAAGCGGAAGAGTTTGTTTGTTTGTTTGTTTGTTTGTTTGTTTGTTTGTTTGTTTGTTTGTTTGTTTGTTTGAACGCTAAGATCTCTGGATCTACTGGATCGATTTACTTTGTTTTTGTTTTGTATGAAAGCTGCATTCTTCAGAAGTGCTATAGGCTATATAACATTAGATTACACATATGTACTAATAAATTAAAATACTTTCTAATTTGACATGCAATTTATTCTGCCATGTTAATAACAACCGTCGTCGCTACGCGACCGCGTTCGTTACCGCGTCATTTTGATATTCATCCTTATGAAAATAAATATAATAGTCACTTTTAGCATTTCATCTAGATTAAAATTATATTTCTATAGAAATTATATTCTTATATTTCAAGCAGGCGTAGCCGCGTCCGGGTCCGCTAGTATGTTATAACATAGGTAGCTAAAAATATAGGAGGAAGGAGAAGGCAGAGGGAGTCAGTTTAAATAGTTATTTATTGGACGTACTAGTATTTAGATCATGCTCTTTGATGTGGATGTGATATCCATGTTGCTTGACAGAATAACATAGAAATGATGTAGATTTGGTTTTAGGTATACTAACATTTCTGTTTAAATTTGGAGAAACTTTGGATGAGTATGATGAGTAAATAAAGGACGATATTTACTTTTAAAAAAATAATTTCAAATGATCTCGCATGTAAGAAGTGATTTTAGATTATCCCGGACACAGCAGGGTATGTAGAGGGAACCTAGTGTTAAAACACTCCTTTCACCTCTTTCTGCCGAATTCTGGAGACATTGTGCGCTTTGCCTGGACGCCAAAGCGAAGAAATGGAAATATAAACGTAAATCGATCGTAAGATCTTGGTGTTTTGGAGCTAAACTCCAAAACCAAACCACTGAGCAAATTGTGATTGGGTTAACAAAAAATGTGACACGAGATTTTATATATATACATGTAAATATGTATGTACACATATCATAGCTTTTGCTGTTATTTAGACCAAAATACTTGTATCATAGTAATATTTAATGGCTAGCAATACTTAAAATCTAGGCCAGTATTTGAAATATTCTATAGCAGGAATACAAAGGATTCCCTTGAGATATTTCGAGGGCTTATTTATGAAAGTTTGTAAATTTTAATATTGCTTATTTATATGAATATTATTGTATGAGCTACATTGTCTTTATTTGTATAAAACTAAATTTTGTATAATACTAAAACTTTTGGCTTAAATAGAATAAGTAAAAAAAACAATTATAGCTAATATTATTTTATTATTTATTTTTTGGGGCCAGTCGTAGTGCATTGGCACAAGCGTGAGACTGTAAGCGAGAAACCTTATGGGTTCCATTCCCACTCGAAGAAATTAAATATTTGTATTTCTTTGCTCTGGTATCGAGACAAAGCGCGGTGTTGAGTTCCGCTACTTCCCGCGCAATGCCTCCAATGGTGTTCCCTTTGTCTACCCTGCAGATGTGGGGTACACCATGAAGCTGACAAAAAAGGTATTTAAATTTTATTGTTTTACTTATTTAAAGAGCACGGCATCGTAAAAGGGTCAGAAAGGTGTGGGGTTAAGTGCAACGGTGTTTTGACGTAGATGGTCTACGTCACGTAGCTCGAGCCATTTTAGCATACCTATATTTTTATTTTATATTTTTGACCTTTAAAAGGATTTTTTTATTCCTTTATTTATCATACAAGAATAATAATTATACTTTATGTTTATAATTGGCGTAAAAAATTATGATATTACATGCTATTGAAATTTTGCTTTGAAATTTCTAAATGTAATTATTTAATAAAATGATATAAATCCTGCAATGATTTATTAAGTATTTCTTTACTTTCTAATTCATTAAAATATTCAAGCTGTCGATCTAAAAATGTCATAAATATTCAAAATCTTCCATTGAATAAGGCAAAAAACAATCATAATCAAAGCTGAAACCGCAAATATTCGCCTTTTTCAAAGAATTACCATATAGAGAGGGGAGTTTTAACTTTCCGTAAAATGAATTCTAAATCCAATTGCGAGCAAATGATTCTCTTCAGAAACCTCAGACAGGAAGATTCTCTTACAAAACGTGATATGAGTGTGAAAATATTTGAAGGTGCACACTTGATTACAAATTAGTCATACAAATATTACTGTTCCTCTAGGGGCTATGAGCTACCATATTATACTTAATAAAAACTTATATAAATAAAATAGTTCATATAAGTTTAATTTAAGATTTGTTTATATATATGGATACTTAGGTAAGTACTTCATTTTATGGTGTATATAGGAACAAGGACTTTCTGTCTTAGGTGAAAACAATCGTAAATTGCATCGATTAACTAGCCCTCTTCCCGAAAACCTTTAAAATGAAAAAAAAAATTAAACGTAAAACGTGCTAACGCCAAACAAATTTCATTATATGTATCTATTGAAATTTTAAAACCAATCAATTATAAACCATAAAATCCAATGAGCGCTGCAGGACCACTGTTCCCAGGAATGTAGAATACTATAAGAAATGCCATTTAAAGGCATCCTCATTTAGATATTGACTCACTAATGTACTGACGATAAATATCTCCAGCATTTAAATGGATTTCTAACTGGCCTTAAACATTGTATAGTGATAGAAGTAATTGAAATATCTTCAATATCCTAATTATACTTGGTAATTAGTAGCTAAGAGTGTTATTTACTTAGGAGCACATAATTGTGTTATTCTCTAATGACGGGGACAAGCAGTTTTGTGTATATACAAGTGGTATAGACAAAATGGACAGTTAAAACGAGGCCAGTCGTGGCTCAGAAGCACAAAGTTTGACTGTAAACACAACAGGTTTTGGGTTCGATTCTCACTCAAGAAGATGAAATATTTAATATTTCCATTTTCTTCACTCCAGGGTCGAGGCACGGCGCCGCGTTGAGTTCCGCTACTCAACACGCAATGCCTTTGAAATTCGGTGGAAAATATTGACGGAGTGTCTTAACACTAGGTATTCATATTACTAATGATGGCGAAACACAAATATATGAAAAAACAATAATATTTTTGCTGTTCATTGTCTAACAGTGACGATGACTTAATTATTCGAGTACGTATTTCATATTCACATTGACCTCAAAAACAAAAGCACTTGATAATAAACAACAAAAGCAATATATTCTACTTATAGCAAATAATTGTTTTCTTTGAACATTTATTTTATTTACATTTTACATCTATTCTTACCCCGCTGTTCCCCAAAATGTATGCCTTTGAGGGGAGTCCTCGATATAGATTTTCTTGATTGAAAAGTCAAGATGTGGAACGAAAATTGTGTTTTTTGGGTCACATCTGATTTTTGACACGATAAAAATAAAATAAGAATATAGTTACTTTAATATTTTGGTTTATTTTAGAGGATTGGTGTTTTATTATACTGAGAAAAGCTTAAAATATAAATGGTAAGATGGGTAGAGAAAATAGAATCAAATCACTGTCTGTTTTCTACCTAACCCTACCCTACCAGACCTAGGAACTGGAAATAAGTCATCCTCCGAGTGAGAATTAAACCTGCAACTATCCTATTTACAATCATATATTGGACTACTGCGATGGCTTTAGATTCTAGTCATATATTTATCACCCAAGGTGCATAATATAGGTTTTATATTTCAGCAAGTGTTTTGTCACTATGTAATCACTCCTTACATAGCCTAGGCTTATGAATTGATTTCAAGGGCTTGAAGGTTATTGGAGTATGGGTACGTACTCATAAAATTGGGCCAAAAGTCACGCGTCGCGGTCTGGTTGAAGGGTTCCCAAATGGATAGGGGTTTCGTTTGCCGTTATATCCGGTAGTCATATATTTGCTTATCCAAATTGAAGAGGCATTTGCATATTTTTTTTGATTATACATTTATTTAGTAATTTACGAAAAAAAAAGGAAAATATTTTGAACATTCACTAAATCTTTTATCGTCTAGTGTCTAATATTTTACATTTTTAACGTCAAAATGGCTTGTTTGTGACTAACTTGAAAAAAAAAATCAGCTTAACGCTGTATCCCCCATGTTCCAGAGTAGAGAACGGAGTGCCTTAACACTAGGTTCTTTCTGCCTACCCTGCTATAAGCGGGATAGAGCGTGAAAATGAAAAATATATATATTAGCCATAAAACGCTTGAATAAGGAGCAAACAATATTTGTAAGGTGCGATATGTATTATTCATTGGGATGTAAATTCTTCACGGGAAAGAAAATCTGGTCGCCTTTGTGTTAACATTTCTTGGTAGCCTTAAGTAATAAGCTGTTAAGTGAATGTTTACTAAGGATAAAGTTTTGTATATATCTATATTATATCTAAACTTATAATAAAATTGTGAAGGATCGGTGTTTGTATATCTATATATACATACAAGATACATTTCGTATGTCATACTATACTAATATTGTCACGCTTTCACGCTTAAATTACTGAACTACTTATCATGAAACTTTGTACACATATTTATAGAGGTATTGAAAAGAACATAGGATACTTTTCATTAAAAATATTTTAAAATTATTATCCTTTAGCTATAACATAATAAAAGGTTTAAGCGAACAAAACCGCGTTTAACCTTCTAGTATAATATACATATGTAGGAGATTGCTCGCAAATGACTCTTATTGGACCTGTGGGCTCCATTGTGGGTTAATGCAAGCAGGAATAACGCAGCAGATTCGTGACACTCGTCACTAGTCCTTCCTTTCTCCAAAACATCAGAAGACTGAATCATTCTACGATCGTCAAAACATAAGAAGACTACACCATTCCACGATCGTCAACTTCCTCCTTATTTTAAAATCGAACTTCACCCTCACACGTCACGACTCTACTCAAGGCATAAGCCTCCGCGTTATTGGTCAAATTACCTCACTGGTCTAATAAAAGTCATATTGGAGACTCTTTAACATAAGTCAGCTAATCGTAATTCTACAATAACCAATAATTAGTGTCTTTTCGATCACTTCCTCTGAAGCTATACAAATGTGTTGACACATTGTCATTTTTCACATGAACACAGCCAGTAATATTATAAACAGTTGCTACAGATGATATTAAAGCTAATCATTAAACATCTAAGATAATATAATATCTGTTCTAATCTCTTCCTTCTACATATATATATATGTAGCTTTGTTTATTTTAGTATGAAATTCAATCATCGATGGGCAGATTATATACCCATTCACTATGCAAGAGATTATCCATAGTCCATATGTCTTACGGTCCTCTGCTTCTCTAGATAATAGCAAGCTTATAATGCAGCGTACATTAAAGAAACTCGATATTCAGGTTGTTTCCTTTTCTTTATTAAAATATCTAGTTGTTTTGTTATTTATAAGGTAGATTTAATCAAATTTCAAATCAAAATTAAATCAGCTTCACGCTATATCTTGTACACAGGATGGTAGGCAGAGGGAACTTAGTGTTAAGACACTCCATTCCCCTATTTTCCTCCGAATTCGTGGGTTTACGTGTTGAGTGGCGAACTCGGCTTTTGCCTTGACACCAGAATCTATAATCAGGTGATTTTACAGTCACTTTTTGTGTGACACTTCACGTCACATGTCACGTCTTGCCCTAATAAGATAAATTAAATTTTAATAAAAGTTTTTACTGTATAACTTTATAAGAATCTAGTTGTGATAGTCATAGAGGAAAGGCCCAGCAATTTTACGTTTTACAATTGAAATCGTAAAAACAGATAAGAATAAACATGAAATGGTTACTGAGCTGACCCGAGATTTAAAATAAAACCCTCATCATTTGGAACGTTTTGTTACATTGAATTATTTTAATTCTGACAAGGAGGGAGCTTAAGTTCCGCTGCTTAACACTAAGTATCTTAAATTCGGATAGAGGACGGAGTGCTCAAGCAATGTTTTTCCTCTGCTCATTAAAGAGCCTCGAAAATTCGTTGGAAAATGGGGACCAAGAGCATGATAATGGGAGGAGAGAGTTTTAACACTAGGTTGTTTCACCTACCATGCAATGGGGAGGAGGGGGGTTGGTATACATCGCGAAGAAAATGAGACTATAAACTTTACTTAATACAAGACTAATATAATATCCAAAGATACGTCAATTACAGGAGGATATTACGCCTAATATAAGCATGATGCCATGATGCACTCTCAAAGGCTCTTACGCTCGTAACACAATGTTGTGCGATAGGGTTGTGCGAGCAAATTCGATTTAAGCTGACGTTCTAGAGAGATCTATTTGTAATTTTGTTCTATATTCTGTTTTGTAATATCGTATCGCATTTTATTTTGTTAAAGTTCTTGTATTATTTATTTAAATTTATATTTTCATTTCTTGGCTGTGGTGTCGAGGTAAAGCGTGGCGTTGAACTCACAGCGTGAAATCGTAACTCGAAATCGTACTTACAGTTTATATTATTTAGAATGCAAAATTAACTGATTATATTAACTCCTAAATATTATATAATAAAGAAATACAATACGTTTTCCGCTTTAGAATATCCATTATCCATATTATAATTAAATCGTGATATTCCATACGAACAATATATTTCCTTACATCACGTCAGGGACACAACGCTACATCCCTATTGTGTACGACGATGCTTGCTGACAGATCAATCGTGTGTAATACGGTACGCTTGAATAGACCATATACATAGCTAACTTGCTTTTACTTCTAACTTCGTATCTTCGAAGCAGGGTAGGCAGAGGGAACGTAGTGTTAAGACACTCCGTTCTCCACTTTCCATCGAATTCTGGAGGCATTGTGTGTTGAGTGGTAGAACTCAACGTCGCCTTTACAAGGAAGATTAAAATGTTTTAAGTGTAATATTGAATTAAAAAAAGTGGGGAATGGAAGTGTCTTAATGGGAACGGAGTTTCTTAAAACTAGACATCCATGTTCTTTTTGCCTACTCTGTTATGTGCGGGATACAGAAGCTCATAAAAAACAAAAAAATAATAATTAAGAAAAAATAATAATAATTAAAAAGTTTTGGTGAACTTCTTTCACCTAAATAATTTTACCTGTTAAAAAAACTTTTTTCTGGCTTCAATGACATCCTATCCATATCATTTTAGACGATTCAATATGATTTCTTAGAAGGCGTTCCTTGTAGACTTCGCCGTAGAGGTAAAAAGAAAAACAAATAATGACTTAGGAAAATTTTAATAATATTTACAATCTTTTATTATAAACATGTTATATTGAAATATTTTTTTAGATCGCAAAGTTTAATAGTATGAGTTTAGTATTCTAAGTATTTATATATATATATATCTATAATGGATCTATATTGTATCTATAATAGAGAGATGCTTCTATCTACCCTGCTATGTGCGGGATCCACCTTGAAGCTGATTTTTTTTTGTTATAGGTAGATTATATAGAGAGAGTTATCATTATACTGTACGGTGGCTGTTTAGTGGCGGGACTCAACGCCGCCCTTTACCTCGACACCAGAGCGCAAAAATGGAAATATAAATTTTAAGTAAATATTTCCTATCCTCGAGAGGAGATTGAATCCACAACCAGTTGCTTTTACAATGCCTCTTTGTGCACCACTACTGCCCTCCTCTTACAAAAAAATAGGTCAATTTCTATAATATTATCATTATTATAACATAAACGATAACAGTAATAACAACAATAACGAAATAACAAAAATGGTGTCGAGATACATTTGCTACGGTCTGGCAATAATTAAATTGGTCGAGACGAGTCCTCGGATCATTGTAGATACTCTGAGTAACGCTCCAGGCACCTGTTGCTCTCCTATCCACCCCCCAGCCTCCCCGGGCGTAGGGTTGCCACTGTATAAATAAAATGTGACATTATTCGAATATAAAGGTTATATATTTAGATTTTTTTGTGCAGCTTATAAGGGAAAGTTATATTTAAATTATGGACATTATGTATTTATTTTAAGATTATATTTAACCCTTAAATATAATATATTAGTGATATTTATTTATTATTTTCAAAACATAATGCTATAAGCGTTTTTATATTAAAATAAATGAATAAATTTTGTTTTATATATTTTTTTAAATATGGCATCCCTAAGAGGAACCGTGTCGTCTGAACGTAGATTAATATCTAGTTCGGGTTTGAGTTGTGCGCGTAGCACGGACTGGACTCGAATTCTAAACTTATATTGCATTTCTACTAAAATAGTTTATAGGTAAATGTTATAGGTTAACAATGAAATTTAGATGTTTTGCTATAGATATTGTGGATTTTAAGCTTTTTGTTATTAAATAATAGAAAATGAAACAATTACTTGAAAAAAATTATGTAAGTGTAATCTCTATATCTCAGTGAGGGAGGTAGAGGAAGTCCACAGAGGGAGGCAGAGGGAGCCTAGTGTTGAGACACTCCCCTTCCCATTTTTCGTTGATTCTGCATATAATGTTGAGTGGTGGAACTCAACTCTTACTCAGAAGTCGCGCTTTGCCCTAATACCAGAGAGAAGAAATGAAAATTTCATTATTTAATTTCCTCCAGTGGGAATTGAACTCACAACCTATTTTATTTACATTCATGCGCTTGTGCTTCTGCACCATGACTGGCATGAAACATGTAAGAAATAAATAGAAGTTTATTTCTAAAATAAATCTCTCTCTGCCAACAAGTGGAAGTAAATAATTGCCAGGTTAGTACATATAACGGAATATAAAGATACAATACAAACATAAAATATATCGCGTATAAAAAATACAAAATACGCATTCGGCGGAGACTTGCAGTAAAAAAAACAATCTTTATCTATCAGCCTTATTTGACATCAGTAGTTTATTGAAGCCGTCTGAAGTTAATTAGAATTAAAACAATCCAAGAGTATGTCACATTACAAAGATTTAAATAATAATCCGCACTCGAAACTAAAATGTCGACAAGAATTAGTGGAAATGTCCGATCTGCCATCAGTGGTTGAGTTTGAGATTATGCCATCGAGATCCCTCTACGGTCACTGATTAGGAAGTTTATTTAGTTATACTTGTCAAGCCTGAGTGACGCCTTCCGTTTATGGGCGTGGTTCGTTATACAATTTTTTTTTTTTGAGATTTTTTAGCTCCAGGCTGTATCCCGCATATACGCATGTACGCATGGTACGCAGGGGGAACCTAGTGTGCGTTCCCCATTTCCCAGTTTTAGAGAATTATTAAAATATATTTTAAACAAAAAATATATTAATCATGAGTAACAAATTTAAATTGTTATTATTGTCTTAGTGTTGATTTACTTGTTAATTAGTTTTTAGACAACATAAAAATTTTGAAATAAATATTTATTATTTATTAAAAAAACCTTTATAGAATAACTTTGTTTTATCTACTAAACCCCATAGTTTAGGTTGTGCGTTGTCCGTCAGTCACTCAGTTAATAATAGAATTTTATATAAACATTTTACAATCATAAGCAATATTTTCTTCAAATCATCCATTGTATAAACAGCTTAACAGCTCAAAGTTGCAAGAAGACTGAAGTCCATAATGAGTTCTAAGAGTGGCTGGTCCCATGAGTAGCAAATGCTATTTACTTCCTACTGTCACTAGCTGCTCCAAGTTCCGCCAGATTGACGCTAACGATGTTTTGCTATCTTGTTAATACTTGGTACATACAGTAAACAAATATGGCTAAACGATATAATTGGATTTTTAATGATATTTTTTTTGTTAATTGATAATTGAATTATATAGGTGATGGACAAACCCACATCAAATATATATCAATTATATATTATTATTATTATTATTTTTTTTTATCTAATTTAATGCCTTCTACGCTAAAGCTCTCTTGAACATAAAAATATAGAAATAATAATTGCTTGATCCTCATTAAGGTATATGTATCGAAAGAAAGCATAAGCTTGGTTAATATTTAATCGATATGATGTATTTTCCTTGTTTAGTAGTACAAGTGTAAACAATCTTGCTTGCTAGCTTTATAAATAATAAATAGTAGCTTATTTTATAGCTTCACAATGTATCCCGTATATAGCAGGGTATGAAGAGGCATCGTGAGAACCTACTGTTAATTCACTCCGTTCCCTTTAAAACACTTCCGTTTTAAACTTTCCGCTGAATTCTGGAGATATTTTGCCTTGGTGCTGGAGCAAAGATGAAAATATATTAAAAAAAAAATTCATCCCTGGACTAGGAGTCGAACCTACAACCGTCGTGTTACAGTCCCACCATTGTGCTCCTGCACCACGGCGGTAATCACACCTTGTAACCTTTGTGTCACTCTAATTTATAAGCTACTAGCGACCCTATTGCGGCTTCGCCCGCTTTTACTACTGGATTATTCATATAATGTATGTTAGCAAAGCACTTAAGATAATGTGAAAATTAATTAAACCCTAATGCAACCCGCATTTTCAATAAGGATTTTCCAATTGTTTTACACAGCAAGGATTTTTTAGTAGGTACCGTAATTTTAAATCTGTGCTACTAATCTTTTCAAGTACTTATTAAAATATATTTAAATTACTATTTTTAGATAGTTAAATGACATTAAATAATACATTCAACTCGAATTATTCAATACGTGCAAACGCATCTAAATCTTCGTTGCTATAAAGGCTGGCGGGTTTTTTTTTTCGAGCTTGTGGTTAATGCTGAAGAGGGAGAGAGAGGGAAGAGACTCTGTCCCTGATGAAAAGCAAGCACTACGTGGCTGCCTGTGACGAAAATTAAATAGAATGCATCGGCCGGGAATTGAACCCGGGCTGCCCGCGTGACAGGCGAGCATTCTACCACTGAACCACCGATGCGTGTAAGGCAGGCGGGCGCGGCGGACTCGCTTGTATAAGCATAACGTCGCGAGGCGCGTTTCGCAGCAAGGATTTTTTGATATTGTAACAACTTCTAAAGTACTTATTAAAATGAAAAACAGAAAAGACAGTTTTGATCTACATTAAATGGCCAACGTAACTAATATACTTATTTATATGCTGAGAGTAAGGGATAAGTGAAACTTGACTCGATACAGGTGATGTGTGAACGGCGTCATGTGTCAATAATTAAATGCGTTTTTCTCTAAAACTATTCGCAATTTCGAAATAGTTTAAAAAGCTAATTTTATCTTCGTTTAACGTAGAAATTTAATAAAGTATTTTAAAGGATAAGGATTAATACAATAAATAAATAAAAAAAAATATGGAAATTACTATTTTTAGACAGAAATATGATCACTACACGTTATTCTTAAAAGATACGAATATGCTCTCGCGGACTTTTTTGTAGAGCTCATTAAGAGGAATAATACTCCAGTACATTTTTTCATGTAGTAATTACCATTAGAGCAGCGCATGCGCGAAAGTGTCTCAACGGGTAGGACTTTATACACATTTATCGTATTTATGTTAATTTACATAAGAATGTACAAATAATAAACTATATATAAACCTTCTACGAAAAACACTCGACTTAATGGTGAAGACCGCATCAAAATCCGTTGAATGGTTTAGAAGAAGAAGAGTTAGAAACAACAGACAGACACGAAAAGCGACTTTGTTTTATAAGATATAGGATATTACTGTTAAGTTTCATTTAAATCCGTTTAGTAGTTATTGCAAATGGAACAAATATCCATACTTATAAACTTTCACATAATGTAATATTAGTAGTAAGGATTTAACATAGATATTTTTTTAAATATTTTTTTTTCAGCTTCACGCTGTATCCCGCACAAAGCAGGGTAGGCCGAGGGAACCTAGTGTTAAGACTCTCTGTTCCCCACTTTCTGCCGAATTCTGGAGTCATTGCGTGTTGAGTGAAATATAAATGTAAATAAATTATAAGCAAAAAATCATTTTTATAAAAAGCTTTTATTTAAAAGCCCTAAAAAGGAGAAAATAAAATTTGTCTTTTAAATTTTAACTATCAACTCATAACCTCATTGTGCACAATTTATATGATCACAAAAGCTTGTCGCGTGATTTACTTGTGTAACTAAACTAGTGCTAATTTAATTATGTAAAATCTGCTAAGTTTCAATTTTTAAAGTTTCAATTTAATTAAATATTGATTAACGCGTATCCCCCATATTGGATTTAGAATGACGTCACATTATTTCCCAAGTTGCTCTTAAGAAGCCCTTTCATTTGATATCCATATTATAGAAGTGCATTAAATATAACTATTCCGCCATCTTGGATAGTCCGCCTTATTAGACTTAGAATGACGTCACATCATTTTTCAAGTTGCTCTTAAGAAGCCCTTTCATTTGATACCCGTAATGTACAAGTGCATCAAAAATAACTATTCTGTTACTTTGGATGGTTCGCCATATTGGATTTAAAATGACGTTACACTATTTTTCCAGTTACTCTCAACAAGCCCTTTCATTTGATACCCATATTATAGAAATTCATGAAATATAACTATTCCGCCATCCTGGATGGTCCGCCATATTGTATTTAGAATGAAGTCACAAACCTTATCATGCATTGTCATCCAAACCAAACGTGTATACAAAATTTCAGCTCAATCGTACGAACATACCTTACATTATATGAAAGCATAAAAAACTTGAATCGTGTCAATTCTATTGGATTTCAAGTGATGTCACATTATTTTTCTAATTGTTCTCGGCAAGATCTTTCATTTGATACCCATATTGCAGAAGTGCATAAATAATAACTATTCCGCCATCTTAGATGTTCCGCCATATTGGATTTAGTATAACGTCACATTAATTTTAGAGTTACGGTCAACGACCCATTTCATTTAATATCTATATTGTAGAAGTAGACCAAATAGGTACTCGGCTATCTTCGATATCCTCCTTATGGGATTTAGAGTGACATCACATTATTTTTCGAGTTGCTCTCAACGAGTCCTTTCATTTGATACCCATATTGTAGAAGTACATTAAAAATAACAATTCCGCCATCTTGCCTGGTCCGCCATATTACATTTAGAGTGAAGTCACATATTTTATCGTGCATTGTCATTCAAAGTAAACGTGTATACAAAATTTCAGCTCAATCGGTTGACGATATCTACTTCAAAATTGAGCTCTAAGATTTCACCCGAACCCACATACATACATTGCAAGTTAAATAAAAGCTTTTAATATATATTACACTTTCTCGAGTGGGGATCGAACCTACAACCGTCGCGTTACAGTCACACCCCTATCCCTCTCGCCACGACGGCTTCTAGATAATATTTAATACCTTAAAAGATAAAGAGGATCCAACATGGCCATGCTTTAAAGATAATCAGTGATTTTGATGGAAAACAAATTGTTATGGCGCGGACGGGCGACCGTTTACTCTATGTATTTTTGATTGCTTGTCAGACCGCTTGGCTCCAATTAACGGGACATCGATTTCTTGTCACAACGTGCTGGTGACACGGTGTTGGCATTTCTCTGCTTTGTGCCTTAGATAATATTATTTTTAGATGAATATATAGATATAATTTCTTGTCAACTTAACGTTGTATCCCTTATGTAGTAAGGTAGGTAAGGTAGGTAGGAACCTTGTGTTAAGGGGGAACAGAGTGTTCGTTACCCATTTTTCACTCGATTTTCAAGATACATTATTTTGAGTGGTGAATCCACTTCGCACCTTACCTTATTACTACAGTGGGTAAATGATTTATTGGGTGGGAATCGAATTCACAACTGTTATACTAAGAAGTTATGCTGACGCTGTACCGCGACAGCCTATTTGAAATTAATATTATTAAGCAACAGTAATAGTACTGCCTTCATATCCAAGAACTGGGAATTAATGATTTTTTATTAACATTCTACCCATATCTAGATGAAATCGAGGGAATGGTGACTATTTACTGTCAGATATCTGCTTCACGCTGTATAAGATAGGCTTAGGGAACCTAGTGTTAAGATACTGCGTTGCCCACTTTCTGCCGAATTCTGGAAGCATTGCGTATTGAGGGCCAGAACTCAACGCGCTTTGCCTCGGCACCAGAGCAAAGAAATGGAAATATAAACGTAAATAAATATTTCACTTCCTGGAGTGAGGATCGAACCCATAACCGTCGCGTTACAGTCACACCCTTGGGCCGCTATGCCACGACGGACTCACTGTCAGACATAGCCACGTAAAAAATATTAGTATTATAAATAAATAAAAAGTATAATTCTTATTTTATTGTTTTCAATATTCCATGTCAGTTTATCTTTGTGCAGAAATGTGAAATTCGTAACATAAAAGACTGCGGTTTCGTACATTGCACGATTGTATGACACTCGTTCAAAAGAAGTGGTTTGTTTTCAACGAATTCGGTTTTTCATTCGAGTTATTTTCTTTTTTTTTTGTTATTAGTAGATTAACTTTTTAAAATTTGTTTCTGTGAAATTTGTATTGAGAAATGAATTAATTAGTTTTATTTATTAATTAGTAGGTTAATATTTTGTAAGATGAAGTTTTGTTAATATTTTGATATATCATGATATCTCTTAAAAAGTTATAACTTACCCACATATACACTCAGGACATAAAATGCTTAACACATTTACAAAAATTAAAAGATAAAAGGAAATGACGAAGCTGACAAAGAATTCCTTTACTTTTTTTTACAAAGAATGAAAAAATCTTTCATTTTTTCATAATTATAAAAGTGCGAGCCAGCGCGATGCCCTGTGAAACATGAAGTGCTCAGCAGAGCGGTAAACGATCTTAGATGGCAGCGGCTCCTCAAGTCCTCGTCGATATTTAATTCTGCAGTAAAGTTCTAATACAAATAATGGAATCTAGATTTTTACCTTAAATAAGAAAATGGAAATGTCCTCTCATTTAACTTGTAAAGTAGCTGTTGTTAATATATCGAATAATTACGAATTTGTCATGCGTAGGTCAATCTCTTAATAGTTGTTTATATTATGACTAAATTAATTTGTTTTTTTTTGTTGAGGCCATACTGTCACCGGGGTAGGGGAGAAGGGGGGGGGGGGCACATAACCCCTTACTATTTAGTGATTATTTCCAAAATATATTTTTTCAGCACTAGATCCCTTAACACTAAACTCCTTGTATCTGCTACATGTAGCAAAAACTTAATATATTTTCCTTATTTTATAGAAGTAATGAAAAAAATATTTTAATTTATTAAAAAAATGCAAAAGATAAAAAAGATATCCGTGTTATCTAATTAAAAAAATAACGATGGTGATTATAAAATGGCAGTAAATGTAAAGTTGCAGCTTTTTTCATCACGCTGTCGTAAACTTTCGTCTTTAAGACGTGACTGGACGACGTAATGTCTTTTATATAAAATATTTACTTTTTGGTATCTCACGTACATTATTGTTGTCAGTTATTGCTTGATAAGTCTATCAAAAATATTATTATAAGCGGGTAATTTATTATTTATCCATATACTAAAAAAAAGGTTAGTTTAACACTGGGTTCCCAGGTTCCCTTTGTCTATCCGGCTATTTGCCAGAAGCTTAACAAAGTCTACTAAAAGAATAAATTGATAAATTCAAAATATAATTAAATTTTATCCGTAATGCATACGAGAGGAACTTTGTGTTGAATGGAATGCGACATGAGCACGTTGAAAAATAATTAAGTGTAGTTTAAATGAATATTCATTAAAATATTATTAACTAATTTACTGAATTAAATTACAGCTCCACACTGTTTCCTCCATGCAGTAGAATAGACAGAGAGTGCTTAGTGTTAAGACACTCCACTCCCTACTTTCCGTTGAATTTTGGAGGCATTGCGTGCCTCAACACCAGAGCGGAAAGATGAAAATATTAAAAATAACTAATTTCCTTGAGTGGAAATCGAACTCACAACCAGCGGTACAACTGCCCTCAAATCCATGAACGCAAAAATATTTAAACAGCCTTAAATTAAAGTGCATGGACCGTGCTCTGTCAGAAAACATTGAAAGCAGATAATTAAGTTTGGCCGAGGGAGGCTTTGTCAGCTCGCTGGTGACCTGTTGCGCACCCACACATGCGTGATAGAGTCCTACATCACTAAAGTTAGTGTATAGAGGTAGAATACATATTTGATTTTAGTAGTTAGTGTATTTGGTTTTAGTTGAAATACGGGTTGGAAATAAGTGAATTATTAATTTGGGATTGGTTTTAAGTATTCAGAATTAATATGTTTAACTGGTAGTTTTCTTATTCATCAATAGGTCTAGATAATAAAGTTTATGTATTTTAGTCATTTCATAAAAAAAAAAGCTCGAGGTCGTAACTGTAAATGTGACAGGTTGTGGTTTAGATTTCCAATCTAGGAAATTAAATATTAAACATTATTTTTTCTTCGTTCTGGCAACACTCAATGTCTCAAGAATTTGGTGAAGAGTGGAGAATGGAGTGCCTTACCACTAAGTTCCCTCTGTCTACCCTCCATGAGCGGAATAGGGCGAGAAATAAAAAAAAATATATATATATTTCGTAGCTTTTCGGACCGTAGCTACGAGTGGGTACATGTATTAAGCATACATTAATTTCATCGTTATGAGGTAAATATGTGATAAACTTTATTTCACTAATAAAATGCATAATATATTATTACCCTGTTTATAAAACACATACACACCCACACACACAAGCACCTATAAGCGGTAAAAATATATGGACACATATTTTTCGAGTATTATTCACTTAAAGGATCACTTTAAAAATAAACGCGAAAAAAATGTTACAATGTTGAATGCCTCTTCATTGTTTTTTGACGTTAAACATTAAATGTTTTTTGCTAGGCATGGCTTGTTCACATAAGCCAATAAATAGCAATAAATATAAAAATTAAATATACTTGTTTAAATAAAATCAGCTTTACGCTGTACGATCGCGTACACAGCAGGGAAGGCAGAGGGAACCTAGTGTTAAGATACTCCGTTCCCCATTTTCCGCCGAATTTTAAAGGCATTGTGTATTGAATGATGGAATGCCGCACTTTGCCTCAACATCAGAGCGAAGAAATAAATTTATGTATATAAATTTAATTAATTATTTTATTTTCTTAAGTGGGAATCGATCCCACAACCAGTCGCGTTTACAGTCACACACTTGTGCTCTTGCACCACGACTGGTCTCGTATAAAATTTTTCGATGTAAAATATTTGACTCAAATATACCGTATATTTGTTTACCGTATATTTCAAATATAGATATATAAACTTTATAAACGAATATACCAGAGTTTGTATCAATTACTAGCGCGAACGTTATATATTCTATGAATAAATTTAAAAGTCGTCTAAATTTGATTGCCAGCGATTGAATGCCCTTAGTATATTTGTGTTTGTATATTTTTTATCTTAATTACATATTCAGGGTAGGCAGAGGGAACGTAGTGTAAAAACCTTCATGTGTTGAGTGGTGGACATTAACGCCGACCATGTCTTCCTAGCAGAGCGAGCCTCGCTCTCTTATCTTAACACGCTTAACGTAATTAACTTAAAATAATTAATTCGTCTAAGTGGGATCGAACTCACAACTATTTACCTTTTTCATTAACTAAAAGTAAACTAGTAAACATACTTTTACTTCAATAAACTTTAACGTTACGAAAATTTAAAATTTTGGTCTTTGAAAATTGGACTAAGGAATAGGAAAAAGGAGAAATAAGCATAGATCTGGTATATTAAATGTATAAATGTAAAGAAAACAAACAGAAAAGGAATTTATCAACCGTCGCGGGTTTTTTGCTTTATGAAATATACATTTTAAAATATTAAAAAACAGCAATTTATATTACTGAACAGAAACTTTGAAAAGTTGAACTGAAAAACAAATATAATTCAGCAAAGCGGAAATCCTTGGTAAAAAACGAGAAGCTGTAAGTTTGCTACGTACTATCTGTCTAAAACGCTGAAAATTAAAAAAAAGTCAAGTTCCATTTCTTTTGTTGGTTTTTAGGGTTCCGTATTTCAAAAGTTAAAAACGGAACCGTTATAGGATCACTTTGATGCCTGTCTGTGAGAACAATATATATAAAGGAAAAATTTGGAAAAATTTGAATTCATAGCTATTTCATACAAAAAATAAATTACAAGTAATTCATTTCATACAAAATGAGCGCACATGCCCGCCAACTTAAGTTTGGCAACTTTAGTAAATTATACTTCCTGTTGCCTTACAATCCAGAAATTGGTACAGAAGCCTCAGCGGGCGAGTCTGACTCGCACTTAACCGCTTTTTCATCTTAGTGATGTTTTTTTATAAAGGGGTTGCCCATTTTAACAGGTTTGTAGATTTTTATTGACATTCCATTAGTACAATTTTAAATGGTATTTTGACGTCGTGATGTTCCTGTTATAAAAATCTAAATTCTCAATTAAATGTTTAAAAATTTTGCTATAATGATTATACTCCATTTATTTTGGCATGAGACTAAAATTTAAACAAAGAAATTCTATTTCTATAACTTTTATGTAAATTTTTATCAGCCTCACGCTGTATCCAGTATGAGTTTACGCAGAGGGAACCTAGTGTCCAGACAATACGTTCTCCACTTTCAGCCTATTTCTAGAGGCATTGCGTGTTAAGTGGCGGAACTCAACGCCGCGCTTTGTCTCTACAACAAAGTGAAAAAAAAGAAAATATTAAATACTTCATACCCTCTAGTGGGAATCGAACCAATAACCTGTCTCGTCTACAGTTACACTTTGTGCCTGCGCTACAACTGCCTTGTTTAAACTGTTCATTTTGTCAATACCAAAACCGCCGGTCCCCTATATTATTCTCTAGAGTAACACAATTATGTGCTCCTAAGTAAATAACACTCTTAGCTACTAATTACCAAGTATAATTAGGATATTGAAGATATTTCAATTACTTCTATCACTATACAATGTTTAAGGCCAGTTAGGAATCCATTTAAATGCTGGAGATATTTATCTTCAGTACATTAGTGAGCAATATCTAAATGAGGATGCCTTTTAAATGGCATTTCTTATAGTATTTTACATTCCTGGGAATAGTGTTCCTGCAGCGTTCGTTGGATTTTCTGGTTTATAATTGATTAGTTAAATGATTTTAATATTTGCATATAACGAAATTATGAAGAAAGAAGAATGCAAGATCAGTGTAATTGATAAGATATTAGAGTAAGTGAATGAAGTGGTATATTTGGAGAGTATGTTCAGTAGAGATGGAAGGTACGAGCTAAACATAAAAAACCGGACAAGCGCGAGTCGGGCGCAAAATTGAAAGGCTCGAGTTTTTTTCTAAAATTCTGACTTAGCTTACTTAGCCAAAGCCCTTTTATCTGATACGTCACTTTCACTAGCGGCTTTAATACCAAATAAACGTTATAATTTTCTCGGATTTGACAACAAAAGTATAGATTTCAGATTTTTTCCTGAATTCGTACTACCTGTTGATGCTAGCTGACAAATTTCATAATTGTAGACCATCCGGAATGAAGCTTTTTTTGCAATATATTATAGAAAGAAGTACGTTCAGTAAACCCCAAGAAATCTGTGACCTATAATTCAATAGCTAGCCACGCGGCCCACGCGTACCTCGTTTTTCATATTCTAATTGAAGTTTACTTTGTTACTTAGTTCTACAGTAAATATCCTCAACATCGCTCTGCGCGATACTTTGGACATTGATTTTCTCAACTTTCCTTATCTTGTTATAAATAAGCTAGAAGTGTAGAAAATTAATTCGTTCAATATAAAACTTATAATCTTTCTTGGGTAGACCATTAAAAAAATGTGAGTTCAAATTTCTTTACGGTATATTAGAATT
The DNA here is from genome assembly GCF_056956725.1 of Heliconius melpomene rosina. Taxonomy (NCBI): domain Eukaryota; kingdom Metazoa; phylum Arthropoda; class Insecta; order Lepidoptera; family Nymphalidae; genus Heliconius; species Heliconius melpomene. Next base: position 8,945,335 of record NC_140399.1, read on the forward strand.
TGAATTTGAAGTTATAATTAATGGCGTACAATTGATTGTTTTCGAAGTCTATATTTAAGTTAATATTTATAATTTTGTATAATATGTTGTCAAATAAGTAAGGAAAGGAAATTTCCAAGTCAAGTGAGGCCATTCGTGGCGCTTGTGGGTTCAATTCCCACTCGAGGAAAACGGTGTGTGATGTCTCTGCCTACTCTGTTACATGCGAGATACCGCGTGTAAATGATAAGAAACAATATGTACAGTATGTTCATTTTAGCAAAAATCTCAAACAAAAAATAAGCCTTATCCGATCTTGAAAACATTTATCACAAAAGAGAAGACCTCTTCATACCTCTCCTTTAAGCTCTCGAGTAAATTATTCGCAATAAATTAAATGAACTAACTTGTTTAATTAGATGCTTAAAGGGAAATAAGGATTTGTTGACTTTGCTTTGGAAAAATCTTGGATTTATTTTCAATACAAGATTTTAAATTGAAAAAGTATTTACATAGAAATTGGAAAAGAAGTCGTCTTGGCGCAGCTGTGCAGTATAGGACGATGAGCGTGACTGTTTTGGGTTCGATTTCCACTCAGGTCAAGTTAAAATCGGACTCGCTCAATGAGTATTCCGTACTAATTTTGGAATTGTAGGTCAAAGGGAACAACATTTAAAGTTGACAAACATCTGTTTGCGGCCATACGCTCTTATAATCATATATTTTATTATAATTACTTTAATTATAATTTTAATACATTTTCGAATAACTCGAGCGTCGAGTAAATTAAATTTTAATATCATAAATATGAGACTGAATAACAGACGTTCCTGTCGCTTCGCCGAATACTGTACGAACTTGCTTACAAGTTTATTATTTGTGTATTGTTGTGTTCCTTGGATGACATTATGTAAGAATCTGGTAGCTCTTGCTTTATAAAAATATGTGATAACTAATATTATAATGAGGGCAGTCGTCAATTTAATTTCTCTTTCTCCACTCAAAGTGCAGCTTCAGTGGAAATGGGGAGTAGAGTGTTTTATCACTAGGGTCCCTCGACACACGGGATGTAGCGTGTAGCTAAAAAAAATATTATAATGATAAAATCACTTTTTTTGGTGCGCCGTCTATATAATAAATTAAAAGTAATGTAGGATTTTAGGTAAATAAGCGTTGAAGAACGTTTAACACAAAATCAGTGGGAAATATGCTGCACTTTCAAGAAAAAATAAAAAATAATAATTTGGTTCTGGTTCTCAGGTTCATGCTGTTTACACGCATATAGCAGAGTAGGCAGAGGGAACCTAGTGTAAAGACATTTCGTACCCCACTTTCTAAATTCTGGAGGCATTGCGTGTTGAGTGGCGAAAATCAACACTACGCTTTGCCCCGAAACAGCGAAGAAATTAAAATATAAATTTAAATAAATATTTTAATTCCTCGAATTGGAATTGACCTCACAACCGTCGCATTTACAGTCTCACGCTTGTGCCACTGCGCGACGTTGGCCTCTAGTTAGTTAAAAGTTATTCCAACTTTTTAATAATAGTATTATTTGTACTTCACCTAAGACGTCCACGATTCTTATTTCTTAAATTTTAAATAAGATTTAGCATGCAAAGGCTAGGATTTATGAGATTTATAACGACCACTGGTTTACTTTGAAGCATATATTTTTACATACTTTCTTCTATATTTAGTTCTTACAGCATCTCATTACGTATGAAAGTCGTTTGCATAAAGGAGACCGCCACGTGGACTTTAATATGTGCAACGACTAAGGAGCTTTGGACGCACAGTTCGATATTAAAAGTTTTCGAACGTTTTCTCAATAATGTCAGTGATTTTTTAGTCATATCTGTTAATAGTATATATAAATATTAAAATAACTATTAAAATGACTTATAAGGAATATACTTTTCTTATAATTCTACCCATATAAGGTAAATTAGGATAAGCAAGGCACGGCGTTGATTTCTATCACTCAAAAACTGAAGAAATAACTAATACTAGGTTTCCAGGTACCCTTTGCGTAACTTTTTATGTGCAATATTAGTTAAGGTGCTGTCATCTCAATAATTGTCAAAAAATATACATTAACATATCTATACTCACTTATAGGAATGTCTGTTCTGATCGAAGTGTAATTGAAACGTATCCTCAGAGGACGATAGGTCTCGTTGTGGTAGCTTTAGTAATTATATTGTTTATTACGTGAAACAAAATGATCGACGGCCCATCTACTCGTATGTTGTCTTATTATTATTTACAGAAATAATTTTGGATTAAAATTTGAAAGTAAGAGTCTCTTTACTTTAATTATTACGTTTTTTGAAAAACGATACAAACATAATTATTAAGTTACTTTAAATTTAATCGTAAATGTACTATATTAATCTACTTGTTTTAAAAGCTTACTCAACTTATATACATACATATATATAAATAGACAAACAAACGAGTCTAAACAAACCCCCGGGCAGCGAAATCTGAAGACGATCTGAAAACAGATTAAACAACTTAAGTATAATCTGTTTGTGAATCGTGACGGTTCACCTATAAAATCTCAATAAGATTTTAATTTAATATCGAAAAAGGAAAGAAAATTTTGAAAAAGTATTTATTAAATATTTTATAGATTTTTTTTGTCTTCCATTGATATTATAAACATTTTTTTTAGCTTCAAGCTGTATCCCGCATATAGAAGTGTAGGCTGAGGGAACCCGGTGTTAAGGCATTCGTTGCCATGCTAATTTTCGAGGTATTGTTTGTTTAGTGGGGGAAGTCAATGGCACTTTACCTTATTACCAGAGCGAAAAAATTAAAAAAAAACATAAATAATTCATTTCACCGAGTGATAATCGAACCTACAACCGTCGTCACGAATGCTTTAATGTATAATATACAAGGGCAAAAAACGTATGTCATTCATTTAGAATATAGTGGTGGTCCATTTTCCTTATATTATGTTGATATTATAGGAACGAGCGTACGGCCGTAAACGAGTGTATGCTTGTTTACCACTCGAAAAATGAAATATTTATTATTTTTGAGTTTTCGCTGTTTTAAGGAGCCAAAACACGACGTTGAGTTCTGCCACTCAACACGCAATATCTCCAGAACTCAGCGGAAAATGGGAAACGGAAGTGTCTTAAAGGGAACGGAATATTTTAACACTAGGTTCCCAGATTCTCTCTGACTGATAGTAGGGTACTATATGCGGAAAAAAATATATTTTAAATTTATATTTCATATATATTTCTATATATATTTCTAGTATATATATTTATATATATATATATAGTTTTTATTTTCGTGTACTGTCATAATTATTTTTCCCATGCACTATGCCCGCACCCCTCTATCTATTCCTACAATTCGGTTGCCTGGAAGAGATCACTTTTAGTGATAAGGCCGCCTTTTTCACATTTTATTATTTTATAAGCTATTGTTAATTTTAAGTTATGCTATGTATTATGGTGTGAAATAAAGAGTTTTATTATTATTATTATTATTAAATATTGAAAGAGCAAATTCCCTATAATTGAGGATTTCAGTTTCAATCCTGGTCGACATTGATTTTTGTTATTCTGGAAGTCTGGAGCATTATTTGATCCATCTCGGGGTTTATTAGCTGTTTAAATTACGAGGACAGATAAAACCTCAACCTCAAACCTATTCTGCACGCACATAAAACGATATCTTTGTAAGTGACAATTGATTGCAAATACATAATATTTTAAGTTTTTGAGAGCTTATAATGTAGTGTTATAAAGATTTTTTTTTATTTATTGTTTGTTTGATCTAGTTTATTTTCTTATAGATAAATTCATAATAATAATATAACATAACATTTAAAACTAATAAACTTAATAATATAACATAATATTTTGATTATTAATTTATTATATTAAAATATCGATAGTATTCATAGAATCAACACCTTGATTAATTATTATATGCGTCCAATGCGTAATATGTAACAAAATTTTCATCGTTATTCTTCGCTCTGGTGTCGAGGCAAAGCAAAACCGAACTTATGAGACTTTGCGTGTAGTGGCGGAACTTAACGCCGCGCTTTACCTCGTTACCAGAGCGAAAAAATTAAAATATAAATAAATATAAATGAGTGAGTATCGAACCTACAAGCATCACATTTACAATTACACGCTCGTGGCACTGCACTATAACATCCTTATAATGTATATTAAAATGAGCTTTTACCAGCTTTTACTTGTACAGTCATCATTTAAAACGTTTGTTTCAAATTTTTCACAAATTCATAATATAAAAAAAGGGTTAAGCGTTCGTTTCAAATAGCCCGTCTGTCGTAACTGACGTACAACGTGTTACAATAACACTGTCTTATTTACGACTCCTGTCAACGCTGCTGTGTTAAACAACGCCAGTTATATCTATAGAGATGGCCTTGGCTGATGAGTAATTAGGCGTCTGCATAATGTATGTATGAATCCATTATGTTGTTTGGAGGTATAGGTATTGTAATATATATATGTTTTTCAGTTTTATGCTGTTTACCGTATACATATAGGTAAGGGAATCTAGTGTTAGAACACTCCGTTTTCCCACTTTCGAACAGACCAGAGAATTTTTTAAGCCTTGCCAACATAGCGAAGAAATGAAAATATTAAAAATTTCCTTGAGTGGAAATCAAATCCACTAACTGTAGAGTGCGACTGGTCTCAAAAATTTTATAATATACTTTGAAAGTTAGAATAGTTTGAAATAATATGTTTTACTAACATTGCGCTGATGTACGGTCAATGATTATTCGGAGTAAAAGATAGTTTTATATATAACTAGCGACCCTCTTGCGGCTTCGCCCGCTTTAACTATTGGATTATTCATGTAATGTATGTTTGCAAAGCACTTAAGATAATGTGAAAATTAATTAAACCCTAATGCAACCCGCATTTTTGTAGTTTCAATAAGGATTTTCCAATTGTTTTTTACACAGCAAGGATTTTTTAGTAGGTACCGTAATTTTAAATCTGTGCTACTAATCTTTTCAAGTACTTATTAAAATATATTTAAATGACTATTTTTAGATAGTTAAATGACTATTTTTAAAGGGAAGAAATTATAAACAAAAACCTACCTACTAATAACTACTACAAAAAATGTGAATCCAAATATATCGAGCTTAAATAATACATTCAACTCCAATTATCCAATACGTGCAAACGCATCTAACTTAATCTTCGTTGCTATAGAGGCAGCCGGGTTTTTTTTTTTTTCGAGCTTGTGGTTAATGCTGAGGGGGGTATTCTGTCCCTGATGAAAAGCAAGCACGACGTGGCTGCCTGTAAGGAAAATTAAATAGAATGCATGGGCCGGGAATCGAACCCGGGCCGCCCGCGTGGCAGGTGAGCATTCTACCACTGAACCACCGATGCGTGTAAGGCAAGCGGGCACGGCGGACGCATGGCGAGTGGCGAGCCGTTTCGCAGCAAGGATTTTTTTGATATTGTAACAACTTCTAAAGTACTTATTAAAATGAAAAACAGTAAAAGACAGTTTTGGTCTACATTAAATGGCCAACGTAACTAATGTACTTATTTATATGCTGAGAGTAAGGGATAAGTGAAACTTGAGTAACATACAGCTGATGTGTCAACGGCGGGATGTGTCAACTATTAAATGCGTTTTTCTGTAAAACTATTCGCAATTTCGAAATATTGTAAAAAGCAAATTTTATCTACGTTTAACGTAGAAAATTAATAAAGTATTTTAAAAGATAAGGATTAATACCATTATGGAAAAATATCCCTCACAATAAAAAAATATATTGAAATTATTATTTTTAGACAGAAAAATGATCACTACGCGTTATTCTTAAAAGATACGAATATGCTGTCAGGAACTTTTTTGTAGATCTTATTAAGAGGAACAATACTCCAGTACATTTTTTTCATGTAGTGCTTACCATTAGAGCAGCGCATGCGCGAAAGTGTCTCAGCGGGTAGGACTTTATACACATTTATCGTATTTATGTTAATTTACATAACAATGTACTAATAATAAACTATATATAAACCTTCTACGAAAAACACTCGACTTAATGGTGAAGACTACATCAAAATCCGTTGGGTGGTTTAGAAGAAGAAGAGTTAGAAACAACAGACAGACACGAAAAGCGACTTTGTTTTATAAGATATTGGATAGGATTCGCGTGAGTCACACATAATGAATGCACTTCTGGAGTTATATTAAAATTTAGAAAGCTTTGGAAATATATAATTAAAAACTTATCTAATGTTAGATATTTTTAATAAGTTTTTTTAAAAATAATAACAAATTATAATTAAAACCATTTATTCCGTCCAATGAAGTCCAAAGAGATATGAACGGTCTTAATGCTAAAAATATTTATAGATAAATTTTATAAATTATGTCAATATTTATAATGATTTTTAATTAACAATTGAGACAATAAAATATTTATAATAATAATGGAATATTAAGCCTCTTATAATAATGGAATATAGGTGTTGTTTTTTCTAAACAGAGATATTTATAATTAATGTTGAGTGGGGAACGGAAGTGTGTTAATGAGAACTGACATTCTTAACACTAGGTTCCCGTTCCCCTTTGCCTTCCTTGCTATGTGAAGGCAAAGAAAAAAATCTTATTGAAAACTAACTTTGATTTTGAAGATTTTATATTAAATCAATTTTATATAAAAACTAACAATCTAAACGCGGCCTAGCCAGATTAAACATACCGTAGCCAAATAGATAATCTTAAAAATAAAATAATAATCAAAATCTTTACATAACCGTTACTGTTACGAGTGGCGGAACTCAACGCCGGGCTTTTGCTTTGGTGCCAGAGCAAAGAATTGAAAATATTAAGAAATAATAATTCAATCCCTTGAATGGGGAATCGAATCCACAACCGTCGTGTTACAGTCACTCCCTTAAGCCCCTGCGCCACGAGCGCTTCCATTATATTATTAAGGTATAGTCATAAAGTGTGATAATAAGCACATGGCCAGTTACGTTGTAATGATCGTCAGATAAAATACGTTTTAGATATAATAAAAATATTTCTTATATTGTCATTGTATATACATACATATATAAATATTTTCCTTTTTCTTAGCTTCACGCTGTATCCTGCACATAGCAGAGGGATCCTGGAAACCTAGTGTCAAAACACTCCGTAAAATAATAAAGTAATTTAATCCTAAATAACATGTATAATTGATAAGTGTACTTCATCTTATCTATATATATAAAATCGAAAGGTCACTCACTCATCACGAAATCTCAGAAACTACAAGTGCTAGGAATCTCAAATTTTGCATAGGAGTTACTTATAGGACGTAGGTGCTCGCTAAGACGGGAATTTGCAATATTCGACTTCTAAGGGGTTGTTTTTGGGGTCGAAAGTTTGTATGAAACTTCGTTATTACAAATGCTAGGAGTCTCAAATTTTGGATAGACGTCACTAGGACGTAGTCATGGAGACAGAAATTAATAATAACATAGTTCACGCGGGTGAAACCGCGAGCGGGCCGCTAGTTTTTTATATGGATATCACGTAAAATACCAGTTTCACAAATCAATTTCAGTAAAACCGTTATCACTTCTGGTGATAATAAAGATGGCGGCGCGCTCGTAAACTCTGTGGATTGTTTTTGTGAGCCTCTCATCTTAGCGACTCAAATGCTTGACAATTTGCGGTACACTTTAAATGTTGTTTTGCAAATTAAACTTGCTGTTGTAAGTACAATTACCCTAATAATTAGTAATTATTTTATTTCGATTCTATAATAAAGTTTTTTATATCCTACTAATAATATAAAGGTATAAGTTTGTGAGGATGGATGTTTGTTACACTTTTTGTTTGTTGTTCACACACTGAACGATCTTAGATGAAACTTTACAATAAAATTAGTTACACATTAGAATAACATATGGCCTACCATTTATATAAAGATTTTTTATTATATAATTTACATAGGTGAAGCCACATTTATGTTATGTATATTCTTAACATACAACTTACGAGTAATTTTGGTATAGTCAGAAGCACCAGTGAATGATTTATCATTTTATCCCTAACTTTCTGCTTATTAAAGACGTTGCGAGATATGAAGAAGTATTTTCCAGCAATAGAGCAATCTGAACCCACCATAATAGCGCTTATGATGGTATCTGCTATTTTCAACATCTTTAAATAGTAAAGCCAACTTTTCACTGATATACTTACGAGTAGATTTTTAAAATAATTTAAAAAGTAATTACAATAAAAATTGTCAATAAAAATTATGATATACTCGATTGTAAGGTGCAATAATTATGAGCTTTTATGATGAAATTATGCTACTCCATATACGACCAAATGTATGGGAAACATTCCAATGATGAAGTGACCCGTTACCATCTAGGAAATCTGCTTGTATCAGCTGTCTTCTTGTAAAGTAATTATGTATAAAACAATACTCCTATCAAAAGATAAATAAATTAGTATTCTCATCATCATCAGCCTGCCCTCGTCCACTGCTGGACGCCACTCCAATGGCACGCCACTGAGCTCGATCTTCAGCTCTTCGCATCCAGCTGTTCCTCTATTAGTTTTCTCACCTAAGTAAAATTATTTTATTTCTCTGCAATGGTATTCCTATAGTTCTAAAACACTTAATAATTTATAACGCAATCGTATGAGATTTGTATTAATAAGTAATGCTATGTGGGTTACAATGACGTAATGAACCTACATATGTATGTACGTCTTCGTTCAAGAGTTTACCATTTCCATGATAGAATAGTTTAGTTTATTTGATATTAATAATGATATATAACAGGCGAACCGTGGCGTTGAGTTTCTAAACTTAACTCGCATCCAGAATTTGGTGGAAAGTGGAACATGAAATTTTGATGGGGACGAAGTATTTTATCATCGGGTTCCTAGGTTCCCTTTGCCTTCCTAGCTATATGTAGGATGAAAAAAATGAGAGAGATGAGATGAGATGAAATGTCCTTTGCCGCGACGAGAAGTATCCGTGTGATATTGAAATTATACTTACTGTTATTAAATTATTCAGATTAAACGATTTTTAACCTTACACTGTATCCCGCAGATAGCAGCGTATACCGAGGGAATATAGTGGCAAGACTCTCCGTACCTGGGCAAGGGAATAAAAATAATTCATTTTCCCCAAATGGAAATCGAACCCCTTTACCTCGAGGTCATCTTATAACTTTATAGACATACCAACTATTTAGTAGTTCGTTTTTTTATTGCCAAATAAACAGAAAGCTTATAAATAAAAGTAAGTTTTTTATACAACTTCGTAGACACTCTTGGGAATGTGCGAAAACTTTACCAACTGTACATATATTTATGGGTGTTGTTACTAAAACAGTGTAGTACAGTTGTTCGTTCTCGATGAACAATTCTTGAAAAAAAAAAATTAAGTTAAAAATATAAAATCAACGCTATTCTTGATAGTATACTATCAAGAACTTATTACTTTATATATTATTATTTTATAATATTAAACTTATTATTTTGCAACTATTTACTGCAACAAGCCACTCGAATTTCAATAGAAAACGGAGAACGCAGTGTTTTAGTACTGGTTTCTCTTCATCTGTCACTTGCTGTAGGTTTTGTTATACAACCGGTGATATATGGAAGTATACCAGAGCAAGGGCCATAAAATACACACAGACGAAGTCGCGAGCAGTTACTAGTATAAAATAAAAACAATAAGAAATAATCTTACAGAACATAGTTGATTATTACATTATTAAGTGAAGACTTTTAAATTAATAGTATCAGGCGAATCCGGCTTGTCAATTTAGAAGGTAATAAATGAAATTAAAGAGTTTATGAAGTTGCCCAACTTGGGAGAAATAGATAATTGAGTTATAATGTAAAAATATAAAGTTTTTATATAAGTCTAACAGTATTTTAAATACTTTTACTTTTGTGCATAAGAAATTGGGCTTTGGGTTTTAGTATTGCTATGTATTTAAATGGGTGGAGAACATTGTGACTTATAATTAGTTTCTATTTGTTTATAGCTTTAGCTTTACTCTAATTTTCAGAAAATTTGTGTAAATAAAAGAAAAAGAGACAGTTTTATAATTAACTAGCGGACGCGCGCAGCTTCGCCCGCTTATTTGCACCCTTAGGGGTGAATCCTAATAAACCATGAAACACGTGTTCAATGAAATATTTTTAAGAGTCTAAATTTCAAATCTTATAAAAATCGGTGGCAATTTAAATTTCTTTCCATACAAACTTTCAACCCCTATTTCATCCCCTTAGGAGTCGAATATTGCAAATTCCCGTCTTAGCGAGCACCTACGTCCTATAAGTAACTCCTATGCAAAATTTGAGATTCCTAGCACATGTAGTTTCTGAGATTTCGTGATGAGTGAGTGACCTTTCGATTTTATATATATAGACTAACTATTCAGTCATGGCGGAGTAGTACAGCGTTTGACTGTAAATACGGATGTATTCGGGAAATTATTTTCATTTCCTGGCTCTGGTCTTTTTTAGTATCCAGCACCTAGCTGGGTGGGAGGAAAATGGGAACGTAGTGTTAATACACTCCGTTTTTATTAGACACTTCCGTTTTCCATTTTCTGCCGAACTCCGAAAGCACTGCGTGTTGAGAGACAATATTTTAAGTATTTTTTGTGATATAATTTAGAAAAAAAATATTTTTATGTTTTACATATGATTAAAAATAATGATCAAATTCTAAATAAATATTTATAAAATTTAAATTTAATACAATATTATTAAACAGTACAGTGTTCACCCACTTATCTGAAGCACCTGATTCACTGGTTCCGTATAAAAGAAATTTACCGAAAATAATAAAGGAGGAAGTCGCGAAACTGTTTCACAGATTTGCAAAAGAGGAAACTTTTGTAAAGGTAAAATATAATAAGCGAGAGTGGAAAATTATGTAGCTTAAGCGATCCCAAAATTGAATAATTTCTTGCTGAAATATAACGATTTTAGTAGTTACAAAATGTCAGTTGGACTCGTGTTATACTGACTGAACTGACAGTTTCGCTTTTGAGTTTTCGCTTATAATATCAGTGGATGATTGAATTTTATTATACTGAGAAATATTAGTTAAGCCACCGTTTCTAAAATTACTATGTAACTACCGTTATAAACTTATGAAGACATACATATAAAATGTATATTTCCATGTCTTCGCTCTGGTGTCGAGGCAAAGGGCGGCGTTGAGTTTCGCCACTGAACACGCAATGCCTTTAAAATTTGTGTGCGGGATACAGCGTGTTGACGTTTGATTTAATTTATTTTTTAATTTAAATACATATTTTTTACGATTTGATACGTTGTATCCCGCATGTAACAGGATAGGCAGAGGAATTTAGTGTTACAACACTTCGTTACCTATTTTTTGCCAAAGTTTTGATTCATTGCGTGTTGAGTGATGAGACTCCCCTTTCCAAACCTCTTTAATGTGTTGCCAGAAAAAAGTTGCCGAAAAATTGAAAATATAAATTGAAATAAATATTTCATTTCCTCGAGTGGAGATCGAACCTACAACCAGTCGCGTTTACCATCACTCTTTGGGTCCCAGTGCCATCACTGGCCTTAAAATTAATAAATGTGGAAATTTAATAGATATTCCTATCATTTCATACTAATATAATGCTAAAATCTTCATTATTTCTCCTTATAAGGTATCTGACATCAAAAGATATGAATGTTCAATTACGCGGATAACTTTTATGGGTTGGCCTTTGTACGCTCATACCTGTGTAAAGGTAGTAAACTATGGCTGCTTCCGGCAGACGTCGTCAAGGCGACGCCTCGTCCAATACAAAAACTGTTCTAATATAATTTATAAAAATATTTTCTATGTTTGCTTATTAAAATATAAGATATATAGGTGTTAGAGACCGTGGCAGCGCTGGGGTACAAGTGTGTGATTGTAAGCCCGATGTGGGTTCGATTCTCAATCGAGTAAATTTCCTTTTCCATTTCCTCGCTCTGGTAACGCGGTAAAGCGTGGCGCTGAGTTCCGCCACTTAACACGTAATGCCTCTATAATTGGGTGGAAGGGAGGAAACGGGAATGTTTTAATCGGTAATAGTGTGCCTCAACTCTAGTTCCCCAGTTTCCTTTTTTACCTTTACCTATGTACGGGATAGAGCGATTTAGAAGAAGCTCCAGTGATCATTGAAATAATATTCAAATTATTTTTCTCTCTGATAAAGTTTCCAATATATAAAGAAAGGAGTGTCTAAGCACTATACTCTGTCTGCCTAATCTGCACAACTTAGAAACTGTACGAAGCTTAGTTAAGGATAAAAAATATACAAGCCTCCTGAAATTAATTTCGGTAAGGGTGGAAAAAATTATATTTTCCTCGTCGTTTAACAAGCTTTTACGAATTTGTTGCTCATTTCCGTTCACAAATGACATTATTACTATGTTATATTTGAAAAAAAAATACAATATTCTAATTAATATTAAAAATTAAAAATGAAACCAGCTTCACGCTGTATCCCGCACACGGCAGGATAGACAGAGGGAACCTAGTGTTAAGACACTCTGTTTCTGCCGAATTCTGGAGGCATTGCGTTTTGAGTGGCTGACCTCAACGTCGCTCTTTGCCCGACACCAAAGCGAGGAAATTGAAAATATAAATATAGAGAATATTTAATTTCCTTGAGTGGGAATCGCACTCACAACCTGCGGTTTATATTATTTATGCAGAAAATAGAAAAATCTATTTAACCCAAAACTATCGATTCCTACACCACTAACATATACACTTAGCATCTCTAGTTCATATGCTTAACAAAAAACCTGTCAACGTCTTGAGAAAACCTGAAACGCCAGAAATGGTCCGGTCTGTACAAACAATGACAGTCTTGTCCTAGTTTCACCAGTAAACATTGTAAGCCGCCTTCCATCTTCCTGCGTAGCGGAAATTGTCATATGTGATACGAGTACGATTGGCTATAGTGTTGTCGCGACGGTCATGGGAGAAGCGGTAGCGGTTTCAATTCAATATTCATGTTATTTAATACCTATATTCTTATTTGAAAACCTGGAGTCGAGGTAAAGCGCGACGTTGAACTCCGTCACTCAACACGTAATGACACTGGAATTCGGTGGATTATGGAGAACGGAGTGTCTTAACACTAGGTACACTCTGTTTACCCTACTGTGTGCGGGATACAGCGTGTAGCTGAAAATAAATATACTCAAATTTGAATCCTCAATGCACTATAAAATCAACTGTCAACTGAGCTATTAGAAAAGTTATTAGAAGAGTTATTAGAAAAGTTTAATTTTTTTGGAAAATATTGTTTTCCAATTCTCCTCTTTTATTTTCTTTCGATAGAATATTTCGAATGAAATTTTACCAAAGGCAATAAATAACACCAACATCAATATCTTACACGAAATGCAAGTTAAAAGCCAATTGATAACACAATGTGTGTGTACAATGCCAAAATACATATAAATTACATATTTATTAACGTTTTATTTTTATTTATGCAATGATTTATTTATTTACGTTTTTTTTGTTTTATATATTTATTGATATTTCAGTTTCTTAAAGAATAATGTAGTTTTTATCGCTAGCTTAATGATAAGATATATCTAATGTTTTTTTCAGTTTCATGCGTAGTAGTAGGCAAAGGCAAAGAAAACCTAATGATGCTCCGTTCTTTTCTTTTCTCTAGAACTAGAGATATCACGTGGTGAAACTCGCGCCTTGATTGAAAGAATAAATTATTTTTTCTCAATTGATAATCGAACCCACAACCATCGCGTTTATAGACACTGTCCCACTGCACCAAAAGATATATTTAGTAATATCTCAAAAGATAATAGTAGAACTAAAGTTTTACTATGGTTATTTAATTGGTAAACTTTAGACGTCTATAATTGACTTTCAGTTTGAAAGTATCTATACCAACCTAAGCTAGCTTTTATGTTAGAAATAAAATCGATATGAAATCGATTTAATATGTGAATCTCTTCTGATTTAATTTAAATTTATTTACGTTTTCTTGGATAGGTTACAAAACGTAAACATATGTCGTTTTTAAAATAATTACATTTACTTCAAACGTTACGTTTTTCATTTCAAATTCATCCGTTTCCATATCAATTTTTTATCTTTACTTCTACTTTTAAGTTATAGGCTAATCCTATCGTCGTGCTTCACTGTATTAGGAGGTGAATCTACAGGTAGACCTAGTTTACTATAACCCAAATTTTAGTCGTATTGAAAATGTATGTTCAGTTTATTTCTGGGTTAGTAAAAATATGTTTTAATTTATTTTATTTGGCCTTTTATTGCGTCTAATCTGATATTTAAGAAAAACTTTAAATACCAATATCTAGAAAATTGTAAAATTTCAGATAATATGGGAAAAAATTGTTAAACATGATCTTGAAACGATTAATAGCTGTATGCAGAGGGAACCTGGGAACCTAGTGTTAAGGCACTACATTGCCGGTCCTCAGCCGAATTCTGGAGGTATTGTGTGTTGAGTGGCTTGCCTCGATACCAGAGGGAATAATTGAAAATGCTAAATATTCCATTTCCTCTGGCATGCTATAAAATACACTTCATAGAACCATCATTTAATTATTTGTCTAAAATGCACCTAACATTAGATTTGACCATCCAATATCACGGCGACGTAGTTATAGTATAGAGAATGTAGGGGAATATTAAATTTTCGTCAACGAATACAACGTGTGGGTACCAAATTGTGTTACCGACGCTCTCGCTCCGGTCGTTTGTAATCGAGGTGTAGTGATTCTGTCATAAAGTATTGGCTGTGCTTTTGTTGGTTTTTTATTTTATGGAGAAAAACATTATTTTATTTATTTATTTATGATTAAATAGTTTTGTTAGACAGTATTTTATTTTTATATACAATAAATAACGAAGCCAGTCGTGGTGCAGGGGTACAAATTGGTTCTGGACGCACAGGTTCTGGATTTGACTGGTCTGGTCTGGTTTTGATACAAAGCACGGTGTTGAGTCCCGCCATTCAACACGCAATGCCTCCAGAAAAATGGGGAACGGAGTGTCCTGGCACTAAGTTTCCTCTGCCTGTCTTAAAAAAACAAATAAAACCTTATTTTATAAATCATTGCCGTGTATCTGCTACGGGCTGTTTCTTTTGAATCAAAATAAGTAATTTTCACAGAATATTAAATTAGTATGGCTTCTATCACAACAAAAAAGTCAATTAAATTATTGGACTTCCTGTCAAGAAATTCTAGGAAGTAGCAGGAATTTAATTGACATCAATTTTGGTTTCATTTAGTGGTGGAAGGGAAATCCGGGAACCCGGGAAATTACATATTCATCTAATTAATTATTTTCATTTCTCTGCTCTATTAAACAAATAAAAAAGAGAACGGAGTGACAAGCCACTGGATTTTTTTTATCTATTCTTCTACATATGGAACAAAACGTAAAGATAGACGAGAAAAGAAAAAAGTATATAATATCTATATCTACATTAAAATTGTGGAATTCGAACCTACAATTGTAGCGAGCAGTTAGAGTGCGTACTATCTGAGCAAAAACAATGTCCATTTCACATATAGTATTTTAAAGCAACTTTTTCTTCCGTGCATTTTAAACTGACAGCCTCGTTAAAACAACTTCAAATTTATTCAACCAAAAATAATTTGGTCGGTGAACGAATCTGTTGTAAATTAACAAATTAATTCCGTCTTTAAAGGCTAATGATAATTTCCTTAAATCTTATAAGATTACTAGATAAAACCAAATTATATTTTTTTGTGGGGTGGCGCAGTGGTAGTGGGTTCGATATCCGCTCGAAGTATTGTAATAAGTGTCGATGTTTTCGCTTGTATCGGTTATAGAGTTCAATGGCAGGCAGTTGTAACAATTATATATTAAGAATATATTAAGAATTTCAAGAATTAGCTCTCTTACATTGACTAGAGCGATCTGACCGACAAATATTTTATTTTTCAAATACTTTATATATTTTTTAATATAAGTATTACTACTTTTCATTCATAAATAATGCATTTTTTAAAATTATTATTATTATTAAAAAAACCAGATAGTATTTGAACCCGCTATCTCTAATTTAAAAAAATAAAATAGAGAAATTTTGCACTGTAATAAATTATTTCAATCATTCTTTACACAAATCCGTGCTCATATAAATACCAAGATGTTGACTGTATGCTATTAAAAAAACGGTAGTGTTTACTCATTAGAATTTATTATACATGGTGTTTGTCCGTCTGTCGAGAACAATTTTAGCATCTGTATAATAAAATAGTCTTTTGGTTTAAATTTGTAATAATAGTAATGATGTAACACTTGAGATTCACGCTCTATCACGCATATAATAGAGTATCAAGTGTTAAGATATCTCGTTCTCCTTTTTCCTCTAAATTCAATTGTTATGTTCGATCTCGATATAAATAATGTTTGCATTAGAAATAATTTCCAAACTGTGTGTGTTAACGCGAAGTTTTATTTTCTGTGTTTATTCTAAATGGACGGGATTCGTCAAAATTAAGAAATATATAGGTACAAATTTCTAATGCGTCTTAATTATAAAAGGAAAGATCTCCAAAAAGGACTCTAATCATAAAATCTCTATTAGTATTATAAAGGATCATTAAAGATAAGGAAAATACTTTTTAAGCTGGAGAACGGGTGTGTGCAGTTTAAAAATCAGAAACATTGATGGATGGATGGTTTAGGAATGAAAAACAAAGCTATCAGAAACTTATTTTTCCATTAGCTTTTAGTATCTTTGATGATGTATGGGTGCTTTTCAATTTATCTTTTAAATTAAATATTATATAACTAAATATATCAATATTAAATAAGAATTTTGCAAATATAAATTTAAACTAGTATTTATATTTTTATTGTAAAATTTACGAGCTTACATATGATTCTAATAATATCTTTAGTAAGTAACATTTTTTTTGTACATAAATATCCCTTATTTCTTATATTATAATAGAGCCCTTTAGACCTACACTTGGGTCACAAGCCCCAGGCGCTGCTCTGAGCTCCTAATCCTGCATGGGCCTGGTGCCTCCATGGAATACTAAGTAGTTTCATCCATGTCTTCTCTGTAGTGGATTACTTTATATTATTCAAGAGATTATGGGTTTAAATTCGATATGTCAATTAAACTAATATATTAATTAGTAGCTGTGGTGCAAGGGCACAAAGTGTGATTATACGCGACTGGTTGAGGGTTCGATCCCCACTCGAGGAAATTAAACATTTATTTAAATTCATATTTTTAATTAATTTCTCCGCTCTAGTGTCGAAGCAAAGCGTGGCTTAACATGCAATGCCTCAGAATTGAGCGGAAAGTGGGGAAAAGAGTATCTTAACACTAGGTTCCCTCTGCCTACTCTACTTTGTGCAGGAAACAGCGTGAAGCTGTTTTATTTTTAAGTAGTTCATAAAATAGCGATGGTTTTTCAAAAACATTACTTTAAATATTTATGCTTTTTATATTGATTTATTTAAAAAAAAATACAGTTTATTTCTCAAACGAAAAAAATAATATGATAATGTTTATATCCATACCACCTCTCTGCCGTCTAATCTATATATATAAAAGGACTTGTCCTCACTGACTGAGGTAAGACGCACGCACAGCCGTAACCGCTGTGCGTAGAAACGTTAAATTTGGACAGATGTATACTTTTGTAATCTGGACATCCACTAAGAAGGGATTTTGAAAAATTTTAACCCTAAAGGGGTGAAATAGAGGTTGAAAGTTTGTATAGAAAAAATATTAAATCAGCACCGATATTTATAAAATTTGAAATTTAGATTTTTAAAAGTATTTAATTGAATACGTGTTTCATAGTTTTCTAGAATTCTTTCCCTAAGGGTGCAAATAAGGGGTTGAAAGTTTGTATGGAAAAATCTTTAGAACGCCACCGATTATTATAAAATTTGAAATTTAGACTCTTAAAAATATTTAATTGAACACATGTTCCGTGGTTTCTTAGAATTCACCCCTAAATAAGTAAGCGAAGCTGCGCGCGTCCGCTAGTATCATATAAAATTTGGACCGTATATGGAATTCAATAGATCTTTGCCACATGTTGAAGAAACAATTTCACAATCCATCGCCTTTCAATTTATAATGTCATTAGTTGCTGAACCTCGAAAAGACATGTCGCCTTGGAATATAAGGTATATTATTAATATATTCTTTTACCTTCACGCTGTATCCCGCATATACCAGATTAAACAGAAGGAACATAGTGTTAAGACACTCTGTTTCCCTATTTCAGCATAATTTTAGCGAGGAAATTTAAATAATCATTCCCTGAGTGGAAATCGAACCCATAATTGTCGCGTATATGCCTCACAACGGCCTCATATAATAGAAATATATAACTTAAATAAATATATAACTCTTTCCGTTTAATGTATTCCTTTTATGAGCTTTACTTTAAGAAGATGTATGTTGAAGACAAAACGTTTTCTGTAAATAAATAAAAATAAACTATTGTATAAAATTCGTACAATAGATAACGGAAAAGTATTCAAAATAAATATTGTCAATATATCAAAGTTAGGTTAGGTAAAGGCGCGTCGTGCATAGAGTATAGAGTCTATCTGTAACTGCGTGTGACTAGAAACGAGACAGATAGTGGGTTCGATCCCCACTCGAGGAAATTAAATATTTATTTATTTTTTTATATCTTCGTCCTGGTATCCAGGCAAAGCAATAATTACTTTTAAAATTGCTTTTATTAATAAAATAAAGAATATCGACGTGTAAACTAGCATAGCATTTTACAAACACTTATGTTATGCAAACCAAGTCTTAACTTCCGTCGTTAAAGGAAATGACAATGTTATATTTGTACAGCCCACATATACTCTGCTACTTAGAAATATTTTCATAGAGATGCATTAATTTTAGTTTCCTTTAAAAATAAGGCCTGGGGCCACTCGTGGTGCAGAAGCATTAGTGTGTGACTGTATAGACGGCTGGTTATGGGTTCGATCCTCACTCTAGGAAATTACCTTTATATTTTCATTTCTTAGTTGTCACTCAACACGCCATGACTTCTGAATTCGACGGAAAATGAGGAACAGAGTGTCTTAACACTAGGTTCCCTCTGCCTACCCTGCGGTCTGCGGGATACACAGCAGGGAACAGTTTTTTTTTTTTATTTGGAACTATCTGAAAGTGAAGTGAAAATTGTTTCTATATCGTAAAGCAACAATGCTTTGTGTACTTTACTAGAGTTCTACGTCAGTTTCCTTAAAAGTTAATTCATGAATAGCAAAATGTGGCTGATGGAATACGAATATTTTACTTTCGAAATAAACTACTTCCTATTCTAAAAGCTATCGAGTCAATTTGGTTATCATATAAAAAATTATAGATTATAGTCGCTATGTATATGTTTTTTTTTAAATAATTTTATTATTTCATATTTTTTTTTATTATAGAATAATTCCAAAAAAAATAGAAAAATAACAGTTCATTTACAATTCTAAAGAATACAACGATTGCTAAAAAATCTATTGCTGTTATATATTCAAATCTCGTCACGTTTGTGCTTTTATTATTTAAACTAGCGGACGCGCGCAGCTTCGCTTGCGTAATTAGGGGTGAATTCTAATAAACTACGAAACATGTGTTCAATGAAATATTTTTACGTCTAAATTTCAAATTTTATAAAAATCGGTGGCGATTTAAAGATTTTTCCATACAAACTTTCAACCCCTTATATGCACCCTTAGCCGGTGAATTCTAGAAAACCATGAAACACATGTTCAATTAAATATTTTTAAGAGTCTAAATTAAAAAATGTATAATAATCGGTGGCGTTTTAAAGATTTTTCCATACAAAGTTTCAACCCCTTATTTGCACCCTTAGGGGAAGAATTCTAGAAAACCATGAAACATGTGTTCAATTAAATACTTTTAAGAGTCTGAATTTCAAATTTTATAAAAATTGGTGCCGATTTAAAAAAAATCCTATACAAACTTTCAACCCCTTATTTGCACCCTTAGGGAAAGAATTCTAGAAAACGATGAAATACGTGTTCAATTAAATACTTTTAAAAATCTAAATTTCAAATTTTATAAAAATCGGTGCCGATTTAAATTTTTTTCCATACAAACTTTGAACCCCTATTTCACCCCTTTAGGGTTAAAAATTTTTTAAATCCCTTCTTAGTGGATGTCCAGATTACGAAAGTAAACATCTGTCCAAATTCCACGTTTCTACCCTCAGCGGTTACGGCTGTGCGTGCGTCTTACCTCAGTCAGTGAGGACAAGTCCTTTTATATATATAGATTGCATTTCTATAGGTCAGCGACAAATAGGTTACCATCTATATTTTAAATTTAAAATATTATTTTATATTGACTTTTATTAACATTTAAAAACTAAAAGAAGTATTGTTTCTCAATTCTGTTTGGTAAAGTGGATTTTCTTCAGCCATCATAATAATTATGTACTATACCTGTAGAAAAGGAGTATAATAGGATAGGCAGAGGGAACCTAGTGCGATACACCGTTTCCCATTTTTTGTTGAATTATCGAGACATTGAGTGAATCATCTGAATACAAGATAAATATTTAAATAATATATATAAATAATTTACAGAGTTAATAATTTTACATATTTTATTTCATTTATAACGAAATAACATAAAATTAATCGATTTATCGATTATTGTTTTTATGTGTAATATTGTTATTTGTATAGGAATGGTCATATGAAACTAATCTGTAAAAATCAGTAAGGCATGTCGTCCGCAATTGGTGGTGGACGGACGTGAGTCGAAATTATAATAAAGATATTTGACCCTTGTCAGATCACTGGTGCGTGCTATCACGAATCACGCTGAAACCTTTCCATGGGCAGCCCCCATCGCTTTCAACCCTCAACTTCTGATGGCCCAACTTCTCTGTGTATATAGCATTATATACATGAGTTTATGTTATTTTTTTTGTTTTTACAATGTAATTTTTTGTAATACATTTAGATTATATTTTAATTTCAGATTTTTATCTTTATCTTTTAAAATAAATAACTTTATTTTTAACTAAGTAAAGAATAATAAATCAAAATCAAATCAGCTTCACACTGTATCCCTTTATAGCAGGCTAGACAGAGGGAACCTAGTGTTAAGAGGCTCCGTTCCCCATTTTCTGTCGAATTTTTTTAATCGAATGTTGAGCGGCGGAACTTAACGCTGCCCTTTGGTACCAGTGTGATGAAATAAAATTATTAAGCAATAATTCTTTGCCCCGAATGGGACTCACAACTGAAGCTTACAGTCACAACCTTGTGCTCCTGGGCCTGACAGCCTGACGTATTTTAGATGTAAACAAATTATATTTCATTTCCCATACATTTTATTTGTAACATAATATATATGCACACTCTGTTATGGAACAAAATGACTGATGGACTATGATATTTCTGGTGACCTTTTTCTCAAGATGTCCTCATGGAATTCCTGCCACATTTCAATCTTATTCAGTAAATATTCGGGTGTAAAATATTTTCCATTTTCCATAACGGAAATTGTTAAAGCGATTTTCTTATATGTGAGCAAGATGTGATTGTTATAGAAAGATTAAGATTATAGAAATTTGAAACAATATAAAAAACTTTATAAATATTATTGATACTAATTCTATACCTAGGAACGGAGTGTCTTAGCACTAGGTTCCCTCTGCCTACCCTGCTGCGGGATACAGCGTGAAGCAGATACTATACCTAGTGAAATAGATGGTTGAAATTCTCCCGGCAATTTATTAAGTATTTTTTATATAACATACTTATAAAAAATATTAAAAAAAAATTACGGCGAAATTATTCCTTTTAAAAAGAAGGCTTTTTATTTTATTTTAGACAATCACTCATCGAGTTCTACATTTAAAGGCACCTGAATGTCAATCAAATTTGAATAGTTCATCAAGTATAAAAATGAAAAACATTTTTTTACGTTCTCATGCGTTAAATCTAATAACACGTTTAATTAAAATATTTTTTCAATGAATATAGTAGGCGTCGCTGTAGTGAAAAATCAGTCTGATATTATGCTTATGAGTGGGAGTGGCTTATGCTTATGGGTTCCTCACTCGAGGTTTATTATTTATTAATATAATATTACTAGCGGACGCGCGCAGCTTCGCATGCGTATTTTAACATGTGTTCAATGAAATATTTTTAAGAGTCTAAATTTCAAATTTTATAAAAATCGGTGGCAATTTAAGAATTTTCCCATACAAACTTTCAACCCCTTATTTACACCCTTAGGGGGTGAATTCTAGAAAACCATTAAACATGTGTTTAATTATATACGTTTAAGAGTCTGAATTTCAAATTTTATAAAAATTGGTGACGATTTAAAAAAAACCTATACAAACTTTCAACCTCTTATTTGCACCCTTAGGAGGAGAATTCTAGAAAATGATGAAACACGTGTTCAATTAAATACTTTTGAAAATCTAAATTTCAAATTTTATAAAAATCGGTGCCGATTAAAATTTTTTTCCATATAAACTTTCAACCCCTATATCACCCCTTTACGGTTAAAATTTTTCAAAATCCCTTCTTAGTGGATGTCCAGATTACGAAAGTAAACTTTTGTCCAAATTTAACGTTTCTACGCACAGCGGTTACGGCTGTGCGTGCGTCTTACCTCAGTCAGTGAGGACAAGTCCTTTTATATATTTATTTATTAATATAATATTATTATTTATTTATTTCTTCGCTCTGGCACCAAGGTAAGACCGGCATTGAATTCCGCCACCCATCACGAAATGTTTTAAAAAATTCATCGCAAAGTATAGAACGGAGTTTTTTAACACTAGGATCCCTCTGCGTACCCTGCTGTGTGCGGGATACAGTGTGAAGCTGGTTTTTTAATTATAGAAATGGAAAACTAGGCCGTATTTATTTCTAATTTTCATATGAATCCTATTTCACAGTAAATCTTGGGTTTTCAGTGATATAATAATAACGCTGTATAATATTTCAATAGTTTCCAGGAACACTTAATTAATATAGCTTCATGCTTTGATTCAAAGGTTTGCTCCTGGAGTATCACTTTGAAACGATGCCGGTTATATATATGGTAATATTTATTTTATAAGTTTAGTTTCATTTTCCCTATCTAATATACCTGTTATCCCATGCAGCAGTTTGTCATATGTTGACAGTGTTACTCATCTCACTCACTCATTATACCTGTAATAAATTAATTAATTAATTTACTCCTACGTAAACAGATCTAAAGCTCATAATCTCTGGTAATCCTGCTTTATGCGGGATAGAGCGTGAAACAAAAAAAATGGAGATACATAATGTCATCAATAGATATAGGTACCTGTGTGAAATTATATAAAGAATGAAATAGAAATTATCTAAAGATAAGGTAAACAGCAATAAGCGCATCTGTTGCCATGGCTGTTTTAATCGTATTATCCACGGGGGACTCATCAAATTGATTATAGAGATAGCCCACTCTGGAAACTGTGGCCTATCTGCTTATTGCCATCAATTATAGACTATTTAGGTCGATATGGGTTTATGTATACCTATATATGTAGGTATTTCCAATAAAAAAAATCAGCTTCACGCTGTATCCCGCACACAGCAGGGTAGGCAGAGGGAACCTAGTGTTACGACACTCCGTTCCCCACTTTCTGCCGAATTCTGGAGGTATTGCGTATTGAGTGACAGAACTCAACGCCGCACTTTGCCTCGACACCAGAGCGAAGAAATGGAAAATATAAAGTTAAATAAATATTTCACTTCCTCGAGTATATCCAATTATTTCAGTTATTTTGAAATTAATTGTATCTTTTACACTAAACTATTTAGTTCATATCATTTTTAAATCCTGTCTTATAAATAGACGTACAGTGTTAAAAACCTAGTGACTCACTTGTCTTTCTAGATATTCATATGTATGTGTGGTATTATTATAGTAGTAGATAATATATATATGCTAGGTTTGAATAGAATGAAAAAACCTCGAAGTACAATCAATTATACTGTTAAAAATTAAAGAAAAATATCATTTTAGTTCAATGTTTAAATTTTATAGTACAAATTTAAACTTCACTGCATTTAACCAAAATTCGTGCGAAATATTTTCAGGAACCATATGTTAAGGAATATTTCATAGAACAAACGCCGCAAATGAGTTGGAAATTCAACTATAGAAATACGACAAAATAGTTGTTCTTTTTATATGGCTATGTCAAACTAAAAGCCTAACCAATATTTACTATAGATAGAGAAACTCGTTGACTCTCTCCTCCATTCTTCTAATTAAAGCCAAAACTCCGGCACAGTGAAAACCTTTAAACTTATTGAAAGTGGACATACTGAATGAACCGTGTTGGGTGGGGATTTTGATTATGATAGCATTGACGGCTTATAGTCCTGGGTTCAAATTTTGAGATTAATAGTGAAACTTGAAACTGACTATTTGAAAGAGTTCGAAACGTGTTTCCAAAAAAATATTCAGTCTATACATATAATAAAATTTCTGGGGAATCTCATTTAAAATTTATAATAATCGTGAAAATTTAACATCTTTGATAGAGAATTATTTTTGACTTATTAGAACAATTGTTAACTTTATAAAAGAAAAAGCAACATATTTATCATTTATCAATTCAGTTACATTTTAAAATTTATTTTATTTTTTCATACGGCAAATGTAATAAATATATTATGTTAAGATTTTTTTTGCTTCTTAATTTATCCTCCATACAGCAGGATAGGAAGAGGGAAGTTAACGTTAAGACATTTCGTTCGGAACTTCCTCCAAATTCTCAAGATATTGCTAGTTGAGTAGCAGAACTCAACTTTGTCTTGTTACACTGTCAGAAGGAAATAAAATGTTTTTTACTAATATTTTTTACTCCCGAGTGGGAATTGCATCTAAAACCATCACGTACAGTCACACGCTGTGCCATTACACCTCAACGCTTACATATTATATATGTATTATGAAAAACATTAATAAAATCGTGAATAAAAACACGATGTCGTGATTACAAAAGTTGCATTTTTGTTTTTATATTGTAAAATAAAAAATTGAACTTAATATATGACATACGTATATAACATATATTTACATTATAATAAGTCATCTTAATATCAAATTTAATTGAATATTAACTAATTGGTAAATGCACAATTCCATCATTCAATAAATGTTTTTAAATAACAGAACTAAGGTTTTAGCCCGTATTGTTTCAAAGTGATACTCCAGGAGCAAACGTTTGAATCGTAGCATGAAGCTATATTAATTAACGTCAGGTTCCTGGAAACTATTGAAATATTATATTGTGCTATTATAATATCACTGAAAATCCAACAGTTTCTGTGAAATAGGATTTATATGAAAATACGAGTATCTCACGCAGAAATTAATGCATGAAATAAATACGTCCTAGTTTTTCATTTCCGTAATTAATAGATATGAAATAATGGTAAAATACATTTTGTTTAAAAATACTAAAACAAGAGGAGGCCGTCATGGCGCAAAGAAACTAAAATTAAATCCGTTTCACTCCGTATCTCACTTATAGCAGGCTAAGGAGAGGGAACCTAGTGTTGACACACAGCTCTCCACTTTCCGCCTATTTTTTCAAGGAATTGCGTGTTGAGTGAAGGCATCCAGGCTTTTGCCTTGGCGCCAGAGCCAAGATAAGAAAATATATATTCCACAACCATTGCGTTACAGTCACACCCTTGTTCCTCTGCGTCACGACGGCCACACAAGCCATAATGGTAAAAATTGAGGATCATTAGAATGATTTTTCACTACAGCGACGCCTACTACATTCATTGAAAAAAGTGTTTTTTACTTTAATGTTTTTAGTTTTATTTTTAGATTTTTAACGTTTTTATCGCTTTTTTATATTTATACTTGACGAACTATACAAATTTCATTGACATTCAGGTGCCTTTATATGTACACTTGCATTCGTGATTGTCTATAATAAAATAAAAAAATCTTTTTAAAAGGAATAATTCTGCCGTAACTTTATCCATAAATTGTAGTATTTCAGCTCCTAACAATAAATGTGTAGGTTTTAGAGTAGTACGTTAAAAGTTAAAAATGAAAATAGAAACGTATTTTTACATTTTCACTGACAAGTAAGCAGCTTTTACTCTGTTTTACTGTTTTCTAATTTAGATTTTAAACATGTTCACTTCTGGCTCTGGTAATAAGACAATATGTAGCGTAGAGTTTCGCCACTCAATGCACGCAATGTCTAGAAAATTAAACGTTGTAAGGAGAACGGAGTATTTTAGCATTAGGTTCCCTCTGTCTACTCTACTAGGAGAAAGGTCGTCATACAACGTGTAGTTAAGTAGTCAAAATTTATATTAAAACATATGAAAATTATGGCCTACAGTAAATACTGGCATTACGAAGTGACTTTGGAACAGCTGTGAATTTACCTTAATTAAGTTTATGTTTGTCAAATAATTAGAATTAGTTACAATATATAAACTGACTTTTTTATAATTTTATAATTTTTACATTTATTAATTTAATCGTAACAAGATAGGCAGAGGGAACCTTGAGTTACGTAAATCGTACTTTCGTCTATATTCGAGATATTCCATGTTAAATATCTCATTGCAGTTTAGAGAAATTAATTTAATTCATTACCCAGAATGAGGATCGAACCCACGGCCATCATATGAAAAGAAACTATTCTTATACACTATTTTCCAAGAAATAACGTGTATTATATAATGTCATAAATTATGATTCGTTAATTTAACATAGAAAGAAATATCAACCATTTTGGAGTTCGTTATTGTAGGGCTTTTGTGATTCAATACAAATGCTGTATCACCGGCGACCACTCACCAAATACTAAGCTTAACTTCAGTATCCTAGGACATAGACACGAGAAGAATTGTCGAATTCTAAAAACATGAACACGATGAAAATGATGGAATAACAAAATATATAGAATAGTATAGGTATAATTATGTAATAATTATGACGGAAAAATTAGACACTGATAAATCTGTCATAGTGGCATAGAGGCGTCGTGACTGTAATTGATACGGGTTCAATTCCCATTTAAGGGAATAAATCATTCTAATTTCCTTGCTTTGCTCTGAGTACCGCAATACATTGGATGGGGAACAGAGTGTCTTAACACTAAGGTCGTGTTATATATAGGGTGAAGGTTAATAAAATACATTCTTTTATTTATTCGACCCTCTATATTGTAAAGTAACTTCACGCTAATATTATATAGTCAAGTTACATTATTTTTATACAAAAAATCAATAACAAAAAACTAAGATTTCCCCAAAAATATTGCCATGTAACGATCGTCCCTTTTTAATTAAAGGCCAATTATAAAGTTATCATAAACTATACCTGTTGCTGGTACGTTTGAGGAGGATCAAAGATGAAGTCCTCAGCAGGAAGCTTATTTTAATTGCGCGCTATTAGCCAACTCTGCTATTTTTTTGTGATCTCTTTTGAAGGAAATTGATTCTTAATTGCATACTAATTTTGTATTTGGATTTGGTACTTTTGAATTTTATTTCAATTTTTTGTTACTAAATAATTTTTTTTTACAACTAGAATTTTTATTCTCAAAAAAAGATAATAATATTTTCGTATTCAATTTTTTTAATATTGTCTTCAAATGTTTTCATTTCTTCGCTCTGGCCAATACCTTGAAAAATTTAGCGGAAAGTGAAAAACAGAATGTTTCAATACTTTGTTACCTCTACCTACCATGCTGTATGCGGGATAAAGCGTGAGCGTGCAGCGTGAAGCTGATTTTTTTTTTTTAAAAATATAAGTTATAATTTTTCATCTATATTTCTTCTAACTAAATAATATAATAATTCAAATTATCTCTTTTTTCCAGAATGTTGGGTGGCGTGGGAGGGCGGCACGCGTCGGTGCGCCGGCGCGGCAGCTCCCCAGCAGTGCACGCGCGTGGCGGGCGCGAGTCCCCGCCGGCGTCCCCGCGCCCGCCACGCCGCCGCCGCGCCGCCGTCGCCGTCGCCGACCATAAGACCTGCGCGCTTATACACACGCGCCTTAAGCTTGGGGATATTATGTGAGTTTTATTCTTTTTTTTCATTTCATGGAAAAAATCTACTGCTTAGGGTGAAGGATATTCTGAACTACATAAAAGTCTTCTTTCTAAAATATAATTTATATATTTCATAATATTATATTATTTTAAAACACTAAAAAATAAAAAATAACTGAACGTTAAAGCTAAATGGTTTAAACATGAAATGAAATAATTTTTGCAAAAAAAATAATCAAAATCTTACATTTTATTGATCTTTATTAAAAAAAAATATAATAAAATAGGTAACATCTGCAACATATCGATCACTAAGCTCTCTCTTATAGACGAAAGAACATAACAAAGAAAGTAGAGTTCAATTGTACAAGGCACGTATAAGTTTATCCAACAATCTTTTAAGCTATGAGCTCAAAATATTCAATTACACTGATTGCTTCCTCCCTTTACGCTGTAAGGGCTTACACGATGTTCGAAGCTATGTCACTTGAGCTTTTAAATGCTATACAGATTAAAAAAATTAATTTATATAAATCTTTAATGGATTGTTTTAGTAACTGGTACTTATTATACACATAACTATATATTCTAACTCCAAATTCTCACTTTTACGCACCAAATTAACAATGGAGATATCCTATATTCCGTACCAGAGATAGAGTTAGAGATGCCACCGTCCAGGACACCGTACGGTACCCCCTGATCACCGCTATGACCCACTGCGGTTTAGGCATTTAGGTCTTATTACGAGCCTCTGCCTGCCTTGCGGGCAGAGGCTCGTAAATGCGGGATACACCTTGACGCTGATTAAATTTTTAAAATTTTATTTATTAATTCGTATTAAAGTATTTATGCTGTTAATAATATGTCAGTTAATTTATCTGTTACTAAATATTTTTACTAATACAGTGACATCTAGAGGAAAATTTTAAAATCGTCTTTCTTATGTAGGTACTTCATGCGCCCTCTTTTGGACTATTCTTTATAACTCTGGGAAATGTTTTCTCCTATATATAGCCTTCGTATAGCACTATAGCGCCGCCCTTTCATTGCGTGAAAATCTTGAACTATTTTTATTAGCGCCATCTGCTTTCGCTGTTATCTGTACACAGAGGGCACTTTCCGCGGTTATTTTTAGTTTAAGGTTTTATTTATTATCTACCCCTCAATAGATGGCGACACTTGTACCGAAATTGAATTAGGTTGTGTATGATAAGTCTTTAAATGATATATATTTAATCGAGTACGGTACATATATAAGATAAAAGTAAGATAATAATGTTTTTATTGTAATCATTTTCTATTAAAGTAATGCAAAATTTCAGAAAAGATTTTGACAATCATTGTTAATTGAAAGCTTATATATTTCACTTCAATAATAGAGCTAATTATCCAATGGGTTTCTAGATTGATTTTTGATGCACCTCCATTTAGAAACAGTCTCAGCTACACTAAGACTTTAAAATTCAATTTTTCTAATAATAAACTGAAATAAAAACGTCAAAGTCGTCCGTTGGCGACGTTTGGCCAGAGTAAATGGAACGGGCTGTGCTTCCTGGCTCCACGTGGCCAGATGCCATTATTGATTTCCGCCGGTAGAAAGAGATAGCGCCGTACCACAATTTGTTGCACTATTTTCCATCTCGCTCGCACGCCAATATATGACCTATTTTTATGCCGCTTTCCCTATATTAATACAGCCTAAGTAATTAGGTGAAAAGTTCCGTTGGCGATATAATCTAACGGGTAGTTTAATTGTTGGGGAAAACAACGTTGCCAGCTCGTATTTATAGTTAAATGCTTTAAAATTTTATATAAATATGTTATTTTTTATTTCATAATTGTGGTTGTTGAAATTCAGCTTAATCAAACGTTAGTGAGTTACGTGACATTTTCGGCAATGGTATATTATAAATTAAAGTTTGCTTTTTGTACGTGGCTTAACCTATTTTCTTTTTTTATAGCGTCACGCTCTATCCCGCACACATCAGGGTAGGCGGAGGGAATCTAGTGTTAAGGCACTCCGTTCAACATTTTCTGACTTATTTTGAAGGCGTGTTGAGTGGCAAAACTTAACGCCGCACATTGCCTTGACACCATAACGCAAAAATTAAAATGTTAATTATTTCATTTTCTCGAGTACCAATCGAACCCACAATTCCTCGTGTTTACAGACGACTGGCCTCTTTTCTATTTTTGACTTATTTTCTTCCCGTATAATTATTTCTAATTCAACATAATACAATACATAATTTTATAGTTTAAACTTTAGTTAAATCCATATTTATTCTGTTATAACTACAATTGTAGAAGTTCTACGAGTCACGTGAAGGCTTACTAATTGGTTCAAATAAATTATCTCATTTGAGAGCTTCGTGGTTTTGCTACCTTCGGGTAACGAAGCTATATACAAACTTTTACATGTATTTCCTATTCCTATGAACGACAAAAGCTTTCGCGTTCTTTTACAAAGTGAAGTTTTATGTAATACTGTGAAAAATATAGTAACAAAAATACATTTAAAAAAATCCAACTCTACTTCATTTAAAAAACATCTTAAATTTAAATGGAGGTTAGCTTATTTGTACATATGTATATAAATATATTACACTTTTTAAATATAGGTACATAGCTGACTATGGTAATACGACAGAGCGCAGCGTAGAAATCTGACACTAAACACGGAATGTCTCGAAAATTCAGACAAGTTACACGGATTGTTTTCACAATAGGTTCCCTCTGCCTACCCAGCTACATGCGAGCGACTAAAATCTTAGTTAGTTAGTTAGTCTTAGTTAAACATTTACAGTATTTAAAAAAATACCATATTCCAATACATCGGAGACAGTATGTAAAAACTGAACATTGTAGATGGTTCGGGAAACGGCTTAACCTATTTTAGACGATTACGACTGCCAAGTAGGCGTATGACAAAGAGAATAAGCATTAAAATAACAAAAATATGCTGTTTATAACTTACTAGATACTCATCGCTTCGCTCGCTTTAGCTTTTTTTTTATATTATAGCCAAAGGATATATTTTTTTTAATAAAAAGTATTCTGTATCCCTTCTAATATTCTTCGAGGTGTACAAAATTGCATGATAATCGGTTTAGTAGCTTTTGGTGTGAAAGTGAAACAAATCAACTTATAACATTCTAATATTTAATATTAGTATATAGATATATAGTATATATGTAAAAAAATATATATTTATCGTTATCCTTTTAAAATGGGAATAGATTTGTTTAAACAAACAAACGTAAGTAAAAAAACTGCAATATAATATGATATTTTTATCACTCACTTTTATTATTAAAGTAAGATTTAACAATTGTAATACGAACGATACAATCCACTAATTGACAATATCACCAAAGACAAAATAATAATTAAAAAAAAAATTGCTTACCATAGACCGAAAGAACAAAATAGCCATAACTGAAAGCTGACATTTTAAAGTGTCCTAATGAAAAAAACTGAAATGAGTTCTTATAGAGCTGACCCATTTGTCTTTAGAGCTAAAAAATCAAAGAGTAATTAAAAGGAAACAATGCACGTTTGTAGGGCATCAGCTGTTAGCTTTGAGCTGGAGGGTGAGGGCGAAGTGCAAATGTGGTCGTTACTTCAATTATAGCTGGGTGTGACTTTTATATCGGTGAGACCAGTCGTGGTCGTGTCACAGGTGGTGAGTTCGATTCCAAATCGAGTAAATGAAATATTTAATATTTTCATTTCTTCGCTCTGGTATTGAGGCAAAGCGAGGTGAATTCCGCTACTTAACACGCAATTCCTTCATAATCCGGTGGAAAGTGGAGAGTAGAGTGTCTTTACACTAGGCTTTCTTAGCCTACTCTGCCACATGCGGCATAGAGCGTAGAGCTGTTAGACAGATAGACTTTTTTATATACTGGATATAAAACTCTAATATGATGTGTATGTGATAATTTCATTAATTTTCTAATATTTAAATGTCACTCATCTACGCTTATAATCTAATGTAGATTACATTATAGATAAGCAAAATTTTCCATTTTTCCATTTCGTTTTATTTAAAGACTAGCGGACCCGGACGCGGCTACGCCTGCTTGAAATATAAGAATATAATTTCTATAGAAATATAATTTCAATCTAGATGAAATGCTAAAAGTGACTATTATATTTATTTTCATAAGGATGAATATCAAAATGACGCGGTAACGAACGCGGTCGCGTAGCGACTACGGTTGTTATTAACATGGCAGAATAAATTGCATGTCAAATTAGAAAGTGTTTTAATTTATTAGTATATATGTGAAATGTAATGTTATATAGCCTATAGCACTTCTGAAGAATGCAGCTTTCATACAAAACAAAAACAAAGTAAATCGGACCAGTAGACCCAGAGATCTTAGCGTTCAAACAAACAAACAAACAAACAAACAAACAAACAAACTCTTCCGCTTTATTATATTATAGTATATAGTATATAGTATAGTATAGTATATAGTATATAGTATATAGTATAGACTAATCTAAATCTGTTAATACGGTCTATAATATATAGAAATATTAAACGTAATTCTGTAACAAACATTTTAAACCTACACTAGATAATACCGAAATTAGATGCGCCATATTTAAAAAAAAGCCTTCATGGAAAAGTAAACGCTTTACAACAAGCAAGTATAATAAGTGAAGAAAAACCTGCGAAGAAAGACCTGCTGAAAGAATGTCTTCCACAGCTGACCTATTTGATTATACTCGTATAGCAAAAATCAAAGATATAAAAGAACAAGTAAAATGCGACGTTTGTAGGGCATCAGCTATTTGCTCTGTCCTCTGTTGGCTGAGGGTGGAGTGCAAATGCGCTCAGTACTTGTATGGTTTGAATTTTATGTATGTATGGATGTAAAGTTATATAGAATTATTATAGTAGCCAGTCCAGGCCAGTTCGAGGTGTGGGTTCGATTTTCAATCGAGGTAATAAAATTTTGATATTTTCATCTGGGCTCTGGTGTCTAGGCAAAAGCGTTAAGTTCCGCCACTTAGCACGCAATTCTTCCAGAATGCGATGAAAGGTGGAGAGTAGAGTACCTTAACACCAGGCTCTCTCTGCCTACCCTGCTACATGTGGGATATACCGCAGCTATGCTCAATATTATATTGAAAATAGTAACATTAAATGTTGACGTGGGAAGTCTGTGGTTTTGCATTGTTATTGGTTTAGATGCCACTCGCAGGTATGTTTATATTTATAGCATACATACATAGATCTATATGCTCAGGTGTGTGACTGTAACACAATGGTAGTGAGTTCGATCCCCACTCGGGACTCGGGGGAATTAATTTTTTTGATATAGTGTGTTCATTTCTTCACAAAATCGCGGCGTTGCGTTTCGCTTCTCTGCTTTGAAAATTCGGGGAAAATGAGGAACAGAGTGTTTTAACACTTAGTTTTCTCTACCTACCGTGCGAAATGAGATAGAGAGAAGCTAAAAGAATAATATATCATTTTCCTGGTCTTTTTATGTAAATTTGATATTGATTCCTACTCCGACCGGAAAGATCTACTCCGAATTTCTTCATAAGTGAATATAAAAAATGCACATGGTATAAAATGGATCATATTACATGAAATAAATGAGTTCAAGATGAAAATTGAACCCACACCTATTACAATAATGTAACATAGAGCTCATAGGGCTATAACATAGGGCTCATATTATGAGTAAGAAATCCACTCACACTCGCTTATATATTCTTTAACATAGATTTTACGCTAGGTCGATTACAAAAAATATTAAGTTATACTAATTATTGCGAAATATTTCTATGCGAATACAATGGAGAATAAAGTCACTAACTTAGGTTTTATCAAATTCTTATACAGTGTAAAAATTATGTAATTGCAAAATTGCATACAATTTCAATGTATCTAATGTTTTGAGGTATAAGCTATGGTTGAGCTTACTCTACTGACGACTGATAGACAGCAGCTCTTGTGAACATAGTAAGAATATTTCACGCAAGATCAGACCCAAGTCAGGTTCCACTTCTAGGTCCGTGGGTCAATTGCTCGCGTTGCACCGGGCGTCGACCCCGGTCAGTAGGTCACAGCAACGCAGCAGCCATGTTTTCATTATATACACTTGAACTTTGTTGTTTAATACGCATTCTTATATAGGTAATATAGAAATTGGATTAAATATATTATATTAGTAGTCAGTTTTGGGGTAGGGGCAAAAGCGTAAAACCATTCCGCGTTCCATTCCCACGCGAGGAAATTAAATATTTAATTTCTTCGTTCTGGTGTAGGCAAAGCGCTGTGTTGAGTTCCTCCACTCAATTCCTCCATAATTCGTCGGAATGTGAGGAGCGGAGTGTCTTAACACTAGGCTTTATCTGACTATATGCAGGTTACAGCATAAAGTTGAAAAAAAAACGTTATTATTCGTTTTTTAATACACTATAATATGTACTTATATGAATATAAATATCTTAATATATTTTTCTTCCAAATAAATAGTTCCAAAACAATAATATTGAATTTTAGCACGAAATACTTGATTTATGCAATATATGTGCCTATAAGTTCCACTAGCCTAAGTTTTTTACCATAAGTTTATTAAACTGAAATAATGTTATTTATGATTATTTTTTTCTTTTAAAAAATTATAGTTCATTTTAAAGATTAACATATTACAATATTCAAATATCTTACTCGATTTTGACTTGAATTTGTTTTCTGAATACGATAATTTACTGAAGTTATCGCTTAGTTCTACTTTGGCAAGGAGCTCCAACGCCTGAGGCGGTCTTCTTGTTTTTCGCATCACCGTTTTTGCCAAAATGTGGACTACATTTCGTATGTAAAAATATCAAAAATATTCTCTTTATTAACAAACATCTAAGGAATATGCTAGAGAGACTAGTCAAAATCAAACACGATGCAACGGCCTCTGAATATCTCTTTTGCCTCGTCCACTGACACCAAGTTCTTCATGATGATAGTTAAGTTTTCGCCTCTCTTGTCACTCACTTTTGCTTCATCAATATTTCTTCCGTTTTACACATAGGTTTTTACATTTCTTCACTCGTTCCCTTGACGTGTTAAAGGCACCTGAGCACACTCTTCTTCATTCTCATAGTGACCTACCATTCTGTATCTCTTCATCCTACGAAAAGATGGCATCTCTACACCATTTCTTTTCCTTTTGTAATGTCTATATTTCGCTGCTGTATGAAATATTTTCGGTCCCTTCTTTCAAAGTTGTGACTTCTGCAAGTTTTTTTTACAATTTTAAATATCTATTTTTAATATTTATTTCAATTTATATTTGTTTAAAATTATAATAGCCACCTAGTAACTTTTACTGCTCTCATAAAGGTGCGCTTTATTTTTACAGGTTATTTATCATAGTATACATAAAATAAATCGAAAGGAACTATCTTATCTCATTTTTGTTGAATTAACTATTGAAGTGCTCAATGAGCAAGTAATGAAGGACAAAATGTTTACAAATATATTAAAATGGTTGCTGCTTTTTCTATATCCTGGATAAAGAATAATATAGAATGTATATATCATTAAAAATAATATTATATACTTAACATTAGGTTCCCTTCGCCTACCCTGCTATGTGCGGGGTACAGCGTAAAGCTGATTTAATTTAATTTCAATTTTTTTTAGTAAACAAAAGTAATCACAGAAATTTTACGAAATGTACTTAAAGTAACAAAGTGCACAGGCACGTAAATTAAAAACTCCAATGCCGTGCTTATTTTAAACTTATACCAATGAAGTCCAAAAAGAAAAAGCCCGAACACAGCGCATTCAAACCGTTTTGTATTCAAATAGTTTAAAAGAAAGATGGAGAAAATGGAGAATAAAAGATACGACGAGAACGCGGAGAGCTGCAGTGGTAATATTTCACCGGCATCTCGGAACTACAATGGATGAAATTTTCAAGTTGCAACATATTTCTGTTCTATTAATAGGTCACTTATCTTTTTGTGACCCATTTAATCTGTAGGTACCCGCGGAAACGTGGCTTTCATTTTTCTTGTCTCTTTGAATTTACTATTGTTTGAATACTTTCTTAAATTTAGTGATTTTTAATGGACTTAAACTCGTTGAACTATTCTTTTGTTACGCTTTTAAAAGTGTAAAAAGAAAGATATGTGAAATATTTCGTAAGGAATTATAATTTTGAAATAATAATATTCTGGCACAAAAGATGGCTGTTGATGATGATGATGAAATTAGATTTGCTCCACATAGTGCGGTTTTCTATATACTCCAAAAATATATTAATAATTTTATATTAATAGTATTTTCACAGGCGGCACTCGAACCTACTCGAACCTCCTCAAAAAATGCCTCCAATATAAAATCTAGGTTATGTTTGTTATTTTGGAATATTTCAAAGAATGTATTATGAGGGCACATTTGACTGCTATTGCAGTGTAAGCAATATTTTTATATAAAAATTGTCTTTGTGCCAAACCGCCATCTTGGCGTCGTAAGCTTACTTATCTTATTATATAGAATAATAAACGCGAGCGCTTAAAAGCGAAACCTGATTTAAGCTTGGAACAGAGTGTACCTATATGACGACGAGGATTTAGTTATACGAATTATACAGGGAAATAATTAATATAGAAATTGAAGAAGAATTTTTTTGAGTTACATTATTCATTAGCAATATCAGATTTTTCGTTTCTTCATAAATAATGAATTAAAAATTGACCACATCAAAAAAAAATATATTTTTTAAGCGCGACAGGTTGTGGTTTAAATTTCCACTCGAGGAAATGAATTAAAATTAAATCAAATCAAATCAGCTTCACGCTGCATCCTGTAAACAACAGGATAGCCTGAGGAAACCTAGTTTTTGCGTGTTAAGTGTTAAGTGGCGTAACTCAACGCCGCGCAAAATACTAATCTAAGTATAGATTTAAGGATACTTTTTTTTCAGTTCCATGCTGTATCCTGCAGGACAGACAAATTATATAATTATATAAAAGTTGATTATTAATTGTATAATATCATATTGTAGAAAATAGCTATTGCTATTCTTAGAAAGCCAACGACACGTGCTATTATTGATATTGATTGTATATAACCTTGAGATCATGGCTTCAACATAAGTGTAATAAATAACTACACTTAGATAAACCCCAATGAATAGTCTTCAATGGATGCCAGTCGTGGAAAGGGGGAACAACAGGATGTGGATTCGATTCCCACTCGAAGGAATAGAATAATTAATATTTTCCTTTCTTCGCTTTACCGTCGCGGCCAAGCACAGCGTTGAGTTCCGCCACAAGATCTGTAACAATATTTTGCTACAAAGAAAGCTAATATTTTTAAATATTATTATCCTGTCAAAATAGGAACTGAGTGTAACTCTTAACATTAGGTTCCCTCTGCCTACCTTGCATGTAAATGGAGGATACAACGCTGACAAAAAACAAGAAACATAAAATAGCACGAAAAACAAGTAAATAAAAACATGTATCTTAAATGAATTTTAAGTGTTATTCCATACTTAGAAAATAATAATACTTATTTAGATAACGTATAAAAGTTTGAATTTAACGGGATTCGAACCTGCGCTTGTTGAAAACTGCCCAAGTGCTCTGGAAAAGCGTGCACGTGGTCAAATTTTTATGCGTTTTCTTAATAAATAACAATATGTATGCAAAGGCGTTCTATCTACTTCAAGCAATATTTTACAGACAACCTTTGATAAAAATAGAGGACTTCAACTATAAAAAAAAAGGATTAACATTATGTGTACATAAATAAATAAAGAAAAATCGTAAGAAAATATATAATATGCTTGCGGCGTGCCCTTTTCAGGGAACCTGGAACCTGAAGCAGAAGCTAAAAACTATAAAAATATATAGTGGATGACATTGACTATTTTATGCTATTATTAATAAGTTTATAATTGTATTTGTTAATTAATTAATTAGAATTATTATAATTACGATATCGATGATGAATGCTAAGTTTGTTTTAAGTTTAACTCGAGTAAAATTTTCATTATATTCGAGTCGAGGCTTCGTGTAACACGCACAAAACACAGCTACTAAATAAATGCTACGTCACTAAATATTAGTTCATACAAATACTATTGATATTCGTTATCTATAGAGGCATATGTTTATATTTAAGATATTTTTAAAATATATGTAAAATATATAAAATATAGAAAAGTACATTTATCTAATCTATATATATAAAATCGAAAGGTCACTCACTCATCACGAAATCTCAGAAACTACAAGTGCTAGGAATCTCAAATTTTGCTTAGGAGTTACTTATAGGATGTAGGTGCTCGCTAAGACGGGAATTTGCAATATTCGACTTCTAAGGGGTTGTTTTTTGGGATTGAAAGTTTGTATGAAACTTCGTTACTAATGACATTTGTCTTTGTCATTCGTTACTTAATGCTATGCAAATTTTGCATAGACGTCACTAGGACGTAGCCATGGAGACAGAAATTAATAATAACATGGTTCACGCGGGTGAAACCGCGAGCGGGCCGCTAGTTTCTTATATGACTATTAGGAAAACTTTATTAGAAGGTTGGGCCATCGCCAGACTGTCTCGTAGGCGCTCTTTATACAGGAGCTTGGCGACTTTATCTTTTACAAGAAACTTTGATATTTTCAATAGATTTTGCGATTGTTTTTTTATAGTCTATAATTATATGGTATAGTTATATGTCATACAGAATTAATATATTATTTAGTTATTATTTAATTCTTATGCATCCATGTTTTCTTAGTTAAAACATTACATTTGTTGTTCAGATAATATCCTTACGATTAGAATATTTTTAAAGTTATTATAAAAAACAAGTAGCAAGTCAATTGTCATCGAGTGATGGTTTGTATGGTGTGTGGTGTTAGCGTGATGGTAGTGTGGTAGTGTGGCGGAGTGGTGCCGGCGCGGTGCAGAGGTGCGCGCGCAGGCGGAGGGCGCGGGCGCGGGCGGTGCGCGGCCCAGTGGCGTGCAGCGCGCGCCGCGGACGCCCGCACCGGCCGCACCGCAGTGTCGAGCAGGAGCCCGCCATGCCCGGCCCGCGCCTCTCCCGCGCCGCCTGACAGCATGGCCCCCCCGACCGCCACCACCACACGCAACGCTCTGACCACGGTACGCTGAGTGCCCCCAGTGACAGTGACACCCTCGACAGCTTCGCAGGCAGCGCAGGCCGGCCCGTTTCGATCGAGACCGCCCGCAGACCGAGCGGCCGCGTGGCCCGCTAGATGGCGCGTGTCGCTCCTGCGGCGAGCGCTCTCCGCCCGCGCCCCGCCGTCCTCTCCTTTTGTTTCGCACCGTTTTCGTTCGTGTATATAAAATAATAATAGGCCGGCGACGGTGGTGACGGTGGTGAGAAGGGCCGCGCGGCGCCGAGCCGTCGCTGACGTCAGCGGAGCCCGGGCTCGCCCGCACGCTCCCGGCTTCCCCGACCTTCCGCCACCGCCGTCTGCCGCTCGTCCGCCGCACGTACGACACTGACACGTCAGGCTCAGGCCTCGCGACTGTCGTCCGCCCCTCTCGCGAGTTCGGTTATCGCTGTGCCAAAGCCGTCGTATTAACGAAAACCGTTGTGATTTCAGTAACTAGCTCATAAATAATAAGTCGATCGTGCGTATCCTCCTATCCGTGTCCTCCTAGCGAGGGTTGAGAGGGTTAATTCAATAAAATATTGATACGCGGCCAAAGTGTGTAGGTTTCATTCATGTAATGTAAGGGTCGACGGTTGCCTCTCCTAGCAACAGTGGGTCGCGGCTGTAGTATTGTTCTTAGCCCTGGCTAAATGGGCAAGTCCTTAACGGAAATGAAGATAAGAGAAGTTATATTTCGTAACGGATACATTTAACTAAAGGAGTGCGCCTGTGAGCGACGCGCCGCGCCCATGCGTCTAAGTCTGGTGAGTGCTAGATTGTAAGGCTTCGTGAGACGTGCCGTTGTTTCGTGTAGGATTGTATGGGATCTAAAACTAAGAAGCTGATTGTTTCTTATTAAAAAATGAATTTATTTTTGACATTTGTACTTGAAATATATATTTTACGTGATATAAACGCCATTTTATACAATATTATATAATAAATTTCCTTATATTGATTATTTTAAATTTATTTAATTGAAATTTATTTAACTCTTACCATAAAGATCATTCTTGAAAGTAATTATCGATACTACAATATTTCTATAACATTATATTATTCGTGTTTAGGTTCCTTTTCAATGATTAGGGTAATCGAGGTTACGTAGCTTCCCTAAATGTAAATACATTATATGTCTATTAACATACTGATTCGTATTAGGTTGAATTTTAAAGCAGTTGTTTTGTCTTCTTCTCTCGCGCTCTTTTCTAATAGAAGCGACAGTGACGGCGTTACGTTTTGGGCAAGATTGATTTTAGCAGAAGCTGAAATATATAGCTTTCTTACGTTATTTTCACTTAATTTATAATAATTAATCTTTATAAGAAATCATTTCCTTGAAACTATTAATGGGTTCGTTTTAATTTTAACGTTATATCTCTATCTCAGTACCTCTACCTTACCTCAGTGAAATCATTGCGTATTTAGAGGAGTTATTATAATTTATGAAGTAAGCAACAAACTGGAGAAGTTAAACTTGTCTGCGCCTTGCTGCTATCTTCACTATGTTGATTTAAATTGCAGCAAAATAATTAATTTTCGAGTCAAGTTTTCTCTCGAATATTGCATTAGCCAGGCTATAATTTCATATTTCATTATTTATCTATCTTTTACCTATGACTCTGTCCCTTAGGTGATATGGAAATAACTTAAAACATAATATAGAGGGCGTTGAGACTCAGGAACACTTGCATGCGTCTGTAAATGTCATAGGTTGTGTGTTCGATTCCCATTCGAGGAAATGAAATATTAAATATTTTCGTTTTCTAGTTCTTATAATGTGGCAAGACGCGGTGTAAGTTCCGAGATAACTCTGACTGTAGGTACAGTGGATTACTTCGAAACGATTAACGTGATGTAC
Organism: Heliconius melpomene rosina; assembly: GCF_056956725.1. Lineage (NCBI taxonomy): Eukaryota > Metazoa > Arthropoda > Insecta > Lepidoptera > Nymphalidae > Heliconius > Heliconius melpomene. The sequence continues at coordinate 8,986,469 of NC_140399.1, forward strand.
ACATAGTCTTATAGTCTTTATAAAAACTAAGCTTTATATTATAAAAATATAAAGAAACTCTCATAAAAATACAATTTTAATCATATGCTGATACTCGAAATACATGTTGACAAATTATTTGTTAATTTTGTATTTATGTTACTATTTACATTTTAAAAATTTCATTAAATTATATGTATTTTCATGTATTTTTCTATGTAGAGACAAATTACTTGGCTTTACACTTTTCACGCATAAGGAGATATCGTAAACAATTGCTGGTAAAAATCTAGTAACACATTTCATTAAACCACCAGGCCCATTTTAGTTGACAAAATAAATTAATTACGTTTTTATGTATTTATTGCTGTTATAGTAAATACAATTTATAAATTATATTTTGACATTACACAACGTTTTTTATACAAAAAATATGAATAAAAATTTTAGTAACTACCTCTCAAAATTCGTATTCCCCAATAGCACTTACCGGTATTGGGTGAATGTGCACAGAAACTGTCAAGCTTTATGAAATAACGATGGTCTGGCCCTACTGTTTCCTCTCTCCCTCTATCAGCTCTCCTTCTATTAGTGAAACGACACTACTTTCCAATCCATTTCCAATGATGCCGCTTAAAATAATATTTATGTTACACTAAGAACTCTAAATTGAACTTATTTTTTTTTAAATAATGGTAAAATTAAATAGAAAGATAAGTGACTTCACTTACTTGGGAGTTATCGATGTAATTTGATTCGTATATCTTTCCTTGAACCTACGAAATCTATATTTAACATTAGAATGAAAACAACTATATAAGTTGTTTTAAATTTTAAGCCTAATGCCTGGACAGAATTAATTAATTTCATTACAGTATGTATCAGCAATAATAATTTGACATTATCGGTTTTTTTATTTTTTTTTCCGTAAACTGTGTTGAACACCAGTAGAGGAACTGAAAAGGACTAAGCTAAGCTTAGCTAATAACTATTCTAAAATTCATAAATTTTTGTACAGTTATTTCTGCTTAATTTTTCTGCTTTTGTTATTGATATATGTATTTACTTACCTACTAATTATATTTTTTAAACCATTCATGTGCATAATTGACTTTTCTATCTTTTCATTTTCCACCATTAACGAATATTCGAAGGTTTTTGTTCAAATATTATCCGTTTAGTACTGAGATTCTAACGTGAAAATTGGGACAAAATACAACCTTTTCGAAATTAGGTCAGTAAAATACGAAATGTCTGTTAGTCAAGGAATGGTGGGCGCGCGACGATTTCGCCAATTTAATGCTGTATTAACTTTTATGCAGATAAAGAAGATTTTACGAGTAATAAACCTTTGATAATACAGCTTGAATCAAACGAAACTTGTTTAACTAAAGATTTATTGCTTTTAATTTTTAAATAAAAATAATTATTTTCTAATAAACCACTCTCAAAAAGCTTTTTTTAAAGTTTAATATAATTTTATTTTATGTATGCTAAATCTAATATATTCGTAGGTTCTACGAATTGCTACACAGTATACAGCATGATTCATTGTTTTTTATTAAGCTTAGTAAGGTTCCGTATAGTTTGCAATACGCTGTATAATTCTATGACTAGTCAATTACTTCTTAGTATCAAATGACTCACAAAACATATCTAATTAATTTTTTAACGCTGCCTTATAACAGGGAAGGGAGTGTATTAAGATGCTACGTCCCCTTTTACGTCCCAATCACGAGGTATGTCTTGTTGAGTGGCGGAATTTAACGCCGCGTTTTATCTCAGCGGAACGGGGAAGAAGAAATAATATATCTCCCTTATTGGGATACAACCCACAACGATTACGTGTACTCTCTCCACTCAATACGCAATATATTCAATTAGGGCGAAAAGCAGAGAGAAGGAGTACTTTGACACTTGTCGTGGTCCAAATAGATAGTTATAGATGATATAAATATATACATATGTTCATCGAATAGTATATATGTAGAAACACGATTTTTTTTCAACTATGTCTGTCTGTCTCAGATAATTTGAATAACTAGCCTTTTATTTAATTTATTCTGATTATTTAATATTAGTTTAAGTATTTGGAGTATTCTCATTGTACCCGCTTATCTCAGTCAACATAACTAAGGGTCGTCCACTTGTTTATTCAATAATTGTGTTAAATATTATATTTATTATTATAATTATATTTGATAGGTGAATATGAATCATTTTCTTCATAATATTATATTATAGTCAAATATTTAAACAATACTACATCTATGGCCGTATTTATAAGCTGCTCTCAAGTCTAAGATCGATCTTGACATGCCGTTTTCATTTATGAACTTAATTTTTCTTAAAACCTTTAAATCGCCGCCGATTTTTATAAAAAAAACAAAATTCAGACTTATTAATATTTCATTGAACACGTATTTCGTGTTTTTTTTTTAGAATTCACCTCTTAAACTGTAATATTTATATAGTCCAAGCGGGCGAAGCCGCCCAGGTCGGCAAGTATTATAGATAAAAGATAAGCTTCACCTTATTTTTTTTTATCGTATGTATAATGTCTAGTCTAGTCTAATCTAGTGCTATAGACCAAAGTTTGTCAATAATGTATTTATATTTTGACTTATATGTTATCGAAGCAAGTAGACTAACTAAAATTAACTATTTTCTAAATATAGTCGAATGGGACGGCAATAAGTTTAATAAGTTTGGTTAAGTTAAGTTTAGTTAAGTAATATTTCGTAACCATGTTCCCACAGCCTAACCGACAAGTGCACTGCGAAAGTACTAATGTCAGTCAACACAGGATGAAGCCAATAAATCTCAATGACTTTTGATTTCGGTGTTAAATAAGTGGATCGTTGTCAGCAATCATGCCAAATCGTATTTCGTAATCCTTATCGATAAATTACTAAGTATATAACAGGCTTAGTTTTAAAGATATCTACGATTTTTTATGATAAGGCTATGGGACTAGCTGGTAATAGTTATGGGTTCGGAAATCAATTAAAAATTATGTATATTTGCATTAAGTATATTGGACTAAGAAGTATGAAATAGTTTTAATTTCACAATATTATTTCACCTAATCTAACAGTGATAGTGGAAAGTACACAAAATGTTAAAAATACAAGAAACATCACGGCGTAGAGCTCCGTATTTTGTCTTAAGAGATACAATACTATATACAATTATATATATTAACAATTAAAAAGCTAGCTAGCTATGTAATCATTATTACATTTATATACCTTCTTAATTTAATTATGTATATTAATTTTCTTTTCCATCAGAAAATTTCAAAATAACATTAAAAAGCAATACGAGACTTCAATATTCATAGTGATACCATTAAAAGTAAATAAGTGTATATGTTATTGCTTTTTTGTAAACAAACGCCTGTAGTTAGTATTCGAAATGAAATAGAATAGGAATATAAACGTATATCTAATAAATAAATAAACAAAATGTGTAATATTTGGGAATGTTTATCATTTGTTTTAATACTTTCATTTTCTCGCTTTACTAACGAAGTAAAGTGCGGTGTTAAGTTCCGCCACTCAAGACGCACTGCCTCGTGATTCAGCAGAAAGTGGGAATTGCCTTAATGGGAACAGAGTGTCGTAATAATAGGTTCCCAGGTTCCCTATGCCTACCTTACTAGGTACGAGATATGAGTACAGGTTGAACGTTATATGAGTTTTAACGTCTTGTGAATTAGAACAGTGTCGTATTGTACTTGTTGTGGTTGTGGTTTCGACCTCCACTAAGAAAAATGTATTTTGTTCTATTATTGATTCCGTATTTAGAGACTTTTACTTTCTTCAACGTCATCGACTGGTGGAATAGGAAAAGTCTGGTGAAATCTCCTATATATGAAACAATAATAAAATAAAAAAAATGGAATAAAATACGCGTACAATACTTGTTGCCATAGCAACATGTAGGTCACTTAACACTATATAAAATTTATATAATAGTGTCTGCTATTTTTGTTTAGTAATTTTATGGATCTTTTACACATTATTTAAAAATATATTCTTCTTCTTGCTGGATTTCTTCTCTTTACAAGCTCTAACTCTGCCAAATTTCATACTCCCCTGTCCCTACAATTTTCCTAAAAAGCATAGAGTATAGCATAGAGCCTGGCAATACTGTTAAACAACATGACAGTATTAGCCCTAATTCGTATAATTTTTTTAAGGTTGGTAACACTGTGTTCTACTCGTATGACGTACGTACAAATGATATAGAAATACGTCACACAAAAAAATCGTTTCTAATAATAGATTAGTTGCGAAACTGAAAAAAAATTAAGCAACTAAGTAACATTTCCGAAAGCATTATTTATATCTAAAGGCTTAGCTGGGCTGCTAGGGTTTCACATTAGTCATGCAAATCTATAAAGTAAAATAAGTTTCATTACAATTTGATCAATTGTTTCTATAGAACAGCCGATAGACAGACAAAATTACATATATTTGGTTTTTGTTGCTTATATATATATATAGATTTCTAGAAGTATTTTTAGTTTCCCTATAACATTATAAATATTAACTTTTCAGAGTTTAATTAAAAAAACATAAAAATAAAATTAATATAAGCACATTGCGACTGGCTCGACCTACTTTACAACGTATTTGTATAAATCCATCGGTGTACAGTCGCTTACATGGCCTCAGGAATCAATATGCAATTTGTTATTATGTTATAGGATTCATACGAGTAACGAGACGAAGTACACTATAATATGAAAACTTAGCGTCAAATGTTGCTTTTTTTTTCTTTTTTTTTCCCTAGCCTGCACCATCACATTGTTGGGCAAAGACCTCTCTCCACTTCTTCCATTCTGGTCTATTTCGCGCTATTGAGCACCAGTCAGGCCTATAATGGTCCAGCTCGTCTCGCCATATCCATTTTGGTCTGCCAATTCTCCTTTTAGAGCTTGGAATCCATCTAGTAGAAGATTTCGCCCAAGACTCTTCAGGCATGCGGCAGACGTGTCCGGCCCAGTCCCATTTCAGCATAGTGGCTTTCTTGCAATGTTGCTTTTGACATTACTAAAAGTAAAACATAAATTTTAGGTCATTATATTTTCCGTTTTGATCTAAAATCCTACCTACTAATATTATAAGTATGAAAGTTTATGTTTGCTGTAAGTGAATTCACAAAAATTTAAGGACCCATATAAATCAATCAAATCAGCCTGTTTCGGGTCCACTGCTGGACATAGGCCTCTCCCAGGGTGCGCCAAAGCTCCCGATCCTCCGCCTTCCGCATCCAGTCGAAGCCAGCAACCTTCTTCAGGTCGTCGGTCCATCGAGCTGGAGATCCTTCCCAGATCCAGCCAGCCAGATCCTTCGACAGATGTGTCCAGCCCATTGCCATTTCAACGTACTAATTCTGCGAGCGATGTCGGTAACTCCGTTTCTTTTCCGGATAACCTCATTTCTGATTTTATCTTTCAAAGGGACTCCGAGCATAGCTCGCTCCATAGCACATTGGGCGACTTGGAACTTGTGGACTAGACCGACTGTTAGTGTCCACGTTTCGCCACCCATATAAATTATATGATAAATATTTTACTTTCTATATATCAGAAAGCTAATTTATATAGATGCAGTAATTTAATATGTAACACTGTACTCGTATGTCCTAGTATGATGCGAGCTTGTCATTGCCGAGCTTTTAAGCTTACTATACATATATGCTCTAGAATTTAATTGATTATATAGTCTTGTATATTAAATTACAATGAAGTTTCATTGATGGTGTTTTCCATTATAATTAGCTTTTATTTTATAGTTTAATATATATTATGGATATAAAAATATCTATAATAATTGATAAATATATATAAATCAACTTTAATAATATTACTAAGTAATATTTTGTTTTATCATTGAGTATTTCACGGTATAAGCATATAGAAAAAGTAACCAAGTTAAACCACCTAAAAACCCGATAGCATTTACTCAGGTGTCTGTGCTAATCATAAACCAAGGACAAAAGTCACTTATATATAACAAAATTCCGATACGAATATAGAATATTAAGTTTTACATATATATAACTTAATAGTTATTGTTATTAGATAATAATAATATTGAAAGATGACACTTTCGAGTTCTATCGGGCGTATTATCTTCCTGGAGAGTCCCTCACACATATTGAATCTGATTTTTCTCGTCTCGTTAATAGTGAATGTTACTGCAAACATACAATTAAGTAGCTAAGATCAGAGAGAACACACCACCAACTTTCTCTATGATACGGTCTTGTGTACTTGAAGGTATCCTTATATACAATCCCAGGTATGTTTTTGGAAATAGGTCTGCTTTGGTCTACTGGGATCGGTCTATTATTACTGACAGGTATATTGTTGCTAATAGACCTGATATAATGCTAGTAGACCGAGTGGCGCGCACAGAGATTGACATTGCTATACTACATGATGATATTCTCATGAAGGCAGAAAAATTGTTTACAAAATTTTTGAACTTAGCCTTAGAGATTGCTACCATGCGGAATGTTAATAGCCAAAACCTTAACCAACGTCTTAAGAGTTGGATAAAGAACCGAATGCAGAAGGCAGTGTTACTTGAGACGACGCATACTGTGAGGAGGTTCCTCACTCTATAGCCCTAGCTAGCGATGACCTGGAGCCTTGTCCTCCTAAAGATATTTTTTATATTTTAAATATATTTTTTCTCTTAATTTATATTTAAAAATGAAATAAATGAAAAGATGAAATAAAAAATATTTATTAAAGAAACGTTATTTTTCAGTTTGATAAACTAGAACTAGAACTTAGCCCCCTATTAATGTTGTATCTCTACACATACATGTAGCGGAAATGGTAAAAATCTTACACTAAATAATGAATATGATAGGAAATATTACATATATGGGCATTATATGTAAATACATCTCGCTCCTTTGGTTCAGGAAGAAAGGGCTGAGTGCACTTAGAATATTATACTTAAAAGCATCTTGCTTTTCAATATGGTCTGTTAAAAAGCCTAAGTAAAAGATATTATGATATATTTAATAAGACATTGTGAACTAATATATAAATAATATAAATAATATCCTTGTTTTTTTTTAGAAAACGTATAAAATTAAAACGTAGCGGTATTTGAACCCATGGATGGTTTGTAAATACGATTAAAATTGCTGTACGTTTCCCAAAAAAAGTATTTTTCTTTCCTAAGCTTGGAATAATACATCAAATATATCAAAAATATTCTTGTTGTTTTCGTCGTTGTTGTTGTTGTTTATTTTCAAAACAAGAAACACAACGGAATAAATAATATTCTTAAAGCGTCAATTGTTGTTAAAAAAATGCATTTTGCAGGAAGAATTCTATTATATTTATCTTTTTTAAGATATCATAAAGGAAATATCAAATCAGGCTAAGCTCGCCTCCGTCCGATTAGATTTATATCCTACCATTTTTAAGTGGTCGTTTTATTTTGAAGTAAAGTATTATAAATCTATGTTTTTTTTATATAAAGAAGTCAATCTTATTTATACATTGTTTTTGACTTGGAGTTATTTAAAGATACTATATTATGTATATTTTAATGAGTTTTAAAGTGTTATTCCACACTTACGAAAGAAAATCTCCGAAAAATAAAAACTTGTGGATTTTTTACAAAAATTATTACAAATTCTATTTGTAGTCCATTTCATACAAAATGAGTGGATATGCCCCCAAAATAAAGTTTGTGACATTTATAAGCTGTACTTCCCGTTGACTTATAATCGAGAATTTGGTAGAGAACACTCGATGGGCGGTTCCAACTCGCACTTGACATTTTCTTAAATTAGAGTTATTTATAAAATCATAAATTACTTTAACCTTTTATCAAGCAAGTATAATATGTATTATGATCTTTATTAATTAAGGTTATTTACTTTATTTTTACGACTCAATTTTATGGCTCGTTGAGAAGTCAATAGCTTTTATGCCTTATTGTATTTGAAAATTTATTCCTGGAGTTTTATGACATATTTACTTATTACATATAGAGTCTTTTTGAGAACTTTTTGTTGGACTAATATATTATCGGTATAAAAAATAGAGGCAAGTCGTGGCACAAAGGCACAAGCAGGTGACTGTAAACAACAGGTCTTGGATCCAACTCCCACTCGAGGGAATGTTATATTTAATATTTTCCTCTTTGGTAACAAGGCAATATGCGGCGTTGAGTTACCCCCCAACACGCAATGCCTTCTGAGTTCGGCGAAAAGAGCAAAACGTTTAACGTTATTATTGTTTATTTTGTTATCATTGTTACATAAAATTAAAATAGGAAGACTAATAGATTAACAAATAGTTTTATTCTGTAGAGTTGTAGATAATATATAAGACTTTCGCCCTAAATACCGCTTGTTGGCGTTTTTACATTGAAAAAAAAACACTACAAAATTAACATACTACATACATAAGTGTAGTCCAAATAGCATAATCACAGCGTGTGTAATATTTACACGATCCAATTAAAATGCGCTTCTCGTATTTTTTGAGGCGGTCATGGCACAGAGGCAAGGCAAGGCACAGGGGTGTGACTGTAACACGATGGTAGTGGGTTCGATCTAAATTCGAGGGAATTAATTATTATTTATTAATATTTTCATTTCTTCGCTCTGGCACGGAAACATTTGGATAGTTGGAAATGGACTGTCTTAATAGTAGGTTCCCTCTGTGTACCCTGCTAGGTGCGAATTTCACTGGACATATTTAGAAATTCCACCTATGACGTATTTTCTCTGTTAGTATAAATAAATTGATGGAGGTAACTAGTAGAATGTGTGATTTTGCTTTCGTTCGAATTCGATCGACTATACGATTTTTTGTTCGAAAATAAATTGGATCATAAGTCTATTTACAAATACAAACATATATGCTTATATTTTCATATTTATAAATACTACTCGTAGAGCGTTAGAAAAAGGTAAAATGAACACAAAATTGGGAAATAGCTATTTGACATATGAAATACAAAATGCAATAAGCACCAAAATTATAATATTATGATAGTAAAAATGGACATAGATAAACCTTTGACGTATTTTCATACTCTCTCTATACTTCTTTGCCTATAATTATCCTAAAAACAAAGAGTTCATTTGGTTGGACTCCCTAATCTCAGGAACAACTGATTCGAAATTTTAAAAAAGAAAATGTCCATTTACGTATATTATAACGTTACTATATATGAAACAACTCTTATTTATATTCCATTCGACCACTCGGGTGAAGGTAGTAGTCAAAGGTAGTGTAAAATAAAGAGTTTAATAAGAAATCTACGAGTTAAATGCCTTATGTGTTTTTATATATTACATAGAAGACGAATTTAATAGTAAAATCTGTCCAGTTATTATTAAAATATAATATTTTAGCCAAATTATTATCATTACTAATTTACATACGAGTATGTTTATATATTTATAATAATATTTTATATTATTAATTCAGAAAAAAAAATTTTATTTGAAAATATTCCTTCTGTGAAATATTTTAGCTCAATAACGAAAACGCTTCAAAATATGTCCATATAGTATATATTTGTATTGCTGAAAGTGTTTTATAAGGTTTCGATTTCGCGTGACACACATCTTATTTTTAGCAGATGAAAATGGCACTGCTACGGCACTTCGTAGCCGCTCTACGCTTTGCTACGCGAATTCGTAGAGCACTAATGTAAATTAAAAAACACGATTTTTTTATTGTTGACTGGTTGTACTTTAATGACGTACAAACTGGTTACAATTTAACCACGTTCATTCATGTCAACATTCTCAATGTCAGAAATCTTTGAAATATTTCCTTCTTCTTGTTTTATTTGCATCAAATATCATAGAAGCTTAATTTTTCATTTATATCATGAACAACTTACTTCATATTTACCTGTCGACAGCTATAATGATGTATCGTAGAAAAATATAGTGACAATTTCTTGTAGAGTCAAGATGACGAGACGGCCGCGTGACGTCACACGAGGCACTCTGCGGCTGCGGCTATCGATCGGATAACATCGTTGTGTCCCTCTCTCACCATTCGGCTAATCTGTTTCCATCTCTTTCACACTCGCCACCGGGTTACTGAAGGCTGCGTTCCGAAATACGCTACTAATATTTATTTTAACGCAACCATCCAGGCTAACGGTCGAGCACGTGGTAAACGTATAGGAAATATATATGTATATATTTATATTATATTATAATGGTGAAATATAACGAATGTTTGTATTATTTATTTCATTGCACTCTAATAAAAGCGCATAAAAATATAATTTAAATGATAAGATTTTTTAATAGCAAGCAAATTAGGCAAGACGACATGTTACTTTTATGTGACAAGTCCTTTAAATAAAGATAAAAAAAAAAAAAAAAAAAAAAAAAAACGGTCGAGCACGTGGTAAACGTATAGGAAATATATATATGCATATATTTTATATTATAATGGTGAAATATTATATTAGGAATGCTTGTATTATTTATTTCATTGTACTCAAATAAAAGTGGATAAAAAATAATTTAAATAAAAACATTTTTTTAATATTCAAATAAATTAAATTAAAAATATATATTATCTATAATATTATTCACATAACGGTAAATAATTTCATTAAAGGAGTTTTTTATTAAAGATCATCGAATTTAAAAAAAAATAGTAAATCGGACCAAACTTGTAATTTTTTTTATGTTGGCATCCCATAAAATTTTGGATGAACTGGAACAGTTCTAAGAACAGACAAATTAATATCGTCTACTTTCGATTTCATTTATAATTATATTTCTTATTTTGTGTAATTTATTTTTATCTGATGCCATTTTTCCTGTGATTTTTACTAAGTTACAAATGATAAGCTGCGTGTAATTCATTTATTTGTATGCGTTTGTAAATTCAATATAAAAGTAGAAGGTATCTACATAGAATAAGAGAATAATAAACAAAAGAATAATTTATTAAAACAAAAAATAATTATAATTTACATGTTACCTACTAAATCATTCTATCTATAACTTGAAGTTTATTATTAATAATGGATAAATAACATCGTTCCACCTTAGAGTATTAGTATTTAACATAGTATAGCACAGCCTCTACGCTCCACCGCCTTTCTATTTAAGCCGAGAAACGCTCACAGTAGGGTTGTATGAAGTTAATCTTGTATTGTTACCGCTATGATATTGTTATATAATATGTATGTGAAAACATAATTTTTAACGCTTTCGGTTCGATTCCCACTCAATTAAATCAAATATTTAATATTTTCATAATTTAGTGTCTCTGGCATCGAGGAAAAGTGCGACTTCGAGTTCTACAACTCAACACGTAATGGCTCCAGAATTCAGTGGAAATTGGGGAATTGAAGTGTCTTAATAGGAACGGAATGTCTTAATAGTATTCTTAGATTTTTTACTATTTAAAGAAATTAAGTGTTAAATGACGTTAGCAATGCTTAGAGTTGTCTTAGCTGGATATGGAAAAAAAATAGATTTAAATATAAACGTTTCATAGAAGTAATATCGAATCACTATTATTTATTTATTTTTTAAAGATCACAAAAGGCAGGCTAAATGCAAAAGAACCTTCTCTCTCATCTAACAATTTCTAACACAACAACAATGTTTTTCCTTCTTCTGCACGCCTACACACTTCTCCCACATTTTTATGTGGGAGAAGTGTGTAGGCGTGCAGAAGAATTTATAGAATATTATACATGGATATTATATATATACATATATGGACAACAAAAAACGCGTATTTTAACTCTATATAGGGAATCAAAATTCATATGGTACTTCTAGTTAATCTAGAATTATAAATGACAGCTAGCATCTACAGACAGTACTAGTTCAGATAAAAATCTGAAAACTATACATTTGTAGTTTAATTCTAAAAAATAATAGCCTTAAAAGGAGGCAAAATTTTGTATTAAAGCCCCTAGTTTAAGTAAGGTATCAGAAGAAAGGGCTCTCGCTAAGCTAAGCCTGAATTTCACAAAAAGCTCGAGAGCCCGACTCGCGCTTGTCCGTTCTTGTATTTGTATAACAATTTTTTTGTTTGATTATAAATAAAACAAACATTTACTTAACTTAACTCCATAACACGTGCATTAAGAAGGTTTTAAGCTGGATTAGATAAAATTATACACCACTTTCTATGTATAAAACTGTAATGCCGGGGGCATTTAATATTACCACGTATAATGAATTGCAAAGCTAACGCTAACATTTTATTTTTCCTGACCCTTTCGTAGTCTAAAATAAGTAACAGTTTAATTTAAAAAAATAATGTAATATATATATTAATTAATTGTATATACATATATGTAAGTGCACAACATTTATTTATATATATGTAAAGAAGTTCTTTGAAATCACTTGCAGTGATAAGTTCGCCATTGCACATATTATGTAAAAATATAACTTGCCAAAATATCAACGTGTAAGGTTTTATGTGCAAAAAAAGTGTTATTGTTATTTTTATTATATGTACACATATTCGTCCTTTTTTAGCTTGATAATTTAACGTTAAAAGATATTCAATAAAAATACAAAATTAAAGCCTATAGTTCAGGATTCGGCAGAATGTGGAGAACGGAGTGTCTCAACACTAGGTTCTCTCTGCCCTGCTGTGTGCGGGATACAATGTGAAACTAAAAAGCCTATAATTTGATCTTCCACTGCGTTTATCTTCCAATAAAAGACCTATAGAAATTGATTCAGTGTTCCGGACCTAGCCTGTATAAACGGAAAGACAGCTAGACAGTCAAAAAATTAAAAAAGGTCTATTTCTGTTTTAGTATCATATGAATAACTATGCATGTGCATTTATAAAAAAACAGTTATTTGAGAATCACAGAAAGAAAGTAAAAGTAGTCTACTTTATTTATAAACTTTATATACAGGGTGTCCCAGGAGCCAACGATAAAACGAAACCAGGTGATAGACCAAGTCGTGACAGTTATGAGAAAAATATAAAAAAAATTCTTTGTCATGTATTTTTCATATTATATTGATTTTAAAAAATATCGCAAAAACCGACACCCTGTGATGGTTTTTCACGTCCCTGGACTACAAATATTACTCTTTCTTCATTTTTTTTTCTGTAATGTAATCATGAGTAACCCTTCTGTGAATTACAGTTTAAGATTTAAACATACCTACATCAGTTTTCAATAAAATGTGGTGTTTTTGCCAAACATTAAATTCAAAATATTTACTACACCCAACTTTAACCGACTGTACTATAAAAAAAATGTACTACACTGTTTTTGCAAGTAACTTTAAAAGTTGGCGCATTTAATCTGGATTCCGAAATGGTACGACACTTGCTGGATTACTTCTTTGTTGAAGAGAGAAAAATCGAAATACACGATAATCGGGATGACGTTCAGCTTTTTGGTATCTTTTCCGATACATTCTAGCTGCAGCATTTGCGTTACATAACCATTCTCCATGAATGAAATGCATATTGGCAACGTGTCAAAGACCGAGTATATAGCCTGCGAGAGCCCGGACTCGAGCACTGTTCTTATAAGTCCTGGGCCAGCCCCTAAGTCGGATAAGCGTTGCCTGGGCTAAGTGTTTAGTTTAGGGAGGTGACTGGTGTGGTCTGTGATCGCAGGATACCGTCCAAACTCTTATCCGTCTTATAGAGATCGTGATCGATGCCTTCAGACTCGTGCATGACGGATCCAAGGTACCTGAACTTTTCCAACTTAGGGGATGGGGACCCAGGATTTATAAGGACAGTGCTCGAGTCCGGGGTCTCGCAGGCGATATACTCGGTCTTTGACACATTGCCAATATGCATTTCATTCATGGAGAATGGTTATGTAACGCAAATGCTGCAGCTAGAATGTATCGGAAAATATACCAAAAAGCTGAACGTCATCCCGATTATCGTGTATTTCGATTTTTCTCTCTTCAACAAAGAAGTAATCCAGCAAGTGTCGTACCATTTCGGAATCCAGATTAAATGCGCCAACTTTTAAAGTTACTTGCAAAAACAGTGTAGTACATTTTTTTTATAGTACAGTCGGTTAAAGTTGGGTGTAGTAAATATTTTGAATTTAATGTTTGGCAAAAACACCACATTTTATTGAAAACTGATGTAGGTATGTTTAAATCTTAAACTGTAATTCACAGAAGGGTTACTCATGATTACATTACAGAAAAAAAAATGAAGAAAGAGTAATATTTGTAGTCCAGGGACGTGAAAAACCATCACAGGGTGTCGGTTTTTGCGATATTTTTTAAAATCAATATAATATGAAAAATACATGACAAAGAATTTTTTTTATATTTTTCTCATAACTGTCACGACTTGGTCTATCACCTGGTTTCGTTTTATCGTTGGCTCCTGGGACACCCTGTATATGTCTTGATATAGACATGGTTATCTATTGTTTTATATGAATATATTTATTACTATGCAAAATATATAAAATAATTCATACTTAAATTTTAAAGTATAATAATAGTAAAATACAAATTACTTAATAGTAAAATAAAATAAATACAAATTCCGGAAAATAGGGAACGGAGTGTTAATATTAGGTTCACGGCTTCCTCTTTTCCCTTTTCGTATCTTGTAACGTAGGGGGTACAGCGGGAAACTATAAAAAAATACATAATTTTTTTTCAGCTTCGCGCTACATCTCACATACAGCAGGGTAGGCAGAGGGAAACTTGTGTTAAGATACTCCGTTCCCCACTTTCCGCCTTTCCTTTCTGAATTCTGGAGACATTGCGTGTTGAGTGGCGGAACCCAACACCGCGCTTTACCTTCATACATCATATAGAATACATAACAATGTAAACAAACACACATTTGATAAATTAAACTAGTACTCGCTGTGTATTGCAGTATCGTTCGCGACTGTATGACGGACGTTTTTGTCGGGAAATTGGCCTATATCCGATCTTTGCTTGACACCTCGCAAATCGCGATTTGTTTTTTTTCTTTTCACAAATCGACATAGATACCGTCTCATTTTTGGTCAAAACGGTCAGTTATGTTTTGCAAATTAAATTTTAAGGTGAAGGCAGTATCTTGGCTTGATGTCTTTTTAACGTGCATTCTCCTATTGTTTATTAACATACTGTAAAAAGGAGATAATTCTCCTTTTTACAGTATGTTCACCAGATAAAGAACAACAACAACAATTAAAATATATGTGTTTTTGACATATATTTTATTAATAAATGTATCTAAAAATCAGTAAAAATTTGGTAATTTTGATTTGAATTAAGAAAAAGTTATTAATTAAAGTTAAAGTTATGAATAAAAAACCTTCATTTAGTAGATTTCTTCATTTAGCAAAGTGTCTGTATACGAAGTTTTGCATAGATACGTACATATTTGATGTTTTCATTAAATACGTTTTCAGTTTTGCTGTTATAGGAAATAGGAAGAGTATCTCATTATCAGATCCTTATATATAATACTAGCGGACGCGCGCAGCTTCACTTGCGTATTTAGGGGGTGAATTCTAATAACCCATGAAACATGTATTCAAAGAAATATTTTTAAGAGTCTAAATTTAAAATTTTATAAAAATCGGTGGCGATTTAAAGATTTTTCCATACAAACTTTAAACCCCTTATTTGCACCCCTAGCGGGAGAATTCTAGAAAACGATGAAACACGTGTTCAATTAAATACTTTTAAAAATCTAAATTTCAAATTTTATAAAAATCGGTGCCGATTTAATTTTTTCCATACAAACTTTGAACCCCTATTTCACCCCTTTAGGGTTAAAATTATTCAAAATCCTTTCTTAGTGGATGTCCAGATTACGAAAGTCAACTTTTGTCCAAATTTCACGTTTCTACGCACAGCGGTTACGGCTGTGCGTGCGTCTTACCTAAGTCAGTGAGGACAAGTCCTTTTATATATATAGATTATATTTTTAACTATCGGCCTAGTACTACACGAGATATGTACCAACATTGACAGTATGAGATTGTTTGAGCACAATTTCTATACTTCAAAATATAATAATAAAAATATCAATAAAATCGTGTTGCAATTAATAAAATATTAATATAGTTATATACTTTGTCGTTTTATTATCTACGATCTTATGAGATTATTTATTTTGTCACTCTATAATAAACAAAAAAGTCATAATCTATTTGAATTTTGAATTTGAATTCACTCAGTCATTGAATTTGAGGCTTGGAACTTGTATACCAAAAGGACTTCCTACTCACATAAATATTCTTTATTTGCTATAGAAATAATTTAAATAACTTTATGGTATCTTCTTACTAAAGTTTAGTAGCTTTAACGTACGAGTTATTTATTATCTTAATTTAATTTCTTACTTACTATAAAAAAAAAAAAAAAAATGCTAAATAGGAGATCCTATTGTGCATTATTTTCTCCCTTCACATTTCATTGAAATCTAATTGAAAAATTAATTATTAATTCAATGATGTTTTTATGCAGAGTGAAAATGTAAACTTAAATAATTACATTAATAACATAGTTTTCATTTAAATATTTGATTTAAATATTAAAATTTATACAAAAACAAATACTAAACAGCAATATCTTCATCAACATCGTCATTATTCTCTTCATGGTCGTTGGGGGTCTTCAAGCTTTTCACTCGAACGTCTTTGAGTTTATTGTATGGTAGGTTTTCATCGGTTAATCGAGGCTTCGGTTACCTCTTTTGACGAAGTAAAATATATATTTTTTTCTAAAAAAACCTTCTTACTTATTATATAATAGTTATAGGTCATTATTTTTTTTATAGAAATACGAGAAAATCTACGACAATAGCCTCAGTCTTTTAAATAAAGATTATATTTATATACGTATCTATATACTTATAATAAAAATAGTAACGAATCGGTGTACAGACGTACATGGAAGTTAGACAAGAAAAAATGTTATTGGCGGCCTTTATTAATGTAATAGGTCCTAAAACAACTATTTTTTTTTGTCTATTTATCTGTTTGTCTATGCGTTTCTTCACGCTAATCTCAGAAACGGCTTAACTAATTTAAATGCAGTTTTCACTATTAGGTTCTTATCTTCTTTAGTTTCACTTAACATTTAGTGTTTGTTTTATTTCGATCGGTTTACAAATAAATACTTGTGATGTACAAGCGGGCGAAGCCACGCGAGGGCCTCTAGTTCGAAATATGATAACAGATAAGTGGAAAAATATTTTCCTGATAAACACTTCTTCTATACTTAATAATAAATACATTATCTTATCATAAATAAATAAGATAATAGTATCCACTGGTTATTAATATCAGTAACTAGAAAGTCAACAAGTACTACTTGTTTACTAGAATGCAATACTTATAGAGATATCTTACATAGTATATGTCTGTAGTAAGTACTTTGAAGTTTTATTTTTTTACGATGTATTCAGCCCACAGCCGGGTAGGCAGAGGGAACCTAGTGTTAAAACACTCCGTTCCCCACTTTCCGCCGAATTCAAAGCGACTGGGCTACGACTGCCTCAAAAATAATATAGATATGACAAAGATAATACACGTATATCGCTAGAAATGTCACAAATATTTCTATAGCTAGTAGGTCAACAGTGTACACATTTATAATGTATTTGACATGTAAACAGAAGATAATGGACGAATTTAGATAAATTGTGAACTCAATTGTCATAGTAACAAAATTATGTCATTTTATTTGACAATGACAAGTCAAAATGAGTAGTGTTTTTGGACACCACTAGATATTTATTAAGAAAACTATATATAACTGTTTAAAAAGGATGATAAAGTGAAATATCACGAGGTTTTCCTTTCGTGGCAGTGGAAAAAAGTACATTACAGCGAAATTAATATTGTAGAGATTCCAAATTCTAAATAGATACAAATATTATATGTATACGTTTACAATCAATTTGTAGTCTGCCAAATAACGAGGAAGAAGGAATTGCGTGTAGAGTGGCGAAACTCAACGCCGTGTTTTGCCTCCATACCAGAGCGAAGAAGCGAAAGTATTACATTTTTCAGTCCATTGAGTGGGAATCGAACCGCCACTACAGTCCCACCTTGTGCCCTTGTGTCGTCACTTCTTATGGCCTGACCTATTTAATAATATATTTATATATTAATAATCGGTAACAATAACATGTACCAGTTACCTACATACTCATACATACAGACACCTTGTGCTTTAATTAAGGCCAGTCTTTTCCGCAACAATTTCTTTTCCTGTTCATTATAATAAAAAAATAAAATAATATTAATAAAACATTCATTTAACAAGCGATTGCATATTTTAACATCACTTATTTCGTTTCTTCGCTCTGGCGTCTAACAAAGCGCCACTCAACACGCAATGCCTTCAGAATTAGGGGGAAATTGGGGAACGGAGTGACTTAACTAGGTTCCCTCTGACTAACCTTCTACGTGCGGGATACAGTGTGAAGCAGATTTTTTTTTAAACTTTAAATGAATATATTAAAATCAATATTGACGCGTCATTTTACGGGTATTTCCAGCGAAGCCTACGAACCTTTTGCTGTCTATAAATAAAATGAGAAAAGCACTTAGCCGTGGTAATCGGTTAAACACGCATAGGTAAAATTATTACGATACAACGATTTAATGTGTCCCCTCAATATGATAATGAAAGCTTAGTATATTAAAAAAATCATATGTATCCCGCACACAGCAGGGTAGGCAGAGGGAACCTAGTGTTAAGATACTCCGTTCCCTACTTTCTTTCTTTTAGAACTTATGCAAAGTAGGACTTACGTAATAATTCAATATCCATTTGTCAATTAAAAACCCTAACAAAGTTCGTAACGATGGATATTTCTTCCACGTTCACGTAAAAACTGCTGAACGGATTTAGATGAAACTTTACAGTATTATAGCTTATACGTCAGCATAACATATAAGCTATAATTTATAATTTATAAGCTATAATTTATAAATTTATAAAGATTTTGTATAGTTTATCTATAATATAACGATAACTTTAAGCGGGGAAAGCCGGGATGATACATATACTAGGGTAGACCAATTTTTTTTTTCTTTTTTTAAATTATAGTAAACCGAAAAAATATGTCTGTTAATTATATTAACAGGTATCTTATCAAGAGTAACTTGTTCTTTTAATTTGAAATTTTATTGAGATTAAACTAATAGTATTAATATAAAAACCAATCTTGTAGGAAATAATATGTCTAATATATTTTTTGCTTAATAGACTCATTTAAAAATTATTCCTCATTCATAAAAACTTGTATTTATGTACCTACATATAATAAACCTAATAACATAAAAGAAAAAGCATAAATTGATGCTGAACTAAGAACATTTGTTCGGATCGCGAATTTGCTAGAGAAATGCGTACCCATCGACCTCTATCGGTATACCCATAGCCCATAGCCTCATCGGCGCCGCCCCGTCTTCGGAAGGATCAAGGACAGGCGTCTGGCCAACATCCAAGCTGCAACTGTTACGTAACGGACGCGTTCATTAAATACTTTTGGGTTTTTGTTTTTTTTTTTATATACATATATATATATATATATATATATATATATGGAAGAGATTAATATAGGTAATTGTGTGTTTTTTTTTTATTTTATAGGTTTTTTTTTTATTTAATTTTTTAAGCTAGATATATATTTTACGGTATTAAAAAGATGTACATGCTTAAATAACAAAAAAAATCTCATAAGCTTAAAATAAATTACATTTAATATATATAATACAATTAAATTTACATTAAGACCGTCGTAGCGCAGAGGCACAAATGTGTGACTGTAACGCGATGGTTCGTGGTTTCGATTCCCACTCGCGGGAATGAATGATTATTTCGCTCGAATTCGCTCTGGTACCAAGGCAAAGCACGGCGTCGAGTTCTACCACTTTACACACAATGCCTCAAAAATTAGTAAAAAGCGAGGTAGGGAGTGTATGTTAAAACATACGTGTTAATTAAATATCCACTCCCTACGCTGCTGTACGCGGGAAAAGAAAAACACTAAATAGAAAATCCAGAAAAAAATAAACATTTAATTTAAATCAAAAACTCTCATTAAATAAAATATGCTATCGAACCTTTCCAAGCGACACCCTCGCACACGTAGCTACTCTGTACCTCGATTCCTAGAAGCAGTAAACACCCACGCCAGCCAGCCTTGCGTCACTCTTGTTGATGTCAAATAAATGACTCTGCCTTTCGCTTGTTTGGTGGTATTAAGATGTTTTTATATATTGTTAGGTTGTTTTATGGTGGTAATCTATACAGATTTAACTAAACTACTAGTAATTTGAAACCAGTTATGGCCCACTGGTACTATAAACGCGACTGCCTTGGAAATGAAATATTTAGGATATTTTCATTTCTTTGGTCTGATGTCGAGATAAATCGCGACGTTAGCTCTGCAACTCAACACGCAAGGAATCCAGAATTTTCCCTTCCTGTAGCGGAAAGTGGAGAGCGGAGTATCTTAACACTAGGCTCTCTCTGCCTACCTTGCTACACGCGGGATACAGCGTTATTGCTATTGCAAATATTAAATATTTTTTCTTACGTAAAATATAATTACCCAGAAAAAAGATTACAATGCTTATTAATCATTTTTATCTACACACGTATGTATGTACGTTATATACTCTATATTATTAACCTCCTTGGAAATTATTCAATAACTATTAAAAGTGATACTAAAATATTTCTCTATATCATAAACAATATCATACAAATTAGATAAAAATATCCATAATATATAAAGTGGCAGCCATCAGCCATGAGACTACGCGCATAGGAGGGCAGTTCGCTGCGGCGCCCGGCGCCCCCAAGTCGGGGTAGTCCGGCGCCGTCGCGTCTACAGCCTCTCAGAGAGACGCGTTGGAACTAACCCAGAAAATATTTTTTTCTTAGATATAGGCATCGAGGTCACCCCCGCCGTTATGGTAATGGGTCCCGGGGAACCCTATGGCGTATATTATAATTTATCAACGTCAAGCTGTGATAGGCCATTTTTCTTTGTGAACGCAGTTTTTATTTTAAAGTATTTGCATTTTCGGGATGTTTGGTCTGTGTGATTTTTTTGGCTGGTCAATAAAGATTTCGTAGGTACTGTATAGATGAGTGTGCTTAGTAAATGTATTTATTATTTTTATTCATGCAGCTTCACTCTGCATCCCCCATTTAGTAGGGTATTACGGTATTTTTTATATTTATAATAAAAAAATATTTAAAACTTATAATATTCATTGTAAGTAAATAATAATAATTCATTTGTAATAATTCATTGTAAGTAAATCAATAAATGATACAATACAATACAAAATCAAAAAGTTTTATATTTTTAAATTGGTTTAATCCTTAGTTTATAAATATATTATTTATCAGTGTTAGTCATTGTTTTAATAAATAATATAATTATGAATTATGAATCTAACCATGGAGATGAATTTAAAGCTATACCATTTCTATTCTCATAATTCTTTATCTATTTACCTATTCTTAGCTACCTACTACAAAATAATATAAAAAAACGATCACTTAACGCGATTTTGTAAAATTTTGACAGATGACTGAATTTAAATTTAGAATTAGAATAAAAATTAGGCTAACATTATTTTCAAGCAAAATAATCAACGGCAAAAATGATAATTATTTGACAATATAAATATTGTTTATATGTATAACAACATTTTCATATTATAATAATTTTTATATCATGTAATATAAAAAAGATAAACTAATGCAAAATTTACTACGAGAAAATAAACTAATAATATTTTTTTTTTCTAGATATATTTTTGTCGGGTAAACAAAAAAAATAATACTGATGTTTGACAGTTGACATTTCAATATGCTAGTTGTACGTTTATACTTTAATATTAATCGTGTTATTGTGGTTTTATATAAAAAAATAAGAAATAATTTACTAAAGAAAATGTGACTTAAATATTTGTTTTATAAATGGCAAACATTGGGTATGTAGAATGTTTAATTTAATTAACATTTTGATAGATTTAAACTAAAAAAAATGATATAGTAGTATGTACAATAACAGACTTTTCTCGTTTCCGTAGGAATTTCGGGAAATACTCGTTAAGTGCTTCCATTTCTTAAAACCTACATGCTAAATTTCATTCATCAGTTATGTCTTTCTTACCGTACAATCTGTTTCAAGTGTTTTCTATACAACGTGAGTTTAGCATAGTTGAGCAACTGGTAAGCTCGAAACATCACATTCAGAAAACTGAACCAATAGTATCTATAGAAGTATATGGCGTGACGCCATTTATGGCTCGGGCACAAGCGTGTGACTGTTAAAATAATATCTAATATTTTCATGATTTTCGCTCTGGTGTCGAGGTAGGGCGCGGTGTTGAGTTCCGCCACTTAACACGCCAACTTCAACGCGGCCGAAAATGGGGGCCGTATACTATGAAAAAACTTATCCAATAAGATTTCTCTTATTAGACATTTTCTCAACTGTTTTATAATGGGATGTGAATAATTTGATTTGGTTGACCACGACGTCTTTCTATAGCCAGACGACAATACTTCGAGGGTCTGGTTAATGAGGCGTTTGAAGGCCAAGATGCGCATCCTTCAGTGCCGCTGATCACTCGACCTGGTTTCTCAACCCTGCCTCAGTGACCCCCATAGGGTATTGAAAATTCTTAAGAATATTGATGATGTGTTAATTCGAAGGCCTTATCATAAATGCTATCTGGCGATATTAAATTTTTTTTTTATTAAAAAGGTGTTCCAATAAGTTTTAACTTAAATGTTTTTTATCGTAGGTGTTATTCATAGGTGAATGCTATTATTGTGGACTTACAAGGGTCCAAGGGTAGCTAGTGTCAAGACACTCAGTTCGTTCAACTTACCGCCCAATTTTTAAGCCATCGTTGAGATGTTCTTGCTATGAAAACTAACAAAATGACAATAATTTATTCCTCGGAGTGGGAATCGAATCCACAACCATCACGTTTATAGTACAGTTAAATTACATAACCAAACAGGATGTAGAATTACTTCTAATTAAGTCCCCCGCTTATAATTGAACCTGCACTATAACTGTGGATTTATTTATTTATTTATACATAAAACTAGTGGGCCCGGAAGCGGCTGCGCCCGCGAAAATATAAGCCTAAATAACTAAAATAAGTTAAAAAATAATAATAAGTGGAGGTTTATTATTAGAAAAAATATCTGAGTAACCGAAATGAACAAACAAAAGAAGTAAAAGTACCTAAAGTTTGCCGTGCGCGCGTCCTAAACATTTTTCTATATTAAATAATAATTATTTTTTGCGAACAATATTAAATAAAATCCCAAATGATTAAAATTACGATATTTTAAGTGCATAACATCCGTATAGACAACAGAACTGAGATGAATTAATTATAAGCAGCAAATAATTAAATAAAAATTAACAGTAATTCGAAAATATATCAAAATTTACAAAACCATCAAAGTCATCTGCCTGTTCGCGTCGGTCATACTATGCCACCCGAAGGCTAGGTCATTTCGAATCAGTGACATCTCCATAATTATTTATTACAATGTTATACAGTACACTATAATTTCCATCAAGATGAAATGCTAAAAGTGACTATTATATTTATTTTCATAAGGATGAATATCAAATTATAGAAATCATCTAATTTTTGTTAATGTATACAAATCTGTATCGGCGCGCGTCATGTATGCATTAAGCAAACTCATTTTGGGTGACGTTTTCTTAAAACAACTAACTTTGCAAATCGTTGCTTAGCAACGGTGGTTGTTATAAACATGGCGGAATAAATTGCATGTCAAATTAATACATATTTTAATATATTGATATATATCGAAAATATTACAAATATGAGAAAAAAAAGTATCCTATGTTCATCCCGAGACCTTCAAGTATCTCTATATGAGTATTTTATCACAATAGAATTAGCGGTTTGGGCCTGATTGCGTAAAAGACAGACAGACAGACAGACAGACAGACAGACAGACAGACAGACAGACAGACAGAGTTACTTTCGAATTTATAATATAGGTATGGATTGAATATTTTACTAAATATCTTTATTTGATTTAATGAGCCCGTAACGCCGGGGCGCAAAGGTGTGACTGTAACGCATCGGTTGTGGTTATTTCTTAATATTTTCATTTCTTCGCTCTGGCACCAAGGCAAAAGCCCGGTGTTGAGTTCCTCTACTCAACAGGTAATACCTCGAAAAATTCGGCGGAAAGGAACGGAGTGTCTTAACACTTGGTTTACTCTGTCTACTGATTTATCTTTATTTGATAGTTTTTTTAACGTTTCCTAGATAATAAAACTTATGTCTAGACATGTTGTTCTATAAAAATAAATGTCTTATTTTCTTCTTAAGACAAACATGTTATTTCCAGGATATGTTTTTCGTTTAAAGTTTTCACTAGCATATTACTAAAACTATCGTGTTTAACGATTTCTTATATCTTCTATCTTTTTTATAATTATTGCATTTTGATAAACTCGGATAAAAATATATTTTATTTAGTTTCTTTTCTTTCAGCGAGTAAAAACTAAAAAAAACTATGAGAATACGGATTAACAACACTTTTAAAATATAAGATGACTAATGTCTTTGTATATAATAGTCATTCTATTATACGAAAAGTTTTTGTAAATGAATAGTTTTATTTTATATATATTACTTATATTAGCTTTCTTCTTATGCTAATCAGCTTATGCTCAAATGCCCATGGTAATTCTGACCATAGGTACAAAGGGTTATACTGAAACGATGTAACATAGACGATAAAATAGTTTTGTAATGGATATTCTATAACAATACATCTATTAAAAAAAAATTTTTTTCTATTCAAATTAGTACTTTCGGATTGAACCCAATTAGCGTGTTCAATTAAGGAATTTCTCCAGCTAAGAGAAATTTTCTTAACGTCATGGTGTATCCCACAGTAGGGTAGACACAGGAATAAGCTCGTTAGCGGAGCAAAGAAATGAAAATAATAACTATTTCATTCCTCTGAATAGGAATCGAATCCACAACAGTCACAAACTTATGCACCGAGCCATAACTTCCGCAATTTCAATTTTCCAAATCCAGTAGTTTCGTCCGTACAAAATAGATAGATAAAGATACAAAAAAAGTAATATAATAATTTTGTTAAAACATATTATTTTTCAAATATAAAGTTTAAAACACGTTTATTAGAAAAATATTCCAAGTTTACTCCATGTTTTGTATTAAGTTGGTGACAAGGCTAAGGTAATTAAGCTATAGGGTAGCTGTTCAAAACGGAATTGTCACGCTATTCTCGGTATTAGCTGCTCTATTGACCTAAATCGATGAGTCAATTTTATAAGCTAATAACTGCTTTGATGAAATGCACATCTATCTAATAAATATGTATTTTTGGCAACGACGAGGCAAACCGCAGCGTTTAGTTCCGCCGCTCAACCCGCAATATTCCGAAAAATCGGAGGAAATTGTCGAATATAGTGTCTTTACATTAAATATTCCTGCCTATCCTGCTATGTACGGAATAAAAGAAGCTGAAATTGAAAAAAGAAATATTTAGCGATATAAGAATAAATAACTTCTTGTAAATGCCCTCTAACTCTCCACTTTTAAACCGTCTCAGAAACATTGCTTTTGGTGGTGGGGTCAATGTCGTACTTTGCCATGTCAAAATATATGTTTTAGGTATATTTTTCTATGTTAATATAAACTTTAAAGCTACAGACGCTTAGCGGAGTGTAACGTTTGTAAATGTTGTCAGGGATTAATAAATGTTTATAAAATAAATGTTTTCAGAGATTCCGTACCTCAATAAGTAAAAACAGAACTCTTGTAGGTTTCCTGGAGATCACGAAATTAATATAAAATACTCAAGTAGTGTATTACATAAAAAAAAAAACATAAATTTATATTTTTTAGTTTATTTCATCCAAATTGACGCACTTACATAAATTAAGTGAACTATTTGTACTTCCCGTTTATAATTTCCACTGTCCGCGGAATGCTCAAGGCATTTTGTGTTCATTAAAGGAACTCAATGCATTTGACTCGTTTTGAGAGCGAGAAAATGAAAATATTAAATACTAGCGGCCCACCCGCGGCTTCGCCTGCGTGAACTACTTTATTATTAATTTCTGTCTCCATGAGTACCTACGTCCTATAAGTGACGTCCATGCAAAATTTGAGACTCCTAGCATTTGTAGTAACGAAATTTCATACAAACTTTCAACCCCAAAAACAACCCCTTAGAAGTCGAATATTACAAATTCCCGTCTTAGCGAGCACCTACGTCCTATAAGTAACTCCTATGCAAAATTTTAGATTCTTAGCACATGTAGTTTCTGAGATTTCGTGATGAGTGAGTGACCTTTCGATTTTATATATATAGATTTCAATCCCCGAGTGGGAATTGAACCCATAACCGTCGCGTTTACGCTCGTGCCCCCGCGCCACTACGCCCTCAATACGGAATAATATAAACAATATAATATTCTACATTCACTGAACACAGCTTAACAAGCTTATTCGAATACTAACTTACTTCTCGTATTGTCAAATACACCCAAACAGAAGCGATATTGAATCTTTGTTTTCATACAACAAAACCGCACGCATACTGTGAAATCAGAATATAGGTCAGTGCCAACCCACAAGCCCTATATGGAAGCTATAGGGAAGCTAACGAAATGCATTAGATTAATTAATAGTTTTATACGTGCCCCAACTCGTCTCTGGGGGGCACAAAAGGGGCGTACGACGTTTATCAGATGCTACAATATGCTTTCAACTAATTTCATACTGGAGTAGTTTTTTTTTTAATTTTTTTTTGTAGAGCGATTGTATATTTTGTGAATGCGACTGTTGGGAATGTTTAATAATTTTTAATAGCTTTTAGCGGGCGTCTGTAAATGTTGGGTGTGAGAGGTTGTGGATTCGATTCCCACTTAGGGGAATTTCTATGCCTCTAAAATCCGTTAGAAAGAGAGGAACGTCAGTATCTTAATACTAGGTTCCCATGTTCCATTTGCCTATCTTGCGGTTTACGGGATACAAGTTACTACATACTTCCTTTATTTGAACAGTGCTCCATACAAGAGTTCGAAAAATAAAATTGTAATTTAATTGTATTTGAATAAAAGAATCTAAAATAAAAAATAGACGTAATTAATTTTTTTTCTGCTAAAAAAGCTAGTGTTAAAACATTCCGTTTTTTACTTGCCGCCTTATTTCGAGATAATGTTGAGTGAACCCAGCATAGTGTTTTTTCTTACTACATATTATATCGAAAAAAATACGATAATTTTTATATAATCTTTCCCTTAAGTAGCACCTTCGACCCCGAATCTTCAGCTTTTACCGAAATATCTCTATTTTCTCTTCTATTTTGCCACGATGGCGGAACGAATAAATGCTTATTTTCAAATATACCATTTAGAAGCAACAAAATAAATATTTAGTGTATACCAGAGCCAGAGCACAATACAACAATATGGCTATTTCAGTAAAAGCATGACTGACTCTTTATCTACCTATCTCAATTTTTTATTTAGAATTTAGGTCATTCTTATTTAATGTGGAAAATGTATGATCTATAGTTTTTTATAGTAATTTTTAAACATATCTAAAAGACTCCTAGCAAATATATTAAATATTATGTTACTAATGAAAACTAAAGCAACTGCTAGTGTTTATTGTAAACCCAATGTATTGTACGTAGCATGTTTGGTACTTGAAATCATCGTCTTTTGTACTTTAAATACTCAAAGAAAGTAATCCTTTAGTAAAAAGAACGAGGCCAGGAGAGGAGAGGCAGAGGAGGCCATTTAAATAAATGTAAATTATTGCTGTTTTAATTATAGTAAAACTTATATGAAACTTAAAGGAACTTAAGCATGAATAACAAAATTTACGTTTAATTGCCAATGATAATGTTATTATACTTCTCGGCTCTAACATTATAGCTAACGTCGTTAGGCACGCGATATCGTACACGTTCCAACCCTAGCCTATCCTATATATATTAATTTAGGTTCAAAGAAATATAATAGCAAATACTATATTAAGGATAACTTGAGGGTTAATTTTAAACTTTTTTGAAAATATGTTTTGGAGAATGATTTTTGCTTTTATTTATTGATTACTGTTTCTCTTTAATTGAAGTCAACTGCCTTATATACTGCTATATGCGAGAAACAACGTGTGTTAGGGCGATATTATCTATATATATAAAAGGACTTGTCCTCACTGACTGAGGTAAGACGCACGCACAGCCGTAACCGCTGATGGTGGAAACGTGAAATTTGGACAGATATTTACTTTCGTAATCTGGACATCCACTAAGAAGGGATTTTGAAAAATGTTAACCCTAAAGGGGCGAAATAGGGATTGAAAGTTTGTATGGGAAAAAAAAAATCGGCACCGATATTTATAAAATTTGAAATTCAGACTCTTAAAAGTATTTAATTGAACACATGTTTCATGGTTTTCTAGAATTCTTCCCTTAAGGGTGCAAATAAGGGGTTGAAAGTTTGTATGGAAAAATCTTAAAACGCCACCGATTATTAAAATTTGAAATTTAGACTCATAAAAATATTTCATTGAACACATGTTTTATGGGTTATTAGAATTCACCCTTAAATACGCAAGCGAAGCTGCGCGCGTCCGCTAGTTTTTAATATATTACTTGTACCGATTACGTTATGCTTTAAAGAGAAGAGAACTGAGAAGAGAAAAATTGAACAGAATATTTTTAATTATCTCCAAAGTCACCAATAAATACATGAACACAGTCGCCAAGACTATATTTTTGTAAGTATTATTATAATAGGATCCGGCACATGCTGTACATGGCGGGTGGAGATGAGCGAAGCTACATTGAGAAATTTTCTGTTTTCTCCGCACGCGCTGGGTTAGTTCAGTCAAAATTCAATCTTTGCGCGTGAATTTCAAAACGTTCCACAGCTTAACTCTGTTGGGCACAGTTTGACCATTTACTAAAAAACTACAATTACAATTATCACCAAACTTCGTTGGGACCACCGCGTCGTCCACAACGTTCTTGCTAAATTTCAGAGCTGTAGATTTATCGGTCTAGAAGGTCTCTCCAGGAAATTGTCAATCCAATATATGCGAACACCCGACCACCTAAATAATAAATAACAATTTTTCTATTTTCCTATTGAAGATAATACCAGCCCGACTCACCACTTTACTTTCAATTGATAATAACAGCGTGCTTACAAATGTCATATAACGTGATATTGAAGTTAGACATGCAATATGCGGGATTGACGTGACGTAGAGGTATAATAAGGACTTGTGCGGCTTAAAAGGATGGTAATGAGTTCAAATCTGTATGCAGATTTGTATTTGGATTTTGCATTTGAGAAAAATGACGTTTATTGGGTTCCGCAATCCAACGGTAATGTTTTTTTATGAACGAGAAATGGAGAAGGGATTGGCTTATTACTAATTTCTAATTTTCTTATTTCATTTAGATGCACTAAGTTAAAAAATATATGACATAAATAAAGGCAGATTTTTTTTACAATTACGTTTATTTTCTAGATCGGGTGACCTATATACATAGTATAATGATAAATTATATTAATTGAATAAAAGTTGGCGCCAGTCATGGCTCAGGGGCACTAAGTGCGACTGCAAACACGACTGGTTGTGGGTTCGATCCCCACTCGAGGAAATGAAATATTTATTTAAATTTATATTTCCATTTCTTCGCTCTGGTGTCGAGGCAAAGCGCGGCGTTGAGTTACGCCACTAAAACACGCAATGCCAGAATTCGGCGGAAAGTGCAGAATGGTGTGTCTTAAAACTAGGTTCCCTCTACCTTGCTGTGTGCGAGATTAGCTTATTTACTCAGTTATGGTCGATCGGCAGGATGTTTATTTTATAGAATTACCTGGCTTCTTTTTTGAATTATTGTCAAATTAAACAAATGACATTATTTAAACTTTTGTTTTTAAAATGTAACACAATGGTTTCCAGGTTGGCGGCAGCGCAGGAGGCGGCGGGCGCGCAGGCTCGCGCGGCGCCAGCTGATACCATGGGCGGCGCGCACCAGCCCGCTACTCCGGAGCCCAGCTCGCTTTTTATATTCTCCGACGAAAATCCTATACGGAGGTATTTATTTTGCTAGTATTACAAGAGAATTAGACAAACATAAATCTACAAACGGTCTAGAATTAAGGAAAATTAATAATATCTTCAAGAAAAACGAATTCGGTACCTATAACTTTAAATACCATTGATATTACTAATATAAAAACTTCTTAAAAAACCTTTTCTAGGTTATAATTAAAGTACGAAAACAGTACGATTGCTTCTGTTTAATGAGAAAACTCCCTCAGTCTCATTTGCAAGGGAGCAGTAACTAATGTCTAATACATATTTAACGTTCACCTTGTTCTTCCCATGCATTTTGTAAACAAACCGTCTATGGGCTATGCGCCGAGTGAAACACTTCTTACCTAAATATTCATAAACTGCAGAGTTCGGTTCAGGTTGAACCATTTACTTTTAGGTTATCGTAACATTTGTTCAACCTTTCCTTCTGAAAATTAGAACCGAAGGGTGGGTCTTTGTAATGTTGTAAAACGAAATAAAGTTAATTATTTGACGTAAGTGCTTGTAGTGTACTTGTGCCCCTGTCCCATTTTCCCGGATATGGATTCAATTTTGGAGTTTCTTTACACTAAGTTTCCAGATTTTCTCTGCCGACACTTATATATGCGGCGTGAAGGTAAAAAAATACTTATTTCAAATATAGGCAGCTAATAAAGACATCTTATGATAATATTAAATTATTATTTTAAATTTTAAACAAGCGTCCTTCTCTGTTAAAGTATGAGACTGTACAGTCCTATGTATATAATAAAATTAATTGCATCCTGTTATTCCCGACTGCTCACTTGCCTTTCTCGAGCGGTCATTCGGTCTCACTTCAAATTTACATAAAGATAGATATAAAAAGAGATTTTATTATTAATAACAACAAAAAACTTATTTCAAATTTAATAATTATGTTAATAAAACGGTAAAATAACATATAACATTTTAAAATGCCTTTAAAATAGAGATTAACTTCACATCACAACCTTCATTTTATCCCGAGTGAACACAGAACTCGACACCCATAGACATCTCCAATTCTTTTATCAGAGAATTCGAGAAGAACGTATTACTAAACATTTAACTTGGCTCCCATTTCACATTTATATTTTTTATGGAATTTATTAGATTATCCATAAGAAATTGTAATTTTTGATCTTACATTGACCTAAATGAATGTTGTCGCAGTTTCAAATCTAATGGGTGTTTTAAAATATGTATGTAGGACAGGTCAGGAGAATAATATTAACTGATGAAGCATAGCCGAGTTTCGCTATATACTGCTGGGAAAAGCCTTGCTTTTATAAAATGTCGCGAATTCTTTTTAAATATAATACTTTCTATCTTTGAAATAATGAGAATTTTTTTCTGTATTATTTTTTGTCTTTTTAATATAATTGTACTTTTTTTTAAACGCATGGTTTCGTTTTATTATATAACTATTATTAAGAATATTTTAATTTTATAATGCATTTTCATGATAAAAATACTTTTAGTATTGTTCTACCTGAACCTATTTACTTATAATGATTATGAAACTAAAATATTTTCTACTAAAACTAAAATAAATTTGAATTTAGCACATGCGAAGTCATTGTTCATAAAGAAAACTAATTTGGTGACAAAAATAGAATAGCCTAAAATTTTTCACAGCTGGAAAATCGAACCCAGAACCTCCCAATCCATTAGAATCAAGCACCTATCATATCATTTGCTAAATTAGTAGCGTCATGCATCGATGGATTCATAGAAAAGTAATAAACGTGACGTGCGGGCTGTGATTAATTAATCGTATGCGTGCATTGTATCCAACACTAACGCAATGACGACAGCAATTATTGAGTATTAGCGAGAAATGGCGAATTGTCGAGATGTGGGAAATCTCTTTTTTAACCCTTTTTTAGGGTTCGTTAGTGATCCTATAAGGGTTCCGTTTTTGCCTCAAAATGTAAACCTTATTGTATCTCTTTGTTTGAAAGTTAATATGTTGACTTACTAAATACAATGTAAATGTAACTAAATAAAAAAACATTTTTTTAATAATATTATTAAATTTTAGAAATGAGATATTTTCTTAGTTTCTTTTTTTTAACTTCACGCTGTATCCCACAAATAGCAGGATAAGCAAAGGGAACCGATAAACTTGTGGAAAGACACTCCGTTCCCATTAAACGCGATAGAAGTGTCGATTCCCACACGAGAATTTTTTTAAATATTTCTACTATTTTAACTTCTACTTTGTTCCCTTCGGTAAAGAGGCAAAACGCACCACTTACCACGCAATGCTTCCTGAATTCGATTTCGATCGAAAATGAACGGAATGTGTTAATAGTCGGCACGGAAATATCTTAATAGTCTCTTATAGTCTTATTAATTAGCTAATAAAAAAAATATTCTCTAATCATTTATAATATTTTACGATTTATACGAAAAATCATTTTAAACATATATATTAAAATAGTTAAATAATCTTATATTATTACTAGTAAAATGTTAAAATAATTAAATAACCTTAGTAAAACACTGAACAGATGGTATCAGCGAGGTTTTCACGTAAATCGTGTAAGGGGCGTGTGATCGAAAGCACAGTTAATCGTGTGCAGAATGCGCCTGACGTGCCTGGA
Organism: Heliconius melpomene rosina; assembly: GCF_056956725.1. Classification (NCBI taxonomy): domain Eukaryota; kingdom Metazoa; phylum Arthropoda; class Insecta; order Lepidoptera; family Nymphalidae; genus Heliconius; species Heliconius melpomene. The sequence goes on from NC_140399.1 coordinate 9,019,221, forward strand.
AAGCTCCTAATTACTTTTGGCCTTCTCTAGAGGAACTCAAATATGTTGTTATCTGGTAAAATCGTTATTGTTTATTGATATTAATATTCAGAACAGCTGAACTGATGCTAAATATGAGAATTTCCCTGAAAGGTGGACAGAGTTTGAGAAGCAACATACTTTTTATACCAAAATTAGTTTGCCGTGCGCCCTTACTTACCGCCTATCTAGAGAGATATGTAATGACATAATAATTTTCTATTAAATTCATGAATTTACAATGAATTTTTCAATTATCAACAATTTCTGCGAACAAATCAAATAATATCACAAAATTTTTTTATTACGATTAGGACAAAATAACTAAACAATAACTACTTTACTGAATTCTCCTATTCTATGTCAAATGAAATTCAGATTAGCCAATAAATAATTGTGTACTTAAAGCGGGCGAAACAGTGAGTCAGTTGCTAGTAATTAAATATAATAGGAATATGTCTAATAAACTGTAAAATAAATACCATCGTTTGTCTACTTTCAGGTATACAAAATTTATCATCGAGTGGCCGCCCTTCGAGTACGCGGTGCTGCTTACCATCATCGCCAACTGCGTGGTGCTGGCGCTGGAGGAGCATCTGCCCAACGGCGATAAGACCATCTTAGCACAGAATCTGGTAAGTTATCACAGTTTTTCAAGCAAAATCTATTTAAGCCCGTTTGTACTTAAACATTTTCTTTTTGATCTTAATGAACTAAACTGCTGTTGATAGTCAGTGATAATGTCAGTAACTTCAAGAATTTTGATTAATTTTTACATTTAATTTTGTTTCATTTTGAAAATTAACTTTTTCGTATACCGTTTATACAAACTCTAGTATATAAAATATTATAGTATAATCTGTTCTTTCCTAGCATAACGGTAAACATTTAGTACTTGATAAGAAAACTATTCTTTTATTTGTTTCAGGAAAAGACCGAGGCGTACTTTTTAGGCATATTTTGTGTAGAAGCCTCGTTAAAAATCTTAGCCTTAGGTTTTGTTTTACACAGGGGTTCTTATCTTAGAAACATTTGGAACATAATGGATTTTTTCGTTGTAGTAACCGGGTAAGTAAATTTTCTATTATATATCTTGTAAATTAGAAATTATACCTGAAACTTATAAATAATTCATCATTGCATTCGAATATAGTATTGATTTAAAAAAACGAATTGGAATGCATGTATCTCACAAAAAAACAACAAAATCTTCAATGCTTGGCATCTGGAGAATATAAAATATTGCACTTACATAGGTGTATGATATGATAGTAAGCTAGGTAAGGATGGGGTTCTTACTTAACCTTCGATGACAAAAACTAGGTCGATGACGATATTCGCCGAATACAACGTGGACGTTGACCTGAGAATGCTGCGCTCGTTCAGAGTGCTCCGCCCGCTCAAGCTCGTCTCGCGGATACCAAGTAATTCACAGTAATTGGCGAACAGTTCAATAAACTTAACCTTTATATATTATATTGTATAGAACATTCTGGCTAGATGTGGTCCATGGAACCTTTTTTGAAAGTAGATGACACAGAGCTAGTTTTGTTTTTGGAAATAGTACTTTTACATATTTTTTTTAGAGAGAACGTAGCATCGATTTCTTGCCATTTGAGAATCGTTATAGATGAGTGGTTTTTCGATTTTTTGTGATTTATTGTCGATGCTAAATGTACTTTGGATTTCGATTACGTGTTGCATAATAGAATACATATTTGTTATAATTATTATTGTTTATTGTTATTTTCAAATAAAACCCTAACGTAAGAATTTAGCTAAACACAACTACTTAGGTGTGAATAAATATGATATAGTTTAAATTTTGTAACGTTTAACATGTGATTAGTTTAATAAAAATGTAACTAGAAATAATACTTAGATTGTAGATACTAAGCTAGTGACTCTTGTGTGTGGGAATATGGTTCTGAAATTGTAACTTTTAACGGTATTGCGTAGTTGGCTCGAGCTTTCACGAGCATATTCCTCAGTAGTACTTTATTATTAAGTTAGTTGCTAGTTCAAGCTATAGTATCGAGTGATATGTGTTTGGCAGTATCATCACGCAGCTGCCAATCGCGCCCGCCGACGTCGACTTCAGGACCTTGCGTGCCATTAGGGTGCTGAGGCCCCTTAAATTAGTATCGGGCGTTCCTAGTGAGTTCTAGAACATTCTTAGTTTAGCATTCGTAGACTCACCTGTTGTAGCTTTTGCATAATTTGAACAAAATTATTATTAATCACCTCTTATGGTTGAGTTAGTTGCGTGATATTATTTAAATTTGCATTAGAAAAATAAGAAATTTTGTTTCAAATTATGCAATTGTATAATCACATGTTCTTGTGCACGATCACTGTAATTTTTCCATTTGCTGGCTTTTTAATGTTATATTGTATCGTTTTATTTACATTCATTACTATTTTCTTATTAACTCTATGGCGTTATATGTTAACATTAATTTTAATATTAACTACTACATGTATACAATCATCATTCGGTTACTTATATAATTCGCAAATTGGCTTTTTAATTTCATCATTGTTAATATCAATTGAAATGTAAATAATAAAATTGTCAAAATTATCAGAATTAACAATATCATTCGGATATCTATCGAAATTTTTAGTTTTAAACGTTAATGTCAATATTCTATATGTAATGTCAGGATTATAAGATAATTTTGTACGCAGGTTTGCAAGTTGTTTTGAAGTCTATCATCAAGGCGATGGCCCCTTTGCTGCAGATCGGCCTCTTGGTGCTTTTCGCGATTGTCATTTTCGCTATCATTGGCCTCGAGTTTTATTCAGGGGCGCTACATAAGACTTGTTATAGTTTAGAAGATATTAGTAAGTATCTTCTTATTTTCAGCTCTCACCTTTCAGGAAACAAATCTTAATCAAAATAAATCGTACATTGACCTCGCAACTCATGGCAATTTAACTGTCAACGTTGCTGATGTTACTTTGTTAAGACTAAAGAAGTTTCAGCTCGGTAGTAAACAAATAAAGTTGTGTTACTTTGTGCATCGACCATAAATACGAAGTATTGACCTAGTTGCCGCAGTGGCGGTAATTTCACAAACTTTTAGAACAAATGCAATTCAAATGCTTGCTAGACATAACAAAAGTGAACGATTTTATTTGGGTTAACTAAGTTTAAAAAGAAAAATGTCTTATTTCTGTTTCGAGTAATGTGATTGTTAACCTAAATATCTTAAATTCTACAACTATCAAAAAAATAAAATATGAGATTAAGAACTAAATAATGAACTGCTAATTAATTGGCGCGAGAGTTGGATTATTTTTAATATTAATCAGTCAAAACATAGTAAAGTAGACGATAAGTTAACACACACAGAATTAATTACATATTTGATACCTCTCATCACGCAATGACTCCAGAATGCGATGGAGAATTAAATGGGGAACGGAGTGTCTCAACACTAGATTCACTCAGCTTACCCTGCTGCTTGCAGGATACAGTGTGAAACTATAAAAAAAAATACTTAACTGAATACCTACCCCCAACAGATGAAATAGTAAACGATGGCGACAACCCGACGCCGTGCAACGCGGACAACGAGACGCTGGCGCCGTACGGAGCGCACGTGTGCACGTACGACAAGAGCACATGCCTGGAGAAGTGGGAGGGGCCCAACAGGGGGATCACGTCGTTTGATAACATCGGCTTCGCGATGCTCACAGTCTTCCAGTGCATTACTATGGAGGGTTGGACTGCTATACTTTATTGGGTATGGAGTCATTATTATAAGATAATTGATCCAAATTCACCTAAATTGCGAAACTGTCCAGATGATATAACACAGATTATGTCGATGCATAATAGCTGTCATACTTGAAGATATATAAAAATGGTGTCTCTTCGACTGTGGCAGCATTAAAATATAAAATGTTTACATAGATATTATTCGTTTTTTTTTATTATTAACAATATATGCGTGAATGGAAGTAGGCGCAGATAACTACAAGGCGCATATATAATGTGTAGCTCGATGGATGGATCAATGGTGGTCTGTAGGTAGGGGACCTCGGAACGAAAAATACACAAAAGAAAGAAAGAAAGCAGACATTTTGGGACATTTCCTATAAAAATATACTTTACGATTGATTTCCACGATGTATTATATTTCTCAATTTCATAGAAATTATCTTTAAGTAAACTTACTAACCACATATTCTACTGTAAAGTTTAGGATCAGGATTTATACATAAATATATAATTTCCAAGAAATTATGGTTAATCAGGATTTAACCATAATTTCTTTGAAATAACTTTTAAGTTATTGCTAACATTGTCACAATTACACTATAAATTGAATTAGTTCGTCCGTACCTAAATTACTACAGACCAAAACCAAAACCAATATTTTCAATACTTTTGTAACTGTAATGTATATATTTATTAGGCATTTAATTAATAAAATATATTCTTGTTTCAGACAAACGATGCGTTAGGTAGTACGTTCAACTGGATTTACTTTGTGCCTCTCATAGTATTGGGTTCATTCTTTATGCTCAACTTAGTTCTCGGTGTTCTTAGCGGGTAAGTATTAATAAAATACTTATTTTGTATAAAGACTATCATTTTCTGTTATTTTTTGCTTTTTATAATTATTACAATTCTTAAATTTGTCTATATTTGATATACAAGTTTTAGTTTATCTATATACATATTATATTTATTTTTTTATGTTAAAACAATAACACTACGCAGTGAGTTTTCTAATGAGAGAGGTCGTGTAGAGCGTCGAGCTCAATTCCAAAAGGAAAGAGCCCGGCAAATGTTCAACCAAGACTTCAATGGTTACATTAACTGGATCACTGATGCAGGTCTGATAGTGTGTGAGACATTGTAAAAGCTCGGTACTGCTAGAAAGAAGATTCCTCGGTACTGCTAGAAGTGACATGAATTCTATGACCATGTGTTATTTACAATAGATATATTAAATAATAGTAAAGTAGTCGCTAAATAAGTATAATATATTCATATTCATTCTAAACATCTTTTACAGTTTAAGAAAAAAGTAGCAAAAATCTTCATATCATTCATTAATATTAAATATGTAATTATAGAGAATTATTTTATTTCAATTAATGACACTAATGGCGCATATTTCCATTGCTAGTTTATATCACGTGGCCGTATTTTCAGTGAATTCGCTAAAGAAAGAGAGAAAGTAGAAAATAGACAAGAATTTCTTAAATTAAGAAGACAACAGGTACTAGAGAGAGAACTCAATGGCTACGTTGAGTGGATTTGTAAAGCTGGTAAGTAATTGATAGATATTTCAGACAAAAGTATTGTCTACTTGACATTTATTCTGAATACAATTTTTCAGAGGAGGTTATATTAGCAGAAGAAAGGACGACGGAAGAAGAAAGAATGCACATAATAGAAGGTAATGGATAAAATAAGCGATTAATTTTAAATTGATTTTTTTTCTTATCACCTTCATGAAAACATAGATTCAAGATAATCCGGACTTCGCTTTCCATCTGCATAAGAGGCTTTAGAAACAGAATGAAACAGAAACAGAATGAGAACGCCTAGTTCTGTTGCAAAAATGTAAATAAAGTAAAAGCGAATGCAGGAATATTTTAATAATTTAAATATAACCATTCTCACAGGGACTCGTGCCCACAGCTATCCCTTTACAGCCGGACACTTCATCACTGTCGATACTATCTTTGTAATGAAATTAAAATTATCCGATTTTTTTTCATAATAGCTCGAAGAAGAGCAGCGGCCAAGAAAAAATTAAAAAACTTGGGCAAAAGTAAAAGCACAGACACAGAAGAGGAAGAACAAGACGAGGACTGTGGGGATGACGGTCAGTATAATATTCATATCATATGCATTTCATGTGTGGTGTTTTATGTAGATTTACTTTTGAGTAAATTATCCTTTTATTTCTAAAGATAGAAGTTTAAATTTCAGAAATGTAACCTTTCTTTATTAGGTTTAGTTTATTTTTTTAAAATTTTGTTATTATAAAACTGTTTGTAATAAATACAGGTCATTAAGTAAACGTTTATGAGCTATAACATGTATCTAGTATTTAACTTAAATCTATGTAAATAGTCTATTGTCATTTAGTTTTACTAACTCTCTGTAACCTAATGAATGTTGCATGGCGTCGTCTTTCAAATCTTAATTCTTGTAATCCTCCATTTTCATACGTATTCGTACTCTATTTGTGTGTTGGTTGTTTACAGTTCCAAAGAAAAAGCAAGGTATGGGATCAAGCGTGACGCTGGTAGAATATTCCTTTTCATGTTCTTTGTAGATCTAGCTTAGATCTAGAATTAGGAATAGCGTACCCTGATCCCCTTATAAATAACAACCATATGATATGATCCCATTTATTTATTATTTTTAGATATTGAGTTTAGAACCTAGGATTTATAATAATCGATAATAGTTAATTTCCTAGCTGATATTTTTTTTCAAAAGCTTACATTACATTGACGAACAAAAGTTACCTTATAGCGTAACGCTGACAAATTATATTAAGCAAGAAATATATATATATATTACTTATTTATCCCAAAGGACGTTGGTTAAGATTTATATGCAATAAATATCGGATAGCATCGCCGATAGAATTTCGACACTTCAGAAACCAATTACTATACGTTCAGTGCTGACTTTTAGAAATCGCATACATATCTCTCTAAATTATGTGATATTAAAGATTTTTTGTTATTTTCAGTTTTTTAAATAAAAATTGGTACTAATTTGAAGAAGATCCAATTAAAATATATAACAATTTTAGAATAAGGAAATATGTACATTTATGTATATAGTCTATACATTAAAAGTTTTTCAAGTTGGTTCCAAGATTCTGCTACTATCTTTTATAGCACATTATATTTTTGTACAAACATATATGCGTTTATAATTTTGCCTCAACAAAATGCGTGTAACGACACAAATTAGATACGTAGATCACTTTCGAAATTGAATTGTTTTATTAAAATTTATTGAATGCTGCAGGTTTTTTGAAAAGCAAAGCGAGAACAGCTGGGAAGTGTGCGGACTTCTGGAGAGCGGAAAAGAGGTTTCGGTTTTGGATCAGACATACAGTGAAAACACAGTGGTTCTACTGGTTTGTTATCGTGCTGGTGCTTTTCAATACAATATGCGTAGCTGTTGAGCACTATAGACAACCTAAGTGGCTTACTTCATTTTTATGTAAGTACATTTTGATAATATTCGATTGAAAAATTATGCCTTTATCATAAACTCATCAAATGTTTATCTAAATTAAAAGCTATTTAATGTTTTTTCCACATATTTTTAGATAAGATTTCTAATATTGCTAGACTAGCTTCTAGCTAAAGTTTCTTTCTAATAACCTTTGTCTTACCTGTATATCTATATATATAAAATCGAAAGGTCACTCACTCATCACGAAATCTCAGAAACTACACGTGCTACGAATCTCAAATTTTGCATAGGAGTTATTTATAGGACGTAGGTGCTCGCTAAGACGGGAATTTGCAATATTCGACTTCTAAGGGGTTGTTTTTGGGGTTGAAAGTTTGTATGATACTTCGTTACTACAAATGCTAGGAGTCTCAAATTTTGCATGGACGTCACTTATAGGACGTAGGTACTCATGGAGACAGAAATTAATAATAACGTAGTTTACGCAGGCGAAGCCCGCGCGCGGGTCGCTAGTAACTTATATAAATAAGTAAGTGACATTATAATCTGCTTTTATTTTTTAACTAGTGTGGATATTTTGAAATACAGTAATTTAATAAATTCAACATATTTTTTTTTTTTTAGACTATGCCGAATTTGTGTTCCTGGGGTTATTTATGATGGAGATGTGGGTGAAAATGTATGCCCTCGGGCCGCGGATTTACTTCGAGTCCTCGTTCAACCGCTTCGACTGTGTCGTCATATCCGGCTCCATATTTGAAGTGGTGTGGTCAGAAGTAAAGGGCGGCTCTTTCGGTCTCTCTGTCCTTAGGGCGTTGAGATTGTTGAGGATATTTAAGGTACTAAAATTTATTATTAACTATTTCTATATTAAAAGGAATAATAAAAGTAAATAAAATTTTGAATGTGTTTGTTAATTCGTTTTGAATTTTAGTTTTTCTTACTAATAGTTGTCGTATGTTTCAGGTCACAAAATATTGGTCGTCGCTACGTAATCTTGTGATATCTCTTCTAAACTCAATGAGATCTATTATCTCGTTGTTGTTCCTTCTATTCTTGTTTATTCTTATCTTCGCTCTGCTTGGGATGCAATTGTTTGGTGGACAATTCAACTTCGAAGGAGGCACACCACCAACAAACTTCAATACATTTCCGATCGCACTGCTTACTGTCTTCCAGGTACAATATCGTATTTAGTTCCTTTAACTTTTATCACCAACTTATTAATTATGTAAATTGGGGAAATAGAGAAACAATGAATTAAATAGAAGGGTAGGCATAGCGAACCCGGAAATCTTATGTTGAGAAACTCCGTCCTCCACTTTCCGCTGAATTGTGGAGCCAGTGGGTAGCGAAACAAAAGCGTTTTGTGTAGATAGAGTTCAGTAGCAAATGAAAATATTAAATATCCTGTCACGTTTACTGTGACATGTTTGTACAGCTGCGCCATGACATGAGTGAAAAAAATCCCACAGTTTTATGTATTTTTTATTTGTACCAGATTTTAACAGGCGAGGATTGGAACGAAGTGATGTACGATGGAATCCAATCTCAAGGCGGTATTCAAAGTGGCATGATCTATTCGCTGTATTTTGTCATCCTTGTACTGTTTGGCAACTACACGCTGTTGAACGTGTTTCTTGCTATCGCCGTTGACAATTTGGCTAATGCTCAGGTAATAATTTAGATAAACAATTTCAGAGATTTTGCTCTAGTTAAAGTAAACTATCAGCATAATGGTTAAATTTTCAAAATGAACTAAAGCAAAATCTGTCATATATGTATCTGTGAACATTTAAATGGATGTGTGTCACCGTTGAAGCTCTTTTGTAAATTTGACGCCGCTTTTCGTGTAAATGTAGCCGTTTTATATTTACAGGAATTAACAGCAGCCGAGGAAGAGCAAGTCGAAGAAGACAAACTTGCAGTAAGTAACACGTATTTGATGTTTGCTTAAGGTCTATTGTATTGCATTTACGTAAATTCAAGGACTAGAAGCCTTCACCTTTAGGTGTTTTATACATAATATGTAACTTTATTTTTCCAATATGAAATCCAATTAAGTATTTTTCCGACTAATTAGGAATCAGAGAAACTTGGGGTGGATGGATCGCCACCTCTTGACATTAGTCAGTCTTCAGCGAGTAGGAAGGTAAAGAGAACGAGACATTGCTTGATCGTCAATGGTTGTGGTAGCTTAAAATATTGTTGACTACTTTGTACATTACATTTGTGCTAAAAGTTAATACGCTACAAACTGTCTTAGAATTACATTATTTTTAGTATATTATGAAGCTAGTTCATTAATTTCATTAATATGTGGAATATAGATAGATCAGCAATATTATAAGTATAGTCGTCTGGATCAATGTGCTTCTGTGGAGCGAATGTCGAGAGGAGATTTCCAATGTTTTCGATATAGATGCAAGAAATTTCGTTTATAGGATTTCGTTTACGTCTCGTCAATGTTTTAATTTTCGGCTTAAACCGAACAAGCTAAGTTATGATGATTTTATAATTTTGCTTATTTTTATTGATTGGAGATTTTATTTTGTTATTATAAACTTTATCTTCTAGCAGTGCATGTCTGTCTGACAACAACAAAACAATATTTATATTTGATCTGAATGTTAATTTAGTATTAAGTTATAATTATATGAAAATTTTCTTCAATCTTAATATTGTGTAAAACTTCTAACATAAGAGTAATGTGGAAATTTTAAAGGATACGCAGCAAAAGATAAAATGTTTGAATATTATTGAGTTTATAACATTTTTAATCTATTTTATAATTTTTAGAACAAAAAGAAAGAAGAGGCCAAAAAAGATGAAGAAGAGATACCAGATGGACCAAAACCAATGCTGCCATATTCGTCCATGTTTATTTTGTCACCTACTAATCCGTAAGTAAAAATTATAGTTAACGTAGAGACGATGCTGACGACAACGAAGATGTAATATAAAATAACTGTTTATTAGAATAAACTCAATGATTGATATTTTAATTGTTACAGCATTAGACGAGGCGCACACTGGATAGTAAATTTAAGATATTTTGATTTTTTTATCATGGTAGTAATTTGCATGAGTTCTGTGGCGTTAGCTGCGGAAGACCCCGTAGTCGAAGAGAGTGACAGGTGATATAATTTATTTTGTATTATTTGACCTTGATTTACATAGATATCAATTTCTCTTTTATGAAATGAGGATTTATTAGGTTTTTTTGTAAAACCATTAAGATTTAGCTTTCCATTAAAAAGTTAGAAAGGAAATTATAAACGACCCATATATGCCTACATAGTCCTACAGTGAACTCGTATTATTAGATATACGGACGTATTATGTATACCAAAACGTATATGAAACTGTGAATATCATTATTCGACAGAAACAAAGTGTTAAACTACTTCGACTACGCGTTCACGGGCGTCTTCACGGTGGAGATGCTGCTCAAGATCGTGGATCTCGGCATCCTATTCCATCCCGGCGCGTACCTCCGCGACCTGTGGAACATCATGGATGCCGCGGTCGTCATATGCGCCCTTGTCAGCTTCGGTTTTGAAATCGGGTGAGTAATATAACCCATTTAAATCTAACATCATATGCACCATAATTATATTTACTGATCTCATGTTATACAAACAAAACCTTTACTTATTTAATAACGTGTAGCTTAATATTATAGTAGTATTATTCCTCTAGTCCTAGCAAACTTTATATTTGTATAAAAAAATGCAAATTACCGATAATATACAAAAGTATAGAATCAACGAACCATACAATAGTTCTTAAACTAGATAAAATATGTTCTAGAATATTATCCCTAACTAGAACTGTCTTCATTTAATATGTTTTTTTTAATATGTATTTACATAGTTTTCAAATAATATAAATCTCTATTTTTTTACAGAGGTGTCAAGAAAGGGGCGGGGCAAAATCTATCCACGATAAAATCGTTAAGAGTGTTAAGAGTGCTCAGACCTTTAAAGACTATAAAACGTGTTCCAAAATTAAAAGCAGTGTTTGACTGTGTTGTGAACTCTTTGAAGAATGTCATCAACATCCTCATTGTGTACATATTGTTTCAATTCATATTCGCTGTAATTGCAGTACAACTTTTTAATGGTAAATTTTTTCACTGCAACGATATCAGTAAGAATACATTTGAAGACTGCCAGTAAGTAATATTTCTCATATATTAATATTTAATTATTTATATATTAAAGTGTATATTCGGAAAGTCTAGTATTAAAATCAGTTTGGACAAATTATGAATTAAACACTGCTATAATGATAACGTTTTTAATAAATTCCCTATGGTTCGAAACAAGCATAATATATAAAGCCAAATAATTGCCAACTACGCCATTATAATTACTTATATCATCGATATTTAACTTATTGTTGCTAACTTGGTGGCAATGGGCTATTGTGTTAACCATGAAAACATCTACATTCTCCTGAAGAGTTTTCCGATATTTTAACATAATATTTTTTATTCACTCGTAAAATTATTATTCAACAGAGGATCGTACTTTATGTACGAACAAAATAGCCTGTTACCGCGAGTTGCGAAGCGCCAGTGGACGACGCAATCCTTCCACTACGACAACGTCGCATCCGCCATGCTGACGCTGTTCGCGGTGCAGACGGGGGAGGGGTGGCCACAGTGAGATTTTATATTTTTCTTATTTTCTTGTCACCATTTATACATTTTTCTCATATTGTTTAAATAAAGTTCAAGCGCTTGAATGTCATTAGCGTTGGATTAGTCATTTATTTCGAAATTATTTCCTGCATAAAAGAACTAAAATTAGTTAAAAATACATACTCTAATTTTTAACAGTCATCAAAAGTCCTAGTAGTCCTAGGAGACGAGTGAGTCATATATTAAAACTCATACTATTTATTTACAGAGTATTACAAAACTCAATGGCGGCCACCTACGAAGACAGGGGACCCATACAAAATTTTCGAATAGAAATGTCCATATTTTATATAGTTTACTTTGTGGTATTTCCGTTCTTCTTTGTCAACATATTCGTAGCTCTTATAATTATTACATTTCAAGAGCAGGGTGAAGCTGAATTGCAAGACGCTGAAATAGAAAAAAATCAGGTAACTTTTATATCTTTCATGTTGTATATTTTGATGTTATACATATATTTGTTGTTCTGATGTCATTCTTATAATTATTATTTTAGAAATCATGTATAGACTTCACAATAGAAGCGCGACCTTTAGAGAGGTATATGCCAAGTAGAAGGGGAAGCCTTAAGTACAAAGTGTGGAGAATAGTAGTCTCTACGCCCTTTGAGTACTTCATCATGGCTCTTATTGTACTAAACACGTTATTACTCATGATGAAGGTATGTATTCAATCTTTGTATTACAAATGCGACAAAAATCATTGATGACATTGATTCTATAACAATATTATCTTATATTCATAACTTACACTAAATATAACTAAACAAATAAAGCACTGTATATGTGAGAAGTAGACAGCGATCACCTATACCAAGTAGACGAAGAAACGGTTGGAGTTAATCACAGGGCACAAAATAGATTAGCCGCCTTCCCTACGAATCACGACGGTCTGCACCCTAAAGTAAAAAAAGTAAAAATTTGTTATCGTACGTGTATTGGTTACCATATCCGTAATATATACATCATATATATGATCTACAATCTAAGTGATATCGTTAAAATGTAATTCAGTACGTGTCTCATATTGGTGTTTAGTTAGTGCTGCCAAATAACAAACATAACTCACACTAACACTACACAAAATTCTCTATATTCCGGCGTCAGTGTACACAGCAATGGAATGCGCCGTTCTTGAACCAGAGCCTATTATTACCATCGAGTGTATCGTCAAATACTTTTTTTGTTGTTTATTTGTGTTTTCTGTTGTGTAATCCTGTTCCTTGCTTGCTATTCATTAATATTTATATATAAGTGTTTTTGCACGATACGCCTATCCTTCCTGCACATTTTCGGCACATGTTATCACGTTTTATTTTATGTATATCCGTGCTTGTGAATGCACATTATCTCCGGAATCAGGTCGAGAATGAAGCCATTCATGTTGCTCGTGTTGCATGATTCTTATAAAGCCCTATTCTTGTCTTTTGTGTGAAAGATGTGCATGATTGTTAGAAAGGCCTTCTGCCTAATGAAATTTAATGGCTTCGGGCTGCTCCATGTACGTCTGTGTTCATGTAACTTTTAATATTATAAAATATTAGCGGGTGTACGAAATTAAATAAATTAATTATGAAAATGCTGCAAATACTATCACCGATTCCACATTTAACCCCATTGTAATTTTATTTTGCAATTTAAATTTTACCACATATTTATTTATACATATATATTTATTATTTATGCATATTATTTTTGTTTTAGTAGTTATTAGAATTCATTACGGCTCATTATATTCAACGTAATTGTTTAGATTTTTTACTCCTAATCTAAATCTATGTTCAATATTATGTTTATTTATGAAAACCTTGATAATACTAGTAACAACATTAACAATTGCATTCCATACATTACTTGTATACTATGTTATTCTATTCCGAAGTCAGTAGTACGCATCAAATAACAAATAAATATTTTCATTGCCATGGGTTTATCTGACACGTGATCACATAACGGCAGTACTATAATCAAAATGACGTCTACGCGGAGATCCTCAAGTATTCGAATATGGGGTTTACTGGAATGTTTTCTGTGGAAACGGTGTTGAAAATCATCGCTTATGGTGTCAAAGTAAGTACACGATACAAGCTACACGAGTAGGAAGGGATAATACTGATGTTACAAATGTACTCTTTCTGCTAAAAATATAATATTTTGTGTATTTCATGACTGTATGTGGGATTGATTCTAGCCAAGTAAATACTAATCCTCTCCACGTGTTCCCTACTGATTTCTCTCTGATAGTATCTATGATTTGATCGCTGTTCCTTGTGAAGCATGGCCTTTGTTGTTGCATGTAGCACATGTGCGTCCACCACTAAGTCTATAAAGCTCTTGTGTTTCTAACAGTGCTTGCTACAAATATTAGTATGCTGCTGATGCTAATGTTCAGGTGAGGTTTTCCAAGCAACTTGGTTGGTGACATCGTCTGCAACTGGATATATGGGGTTAGTACAACTAAAATTATTATGTAATAATTATCGAACTGTTGAAAATACCTATAAAATCGTAATAAATGTTATCTGTGCCAGCATGTCAGCATGAACAGTGGCCTCTGCATGAAACACGTGCACTATTCACAAATGACTGGGACAAAACAATATAACACACTGAAATGTTGGCTCGATTTCGAAGCTCATAACATAAACAGACACACACACGTACTATTACTTGAAAACAATCATATTTGTAATATTAAAACATAGCGGTTAGTAAGGTACTACGTTTTTTGGACGAAGCTAAATGCTAGAACAGTTTCGGCTAATGTTTTTATTTAGGTTTTTTAGACTAATATTAATTGGTACGTACATTTTTATTAGCATCTAGCTTAGTATTAATGGTTTTATCTTTAAAAAACATTGGTCTTGGTTTTGTGTTAGTTTCACGAGGCTCCACCGCTACTCATGGACATCTTAACAGTCATGAACATAGTATTTACGTTCTTCTTTCTCCTCGAGACCGTTTTGAAGTTAATTGCCTTCGGATGTACGGTAAGAATGACTCACTTTTTGATTAGCATAACATTAAAATTATTGTAATTAGTTCTTTGTCATAAGAAACATTAAATTGTATTTATAATAAGCTGTGATACGCCGAATTGATTTTTATCTGTATCATAAAAATGTTAAAGATTCTCATGTTATAGTTGTACTATTATAAAAGCTATGAAAGCATGAAAATTCGTGGGTAGGTCTTTGTAAATTATATCTATGTTTAATTTGCCAAGGATGCATGTAGAAATATTAACTTGATTATATGAGAAACTTTTACATCTGGTTCACGTGTTTATACAGAATACCTTAATTTTAGTTATATTTCAATATTCAATACTGACTTGAATATATTTAAAGCTAGAAAACTATTTAATAGAACATTTATGACATGCTGCTTATTTTATGACAATAATTTTTGATAGATTTTAATTACACTTAATAATATTTTTAGACTATACGCAAGAAGTTTAGCATATTTAGATATCGATGAAATAGAAGATGAAGAGAGATATCCTAACTCCTGTCCTTATTCTCCTTCCATTACCGATGACATGGAAAGCGTACATTTGTATACTAACATTTATTGCTTATATTTAATCAATTTAAATATCAAAAATAATAAATTATTAATTGTTCACTTATAATTACAGAATTTTTTCAAAGACCCTTGGAATACATTCGATTTTATTACGGTCATTGGAAGTATTATTGACGCCCTCATCATGGAATTCGGCGTGAGTGTTAAACCTTTTATTGACTTGTTGACTTGTGTTAGCAATAAACTGATTATTTATAATGTCTCTGCTATTGTGATGTATTGATAAATTCTTAAATTCTAAGACATATCCTGATTACAGAGCGACCTCGCTGAAAACTGTGCTGACATATCCTGTCAGCAGGTAAAGAATTAAAACTTTGATTGCTAGGAAAAATAGATTGTTTTGTATCAAGTTTTTTGGTGGTTTAGACTTTCGTATAACATGATTAATATTTGGTAGTGCTAGAAGATTTCTAACATTTTGATCTCTAGTTATATTATAGCTTTCGAATAGGATTCGTGTGCTAGGTGTGATTTGTGAAGTTGGTGTTATTTGTTTAATGAATATAGAAAATGTTTGAAGTACTAGAATTTTTAAATTAGTCGTGTTTATCAATTATCGAAGATTTTTTTTATTGTTTTCTACTAGTTACCCTGTCGTATCAAAAGTAATATTAGACCATATCATATCAGATTCGCTAGATATCTTAGTATAGTAAATCCATATTTTTCTAACGTCTTATATTTTTTAAATTTTTAGCTAATAGTAAAATTAGAGCTGCTGAGATATCAAGCTTTCTTTTTTAATAAAATATTTAAACTCAGTTCATTCACGGTTACATATAACGGTTCACTATGTTTTGCCTCGAAATTCGAATGCCTTCGAATTATGAATCGAAAAATTTGAATTAAGAAATATATTTTACGTATACAAAATATATGCTAGGAAAAACATGGTGAATACATGTTTTAACATACAAAAATCGCCAAAGTTTGGCTGAAACATTATACTTTTATCGTAACCAATAATCTCCATGATTTATATATCCTCACAAAATATTAAAATTACTACGTGAATCATCCCTCGCTTTTAAAAATATTTATAAAAAAACCCTAAGTTTCTGTAGATTTCTTAAAGCAACTTGTAAGAAACAGTAGGGTAGTTAAATGTATTAAATTAAATTTCTCCATAGGTTATTATAAAGTATATATTTTCGATTACGATATTTAATGCTTTTATAAATTACTTGCTAATTACTGAGGGTGAATGAATTGGCTTTGTATCAAATAGAATTGAACATATTTTTAAGAATATTTGTTTTACAATTTATTATTCATCTAAATCATATGAACATATAAATATTCCAGGAGAACACATTCAACGTAGGTTTCCTCCGCCTCTTTCGAGCCGCGCGACTGATCAAGCTGCTTCGACAGGGCTATACTATTCGAATACTTCTTTGGACGTTCGTGCAGAGTTTTAAAGCCTTACCCTATGTGTGCCTTCTAATTGCCATGCTATTCTTTATCTACGCCATTATCGGGATGCAGGTACTCTTGGACATGACAAATATTTCTAATTTCCATATAATATGTACTGGTTTTATATCAGAAATTATACAACATCCATAATTTTAAAAAGAAATTCTACAATTATCTCATAGGCCCATTTAATAAATTAATCAACTTTTTTATAGGTGTTTGGTAATATAGAATTAGCAGCAGAATCAGATATGAACAGACATAATAACTTTAGAAGTTTTATACAAGCGCTCATGTTATTATTTAGGTAAGTAAATTATTTTAAATATTTATACAATTGCGTAACACTTCTTAATTATCAACAAACTTAATACTGTTCAAAGGTTTTTGCAGAATGCCTCATTTTTTTATAAAATTTAAACATACAATTTTTAGATGTGCTACGGGCGAGTCGTGGCCGAATATAATGTTGGCTTGCCTTAAACCAGCCAAGTGCGATAAAGCGGCTGAAAAGTCCGCCAACGAGCCCTGCGGAAGCACACTTGCATATGCTTATTTCGTATCATTCATATTTTTCTGCTCTTTTCTTGTAAGTATTAAATTAAATTTTACTAAGATTAAAGAATTATATTCACGTTCATGTAAAACCTACATTTAATTATTTCCAGATGTTGAATTTGTTCGTCGCCGTCATCATGGACAATTTTGACTATTTAACAAGAGACTCGTCCATTTTAGGAGCACATCATTTGGACGAATTTGTTCGAATTTGGGCGGAATATGATCCAAATGCCACGTAAATATAACAAAACAATACAATACCTATTTATTATTTTGATTCTGTATATGTCATTTAATGTTATGTTATACATTTCATTCCAGAGGAAAAATTCATTACACAGAAATGTATGATATGCTGAAAAATATGGATCCGCCTTTAGGTTTCGGTAATAAATGTCCTAACCGACTAGCGTACAAAAAGTTAATTAGAATGAATATGCCACTGGACGAAGAGGGGAAAGTCAACTTCACCACAACACTCTTTGCCTTAATCAGAGAAAACCTCAGCATTAAAATGAGATCCGGTAACAATTTTTACTATAATGTTGTTATAGATTTTTTATCAACTTTGTGAAAATTATAAGAAAATTAAATTAATAATGAAATCGTTGACGATGAATTCCATGTGACGAGAGATATATATGTATATATTAACATTTATTACAAAGACATTTTAATGTGTTTTATAGCTGAAGAAATGGACCAAGCTGATGAAGAACTCAGGGAAACAATAACAAACATTTGGCCGCTACAAGCGAAGAAGATGCTAGATTTGCTGGTGCCTCGAAAAGATGTTCTCAATGCAGGAAAACTAACGGTTGGAAAAATTTACGCAGGACTTCTCATCCTAGAGAGTTGGAGATCGACTAGGTTTGGCAAGAACGAGCCAAAGGTTCCGGTAAGTCGTCAAGTAATCGTTAGAATCTGTGCACCCTCGTCGTTTTTATATTTTCTTCCACGTGGTTACTTATTAAAATTGCAAAGTTTAATTACTTTAGGCGTAGTTCAACTGAAGTCGATTAACGTGTGTGGCTAAATTGAAATGTATGTTTCTGCACACTTTAGTAAATTTGAGCCAAGTATAAATTTTCGTCGTTAGGATTATTAAATTCACGATTATAAAGTAGTGTTTGTTGATGGACCCTTAAATTCCCTATGTTTAGATTTATGGAATACACTTAATAGTTAGATAACTATAGTTTGTTGTTATCGTCCCGTGGATGTATTGTTGTATACTAAGGCTTATATGAAATTGATAGTCTTGAACAGAATTGAACCACCAAATGGTGATTGGCTATTTATAATGAGATCAACTTAAAAAATATTAATATTTAACAACAATACAATATCACTTTAGTTGAAATCGACTCTTAATGAGTCGACTACATTGGTGGTTTACTTTTCAGGCATTCAGCGAGAATAGCCCTACGGCCAATCAGCCGGTAGTATTTAATGTTTTAAGGAACGAAACTTTGACTACCTTTTTCTTGCACTATTATAGATTATTTATTTATGCATTTGTTTTTTAATAAACTTCTTCCGCATCGTGTTTAAATAAAGTTTTTTGAAATACAATTACAAAAATAGCGACCGAATAACACGATGGTTAACGAAGATCTTTAATCATTTTACTAGAGTGATTTGAAATATTAGTAATTAGCAAGTTTAACAGATTTAGTCATAGATAATAACGCACATCACCTTGGTAGCGTGGACAAAACTGTGATGACTTCATTTGTACACATATTTGTCCAAATAACCGTTAGGTCGTAGTAAGCCACAATCAAGCCATATTTGTGACCTGTCCTATAGTTGCAAAATTCGTAAATAGTTTAGTAGGCGAGTTTGTGTGTTGATTCTTTAGGAGTGTGTGTAGATATAGAAGTGTGTCTTTACGTAGATGTCTTTTCCCATTAGTGCAGTGTTCTTTCGACTCGTTCGCTATTTTTAAATTTATCGGATTTTATTTATTTATATTTATGATATTTCCACATTTTTATTAATTGCAAGTGTGCATGATTAAATATTTTTACTATTACAATTTCTATCAAATTTGACTTTATTTTACTATTTCAGTTTATTTTAATTACATTTTGGCTCAATTTCAATCATTATAGAAGCCTGATGTGATGATTTTATTATAAATCCACCTCAAAGCTTCTTCGCTATATTATAATTTGCAAACACTAAATAAAATATTAAAGCGTGAAGATTGAAGCATTTGTTAATGAAACATACGCATGTTGCAACGATCAAACTGTATATATCTAATATATGTCATTATTTACATAATGTATATCAAACCATCGACAATACAATGGAGTTGCCGAATAGCGAATTGTCTCTGGCTTCAAAATGCTGCACATAATTAAAGGCACTAAATATATTCAAATATGCTTTTATCAATTACAGCTCCCTGCAATTACACATATCTCCGAAGTTTTTCATGTTACAGAGTATTCAATTCATCACCGTATAAGACAACATTAACTCAAAACATAAAATGACGTAGGTGTCCTAGAGATTCAAGCAGACTCTCATCTCTAACACTTCAATGACATTCCATGTTCGATATCATGGTCCATAGTACTTTACACAGAACACGAACAGAAACGACACTCAAACGACTCGAGCATGGATATGTATTGTTTAGGAGGTTTGCGCATACTCATGTAGGTAGTATGTTATATTGAAATGGTATCGGTAAATGGTGACATGAGATTGCGCAAGTTTTGGGAGAGTGGGATGATTTGGGGTGCGTGGTGCAGAAGGCGTCGATCTTAAACTGCCTGCTGGATGCTGCGGCGGCCGGGTTGGTCCCGGGTTCGAGGACAGGTTCTTTGAGCCATGAGATACCAGGGATTGGAGAGGGCCAACATGAAGATCCACATACTATATCCAACCTCGCTAAACGTTCAACAAGAAGATCATTCAAGTAAGTTGCTGAGTTTATTTTTTAGTATAACTACACATTTTTTTATTATAATTAAAGTAATGGCATTAATTTATTTTATATTGATTTAAATATAAAACAAAATTATACCAAATATACATATATTTAGTAGATATAATGATCTAAATTCTAAACTACTTTTCCTTTGTTACAGGAACAATAAAAAGGTGAATACCGTTGGTGAACATATTGACCCAATCATTATAATTGTAAATTAAAACTTGGCGCACTCTCCGCGCAATGCTAGTTCAAGATTGTACACGAGCAAAACTGTTTAAAATGATTTATAATCAAACCGAATTGGCATTAGCAGTATTTAGTAGTGTTCGATGGCTGAACTGTTATTATGGGTGTACTACAGTACTAACTTTATTAAAACATTTCTTTGCTCTAGATAGTTGGTGTTGTAACATTGTTAGTCTCGCTGTATCGATGTGTTGTCCTAATGGAGATATTGTAATCAATTATGTTCCTCGTTTCGTCGTTTAGCTTATATTCAATAACCCTTATTTCTGTAGGTCTAAAGTATGGTATAATATTAGGGGCTTAGGCCCATTACGTCTCTTTCTATATAGATTGTGTTGTAATAAATTGTTTTGGTTTAATATTTACAGGTTGTTGATGTTTAGGTAATTTTTTTCAATGTAATAAAGCAGTATTTTAGTAGATTATTGATGTTTATGTATAACGAATGTCTCCTTGATTAGGTAAATATAGTGAATGATATATGTTTAATTTTTATAAATTAGGGAAAATACTGAAATTGTTGTTTTTTAGACACAGCACTTTTCATGACCGATACACATACACATTAACAATACTATCATCTTCATATGTAAAACTTTTAACAGAATTACTCTTAAATCTATAAATTTAAAATACGCATGAAAAACTAAACATGATATCGCATGATAATAATTATTAAATAGCCTCTTACTAGTAGATCTAACCGCGCGTGGTTGGTAAGTATTCGATGTGTTTAATAGATTCGTATGCACGAGCACAATTGCATGCACTGCAAAGTATTTAGGCACAATAAGTGCATCGGTGTTGTTTATTTAGACCATTTTGTAAATATGGGACAGTAAAAGCATTTGAGACTTAGAGACGCGGAATAACCTCTAGCTTTTAGGAAAAGCAAAATATAATCAATTCTAATCTCTAGGTGCTGGAGTTACAAGATGTAGGATCTCACCATGCGTCCATGGAATCTTTAGACGAAGCAAGGTTACAGCCACCACATGCATACCAAAATGGACATCATGGAAGATCGTCTAGTTTAAGGTAAGAATTTAAATTGTTTTTCTTTTAATATTTTTTTTAATTGTTTTATTTTATTTTTGTTTTTTATACTTATTATTTAATTTTAGTGTCATCGAAGAAGAGATTGATCTTGAAGATATCGTAGTTGTTCACGGTATGTCTAAAAAGCATGCCAATATGCAAGACAAAACCGGATTAACCATACTAATTTGTATTACAGTTATTTAGCATGATACTAAAAAGATTTAACTAATAACCAATAATTCAATTATTTCTAATATCTTATACAACGATCTTGGAAATGTTATCACAAGAAATAATATATTTATCAAAACTTTAATGTGTCTAATCTAATATTCTTCAGACGATCCCCAAGTCCAAGACGACGAGGGCACTACGGAGGCTACCACCACGAAATTGGCTTCTCCGATACAGTTAACAATGTTGTCGAGATAGTCAAACACGAGCACCAAAGACATGGTCGTACGCATAGAGCGCCCCATCATTATCACCCACATGGTAGGTGACTTTGATTTTAAGACGTAAGCTAAATTGCTCATAAATATAGCGTAAAATATAAGACTTTTATAATACCACATCTAAAGTGAATCTGCTGATATCCTTAGAACATTCATTTTACAACATAATGATTTGTCACTCCTTTGATTTATTTTATTTTGAGTGTATTTATTTTGTCCTTATTTAATGTCAGCAGACTCACTGGCTTAATGCTAATGCAAATAAATTCGTTGAGTTTACAAACCATCGTTGAAAGTATCACGATAATTATTAAGCCTTAAAAAGCTACTTTCTCGCATTCGATAACAATTATTCCCATTTTTTTCATATAGTTTTCACGCATAATGTAACCATAAGCATACTTATTACCTTTCATTTAGATTTAGTTTATAAAATTGAAACAGTTTTGCAAACATTTTTCTTCTCATGAAGGTACTCTGAAAGTTTTGTGAGAAGATGGGAACCTTAGCTTTAAAGTAGTTGTAGACACTCATGTTCCGTAGTTGTAGTCCATAAGATTTTCAGTGAGCAAAGCTACTATATGAATTCTTATTATTAGATGACGATTGTTTATCTTAGCCTTGTTAACTATATCACGAAGCTAGTTTTGTAATATACTTTTGTAGCTGAGATTTAGTTTTATTGGGATTACTGCTCATTCGTGTGCATTTGTTTATTATCTAATAAATAATACCATCAGGCTATACCTGTTGTTTAATAATATTGTATAGTTAATTATATAAGTTTATCTTAGGTAGCGAATGAATCAGATAATGATTTAGTACTAAATAGATGAGATTAACGTATTAATACAATTGGCAGTTAAGTATGTGATGATTTTTAATATGAATTGCGCAATAGTGTCAAAATTGTATTGCCTGCTGCATGCTAAACCAACGAGTGCCCTATTTGGTCGCACAACGCTTTTATGCAGATTCTATAAGATGCCTGAAGCGCATGCATAAATTAACATCGAACACGTCATGCAGCATGCAAACGCTTGATGAGAAACTTTAGATTTTCTACTTTCTGTTGAATTAAAATGAATATAGATTTAATTCTTGTACTACACACTGTACGCTTTGTGTCCTGCATACTATATAACATATGGACACACTTAACTCCAAACTGAGCAACGTTCCGTTCCTTTGATATCCAAATTCCTCCTATACTGTCTTGATTAACCTTTGTCAGATATTCAAAACTTTTAGAGTCACCTTTTTGAGTAAAGAAATTAGGTCGGTAATCCGACGGGGTAGGGTAAAGCGTGGTGGAAGGTACATGAAGGTATTCCTGACAGCAGGGAAGGAGTGGAGGGCGCCGTACCCCACGACCAGCCTGAGCCAGCCCTCGCGATCGCCCAGCCCGCCACACCACACCTACGGTGAGATCCACTCGCCACACACTGGACCACACACTTTACAGAATACCCAGTTTGCTTTACGCAATCAAAGTACTAAGAGACACCACTGAAACTACTCACACCAAACACTACTATTTAAAAGAAACACTTTTTGTTTTCAGATGTGGCTCTTAACAATATTTATCATAATATCACGATTCATATATAAACTTTGCAAGGCGGCACATCCAATACCCCTGAATCTTACGATAAGATATCACGTTTAATAGAATATAAATTTTCAGTCCAATCCTAAAATGAAAATCCTTTAATCATAAAAAAAACCTATTGTAAAGTAAAGGGTCTGAGTTCCGAAATTCTATCTTTAAGTGATCTGAGAGACCCTTTGCTCATTTGGAAAAATTTTGTTTGACAAGATAAGACTTTTAAGATAATTAATCGATGTCGTTGAAAGCTGTGCGCATGAAATACATATGGGGGAAGCTTGCAAAGAGAATTGCGGCGATATCCATAAGAAAATTGTTTGCACATCTGTTCGTTATTCCCGGCTATATGATTTTCTTTGATTAATTTTATCTTTCTTTACTTCTTTCATATAATTATATTACGCCTTAATCATATCATGTTACGCTTGTCTGGCTGATTGTGCTGCAGTTGGCCAGCGATAAGAACGCTCAAATTATTCAAAGAGCAGTTTGGGCATCAATAGGTGGAGAACGTGAGCGGGAGAGAGAGCGCGAATGGCGAGAGAGGCGAGAGCGGTCGTGGGAGCGAGAGGGGGGTAAACGCGGCCGTGGCCGGCAGCTCCCTCCGACGCCCACTAAGCCGTCCACATT
The DNA here is from genome assembly GCF_056956725.1 of Heliconius melpomene rosina. Taxonomy (NCBI): domain Eukaryota; kingdom Metazoa; phylum Arthropoda; class Insecta; order Lepidoptera; family Nymphalidae; genus Heliconius; species Heliconius melpomene. The sequence goes on from NC_140399.1 coordinate 9,043,646, forward strand.
ACATGTAAAACAACAGCCATTCAGCAGAATTAGCCACAGCCCCTCGCACGTAAGCAAATAAATCCCTGCAATGTACAAAATTTAAGAAAATGATTCTGACCTTGCATTTATTTAGCTTATATTAAAAGTCTTCTTAGGTACCTTTCAGGGTTGTAATAAAGGTAGGCAATATTCTAACTTGACTATTTTCATTTTCATCAGTTCTTATCATTTTACTATTTATCCACAATTCCGGTACAACTTTTTGGGCGATATAATACTACATTAGCAATTTTCCATCTTGATATACCAGATATTTGAAATGATCAAGAATTGTTGATATCAGCGTGTCCTAATTGGTTTTCTCTGTGTCAGTTATCTTTGAGGCATACAACTCGAGAACCATTAGAGCCTCTACACGACGAGTACGAGTACGGTCGAGAAGTTGAAAGACTGATACACAGAGATTATAGATCTAGAGAAAGGTGAGTGGAACTTTGCCATCTTGAATATGTACATGTAGCTGATGTAGTAAATAAAAGCGTATGTTGATCGTTTGTTCTGCTGTTAAGCGTGAATGAAACCGGGCGTGAGTTCGGCAGGCGCGGGTGGGGCTACGAGGCGGAGCGCGGCGGGCGCTCGTACGAGGCGCCGCTCAGCTACGAGGCGGCGCTGGCCATGGGGCGCGGCGGCGGAGCGCGCGCGCTGCCCTCGCCCGCCGCGCCGCGCCTGCCCAACGGGTACAAGCCGCGAGCGCGCCACTCCGACTCCGATGAGGACGACTGGTGCTAGCGGCGCCGCCGCGCGCGCTCCCAGCGGGACGTGCGCGCGCCCCCCGCCGCCCCCGCGACCGCCCTGCACGCGCACACCTTCTGACTCGCCCCACGGGCCCGCGCCAGTGCTCGTGTGTTAGTCACGGACGACCGTTGCTCGCCGACCGGACGCCCCGAGCGTCCGAATTCTAGTATTTTACAAAGTTTTGGAAAATTTAATTTTTAATTCGCTAAAATTTTACTCTTTGATTTATATTACGGTTAAGGTTATCGAATATAAAACAGTGCCAGGCAAACTTCGTTTGCGCTAGGAAAAATAATAATAAAAAATAAAAATAATAGTAAAAGTAAACTTTCTATATTAAATTTGCACTTCATAAAGTCTACATTATATATCGCCTGCTGAGACGGCCCCGCGGCCCCGCGGCGGCGAGCGCGCCGTCCACGCCCAGGCCGAGTCTCATGTTCAAGTTAGACGTTGGGAGATCTAGCATTTCATCGTCGAAACAAATTATTACTAGAAATGTATAAATATTTACATAGCGAATAATTTTTACTTACGATTAGTTAATATATACTAAATAAATAATTAAACATTTTTTATTGAATTTGCTGTCCTTCCCCCAAGTGCTTTATATCTATGTTATTTAAATTTAATACAATTAACTAAATAAATATGAATTATATGTAAACTTTGAAGAATTTCTGCATTATATTACTTAAATTGTTAAATCGTGTGTAGGCCAGTCAGTAGGCGTTGTAGTATGTTGTTACATTTGGCGACGAGGGTTGTTGTGTACACATTTTGGCATAAAAAGAATAGCATAGCATAGCGAATGTTAGTAATTATACGAGTATAGTGCCTCCAAGCTACGTCCCCGGTAATGGCAGTTGAACCTATCTACGGTCGCTAAATCAATCCGACCAAATGTGACAAGATGCCCTAAAGAGTCCTTGGCTGGAGTAATGATATTGTTTATATAGATTTTGTCGCCTGGTTAAGGAGAGGTACATACTATTGTTTAGATAATGTTTAATCATCCATAGACCAAGTACGTATTATATTAAAACTGTTTAAATTTTGAAAATTTTAATAGAATATCAGCATTAAAAATATGTAAACGACATCCAGATTATCTTCAAAATTGACTTAAAACTGTAGAATGTAATTATTATTAAAAGTTGAATAAAACCTAATCCTATAGTGTTCACTGTGATTAATAAATTTATAATTCAATATTTCATTATTAATATAAATTTTTATTAATTAGCTCCAACAGCTTTACATTAAGCTTTATATGATCAGCAATTTGAATTTTGAACCTGTAACGTAATAATGTTCTAAATAAATAACGACCAGGCACAAAATCAACAACGCCATTGTCTAGATATAGTACCTGTTGGTTTACAACTTTCGTACGAGATAACACACCATTGCAAATGTATCTGTGTTTTTTTTTAATCAAATGTCAAATTAATTATGACAAAGTTGTTAACCACCTGGAAAATTACTAAGACGCTCATTAACACCTGGTAATTAAGATCCATTTTCATATTCGCCAATGCGTGAACACCTCGAACGTTACTATTGTATTGCAAATGCCATATATGGATGTTCCATGGACGATCTATAAATTAATCGATAATAATTATTTTTAATTGTTTTTTTCTACTTATCCCAATTATTAAGTCTACATCCAGAAAGCTTTACTTAAATATAAACCTAGTTTTGAATGTGTTTTTCGAAATATACTTACTGTTTGCGTGTAAAAGTTGATTTGTGAAGGCAATATTCAATGTTCGAGGTATCGTAAGCCCACGTTACGAGACATGCCGTTACTATTATAGGTTACGTACTTAATACGACAAAATTGTAAATACATAATTTTCTGTGATAACAATTTTATGAATGAGGTTTATTATTAGAACTGTGTGATTGCATAAGAAAGTTGTTTATTTCGGAGATGCTGTGTTGGAAAAGAATTTAAACTTTTAGCAAACGTACGTTGCAGCTATCTAAAATTGTTTTTTTCATTGGATTCAAATTGTTTCTTTAACGTTATGCATGTCTTGTGGCTAAATAATTTGTTAATGATGATTGCAAGTTTCATTTGACTAGCAATGATTGTAGATCAAATTTTGTATTGTGAAACTTAGTTTTTTGTATAAGTACCTTCTGAGCGATAGAAACATCTTGTGGATATTTCATATCAAATCAATATTTCATTTAATACTCTTTATTCTGATATTTGGTATATACTTAGATGTGTAATACGATGTGAATTTCTCGAATTGTTGTGCACAATAAGAGTTCGTATAATCTTTTACCCGCAACTCTTTTTCAATAGATTCATAATCAGAAAAGATTGTCACTTCTCCAATATATCTATTTCGACTGTTGTTATTCACAGCAAATATAGTGAACAAACGTAGATTTTAATATTTTTTTTTTCTTATATAATTACTTACATTGTGTTTATAGTACAAAATGTTATATTCTATATTGTTTTACTACCTACTGAGTTGTTGTAATACGTTTGTTTATAAGTTATATTAAATTTCGATCAGATTGCAATTTCTCGAGTGGCATTATACGAGAGGCATATTTCAAGGTAATGTTACCTTAGCTAAATCAACAGGTAAATATAACTTGTCTTCTTAATTTATTCCACTTAAGAAATTGCAAATTTGATTAACACACACGATATTATTATAATAGGAAAGTTATTTAGTAAATAATGATAATGTTATTGTTTATTTGGATCGTTAGCGCCGACGAGCGCGCCTCATGTATAAACTCTTGTTACCCCCGATCTCAGAGTCTTAGATTTCTTCTATGTAGTTTTCTCATTTAAAGTGATGACATTATATGAATATTTATATTGTTATTGTATAGATGTATGGATATTTTCGTTCTGTCATTTGTAATTGGGGTGTTAGGTTACAATACGCCGATGGACTTTCGATGACTGAATGGTATTAGAGTTGCAGAGTGCGTCCTGCTTTAGTGTTCGTGATGCCCTCTTAAATACATACGCATACGTTAAGACGTGTAAATATTGTAATATATAACGCGGCCGATGTGTAGAGGTCGTATGTGAAAATGTCTAGTGATATGAACTAGTTGATATTAATGTTAGCTAGGTAATCTCGTCCCCAACTGTCCTTGAATTTAAGTTGGGTGTTTCACTGCCTTAAAATAATAAAAAAAGTTTGGTGTAATAGGAAGGTACCCTAACTAATATAGATAAGGGCATTTCAATATTCTTATACGTTTTTTATCATTCGATAATACGTCGCTGTTGTCGAATAATCGATTTGTCTTTCGATTTTCTATAGGTATGTATGTTCATATACGTCTAAGGTTTGTTTCATTCATGTTATTCGCATATTACAGTTTACTTATAACAATCACTTTTTCTTACTGCATTATAATAATTACACTTTAATATGAATTTGTTAAATCGTTTTATTGTAAAAAAAATTGTTATCAATTGCTGTTTTAACTCATTTCGTTTTTGAGATAAAGCTAAATGAGCTAGGTCACTGCGACAAACACGTAGACCTATCTAAGTGAAAATAACTGAAAAACTTTATTCTTTTAATGCCAAATAGGCCAAAGTAAACAAATTAGAATAAGATAAAAAATAATATTTAATAGTTTGTTCGGTTCGATTGCTTATGGTATTCGCAATATATTGGAAATTTTAGCGAGACGGTTCCATTCAATTTGTACTGGCCTGTATAATGTGATATAATATAATGTAACAGATAGACCGACTAAGTTAATGCATACGTTCGTTCGCAAGTTGTCATAAGAGCTCGCGGCGTTAAACCGCAGTGGGGTTCCCCATGATACTTGTAGGTAACCAGTAAGAGAAGCCTTCAGCTTACGCGAACCGTTAGTCCGTTAGTCCGTTCTGAAAGCGAAGTGAGTTAAGCCTGGTGTCGGGACATTACGCCTGCCTTGTATCTGTGTAAACGCTTTACCAAGGTTTAACTTTTGTATTAAATCGGTAATAATAACTGTAAATCTAGCATAGAAAGTTCATCGGCAACGAGAGTGCACCATAGAAATGTTTTTTTGGTAAGAGCCAACTTTCCAGAATAGTGCATACTATTGATATTGTATTAATAAAGAACCAAAATTTAAAAATTAGTCGATAAGTAATTTATTATCCTAAAAACTAAATACTATACGCATGTTTTCACTATACCTACTGGTAAAATGGTTATGTACAATACGAAAGAGCTACTGTTTTATATATGAATTCTTGCTCGCGTGTAAAATTTTGCAGAACGGATCATATTATAAGATTGTACAATATGAATAAATGCAAAAAAGACATTTCCTCGATAATCTATGATATTTTATTTCACTTAAAAACAAATTATTTTTCAGATACATCCCATATCCTTTCTGAGAGTCTCGTTCTGGCTGTTTATAAAAAAATAAAAATAAAAAAAAAGCAAAATTCACCAATAATTTAATACAATTTGCATACAGTCACTATACAATTTAAACGAAACAAAAACTTTATATAAAATAATTAATTATCAATCAATCCGAGTCGATGTCGATAGCATCCGTGCACATAGAACTGACGTCGCCGTCAACACTACTTGTTCCTCGGGGCGGGTTATTTTGGTTCTCTACACGATTAGCCATATCACGTCCATTTGGCACTATAACATTTAAAAAAAACAAAATATTAGGACAAAAATTATATAAAATTACTAAATTTAATTTTCAGATTTAAAATATTCAGGCAATTTTAAATTGCTGAAAAACATATTAAAAAAACAATAAAATTAAATCCTTATTTGAAGCTATCGAAATTGCTTTTAAACTATTGAGCTCACGTGGCTCTGTTCAAATATAGATAAAAAAAGAAAAGTTCTGAAAAAATTAAATTGCTATATTAAATGTTGTTACCAATAGATTTAGTTTATTTTTATATTACCCATTTATCTATACATATTCAAAACAGTAAAATAATTTCACTTTCACATATTCCCGTGGGGAACGGAGTGTTAAGGTTATACTAGGTTTCCTCTACCTACCCTGCTGTGTGCGGGAAACAGCGTGAAGCTGATATAATTTAAATTTAAATTTTTAAAATAATTTCCCACATACTGTTATTTTGATCTGTACCATCAGTATCATCAGATGTGCTTATTGCCAAAGCGTTCAGGGGTGCGTATGCAGCTACAGCTGATAGGTCGATTAGTATAGCCTAAAAATATAGTTAGGTTATTAATGTTTAGGTAGGTAATCAGGTAAAACGTAAGTAATTATGGCAGACTTTCAATACAGGAAAATAAAGCATAAAAATATATAAATTTCACAATTTAACAGAAAATGATTCATGAAATTGAAAAATCTATACTAAATTTAGTATCAGTTATATCTTTACTTTTCTCACATTTTGATTATAATTATAAAAAATCGATTAGGTACTAAAATTTCAGTTTTACTCAATCTAATACCTCGTTTTCTGGTCCAGACGACGCAGTGGAACTTAAGGAAGTTCCTCTACCAGAGCTATCTTGAGAGTTATCGCTGTGGATACCCTTACCATCGCCCGCACCAGATGTTGCCCCTACGCCTGGCTCGAGCAAATTACCATTAGCGTCCAGTACTTCTCCTAATTGCTCATCTAGTGCATCTGATTCTTCATTCTGTTTTTAAATATTATCATTTGTTATCGTAAAACTGTATTATAGTGGCTAAGATCAAATTCGAGATCTATTTAAAGATAGTAAGTCATAGTTTAGAACTCTGTCTAATACACGTTAATATCTCAAAAAAAACCTAAAAAGACTAAAATTCAAATCCACCCAAAGAAACTAAATAATGTAAATAAGTTTTATTTATCATTTCCCATAATTGATAAAATATAACAGAGCCAAAGTGTATCGCTAGCTCAATGGTTCACGATGAAGTTGATTGAGAATATTGAGATGATTCATAAAAAAATTATAGTGGATACAAGGTTTTCTGCGCCAACCTATACCTACCGATGTGTAAAGATATGCAAAGAAAAAATATACGAGTATTTTAATAATATAACAAAAATGTTCTTACCGATTGTTGTTGACTCATCGCATCAAATAGCCAATTAGGTACATAGGTGTCATCGTCAAAGAAACATGACTCGTAAGTATCAGACGAACGACCGGACGCAAATAATAATTCTTCTGACGCCTATACAAATATATATATACAATATTGATTTAAAAAAAACGAATTGGTTTTAGTAATAATAAAAAAAAAATACCGTAAGTCTCGCTGAGGTAAGTGCAAGGCTGCCAATTTCGGAATCGGTCAAGTTTACATTATCGCTAAGTAATGTCTCTGCATTTATTGAGAATCCGCTAAGTGTCGCTAAAAATCCACTCGCAAGCTATAATGAAAATAAAATATTAATTTGTACTTTCTGTAAAATATTTTTTTTCTTTATCGTGTTTACTATCGTTAACTGTTAAACAGTTTATATTTCTGTAGTGGCGCAAAAGCGTGTGATTCGGTTCCTACTCAAGGAAATGAAATATACAGTGTTTTAATTTTTTTCTCTCCGCAAGCTTTTCCGTGTCAAGGAAAAGGGTAGCATTGAGTTTCGTCACTCAAAACGCAACGCCTCCAGATTTCAGCGGAAAGTGGAGAGCGGAGTCTCTTATCACCAGGCTTCTTCTGCCTACTTCGTGCGGGGTACGGCGTGAAGTTAAAAAAACTTACTGAGTTTTTATTTTCTTCTTTTGACTCAATAACCTCTTGTACTGAGTTTGCGGTTAACAAAGGATCTGCTTGTGACAATAAAGTATCAAGTTCGTTATCTGCTAAATAATAATCTGAAATTTTTGAATTAGACGTGGAAGCGACAGACATATAGGAAACCGAGTCCAACTCCAGGATAGGTGTTTTTATCCCGGTGTAGCTCCAAGGAGATTGATTTTGATTGATGTCATCAGAAGTATCCACAGCCTCCAATTCGCTTTCTAATATACTATCTTCGTTAGTTACAACCGTTTTTATGCTTGCAGGTGATAAACTGTTATTAAAACTTCTATCTGGTTCATCTTTATTTAAAATAACTGTATCAGAATTAGAAATAAGACTATCTTTCGAATTATTTTCCGTTAACTGTATTTTTTCTTGAAGTAACTTTCTAATGACTGACATTATGCTACTCGTATTATCATGAATTGATTGTTTGGGTGTTTCAGTATAATCGTTTTGAGAAGAATTTTCTTTATTTTTCTCATTATTTATCTCATTATTAAGGGGTAAATTGTCAAGCGATATTAATTCATCTACACTGTCATTTGCGTCCGATGTAGAGTTGCTGAGGTTTTCACTTTCAACATTAATATTATCTTTTAATAATATGTCTTTAGAATTGCAGCAATCAATTGTGTTCGAATCCTTTTCATTACTGTTCCGAGTATTCAAGGGCGTGAAAGATTTTTTTAATGGTCTTTTAGAAAATTTCGTAGACGAAGATTTAATTGAAACGTGTTCATTATTTTGCATAACTACATTCTTAGTTTTGCCTTTAAATATACTTTTACTTATTTTTGTGATTTTGTTCGCCTTAGTCATTATATTTTTTGACGATTGTGGAATATTTTCTTTGTTACTATGAGCCTTTGGTGTTAAGTCCAACTGTGGTTTTTTATTAAATTTGTAATGTGTTTGATATTTGTATTTTGAAGAAGTGAATTCTGATTTTAAGCCAGAATTACTTTGTTCTAATTTATTATTTTTATGATTAATTACGATTCTATTTTGCACTATAGGACGCACTGTTGCTATACTATTCGGTGATGAACAAGTAGAACTGTTCTGTGATTGTGGACTGCATTCGTATTGTAATACAGTATCTGTTTCAGATGACAAAATCAATTCTTTATCAACACTGGGCTCTACATCAACACCATTCTGAAACACTACATAGTCAACATGATGTTGCACATCATCTTGAACTTTTAATAAATTATTAGCGATATCTTGGCGCTCAGTTTTATCATTCATATTTTTCATTTTGTTATCTATGTCAGTTTTTACTTTTGCATTGTTTATCTCTATATTCATATTTTGTATTTTTCTTCTCAAATATCGTGGTAAGTAATTTTTTAATTTTTCTTTGTAAACTTCAACATCATTTTTGGCGATAATATTGTACTTTGTTGTTTTTTTATTTGCAAAAGATTTGGTACTTTTTGTTTTACGTGTCCTGTAAAATATAGTATTTTAAAATACACATTTATAAATACTAAATTTATTTATTATTTTATGATAATTCAGAGTATTTCAATGAATCAATAACTGTATAATATCTTACCTTACAGTTATTTTCGAAACAACCTAGAAAATGTTTAAGTATTAATATTTAATTTAAGTATAAAATATTTTAAATCAAATATAACCATAGCGTACCCTTGTTACGGTTTTATCAACTCGCACCGTGGTTGATATTTTGTGAATAGATTTTTTTTTCTGGTTACCAGTATTTAAAATCTTATGTACATTATTATTTATTACGTTATTCTTAAATTTCGGGAGTGATTTTTGAGGAAAACGGCTATTTTTATTTGCTATCGAGTTATTGACTGTCGTTTTATCTTTCGTGTGAATTATTTTATTTTTCGAAATCATTCTCTTTTTTGTCTTAGCAATTTCATTAGATTGTTTTTTAGCGATACCTTTTTTCCATTCACCTTGATAAATGACATCTTCAGAAACCATTTTGTCTTTGAAACTGTGGACGTGAACACCGCCATTTACTAATTCCCGCGTTATTATTTTCGTCTTCCTTAATTTCGATAGGGTATTATCTATGTAATTTCGACCTTGAGATACACTGGTATTTATTGATGAACAACCAAGCAAAGATTTTTGTAGACTACCTACACTGTCACAAAATTCGGAGACAGAATCATCATTTTTTGGTAAAATTTGCTTTAATACTTTTGTTTCAATTGTTGCGTTTTTGTCATCTATAAGATTTTCTGGCGGTTTTTCTGATTGAAGTCCCATTTTATCATGAAAATTGACATCTGAATCCTTAATTTTTATCCCTATATCTCTTGATGTATGAAAATAATTGTCAACGTTTTCCGTACACATGCCAAACTCGCAAGTTTTTTTACGGGTAAATACATTATCATATGAATCATCAATTCTAATTCCATTATTAAATAATTTTGGTGTTTTCATTAAAGAAGCTACAGGTGATAAAGCACAAGTTAAATTAAGATCAGGGCCACATTGAACATCAGCACTTAAATTACGAACACCTTTTGATGTGCTCGGTTGATTTATGTCTAAAAAATTATTATAGATTTTATATACAATCTATTGAAATAAAATTAGAGATTAATAATAAGTATCAAATGCTTATTAACTATTTGGGGTATAATTTGATGAATAAATATGATCTGTAACGAGTCTAGTTGCAGAACTACAAAAGAAGATTCAACAAATTTGAACGATAAACAGATGAGCTTCCTGGCCGTTTAATGTTTTCGCCCATTATTGTATTACATAATAATTACGCACCCGATAAATAAAACTAAGTGTATATCCAAGGCGTATTGTAATAATATTTTACATATTGAGAATCAACTAATATGTTTAATTTTTTACCCAAAATAAATATAGTTTCGACGCTGTCGTGTTTTGTTATATTAATCACTGTTTCTGAAGCCGTTTCATTATTTACATCATAGCTAACTTCCGGATCAGTACCCATATTGCGGCGTAAAGTTATAGTTTCTTCGTCGCTTTCTGTAACTATAGATATAAACAAACAGTCTTCATTATTAGATACATTATTAATAGCAGTGTTATTTAAAACATTTCGATTATTTTCCTTGAGGTCTTCCTTTACTTCCATATTACATAAATTGACTAAGCTGTCAGGAATCTGCAATTTAAAGACAAAAAAAAAATTATCTCAACGTATAAAACTTTATAACGAAAAAATCTGTTTATATAAATCGTACCGGCTTCGATAATTTTGATTGTAACTTTATATATTTTTTTGTATTTATTCTTTTATTTCCATCTTCGACATTTACACCTTTTTTAAACTTAGCAATATTTCTTAACGAGGTTTTGCTGGTAATTCTCTTATTGTGCTTATATTTGTTTGTCTTAATTGAAAAATTGCTGTTCTCATTTCTATTGATTCCTTTACCTTGAAGAATTGTTTCTTCAATAGCCATACTATTAATATTGCTTTCAATTACTTTTATTTCATCAGAATAATCTATATATACTTGTGGTATTATGCTTATAGGACTATCTGTTTCAGGTAATATATTATAATTTGCAATAATTTTCATATCGTTATTTTGTAAAGTTTTTTCTGATTGTGGATTCTCTGAATTTCTAATATTCAACGTTTCATCCGTTTGATAAATTATATCAATAGCATTTGATTTTTCTAGTAAATCATGATCATTGTTATTAATGTCAAGTTCTTGTTCTAAAATAATATTAATAAAATAAAATAATTATGGATACGTTAGATAAATACAAGAATTTCCTTAAAAAAATACATATATAAAAATATACCATTAATTTCGACACTGGTAAGGCTATCATTGTCAAATTCCATGTTCCACGTATCAATGTCTTGATAGTCTTGTAGCTCCACTTGATCTAGAGATATTTTATTATAATAAAAGTATAATATCACATATTTAAAACAAAATGAGTTCTATTTATGCTACGTTCACAAAACAGTTGATTAAATTTATATCAATTCTCAAAAATCTTTATTTACCATTAACATAAACACACTCGGGGCCAATCATGGCGCAAGGGCACAAAGTGTGACTGTAAAACCGACTGGTTGTGGGTTCGATCCCTTCTCGACACGTGAAATATTTATTTAAATGTATATTTCCATTTCTTCGCTCTGGTGTCGAGGCAAAGCACGGCGTTGAGTTGTGCCACTCAACACGCAATGTCTCCAGATTGCGGCAGAAAATAGGGAACGGAGTGTCTTAACACTAGGTTCCCTCTGCCTACCCTGCTGTGTACGAAATACTGCATGAAGCTGATTTATTTTTATTTTTATAAACACATACCTAACGGTGAGATGACATGTTGATACTTATCCATTATATCATTCCTGTTAAAATAACAAGGTGTATTATATTCGAAGTTCGAAGTGTAGGTATTTAGAACAAATACGTGGAACTGAAGCGAAATACTTACAGCGGAGTATCGGTGATTTGTTCTTGATCATCAATATCGTTTTCATATTTTTCTTCTTCTTTATCTAAAAAATATATTTTCCTATAGAAAAAGGTCTTATTTTTATTTGTATACAGTTCCATGCAGTATCAGTAAGCAGAGACAAGAGAGAGAGCACCTAGGATTCCGACACTTCGTTCTCCGCTTTCAGCTTGAATTGGAAACATTGTGAGCGACACCGAAATTTGCCTCATCAGAGCCAGAAAATAGAAATCATTATTTTTCTCAAGTAGGAATCAAACTCACGTCCTCATCGCCCCTTTTATTGTTAGTCAAAGCTAATATGATAATCTATTTTAATTATTTGAAACACAAAAGAACAAATTCAAACATTCTTACAAGTCATAGTTGAAAGTGATCTATTCCAAGATATGTAGTTTTACTTTCCTGTAACTGGACTTTTAGTTAGCAGAGATTACCTTAGTTATAGAAATAAGTAGACATTTTATGACAAATTTTCTATTAAAAAATAATTGGATGTACATATTTCAAATAGGTATCAAGCAATTCATAAGCTCTTCCCTGAAGGATAATGAAACCTATAGCGTGCAGACGAAACAGGGACAAGACAGATAGAGGAAGCTTAGAAACCTATTGTTGGGATATTCTGTTTCTATTGACACTTCTGTTCCCCACTTTCCGCCGAATTCTCCAGGCATTGATAGTTTAGTAGCGGAGCTCAACGCTGCGCTTTGCCTCCTTAGAAGAGCGAGAAAATGAAAATATTAAGCATTTAATTTCGCTTGTGCCCTCTGCGCCGCGACTTCTTCTTCTTCTCTCCTACTCGTATACTTTACTAAAATATTATAGAAAAACTTGAAATTTCAATAAATACACTCACTATATTCAATAGCTTTTAAAGCAAAGTTCTCAAAATACAGTCGTCTCCTTCTCTCTATAGCTTTCTCTGTAAGAGAGAGCAGATCGAACAACTTGTGCTGTAACCAGCTCATCGGCGGCGGCCTGAGTTGCCCTTTGGTCGCGTAAAGCGCGAGCTTCATTAAGCGACATACAATACGATCAAGCTCCGTTGTAATACTATCATCGGTTATGGATCTAAGTCTATGTATTTTCTGATCGAGGACACGATGAAGACACCGTCCTGAAAATTCTATTAGTAAATTGAAAACTCTGAAATTGGCTTAGTTAAATTACCTTCCAAGGGGAAAATTAAATTTTTAAGCTTAATAAGTAAGTCTAATTCGGTTATTTTTACGACAAACTGTTAGCAGAGATAATTTGTATTAACGTGAGCCAGTGAAATGTTATGTTTCAAATATTTTCAGTTATCATCATCAGTTATTTAAAAACAGTACGTATAGATGTTTGAGGCAGAAATATCATGTTAAAACTAACCGTAAGAATCCAGCTCAACCGTGCTACAATTTGAAACTGAGGAACGTACCACTGTTGATCCCCACTGTAATGGAAATACTGTATGTTACAACAGTAGAAAATAAAATGTCTTAAGTAAAGTAGTATCCTGTTTGCTTTTAATAATAAGCTTTTATTATATACATTTTGTTAATCTAATAATGTTGTAAAATATTACTTATACTAATGAATAGAAGCCAGTTTATAAAAAGTTATATAACCTGTACTTAAATTAAATAAATATTTTCCAATTTTACCCCAATTTTGAAAGGTTATATTAGAAAAAAAACTCCTAAATATGATGACTCATTCATTTATTACATGTTGGTTTTTACACAAATGTTTTTTAAACATATTTTTATTCAAAAACTGTCAATCTCGAACAAAGACAACACAGATAATGTAAATAAAATATTAGGGCCATTCTGGTCACTTTTTTAAATAAACAAATGACTGTTTTAAAACTTTTTTACTTATATAATAAAACTCAACTCAATTAAAACTTACAATTATTTGAATTAATAACTAAATTATAAAAAAATAATATAAACATAAGTAACAGATATATGTAGTACAAACTAGGAATTACGTAGAAAATAAAAAGCAACTACCAATGTTGCATATACAAATAACAATGTATGTTTGACATCACTAAATAAAATCGAATTATGAACCTAGTTTTTCTACTGAGAAAATTACTTATTATACAACTTTGGGTATATCAGTCTTTATACACAATTATATATACTTAAAAATCTAAATATAGTATCAGTTTTAATATGAAATCTATAAGTGAAAGTGTAAATTGAATTTAACGTCGTAAGAATTATGGTAATAATACTAAAAGTACCAAGTAAAAAAAAAATATGTTCATTGTAAGCTACATTTCTTTTTATTTTACTAAAACATTTCATCACGACAAACATAGATAATAGAATTTTGTTATTTTTAAATTAGTACGAAAAAATCTACACTATTCACTTAAGTGAACATCTCTATTTCATCAACATTTCAATAAAACATTGCATATAAATACTACTTTTACAATTTTTTTTTTTGACAATCCAATTTATTTTGACATTATAATTAGTATAACTGGATACAAAGAAGCAATCAATCTGGATCAATTTAAATTTATATATGGAAATATATAAGTGTGTATGTCTATGTTTTCGTGAAAAAAATTTGCTCTATGTGAACCAAAAATAATAAAATAAACTAAAAAGCAAATTCAAAATGACTGTTTACATCAGACAAGTTGTCTATCTCCTGCCACTCCTCGTGCACTTCTGATACATTATCTATGGCGAGACGAGAATAAATCAATACATCGTCGACTATCTCATAACCATTCCATTCTAATATGTCCCTGGAAAGAAATTTATTCTTAGGTTCACGCTGTATAACTATATAATATAGAAGAGTAGACTGAGATAGATATATGTAGAATTAATAAATATATAATTCCATGTAAGTAATATTTGATTGTATATTTCAATACTTACTTTACTTTTTCAGTGTCAGTTGTAATATGTTCAACTACTTCCATTAGATGTTCTATAGGTATTTCCAGCTTATGTGAGTCAATGTAAAATTCATTATTTTCGCTGTCTACTAGTCTGCTTATTTCTTCGGATATTGTATCTAAAATACGGCACTCCTCTGATTTAACCTGAAAGAAAATGAAAAGCACATTTCAAAATTATATAACTACTGAAAATAAAAAAATCTATATATGGACACTAAAAGGACACGCTTTGATTCGTAACAAGAGCGAAAAGCGTGAAAATAATATATACTACATGCCCTCGAGTGCGAACGTGCCCCGTTCCGTCAACACATTTATGCTCCTAAGTCACGACAGCCTCATCAAGCATAATTGCTTATGTAAAATGATCATTTTAATTCCATTTTTTGAACAATTGTAATGTTGCCGGGGGTCAGCAAGCGGGGCGCATCGGGGATGGAATACCTCACTAAAATTTATTATATAGATATCTAGTATAAAAAATACCTCAAATGGATAATTATATTCTCTTATAATTTTATAATATTGGTTCCAATATGGCGCATTCTCTCCCCAATTTATATTATACCATACATGTTCATTTTGTAATTCTTTATTTCTGTAATCTCTATTAAAATTTAGCATTTTTGTCAAATGCCTAATTTCATCTACAACTTCTCGCGTATGTGCAAAGGCATCCATTTTGTTTTTAGCTAATAAATTTTGAGTAGCCTTAGAAAATTTCTTGACTTGTAGTGTTGTACAATTTAATCTAGAAAAAATATATATCAATAAACATCATATTTATATAATTTTAATATAATAATATAACATTATTGCTATTCAGTTAAAAACAAGTAACAATAATTACTTTATATCCTAGTGTATTTACACTAAATGAACCTAATTACTTTTACAATACAAAGCAACAACAATGGTATAATGTAGAAATTACACAAAAAAAATGAAAATACTATGAAACAAAAAAACAAAAGAAAGTGGGGAACGGAAGTGTCTTAACGGGAAGGAGTGTCTTTCTCTAGGTTCCCAGGTTCTACCAGGTACCACCCTGCATTGAAATTTAAAAATATATATATATATACAAATACATATTGTTTTTATTATATTTCATCACACCTGCTTGCAACATCTTCTATCATATATACTCTATTTAATCTTTTTCTTCTTGGTATCAAAACACTATGTAAAGTTTCTTCATCAAACATTAGGAAATTCTTTCCAAATTCAAAATCCATATTACATTGTAACATTTTATCTTTATATTCCATAGTTTCCAAAGAAAAAGAGGGAGATGTGAGTATTACAGTCATATAAGACTGTTGCTTCAATATGAGTTGTGTATAAGATTCCACACTAGTAATGAGATATGTTTTTATGTATATGTATATAATTATACTTATATCAATTTTATTAACAAGTTTTACATTTCGTAGGCAAAATTGTGTCAAAGTAACCACCAAGTGTAGGGAATAATACTAAATTGAATCATAAATAGAAATATTTGAATAAATTGAAATATCACCATAAAAATACAAATTATGACTTACAGCTAAAACTAATGCTTATGCTATTCCAAAAAATGCAAATTACAATTTTTAAAAATCCCTTATGTATACTAAAAGCAATATATTATAGTTCCCTTAAATTCTATTGATAAATAAACGAATTTGTTTAGTTAATATTATTAATAATAGCAAAAAGTAAGCTTACCTATTTTCAATGCAAAGCATATTATTATCACCAATAGTATGTGGACTTTCCCAACCTTCAAAATTCATTAAATTAACTCCACTTGGCTGTTCTGAAAAATGATATACCAGACTTATAGAATACAGGTTCAGTGAATTTTGACCTGTTTTAGTGTAAACACGCATGCACAATGTGGTGAACTTAATACTAGGTTCCCTCTGCCTACCCTGCTGTGTGAGGGGTACAGCATGAAGCTAAAAAAAAAATAACTAAAGAATGGATTGGATGGATAGATTGGTGTGTTGAATGGCAGAACTCAATTCCACAATTTGTCTAACAGAAAGGTGAATTGAAAACAATTGATTTACTGCATACATTTTACAAACAATAACAAAATAAACTTACTTGCAACTAAAGCCAAACTATTTAAATTGAGGTCTGGTTGTTTTTGGTATTCCTTAGCAACAAATAGAGCAAGTTGGCTACAACAACCCAAGTGGATAGTACCAGCAGGTCCAGGGCCAATACCTTTATATGTGACAGTGTATTGTGGGTACCGAGTAACTATGTTACTAGCCCTGAAAAAAAAAAATGTGGCCCATAGTATATCTCACATTTAGCCGGGCAGACACTTTTTGAATAATTTTTGACCAATTTTTAAGACTTTACATGCTAAATGGCAAAACTCAATGCCACACTGTGTTGTCAGAGCCAGAAAATTTAAGGAATTCATATCCCTGTGTGAATTGATCCCATAACTGATGCATATACAGTCTATATGCTGTGTCAGATGATGCACAACACCTTCGACATATATAGCCTCTCATTATTTAGATTAAAAACTAAATGTGTGTAATGTACTAATAGTATTTTTTACCAATCATTAAATTGTTCTCTACTCCATTCAAAGAAATGATCCAATTTCCTAAGACCATTATTTTCTAATGATTTAAATAAAACATTGAAATCTCCATTTGGTGTTGTAATAACAGCTATTCTAGGTTTTATAAAACCAAATATAGTGTGAACAATTCTTTCTAAGTCATGTGGAAGCATATGTTCTATCATTTCAATGGCTACTACTGCATCACATCCTATTAGTCTATAGTCTGGATCAGCCGCATTCCCCTGAAATAGCTGAAATAAATGTAAATAAGTACTACAATAATAATAGTTTTTAAATGATATGACAAAATGGATACTCAAATATTAAAAGTAACTTCAGAATTGTGCTTACTGTAACTTGTAAAGGATTTTCCCGCTTTATTACATACTGGTCACATCCAAGTAGATCTGATGAGCAACGCAGTGGTATTGTTTCAAGATCAACACCAAGAATATGTTTAACACCTGGTATATCTTTTAGGTATTTTATAAAACTCATGTCATTGTATCCAAAATCTACAACCTAAAACGAGAAGTACAAGTTAATACGATAAAATTAATTTTAAGCATAAAAAAATACAGTAATTATAAATATTATTTCCAGTTGGATACAGACCTTTTCAAATTCGCCACACCATCGTTCGTCCATAAGACAGTCTGTAACCGCTGCATATCTTTGTGCGTACACTGGTGGATAAAACACAACGCCTTTCTCATCATCATAGTCTGCATAAACATGGTCTTCGGAATCAACATCGCTGATATCTTCATCTTTAAATTTAAAAGTTAATCTTTTGAAGTATGGTCTAAGAAAACGCTCTATCACAGTTAAAAGGGATTCTCGAAAGAATATCAACGTCTGTAATGCAATTATCATTATTCTGGATAGAGCAGGACATTTAAATGTAAAGATTATCTTCCAAGAAAAGCCGACGACGATATCATGATGCTCGCATGTTTATTGTAGCAGAATATTTTTGTTTTCTTTCTGTCAATTGTCAATTGCCAGACTGGTAGGAAAAAAAAACTGTCATTGTGACAGTAGTATTAGTACAGATTACAAATATTTAATCGACAATATAAATAAAGGTATGAATGTGGCAACTGACAATTTTTTCTATTA
The DNA here is from genome assembly GCF_056956725.1 of Heliconius melpomene rosina. NCBI lineage: Eukaryota > Metazoa > Arthropoda > Insecta > Lepidoptera > Nymphalidae > Heliconius > Heliconius melpomene. The sequence goes on from NC_140399.1 coordinate 9,062,266, forward strand.
AACTCAGCATGAAAGGAATCATTTAGCTAAAGTTATAAATACAAAACTTATCTTTCTGGCAATTGAAATCTAAAGTTATATTTTAGTCGGCAGAATCTGACTTTCAGATCATTGTCTCTATTGATTCTCATCTAATTAGATAGATACCTATACATAAGTTAACAGACAAAGCTAAGTATGTCATGTTATAAAATTCACTACAAGTTACTAGTCTCTTTAAAATTTACGCTTAAAAGACAAAGATAATTCATAAACACAAAACAATTAATTATTTAATTAAATCAGCTTCACGTTTCATCCCATCCCGCTCACAGCAGGGTAGATAGAGTTAACCTAGTGTTAAAACACTTTGTTCCTCACTTTCTGCCGAATATGCCACTGCGCCACGAAGGCCTCAGAAAAATATATTTTTTTTATATTTAAGAATTAAAACAGGGTACATAATATAAATGGCTGCTACTGACATTGAGGCGGCGAGGCGGTGCTGAGTCACCTAATATGACTAACTTCACTTCGCTAGCAGCTATACATATTGAAAACCGCCGGTGGTCCATATTGTACGACTAATCCATATTTAGGGAACCTACTCTACATGTGTACTCAGTAACGACGAACACGTTAACAAACACATAGAAATAGACCTAAATCTAAAAAGTCTCAAATAAAAAGGTTTACATACATATTGTACCAATCTGCTAATAAAAGCTGTAGTATGCTAGTAAAATAAATTAGCATATTATATTTAATAATCAGTTTCACGGAGGGAACATAGTGCTAAGACACTCCGTTTCCCATTTTTTATACATATTTGCAATATTTTATAGCCCTTACGTAAGAATACGACACCCCTAATTATGGATATATATCCATCTTAATTCCAATATGTCGACATTTGCATATTTCAAATTAAGATTCATAAATTCATATTTAAAATTATAAATTCAAATTATGTAATATAGAACTGAAATTTTATTAATTATTATTATCTAATACTTTTTTTAAATTAAACGTACATGATAATGTACGTTTATAGCAACAGAGAAGTGAATGTAAGCATTCCAGACGGAATAAAAAAAAATAACTTCATATCCGCATTCGTCTACTGGAAAAAGCATTACTGACATTGAATGCGTATATTTTTTTTTACTTGAAGACTTCACTTATAATGTGATTTATTTATTTCGCTTTAACAGTTATTACTAATAATAAAATTTAATGTATATTTTTAGCTTTACGCAGTTAGCAATAGTAGAGTACGCAGACTTAACCTGGGAACCTAGCGAGGAGATAATCTGTCCCTGATTCAATCAGTTCCATTCTCCACTTTCCGCCGAATTATTGAGTCATTGTGTGTAAAGTGGCGGACTTTAACGCCGGCATGTAATTTAACATGTAATTTGCAATATATTTATGAAAACATAAATTACGACACCTAATATTATTACAACCTACGCCATTAGTAATATTAACATCTAAATTATAATGAATCTAATAACAAAGTAATTTTAGAACTCTATTATTATATATTTTTTTCAGACCATACGAAACTCTTGTTAATTTATTTCCTTTGATAAGTCAAACAGTGAAAGCGAGTATTGTTGGATTGACAGCATTGTCTAAGATATATCATTCAACTCTCTAAATAACCAGTTTTAATGCTAATCATGTAATATGTATAAGCTTTTTGTAGCGTACACGTAACGCATAATTATTACCTATGTATTTAAATATAAAAAAAAATAAGCTTAATTTTTATAACATTGGTAATTATGTCTTCAAATCAAACAAAACTATAACGAGATGGTTGTGGATTCGATTCCCGCTTTAGGGAATGAATTATTATTTATAAATATTTTCATTTCTCTGGCACCAAGGCAAAAGCTCGCTGTTGAGTTCCGCCACTCAACACACAATGCCTTATTAATCAAATTTGGGCGGAAAATGTGGAACGGAGTTTATTAACACTAGGTTCCCTGTGCCTACCCCATTTGTGTGCGGAATAGAAAGCTGAAGCTGAAAAAAGATCAAAACTTAAATAATAGATGTTATTTATTAACTATCTATATATATAAAATCGAAAGGTCACTCACTCATCACGAAATCTCAGAAACTACATGTGCTCAAATTTTGCATAGGAGTTACTTATAGGACGTAGGTGCTCGCTAAGACGGGAATTTGCAATATTCGACTTCTAAGGGGTTGTTTTTGGGGTCGAAAGTTTGTATGAAACTTCGTTACTACAACTGCTAGGAGTCTCAAATTTTGCATAGACGTCACTAAGACGTAGTCACGGAGACAGAAATTAATAATAACATAGTTCACGCGGGTGTAACCGCGAGCGGGCCGCTAGTATTGTATAAAAGATTTTTTCACAGAACATTATTCTATTCTATATTTAAGTCCTAGACCATTCTGTAACCTACATTAATTGGTTAGTCAACACTTCAGCTGCGAGTCAATGGAACAATGTCACGAGAACGGGTTTGTTTTCTGTGACTAGTAACTAGTCTGCCGCTATCGTGATATCGGCTTTTGTAGGTTGAGTGCGTGTCTTGTCTAGAACATACATACATACATACATAGGATACTTATATATAAACACTATTAAAATATGTTTTTCCAGCTCCATGCTGTATCCCCCATGAAGTATACTAATAGGCTAGAGGAAGCCTAGTGTTAAGACACTCCGCTAAACACTACACTAAATTCTGGAGGCGTTGCGTGTGGAGTGGAGAAAATCAATGCCGCGCTTTATCTTAACTTCAGAGTGAAGAAACGGAAAATATCAAATAATTCATTTCCTCGAATGGGAATCGAATCCACAACCTGTCGCGTTTACAGTTTCACACTTGTGCCCCTGCGCCACTGGCCATCATTAAAATGATGGTATCTATTAATTAATATTTTTTCAAATACCCTTAGGTATTCTTCTATAACTATATTTAAATATTAACAATGTTAAACTCGTTGTAAAAGCTCTCTCATCTCTCAAGCTCATTTTCAAATTATGAAGTATATAAATTGTTTCATGCCATTTACTGCCTAAATTACACCTGTTCGGTGCGTAAATATTATTCCCTTCATATTTTTATTTACTTTTTGTTAGTTAAATAGCGGAACCCAACGCCGCATCGAATATTACAAGTAAAACGAAATCCACAATCGAGGCTTAAGTATAGTCTGGCAAATATGTTATTGATAATGGGAAGCACGCGCGGCAAATTGCGCAGAAAGCGTATTTTGATGTCTGCACATAGACACCCCGCTCACGCCGGCCGATTCCCCGTAAGGGCTCGCGGGGAATCGTTGCGGGGTGTGACCGGGCTACGGTACAGTCGAGTGCAACGCTATCAGTTCATTACTATGAAATATGAATATAATATCATATGATAGCATCATATATACGGAATGGCGTAGTAGAGCATATTTATCTAGTAATATTATAAAAATTAGTAAAAAACACCAAAGCAACATGCAAAATGAAGATATGGTAAATTGAAAAATTAAATAAAAAACTGAATTAAATTATTATAATGAGGCCACATACAAATCTTCTCAATCCAAATTCAATAAAAAAAGTAAAATTTAAAAAGTAAATTTAATATATAAAACATGCAAACAAATACAAGATTTTAGCGTTAGGCAACATGCAAAATCAACTTATGGGTAAGTAAAAAATTTTTTAAATAATGGAAATAGAGGTCTTAACAAATAAATTATATTAATAAATTATATCTCCAAATTAAATCAAAATTTTATTAACGTTTTATTTAAAACGTTAATTAATGCATGCAAGAAAGTAAAAAATTAAAATTGATAAATAATAAAACAAATAATCAAAGCAATAATTACAATTAATTATATTCTTGTTTGAACAATATAGTGTGAGCTCGATTGTACCTATAAAGATGTGTGGGTGCGAATTTCCTGTAAGGACGTAGCGCTCACACTGACGCAAATGGCAAACTATGGCAAAGGGATACCGCACTCTCTTTTTTTGTACCTCAAAATTTATTGAAATAATTTACCCAATAATATTTTCTTTTATATAATCTTTAAGAAGTTTAAATATTGCCAGATATTTCTTTATTCATATTGCATAGTTTATAAGCTTGTATTATGCACACTGAATGTTTATGTTGTACATAAGTGTGTATATAGTATATACACATATACGTAAATATCATGTGCCATTAGTTATATAAGCAGAAGCTTAGAATTGATTAATTATTTATTGACTCAAAAATGTTATTATACTTTTCGGGCTAGTCTTGATTTTATTCTCGACAACAATGTATGGAACAGCTGATTATTTTGCGATATTTAGATATCCTCATAAAATTTTCGTTTTGTATAATTTACTACAACATAAACATGATCAGATATTTTAATTATCGTATAGGTAAATGTAATTTGCTAAGCGTGAAGTAAAACAACATAACAGGGTAACACTGATCGAACGTTCTCTGCGCATAGTATACTGCGCAGTTTACCGCGCGTGCTTCCCATTATCAATAACATATTTGCCAGACTATACGTTGTGTAGATATTTTAATATGGCTAAACACTTCTTAACTGTCTTACAATGAAGTCGTTAGTACCGTCCATTACGCCACGATAGGATTAATTAGATTTGAAAATTCAAAAGTTTCATAAATTATATTTATGTATATATTTTGTAATTTGAACTAGGTACTAGAGTGCTTTGAAATTTGAATTATATTTTAATTGATTTCTTAATTTCGTTTTCTACTGTGAATCATTATTCCATTGTCTATCAATAAGTATTTTACTAAAATCCTTTCTATACAAATTGCTTCATAGCAGTCGTCTGATAAAGACTTTGAATATTGGTTTGATATATTTTTGATTTACAACTTTAAAAAAAAAGTATTAAAGTTAATGAAAAAAATATAAATATTTTGAGGCCGTCGTGAAGCAGGGTGTGACTGTAACGCGGCGGTTGGGGGTTCGATGTTCATTCGGGGGAATCGATTATTATTTATTGATATTTTCAATTCTTCTCTCTGACGCCAAGGCAAAATTACCTGCGTTGTAGGCTGAATTGTAGGCTGTATTGTATATTCTCTCAATACATTTATATGTGCAATTTTAAGACGTATAAATTTTCGGCAAAAGATACAAATATATACAAATATTGCCGCCTCCAACTTTATTTTCGTAGACTTTGAAGTTCAAACAAGTTTTATACATACTGAGCTTATAATTACTCGTAAATAGTTAACAATTTAGAGAATAGATCTGAATAAATAGACAGATTGAAGCGAAGGTGGTGCATTGAGACAGCATAAGGTTCAATCCCTTTCGAGGGTATGAATAATTATTTCCTTGCATTGGTAGGTAGGTAAAAAATATATGTCCCACATGAGAAGTAAATAACGTTGAATTTGATTAAATACGTTTTAAAAAGTAGATTTCCTTCGACATATAAGTAACAACAAGTTATTAAGAAATTATTTCATCATTATTTTCTTTAAAATTTATTCAAGGATAAGTTTAAATTTGAAATATGTTATTGAATCATTTATCCCAGAATTTCATTTTTTTTATTTCTCATTTTGTCTAGTGCAATAGTTGCTACAATTATTGTACATAAGCTAGTAGAATCCCTCAATATGCTTACTTATTTCGTGTTCGAGCTACTACCTACCTGAACTTAGCCTTAAGGAATTTCGTTCCCATTCAGACACTTCCGTTCCCAACTTTCCACTGAATTCTCAACATATTGTGTGTTGAATTGTGGAGCTCAACGCGGCATTTTTAACTGGTTACCAGACCCATCGAATAAACAAAATATTAAAAATAATTAATAGAAATAGATACTTACTATACATGAAATATAATACATTATTAAAATTTGGAACATTAATTATAATGTAAAATAAAATGGGTCTAGCTCTTTGCTTAAATCAATTTGTTAAAAAAATATAAACGTGACATATGTAGCTCGCGCAAACACCGGCCGGTTTATTTAAAACTAAAACATGTTAAATAAGTTATGTCGGGTAGAAAAATTTGTATTATAATACGATAATATATCAGATCTCTTAGATATGCTGAAAAAAAAAACAAATATAATAAAGAGGTGTTCCTTAAAAAGCTGGATAATCAATAGGTCTGAATTTATACATAACAAATATCTAAAACATACAGTCGAATTGATAACCTTCTTCTTACAGAAGTCGGTTAAAAACAAAACTTTAAATATTTTTTTTTCCAGTCCTACCTACCTTTGCGAATTCTAGACACCGCACACCGTGTTCAGTGTCACTCAATGTCAGGCTTTGCCATGACACTGGAGCCAAAAATTTTATTTCCCCAACTGGGAATCGAATCCACAACCTGTCGTGTTTATAATAACATGACTGCGCCATGACTGGCCTCAAAGAACAAAACTTTCATTAACGTCATTAATATATGAACAATTAATTAATTATTCTAACACCTACACTCCACCTACGATACGTGGGCATCCTCCAGGGCGTCTTCGTTTCATTAATATTATGCCAATTTCTTTATCTTCGGTTCCGGCTGCGAGCATCGCAAAGGTCAGTTTGTTTGGCAATCATTATATGAATACTCGTTGAACTTTAGAAAATGTTTGTGTGAAATTTCTATGAGACATGATTTTAATTTATAACCTATAATATAATAATTTGATGAATCCAATTAAATATTTTATTTATTATCCTCTTGTATGGGGTATGAAAATATAAATCTTGTGAGTAAAAGAATTAAGTAAATGTATTATAATAACTACCCTCCCTTTTTTCCCTTTTTTACTTTTTCCCCTTTTTTACTCATAATAAAGAAAAAATATATTTTAAATACATATGCTTATACTCTAGTTGATGAGAATAGTGAGCTTTCGAATTAGATATTTAACTATTAAACTTGAGTTAGCTTATACGTACTTATTTATATACCTTCATAAAATATCTAGTGGTTCTTATGTATGTAATTATAGGTATATATATAATAGTACTAGATATAACATTATAAATCTATAAAAGAGAAAAAAATGTCCGCAAGGCACCAAACACGAATGTTGAATTTCATGAAACTTAATTTAAGAAACCTGTCAAAGTGAATGGTAGACACTGGCCGAGCACTCGGTCGACGCGCCTCTATGGAAAAAAATATTTTTCAATTGAACAAAAAGATATTATTATTCTGAACATATCGTGGACACTAAGTTTTTAGAATACGGTACAGTTATCCACATATACGTCTAAGTAGCGATATGAATACAATTTATGTCTTGCATACGGAATATTCATATAATGTTTGTATTTGTGATACTAGAGTTGCCTTTTGTATTGGTTAAACATTGTGGCTAAAACAAAAGTTGCACAAACTTTCATTACTTTCCTTGGAATGGCATTTCAACTCAAAATCATCATCTATCATCAGCTAATTATATTCCTTTGCAACCACGAAAATTTGTATTGTTTCACTAATAATTTAATTTGTTAAATCACGCCTAAGTCTTCGTACCGGTTTTAGGCGCATACGCAGGTCAGGTGAAGAAAAAGCGCGCGCGACGCTTGCATTCGTCAGTCGCACCAGGGTCGCCAGAGGGGTCGGACCGCTATCTAGTCATTGTATTTTTAAATATATTTTTAATATCTTAATCAAAAGGTCATCATGAAAGTGTTCATCGTGTTGGCAGCAGCCGCCGCCCTTGCGAGTGAGTTGATTTTTTTTTATTTTTATCGGGTAAAGGATATTTTGGATATATTTTCCTAATACAATATTTTTTGATTCTTATTAAAAACAGTAAATAAAATAATATTCATTCTTATATATTACGTTAACGAGTCGGTTTTTTGGTGCATATATCAAAATCAATTAATAAAACGTTGCATCAAAATGTAGCACATTGTGGACTTTATACAACTACCCTCATATACATTTCATATAGATATACTATTTATTTGTTTAAATGAAACTTAAATAGAATTTCAAATATTTTTTATATACTAGTATCCTTACTAGTATATAAAAATATTTTATTTGTATATAGTATTATTTGATTATTTGAATTCCTATTCAATGTAAAAATTATGAAGGTAGGTAGGTATAAAAAAAAATGTACTCGTCATACATAAAATATTTATTTCCATTTAAATTTTTATTAAATTTAAATAAAACAATATTAGACACGTACTAAAATTTTAACATTCACCTATTGCATTTGCTTCCGTTTATTTATATTCTATACGCAAAGTAATCCATTTGCCGATCCCATGTGGCTGGTATATCCGTTAAGTTACTGTGCATGCATAATAACATAATTGAGTGGTACTTTCCTATCAATTCTTAAAAGATATATCATTTTTTATTGGAAAATTTCAATTAATTTTATAAAAACATTTCAATTTGTTTTAATACAATGAAATTTTATTTAGTTTTTAATTAATTTTTATTTATCGTAAATATTTTATTTTTATTAAATGAATGTAGTCGGTCACCTTAGGTACCCGGCAACATACAAAATTAATTTCGATGTATAGAAAAAACTCGTGCGTAGGAAAAGCTACATACATAGATAGTAAGGCGCGTTCGTAGCGTAGTGGCTACGTGTCAACATTACTTTGTCAAACGAACGCGATGCATGTGGAATCTTACCCAATTTAAAAATATATAAATACTGTATTCAAATATATCTCTTTCGGTGTGAATAGGTTATAATAAAATATTATATATATTTCTAAAATATCTATATCTATATTTTAGATTTCGTTTCTAAAACTAATTAAAACTAATTTTACAAGAAAATGAATGGTGTGTAAAAATATAAGAATATAAAAAGGAAACAATAAATAATTCACTCTTGAGTGAGTTTGCAGTAATTCGACATTGACATTCGTCCAAACAGTTTTTACTGCGGGTACCTAAGTATGATAACATAAAATTTCTGCAGGTTGCGTTGGTTGCGTGTTGACACAGCTATATTAAATTTACGCAAATGTTAGATAGGCTTTTGCAACGACCAATTTACATAATCAACCGGAAATTGTGGCTCTTATATTGTGCGAGCAAAGTAGGTGGAATGTTAATATGTATATTTTTCTTTTACTTATCTAATGGGTCTATAGCTCATTTCTTTATGGTTTTCGGTTGTTCTTAGAAATGCGTAATTTTGTTAGTTAATTAAAATCCTGTAAATTCTAACTCATTAATTAATGCTTTTTATTACTTAGTTAGTGATTGCGTGATGCGTTAATTAATTAATACTTTATTTAATATCTCATTACTTAATTCAATCCAACGTGCAAAATGTTTCACGATATTTCTATAAGAAATAATACAACCTAAAATGTATATATAATTTCGTTACTTTTTTTTAGTTAACATAAGATTATATAAGAGAAATAACCTTAATTTTAGAAAACAGGATTGAAATTGTTATCACGTTAAAAACGTGTTTGAGGAAATAAATCAATGTTGACATTTATTTCTGTACGCCGGTCACCAATGAGCGAAACGTGACTCGGAAAAACTAGTTTCGATCACGATTAAAATAGATCGAAAGGACCTCTTTGAATATGTTACTATGTCGAAAACACAAAACAAAATCAAATTTCAGAAAACTTTTCACACGTTCAAGGAAAAAAATAAAAAAAAATTTTTTTTTTTTCGTCAACCATGATCGTCCTTGGTTGCCTAACTAACAATCACACACGCTGGATATAAAGTTGATAGTTCACCAGCAATACGGGTCACAGAGCGACCCGTGATGCATCCGACCGATGCACCGTGTCGCAACACCTCGCTTTCACTTCTCGATGGGTTGCGTCACCGTGCCAAGTTGCGATAGCTTGCGCGGGCGCAGAGCCTGGCATATTTATCCCACGTGTGCTCTTTGATGTATAATTAAACTAACGTTTGTGATTATAAAAATATTAATTTATGTTCATATGTGACATTTGACATTGTATATTAAAATTGAATGGTAATTAGATGAATTTTAATTAACGTTTTAGAAAAGGTTACTGAAAAAAAATATTGTTATCTATAAAGTTATTTGCATGAGTAAGTTTGCTTTGAATAACAAGTTGAACACTTAAATATTTATGAATACCTAAAGTAAAGCTAAAAACAAATAATATTTTATTTATTCCATTAATTTGCATGGAAAAATCATTTAATAATAAATTAAATCTTCGCTCACTCAACCTTGACCGACCGTGGTCTAGCATGCATAAATTAACACTAGATCGGCTATTACTTTTAAATGTCGAATGCTTACGTAGCTTAAGATGGTTACCTACTTGCTGCTAATATAATATCCGTCTCACAGATTTAAAAAAACTTTTGTACCGGTTCAGGTATTTTGATTTCAAAATGATATTTACAACTCAACGCGATATAAAATTTTAATTGCAATTAAATTTGGACTGACAAAATTCATAGTCGGTTTACCAACTCTTTTACGAAACACATTAGGTTTTAATAGTTTGCGTGGTATTACAGGCATGCAATTTCTTGCAACCGGGGTTTACTATTGTAAAGTCACCTTCGTGTTGTCCACATGGGCGCGTATCTAAAAGATATTTTCGTGGAAAAATTGTTTTCTTTTTTAATTTTTTTATTAGTAAAATTCCTGAAGTGTCCACCAGACTATTCTGGGGTGGGCACGGACCACCCATCTCCCCATATTCCTACGCTCAAGATTGTCCGTCTGTTACGTATTATCCAACTACGCATAAGAGCATGTAACTCAATATCGATTGTTGACGTTCGCTGACGATTATATAACGTTGCGTTATTTTCTTATGTAAGAAAAAAACTGACCCGTTTGGTCTTTAGAATATCGGAGCACGGCCGCTCTGATTCTTGATTTGATTGATTCCACTTTCACTATATTGTATCGTAGATGAATGACTTCTAACGCCTAGTAATGAGCCGTTTAAATTAACTCTTATATAAACATGTATAGGCTTATAGAAATAGAATTACTTTGATTTCTAGAAAATATAATGAATAACTTTTTTGTTACAGGCGCCCAATTCAAATGTCCCAACAAGGACGGCCAATACGAGGATGATAGGCAGTGCGACAAGTTCTACGAATGTTCTGATGGTGCTGCAGTCACCAAGTTGTGTCCCGATGGTCTTGTGTTTGACCCCACCATTAGAAAGATCAACAAATGCGACCAACCCTTCAATGTAGACTGCGGCAACAGAGTCGAGCTCCGTAAGTATTTTAATATATAAAATATATCCGTTTATGTACTATTAGTAGAAGATTCATAAGTACAAATAAACAACTTGAACGAGATTATAAAAAAAGAAAATGGGAAACGAAAGTGTCTTGATAGGAACGGGGAGTATTTTAATGCTATATTCTTAAGTTCCCTCTGCCAACTCTGCTATGAGCGGGATATAGCGTGCTTAAAAAAATATAACTACATTTGATTTAGTTTGATTCTTTTATAGTTGGGTATAAATAAAATCTTATAATTTTTATTTCTAATTGTTATTATCCTCAACATGACATGACACATACATTTTACGTCGAACATTTCTGCTGAAGGTCATTTAGCGCAACCATGTCAGAAATGAAAGTGTCCACCTTTGACCATCTAGGTCACACCCTGGCTTTTCTAGGCCGATTAGATACGAAAATATATTATTATAGAACTATTATAATACCATGATTAAATCTAAAAAGTCTAAAAGAATTCCTATAGTTTTTTCACTTACATTGCTCATAATTCTATTTAAAGACTAACAACATTCCTTAGTCTTTTACAGACATTTACATATATTTATTGTCAAGTACGCGTGACTAGAGACTTAAGTATGCAATTACCTTACCTTACCTTATATTTTAGTAGATACTTCGTCCTGTTCTTATTGAAATTGTATGTCTGGTAAGTATTTAATGGGTCGTGAAAGGAATTTAATACGAGACAAATTAACTTGGACCAAGGCGAATTGGTTGAGCGGAACAGAATAAAAAAAATAGCCATAATTGTACCATATATTATACCTCGTCTACATATATTATTATCTTATTTCCTATATATAATTGGTTACCTCAACTCGACCTCAACATGGCAACCAGTGCAATATCAAGGTTTACAACATACATTTTAAATATTTACTACCATTTCTAGTTCGAAAGTTATGCCGACTCCAAGATGATGCAACTTTTAAGTTTTTATTAATAATACGATTTCAAAAGTTGTTTCGATAGTTCGCCTTGGTGATTTCTTGTTATATTTTTGAATGTATAATATTTTTCGTAAATACGTGCCTTTGTGAAATCTGTAATATTATAAAAGTGGAATTTGTCGACCGTAATTTCTTAATAGCTATATTTATTATTTTATGTAAGGATTATTTTGAAATTTACGTCTATATACTAATTTTCCGATAAATTTAGAAGAATTTTTTTGCCAATTAAGATTTTACTATTTTTTTGCTTTTTGTTATCATTATAGACACAGTCATATTTACAACGCACCTGGAAAGTGAAACTAGTGTTAAATAATAACGTTGACATTTTGTTTTTTGACGAATTGATACTAAATTATTTTTAACTTTTATCTCTTATCATTTTTTTATTTGTGTTTTCTCTACTATTGTTTTCCGTTTGTCATCGCCAAATTAATAGCCATTAATTTATTTCCCTCTCCTAACCTGCTATATGAAAAGAATACATCGTGAAGTGGATTATTAAAAATATATTTCTCGTTCAACAGAACCCCCCAAGCCGAGCGCCCAATGCCCTCGTCGTAACGGTTTCTTCGCTCACCCTGACGCTTCCGTCTGCAACATCTTCTTGAACTGCATCGAAGGTGAAGCTATCGAAGTTAAGTGTACCGCTGGTCTGCACTTCGACGAGTACTCTGGTACCTGCGTGTGGCCCGATACCGCTGGAAGACAAGGATGCGCCGCTCAAGATAGTAAGATTATCCTAATTTTCTATTTACAGTGACTATTAGAATGTTAAAATTATAAGAATTATGTTCTTTACTTTAACTTCTATTTTTATATCAATTACGTTTCACTTATCTATTTCTATAAAGGCCAGTCGCGGTGCGACGTTTTGTGGGTTCAATTCCCATTCGACAAAATGAAATATTTAATACTTTAACTTTTTTTGCTCTGGAGTTGGATCGAAGTGCGGCGTTGAGTTCCGCCACTCAACACGCAATACCTCCAGAATTCAGCAGAAAGTGGGGAGCGCAGTGTCTTAACACTAGGTTCCCTCTGCCTTCCCTGCTGTGTGTGGTATACAGCGTGAAGTTATTTCTATAAGTGTGTACACTGTACATACATAAATTCACGATTCAAATAAATTAAAATCGTGTTTATTCTTGCATTGATGTATTTGAGACTCGATTACGTGACTAAGCTTGTATAGAATGTAGATGATCCTCCATTTACATTTAACCTTTAAGTTAACGTTTCATTTATTACTGTTTGAAATGTTAATACAATATTTGCCTTCGTTACATAGAAGAATTGTTAAGTAAACTCACTAAAACAGTACCTCTAGCATTATAATTATATCTTTTAAGTAATTTTATTGTCAAATTATTATTACTCGCAGATTTAAGGGGTGTTGAATTAGTAATGATCAAAATTCTCTTTTTTGTTGAAGTCTAAAATCGTATATTAATAAAAAAATAATATCATCAGAGAAAACGAAGGATGGCTTCGAGTGCCCCAAGGAGCAACAAGTCGATGCCCAAGGCCAGATCGTCGCTCACCCCAAGTTCCCCCACCCCAATGACTGCCAACGTTTCTACGTTTGCTTAAACGGTATAGAGCCCCGTGACCTTGGCTGCCAAGTTGGTGAAGTATACAATGAGGAAAGCCAGAAATGCGACGCCCCCGAGAATGTTCGTGGATGGTAAGTTTAATATTAGTATATTTTTGCTTATTACAACTATACCTAATACTGTTTCAACACAGTTAAGATTTTTATATTATTATAAATTCCTTACTAAAGCTCAAAAAGAACCATTACCGTAAAATTAAATGAAATTAAATGAAATTAATTAAAGTCATATTTAATTTAATAACTTTATTTAAATATTTATCTATATTATAAAAAAGCTTTTAGGTATTTTTGTATTTTTTATAAGTATGAAATGCTAATAATTTATTTGTTTACAGCGAGGACTGGTACAAGGACTCCGAAGACGCCGCGCCAGCCCCTAAGGCGAGGTCCTAAACTAGTGATTAAATAATATTATAGTTACTTCTAAGACTTGATAAGTTAATATATGATAAGATAAACAATATTCTTGTATTTTATTTATATTTTTCCTTATATAATTTACTAAAATATTTCAATCGGAATGAGAAAATTCCCGTTAGAATATTAGAAATATAATTCTTTGAGAAAATACCTAATCCCAATTTTATTTTACGCCAAAAAGCTCCTCAAGTCAGCAGTAGATTCAAATAGTAATTTTCCTATTGATACAAAATGTATAAATAAAATTTTCGTAAAATATCTACGAAATGTTATAAGAAATCGAGAATAAAATAAATTATTGATAGTAATGCAAGTAATTATCTGAGTTACTGTTGAAATTAGAATGAATACAAACTTAAAATATTTTAAATAAAATATTAGCGTAAATGGCGACAAGAATATTTTGCCACTAAATCTATGGAGATTTAAAGGCAAAATATAACTGACGTCCTTGAAGCTATTCGTGGCGCAGTGGCACAAGCGTGTAAACGTGACAGGTTATGGATTCGATTCCCACTCGAGTAAATAAAATATTAAATATTTTAATTTATTCGACGGAAAGCGGGGAGCGGTGTGACTTAACACTAGGTTCCCTCTGTTTACCCTGCTACATGCGGGATATAGCGTGAAGCTGAAAGAAAATTAAATATATAAAACAAAAAAAAATCATTTTTAAGCACATAAATTTATATTTATATACATTTATATACACTTTATTCACGAATGCTGTTCGTTTCCGAAAAAAAATCTTCCACAGTCTGAATATGTCAATAAAACAAGTAATAATGATAATTCATTGCCATTTTTTCTTACTTTTTAAATAACCTTTATAAATAACATACGAGTATAATTTTGCTACCATAATTATGCTAGTATCAATATAGAGATACCCGAACCAATTGAAGGTAAAATGGGTAAAGTAAAAACTAGATGCAATAAAACTTAATGTTTAAGAATACATGTTCAGTTTAAGGCTAGAAAGCACTTCTATAGTTTTATCCAAGAATACCTGTTATAAAAATATAAGAAAAAAAGATCATTTGAATTTTTGTCTCTTGACGACTATTTTATGTAGTTTTGAGAAAAACTGTTAGTATTTAGCCGTTCTTTTATAGTTTAATAGAATTTATTTAATATTTCTCGAAGCAAAACATTTCTTTCGTAATGATACGATAGTCATTATATAAAATATTATAACAATAGGTTGTACTCGCGGCTTTACGCACGTTGAAGAAGAAGAAGTGGTTGCCAATCACTATTAAAAAGTAAATGTAATAGTGAAATTCAATGTGACGTTAAAATAGTGACGTTCACATATATATGAGAAAGATGACGTTGAATTTTATAGCAGATATCAGCTACAGATAATTTCTTTATAAAAACTAGAATCACCAAAAATACCAAGTGGCCATTTCCTTTGATAATACTGAAGTATCTAAACAAATACTAGGATTCAATAGTTAATATTATTTTAAAATTAAAACTTAAAATGA
Source organism: Heliconius melpomene rosina (assembly GCF_056956725.1). NCBI lineage: Eukaryota > Metazoa > Arthropoda > Insecta > Lepidoptera > Nymphalidae > Heliconius > Heliconius melpomene. The sequence goes on from NC_140399.1 coordinate 9,078,003, forward strand.
GAAAAATATCAAGGTATGTATATTTTTCAATGGTTTACAACTAAACACTGGCAAGATTTAGTGCCAAAAAAGACCAAAAAGTTCAAAAATGCACACCCTGGCCCCGTTATTGTTAAATTTTAAACGGTCATTATCACAATGTTAGTTTTAACTATTTCTTTTAACTAAAACTTGCAATATGTGTATTGCAATTTCAAAATAAGTCAGTCATAGTATAAACGAGGCGTAACTATATAACGCCTATTATGCAGTAATTTTTATGTATGTATGTCAAAGACAATAAACTTTCAAAACTATCGTATAATGGCTTTTGTTTTTTTTGAAATGTATATACTGTGTTAGTTATATGGGTAACGCATTGTTACTTCTGGTAAGTATTCAAGTTTAAACGCTATAATTATAATATTTTTTGTTTTCAATTTCATTTTTACGCATTGTACGTTTGTATGTAATTGTAGGAATAAACAAAAATAGATAAAATAAAACTTTCGAATACCTTTCATTCAATCTAATACGTAAGTAGATTGAAATATTCCCGACTAAACACATAAGTCGTGCCTTCAAATCCTTTGAGGAGAAATATTTATCAATAAGTATGAAGAGGACTCAGTGATTTTTCACTACTTCCTACCTGCCTTCTGCACCAAATGTGAAACAAACTAGTATATTAAAAAAAATCATTGACACTATTTATAACAACATTATGGATAACAATTTAAAAGTTTTAAAATCCTTTATATTTGATAAACATATACATATAGGCATCTACTGATATAAAATAATATTCAACATAAAGTAATAAGTACTGACCCCATAAAGACATCAAACCTACGACCTTTGATTCACTGCCCTTATAAATGTCACGGTTAACGTTTTCATTTTGATTATTCAGAATAAAAATAAAAAATTGATTTTTTTTTTATTAATTTGTATTTTTTTATTCGTATACTTAAAGTGTAAACAATCAAAGGGAAATCATAAACACTTTTTCAACTCTTAATATATTTTACGTTTCCCGTAATATCGTGATTATACCACGCAAGGCCAGCTCCTGTATCTATACACGATTAGTTAAGCTGTTTGTATATCACGCTGACAACAATCGTACCTACTAAACAATTAAAAATTTTTAAAAAATATTAAAAAAGAGGCCAGTAGGGGCGCAGGAGCACAAAGTGTGACTATCAACGCGACTGGTTGCGAGTTCGATTTCCTCTCGAGGAAATGAAATGTTTATTTAAATGCATATTTTCATTTTTTCGCTCTAGTGTCGAAGCAAAGCGCGGCGTTGAGTTTCGCCATTCAACACGCAATTGGGGAACGGAGTCTTTTAAAATTAGGTTCCCTCTGCCTATATTGCTGTGTACGAGATACCGCGTGAAGCTGTTTTCTTTAATTTTTATTTAATCAGTATTGTAAGATCTGCATTTCGTTCATTTGGTGCAACTGATATATTTGCTCTTTTTTAACTATTGCAGGAGACGAAATCAAAGTTTGTAAGTTCTCTTTATTTCAAATGATGGCAACCTCTGCTTGCGGCAGCTATTTTCCAGGCAACCATGTCTTCTAGTCTTGAGAAAAAAAAAATATTAGATATATAATTCATTAAAAAAGCATGAGTGCAAATTATTAACATTAAGTGACCTCTTTAAACCAGGTAACCCAGGAGTTACGGCAGACTGAGTGGTGGCAACCATTGTTTTTCCACTTCCTTATGCAATTTTCTTTCAAATAGTGTTGGATTCACATAAAAAACATATGTGTGCAATTTTTCAACAAAAACACATTACCATTAAGGGACGATTCTTCTAGGCAACCCTGGTGTAATCTATTCTACTTCCATGTATCATTCTTAAAAAGAACATTTAAAAAAACAGATACCTGTAGATTTATGCACTGGGATCTTAGGTCATTACGCATATTACGCATTACGCATATATTTATCTTTTTTTTAAAACCAATACATTTCCGTAATTGTTCTACCAAATGAGTGATAAATAGTTTCGTGGAAATAGAAGGTCCATTTATTTCGTATTTTAAAATCCTTGGGTTGGCTATTTTGAATTTGATATTCCTATTTGATATGTTAGAACCTATTCTATTTCCAATTCTTTGTCCGATTTGGGTAGCTCATTCTAGCATTTTGTCTTGCCAAACCAGAGAAATAAAAATAATTAATTCCATCGAGTGGGGATTGAACCCATCACCATCATCCTGTATCCAGTATCTATATATTTTAAAACATCATATCTTTATGTTTATTCAAAATATCTTATAATATAATTTTAACGTTTCTTTATATCTTAATAATATACTTATCAATATCCACACCCCACATATCGTAACCCAGTTTATATAAGAGTATCGAGTCAACAAGTTCTCAAGGATACTCAATATACACTAAGCCTAACACTAGTTTTCGAATGGCATTCGATTACTCAAACCTAATTGTTGCAACTCGCTTAATTTCATATCAGACATTATTATCAATACATTAGTCAGCGCACATTCCTTTAAAAAATGGGCTGACATAATTTTTATAATTATCGCTCGAGTGTCAGTATAAATTGATGAAATGGGGAAAAAATAAAGAAACAAAATTTGAACCTGGAACCATCATAGAACACTTTTCATCCACTTCACTGTAGTGTCTCAAAAAGATTTATGTATAAGTTTTCCTAATGTGAAAAGTAATAATAATGAAGAGATAAATATTAAAATGAGAAGCTATTATATTTAGCTCTATATTTATAGAAATTATTTTTTAGGTTCCCGAGGGTTCCTTTCCACTTGCGGGTTAATGTGAAGTGAAAAAAATATTAAAGTTTTAAAGCACAAATTGCCCCTTACTTATTACAATCATTGTTCATATAATAAGAATACTGCGGAAGGCGTTTTTTATTTTTATGGTATGAGTGTTTACTTTTATTTTGTAGGACTTACAAGTATAAATGGTTTATATAATGCATTTTAAAATTCGCTGATGCAATAAAATCGATCGAAATTACTAATTATAATGTAACAAAATTGCAATAACCTAACCTAATTTCTGTTAGTACATAATAATTTTATTTTTTATTTCATGTCAAGTGACCTACAATTACAGTAATTAAATTTGTTATTATAATATTATATATGTTTAATTTATGCAGTATTCTCGTTACCCAATATATAAATCTAAGGTAAGAGTACACATATTTGAAATTTTTTGTTAGCTACTACAAATATTTTCTTTAATATCTTTCCACCTTGGTTTAATTTTTTTTTAATTTATTAGATCATTAATTATTTTAATTTCTATCAATTTTAAAGTAACGTAGCTTATATAATATCATCAATTATACAATATCAGATTATGAAATTATAATTAGTTAAAGACATTTTAATTAAATTATACGAAAAAAAAAATTGAGATATAACGATAGACATATTTTATTACGACATTTTTGAAAAGTTAATTTCTTTTTAAATAGAAATCATAATAGTTCTTAAGCAGTGAGACCTTTATAAAATTTTCATACTGGTACTTATAAAAATATTTTTTCGTGTAGGTACATGTAGTACACAAAAAGATGATTGTACGAAGGTTACTAGAAACGTATCGAACACATTGGAAGGTTCTTCCTCGAATGAAAAAAAAAGCAATATAAAATTGCAATAATTTAAAATAAATAAATAATAAAAATGTATTTTCATGAATTTATTTAAGATTTATTCTAGTCTAATGAATAGGAACAGTAGTTCATGATATTTAAATAGTATAATTAAGTCCATAATCATTTTTTTTGGCTTTTTTCATTCGCTGTTAATCTTTAGTTGCGCTGGCATTTGTTTGCAACATTTGAAGAAGGTATTACTGCATATTAAAAACCCCTAAGATAAATATATATGAGTGTTGGTGTCATATCATTGAATAATATCTTAAAACGGCCTTAAAAATATTTTATTTAACAGGAATTTCCTGAATAGCTAAAAATGATTAATTACAATAATTTATTCAAAATATTAATATGTTATCGGTTCATTAACGTTTTTTCTATGATTTTATAACATTTTATTTTAAAAAAAGTATGCAAAATTTAACATTTTATTCAATCTTTTAAAATAATTTTAATTTTTTTTAGCTTCACGCTGTATCCCGCATGTCAGGGTAGGCCTAGTGGTAAGACACTTTATTCCTCATTTTCCACCCAATTCTGGAGCCATTGTGTGTTGAATGGCGGAATTCAAACGGACACTCCGTTTCTAAACACTAAGTTCCCTCTACCTATCCTGCTGTGTGCGGGATACAGCGTTAAAGACTTAAATTAAAACTTTTAAATAAAAAAGAAGAAAGCATTTACTAGCAAAGAAGCATTATGACAATATCGTCTTATAAGCGCTAGTAATTGTATGTTTTAATTTTTTTTATACGAATAATATAATTTTATTAAGCATTTATATAATTTTATTGAGCATATGCTCGTGAAGCGGAATATTGAAATTATACAACGATTCCTTTCGCCATGGGATTGACCTTCAATTGTATAATTTGTGTCTACCTTTTAAACTATTGGAATATATCCGTGATCTTTCGTATAGGTATATGAGACTTATTCCTTCTATACATATAACTTGATTCTATACAATAATCCAGCAAAATTCATTCTACAAAATGTAGTGCGATACATATATAATTGTATAAGCTTTTTAGTTTTATATAAAAACATTAATTAATATTTTATATTAATTAATGACGCGATTGCAATGTAAGTAGCTTAGTATGTTATTGTGTAAATTACTGTGAGGACATTTGTAGGTTCAAATCCCACTAAGGAAAATATTTTTATATAGTTTTTACTCTGTCACGTCAAAAATTGAAAACTGAGTGTCTTAACACTAGATTATTTCTTTCCTACATACAAAAAAATTCTTCTTTCTTCTACAACAGCGTTAAAAGGGCGTTTTCCCCTAACTCTTACATCGCTGAAATAATTGATCAATTAGCTGACTCCACAAAACAAAAAAATTGCTTAAAAATAAAAAGTTAAATATTATAACATATCAAGGCTGTTGATATATATAGATAGTGCTAGTATATTCTAAATCATTTTTAAATTTTTTATTAAATATATATATCTAAAATATTTATTTATAATTATTTTTACCTGACCTCTTACTTACATGTAATAAAGATATAACATGAAAGTGACACGTGGAACAAACTTCTATTCAAATGCTCCACTTACGTTATCAATTGTCATAATCACAAAAAATTTAAACCAGTATTCGAGGAAAGCAGCCTCTTTCGTCGTACGTACTATACTAGGTGTGCGCCGGCGCCGGTCACAATGCAGTCGACGTCAATACAGATCAACCTTCGAGGGGGACCGCACGTGCCCTCGTTCCTATAATAAATATATCATTTAATTTTTAAAATCAGTTCTTTTCCAACATGAGAAGTTTAATCATCGCGTTCGCTTTTTGTGCATTAGGTAAGTCAACATTTTTATATTAATATTTAAAAAAATATTATAAATAAATTATTTTTATACAAAAGAAAAATATTATGTAAAGAATAGTTTTACTAGAGTGAAGCACATTCGTATACCTTAATATTATAATATTTAAATATAAATTAGGTAATTCAATATAGGATGATAAAAAAGTACCCGCAAAATTTAATATCTAAATACCCTTACATTATATATTCAAATTTTATAATTTTTTAACACGTTGCAAAAACACCGTTCACTACCTCCAGCTTTTAAGTTGAACGTAAAGTAAAAGCTCTGGCATGAATTGCTTAATTGTGATCACAAATGTATAAGAACATAAAGTTAGTTTTGCTGTACCTACCCTATAAATATTATATTATATTAAGAATTCCTTTTCTAGGGTTATGAAAGTAACAGTATTGTACCAAGGACGCGATGCCAATTCCACAATAATGTGGTTACTTATTTGCTTATTTCACACAAAATTAAACAGATTGCACTGAAATATAATAAAAATTGGTAAATTGTAGGTAGATTGTAAAATTGGGGGTTATATTGCAAATTGATTGCTTTCTTCCTTTCAAATTCCTATAATGACGGTTATCAATCAATGTCACCGAAGTTAGTCAAAAACTCGTTTATACAATCTATGTATATAACTGCCTCAAGCAGTTTAAGACCTATGATGAAATATCATTAGACTCAAAGCTTACTCTTAGAAAATGATAATGAGCTTTTATATCAAGATTGTTCTTTTTAAATTGTATAATTAGTTTCATGTAAATATTTAGAAAGCCGTAGATTTCTTCCTGGTTACAAACCAAATGATATTATAGGCTTCGAAATAAGATCGCGTCGACACCTTTCTCTATTATTGTGTAAAAGTTTATAAACAATAATAACAATATTAGTTATTTTAACACGTTTGCTTGGATCGTATGTATGTATGTTTATAGCGACCATTTTGAACGTAATTTTAACCGACTTTGAAATGTCGAATTTCCGATGAAAACAAAACATACAAAAAAAAAATATATAAACCGCCCACCGAGGATATAGAACATAATAAAAAAATGTAATAAAAAACTAAATAACATACTTTTGTAAAGAAAATAAATAAAATTTTATTTTTATTTTTTTAATGGAAAAAGGACAAGGCAAACGAGCGTTCGCGTCACCTAATAAAAAAAGTTTACGGTTCATAGTATCAATAGCCTTGCTTCCTTATATTATTAATTATTTTTATATAATTATTTATTAAATTAAAATAATTTTGCTATAATCAACGATCAAATTCAATAGTCATTAAACGTTAAGACAATACCAATCACCTTTCACTCGCGTCCTTAAATACTCGATACAAAGTAATTTCTTAATACATGTTTTGCAAGGGCAATTTTACTATGAACGCTGTCACGGCATATCGGATTTTCGAAACTTATAAGTTAGCTGTAATATTGTTGAATTAACTGTGTGTAACTAGCGTAAATTGGAGCGAATTCGGCAATCGTGGCTTGTTTTTTTTTTATTCTTGTACAATAAGATAATATTTTCTATAAAAAAATATATAATATTTGTAAAATTAGTTTTGATAATTACGTAAGTAATTTTTTTATTTGAGAAATTAATAAAAAAAAAATTTAAAATGGTACAGATAATTTAAAATTAAATTTAGCGCGTGCAAAAACTATTATCACGACTTTCAATATTCACATATTAAGCAATAATAAGTTATGGTAGTAATTGTAATATTTGTTTAATATACATTTGCAGCTTATAATGAGATAATAATCGCCCGACATGTTTCTCAAATTATTATATTATTATTACAACAGTACTACTAAGTACTAAGTGATGTCGTACTTTCTCTAAAGAGTCAAAGAGAAAAAACTATTTGTTACAAAAACAAGCAATAATTTAAATAGAATCTAAGCCTTAAAATATCAAGCTTCATTGAAATTTTGAAGAACTGCATTTTATATTTACTTTATTTTAATTAATTAATTAAAATTAATAATAAACAATTAATTAAAATAAAGTAAATAATAGATTTATTAATTTTTAGTTATTTAAATCAATCACTACCTCGTTTTAATATAGTACCTATATTTAGTCTTATTAAAATAGTATATTTATTAAAAAAATGGTTATTTTAATTATTAATAATAAATAACGTCTCTTTCAGCTTCAGCACAGGACTTCGATTGTCCAGAGAAGAGCGGTTTCTACGCAGACCCGTACCAATGTGACCTCTATTACAAATGCAGCAGAGGTCAGTATCGTGTGTTCAGAGGTCGTCGTGTAATATGTCGTTTAAATGTCACTTACCTTCATGCACATGGTTGCACAGGCGCGATGTCATACCTTCTCCTGTTACTTAAATACAGTACGGTTAACGAGTTTTGGCCGCCCTGAAGTCAGATGTAAATGACTGCGCAGATTTGATTTAGCGATTTTTCTTCCTTCTGATCATTTTGTTACCAAAGAACCTAACTTCAGGCGGCCACAACTCGTTGACCGTGCTGTACGTGTAAAAGATTGACAAAAAAGTTAGAGATTTAACGCTCATTGTTAAAATAACTTTTTATATTGATACAAAAACTATGGTTTCACTTGAGTGTATTTGATTCTTAATAATTTATAAAGATTATAAAATAAATTATATTTTATGTTCGTAAGTAAATTAAAAATGTATAATAATTAAAGAAAAACTCAGACTAGGCTTAGAAGTAGTAAATGTGGTGGTTTTGGCGTAAAAGCGTAACAAACAAACTTACATTTACATTTATAATATGAATATTATATGTTTTTTTTATACTGAGAGGTCAAATACCAGTCATTTCAGTAATTTAATTCACTCTTACTTGGCGAGGTTATAGATACATAAATGTTATATACATATGTACCACATACATCCTAAAAACATAATTATATTGATGACGCCTACAATCATTTCTATTTACCCTGTAACCCGCACAAAGCAGGTTATGCAGCGGGAACCTAGTGTTGGGACACTCCATTCCCCACATTCCGCCTAACTCTGGAGACATCACAGGCATTGTGTTGAGTGGCGGAACTTAACGCCGCGCTTTGCTTCGACACCAGAGCAAAGAAATGGAAAAATAAATTTAAATAAATATTTAATTTCCTCGTGTGCCCATGCGCCACGGACTGGCCTCATACTGGCAACGCCAACATGTATAATATGCAAGTTGCTTAAAATATTAGTACGTCCGGATCTTTAATTAATAGTTCTTGTAATACTACTACAATTGAATTTACTGAATACTAATGCTAGTATAATTGTTTTAATAAACAAACTGGGATTGTAGCATTTCGAAACTTAGTTCTAGGTTAGATTAAAATCCTTCATTTTAAATTCATTTCTTACTAAGAAATTTTTAGATTGTTATCCTTTCTTTTAAATAATAAAAACGTACTTGGTGTTACAACGTTCTCGCTCAAGGTCCTGTAGTGCATACTAATATGGTTATTCTCATGTACTAGAATAGTTATTTTAACCGCTTATTTGTAGTGAAAGCTCAAAATGTATAAGAATGGAATACAAATTATTTCTTTGTTACATTTAAACATAACACGTCTATATGTCAATGTAGTTGGAATTTACAAGCTTAATTTGTATATTTTAAAAGCTTGTGGGAATATATAGTACTTCTTTTACCATGATTCTCTTGCGTACTTTAAAAATATATAGCTATATTTTAGTTTAAATTAATTAGGTTGTGGACTCAAATATATTTCGTTCGTATATAGAATACATGATTGATTATGTCAATAAAATAACTATTAATCTATCAATCAATATTAATATAAAATCCTCTATAAAATGTTAAGGTTGCATATTTTTTTTTATTTTATATTCTTTTTTTAATTTTTTTTTTTTTATGTTTATAGGTAAATCAGAAGCCAAACTTTGCCCAGATGGTCTTGTATTCGCAGACGAAAACCCCCACAAGGAGCTCTGTGATATTCCCTCAAATGTAGACTGCGGTGATAGAAAGGAGCTACGTAAGTATTTTTGTATTAAATATGTATAATGAAAAACATTAATTAATTTTACTGATAACTATACTATTTAAGTTCTATATCATAAAAAAACTATGAAATATTTTAGATAAGTAGTTTAGCATGAAGCTCATTATTGCAAATACCATAAACAAGTACCTATCGACTCCTAATTATATTAACAGGTATTTTCCTATATATATTAACAGGCAATTTTCCTTTATTTTATTTTTACTTTAATTTTCAGAGGAACCCAAACCTACTAAAGGCTGCCCAAGACTGAATGGATATTTCAAGCATCCCGATCCTCAGGTAAATAAAAATAACGTAATGTAGAATATAATTAAAAATAATAATAAATACAATACTGAACTTGTAAGTAACAAATTACTTTTTTTCTGTCCTAGGCATGTGACAAATTCTACTACTGCTCAGATGGCGTTCCTAATGAATTACCTTGCCCTCCTGGTTTATACTTTAACGAAGAAAGCTCAAACTGCGACTGGAAAGAGTCAGTACAAAGACAATGTGACCAAATTACTAAAGGTAAATTTGCTTAAAAAAATACCATTATTATTACAATATTTGTTTTTATTTTTCCAATTTTCAGCATGTTATATATAAAAAACGCACTGTTACAAGTAAATTTAGACAAATAAAATAAGAATTAACTATAATAATAGTAATACTTCGTAAGTCTTCATATTTCTTATTTTAATTAATGTTAAATTTTTCTTCATCTTTTATGAAATCTCCATAATATTTTATTATATTTATCCTAATTCTACTTTACAGACACACTAGACGATGGTTTCTCGTGCCCCGATGGTGAAGTCATGGGACCTAATGGACGTGCTCTTCCTCACCCAACCTTCCCACACCCTGAGGACTGCCAGAAGTTCTACATTTGCCGTAATGGCTTCCAACCTCAAAAAGGCAGCTGTCCATCCGGCAAGGTTTATAATGAAGACACTTTTATGTGCGACGCACCAGAAAAAGTACCCGGGTGGTAAGTTCCCATTTAAATTTTACTCCAATATTCTTATATTAATTTTGTAAGGTTTTTTTAAGTATTGGGCAAATATACAAAAATACAATTAAAATATTTTTTTTTACAGTGAAAACTACTATGAAGGCCAGCCACTAGAGAAAAACAAGTTACCGAAGAAGGCGTAATAATTAGAATATATAAGAATTATTATTAGTTTTAAAATTTAAATAAATAGTGACATAGCCTTATGTTTTGTTTTATTTATACAAGAATGTAAGAAAAATATTGTAGATAAATGTAATAATAATGACATATGCTTACAAAAAAATCACCATTAAATAAAAATTAAGAAAGATGAAAGTAAATAATTTTGATTTATAGAAAATTATCTATTATCTATGTCAATTTTTTGTCAAGTTGTCAAGTCAATTTTTCCAATCTTTGGTGGAATATCGACAAATCGATGCAATATCCACAATTCTTTCATTGATTCTTTAGATTATTGACGTAGTTATATTATTAACTAGCGGACGCGCGCAGCTTCGCTTGCTTATTTAGGGGTGAATTCTAGAAAACAATGAAACACATATAAATTAAATATTTTTAAGAGTCTAAATTTCAAATTTTATAAAAATCGGTGGCGATTTAAAGATTTTTTATACAAATTTTCAACCCCTTATTTGCAGGGTGCAAGGGGAGAATTCTAGAAGACGATGAAACACGTGTTCAATTAAATACTTTTAAAAATTATAATGCGTGCCGATTTAAATGTTTTTCCATACCAACTTTCGACCCCTATTTCACCCCTTTAGGCTTAAAATTTTTCAAAATCCCTTCTTAGTGGATGTCCTGATTACGAAAGTAAACATCTGTCCAAATTTCACGTTTCTACGCACAGCGGTTTTGGCTGTGCGTGCGTCTTACCTCAGTCAGTGAGGACAAGTCCTTTTATATATATAGATAAACAATAACGCCACCATCATATCGTACAATTTTAATAAAAAACAGTAAAACGATGTTTTTTTGAAAAAAGAACCCACGACATGCAAAGTCGTATGTCAAGTGACACCTCTCCCCAATTTCCTAATTTTCAATGACAATTTACACATTAATTCCCGTTTCAAAGTTATATTTTATCAAAATATTATGTGAAAAAAGTACGAGGTTAGTTAGTGAAAAACTATAGTCTAAAAATGAATCTGAAAAGAGACAAAAATTTTTGAAACAAAACATATTTTCTAACTTAATAATAATATTTAAGATTTGCCCGCTAAATGTAGAAAATGGAAAATTAATGATAATATTTTAAACTTATTTTAAAATTCTCGACTACGAATTGTAAAGTATCCAGAACTTTTTAATTTTGCAATTTATGCAATTTTAGTGATTTTAAATACGAACTTTTATATAAATTTAATAATTACATATAGTACGTATCTAATAATAGAGGACGCTAGCATTGGGTTTCATATATGAAGATTTGTCAATCACGATAAAGCCATAAAAATGTTGTATAATCTTACTAGATGGCGCTACTAAATGTTATTAATAAATATTTTCATTCTATACTCCTGTTTATTTATATATTTAAAATAAAAAATTAATCATTGAAGCAGTGCAAAGGAATCTGAATAAATACTTAATGGTTAAAGGTTCGATTAAAATAAACAAATTGAAATTGAATTAAAATTCGACGATATTGGATTACTTACACTTGTTAAGATAAACTAGAATACACAATATATATTTTTTTTTCATACAATATGTACTGGTTATTGTCCAATTATGAATGACGAAAATGGTGCTTACATTACTATATGTGGAAAAAAGTTAAATCTAAATAGAACACGCAATGCTAGAAAAAAATCGGCGGAATGTGGAGAACGGAGTTTCTTAGCACTATGCTCCCTCTGCCTACACTGTCGTGTTGCATGAAAGCATGAAACTGATATATTTATATTTTATTTATTATCAATTTAGCTCAAGTTGGATTCGAATCTACTACTCACAAAAACCATATTCAGTAACGAATTTGCCAAATACACGACAGGATTTTGATTAATTATATTTTCATATATACGAGTAAAGACCCACCAGACAGCATGTTATGTCGCCGTACAAGTAAAGCTGGTCGACATTTCTTCAGTAACACGATTCGGCTTATTCTTACATCAATGTTTGCGTAACTGATACAATTTTAATAATATCTTTATCGACCATTAATAAATAACAAATCTTTAATTATGTATAATTTAAATATTACGTTATATAAAATCTTAAGTTAGCTTAAATAAATACTTTTTACTTTTAGACAGACAATTTTCAGATATAAAATAGCATTATATATTTTTTAAAAAGCTATAATACAAAATTTATCCATAAACTCCAATATAAATTATTTTCCTGGTGTTTATATAAACGAATGACTTAATTGACTTTTGAGTGACTAGAATACTATATGCACACTAGAATTTTAATGGCACACAAATAAGGTACATGATTATGTAGGTATGTGCATCCATTATTAAATTATATGTTTATGTTAGAGGACCTTAAGGAAGAAAATATGTATAATACAGTGCACAAATGTGCAACTATTAACTCGATAGGTCATAGATTCGATTCCCACTCGAGGTAAATGAAATATTAGATATTTTAATGTTTTTCAGACTTTGACTGAATTGAATTCGATGGAAAGTGGAAAACAGAAATGTTTTAATGGAAGTTTCTTAATACCAGCTTCCCTATGCATGCTAAGTAAGGAGTATAGGTGAAACTAAACAAAAAAAAATACAATTGGGAAAAATATATTCTTTATTTTTAATATAAAAAATCGTTGATACTTTTAATTAGTTCTTAAAATTTAGCAATAAATGAACTTTGAAAGAGCAATTTACTTTTACTTTCATTCAAGTTTTATTGCTCGAAATATTTCCGTTTTAATAAATAATTACTAGGTAAAGGTCAATGTGAACTTATTTTAATTTTAATTTTAATGTCTTAAAATTGTAACTCTTAATGTTACAATTAAAACACTTATTGTCAAAATTACTTAAAACTGATAGAAAATGTATATTAAAATCTTAGCTTAAAATCTTTGATGTGGACATATTATTAAATTATTTTTGAAATTTAATATCAAGATTTGAATTCAAATAAATTACTTTTTCAATACATAAAACTACAAGTCAATATACAAATATAAGTTACTTACTTATAAAATACTAGTTTTCCTCTCGCGGCTTTACTTCCGTGGTTTTCGATTTATCCATAAAATATATTTTCCACGCTAAAGATGCCGACGACGTCACTGTCCTTACCTAAAATTCATATTAAAGTGTTGTTTTTTTTGCTCGAATTTGACATAAACTTTTTGACAAGAAGGCTTATTATTTAAAACTGAGATTAAGTAATTAAAATCACTCCTCCAATGCAGGAAGAATCTTCAAATACCAATAAGCAATGAAAACCACAGTCTTTTAGAGTCAATCATTCCCCAGTTAAAAAAAATCTAGCAATATAAACAAAAAGCTTATCCAGTTCTTTATATCCATGTAATATTGTCACACAAAGCACGCCGCGCGAGGTATATGGCCGTTTTCGTAATAGGTAACTCGAACTCAACGACGCCTACCAAATTCATAGTATGGCTATCAATATTGTCTATGGATATTTTATATATGAAAAAACGCATGTAATTAAAAGCCAAGTTGGCAATTTATAAACATTATAAAATCACTTTATTATATTTGTTTTAATTTTAAAAAAATAATTACAAATTACTGCATAATACAATTTTTTCTTTTATTTTAAGGTTTATTTAACATACATTTTTTTATATAAAATTTCATATTACAAACATTTAAACTAAAGTTTGGAAAGAAAATAATACCCATACTATAGATAGTACGTCGACGGTGGTAGCAGCGGCCTGCGCTTGCGCACGCGCCAGTGCTGCCGGGCCGAGTTCAACGCGCGGACGTCACTATACATCGACAACATGAGGATTAGTGCACATTTTGCTATTTTGACCGTTTGCCTTGCCTATGGTAAGATATTTTATTTATTACTACAATTAATTTTAAGAATTAAAAATAATATTATTTAGAAAATATTATTTTTTCGTTATCATACATACATATATGCTTAAAAAACCAAATTTTGTAACATGTATAACATTTAACGGACATGTTTTGACCCTGAACGGAATTTATTTTACATTCTAGAAAGGCTTAACTATAATTAAATTTCGTTTACGAATGCACCATATTTAACTAAAGTACTTTTATATGTATGTATGTATAAACCTATTTATATAATAACAATTTAATTCAAAATTAAAACTTAATTTCGTATAACTTCATAGATAATTGCAGTTTATATCCGCTTATTTACTAATCTTCATAGAATATGATTGCTTCACCGGACATACTTGAGTTTTATAATATAATTGTAAATCATTTATTAACTATTTTCAAAAATATTGATAAAAATAATAACAGCTATCAATAACCTTTAAGTGTTATCAATAGATTATATCATCATTTGCAATTTAGAACCACATTAATTATATAATGTGACTATAAACACGATAAGTTGTGGGTTCGATTCCCACTCGAGGTTGATGAATGAAATATTTAATATTTTCCTTCCTTCGCTCTGGTGTCGAGGCAAAACGCGACGTTAAATTCCGCCACTCAAGACGCAATGCCTCCAGAATCGGTAAAGTGTGAAGCGGAGTGTCTTAACACTACGCTCCATCTGCCTACCCTGCTACATATAGGATGCAATGTGTAGGTGATTTTTTTTAAAAAAATAATGTTTCTAAATCTCTAGCATAGTTTCGCAGTTGTTAATTATATGATTAATATAAAACTTGTACAACAGCTTTAAAACTTGATATGTGCACTTAAAATGTTTAATTAACACAGTTCTATATATGTAAATAAAATGTTATTATATTATTATCGACATATTACAAGAAATCATGTAATATTACTTTTTAAGAAACGTTTCATTTCAATAAGATATATTTTTTAAAATTCAACAAATTTAAATATTAGAATAGATGTAACTTACGAGTAATTCTTGATTTATATAAATAATCACTGTCACGTCAGTCAATACTCAATGTCTCTAATTCGAACCGAAAATGGAGAACGGAATTTCTTGACACTATCTACCATGCTCAGGGTAAAACGTAAAGCTGAAGGTAGTGGCTTTAGGTTAAAATATCAATATATTTTGGCTCATTCCATCTCTTTTTATGGTCTCTTCTATTTCCTAAATTATCTAAAACTATATAATACTAAAAATATTTTTTTATATAGAATAACTTTCAATAATAGCGAAAACGGAAGTTAAATATTATTATAATATCTAAATATACCATCTTAACGTCGACCTATTCATTACATAAACGTTTGTGAGTTAATCGAGATGCTTTGTTTAGTAATTTTATGCATTGTAAAGAAATATTGTTTTACTTGATATTAAAAATATGGAATAATAGACTTATTCCTAAAAAATTAATACTATAAATATATAATCTAGATTATTATCTTTAATATGAATAATTCTTCATATAAGCCTCTTTTGTTATTGACTGACTGATAAGTAATACAACATATATGAAACAAGAAAGACAAGACAAGATTAGACTTAGAAAATTAAAATTTGGCATACATATAGGTTAGGAAGTGTAGGGCAGCACTAAGTAATAACGGAATAAGAAAAAAAAATTCCATTATATCTTGAACCCCATACAAGCATTGTTAAAATATCGCTCCAAAGTTAAAAGGTCAATGCGAATAGCAACTTGGCACAAATTTATAATTCTCCTTACAAAAATTTCAAAACTTTAAATATTAATTGTATTTTTCAAAGAAATGTTCAAGTTAGCTATTTCACGACTAACATTTTTCATGCGTAACGTCCTTGCTTGGATTCTTGGCCGTCTTTGCTAATATTTGTTTGGTTCTGTTTCTAATAAATTGGCATCACACAATTGTTTTACGAAAGCTTTCTTTTATTTAATAATTAATAAAATATTTTAGTAAATATTGACTATTCAGGTTTAAAATTTTTCGTATATAATTTTCTTTTTTATAAAAAAACTAAGTAATCTATGTAAATTATACTTAAAATAGAATTCTAACCTAAATTTGGTGTTAACGTGCTAAATACTTAACTAGATCACCATCTGGCCATTACAAATAGATTTAATATTATCCTTCGCCGCCCATTGCTCAACATTGGAAAGGGTTCAGAATATTTAATAACCAGTGGTGTGCTGGGCCGCAACAAACGTTTGATTGCGTGTACAAGTACGCCGCACCCGTCTTTCAAAATTAAATTTTTACAAGTACATAATTAGTGCTACATTAATAATTTCGATTGTTATATTATATATAATAATTTATAAATATATTTTTTTCTATGATTTTCGTTATAGCTGTACTCTTATCTAAACTTTACAAAAAGTTAATTATAAATGACAGTAAGTCTTCTTTTTGTAATAAGCCTATATTAGTTTTTCGCTCGTGTGGTTTTCCATACATGTAGACTAAATGAAACACGTATCTTTATTAAAATATCAAAAATATTTTAAAAAGTTGTAAAATTTTGAAAATGAAATAGTTTTGAATTGTAATATGCAAATATAATTAAATTTGTTAATGATTATTATCATTAGTTATATAAATTAATTTTATTATATTACTTTACAAAAATTCTAAAATATAATTGAGTTATTGTAAATGTAACTGGTGGCTAATGGTTTCCTTCGTTACTCAACGAATTGAAAGGGGCCGGAATTGTTTAACTCAAGGTCCACACCTGCTACATAAAAAATATTCGAACTCTGATTTATATTATTAATCATATAGAATTCCGTTATACAAAAATCTAAAACATCTAAAGATAATGATTCTTTGATAGATGAATGTATAACCCTACGTGTATAATTACGCGTTCTATAATAAAATCATTTCATATTGATTAGTGATAAGACACTAAGACAGTATTTTGAGTGCAAAAATCAATTAATTTGTCTTTTTCATAATTTGTCTTCCGCAAAAGGCATTCTGTTCTTAGTTTCTTATCGATATTGAGATAAGTACTGAAACTCAATACTGAAAAGTCTACATTCGATATGATATTTAAGTATATTTATATATTCTTCCAAATGTTATTAAATATTAAGCTCTTTCAATTATAAAGTTATATAAATATAGGTTTGCGAGTAAGTCTCTACTTCCTGCTGACTTCTTGAGGCACTGCCTGTCCTGCACTAGATAATAAAAATATTTAATGTTCCAATCCCCCGAATGGGAATCGAACCCGCGATTAACGCGTTTGCGGTAGGTGGACCATAAAATATTAAATGTATAATTCTAACTATTGTCAGATACATCCCAAATACGCCGGCCATGGCGTCATTTCATATTGTTGATTATACAAAAACATTAATAGGACGTATTCTAGTTTTTTAAAGGTCACTTGACACTTTAAACATCTAAAATAACGAAATGTCAAGACGAATCGCTCATTTGTTTCTTATTTCAACTTAAATTATATTCGGTTTTTACTTAATGACGATTACTAGTCGATTATCTTTTTTACTAGATTCTTAATAAACGAGGTATAAGTTTTATACTAAGCTATTTCAATTTTGCCTCTGGCTTAATTGCGTTAAGATTAATATCGTATAATACAATATCTTGAGTGAAAAGTAACGACTCCACAAAGTAATTAACAATATCATGCTAAATAATTTGTTGTCAAATCATTTAAATAAAATTAAATTTTTAAAAGAAAATATTATTAATATAATGAATGAAATTATTAAATCTATAAACATTCAAAAACATTAAAGAAAAAAGAAAAGAAAGGAAAATTCATTTTTGAGACATTTTGTTCTTCATTCAGAGAAGATGATATTTTTTTTTTTAGTTTACATCCTACCAAGATATTCTAATAATAATATATTATATACAAGGTGTTTTTAGTGATATAGTATGAAATAAGCTATCTATTACATGTTATATATTTATATTAACAAATTTTAAATAATATCATACTTTCACAGTAAAGTTTAAGGGCTTAGTTTTTGCCATTCACTTTGCAATTGCCTTAAGCCGAATTACGTGAATTATATCGTAACCTAGTTTACTCCGATAAAAGTTTTGCGTATTTCGAAATATTTTTTGTAATAAAATTTATTACAAAAATTGTACTGAAACAGTGAAGACAATTTGCCAGATTTAATGAGATTTTTTTATAGTTTGACTTATTTATTGTATTTTTATTTTTATACAATTCTCTTACATTTTATTATAATTGAGACGCCATATATATACTAATATAAAATATTTAAAAAAAAAATTTGTTTTAGATTTAATTACACAATATCTAATAAGCGCAGTTAAAACGGTCGGTTGTTTTACTGATGTTGGAATTTTATCATTGTCCGTACAAAAGAGTTCAACGCGTGCATTCGTTCCACATTAATCATTTCATTACAGCTGTCTACTACGCTTCAAAATATTACGTTTGTCTTAGACAATTAAATAAGATTTTATTATATATTTTTAGTATAATGATATTTTTATTGTCATTACATGAATGAATATTTACTTTTAAATTTGATTACAATATACATTTTATATATTTTTAGTATTTATCACTATATTTTTTCGATACTTACAAGTACAGTATTCTGAGGAGATATCGACCAAGAAAATATTTATTTATTTAAATGGTTAGAATGCATTATTCTAAAAGTGTCTGAAGAGAAAACTTTTACTCTAAAGATAAAATTAAAATTCACATACATTTAAATAAAACGTATGTACATGTTAAGTTACAACAATGAAATATTCAAATAATGTAACCAATTGTCATTCATACATTGGGTATATGGACAGTTCTGTAGACGTAATATGAAGCTTATCATATAATATATATCTAGTATGATTATATAAGGTTCCACTATGATATTAGTATAACGTTAGTTAAAATATTCATGAAATCAGCTTCACGCCGTATCCCGCATGTAGTAAGATAGGCAGAGGGAGTGTTAAGACACTATGCTTCCTACTTTCCATCGAATTCTGAAGGCACTGCGTGTTAGGAGCGAATCAATCAATCAATTGAAAGTATTTATCAATTATGTATATGTATATACATACACAAAAATCGATGAAATATTAAAAACTATTTTTAAATCGAGTGAAATAATACTTAAAGAGGAAAAATACCAAAAAAAAAAATTAAAATACTTAACTACAATAGGACTGTATATACAAACTCTAGTTACTATAGCTAACTACCCGTAATATAGTAATCACAATAGAAATAGCAGAGCGAGTGAATGAATAAGTAAGGATGTGCGCAGCATCTTCGTTACATAAGCCGCAAGATGTAAACAGGTTTCACCGTCTTCCGTTCTTGTGCAATGTCTTATCGAATCGTGTTAGTTTTGTACGAATTATATCACTCTTCAAATATGTGATGCTAAATTTATATTTTTAAGTATAATTTAATAATAATTTTAAAATTAATAACAATATTATACTCCATTTCATTATATTTTTATGAATCTTAATATGATAAGTGATTATTTACGTAATAATTTACAATTCTTTCCTTAATATTGTAATATTAGTTTATAACAAACATCAATTAACATTGACAAGCGTTAAAAATTAAAATGTACATAACTAAAATTTACGAGAGCAATGACACAACCTGACGGCTATGTGTTCGATTCTCACTCGAGGAAATGAAAAATGTCGTATTTTTCGTTAAAGACACTAGGTCCCCTCCACCTCTGCTGTATGAGAGCGTGATAAAAAGAATACTAACAATTTAAATTATATTAAGAGCAACATCACCAAAAAAACTATTTGAAATTTAATAGAGACAGTATACGCCATTATTTTCAAAAGACAGAAAGACAATTTCATTATATAAACTTTTAATTGATATAAAAGATCTAATAGAGTGCTCTAATCTGACAACACTACAGTTTCTTACAAGCCAAGGCTGACCACCGCGATACTACTTTCGCTCGCTAGTCCGCTCTACATGCGTTGAGCTCTAAAATAACGCTGTAATTTAATATCTAACGTATTCTTAGCCTAAATATTATTTACGTACGTATATTGTATATTAATGAATAAATTGGTTTAAAATAATTAAAAACTATGAAAAATACTTAAGAAATACTAAATAAATGTATAAATTTTGATTATTAAAAGAAAATTTTATTTTATTCAGTGTGGTTTACATAAATAGCTTAATATTAAAAATAACCTATAACAACTGTGTTCACAAAATAAATTTTCATAAGTATTAAATATAATATCTTAATTTATTGAAAAATACAATTAAAATTAATAAGCAAAATAATAAAAATGTAGATAATATATTCATGTTTTATTAAAGCAGCATTTTATATATCAATTGAATGACAAGTGAATATTACTAAGATATACAAGGTCGCGGAAATAAATCGTCACAATACTACTACTTGATACAATTTATTATTAAGACATTATTAGTCCATTCTATAGTAGTATTTATAAAGCAAATAACAACAATAAATATAACAACAACAACAATAAAAGCATTTCCTTACGCTTTTATTTCAACTTGCACAACTATTTTTTTACAATAAATGATTAAGTTATTATTAAGAATTGGTTTATTTGTGAATGCTATTCATTTACTGTGGCGAAGATCGATTAAGACCGTTTAATTTACTATTATATACGCCTATCAGAGAAAAAGCTAAGAACGAAAGTAATTTAAAAAAAACTGCGTGAATTTATTTAATAATAATTAAAATTAAATATACATTACGCACTTCAATTATAATTATGTTACATAATACTCGAAATGTGTTTATCTGAATAAGAATGAAAGTAAAAGTGAATGATGTGTCGGCTGATATACACGATATCGTGACGAAGTTCTTACGCTCACAAGAACAAACACGAACTGGACTGTCTGGTACACAAGTGTTTTTTTTTTTAATAAAATATTTTTATTATATTAATATCAACATCACTCGTTAGAACATTTTTGAAATCTAGTTTAGCCCAAACTGACAAAAAATAATTTTCCAATAATAAAAGAGTCCTATTTTCAAAGTTTTCTCTTTAATATAGAAAAATTAATGAACAACGAAATAACTTATTCTTCTTATACTGTTATTCATCCTAAAGAATTCTGTCAAATGTTTTTTTTTAAATATATATTTATTAATTTAATATTAATAATTTAAACCAAAGAATAAATAATTGTATATTTTTATAATGTCGAAGTTAACTCAATTAGTAATAATAATTAAACTTACTTCTTCATGCAAGTGTACAATGAGTTATGTTTATTTATGCCATAACTTCGTGGTAGGCTATTGAAAACGATACCAAATCTATTTTAGAACTTCAGGTTTTCAGACACATAGGAAAAAGAAAAAAAGAAGTTATTCACATGATTACGCTGTTTCACTTTCCACCGAATACTGGACGCTGTGCTTTGCCACACCAGAGCGAAAAAATTAAAATATAAAAGATTTCACTTCCTAGAGTGGGAATCGAACCTACAACGTATCGCATGCCCTTATGCCCCTGCGCCACAACTGGTCTCATATTTTTTTAAATATTTAAATATAGAAACATTACTTTATTGCTAGTCAATCACACCTGACCTCACGTCGAAGAAATCAAGCGTAGTTAATTGGCAAATATAATTAACAACAATCGACCTCACATCAGGGTTGCGCAATCGTCACGCTCCACGCTTGCTTTGCTAGTAGTTTTAACTTACAATGAAAGTCTAACCTCCAATATAATGATAGCCCTTCATGTTTCTTATCTAATTCTCTAACATATTTTAAAATCTACTTTTGAATATACAGAAGCAAACATGTAAAAAACATCGAAATTAAAGAGATATTATAAATTTAAAAATAACCATTAGCTGTCTTTAGAAAAAACTATTAACTAAAACTCTTTAAAATTGGACAGATGTTCAAGGAAATACTTTGTAAAATGTCTTAACAGTGAAGTTATTATAAAACATTGCTTATTGTCATTAAGATTTTTTTTTCTGTTTTTTCCAGCGCAGGCAGGCCTTCTGCTGCGAAACGCACCAGCTTGCCCAGAACAATATGGAGTTCAGGTATTTTGCATTATGTTTAAAAATTTTCATATTTATTTAAATTAACTTTAATTCAAAAAAGGAAATGAATTATTTTCAGTTTAACGCTTTGTTAGCAAGCGTTGAGTTCTTCTACCATTCAGAATCCAATGTCTCGAAAATTAGGCGGAAAGTACGAAACGGAGTGTCTGAACATTATTTTTTATTCCCTTTGCCTTCCCAGCTATATATAGTATACAATTATAAGACAATAAAAACTATAAAAAATATATAATAAACATTTTACTAATAGATATAATATAACTGTAACCATTACTAACAATTTAAAGTTTAATAAAGTTGTTTAATAAGACATTTTTGCTATTCTAGGCATACGCGCATCCTGAACTCTGTGACCAGTTCTTTCTGTGCACAAACGGCACGCTCACCGTAGAAACATGTGAAAATGGTCTTCTTTTCGACGGCAAGGGCGCCGTGCACAACCACTGCAACTACAACTGGGCTGTCGACTGCGGGGAGAGGAAAGCTGATTGTAAGAATACTGTTTAAATCTCTTATTAATAATTCATGAAAAATTCTATTTACATTATATTTTTTGCAAAGTAATAAGTATTAAAGTTATAAATTTATTTTGTAAGGGCTACACAAATCTTAGATTTTTGATAAGGTGAGAAAAAGAAATGATATGTACTCCAGTTTTTACTTTCTTACCAATTTTGGAGACGTTCTATTATAGCAGAATGCAACTATAATCATCGTCTTATATTTTTATTCTCTTTTATTTTTATTCTCATCTTATATTACTTATAAAAATATGAAACGTCTCAAACTGAAACGTGAGGCTTAGGTTCCAAAATATGGAACTTTCCAACGATATGCTAACTTTCTCCTAAGGTCTTTGGGTAAGGTTTTTCCTAATTCCTATTAAGATGTTAACTAAAAATGGTAGTCGCATTAAAATATGATACCTAAACGGCAGTAATCTCAACTAAACCAAACCAATTATTATATTATTCATATTATTCTTAAATTTTAAACTTACAGTGACACCATACTCTACACCTGGATGTGAATACCAGTTCGGTATCTACCCTGACAGCGCTGAGTGCTCAACCAGCTACATCAAGTGCGCGTTCGGAGTGCCACACCAGGAGCCCTGCACGCCAGGCCTCGTGTACGACGAGCGTATCCACGGATGCAACTGGCCCGATTTATTACAACCTTTCTGTAATCCTGAAGGTGTGTGAAATAATTGTCTTGATTATATTATAGTAGAATAATTATACTTTGCTTTAGTTGTTGTACCAGAGACCATTCGTGGTGCAAAGACAAAAGCGTGTGACTGTAAACGCGCTAGGTTATGGGTTTGATTCCCATTCGTGGAAATTCATTCTAAATAGGAAAGCCTGTCTTTATTTACAAACAGACTATGCCTAATATCGCTACAATGTCGTTTACTAACATAAAGACACAATATACATATCTATATAATTGTAATATTTTAATTATATTTTTTTTAATCAGCCGTCGTCGGTTTCAAATGCCCAACAAAAGTACCAGCTCACACTCAATCAGCCAAATTCTGGCCTTACCCCCGTTTCCCCGTGCCCGGTGACTGCCACCACCTGATCACCTGCGTGGAAGGCAACCCTCGTCTCATCGCCTGCGGTGAAGGCAAAGTCTTCGATGACCAAAACCTAACTTGTGAAGACCCTGAACTGGTGCCACATTGCGGACACGCGTAATTTTTAAGTCTTTTGATATTATAACAAAACGAAAACGAATATTCTAACATTCTAAATACATACATAGAAAAATACATTTTTAATAAATAATTTTCATTAAATCATCAAATTTCAACTAAAATTTACTATATTTACTAAAAATATAGTAAATTTTGATTGAAATTCGACGTAAATTGGGGAATGACGAAGATTCGTTATCATTTAGTGTTCATATTATGGATATTCTTACCCTTACTCTCCTGGTCTTTTCCGCCTGGTGATGCTGTCAGGACCAGTCCAGGTCAACAGCAATAAAGACATTGCGAAAAAAAAAAGGATATTCTTACCCTTCCTGTACCCTATGAAGCAATCTACTCTAGTTTCGTTTTCGTTTTGTCATAATCAATATTTTTTCCCGTCAAACATCTAATTTATTAAAGAAAATCTTATGTATTTAGACAATTGACTTCCTACAAATTATTAAACACATTAAGTACAGAATAGAATTGCGTGATATTAGTTACCATAGAGTTACAGCACAACAAAATCCCATTGTAATATATATATTTAAATAAACATATGTAAATAATGAACTTTAAATGAATGTAAATAGAGAAAGTACTATATATGTTAAATAATAAAATGTTAAAAAATATTAATTATATTTATTTATCCTTTTTTTAACTTTAGTATAGGTTGGAAGGTTTTTTAGTTATCATTTTTTTTTATAAATATACTAGTGGACTCGAACGCTGCTACGCCTGCTTGAACTATACGAATATTTATTAAATATATTTATGAAATTATTTTCAGTTTTCAACAGAGAGATGCGTTAAGCAAGCTCATTTTGGGTGACGTTTTCTAACAACAACATGCTTTGCAAATCGTTGCTTAGCAACGACGGTTGTTATTAATATGACAGAATAAATTGCATGTCAAATTAATAAGTATTTTAATATATTGGTATATATCGATAATATTACAAATATGAGAAAAAAAGTATCCTATGTTCATCCCGAAACCCTCAAGTATCTCTATATGAGTATTTTATGGATACGGCTTAAAGGCCAAACTAGTAGCAGCCTAAAATTTAAGCTATAAAACTTTAATAAGTAATATATTAATAATTTGTCTAAGACTGACAATATTCTAAAATATAAAATTCCGACTGCATAAAATAAAAAAAAAAAAACTTAAAAGTTCATTAGTATTGACAGTCGGAACATATATTCTTTTGAAGGAGCCCCATAAAATTTATTTGTTTAAAGCAGTTTTGGCCATCATTTACCTAACCCGAGAGGTCAAATTGGTCTGTACGAAAATCTTGTAGACCTTTCAGAGAGGCAACTGAAAGTGCAACTCGATGGTCAATTGAAGCTATTAGACTCGACTTAATTATAAAGAACATTGCCCGAAAATTGGGCGGAAAATTTGATATTATGTCGACTAGATTCTCTCTGTTGACTCTGCTAAATGCGAAATACAGAGTAAAGTTATAAAAATGTAGTTAATAATACATACTACCGTTGTACTACGTAATGTATCTTAGCAGAGAACGTGTACCGTGAAAATATTTTACAATTGTAGATGTTAGTCACAAAGTTAGGGATGTTGGTGACTAATTTCTACGAATATAAAATTCAAACTATTAATTCTCTGTTCAGTGATTCCTCAACAATTATAAATATTTCACAAATTATATTAGATAGAACAAAAAAGCTATTTCATTTCCTTTTCACTTTAAATTTTAGATAACAGATTTTAGGTTTTATGTTGTAATGTACTTTAATCGATCTAGGCCTGTTTAAAACATATAGCCACATATGGACACTGGATTAATAAACAAACATTTATTCTAACTTACTACAAATTAAACTATTGTGAAAAATAAATTAATAATATTATAGTATACGTTATTTACTCTTATTTTCTCTCTTCATTCTCTGTTTTTTTTCTCCCTCGCTTTTGTTCAAATAAAATTGATAAATTAATCTTTAAATAAAAATACAATTACTCTATAAAATTAACCTTTATTATATCTATACTAACTACGTAAAACTATTCTTCTATCTCTATTTGTTTGCCTTTGCTGGGACGTTGAGGCTTGCGACGTGATGGCGATCCGGAAGGCTTAGGCTTAGGGGTAGGTGGGTTTTCTAGAGCATCCAACTCTGCATCTGTCAGCTGTCCTTTGTACCAGTCAGCACTATAAAAAAAAGAAAAATATATTTAATCTGTTCTACCAGATATAACAGAAAGGAAAGAAATAATAGGAAAAAAGGGTTTTAAGCTTTCTTAATTAGATTTAAGTATAAATTAAATAATTTTCATTAAGAGAACTTAAAAACTTATGTTTCAATTAAAGCTGATGTTAAATTATAAATTACCAAAAAAAAACCAAAATATTAGTAGTTATTTAGCGACATGAGTAAAAATCTGAAGGAAAAATACAATAAGTACTTAAGAACTTACCATTCAGGCACTTTCCTTGCCCAATCACATCGCTTGGTGACATCGTCGAAGGCCTGTCCAAGCTTGCAGCCAGAGCGGCGAGGAGTGATTCCGTTTATGCATACATAGAAGAATTGGCAGTCATCAGGGTCGGCGTACCGTGGGTGGGTCAGACCGAATGTTTCATTTACAGCGGGGCAGTCGAATTGGAATACCTCTGATGAAATTAAATTATAGATTAATATTTTTTATTACTGTAGTTTCGAGAGAAGCTTGGGAAGCTAGTGTTAATTGTAATAGTGGGAATTGGACCCCTTGAGCCCCTGAATCAAGACTGGCCTCAAGAAAGGTCAATTAGGAGTGACATTGAGGCATATTTGGTTTAGAAAAGAGTAAAAATAGAAGAATCAGACTAGCAACATCGTAAGAAATAATTTATAAAAAATATAATATTCGAGTCTTATTTAATTTTACCTTAAGCTTTTATATCAATTTTTTTAATTTAAAAATTATATTATAACAGTTCAATGTCAACTTAATTACTCAACCGCCATGTCCATTTTACATGTAATTACTGTAATTATTCCTCTTACATATAAACTAGAACAGTAGATGTCCTTAGTAACCTAAGCATCTTGACATTGTTACAAATCATTATACTAGATCGTGTGATATGTAAAGCTGCCCTCATTGTAAACTATATTATATATAAGAACATAATATATCTAATTCACTAGTGCTATATTTAAGAACTCTAAATTGTTACAATCAATATTGTTCAAAGTCCCGACAGTTTGCAATTGGTTCCATCAAAATAATTTAAATCTGCTTCACGCTGTATCCCGCACACAACAGGGTAGGCAGAAGGAACCTAGTGTTCAGGAACGGAGTGTTTTACACTCTGTTCCCGAATCCTGGAGGCTTTACGTGTTAAGTGGAACTCAACGCCGCACTTGCCTCGACACCAGAGCGAAGAAATGATAATATAAATGTAAATAAATATTTCATTACCGACGGCCTCAATATATAAACAAAATAATTGTGTGTCTAAATAATATTGAAAATATTTATTTAAAAAAATAAAAATATATTTCCAGCATGTTTGCAAGAGAAACTTAAGTCTGAACTACATTTTACATCTAATTAGAACTTATATTTTCAAACATAAATTAGTTCTTGCATAGCATCAAGTACAAAAAAGATTGTGCAGTTTATCGCCATGGAAAAAGAATACTGTTCAGTTATCGTTCTAAAATCTCTCAGCTCACTCTACTATACCAGAAATATGTGGAACTGTTACATACCAGCAGCACCACATCCCTTCTTCTTAGCTTCATCAGGCCAAGTACAGATACCGCTCTTGTCGTTGTACACGAGGCCATCAGGGCAGGTGATCATGTTGAATTTACCATCTACACAGTAGTAGAACTTGCCGCACTCTTTTTCATCTTCGTGGGAGAAATAACCGTTTTGACGTGGACAGTGCTGGGCAGGGATAGGTGTCTCTGGAAATTGGAATATGATATAATAACTTAACTTATTTATATTAATATTTTTTTTTGGCTATTTTATACATGGATTCCGTACAAAAATATACGTCATAAGTTACATTATTACAAGTTTTGATCGAAAGTTCGTTCTATTTTTAAGAAAATTAAAGTAAAATATATATAATTTATCATTTTCCAAACGATAAATCTATAAAAACAATATATTTTTCCCTATATTAGTAAGCATGCGACAACAAAAGCAACAATTCTACAAATTCCATCTCCGCCAAGGCCACAGTTCCCTTGAGATTGGAAAGTTGTTCAGCAAAGTTAACCTTTAGCACGTATATACTGATGCCACCAACCAGTCCCGAAATGGCAAACACGTGCCACCTCCACTCACGTGTCCTGACCTTTATAACTTACGATTATTTAACAATGTTTACTCAGTTTAGTGTTATTCTATGAATTTTCTATAGGAAAATTTTAGTTAAGTAACCATTTCGTAAGTATTATAATATTGAATAACTTTAAAACGCGCCGACCATCTCAGCGCAGAACAGATATGCCTCAATGGTAGACCCGCCTATTGCAGCCACCATCACCTTCAGGCTAGTTGGAGATGCATATACGGCCTTCTTCTACCCCCTAGTCTCAAGATAACTACACCCCAAATATAGCACAAAATATTATATATTTTGGATATGATCTTTTTTTTTATAAAATTGTTAGAAGTTAAATAAATATTTTATACTCTCACTGGGATAATATATATCTGTTTACAAAAATTCAAGTTTTTGAATATTACCCCATATTATAATAAACAGTTTGTAAACTTACGTAGTTTGGGCCTTTGTGAGCAGTCGATATTGAATGGCAAGTCACATTTTTCTTCTTGAGGACTGTAATCGTTGAATACCATACCATCTGGGCACAGTTTTTCAATTATTTCACCCGCTCTGAAATTTATGAAGAAAATTCTGAAAATAGCGTTCTCACTATGGCGATTTTCATAATTGTTTATTGTAATGTAATTGACTCATGTGAAATTCATTTTTAATGCTAATATGTTAGACCAACATAAAATTTTAAACTTTAATCTAAATATTTATGATACATTTCTGGAGATTTTTCAAATTTGCTAACAAATTAAAAACTATACTTAATTGCACTATTAATCTTCGGCAAATGCTTATTACCACAAGGTATAAATATAATATGATAAGTTCTTCTCTAAAACTCGTTATAATTTTTACATATTATACTTATTAAACTTCGAAACTCTAACAATTGGCAAGTCATTCTATACAAAATCTCTTAAAATATTTATCATACAAAATTCCATTAAAATCTTTATACAAAAATGTAATAAACAATCCATCAAAATGATTTATGGTCAATAAACACTATTATTTTTTTAGCAAGATTTTACTTACTCATGCTGTTTAAATAACGCAAGACATTGCAAATACAAAGTTTTTTTAGTCAATCAATAAGTGAATAACGCTTAGGTACATCGACCGACATTTTTGCATATCATTTTGTAGTATAATAAAAAGAAAAAAAAATATTAGTTATTTAAAATTACTTGATAAAAACGTTGGTACGTTTTAATTGAATTGAATTGTTGTTGTTAGGACTAAGAAAAGATTTATATCTCGATTCGATGATTTTAACAATTGAATGATTTTTCTAAATAATACTTTTATATAAATATTGCGCGCTCAGAATTCCATAATCAAAGAATCATACTATATCTTGTACTAATATTATAAATGTGAATTTAAGTTTGTCTGTTAAGCTTTCACGCCAAAACTACTCAACCGATTGTCATGAAATTTTGTAAGCATATGCTTGGAGGTATTAGAAAGGATATAAGATATATTTTTTTAATTAAAAACAATATATATAAAAATATATATTCGGAAATTTGAAAAATATATAAGAGTATTACCTGCATTCGTAATATTTGTCGCACTGTTCGGCATCCGCAAAGAAGCCATCATCTGGACAGGAATTTGTGATTTCTGCATCTCGTTCTGCGTCAGCAGCGACGCGGGCTGGTGGGTTAGCTGGTTTCCTTTTACCACCCTTAGGCACCGCTGACGATGCTAATACTGAAAGAATAAACAAAATATTTATGTTGTATTTCTCTAGTTTTAAACTTATAAATAACTTCAAATGTTATGATGGATTTCGTTATTTGGACAAAAAGATAATTAACAAAAAAGTTTTAAGATTTTTTCGGAAGTTCGATATTCTTCTCAGAATTAAGAAACAATAAAAAAGAAGCTATTTTAATATCCTATTTTAAATATAGAGCTTCGTAACTTAATCCAAGGATCAAAAGTTACAAAAAACTCCTCAATTCTTTAATTAATGTAAAAATTATGCAAATTACTTAATAAAAATAATTTAATTGGCATCCATGACCAAAAATTGCAAATAATAGCACTATTAGAATTTTATTTTTCAATGCCAAAGTAACAGTAATTAAATATTACTTTCAAATTCCTTATCAATCACTGTTCAGTATAAATTATATTTAATATTTTAATTAAAATTACAATCACTTACAACGAGTTCGATATTGACATTGAATTAAAATGCAAGAGTGAAGAAAAAATTAACTAAATGCATAGGTAGGTTGTATTTACTATGAAATATGCTTAAGCTCCACTGGTTTACATTGAGACCGAGCCAGACTTCCTATTTGAGATAATGAAGGTCATTCAAGGTTATTTTCTCTCTTTTTAAATATAGATTAAATGATAAGTTTTCTATATTTTTTATTGATCTTGTAAAAAAATTATATTCTCTATAAGTTCTTGTTTAAACTAGTGAAGCCTTCATTTTAGCTAATTGCAAATAACTCAGCTATAAGTACATACCAAAATATTTAAACTAAAAAGTTTATATAAGGGTGAATGAAAAATGGTATTCATAATACTTTTTCGTTACGTCACATTAACTCTTAAGTGCACGTTATCATCATAAACAATCATTTTACATCACTTTAGAAAAGAAAAAGTATATAATTATATGAAATTCTTAATACATACTTTCATGGATTACAAAGTAACAACAACGCTAACATTATAATTTACTTTGGCTTTTAATTGTATTTTTTCATATCTGTAACGCGACGATTGTGGGTTCGATCCCCACTCGAGGAAGTGAAATATTTATTTACGTTTATATTTCCATTTCTTCGCTCTGTTGTCGAGGCAAAGTGCGGCGTTGAGTTCTGCCACCCAACACGCAATGCCTCCAGAATTCGGCAGAAAGTGGGGAAACGGAGTGTCTTAACACTAAGTTCCCTCTGTCTACCCTTCTGTGTGCGGGATACAGCGTGAAGCTGATTTTATGTAAAGAAAAATAATTTTCAAAATCTTCTTGAATTTTAAAGTTCGAGTTTGAGTTTAAATAACGTTAACCCGATGACCTTTCGTTGTTAACGATAAGCCGACGCCGACATCCGGTTTGATAAAATCTAACAGTTGACAAAATACAAACAAAATCGTATGAAGCAACATTACGTGCCGGTTTCTCCATTACCTAACATAACGAAAGTTGAGCCCGTGCCAAAATTCGACCACATCGATGTAAGTAAGGCTTAGTTCTGATAGACATATCTTATTTGTCATCTAAGTTCTTCTAAATAAGAAATGTAAATGTCAGATGCTGATAAGGAATGAAACTTTGCCTATGAACAATATTTTTGATAAAATTGTGAAAAAAAAAACCATTTAATAATATATAAACAAAAAATATACGTATATAATAAGTAGTGTCTGTCATAAGAATACATTATTACTAAGAAATATAAAGTATTTGTGATAGTTTTTCTCAGAAAATAGTTTTATGTATTAATATCTCGCAATACCTCACAAGTTTATTTAAATTATTTTAAATGTCAACATGTAGTCAGTTATTCGATTAAGACAGCATAAATTAAAGAAAACTACGATAGTTTATATTATAATACCGACATATTCCATTTTATTTTGGGTATATATTTGCTATATTAAAATAAACAGTCTTGCTTTTATGGAATGTAAACTTTTTATAGCTTTGCTGGCATTCGTGTGCCTCTACCCTAATATCAATATAGCCTTGATAAGATATTACCACACCTTTATATTACACCTACTTTCATTAGTAAGCAAATTAATGATCAAACTGAAACGAAGGTAATATAATATTCAAATATAACTTTTAAGTTCAATTTTAAAACTAAATTGATAAAAATTGATTCATTAAGCTCATTTACATAAAAAATACTAAATTTATTACTACGTTATTGCATAAAATATGCATATTAAACTATATCATTTAAATATTAAAATTAAGCTCGAACCAGTCTTATCAATAAATATGCCAAGGTCAACTGATAATATATCGACCAAACGTAATTTTAAAAGTAGTTTACCAATATAGAATAGAAAATGCATAAACCTAAGCTTATAAAAGTATAATAAATAAACAAAAGAAAGAAAATAACAGTACAAAAAGTAGCAAAACAATTGAAATGCAAACCATAAGTTAAACATAACGGTGTTTACATACCGACACGGAACTTACCTACAAGGCACGCCAAGAACACCACTCCTATAGACCTGAACGCCATCTCGTGACCCTTGGAACGACTTCAAAGGTCTAATTCTCCTATCCAACACTCAATATGTCAAGTTGTCGATGATGCTCTCACTACGTTCTCTAGCGCACTGACAATAACACTTTTTGTCCTCAGTTCTTACCTGCTGGTCGTTCAGCGAAAGGTTAGGCTATCCACCCGTCTCCCTCCCGCTTATATATATTTATATATATCTGCACTACTCACACATGAGCTCTGAGAATATTTGGATCCTGTTACATTACGTGTTCTGCAAGACAATTATCATTAGAACTATAATTGTATTTAACTAATCGACACTATAATCAACTTTTAATTGATTTTAGTTTTAATATTGTGAAATTTTCAAATGCCTTTCTCATGAAAACATTGATTTATAAAGTGAAGCTAATAATGCACTATAAGATTACATAACTACAGGAATGTAGGTCGCATTAACGAAGTATTAATATAATTACAAGAAATATTGGCTAACTTTATATTAGTTTTGCTTATTTTACATTTCTAAACTAAATTTGTTTTTGTATCAATTATTTTTAGAGTTTTAAACTCAAAAGCTTTGATGTTAATTTTTTACCAATGTAACGCAATATTTAAAAGTAAATATTTTTGTGAATAAGTAAAAACTTGAAATAATTATTTTCTTTGCACTGCTTAGAAGAAGGACAGTTGTGTTAAATTTACTATTATTTAACTTTCTCATTTCGTAATATCAAGAAAATCTTATCTAAAAATAGGACTTAGGAGTACCGAACACTTTTTTCACAGCATAACATTTGTAAAAGATAATCGTATTTTCTTTTGGACGAAATTGACTATATTGACGTAGTTTAGACATCAACGCGCTCAAAGCTTAAAATTAATATTGAAAAACAAGGTAATGTGGTTCACATTATAATATTTTACAGAATTCTGAATATCATCACTCACAATCTTTGTTTGTTTAAATTTCATTAATAAAATGATAAGTTTCAAGTATGTTTTTATTAAAAAAAATAAAAATATTTCATAAATTTTATGAGCATTAATAAATAAGAAACTATTAATATTCGCATAGCATATGATCTATCTGCATATAGTAGTTGAGTATAAATAGACACTACAAAGAAACACATTCTTCGATGTTTTGTATCTTAACGCTGTATCCTTCACAAGGCAGGGTAAGCAGAGGGAACCTAGTTCTAATTCCGTTCTCCATTTTCCATCGAAATTTGCGCTTTGCAATTACAGGCTTTGCGCTGAGTGGCGGAAGTTAACACAGCGTTTTGCCTCGTTACCAGAGCGAGATATGAAAATTTAAAATATTTTATTTCCACAAGTGGGAATCGAACTCACAATCTGTAACGTTCATAGTCTCTGATATTTTTAATTCTTCTGTATATTTTTTATGTAAAAAAATAAATCATTCAAAGAGTTAGTAAGAGTTAGTTAGTTTTTTTTCTCATTTCTATGCTAATTTAATATT
The DNA here is from genome assembly GCF_056956725.1 of Heliconius melpomene rosina. Lineage (NCBI taxonomy): Eukaryota > Metazoa > Arthropoda > Insecta > Lepidoptera > Nymphalidae > Heliconius > Heliconius melpomene. Next base: position 9,112,431 of record NC_140399.1, read on the forward strand.
TACTATCATTGTGTCGCGAAATCACATGAAATAAATATCACAATTATCTGTTAAACATACAAAAAGTCATGTGAAGTATGCAAATTTCGCTTTCTTAATGCACTCGTGCTAGAAAATAAATCTCGCGTAACATTCATTTCACTATATATTCATATCATGCATGTTGATGTTTGAGATCAGATCTTTTTTTTAGCTTCACGCTGCATCTCGTACATAGCTGGTTAGGCAAAGGGAACCTGGGAACCTCCGAACCAATATATTCTTATCTGTTCTACACATTCAAAATCGAATAAAGATCACATGTTCAGGCTCTTACCTCATATATATTCATAATATTATCAAGTACATATGTTGTACTGGTATTAGTTTTAAATTTAAGCAGGGTAGGCAGAGTGAACCTAGTGTTAAAACACTCCGTTCCCCACTTTCCGCCGAGGTATTGCGTATTGAGTGGCTGAACTCAAAACCAAGCTTTAGCCTTAGAGTCATGGAGCGAAGAAATAAAAATATTAATAAATTCATTTCCTCGAGGGGCGATCGAACCCATAACCGTCGGATTATAGTCACACCCTTGAGCCCTGAGCCATGATGGCATCGACAATCAGTAAACAATATATCTAAACCAAAAACAAAACAAACAATTGAACAAGACATTGTAAATAAATTAAAGGATTAATTAAAACAGTTTCGTAGGCGTCGAAGTAAGTTCAGAATGCTAAGTAATTAAGTAAACATGTCGACCCAGACTTCCACAATACCTATCTGCATATCTATTATAGGCTTGATTTAGAAAGCTTTTATTATAAAGATAAAATTACCCTTACATTACTATAAAATTTCATATTATAAAATTACTAGAAAGGTATGTATTTTTGATTAAACTCAACTATTAAAATTAAAATAGCATCAGGATAAACCCATTATGTAGAAATATGAGCATGCTTCAGGCTATAAGAGATTCTTGTATCTCCTGCAATGGAACCACCATTTACCACTTATTTTAATAGTTTACAATAAATTAAACAATTTTTAATACTCAACGTTGAGTTTGCTGTAAAACAGATATGACATTTCAAATGACAGGTGCAGAACTTTATTAGATGCTATTTAATTATTTTATTGAGGATTTTTGTAACAATTGTATAAGAACTTCGACGAAGCTTAATGAGAATGTTCAAGTTAGTTGGTGACGAGCGTTCGCACGGTTTTCTCATATATTTTCCATATACAGACAGCGATCAGTTACAAATGTATAGATACAGTTGTATAGAATATGCTATAGGGATTCACTCTTGCCGATTTCCTCGCTGTAATGGCGATAAAATAAAAAAAATGACTTAAAAAAAATTAAGAACTATTTCTATATACCATGTTATATTTTAAAATGCTATAAACATTTGTCAGTACAAAATTTAACTAGACGAACAAATACAAAATAAACGACGGTTCACTAGAAATATTTCCTTTCAAAGGATTTGATTGACATTACACGCAGTGTGTAGGGAAGCATCACATCACCGGGATCAAGAGGGGCCATTGAATAATGTACGGAACCCCAGAGATGGTATCTCCGCTGTCTGTCCGTACAGTGATGCATAGGCGCATTTAGATTGCATGATTCAAATATGCCGCTACAGCGTTGTAGGTACATGTTTTAAAGTAATAAAATTTTATTTCACAGCAATTCGTCTTGTTTTTGTTTCATATTATCGGATGGATCTAGGATTATTTTTCTTATCGGATTCTTGTTTTTAGTCGATAGGTTCTTATTGTAAATAACTTATAATGTATATTTTTGAACGTAAGATAAAAATATGTCATTTAAGTAAGTAATATTTAAATTAAATTGTTTATTTTAAATAGTTTCTTATACTGTGATAATAAATAATTGTAAAAAAATGCCACGTCAAAAGGTAACGTTAAATAACTTTATCTTAATAAATTATACAATCATAGTAAATCACTGTATGAATAATCTAGTTCCGTTCATTAAATCATTAAAGTTCCAGGAATTTCATTAATATATCATTAATAAATGACATATATTTTTTTAGTTGCAGTCAACTTATAATTTATTATTTCCCTAAACATACATACATGAAGTTAGTACAAAATTATTTACACAATCCATATAAAAATCAACTATTTGAAAAAAATAAACAATATACAAATAAATTAACCAGAAAGGTAATATCAAATAAAGATTTTAACACAACAATATATTAGGAGGCAAAAGTGAAACAAGCATACCCTTATAAGATATACCCTTTTAGGAGCTACGGCGGCGACGTATCCCACGTACATATACTTAGTAGTTGTTTTGAACAAGCGACGCTATAAAAGCTAGGATGTTCGTGTATCCCTGACATTGCCCTTATAGTCTCACTAGATACTGGAACTATGAAAATCCTATACTTAGTTGCGTTTGCTTCGGCAGTATGTAGTATAGAAGGTGTCAGTCAATTTTCAAATAAATCCAACAAAAATAATAGGCAAAAGCGACTTATTTGTAAGTATATTTCAATATTATATGTAATATATATATATATATGTATAATATATTTTATTTTTTGTGATTCCTTAAAAATTAAGACACTCCGTTCTCCACCTTCCGCTGAATTATAGAGGCATTGCTTCTTTAGAGGCGGTACTCGAAACCAGAGAGGGAAGAAATGAAAATATAAAGTGGGAAATGGGGAACGGAGTGTTTTAACACTAGGTTCCCTCTGCCTACTCTGAACTAGCGTGAAACTTAATGAAGGTTTTATTTCAATTTTAATTCTTAAAAAATATCTTCTTATTAAAAAAGCAAATATATTAATTATACTTTTTTAAAATACTGTCATACTGTCATACTGTCATGTTATCATATTAGGGTTTACAATAACATATTAATAATATTTCCCACCGCAGGCTATACGAAGCTTATAGCTCATGTAATTTGATCATTCGCAAAGTTTTAATATTTATGGTACAGCCTCCTGTGCGCTGACCGCAATGCGCCTTGTGCTAACAAAGATATATAGCACCGTAATGGACAGAGTACTGCTTTACGGTTAGGTAGTTTATTTTCAATGCTTGTGCGGTTTTTTTAAATAATTTTCCTTAATATATTTTTTATGACAGTATTAAAAATTATTTATGCATGTATATACTATAATATAATGTTTTGGTCTAACCACCGAGGACGTAAAAGACCGTGCAAAGTGGAGTAGGTTGAGTAGGAAGGTAGACCTTGGTAATAGCCGGGATTAATGCCAGGAAGAAGAAGATACTATAGTATAATGTTTTATTTATCTCCATATTTTTCCTCGTCGAGCAGAGACATCTTTGACCATATTCCATACAGGAATTTATCACCATATTTGGTTTTACTAAATTACTGGACTGGACTGTAAACACGATAGGTTGAGGGTTTGATCCGCATAGGTGTCGAGGCAAAGCGCGGCATTGAGTAAACCGCCGCGGCGCGCAAAGCCTCCAGAATTCGGCGGAAAGTGGGAAGCGTAATGATTTAACACTAGGCTCCCTCTGCCTACCCTGTCACATGCAGGATAGGGCGTGAAGCTAAAAAATTGATGAAACAGTACAATCAAATATTTAATTTTATTTTAGTATATGACAATCAAGGGCAATTGATGAAAAGCTATGGAAATATACTATACAACATTGGACCAAAAGTACAAGACGATTTGTTTCAATGGAGCTTTTTAAATACGTTTTTAAGTCCCATTTTCGTAAGTACAATTGATATAATTTTTGAACAGGAATATTCTTTTATAAATTCAATTTTTCCTAATTTTATTAATTCCAAGCAACATTTTTCAAAATAATATAAATATTTTTCTCGACGCAGCGGCAGGGGTTGGATTCGCCATTGTGGAAATACGCTCCCCGTCTTATATGCAAAATACAGCTTGAGGCTAATAGAAAAATATTAAATAACTAGAAGTTTTGACCTTAAAATATTTTTTTATTAAAAATATCATTTGACCTTTATAATTGAAAACATTATTTTATTCTAGCCAACAACTTTAGGAAAGACTTCAATCGCCTACATGATACCAGTCTCTGATGCTGTAGTCCAAGAAATAAATAGAGATCCCATATATCAGAATAAGATTCTATATCTAACACACATAGACCCCTTAGTACAGGCAAATCCACTTTGCAATGGGAAACGGACTCAAATCCCCTCTCCTACTTTATGTAACAACTACCTTAACTGCTGGGATGGATGGAGCTTTGAACAAGAGTGCCCTGCTGGACTGCTGTTCTCAAATGAAGGCTTCTGTGATTACCCTAATGCTGTCGACTGCAAGAGTAGAAAATTGAAAAGTAAGTTCTTTTTAAATGCTATCATGTTATCTAAATTAATCTATGCATTTGCTAGAATAATGGTGGTGTATCGAGATATATGCCTGTCTTTATTTTTAAGCAATTAACAAACGTTAAGATATCTAAAATAAATTTTATAAATTATATTAATTTACATCTTTTGGGCAAAATTAGTTATTTTTTTCAGTAAACCGTAACATTTAAATAAGGCCAAAACATTTTTTTCTTTAAATTTAAAGTGCTAAAAAGCACTTTCTATAGATACATTTTTCATAAATAAAAAAGGCATTTCATTTAAAAAAGTAATATTTTAATTACAAAACATAAAAAGTGATAGATGTGTGCAAAAAAAATAACGTAGCTTGATAACATTATTAAACATAATTGATACAATTACCTACATCCAGAGCACCATTTAATTGCATATACAAGGAGCGTACAAATAGGACATGGCAGGAACAGGTTGAAGCTACTTAAATCTAAATACGGAATCATCCGATAGCTTGATTGAGCTTGACTTGTAGGATATAAAACAGGAAAACTAGCTTATTTAATATAAGGGTTCTGTAGCTCAAAATGGAAAAGGAAGCCCTATAGAATCAATTTCTTGATCCCTCTATCCGTCTGTCATTAGGTCGTAATTAATATCAAATATCTAGGGTCCTTAAAAGCACGGGTTAAACTTTTTATTTAATCAAAAGATATGAGCGCTTATGCATCGTTTTTGAGGCATTTTATACGAAAATTGACGCGTAATCAAAATATGTCTACAGGGTACTTCCCCTGGACCTAACCTATAAAACTACTAGGTACTTGCACCCACAAGTATATAAATTTATTATATCATAGTAAAAATCTTAATAAACGTATATTTTTATTTATTTTCATAAAAAATTAATGGATACGCCCGCTAGCATAAGTTTGTCAATTTTTATAGGTTGTGGTTCCAGTTGACCATAAATCTTAAAATTGATCACACATGACCATTTTTTTTCCTCCAAGACCACTTTCAGGGTTCCGTACCTGCAATGGTAAAAACGGCACCTTCATATGATCCGTCCGTCTGTTAAGATCTCGAGATCGCAATAAAACCGAAATTAATATCAAATACAGAGGACCTTTTAATTTAATTTTTAATCTTTCCTTATTCTCCTCTTTTACATCATCATATTTATGGTGTTTAACTTTCTCACTAAATAATATAAAATTATAGTGTCTATAAACACTACTTTAACTCTCCATATACATTTACAAAATAGGAAATGTGTACTTATATCAAGATGATATGACGCTGTTACACTGTAAATGGATTACCAAGACCGTATATGTAATGTTATGGATATTATCATATAGTGCTTTTGTTATAGCCTTTAGCTTGCTATGGAGACGAGGTCTATACTTGAGTTAACGACCGCTTACAGCTATTTATTTAATTTTTTTTAAAAGGAAATTCCGAAAGAATGTTTTTTGGTATAAATATCAACTTCACGCTGTATCTAGCACGAAGCAGAGTACGCAGAGGGAACCTAGTGTTAGGACACTCCTTCTGAAGAAATTTCGTGTTTAATAGCGAACGAATGAAAATATAAATTTAAATAAATGTTCTGTTTCCTAGAGTAGGTATCGAACCTACAACCAGTTGCGTTTACGGTCACACGTTTGTACCTCACTGCCTCTGGTATAAAATCACTAGTACAGTTCGAAGAAAAATGGAAGATGAAGTGTCTTAGCACTAAATTTCGCTCAGCGTAAACTACTATGCAAGTGATGTCTCTGGCTCATATGAGAAAATAGATATACTATTTCTTTCTTTACCCTCCGTTCTCTTTTTTACGTTATTTTAAAATACATAGTGTGTACGCAAAATACGATATACGATACGATTGTTCACAACCACTTTATATTGCATGCAGTGTTTATCTTTAAGTGGCAGTACATTAATTGTTTTTAGTTTTTAAGTTAGATTTACTGAAATGTAACAATGTATGAGCCGTTGATAAACTTAATAAAATAAATAAAATAAATAAAATCCTTAACGACTAACCTCCTGGAACTTATCTTACTAAGAACCCACAAACCAACTCCACAAATTTAAGACAGTTTAAGGTCATCATGACGACGATATCAAATTGTCTTTTATATATTGTTAATTATATGTCTTTGATTTAAAAAAAAAGTTAATATAATAATATTATATGTTTTATAAAACAGATCCAAATCCTTTGTGCAATAAAGATTTTGAAGCTACAATGAACCCGGCAAATTGCAACGAGTTCTTCGTATGCGTCAACAGCATCCCTGTCAGATTCAAGTGCCCCGCGGAGTTGGCTTTTAGCGAGGTAATTATTTTTCTATATATTTCTTTTAAATCACGCTATAGCCCGTACATATCAGGCAAGAAAGCTGGGAACCTAGTGTTAAAACACTCTTTTCCATTAAGACACGTTTTCCACTTGCCACGTGTAACTCAACGCCACATTTTGTTCGTTACCAGAGCGACGAAAATGAAAATATGAAATATTTCAATACTTTGAGGGGGAATGAACCCACAACCTGTCGCGTTTACATTCGCACGTTTGAGCACCTGCGCCACGACTGCCCTCTATTGAACTTTTTTCTTTATGTTTTCTATTTTTAATTGTACACTCTTTTTTATTCTTATTTCCGTGTTTTTATTGAACAGAAGTAAAAATTAAGTAATCTATATATATAAAATCGAAAGGTTACTCACTCATCACGAAATCTCAGAAACTACAAGTGCTAGGAATCTCAAATTTTGCATAGGGCTTACTTATAGGACGTAGGTGCTCGCTAAGACGGGAATTTGCAATATTCGACTTCTAAGGGGTTGTTTTTGGGGTCGCAAGTTTGTATGAAACTTCGTTACTACAAATGCTAGGAGTCTCAAATTTTGCATAGACGTCACTAGGACGAAGTCATGGAGATAGAAATTAATAAAAACATAGTTCATGCGGGTGTAACCGCGAGCGGGCCGCTAGTGGTTAATAAATGAAATAAAATTATTATAAGGGTTCCTTTTTTTTCTTAAACAGTGCGGAACCCTAAAAAAGAAATCACATTCATATGTCTATGTATACAATATAAGCGTTTAAACATCTCAGTGCATAAAAAGTTCTCTTCATAATACATTACAAACAACGTGACAGCCTATACTTTGTTGAGATGTTTCATTGTCCATCACACGACGAGGTCACTCGCCTTTCTAAATCAGTCACGGATTAGTTAACTTATATTCGATTTATTTTTGTAGTTTTATAAATCAGAAATATTTTACGCTTTACGGGAATAAATTTATTTGACAGCCATACTCCTTTGTGCCAGCCATAGATAGATGGTTGCAAAAGTTCCAAGCTAACTGAATTCTGCATAACCAACTAAGAAACAGTAACCAGCTAAATGCTTGGCAAAACTTACTTTTAATTTCTTGTCCAAATACTTGAAATTACTAAAATTAATACTTAATGTATTAGATATTGTAAAGAGAAATGTATGGCACAATCAGAAAAAAATGCAATCCTATTGATATTTATATAAATCTGAATTATTATTTTTTTCACTATGTTCTCTTCATGTTTTTTATATAATTTTTTAACTTTATTTCAGAGATTGGGCGTATGTGACTTCCCGATCAGAGTAGAATGCAACAACACCGCCGACATGCCAGCCCCACTTCCTCCAGTTACACAATTATCAACACCGGCCAGTCCTGTGAACGTTCCTGTTACACCAGATGCTAATCTACAAGCATCGACTTCTAGTGGAGATAAAAAGAATTATAAAATGGAATATAATACTCAAAGTGAGTCCTTTTCTTATTATATCAATTAATAAATAAAAACTCGAGGCCTGTCATGGCACAAGAGAACACAAGCTTGTAATTGTGAATGCGATAGGTCAAGGGTTCAATTCCCACTCGTAGAAATGACATACTTCTTGAGCCGCCGCTCTCGCTCGCCAACAAGCAATGCCTACAGAATTCGGCGAAAAAAGGTGAGAGGAGTGTTTTAACACTAAGAATTTCCTCTGCCTACTTGCTTCATATATTAAAGTTTTAATATTTTTAAGCTAGGGTGCAAATTAAGGCAAACAAAGTTATTTCATAAGCAAGGACAACCAAACTTTTTAAAATTATGTAAAATTTTCCACAGCTTGGTCATCTACACATGTGGCCATTTCCCGTCAGGATGCCATCCGACAACTTAAATTTAAATCTAATGATATTACTTCTAAGAAGTGAAAAATATTTTATATTCTACGCAAGTGTGAGTAAGAAGTATTTATTATGTCCTAATAAAAGCAAATTATTATTTCATATTCGCCTTAGTATATTTTAATAAAATTTAATAAAGCAATATTTTTTTTATTTATTAATATTTAGTTTTTCCTTATTTTCTTTTTAAGTTGATATGAAATCCTACATTTTAAATGCACTAAGTCAATCTATAGTGTTTATGAAAAGGTTAATTATATCTAAAGGTTTTTAAAGTAAAATCACTTTTTTTGTATAAAAATCGAGAATCGATTACGACTTTATTTACATTTATTTATAAAAAAATATTAACTTAAATATATGGATATCCTTAAACTATTTTATGACTAAATTACTGTTTATTTCGACACAGCACCAACACGCAAGTGGTACCATGTCAAAGTAACCGAAGCGACAGCTATCATTTTTTGGCAACAATTAAAATTATCATCGACATGAACTTTAATTTTTTGACAAAAAACTTTATATAGAATTTATAATTTAGATTTTAATATGTCTCGCAAATCGCCAATGACTAAACTCGAGCGCCTCTTCAGACAGACCGAAAATTCTAAAATGTACTAAATCAGTACAAATTTCTTTTAAAAATCTTGCGTGATGTTATATTTTTATTAGAAAATATTAAAGTTAAATTAATATCTGAAGAGGCTTTTATTTTTTAAGCAAATCGAAAGGATTTAATTTTAGTCTGTCCTTGGAGCCGCTCCTTGACATTCAGAATCCCAATTTCTTGAGCGCCTTCAAATCTACATCACCGTAGTAGTCCTCGCTGTGGAACAATTTATATAATGTAACAAATATAATTTATTTTGTCATTAATTTTAAGAATTTTAATTTTTAAATAAAAAAAATAAATAAAATTAAATTTAATCAGCTTCACACTGTATCCCGCACATAGCAGGATAGGCAGAGGGAATCTAGTGTTAAGACACTCCCGTTCCCAAATTTTTGCCAAATTCTGGAGGCATTACGTGTTAAGTGGTAGAACTCAACGCCGCACTTTGCCTCGACGCCAGAGCGAAGAAATGGAAATATAAACGTAAATAAATATTTCACTTCCTCGAGCGGGGATCGAACCCACAACCGTCGCGCTACGAAGGACTCAATATTAATCTTAATAATTTTAGTAAAAAAGTAAAACACAAAACATACCTCGAAATACCAAAACGGTCTCTCTGTTTTGGTGAGACATTTGATAGGCTGGCTTTATTAGTGCTAGACTAGTACTAAACATAGATTAAGAGAATGAGAAATAACTGAAAGATAAGATAGTTATAATGTTATTAGAAAGTGTATGCAATAAAATAGGAAATAGAGTGGACGTGAAAGTAGTTACTGGGAGATATCGTGCAAACTGTGCAAATTCTATAAGAACGAAAATTATAAAACAATTTAATTTTTGTATTTTGTTTATTTTATCACTAAACATTAAAACTTAAGTTTACAGTTTCTATAACAACACTCAGTCGCGGCGATAATTTAGTATATAAAATATTATATATTTATTTACAAGGTCGTTGGCTATTGGAATTGAATTGTTTCATCGTTACGTCAAGAATTATAAACAAATGCATACCGATATTCATTTATCATTAATTTTTATAAAATCGTACATTTATAGGACGCTATCAATTTAAATAGAATATAAAATAAATATTCCTAATTTTCTAATCTGCTTTTTGAAACTGTTTAAGGCTACAACGAGAAAAGTATTTGGCAAATGGAAATGAATACAAATCAATTGGCTTCACTTTCTTAAAATACGAATTTGAACCTGGAATCGTGTTTCTCACACCAAAAGCAACGTTTGTATTGTATTTATGTTTATATGAAAATTTCCTTTTAAATTCTTATAGAATTTTCGTCAAAAATTTGCTTGTGGTGTGTGGAAACTAGATTAAGTAGTGAGTATTTAAAGGTAAGGGTGGGAAGTGAGTATTTAGTTTTCTTTTTGGGGACGTGGTTTGATCTTGGGCTGGACGGATTGGGCCGAGCTGCTGTGGAGGCCGGCGAGCAGCTCGCTCTTGCGGATGGCCTTCAGGTCCAAATCACCGTAGTAGTCCTCGCTGAAAATGTACGCCAACCTTACTACCGATTCTACTAACTAAATTACTAAGTATACCTAACTCTTACACAATATTTTATAAAAAAATGATATTAAAATTCCTAGAAACTTTTACTACTGAGAAGTTGTGACTTCGAAGTAGGTATCATTAATTGTGTAACCAGAACTCGTTCACAACATTAAAGATCGAGAATGAACTGAACTGCCTTGAAATGGCAACAAGAATACTAAAACCTAACCATTCGCTTTACTTAAGAAACTCTTTTTATTATATTAAAGAATTGGCTTGGAAAAATTCCAATATTCGACCTTCGTTTTTACTTATCTGTCCGATTAATTAACATTTGAATGTAGAAATGCAAATTTTAAAATATTGAATTTATATATAACTTACAATATTTTTATTACAAAGTTAAATATGCTAGGAATGGATGCACTAACTAACGGTGATTATCATATTCGTTACACCGAACAGAATTGTCCAAACTGTAGTTTGGACGTAGAATTTGCCTTAGTCATGTAAATTTCATATATGACCTAAATTCCTAGTGACAAGCGTAAAAGGCTTCGAGTTGCATAATTTTAACTTGGTACTTAGGGAGGCGAACTTGGGAGTCCTTACAAGAAATGCTTACTAAATTTTTTTCAAAGGAAAATAAAAACATCGAAAAGTGCAATTTTGTTAGTCACAAGGAAGACATTTAAGTTAGGGACAAAAGATGTTATTAAACAACACCAGTAGTACTAGTGAGTTTAGAAGAAGAGTTCAAGTTACTTAGTCAAGATTTTTTTACTTGAACTAGAAGAAAAGATTACTATAGTTAGTATTTTAAGTACGCTTACCATCCGGGAACATCTTCGGGGTCTTCGCAGTTGCCAGTGCCGTCAGCATCACCAATTTTGAAAACGGTACCAATTGGGCATCCGTATTCACGAGCTACTCCCTCGAGACAGATGTAGTATTTGCGGCAATCCTCAGGGTGGGCGTGACGGCTGAAGGATCCAGCGTTGGAAACCTCACCGGGGGCGGGACAAGAGAAACCGTTGGCTACTTCTGAGAATAAGAGAGAATGATTATTGATATAAATAGATATTATAGATTGTTGATATAAAATTAAGTATTAAAATCTAATTATTGTTATAAATCAATTTATTTACCCTCATTCTTGCACTCAGGAACCTGGTCAGCCCACATGCACACGCGAGCTTCTCTGTCGTAGGCAAGTCCGGGACTGCATTGGTAACGGGAAGCTTCACCGCTCCAGCAGTTCCAGAAGACGTCGCATTTAGCGCTGTCAGGGAAGATACCGTACAATCTTGCGCAGTGAGGAGTGGAGATTGGGGGTTCTATAGAAACAAATAATAGATGTCATATATTTAGAACGGTAAATTAATGGAAAAACGGAAAGAAGAATATTCACAACAAGTTCAAGGCTAGGATATTTTAGTTTACATCGTTTATTGGAATATAACATGAATGTCGACTTGCCATATCGTCATATATTCACAGCGACTGAGTGACCTTCGTCTACATCCTGGTAGGACGTGATATACGTATAATTATCATATTAATCCTTTAACCTTGACCGTTAGTTATCCAATATATTTAACATTTCTGTGGTTTGTCTTTAGCCTGGCTTCTAAGTATGAAGTTTATTTACATAATTAAATACCTCAAGAAAAGCATCAAATCGAGACACTTCCGCATATTTTCTCGGTAATCTTATTATATAATTATTGCAACGCTTATAATAGCATAAGATAGATTTCATTTTAGTATTTTTTTATTTATTAATCATATTCTAAACAATTAATGGTACTCACCAAGCTGGGTCCTCTCGCCGCACTCAACGTTATGGAGGTAATCGCAGTTTTCAGTCAAGTATTTTGAGTCTGATGCATCGAAGGCAAGTCCGTTACCGCAAGTCTTAAGTTCAGCGACTCCGTTGTCACACTTCCAATATTTGTCACAAGAGATGTGGTGAGGGTAGAAACCGAAGTCATCTGGGCATTTGAAGCTTTCTTGGGCGACCGCTAAACAAAAGAAATATAACATAAACGATATGTAAACACAAAATAATATAGTAACAAAAGATTATTAACACTATTGTCGGCTGATGAGTGCTTTTTTTCCTATGTGGTAGAAAAAAGAAAATCAAAACGGATATCCCGTTTTGAGAGGTTCTTGTCTAGATGGAAATGAGAAACAAATGTAAAACCAATACATATAAAACTGCTTTTGATATCCCAAAAAAAATCTAAAGTCGTGCTAATAAGTAAAATATTTTGCGCCATATTAAATTTTACATAAATTTACTACTATTTTGCTTAGCTATTAAAACAGGCTGTAAATTTTGCAATATACCGGTCCCTGACAGAGCTGATCTTTCTCCATGGAATGCAACGCGACAAACCGCGTTGTGCAACGCATGACTGGTTCAGCCTCTTTGTTACTCATGCTTATTGAAATTGGACACGTGGCCCAATATCGAATATTATTTGTTATTTTCGATTAAAAAAAACAAATCTACTTTTTATATTTAACCATATACAATTTAATTAAGAACAAAAATATTTTAATAGGAAAAATTTGCGTTGAAATCTACTTCCAAGAAACGTCAAGAGTTTCTTCGACCTCGTTAGGATTGCGCAGAAATATCTACATTTGTATGTAATGTTATATCATGTGTGTCACAGATTCAATACTTGTTGACATTTGCAGTTGACTATGCGTGAGTACATCCTGGTCGTATTGCAACTCTAGTTATTTAACAACATCTCAACAAGATTTTTAAGCTATTACTTATATTTTACAATTTTTTATTGTTTTGCTTCTCCTGTAATATAAATTCAAGCTTATTTTAATAACTGAATTCCATCGAAGGATTAATTAACTAATAATATCTCTGTAGGTAGCATTATGCTGGTTTTAATGATAAATAATTGGCCAGTTTCTAAAATTATCAAAGTAAGCTATTCTTATCATGAAATATCGAAAACAACTTAATTTTTTATTGTTTATATTGTAGTGAAAGCGTATCACGACCTATATAGCCAAGGCTAAATCTCATATGTGTAAATCAGCATTGAATGCGCCCATTAGAGGTTTGCGCAAGAGGTGCAGAGTGCCGGCAACCTGCGCGAGCCCTGTGGGTCGTACGTTCGCAGTATGACATAATTACATCTATACAAAACGTTGTATAATATGGCAACTTGTATTATTTGCATGTTTCCGTGACATGAATTCTTGTATCGAGGCCTGATTTATCTAATACTTCTCAGTAGATAATATAGATAGATATAATATTTTTTTCTTTTTATTTATATCTTTTTTATCAATATTACTAAATAGTATAAAATATTTCATAGTTATTATAAAAATGAGAAAGAAACTCAAGATGGCATTGTCTAAAGTAAATAAATAATAATATTACGTAAATAGTCACGCAATTATTACACAATTCAAATGACCTTTACATGTTAAGTAATACAAGTGAAAGCCCGAAATTGAATCGCTAAACCAGCTTGATGTGGAACTTTCGATTTCGTTAACATCGATGCGCTTGCGCATCTCGACACCATCACGATTAACCTTTAACCGTGCTTAAAATATCTTCATCTTTTTTTATAAAATGCCGTCTTTATATAAGATTAAAGATTAGATCAAGATTATTTAAAATTTAAATATAATGTAAATTTTTTTGGAAGAAGTTATAATTTAAAAACGTTATCTATCTTTTATTTATTTCCATTTCTTTTTAAATTAATATAAATTGGTAATAAATAAATATTATTTAATCGTATATTCTTAGTAAGGCTTTGTTTCTTACCCTACGTCCAAAGATATAATTTATCTATTAGAGAAACTACGAGCTTGTAAACGCCTTATGCAACATCTAAAATCTCATTAAATAACAAGAACTGTGAGATTATACAGTGAAAGCAAGCTGAGAGCGTTTTATGAACAACGGCCATCTACGAGTTCAGTTATAGTTGATATATATAATTCAATGGTAGAGCTGAATAATTTTAAATGTCAGAACTGACATGGTTTAATGAATGCACAAGATAAACTTTCTTTAATTAAATAATGAAATATTTACCTAATATATGTCAGCACAAATTCTATTCCATTATTGAACATTATTTAAATATAAGCGAATAAATTAGCACTTTATATTCAAATTTATCTTAAAAATTCTCCAAGAATCAAGAGTTGTTTTAAATTAGTAATCACTATTCATAGCAGTCTTTTTAACGTGTCTACGAAAGCTGTCTCGTAACACTTACATCACTTTAAATTTAATTTTTCGCACGACTACATTACAAGAACCACGCCCAAGATTTCGTATTCTTGAACATATTATTAAAAAAACAATTTAGATTTAAAAGTTGTCTTAATCATGTATATTATCAAGAAAATGAAATATTTAGTATTTCCATTTTCTTCGCTCTGGCTCCAGATATCGGCGGAAAATGGGGAATGGAGCACTAGATTCCTTCTGCCTACCCCATTGTACGCGGGATACCGATGCTAAAAAATAATAATAATGTATATTGTCTAAATCAAGTTTGTATAATTTAACATGTATGTAAACCACGTAAGGTGGATCTGAAGAATAAAAACAATACAATAAGGGCAGCGCGAGGCTATTAATAACTATCGAAGGACAGACAATCTCCTAGTCGTACGCAGAGATGTTTCGTGATTGAATATACTATTTATAAAGCGTGACATACGAACGGAATTCACTTGTTAGCTGCTAGTATTTTACATTCATAAATTATAGTCAATATTTAATCTAACATTTTAATTATCACACACACACACACACATATATATATATATATACATACGTATATATCGTTTCTTTATGTTATTATAATTTTAATTAAAATTCAATACAATATTGTATCTATAGGCAAACGCCGGATGCTCAAGCCTTATTTATTAGCACGTCGACTAAACACTAGCACCGATTTTACAGTTAACCTAAATACTGTTATGCATCGACCTAAGAATAACATGCAAGTGGGCTTATGTACGATTTTACGAGTAAAAATTTCACATACCCAACCTTCATATAAGAATAGGCTATACGTTAAGTATTGTTTTCGGCCATGAATGCTGATAAAAAGAATTTTACGTGTAAAATTATCAAACTTCCGTTCCATTGTTTTCACGAAGAGGTGTTTTAATTGTCAATCATTTCTTACAAGGATTAAATTGTTAATTTAATTAAAATAAATTAAAGAATCATTAGTAGTTAATTTTAAGCGAAAGCGTTTTACCCGACTAAATAACTAATCTAAATATATTGTTCGAATAACAGCGTCGTGCGCCTGCGCAGTCAACCAGCAGATGATTTTCACCAAGTTTTCTTTCTTCTTGAGAAATCCACGCACGCACCCCGAGACTAACCGAATACCTTCACGCAATAATAACTATATGAATATTTGATTGCAATAACTATAAAAATTTCACGATCGCGACAAAAAAAAATTGTATTGTGTGCATTTTTGTACCGTCGTAAATTGTAATATACGAAAATTCTGAGTAGGTAGTCCAATTCGACACGATCTAATTATTCCCCATACGCAATTTTTACTAGAATTATAACTTAACAAAAACTGTTACGCAAAATGCACGTAGCAAGTTCGTGAGAACCGTGTACGTGCCAGAAATGACAAGTATAGAAAAATTCTATAAACACTAAAAGGAAAGGAACAACGTCCTGTCAAGACGAGTAATATTCAAATTCTATTACCGTTTCGTAATAACAATTGTCGTATGAGGCAACTTATACCAATTTGTATGACATTTACACGAAGTGCATCTCGTCATGCATATTGCTAAATAAAATATAACCGTATCCAATTTTTTGCGAAATAAAAAACGAAAACGAAAGTATAAGTATATATAGTCGATATTTTCAAAGGTTGAATAAAGATTTTTTTTTTTCGAAATACCCTCAAAATTGTTTTACGTAAAAATTATAAATATTGTAGAAATATTTGTTACATTGTCGATGCATACGATGAATATTTATTATTAAATATATTTAATATTCTTGGAATAAGAGTAGAAGCTTAAGCATGTCTCGAAATAAAAAGAGTCGAGCTGCTCAACTAAGTGCTATAATATATTTATTTTACTAAAACCATAAACTGTCAAGATAAAATTAAAAACTTAATTTCGAGATCAAAGTTCATATTTACATGGAGCATACATAATTGCATAGATCAAAGTGTGCTCACACCCACTGCGTTATGCAATGTGGGTAAGTTAGAAAGCTATTGGGAGCGTTTGTATTAATTGCACCATTCATTAGATAATTTTTATTTTTTTATTTATTTCTATATCAAGAGCAATGTTTTTCTTTTATATTTCAAACGAAAAAGAATTATTATAAATTATTATAAAAGTAATTATTTTTTAAAAATTATATATTTTTTTGTAAATGGTAGTATAGATATAATTTAAATCAATTAAAAATCATATAGTTAAAGCAAAATGTAATTTGTTTCATATAGAAGAAAGATCTAGAAAATTGAAAAAGCCGTTACAAGATATTTTTTTCTACCCTCGAGTTACAAATTAAAATTCATGCCCGATTTGCAAAATTGTTAATTTAGAGTTTTATATCAACTCTTTCTAAAAGAAAATAATTGAAAAAAAACAAAACTAGCAAATTGCAATTTCGTTTCAGCACTTTCTACTGCAAATGCAACGTAAAGAAATTAACATAGACAAACACAGATATCAATTGCATACAACTTAGCACAAAAGCACGAGTGGCCGCACCCTAAAATATTTCAAATAGTACGTACCCACGCCGAGGGCGGCTGCTAGCACTAATAAACACCTTGAATTCATGGTTAAACTATAGTCCTTGCACGGGAGTAGTGGACACTGTAACGATCTAGCACACACTGCGGGCGGGTGAATGGGCGGTGGAGGCTTTTATATCGGGAAGCCGAACGCCGCGTACGCCGGAGAAAAGCGACGTCATCAGCTGCCGCCGGCGCCCGCGGTGCCGCGCCGCCCGCTTCCCGTAGCATCGGCACCATCTACCCTAGACATATAATTATAAATTTGATAATTTAATTCTTTTATAATTTTACAGAAATCTCTCAATAACCAATAATTTCGTCTCGCTATAATAAATTTTTCGATTTTATAATTGCTCAGCTATGTTTTAGGATTTTTACAAATAAATATATTGTAAAATTTATATTACTTCTCAAAAATGTTATTAATAACAAGATGCATCAAAGTATCTACATTGAATGCATTAGTTGATCAGTGAAGGCGAAAGTTTTTTCTTACGCGAGATAAATCATGTATGTATGTGGTAAGTACAATCATTGACCCTCAGATAATGAACCTTGATTATATTATGGCAACTTGTTCTTAAAGGAAAAAGCACTGAAAGTGGTTTATAGCAATAAATCTAAATAAGAATGTAATGTACTTTTTTTATTGAATAATGTTTGCTTATTCTAACATACAAGTATATATTAAATACATATATTATAATAAAGAGGGTAATAAAATTATTAATTTTACTCTTCTCATACAAAAGATTTCAACGAGCTTCATTTGAATCACGCAGAATAATACTGTAGTATATTTTACTTATTTGTTTTATATTTATAGTACGATATGAATATAAAATATTGAAATTATTTATATATTTTACAAATATAACAGGTAATCTTTAATTAAATGAAGATATAATAAAATATAATAAATATGGTAATTTCCAATTAGCTATATATTTTATTTTAGACAATGTGTTACTCAAACACGAAATATATTCAGATTGCTTGACACTTAGCCCGCTTAAATCGCAAAGTTCACGACCTCAATTAAAGACGCGTCTATTAAAAAGTGCAAATACATGCATGGAGATACCGCAAATACTAAGAATGTATCGAACGATGACATTCTACTATCACTTTTGCTGGCAACGTCATATTATATTCTTTTGTATTGTGTGTAAACACATTAAAGAATATTTATATTTGCAAATATTAGAACATTTTTTAATCACAGAAAGGTAGTATTGCTATTATGATGAGCGAGGGTATATCTATATATATAAAATCGAAAGGTCACTCACTCATCACGAAATCTCAGAAACTACAAGTGCTAGGAATCTGAAATTTTGCATAGGAGTTACTTATAGGACGTAGGTGCTCGCTAAGACGGGAATTTGCAATATTCGATTTTTAAGGGGTTGTTTTTGGGGTCGAAAGTTTGTATGAAACTTCGTTATTACAAATGCTATGAGTCTCAAATTTTGCATAGACGTCACTAGGACGTAGTCATGGAGATAGAAATTAATAATAACATAGTTCACGCGGGTGAAACCGCGAGCGGGCCGCTAGTTATTTTATATTTAATTATTCTGGTATTGTAATTTTTCAACTTATTTATTTTAAATGCTTGAAATATATCACTTGAAAAGTCATAGCTATAACAATACATATCAGCAAATAAAAGTTAATAGAAGATTGCTATTTTATATTATAAAAATTATACACTTATAAAAAATTTAATATATGCTAACAATCTGTTAAAAATCCATAAAAGTTGTCATGTAATTTGAAATCTGTGTCATAAAAATATTGTAGTTATGCAAACGTATGCTTAAATTCAGCCTAACAATTATGTAACCATATTTACCTTTAGAACTAGACGTTTTTATTCATATCCTATTATAATAATAATAAATTCTCACGAATTACACAATCGGAACAAAAGCCTTACAAAATACGGAAGGAGATGTTAGCTGGATAGCGGTTGTTTTGTCAAAATAGATACAAGGCTAGAAACAATAAACTATGACACGTAAGTTCCTGTAAATCTATAAAAATAAATTTAAGAAAATTCTTAATTGTTGAAGAATAATTATTAACAGCGTTTGGAGAAATCTGCAACCTCTGTTATTACTAATTAACAGGAAAAATTATTATATTGTATTATTGTAGTATTATGTATACAGTAGGCAAAAGAAGTTCTCATACCACAAGTGAATATGTGAATAGAAAATATTTCAGTCATTGTCTTCACCCAAATGTAAGTTTGTATGACGATAATAAATTATTATTTTACTTGGTTAGTTCAAAATAGATATATGCCTTACATGTGCTAACTATTTTTTATGAAAAAAGAAATATTATATAAAAAAAAATTGTGATAAAAAGATAAAAAATTTTTTTTCTTCCTTATCTAATTAATTAATGAAATTATTGGAAACCATTAATATTTCCAATAATTTCATAATTAATTAATCAGATATAGAACTAGTTAACGTTATATTAGCGGTATAGCTATAACGTGCAGTTTTGGAGAAATCTGTCACTGGGTGAATGACTTAATGTAATTAGGGTAATCACGACATTGGACAATTGGTTCGAAGAATGCGATAATTTCATAATAATACCGTAAGTGATTATTAGAAATTCTTTTGTTATAATAATATTATACACTTGCTTACTATGTCTTTTTTATACTTCACGCTGTATCCCGCATATAGCGGGATAAGCAGAGGGAACTTAGTGTTACGACAGTCTGTTCCACATTTGCTGCTGTGCTTTTCGAGGCATTACACGTTGAGGCGTAACTCAACACCGGGTTTTGCCTTGGTGCCAGAGCGAAGAAATTAAAATATTCATAAATAATAATTCATTCCCCCCAGTGGGGATCGAACCTATAAACGTCGCGTTACAGTCACACCCTTGTACCCCTGCGTCACCACGGCCTCAATGAAATTTTTCATAGGCGTATTCTTTAAGTTGCTATAGTATTGAAGTACACTAGAATTATTCTTATTTTACATACATGAGAAATAATATTTTAAGTGTATAATTTGACATGAATGGTCAGTACTGTACGTTCAAAGTAAACCGGAAAATGAAACGTCGGAATACAAATTGAAAACAATATTTGAAGTTGTTCAATTAAATTCATGCAGTGGGTGTGAGAAAAGAAGATAAATAGTTCCTAACCTTTTTTTTTATTAGAATCTATAAAGGGAAATTTAATTTTAAATAGGTGCTTTAGTAGCTGTGTAGTTTTCTCCGGTTCAAAATATAATTAAATAATTTTAATAAATAATATGTCAAATAGATTTCATAATATACGCAAAAAATGTTTTACTTTTTTATTATTCAATAAATTTAAAATAAATATCACATATTATTAACCTTGAAATACTTGTAATTAAATTATTATACAAAAAGTAGGTATGTCAAAAAAATTATAACAAAAAGGCAAACATTTGTAAATGAAAACAGAATGATTTCTTTTTTTAAATTTGACACCCTTTTCATTTCAGTTCAGCCTTTTTATCTCGGGGACATAGCTATCGTCGAAGGTACAAGATTTGGGAACCCACTTATACATAACAGTCAACGAAATCAATACTAGGGTCCTATTCCTGCTTTGCGGAAAAAGTATATGAACGGTATTATTTTGCATACATTTTTGTTAATTCTATATCTAAAATAAAGTTAAGGTTAAGAAATATTTACACTTATTAAACGAAAATTAAAATTTCTTCAACGTGAATTGAACAAAAAGTTCGTACAATTGGCTATTTTTCGAAAAAAAATAAGTTTATTCCTTTTCATTATTTAAAGTATTCTTAATAATTAAACGAAGTGATGTAAAAGCAACATTAATTGCACTATATTTTATTTGTGATGTCAATATAAGGAGAATAGTGGTTCATACTTAACGAGTACTTGAATAATATTACTCAGGTATTTGGGACAGGGTCCGAATGAATCGGAATCGTCAAACGTCCGCGCCCGGCCTGAAGGCCTGCAGGTTTCACGGCGGTGGCAAAGATTATTTATTTCACAGAGTATTTATTATTATTATTATTTGTAGGTAGAAAAACATTATTAATACCGATTTCTTATACTGAGTTTCTATTAGGAACTTTTAATTCGCAATCCTCTCTCCTTCTTCTCCCTTCTTTCTCCTACGCTCTAAAACATTTATATTTGATATTCTTTCAAATATAAATGTTTAAGAGGGTTATGTAACCTAAGCTTAGTGCGAAGTAGCTCAATTTTATATTTCTATTGTTACCTCCTTCCTCCAAATAATAGAATATAAGAATATCTCGGTTGATCTTCGAAAACACTTTTTCAAAGAATGTTACGTAAAAAGCAGGAGGACTCCCCGGAGGGCATATTTGAGGAGGTGGATGACAGGGGAAAGTTCGGAAGAGATATACAGCGTATAGCAATATAAGTGAGAACTTTTTAGGTATAATCTAAGAACAGAAAATTGGGACAATGCGATGGCTTGGCTTTGAAAAATGTTTATGAAATGTTTTTATTAAACAGATCTCCTTTACGTTTTATTAATGTGGTAGTAGGAAACTAGAGCATGGAGTTTTGTAACTGTATCTAGAACAGCAAAATTGCAAGAGCAAATGATTATTATTGATTATTAGATTTTTTTTTATCTGAGGGCGTATAAGGAAGTATTTTTTTGTTGTAAATATGTCATAAAATTTATATAAGTAATTTACAAAAACCGTGTTCGAATTTTTTAAGCTTAGTTTTTCCTTGCTTATAGAAAATATAGATAATTCGATTAATAAATATTTGCATAAATTAAACAAATATAATAAAACTTATATTAAATATTTAATTTTATATATAACTGCTATAAATATTCTTTGTAAGCTATTATCTGTCACCAGGGCGTTAGCTCACTGCGGCGGCGCTGGTATTCGCAGTATGCGGAAGGCTGCAGCTCGCAATGTTTACCATTAAATATATTTACCAATCGCCGACCTCAAGTTATGGCTTGACCCGCAGATTCTTTGTTGATACTAAAGTGAAATCTATTACTTTGCTATTCAAAAGCATACTTTTCTAAATAAAATATACGTTTTTACCACTTACTTATTGTTTAATGACATTTATTATTAAATGCTATATACATTGTCGATCCGTGAATCCGAACATGAATTTAAAAAATAGCTGGTTAATGGTTGTTCTAGTACTTATGATATTTTAATGTGCTGAACCTATAACTAAAGTTCATTTTTGAGTTCATTTTTGTCGACCCTATTTTATAAAAATGAGGCGACGAAAATTAGCTTGATACATTTTTTTTTCTTTTTATCTTTCCTATATTAGAAATCCGTCATATTCACAGAATTTATTGGTTTCTAATACAAAAATAACACAATTCAGTATATAAAGAAGACTTATTGATAGATACTACAAAAGTAAGGTCAATTCATTCATGTGTTCCGCCACTCAACACGCCTCCAGAATCCGGCAGAAAGTGGGGAACGGACGTGTTTTAATGGGAACGGAGTGCCTTAATACTAGGTTCCCAGGTTCCCTCTGCTTCCCCTTATAAGTGCTGCCTGTGCGGCACATAAATCTAGTCTTATGTTATTTATGATGAAATCTAGTCTTGCAGGAAATTATTTAAGTCTATATATATTCTTAATTAGTGGTTTGCATTGTTAAAAATATATTTTGAAACAATTTCAAGGTCCAAAGGCGCATCCTTTTAGACTGACTGATGAATGTGAAATAGAATTTTATATAGCACCGGCGCGAGACCTTGCCAAATGTATCGATAAAAATGTTTCCAGTATCAGTTATTTATAACTCTAATATAAAATATTTTACTGCTTTTTGGCAATGTTTCATAGAAATGCAATAAAAATAATAAAATTATATGTCAACTTTAACTAGTTGAATTTTATTAATAGAGAAGATCGGGGATAAAAGTTCCGATTTTTGTTTAACATCAAATATTGTTGTGAATAAATGATTTCAGTATTTAATACAATATGATCAAATTCAATATATATATATTTAGACTTGTAATTAAAATACTAATTTGGGACATTTTTTGTAAGATTTTTTTACTATCATTTTTTCATGACTGAAATCGGAAAGTAACAACTCAATCCCGACTTGGGGCAAGTTGTAAATTGTTACCATATTTGTTAAAGTACTATGTGTAAAAATAAAAAAAATAATAAATTATAAAATTAAGAAAATAAGGTAGGTCATTTATGACATTCGATTTCTTATAAGCCTTAAAGAATAACCCTTTACAAGTTATAGTATATAGTATTATTTACAGTGCTATCAACGTATTATTTCAAGGGTTATTCTTATAAAATATATAATAATTTCATCAACTGTGACCTATAAAATAACCTTTTAATGGTTTGTTTACCTTTTATCTAATAATAAATAAATGTAAGGTAAAGTGATATAGACCTCAATATGCCCACGTAAACAAGAAATAACAAATATTTGTCTTTTATGAATTAAATATTAATATATTAATATAACATCTAAAAGACAAATATATTATAATTAATATATTATTGTATAATACTAGCGGCCCGCTCGCGGTTACACCCGCGTGAAATATGTTATTATTCATTTCTGTCTCCATGACTACGTCCTAGTGACATCTATGCAAAATTTGAGACTCCTAGCATTTGTAGTAACGAAGTTTCATACAAACTTTCGACCCCAAAAACAACCCCTTAGAAGTCGAATATTGCAAATTCCCGTCTTAGCGAGCACCTACGTCCTATAAGTAACTCCTATGCAAAATTTGAGATTCCTAGCACATGTAGTTTCTGAGATTTCGTGATGAGTGAGTGACCTTTCGATTTTATATATATAGATATATTTAAAAGATTTAAATTATTTCATTTATTCTTATTATATATTAAATCATAGGATTATTTGAATCATTATTATTATAAATTCAAATATTAAGGTCATATGGGTGTTTTCAATTTAGAAACTGGGCATTTTGCATGAGGAAATACAAAAATCTTTTAGCTATATCAATGTCAATAATTTAAATCTATTCAAGCGCTTAAACGTGCACAATATGTAATAGTTCTTAGAAATATTAACTAGGCCAGTCTTGGCGCAGAGGCACAAGTGTCTGACTGTTAGCGCGGCAGGCCGTGGGTTCGATTCCCACTCGAGGAAATGAAATATTCAAAATTTTAATTTCTTCGCTCTTGTGTCGAGGTAAAGTGCGGCGTTGAGTACTGCCACTCAACACACAGTGAATTCAGAATTCGGAAGAAAATGGGGAACGGAGTGTCTTAACACTAGGTTCCCTCTGCTAACTCAACGACAAGCTGAAATATTAATTAACTTGTTTTGAACGTACTACTCGAGACCAGTGCTATGAATATTATAAGGTTTTAGTAACAACTGATATGAAACGGTACTTTTGTTTAGTATGCATGAAGACATGACGCTCGCGCACAAATTGTTATTTAGAATCGCGTCGCCTATAGGAAGTAAATACAATAAAATTGGACTAAAGTTTAATAATTTAGAAATTAATTGTATGAAATATATTAAATATAATAACTATAAAAGCGTATTCTGTTGTTAGATTTGTTAGATTAATAATCATTAATAATGAAAATGCTATAATCAGTAAGACAAAAAGCCAGATTAGATAATTTTTAACACATTATAAACGATAAAAAATATCTTGCAACAACTATTGCATAAGAAAGTCGTAATTATTTAAGAGTAATTAGTTAATTAGCTAACTGACATTTTCTGAAGATAGCAAAAGGTCGTACGACGCCACATGTGCAATGGTCACTCTGGTCGTAAAAATAAGCATTAGTTAATACAAGCAACACTGTATGTGTATTTTGTCAAATATGTCTAAAATATGTACACCATTAAAAAATATATGGGTATTAATATATATCACAAAAAACGCATATTTCGACACAATAAGGGGAACTAAAATTAATAGGGTGATTAACTTCCGGTTGAGAATTATAAAATTTATATTTTTATATGCTATCTGTACCTACTCGCGCTTGTCCGGTTTTTTTTTTCTTTTTTAATCCGGCATATACCAAGGTAGACAAAAGGACTCTGAGAACAGCCGAATTCTGGAGACATTGGGTGTTGAGTGGCAGAAATCAACGCCGCGGTTTGCCTCGACATCAGAAGAAATGGAAACATAAATAAATATTCCACTTTCTCGAATGGGGATCGAACCCAGAACCGTCGCGTTACAGTCACACCCTTCTGCCGCTGCGCCACGACGATCTCAAGTGGGGCTTAACGTGGTGTATTTTATCCAAATAAGTATAATTGAACTTGATTCAACTTGTGATCGAAATTGTATTTAGTTATCAAGTAACTCGAAGGTAGTCGAGTGCGTCAAGTAAATTCTTATAACTTATTGCGTCACCTCCATTATAGGTAGTTGAGATATTGAGATCCCTGAAACGAGGATTTTTTGTTCATTTCAGTAGGAACTTTCTGTCCATAATAATCTATGAAATAAAAATATCAAATTTGCCTTTGTAGATTTTTTAATAAAATTATCAAATTTTATAAAATTTTAAGTGAAAATAGTCTAATATAATAATCAAAAGTAATCGAGTCGGAATTGAACCCACAACCTGTCGCATTCACAGTCATACGTTTGTTCTCCTGCACTACACCTGGCCTCAAATTCTATTAATTCTAAATAATATAAAATATAGTATTAAAATAGAATAAAATAAATAACACACCTAGCCAGAGTAGACGTTTTATATGAATTAATTAATTTATTGACGTCACACAATTCCTACAATTGTTTTTAAAATATGTTTAAAAATTTTACTAAGCATATTTTTATAATATAGAAGAATTCAATTTCCATTTAATATTTTTTTATAATGAAACGTTTAATCTTTCCATAGACATGAAGGTCTTATATTGCTCATTAATTAATTTTGACATTGAAATAATTTAAAAATATTTTTATACATGAACAAAAAAATATTTACTTTTTTTATAATTACTTATATTTACCTACTTGCTTTATATACTTACACATATTAAGGACCTACTTTCACATATATTTTTTTCATTACATTTAGTAATGAAAAAAAATTAGGTTGAAAATGGGTTGACAATAAAAAAGCTTTGGGTATTTTATGGTTCATAATAAATAAACATGTGTTTACACAACACATATAAGACGATTCTTAAAAAAAGGTAAATTTTACATTTACGTAAATGTAAAACAGTAAATCTTTTATTTTTATATATAAAAAATAGTTATTATTATTATTTATTTATTTAAAGTGCAGGAAACAAAATTAAATTCCTTTTTTTAAACAATATCTAAAAAAGTTCAATTTGGTTATAAACGATTTAAGTAATATGTCATATTTTTTTTATTCTACCATGAATTCATTAAGACCTTAACACTGAGGTCATGTTCATATTATAAAACTAAGCAACAATTTACAAAAGGAAACATACATATCCTAAGCTTTATTGTGATAAGTGAGCATTTGAACTAAAATGATTAAATTTTTCATAACAATATTGTGCGTCCAACAGTTGAGTGTGTCCACACCGGCAGTACAACCGAATAGACTTATTTCATATGTGCTGCCAGATAAAAGATCTTTTAAAAAAGCTTTGGGATATATCGAGGATACGTATTTGAATTTTACAGAATTAACAAATAAATATGGATACCCAAACGAACAACACACCATAATAACAGAAGATGAATATTTGTTAACAGTCTTCAGAGTGCTTTCAAAATGTAAACAAGTGCAACAATATCCAGTGATACTAATGCATGGGTTAATTGACACCTCAGATACATGGATACTCACTGGCCCAAAAAGTGGATTAGCTTACATTTTGTCAAACAATTGCTATGACGTATGGGCCCCAAATCTCAGGGGGAACACATATTCTCGTAAGCATAAACATTTAAATCCTAACCGAGATCCAGATTATTGGGAATTCAGCTTTGATGAAAATGGATTTTACGATTTGCCTGCCATTATTGACTATGTTATTAATATGACTCGTCAGACCAAAGTGTATTACGTTGGACACTCCCAAGGGACGACTGGCTTCTTCATCATGGGATCTTTAAGACCTGAATATAATAAGAAAATTCAACTAGCAGTTAATTTAGCTCCAGTAACATTCTTGAAGAATGTAAGAAACCCTATCGCAAAAATCACAGCAGCAGCAACAAGAATTATCAAAATGATTCTCGATGATGCTGGTTTTGCTGAAATTTTTGGCAAACATGAATTTTTTCATGTAATAACAGAATTCTTATGTCAGCTGGATCCAAATGACGTATGCGGTGTGGGCTTGTCTTTGACAACAGGCTATTCACCATATACTATAACGCCTAGAAATCTAGCAGTTGCTTTTGGGCATGTTTTAGCAGGTTTGTCAGTAAAAACTTTATCACATTTTGGTCAGTTAGTGATGACTGGAAAGTTTCAACGTTACGATGAAGATAGAGAGGGAAATATCAAAAGATACGGCAAGCCTAGGCCACCTAAATATAATGTTTCTCTTGTGACATCCCCAGTCGTCCTAATTTGTGCTAAAAGCGATTGGATTTCAACTTTAGAAGATGCAAAAATTTTGAGTTCAAAACTCCCTAATTTAGTCGAAGAATATATAGTGCCAGATCCTAGATGGAGTCACAATAACTATGTATGGGGAAATAATGTCACAGATAATGTTTATGACAAAATTTTGGATTACTTTAAAATATTTAACATATTATAGAATTAATATGGCAGTTAATGAAAGATATATAGATAATATGATAGTAATTTATAATAAAAACTTTAATATTTATAAATTGAAACTATTAAAAAACTTTTAATATTTGTTAATATTTTTGGAAATATAAACAAGTAGGCTGTATAATCGCATAATGATAATAAAATTTCTTTGGTAAAAGAAACAAAGTTATATAATTATCTCATTATGTTAAAGTATAATTTGTATTTTTCTAATAAATATATTTTATACTGTGTATTTTATTTACAGCCCTAGCTACTCAAGAATAAGTGCCATATTTCGAGTAATTATTTTAAAATCCAAATTTTTCCAATTTCACAATCAAAATCCACCATTTTACGTAAGAATTGGAATATTAGGAAAATAAGTATAGAATCATTAAAGTGAAGTTAAAATATACATAAAATTTTATCTAGTTACCTACTTGTATAAAAGACTTAAAAATAAAATTGATGATACTGATAAAAACAGTTGAGCAAAAACAGGCCGGATATACATATTATATACATACGTAGAAATACTATAAATAGTCAAAATTGTTTAATTTTATTTATGTTTAGTTATAATTTATATAACATCGTAAGAGCTGCTTAAAATAGATAGAAAAAACTTTAAACGTAACTTGATTTGAATTCGCGTCTCTTGAAAGCCGTCCATCGCTTTGACCGCTAAACTGTTATACATCACTTAGATGGTTTCCAAAAAACGCGGGTTCAAATCACTCTCTCTCCCTCTCTCCCTCCCTCTCTCTCCCCCCCCCTCTCTCTTTCTCCCTCTCTCTTTCTTAATTATAAAATAATGCTTTAAATATGACTAACTTTAATGGATATTAATTAACCCATTAAAATTTATAGTTCTACATTTATATATAATATAAGATGAAACGGATATATTAAATCTAGCTTACAAACACGTAAATATTTTAGTGTAATATTTAAGATAATTGACCTTCAATATAAATTATTATAATATTATAAATAATTATACAATACTAGATAAAAAAATATAAATTATTGTAATATAAGCAATATTAATTCATTTCTAAAAAGATTAATAAAAGTTAAAAATAGTTTTTTATTTATTTAAATAAAAGTTTATTGACAAGACTAACTTCTGTTTATATTTTAAAAAACCGGACAAGCGCAAGTCGGGCTCGCCCACCAGGTTCCGTTCAAGAATTGGAGGTCTCGAACATTTTCTGAATTCTTTTCCTTTCATCTGATATCCCTCACTTGAACTATTTTACTTGTATTATTTTTTAGGCTTTAACCACAAATCTATACTTTCAGATTTTTTTCTTGAACTAGTACTACTGTAGATGCTAGCTGCTAAATTTCATAATTCTAGGTCAACTGGAAGTACCCTATTAACTTATTATCCCTTTATAGTGTCGAAATACGCGTTTTTTGCGATGTAAATGGCCATATTTTTTTCCAACAGAATTTAGAAATACGAAATTTAGAAATTCTGGAGGCACTGCGTTGAGTATCGAAACTCATCGCCGCGTTTACTTCGACACTAAGGCGAAAAAATAAAAATATTTTTCTTCCTTGAATCCGAATCGAACCCACCTGTTAAATTATTAAAATTTAATTTTTTAATTCATGGTAAGTATTCCATTAATATAGAATATTCATATAGTAAAATACTCTTTGCCTTCAACCTGCCTTTGCTATACCTAAACTCACTGTAAGTTACGATTATAACACGGAAATAAATAAAGGATTTCCAGGTATAATTATCAGTGATTCTTTAAATATATGTATATATATGTATATGTATATAATTCACATAAAATCATATTTTTAGTTTTATATAGGTACATATACTTGTATTTAGAGTTGAACATAATATAACTATTTTTTCTATTCGAATGTAGGTACTTAGTCACAGTTAATATTTTAATAGAATTTATTAACGTTCTAGTATTATGACTAATATGTTATTTTGTCGTGAGTAATTAAAAATCGCATTTTTTTTATAAATTACAGTCTTGGAATTTTAGTATGGAAAAGAAAAGCAATGCCACCAGAAGTTGTCGGAAAGTGGGGAATGGAAATATCTTAAGAGCGGAGAGTGAACACTAGTTTCTCAAGTTCCCTCTGCCTACCCCGCTATATGCGTGATACAGCGTGAACTTAAAAAAACTTTATTTTAATTGAGAGGAATAATATCGGCCACTAGGTTGTGGTCGATCCGGAATAACCACAATATTAGATCTGCAGAAACGTGACCTTCACCGGAATAAATTATACAATTAATAAATAGTATTGTATGTTATATGAGTATTGGAAGCATTTAATTGATTCAAAAGATTTAAATCTTGCATATCTTCATCATGAAAATGATTACTTAGCTGACTGTACCAATGGGAAGAAGTAAAATCAGAAGTGCATCCAATATATTTGCAGCTTATGTCCTATCCATCCATCCATCAGCTTTTCAACGTCCACTGCTGGACATAGGCCTCCTCTAATTTTCGCCACTCCGTCCGATCCTGCGCCTTTTGAATCCAGCGGATTCCCGCTGTCTTCTTAAGGTCGTCGTTCCACCTGGGTGTACTATACATTACTAAATTTAGTTATTTTTTAAAATTTTCTGATGCAAACGTTCACCATTCTATTTTATTTAAAACTTAGGCTTTGCTTGGACCTATTTATTTAAATTTATATTTTCATTTCTTCACTGCACTAAATTCCCTCTGCTTACTCTGCTATGTGCGGTACAGTGTGAAGCTAATTTAATTATTTTTGTTATATTATTATACAATTTTCTTAGATAACAATAATAAACATTGTTGTTAAATATAAACATTACCTTGAATCAGAATCGCCGCCACGATCGGCTCTGCAGAAATCCGAGATAAAGATTTAAATAAAAATGGACGTACAATAATAACAATAATCTTTATTAATGATAAGCTCGTAGCATTGTGTCTTTAGTACTTTAATATTATAATTTAGTTTATTTTATTTTTTAAATATTATTTTGATATGTTTGTATTAATTTTAAAATATTTTTTACGGAAGTTTAGCGAATATTTAATTTATTAAATTATTTTATAGATCAAGGCCAATGTCGTCTAACCTAATTAATTTATAAACATATTTTTTTCCAATATATATGACCTATAATAAATAGGTCACACTGTAAAGCTTTTATATGGTAATAAATCAAATGGCGGAAGTAATAATGAGTTATTAAAACGTCTAAAAGTAGACGCATTAAACTATTTTTTTAAGTGTACAATTTAATTCTTCTCTCGCCTTCCAGTTTCAAGATATTGCGGAACCCAACGCCGCTCTATCTCATACCATAATCATTTGTCTCAGTAGGGACCAACGATGACTGAGTACTTACTTCTTATATCAATATCAACATTCAGTGTTGTGATGCAGATGGAGTGAGGTGGAGATGGAAATCTAGTTCTAGGTTCAACGTAAATTTTTTTTTTTATATATTTATAAATAAAATTAAAATTCTTACATTTTTAAACATATACATAATTATGTTGTTATATAAACATCTACGTTACATTATAGTTTTTATATCTTTGTCGTAATATTTGCAATATTAAATGAAATAATTAATAAAAAAAAATTACGTCATCTTTTATTTTATTTTATTTATTTTAAGTTGGGAAACAAACAGCATTTTACAGTACTTTTTAGTATAATACATATCCATATTCCAACTGCCAATAAAGTTTCCACTTATACATAAAACATGGAGTGAATATGTTGCTAATTAACAATTAAAAATTAAATTTACTGTCTAAAGAGAAAAAAAAAAAAAAAAACAAAGATTTTTACGAATGAAAGGTTAAGGTTTACATTAGGTTAGGATTTACAGAATTTTGAATTTTGTCAATGATCTTACATGAAAACTGCATCAAACTACTATGAAAAATGTCAATATCACTAAAGCAATTATTGTATGCCCTACAAGATCTTAGTATAAAACAATTTTGGGCATAATTGGTTTTTCGAGCAGAAATGTAAAAGGTGTCCCTAGATCTGGCACTAAAAGTTGGACATTTTATGTGAATATTACTTAGCAGATAATTGGAATCTATAAGATTGTGTAACAATTTATACAAAAAAATTTGATCTCTATATCCTCTTCGTTTTTTTAATGATAGTATATTTAGGTTATGAGAGTTATCTAATTTAAATTTGTAAAGTAATCGCCGTATAAATTTATTTTGGACACTTTCAATTGCAAATACATATTTATCATACTGTGGGTTCCAGACTGGCGAGGCATACTCTAAGTAAGGTCTAACATATGAATTATACAAAAGCTTAAATGTATGTATGTTCTTAAAATCACTCCCCTGTCTAAATATAAAACCGAGCATTTTATATGCTTTTCCTATAATATTCGCAATATGTTTGTCGAATAAAAGACCGGCGTCCAATAATACACCAAGGTCCTTAACAATGGAGACTCTTTTTATTTTCCTGTTGCGAATCAGATAATCAAATAGAATGGGAGATTTCTTTCTACAAAAACTAATTACACAACATTTGTCAAGATTTAGAGATAATTGATTAGACGCGCAGTATTTATCAAAATTGACTAGATCCTCCTGCAGTTTAGTGCAATCCTCTTGATCTCTTATAATTTTGAAAATTTTTGCATCATCGGCATAAAGAAGTATCTTAGAATGTTCAAAAGATTGTATAATATCATTGATAAAAATGTTAAAAAGAAGAGGTCCAAGATGGGAACCCTGTGGTACACCAGAAGTAATAGGCACAAAACTAGAAGTAAAGCCCCTCACAGCAACAGCTTGAGTTCTATCTCGGAGATAAGACTCAAGCCATCTTAGAAGATCACCATGTATACCAGCTTGTTTAATTTTGTCAATTAACAAAGAATGTGAAATTTTGTCGAATGCTTTCGAAAAGTCAGTATAGATAACATCGACTTGATACCCACTATTCATAGCGTAGAGGACTTCAACTAGAAACTCACAGAGGTTAGTTTCTGTGGAGCGTTTGTTTATAAAACCATGTTGTTGCGGGATTAGTTGAGGACGTATAAGAGGAAATAGATTATCGTAAATAATTTTTTCTAATAATTTGGGAATAACAGAAAGTTTTGATATTCCACGATAATTTTTAACATTTTGCTTATCACCACTTTTATAGACTGGGACAATAATAGACCTTTTCCAAATATGAGGCAAAGACCCCGATTGTAAAGATTTTGAAAACAATATGTGTAATGGAACAGAGATTTCAGAACTGCAACATTTTAAAAATATAGGATGTAATTTATCAGGCCCAGAACCTTTAGAAAGGTCAAGTTTCAAAAGATACTTTTTTATGATCTCACGAGTAATACTGACATTATTTATAGAAAGATTATTCTCCGAAGCACAATTAGTTTCCCCAACTACAATTCTTGTATTAACTTCAAACACAGATTGGAAGTAAGAGTTGAAAGTGTTGGCAATAGCCTGGCCATCAGAGGAGATTTGATCGTTAAAAACTATGCTGTCAGGAATACAATCATTCACTCGTTTTGACTTGACAAAGGACCAAAATTGTTTTGAACTGTAACGAATATTGCTTTCAGCTTTATCAATAAACCGAACATAGCATTCCAACTCCATATGTTTTGTCTCATGCCGTAGATCAGAAAATATTTTATAGTCACTACTTCTGCCGTAAATCTTCCATTTCCTATGCAATTTAAGTTTTTTATTTACTAGTTTTATTAAACGTCTAGAGTACCAAGCTGGAAATTTGTTATTGCTGTATACAGTTTTAGTTGGAACTAATTTGTCAACAACATTATTTATTAAAAGGTAAAATCTATCACTTTCATTTTTCATTTCATTTACTAACTTCTTACCTAATTTGCATAGGATATGTGGATTATATTAAATTATAATTCATATTATAATCATAATCATTTAAGCCAGTCGTCGCACAAAGTGTCACTAAACTTGTTGCGCTTACAGTCACACGATGGGTGGTGGGTTCGATTCCCTCTCGAGGATATGAAATATTTAATATTTCCATTTTCTTCGCTCCGGTGTCGAGGCATTGCATGGCATTTAGTTCTGTCACTAATACGCAATGCCTCCAGAATTCGGTGGAAAATAGGGAAAGGAGTATCTTAACACTAGGTTCCCTTTGCCTACCCTTCTACAAACGGGATACAATGTGAAGCTAATATTAATGAGATATGAATCAAATAATAAATCAATGTAATGATAAAATCATTATATATTTATAAAATCATTATTTATATATTTTTATTTTGATTTATGACATGAAGACGCAGACAAGTTTCATTTCATAATACCAACCAGAATCGACTTCGCAACTCATTAAATGCCATCAGAATATTTCCGATGAGCTAACGGCGTCTGGCGGCACATACTGAATCGAATTACCGTCGCACCTTTGTGAAATTCAGAACGGGTTTTTGAATATTTATGTACCAGCCAAAGTCCCATATATTCGTTCTACATCGAACATTTTTATATGGAAGTGGACATTTTTGATGATACCGACATTTTTTTTTTAATTATACTGCACCTACCTTATAAGTAAAATGTAATTGAAATACGAAAAAGCTGTTAAAAAGTTTTTAAAAAGAAATAATATGAGAGTAAATACATATATACTTATTACAGAAATAACAGTAGTTATCTATATATTATAATAGCGGCCTGCTCGCGGTTTCACCCGCGTGAATTATGTGATTATTAATTTCTGTCTCCATGACTACGTCCTAGTGACGTCTATGCAAAATTTGAGACTCCTAGCATTTGTAGTAATGAAGTTTCATACAATTTTTCAACCCCTATTTCTTCCCCTTAGCAGTCGAATATTGCAAATTCCTGTCTTAGCGAGCGCCTACGTCCTATAAGTACCTCCTATACAAAATTTGAGATTCCTAGCACTCGTAGTTTCTGAGATTTCGTGATGAGTGAGTGACCTTTCGATTTTATATATATAGATTAACTGTGGCTAAAATGTCGCCTCAATTTTTTTTCGTGTAAATCACTCTAATCTCAACTTGTGAAGGCATCTCCTATTAGGCGACAGAACGCAATACTATAATTTGGCAAATTTTATTGGTAAAATAAATATTATACATAATGAAACTAAACTTTACAAAATATTCTTTCAATTGTTTATGTAAAAAAAATAATTTAAAATTATTTTTCTTTACATCATATCACTTATCTAATACATATTCGTACTAGTTAGCTCATTATTAACCTCCTTTCAAAACAGGTGAACTAACGGTCAGACCTACTAACTTATAAACACTTAATATTTAGTTACGAACTACTTTTTAATATTAGTAACAAGTGTTTGAATGTTAATGTCTAAAAAAACATATTGCCACTTTAGCCCGTAAACAGCCGAGTAGGTAGAGGAAACCTAGTGGTAAGACACTCCGTTCACCGAATTTCAGAGGCAATGTGTGTTGAGGGGCGGAAATCAACGCCGCACTTTTGCCTCGACAACAAAGCAAAGTAATGAAAATATAAATTTAAATAAATTCCTCGAGTGGGGATCGAACCCAGAACCAGTTGTATTTACAGTCACACTATGTGCCTCCGGGCCAAGACTGCCTCAAAATATTGTAATAAAATATATAACAAATAAAAAGAACATATATATATTTAAAGAACTGTTTTAAAACGTACAGATTTATGCATTTCAGTACAAAAAGTGACCTTCAAATATTTAATAACTAGCGGACGCGCGCAGCTTCGCAAGCTTATTTAGGGGTGAATTCTAATAAACCATAAAACATGTGTTCAATAAAATATTTTTAAGAGTCTAAATTTCAAATTTTATAAAAATCGGTGGCAATTTAAAGATTTTTCCATACAAAATTTCAACCCCTTATTTGCACCCTTAGGGGGTGAATTCTAGAAAACCATGAAACACATGTTCAATTAAATATTTTTAAGAGTCTAAATATCAAATTTTATAAAAATCGGTGGCGATTTAAGAATTTTCCCATACAAACTTTCAACCCCTTATTTGCACCCTTAGGGGGTGAATTCTAGAAAACGATGAAACACGTGTTCAATTAAATACTTTTAAAAATCTTAATTTCAAATTTTATTAAAATCGGTGCCGATTTAAATTTTTTTCCATACAAACTTTGAACTCCTATTTCACCCCTTTAGGGTTAAAATTTTTCAAAATCCCTTCTTAGTGGATGTCCAGAATACGAAAGTAAACATCTGTCCAAATGTCACGTTTCTACGCACAGCGGTTACGGCTGTGCGTGCGTCTTACCTCAGTCAGTGAGGACAAGTCCTTTTATATATATAGATATTAAAATTAGTATTAATATATCGCTTATTGTCCTTCCATACTTTTTTTAACCGTATTATCGTCCCACTGAATATCCCAATGGGTAAAAGTGTCATACCGTCACTCTAGTATAACGGAAGTCGGCACGTGCGCCGTCGCTAACCTGATTAAAAATAACGTCGGTAATAAAAAGGTAACCTTAGTGTAGCTAATTATTGTGAAAACAGAATATCTTACCACTAGAAATCTTTTTTTAGCTTTATTCTGTATCCCGCATATGGCAGGATAGGCAGAGGGACCCACAATTAAGACACTTCCGTTCCTCACTTTCCACCGAATGCAGGAGACATTGCGTGTTGAATGGTGGGACCAAACGCCGTTCTCTTTTACCGGAGCGAAGAAATGTGAAAACAGAGTATTTTAGCACTAGGTTCCTTTGCCAATTTATATGAAGGATGCGTAAAGCTAAAAGAATATTTAGTAAACACTAAAATTTGCATCAAATAAGACTGAAAGATAAATTAATATACATATAGTTAGAACATTGTAATACATTTCAAATTTTACACGCCTTAAGCAATAAGGCAGCTGCGCCTGATTCAGTCAATGATGAATCACAAATGTAGATAGGTATGTAGTAAGAGCTAATGTTAATTAAAATGTATCCATTTTGCTAGCCGCCTTAGTTGAATTCTATTTAATCATCCATTAAACTAATGAAGAATTATAAATTCAATTATTAGTTATTATTACCAACACAATCGTCTATCTAAACTCCTAATAAAGTAATAAATAATAAGTGACCTAATAAAAAAGATAAGATAAGATAAAATATGTTTTTGGTATATAGATTAGACGAAAATTTGTATTAAAACACTCTGTCCTCAGCTTTTCACTCGATTTTCGGCGGTTGAATCGCTTAACTCAACGCTGTGCTTTGCAATAATCATTACCCTGAGAGGGGATCAAACCCACTACCGTCTTTTTCAATTTACAGTCAGGCGATGTCTCACAACACTTCTATGACCTCAAAGTTCCACCGGGGACGATTTGATGTTTTTAAGTCAACGTATACGAAGTTACGAGCTGCAGCTCATATTAAATTAATATACTTTTTACGTATTCATGCAAAACCTGTAAAAAATGTACCTGTTCACCTAACCAAATTATGTGATCCGTGAAAAACATTTAAGTACATATCAAGAAGTTCTCAACTTCATTTAAAATTCATGTTTTAAAAAATAGTATTTTTATTAAAGCAGTTTTATTAAAATTATTACTATAATAAAATGGTTCTTTTAACAAATTTTACACGGTAAAGTTAATTTTAATACTTTCGATATAATACAAATACATGTACTTTTATTAAATAAGAGAATCAATTTTACATTTTCAAATATAAATTATTATAAAAAAATACATTTAAAAATAAAAAAAACCACTCTTCCGAGGACGGGACAAGGGTCTAAACCATCGGTGGCTAGGGCTCCAGAGAGAGGAACCTCTGCACAATACGCGCCGTCTCAAGTAAAACTGCCTTCTGTAATACATGTACTATTATTATTCGTTTAAACTTTCCACATGTCAGTCAGTAAATCGTTACTGTTAATCCATTACAATACAACTCTACCGAGAAGCGTTATCTTCTCTCGTATCATAATATGTTAAAGACGTTTCGTGAATAATAACTAACGATATATCGTGAACGAACGAGTACTTGGTAATTTCATTATACAAGGAAAATATTGACACTGTGTCAAAACTATAAGAAAGGATCCTGTATCCTGTACACAGCAGGGTAGGCAAAAGGAACCTAGTGTTAAGACACTCCGTTTACCATTTTCCACCGAATTCTGGAGGCATTGCGTGTTAAGTGACAGTGATATCAGAGCGAAGAAAGTGGAAATATTAAATATAGAATTTCCTCGAGTTGGAATCGAATCCACAACCTATTGCCTCACAATGATACGAAACCCTAAAAACTATCTTATACGAGTATATATAAAATCGAAAGGTCACTCACTCACTCATCACGAAATCTCAGAAACGACATGTTCTAGGAATCTGAAATTTTGCATAGGAGTTATTTATAGGACGCAGGTACTCGCTAAGACGGGAATTTGCAGTATTCGACTTCTAAGGAGTTTGTTTTTGGGGTTGAAAGTTTGTATGAAACTTCGTTACTACAAATGCTAGGTGTCTCAAATTGAGCATGGACGTCACTCATAGGGCGTAGGTACTCATGGAGACAGAAATTAATAATAACGTAGTTCACGCAGGCGAAGCCGCGGGCGGGCCGCTAGTTTTTTATATATAATTCAATAACCGGTTGCACCAATTGGCACATGCAAAATTATATAAGCATTTACCTCGGATTCCACAATTCGAAGAGCCACAGTTACGCAATGGGGGACGCATTGAGATTCAGGGGGGGCTCGGTCGACGTATCGAACATAACCAATGTGAACCGATAGCATCTCGCCTACGGATTGTACGAAAGTGTTTGAGAAAATCTTCTAAGACCGTCCGATACGATTGCATATATATGCTTACGACTTATAGTTGAGGCCAGCAGGCACAGGGGCGTAAAGTGTGACTGTAAATGGGACTGGTTGTGGGTTTGATCCCCACTCGAGGAAATGAAATATTTATTTTAAGTTATATTTTCATTTCTTGGCTCTGGTGTCGAGGCAAAGCGCGGCTGAGTTGCGCCATTCAACAACGCTACCTGTGTACGGGATACAGCGTAAGCCTGATATAATTATTATTACTTTTATTATATTTTTTAACTTTTTTAAGACAATTTTTTGGCGATTTAATATAATATCACCAAGATTGTAAAACCAGCATAGAAAAGCATTAGTCACTACATTGCGTCTGTACAGTGTTAAGTCAGTGGATGACGTGTATTGCCACCATGGCACAGTGAGAAAACCTTTTAACTTTAAAACTGATGTCCTTAGATTCGAGCCCTAGTGGTCGCAAGCAAAGAATAATTTTCATTTCCCTAGTCTGCTAAGATAAAGTGCAGCGTTAAAATCCGCCAGTCATCACGCAATTAGGACGGAATGCGGACATCGATCTGAGTTATTTTAACACTAGATCTCCACTACCTAATTTAATATTCAAAACAACATACAATAATTAATTATGTGTAATAATATCATAGATTACTTAGAACATTTATTTAAATCTATAATAAAAATATCGTAAAAACTAAAGAGAGCAAGAAATTGCCAAAAATAGAGTTCATCGACCGCTCAAACTATCCCCGTAACCACATTAACTTACTACTTATATAATATACTTAGGCGTATATCATGTCATTAGCTGAGTTGATGTGAATTCTTATAATATAACAATACTAGTGGACCCGAACGCGGCTACGCCCGCTTGAACTATACGAATATTTATTAAATATATTTATGAAATTATTTTCAGTTTTTAACAGAGAGATGCGTTAAGCAAGCTCATTTTGAGTGACGTTTTCTAACAAACTTTGCAAATCGTTGCTTAGCAACGGCGGTTGTTATTAACATGGCGGAATAAATTGCATGTCTAATTAATAAGTATTTTAATATATTGGTATATATCGATAATATTACAAATATGAGAAAATAAAGTATCCTATGTTCATCCCGGGACCCTCAAGTATCTCTATATGAGTATTTTATCACAATTAAATTAGCGGTTTGGCCCTGATTGCGTAAAAGACAGACAGACAGACAGAGTTACTTTCGAATTTATAATATAGTTATGGATGTTCAAAACAATTGAATTTATTTAAACGTAAGTAACTTTCTAAAAAACATGTTTTGTTTTATTTAAGAACTAATAAAAAGAAGTAGTACAATTGTATCGTTAAAAATGTTATAGAATATGAACTAGAATTTAAAAAATATTTATGTTATTACATTATAATTATGAAATCTGTGCTAAATTTTACGTGCCAATTTTGTTGTGTAGTTTGACGAGAACGTACTGCTTCGTCCCGTTAAAATTTTTATACGTTTCCTAAAAAAAAGTATTTTTTTAAAATTTTACATTTAATTATAATAAACTGTTTATCTAATTCAAAGTTACAAATAGAAATAAAGTTTATCGAATTTTATAAATAAATAGTTTATTTTACATATTAGACTACTTGCAACTTTTATCATTTTTATACTGGGGAGAGGTGAGATTTTATTATGAAATATCAAACTTAAGTTTAAAAAAACACATTCCAATTATTATTTCTTTACTAACATAACAAAAAAATAGCAAATTTCCAACAAATAAATAATAAAACACAATATTAGCATCTCAACAGTGAGCTCGAGCTGATGCAACACACATATTGCGTAAAGATATTTTAGCATGCAGGCGAAGCTTTCTCACTCCTCGTATTCGGGAAAGCACCCGCACTCATTTGGAGGCATTCTTGCAAGAGGGGGCCGTGAAATGTTTGTTTGTCACAGTAGCGTAACGCGGGTGACGAATCGAGAGAGACGTAACCGAGTTCTGATACCGTACGAGCTTGTTTCGACAACTTGTAACGGGTTTTCCTTAAAATATATGAAATAATAGTTCATATATTTAGCTTAACTGGGTCTTGTAAGTAATAGAATGAAATTTTCTTTGAAAATATATTTAAATAGTTTACTGTTATACTGAAATTTAGAGACTTTATTATTATTTACAACCTAAATCTTTTGTATATTTAATAGAACAAAATTGTTTTAACATTTCAAGTTTATAATTTATATAAAAATATTAAAACTATATAGCATTGCCTTTAAGCTACGTAATTACAATTTCTTATTATATTAAAAAAAGTTTAGAATGCTAAGAAGGTACACAAAAAATAAATAAATAAAAATAAATATATAAATCATTTATTCCAAACTAGTTCAATTTAAAAACTTACAGTTACTTATATATTTTTTTATTTATTCGTACTCAGGTAATAAAATTGTTTACTATATATATATGATGAATGTAGGTCAATGTGTTATTCATTATTTAGATTTTAAATTACACTTAACTATTATGATAAGTTGTCGTTTCGTCCGGAAGCTGTTATTGACATTGCGTAAATAAATTCCACGAGATTTCGTCCATTTCCTAAGGCGTTATTGAATATTGAAGATTGATTATATAACATTTAATACTAATAGCAAGCCCAGTTTTACTTTTTACGTAGTCATGTCTTTATATTTACATAATTTATTTACTAATGTGATCTAGATATTA
The DNA here is from genome assembly GCF_056956725.1 of Heliconius melpomene rosina. NCBI lineage: Eukaryota > Metazoa > Arthropoda > Insecta > Lepidoptera > Nymphalidae > Heliconius > Heliconius melpomene. The sequence continues at coordinate 9,154,297 of NC_140399.1, forward strand.
TGGGCTTGAGACATAATGTAAACAAAGAAAACAATTTTGCTCAAACTTTTAATTTATTTTTTTATTTCTATTTATTTTTTGTAGCCAAAGTTTCCCATATATATTTTGTAGCTGCTAGCTTTACTGTTCTTTTCTCTTTTCTAAGTGGAGAACGGAGCATCTTAACTCTCTTTGCCCACCCTGCTATATGCGGGATACAGCTGAAGCAGAAAAAAACTCCTTATATTAAATAATGTTTATAGACAGTACATAAATATAAAATAGTGATTTCTAGAAATTTTACAAAACAACACTAAAAGTCTTAATATAGATAATATATTTAAAATATTCCTATCTCACAAGTCTGACGAATCGTGAATTTCTTAGTTCTATTAACCAAGTGTTTGGCAATCACTCTAACCAAGTTGGCAACAGATGATGGCTCTGATTCCTGGTATTTAGGTGCATCATGACATCTGAAATGAAGCGGTGAATGTAATTATACCTCAGCATTCTATTATAAATCCATTTTACACGAACTCCTCAACTCAGTTGTCATTTCGTCAATCACTCAGTGTTGTCATTGTAAATTTAGTGTTAAAGTTATATATTTTTTTCTTAATTAATCATAATTTATGAGGTAGAAAACGGAGTGACTTATCACAAGATTTACTCTATTTATGAATAATACAACTATATTATTTTGCAGATTTACACTGTATTCCGTATATAGCAGGGTAGGCAGAGAAGAGTTACTTATAGGACGTAGATGCTCGCTAAGACGAGAATTTGCAATATACGACTTTTTTGTACGAAACATACAAAAAACGTATACATTGTATGAGACGTTACTACAAATGCTAGGAGTCTCAAATTTTGCATGGACGTCATAGGACGTAGGTACTCATGGAGACGCAGGCGAAGCCGCGAGCGGGCCGCTAGTATAATATATATATATACTGAATGCCCCTTTTTTAATATTTAAATTATTACAATTTCATAACTTTTGATGTTTTGACATATGATGTGGGATCAACTCTAACCTAATAGTTATTCTGTCACCGCCTAAACAGATGACTTAAGAATCCTTGGATTGGATGCAAGCCGACGCGTACATCGACACCAAAATATATAGTTCTACAATTATTTACAGTAGAATAATAGATCTTATGTGTGAACTCGTAAAGGTCTCTTTTGTATGCTACTATTATTTTATTTGCGTTCAAATATGAGATTGCATAGATGCCACCATTGTTGTTTCAAACAATGCATTTGGACACCCACGGACGAACTCAGAAAGTTAAGTGATTGCTGTGCCCTTGTGAACTTCTGCGTGATGTTGGGACTGACTAGTTTCTATTTACTATTTTCACTTTATTCTTTATTTTTTCTTTCTTTCGACTCTCTTTTCTCTGGATACATCCAAAGAAATGAGAGATTATTGTTCAATATCTCAAATTATTTACATTTATTTGTGTTTTTTTCCAGCTTCTCGTTATATCCCGTATTTAGCAGGATAGGCAGAGGAAGCGTAATGTTAAGAATCTACTCTCCTCTCATCTGCCAACTCCTAGAGACATTGCGTGTTGAGTGGCGGAATTCAACGCCGCGATACAAGAGCGGAAAAATGTACAATTAAATATTTTATTTACATATCGCGTTTACTAGATATCCTGTAATCCCAAGATTATAACTAAAATAATTCAAATTCCATTATTAAGTCATCACTTGTATGACACATACATAGGTAGGTAGGTAGGTACTATTGACGCCGTGTCGCTGTGATGCAACGTGACTAAATATCTTATAGTAATTATTGTATATACTAACTTCACAAGGACGAAATGTTGCAGTCAAATATCTCTAAAATCTTACTCTAAAGTCTTAAAAGAGAAGAGAAGAAGAAGTTTGTTTTGAATGATTATTCAATATAATAAGAAACTGATCGAGTGCGAGTCAGTTTCGCCCAACGAGAGTTCCGTATGAATTTCAAATTTCAAAAAATTGTAAGATACATGTAATACAAAACCGGTTATTTATGTATGTATGTTTGTTTATGTTTTAAATAAATAAATTGACTTGCCAATCGCACTAAACGTGATGATAACAAAGTAAAATTAATATTTGCTATATAAATTTCTTTAATTTCATTACATAGTTCGAGTTTAACCTAATAAAAGTGTATTAAAAACTGCTATAATAAATTCCTATGGCAAATATCATAATAACAGTAGAGGCTTAGAAATTAATCGACATTTCCAACATTCTTTATCAAGGCTTTTATAATCGATGTCTATCTATATTTTATTTATAAAATGTAACACTATACATATATTATATATGCCTACTACAATTTTATTTATCTTAATTGCTGCTTGGCGGAAATTAAGCTTCTTCATTTTATTTGGATATATATATTTTTTTTTCATATCACACATACCTACTCTAAGTACGAAGACAGTGGGTTCATATTCGACTCAATAAATGTTTATATATTATATATAGATTAGAATTAAATGTAAATGTTTTCCAGGCCTGATAAAACTAAATATAAGAATAAACTAAAGCTAATAGTTCCCGGAATAAATATAGAAATCATAACATTGCTTATAATGAGTCATTTTTCTTTTTTTTTAAATTTTTTATTTAATACCCTTATAACGAAGTATGTTTGCAAGAGAGAACTACTTAATAAAATTTATTCATGTGTTAAGTTTTTTCAGGTAGGCAGCGGACTTGGGTTCGATTCCCATTCAAGGGAATGACATATTCAATATTTTATCCTCACTCTAGTAAGGACGCAAAGCGCTTTCCCTCTACTTTCCCTGCTATAGCGGGATACAACGTAAACTAAAAAAAGAGCTAAAATCATTCTTAAATACTATCAATTTCTACTATCACTTTAACATATATATAACATAATTATATAAATATCTATACACACATACATGCGACAAGTATACTTAAAAGATAGTTATCGATTAGTGACACTAAATGTTTTATCGTCAAAGAGAGTCGTAAATAATTTGGTTCGAACAGGCACGTCTAGACGATGTACTGAAATCTGTGTCATTGCGGAGTCATTGCACCTGAACACTGTTGGAATACTGACAAGGCTGTTGACTATTATCATTGCTTATATTTACATAGAATCTGTGTTTATAGCTTTAATCTAATTATAAATATTTTTTAATAAACCTATTAGATATTCTTCAACTTCACGCTGTATCCCGCACACAGCAGGATAGGCAGAGGGAACCTCAGTGTTAAAACACTCCGTTCCCCACTTTTTGGTGAATTCCGGAGGCATTGCGTCTTGAATGGCGGACCCTAATGCCACAAAACAATTACTTAAAAGTAAATTTATTTCTTTCTCTTTTAGTGTTTTAATTCATTTTTCATCTACATACAAAAATATGTACATGAAATAATATTTTTTCTTTAGCAAAAAAATGTATTTTAGTTGCACTTTAGAACCAAAGTTTCTCTCATAAAATAATAATAAGGAAGTTCTGAGTGTTACTGCAACATCATTGCCTGGAACCCATCGCAAAAAATATACAGTCACGGATGTAGGTAAACGATCTCAAAGTTAATATTTATTTTAAAAGCTATTAAATATATATTTTTATTCTTAAGTGATGAAAAAAAATATGTTAATTTGATAAATATATTTTTAATTTCACGCTTTATCGCACATGTAACAAAGCAAGCTGAGCCTAGTGTTAAGACACTCCTTCCTCTGCTTACTGTACACTGCATGTTAAGTCGCAATACTCTCTGCTACATTTTAACTGGCCAGAGCGGGAAAATAAAAATAATTCCTCCGTGTGCGCCTCCATGGCCTGCCTCTCTTTATATATTACTAGTGGACCCGGACGCGGCTACGCCTGCTTCAACTATAAGAATATTTATTAAATATATTCATGAAATTATTTTCAATTCTCAATAGAATTAGTAAGAAAATATAAGCTCAAATAATCAAAAAGAATAATAAGTAGATACACATTATTAGAAAAAAATATCTGAGTTATTGAAATGAACTAACAAAAGGATTAAAAGTAACTAAAGGATAGGTATTCTTAATATTAGAAAAAGTACCTAAAGTTTTCCGTACGTGCGTACATAGATATCGACTCTACGAAATAACTAAACATTTCTCTCTATTAAGTAAGATAATTTTAGCGGGCAATATCAAATAAAATAAGAAGAGAATCAAAGTGTATTTTAAATTAATTATAAACAACAAATAAAGTTCGAAAATGTATGAAAATTTATAAAACCGTCAACGTCATCTGCCCGTTCGCGTCGGTCATACTGTGCCGCCCGCTAGGTGGCTAGGTCATTTGGAATCAGTGACATCTCCTTAATTATTTATTAGTATGTTATACAGTAAACTATAATTTCAATCTAGATGAAATGCTAAAAGTGACTTTTATATTTATTTTCATAAGGATGAATATCAAAACGTCGCGGTAGCGGTCGCGTAGCAACGACGGTTGTTATTAACATGGCAGAATAAATTGCATGTCAAATTAGAATGTACTTTAAAATATATTAGTATATATGTGTAATGTAATGTTATATAGCCTATAGCACTTCTGAAGAATGCAGCTTTCATACAAAACAAAAACAATGAAAATCGGACCAGTAGATCCAGAGATCTTAGCGTTCAAACAAACAAACAAACAAACAAACAAACAAACAAACAAACAAACAAACAAACTCTTCCGCTTTATTATATTAGTATAGATTAGTATAGATTCATGATAAAAAAATGTATAGAGAGCAATAAATAACTTAGATTCGTTGACTACTTCATGTTTAAAGAATGTGAATACATGTAAAGAGAATGTAAAGTATATGCTTATAAATACCTTTATTAAATTTCAATCAATTATTTATGGCCGTGTAAAATTATGTTTTTTATAGAACACTAGCGGCCTGCCCGCGGCTTCGCCTGCGTGAACTACGTTATTATTAATTTCTATATCCATGAGTATCTACGTCTTATAAGTGTCCATGCAAAATTTTAGACTCCCAGCATTTGTAGTAACGAAGTTTTATACTAACTTTCAATCCCAAAAATAACCCCTTAGAAGTCGAATATTGCAAATTCCCGTCTTAGCGCGCATCTACGTCCTATAAGTAACTCCAATGCAAAATTTCAGATTCCTAGCACTTGTAGTTTCTGAGATTTCGTGATGAGTGAGTGATCTTTCGATTTTATATATATTGATATAGATATATATAGCAACCGCTTCTTTTTCTGTCTTGTTTTTCGTTAAAATGAAATTTAATCAGATACACAGCAGCCAAGGTCAAACCAATCTCATTTGAGACAAAAATACAATAACCTGTAAAGGACCCCCTCGTTAGTGCGATGAAATACAAGCTTGCAACTTAATACTTCGCATCGGGTTCCCATTAAAAGGTCGACCGGTCAAAGGCGCCTGCGCGTGCGCCGTCGTGACTTATATTATCCATACATACATATTTCTTAATCATCCAGGATCTATCGTGGTGGTTTTAAAAGGATATTCGCTATTATTATAATATATTATAAACTCATATTTTAAAACATATATTTACATTCCTTCGCTCTGGGATCAAGGCTAAAATCCGGCAGGGGGTTGAGTTCCGCTACTCAACACACAAAAAAATCTCCGGAAAGTGGGGAATAGACTTAACGCTAGGTTCCCTCTGCCTACAATGCTGTATGCGAGATACAGCGCGAAATTTGAGTATATTATAAATGCTTAAAATAAACGAACACTTGTTTGTAAAACTTATATTAATTTTATATTATGATTATTTGCGTTAACGATCATCCTGTTTTTTTCTGTTCATTCATTAAGATTAGTGTAATTATATGAAGATCAATCAAAAGATAACATAGACGAAGTATATTTTTAGTTAAAATAGGAAGTTGATTTTTTGCTGAAAACAATAAAAGATGTGTTACGTACATGAGTACATTATCTAAAAATATCAATCAAGAAATAAATAAATATTAAATTATTATAAAAAAGAAACAGCTTCACTTTTCCAGAGGGTACCCAGTCCTAACACCTAAGTCCTCACTTTCCGCCAAACTATGGAAGCATGTATTTATATACATACTAGCTGCCCGCTCGCGGTTTACCCGCGTGAACTATGTTATTATTAATTTCTGTCTTTATGATTACGTCCTAGTGACGTTTATGCAAAATTTGAGACTCCTAGCATTTGTAGTAACGAAGTTTCATACAAACTTTCGACCCCAAAACCAACCCCTTAGAAATCGAACATTGCAAATTCCCGCCTTAGCGAGCACCCACGTCCTATAAATAACTCCTATGCAAAATGTCAGATTTCTAGCACTTGTAGTTTCCGAGATTTCGTGATGAGTGAGTGACCTTTCGATTTTATATATATAAGAAGATGAAATTAGACTAATACAGAGTTCAAACGTCAACTTCTAGTACAAATAATACACAGAAAGACATATCAAAGTAAATTGTAGTTTAATTAGCATTTTCTATTGGAAGTAATACAACGAAATTGGGAATGTTCAGGTCACGTCATTGTAATGGGAATATTATAATGCATAGTCGTGAGTGACTTCTATACCGTTAGCTGTAGGACAATGAGGTTCCCGCGGGACTCAGCCCGAATTTTAATTCGACTGACAAATTAGACTGTACGTGATCGAAAGTTGGACCAAATGTATTCTACTATAATAAAGTTAATTGTTTTTTTAATCTAGTTCAATTTAATTTCTTACATATTATTTTAATACATGATAATACAAGACGAATAAGATGTATACAATATCTGCATAAAATACAAATTTAAAAATATATATTTTATTTAGCTCTTTAAAATAAAAAGAAACAAAATCGACTTGTTTACATTTTGGACCATATTATAATTGTTCTGTAGAATTAGTTCTCAGATATTATGTTTGTTGAATGACAGGATCTGACAATGTACTTTGCACTTTGTTGAACTTGAAGAAAATTGGATGCATCTTTAATATAAACACCCTGAGCCCGGATTCCAAATCATAGCAGTCGTACCTGACAAAGATATGGATTTATATAGCTTTAAAGATAAAAATTTAGTAAGTTTATTAATACTAAAATTATTCATTAAATGGGTCACACTCACACTCAACTTGAAATGTAACATTTACGTAGCACGAATACTGGCCGAATACAAAGTATAAAATTTAAAACTATTGCAACTAAAGTACCACTAATATCAGTATTTATCACATAGTAAATGCACAGCATACATATATATTTTATATAATCTATAGATTAGAATCTATATATATTAAATATACATTTTTTAGTAATTGACTCGCCAACAATTTACCCAAAATTTTGATAACTTTTAATTTTACACTAAAGGCTAATTTACGCTTTTTATTCACTTTCTTGCGTACGTTCAAATGTACGAAAAAAGTAAATTGGATGCATTAATGGGCAAAATTATTTTATACTAGAATTGAAATTCACGCGAGAAAAGACACAAGCGATAAGAGCCTTAAACAAAACTCTAACAAAAGGTATAATTTTAAAATTCTGCGATCGAAATCGAAACAAGCCATTGTTTATCAATTACGTATTCTCTTAGTAAATGAAAACGGAAAACAAGTTCAAGTAAACATAAGATAACAAATAATGTTTCTATTTAAAGAAAAAACTGAATGATTTTTATTTAGTACTATGAAATCAATAATATTAAGAAACAATGTTATAAATACTTTAAAATACAAACAATAAGTACCTACATCATTTTCCATTATGGATTAGAAAACCGAGCGGGGGTTAATGAATTGATGATTAATTATTAAGAATTGAAACATTTAATGATGGATTGTAATTTTTTATTACTAAAATTATCGATGTATAATGCACAACCGCTATATAGACCGCAGTTTTTTTTTAAATAAGTTTTTTCTTTACCTACATTTCCGTTACATAATAAAAATAGTTAATTCCCTTAAAGAATCCAGTTTATATTATTTGTTGTTGTGTGTAAAATATTAAAATAATAAATATAAATGTTATAAAACAGCCAAGATTATTTTGTTTGACACGAGGTAAAAAAAATAGCCAGGTTCAATTTAGAGCTTGAATTTTATCCCAAGTAAACTCGGAACTTGGCACTCCTATAGATATCCCATTCTTTTATTGGTGAAGTTACTTAATATTTAACTTAGCTATATACACTTTGCGCGTTTCCAGCTTTTTAACTTGGCTGGCCACGCTAGCGGGTTTCTTGATAAAATATAATTACCCTATAAAATTATAATATACTAGCGGCCCGCCCGCGGCTTCGCCTGAACTACGTTATTATTAATTTCTATCTCCATAAGTACCTACGCCCTATAAGTGACGTCCATGCAAAATTTGAGACTCCTAGCATTTGTAGTAACGAAGTTTCATACAAACTTTCAACCCCAAAAGAAACCCCTTAGTCGAATATTGCTAATTCCTGTCTTAGCGAGCACCTACGTCCTATAAGTAACTCCTATGCAAAATTTCAGATTCCTAGCACATGTAGTTACTGAGATTTCATGATGAGTGAGTGACCTTTCGATTTTATATATATAGATTACAATCATAATATCTATTAAATAATCCCTTGAACAAATCAAAACAAATAGTCTATATTATATAAACTTGATACTGATAATAAATTTAATATACATTGTACCGAGAATATACATATATTATTCATTTAATAGAATTTAAGATTCATTACACAACTCAACTTTCGCGAAGTATTTGTTATTAGCAGTTAAATATGGCGAAGTGTTCCCGCTTAGAGCGGAAGCCTATCATTCTACTCCATAATAAAATTTGATTTAAATGACTTCATAAGTTCTACGTGAATGGGCGACGTTATTTAGACTCGTCAATTTGTTAACCAAACGAATTTATTTATTAAGTTATGATTATCTGATTTTATATATATTTTACATGCGACTTGATTGTGGGTTCGATTTCCACTCGATGAAAAGAAATATTTAATATTTTCAATTCTTCGCTCTGGTAACGAGGTAAAGCGTAGCATTAAATTCCACCACTCGCAATGGGTTCCGTATTATATATATTAGTAATGGAAACGGAATGTCTTAATTCTAGATTCGCATGTTCTGCTATGTGCGGGATTCAGCGTGAAGCTAAACAAAGTAATTTATATACAACACTGCTTTGATAAAATACTTGTTTTTTTTTTCTTGCCAAAAATAATTTCTCCAATAGTGCGGGCTGTGGCTGATTCCAACGCCACGCATATATTTTCGTAAGACTAAAAATTAAAAAAAACCAATATAACTTTTTACTACCCAAATAGATAATAAATAATGGAAATTTACAAGAACATAAATAATTAATCTGGTATCACCACTTCAGAAGTTGATTTAAAGACCCTCAAGCACAGGAAGTGCAAGCAGAAACTTCCGCTCGGCATTGAATTTACTCATTTATAGCGAGGCCGTCGAGACGGGTTGACACTTTCAACTCACCCTGAAGCAGGTCCGCATGAGGAACTAACATGATGTTTGTCACTGAGGTACATATGTAATTATCCTAATAACCTCTGATCTGTTTTTTCAAGTATAGAAGGTAAATTAAGTAAATGTGGCCACTGATTCAATTTAGCATTAATTAATCTATATATATAAAATCGAAAGGTCACTCACTCATCACGAAATCTCAGAAAATACATGTGCTAGGAATCTCAATTTTTGCATAGGAGTTACTTATAGGACGTAGGTGCTCGCTAAAACGGGAATTTGCAATATTTCTAAGGGGTTGTATTTGGGGTTGAGTTTGTATGAAACTTCGTTACTACAAATGCTAGGAGTGTCAAATTTTGTATGGACGTTACTTATAGGACGTAGGTACTTATGGAGACAGAAATTAATAATAACGTAGTTCACGCAGGCGAAGCCGCGGGCGGGCCGCTAGTACATTATAAAAAGCCAAAGAAGATGCTTTGAATATGCCAAGAGAGTTTTTTTTTAATTTTATTGTTGTTCTTTATTTATGGCGTTCCGAACGTGCCAATTCAGCACTAATCATTTCGCTAATGTCACGTTGAATGGGAAACACAAAGGAGAATGTACGGTAAAAGAAGAGAACTTTTTTATTTTAATTATTGCATATATGAAAAATTTATAAATATATGTAGGTACCTTGGTAAGCAGAGTGAACACAGTGTCAAGACATAAACCAACTGAAATTAAGTTAAATTCGTATATAGCAACTCACGTAGAAGTCAGCCAAAGAATTCTTATTTAAAAAAAAATCTTGCATAAATATATTCATAATTCTAAACATTTCCCGGGATAATAACATTTTAAAATAATAGTAAGTAATTTAGGGAGTTTACTTCCCTCTATTATACAAATTCTTAACTGTACTTGACTGGTTGTGTCTGTAACGTGCAAGTGGCGAACTGTAACTAATCAACTGCAATTAATAACTTGTTACGTAAGCTTTCTTTCACTTTTTTCATATTATTTTATCTTTGGGAACCTGATGTGGCACGTAAAAAGGCAGGTTTCGAAAGAAATAGCTTATTTACTTAATTATGCCTAATAGAGATTTAGAAAAGGAATTCTTCGCTATGTCCATACTAACCCCCAGGACCCCTCCTTTGCTTTCAATAGGCGCAGCCCAACGGTGGATTAGGTAAGTTAGAGGATCTCCGGTTCAGCCACCATGGCCGAAGCCATATAGACGGTCATTGATCAATTGGTGATCCTCTAGATAAATTAAGAGCTGTTTATTATGTTATGTACTGTGATGGAGATCACTTTGAAGAAGAGAGAGGTGATAGCGAGAGGCTTGCGGTTAGTTAGATCGAAATTACCCCTTTTCTTCGGGATCGGGAGCTCTTTGTGGTGGTGTGAGTGGTGGAATTCAACGGTACACTTTGCTTCGTTACCAGAGAGAAAGTGATCCCCACTCCAAGAAATGAAGTATTTATTTAAGTTTATATTTTAATTTCTTCCCTCTAGTGACGAGGGAAAGAGCCGCGTTTAGTTCCGCCACTCAACACGGAATACCTCCACAATACGGCGGAAAATGGGGAACGGGGTGTTTTAACACTTAGGTCTAGCCCCTTAGGTCCCTCTGCCTACCCTGCTGTGTGCGGGATACAGCATTAAGCTGAAGAAGAAAATCGAATATCATAATCTATTAATACTTTATAATTTTAAATTTAGTCAAATTTCTAATATAAACCCTTTTAGATTTTTTCTATCTTAATGCTAACTTAACAGTTTGCTCCTCATAAAATATAAGGCGCAGGAAAACATCGCTGTATACAATTATCAAATCGTTCAGACCACTTAATATATTTTAAAATTAAAATCAAATTAAATCAGCTTCAAATTAAAGGAAATCTTCAATAATATATTATTAAAGTTTTTATTAATTATAAGGTATTTTTGAAATAATGATACAAAAATTTCAATAATACTTTTGTACAATATATCTGACAGCTAACGAATAAGTTCCAGTAGCCAAAGCGGTTATATGGTTATTACATGTTTTATCCATCTTTTCTTTTTTAAATATTTTTGACATCTTTGAAGAAGCTTCAAGAGAAAAGCAGCCTCCATGCTGGAATCTTTGCAGTTCCTTAAGCCAGATGCGACGTAGGAATTCAGAATGGCCCTCGAAGGAACATAGCAGCACTATAATGGAAACAATACATTTATCAGTGTTATTCCACACTTAGGAAAAAAATACTTTTTTAGAAACGCTAAAATATTTGAACTAAGCGGAATTTGACCCGCGCCTCTTCGTAGCCGTTCAAGCGCTCTGACCACTAAGTTATAGTTTCTCAATTCCTCATCAAACTACGTCGAAATTTTTATACGCTTATTTATGTAGTTAAAAAGTAAAAAGTTATTTAGGATCTTTATTGAGATGTTCGTCCTAAACTTATGCATATGGTTCTAATAATCTAATTTCTTTTTTAAACGGCTTTATTTTCAGTTTCAGTCTGTATCCCGTGTGTAACATAGTAGGATGAAGGACCCTAATAAGATACTCCGTTTCCCACTTTCCCCTGAAATATCCAGGCATTGCATGTTGAGTGACTGAACTCAACGCCGCGCTTTGCGTAGTCACCAGAACGAGAAAATAAAAATATTAAATAATTCATCCTCCGAGTGGGAATCGAACCCACAACCGTCGCGTTTACAATCACAGGCTTGTGCCCTGCGCCACGACGGCTCTTCTATCATAGAAATCAAATAAAATCACATAAAACACATTTTTTCTTAGATTATTCTAATTATTGCATAATTAATGCATAAATTTTGCATAAAAAAACTAAAAACTTGTGAAACTAAGGTAAATTATGCTGACTACTTTAATTGAATTGTTTATTTTACACAAATTAATGTGAATCGGTAGCGACCACATTTGTTGCAGAACTTACCAAGAAAGAGAGAGAGAGAGAGAGAAAGAAGTGAATGACGTTCAAAACTGAAGTTTGTAACTTCTTATTTTGAATATAGTTATTTGACTTTAACTTTATTTATTACCGACATACTCACTTATTTCTAGCATGAGGTCAGCGTGTCCATAATTATTGAATGCTATATACTGTGCTTCATCGTAAGCCATCGAACACAGTTTTCTCGACAAATCCTTATCCTTCTGTTCAGAAAAAAGGCTACAACCGCGGGCATGGCGGGCCATTGTCAATAATAGTAACCTAAAATACATCACGTTTTAAGATTTCGTTAAATTAATTAATTGTAAACATACTTATTTGTTATTAAAATAAAAACATTATACATAAAATAAAATAAATTAATAGAATTACTTATTTAATTTTTATTATTATTTCTTCTAGTCAGCTTCACGCCGTATCCAGCACAAAGCAGGGTAGGTAGAGGGAACCTAATGTTAAGACACTCCGTTCCCTACTTTCCGCCAAATTCTAGAGGCATTGCGTTTTGAGTGGTAGCACTCGACGCCTTTTGTCGATTTTAAGTATTTTTTTTTTTTCATTCTTATTATTTTTTTTATAAATACCTACCGGTAATAATGATTATATTAAGTTGTCAAGGTTTTTTTTCTTACATTATTTAATATAGATATTTACCGATGAGTCAATGCATAGCCAAAATTATTTCCTTCCATCAGTATAGTATAACACGATTTTAGCAATGGGCACCATATGATATATTGAAAATAATGGATTTTATTCTTCCAAGCATGTTGACAGTCGACCGTAAGACTGCACGAAGTTAGAGATTTCTTCTTGTTTACAGGTTTTGCGGACAAAGCAGCTAAACAAATATCTACAATATTGAAATATCATATTTAAATACTTTTTTTCTCGTGATTAAAATAAAAGAAGGTAAATAAGTCATATTTAAGGCTTCATTAACTCTACTTATCTATATAAGTGCTCTATTTGTCTAAAATGTGTGTTATTATCGCAAGGCAAGACTGCACAGAACAGTTGTTGAATAAGTTATACTTTAAAAATATTATTGGATATTTTTATATGCTATATAAAAAAACTCAATTTAAAATCTATAATTAATTATCGCATTTATACCTCATTCTTCTTACACACTGTCAACGCAATTGCTACTTTCGGTAATATATACATAAGGTTGCTAACAAGTTAACAAAGGTACACGTACCGGATTGGTTGGGGCTTGGTTTCCATTCTTCAATTTTATTTACAAAATACATATATTGTTCCCAGGGCATATACGATTTTTCCAAATCATCCAGGGATGTTTTCTTTCTATGCGTATAAGTAAAGTTTTTTAAGTGCATCATCCAAATTGAAGGATTCGGAAAGAGATGAGTAACTAAAAATATAATAATTAATCCAATAAATATTGTTTTTCCATTCCATATACATATACTAACGAAAAGCACGTGGCTTCACCCATTGAAACTTATTGTTATATTAGGTATAGTCAAATTATTAAAACACTTACATAAATTTTAGCCTAATTTTCAATATTTAAAATAAAATAAGGAATTATTTGCAAAGTATTTACTTTGACGAATCCTCGAGTCTCCATTTATGCCATTCCTATCATGTGCTGCAAAACGCTGTAAGAATTGTTCATTTTCTGTAATAATATTTTTCATTCTCGTTCTTATAGTAGCGGGAATATTTCTTTCCTTTCCTTTTAGTGCACATTTGATATTCACTGAAAAAAAAATATTATTTATTGTTAAATTAAGCATATGAATTTTTTAGCTTTAGCCTGTATTACGCACTTGGCAGGGTAGGTAGAGGGAAACCTAGGAATTTAGTCTTAAGATATTTCCGTTCCCCACTTTCCGCACAATTCTGTAGGTATTGTGTGTTGAGTTGTGAAATTCAACGCCGCGCTTTGACTCGTTAACAAAGCAAGGAAAGCAAGCAAGGAAATTAAAATATTAAATATTTCATGTCCTCGAATGGAGCACAACCTGCTGTGCCCCCGCTCCACGACTGGCCTCAATAATAAGTATTTTAATTTAAACTATCTCACCAACGGTTACAAATATCCCAAAAGCCAACTGAACGTCAACATTATTATTATGTTTAGAAGAGTACTGCGACACTCTTCCAATAATTTTTAAATAATTTTCTAAATCACTTTTTATAGGAAGATCTTTGCGACCTGGAGAATAATATTTTGCACTTATGAGAAAATTATTTTGTTGATATATAATAAAATAAATTAAATAAACGATGTATTTTAAGCGTGCCATAATTATTTGACTTTTTTTATAATAGTTAGGAATAGGACCAAACGTTTGCGACAAATTATAAGTCGGCACTGGCAAATTTCTTCAGGCTACGGCAGTTTTTATAGAACGCAAAGCGGGAAAATAGTAGAATAGATAAGCTCCTGAAGATGAAGATTAAATAGGGCTTTAAATCAAGAATTACATTTAACATTGGCTGTTTAAATTTTAGTCTCTGCCCCCCGCATGTAGCAGGATAGGCAGAGCGAGCCTAGTGATAAAACGGAGTTCCCTAATTTGCGCCGAATATTGAAGGCATTACGTGTTGAGTGGTGGAACTCAACGCCGCGCTTTGCCTCGATACCAGTAATATTAAATATTTCACATTTATACATATATATATTTCATATTCCTCCAGTGGGAATCGAACCTACAACTTGTCGCGGTTATTGGCTAGCCTCATAAGTGTTCATCTAAGTATATATAAAGAAATCTTCCATTACTGAATGACTAATAGACAACATCCAAAACTACGCGGCGTAGTACGCTGAAAGCGTAGCAGCAGGATAACAGGACCAAGCATCCTTCAAGCTCGGGAAAACAACACTACTTTTAAAGAATCAATCTTTCGATTCCCACTCGATTTGATATTTTCATTTCCAGATGCGGCTCTAGATCGTGTTGCGCCCGTGTGCAATGAAACCCTGGCACCCCCTCGGCCTTCTTCGCTTTGGTATCAACGCAAAAGCGTGACGTTAAGTTTCGCCACTCCATAGGCAATACCTCGAAAATCCAGCGAAAGGTGCTCTGCCTACCCTTCTGTGTGCGACGTACCGTGTGAAGCTGATTTATATACAAAAAAACATTGGTAGATATTAATCTAAAGCAAAACATGCCCCAAATTCCAATTAAGAACAATATTGCTAATAAAAATTTAAGGCGTTGAATAAAAATAGTAAGTTGTGTCGGATAAAGCTTATATAGAAAAAAATAGATGTAATTTGCAAAGCTTACCGTAAATAATGGTGTACTTAAGCTACGCCTCAAGCGGTCGATGTTGTGATCTAATTCATTTATTTTTATTATATTTTCTATCCTTGGAATTCTTTCTCTTAAAATAGTACCTACATAGCTCCCAGATTGGTTTTTTAAAAGATAATTGAATGTCGTTTCTAAATTTATACTTTTTTCAAAGTGTATTTATTAAATTTTGAGTGAAATAACAAAAAAATAAATTAAATTAGGATAATAAGATTTTATTGTTGATCATTTTAAAACAAACACGGCGTTTAGTTTGTCGCTATACTCTTTACTATTTTTGCTGATTCTTGTAACCTCGTCATGAAATCAATTTAAACATTTTTTTACCCGTATAATTTAATTTATTTTTCTTTTTTGGTACATTTTATAATAAATAACAAATATATATAAAAAAAGATTACTTCAAAACTAAAGCCAAGGCCCCCTAAAAAATATCTCAACTTACGCCAACACTTAGTATTCAAAGCAAAGTATGTTTAGCTTGAACTGACTGTTATTAGAATATATATTGTACCTTTAAATAATTGTTTTAAATTGATTCATAAAAAATATGTGTTTTTTTTGTATCACCTACAGGTGATACTAAAAAACGGGATTCATCGAGCACACAGCAGTGTACGTAAAGGGAAACTATTGTTAGGACACTCCGTTCCCCACTTTTCGCCGAATTCTGAACTGCTGCCGGCCTCGACGCCAACAAGTCTTCGAGTGGGAATCGAACTCAAAGCTGTAGTATTTACAGTCACAAATAGTCTAATATGTGATAATTAAATAATATTTTATATATTACATTAATTTAAAATTTTAAAAATAAATACGATGCCTACAGTATCTTATCGTGTCTTACACATATGAATATGACTAATCATTTTTTACATACATCGACTATAATTTTTTTACTGGCAACTCTATCGTAATAAATCGCAGTGACAACCATTTTGAAGTATCATTGTGGATTGTCGGATTGTTGTCGTTATAGTTTGTGTTTTAAGTTGTGAAAATAATAATGGGTTTGGCTACGGTAATAGAAAATGAAGCCCATTTCCAATCAGAAATGGCTAATGCAGGTACAAAACTAGTTGTTGTGGATTTTACCGCTACTTGGTGAGTATAACCTGACGTGGTTCAAATTCAATAGTCATCATTAGGTCTGTACAAGAAAATGTAAAACACTTTATATGTTTTAGGTGTCCTCCGTGCCAAAGAATAGCTCCATTCTTTGAGCAACTGCCAGCTAAGTTTCCTAGGGCAGTTTTTCTGAAAGTGGATGTAGACAGATGCGCAGAGACAGCAAGCGCGCAAGGGATAAGTGCAATGCCTACGTTTATATTCTACAAGAACCGAGTAAGTAATATCTATATCAACATTATATTTATATATTTTACATATACTTCGAAAAATTGTTTTAATATTTTATTATTCCATATATTTAACTATAACTGATAGACTTCAAATCGTACATATTAACATGTACATAAATGTTTTATACTTCGCGACTTTGTTTTATATTTTATGTATCCACTACACATTATGCGTTCAATTCCCACTTGAAGAAATAAAATATTTAATAACAAGTCAAAGCACAACATTTAGTTCCACCATTCAATGCAGAGAATGGGTAATGGAGTTGTTTTAATGAAAATGGGATCTTAACACTGGGATCCCAGGTTCCCTTTGCCCAACCTACTATGTGCAGTATACAGTGTGAAGCTAAAAAAAATATAAAATATTTCCATACATTTGTAGACTAGGATTGACAGACTTCAAGGTGCAGACCCTTCATCATTAGAAAATAAAGTGAGGCATTATTATGGAAATGATGAATCAAGTGAAGATGACAATGCTGTTGCTGGACATGTAAGTTCTACTACATTCACAATCTAGAACAATATCAACATAATCAAGTAATAGTTATAAAATAGTTTTTTTTTTAAGGTTTATTTTCTATTATCTTTCTTTATCTTCTAGATGGACTTAGCAACTTTTATTGTAAAAAATGAATGTGAATGCCTTAATGAAGCAGATGATCATCCACTTGCTCATGCTCTCACAAGTGGAGGAGGTCACCTTGCCAGTGGCTGTGATGAACAGCTTATCAT
The DNA here is from genome assembly GCF_056956725.1 of Heliconius melpomene rosina. Taxonomy (NCBI): domain Eukaryota; kingdom Metazoa; phylum Arthropoda; class Insecta; order Lepidoptera; family Nymphalidae; genus Heliconius; species Heliconius melpomene. Next base: position 9,172,145 of record NC_140399.1, read on the forward strand.
CAATATATCTTTTAATCAAGTAATAATGTCTTTTTATCTTAAACATACATCATACATATAGACATAATCATTACACTTTATCCCTAGTGGGCTAGTCAGAAATCAAAAAAAGCAAATATTGACATTTCCTCAATACATCTTTAGATTTCTCTACTTTCATCAACATTTCCTCATACACATCCTTAAAGAGATCCTCTTGGTCAGATTTGATTAGCTGAAATGACTCCACATATTATATGAAAATATAATATGTTCATATTCTTGATTTGCAAGAGTCAAGTGGTAAAAAAGGCACAGGGAGATATTGGTCGCCCTCTGAGTACACAGTATGGATGAGGGGTCCTCAAGATTCTTACTCAATAAAAAACATGATTACCCCTTAGAGGACATGTATGAAATGGTTGATGACAGTGGTCAATGAGAAAGAAAATACAGAGATTGTAGTCAGTGTCATTCTGTTCTCTCTGGCACTCCACTACTAGGGAAGTGAAAATAAAAAAAGCTTGCATGTCTATTGCACTCATCATTCAATCACCTTTCTAAACTATAATTCACTGCTGCTGGGTAATATTGCTACCAGCACAGCACTATGTACCTGAAACGCTGCTAAACTGACATTCTGCCATTCCAATAATGCTGACAAGGCCATATACTAGCGGAAGGATTTTGCACTAACAGCAATAGGTATTATAAATGTTACCGGAAATCAGACATTTTATTTTACATGTTACAGGTTGTAAAATTACATTCTCTAAAAATGAAAGCACCAAGTGACATGGGCCCTAAAGTAGTAAAGATTTTTATCAATCAACCAAGAACACTTGACTTTGATCAAGCAGCTGGTAATGCTTCAGTGCAAGAGTTGGAGTAAGTTTAATTTTATTTACGTTTTTAAATACATACTGGGAGAATTTTGCTTATTTAACTTATATTTTTTGATTTCAATTATATTTTCATATTTGTAATGAAGCAAAATCATAATATTTTTTTATAAATTTACATGTACCTTACACTGAACTGTAATGCGACGGTGTGACTGTAATGCGACGGTTGTGGGTTCGATTCCCACTCGAGAAAATGTGAAAATTTCCATTTTTTCGCTTTGGTGTCGAGTCAAAGCGCAGCGTTGAGTTCTGCCCCTCAACATGCAATGCCTCCAGAATTCGGCAGAAAGTGAGGAACGGAGTGTCTTAACAGTAGGTTCCCTCTGCCTACCCTGCTGTGTGCTGGATACAATGTGAAGCTGATTTATTTATTTTATTTTATGTGTGCCTACTATGGTTGTGTTACTTAAATTTGTAATATATATTTTCAGGTTGTCTCCTATTGACCTAGAGGGAAATCCAATTCCTTTAAAATTCGTAAAATTCCAGAGTGTTCAAAACATTCAATTGTTTATTAAGGACAATCAATCCGGTGGAGAAGTGACACAGATTGACCATCTCGCTTTCTATGGCTCACCAATCTCTACAACCAATATGGGGGAATTCAAAAGGGTTGCTGGTAAAAAGGGTGAAAGTCACTAGCCCCGACTTTTGCAGTGTTGTCAATAAAATCTTGATTTTGAAGCAAAGCAAATAATTTTTATTTAGAGAAATGAAATTTCTTTATTTTCTTAATAAAGTGGCTTCACAATCAAAGATATCAATTCACTGCAAAAGAAATTGAAAGACTACTATAGAAGTGGTAGTTTAAGTGAAATTAAGTTCATGTTTAGATCTAAACATACTCTGTAATATAACATAACTTATATTATTGTGTGAGAGCTAGCTATCCTTAATATATTGTCACATGTGTCTGTATGTATTGAAAAAATTACGTAATAACGGTGTTTAGTATAAAACATACATAACCGATTGAAAAATTTGTATATTCATTAAATAAAATATGTAGTGTCTTAAACTATTTATTTATTTATTAACATCAGTCCTGCTTCAATTCATATATTTGTATATAAGCTTCTGTAAGAGTGATCATTTGAGGCAAGATGCTTGTTACATGAAGATCTTGCATTTCATACCTAAAAAAATTTTAATAAAATATTACAAGTTATGCTATAACTAAATCGATTATGGCAAAATTAATTCATAAATCCTATATTTATATATTGTTATAATAATTATCATTGATATTGATTGATACAACAAGAATCAAAAGTGATGGTTGCAGATTTTATCCTATTAGAGGGAGGATAAAGTTTGAAGCTCAAAATAAAAATAATAATCTTACCACTGTTGTGTAGGTGTATGCAACACATGAGCTCTGTATGTCCCTTTCTCAGGTGTACCATCATGAACAATATTTCCAACTAATTCGTATGTTGTTTTACCGTTATGTTTTGCTTTCACCTCTGGTGTAAGAATATCACCAAAATCAACATTTCTGCAAATTGACAAAATTATAAAAAAATATGAATTAATACAATAGATATATATAAAGTCAATTTTTATTTAAAAAGTAGCGGCCCCCCGTCGGCTTCGCCCGCTTGAACTACATGTTTATTCATTTAATAAACTGAATTGACAGTCAAATGTGTTGATGTCAATGAATAATTTAATTAACTCATTCAAAAACATTCTTAAATGTTAAATTATTGATTGGGGTAAGAATTTATATTATTCTTTGTAAAATAATGATCGCAAATTACAAAAATCTAATCGAATAATCCAATATCGAATATTTTTGATTCAATATCGAATTGAATATTGAATCAAAAATGTTTAATTTAGAACCCCTATAATCTATACTAATATAATAAAGCGGAAGAGTTTGTTTGTTTGTTTGTTTGTTTGAACGCTAAGATCTCTGGATATACTGGTCCGATTTTCATTGTTTTTGTTTTGTATGAAAGTTGCATTCTTCAGAAGTGCTATAGGCTATATAACATTACATTACACATATATACTAATATATTTTAAAGTACTTTCTAATTTGACATGCAATTTATGCTACCATGTTAATAACAACCGTCGCGTCGCTATGCAACCGCTACCGCGACAATTTGATATTCATCCTTATGACAAAAATATAATAGTCACTATTAGCATTTCATCTAGATTGAAATTATAGTTTACTGTATAACATTCTAATAAATAATTAAGGAGATGTCACTGATTCCAAATGACCTAGCCTACGGGCGGCACAGTAAGACCGACGCGAACGGGCAGATGACGTTGACGGTTTTATAAATTTTCATACATTTTCAAACTATTGTAAATGTTTATGTAATTATTTGCTGTTTATAATTAATTTAAGCTACACTTTGGTTCTCTTCTTATTTTATTTGATATTGCCCGCTAAAATTATCCTGCTTAATAGAGAGAAATGTTTAGTTATTTCGTAGAGTCGATATCTATGTACGCACGCACGGAAAACTTTAGGTACTTTTTCTAATATTAAGAATATCTATCCTTTAGTTACTTTTAATCCTTTTGTTGGTTAATTTCAATAACTCAGATAATTTTTTCTAATAATGTGTATCTAATTATTATTCTTTTTGATTATTAAACTTATATTTTCTTACTAATTCTATTGAAAATTGAAAATAATTTCATGAATATATTTAATAAATATTGTTATAGTTGAAGCAGGCGTAGCCGCGTCCGGGTCCACTAGTATATTATAATTGTAGAAAACTTTAATAATAAGAAGTTCCTATTACTTACTTTACTGGAAAATTGACAACAGTGGGATTTTTTTCTACAAAGAAAGTGTTTTTCGTAAACCGTTTGATATACAGTATTAAATATGGTGGTAACTGAGTAATCTCAAATCTTTTCATAAAATTCTCCTTGTAAGTTTTGTATTCTTTAGAAGTTTGCCCGTTAAACTTTGATAACAGTTGATATAGGTTAACCTGAAAATAATCATAAACAAAATATCTTTAAGTCCACAGTGCAAGAATGAGCAAATACGTATATGACTGGAAAATTATATTTATTCTTTTTTTTATCACAGTGTTTCTCGTACACAGGAGGTAGAGGGAACCCAGTGTTAAGACACTCCGTTCCCCACTCTTCGCCGAATTCTGGAGGCAGTGGCGCAACTCAATGCCGCGCTTTGCCTCGACACCAGAGTGAATGAATGTAAATAAATATTATATTTCCTAGAGTGCGGAGTGGACCCACATGTCTTTGTGAGATTATGCAAAGAAATAATTATTATTGTTACTAAAACTCTAATAGTAAGCAATACATCAATATATAATTTTATTGCGCCAATCAAATACTACCTCTATTAATAAGTCGGTAAAGTTTGAGGTGGTTATTATTCAGTTTTGCTCTCATGTAAAATTTAGAAAATGTAGATATGTTCATCTGACTCTTATGCTGCGAAGTGGTCTAACTAAGCCATAATGTTCTTATTAAACTATGTCAAATTTTCGATGATGATTGCAATGTTGAGTGGCTAAACTCAATGACATGTTTTGTCAAGGGAATATGTAATACTGAAATTGAGGTTACCTGTGGAATAATATTTTCTCGAAATTCATCTGTAAATAGTGGAGTTGGTGGTAAATCACAAGTTAAATAGAGAAATGGAGACTCAGTAATCATTTCATTGTATTCTTCACTGCTTAAATCCACTTTTGCTGCATCATCTGCATCTGGGGGTGGTAATTTTCTACAAAATAAAATATAAAGTTCAGAATTTAAAGTAGACTAGAAAACAAAACAAATAATCTATTATTTTCAATTTCTACTTACCTAGTATATATCCTCATATGGCCCAAGAAAGATTTGTATATTATAGAACTATTTGGCTTTTTAGTGCCATTGAGTGCTAAGTGCAATGAATTTAAGAACCATGAAAGAAAGTCTATTGGGTCACCTGAAATGAAATTAAATTAAGCCATGAAGAAATGACTAGTGTAGTTAAATCATATAATAAAAATGGAATAAATTATTTAACTTACTTTGTTTAATAAATTGAAATCTTTTCTTGGACCACAATACAACTGCTTGAAGCATTTCATGAGGTGAAACATGAGCTTTAAAAGCTCTTGGGTTCCACAGCTTTCTTATTAACTCACCAAATCTCTGAACTAATAAGAATGATGAATCTCCTGGAGGTCGTTTAACATCCGCATAATTTTCTTCCCTCAAGAAGTAATTACGAAGTGGTCTCACTTGTGACAAACACTAAAAAGGAAATACTGAATCAGTTTAGTAATATTTCATCAACTTCACAATATTTAAAACAGTAAATTTGCTTACCTGTAATATAACATTGCAGTAGTCATTAGCTTTAATGTTGTTAAGTCCCACAATACCTGGCATGTACATTGTACCATCAATAGCTCTTGACATTTTAGTATTCTCATCTAATTGCTTTATTTGTTCTGGAGTAAAAATGGGATTCAAAACATATTTTATGTCATTTAAAGAAGAATCTGAAATTAATATTATTGAAAATTATTACAAATATGAAAAAATAAACACTAGTTAATATTCGTGTTTAACATACCAATAACTTCATAGTTGTCTGGTAAACAGTAAAATTTCAATGTGTGTAAATTAAGAAAGACATGATGACCATCAGCCACTGAGTGTGTATAGGCATGTGTATTAGTACCACGACCCTAAAACAAAAAAGGTATACATATACAAGTCCATTATTTTCTTTTATATATAATATATAATTTGTATAGAACTCAAAAAAATATACTATTTACCTGAAAGTATTTGCCACACACTAAACATGCATAAACATTGATTCTTGTCAGAGAAATTGAACATAGTTTTTCAAAATCGAAATCTAAAACATGACGATTTATGGTATCCAAGTACGGACACTGAATGAGAACTTTGGCTGCAAATTCTGTAAAGAAAAACAAATATTCTTATGTAGATTAATAATATCAAGAAAAATATAAACAGATTTAGGTTACTTCACTTACTCGAAGATTCATTTCCATTTTCTTCATTAATTTTACGTTTTCTGTTCACTTCAATACTCATTCTAAATCACAGTTTCCTAACTTATAATATTGTAAAGTAAAGCCTAAATAAATGGTTTAATAAACAAAGCCGGCGACAAGTAGTTTACGTTTATATTTAGTATATAGCCTTGGTACATAGAATGTAATGTACTATGTGATTTATATTTGTAAAACCATAGTTAATTTATATATACTAGAGACTAGAGAAAAACTAAAATATAAATTTTGACATTGTCTGTGGAGGATAAAAATCAGATGTTGTTCATGATTATAATTAAAATAATGACGAGCACGAGAAAATACCTTTCAAAAAACATAATTAGTAATTTAATTTAACTTAAAAATATCAGATTAATTAGTAAAAAAACAGTTGAAAAGATATGTTTACAACCGCGGACTTATTTCTATTACATATTATATTCTAATCTTTATGGGAAACTATGTCTAAAGTTTACAAAATTATTTCTCTTAAAACATGCATTGATAGTATATGTTAAATAATATTTAATAATAATAATATTTATATTATAAGTACTGTGAGTAATTAAAAAGAAAATAGATTCAATAATATATATCTATCTACAGAAAAATGATTATAACAATGATCTACAATAGTGGATCATTAAAAAAAAACAATGTCGTCGTGGAAAGTGAAATATTTATTTACGTTTATATTTCCATATCTTCCTCCTGGTGTCGAGGCAAAGCGCGGCGTTGAGTTCTGCCACTCAACACGCAATGCCTCCAAAGTCCAGAATTCGGCAGAAAGTGGGAAACGGAGTGTCTTAACACTAAGTTCCCTGTGCCTACCCTGCTGTGTGCGTGATACAGCGTGAAGCTGATTTAAAAAAAAAATCTATTCTATGAATCAATGTTTACAAAAAAAAAATGTCTATACTCTATACTTATAAAATTTTGACAACCTGCAATTCACGAAAGGCCATTCTCGAAAATGGCCGCTTCGGGAAGTAATATTGAATGGTCTACGACTGTTAAACCAATTTTAACTGCACTTTACGGCCCATTTTTTGACAAAAACGATGCCGTAGAAATTATACAAGCCATCATAAAAAGGTTCGTAGCCCTAACAATGCGTAATTCCAGGCCTAGACTACTACAAGTCAGCCTTTGATTAATCATCATTTATTTATTTATAATCTTTTTCCCAGTGAAAGTGAGTTCCAGAATCATGACCATGCATATGACTTATTCTACTCGTGCTTTGCCTGTCTTTCAGCACACTTTATCAGCGTAAATGCAAATAATCGTAAGTAGATACTTGATAAACAATTTTTCAAACTACCTACATTTCATCTAAAATATAAATATTGTGAAATTTTAAATTATCTTGTGATGTGTGTCTGGCAATAGCCGGGATTAATGACTATGTATAAGTAATAATGTTCATATAAACACTGTATTTTTCTTAATATGAATAATACAAGTTACAAATAAATGTAAATAAAGTATGTTTTTGTTTCTGCTTAAAACAATTTGTATTATATCTATAATTTTTATAGTACCAGTTGACCAGCTGAACACTGCTCGAGATGCATTCAGGATTATCCTACGACAAATACTTAAAAAGCTCTCTGAAGCCGGATTGAGCTATGATGAAAACACAAATGCTTCTGCCCCTAATATATCAGTGAAGCAGGTATATTTTTTTGTATTCATATTTTGTGAACTTATTTCAATAGTTAACACCTTATCAAACAAAATGTTGATATCAAAAGTACTTTACAAATACCTATAAATAGGAAAAAGTTTGCACTTGAATAGTGAAAATTGCATATAATAACTTTCTTTAGAATATTGATTTCTCATGTCTTTTTTACAAAGGATTTAATGATTTTAAATTGAATTTTTGCAGCTTCTGTTGCCTATTGTTGGATTATGTGGTATTGAAGGAGGAGGCCTTCCACAATCTGATCTTGTTATATTGACTTCACTATTAAAAAGTGCTAAGCTTCCTGCTCATGTAAATGTACCAGGTAAGCTTTTATACATTATATATTTGATTCCTTATTTATTATTATTTTTGTGTTTGATTTATTAAAAATTAAAGAGCAGATCAGTTGGCAATATCCCTAAGAATCAAATAATGTATGTGACCAAATAGTAAAGGAATGAAGTTTCATGTTCACAATGCTGTTTTTGATGATATAATGGAACAATTATTAAAAAAAAATTGATTGAACAAGAAGAATTGATAAACAGAGTGGAAGCATCAGTGCTCCTTTTTTGGGGGAAAGAAATTAATTGAAATACCTCGTTTAGACATAGGATTTTGTTTTCATTTCACAATGTTAATCTATAGCTGTATTTCGTGTGATGCAGTTCAGCAGCTTCCACTATCCCGCACAGAGCAGGGTAACGGAAGCCGCAAGGGCAGTGAACCTAGTGTTAAGATACTCCGTTCCCCACTTTTCAGTGAATTCTGGATGCATTGTGTATTGAGTGGCGGAATTCAATGCTGCGCTTAGAAATTAAAATATAAATTTAAATAAATATTTAATTTCTTCAAGTGGGGATCTAACCCACAACCAGTCGATTTTACAGTCACACCTTGTGCCTCTGCGCCACAACCGGAAACTAAAAGACATTCAAGACTAATTTATCTTTTTTAATGTAAATTGATATTGTATTATACTAATTATATTTCAGACCAACAAAATACCAAATCTTCAGTTATTCCAAGTCCAATAACTTCTCTTGCATCTCAAACTTCAAGTACAGAAAAACAGCCTCCATCTCAAGCTCAAAGGAGATCAGATGTTTTATTGGAACAACTTACTATGCCTCTTAAGAATACGGGAACTACTGTAACTCAGAGTCAGCCAGCTGTGGTCATGTCACCAGGAAGCAAAGAGAGTTTGGACAATACCAAAGATGGGAATACTTCCCAACAGCCCTCTGTAGATGTCAAGGTTTGTTGCATTTAGGTAATTAGTAGGGAATAATTTTTATAATCTGTGCCTGCTATGTATATTTATGATTTCAACAGTTGTTCCTCTTATTTAAAAATAACCTACTTATGGCTTTTCTTGTTTTGCTACCTGATATATTTTAATAGCAACTAAAATATTGTGGTGTTGAGTTCTACCAGTCAATATGCAGTGTCCCCAATTTAGATAGAAAATAGAGAATAGAATGTCTTTATCACACTTGCTTCTCACTGCCTATTTTTAGGATTAAATATCAAGGTAATATACATTGTTTATTTGGGAAGTTTAAAACTTAAGTACAGTTTATGTGGTTCAACTAACTTTTGATTTACTTAAAAAAAAGAATTATCTATACAGTTTCCACATCTCTTAAATATTTAATGTGGCATTTGTTTCAATAGAAATGGGTGGCATCAACATGTGCATCCCTATTGATGGAGCTAAGGGCAGGCGCAGTGGTACTGAAGGTGTGCTCCTCACTGCCATGTCTACAACGCTACCTAAACCGCTGGGACAATGCCAAAGAGAGTGCCTTGGCACCTCAGTTTAATGCTGATGTTTCACTGTGAGTATTTGGTTTCAGACAAAGATCTCATGGAAAAAAATCTAAATTAACTATTATATTATAGCTATATATATTACGACCACGAACGCTCTGTCAAGAGCGAAACGACAAAGAAGAAAGAAGAAGATATATATTATACTATAGCTATTATATTTTGTATTATATATGTCACCGTAAGATTATAAAAACCGTCAGTTCATAATATATCTCGCGAAATTTATCGAAAACTTGTAATATGCGTTGTGACCCCAGAGCTAAGAATCTAAAAAGGTGTCAATAAAATGGAAACTATATTTATTATGCGATATAAAGTATGGTGTATTGAGAATATTTTTTTAATATATTTGGAAATTAAAATATAAATAAAAATATATATATTTTTTAAATATTAATTAACATAATAAATTAAGAATCAAGATTATACACTGTAACTTAGGTATTTATGTACTAACACTTCCGCAGGTACACAGATTTTTAAGTGCAGATTAGGTTAGTTTAATTATTTTTTAAATTTAGAAATAACTAAGTTTCTAACCGAATCTAACCTGCATTTAAAAATCGCCTAATCTGTAGCTGCGGTAGCGTTAGTACTACTAATTGATAATTTTTACAACTTTTTATTTTTAACATATATAGAGAGAGCCCTGTAGTAGTTTTTGAACTCTATGGTGAATTTTTGCGTTTGACAATGTTGGTTTACAAGGTTTAGCGACTGCGTAAAATTATGAACTGACGGTGTTTATAATCTAACGGAACATATATAACATTACTGTATATTTTAATTGATTTTTATTTTAATTTGTCAACTAATTGTTGCTACACCAAAGTGGCTTTGTATGACTATAAAATAAGGGGTTCATTTATTTATGCAAATATTTTTATTACCTCTCTAGGCTCCATTTCTTAGTAAATGACGTACATGTGTGTCGCCTAGCACTCTCTTTACCATGTTTGGAGCCATTCACACCGGAACGTATTGCGGCGCTCAGCGACGTAGCCACATCTTGGTTACTGTGCTGCGCCACTGCTCAGGTATATTTTATTTGCTTAAATGAAATGTTATATTAATGGTGCCTCAAATAACATAATTATTTATAATTATGTGGTTAATATTAAAGTTTTAATCTAATACAATTATTTATTCCTGTAGGAATGGAAACCAAAATGTATATATATATATATATATATATATGTATATGCGTGTATATAATTATTGAATGCTAGCAAGGCTGTTAATTATGTAATTAATATTTAAGGCTTCACTCCACCCAAAAGATGAAGAGAGTGAACAGCAGACTGCAACACTAGTGGAAAGTGCGCTCAGTTTATACAATACTGTTGGAGAAACATTCAAACAATCGACGCGCGCTGGTGGTTACGTAAGTTATTTTTTTCTTTATTTATAACATGTAAATATTCTTCCATAATTTCGTTTCATACAAAATATCTAAAAAATCTGTTTTAATTTCAAGACTTTGTTTCTCTTTAAAAACAATATATTTGTGAAAATGATTATGCCAATGTATGAATCTCTGATATTAGTTTCTGAATGCTATTAAATATTATATGAAGCCAGTCGTGGCGCAAGGGCACAGAGTGTCACTGTAAACGCGACTGGTTGTGGGTTCGATCCCCATTCAATGAAATTAAATATTTATTCAAATTTATATTTCCATTTCTTCGCTCTGGTGTCCAGGCAAAGCGCGGCGTTAAGGTCCGCCAATCAAAGGCATTACGGCCTCTAAAATAATCAGCGGAAAGTGGGGAACAGAGTGTCTTAACACTACTGCCACCCTGCTGTATGCGGGATACCTCGTGAAACTGATTTAATTTTTAAAGTTTATATTAAATATTGTAAATGCATGTTTTGACAGGTATATCAAAACCACCTCATGATTGGTGCTTGGGTGCTGCTCTGCGGCTTGCATCACGCGCTTGCCGGCGCTCCCGGACCCACAGCTTCTAAGAGCCCCGCTAAAGTACCCTCGCGTCCATACAACCTTACTAAGATGTAAGTCCCTCTGATAACAAGATGCTTCATCTACAAAGGCCTGGTGTTGTGTTCCGCATCTCAATAAGCAATATCTGTAAACTTAGGTGGAAAATTGGGAAAAGTGTCTTAAAGATGTTATGAGCAAAAAAATATATATTTTTAAAAGTATTTAAAATAATGTTTAGTTTTTTTTAACATTATGTACATAAATAATTATGATATGATTTATATTTTTATTTTTTCGCTCTGGTGTCGAGGCAAAGCGCGGCTTTAAGTTCTGCCACTCAACGCGCAATGCCTCCAGAATTCGGCGGAAAGTAGGGAACGGAGTGTCTTAACACTAGATAACCTGCTGTGTGCGGGATAAAGCTGGTTATAATATTTAAAAAAAAATTATTCTGAATCTCTTATGATTTTACATAAGAATCTTGAAGTAGTGAGTTAAGGAGATTAAAAATTTACTAATAAGTAATATCTTCTCTCCATACATCTACAATCATAACAAATTTCTAGGCAACAAGGTCTAACGGCAGTGTGGGTAGCGCTCGGCGGCCGCTGCCTGGCGTGGACGGGCGCGCTGCTCTCGGATGCGCGCCTCGAGGCGCTGAGCGTAGCGAGCTCGTCCACAGCATCCGAGACGCCGGCGCCGCTGCACATACTGGCGCACCATACCGCCCACCAGAGGGAGCTGAGGCTTGTGTCCGCTGCGCCGTTGCATCAGGTATTTTAGAGTTTTATTGTATGAGTAAGTTATAATATATTAATATTACTACATTGTTTTTGAGATTATGAGATTACAAGTTATATGATTATTAAATTATATTTAAATTAATAAATGAAGTCGTCGTGGCGCGTCTTAGCACTAGGTTCCCTCTACCTCCAATTCTATACGCGGGATACAGCGTGAAGCTCAAAAAAATCAATGTATAAAAGACAAGGATTATTTTAACCTGTAATGTATACTACCAATTCCTTTTTAGTATCTATTCTTTCTTTAATATTTATCTTTATTTAGCATCTTTCTCTGAAATGGTGATATATTTTTATTCTTTTTTTTTTATTTATTTTAACTGAACACTACAGACATGTGATCCGTACTTTTTTCTCTGTTTTGATTTGATTTTTATTATATAAAATTAATGAAATTTAAACAAACAAACAAATTTCTTTCATCATCAGCTATTTGTATCGCTCGGAGTGGTATGCTACCGTAAAGCGACCAACTTGAAGCGTGCAGTAGTACAGAAGCAGCACCAGGACGCCGACGTTGATAGATCCGACTCGACTGTTTACTTCCAGGACATGATACTGTGCTCGGAGGATTCTGAGACTGATGATGGTAATGATAAAAATTGTTATATTACATAATATTTTTTAGTTACACTTCTAATTCAATAATTTTATGGTGTTTTATTAAGATCATTGTTTGAAAAAGAAAGATGCCTTTTTTAAGTTTCTTTATAAAATGTTTTAAATTTACTTACATATTTTTCACATTTACGAAAACACGTTAATATCATTTAACGTGTTTAGTTTGTAAAGCAAATTTATCCTGCACTCTGGCTTCCGGATCCCGTATCTTTGCTAGGAATTACATAGCATAAATTTGGTATATGTCTATTAAAGGCAAAGACGAAAATCAACGTTCATTAAAATATACATAAAAATAAATTATTAACATTTTCCAACATAACGATTTATATACATATTTACGTACATATACATTTTCTTGGGTTTCACTGTAGTAGCTTGTATAAAATAATTATCACGGTTGATAGTCCGGATAATCGCGAATCCATATAACTAAGAGCAGGGTAATCGAGTCTCAACTGTACAAATAAATGGCATTGGGAAGGAAAAATATTTTAAATTCTACAAGAGGTCTTTCAAATTGTATCACATTCTCTATAATAATAGGAAATTATTTCTATATTGTTTTAATATTTGATTGGTTACATAGAAGACAGCGAACCTCTCTTTGGACTCTGGTTCGAATCGACGCTCGTAGCTCCCGACGCGTTGGACAGCGGCCTCACCCGCGCCGGCGCTAACGACAACGACAACTCCAACGAAACTAATACGCGTCCACAACAAGCCTTTGTGCCCGATAAAGCTGAACCATATTCGGTAAGCATTTGTTTTGTGTTAAATTAAATAATTAGAAAATGGCTTATATTAATGATAAAAACTATATTACAAGCATGAGTTTTGTGCTGCTATATTTAAACGCAAAAAATAGATGTAAATAAACAATATACATTGTGAAACGTAGATATAAAGTTAAATTGACTAGATAATTTGGAGTGCAGGGGATATTACGATAATAATATCTTTAATTTTTATTTATTTCATTTTCAGTACATAACATTAGCAACGGAAGTCTTTAGCCTGTTGACGGAAGAAATCCTCGGCGAAGGTGTAGAGAGGCTGGGACCCAATGCGCTTCAACTACACGAAGCACACCAAGCATTGCTAGTAGCCCTTGCTAAGGATCTTGATAGAGAGACTGCTAGAACTGATACTGGTATGCATAAAGTTTTTTATGTACTATAAATGTAAAAGAGGTCATTGGTTGAGCGGCACAGAGTCTGACTGTAAATGCGACGGTTGTGGATTCGATTCTCACTCTGGGGACGCAATAATTTTCATTTTCTCGCTCTAAGGAGGAGCGTGTAAGAAGTGCAACTACCAGTTCTTCTATTTAATACGCGTTGAGGAGTCTTGAAAATTGAGCGGAAAATGAGGTGCAGAACACTAGGTTTTCTCTGCCTACCCTGCTTTATATGGCATGCAATGTGAAGCCGAAAACAAAGAAAATTAAACTACTATTAAAGCCATATACATCATTCAAAACTTATTTGTTGGTTTAGCTATATTTATTATGAGATCAGACCAAGTAAAAAAAAGACTAGGCATTTTAATTAAAATTTAATTGTTTTCCCAAAATAGGAATCGAATCTACACAATCACTTACTGTCCTCTGACTACGCCATGATTATATTAATTTTATTATTATGGGATTTTAAATTATGATTATAATTTAGTCGATAAATAAAATATGTCTACTAAATAAATCAATTTAAATATCATCAATTCTTATGCTAAAAAAATTAAGGAAATTATAATGAAATTTTATTTCAGGTACAATATCACCATGTTTTGGAACCCGTCTTGGTTCCTTATATGCAGCGTTCAGTTCAGCGCTGGTGCGTTACTTACACAACTTACAGCCTGTGTTGCAACAACAACTTGTGAGCACTGGATCCGAGAGAAATAATATGACACCGTTACACGTAAGTTTTTTTTAATCGAATTAATAAAATGTTTCGAAATTTCCTGTTCTAAAATATTAAAACAACCAAAATATTGACGTAACTTAAGTTTGTTAGAATTACTGTCGCCTAAAGCAAAAATCTTTTATCACACAAGGCAAAATTTTATTTGATTGACAGGATTACAATATTTATCTGCTTGTACACGCATCAGTTTTGGGTTCGATTACTACTTGGGGAAATATTTTTTTTCACACTCGGGTAACGTTCGCGAATTGACACGGAATGTCTTGAAAATATTCGAGACACTCCGTGTTAATTGGCGCCCAATAGGGCGGTGCGTGGAGAGTGGAGTATCGTAACACTTAATACCTTCTTATTTTACAGGTTGGTCCTCGTGTAGCTAAACTACTAGGCGGTATGGTCCTCAGCAAGGCGGCAGCGGATCGCGAAAACAGCATACTCGTTATGTGGCACAAAATTGTCAATACACTACAGGAGTGCGCACTCCAGAGTGTATCTAGTCAGGACCATGATTATGAAGGTACAGTAATATTTCGTTCATCTTTGTAAAATTATAATTCATTATTAAATTACATATATGATGAAGTTCTTTTTTTTATAATTATAGAATAAAGTAATTGATGGTTTTAAAAAATCTATTATTACTTGTATGAAAAAAATATTATCATAAATATATGTATACAGAGTGTTCTTGTCAGCACGACTTTAAATAAAACCACAGTTTTAACTACTCTATAAAAACCTAATACAATTAAAACAATTTCTTTTTTCCATAAGTGAAACAGTTTTTTTAAACAAAATAAATAATAAAATAATCGTTGTAAAATAATTGTAAGCACAAATAAACCTATTAAAGGGACACCACCGCACACGCATCATTCCAAAATCGAGTCGTAGGTATTGGCGATAAAGTTTGTTTAACCTTTAGTAGCATTTTTGTAGTAGTAAGTGTTTACGTTATTGGTATCTATGCGTAACTGCGTCACACGAAGTACAGTTATGGATAAACGTGAAATTTAAAAAAATCCTACATCTAAACTGTTGAGGTATCTTGATTAATTTCTTTAGATATGGGTTTAAATTAAAATACTTTACCCTATATGATTTTCCCGTAAAACCCTATATGCTGCTACAACTTAGTATGACAATTTAATTTCATAATTCGATCGTTTTATTCTCAATTGATTATGAGGGATATCTAAATAGAATTGATTATAAGGATTTTTTATTACAGATTTAAACGTTGAGCATGCACAACTTTTGGTATATCTATTCCATTCCCTGACATTAATGCAAAAGAAGTCTGTGCTTCTTACCACATCTAATGCAATAATTAAAGTAAGTATCTAATGTATATTTATATTGGTTTTGTTAAATATTACACCACTATACATTATGTTAAAACAGATGTGTCAATAATTATTTGTAACGGAAATATTATATATGTAGTGTTTGTTGTAATTTTTTATAATTTACAAAAATTTCAAGTATATTTATATACGTCCATTGTTCTTTTGTTATTCTTTAATCTTCTTTTGTTACAAAATAATAGCACAATATTTTTTTATCTTCACTTGCAGGTAGTTGAAACACTTGGTATAAGCGATAGGAAGCGCGCTATGAACTTAGCACCACATCAGCTTATGTTGATTACCAGACTTATGTTGCTGCTGGAATATCTCATGAAACACTTGTACGATGCTCCACAATGTTTATTACAACAGGTAAATAATATTTACAGAAACACAGTATTATTGTTGGTTTTATTTTTTTTTTTATTATTTTTTTATTATTTAAAGATTTTTTGAAATATTTTCATTGCGGACGTTAAGCAATATATATTTCTTTTTTATATTTTTTTCAGATTGAATGGAATCTGGTTATTTCACCTGGATTAGCCCAACCGTCATCAGAAGCAAATAATTCTGGCATGAAGACGACAACGGACGACGGTCTACTAAAATCCCGTATTTACTGCCAAGTGCCACTCATAGAAACATCTTACAAACCATCGCAGAGATCGTTACAGGATGACTCGTCGATGCGACCCAAGTTCTATGCACTCACTAATGCTGAAATAAATAATCAAGTAAGCAACATTTATTGAATAGTGAAAAT
The DNA here is from genome assembly GCF_056956725.1 of Heliconius melpomene rosina. Classification (NCBI taxonomy): domain Eukaryota; kingdom Metazoa; phylum Arthropoda; class Insecta; order Lepidoptera; family Nymphalidae; genus Heliconius; species Heliconius melpomene. Next base: position 9,189,006 of record NC_140399.1, read on the forward strand.
TTTATATTTATAATAATATAAATAAAAAGAAAAATTAAGATCAGTCATAGCCTCGATCTGATAAAGCGACAAACGCGGTGTTTGGATCCGCCACACAACACAGAAAGCCTTCAGATTTCGGCGGAAAGTGTGAAACGGAAAATGTCTTAACATTAGATTTCCAGATTCCATATTATTTTATTAAAATTGTTTGCTAATACATTTGTAATCTACAGGAAAATCCCAAACTGGATGGCCTAGCATGCAATTTTGTACTGGGAACACCACACAAACTGAAATACCCACTACTATTAGATGCATTGCTCTCACTATTGAATTCAGCGTGCTTGTGCGACAATTCTCAGTATCACAATTCTTTGCCAGCGTTGGCTGCGGCCAATTATTGTTTCCAGACAGCTTGGAGGTATGACTTCATTTTAATTTCTATGTAAATATTTTTAATTAGCTTAGCATAGCTAGCATGCTCTAAAAATTATAAAAATTAAGTGGATTTTTTTATTTGTATTTGACTTGTGTTGGAAAATGTCATTAAATGAAAACACTAATTTAGACTGATTACTAGATAACTACATAATTTGTTCTTCCTATAAAAACCGCTAAAATAATTTAACCCTACCACTTAACACGCAATGTCTAGAACAATTGGCGGAACTTTAGGCTCCCTTTTAAATTATCCTCATAATATGTTCCCTTTGCCAGATCTTAGATAGTATGAAACTAAAATAAAAATTATAGTACACGATATTTAATATAATTCAATTGTATTTTCATTGTCAGGCTGGTAGTAAGCATGCCACCAGCAACACCGCACATGGACAAGTTGCAAGCGGGCACAGCGGCTGACCTGCCGTCCCCGCTGCCTCTTCACGCCATCGTGTGGGCGCCGAGAGCCGACGGCAAAAAGCTTTTTAATTCCTGGCTTAAAGACGCTCTTGTAAAACAAGGAATGTATACTCAGGTTGGTTTGTGATTTATGTCTAATATTGTACCTTTTAGGTTTTATTTCTATTTATATTCTATAGATAGGATAGGATTGAGCTTAGCTAGTGACACTTCTTCTCGAAGAGTAGAGAACTCAGGGTCGGGACACTTTTCATTTCACTTTCTGCAATTCACGCTTTGTATTAGCACTGCGGAGGGAATGAAAATAATTCAAATATGATTTTTTTATTTATCATTTTATATATGTGTAATGTAACCATATTACAATAAAAAAAAATGTACAATGTATTTTTTGTTAAAATATCACAAGTAATAAATTATATAACAATATTAATTATTACTAGATATCTTGACGGTTTTTTTTTGCAGTATGCCGAAAACTTGCTGGCGGGCGTGAGTGCGTCCTGTGACAATATCAAGTACACAGCTTGGCTTGCATCCGAAACTATTAAACATCTTAAACAGAATATGGGATGTAAGTTGATTTAAAAGTTTATTATACGTATTAAGTGTGCGAATAATGTTGTTCGTTGATATATTAGCATCACTGTGTATCGCGCACACATCATGGTTCCCACTTTTCGCTGATTCTGGAGGCTTCGCGTGGCCACTCAACAGAGTGGTGAGTCTTAACGCTTTGTCACGCCACCAGAGCGAAGCCATGTAGCCAAATATTAAATATTTCATTTCTTAGAGACGGAATCGAACCTTGAATTCAATCAATTGTAAAAAATGTTTTTCTTATGCTTAATGATCGCAAACAGCGAGGAATTGCTGCATTTGCAATTTTGCAATGCAATTTTTTTTTTAAATAGCTTTATGATTTGAAGTTTTATATATTTTTTGTTTTAGCAAACGGTCTACCAAGCCTTCTCGATGTTATATCGTGCGACGCAGCTCTTATGAGATTGAAAGTTTGTCTTGTAGACTCTGCTTCAACATCTGAAGCACATCAGTTCATGCCTGATTTACTGGATCTCTTAGAAACTATATTAGAATGTTGCCGGTAAGTTAGTTAATAACAATTAATGTAGTATATGCTTACATATAATCAATTTCTTAAAAATATGTTTAATGTTGATTTCTTAAAACTCGAACAAGTAGCTAATTATAATAATAACTAATTAAAATTATAATGACTTTGAAAAGAGCAACTGTTGAGTTTCTTGCCGGCTCTTCTCAACAGAACTGCCTTCCGAACCGGTGGTAGCTTTTTGTTTATATGTTCATTCGACGATTCAAAAGTGCTTATAATAAGTTTATTTGAATAAAGAATATTTTGAATTTGAATAAAAAAAGTTTAGTTAAATTTCAATTTAATTAAAATTTATAAAAACATGTTATTTAGTTATTTCAATATGAATTCAAACTAAAACAGGCTAAGCGCCAGCATGGAAATAGACGCACTACGAGAAACCGAAACCGACACGACCAACGCGTCTCGCGGCGCCGACGACGACGCAGTATGGGCGGCGCGCATGCGCGTCAGCGGCGTCGCGGGCGTGGAGCGCGTGGCCGGCGTCAGCGCGCCCGCGCTCGGCACCTGGCTGAAGGTGCAGTTGACGCACAATGTGGCTGCCGCGCTGGACGCCTGTGGTGTGGCACCGTCGGTGATTGTTGATACGGTTCGTGTGGTTTTGCTTTGAAGTGAATTAATATGTTAAATAGAGTCCTAGATGGTGGAAGTAAAAATTTTTCAGTACTTTGCTGAACGCTCTCCTGTCTAGAACTACGATCAGATCATGGCTAACTTTATTTTTTCTATTGATTATTTTGACAAAGTACACTAAAAAGGTCTTTTTGTAATAAACTATAAAAAATAGACTTCTTGCTGTTAATTGTGTAATAAATATAAACATTACGTAATAAATGTAAACATTAACGTTTTTATTATTAAAAACTACAAAACCGTTATTAATAATATTACTTTTTAATTGCGCATATATTAGTCCAGTGCTTAAAAAATTATAAAACGCTAAACATAAATAATTTTATCATACAGTCTGCTTACGAGTCCCATGTGATTCCATCCGAGACAGCAGTTCTCAAACTGGTGTCCTACCACACTACGCTAATGAGCGACAAGGATTATAACGACAGAGAAAAATACTCAATCAGAGCGTCTCTTACTGCTCTAGCGTACTCGGCGGCGCAACTACTAGAAATTGGTTCTGGCAAACTTGCTGATAATGCAGCGTTGACTAAGAAAACTTTGGACCTTATTGTGCCAGCTTTGGTAGGTATTTGTAACTTGTACTTGTGTACTTTTTATCTTTAATTTTCGTTTATCCTTGATAATTCAGCTTGGGTTAGTTGAATTATCAAATTTTAGTCTTTATATGCTTTATTCCTGGAATGTAAATTATTTCAATAGTTCTTAGAAAATAAACATTTTTTCATTAAATTTACATTGTGCAGACGGATGCCCGACTACAATTTCTATTGGAGCCGTTGGCGGCGACTTTGAATGCACTTGTTCCGCAAACTAATAGGGCAGAACAATTGTTATTAGAGCATATGTTGAAAACAACTTACCCTGTGTTAGTGGATCATTTGCAACCGTCTACAGAAAAGACTCTAGGACTTATGGTAAGCTGTAAAATACTATAAATATTTAAATCATAGATCAGCTTCACGCTGTATCCCGCCCCCAGCAGGATAGGCAGAGGTAACCTAGTGTTAAGAACATCCGTGCCCCACTTTCCGCCGAATTTTGAAGGCATTGCGTGTTGAGTGCTTTGAGTCTCAACGACGCGCTTCGCTTCGACACCAGACTGAAGAAATAGAAGTATAAATTTAAATAAATATTTTATTTCCTCGAGTGCGGATCGAACCCACAACCAGTCGCGTTTAGTCACGTTTTGTGCCCCTGGCTCCACGACTGGCTTAGTATTTAAATAAGTAAGACATCATAGTGTAGTAAATAATCTGAAGTTATACTTCTGTTTTGCCGTTTTATAAAGACCACTGATGAAAACAGTTTAATTGTTATGTTTGCAGGTTATATATTGGGAAGTAATACTAAATAGACCAGCGGGTCGTGTGGCCTACGAAAATGTATTCGCTGACAACTCAGAATATGTGCTTGGCAAAATTTTACTATCGGCGCCCCATGCCCGTAGTGTTTACACCGAAGGAGTTATAAAGTAATAATTATTTTCTTACAGATTTCTTACATTCGTTTGTTGATTTCAAATTTAAATCGTATTATTTGTTGTATTAATTTATTTTTTTACTTACAGGCTTTTTATCAGAATATTTAATGGTTGTGAAAGTTCAGAACTAAATAGTGCTCTTTGTATATCAGTTTGTAAGTTCATTGGAATAGCAGACCAACAGAATCTTCTCAACCTTCTTTCTCACATCTGCCTATCTACACCAGGTAATTACCATCTTATTTTTGTGAGACTTTCGGATTTATTTCTAGTAAATTAATTCCTGTTTCAATGACTATCACTTTAAAGACAACATCTTTATATGGAAAACTAAAGTTTTAACTAAAGTTTATTATAGAATTCAAAAAAATATTCTTACAGCCTCCCCAACAAACGGTAACCCAGCCTCAGCCGCCGGTTCTCCAACAGAGGCTGAACTGCCAACACCCACCTCCTCCGCTCCTGAAGGCAATCCCGCCTCGTTGGCTCTAAGGAACGCACTACGTTCCGTCTTCCGTACAGACGATGCGGCAAGGAATGACAACGGCAATAGAAGTGATCAGGATTTGCCTGTGTTTGATACTCCGTGAGTGTTAAAAATCTATTTAATACAATTATTTTTATAATTAAGTATATGTATGTATTGTAGGGCTCAGTGGAACAGTGATTGATGATGGTTATGGGTTTGATTCCCACTCCCGGAAAAATTTTATTGGAGTTGTTTTAATTCCTCCACTATCAAAGACAAAGCTAGCATTGAGTTCCACCATTCAACATGCAACATCTTGAAAATTTCTTAAAAAATAAAGATTTATTTAAATAAAAATTTATTTCTTTTAATCTTCAAGCTTACTATGCTGTAAGCTTGAAGATTAAAAGAAATAAAAAATATATATTTTAAAAGATACTATTGAAATAATTTAATATCCCTATAACAGAAACATACATAAATAGTTGTGGCCTAAGATCCCTTTGCTAAAATTTGCAAGGATCTGTTTTTTTAATGAAACTTATATTTAGGAATGATACATGATTCGTAGAATAGATTACACTAGGGTTGCCTAGAAGAATCCTGCCGCAATCGTTTTTAATAAAAAAAATTCGTAATGCGTTTTTGGAGAAAATTGCACTCATGTTTTTTACGTGCGCATTTGAAAGAAAATCACATAAGGAATTGGAAAATCAATGGTTGCCAGTCTCAGTCTGCCGCAAGCCCAGGGTTGCCTGGTTTAATGAATGTTACTTAATGTTAATAATTTGCACTCATGTGTTTTTGTAATAAATTATTTATCTACTTATTTACGATTTTCTGAAACTGCATTACACTCAGATTTTATATTGATAATTTTACATGTATTAGTTAATGTGTGATTTATTGTTAATTTGTATAGATCTCCAGCCCCCAGAGCTCAGTGTGAAACAGCACAACAATCTGCTAATTCCGGTATGTTCATCAAAATTACTTAACGACGTACGATTAGAATAAATATTGGTCCATCTTATTATTTAAAGTTATAAAATATTTCGTTAAAGAACAATTCATTCAATATTACAAGATATTTTTTTTAATTTTCATAAATTGTATCTTGAATGGCTCTTTGTAAAATTTAAGTAGAACTTGTGAAATTGTAATAGCACTACAAAGTAATGTATGTATGTAGTATGTATTTATGAAATGTTATTTAATGATTGTAAAATATTTTCAGAAAATATATAAAAATAATGTAGATGGACACGAATCCACGTTTTCTATTATATTAAGACTTTAGAATATTAAAAATATGCACAGAAAGTGGTAGCTGGTCCGATGGCAAAGAAAATGTTACAGCTGCCGCCGCCCCAGACGTGGTCATGCTGCTGTCGAGCTCCTCCAACGATAACGCTACGCTGCTGTCGTTGCTCTGCAAACATATTGTACACCACGGGTAAATAGAATTATTTGATATTAAATTATAAATTCGCAAATTTTGTAAGCTTTTGTAACTGAAAAGTGTATTTCATAATATATAAAACATGTAAATGAAAATATCTTAATAAAATTCACACTGTAAATGCTTAAAATTACAGAGCTCTTAATGAATACATTTGCATACTATATTTTATATATTTTTTAATTTCGTGCTGTATCTCTTATAAAGCAGGGTAGCCTGAGGTAGCAAATTCCCAACTTTCCGTCCAATGCATTGTTGAATGGCAGGACTTTGCCTTGTTACCGTTACGTTTCGCCGGCCGCCTATTATTCTTTATTTCTTATAGTTTCGTATTCCATATGATCATTTTAATATCTTCCTCAGTGGTGAGAAGGTGAGCGAGCGCATGGTGGGCGCCCTCATCAGCGTGAGCGGCGGCACGTGCACGCCTCTGCTGCTACGCGAGCTCTGCCGCCTCGCGGATGCGCACGCCGGTGGCGACCACCGGCACCTGTTCCCGGCGGCGTTGGCTTGGTTGTCTGCTTGGTAAGTAATTATATTGTTATAATTATTTATGTTTAATGTTGATTTAATATGGTGAACAAACTTATTTAAAATATATGTGCAACTGACAGTGTAAAGGAGAACCAAGAGGTGATTTTGCAACCGACGACTAGTCTATACCTAAGTTAGTTAAATTATAGTTTCGTTAATTTCTTTTTCTTTTTAATCAAGCTGTATCCCGTACACAACAGGGTAGGAAGAGGGTTAAATATTTCATGTCCTCGAGTGGGGATCGAACCCACAACCATGGCGTTACAGTCACACTCTTGTGCCGCTGCCTCACGACGGCCTCAATTAATTTTAATGTTATATAAGTTTAAGTTAAGAAACCTACAATATTTAATTTTATATGATTGTAGTGTTGACAACCTCAGTAGTCCAGATGTATTGGAGAAATTAGAGGAAGGGCAACTAGATGCAACTCTTACTTCGCAAATCGAGTCCGCATGTGTTTTGCTTTCCTACCTTGCAGATGCATTGCACGCGATTGGAACCGCACAGCCACACAGTGAGTAAATTTTTAAGATATATCAAAACAATATACGCAAATAATTTATGAGAAAATAAATAAATTATGAACTATTTATTTTGTTATTTTCTCTAGCTTCACGCCTTATCCCACACATGACAGGCAGAAGGAACCTGAGAACCTAGTGTTAAGACACTCCTTCCCTATTAGGACTCTACCATTCAGCAGTTTCCGTAGAATTTTGTAGGCACTGCGTAGTGAATGGTGAAACTCAACGCCGCGCTTTACACTGTTACCAGAATGAGGAAATGAAAATATTAAATATATTATTTCCTCGAGCAGGAATCGTACACACAACATGTGGCGTTTACCATCGCTCCCTTGTGCCCTTGCGCCACAACTGGCCTTTATTAATTTTAATACTTATTATTCTATAGATTCCCTAGACCCACTATTTTTGGGAAGACTTTTACAAAATATATAAGCACTCATTACAATGGTTATTAATATTAAATTTGTAATATATAATTTGCTTTAAAATAGCTTGGCGCTCGGTCAGTCCAACTTGGGATTCGCCATCAGACCTCGGTTTTGACTTGGATTACACAGATGAACAACAAGACGACGACGATACCAGTGCAGATGATTCTGTAAGTGATGAATATTATAATATAATAATATTGCTGTGATGTAATTGAAATGTTCTTCAGATCTTCCTAATAAAGAAACAAGGATATGCAATTTGCTTATTCCTTTGTCTAATATGGCTAAATGTGTGACGTTTAAAATAAAAGGATAATTTTCGATTAAATATACTCGTGTATAAAAAAGTATTTATGAATATATTGTTTGATTCGTAATGGGACATAATAATTATATAGTATACAAGTTTTCGTATAAAGTTAATAAACATATTTTTAGGACGAAGACGCGATGCTTCAATACAAGCTATGTACTTTCACGGTGACCCAACGCGAGTTCATGAACCAGCACTGGTATCACTGCCACACGTGCAAGATGGTGGACGGCGTGGGCGTGTGCACGGTGTGCGCGCGCGTGTGCCACCGCGGACATGATGTGTCCTACGCTAAATTTGGAAACTTTTTTTGTGATTGTGGAGCTAAATCTGATTCTAGGTATATTTGTTATTCTTTTTTTAATCTATGTTTTTTTTATCTGCACATCTCATCTTTAGAACTTACTTACTCCACTTATTTCCTTAATGCTTAAAATGACTCCTTAGAATTATGGGCATGTGCTCTGCGTTTTATAGAAGTATTTCTGAGGCACAGTCGTGGCGCAAGGGCTCAAAGAGTGCTGCGAAATCGACTGGTTGTGAGTTCGATCCCCACTCGAGGAAAGGAAATATTTATTTAAGTTTATATTATAATTTCTTCGCTTTGCCGTCGAGGCAAAGTGCGGCGTTGAATTGAGTGAGAGCCACCACTCAACATGCAATGCCTCCAGAATTCGGCGGAAATTGGGAAACGGAGTGTCTTAACACATGGTTCCCTCTGCCTACTCTGCTGTGTACGGGATACAGCGTGAAGCTGATCTCTGAATTATTACTTACATCTAAGTTTACTTTTGTTATCCAACTAACTAAATTAATTTTATCTTAATGATATTTCACATTATTTATACATACTGGAGGGAATAATGCAATCTTCTATATTTATATTTGTAGTTGTCAAGCTCTTGTAAAAAGATCTGTAACGCTGGGCGGTGCCCGCGGGGCCAGCGGTGGGAATGATGAGACACCTCCCGCACCATCCATTAGACGTCGTCCGTCGAGTCCCACTCCTCCTGCTATTTATGCACCACCACGGAGACCAGTACTTGCTCATAATATACAAGGTAAATATGTGTAATGTAATGTAATGCTATTTTCATTATAGATTTATGATGTAGGTATAGAAAACATTTTTAAAAGTTCATCATTTATGTTTAGCCATTGATATTTACTTGTGAAATATTTAAACAGACAACTATTTAGGTTTTTTACATAAATGTATTAAGGACATAAAAACGTATATTTTTTCAGTCGCTATTAATCTACACATCATCATCTCCGTCATCATTATCGGCTTACGTCCACCTGCTGGTCATAGAACTCTTCACTGAGCTGAAGCTACAGCTCTTCCCCTCGACCCATTGTTAGCCACTTTGCGTGTGTCGTCATCACCTAGTTAGACAGCGTTCGACACTGTGCTTACCGATGCCATTCTAAAAAAATATTTCTATATCCCCATAGGCTGCCGCTCATTTCTACTATCGTACAGTGGTTGGTCTGGTTGCCTGGAGCGCGTGCGACGGTTGTTAGGCGCCCTCGCAGGGCCGGTGCGCGCGGCTTGCGAGCGCGGCGCCGCGGTGGGCGCACACGGACGTGCCCAACGTGCCCTCGCCCAACTACACTTGGGAGAGAAACGGTTCACGCATACTGATACGCTCATGATGCCAACTTTAGGTGAGATTTTTGTTAAATTACTCCATATGACCTCAAAGTAGTTCAGTCATATTGGGTTAATAGACGAATCTTGTTTCATACTAGAGAGCATTGTCACTATACTACAAAAATTATAATTGATTTTTTTATTTCAATTATAATTTTGGTAGTATAATTAAAAAAATATTTTTTTCTAAATCGTTTCTTATTATAATAAAAGATCTACTTATTTTTTTTTCTTACTGCGTTTCACGTAAATTTTGAGAAGTTTATATTGAAGTTCACAACAGGTAATTATAAGTTTACTGTAATATATAAATATTATAGGTTCCCAAGAAGGTGCATTCGAGAATGTACGAATGTCGTATACTGGCGAGAATGGACAGACTATCCGCCAGCTAATGTCGGCGCACAAGCTACGCCGCGTGGCGATGTGCTGCCTCGCCTCCCCGCACGGACGTCGGCAACACCTTGCTGTTTCACATGAGAAAGGTTTGTTTGGTTTTCACGATATTTTTATTTTTTTTTTCGTCAATAACAATAAAATATGAAAATTTTTATTGTTACATGTATTTTTTATGGTTTATAGTTCCATCGCAATTTTTGATCTTTATACATTAACATATTTTATATTAATGCTCACAGGAAAAATTACGGTCTTGCAACTATCAGCGTTACTCAAACAAGCGGACTCTTCAAAACACAAATTGACCCTCACCAGACTTTCGTCTGCGCCCATACCATTCACTGTACTGAGTTTAAGTGGAAACCCTTGGAATGAAGATCTTTTAGCTGTGTGTGGTTTGAGGGAATGCCATGTTCTTACTTTCAATAGTGGTGGTAAGTTAAAATTTCAAAAATATTTGTATATATATAAATTTTCATAGCTAAATAGGAAATAAGTGGTATTTATATAATTGACAATTATAATTATGATAAAATATCTTGTAGATTATGTTTTTTATACATGGTTAAATCATGCCTAACATTGAGATAAGGCTTATCACTTATAAAGAAATCATCATCTGTGTTTACCTAGTGTATATGTACACTATACATTAATCATATATCAAAACATACAGATTTTACCACAGAGAAAAATCTTTGTGTTTTAACTGTGACTGTGTGCTTAAATACTAAATAATTATAAAAAAGCACTATTGATTTTGATATTTCTATGTTATATTCCTCTCCAGGTGCTGTAGCAGACCATTTAGTACTAAACACAGGCTTGGATGCTAACAATTACGTGATTAAGGCGATTTGGCTTCCTGGATCTCAGACGCAACTTGCTTTGGTCACCTCTGACTTTGTCAAGATATTTGATCTTAGCAAAGATTTAAACAATCCTACGCATCACTTCCTTGTGCCTAGTGGAAAGGTATATATAAAATTTATTTTATATTTTTATTTAATATTTTATATTATACAGATTATAAAATATTGATTGATTGATTTATAATATTTGAGGGTTGAGAGAGTTTGAATATTGACTGATTAAAATAATTGAGGGTTGAAATTATGGCCAAATTAATGAATCAATTAATTTAATGTTACTTAATTTTTTTCTAGGTCCGAGATGTAACATTTGTTAACCAAGAGGATGTTATGCACATGTTGTGTATGAGTTCCGCTGGACACATATACTGGCAGCCCATGAGCGAGGAATCGCGGGCTATATTAGGCACATTCTATGTTACCAATACACTTGAAGTGCTTCACCCAGAGATTCAGGTATAGAGAATAAGCTTTCAATATATATAGAATATACTTTGAACATAAATTGTTTTTAATGTTGAAATTATTTTTATTATTTATAGTTCTAATTAAGAACATAAGTGTAAATAAATATTGCGCTGTCACTGTCACATAAGCTGTTGACATTTTTTCACTGTATGTTGTAGGTTTTTGATCTGTTATTGTAATATATTTGTAATCATCGAAAACTAAACGAAAACAAATTAAATTATTTTCTGTGCAAAGTCTGAAAAAGGTTTAAGCGTTTCTTCTTCTTATCTGTTACACTTTATTCTATTGTAAACATAAAATTGTGAATATTTTATTATGTAGGATGTGGCTAGCTTAGTAGGAGGCGGAGGAGTGTCGATATACTACTCTCACACACTTAGAATACTTTTCTTCTCATATGCTCAAGGAAAGAGCTTCCTTGCACCTTTGAATACAGTTGAAGATAGCGTCAAAGGTAAAGTATTGAATAATATAATATTATATTTTAACATTATCACAAATAAATCTAAAAAGGTAAATCTTTTATTTCAAAATATAGTTAATATAGTCTTTTATTTCAAATTATATAGTTATAGAATAATATACTTAAAATCTTTTCATCCAGGAACCGCCATGATAACACTATCGTCAGCGGCAATACAAAAAGAAGGCGGACGTGGCAAGCAAGGCGGCGTGCAGTCGCTATGCCAATGGGCTGAAGTGCCAGGACATCCCGGTCTTGTGACAGCCGTCATGCAGGCTTCTAACAATCCTGTAGTGTTGATGCTAACATCTAATAACATATTTGTGCAAGAGATTAAGGTAAATACGTAAATTATTTGATTTATCATTTAATCTTTTAAGTTAAAGTTAAAGTATGTTTTCAAATTTTCTTTTTATTTTCATGCAATTTTATATAAAAAAAAACGTTACCAAACAAATTGACTGCAACACGATTTAACGTCTTTTTTATTATTATTATTAACTAAAACACAACATGGACATTGGTGGTCCGCGGCCTTTTCTGCTCTTTTTTCCTTCTGTTTTTTTTATTTTTTTACATTTTTTTTTCTTTTTTTGATTTATGTTTATTGAAACAGGAGTATATTGATACTCCTTTATACAACAGAACACTTGAAGATTTAATTTAACAAACAAAACGATTTGTATTAGGTTGTACCAGCCAAGGCGAAGATAACAGACATGGTGGCCGTCCGCCACTGGTGCGGCGGCGGCGGAGAGCAGAAGAGCACTCTAATACTACTATGCGAGGACGGCAGCTTGCGCATGTACGCGGCCAGCCAGGACCACACCGGCTACTGGCTGTCGCCCGCTATACAGCCGGTGCACGCTCCGAGACGCCGGCCGAGGCTGCTCACTCATGCTAAGGGTAAAGCTCAACAGGTATGGAATTGTCTATTTTGGGTTTTTTTATCATCTTCACACTGTATCCGCACACAGCAGGGTAGGCAGAAGGAACCTAATGTGAAGAAGTAATGTTTCCGCCGAATTCTGGAGGCATTGGGTGTTGAGTGGCGGAACTCGACGCCGCGCTTTGCCTTGTTGCCAGAGTAAAGATATGAAAATATAAATTTAAATAAATATTTCATTTCGTTGAATGGGGATCGCGTCCGCAAACAAGTCGCGTTTACAGTCACACTTTCTGCTCTTGCGCCACGACTGGCCTATGCATTTATTTTGTTGTTTGTTTTTATTTTGAAACATTAAATCTTCACGCAATAGTAATACGTAAACGCAATGGTTGTGGGTTCTGCCTGCGCTGTAAGCGGACCGCTCTCGTCGTCATAGCATCGTCTTAATTTCGTACAAAAAGTGAGTGATACAGGAACGAAGCTGAAAAAACTATAATTTTTTAAATACTATTTGTAGTTTTTGAAATATTTTGAAATTTATGCTTTTTGCTTTACCTAAAGTGGCTCTTATATAAATTTTCATATTGGTTATTATTTTGCAGACGGTGACAAAGTCCAACTCTAATGGAACACCACAATTCCCGATTGACTTTTTCGAACATTGCGTTGCCATGATTGATATTGAATTTGGAGGAAATGATCTCCTTCAAGTGTACAACACTGGACAGATCAAACATCGTCTCAATACTACTGGTATGTAATGTGTTACTTTAATTTGATCTGAATAATATAAGACGAATTATTTCATAATTGCATATTTACTATCTCCTTGAAAAAAGTTTAATTTAAGTTGAATAGCCGATTTTATTATATTTGTTTCGTACAAAATATCATAAAAAGCTTTGTTCCATTCAGGTTTGTATGTGGTGTCTACAAAAATGAGCGGGTTTTCCATGGAAGTGACTAACTCTGACCCCAATATGGTCATTTGCGGAATTCGAGTATTGCTCGGAAGTCAGGATGTCGCAAGGGCTCCTACTTATGTTGAGGTATAATAATATTTTTAAGAAATAGTTTATAAGCGTTTGATAGATTTCTATGAGGTGCGATTTTAACTGTTATCTATTTGTGTTTCTATATATTTATTAATATTTTTCTTTCCATACTGTATAAATAACACTTAAAAAAATATATGATAATAAATACTTATATCAACTCCGTTTTGGTTACATTTATAACTTTTTTAACGTTTTTAGGTTTATGGAAGGTCTATTCCAACTATAGTTGTCAGGAATCGTTGGTTCGACATTCCTTTGACACGTGAAGAATCATTGCAGTCAGATAAGAAGCTTGTTATTAATTTCGGCCCGTCTCAAGATCCTGATGGTGTGACTATGGTCGAGTCTGTCAAGGTAAAATATATCTTACATTATTTATTTTTCCATTTAAAGATACAACATGTTCTTCTATTTTAAATACTTTGTTTCATTGTTTTGATAGATTTATGGCAAGAATAAAGAACAATTTGGTTGGCCAGAAGAAAATGAAGATCCTTCTGCTTGCCCATCGTCCAGTAAAGTGGCTCAGGTATTTTGCTTTTGTTTGTTATATTAAATAATGAATATTGCCCAGTAGAAGTGGGAAGGATATATACAATATAGAAATTTATTTTCTATTCTATAATAACATAAAATTTATCAAAAAGGAATCAGAAAACAACAATGGTGCTTGGAAGCCAAGTTCGCTTGAGCGTCTTGCATGCGCGGCACTCGAAGCGCTGGAGCTAGGAGCCAGCGCGCCGTCCAGCACAGGCGCGGCGGCGGGCGCCGAGGCGGGCACGGAAGCGGCGCGCAAGTTGCTCTGCGCGCCCGCGTCTGCCCACCTCAATGCGCGCGCGCAGTGCTTGTTGAGAGCCGTGTATCAAGGACAGTATCATCAGTTCAAGGTTGGTTCATATCTATTTCTCATTTTTGTCAGTAAAACTATAAGGTTTATTAAACTAAGGTTTATAGTTTGTTTTCATAAAGTATAAGATTTATTGTAAAATAAAAAAATATATATCTCAATTTACCATTGTGTTAATTACATAGCCAAATAATTATTTTTATCTGTATAACAGGATCAAGCCATCCTAAAATACGTGTCAACATCACTCTGTGAGTTACGTGACACCACCGACGCTCGCAACATCGATCCCGAGGCGTACTTCCGTCTAGTGTTGCTCGCGCGCGGCGTAGCGGTTGCGCGACCACATCATCTCGTCAAGTTTAGTGCGCCCACGCCGCCTAAGCCGATTGATGGTAAAAATATGTTAGCATATTAAGTAAATTGACATCTTTTATTTTAACTACTTTTATGATTATTTTAACGGAAACTATTAGTATGGCTATTTGAATTAAAGTTTGGTTTAGACAACAATTAGAGGGTAAGAATACTAGCCGCCACTGCCGAATCATTAATTTCCATGAATAGTTCTAAAATACAATTTATATCTCGAATATTACATATCAAAAACTTTATTACTTTTCACATTAAATAATAAATACACTTATTTTACACAGGCAACTGGTCATCACTATGGAAGAGTGGCTACAAAGAGGAAAATGACGGAGAGCCCCATCTCTGCGCGTTGTTAAGCAGCGTTCTATGGAAATTGGCTGAGTGTCGGAATCAAACCGCGGGCCCTCCTGGCATATTATCGTATGGACTTCGGCATGCGGAGCATACCCTGCATGCGTTAGCTGATACTATACATGCGTTCCAGTTGCACGGTGACGCTGATTGTGTGAGTTTTTTGTTGATATTTTTAATGATTTGTTTAAATATAGTCACGCTGTATCCCACAATCAGCAGGGTAAGCAAACGGAACCTAGTGTTAAGACACTCCATTCTCCATTTGTCGTCGAATTGTGGTGGCAACCACAAATTTGACGAATTGTGTGTGGTCGAATTGTGGTGGACCTCAAAGCAGAGCAAGTTTAAAAAAGCAGGCGCAGTTCGCGATAAAGATGATTGGAAATGAGTTGCTCAATTTTAAGTTAAAATTGTTAATTGTAATTTGTAACAAATATTGGCAGTTAAAAAAGTTTGCCTGGATCTTCTCATGAGCTCAACTATTTGAACGGGCTTATTTCAAGTCAAAATTGCACTTTTTTTGGTTATTTTGTTTTTAATTTTTTTTTACTTTTTTGACATGTCCAAGTAAATGTTAAGCATTTTTATGGAATAAAGATATTTTGACTTTGACTTTGCCTCGACGCCAGAGCGAAGGCCACCAGAGGAACTATAAATTTTAACAAATATTAAGTAAAATATAATAAAATTTATTCATTAATAAAGTTTTCCCAACTAGCATCGGTCCAATGATTTACAACTCATTAATTAGTCCATGTTGACTCATTAGTCCACTTTAAATATTGTCAAATACAGAGTGACAGTGAAATAAGGGAGGACATCTTTTGAAAAAAATATATTTAAATACTTGCATAAACATTATCTTTTCGGTATTGCATTTAACTTGGTAATTTATACAATTTATATAAGTTTTTTTTAACTATCAATTTTATTTAAAAGGATGATACGAAAACTTTAAGAATAATTTTGTTGCTTTAGATTGACTTCGGCAATCAAATTTACTTATCACTTCTACTGGCTGAAGACCAAAGTATAAGCTTTGGAGCCAAAGCGGCACTAATGCGTGTACTAAGACCAAGAGTTAAAAGACGTCGTGTATACATACCTTCCCCACCTAATACTCCAGGTAAGATAATAAAAAATGATTTATAATATTTAACTATTGATATTGATAAAAAATATTAAAAGTAGCACAATTGAAACATATCTGAAATAATTATATTTTTCTTTGGTCTTATTTTTGAAAAGGCTATAACAATATATAATTTTATCCCCAAATAGGCTAAGCTTATTTGTTCAAAATGTGAAAAATATTATTTCTGCATAACATTCTTACTTCATGTGTGATCCGCGTGACACAAAGCATGGTTAATAGTACAGATTAACCATTATTTGTTTAAATTTATTAACATAGGTGCCGTATCATCAACGACAACAGCGCAACCCACAAGCTCAATCACAGAAGCAGTGGTGTCCGAGTCAGAATTAAACGCAAACCGCGAGGAGCAACAAGAGAACCAGTATATGGATGTGGATGATTCGTTGGAACCAATGGTGCTGCTAGCTCCTGATGGCGGTGAGCTATGTTACTTATATTGTATAAGTGTATAAGTTATTTCTGTGAGGTGTTTGTTTAATAAGCAATTTCTTATTGAAATTATATAAAACAATAGTAACACAACAATGAAGAAATTTAATTATTTTAAAAACAAAAAGTAAAGAGTATTAGTTAGTATTGTTAAAAGATTTTTAACAATACTAACTAAGATAGCTTCACTAAGTTAGCTTAGATAATTAAGATAGCTTCACGATGAATCCCGTGCGGTAGGTAGAGGGTACCTGGGAACCTAGTGGTAAGACAGTCCATTTAATTTAAAAAATCCGTTCCTATTTAAATTATTAAAAAATATTAAATATTTCATTCTCTGGATTGAATCCACAACCATCGCATATACAGCCCGCTTGGGGCACGGAACAAGTATTTTACCATACATGTGCCAACGTGTAATGTCCGATTTGACTGCAAAAATAAAGTTCAATTTTAATAGAGTCGTAGAGCCAGTCAGTAATCTACATCTCATACAATCCCCCCACCGCAGGTCTCGAGGCGCTGCTAGACATACCGGCTGACGCGGACGACGAGACGATGGTGGAGCTCGCTATCGCTCTCTCCCTGCAGGAGCAGGAGAGACGCGCGCAGCCCCCCGCGCCCTCACAGCCCGCCGCGCCGCCCGCTCAACCCGCCGCCTATAGCGATGCCACTGCTTCACCTAATGGGTGAGAGATGCGTTTGTTTTTGATTTTTTTTATTGTTTTGTGTAAATTGAGCTTTTTTATATATAGTTTCGCAATTTATCCCGCATATAGTACGGTAGGAAGAGGGAATCTAGTGTTAAGACATTCCACGCATTACCCGTTTATTGTATAAATAATAACGAACTTTTTTTTTTTTTTTATTTAATTTCACGGTGTATCTTGTATTATCCTGCTGTTTGTGGCATGCATACAGCAGAAGCAGAGCCTGGTGTTTAGACACTATTCACCATTTTCCGTCAATTTATTGAGATTCGCCATTACAGGTGGAAGTCAGTTCAATTATTGCATTTTTAATATTTTACGCAGATCTGACGACGAAGGTAGCACAGCAGCGACTGATGGTAGCACGCTACGCACGTCCCCGGCTGAAGCGGGTGGTTCAGCGGCCTCCGACAGCGGCGGCTCTGCTGCTGATAGCATTGGAGGAGTCTCTGGACGAAGCAGTGCTTATGGTAACATTTTTTTAATAGAAAACCAAGTGTTAAGACATTTCGTACTCGAATTCTAGATACTGCATTTTGAGCGGCTGAATTTAACGCCACGGTTTGTCGACTTAGCGGGTAAATGAAAATAATTCATTTCCTGCGTTTGGATCAACTTGTGGGTTCAATCCTATAATATCGTTTATAGTTAGACTCCTCCAGCCTCACTGAATAGATAAATGGATTTAATATTACTAATAATATCATTTTGCATATTTTTTTTTAAATCTTATTTATAATAGAATATTTTATTACTAGGAGAAATGTCTGCACCAGTACAACCGTCTACTACTGTGGAGGTCCCGGCTGTAATCGCAGGTAAATATTTTAAACTATTTATTATGTGGTGTGTTAATACATACAGAAATTAAATTTCATTTTTGAAATTAAAATATTAGTTATAAAATTATTTTCACAATCCATGGAACAATGCAAATTTGTAAATTAATCTTAAGGTTAAAACTGGTACTGATTTGAATTGAAATTTTTTTTACGTTATTTTAATTTTACATTTTAACAACAGGTCCATCGAGTTCCTCGCAACCATTAGCGTCGACGTCTCGCGCGGTTGAAGTGGAGAACGAGACGCGTAAATTGCACGCGCTGCGGCTTTCTTTGCTGTCTGCCGCGTTGAACGCTCTCCCCACGCTGAGGACCTTGCCTGGTGTTCGTGCTATACCGTTTGTGCAGGTACGATTTGTCTATATAAATAGATATTAAAGCTTAGGATTTTTTAGCTTCACGTTGTATCCCGCGTGTTGCTACGAATGGATAGGCAGAGGGAACTTAGTGTTAAGATACTCCGCTTCTCATTTTCCGCCGAATTCTGGAGGTATTACGTGTAGCATGGCGGAACTCAACGATTTCCCCGAGTGCGAATCAAACCCACAACCTCTAGCGTTTACTGTAACACGCTTGTATCGCCCTTGCGTCATTACTGGCCTCAATTCATACATTCAAAATTAAATAGATTTAAAAAAATGTAGGTTTTCTATTTTTATCATAACTCATTGATATCATAATGTAACGTTTTTGTAGTGACAGAATATATTAATAATATTATAATTTAAAAAAATTTTTAGGTCATCCTCATGCTCGCCGGAGACCTGGATTCTAGCGTTGAAGGCGATCGTGTGGTCCTAGAACGATTACTTGATGTGTTAGTCCACGAATTGGATATACAACCAGAGGAGCCCACCAATGGGGAGGATTCTAATGAAAAACGTGAAGTGCACCTTGTCATACTGAAACTGGAGTTACTCGTGTCTGAATTAGACACGCAAACGGAATTGCATGACCCGCCTGTACATGTGCGCACCAATAGACGGGAGTTGCAGCTAGTTATTATGAGATTACTTAGTGAGTGGTTTGATTGATTATTTTTGCTTCGGCATAAGTATGTTGTTTTATTGGAAATAGCATTATGATTATTGTTTATTTTTTCTTTATGAATTCGAATATATTCAGAAACATTTATATCGATGGTTTCTATTGTTGAAAAAGGCCGAGAACTGAGCGACGCCAGGTTTATTTGGGATGTTTAAGGACAAGAACTCAAAATAGTCTTTAAGAAAAGGCTGCCAATTCATTTGCTGCTTCTGTATATGATTAGGTCCTAGACAGAGCGTATAGCCTATCCATTTCTATATACAAATCTTTGTGTACGTATGATTAATTCCAGGTGTTCTCATGGCCCGCTGGAAGACCTGCGGTACTAGCGGTACAAGTAGTACGGTCTCGCGCGGCGAGGTGTCGGGCGCGGCGTGCGCCGCCCACGTTTCGAGGCTGGCGGCCGCCGCTTTGGTGCGAGCGGGGGCTCCTAAACATTGCTATAACGTGTTAGTGTCTCTGTTGCCGTATTGGAGGGAGAAGAGTAATAGTAAGTGATTTTATGTTTCTTGCTGGGTTACTCTCGTTGAGTGGCGGAACTTAACGCCGCGCTTTGCCACCAAGATATGAAAATATAAATTTTACATAAACATTTCCTTTCCCTCGAGTGGGGATCGAACCCACAAGGACACTTTGTCACTAGTCGTGACGTAGGGGCCTATGTCACGACTGTCCTCTGTATATTAAAAAGATAGAAAATATGAACAATATGAAGAAGACCATTAAAAAGTTGAAACTTGTTTGTAATAAATATCAAATTCAAAAATATTACTTAAAATTATTTTATTACAGATACAGGCTCTACCACTACTGCTCAGCAACTACTTAAGCCACAGCCACCACAGCCTCTACCCGATATGCAACCATTCTTTGTCAAGGAGTATGTAAAGAGTGAGTATCCGCATTATATAAGCTTAAAATTAATGGTATAAATACTAAAAATATCAAATAAAGGCCATCATGGCGCAGCGGTACAAGTATGTGACTTCGATCCAGATTCGAGGAAGAGAATTATTATTTACGTTTATATTTCTATTTCTTTGCTCTGGTGTCGAGGCAAAGCGCGGCGTTGAGTTCTGCCACTCAGCACGCAATGCCTCCAGAATTCGGCAGAAAGTGGAGAACGGAGTATTTTACACTAGGTTCCCTCTGCCTACCCTGCTGTGTGCGGGATACAGCGTGAAGCTGATTTTATTTAATATAAAAACTATATATCTTATAAATATTAAAATCGTAAACTTTACATGAATTATGATTTTTATTCAGGTCACGCCCTCGATGTATTCGACAACTACCCACAACTAGTAATGGAGATGGCTCTGAGGCTGCCATGTCAAATACACAAACACTGCGATAATAAACATTTTGATGCACGCTGGCGTACATTACTATGCGAGTATATGATGAATCAGCAAACACCACTCAGGTATTGAAAAGTTCTAATAATATATACTTTTGTATAACTTTTATAAATAGATTTTTTATCCCATACATAGCAAAATAGGCTGAAAGAACCCAGGTTAATACCTAGCGTTAATACACTTCAATTTTCCACTTTCCGTCAAAATCTAGAGGCATTGCGTGTTGAATGGCAGAACAGGGTTTTTGCTTTGCCCCGTTATCTTTTATTCAAGGTATAAATAGAACATATTTTTACTCCATTTCATTTATTTACTTTACACTAAGTAATTTATATTAAGTAGTTTATTTACACTAAGTAGTTTATATAGATTTTTTATTTTTATTGATTCAATATTTAATTTTGTTTTTATAAGTAATAAAAATAATTTTAAATTAGAAAACAAGTACGCAAGCTTCTCTTACTGCTGTGCGGAACTCGTGAGCGCTACAGACAGCTCCGCGACGTGCACGCACTCGACACGCACCTGAGGGCCGCGCGCGTGTTGCTCGCCACCGACCCCGCTTACGATAAACTCGTACGGCTTATGGATCACTTGAAGGTATATTTTATTGTAAATTATAGATTGTGGTCAATTAAAAATATTATTTTAATAATAATAATGACAAAAATTCAAATTTATATGTTATATTGTTATGAGAATATCAGAGAAGAAATAAATTTGGACTTTATAATTTTAATGTAGTTCTGTTTTATAATTATTTCTAATATTCTAATGACAAAGTATTTCAATATTGTAAAGACAAAATAAAATCCACCAGGCGTGCGCAGAAATAGTATCAGCGCGCACCGGCAACTGGCAGCACACGTGCGTGACGGAGCGCCGCGAGACGTTGGGCTGGTTGGTGCGTGTGGCACGCCAACTGCACCCGCACGTGGCGCCCACCGTGCTGCAGCTGCTGCAGGCCGCACTGTGCGCGCCGCCCGCGCCCGCACCCGCCACGCCCGCCTCTACGCCGCCGGTCGCCGTGCAGCGCGCGCAGGACAAGGTTAGACCTAGCGCCCGCGCCCGCCACACCCCAATAGAAAAAATATATTCTTACTCCACAGTAAGGAGACGAATTTTTTTGATTGAGTTTCTCTACACTTGGTAGATTGTTTTTTTATGTGGAAAGTTCCTCCTCGTTAAATTAAGCGGGGTTCCTGGTAAAGATTTAATTATTTGAATAATTACTTATAGGTCCCGACTGTTAGTTAATCCTAATAAACTAATGGGCTTGTTTTTTTTTCCTATTTAGTGTTTTAGTCGTTATAGTATAGTCGGGGTTTTTGATTTTATATATTTTTTTATTTTTGTACTTTTTGGTTAGTATTAATTAGGATTATTTGGGCATGGAGTATTCGGTCCCTTTTTCGCTTTCCAGGTCGTGTTGCATATGAACTTTACCGGTTTCAGAAAGTAAAAGAGCAAAGTCTATATTTATCAACTTTCTCATGGTATTATTTTTATTAGTATTACAGTAACTAGAATCATGATATAACTATTTGAAATCCTCGCACTGAGCTCTGAATTTGATACCCAATAGAAAGTATTCGAAAAAAAATTTTTTTCACTAAGTCCAATGGCGTCCTACAGGTGCCACGATTATTTTTTTTAACGTCACCTATGTACACTTGGGAAGAATCCTCAATTATGTAAATCCGTTCAGTGGTGCTGGAGATACGAGATAATAAAAAAAATTACGTACATACATACATATTATATACCAGTCGGGAATTATTAATGTTTATATATATCTTGTATTTAAATTGTAATGTTAAATACTTTATCAATTAAAGAATACTGCTGAATGGTCAGAACGGGAGAGAAGCGCCGAAAGTGATGCGTTTGTATCTGACGGATCCAAGTTCCAGGAACATAGAGTCCCACCACTGGTACAGCAAATATGGAAACAGGTGACAACATTTTGTACCTTACTACACATATACTCATTTCTTCTTTATTTTAATTATGTGAACTTACAACCAAAATCGTGTTTTAGGTGACCCAGGAAGAACTTAAATTATTTGTAAAGGCTTTCTTATTGGAGACTAATTCAACAGCAGTGCGTTGGCAAGCGCATGCGTTACTTCTAGCTATTTACAAGTAAGAAAATATTGTTTTATTTAAATGTCAAATCGTAAAAATGAAATTGTAGTCGCCCTGAAGTTAGGCTTTTAGAACTTTACACCCGGATAATAATCATAAGTAAAAAAAATCTTAGTATCTCTATGCAGCCATCTACAAATAACTTCAACGCGGCCAGGACTCCTTGACCGTTTTGTACCATTCGCGTTTACTGCTAAAATAACATTATTAGACTCAATGACTTGCATCCACCTTTATATTAAAAACCTATACCTCCCTTTACATCGTTAGTTAATGTTGGTAAACTTTAAGCATACTAACAAATTGTTAAAATAGAATATTAGTTATAAAATTATATATAATAAAATATGCTGACATATATTTATATAAATGTATGTTTCAGAAACTGTTCCCAAGTAGAGCAAGAGTCGTTGGTGTCATTGCTGTGGGGATTGTGGCCTACGTTGCCGCAATACGGACGCAAAGCGGCTCAATTTGTTGACCTTCTGGGATATTTCACTCTCAAAACACCAAATATTGAATCTGAGGTGAGTTCACTTTTACTTTTATAATAATTGCTATCAAATAATGAATGTCATAAAATATATGTAGTCTGTTGTAGGCCAGTGGAACAGCTTCTCATTTTGAGTTTTATTCCCACTCAGGATATTCATTATATTTAATATTATTTTAATTTCTCCTCTATAATACACAAAACGCGGTGTTGAATTCCGCAATTTAACACTAAAATTGGATAGAAAGTAAGAAATGGAGTGTTTATACCTGTTATTCTACACCTATATTGCTATGCTACAAAAGGCCTTTCATGTGTAGTAAATTAAACAAAATCTTTCACACTACGAAAAATTTACATTTCATTATACATTTATAAAAATGATTCAACAGAATTACATAAGCAGTGCAGTGGAACTGCTTCGCAACCAAAATCAGCTGTTATCGTCTCACGGTAACGCGGCGTTGTACGCCGCTCTCGGCGCCTACGTTGAATTAGATGGATACTATCTGGAGTCTGAGCCTTGTCTCGTCTGCAACAACCCCGAAGTACCGATGGCGACCATCAAACTACCTACTATCAAGGTTTGAGAATTAATAAAATTGCTATTCACTATAGTTAGGGTCATTTATGGGGAATGCTGTGTTAATGGCTTCAATGGCGTTTAAAATTGGGGGTAAATAAAACGATTGAAACTAATTTACATCAAAATTTTTGTAAATTTTTGTTGACAATAACAGGTAATTTTTTTTGTATATCAAAGCTTGCAAATAGCATGCTGTGGTATTTAGATATGCATTTTTTTTAATTTAATAAAATTTCATCAAAATATTATATTTTTGTTGTAATAAATATATTATGTGTATAAATGAATTAGAAGTGTTTATATTTTGTATAGAATAAAAAAGGTGGTAGTTAGCCATGTGTAGTTAGACAGCATGTAGATGTGTAGTAGTTTGCATCAGGGATGTTACGGATGTATTTTAGATCTCTAGTAGGATATGAGAAAAATACTATCATTCTATCATTGTGACAAATAATTAAATATGAATTTGTATAAAATTGATTTTAAAAAATAAGTCTCGCTGTGTTTCTTGCATTTGTCTGTTCTTCTCAGGTCTGAGGCATTAACTTTAGTGAATTGGTGATGATAAATTATTTGACGTTCAAAAAATGAAGCATGTAACTTATTATTTTGAATAAAAATATTTGAATTTGATTATATCTGTTTCGGTTATGAATATAAAATTATTTTGTTTCGAATATTACAGAAATTAATTTTTAAAAACTTATTATTGGCAGCTGTTTTTTACATTCTTCTAATGATGTTCAACTGCATCGTATTGAGATGTAAGTATCAGAGGCCAGGCAAAATAAACCTCATTTCGAATCTGTTCGTATCCGAAATCATCGATACGTTTACGTATAGCTCCATAACATCCCTGGTCTACATAACTAACGCTGCGCGTGCCACCGTGCACCGACCAAATAAGGGCTAATCGCGTATAACGGTCACAGATCGACTCGAAGTTCACGACCACCACGCAGATTGTGAAGCTGGTGAACAGCCACATGATCAGCCGCATCAGCCTGCGTATCGGTGATATCAAGAGGAGCAAGATGGTGCGCACTATCAATTTCTATTACAACAATAGAACTGTCCAAGCTGTGCAGGAACTCAAGAATAAGCCGAGTGAGTGTGTTTTTCATAATATTTACTACTTTTCAGTCTCGTACGTCTATTTAGTAATGATTTAGTTTAGTTAGTATTTAATTATGATTTTTTTAAAGATTAATAACATATTATAAAAATATTTTTCGTTAATACAAAACCTGTGATTATTGTTTATATTTTTTATCTTTGTTAAAATAGGAATTTTAAAGTCTACATTACTTTTAATAAAAAATAAAATATTTACAGGCATGTGGCATAAAGCCAAGCGAGTACAACTTCAGTCCGGACAGTCAGAGGTCCGCGTTGATTTCCCGCTGCCTATTGTCGCCTGTAATCTTATGATGGAGTATGCTGACTTCTATGAAAACCAACAAGCCACAGGTTTTATAAACTATTTTAAAATTTTAAAGTTTTGGTCATAATGTGGAAGTATATTAAGAAATTTAAATATGCTGTATTATATTTTAATAGGTGAATCTCTTCAATGCCCTCGCTGTTCTCAATCTGTACCAGCGAATCCTGGAGTTTGTGCCAATTGCGGCGAGAACGTATTCCAGTGTCACAAGTGTCGGTTAGTAAAATATTTCTAAGCTGTACTTCAAGTTTAATAATAGTTTGAGTTTAACATGATATTATTATATTGTAATGTAGTTTGCTCTATAATAATGTCTAACTATAAAACATAGCCGTAGAATACATAATAATAATATATAGATATAAATATATTTAAAAAATAAAAAAGATACTATATAATTATCCTTTAGGTTCTAGAGAAATGAAAATACAATATAAATTAAAATAAAGATTACTACTCACTATTATAGTTACACATATAGACAGACTTATAAATATTTTCGTATTAATCTAGCGCCATAAACTACGACGAGAAAGATCCTTTCCTCTGTCACGCGTGCGGTTTCTGCAAGTACGCGAAGTTCGATTACACGCTGACCGCGCGGCCGTGCTGCGCCGTCGACACCATAGAGAATGACGAGGAGCGCAAGAAGATGGTGCAGACCATTGGTATTCTGCTGGACAAGGCCGATCGGGTTTACCGTCAGCTTATTGCTAATAAACCCGTTTTGGAGGTAGGTTATATTTACTTCTTATACATTTTTCTCTCTATATGATTCTAAGAAATGAGGGAGAATCAAAGAGTCATGTGATGGTACTCTACACCGGATTTTTTTTGATCAGACTGGAAATATTTCATACATTATTGTACTTTATATGAATGGATCTATATACATCATATCATACTTCATATAGTTAAGAGCAGAGAAACGAAAATATTTCAACTCTTGCTTAGGAACCTTAACCCTTTCCACTTCCTATACCCTTGTGTGTCACTTCTCAACTGATTATTTTTAATTTTAAAATGCTATTTCATTGTGAATTATGGGTACAAATCATAATAATAATATTTTGTCAATTTCAGTCGTTAGTACACAAAATAAGCGAGCATCGAGTCGAGGCTCGTGCGGATGAGAACAGCAACGGTGCTGGCGGCGCTTTCGGCGGTGCGCAGATAAACCGTGTTATACAGACACTCGCCCACAAGTATTGTGTCGAAAGTAAGGGACATTTTGAAGACCTATCCAAGATTATACAGAAGGTGCTCGCTTGCAGGTATGTTATAAAACTGGTCTGTTTACTTTATTTTTTGTTTTTGATATTTTAATGAAATATTTCTTAATGTTTATTTAATTATTACTCTCATTAAAAAAATAATTTATTGTATTGTATACTATGTTTTATTTACAGAAAGGAATTAGTGGCTTACGATAGATCGCAGAGTGAACAACAAAACGGAGACACGCTTCCAGTTTATGCTGGTCTGCTGCAAAATTATGATGGTGATGTTACTAAAGGTACCTAGGATCTTTTTTTGATTTTAATGTGGCCATACACTTTTTTTTCCAGGCCAGGAAAGGCCAGGTTTCTCCGGGTTTTAGGTCTAACATGTTGAGTACCAGAATCTGTATTTTTTTCTTCCAATAAAGATTTTTTTAAGTTAACAAACATCTTAAAGCATACGTTGTATAATTATTCACTCTTGAATAAGTTAATTATGGTATCAGTGCTGCATCACTACATTTAAATTTTTTAAATACATATTGGAAGTGGTTGTGGTGCAGTGTCTAACTGTTAACGTAAAGGTTGCGTGTTCTATACCTACTTGGGGTAACTAATTTTGTTTTCATTGCCTCCCTCTGATAACACAACAACGCAGCGCGAGAAAATAGGCCGAAACGTGAGGAACGAAGTGCCCTAACGCTAAGTTAGTTCCCTCTGTCCTGCTTTATGCGAGATGCAGTGTAAAGCAGGAACTAAAAAAATTGTTATTAAATCATATAGAATCAGGCGGTGGTTGTTACGGCTGTTCATTGGCTTGTGCCGAGCAGTGTTTAACGCTGCTGCGCGCGCTCGCCTCGCAGCGAGAACACCGGTCACGGCTATGTCGCTTTGGACTCGTGCACGAGCTGGTACATCATAGTTTGCATCGTGGAACACCTCAGGTGAATATGGAAAATTAGAGGAAAATAATTTATAAAATTCTATTAAATATTTAAAATAATGTTTAGTAACTCAATAAATTTTGTTTATAAATTTTGAATGCAGTAAATTATTTATATTATTAATTCACACTTTATAATCTCTTTTTTTATAATAACAAGGAAAAATATATTTAATTTTTATTTTTTTACATTAGTGCCAAGAAGAAGTCCGTGCTCTCATCTGCCTAGTAACGCGCGATAACTTGCCGGCAACAGAGCATCTGTGCAATTTACTATCACAAAGAATTACATTGTCTCTAATGGGCCACGCTGCCTCTCAAGATCACAATAACTCTGTAAGTAATACTCATATAAATAAACATATGTTTTTAAATTTTTAAATACATATATTATAAGGCTGTCGCGGTACATTGGTATATCGTCTGATTGGAAACGCGATGATTACGTGTTCAATACCTATTCAGTGGAATGATTTATTTTCATGTTTTTACTTTGGTAACAAGACGAAACGTTGCGATGAGTTTGGGTGGAGAATGGGGAACAGAGTGTCTCAAAACTAGCTACCCTCTGGCCTGTTCTGCTATTTTTAGGAAACAGTGTCAAACTAAAAAAATACATCATTTACTTATATATTTCCTTGTAATTTTAGGTAAGGCCTCTAGTTTTGTTGCTTGGCTCCCTAGTGAAGGTTCAAGATTCTATTGAATGCTGGGAAGTAAGACTCCGTTGTATTGTCAAACTATGGGTTTGGTAAGTTGAGGAACTCTGAATATAAAATAGCTGCATCTTATTTGGTTTTTAAGTCTATGAAACTCTATGAAAGTCTACTTTTATTTTATTAACTATATTTTCAATACTGTAATATTTTTTTAAGGTGTTGCCCACAACTTACGGAAGTAGTTGGGATACCACCTGCTGCCAGCGTTATTTTAAAACCTGAAGCTTTGGCTGGAATACCTGGTATAAATACGTCATCGCCTAATTGTAAGTAACAGAGATATAAAATATAGCTTTTAAGAAAACAAAATTCCTAAATAACGAAGCGACTGTGCGTCGTAGTATTGTTTGACTATATTCAACAATTGTAAGTTCAAACCCCATTCGGGCAAAGAAATGTTTTCATCTCCTCACTCTGGTAACAAAACAAAACGTGATGTTCCTCTCCAAATTGCGGCGCTGCGAAGAAAACGAAGAGACTTAACATTAAGTTCTCTTTGTCTCCTACACTACATATAGGATATATATGAAGTTGAATAAAATAATATCATAAAATATATTTAGCTCATCAGTTCGCTCTACAACAAGTAGCTTTGCCCTGTCTCCGCTACATGCAAGAACTAATGGCTCCCGCCACACCCGCCGCTGCGCCTGCGCCTCCGCCCGCTGAAGAACAAGGAAAAGAAAATAAGGTAAACTTGATATTGTTTTTTTTTTACCCAAGAGAATTTACAAAGTATAAATTTGTTATTGTAAAATATTAAAATATCTTTAGACGTTCATCTTTTGTATAGATTGACATTATACCGTATTCACATTCTAATTAAGTGACTTTTTTTGACCGTTGATATAAAAACTAAACAAACATTTTATCTTTACTCAATGTGTATTATTATAATATCTTCACTCCAGCCTCTGCCTACCCTGCTGCGTGCGGGATACAGCGTGAAGCTGATGTGTATTATGTATGATGGGGTAGAATTTTAAGTGTATCATATTTGAATTTTCATTAGGAATTAACACAACAAGCAGCGCCCACGGTTCTCCCAGCTACGACAGGCAACATGGTCGTCGACCTATCAGCTTGGCTGGCTGGACGTGTACCACACAAACAATGGCGGAAGCTAGTAGCAACTAATGATATACCACCACCCGATACAACGCTACCACCACGGGATCTACATTTGGCTCATAAATATTTGGGCAAGTGGAAGGAAAAGGTGATTTGAATGTACTTTTTAAGTATTATATCATTAATTTTTATCTTTTTGAAAAACAATTGTTTATGTTTTAATTTACTCACCAAAGTCACTTGTTATCATTAATTATAATATCATCAAGTAAATTTGAAAAGTTCTTGTCCAAATTTTTATTTTATTCCTGTTGTATTTAAAACTTGTTTGCCTTTTTCCAGATGCTTCTTTCGAACGGCATGCGCCAGCTAGCCCTAGACGAGGGCGGTTGGCTCCGTCCCGTCATGTTCGACCCGAGCTCACGCATTGCGCGCGACACCGCCTGTCAGATGGTGAAGTCGTTGTGCGACTCGTATGAGAGGACTAGAGCGGTATGTTGGAAATTGTATTTTATGTGTTTTTAGATTTATTCTGTATCTTACTTATGGTAGGATAGGCAGAGGGAACAGTGTTAAGGCACTTAGTTCTCCATGTATCCCCCAAACTTCAAAATTCATCAAAGTAAGAAAATGAAAATATGTAATTTATTTCCCCTGAATGGGAATCAAATCCGCAATCTTCTCATTTACAGTCAGACGCTGAGCCGTATCGTCACGCCCACCTCAATTGTGAAAAGTGAATTTTAAGTTGAGACACTCTAAATATATGACTGCTTGCTATATATGCTTATGATAATATTTTATATGTTTTTACAGGTCTTAATTTTGTTAACCAGCTTTTTACCAGAAGTTGGCTCGGCGGGAGAAGCAAGTGAACAATTTTTACAATTATATCAAAGTAAGTTTTATTTTTTAAACCCTTTAGTCTTATTAATTTGTGAAAATGTATAAATTAATAACATTTTCATTTTGTTAGCTCTAGCATCTGAAGCTCCATGGAAACAATTCCTGGCCTTACGTGGCGTACTACAACAAATCGCGGATTTGATGACAAAAGAAATTGATAACTTGCACCGTCTTGAAGAAACTACACTGACTTCGGATCTTGCTCAAGGTTTGTACGAAATTTGAATAATTCTAAAAATTTTAACCTACAACATCATTAAGAATAATTTATCAAATGAAAGTGTAGAAGATTCTACAGACACTTTAATAGCAGGGATATTGACATTTAGCAGTAGATATAAATGATGACATGATGTAAAAAGTATATATTTTGGATAGGAAGGAAGGAAAAGGGCACTCCTAACTCCTAAATATGAACGTATCGGCACTCAATCACGTGACTCTTGGGACTCGGCTTCCTATATAACAATTAAAATTATTTTACAGGCTATGCTCTAAAACGTCTAACGGAGTTGCTAGCAATGTTCCTAGAAGAGCCGGGCGCTAGACGCACGTACAAGGGACGTTTGGTTGGCGCGGTCCTCGGCGGGTATTTGTCGTTGCGTCGTTTAGTTGTGCAACGAACGCGGCTCACTGATGACACTCAAGAGAAGTTGTTGGAACTGCTCGAGGAGATGACTACAGGTAATAAAGTGGTGTAATTAGTTAGAATTGTGTTTATTTAGCACTTTCCACACTGGATTGATTAAAGATGTAAGATTTGATTGAAAACAGATTGTTGTATTTAAATAATATTGGCATGTAGTAGTTAATTTTATCAACTAAGACAAATTTACTATTTGAAATATTATCAGTTTCTAAGTTCAAACATCAAACATTTTTTTATATGTATAGGCACTGAAACAGAAACAGCAGAATTTATGGCAGTTTGCATTGAGACGGTACAAAAGTATCCATTGCAAGATTACCGCACGCCTGTTTTCATTTTCGAACGTCTCTGCTCTATTATATATCCGGAAGAAAACGACGTTGGCGAGTTCTTCCTTACGCTTGAGAAAGATCCACAGCAGGAGGACTTCTTGCAGGTACTTTTTTAGCATTATTTTTAAAAATTTGCAATTTTTGTTATGTGCTGCATTAGCTATTTGCATGCCACGGCGGTATATTTTAAATTTCTTTATTGTTATAGGGTCGAATGTTGGGTAACCCCTACTCGTGTGTGGAGCCAGGCATGGGTCCACTAATGCGAGACGTGAAGAACAAGATATGTACCGACTGCGAACTAGTGGCCCTCCTCGAAGACGACAATGGAATGGAACTGCTTGTATGCAATAAGATCATGTCCCTTGATCTGCCTGTTAAGGAGGTTTATAAAAAGGTAAATATTTTGGAAATTCTGTTATTTAATTTTACGTACAATATGGATGTAGCTATTAAATATATATGTTTGTGTTCTTTGTTTCGTTTAATAAAGTGCGGAAGTGTTGCGGCGTTGAGTTCGCCACTTAAAATACAATACCATAAAAATAATAATAATAGAAAATGGAGTGTCTTAAGACTAATATGTGGGATAAAAGTTTTTTAAAATTGTAAAGCATTATAGTGAAAATGAATAAAAACTTTTCAGGTTTGGTGTACATCTGGCGAAGCAGTTGATGCGATGAGAGTTGTATATCGTATGCGTGGTTTACTCGGGGATGCCACCGAGGAGTTTGTGGAGACCCTCAGCCAGACCAATGCGGAGACTGTGGACGACGAGCAAGTGTATCGTATGGCGAATGTGTTGGCTGATTGTGGTAAGGAATATGCCGTTATTGTATCTAATTAATAATACTTAGCTATTAATAATACTTTTGTTTTTAAATAGATCTATTTTGCAACTATATGTATTTATACTATAAAGAATGAAAATATCATACTATCATCAACACAGGTGGTCTAGAAGTGATGCTGCAACGTCTCGCAGCGATCGGTCGCGTAGGTTGCGCGCGCTCACTGGTCGCCACCCTCCTGCGTCTGCTCGCGCTGTGCGCGCGTGTTCGCCGCTGCGTGCGCGTGCTGACGCGGCCCGAGGCACGCGCCCTGCCGGTGCTGCTCCACGCGCTCAGTCTGGCTGCGGCGGATGAGAGGGAGATGCAGAGAGCACCGCTTGTGTATCAGTTGTTGGAGGTGAGTAGGGTTCTTTGTAAAGAATCTTTTAATTAAACATGTTTTTTAAAAATATATATATTATATTGGTCACTTTAAATTTATTGGCCATGTGTAGTTTTGATATAAAATGATATTACTGAAAGTTATTAATTAATCGACAGGTGTATTTAGTTTATGTCATTTGATTTTATTTTGTTTCAGATAATGGAACGTATTTTATCTGTCGCTGCCAGTGAGAGTCTCGAGTCTTTCCTACAATTCTCATTAACATTTGGCGGACCGGAACACGTACAAGCCTTACTAAACTGCACTGAGTGTCCAGGTTTGTTGTTATTAATTATAAATACTTTAGAAAATATATTGACATTAGTACTTGACTTCTTTTTTACATTATATTTATATTATAATATGTTTTACAGGGATCCGTAATAACTCTGTGGCTCTAGGTCATTTGACACGTGTACTGGCGGCTCTCGTATACGGCAATGACTTAAAGATGGCAATGCTAGTCGACCATTTCAAACCAGTATTAGATTTCGTTTTACTCGATTCCGAACAATGGGGTGAAGAGGAGTTCTGTATGGAATTATTCTGTGTACTATGTGCGAATATAGAGAGGAATTCTATTGGTGGGACATTGAAGGACTATTTAATATCACTGGGTGTAGTTCGTGACGCTCTGGATTATATCGTGGTAAGCTATATGTTGTATAAATTGATATTCTTTTAATTTGTTTATTTTTTTCATTTATTTATGTACCACAAAAAAAAGTATAGGAAACATATAATAATAGGAATAATATGTAAAACGGATAACTTATTTCTAATAGAGATTTCTACCAGAAATTCTTGAATGTAAAAGAAAACAAATTTTAATATTATGGATTTTTTATAGGCTTAAATATTCATAGTAACTATAGTGAGGTAATTTATTCTATTTAGTATGATCAAATATTTTTTAGAAAAACGCGCCGTGTGTGAAACCAACCCTAGTATGTACGGACTCGGATGAGCTGAAGGAGTTCATCAGCCGTCCCGCTCTCAAATATATCCTGCGCTTCCTTACCGGACTTGCTACTGATCATGAGCTTACACAAGTAAGATAGTTTCTATAATTCCATTAAAGTTATACTTATTGTGAAATGAAACGATTTATACATTAGAATTTTGTATAGAGTTTTCTTTATTACTATATGAGATTTTTAATGTAAACAGCATTGTCTTGTAAGTTTGGTCTTTGCTGTAACATCTTATTACTACAGTATGATACTTTTTCAAAAACGTTTTAAAATTTTAACGTAGCTTGATTTGAACCCGCGCTGCTTTGAAATCGTCCAACCGCTCTGACCCCCAAGCCATACGTTATTATCGAGCTACGTCGAAATTCTTATAAACTTGTTAGTTAGCATTTGTGTAGGGAGATTTTTATAAATTTCCGCTACGCAATGATAATTACTTAATAAATGTAATGTAATATTTAAAAAGAAACTAAAGTATAACATTTATTTTGTATAATATATTATAATCTTTTCCGTACAGATGCTAGTATGCGAGAAAGTAATACCGATCGTCCACCGTCTGGAGCAAGTGTCGTCCGGCGAACACGTGGGCTCGCTCGCCGAGAACTTGCTAGAGGCGCTGCGATCTCAGCCTCAGTGCGCCACCAAGGTGCAGCAAGTACGAGAGTTTACGCGACAGGTGGGATATTTGTTAAATTATTATTATTACTTATATTTTTTGTTTGCGTGTATGAGATAATTTTATGAAGAATCAATAAAATGTAAATTATTAAAGATGATAATAATATGCGACAATGATATTATATAATTAACTACATACAACGGACATATTGTATGTTTTCAATTTCATTTCTAAATAAATATACGACACGACAGGAAAAGAAACGTCTAGCAATGGCGGTCCGCGAGCGTCAGCTAGGCGCGTTAGGAATGCGCAGCAACGAGCGCGGCCAAGTGACGGCGCAGTGCAGCCTCACGCAGCAAGTAGCGGACCTGGCCGAGGAGGCCGGCGCCGTATGCTGCATATGCAGGGAGGGATACAAATATCAGCCTACTAAGGTAATTATGTTTACGTTGTATGGAAATCAAGTGTCAGTTAAGCGCGCTAAGTATGTTTAGTACAAACGTGGTCAAGTACCGGCAACAAGGCAAGTCAAGAAAGATGTCTCTTCTTAGCAGAATTGCCTTTCGAGTCGGTGGTAGCTTTCTGTAAGGCTGACTTTACTGACATTTCTGTGTAACTTGATTCAAAAATGGCCTAATTGAATAAAGAATATTTTTATTTAGATTTAGCGGATCTAGTTAGGAAGCGTGGTCAGGAATTATTATAGATTCTTTTTAGTTATAAACTACCGACTGATTATTATTTAATTATTACTTTTTTAAATAAATATAAAATTTACTTAAAAAACTATTTGTATTTATTAACCATTAATTTTATACATAGGTGTTAGGTATCTACACGTTCACTAAACGCTGTCCCGTAGAGGAATTCGAGGTGCGCGCGCGCAAGACGCTGGGCTACACTACGGTGTCGCACTACAATATAGTGCACGTTGAGTGTCACATGGCTGCCGTTAGACTTGCGCGTGCCAGGTCAGTTATATTATTTTTTTGTTTTTGCCATAAATTAATTATTTACATACATATGTATTTGATTATATGTCATGTGAAAATAAAAAAATAAATCAGCTTCGGTACGCAAAGGGAAACTAGTGTTAAGACCCTCCGTCCCCAATTTCCGCTGAATTTTTTGAGGACAGTCACACCCTTGTTCCCCTGCGCCAAGACGGCCTCAATGTCATATGATGTAGTAAAAATAATTTGTTAAACCAAATTCACATAGAAAACTAAGAAGAAAAGAGAAATAATATAACATTGTTTTTATTAATTATAAATAAAATGATAAAAAAACTAAAATATGTATATACATTAGTAATTTTATTATATTGTAGAGATGAATGGGAGAGTGCAGCACTTCAAAATGCATCAACACGTTGCAATGGGCTTCTACCGCTGTGGGGACCCCACGTGCCTGAATCTGCGTTTGCTTCTTGTCTTGCACGACACACTACTTATTTACAGGTTAATGAAATTATATTTTTTTAACTATACAATAAATGACGTTAAGTTACATATATATATATATATATATATATTGTGAGTACTATTTAAAAAGAACTATGGATAAGACTTATTTTAATAAATCTTTATTTAATAAATCAATGTTTCTTGAAGCTTTAAGCTTGATTTTATTAAATAATTTTTGAATGAGAATATTGATGAATATTGAATTGATTTGAGAATTGCATACTTTATTTAGATTTCATTTTTATATGAATAAAATCTAAATTAATTTCGAAACTATAATACGTTGACTGAAGTTATCAATTCAAAACAAAATAGCTTTATATGAAAATTAAAAATTACTTCCTAACTTTTAACTTATCTTACTTAACCTTACAAACTCCAGGAATGCACCGGTCACCGCGACATTGGACACACGTGCACCGTCCACGACTTGAAGCTGCTACTAGTGCGCTTCGCCCGCGGCCGCACCTTCCACGACGACACCGGTGGCGGCGGGCCGCTCTCCAATATGCAGCTCGTGCCCGCGTTGGCGCATATGGCGTTATATGTTATTAACACGTATGTTGATATTACATTTGTGTGTATTCGATGTATGTGTGTTTTTGTTTTTCGTTGGTTAAGATATGGCGGTTATATAAATTAAGCGGAAGCAAATTTCAATAACGGTAAACATCTTCCATATTTTCTAAAAAAAATTATAAAAAATAATGGCACAGAGCTAGCTATCTATTTAAATTAGTAATAATAATTAATAGTGATGATTGTCGTCAAAGTTCTCTTGTATTCGTTAATTTATTGTTGTTTAAAATAGATTTTAATATTGTTTGTTTGACAGGACCCGTGTTGCCGGGCGAGAAGTGACCGGTTTGGAGACTAGTCTGTCGTGGCTGCCGGCAAAGGTCCTGGAGTCTGCGCACGACGCTGACGGACCGCTGTATTACCTTACGCTTATGCTTTTACTGTATCCGCATTCTAAGTAAGTTGCTATGTATTATATAAATATTTTATAAAAAAAAAACAGCTTCACGCTGTATGTATGTTAGGACACTCCATTTCCCACTTTAATCAAATTAAAAGATAATTACAAACATATGTTATAATTATCTCAACAGATGGCGCCTCCTCCGCGTGGACATGCTCAAGCGTCTCCTCCTGGCGGGTCACGTGCGCGCCGTGGCACCGGGCGGGCCCGCACTGCGCGCCCTGACGGCGGACCAGCGCACGCCGCGCGCTTGGCCCGACTACAAGCCGTATGCTATGTTTGTTGCGCTCATACAACAGCTGTATAGTGTTATGTTTAAGGTGAGTTGCTTTATACAGATAAACTAATCATTTTATAAAACCCCTTTATTGTTAGATGACTTTGACAATATGTTTCTTTCTGTGTTATTGAAATATTAAATAAAATTTTTAACATAGTAAAATTGGAACTTATGCCGCGTGGATGTCATCCTAGTTTATAAAATTATTAATTTTATGACTTAAGAATAATTATGAGTTAATATTAAAAAACCTTTTTTCTCATAAATAAGTTTTTTTTTTACTTAATTTACGTAAACCCAGTAGTTTATATCTACTAATATATACTTATACATATTTAAATGTCCTCAGAACGTAAACGCTACAACAGTCGAACAGTGGCCAATTAAACTAGCCGAGTACATCCGCCACAACGACGAATCTAACGCCAAAGCAGCAGAACGCATAGTTACTACTCTAACCGATGAGCTTCTACCTTGCGCTTCCTTCTCTGAATTCTGTGATGCTGCAGGCTTCCTAGAAGATATCCCAGACCCTGATGCCTTCCTCCAGGCACTCCTCGACGAGCAGCCGTGAGGAAGGGCCTTTGCGCCCTATTGCCTCAGCTATAACGGGTGCATGGCCTGTTGATATGGTGCCGTTAAACAAATTCAATAGTGTTTTTTTTTACAATATTTCCAATTGCAATACTCGAGTACTTTTCTGTGTCTTAGTATATCTTTCTGTATCTTGCACTTCATGTATCCAGGTTGGCTTCAATAAATGGCTTTTGCTTCTACTTTGGTGTTTTATTTTATTTTTATTATTGTTTACGTAGACAGATATATTTTTTAGGAAATAACTGTATAAATATATTGTTTATATTATATTAAAAGTACATGGGATTGATCTAGTAAAAAGAAATATTCTTCTATTAAAAATTATACTGATATTTTAGTAAAATATATAATAAAATATTTTTTTATAAAATATATTGAATAGCAAATATATACTTTTTGTTGTGAAGGAATTTAAAGTGTTATTCCAGGAAAGAAAAATATTTTCTTCTATCTTGCCTGCTTAATTTCGTCGTGGATTTTATATTTATACCTACATGATTTAACTGTTAGTCCCTAATGGAAATATTCTGATCGGGTTCTATATTTCACAACAATGAGATTGACATAGTCGTTTGAGTGGAAACTCGTGGGTCCAAATATAAACAGTTGAAATAATTAGTGTTCAGTAGTGGTTTGAATATGGGGATAATTATTCTGTTTCTGTTCTATTTATTTAATACGAATGAATATCGCTTACACAAACTGTTTCTTTATAAATGTTTTGAGTTACTGTCAAATGAGCAACTTTTATATGTTGAGTTTTCATATGTTTTTCATATAAGAATTTTTCAGCTTAGCTGATCCGAGCTTTGGACGGTTTCCAAGAGGCGCGGGTTCAAATTCTGCTAAGTATGTCTTATTTAATTTACACGTTCTTACCAAATACTTTTCTGCTGGTCCTAAGCCTAGTAAAGCATGGAGGAAAATCTTCTTACTTACAAATATGTATATTTTTAAATGATATTAAATTATCATATAACTATAACGTGTTTGTACTGGGTGAGTTACTTCATATTCATAATATTTATGAAGGCTGACGCGTTGAAATTGATGGTAGATTATTTGACGTTCAAAGAATGAAGCATGTCGCTTCTTATTTATTCTTCCCCCAGAAAATATTTCTAGATACGATAATGCATATATTATCTTCAAAAACAAGTTTGATTAAAAAAAACAAATACGTGCAGATTCAAGCAATGGGATCTCATACTATTCCTTCTAATCCAATCTAATTTATTTAATTGCAGGATTAAACTCCTATGACATTTAAAAGCAACCTACAACTAAACTATAAACAATACTGAACCTGACCTTGACACGCGTGACACATTTTTAATAAGATCAGAGTTGCGTACAACCAGATATGTCATAGACGATTAGAGTGCCGCACTCACGACTCTTGCGCAAGCTGTGAAGATTGTGAGACGTCGTGATGAGAGATAATGTTCAATAACTATTCTTATATTAAATAATGAATTGGGTCTAGGTGATGCTGTACTGGTTTGTCTTGTTCTGGTTTTTTGAATGGTGTTGTCGTGGCAACACGCTGGGTTCTATTGTTTGGTGTTTGAAGATTTATGTCGGCTTTAAAGATATCTTTTGGCTCGTCTAGATAGGTCTCGTGTTAACCTTTCAATATTTTGAGACGTTCTCATAAACAATAACAGCTCGTTATCAATGGTTTTATTTCTTTTTAATCAGACCAGGATTACAAGCGTGTGACTGTAGACAGGACAGATTGTGGGTTCGATTCCCATTCGAGGAAATTATATTTCATATTTTCATTTCTCTCTGGTGTCAAAGCAAAGTGCGACGTAGAGTTCTGCCACTAACACGCCATGGCTCCAGAATTTAGCAGAAAGTGGGGAACAGAGCGTCTACGTAACACTAGATTCCCAGGCTCACTCTGCTAGAAGCTAAAAAAAGGTATGAAACGGGCTAGAATACATGAACAAACTTAAAATAAGGATATTTTAATGGCGCTTGCCATATACCAACAATTCGTATTGCAAAATAATTAATATCATTGTGTGCCTCTGCCCCAACACAATATAAAGCCTCCATATTGTTATATGTACGTTGCATCAAACACATTACACTTGTAAATGAGACATTCGCATTAATTACGAATCATCTAGGTTAGCGCTGTATGTGGGTAGATTATGACAGCTAGCACTACATTCATATCTAGATGTGATTTTAATAATATCTATTAAATATACAAAGTTTAGAGAAATTTTGGAATTGTGAACTGATATTTTTTTAAATTTACGTTGCAGGGTACCTGAAGACCTAGAGTTACACACTTTTTTTTCTTAGTAGACACTTCCTTCCCGATGGCATTACGTGTAAAGTGGTGGAATTCAATGGCGAATTTACTTTTACACCAAAGCGGAGAAATGTACATATTAAATATTTCGTTTCTTCAAGAGATGATCGAACCCATCATGTGTCGCTTTTACAGTCACACTGGCCTAAATCATCGTCTCCATTATAGCAATTTTACTTTAAAAATTCTATTTTAAAATTTGAAAAGGTTAAGCTATGTTCAATTTATATTTTAAGTTTGCTATCTTAAGTTATTTACTTTTACTCTACACAGGAGAGTACAAACTTTCAACCCCTATTGCACCTCTTTAGGGTTAAAATTTTTTAAAATCTCTTCTTAGTGGATGTCCAGATTACGAAAGTAAACATCTGTCCAAATTTAACGTTTCTACACACAGCGGTTATGGCTGTGCGTGCGTCTTACCTCAGTCAGTGAGGACAAGTCTTTTTATATATATAGATTAAAATAAAAATTCCAATTTCAGCGATAGCGTATATTTCGCAAACATTTAGTGAGTTGTGTCCGTACATCATCACGTTTACACAAACCATAGGCATTTGAGTACAAACATAGATAATTGTACTACACTTACAAATTAACTTATTATATTATTCACATAAAACAGTATAAATAAACTTAATACTTTTGTAGTTTCATCTTAAATTATTCTAAAATATAATAATTTATCTTACATGCGACCGTCGTAATCTTTGTGGCGTTTCGTATTTCGTTATAAAACCAATAAATTAAGCATAGATTCTATGAAAGTAAGTGTGTAAAATATATTAAAAATATTTTTTACGGCAACGTATAAAAATTTGCACGTATCGGGATTTGAACCCGGGCCTCTTGGAAACCGTCCAAGCGCTCTGACCACTAAGCCGTTGGTTGCTTACAACTTATGTTGTCATAATATTTTATTTGAATTGGTATTCAAAATTTTGCCTATTGATAATATCTATTGTAGATATTATAAATAACTATTTTTATGTATTTTATTAATATGTAGTTTATATCAATTTCATTTTGGATATTTTAACGAAAAGAAAAGCTTAATAAATACAAACTCATTATAAGCCCATCAACAAATCTTATAAGAAGATACTAGGATTATATATAACAATGTTTTAATAAGGTTTGATCAATGAGCTTATATATTAGTATCTATCTTATGTAACCTTTCCAATTAAATATACATTAATAATTTTGAATTTAAATTTGAATGTAAAATAATAATTGGAATTTTCGGATTACACAAGAGAGTTAAGGCACTTGGTGTTAGTGACTTATAAATCGTATGAGCCACTGTCTCCGCTCTTTCCGATGCGCAGTACATATTTGTAGATGAGACCGGCGACCACGCCGCCCACGATGGGACCCACCCAGTATACCTGAAAGTTAATGTTTCTATTATATGTGAAAATTTATGTTTTTATTAGTTTTAAGGCCAGTTGTGGCACACGACGACTGGTTGTAGGTTCGATTTCCACTCTAGGAAATAATTTAATATTTTTATTTCTTCGCTCTGGTGTGCAGTTCCAGAATTTGGGCTAAAGTAGGGTATAGAGTGTCTTAACTTAACTAGGTTCTCTCTGCCTACCCTGCTGTGTGCGGGATACAGCGTGAAGTTAAATAAAGAATGTGAAAACCAGCAAAAGCATTATTTCGCGACGCCAACGTGCCGTGTGAATAACTCTATAGCAGTGCAGCGTTGCTATAGTTGTTTTATAATCATCGTAGCTTAGGTTCAAATCTAGATTGAAATGTTTATATCTTTAATATTTGATTTCTAGTTAGTCTTATATATTATACGTTTGTAAATAAAAAAAATACCTATAACTAAAGAGACGACAATCATAAACCATTAAGTAAATTTAATTATTTAATATGTTATTTTCTTTGAAAATTATAAGCACGTGAATTGTTTTTCGGCAAAGTCAATATTTAACTCTCGCGGAGAAAAAATTGTAACATATATAAAGTACGCTAACAAATACGACCTTCTAAATTATTTGCTAACAAACCAAACCTAATGGAATAAACTAATATTTAATGCGTTGTATAATATTTATTCTGAAGAAAAATCTTGTCCTCGCACTAATTTACACTATATAATCTTAGCGTAGTGTTTGCTGAAGAAACAAAAGACTATCTATAGGTATGGTGAGGCCAGTGGTGGCCCAGTGGAACAAACTGTATGACTGTGAACGCGACAGGTCGTGGATTCGATTCCCATTCGAGGAAATGAAATATTTCAAATGGTGTCGAGGCAAAGCGGGTCGTGGAATCCCGCCCCTCAAAACGTAATGCCTCCAAAATTTGGTAGAAAATGGGAAGCGCAGTGTCTTAACAGTAGGTTCCCTCTGCCTTCCCTGAGTGTGGGATACAATGTGAAGCAAAAAAATATAAGTATGTGGGGAGTAAAGTTCTACGTAATCTGTCGTTTGCGTTATAAAGTAGAAATATTCACATAAAAATAATATAAAAAAACTTTAAATGCCTAAACGATTGACTATTTCTAACCAGTAAATAAACAAAAAATCTTTAGTTACATCATTATTATACAACTTTTTTTAAAAACTACATAATTGACCATATTAGGTGATGTTTCAAAAGCAATTTCAAGAAAGGTCACAAGTGTTTTTCTGGTACGTATCTTAAGATGTGAAACGAATTATATATAACTATTTCCGGATATTTATATGTTTGGAATGATATATTATATCCATAACTATATTATAAATTCGAAAGTAACTCTGTCTGTCTGTCTGTCTGTCTTTTACGTAATCAGGGCCAAACCGCTAATTTAATTGTGATAAAATACTCATAAAGAGATACTTGAGGGTCTCGGGATGAACATAGGATACTTTTTTTTCTCATATTTGTAATATTTTCGATATATACAAATATATTAAAGTACTTATTAATTTGACATGCAATTTATTCCGCCATATTAATAACAATCGTCGCTAAGCAACGATTTGCAAAGTTTATTATTAGAAAACGTCACCCAAAATGAGCTTGCTTAACGCATCTCTCTATTGAAAAATGAAAATAATTTCATAAATGTATTTAATAAATATTCGTATAGTTCAAGCGGGCGTAGCCGCGTTCGGGTCCACTAGTATCTAATATAACTTTACCAGTGAAAGGTAAAGAGATTAAAATGATATAACAAATTATATTATAGAAGCCAGCTTATAGAGACATATACCTAATATGTTTCTATATCTTTACATTCTGGTCATTTTATCACGTGAGGTGAAAGTAATGGGCTAAGCATTAGATAAGCTAGATTTGTTTTATAGTACATCTTTGTACATCGAGCTCACGTAACTACGGCTACTGCATACAAATGTTGTTTGATATTATCATATTAATATGTATTTTTCATATTAATTGCCGTAAATATGATTGCAGTTTTAAATTTTTTTATACTTAATGGTCTCAGCCTGTATTCTGCACGCAGCTGGGTAGGCAGAGGGTACCTAGTTTTAAGTCATTTCGCCTCGGTACCATAGCAAAGAAATGAAAATATTTAAATTCCTGGAGTGGGATTCGAACCCACGACCTGTCGCATTTACAATCAAATATTTGTGCTTCACAACTGGTATCAAAATTTTATTTTGGTTTTAAATTAAATACTTAATTTTTGTGTAGTCTCTATCTTTTTTTTTTAAAAATGGTAATAATAGAAAACACTTGTATGGCAATGAACTATATTCATATTAGATCCGTTATCTTATAGTTCATTGGCAATCTAGGATAGGAAATTCTAATTGGCAAGTAGCCAGTTGAGAACTACGCTTTCTACGTCGCCTATATACCTACAGACGGAAACGAGGGAAAGGCGTAATGAAGTGCGGTCGCAATATATAATTTATCAGCTCATTGGTTTACTTAAAAAAGTTTTTTTTTTAAGTTTTTTCTGTACCACAAAAAGTTGTAGTTAATTTCACAAAAAAATGAGTGCATACATCCTCAAACTTAAGTCCGTCAATTTTTATAAATTATACTTTCTGTTGACATCCCTCGAAATGCGAGACCGACTCGCATTTGGCCGGTATTTTTTATATATTAATTGCTTATAAAATATAATCAATTATTTATCAATGAAAGATTTTTCTTTAAGAATAAACTTAACGATGTATATATTAGTTGGCTGGTTACTTTGTTGGCTTTGTAAGGCAAAATAAGCAAAAATATTTTTAAATAACAAATAAACATTTCTACAAGACTCTCCTTTTCGAACTCAAAATTGTCATGTCACAGATATTAACTATATTTTACATTCTAACATAATTTAAGCAACCATATAGCTATAACCAAAATACATTTTAATAGCAGAAAGTAAACGTTTGAGAACAAAACAAAGCATTACATTTTAGTTCGTAGAGCGTAAAGTATGTTTGTAATGTAAATATTCCATTTTCACGCTTTTAAGACCATTTAACAATATAATATGAGTGGTAAGAGTATATTACCCAGTGCGCGGTCCAGACGCCCATGACGAGGGCGGGGCCGAAAGAACGCGCGGGGTTCATGCT
Source organism: Heliconius melpomene rosina (assembly GCF_056956725.1). Classification (NCBI taxonomy): domain Eukaryota; kingdom Metazoa; phylum Arthropoda; class Insecta; order Lepidoptera; family Nymphalidae; genus Heliconius; species Heliconius melpomene. The sequence goes on from NC_140399.1 coordinate 9,233,301, forward strand.
GGAACCCGAGAACGGTATCTGTGGACAAATTATTATATTAAAATTAAGATATATACATAAAATCAAACAATAGCCAAACTGAGATGGCATTTACCCATGAAAATAATAATTACTAAATAATTTATATGATAAAACCTCAATTTCAAGTTATAGGAATAATTTACAATAGTATATGAAAAAAAAGTTGCCTAAAAAGTCTATTTATATAAAGAATATCTTCAATTTGAATTTAATACTTACGCAGGCAGCATGGCAGGCGGTGATGCTGAGGCCGATGGCCAACGGCGCGGACCCTTTGATGTCGTTGCGGCGAGCGTCGCACACACCCTGAACCACTATCACTAGCACGAACGTGATCAGTGCCTCTATTAGCAGTGCCTGGATATTGAAGGGAAATCAGCATTTATATTTCTTTTTTTTTCCTCATCCGCTTTATCTCGCATGCAACGGGGTAGGCAGAGGCAGCTTAGTGTTAAGACCACCACTTTCCTCCCACTTTTCCCCCACCACTTTCCTACCAATTCTCGAAATATTGCTTTCTGAAGGGTGGAACTTAACTTATGCCTTTTTTATATTTTAAATTTCAAAAAAATATATGTTATAGCTACTTATATAGATATATAAATTGTGTTATTCATTTACACACATCAATAATGGTAATATTTAATTCTACGTATTTTCATTCGGTGTTATAAAGGATTTTGATATTATTCTAAATCAAATTGAAAATTAATGATGGATATTTAATGAAAGTATCTTAAAATAAGTAAATAAGGATTTTTTTTTTAATTGTTTTACTGCAAAATGAACTTATAATTTTCTCTTTTATTTAGATAGTTTAAAAACTCCAATACAAATTGAAATCACTAATTTATATTTATTTATATATACATAATTAATATGTAATCCACATACCTGTGGTTCGGTGACATTAGATGCAGGTAGAGTCATTCCGAAGGACATAACTCTGTCTTCAGGTACAGCCAACTGCAAAAATAATAAATATGAAATACTATTACAGTATAATTTCACAAAAAAAATCTAGATATTTTGAGAATAGAGAGGAAAAGAGAAAAAAACAGCTTTACGGTGTATTTGGCTTATAGCAGAATAAACAGATGGAACTTAGTGTTAAAGCATTCCATTCCCCATTTTCCCCTATTAAATAAAAATCAACAAATAAAAATAGAGACCAAATATAATAATCAATAATCGAAAAAGATAAACAGAAAGTTATTATAGTATTATTTATATATTTATTAAACAAAAAATCGTGTAATTTAATAGAACATTAGACATAATTATTGGTATATCGATAAATGTAAATACAAAACTAACTTAATGTATAAGATTAATCAAATAACAAACAAATCGTGATGTATAAAGCGGATGGTCTTTACTTGCTCTTTTGTGAGTAAAATGTCGCATCTACGACATCTCACGAGGTCGCGCGCTAATATTATTAATTGCCTTCTTATAATTAACCTAACATTGAAATATGAAAATTAAATAAATACCTACGTGATATTTAATCTGTTACTTTAAATTAGACCCGTCGTTCAGGCACAACGGGTGGTACAAACAAAGGTGTTGTGTTGTGAGTTCGATTCCCAATGGAAGACATGAAATATTGAATATTTTCATTTCTTCGTTCTGGTATTGAAGAGAAAAGCGGTGTTGAATTCCGCACAACACAATGTCTCTAGAATTCGGTGGAAAGTGAGGAAGGGAATTGTCTTAACACTGGTTTGAGAGCTCCCTCCTACTCTGCTACATACAAGCGAGATGGAAAAAAAGAGAGAAGAAAAAGAAAAAAAACCTTAATTTAACATTTAATTGACAACCAGTAATCTATATGCGGGATCAAGCGAGAAACAAACAAAAAAGAGAGAAAGAAAAGAAAAAACTTTTATTTATTTAAGTAATTGTTAATGTTCATTATTAACTATTCATTTTTTAAGTCGTTAATGAATGCTGCTTGCGAAATATAATTATAAAATTCATCAAAAAACGCGTTGCCGAGCTTAATGAGCGAGTAACATCTTATTATATGTAATTAAAAAATTTCAATCCATCAACTTCAAATTTAAATGTAGCTAAATATATTTATTGAATACTTAATTTTTATGTAAAGGTCTGTCTGTCTATCAGAAGTTAGCTAACATTAAATAGACTGATATTTAATAGAGTAGATGTTCGCAGCGTTGAATTCCGCTACCAACATCCAATACTTCCTGCCTTAGGCGAAAAGTGGGGAACGGACGTGTCTTAATGGGAACGGATTGACTTAACACAAGGTTCCCAGGTTCTCTCTGCCTACCTTGCTATATACACGATACAGCGTAAATCTAAAAAAAATATTAGTAGTAGAGAAGGATAATTCCATTCCATTTTTATTATCTTTCTAATTGCTTCATTTACGTAACAGTTTACAACTTCACACGCATTATTTAGATTCAACTATTCCAATTGTCAAGCCTCGATTTAAATCAGTTGATTGCACATCTTTTAATACTTGCCCCGCATCACATTGTTAGAATCAGGTTCCTGAAGGTTGCTCTACTTATTGCATTATTATTTGATCTTAGAATCGTATAGCATCAGTGTCATGGCTAGCAACACCTTTTCGTACTAACATATTCGACTCATACCATATAAGGGCATATAAAGTCGTACTTATGCCCTATTTGGCTAGTACTTGTTAATTATGTTACATTAACTTGAATTGCTCGTTTGTTTATTTCAATAAAAAAACATGTTTTATGGTTCACGTCTTATACTGTTATCTCCATAGTATTTATTAGGCATATTGATAAAGATAAAAATTTAACTGTGAATTGTAAATTAAATTAATGTTAAAAATGAATCACTGTTTGTGAATCACCAAATGGATTGAATTATCAAAATTATTGATTGTATACATATATCTTGCCGATAATATAGCTTTTAATATTTTTTTAAAATATTTCAGCTTTACGCTGTATCCCACACATCAGGGTAGGTAGAGGGAACCTAGTGTTAAGAAACTGTTCCCCATTTTCCGCGAGAGGGAAACTAGTGTGTAAGCCACCCTGCTATGCGGGATACAGAGTGAAGCTGAAAAATAAAAAAAAAATAGTAAACACTTACCCTGATGAACGCTGCCCCAGCTATAGCTCCCAAGCATTGTACCACGATGTAGAATATGGCCTTTAGCAGCTTCACGTCGCCAGCCGCGAACAGTCCGCATGTAACAGCTGGATTTATATGTCCGCCGGACACGTGGCCTATAGCCTAAAAGAAATAAAATTACTATTATTATTATTATATATTTATATTAATTAGTTTTTAGTATGAATATATATATTAGATTTTTTGATTTATTGAGTAATTTAAATTTTCATTTATTTTCTAGGATACGTATGGTGCATCATTTAAATGGAATAATATATTATTATCTATATTATAATATATTATTAAATATATACTGTATTATTTATTTTTCGGCATTTATTGTAAAAATCGAAATCACAACAACACTGTACAATCAAAAACCTCTCAGCTACTTCAGTATTAATATAATTGTCGACCTATTTATTAAGAGGTAGAGTTGGCTATTCGTTTCTATGAAAATGTAAATGCAATACATTTCAAAATAAAATATAATCGTAATAAATTAATCGTGTAATTAATTGTAAATAATTAACTAAGAATAATTAATTGTAAATAGGTGATTTTATTATATAAATATATAAAATGTATCTGTGAATATAATAATATTAATCTAGTCTTAACTATAATCCAAACGTTAATTTTTGTTCTCGTTGCATACAAATTCATTAAACTGTCAGTTATCTCATTCGTGTACCAGTATACGAGTAGGTTGCGGTGTAAACACCTTTGACCCATTATTGTAAGCGAATCATAGGTTATGCCACAATAGAATGCTAACAAGACCTATTAAATGAAGTTGTTCATTGTATTTTGACTGTAAATATTGGTTCTGAGTTCGATTCCTTCTCGGGGGAAATAAGTATTATTTATTAATTTTGTCATTTTTTCACTCTGATAGCAAGGCAATGCCTCAAAATTTCGGCGGAAAGTGAGGAACGGAGAGTTTTAATATCAGGTTCCCTCTGACTATCCTTCTATATGCGTTACATCGTGAAGTTGTAGGTACAGTATGTTTAAAAACACAAACATAGTCATTTGTAGAGTTTCAAAGTTAAATTTTCCACGTGGTTGTTTATATTTCGTTAAAATCTATGAAAAAACAATATTGTAATTGTCGTGTTTTGTAGAATTTCTCGAGAGAATTTTCCATTTTCCGCTTCTACAGCGTGTTAAATTTGGAAATTTATTTTGGCGCACCTATCAGGCAATGCAAGCTTGTATATTTAAATATTATCATTGGAACAGGTGGATTATAATATATTTTAATGATGAAACAACATAACTGCGTTTCAAATATATTTATTATTTATTTATATTGAAAAGAAAAATAGTTTTACAAGAATATAATTTATTAAAAATATAAGTATTTTACATTTATAGTTTTTATTAATAAAAATTATATTATTTGGCATTAAGTGATCGTTACACTTCTCAATATGAGTATCGGAAATCATTAAAAAACATAAATTAATTCGCGAAATATCGCTCTAGCATTGACATGCCAAAGATGCAATACAGATGTAATTAAAAAATGTATTAAATTAGAAATATTGTAAAGGTAACTTAATATTTTGGATTTTATCAAATATTTAATATTTTTATTTCTTCGGTCTGGTAGGCAAGGCAAAACAAACTCGCGGCGTTGAACACCGTCAGTCAACACGTAAACGTGTCTCAAAAATTGGCGAAAAGTGGAGAACAGAGTGTCTTAGCATTAGGTTCCTTTTGCCTACCCTACTAACCTACATTAAAAAAAAACAATAATTAAATTTAAATCATTCCATATAACTGTATACAATTTACATTGAAAGCAATAACGTAATTACTTTACGTGAATATATTAAAGATCAATGACACCGTGGAGGTGAGCGTTAGAGCGGCCGTGACACTGGAATTAACATTATATAATTTTTTTTAAAATTAATTAACCATAAAATTAATTTATATGGCAATTGAATATAAGAAAAAAACCTTCGGTTAATTAAATTTCCTTTTTTTATTAAACTTATACGGCTAAGTAATTAGATCATTATTATAATTAGCTTAAGGTTAGTCAGTAGGACTAGCTCTCCTCGACTTTAACTTATGGCTTTTTTAGCTTCACGCTGCATCCCGCATACAGCAGGGTAAGCATAAGGAACTTAGGGTTAAATCTCTCCGTTCCTCATTTTCTGCCAAATTTGCTAGAACGAGGAAATGAACATTTTAAATATTTAATTTTCTCGAATGGGAATCGGACCCCCGACCGATCTCTTATTATAAAGGAAGTATATATAAGGTTTAATTAATTAGAACATCCTCCTATAAATAATTCGTTAAAACTATTTCTGTAGCTTATTTATCATAAATTTATTTAAAAACCTATAGAATTTGAAACATATTTAATATCTCACGACCAGCAAGTATCTATCTATTATTTATCTAATATTATAGATAACATTTATAAGCAATATTAAAATTCATATAATCGTGCAAGCGTTAAATCATAATAATCAAATGTAATAGGTTGTGTCGATATCGTAAGGCTCCCATGTGGTGCCATGCGTGCTGGTGCCCCGCCCGCGCCGCGGTCACCGTACGATCAAGGGCGCCTACAATCCCTGAGGTGACTGTGGTCTAAGATACACGAATATATGGTGATTTTGAAATAATGTATGCGGTTGTAACGCGGTGCTTGTGGGTCCAATTTCCACTCGGGAGAATTAATTGTTTGTTGAAATTTCCATTTCTTCGCTTTGGTATCAGGGCAAAAGGCGCTTTTCTGATATATGCGGTGTACATCAATTACAGCTAGGATTTTACTTCGAAAATGTGTTGATTTTTTGATTATCAAAAAAAAAATTTTTCTTGCTCAACTGAAAGATAAAGTCTAAGACTAGTCGTTTCAATTTTATACATGAATTCAATTCAATGAGAACAATTGTAGAGAAAAAAAGAGATTCTAAATACTTAATTATTTTCAATCATTAACATACCCAAAAAAGAAAAATATATATTTTTTAAATCGCCATCCACTACTAACTTGGTACTGAGTAATAAGGTAACACACATTACACACTCAATTCGGCACAACGTCCAACTGCACCGGATATATTTATCAGATTCCTGTAATCTAACAACTATTTGATTCTTATGTGTATTGATTTACGGTAATTAAGTGATTGTGGTTTGCTGGGACTTTAATTTATTATTTTTATATATAGAAAAAAATAGTCATTTGATTTGATGATGCCAGTCTTGGCGCAGTGGCTTACGAGTGCGACTATAAGCGAGACAGATCGTGGGTTCGATTCCTTCAGGACCAGGAGGAAATGAAATATTGATTAACTTTCGCTTCATCGCACTGGTGAAGGCGACGCGTGACGGTACTCAACATGCAATTCCTCTAGAATCCGATGTAAAGTGGTAAATGAAAGGGTTCCTCTGCCTACCCTTCAATGAGCGGGATACAGCGCGAAGCTTATAAAAAAAAAATGTTAAATGAATTATCGTAACTAAAAATATGACTTTTATCATTTTATTCACTTATTGTTTTCTAATTTTTTTAATTTTTCTTAGAATTTTTTCCGCTACGATATAACATCATAAATTTTTATGAATCTCTTAATTTATGAACGCATTATAACAATAAATTTTTATTTATCATAGACTAATTATGACAGCCATTATGTGCTTATCTTAGAGACATAAAATTGTATTAGACATTATTGCATAACCATTTGATTTATCCAGATTAGCTTAATATCTATATAAGGAAACGTAGTTGTAGAACAAATACAAATTATGCTGTCAGTTTACATATGTACCAGAGCTGCGGCCTGCGGGTCATAGACCTAAGTGTTGCTAAACACAATTATTGGCTATGTAGGTACTATCTTATTGCCAAACCTATGCCAAAATGCCATAAGCTTAAAATATTAAATATATATATATATATACTAGTGGGCCCGGACGCGGCTACGCCCGCGAAAATATATCTAAGCCTAAATAATTAAAATAAGTTAAAAAATAATAATAAGTGGAGATTTATTATTAGAAAAAATATCTGAGTAACCGAAATGAACAAACAAAAGAAGTAAAAGTAACTAAAGGAAATTCTTAATATTAGAAAAAGTACCTAAAGTTGGCCGTGCGCGCGTACTAAACATTTTTCTATATTTAATAATTATTAATTTTTGCGAACAATATTAAATTAAATCCCAAATGATTAAAATTACGATATTTTAAGTGTATAACATCGGTATAGATAACCGAACTGAGATAAATTAATTACAAGCATATATATTCTTTAGCAATATCGCATTAATTTATGCATAAAATCTAAAGAAATATCTAGTTGGAAAGTGTTTAATTATATAAAAGCTATTTTACTAGCATTACTTACTTTACTACACACATCTGCATATATACTTTAAGTGTATTCGATAAGTAATAATAAAAGTAATAACCGGAACAATTTTATAATTTATAGATTGATTAAATTAAAGCTATAAACATTTTATTTGGCATGTAAAGTGGAAAGCCTCCTCTGGAGGCACTGAAACAATACTAATAAAAAAAATTGTACTAACAAAAAAATATATGGAAAAAAAATTTGAAATAATTTTTATTATTTATTTCTTATTTTGAAGAATATAAATACAGTGTGAAACTAACAAAATCTTTCCCTTTTTTATATAAAAAACCTGCATTTATAAAATACCAATCTATCACGTTTATCTTCTTATAAAGATGAATAATCGATTTTAAACGGCCATGTTTCTTACTTAAACAGTCTGCATTAGTAATCTATGCTATAAATTATATGCAATTACCGCCTTTAAAGTTTGTGCCCTTTGACATAAGCTCTTAGCTGTCAACGTGGAATCTTTAGTATCGATATAAATTAAATAATAGTTCAATTTAATCGATTTTATATTGTATGTATATTAGGTTAACACCTCGGAGACGAATGTTTATTTCTATTAATAAATATGTTTAGTTTGTTAATATTATTGATTAGAAAGAAAAAAAATTAAAACTTTTATAATTTGAAATAAAATTAGAAAGGATTAGTGAGCGGGGAAATTTATTTTACGAAGCCGTGAGAAGCAGGTAACTTGACCTAATCTAGTTTCAATATGGAGGAAATAAGACATAAATAATTTGGTCAGCTAAAAAATGCTACGAAAATGTAAAAAATCTTTTATTATCTTTGAATTTTGTGAAATTAAAATCTAATGTACGTAAAATTATTTATTGAATTATGTTTTTTTTGAGGCCAGTAGTGGCTCAGGGGCATGTGACTGTAAAATCGACTGGTTGTGGGTTTGATTCCCACATGAGAAAATTAAATATTTAATATTTTAATTTCTTTGCTCTGGTATCGAAGAAAAGAGAAAAAAGTTCCACCAGTTTTTTTATTGAAGACAAACTTTTGAGACAAATTAAGAAGACTTTTCTTTTATTCATACAATTATAGTAATAAAGTTAACAAAAACTATAAGCACCAAAAAAGATAAACCTTCATCAGATCTATTTTGTTTTGTATGTTAAAGATAAATAAAAATTTAACACTCTGTTCTCTACTTTTCCTCGATTTAGATATCTTAAATTTAGGACTTGTTTTCCTTCTACAAAATTAAAAAACACTACATCATCGTTACACACTTAACTCTTAAAATTTTATCAGCTTTCTAGAATTTTTCTTCTCGTAATAGCAATAAAACGCATAGTTAAGATAAGTGGACATTAAATATCTCGTATTTTGGATTTAGAGATAATCTTTAAATAAAGATGACTATAAAAGTCATTGACGCAGTAAGCTTATCATTTCTAGAAGCATTTACGTACGATGTCAATGTGCTTATAAAAATATCTCATAATATTTATAAAGATCTTATAACCTGTAAACTTTCTCTCTAATGATGTCTAAGTATCAATAATACTGATTTATTCAAGCGTTATATTTTATGCTAGTCTAATTTCGTTTCGAGAAATCCTTTTGATGTCAGAGATTAGTTATATAAATACTAAACACTATTAAAGAGACTAAGATTAAAAAAGTTTTTGTTGTACCTGAAAAATCAAATCCCATTTGAGTGTCAATTTTAAAACTTTTTAAAGTGTATTTTGTCGATTTGTCTGTCTGTCATTAAAATAGATCCAAAGAGAATGATGCGCCCAATTTAGCTTATTTATCAATAACGTTAAAATAAGAGAAATGTAGTTTGTCCTTAGTAAATATAAATAAATAATAATTCATTCCTCCGAGTGGGGATCGAACCAACAAACGTCGCGCTACAGTTACACGCTAGTGCACCTGCGCCACTACGACTTCATTTTTTGATAATTTCAATCAATTTACGCTAACTAGTTACTACGATATGAATTTCTTTTAAAAACTTTATATAAAAACTTGACTTACTTGTTGAAAATATAAGATAAACAGTAAAAAATCGATTGATTGCAGCATTTAAATATGAGTAGGAATCCTCAGCCGGCTTGACGCCTTCGAAGCTAAAGCATTGTGCAATATTGTGTATGGTATAATTATAATGTATGAAAACTACTCTCATGATGAATATCATAAATCGATTTTTATTCATTGTCGAATGTCGAGGCAAAGCGCGGCGTTGAGTTTCGCCACTTAGCAACGCCTCCATAATTCCGCGGAAACTATTGAACGCAGAGTCTCAACACTAGGCTCTCTTTGCCTTTAAAAAACTCTCTCACAGACCTATACCTCAAAGATAGAGGTAAAACGTAAACAGTCGATATATGTTGATTTGTTCTTAAATTATTTTTCCTCCTAATTTTTATTATAATTATGTCCTCAAATTCTTTCGTCCATTTTAAACCTTTTATTTTATTTATATCAGAGTTGAAAGGTGCTCTAACGGTACAAGCGGTGCAGGTTGGGTACCAATGAGTGTTGTACGTAAACCGGTATTACTGTACTAAGTATCACATTGACACACTAAATTACTCGATCGCAATACGATTTGTAGATGTTATCGATTTAATCGATATTTGTTTTTTCCGTTACACCGAATATCATTTGAAATATTTTTTATGATATTTTTATTTTTCATTTTAATTATAAAACTCTTGTACAACCAGAGAACAGTCAGTATTTATTTACAGTTATCGATTTTAATTATAAATAGTAATATAAAGTAATTATTTGAAGTTTAAAGTATGTTTCTTAATATTATTCGATTAACGTGATCGAGCACAAGAGTGATCCATCTTCGTGTGTCAGCCACTCGCAACCACTTACTATAATATACACCAGACGACTAAATCTAAATGGCTAAGGCACAGAAATCATTTAAAATTCTGAGTACTTACACTCATTTATCATTTAAAATCATATATCATCATAGCCAGTCGTAGCGCAGAGGCACAAAGTGTGACTGTAAACGTGACTGGTTGTGGGTTCGATTCCCACATGAGAAAATTAAATATTTAATATTTTAATTTCTTTGCTCTGGTATCGAAGAAAAGAGAAAAAAGTTCCACCACTCAACACGCACTCCGTGCCGCCAGAATTCCTTTCCAACCCTGAAATTTCATTTCATTCCTTGAAAACCCTGATATGTACGTGATACAGCGTGATGCTGCTAAAAAAAACCATATATCATCATAGCAATACCAAATAATGTCATTGACTTATAATAACAACATGAATTACAATTTAGGAGGTGTATAAATCGACCTTCGCATTCCAGACCAAACAAATGACAGGCGAATGACAGACGAGATACAATAAAAACTGAGAACCGTGTTTGAATCACAGAACAATGGCCAACGCGAGCTATTACCAATTAATAATATTTACAAATTTATCAAACGGTGAATGTGAAATGTACACTAGATTCTTTGTATTGGAATTTTACTACCTCGTTAATGATTTAGATGTGAGAATTCTTTTTTAGGGTTCCGTACCGCAAAAGGAAAATAAACGGAACCCTTATTAAAATCACTTTGTTTTCCATCTGTCAAGATAATTTATCTCGAAATCTGGAGGAGGCGTCATGTTTCCTCGTTAAACTACAATCCTGAAATTGGTACAGAACCCTAGGTGGGCGAGTCCAATTCGCACTGGACCGGTTTTTTCTTTTAATGACAAAAACGAGTGATGAAAATACAGCGCCAAACTTACAATTTTTTATAAATATTTTTTCTTCCATTATGACTTTGATTGTTGACTATTCAGCACTTTACATCTACTATTATTTTATAATCGATTGAATCGAAAGTGAATTTAGTGTCACTTTCTATAAGATAAAAATAAAAGAAAATTTTACAGACTAGCAGTTTTGAGAGTGGCAGTTTAGACAGAGAAAGCACAACACTACAATTAATACTTTCACTCTAATAAAAGTTAAAAGTGGCGAGCTTTTTCTACGGATAGTATAAAAAGTATAATCGATTGATGTTTTTAATTTTTAATAGGAAGAGTTTCCGTTCAGATGCGAATGAACCGGTAAAATGTAGGTCAAGTGTAGTCGGTAGGCGTTACGTCACTAGTTCTCAACTTCGAGTTAATATACTTTTTAAATAGAATAATTAATGCATAGAACCTTCTTATAAACAGCCTGAGGCTATTGTTTTTATAAATATAATAAACTTATATATATATTCTTTATTGCACATAAAAAAAAAAACACATTTGAAGATTTTTCTTGTAAGTAATATGTATATTGAGGATTGAGGTCGTAGCACAAAAGCACACGTTTGGCATGTGAGTGTGAATGCGACAGGTTGTGGGTTTGATTCCCGCTCGAGGAAAGGAAATATTTAATATGTTTATTTTCTTTTTATTTTTTATGCCTCTAGAATTCGGCGGAAAATGAGGAACGGAGTGCCTTAACACTAGTTTCCTTGTGCCTACCTTGCTGTGAGCGGGATTTAACTAAGTCCCGATTATTTTACTAAGAAAATAGTAAAGCGAAGATTGATATTTATTTTCAGTAGTTAAGCTAAACTATTACAGAACGGGCCTCGAGGGTAAGTGAAGCATTTAACAAGAAATGTTTTTTTTTTATTAAAATAAAGATTCGTAACAAGGTCAAAAATAGACAACGATTGTTAATTTAGTATAAATTGGATTGAATGGACGTTTGAAATGGAGAGAATTGACCGACAACCCAAATAGTTCTTAAATTAAGCTTTTTATTCCGTGAAAATGACAATTACTATTTTTATATACCATATATATTTTTTTGTTTTGGTAGCAACCTGTTTTATAGACTAGTAATTAGGAATATATTTCATATATTTCTTTGGTATTAACTTGGTAATATAAGAATTGCAATTATAATATGAAGACGCACAAAGTTCATAATGGATAGAATAAATATTTAACAAAAATATATATCATAATCTCATTATCGACTGTATTTATATTAAAATCTTGAATAAAAAAAATAATAATAGGCAAATGAACGAATGATTAAGACAAAGAATCTACTCGAATATTTTTTTATAGGTATTAAAGACCTATAAAAAAATATTAATACAATTCTTAAATTACATTATCATTAGATTCACTTTTAATGACATAGATTTATTTGTAGTTTGCGTTGTAATAATAAAAAAAATGTGTAAAAATAAAAAAATTAAGCTTTTTAATTTCAAAATGCTTATTATCCTTAGAATTGTTTACTAATTTTAAAAAACGAGTTCCAAACAACAATTCTCTCAAATTTTGCCCTATAAAGGAAATGTCCTCTCTATTATCCAGATGAGGCAAATTGAAAGTCACAAACAGACCGACACGCGCATAAAAGATGTCAGTAATTAGCTATAGAGAGCCAGCAGAGCATATAACGTTGATTGATAGCACTTTTCGGCATAAACATCTTGCTGTTATATAAAGGTTGTGGCATATTTAGCTTGAGGGTATGATTTTCAAGGATTGCTTCTGTTTAGAAGTGAGGTCATATTTTAATATCATAATATATATAAGTAGATTGGTTTGTCTTGACATTAAGCGTTTATATGATAAATAAATATAATTTCCATAGGCAGATGAAGATTTTTTATATTGTGAAAAAAAAATGATGAGGGAAACCTCGTAATAGTAATGGAAAGTATTAAGAAAGCAGTTAAAATCTTTAAATTAAATCCTACGTCTGTACAATGTAAGTACTACGCTTAAATATGGACAACTACGAGTAAATTGAGTAAAACTAAGATGGATGATTCAGAGCCTATATAAAGTCTATTTTTATAGATTTTTTATTTATTTTTTATTAATAACGAAACGAGACCCTTTCTAAGCCTATTAGTCTAATAAAAACATGCATAATTTTAGTTGATACGTTACATATGCCCTTGCCGTGCAATTTGGTTAATTAATAATGTATTATGAGACAAATACATCGATAAGTCACGTAAATTATCTTTAAAATGTAAAAAAAATAATGAATTAAACTACTTATGTATTTTTATAGCACTCCTAGTTTAACTATAAAAACTGGTATCGAGATAATTTTTAATTTTTTTTATTTATAAGCTTCACACTTCACGCTGTATCTGTAGGCAGAGGGAACCTTGTGCTAAAACACTCGGTTCCTCACTTTCTTCCGAATTTTTCGAGGCATTGCGTGTTGAGTCGCGAAACTCAACGCCGGGCTTTTGTACCGGAGAGGATAAATGAAAGTATTAATAAATAATCATTCATTCCCACGAGTGGGGATCGAACCCGTGACCGTCGCGTTACAGTCACACCCTTGTGCGCCTGCGCTACAACGGCGTCATCTACTCGTATGACACTTTAATTAAGTCAGATACATTTTACATGCAATCATAAAAAAATAAGTGTTTTTTTATGAGTAAACTTAAGTATCGTAGTTATATAATCAAAATACCTATTTATCGATATATATTGTAAATATCACTAGGTTAATGTATTAATCTTATGTTATACTAGCGGCCCGCTCGCGGTTTCACCCGCGTGAACTATGTTATTATTAATTTCTGTCTCCATGACTACGTCCTAGTGACGCTATGCAAAATTTGTGACTCCTAGCATTTGTAGTAACGAAGTTTCATACAAACTTTCGACCCCAAAAACAAACCCTTAGAAGTCGAATATTGCAAATTCCCGTCTTAGCGAGCACCTACGTCCTATAAGTAACTCCTATGCAAAATTTGAGATTCCTAGCACTTGTAGTTTCTGAGATTTCGTGATGAGTGAGTGACCTTTCGATTTTATATATATACTAGCGGCCCGCGCGCGGCTTCGCCTGCGTAAACTACGTTATTATTAATTTCTGTCTCCATGAGTACCTACGTCCCATAAGTGACATCCATGCAAAATTTGAGACTCCTAGCATTTGTAGTAATGGAGTTTCATACAAACTTTCAACCCCAAAAACAACCCCTTAGAAATCGAATATTGCAAATTCCCGTCTTAGCGAGCACCTACGTCCTATAAATAACTCTTATGCCAAATTTGAGATTCCTAGCACATGTAGTTTCTGAGACTTCGTGATGAGTGAGTGACCTTTCGATTTTATATCTATAGATGAGCGACAAGAATTTTCAAAGGATATTTGGTTTTATTTTTAAGTTTGCGTGTAATATAATTAGTAAGCTTAATTTTTACAATTATTTAAAAGTCGTTAATTTTTTTTTATGAACTCTTACGAGATCTTTCAAAGTTTAATTTAATGTTAAAAAAAATAAAAATAAATATTATTATATATGCCTACGCAAACTACCTACATTACATGTCCAATTAAAAAAGTAAAACAACAACAAACAAGTCGACAAGAGTGAAATAGATAGGTGTTTGAATCTGGGTAACCCGCTTACTTTTGATGTTCTCTATAATCAACAGTATTATGATTGGCTGATAATAAAAAAACAATATAATTAATATTATTAAATATATTAGGTACATCGTAAGTTAAATTTAAATATATATATATTATATATATATATATATATATATATATATATATAATCTTTTTTTATTATATTCTTGGAAACTTTTCTCCCTTTAGATTTAATAACTTCCAATCGACCTACAAGCCAATCCAATAGAACGAAAATAAGCTCGTGCATGTATTTTATGACTCTTGGAATGACAAATTAAGACATTATCTACAGCAAATGCAGGAGTGTAAATTCTGTATTTATGGTCCACTGTTATATTAATGAAAGTAATTTATCGTTAAATCCAATTATATCGATTAACTTACTTTAATTAATTGGGCAGGGACCTACTTGGGCAATATCCAAAAGCTTTAATATCTCATATACTATACGCCTCATATCATTAAATTATTTACACAAAAATAAAAATATTTATATATTTATCATTAAAATAATTAAAAAAATAATATTCCTTTTGATAATATGAAAATCATTTTTGTTGATTTTTAGGTAGAGTGATGTCGAAAACTTTGATATATTGAACTAAAGATACCTATAAAAAAGGTACCATATAAGTATATACATATATATGTGCGTATGTCGGTAAATAACACAGGGCCTGATTTGCAAGTGCAATCATTAAAATTTAAAAGTGACGAAATCGGAGCGTTATAGGGTTTTTTAATAATAACAGATTTTATAAGAGTTACAAGTTTTCGAAGGAATCTTGCGAAAGGTAGGTAGGAAAAATGTCATGGCCGGGTATCAAAATTCTGTGCAAAAGGGCATTTCAGCACATACTGCAGTCATATTTATGTTAAATATTCTTATCTCGGTTGTTACATGGCAGATTTATTATGAAAGCACCTAGTATAGTTATTAAAATGCTGTATACTTGTAGTTGACTGTCTCAATAAATATTAAAAATATGTAATTACATATATTTACATATTTTATGTGATATAACATGTATTTTTAATTTTATTCTGTGTTTTTTACAATTTTTTTTATGAATTTTATCAACTTGGTAGTAGCCCTTTTGGCCATATATGAAATACAACTTTATATTTTTTAAACTAGAGATGCACCTCAAACCATTGAGGTTAATCCGATAAATGCCAACTTAGCTTAACAAGATAATAATCGATTATTGTTTAATCATTCGATAATATAGATTTTTTTAATCATATATCTTTTTTTTTATATTTGTTAACAGACAACAATTTCGCAGTTCATTTTTTTTTATAGAAGCTTCATTACAATGGTTTTTTTTCTATATTATTTCTACACAATACAAAGTAATGAGCAAAATATTTAATAAGAAGTATCGTGAATAAGAATCAATAAGGGTTTAATTGTATATCTTAAATATATTGTATATCTTATATATATTGTATATCTTTTATATAGCTTAATTGAATATTATACATATAGTTTTTGTCTATCACAAGTACATGACCTCAGTTTTTTTCTCACATTTATTTGAGTACAGTACAGTTACTTGGCAAGTTCTTGTCACGGCGCGGCGTAGGCGTAAAAAATATTAAGCTCTGTTTGAACATTATAACTTGACACTTATCTAATTTAAGCATTTTTTTATCTATTATACTTTTATAGATAAGAGGGCAAAGAACTCTTTTTTTATATATTATAACTGTATGTAATAAAAAAAGCGGTTGCTTTTGAAATTAAAAAAGAAATGAGGCAAAGAAATAATGTATACAAATACAAAAAATATATTTTATAATTATTTAGCAGAAGGTTATTAAAATTTAGCTATTCAACATTACATATGTATGTGCATGTTAATATTTGAGTAAAAATGTAATTAAACGCTATACGAGAAAAAAATACACTTCCGTTTAAAATCTGAGATAAGAAAATAAATTAGAAAGTGGAATATATGAGTTTGTAAAATTATGAAATCCTAGCATGTTATTGAAAATACTATAAATGAATTAATTGGCCTAAACAACTTATACAACGTAAATACTTGAGGTCACACATGAGCAGATAAATATAAATAAGCATCCGATTGCAAAATTAAATATATTAATTGACTTTTAATTTTGCACATTTTGCGAAATATATTGAGAGCGAAACATATTTCGTTATATACAAATTAAAAACTATATAAGAAACTTGTATGTTTAGGGATTAACGATGTTAACAATCTTATATACATGAAATAATTAGGTTTTGATGGAAAGTGGAGAACGGAAGTATCCTAATGGGAACGGAGTACCTTAACACTTAGGTTCCCAGGCACTATCTGCCTACCTGCCTATGTGTTCAATGTATCTAAATATATCGAGGAAGAGGAGATAATTAATTACACCGCAAAAAAAAAATCTTTATCAACTTTTATTCGTAGCCAT
Source organism: Heliconius melpomene rosina (assembly GCF_056956725.1). NCBI lineage: Eukaryota > Metazoa > Arthropoda > Insecta > Lepidoptera > Nymphalidae > Heliconius > Heliconius melpomene. The sequence goes on from NC_140399.1 coordinate 9,250,703, forward strand.
AACTACGATATAAATTTCGTTTTACGTTCATTTTATTAAATTATACCTAATCTAACATAACATATAAAAATATTGATTTTACAATTTTCATAAATAAAAGCTATCTATACTATACTTAATATAATAAAGCGGAAGAGTTTGTTTGTTTGTTTGTTTGTTTGAACGCTAAGATCTCTGGATCTACTGGTCCGATTTACTATGTTTTTGTTTTATATGAAAGCTGCATTCTTCAGAAGTGCTATAGGCTATATAACATTACATTACACATATATACTAATAAATTAAAGTACTTTCTAATTTGACATGCAATTTATTCTGCCATGTTAATAACAACCGTCGCGTCGCTACGCAACCGTTACCGCGACATTTTGATATTCATCCTTATGAAAATAAATATAATAGTCACTTTTAGCATTTCATCTAGATTGAAATTATATTTCTATAGAAATTATATTCTTATATTTCAAGCAGGCGTAGCCGCGTCCGGGTCCGCTAGTTCCTAATACAATTACTATGTAACACAATGCATGTGACATTGGCTGCGTTCGTAGGTATCATTGTGATGTTAATGTTTGATTGACAGATTATGTAATGGCGCTGAAGCAATACGATTCGTCTCGGAAACTGAAGCAAATTGAAAATCATCACGAAGGTTTCATGATATGCGTATTTCCTTATTTATTTATTTTTCTTCAGCTTTACGCTATATCTTATATGTAGCAGAGTAGGCTGATGGAACCTGGTGACCTAGTATTAAAAATAGTAAATAATTCACCTTGTCGAGTGGGAATCAAACCCGCAACCTGTAGCGTTTACTGTCACACGCTTGTGCCCCTGTACCTCGACTGTCCTAAAGTTGTTAACGTTACTTAATACTTTACATACAAATTTGTCATATATTTACGACTTTTATATGTAGATCCAAGAGAGTGTGTATAACGTTGAAATAGTCAACGAAATTCGAATAAATCTATAAACTATTATACCATATAAAAATCTAATTAAAATATTAAACATATATTCAACACAGTATTTGAAAGTAATGTCGTGTAATCACAGAATCAAATATACCACGCTTATCCGATCTAATTAAAAACTTTATACCATTCGAGGCTTGTCAATCCGTCAATCACATCCGTCAATCCGTCAATCAATGCCTAGAATCGTTATAATGAAGCAATCAGTGTTATTAATTATCAAACAAATACAATGTGACAATCAATATCTCACTATTATCGGCATCTCTCGGTGTATACTAGACTTCATTATTTATCGTTGGGATCTTTTTGTTATCTCTTATCAGACACCGTTTGTATAGCTTAATTGATGAAACAGCTGTGCTACTTTTTAGGAAAGTGGCAATTAGATTAAATTCTCATTTAAAATGTCTTTATAAATATTATTTATTAAATTAATAGAAAATAAAGTATAAAAATGAATAACGTATTTACAAAGAAATGCCAAAATATTTAAAAAAAAAAAATAATTTGAAATAGCTTGAATAGCTCAAGCTATTTCAAATTATTTATTTTTTTAAAAAAAATAATTTGAAATAGCTTGAATAGCTCAAGCTATTTCAAATTATTTATTTTTTTTCTAACCGAGTCTAACATATACAGAATCATTATAATTAAGTTATACCATTTTTTATTATTAATAGAAAATTGTTTTAATTTTGCAAAACTATGCTTATATTGTTAGAGCCGTTTCTATTTTCTAGGCTATGCCATATAATGAATCACGGGCGGGCTTTAATTTGTAAATTGTTTAACTGTTGTTTTATTTTCGCATAATAGCTTTAAACATTGACTTTTGATCGACGTGAAATTAATAATAAAGATAATATATTTAAAATTCCTTTTTTTATACGCTATCAATAACTAATTAATGATATTTATATTCCTTTCTGTTAATTTTAACGTGTCAGTAATTTTGAGAATGATTGAACCTACAACTCAAAGAAAAAAAAAATACAATTATATAATTAAGTAAAAATATCAAATACTAAGAGGATTTTATGGAAATTTAAACTAGCAACCACCTCGTTGAATTTCAATAGTTCATATTAGGCTATGTTATAATTGCAAAATTTACCTGTATAATATTTTATTATAAGCCTTATTTAACTATATTATAAACGTGGCAGTTTGTGAGTTTGATTTTCAGTGGATATTTAATATTTTCATTTCCTCGTTCTGATGTCGAGGCAAAGCGCGGCGTTGAGTTCCGCCACTCAATACACAATACCTCTAATAAATTAATTTTTAACAAAAACAAAAACCGACTTCTAACAACGAACTAAAAAGTGAAAAATAATTATATAAAGATTTTATAATTTTGAAGTCGGTGCCAAGTAAAACAAACAGGCTTAGTAATTAGATAGATATAAAGGTGTTGTAGCATTAGTTTGACACCGACTTCAAAATTATAAAATCTTTATATAATTATTTTTCACTTTTTAGTTCGTTGTTAGAAGTCGGTTTTTGTTTTTGTTAAAAATTAATTTATTTTACGATTTTTAGTGATGTGTAGATCTTAAAATGATGCTTCTTGAACGAGTGGTGATGGTGGTGGTAGTGGTTGTCAACGAGTGGTTGTGATTGTTCTATGTAAAACTTCATTTAATTAGCTATTATTTTTGTGCAAAGTTACATTTTGGTATATTGACAAGAACAAACATAAAAAGTATTCGGGTGAATTCGGAATCTCCCTTTTTTGAAGTTGGTTGAAAATGAGAACATCCTCTTTTTTGAGATTGGTTAAAAAGAAATGCAACGATCAGGAATCTCACTTCTGACATCAATTTAAAAAGTTTTTGCTTGTAACTATTACTGTATAATTAATTTTTGACGAAAAAAAACAAACTTTCTCAATTTTCTCCGGATTCCATAATCGAAACCTAACCAAACTTTCACCAAATTTTCCTTGAAGTGTATCCTTTCAAATAAAAAAAGAATCATCAAAATCGGTTGGCGCGACATTGAGTTATTCGGCTATTAGTCGCGCACATGCATAATGCAAATTTCAGACTTATGTGATTTTCTCATGGATACCATTGTCAGACATGGACCAAAAAAAAATGGGACCATTCGGGAAGCTATACCTTTCAAATAAAAAAAAATTATCAAAATCGGTCCACCCAGTTAAAAGTTATGAGGTAACAAACATAAAAAAAAAAATAAAAAAAAAAATAAAAAATAAAAAAAAAATACAGTCGAATTGATAACCTCCTTTTCTTACAGAAGTCGGTTAAAAATCGGCGGAATAGTTTTTTTTTAATAATAATTTATCAATTATGTAAGTCGACCTTACGACCATACGAAGATTGTTTATATTGAAACGAATGTTGATATATCGAAAAATATTTATCAATCTATCAATGGTTTATAAATCGTCACCAGACCCTTCATTATAAAAGCTCTTGGCCCAGATAAGTACTCAGGTTAGGAAAGTACGCTCGGCGAGGTCAATTAGATTTGAGTACCTCGCAGGTCACGAAAATAGCCAAAAAATATAATGTATGTTTTTAATATATACATAGATGTTAATATGTAAAAGTGTTTAAAGTAACTAAATTAATTTTAAAATTAATAATAAAAGATTTTATGAAGAAGTAGAATTTATGTAAAAGCCAACATTTTTTTTTTAAATTGGCGCTGATATATACACCCAGAACTTAATTTATCGAAACATCGAATGATGGAGAATGAAATAATTAATTATGAAGTAAACGTGAAAAATATAAACTGAAATATATTTCAATAATCAATTAAAACATACCAACAAAATTTAACAGGAAAATTTAAACTAAAATATAAATTATTTAACAGTTTCAAACATTTCTTAGAATAAGATGATTTTAAGCCTATTCTGCTTAAGATATTAGACGTCAAAACCCCGCAAGCTGATCTTCAATATGATTTATGTCCATCGTATGCTCTAACCAAGTGACGAGTGCAGTATAATTTTCACAGGTAAGAATTATGCTTATAGTCACGCCTTAACGTTTATTAGTTTGTCCTCGATTATATTTTTTATTATTTAATTGATATTAGTTTTTAATATTTAATTAATTAATTATAGTCTCTAGTTGTTGAATTCGGAACTTGTTGTATCCATATTATTTAGGTAGTAGGTTCAATTCCTACAAATCGTTTGTGTTAACGAAATGGTCAAGATAAATTAAGTAAGCGAATCCAAAAATATATTACAAGTACGTATGTTAAGTTCTAGCTTCTAAGTAGGTATATATAATCTTTAATATTGTTATTTTTACAAAATTAACATAATTTTAATTTTAAATAACATATTTTAAATTTAAGCTTCAATTTCATAATAAAACTAACCACGCAAAGTGTATTCACTTGTTATTTTACGATATTTACTTCCCTTGACTTTTAAAATATAAAATACTAACAACAAAACATTGAAGTGGAACATGGTGACGCCTTATATTGCAAAATCGAATATCAAACTAAATAATATTAATAATAGTTTGCATATGCTATTACATTGTTGTCCATCCGTGTATTTACGAGTACTTTTACTTGTATTTACTGTAATTCAGGGTCAATGATAAAGAGAACATAAATATCATAACATTCCTCATGGGGAACGGAGTGTCTAAACACTACGTTCTCTCTGCCCACCCCGCTGAGTGCGAGAAACAAAAGACATTTCCGTTTTGACGGAAAACCCGAAGAAATTATTCGACGCGTATATTATTTGATACATACTCGTAAATACATAATGTATTTAATATTGCTAACTATCATTTAGTTTTTTAATCTATTTAGTCGAGAGTAAGAGATGTTCTACAAAGTTCGTATAAATAAATATATAACATTTTTTTTATTATGTTTTGAAAAATAACTAAAAGAAGCACACATAATTAAAAATAACACACACACATTTCAAAATGTTGGCACAAACAAAAACAATTTATATTTGAATGGCAATATTCTGACATATATAATTACAATGTCAATAAACTGTTACCATGTCTGTCGATTATATCTACCTCCATTAGTGAAAAGTGGTATAGTACTATGATCGTATGTCAAGGCTTTGAGGCCAGTCGTGGCGTTGGGGCACTGGGTGTAGGTTCGATCCCCACTCGTGGAAATGAAATAATTATTAGAATGTATAATTTCATTTCTTCGTTCTGGTGTCGGGGCAAAGCGAGGCATTGTCCCACTCAACAGGCAGGTCCAGAATTCTTCAGAAAACGGAGAACGGAGTGTCTTAACTTAACACTAGGTTCCCTTTACCTTTCCTGCTGTGTGCGGGATAGAGCGTGAAGTCGATTTATATTTTTTAATCGTATGTCAAGGCTTACTAATTCATCTATTTTGCATATTGGCCTTATAACGATATTGAACGGAACATGTGTAATACATTTAACACACGAGTGATTACAGGTCCGCGACCGCGTGGGAAAGGCCGGACGTCGATTAAAATGTCTTATTCTATGATATTGATGGATTCGTTTTGTGGCTGATAATTTAGTTTGTTTTTATCAGCTTAATGTTTTATCCTGTATGTAGCAGAGTAGGCAGAGGAAGCCTAGTGTTAATTTGTACCGCTCGCCACTTTCCGTCGAATTTCGCGGGGTATTTAATGAAATTACATGTTGAGTAGCGGCACTCAACGCCGCGGATGACAGCAATGAAAATATTAAATATTTTAATTCCTCGAGTGGGAATCGAACCCACAGCCTGTCGCGTTTACAGTCACGCTTGTGCTTCTGCACCACAATTGACCGCATTCATTCAAAATTGTAGATTTAATCTAAAATAGAGTTTTGAAACAATCACCTTTGCTGAATCCATTTCTTATTTCATTTAAAAACATTTACTTACTTTTTAGTTTGAACAAAAATATATCATTACACTGAGATGGTAAAAGAAAATGAAGAAAATTACTATTAAATACTAATAACCAGTAATATTTGCGTAAATAAGTGTAAAACAAGGTAAATACAACAAGAAATAACAATAGATGATAAATATATCAGAACAACAATACCATCGTGAGCGTGTCAGTTAGAAAGGCCCTTCACGCTGGATCGCACAAGTCAAAACACAATACATACGTTGATTCCTTTGTAATAGCTAATTAAAAAAATTTTTTTTTTAGTTCACGCTGTATCCGTGGTAGGGTAGACAGAGGGAACCTGAGAACCTTGTGTTACCTGAGAATAGGAGTCATTCCGTTCCCAATAGGACACATCCGTTCTCCACTCTCCATCGAATTCTCGAGGCCTTGCGTGTTGAGTAGCGAAACTCAACGCCGAGATATTTATATTTATTAAAAAAATAATAATATATATTTAACTGTTTACTCATTAGTAATTAAGTAAAAAATTATACTGTCTACTACCATATTAATATATTTTAATCGATTAATAAGTAACCTTATCAATATTAATACAAAAGTACCGTTAAATGTATGTATAAAACCAGGTGCATGCATTTTACTTCATACTATAGTTTTCTGTCTCCATACAAACATATTTAGACGTGAATTTACTAAGTAAAGCGTGTAAACGGCCACCACATCGCATCGACTTCTTTGCGTTAAATGAATTATTTATAAAGAACAGAATAAAAGACAGTTAGAAGCCAATTGAATATTTTCCCAGAGAATTCGGTCAATTCAATATAAATAAATGTTTTTAAATAAGACTAGTAACATTACGTTAGCAAAGAAACTGTTGTTGCGGTATTTATAAGTCATTAAGATATAGTAGGTATATGTAAGATTTATATGGCTACATTATTCTTGTCACTATAGTTATTTTTTGTTAAGGTTTTTGTTAGCTTCACGCTGTATCCTGCACAGCAGGATAAGCAGAGGGAATGTGAGAAGTGTTGAGATATTCCGGTCTCATTAAGACACTTCCGTTCCCCACTTTCCGGTGAGTCCTGGAGGCCTTCCGTGTTGATGAGTGTCTCAACACAATGTCGCGCTGCCTCTTTCCCAGAGCGAGAAAATTAAAATATTAAATATTTAGTTTCATAGAAATAACAATAAATGAAACGTTTACTAGCTACTCTGGCAGGAACGCTGTGAAAAATGTCACTAAAACCTAAAATTTGATCTGTATATTTAGAATTAAAAATTATGTTTAATAATAATTTATCTGTAGACCGGATGTCACTTATGTTGTAATTCATTAATTAACATAATTTTATCTATGATCATGGTAAGCTTTGGTGACAGCGAGCTTAATTAGTTATTTTGTGTAAATATATTGAATTATTTGACAGAACTAAAACGAATAACATAATTTTTAATAAAATAAACGTGAAATTTTTCAACAATTTTTCATTATGAACAAAATAAAAAATATTTCTTCAAGTAACTTAAATGAACAGTTGCAATACTCATATGAACAGGATTTGTCGCAACACGTGTATCCTGACTGTTATAATATAGTAAAAGAATCTATTGTCAACTCTATTACCGTTTTTGTGGGAGGTTTTAAATTAATTCGTAATTTAAATTGTGAAGGTGTCACTATAATGACATATCATTATTATCTACAGCCACCTTGATTGCATAATACCTAAACTAATACAAATTAAGATTATAGAGCATTTAAAAAATCAAAATTGTTATAATTTGTAAAATTGATATGAATAATGTAAATATGTTAAGTATATTTTTCAAAACTTATCATCATACTAATATTGTAAATGTAAATTTGTCTGTTACACTTTCACGCCAAAACTACTCAACCGATTGTCATGAAACTTTGAAAACATATTCTTAGAAGTATTAAAAAGAATATAGGATACTTTTTAGCTTTTAGAGTCTCTAGTCTCTTTCTATAAGTAAACAACATACCTGCACGATAGAAGCAACAAGAAGACCGAAGCATAACGCGATACTAGCCACGTGTGGTACGGCCGCATCAGATATGGCAATACACGAAGCAACACCGATGGAGGTGAGCAGGAACGTTCCGATCAGCTCCGCCGTCAGCTGCCTCCAGATCAGCTTGTTGTCTGTTACATCGGCCAAACCGATTATGGAGCTCGTCCCTGTAGACAAAATATATATATTAGTAATAGTATTGCTCTATTTTATTTCGGAGTTATTCCAATAAATGTATTGGATAGATTTTTTTTTAATTTTTATAGTTATGAGAATTATCACTTGTTTTCGTCTTATCGTCGAGTCCTGGGACACCCTGTATATTCCATCCGTATACATATAGTTAGTACTATTCCCACCCTACTCACTATTTATTTATTTTTTGCAATTTCCAACGCCGAGCGATTTTCAGCTATAAGGTCGTCTATTGAACCATATTCTTTTATTTGTATTCTTCTATTTCTTTTTTGGGTGTACAATAAAGAGTTTTATTATTATTACATGTCATTTAAAGTTTTTATCTAATTTAAAAACCAATTTTTCAGTAATTTATATATACATACATATATAAAATTTAATTTATATGAATCATACAAGTATGTTTCTACGTATATCTACATATGCCTATTTATTTTCCAATATAAAGACCTTGCCGATTTATTTTTATTAAATGGTAAGTGTTTGTTTAAGTGTTCAAATATGATACGATTATACATACATACATAAAAAACAATGTCAAGAATATTGTTTGAATAATAGAAATGTGGTGTAATTTGCAACGGTGTGATAAACAATGATAGCAAATATTCAATAATTTACCGAATGAAATATATTTTTTTATTCTTTTAAAAAATTCACGTTTTTTTTCAGGCACGACGGTTGTAGGTTCGATCCTTACTCGAAGAAATAAAATATTTATTTAAATTTATATTTTCATTTCTTCGCTCTGGTGTCGAGGCAAAGCGCGGCGTTCAATTCCGCCACTCAACACGCAATGCCTTAAGAATTTGTCGGATAGTGGGGAACCAAGTGTCTTAGCATTAGGTTCCATCTGCCTACTACTTTTCAGTGCGGGATACAGCGTGGAGCTGATTTATTTTATTCACGTTTTTCCCGCTGCTAGCAGGGTAAATAAAGGGGACCTGATGTTAAGGCACTCAAGGTCCCAATTTTTGTGATATTGAATATTGAGTGGAAGTAAACGCTACCCTATGTCGACCAGAGCGAGAAAATGGAAATAATCGTTTCTGCGAGTGGGAATAGAGCCAACAACCGACTTACAGACAGACATTATTAGTACATGTCGTCTTTAATATACATATTTTATATATATTTATACTCTTTAATTTAATTTTAACACGAATTAATTAATTATAGGCCGTAGTGACGCAGGGGAACGAGAACGTGACTGTAAACGTGGCAGTTGTGGGTTCGATGCCCACTCTGGGGAATAAAATTAATTAACTTTCCGTATAAAAAATAGTAACGAAGTAGGTAGGTAACATTATTAACTAAAGTTGATAAGATATTTTTGATCTACAATTATTATTAATCCATTTGTAAGAACTATACACAAGAGAAAAAACACGAAACAGATTCTTCTAGAAGACTTGTTATGTAATAAAATTGCTTTTAAATAGAATAGATTAAATACCAATCATTGTTATCAAATAACATTATACGGAAAAAAAAATATTTCTATCTAATAATATAAATCGATTCAAATATTTTTTCTTGTTAAACATTTTCCTTGTGCTTTTTTAATTGATTTTTTTTCTGAACGCATTTTTCTAAGAAAATATATACTTTACAAAGTAAGCAAAGTATTGATACAGCTCTTTTGATTTTGCTGTATAAAATAATAAATGTAGACTAACCTCATAATTTTTTCCCGCACTTATCTCGGTAAGCAAGAGGAACCTAGTGTTAAGATGGTATGAGGTTCACCACTTTCCGCCAATTCTGGAGGCAATGCGTGTTGAGAGGCGTAATTCAACGCCGCGCGCTGCCTCGTTATCAAATCAAGAAAATGAATATATTAAATATTTAATTTCATCTCGCGGGAATCGCGCTCATGACCTGTCGAGTTTAGTTTTACGTCTGTGCCCCTACGCCACGACTAGTCTCCCTTTTTTGTGACCTCATAAATATATAATTATTTGTTTATAAAAGTTTGCCTAATCTTTAACGTAAACCTATCCAATGTAATATAAAAAATATAAAGTGTTATTGTTTTTGTATTATTTCCCATCTGATTCTCCTATATAAATCTTATATAATAACAAAATAGCAGAAATTGGTGAAGATAATAAATTTAAAAAAATGGTAAAAAATACGAAGCATACATACTTACTACCAAATTATAGCAAAATTTTTTGCAAAACTACGAATTGTAAAAAACCATGTAACTGCTTCTACTTCCTTAATTATAAATATACTATTATATAACGTATGTATGTATGCATAATTTGCAAAATCTCAGAAATTGCAATCTTTGAAACATTAAAATGGAAAAAGAAATTTGTCCGACATTAAAAAATACAATATTTTAGACGTAAATATTAAATTTTACTACGTTCTGTTATAGATGATAAACATAATAATTTATTGTTATAATTCTCATTTAAACTGCATAACACTATTTATAATCATTTGCATAGAATATTTAAATAAATGTGCATAATTATAATAATTTTAAATAAAAGTAGCTAATAACTGTTCTAAATGAACAAAATAGTTTATTTATTATAAAATCTACCAAAACTATTGCGATACTGAATATAATTTTTTTCGCAAATATTTCTAATTGCATATTTATTGCAAACACGTGAAAAAATCTCTCATTAATTTAACTAAATTAATTGCAATCATTTACAATTGTACCGGCGTTATCAAATAACTTACTCTTATGCATCTCATCCATTGGATAATCCGTCTTCATTTTCACACTTTTCCGTTCCGTTCCGTTCCGTTCAACACCGTACACCGCACGATTGCGACAGATATTTACTAATACAACCGCAACTTATTTAATTTATAATTGAAAATTCCTTTTGAATTCTGCTCGGTGGGGTCTGTTCGTTGTGAGCGCGCACTACCTTTCTGTAAGGCTTCATACACCTGAATGTGCGAAGTGCGGATGACAACGGACAAGCAGAATGCAACGACTTTTTATTTCTACTAGGTTTTGTACTGTTTATAAATTAATAGCTAATTTGATATTCATCCAACGCTATCTCTATATGCGCGTACGCAGACGGCAAGTATATAAATGGATTCAGTTTGACAATTTTAAATGTAGTTTAGTAATTTACGTAAACACGGAATTACCTAGTACGTTAAAAAAATAAAACTAAAAACTTACAACGATAAATTATATCAGTACTACTTGAAATACAATAAATTGTGACGAAAATATTTTACTTTCTAAATATATATTTCTTTTAAGAAAGAAAAATAATTTAGAAGAAGAATAATTAATAAACACTCGTTTGATAATATTGAAACTGGTCTTCTATTATACTGGAATCAATTTTTCTTTAATACTTAATAAAATTCTCAAGCAAACAAACCTGTTGGATCTAAAAATAATATTATCCCTTAGCTGAGGTAACGAGAATCGATGTAGGTTCGTTTTTATTATAGTACAAGTTTTTTCTTCTATTCTGGAAATGCCCTAGCTGTTTTTACTTCTTTCTTTAACATTTGTAAGCATAACTATAATCAATCAGTTATTATTATAATTATACTGACAACATAATAGCAGCATCTCTAGTAATTTATTTTAAATTAATGTAATTTTTATATGTAACAATGCTATGGAAAAGTACTATGGAAGTTGGATTAGAAAATTACTTTTATTTTATTGAAATAATAAAATGAACATATAGAGCCTGTGATGGCGCAAGGGCGCCAACGTGCTGCTGTAAACGCGTACGTAGTGGGTTCGATTCCCTTTTAATATTGCAATTGTACTTATACAAAAATAATATATGTATTTTTTTCTAGCTTCATCCGGTATTAGCAAAATGAGTGGAGAGAATTAAATAATTCATTCAAGGAAATGGAAATCGAACCCATAACACATGATAGTCTGTGTATTTTTTTATTAAAATAGCTTTTTATTTTATTCTTACCTACACTTTTTCAGTTTTAATATCTATCTTTAAAGATAGAACAACAAAAAATAAAATAACAACGAAGTTTGAATAGAATAATTTTATTCTGAGAAAGGTAAAAGATTAACCTCATTGGCATAGAGTCAAACTTTTCTCATCCACTCGTTTTCCGGTATCAAACCTCAATAACAACAACGAGAATGATGCGAGTAGAATTTTAATGTTATGCTTGCTTTATTCCTTTTATTTTTACGTCTTCTTCTGGAAGGCAAAGAGTATCTCAACTAGGAGGAACCACACCAGGAATGACTAAGTTCTCAGTTCTCCCTGATGTTTGTACTTAGTTCACATTCGATATAGGGGTATATTATTTATATTAAATAGTATATTTATTTTAATATGTCAAAAATGTACCATATTTCTCTATGAAAAAAAATCAAAGAATCGAAATTGTAAAACCAAATTATATGAGGCCAGTCGTGGCGCAAAGTGTGACTGTAAACGCGACTGGTTGTGGGTTTGATGCCCATTCGAGGAAATGAAATATATATTTCTGGTTTCGATGCAAAGCGCGGTGTTGAGCTCCGCCACTCAACAAGCAATTCAGAATTCAGCGGAAAGTAGGTAACGAAGTGTCTTAACACTAGGTTCCCTCTACCTACCCTGATGTGTGCGGGAGACAGCATGAAGCAGATTTTAAATTAATTTTAAATTTAACTTCTTTAACATATTCGTGATCTGCGTCGAGTTATATCACAATTAAATGTTATATAAATGAACCTAATAAATTATATTAATTGCATTTTATAAACAGATACTCTAGCAACTAGCTGACGCTATTTCGATTACTAACAAAGTAAACGTATGCATCTATAAATATGACTAAACTATGAAGGTTTTATGCATAATTTACGAGAGTGTGTAAACCACCATTTATTTAATACTGTTATCGGTTGTAAAAATTCAGTAGTGTGTTCGTAAGATAAGCCCCGGTATTGTTTCAACCTCGAGCTTATGTTTATTCGGCATACTTGCAAGTTGCTTAGCTGAGATGAGCCTTAAACAAGTAGAGATTTGGATTTTTGAATTTTAAGTTAGAATTTAGCAATTATTTTACATTTAAAAATATTAGGAAATATTTAAGAAATAAATCAATAAATTAGGTAAAATCAAAAAAATAAATAAGTCAACTTCACGCTGTATCACGCTTACAGCAGGGTAGGTAGCAGAGAAAACATAGTGTTAAGACATTTCATTCCCCAGTTTCAGTTGAATTTTTCGAGGCATTGCGTGTTGAGTAGCGGTACACAACGCCGGGCTTTTGTATTTGAACCTAAGAAATGAAAATGTTAAGAACTAATAATTCATTTCCTGGAATAAGGATCGAACCCTCTGTTCCCCTGCGCCATAACAGTTTTCAATTAATACTAAATAATAAATTAAGTAATTATATTAATAAGTAATTACGTTAGTAAGTTAGTCATTTTAGAACTGTATGCACGAATGTATAAAATAATGCATTAATATTTAAAAGTGTTCTATTAGTAATACCTATGTAATATCTTATTCAAATTATATGCCTAACAGGATTTATTAAATAATTATCATCAAAGAAGTCTCAATATATTTATATTAAAAGTAGATATCATCTATTCTATGAAGAATTTTTAATATAGAATCAATTGCATGATCATGGTTTAATTGGAATAAAAAGAGAGAGAGAGAGAGATTATTATAAATTCAAATCATATAGTTGTATTAAACATATATGCTTAAAAGAAATGTGAAATTGAAATTCGTTCCTGTACATGCAATGTAGATAAATAGATGGAGAGTTAACTCTACTCTCTGTGCCAACCAATAGGTTCTTTGACGATATGAACCAAGGTGTCCAGTTTGTCCAAGAGGCGCGGGTTCAAATCCCGGTACATTCAAATATTTATATGTTTTCTTGAAAAAAGTACAAATAATAAATAACAATGTCTAAAGCAATCCTGATGCGGAGTAACAGTAAGGAAACAGGTTTCGGAGCGGCCGCGAACGTGCTCTCAACTAACTACCCATCCCAATTACTTTCTTGTTACTAGTTTGTTATTATAGTATCGTTGCTTTTGTTGCGAAAATATTTACTTTCGAATATGTTCTATTGCTTTTTGTATGGTATTCTTGAAAGTATTGGAATTGCTATAATTTTAAACTCTGTAGAAACTGTTATTTATATATTGCATTTCTCAATATAAATTATTGGAGAGTCCGTAGTGACGCAGCGGTACAAACGTGATGGATGTGTGTTCGATTCCCATTCGGGGGAATGGAATATTTAATGGTTTCATTAACTCGCAATGCCTCAAACTTCTGGTGGAAAGTGGGAAACGTAAGTGTCTTAGCTAAGAACGGAGTGTCTTGACAATAACTCCTAGGTTTCCTCTGTATACCTTCCTATATGCTTATTTATTTTACGACGTCCTTAAGATCTGGAAGCGAAGAGCAACTGGTATTTAAAAAACTATTGAATGAAGTTAATCGTGGTGATTTGATCTTTTCCCGAATAAAATATAGTTTTTCACGTAGTCCAAAAACGTATAAGCTATTGTTTTTCTTTCTCACGGTACTTGATTATAGGCAATTTAAATTGTAAAATACTTAGATTCAATTAAAATGTTTTATCTTAAACTTCCTTGCAATGGTTTCATGCATTTTTATTACTTTGCTTCCTTATCAGACCATACCTAATTATTGCTTTTAACTACTGTAGTATCAAATAATACATATTAAATTTACAATGTTATTGAAAAAATTGAATAAAATGCGTATTTATTTAAAAAAACAATATCAGTAAAAAAATAAAAGTATATTGAGGCCGGCGCTAAGTTCCGCCACTCAACACGGAATGCCTCCAGAATTCGGTGGAAATTAGGAAACGAACTGTCTTAATACTAGGATACCTCTGCTTACCCTGCTTTATGCGGGATACAGCGTCATTTTTTTATTTAACACCCAATTCCTCCAGAATTCGATAGAATTGTGAATAAAAATCAGGATTTCCACAACTATCTAATGGATTCTTATCATTAAACAAGCCTTATCACCAAAAATAAACTACCAAAATCTCGTACGCCTTATCAAAACTAAAAGGCTGATAGTGATAACGGGATCAATTGGCTACCGTACTCGTTAACCGCACTTTGTGGGGAAACAAGTGTGTCAAGTTTATCAAAATTCTATACAAGTTTAAAATCTATTTAGATTTTAACCTACATCATTTTCCCAACATTTTAAAAATGAGGCTAATGTCTTTAAATATTACTTGTAAATGAATATAAACATTTGCTAATTTGATATTTTTTCTTAAGGTTTAATATTGATATATAAATAGAGTTGACTCGGTTATAAATCAGTTATAAATTTCATCATCAATGACTGCATAATGGATATAAATAAATAGAATTCTTTCTATATATATATATATATATATATATATATATATAATATCTTCTATTCCTGTCTAGCCAAAATAATGAATATAACTTAAATATTTATTTTTCCCCATTGCCAATTCAACAATCATTGTGTAGAGTTTTTAGCTTCACGGTGTATCCCGCAAATAGCAACGTAGGCAGAGGGAACCTGGGAACTTAGTGTTAAGATACCGTTCCTATTAAGAATAATTAATGGAAGATGGGCAACGGACGCCCACTTTCGCCGAATTCGCCGTGCGTTGCTCGAGCGAGATCATTTCCTGAGGTGGGAATCGTACCCCCAACCTGTCTCGACTGGTCTCTGTGTCTGTCAGTCATTTCATTTAATCTCAAACTAAAATTAAATACCCAAGAATAAATTGTAAGCATATTGTATGAAACCTTAACCTGACATTGTACCTTGGCCGTGGAGGTAGAGGTAATAACAAATTGCTACCTTATAAGCAAAGTACGTCATTCGATTGTTTATATGAGAAAATTAGACGCTACTCTACCGCGATTTCGTCTTTATTGCAAGAAATTATATGCCTCTGTCATACTTTATACCTACAATTGTTTGTATTACTTTAATGAATGTAGCTATAAATAATTGAATTCAAAATGAATAATGTAGAATGGCTCGTTTTATATATATTATTCATGTTAGTGGGGTTTCCAATTAAATGTAAAACGAATTTTGCAAGAGAATTGAGAGGTTTTTTTTTGTTATAAGTAAAGTAAGATAAAAAAACTATATTGAAGTCAGTCGTAGTGGAAGGGTCCAGGTGTGTATCTGAACTGTAGCAGATTCTGGGTTCGATATCTACTCGAGGCAATGAAATATTTATTAAATTTTATATTTTCATTTGTTAGCTCTGGCTCTAGTTCCGCCACTCAACATGCAAGGCCCAAAAAATTCCGTGGAAAAGGAGAACGGGACTGTTATAACACTAGGTTCCTTCTGCCTACCTGCGTATCTGCGTGAAGCTGATTATTATTTACTGCAAAAGAACTAAAATTACTTTTCCATTACATAATAAAAAAATGCTAAATCATGATAAGAAAATGATATACTGTGAAAGAATTCTAAAACAAACTTCAAATATTTGGCTGAAAAGTGGTATGTGTAAAGTGTTTAAGCAAACAATAAGTACGTAGCAAAATTATCACCGGCCGTGACAATGGCGTCGCGGACGATCGCTAAACTATTAAAAACATCTCGTGAATTGTTAGTCGCCATTATTGTATGGGTAATAATTTGTGATATCATGTAGTTATTTTATTATTTTACTTTTATTTGTTACTAGCGGCCTGCTCGCGGTTTCACCCGCATGAACTATGTTATTATTAATTTCTGTCTCCATGACTACGTCCTAGTCACGTCTATGCAAAATTTGAGACTCCATGCATTTGTAGTAACGAAGTTTCATACAAACTTTCGACCCCAAAAACACCCCTTAGGAGTCGAATATTGCAAATTCCCGTCTTAGCGAGCATCTACGCAACTCCTACGCAAAATTTGAGATTCCTAGCACTTGTTCCTCCTAGTTTCTGAGATATTTCGATTTTATATATATAGATTAGATCTTCAACGAGAATAATATAACTGGAAACGCCAGCTGTGGGTTCGATTCCCACTCGAGGAAATGAAATATTTTGAGATAGGAGAGCCTTAACACTAGGTTCCTTCTGCGTACCCTGCTATCTATTAAAACACCGTTCATATCTTAGATATTTGCAAAATTTTGTACTTTCAATTAATACTATTAATGAAGTAAAACTAAAATATGATTTGTGTTTGACATTTTTAGTTGTTTAAAATATATACAAATTAATTATTTAAACATTAGTAGTAAATGTCTATTTAATAAACCATATATCTTTAGGAAATATACGGAAGCACGTGGCTCTCGTTTATTTCTTATAGCTGTTTAAATATATTTAAATACAATATTTTTTGTTTCCCTTTAACTTTTTTTATTGTTTGGTATGTCATATACCAGACCTCACAAATAAAATTGTACATGTCGGACATACCACGGACATACCATATGTCCGTCACAGCGTGATGAGTGACAATGACGATACAATACGCGTAGAGAATCGCACGAATGTCACGGCATTCATATTTCTATTAAGAATTACTATTTAAATTTAAGAAGTATCTATTCTATAATAATATGGAATAATTTGCAGTCGAGGCCACAAGCGTACAAGCGGTTGACTGTAAAGGCGATAGGTTGTAGGTTCGATTTTGACACTGACATTCGATGAATTTTGGAATATTTAGTATTTTCACTTTCTCGCTCTAGTAATGAGGCAAAGCACTATGAGTTCCACCACTCAACACACAGTGACTCCTGAATTCGGCGGAAAGTTGTGAACGGCAGCAGAGTGTCTTAACACTACGTTCCCAGGTTCCCTCTGTCCTGCTATGTTTGGGTGACAGCGTGAAATACAGATATTTACAGACAAACAAAGCTGTAAGTTTACGACACAAAATATCTATTATTTTATATATACGAGTATATTTAAAAAATAAAGCACGTTTTTCACATATATTTTTATATCAGTGGCTATTACATACGATCGCCATTCGAGATAGGTACCGCGAACAATGGAACATCTTTAAAGTGAAATAAAACAATGACGAGTTTAACCAGTTTGTAATTATTTAGAGGAACTGTGTTTTAATAGAGATGTAGCCATTTTATCATATCAGTTGGAAGCTATTAAAAATCTTAATGTAGTTATTACTCTAGTATTTAATAGATGCTTATAACATTAATAAGTTTTATTTTCAGTGTCAATTTGTATCCTGCATGTAGCTGGGTAGGTAGTAGGAGCTTAGTGTTAAAACACTCCGTTCTCCATTGTCTGCCAAATTCTGGAGGCATTGCGTGTTGAGTGCCTCGAGACCAGAGCGAAAAAATTAAAATATTCAATACATCATTTCATCCAGTGGGAATCGAATCCATAACCTGTCGCATATACAGTTACGCGGTTGTACCCCTGTGTCACTACCGGCCTCAACAGTTTGAATAGAACTTTAATAAGGAAAAATGTATATTATGACTAAGATTTACTTTTATTTATAACCTTGATTTAAAGTTGAACTATTTAATCATTTTCTATATAAAAGTCACGTATAATATTAGTATTTTTTAGCGGAAAACAGTACAATCTCTAGTAATTCCGAGTAGAGACAGATATTTGATATACAGATTAAAAAAAGCCCGACAAATTGACATATGTATGTAGTGTTGTCATCGGACTGAGCTTCCAAGAAAGCGTTTAACAGTTTATATTTAATTTAATAGTTCTGCTCTCATTAGTTGATACTTATTACGTTAGAAATAAAGTCTGTTTCACAGTTGAAATTCATTATTATATTAAGAAATTTCCATATTCCTCAATACATAGATAATAAGATAAAAAAAACTTGGCACGATGTGATGTTGGTACGTTTAGTTGTGCGTCATGGGTACTGCCCTATGGAGTGGAAAGTTTTATTCAAAGGAAAAAGATATAGAATAAAGATATAAATTATTCTCACATTCCTAAAAACTAAAATAAAAAAAAAATATGACGTATGCCAAAATATTTTTTTAAAAAAAAGTTTAAATTATAAATTTAAAATTATAAAAAACAATTATTAACTAAATCATAACTATTTAATAAATAATACAATTATTCGTTGCAAATTAACAAATGTATGTAAAATTATTGTTTTAATTACTATAAAATAAACCACTTTTTCTAACATAATAATGTTACCTGCGAACCCTAGCTTGCTCTACAATTATTTCACAACACGAACAAGACAATAGGCTGTTAAGATAAACTTTAAAATGATCATCCATCAATATTACGTATTCGACACGTAATCTAACTTGGCTACCAATAACAATCGACCATCAATCTTTATAGAGCCCCTAATGTGTTTAATTATAGATACAACTATAATTTCCGCAATTTCTATATGAAAATATTCATTACTTTTTATAACAAGGAAAACTGTATAATAGGTACTTTATATTTTACATTCAGTAACTAACATATATGAGGCCAGTCGTGGCGTAAGGGCACAAACGTATGGGTTCAATCCCCGCTGTGGGAAACAAGTTTTTAAATTTTCATTTCTTCGCTCATTGGTTCACAGGCACAGGCACAGCTCAGCAGTGAGTTCGGCCACAACATGCAATGCTTCCAGAATTGGGCGGAAAGTGGAGAACGGAGTGTTTCAACATAAGGCTGCATGTGCACGAAGCTAAACAAATTCCAATTTTAACTTAAATATTATTATTTAAACTAAATATATATTATATGTATGTATACTTTATTTAGAATAGTCCTGTCTTTCAAGAGTTATACCAAATATAAATCACCGTTAAGCACGTGCATCAATTACATATATGACTAAAATATCAATCTCAGAATATTCTCGACGGTAATAAATAGAAACGAACTAAAGGATTTCTCGAACAGCTTTTCAATGGGATACAATCGTCCCACAAGAGGGCATTGGCACGGTTTTTGCGGAGCAACTCGTGAGTGCTTTTACAACTAACCCATCATTAAGTGAATGATACAAATAAATTGATATTTGAGGTTATTGACTTTCAGTATTTCATTATGCAATTCACAATAATGTTATATAAATTATTTATTATGAATAATATTGATGTTCTACGTGTTTCATCATAACAAGAATACTGGTCGATCACGTTTAATGTATAATATTATTAAAATTTCTTATAATTTAATTTGAATTTATTTTCGTTTCGTTATTGTATTATACAGCAGTAGATTAAAATATCTTTAAATCTAAAAAAAAAGTCTCGTCGTCCTATGGAATAAGCTTTTCGAAAATTGTTTAAATAAAATAATGTCATCAACTAATAAATCTTACAATAAGTTAAACACAATTGGTTAAAATTGTTCGTAACTCGCGTGGGCCCGCTGTCCACCATTTCCTCTATTTCGAGAGACGTGACCTAACAAGACAATTTGACTGATAGCTGGACCGAAATAGCCGGCTATTTTCATGACAACTGAAGATAAACGGATTAATACCAATTTAGTATGTGATCCTTTAATCTGGTAAATCATTGTATGAAGCGTTGTTTGTCCAACCAACCAAGTTTTCCATGACGTTTGGGTTCTATAAAGTTTTATTGTCTACCATCTCCATCTACTTTCTTAAATGTGCTACTAATTAATCTTTATTGTATATAAGTACATTATAAAATATAAATATTTAATAGAGTCTTTAGCTTTTCGAGTTTCCTGAACAAAGAAAGGATAGATAATATGGAAATATTTAATAGTTCTAGACTGGCATGCCTTTTTGTATTTTATATGAAATATAATATAACATACCTACCAAAAAAATCCTGAAAACATAAAAAATTAAACAGGATTTAAATATATATTATATTTTTTTGTCTTTTCAATGACCAAAACATAGCGTTATTACATTACAGATTCTATATATAATTAAAATTATCAACCACTTAGGGATTTCCGCTGTTTTGTAGTTTAATTTAATAACTATAATATAGAAGTTAATTGGAGACTTGGATCACTTTGTTGTGAATAACAATGTGGGATTTCATTATTCACATACTAAATATTAAGCTGTAATTAAAATAATTATTATTTCTGGTGGGGGGCATGGTGGTTTTTGGTATATTAATATTTTATCAGTAATAATTATCTAGGTTTCGCGTTTGGCAATGTTAGTTTAATGTTATGTTAGAAAATTAGTTAAAAATCAAATAAGATATTGTATGTGTAGGGGAAATCATAAATCTAACGTTTCTAAATTAAGAAATTATATTTAAATATTTCAAGATACTAACATGTATTAATTACTTTTAGTTATCAACTATCTATCTGGGTAGAAAATATATTTTGATAACAATTTATTATTATAACTAGCGACCCTCTTGCGGCTTCGCCCGCTTTAGCTACTGGATTATTCATGTAATGTATGTTTGCAAAGCACTTAAGATAATGTGAAAATTAATTAAACCCTAATGCAACCCGCATTTTCGTAGTTTCAATAAGGATTTTCCAATTGTTTTACACAGCAAGGATTTTTTAGTAGGTACCGTAATTTTAAATCTGTGCTACTAATCTTTTCAAGTACTTATTAAAATATATTTAAATGACTTTTTTTAGATAGTTAAATGACTATTTTTAAACGGAAGAAATTATAAACAAAAACCTACCTACTAATAACTACTACAAAAAATGTGAAACCAAATATATCGCGCTGAAATAATACATTCAACTCCAATTATTCAATACGTGCAAACGCATCTAACTAAATCTTCGTTGCTATAGAGGCAGCTGGGTTTTTTTTTTTCGAGCTTGTGGTTAATGCTGAAGGGGGTATTCTGTCCCTGATGAAAAGCAAGCACGACGTGGCTGCCTGTGAGAGTGAAAATTAAATAGAATGCATGGGCCGGGAATCGAACTCGGGCCGCCCGCGTGGCAGGCGAGCATTCTACCACTGAACCACCGATGCGTATAAGGCAGGCGGACGCGGATGGCGAGTGGCGAGCCGTTTCGCAGCAAGGATTTTTTTGATATTTTAACAACTTCTAAAGTACTTATTAAAATGAAAAACAGTAAAAGACAGTTTTGGTCTACATTAAATGGCCAACGTAACTAATGTACTTATTTATATGCTGAGAGTAAGGGATAAGTGAAACTTGAGTAACATACAGCTGATGTGTCAATGGCGGGATGTGTCAACAATTAAATGCGTTTTTCTGTAAAACTATTCGCAATTTCGAAATATTGTAAAAAGCAAATTTTATCTTCGTTTAACGTAGAAATTTAATAAAGTATTTTAAAGGATAAGGATTAATATCATTATGGAAAAATATCCCTCACAATAAAAAATATATTGAAATTATAATTTTTAGACAGAAAAATGATCACTACACGTTATTCTTAAAAGATACGAATATGCTCTCGCGGACTTTTTTGTAGATCTTATTAAGAGGAACAATACTCCAGTACATTCTTTTCATGTAGTACTTACCATTAGAGCAGCGCATGCGCAAAAGTGTCTCAACGGGTAGGACTTTATACACATTTATCGTATTTATGTTAATTTACATAAGAATGTACAAATAATAAACTATATATAAACCTTCTACGAAAAACACCCGACTTAATGGTGAAGACCGCATCAAAATCCGTTGGGTGGTTTAGAAGAAGAAGAGTTAGAAACAACAGACAGACACGAAAAGCGACTTTGTTTTATAAGATATAGGATAAGTGATATACTTAATTTTTAATTTATCAACTATGTAAACATATATGACGTCACGGTATTTAAAAAACTGGGTAAGCCACAGGTACCATTAGAATAAAGAATTAGTAAATCTGTTCCTGAAGACCTTGTCTCTAACCACGTACATACATAATTGATTGATTCTCCACATATTATCATAATTCAATGTAAATCCCCCTATTTGTAAAACATATGGAGACGTTCAATAATTGATGACATGTTAGTAAAGTCTTTTGATAATTATTTATAGTAAGGAGTTTTAGATTTTATTAATATTGAATTTCTATATAAAAACTTTCTAGAGCAAAAGTGGCTATTATAACATCATGGGTGTAGGGATAGAGAAGGCCAGGTGGTCCGTGCCCACCCCAGATTTATACAAACAAAAAATTAAGCCTGAAAACTAAACACAATCCCCCTGGAAAATATCTATATATTGACATGCATAACATACCATAAGCAAAGTAAAATAGAAATAAAGCATATAATTATATAGTCATACTATTTCATAAGCTAATTTCATATAGTAAATTAATAATTAATTGCAGTATTAATTAATAATATAATAATAATTTATACCTATTGATAAAAAGTTGTTGTTTTTAGCCTTAAGGATATAATAACAGGATAATTAAACATACGAGTACATGTATTTCACGGCATACTTACGCTTTGCTATTACGATTGTAATACAAATCTCCCATAATCTTAAATTCTACTATATATTTTAAAATTTTATATAGTTTTTTTTGAGGCCGTCCTGGCGCAGCGGCACTTGGTTATGTATGACTAACGCGACGGTTGTGGGTTCAATCCCCACTCGAGGAAGTGAAATATTTATTTGCGGTTATATATCCATTTCTTCGCACGCAACACGCACACACACTTAACACGCAATACCTCCAGAAAGTGGAAAACGGAGTGTCTTAACACTAAGTTCCCTCTGCCTATACAGCGTCACGCTGATTTGATATTTTTTTTCGAATAATGTCTAAAGTGACTAAAAAAACCCATGGACAAAACAACCAAAAAATATTTATAGAACCAAAACCACACTCACCCATAAAAATAATAAAATCCCTTTTATTATATGTAAAGTAATACTATAACTGTGTTTGAATAATGAATAAATAGTGCGTCGACATCATTCCATATGAGTCGTATATTTTAGAATGAAAAAGAATATTAATTACGAGTATATATTTCAAATACTCGTAAGTAACAAGTTTAGAACCCAAGACATAAACGAAGGCAAATTTACATTTCCCCAAAAATGCAATAATATTAAAAATATGGTGAAATATGTCAGGCATTTTGTGCATAGTATATAGGACATAACATTCCCTTCATGCAGCCTTACCAAGAGGTAGGCGCGAGGCCCTAGTAGGCGGGGCTTGGGCTTGGGGCTCCGCGTTGGGATTGCCGCTTTCTAGATCTGCAACCATATTCATAAATTTTTCAATATATATGTATCATATATTATAGAAAATGTTTTGGTCCTTTCAATGAAATTCCTATATAAAATGAAATTTACAAAATGTCTGTCTTTTTATGTCCGGTGAAGCTAGAAATTTCGATAAAAAAAGTATTTTTTTTGCTTTTTCTATGTTCCGAATTACTGATTTAGGATACAGTCCAAGCTTCAGTTGATTAAATTATACATTGCAAATTTCTAATTTTTCTAAAGGTATTTTAACACAAAATTTTTATACAATAGGTTTTTGTTATTATACAATAGAATAACAAGTTGCGTAATATCTGTTTCCTTAATGATGGACTAATCAAATATAAAAACGATTCTTCCAATCAAATACTCACTTAGACTGGGTCACTATCAATAATAATAATAATAGAGAATTTAAAACTAATATAACCTTTATAATTTATTTTTCGTATACTATCGATTAAAAAAAAGAACAAATAGTCTAAAAATTAATATTGTTTTAATTATATTCCATTAAAAGCAATAAACAAGTGCTATACAGCCAAAGTGTTGTTATAATCGATTTAATAATATATTTTTATTTATAATCGATTAAATACAAAGAAAATATAATAAAAATATATACAAACAAGATTTTACGGCGTCTGTACGCGTCCGGTAAGACATGCGCAGTTTGGACAAATCACCCGGATTTAATCGGCATACAGATGAGCCTATACGTTTACTTTATTCATATCATGCATTATTTAGAATTACGTTCTATATATTTACATTTTAATTATACATTTGCATATATTTAGTTCGATCATTGTATGTCTTCTAGAAAATACTATATTTATTGAATGGATTAGGTACTAAAAGTACAATACAAATGTACGAGTATATTTAATTAAACGCCATCGTGGAACATGGGCACTAGCATGTGACTGTAATGCGGTGGTAGTGGGATCAATCCCATTAGGGAAAATAAATGATTATTTATTAATATTTTAATGTTTTCAGTACAAAATAAAAGCGCGCGTTAATTTCCGCCATTCAACACACAATACCTCGAAAATTCAGCAGAAATAAATACAGCGTAGAGGAAGTACAAAAAAAAATTAAGAATATTACATAACGCATAATCGATTGTAGAAGAAGAATATAGATATGGGATGATACATTATTCGTATTTATTATCTATTTTTTTTTTTTTTATAATAATACATAAATATTTTAAATAAAATTAACAGTATTCCCGATATAATTAATTAAAATATTTTAAACAGTCTTATCATTCGAATATTGGACCAAGTGTTCATGGCTCTTTAACATATAATTACGATAAAACTACATTGGAATGTCAAAATGAAGCCAAATTGGTGCATTGCCCTCGTTTATTTAGTACCTAAAGCAAATTTACACGAATTTTCATTATTTATTTTCAGAAACAAATTAATTTATTTGTGTTAAATGTATAACAGTCGCACTCAAAACCGTCTATTAGTCCCTAACTAATGTTAAATCTCCCATATTATTCCTTCACAAATGTTAAAAGAATAAAACGTTATATACACACTAGTGCCCCTGCGCCATGACTGGCTCCAAGAATAAAGATAGCTAATTCATTGTTATTAAAGACAATTTTATTGCAATATTAAAAAGCTTTCAATTTTTTTAATTTTCAAAATATATCTTTTTATAAGTCTATTTTAAATAAAAACTTCAATAAACTTAACACAATATTGATTGAATTTGTTTTTTGTAGTTTTGTTTTGCATTATTTTTAATTCTATTGTTTTAGCAACCGTGAAGAACTAGCTCTAAGTCAATGTACCTACATTTGTATTACATGTTGTATTTATAGGCGCGATAAAAGTTCATTCGTAAATTGGCGTTCGATTATACTCACATACTACAGTTTTGTAATTAAATTATTATTTCTTTTACCATATATTAGTGCAATTGAACGTAGTTTTATTGAATGGAATCGAATATACGACCTTTTACTTAGTAAATACCTATATTATATACTTTTTTGATATTAGAGATAGAGATTATTGATCTACAATTTCGCTGCTTACATTACATTAATTTAATATATTTTTTTTATGTTTGTAAAAACGTAAAGTCTAGCTCTACTAGACTTTAGTTAAAACCTTATTCTTAAATTAGTACTTCTTGTTGACTTACAATCCTGAAATTAGAAGTTAAAAGTTTTATTATTTTACCTCGAAGCTCTAACAATAACTCAATATTGAGAGATTAAGTAAAAATAAACGAGAGGAAACAAGAAGGACACCGTTTTAATTAACCATAAAAATGGGATAAAACTTTACAAATATGTATAATTTGTTAATTCATTATAAATTATCATATTAATAAAACTAAATGAGGCATGTTATAACTGCATCATGAAATTATTTAAGTAAGCCATATATATATATTTTTATCCTACAATCTCTACATGTTATCAAAATCAAAAATAATAAATTAAAATCCAATTATCTGTAATTATAATTTATTATCACTAACAAAACATATACATAATTGAAGATTAGAACAGTTGAACATGATAAGGTCAATATCTTCTTTTAAATATAAACACTATTTATGTATAGGCATAAGGAGCGTAGTGTCAAACTCTCCGTTCTCCGAATTCGACTCGAATTTGAAATGTAGGAATCGAACGCACAGCCATTGCATTTACAGTCAGACGCCATCCCATCGTCATTCATACGATCATTAGTGAACATACGAAAAACAATAAGAACAATTTTGATTTTAAAAAGTAAAACAAAATATATCTATACTATAATAAAACAGTAAAGTAAATAATTTAGGATAATATAAAAAAATAACTATAGCTACACGAATTAAACGAATCTATGACTTCAAAAAATTGTCTGTGTGTGTCATCTTCTAAACTGCTAAACTAATTGTTTTGCTTGTTGTTTAAAAAAATAATTGAAAAAATAGTCCGTCCTAGCGTTTAGTGTAGCGTAACAGCTTTTAAATTACGATGGCTATGAATTGATATCTACTCAAAGAAGTCATTTTACGTAAATTATTTTTATCTCCCCGCTCACACAAGCCAATATATAATATTTCCATAACTATACATACATGCAAATTCCATATAATGTCTTAATATTAGCACCTAATTGGGAGATGTCATTTGTTTAAGTCTTATCATTTAGGGCTTAGCAATATTGAGCGTGAAGAATAAAAATAAAGCAATATCTATTAAATCCATTAGGAATATCATTAATCAGTAATTTATTGGGTATCTAATCTAAATCCTATCTCACTGTAAGCCTAAGAAGATAATGAAGGCAAATGAAAATGACTTGAAAGTCGAAACTGCAAATTCTTTTGTATAAAGTTTACTCGTATATTATGATAATAGTTAGCCATGGTGTTTGATAATAACGTTTGTTTTAGATTTACTCTTAGCAATTACCTTAAATATTGAATTTGTATGATGTTATAGTGTTTTCCTATTATTATGTTTTTTTTTTAGTTTTTAAACTTATTAAGATTTCGCTATACTGAAATCTAAATATTATGTGGTTATCTAATGTGCAAAGTAAAAGTATAATTTCAATGCAAAGTATATTTCCCAAAATATACATATTTAAAATTAATTTTAGTTATAGTTTATTTTTTTTTTAATTTTAGTTTCAAATGTTTACTTACTTATTAGTTCCATTATAATTCACATAAATATAATTTATTTGTACATTTACACGTTTATAAAATTTAAAATATTTCTATGTCATTTCTATTCTATTATTTTTTTTTCAATGAATAATAATTATTATTATTATTTGAAGTTATGCATGTTATGAATTAGTCTTTACACCAAACACTTGATAACGTTAAAAGTAGATATAAGAACATATTTTATTGTCGTAATAATTCATATTAATCCTTAATTAAAATAGAGAAATGCGTGTGCGCATTAAAAAAAATATTTATAAATGTACTTTAACTCAACTTAATGTCACAATCTTTATTAGAAAAAAATCTGATCTTAACGTCTAAAAAAATTCTAAAAATTCTGTAATTTTTGTAACATAAAAAGAAAATTAATTAATTAAATTTATGTAATCAGCAACAAAAAGAATAAATTTAATAAAAAAACTATAAACTATCAAATAAATTTTTAAAAACTTACTTTGCACGTTCTTGGTAGACATTGCCGGAGTATTCTTTAAAAAGTTGGTTTGAAAACAAGACGCACTCATGCGCACGCACCTCGTAGACGGCCGCTACGGCGTTGTGCTACGAAACTATTATTAGCTGAATATAGCTAATGACACTAAAAATAATGCTATATATTATTATAGCACGTCCGGAGCGGGCAATGTTCTAACTAAGAATGACAATCCGCCCTGTTTCGCTTGCCTCTTGATAAAGTGCTAAATTATAGTATAAATAATCGTGAACTCCTCTTGCTTATTGGTTGGGAGAGCATTATATGTCATTTTTATTTATATATCCTATATATTTGTAGGAAAAAATGTTTGTCTGTTTATTTTGGAAACTTGAAAATTTTATATTTATATTGAATTGGTTTTTAACCCTAAAACAGAGGTGAGAACCGCAATATATTAATTTTGAACTGATTATAATATAAGTAAAAATATTGAAAATTCTAATGATATCCTTGAAACGGGGATAGTAAAGTAAAAATATAAATATAAACACATACAAAACCTAGAAAGTTAGTTACTTTACAGGCAAAGTCGTTTTGCGGACGATCGTTTTACGTGATAACGTTATAAGAAAACATTGTTGAAAAATTGCATACTTATGTAAATTAAATTGAGTTATTGTCACTGAATTATCATTATTTTGTTTATAATGAAGGAGTTAATTCAAAATTACAATTTTTTTGATAAATTAACATTTATGTGGACTCGTTAATTCAAATATTTTACTTAAATTATACAGAATAATTATAAGTAACAATGTGCTATAAAAATTAATTTACAACTTATATATATTTGTGATACACGAGACAGAGAGAGAGAGAAGTAGAGAAGCCGAACGTTTTCTTAAGCCGATCGTTGCACTCTATCGCTTTTTCCATGCTCTCGCTTGCACACTCGTCTCCAGCGGAACGTGACATTGAGTCATCCTTTTTCGTGCGTCCATCGATTTATCAGACGGTATCATGTTAAAAAATAATTTAGTGGCAATATTGTGTAGCTTATAATAATTTTTTAACTAAAATCTGTCTCTCTCTCTCTCTCTCTGTGTGTAAAAATTGTCTAAAACTTTGTTTAATATACTATTGCATATTTTTTACTAAACGCCATTGCCCGAGCAAGGTCAGTACGAAATAAAGGACGGAAACTGTAATTAGTAATTACAGAATAGCTGTGTTAAAAACATCATAATAATTAAGTGTTTTAAGTACATATATTCTAGACTCTAGAGCTATGATATATTATAAAGACCTAATATTACAAAATGACTGATGAAAGTTTAATAAGATCCACTTGTAACTTACGCTATAATTTAATCATTTTAAAAAGTGTAACTGCACTAACATATTTTATAATTAAACTATTATTTTTTTTTATGTGAATGTTTATTTTAATTAAATGGATGTATAACAATGCTGATGTGAAAATAAAAATGTTAGGCCCTTTTTAAGCCCATTTTTATAAACCGCTCTCAGACATGAGATTGATCTTCAGATACCGTTTCGTAATTATATATCTTTGAAAGAAAATCCCATCTCAAGATCAATCTCAGACTTGAGAGCGGTGTATAAACACGGTCCTTATAGTATATTTCTGAATAGTATTTTTATGTATTACTAGTGGACCCGGACGCGGCTACGCCTGCTTGAACTATAAGAATATTTATTAAATATTATATAATATATTTATTTTTATAAGGATGAATATCAAAATATAAGTTCATTTTGGGTGACGTTTTCTTAAAACAACCAAGAAACTTTGCAAACCGTTGCTTAACAACGACGGTTGTTATTAACATGGCAGAATAAATTGCATGTCAAATTAGAAAATATTTTAATTTATTGGTATATATGTGTAATGTAATGTTATATAGCCTATAGCACTTCTGAAGAATGCAGCTTTCATACAAAACAAAAACAAAGTAAATGGGACCAGTAGATCCAGAGATCTTAGCGTTCAAACAAACAAACAAACAAACAAAGAAACTCTTCCGTTTTATTATATTAGTATAGATATAAAAAATAATATGGAGAAATCTTTTTACATTTGAAAATAAATTGCATATAGTAAAAATGTAATTAGTAGCTAAGTTAAATAGTACATAATTAATGAAGGGCAACGTTTTCAAGTTATCTACGCCACCGGAGCGTTGTAGAACAGGCTATTGTTTGTATTACAACAACTGATAATGTTAATTTCACTAAATATGTGTATTACAATACAAACATGATATTTTACTACTTAAACAATGTGCTATCTATATATATTATCATGAAATTTTCTGATATATAAAAAAATTAAGATTAAGAAATATCAAATTATAAATTCTTTTAGATATATAAATTTTATTTCAATATCTTTAAAATGTGTGATAATCTAATTAGATTATTAAAATCATTTTTATAGCATAACGGTTTAGTTTAGTTCGAGAGTCAGAGCACGGAGAGCGGAGAGCACACGTCCTATTCTCCAGGTGTTATACATGTTCTCCAGAGAAGTACTCACACGATACTCATCCGATGTTTATTAGGAATATACATTTTTTTTTTTAATATAATTTCGCATTTTTTATTATTCCATAGTATGTCATATAAACATATGTACTATAATATCAAAATCGTGATGTATTATTAAGATTTGTATTCCTTTTACTTTTCATACTGGACCTCAAAAACAAAATGGGGGGCGAAATTACCACCCTATATTATTTTACTTAATTTGTTACCATCATTGCTGAACTAATCTAGTTTTATATTTACATACCTAATTTCATTGTTTAAGTTAGTTAAGCGTTATTATAATACATATTTACACACTACTAGATTATTTGTACAAAAACTAAAGACTGGTAGCAAAATAATTGTAAAAATTATAAGTCATTAATTGTTTACAATTTATCTGCTTAAATAAACAGATAAGTAGACAGAAACTAAAGATACTTCCAGATACTTTCCATTTCCATTTTTTGACCAGGCCATGAAATGACCAGGTTTTTCTTATCTAAAATTAGTCGATCGATCGTAGTTGTAGATCGTAGTTCGATCGTAGTCGATATACGAAGAATATGGTAATAAAATTTGATTATTATGTGCGACTGTGCGTTAAGCTGAATCATTGCTTGTATCGTGAATGGAATATTTATAATGTTCATACTTTTCTTTTATAGAATAGAAAAAATATTTTTAAAATAATCAACTTTACGCCATATCTCGCATCCTGCAGGGTAGACAAAGGGAACCTAGAGTTAAGACACTCCGTTATTCACTTTTTTCCGAATTCGAGCCTTCACCTTGGTTCTAGAGCGAAGAAATAAGCATACTATTTTTATTATTTTAATTTATATTCAGCTTTAAAAAGGTCAAAAATGCATCGCTGGTGGTCGCTAATTCAATTTTGTAAGATTGAGATTGAAACGTAGGAGTGCTACGAGTGCTTGCATCCGTATAGCAATGTATTATACACCTACATAATAAATTATATAATTACAAAATACATAATTTATTATTTATTTATTTATTTTATTTAGTGTAGAATTCGTCTTTGATACCATAGTGACGGATTTAGGGCGTCTTTTACTAAACATGGTGGGTGTGGGTTCAAATTCATCTGTGGTATATATGTACTTATATTTATTAAATATTTCTGTTGAATAGTCTTGTAACGTTTAAACCTCCGTCTTGACCTGCCAACCTTAAAAAGGTAAGTACTGTCAGGTACTGTCTTTTTGCTTTACAGACACCCCATGTCTTGCTGTCGACTCAGAAAAACGCACTTCTACTACAAAAAGAAAAAAATAATCTTTTATAAAAACAAATCTTATCTATATTAAAAAAATGTACAATATATAAAGAAATACATTACTATATAAGTAGAAAAAAATACGTATTAAATATTTATATAATGGAAGACCCCCAGCAGTTAAAGGTACAGGAAACAGATAAAGTGTTGCCATACGCAAGAAGCACTATTAGTCTTAAATAATGTCTATTATCTAATAAAAATTTATATGCCTGTAAAGATGATGGACCAAAGTGCTTACGTCACTATAGTTTTTACGACAGCTAAAGTGCTTAATCTACGTTTATCTTATAGTAAATTGTGCTAGACTTTTTTATGAATCACTTTTTTTAATTTTACGTATATATAGAATGTAGGCAGGAGAGTAGCCAAAGGAAACCTGGTAACCTAGTGTTGAGACACTCCTTTCCCATCAAGACAACATATTCTAAATTTCCGCCGAATCCAGGTGTGTTGAGTTGCGGAACTCAACGCCCCAAATCGAAGAAAAGAAAGAATTAAATATTTAATTTCGAGCGGGACACGGTCCATCGCGTTCACAGTCGCATGTTTGTGCCCTACGCCACAACAGGCTTCTGATTATATTATATCATCATCATCATCATCATCAGCAGCAGCCATCTTTTGTCTACTGCTAGAAATAGGCCTTCCCTAATTCTCGCCACTACACTCGATCCTCAGCTCCTCGATGGGCGGGGCATATCTGTCGTAGAGCTGACGGCCGCTTGGGCAGACGTGTCTTAGAGTGGAGACCCCGTACAAAACGACCGGTGGGACCCCTGCCAGATGGACCGACGACATAAAGAGGTTGGCGGGAAGCTGATGGGTTCGAAGAGCTGTATTATATACCAACATAAATTTAATAATAAACTGTTACCAAAATCTTATCGCGATTTATATGAGCACATTATAAATAACGTCCATCTTAAATCAATTAGTTTATCATAAAAATAACATTGTGCTTATATCCTATCATCTCTATTATCAGAAACTGAGGAGTGGGTGAAAGTGATAAGGCCGCCGTGATATACTCCGATAAGGCGGTGCTATTGTAGATGTTATCTTGTATGGTGTAAATATTTTTCTTGGCGCTGGCTCAAGGTCATATCTTTAGCGGTTTTGGTTGCTATGTTTGACCAAATTTTGGTGATTTGTTTGTTATGTAAGAGATTAGTCATTAAATGTTAGAATTAACGTGGAAAGCGCAGTGTCTTAACACTACGCGCGGCACGCTCCCTCTGCGTAACCTGTTACATGCGGGATTTATTTTATAAACATTATTTGCGTTTAATTTTAGTAGATACATTTTTTGCAAATTTAATATAATTATGATTTAAGTTATCATCAAGATATATTTTTATATTATTTTAAAATATATCATAAACATAATATTGTCCAATGATTATATTTTAAACGCGTTTTGTTATTATCTATATATATAAAAGGACTTGTCCTCACTGACTGACTGACTGAATTCATTACAAATACAAATTCACCCCCTAAGGGTGCAAATAAGGGGTTGAAAGTTTGTATGGAAAAATCTTTAAATCGCCACCGATTTTTATAAAATTTTAAATTTAGACTCTTAGAAATATTTCATTGAACACATGTTTCGTGGTTTATTACAGTTCACCCCTAAATAAGCAAGCGAAGCTGCGCGCGTCCGCTAGTTTAAATATAAAGGTAAATAAATATTTCATTTCCTCGAGTGGGGATCGAACCTACAACCGTCACGTTGACACACCCTTGTGCCGCTGCGCCACCACGGCCTCTTTTATTTACCTGTTTTATTGATATCCTTATTTGTATTATATAAATGTCTTCATAATATCATTAAATACAATTTTAATGCGTAATGGGCATAAATGATGTAGTCATAGGCCACTATTAGATTTAAAAAAAAAATAAAGTCTTAGAATTCTAAGCCTCTGATCACCATCTGTGGTCAGTGGTTAAAATAAAGCTATACACATTCTTATATGGTTTTCCTCATAATTCCAGGAATAATGAAGGAGAAAAACAACAATATAATCCATTCTCAGTTAACGTTGAGTCAAGCGAAGCGAACACGCAAAGTTTTTATCATTTCATTAAGTTAATAAAATAATACATAAGATTAATTTACCTGCTTAATTTTGAGAAATAATGGTCGATTTTTGTTATTAATTTGACTAAGTAACATTAATAACAAACATCGACCATTTTTTTACATGGAGGTAGTTTCTAGATATGTGACCGTATGTATAGTGTAATATTATCTATACTTATAATAAAATCGTATTCGTAAATATAGGGTCGGTGTCTGTACTTGGAAGATATTTAAAAAAATGTTATTGGGAAACTTTATTAACGTAATAGAACCGACAACAATGATTTTAATTGTTTGGTCTGTTCTCATTTCAAAATCGGTTTAATCGATTTGGATGCGGTTTTCACTATTGGATTCTGGGAAGCTCGTTTTAGACTATTATTAGATTAGAATCGGTTTATAAATAAAATAGTTATGTCAATTTTAAAGTATTTATTTCGACAAAAAATCCTGAAATTGGTACTGAACCATCTGTGAACGAATCTGACTTGCGCTTGGTCGGTTTTTTTTTAAATATACTTAAATAAACATTTGTATATTTCAAGCGGGCTTAGCCGCACGGGCCATAAGTATTATATTATATTATATATATATATATATATATATATATATATATATATATATATATATATATATATATGACATATATATATTATGAAGAAAATATACATATATTATTTATTTTATGTTTATATAGTTTATATGTGGGCCGATCCCGACGGCACTGCAATGCCGGGCCGACCCGCGACAGGAGTGGAGCGAGCCCCGAGCATCCCGTCAGCTTACATAAATCAGTTTAATATACTGGTCCCGCGGTGCGGGAACTTTCAGATATTAAGCTGAAAAGAACAGATACTACACTTTGATCTTAGCCAAAAGGCCGAGAAGCGATAAATAAAATTTCAGAAAATTTTTTTCGTCATTAAAAGTTAGAACATCTTGCCAGCGCGATTCAAAAAATTGGCATACTATGCACAGCGCCATCTATTTTGCCTGAATGGAACTATAAGGATTGTAACGGTTCCAGGGCTAATTTTAAAATCTTCGATCAATTATGCACTAGACTAGCGGCCCACTCGCGGCTTTGCCCGCATACCAGCTATAATACTTTTATTATGTTGCTATTGCCAAGAGTGAAAAGATTAATACATTCAATCATAAACCATGAATAATGTATGATGGGATGTCAGCGGCGGCGGCGGGCGGGGGGCGGCCCCCGTAAACAGGCGTTAAATTATTTTAATTTTACTATTTCTCGAAAAGTATATGTCCAAATTACTTGATAATGAAATAATTTTCACTCGTATGTTTTCAATATACCTACATGTGAAATAAAAATCGATGAAATATCACCTTATTTTTTCCTTTTGGTGTCGAAGCAAAGCGCGGCATTGAATTCCGCTACCTAATTCGCCAGAAAGTGGGGAACGGAGTGTCTTAACACTAGGTTCCCTCTGCCTGCCCTGTTGTGCGGGATACAGCGGGTAACTGAGGCTGATAAAAAATTCATTCACACCCATCACGCATAATTAAACACGTACCACCTATGACAATATGTTAAAATTAAACGCATGTCACACGTTTCATACAAATTTCCGAATATCTTTTCCTCATATCCAGCCGCAAAATAAAAACAAGGAAAGCTAATTAGTCAAGGGTTTTTGTGATCCGTCAATGACACGCCAAAATAACAAAGCAGATGAATATTGATTCTGGACAAAATATCAAGGAAAATAAATTTAATTTCCTTTTATTGGAATGTAATTCATGATACATGAATAATAGGAATAAAATGACAGCTGATACTTTTTTTAGACAACGTACCGGGATTTCATTTCGACCAAAATCCTATTAAAACCCAGCCAAATGCGATTTGGACCCAGGAACCCATACCAATTTCAGGGTTGTAGGTTAACGAAAAATGCAACTTATAATATTTTTTATTGACAAATTTTAGTTTACAGGTGTATGCATTCATTTGTATGAAATGAACTACAAATATAAGTTTGTAATAATTTATTTTCTATAAAATATATATAAGTTTTCACTTATCAGATTTTTTTATTATTATTATTGTAAGCACTTCACGCCAATTTTCTTAAATGTAGATTCACCGGAAGCACCCTAATAATGGTTAGGATCACGTGGCGAATTTTTTCAAAAAGCAGCAAAAACGATGCTTGAAGGCTCATATCTTTTGATTCCATTAACTTAGAAGCTTGTCTTTTTTCTGTGTTCCAAGAAACCAAAAGGTATTTTATATAAAAAAAATATCTCACACAACTTACTACATCGAGCTTATATGGTCAGGAACGACGGTATTTATTTAATTTTTTATGACATATTACCTTAGACAACGAAGAAACATAAAATAAATATGACTTTAATATACGTTGTTTATTATGAACCATGGTATTAGGACATCCTCATAATCTTTTCCCGTTAACCTTACAGCTGTCAAGACTTCCGCTAAAGTGGACATATGAATAAAATAAAAACATTATAATACGACATTATACTTACTTTTAATAATTTATTTTGACGACCATGACCGATGGTATCTTGTATGTGCAGTTTTTATTAAAAAAAATATATGTGCAATTTCATTTTAATGCGAAAATTTACCTTTTGATATTACACAGTATATTATGTAGTGAAATTTAAGAAAATATAATCTACGTTTTAACATAAACATGACAGCACGAGAGGGAAATCAAACTATATTTTAAAGATAGAGTAACCTTTCAAACTGGTCAAGTGGAAGTCGCACTCGCCCACCGAGGGTTCCGTATCAATTTCGGGGTTGTATGTCAACGAGAAGTACCTACATAATTATTATTTTCATACTTCCACGTGATCTAGATACAAATGGTATTTTAAGATGGACAGACAAAGTGATTCGTTATGTGATATGGGTACCATTTTTACTTTTGAGACACGGAATCTTAAAAAAAATTGTAAGAAAATTAGGTATGGCTTTTTAAGTAGGTATGCTGCGAAAGAAATTACAAAATCAATTTTTTTAGTTTTTTTTTAATCAAATTAAATGTCTACTCTAAAATCATTTAAATACATTATGGAACCTTTAAACTTTATCAGATTTCCGAACGAAACAATCGGAAGTATCGACGACTTTGATTATAAATATTACAATGCAAGATGCGCACGCTCACGGGGACATCACTAGCGGGACACCACTCGCATATAAACTCTATACCTTACCTTCCTTATGACATTGTTTTGACATTTTATCTCATAATTAAAAAATTAAACTATAATTATAGCGAATTATGGCTTTACTTACAATGGACGCCATCTTTAATCTATTTTCCTGAGAGCCGGAAAATTATGAAATAATAGGGTTGTAACTACATGAGATGCATCATATGATATTTTTCTCGATTTATCTTTAAGCATCGATCGCATTTTACCGAGTGCCAATATGGGTGCCAAGTAAAACAAACAGGCATAGTAATTAGATATTGTAGTAAGGATGTTTAAGCATTAGTTTGACACCGACTTCAAAATTATAAAATCTTTGTATAATTATTTTTCACTTTTCAGTTCGTTGTTCGAAGTCGGTTTTTCTTTTTGTTAAAAATTAATTTATTTTAGATAATGACAATTGGATATAATTAACGTGATTTGTCTTCTGCAAAACTGTATTTCTAAAACCTGGGCAAGTAACGTATAATTCATGCATTATTATATTTTAAAATTTATAATTTATTAATAATACATGATGCCCTCTTTTACCACGAAATGTCAATTACGTAAAATTCTTACTTAAAATTAATTAGTTGGTTGTATTTAACATTACACATTTATAGACGGATTATGTACCTCATGTCAGTTATTTTTTTCATCTTCACGCTGCATTGTGCGCAGCAGGGTGTTAAGACACTCCGCTCTCCACTTTCCGCCAAACTCTTGCCTGTTGAGTAGCAGAACTCAAGAAATAAAATAGACATTTAAATAAATATTTCATCTCGTCGAGTGGGGATCGAACCCAAAACCAGTAGCGTTTATAGTCACACCGCCCCAGCGCCACAACTGGCCTCTTATTTTTCTTTATATTAAGTTTGATCAACTCTATAATATAAAATGTATTAAGTAAGAAATTCATTTTGTAAACAAGACAATCTAGTTTCACTAGGAGATGTTCCGTGGTAATCCTAAGAAATATTTTTACTCTGACATTTATGATTCATAGCATTTATCTCGTAATGCGTTGTTCTTGAATGCAATTTGTAAACAAGCAGGTTTTATTAGCTTTACTTGCTATGTAAATAATATAAACGTATAATAAAAATAATTTTAACATTAAAATATCGCGTGAGAAATATTTAATTTAAAAGAGCTTGGGCAAGTGGTCCATTAAGTATATCTAAGAACAAGTGTCTTCTGTTAGCTGTTTCTTTTAGTTTTGTTATTAGCTACACGCTGTATACCGCACTTAGCAGGGTAAGCAGAAATTACCTGTGAAAATAGTTTTAAGGCACTCGTTTCCCATTAAGACACTTCCGTTCTCATAGTTGCTCTGTTTATAATATTTCATTGTCTATCCATTATTTGTAGATATATTATTTTTCTAAATAGTTTCTTATAATTATATAAATACAAACAAACCAACTTGGCTTGGTGAATTATGATATACTTATCTGACTAAGCTTTATAAGTAATGACCGCGGAAAAAACATGGTTTTATATGATTTTTTAAGTAAATAAAGAATTTTCATATTCTTCCCGCTTCCGCAAGCTTGACAGATTTCTTTATATTATTATTAAATAGCCCATCGTAGCTTTGTCTCAATCTGAACCTTATTTTTAGTTTAGTTTTTTAGTTCTCTTTTGTTAATTTAGTTTTAGTCTTCAAGGTCAACTAAAATTCTAAAACTGTTTATGTTTTTTTTTACTAGGTGCTCTACGTACCTCAACTAGTAAAATATCCCTTCTCGATAAATTCAATATCTAACACAAAGATTACCATTTAAAATTATTGGAGTTACTTAGTTAAACTATATGTCCGTTAGATATATGTATATTATAGTAGTAGGTACCTACTATACTTTTATTACAGCAAATTACATTATTTTTTTATTAAAAAAAAATATTTTTTTTCTTACACTAATATCTTTACTGTATTGTTTAATAACAAAGATGAATTAACGTTTAAATTTTTTTCCCACATATCAATCGCAAAGTATTTAAATTTTACGCAATTATCTTAACACATTTTACAAACATACATAATACAGTACTATGTTTGATTTTATCAAATAATTCACGAAGCTATTATGAGTAACACCTGAACGATAAACCACATTCTTTTAAGCCAAATAATAAAAAACTGCAAAATATAACATCCCTTATTATACTTAAAATAAGATTTAAAATGGTTTGAACTATTAATGCTATAGAAAATTATTTCTAAAGCGTACATCACGACTTTGGGAAAACTCTAGTCCATCTAACATGGTGCTCACGTCGCGGATGGTCACAAATAAACATTAAATGCATTCCGGAGTAGCTTCATTATAATCGGTAGTCGTGGATAGATTTGATCTATCTAATACAACAGGTATTAGTATTCAGAGGCCGTTTTGGCAGAGCAGGACCAGGGTGTGACTGCAACGCGACGGTTGCGGGTTTGATTCCATATTAGGTAATGAATTAATTAATATTTTTTCGCTCTGGTAACAAGACAAACATGCAATGCCTTGAAAATTCGGCGGAAAGTGTGGAAACTGAGTATCTTAACACTAAATTACCTCTAATTAAAGGGAAAAAAAAGTGTTACACAAACAATAAACAGAAAATAATGTAATTACCTACATGTTATATAGTCACTTGGAACAGGTAGCCTCTCTCATAATCAGAGCACCGAAGAAATTTCATCCTCGCATGAATGACGCATGCATAACTACGTACAAACCACGATATTTGACACCAATAGTTGGCTAATGAAATGGTATGTAAGGTAAGTATATTACATAAAATAAAGGAAACATGTAGAGTATACATTGTAATTATTATCACATCACATAGGCACAGGCATGACTGAAAACCCGACCGGTTGTGGGTTCGATTCCCACTCGACGAAATGAAATATTAAATATTTTCTCTGATGCTGAGGCAAAGCGGAGCGTTGAGTTCTGCCACGCAAAGCCTTACGAATTCGGCAGAAAGTGCGGAACGGAGTGCCTTAACACTAGGTTCCCTCTGCCTACCCTACTGTGTAGGATAAGCTAAAGCTGATTTATTTTTAAAAATTTAACCGAGTCATTCTAATTATCATTAAAGACTAAAT
Organism: Heliconius melpomene rosina; assembly: GCF_056956725.1. Lineage (NCBI taxonomy): Eukaryota > Metazoa > Arthropoda > Insecta > Lepidoptera > Nymphalidae > Heliconius > Heliconius melpomene. The sequence continues at coordinate 9,291,309 of NC_140399.1, forward strand.
TACATACTAATTTCTGACGTTTTTGGGTTTTCCTTTGCAATAAAAAAGTCAAGTGAGTCAAAGTGCTTAGATAATTCTGGAACTGCTGTACGACAAAAAATAATTGTTACAAAAATGCATCGAGCGAGTCCGAAGCGGTCAGCTACCTAAACAAGAAATTGCGTGCGCAGAAATTTTTTATTACATGATTCTTAGAATTTTTAGGGAAACCATACGTTTCAATAAATTTTAAGATATATTTTCACATTTTTAATAAGAAAAATAAATTAAATATGCCTTTACTAGTCAACTCTAATAAACGATTAATTATTTCAGCATGCTCTCAAAGCTGGCTCAGAAAAGTAAATGATCGTTTACAACTGCACGTTTGTCTGCACAAAATGTAGTACTAGAACCGACGTTGTTATACGGCAGAGGAGATAGATATACAGAAACCGTAGCGTAAACACTACCGCAGCGTAGGCCGGAAAAAGAGGTGTTAAAACACTCCTTCCTCTCTAGCTAGATGCCGACCTGGATACGAAGCTCGATAAAGCGTGAAGTTAAACCACTTTTTTATTTACTATACGATTTTTTTTTAAATAATCTTTTATTAGCATATTTTTCAAAAGCATGGTGCTTTTAATATCTGGCTTTGTTGTCCAAAGGATTCACGGATGGAGGACCGTGACCTTCACGAGGCTGTTTTGAGAAGCTCTACACAGTAATTAAAAATAAAATAGAAAATTGGGTTTTTAAATCTTTAGTTATATTATGTAAACAAGTTTTTATACTGTATTTTTTTTTCATACCTAAAAATTTGTATGGGTCTAGTATTATTCATTTATTATGTTAATTTTATTATATAGGAGATAAACTAAGATAATATTTTCAATGAAGCTTGTTTTTCAGTGATATATGAATAGTAAGCACGTATAGCCAACGGATGACATGACATGTGTACCCAGAGGTATACTGGGCTGTCGTCAATCCGTTCATCATCCATCTCTTCATGAGAAAAAAATGTGAATGTTTATTACAAGAAGAACTTAGTCAGTGAAATTATTTGCAATTTCCATATAAATAACGTCACTCCCAATATTAAAAATATAATGAGCCTACTTTACTGAAATTTTTATTAAAAAAACGGTCAAGTGTGAATCGGATTTCAACACCGAGCGTTCCGTAGTAAGTTCAGGATTGTAGCTCAACGGGTAGAACAAAATATTAAAGTTAACAAACTTAACTTTGCGGGTGTATAAGTGAATGATATACGATATGTTGTTATGATACATATCAAATATCACTTATACTTTTATCATTGTAATAGTACGTTCTTTTAACTCTACAATTCTTAATATCGAATAAGTACCCGTACACGTATAAGTAATAAGTAATACCTAATACTGTTTAATTATCGCATTATTCATTATTTAATATTAAAATGACCCGTTTTTAATACAAATTTTAGAACACGGATAAACTACGCTGTGAACTTCGTACTGAAGCGATCTGCAGATGAATGCTCTAAATATAAAAATAGACATACTAAACACTCGTCGTCACGCCGCCGGCTTTCTAAATTCTCCGTGATTAACCTTAAAATTATTCTTAATTCAAAGTGTAAAACTTTTAAAAAATATCTTCTTTAATAAATACATAATAAAAACTACCAATGGCTCAAGAAAGTGAAGGTTTCTTCAAGACGTTCCACGAAAAAATAAACAGCGCAATAGACGATGTGACGAGAAATAATTTCACCAATCTAGAATCGAATTCGAAACGTGTGTCCTATTTATGTAGCTTGCCTTTTGTAAAAAATTATGACCTTTCAACTGATGTTGGGAAGTTCCCTATTGGGGGAGATTTTCCAGTTAAAAAAGATTTAGATGTAGCGCGAAAACTAAAAGATGAAGGTAACAAGGCCGTTCAAAAAGGTGATTGGGCTCGATCCTTACAATTTTATAGCGAAAGTATGATGCATATGCCTGGAAAAGAGAGTAAGTAAATTTTGGTTTTAAAATCTATAAATAATATTATTTTATATTCAAAGACTATTTATTTACAACGTATTATGTTCCTTACGTTACTCGTTTTTAGGAATGCTACTTGTTTAAAAATAATCTCTTAACATACATAAAAAAGATTCCGACGAATTGAAAACCTCCTTTTTTTGAAAGTCAGTTAATAACATATAGTGTCACTGAACACATTATAAATTGATATATCAATGATATTTTTTCTATAAACAATTATAATACGATGTTCTCTCACAAAACACAAATAACATATTGAATTTAACTAGCAATTATAGTCGTCATTATACTAATTATAGTCGTCATTTTAGAATATATATATATTATCAGAATAGTACAAAATTCATAAAACTCAACTAAACACTAAAGAATAAGCGATAATACTAAATATGTTATTTTCTCAAATGGGAATCGAACCCACCACCTGTCACAAAAACTGTAATTTCACCTAATGTTACCAACAGCTGAAGAACTGTCCATTGTCATTGCAAATCGTTCGGCGGCTCTTAATCACTTGGAACAATATGAAGACGCTCTTGCTGATATACGCCGCTGTCTGTCTTTAGGCTATCCTCGTAATCTAAGATATAAAGTTTACGAAAGAAGAGCCCGTAGTCTGCTAGTATTAAAACGAAATAAAGAAGCCATAAAAGCTTTTCAGTAAGTATTTAATTTATATCTTAAATGAAAGTTTAAGAAATATGGGTATATTATAATAACACTGTTAAAATACTCAGAGACACCATAACCGCTCTGGATGAGGCCAGTAACCTCAACAAGGATAAAAGGCAAAAAATGAGAACTGATGCAAAAGTAATGCTCGAAGTACTGAATAAAGGATTGGTATTAGCAGGTAATCCAAAAGATCCAGAATCACTGAAAAGAGTTCCACCAAAGCCAAAATTACCTGGAAAGTCTAACGCTACCTATCCAGCTGCTTCGGAAGCTGTTCAGATAGAATCTGATAATGTTAGGGGCAGATTTGCAACAGCCACCAGAAATATTGCTGCCGGTGAAGTTTTACTCGTTGAAAAACCACACAGCGGAGTTTTATTGGGGGAATATTGCAAAACTCATTGCCATAATTGTTTTGTGAAGTAAGTTTATCTTCAGCACTTATACAGAGTGGAATTGTTAGCACCACTTTAAATGAAACCACAGTTTTAACTACTCTATAAAAGCCTAATATAATTCGGAAAAAAAATAATTCCCAAAAATGAAAAAGTTATTTTTTCAAACAAAATAAATAATAAAATTATCGTTTTAAAATAAAACGCCATTTGTAAAGTATAACATAGGCACGCACACACTTACCTGTCAAATCGGAAACGTCGCACACGTATGTGTGCGTCACACGAAATACAGGTATGGATAAAAATCGTGAAATGAAAAAAAAATCCTACGTCCAAACTGTTGAGGTACCTTGATTAATTTCTTAGGTGTGGGTTTGAAATATATTACCCTATATGCAGTTTCAATAAAAGAAGCGCTGCCTCTTCCACCCTGTATAGTAATGACAATGAGTTTTTTTTTTATTTTAAGAGCATTTTAAATTTGTGTATATTGCAGGTCCCCAATACCATTGGCTTGTCCAAAATGTCCGAATGTTATTTTCTGCAGTGATCAGTGTCTAGAAGTCGCACAAACCTCGTACCACGGTTACGAATGCCAAATTTTACCACTATTATGGAAATCAGGATGTTCTGTAACTTGTCACATAGCATTAAGAATGATAACGCAAAATAATAAAGAATATTTTACAAAAATTTACAATGATTTGGACAATAAATTGACTGGAGTTTACAAAACCAACGACTACAAAAGTATATACCACCTAGTATCACATGAAGATAAAAGAACTAAACAAGACTTATTGCACAGATCACAAATGACAATTTTCTTGCTAAAACTGTTAGAATTAAGCGGCTATTTCGATGGTAAGCCACGGGAAAAGCCTATAGATATAAAAGAAATATGCACAATGAGCGTAAGTGAAAATTATGCGAAAGATATTGCATTATTTGGAAATCTTATCTTAAAGAACCTTCAAGTATTGCAATTTAATGCTCATGAAGTATTTGAATTACAATGCCCAAAGCCAAGAGTTGGCCAGTATGTTATAAAGCACGATGGGAAGTCAGTCTTTTTAGCAGGTGCCGTCTTTCCCACATTGGCTTTGTTCAATCACTCATGTGACCCAAGTATTGTAAGGTAATTTCACATATCTACATGTACATAAAAGGACAACTTAAATAAAAAAAACATTGCAAATTAATAAAAGTAAGATATTCCTTACCAATTAAAAACAATAGTTGCTACGTTCTTTCAGATACTTTTGTGGTCCCTACATCGTTGTACGTGCTGTAAAGAACATAAAGAAAGGAGAAGAGGTGGCAGAAAATTATGGACCAATTTTTACTACAGTACCAAAACTAGAACGCCAGGACCAACTAAAAGATCAGTATTGGTTCAATTGCACTTGTTTGGCGTGCGAACAAAACTGGCCCACATATGAAGAGATGACTGAAAATTATATGCGTTTCAAGTATGTAATTGTTTTTTAAGTAATTAGTGTTTTTCTTAAGTTGATGTACATTATATTTATTTATGAAAGGGAAAATTCTATAATTTGTCTATTGATAAATAAAAACATTTCAACACACACCGTCGGACTGGGATGGGGTGAGGAACTGAGCTCGTATCGACACTGATTTCTCTTTGTGTTCTCTACCCTCCCTTGAGGGAATGGCGACTAGAATTAAATATTTACAATTATAATATAATATCAAAACGTGTTTCAGATGTGACTCTGACCGTCCTTGCCCGAATGTGATTCCAGTGACCTACGATTGTAATGAATTCATGGTAAAGTGCGGCTTGTGCCAGCAATACACAAACATTTTGAAAGGATTGAAGTCGTTACAGGTAAGTTTACCTAAATGTCCAACAAATACAAATATATAATTACGTAACTAAGTACCTTCCTATATACATAAATATATTGTTACGCTACTTAAATCTAATATAATTATGTTTCTACGACAATATTGGCTTATACGCCTATGAATTTACCTACACCGAAAAAAAAACTTAATATCAAATTTATATATAAAATAATATTTAAAAAGGTTAGACAACGTATAGCACTGGATTTTGCCAAATACTTAATAGAAAAAAAATATGTCTCTTTTTAACCGACTTCTGTAAGAAGAGGAGGTTATCAATTCGACTTTTTTTTTGTATCGAGGTACAACGTACATACATACTGTTCTTCGTCAAAAATTATCTAAAATCCCATAAGAATTATAATAACTGTCATATATTTAAAATAACGTAAATTTATATTTATTAAAATATTTTTTATACAATTGTTAAAATAAAATGTTCCCTAATATGTTCATATGTGAGACAATAATATTTTCAACAAGTAAAATACGCAGTAGATACTTACTCACATTTTTTTTTAGAAAATTATATAATATCTTATAACTAGTATTTATATCCGCATACAAAAACTGAATTATTATATATATGAAAATTTCTGAAGTAAACAACAGCGCGACGTTGGAAATGTATCGGTCAAACTAAATTGACAGTATTATTAGCAACTATAACCAAATTGTATGATAATTTTTCAGGCACACGTTCCTATGAGCTAAAATTTTCCGCAATTGCTTGTATAAAATTTAATAATCTAAATCGCGCAATAAAGACACTTAGTTATATTTATTACTCCATATCATTATATATTAATTTATAACTGAACATCTTTTTATTCTTTTACTTATATGGTAATTTGAATAATCGTAATGATATGTAATTTTAAACAATATTCAACATTATCATTTTTATTGGAATATGATATTATAGTAAAACTGTTAAAGCCAGTCGTGGCGCAGAGTCACAAACGTGCGACTCCAAACGCGACTGGTTATGGGTTCGATTCGAGGAAATGAAGTATTTAATCTTTTCATTTTTTCGCTCTGGTCACAAGGCAAAGCGCGGCAGTGAATTCCTCTACTTAAGACGCAATGCCTGCAGAATTCGGCGGCAAGGAAAATGTCTTAATGACACTATTAACACTATGTTCCAAGATTCCCTCTGCCTAATCTGCTATGTGCGGGCTACAGAGTGTACACAACTAAATGTAATAAAAGCTACTGTTATATGTAATAACATCACTTATGATTATATCCTATATCTTATAAAACAAAGTCGCTTTTCGTGTCTGTCTGTTGTTTCTAACTCTTCTTCTTCTAAACCACCCAACGGATTTTGATGCGGTCTTCACCATTAAGTCGAGTGTTTTTCGTAGAAGGTTTATATATAGTTTATTATTTGTACATTCTTATGTAAATTAACATAAATACGATAAATGTATATAAAGTCCTACGCGTTGAGACACTTTCGCGCATGCGCTGCTCTAATGGTAAGTACTACATGAAAAAAATGTACTGGAGTATTGTTCCTCTTAATAAGATCTACAAAAAAGTCCGCGAGAGCATATTCGTATCTTTTAAGAATAACGTGTAGTGATCATTTTTCTGTCTAAAAATAATAATTTCAATATATTTTTTATTGTGAGTCATATTTTTCCATAATGGTATTAATCCTTATCCTTTAAAATACTTTATTAATTTTCTACGTTAAACGAAGATAAAATTTGCTTTTTACAATATTTCGAAATTGCGAATAGTTTTACAGAAAAACGCATTTAATTGTTGACACATCCCGCCGTTGACACATCAGCTGTATGTTACTCAAGTTTCACTTATCCCTTACTCTCAGCATATAAATAGCCATTTAAATATATTTTAATAAGTACTTGAAAAGATTAGTAGCACAGATTTAAAATTACGGTACCTACTAAAAAATCCTTGCCGTGTAAAACAATTGGAAAATCCTTATTGAAACTACAAAAATGCGGGTTGCATTAGGGTTTAATTAATTTTCACATTATCTTAAGTGCTTTGCAAACATACATTACATGAATAATCCAGTAGTTAAAGCGGGCGAAGCTGCAAGAGGGTCGCTAGTTATTTTATAAAATTAAAAAATTAAAATATAGTAGTTATTTATCTTTTACTATTTTACTTTATTAAAAGTAGAAAAAATAAATTTTGTTTATACATTAGAACTATCAAGTTACTTCATTGTAATTTTAATGTCAGATTAAGAATATACGAATTACATTATAAGTAGGAGCATAGAATATTCTGATAAAAAAAGTTTATTTCTTAAAAATAGCTGACATAATTAAATATTGTATTGAACAATAAAAACATTCTTTGAAATAAATTAGTACATATAGACACCAAAAACTGCGGTATGACAGAGAATAGTATCACTTCTAAATAATTCCTCTGCATAATCATCCGTTTCGGGATCCCATATACATCGCATTCCCGTGATTATTCCTGCTCCTTTCATTTCTAATATTATAGTTTGTACTAGTATTTTGTACCTGCAATGAGTTGTTAGTACAATTTTTTGTTTATTGTAACATTTTACATTTAACAGAGATTCTAATGTTAAAGCTACTAAAGATTTAAAACAAAATAAATAAACAAATAAAATATTTTACCTCTTCATATCAAGCCCCTGAACTCTGTGTCTAATCGCATTTGATATAACTTTAGCCCACCGCGGTGCTTGATCTGCTTTGTATGGTCTTCCTAACAGCTGCTCTTGCATTGATGATATTATTATCTCACGCACATTTTCCGTTTGGAACCTGTAATAATTGGTATATTTTTTTTAAATTTCTAATTTTTCATCATATTGATATTTATGATCTGTGATTGTTGATATCTTTTTAGATATACTATAATTACAAGGTAAATTGTGTTATAGAATATAATAACAGTTGAGACTATTAAAAGTACTAAGCCAAAGTTAGTTTTCAAAGTTAGTTTTAAGTCCGTAACACTTGATTGAAAAAGATTTTTTTTATGAGTAAAAAATTGAAAAAAAAAAATTATTTTTCTATTTTAGAAAATTCTCTGCATTTACATATATCAACATCCAAACTACTTAATAACAACTAGCTAAAAATATCAGCTATTTCACATCTTCTAACCTCTGTAGTGTAGTGGGACATCATGTGAATGTAAATGTGAATGGTTGTGGTTCTGAAACCCACTTGGGGAATGAATAAATATAAATTATTCTAATTTTCCTGCTTTGGTAGACTAGTTATCTCTACCTACTATACTATGCGGAAAAAGTATGAAGCTGCTGAAGTTTTTAAAAACTTGATTTTTTCTCATATACATACTTTTCACCAAGTCCTGGTCGAACTTCAAATTTTGATGGAGCAAGAGGTTTTTCTGCTTCTACTGGACTGATGCCACTCTCACATACTGCACTAGTAATTTGCAATACTTCTTGTTCTTCCTCTACTACTTGAAAAAATATTAAATCAAGACAACTACAAAGTTACATTTTATTTATAATGTTTTTTATTGTTATCTATGTAATTTTATCAAAATTCAAATATATTTTTTTCAATGTGTCCATTGTGACTCTGTCAGACATCATTGCCTTGATGGATGGTTGGTTATATTTAGGTGGATTTTTATTTCTTTCCTCTGATAACAAAACAAAGCAGTGTTTAGTTATGTATCTCCACATGGAATGTCTAGAAAATTAAGTGGTTTGTGTGCAATGAAGTATCTTAAAATTTAATACTTTCTGTCTACCCTATGTTAAAGCTAAAGAATAATATATTTATAAATATTGATAGTCATACCTTCTTCTTCATCTGCCATATTAATAACAGAGTAGACATTGACTTATCTGAAAACAAAGTCAAAGTAAATAATTTAAAGCATACTTTAACATATTTAGGACACAGAAATGATGTACAAGCTCGGGCGTGCAGCAATGGAAGAAGGAAAATATGGGGAAGCTATGAAAAAATTCATTGAAATGCTGAAACTATATGACGCTACACTAGCTCCACCGTATCGCTCGTATTACGACTGTGTCCAAGATTTGCGTCGCTGCATGTTAGCTCTGGGAAACTATAATATTTCTTAACAATATTTAGTTTGTTTTTCGTGTTACCATTTTTACTTAATAAAAACACTAAAATGTGACCGCTGTTTTATTATGTCTAATTCTAGGATTTTGTAAGAATGGAAATATTAATGATTTTAGTGTCTATGTATTACATAAAAAACTAGATCGAAGAAAATATTAAAAGAGAATAATGAGGTTTTCAATTTTTATGTATGAATGATAGCATTTATCCTAGAAATGTAGAAACCAATGATAATTTACTACTATGATGTTAAAGAAATAATAAAATTTACCTACAATAAGCTAAAATATCAAACCCGAAAAGCTACCGTTGCTATGGTAACTATTATTTTGACAATCATGAGCACAGAACACATTTTCTTGATCATGAGCGTCATTTGAGGATAATTATAGATAAAAGATATACAATTTTTATAGATAATAAATATAAATAATATTCCTTGTCTTCATATGAAACTTATACGAAGTTATGTAATTAAATGAGTTGAAGATATATAATACTTTATTTTACTATTAAATTATATACATAATTGACATATTAATATACGATATTTTATTTTAAAAAAACTGCGTGTATTGGAACCTTATCTTTAACAGATAATATAATATTGTTTAGAACGAAAATCGTTTTGACATTTGTCCTCATGAGTGTCACGCTTAATTTTTGGATCGAAAAACATAAAAATTACAAATAAATATAAACCAGCAAGTTAATAATGGCAACGTACGACAACAAAGCGTGGCTCCTGAAAAATGTACGCGATGCCTTCATTGCTACAGATGATACCGGTCTTTGCGAGATTGTTATGGCAGGTGAAGATTTCTCAAAAATATTTCAAAACAAAGCTATGGAAGAGAAAAAAAAGGAACGGGATAAGACATTTTATCTGCCTAGCACTAGTAAAGGAAAGGAATCTGGTACAGATGACGAAGAAGAGAAGGAAGTTGTGACACAATTCGATGCATATCCAGATATGGAGGACAGCGACGAGGATGAACCATGCCCTAGTTATCCACGTTTTCCCGACGATATGGCTCACAGGTCAGTTAATGCTATCATTATGAACATTTTACTGTACTAATATCCAACTTGACCCATTTTTTTTAGTTTAGCAATTTTATTGATTCATATTTTTTTATGTTTGTCAATGTTTATAGTGATAATAATAATTAACATACATAATTTGTTAAACGTTTATTTATCTAATATTATTAGGTAGAAATTTATACACTAACAAAATATATACAGGCAGACACAATATACTTTTTGATGCATGTTGTGTTTGCCAGAAATGCTTCATACCTTGTAATGTTCTTCCATTATTTGTTTATATTGTGATATATGGTACATATACTGTTGGTATAGCTTATAAATAAACAATTTGGCACTTTAATTCATGAATTCAACATTATAACATATCATGCATGTCATTAATAAAGAGAATTTGTTGTGTTTTGAAATTGAATCACAATTATTTTCATTACTCATATACAACTATTAATATTTTAATACAATCTATCTCAATATCTAGGCAAAGGTCAAACACAGCTCAGTGGCTAGATAAAAAAGAATTAGCTTTAAAAAAGGCAGCTAAAATTAAAGTTATAAAATGGGAAGACCCTACAGCACAGCTTACGCCTGAACAAATGGCTGAAGCATTTGCAAAAGTTGAAGTAAAGAAACCGGAAAAGAAAAAATCTCTATTAACAGAACAGATGGAAAAATGCCCAGATCTTCCTCATCGTCAGTATCTGGAGTATGCAAAGTTTGATGGGACAGCACAATTGGGACTGCCTACTAAGTCATTTAAGATATTTATGACAATGCTCTCAGAGAAACACCAAAATTATCCATTAATTGTGTGTGTCATTGCCAATGCAAAGATAAAAGATCTTATAGGGTTTACATGCTATAAATACAGGTATTCTCTTTTTATCTTTATACTGTACTACATATAGTAGGGCATGCAGAGGGAATTTATTATTAAATATCTCTAATCCCCACATTGCATGTTGAATGGCAGTACTTTACACCACACTTAGTAATTTAAATGTTATCATTTTCCTTCTATCTGATTCACACATCACTCACATCTCACACTTCATTTCCCGCGAGTAGTGATTGAAAACACAAGTATCAATATATAAAATTAATCAAAAGTAAAAAATAAAGTGATGGTTTATTTAGCAACATTATTTATTATGATCCTGTAGGGCAAGGTCTGATTTTTAACACAATATAATTATATCTATACTAATATAATAAAGCTGAAGAGTTTGTTTGTTTGAACGCTAAGATCTCTGGATCTACGCGTCCGATTTACTTTATTTTTGTTTTGTATAAAAGCTGCATTCGTCAGAAGTGCTATAGGCTATATAACATTACATTACACATATAAACTAATATATTTTAAAGTGCTTTCTAATTTGACATGCAATTTATTCTGCCATGTTAATAACAACCGTCGCGTCGCTACGCAACCGTTACCGCGACATTTTGATATTCATCCTTATGAAAATAAATATAATAGTCACTTTTAGCATTTTATATTAAATAATTAAAGAGATGTCACTGATTCGAAATGACCTAGCCTTCGGGCGGTATAGTATGAGTATGACCGACGTGAAAATATTCTTATAGTTCAAGCAGGCGTAGCCGCGTCCGGGTCCACTAGTTGTTAATAAAAAACATAGTTGTTGTCACAATCTCCAAACAAGTATTAACTTCAAATGTGGCTGTGGGTTTGATTTCCACCCAAGGAAATGATATATTGATTTAAATTTCCCTTTTCGTTTCTTCACTCTGAAGTATCTCTCACATCCGATGAAGCAAAGTGTGGCGTTGAGTTCCGCCAATCAACATGCAAAGTCTGAAAAATTAGGTAGAAAATGGTACGGATTCTTCACACTAGATTTCCTCTTTCTTTATCTTCATCCTGGTGTGTTCAGGATACGGCATAAAGCGGATTTTTAGAAGCCTTGAGTTTGAGAGGTTAATTTATATATTATTTTATTATTATTATCTGACGAAATTTCAGCATAGATCACCCAGATGTGTCTCTAGGATCAGTGCATGAATATGGACTTTGTATAGCAGAAGACGATGGTGAAGTTGACTGGGCGTTTCCGTGTCTCGACAACAACGAACCTTGCTCGAAGTTTGGCTTCACTTGCCTCGGGTTAATAGATTTGAAGAAGAAAGATAATATTATAGTGTCCACACCAATACCTGACTTTGAAATGAGCACAGCATTCCAATGTTTTCCTAAAGCGTCGGTGTCGGGACAGAGCCATGTCAACACGTCGAGACAGCATACTGGCAACAGTGATACGTCGGAAATTATTAGAGCAATGAATACTGTCAATGAAGGTAAGTTTTGAAACGAAATTATTTAGTCAAATTATACATTTTTGGACATCCGACGGATCAGAGTTTGAACACTTTACAGTAGTCCATAGTCTACCCTTACTTCTATTGTAAAGTGTCAATAGAAATATACTCTATTAAGCCGTTATTTAGTAGTATATGATATCCGGTAAATAGTTTAATTTAAAATTGTATAATCGTGAATGTAGAAATGAATACAATATTTCGATAATAAAACCACATATAATAAAATGTTATTTTTACAGTTTTTTCAATATAGTGTCGATAGAGATTAAAAAGAACCATTTATTAATTATTGCATAATCAATTTCATTGCTATAAAAGAAGAAAAATGAAGCTAGCGTATCACTGTAAACTCGATTGAGTTCCGCGCGCAAAGCCTATAGAATTCGGCGAAATATGAGGAACGGAGTATCTTAACGCTAGGTTTCCTCTACCTAACTTACTGCGAGATCCCTGTCGCAGCGTGAAGCTTAAAACAATTTAAAAAAAGAAATAAAATCGCCAATTACTAACTAAACTTCCAAACAGGTAACAAGAGCTTCGGCCTCCAATCCAGCGCAGTGACGGATGCGTCTCAAGAGAAATTATACAGAGTGCAATTGTTGCACAAAGTGCGCGCCAACACGCCGGTGCAGCTGTGCGTGACACTAGACACTATAGAGGTAGTGCCGCTAGTGACCAATAAACATGCTTTTTGGGTGAGTTTATTAATTATTTTTTTATCTGTTGAGGTCGTCATGGCGTATTGACCTAAGCGCGTGACTAAAAGTGACGGTTGTAGGTTCGATTGCGGGAAAATTAATTATTATTTATTAATATTTTTGTTTCTTGGTTCTGGGTAACAAGAACCAAGCATTAAAAATTTGGGCAACGGAGTGTCTTAGCACTAGGTTCCCTCTGCCTACCCTAGTGTGTGCGGGATACAGCGTGAAACTGATAAAAAAACAAAGGGAAGAAATTAATGAACTCGTATTCTATGGTGTTACCTTAATATGTTTGTATTCTCTTTCTGCAGGCGCGGCCGAAATACTTTTTGCACAGTATGAACTCAGTGGCGTGGTGTCAGATATTAGAGGCAAAAAGCAATAAGACCACTTTCAGAATAGTCTACTCACCCAACCATGATGGTACATTTAGCGATAGAAATGCTTCAGGTAACTTTTATTAAATATGTTTTTTTTTTAATTTATTTTAGTTTGCCATCTAAGTTGTTAAATATCGAGAATATAATATTTACAAAATTTTGAATTAATATATCAATAACAGAAGGCTTATCTAGTAATTTGTTATTGTATTTTTATATATTAAAAAATAATTTTCACTAATAATAAATGTATGATATTTTTCAGCAAACGTCAATTTATACTACCCAAACCTAGTGTATAAGAAACACGATTTTGAAACTGAGCACGACACGGCTAGGAAAATAGTAGAGAAAGTGAATACAATATTAGATCTACGAAATAGTCCGTGCCGGCGAGAATACAAGACTGCTAAGGAGAAAAAACTTCAAACCCGAAGAAGTTTCCATACAAGACACTTAAGTTGAGTGGCAATGTCCTTTTTGTGTATAATAAGCTGAAAGTTCCTGAACATTCGTTTTTTTTATGACTGATATAATATGAGGTACATATAAAGTTGAGTTCTGGTAAGTTAAGTGTTTAGTAAGTACATTGTTTCAAATCTCAGGCTGTAGGTTGATTGGTTTTTGTATGTGATACTTTTTTGTGTGGAAAAAGGTGCTATAATTTTATAGAATTATATATAAATATTGAGTTTCCTTATTTCATGTTAATTTATAAATTAATACCTTTTTGTATTAAAACAACAATGTTTTGTAAATTTTGTGTTAAATTTACAAATATATTGCAATTCCTTTTTGACAAGAAAGTATCACATATTTTTTGACTCTGGAATTTGTCCACTGCCACAGTAAAATGAGTATGACTGAATAATGTTACTATAGAAGTTTGTCTTCATCCTATACTATCAAATTAAAAAAACAATGCTTATAAAATGATGGCAGTGGACAAATTCCCTAACATAAAAAATATTGAAAAAGTGATTTAACTCAAAATTATTCTATTAGAACAATTGATCAGTATCACTCAAGGCAAACTAGTCAAGAAATTATAATTAAGTAAACATACTTAACGTATCTCCAACTAAGCCGTACCTCTAGTTAGCTATGTTAGTAATGTATAGTATAGTATCATTGCTGCCAGAAAGAAATTAGTAACTGCCATAAACTTGTGTGTGCTCTATCACAAAATTTTAAACAATTAATAATTATTTATAATATATTCAATATATATCATGAATTTTGTTTTACTAAGCAGATTATTAAATGTGAAAATTGTGTTTTTTTTAGTTTTAAATTGTAATTTATTTTTATTATAAAACTGATATTATGGTATATGGAGTAGTAGATGCACACAATTGAGTCCAAATATAAGGAATGGTCCATATTGGTGCCTCAACTAGATAAACAGTGCATTTTAGTGTGGAAGGAGCCTTATTTCGATGTAAAAACAATGAAACCTAATGCAATTAACTAAGTAATTGTTTTACTACAAGCTTTATGAAGACCACCATTATTGTGTTCATACCGAAATGTGATATTTAACAAGAATTGTTTATTGTAATTTACTACTAAATGTATAGAAAAGCAGTTTATTCTGATCTAAATGATATTTTTGTTCTTGTATAACTTTTGTCTTCTGAAAGCATGTAGTAAAATAATTTTTACACAAATGTTATTATGTTAGAATATAATAATAACTTTTATAATTTTGTAATAATTGATGTGTAATGCAAATGTAATGTGTGGGTTATGTTGTGGCCTACGTTGTCGTAACTTATTTATTTTTAAGATTTTTGTTTTTGAACAAAGTTCAAAATGCTTAGCTATTTAAGATCCATTGAAATTTATATATTTTTTTCTTTTACAGGTAAAAATATTTGACATATAATTGTGTTGTCAATGTATTTAAATTTTGTAATTCAATGATTTTAAAGTGAATGAAATTATATTGTGTATAATGAATTCCAAAGTTTTAATGATTATATCTATATAATACATGTATATGAAATTTAAATTTTTAAAGAATTTTAACAGAATACATAATAGGCAAAGACATCTAATGATATTTTTTTCCTAATGTCTGGTGGTGTCCATATATTAACCAAATATAAAATATTATTTTCCCATTGTATGTTTATTTAAAATGTATGAATCTTATGTATTAAAATGAGATATTGAATAAAATTGTTATGAATGATTACCTATAACTTATTTAAATAATTAACAACCCTATGTTACTAGGCTAGACAGGGAGAACATATGCTCTGTATACCTTTTTCGTCTTAAAACTCATTCTGGCATTATATATTGTTTTTAACATTTTTAAAGTGTTATTCCATACTTAAAAAAGAACTATTTTTACTATTTTCAGCTCCACACTACCCTGTATACAGCTATATGTAAGTTTAGAGTAGACCTAGCATGTGGCAGAACCTAATGCTGCACTTTGTTCTTATTACTAAGAAAGATAAGGAAGTAAAAAGATTTCATTTTCCTCAGTATGAATAGCGCACATAACTATGGCCAATACAGTCAGATGCTGCACTATGCTGTATCTCCATCAATAACATATTTTTTTTTCAGCTTCACACTGTATTCTGCACACAGCAGGGTAGGCAGAGGAAACCTAGTGTTAAGATACTCCGTTCCCCATTTTCTTCCAAATTCTTTGGACATTGCGCATTGAGTGGCAGAATATTATTTTCCAATATTTACACATTCATTACACTCAGGCCATCTGCTTATAGTCTTGTGACTGATTGCAGATTTAAATACTACTAAAAAAAAAATTACACATTCAGGTAGAGCCTTTATTACAACTAGAAAATACTAGGTAAATAACCTGTACACTATTAAACTATTTACATACATTTATTTATTTGGTACATATAATCTGATTCTGAAGTACTGTGTCTTATATTATGCAAACAAAATTTAAATTAATTATAAATTAATAAAATATTCTATAAAGTATGAGTGTTTTGTAAATGTATTAGTGTAATTTTTTGTATAAATATTATGTAAATGTTTTTTTGTTTTCAAGTAAATAATAATAATAATACTCTTTATTTTACACCCATTAAGGATATATAAATAAAATAGGTAACAAAAAAAATAATAAGTAAAAAATTCTTACTTTATTTACTTTAATAAAATTAATTCCTTAGGAAGATCATAAAGCCATTTTACATAATTAGTTCTACTCTCCACAATCTTTAAATATTATTATATGAATTATATTAATGACATATTTGTTCTATAATTGAATTAGAAATATGCAAGATTAATTCATTTAATGGCACTCAAATTAAATATATTATTAACAGAAACATTATTTAAAATATACAATAAAATATACAATTGTTGAAATTTAATCACTCTATTGTACTATTTTCTAGCAAATAATCTGTGACTTCATTTACCTTTTGTTCACAGTGGCTTAATAATACATCATCAAGTTCCATTACCCTTCTATATAACTCTTGAGTCTTTTTTACACTGTTATGTAAATTTTGCTGGCTAACAACAAGCTTGGAAATGTTTACCTTTCCTTTTAAGAATTCAATATCTTCATTTGATAGTGATGAGTATGGCAAACTTGATTGGCTTTGTTCCTTTATAGCCATTTGAAACTGTCTACAGAAAATCAATCATGTTATAGGTTTTCTATATGTCAAATCATATTAGTGTAAACCATTTAAAACATACTTACTGTCTCAGATCATGGTATTTATCTCGTCTGTTTTTAACTTCAGTTTTCCATTGATTTTTTTCAGATAAAAGTTTGTCATGATACCTAAAATTATGAATATATCAATTACAATGTATATTTATTTACTCTTTAACAAAATAATTAGCGAGTAACATACTTTAAAAGTTCTTCGTTGCACTTATCATCGACGTCGCCTATTTTCTCGCAAACATTGGGATCAGTATTTTCAGTAAAAGGTTGAGGAACTAAAATCGAAACAAAAATATTTTAAATTAATTACAATTATAATTTGTAAAGGGTAAAGAACAATTTTCTGTTTATTATGTAATAAAATTATAATAGGATTACATTTAAATAGAATAAAATACCTAAAGAATCCCGTCTTTCGAAAAATGTGGAACGCCTTCGTCTTGGCGGCGACTGTTGAACATCATTATCCGTGGAAGTATTTTCCATTTTAATGTTTTGACAACCGCTTTTAATCACGATGATAAAATTAATTAAAAATGCATGCATAAGTTTCCAACGATTTTAAATTACAAAAACAAACTGACATTGTTCAACGGACGCTACGTTTGACGCAGACGTTAACCATAGATAATACAGTACTTTTGCAGTACTTAAAGAAAACAATCATCGGATACGCGCATATAGAAGAATATAGAAATATAATATACAAGTGGACCGTCGCGGCTTCACCCGCTTGCATCATACGAATATTTATTAAATGTATTCATGAAATTATTTTTAGTTTAGGGGGTAAATTCTAATACACATACGTGTTCAATGAAATATTCTAAATTTATAAAAATCGGTGGCGATTTAAAAAACAATCCTTACAAATCCTTAAAATGTTTCCATAAAAACACAATGTTTGACTTTTATGAATGGCATAAAATGCTTAGATTTTTTCATTAATGAATTATAACATAGTAACATGGGTTATATTTTATATATACCATCTGCTTAGATTTAATTTTCTCTACATAGAGTAAGTTTGTTTGTTACGCTTTCACGCCAAAACTACTCAACTGTTTATTATAAAACTTTATATACATGTTCTTAAAAGTTAAGGACTCTGAAAGATTAAAAGTATTAAAAAGGATACTTTTTATTGTAAAAAACTGTCATCCTTTGGCTACAATACAAAAATAAGTTAAGGCAGAGTAAGATTGAGGCCAATCGTAGCGCAGAGGCTCAAGCGTGTGACTTATAATGCGACAGGTTGTGAGTTCCATTCCAAGAAATCGACACTCGAAATGAAATGTTTAATATTTTCGTTCCTTCGCGTTAGTGTCGATCTAGTATCTATGATTCTGAAGTATGGTCAAGTAAAAAGGAGGTATCTGACTGTTGGGCATTAGTAGAGAACACAATTATATAAATAACGGAGGTAGTATTGTCGAAACGAAATAGAATCAAACGAATTTGACATAAAATATATAATAGAAAAGCTGACTAATTTCTTCGGGGACCCACGAATCCATATCTATGCAGACACATTAGAGATTGGGCAAATAATGTCAATAATCAATAAACAGGTATTTCTTGTAATCGGAATCGGCAAACAATCCGTAACATATAACACTTGACGTCATTGTGGCATATTTTGAAATTCATATATTTAAGTGTAAGTGTAGAGTAAGAAGCTCGAATCTAGATTCACATTTGGCCATTGGAATAATCTTTATATTATTTACTTTTACTTTTCTGATTTTAGTGTCCATCACTGGATACCGTAACATAAAACGACGAGCGAGTGTGTCAGGTCACAGGTCACAAGTCTTTGCCACTCAAACCTTGTAATTCCTTATACTGTTATTAATATATTTCATCATGCATTTTCATCTGTTTATTATATATTCACTTTAAGCAAACATTCAAAATATACTTGCCAAACATAGCGATTATTTTTATATATCCTTTCGTGACCCTATTTTTGTTTACCTGATTTGCTTGAATAACAATTTTTTGCTAGTATTGTTCTACACCCAAGAAGTGGGGGAAACAGGATTTACAAATGTTAATGTTAAGAAATGTACCTGCGAAGTTTCATAATAGTCAGTCTGGTGTAACTTAAACTAGATCTTAGCCTTCGTATTGTTTAAGTAAGTAAAGGAAGTTATTTTATTTTATATAATTTTATTTGTTATAAATTTATAATTATGTTTAATATGAAAAATTCTTCGTGAAAAGGAATTTTCATACAATTTGACATTCTTTGACGTTTCTTTGCACCGAGTGTAAAATACCAACAGTGATCACTATTTCATCGGTAAATATAAGTACATCTATCTACCGCATTGAGTTTTAATCGTGTTTTTTTTTTTGCTTTTGATAAAATTTTTCATTGTTAAAATGTTTTGTTCTCGTAAGAGAACCTAAATATCGATGGGTAAGGAAAAACTATGTTTTATATAGTATAGTATAGGTTTTCTTTACTTATACATTATACGTTAGTGTTTGTAATTTGTCGGTGGTGTTTTTCAACAGAATACAGTGATGGAGTTCAATGGATGTCATATAAATGAGGTTTCGGACCCGGTAGACATTGAGATTTTTTCTGATCGATCCCAGACCCCGAGCCCTACACCTGTTCTATCAACAAATGTGTGTTGCGACTTAGAAGACATATTGAGCGACGTACGTACAAGAGCAAACATTTCTCACACAGCTTTTAGTGGTCTCTATAGACATTAAAAAGACCTTGAGCTTGTTCTTTACCTCAGTATCAATGCAGATTTTTTAAATGCATGGTATTTTTCTATAACTATCATTAAATATCATCACTACTATAATAATTCAATTATATTATATATCATATTATATTTTTCATAAATAATGAAACCTTTCATTATTAATGTCAATAAAGCTACATTATTTTGTAACATTTGTATAGCAATCACTTTATCACTGATGATGTTGTCATAAAATTGTAATAAAAGAGTGATGTGCACTACAATAATGTGCCTTGAAATTATCATTGTATTAATGTTTTTCAGGCTATTGCTGAAACTCTTCAAAATTCTCTAAAAATAAGTCGCAGCCAGCTTATTAACCAAGAGCTTACCATACACCCTGAGGCTAATATTGAATCCAATATACCTGAAGGCCTAGATCTATATAAAGTTATATTTGAGGTTGAAAGTGATACAGATTTACGAGTAGGTGAAATGGAGGGTACTAGTCAAAATAACACTGCTAAAAACGAGGTAAGCATTTTGTGGTTAACTGAACAATTACTGCTCTGAAATACTTTTAAATTTTCTATTTTATTTATGCAATAACATATTATTATTATATGTTGTCCACCTAATATGCATGCTTTAGTCCTTTTTGAACCCTGCATTCTTGCTATTTACACTCAGTATGACACTTCATCAAAGATATTGGACAACAAATTATTTTTTTCTGCTTAAATATAAGAATGTATAACTTATCCATAGAATAATAGTAGACCAGTAGATGGAAATTTAATATTTTTGACAGCTCATTTATATACAGTATGTTATTGGATTGGCATAAATGTGTATGGCTGAAAATGTTTAGGATAGAGACACTATTACTACTATGACAGACTATCTCAAAATTGATATTAATGATATAATAGACATGGGTAATAATCCTCATGTTTCATCATCATTTCATTCATTCATTAATGGGAAGAATTAATTGAGATAATCAATATATAATGAAATATACTATATCTACATGTTCTATCTATATTTCTTTATAATGATAATTTTAGCTTTGTCTTTACCTAATTTTGTCCTTGATTCATAAACATTAATTAAAAATAGACAATGAACTATTTTTAAACAGAATTAGGGCTATTAACTGAGCAATTGCTATTGATTTCCTAATTTATTCACAAAACATTTTATTGTATTGTATAGCATAACATTATGAAAATGCAATATTAGAAATATTTACATTGCCTTAAAAATGCGGTGTTGACAAATTTTCAAACATTTCTTTAATATTTAGAAACATATAAAAATTATGTGGCCATCCAAGAGCTCAAGCCAATTATTCAAATTCAATATAATTTTAAGCTTGCTACAACCAATTTTTTGTGACCAGTATCTCTCTAAGGGGAATTTTACACTTTTCTGCTACTGAAATATAATTCTTAAGACTGATTGTTTGGCTGTCAATTTCTATTGACATTCTCACAAAAGGTCTCTCTCTTCGAAGGTTCTCCTTTAGATGGTTTATATGGTGTGTTGTGACATAGTACAAATTTTAAAATATCCTTCGTGACATTTAAATTAACTTGGAACAGTGTCTTTTAAATAAATATAAAAAAAAGAACATATTGCAATAAGAATGCTCTTTTATGTGCTATTGTATGTCACAGTTGAGAAGTGAACTGAATGTACAATGCTTAGTGGTTTGATGTTTACTTACAAAAAACACAATATATAAAAAAATGGCCCATTTCTTTAAGCTGCAGTATTAGGATTCACAATTTGGCACCTGATGCCTGTAAAATTGGCAGAGACTGGAGAACAAACTAAGTTATAGTTAGACTCTCTTTATCTATACCCCATATACAGTGTGGTTGACAAGTTGTGGCTGCTCTGAATTGCAAGCTGTAGAGGATAAGCCAATAAGATTTTAGAATTTTTTGTGACATTCTGTACGGGAGATTGAGGAAAAGACTATTAAGTATGCAAAAAGTATATAATTATGCAAAAAGGTTCTATTTAATATATTTTAGATTTTTAAAGAGTTATTAGACACTTCAGAAAGGCATATAAGACTTGACTTTATAGAAGACGTATAAAAATTTGCGCGGTTTGAACCCGCGCCAAGCACGGAAGGATATGTGCCTATATACAGGCTATAACTGTGATAGTAATATCGAACTATCAACCAAGCTTAATGCCAAAAGTGGTGTAATGAAGAGTGTGACGCTAAAACGTATATTGTCACCGTTTGTGTTTATTTGACCGTAAACTGGACCGACAATTCCCGCGGCAAATTGGCTAATTCATGGCATTTATTGGATGAGAGGATGATGCTTTGACTTGTTTGTTAGAGCTAACATATATAATAGATATTAATACCTGAAACTTAGATTTTCTTACATTATAATTAAAATGTATTCATAAAAAAGTTAATCTATGTATTAAAAAATAATATAGTTTGATTTATCGCAGATTGCAAGCAAAGTCCTAGTTTCAGTCAAGCAATGACATAGTAAAGTATGGCACATAAGTATGCAGATATAAGGGAAAAAACAAACGAAATATATTATGTCAACATACATTACATAACCATATAATTAGGTCAGGCCAAATGAATGAACTAATTAATTAAGGTGATATATTATTTATCATTATAAGCTCTAAATTAGTGTAAATAGTATTTTTTTAGCTTCTCGCTCTGACGTTACTCTCTGTGTTAAAGACACTCTGTTCCCATTACGGCACTACTGTCCGTCGGTATCAGAGCGGGAAAATGAATATATTAAATATTTTATTTCCGCCAGTGCGAATCGGTCCCACAAGCTGTCTTGTTTACTGAAGCACACGTGTTTCCCTGCGCCACGAGTGGTCTAAAAATAATATATTTTATTAAATAATATCATTAGCAAAATAATGAAGATTACGAGTGAAAACTCTTTATTTCTTATTTGCAAATAGTACCATGACTAAATTGACCTTCATATATTAACATGTAAATTTTACGCTACACTGATAACAACATTTGAAATATTAAATCATTATCGACACTGGATATTTATGTCCAATAAGGCATACAAAAGGTTGCTTGTACCATAGCGATTAGCGATGTAATAGTTCTTATACTTTTATATAATTATATTTCTTTAGTAAATAATTATAAATATTGATAATTGTACTACAAATTCAATTTTGCACTTAAAATCTATACATAGAAAATTAAAATTAAGTATTTGATACGTGTCTTACATTTGTAGGTTTAATTAAAATATTTGTGGTGGGATAAGTTTCCTATTATGGTGTTTAGTACAATTTTTATTGCAAATTTAGTTTTGGAGAAGTCCATCCGTATGTCACAGTCATTTTACTCGGAAACTATAGTTACTGTATGGTTGAAAGTTATAACGGATAGCACTTCGTATATGTAACTGAGGGGTGAAACAGATAGACAGAGTAGGTCGTGCAGGATGTCATTGGGTAAGGTGTTCTAAATTTTTATTTATTTATTTATACTTTATTGTACACCACAAACAGAAGAAATGTAAGATGCTAATAACATAGTTGTTGTGAAGGTTTCTAAGATTTTTTTTGATTATGCCAATACCTTTATTAATTGGCTTCATTGTTTGAAAGATATGGGATAATTTCGATGAATTTTCGGTCGAATTGAGAACCTCCTCCTTTTTGAAATTATTTAAAAATAGCATATAATATAATGGTGGTCCTGTTGATAATATACATTTTTATTTGCTGCTAAGGAACTCTGCATAGAGTTCGACTCTCTCTTGGCGTGTTTTTTAAAAACGGACTAATTCAAAATAAAATACAAATTGCATATGTTACGCATAGTGGAGTAAAAGAATTTTATAATGACTTATCAAGTCTAATCATTTTAAGGTCGTATGTATGACTAAGCTCGCTAAATTGTACATACTATGAATTTCAAACTGGGTTAAAATTTAATTATATCATATTTGCGCACAGTTTACAGTGTCTATTCTCTCGCATACAAGAGAAAAAATGTATTTAGTGTCACACATAGAAATTGGACATAGTTGAGGCCAGTCGTGGCGCGGGGGCACAAGCCTGTGACTGTAAACGCGGCGGGTTGTGGGTTCGATCCCCACTCGATGAATTGAAATATTTAATATTTTCATTTCTTCGTTATGGTGTCGAGGCAAAGCGCTGCGTTGAGTTCCATCACTCAACAAACAATGCCTTCAGAATTCGGCGGAAAGTGCCAAACGGAGTGCCTTAACATTAGGTCCCCAGTCCCTTCCTCTGTGTGCGGGATACAGCGTGAAGTTGATTTGATTTATATTTATATTTATATATATAGTATATTTGCTCTACAAATATAAACGCTAGTAAAACGAGTGTAAATCAACTGATTTAATTGATTACACAATGTAAAATAAAATGCTTTGTTATTTTTGGTTTGTGATATAGAACGATAAAGTTTTTAATTGGCCGTAAATATTGGAAACGTATTAAAAGTATTTTATGTTATACCTAGAGGCGCAGTGGGGATATGTGGTACTAAAACAATTGTTATGGCTTCAAATCTCACTCGAGTAAGAATTTTTATTTATAGGTAGATATATTGTAAATAATATAATGCCCCTAAGGTCGGACACGCATTGTCTTGAAAATGGAGAATGTAAAATACTTACTTGTAGAGGAAATAAATATATACAAAAATTAATATAAAAAACGTATAATTAATACCATCTTTTTTTTAACTTTACACATCTTTAGCATTTTGTTTCGGAACACTTTGTTCTCCATTTTTTTGCCACTTTTATAATGTATTAAGTGTCAAGTGGCGGAACTGAACGCCGCGCTATATAATAACGCGGTCAGACAAAGAAAATGGTGGAAATTTGAATACACTAATCATGACAAAATCCATAAACATTGTCATCATTCCCTCGAGGACTAGTTAACTGGTTCATGACATTAAAGAAACATCTTTTACCGACCTATTTCGTTTGACATTTCCCAAAAGCGTAGTCTTTGTGGTCTATGTGGAGCATGTCTTTTTAAGTCTATTCTGGGGTATTTCATTGATTTTTTTCAAGATAAGCTTATAAAAGCATAATATATTACATGTTAAAGACTAAAGTTTATTATTTTATAGAATATTGCTTAATGCTTAAAAATATTTTTAATAACGTATATACGTAACCTATTGCTATACAATTACTAGTAGTGTTTATGTATAGTTAGGGTATTAGTCGGACTTTTATATTATTTTGAGAGAATTAAACTTCAAAAACTAAAGCTTTTTTTCTAAAAAAACTAGGGTAGTCGTGAGGCAAAAACACAAATGTGCGACTGTAAACGCGACTGGCTGTGGGTTCGGTCCCCACTCGGTTAAATGAAATATTTATTTAAAATGAATATTTAAATTTCTTCGCTCTGGTATCGGGGCAAAGCGCGGCGTAAAGTTCCGCCACTAAACACGTAATACCTCCAGAATTCGGCGGAAAACGGGGAACGGAGTGTTTTAACATAAGTTTCCCTCTGCCTACCATGTTGTTTGCGGGTATATAGCATGTAGCTGATATGTCTAAAAAATTACAAAGCTTTTTTTAATATAATTCAAAAATAAAAATCTATATTAATCTATCTATATATATAAAAGGACTTGTCCTCACTGACTGAGGTAAGACGCACGCACAGCCGTAACCGCTGATGGGAGAAACGTGAAATTTGGACAGATGTTTATTTTCGTAATCTGGACATCCACTAAGAAGGGACTTTGAAAAATTTTAACCCTAAAGGGGTGAAATAGGGGTTGAAAGTTTATATGGAAAAAAAATTAAATCTGCACCGATTTTTATAAAATTGTAAATTCAGACTCTTAAAAATATTTAATTGAACACGTGTTTCACGGTTTATTAGAATTCACCCCGAAATACGCAAGCGAAGCTGCGCGCGTCCGCTAGTGTGTAATAAATATCTAACTAATATTAAGTTACTAAGGTGTTGTTGTTAAAAATACAGCATTAAGATAATAAAGTGAACCTTACGTCACCATGGTTACTGATACGAATACGAATGTAGATAAACTTAATTCGTCAAGACAACGCCCGGCCCGGTGTTGAAGAAACCCAAGTCTTGCCTTATGAACTAATTGCCAGAGTTGTTTTGGTTCCGTCCATTGTGCGCTCGTTCAGCTCGTCACCGAGGCGAGGCGTGTTCGATCCACCTTGTTAGTTAAGTTATGTTGGAAATCTGTAATTGTATACGTTTTTTTATTATTTTGAAGTGAAAAGTGTTTTTTTTTTCAGTTTTAATTGTGTGATTGAAGTGTTTGTGTTGTGATTCAAAGAAAAAAAGATAAGATAGATGCAGTGTGTGATACAAAAAATGTTATAATGTTTTTTTTTTTAAATATAAATTAGTTTCATGCAGTACTCACCAGGGTAAACAGATGGAACCTAGTGTTATGACACTTCGTTCCTACGTTCCACTTTTCGTCTAATTTTTTGGGGCGCCGGGCTTTTGTCTTGGTGCCAGAGCGAAGAAATGAAAATATTAATAAATAATAATTCATTTAATCGAATGGGAATCGAACCCACAACCATCGCGTTCCATTTAGACAACCCTGCGCCACGACGGCCTCGTATAAAAAAAAAATCCGCGATACTTATTTATTTTTTATTTTTTTTATATCACTCACTGAATTTATATATATATAATATACAGACAGACAATCATTAATATATTATCGTAAGTCATGTTAATGACCTTCCGGTTGGAGAATGTTTGTGGTGTTCAGTAATTAGTGATGAGCATGAAGGTTGTAAAGGTGAGTTTTAGTTGTTATTTGATAAGGTGTTTGTAAGAAGATATGGTCCTATTACAATTCGTTTATAAAGATATCAACTGTCCCCTCAGAAAAAAGTGTTACTCTTTATCTCTTCCTGTTTGTTTTGGGCTGGTTAATATTTTAAATATGTATAACTTAGGTTAAATAAATCTTTCGGAAATTAAGAGACCTTTTAAATGCACATGCACATGCACTTTATAGGTACATTATGTCGAATTCACGCTGTAACCTACATACAGCAGGGTAAGCAAAGGGAACCTACCCCCTTCGTCGATGATTTATGTAAAATAAATATATTTAATGATCACTTTTTATGATAAAGGTAACATTTCATTTATTAAATTCGATAAGCAATTAGCAATGTTAATATTAAACCTCTATCTTTTTTTTTATCTGTAACTTTTTAACCCGAAGTATATTAGTAGATACAATAAAATGCTCTTTCAGACTTTCGATTTGGAGAAATTGGTCTGGCTAAAATGTGTAAACGTTTATATTTTAAATGAATTATAGCTATCGAGACCGTCGTGGCTCAGGTAGGGTCCCACTCAGGGAATAATTATTATTTATTTACATTTCTTCGCTCTGGTACAAAGACAAAGTGCGGTGTTGGGTCTCGCCACTCAACACGCAATGCCTGGAAAAAAGAACTCACCCAAGGAACCTAGTTGATTTTCAACATTTTACGCTGCGTTATTTCATATATATAGAGATATAATATCTTCCAAATTTTAAACCACAACCATATATGGTCAAATTGCATCACGAAAACGTAAAAATAATATTTTAATGATATAAATAAATGCGTAACGCATCCTTAAAGTCATATTATAATGATAACTATTATAATATTATTGTCGCCAGTGGGCCGACGTGATTCATAGTGTAGAGCCACCGACTGTATACTGTGGTTAGTATTCAATTGGCGTTCAAAGTGTAAAGTGAATAAATTAAATTAAACCTACAAGTTTAAGTTAACCTTTTAAACAAAAGATTAATAAGTTTCAATTAATTAATTTAATATTTTTTTTAGTTTTTTCTTTTCTTATGGTGTCGACATTACAATTAATAATGACTTACGGGAAAACTTCGCATGTAATATATAAGGTGTTGTTTTTTTTTTGTTATATAATTTAGTTTTTTAGTTATAAGGAATAAATATGGGTAAATTTATATTTAGAAACTTCTTCCTCCTGGCATTAATCCCGGCTATTGCCAGGGTCTGCCTTCCTACTCAACCAACTCCACTTTGCACGGTCTTTTGCGTCCTCGGTGGTTAGACCATTGGCTCTCATGTCCTGCATCACGACATCCAGCCAGCGCTTCCTTGGGCGTCCAGGAGGTCTCACTCCAGGAACTGATATAGCAAGGCACTTGCATCCGACATAGTTCTTAGGCCGGCGCGTAACGTGGCCAAACCATCTCAGACGACGCTCTTGGAGCTTATCCGCTACGTCACGGACCCCAAGACTACCTCGAATGAATGTGTTGCGTATGCGGTCAGACCGCGTTACGCCGCACATCCACCTCAGCATCTTCATTTCCGTGACGTGAAGCTCCTGAGTGTGCCGAGATAATGCCGGTCAACATTCGCTGCCGTATAAAAGAACCGGTCGGATGATGCTCTTGTATATCAGCCCCTTGAGCTTGGGCGGTATTCTGCGGTCGCAGACCACACCAGTGACCTCCCGCCATTTGGCCCAGGCAGCGCTTATCCGCCCTTGGACATCGTGATCGATGCCTCCAGACTCGGTCATAACGGATCCAAGGTACCTGAACTTCTCCGACTTAACGGCTGGCTCAGGACCTATAAGGATGGTGCTCGAGTCCCGGCTCCCGCAGGCCATGTACTCTGTCTTCGATACATTTAGTTTAAGACCGCCGTTCTCAAGCGTACCCTTCCAGAGGTTCACTTTACGCTCCAGCGTCAGTCGGTTCTCGGCAATGAGTGCTATGTCGTCGGCATACATCATCAGCCATGGAGGCTGGTCCTGGATGTGAGCCGAGACAGTAACGAGCACTACATTGAATAAGAACGGACTAAGAGCCGAGCCCTGGTGAACCCCTACTGTAATCGGGAAGGGTCTAGTGTCGCCAACAGCAGTCCTAACCATAGAAGCGGAATCGTGGTACATGTCTCTGATAATCTCAATATAGGCCTCAGGGATCCCTTTGGATCGCAATGCCCACCAGATACACTGACGAGGCACACAGTCAAAGGCCTTCTGCAGATCTAAAAAGGCCACATGCAGAGCTCTCCTTTTTTCCCTGTATGCCTCCCTGTATGTAAATTTATATTTAGAAACTATATATATATATATATATATATATATATATATATATATATATATATATAAAAGATAAATGCATATATGTACATTATATATACAGTTTGATAATGCGAAATGATGTAAATGCTGGCTATGTGTTCGATTTCTTTACGTTACATTTTCATACAGAAAATATATCGAGACATCGATAAACTTACTTTATATAATTACTATATGTTATTTATATAATAATTATAATAAGTAAGTTTATCAGTCATCTACATCCTAATAAAAGGTCAATCATAAAAAGTAGATATAAATATATACCAGTTGGGTTTTCCGGGCAAGAATAAATTACGTAAGGTCAATAATTAATTTATAAATAATTTCTGCTGTAATATTTACTTTTATTTTAATTTATTTAGCCAAATTATAATTTTATGAAATATTTGAATGTATAAGAATTTTAACGTAGCTCGAAAAGTACATATGGCTCATTTGGCTAGAGCGCTTGGACGGCTTCCAACAGACGTGGGTTCGGGTCCATTTTAAACAGTTTAAATGTTTATACGTTTCTAAATATTATCCTTGTAGTGTGAATGACACTATACAAAATGTTAAATATTCTTTATTTACCTACATAGGTATAAACACAATTATTTTAATCACTAACCGCATAGCACTTTTCTAAGCTGTTTATTTTTATAAGTGAATATAATTATATCGCTTTTTTTATATTAATTATTTCAATATTATAATATGCAATAAATAAACAAAATATTTAATATTTTCATTTTCTCGCTCTGGTAACAAAGTGCTCGCTCGGTGTACAGTTCCGCCACTCATTGCGCAGGGAACGGGATATCTTAACACTAGGCTAAAAAAAATAGGAAATAAAAGGGAAATAATAATAAAAGAAAAAACTATAATTAATGTCCTTTCATTTAATTATGTAAATTTCTTATTTATGTATTAATGTTTTAAATGAAAACATTATGTAATTTTATGTTAAGTGACTATCATTTTGTTGTTAATAAATAAATATTTATTTTATTATAGGAATCATGCAGACACGTCGGCGGGTCGAAGTTCTACGAAGCGGTGGATGGGTCCACGGCGGGCACCTCAACACCATCGCCCACAGAAAAACAAGATCACATGAAACCTATAGAAAGTGATGATGAAGGTGATTGACATATATAATTATTTAAATCTATTGGTTTTTAAGTGATTTTTAATCTATAAAAAATATTTGATTTATCAGCCTTTTTCGGTTTAAAAATAATTGTTAGTTTGTGAGTAATTTCTCTCACGGAATTTTTTAATTTAATTTTTTAATTTATTTCTTGTGATTATTATAAATACTTTCCCAAAGTCTATTCTGTATTATTTTAAGGGTGCTATACATCAAAAGATAAAAACCTCTGAACCCCTCATAAGATATATATTTTTTTAATTTAACACTTTTATACTAAAGTATATGTTAAATATGCCAAGTATATTATTAAATGCTTCCTAGTCTAATTATTACTTAAAATATTCCTTTTTAGTAACAATAAAATATAATTTAAATTCTTTTTTAGTGTCAGATGTCGACCAAGAATGTACAGTGTTCTGCGGAGTCAGCTACCTGGGAGCTCAGAACATCGCCGATCCAAAATCTGAAACTGATATACAGCGTATAATGAAGGAGCTGAGTTCAATGCCGGAGAACAGAGATGGCATTGCCGTGTCTATATCTATACCAGTTTGCTCTCAAGGACTCGTTGTGTGAGTGTTTTTTTATTATTTTTATTTTGATCTGGCCACGACTGGCCAAACGCGACAGGTTGTGGATTCGATTACCGCTCGAGGAAATTAAATGTGTAATATATTAATTTCTTCTTTTTGATACCAAAGCAAAAGCGCAGCTTTTAAAAATCTTGTCATTCTTACAAATATGTGAAAAAAAATCAATTAATTTATATTGTTCCATATTGTGGTCGCATTAATATTGTTTATGCTATTGTTATGGATTGTGGTAAAGATAAAAGGTAAATCAAATGGGCGTTATTCGTCAACATAGCAGGATTATTTGCAAAGGTCTCGAAAAATCTTAACACATAAATTGTAGGAACGTGGCCAACATCACGTAATAGTTTGAGGTTCGAATTTTATTTAGGGAGATATAAGTATTTCGAATATTTTCGTTATCCTTGTTTTATTAGACATGCAACGCTAGAAAATGATATCACTAGACTTTTTCTGCCTGTAGGGGAAGTTAACAAACCTTTTTTAAAAATTGTGAGTTCTTTACCTCACAGGTAAAGACACACTACTTTCGAGGAAATGAAATGTTTAATATTTTCATTTCTTCGCACTGGCGTTACGGTAGAGCGCGTCGTTGAGTTCCGCTACTTTTTAAAATTTTTTTTATTGTAGATAGGCAAGCATTTATCCGCTATCTCACCTGGTGGTAAGTGACGATGCGAACGAGGGTGAAGCATGCTTGCCTAGATAGTGCCTTTTCAGTTGTTCTTTAAAGAGGGCCAGGGTTCTTTAAAGACTTAACACGCAATGCCTACAGAATACGGCGGAAAGTGGGGAACGGAGATCCTTACTTATAGTAGGCTCGTTCTGCCTACCCCGCTACATGCGGGATAAAGCGTGAAGTGAAGCTAAAGAAAAAAAAGAAAAAATCTGCATCTAATACCACTTTCGTTCACAGGCTATACCAAGCGGACACAAACAGCGTGATGACCCGTTACGCCGTGAACCGCATATCGTTCTACGCGCGCGGCGCGGCCGGCTCGCCCGTCGCCTCGTGCTTCGCCTTCACGTGGTCCCACGGGGAGACCAAGGAGTCCGCGGTGTACAGGTGCCACGTGTTCCGCTGTCATATCGCTGAGGCTGTTAATCAGGTTTCCAGTGAGTATTTTGTTAAGACGCAATGTCACACACGAATCGCCTTATTTTTGAGGTGTTGCATTTTGAGGAACTAGTTCCAGATTGATTCAAATTATCGTACTATATAATTTATCCTTTTTTTGTATAAATTTTTTATGAAAAATACATTACAAAACTCGGGCCACTCGTGACGCAGGGGCAGCATGTGACTCTAAAAACGACAGGTTGTGGTTTCGGCTCCCACTCGAAATGAAATATTTAATATTTTCATTTCTTCGCTCTGATTTCGAGGCAAAATGCATGCAGCTTTAAGTTCTGCCACTTAACACGCATTGCTTCCAGGATTCGGCGGAAAGTGGGAAGCGGAGTGTTGTAACCCTAGGCTCCCTCTGCGTCCCCTACTACATACGGGATACGGCGTGAAACTAACATTACGTCAATTTAATTAGACTCATATATTATTATAATATTTGAAATTTCGAGAATATTTTAACATGAGACATTATTAGACCTTCATTCTTCATGCAGGGCCATTTTTACTTTTGTTTTACCAGTATTGGTAATATTAATTTAATTTGAGTTAACAGACAGCTGAATGCGATTTCTACTAATTCGCATTTTGTGGACTAGGGAAGGACATCCGTGAAAAGTATCTTTGTGCAGCAATTTCCGTTAATTTTAGACATTTTACATTAGTCACCGGAAATAAACGTCGTATATTGTCGAAAATAATACGAAAACTTATATATATCATATACAGTTAAAGTTTCTTCGTAATTTAATAGTTGAAATCCGCCATTACGCAATACGTACCTATATGGAATTTAAATTAATTATTAATTAATGGAATTTTGACACTAGTTCTCTCTCTTATATGTTGGCTAAAGTGTGAAACTGAAAAATATATCCTAAGAACTGCATGTTTTTCTGTGTACTTTCTGTCTACTATGACCTATTCCTCAAGAGTTCAGAGCCAGTTATATTTTTTAAATTCAAGAGCCAGTTATATTTTTTAAATTCTGAATATAACAAGATAATAATCGTAAAATGTATTTCTATCACTGGCAGGAACATGGCAGAAACCGTACAGTATGAATGTTATTTGCACAATCATTTATAATAAACGATTGAAATCATCTCAATTTAAATATGATGAGTTGACCAAATAATCAGGTCAGTTGTTGTGCGTTCGTTTGATTTAGCACACGTTTAATTCTTATTTGACTATTGTTTTAGGTGAGTGCTGGAAAAATGTAAATGTAAAATTATTTTTTGGGCTTTTATTTAATTGTTAGACTAAAATAATTTCTGTATGTGTGTGCGTATGTATTTTTAACCGACTTCTGTAAGAAAAGGAGGTTATCAATTCGACTGATTTTTTTAAATTTTTTTTTTTATGTTTGTTACCTCATAACTTTTGACTGGGTTAACCAATTTTGATATTTTTTTTTATTTGAAAAGTGAAGCTTCCCGTGTGGTAATGCTACAACACCCTTACTACAATATCTAATTACTAAGCCTGTTTGTTTTACTTGGCACCGACTTCAAAATTATAAAATCTTTGTAAAATTATTTTTCACTTTTTAGTTTGTTGCTAGAAGTCGATTTTTTCTTTTTGTTAAAAACTAATTTATATAATTTATACTATCTATACTATCTATACTAATCTATACTAATATAATAAAGCGGAAGAGTTTGTTTGTTTGTTTGTTTGAACGCTAAGATCTCTGGACCTACTGGTCCGATTTACTTTGTTTTTGTTTTGTATGAAAGCTGCATTCTTCAGAAGTGCTATAGGCTATATAACATTACATTACACATAAATACTAATATATTTTAAAGTACTTTCTAATTTGACATGCAATTCATACATCTTAATAACAACCGTCGCGTCGCTACGCAACCGTTACCGCGACATTTTGATATTCATCCTTATGAAAATAAATATAATAGTCACTTTTAGCATTTTATCTAGATTGAAATTATAATTTGCTGTATAACATTCTAATAAATAATTAAGGACATGTCACTGATTCGAGATGACCTAGCCTACGGGCGGCATAGTATGAGTATGACCGACGCGAAAATATTCTTATAGTTCAAGCAGGCGTAGCCGCATCCGGGTCCACTAGTATACGTATGCAACGAAAATACAGGAAATGTACAAAATGTTCACTCCATTATGTAGAGCATATGTTAAAACATTATTTGACATGGTTTTACGTAATATTCGATAAATCGTTTGATTTCCAGGCACGGCATACTTCTATTATGGTAGATAGTGTGACATATTGTGTAGCCGCGTCCCTATTCTGAGTTTATACATTTTTATTTTTCATGGCCGAATATATAATTATATGTAGAATATATTGTTGTCATACATGTGAGTTACATTAGATTATATTTATTACCCAATTCAGCAGGAAGTGTCTTAACAGTAGACTCACTCTGATTACAAATCTTACGTAATACAGCGTGAAGCTGGAACAAAAAAAAAAATAAGAAAAGATATAACATAAAACTAATATAAATAAAAAAAAAAACGATAAGATAACTAATTTATTATAGTAATTTTATACATTTAACAGTAACTAAACACTGTTTATTAAGCATTACATGTATATAATCATTGTTCTAATAACACTCATTACTTTTTTTATAAAATTTCATGAGTAATTACATTCGGCGATCTAAAATTGAAATTGCCGGATTATGAACCAGAATAGGGTCGTTAAACTCTTATCTAGATATTGGAGTGTTTGTTTCATAAAGTTCGAAACGTTTGTATAGAACGGTTGTTGGTGTTCTTTTTATAGTTGTTTTTTCTTTATTGTTTTTGTCTAGATATGAATTTAGTTTTGTTTATTTTTTTGTAAAATAATAGTGAATATAAGATATCGTTTTATTACTATAAATTTGAATATATCTAAGTGTAATTAAGTGTAAGAATCAATAAATTGTAATTAACCATCGCGTGAAAGGTAAATAAATATGACTTGTTTTCAAAAATAAACCATAGCATGGGAAAGACCCGACTAAATATTTAAATTTTGCATTAATTTTATTTAGTGGATTCGATTCGTTTTAATAGTAGGAAAAAAAATCAATTCTCATTTCATAAATTCGTTGTATATAAAGACCAGTGTAGTGCTTTTTTAAGCTTTCATTCTATATATGGATATATTTTTATATTTGCTTAGAATATAAGAAATATTAGAAAAATTATATTATAAAATTACCTATAACATATTCGTATGACCTTTATTCGAGTGTAGTTTACGCCCACAGTACATTAAGCATGCCTATCATTATAATCCATATTTAGAGGAAGCATTGGAATTTCATAGTGTTAGCTTTAGTTTCATATAAGTTTTATTGTTTTGTTT
Source organism: Heliconius melpomene rosina (assembly GCF_056956725.1). Taxonomy (NCBI): domain Eukaryota; kingdom Metazoa; phylum Arthropoda; class Insecta; order Lepidoptera; family Nymphalidae; genus Heliconius; species Heliconius melpomene. The sequence goes on from NC_140399.1 coordinate 9,326,625, forward strand.
ATAACCCCATCTTTATTGCTTTATAAATTTAATATAAAACGATATTTGAATATGTAATAAGATTGTAAGAATAATTAAATACTTTGCTATGCGTTTGTACATATATATATTTATAATTTTAAATTCTTCTAGCGTAGTAATATTTACCTGTAAAAACAATATTACTTTTGCCACTAAATCTTACTACATTTGTGTACTAAGTTTAAAATAAAAAAAAATATGGTTTAACAAATCTGAAGTTAAGTTTTAAATTCTAAGTGAGACGAGCTAATTGTTGGTGGTGTTTAATTTTCAACTCTTTAAGTACATTAATTAACATTAATTAGGGCGAGATTTTGTTTAGCCAGTACAAATTTGTGACAGTTTTTGTTTACCCAGTATTCATTATTTAATGTCAGTTAAAATTAATTATCGTGTGTTAGTATAACAATACTTTAAATAACAAATTTACAATATCCATTTGTTCACAGGCTGCTTCGCAAAAGCGTTCGAACGTATACCTCGCTCAATGGCGTCCTCCCTCATAGGAGATCTCAGTGCGGCGCCGTCTATGACAGGATCCTTAACAGAAGGCCTGGGTCCTGCGGCGCCGCCGATGCAGCTTATGCATGTGCTGGAATGCACTGTGGATATAAAGGAGACTGACGCTAAGGTGAGTATTTAATTTTTAAAAATTTAATTATTTACAATTATACTGTATTAGTTCATGGTGGTTAATTTGTAAATGCCGAAGTCTTTGTGAATAAATATAAAATATAAAAACATTGTTTACATTAATAGCATTATTTTTCAATGTATCATTGTAACAATAAAGATTATTACGACAGTAAAGGTTATTATGACATTCAGTTTTTTTATACAGTTCAGTTAGAAAGGTGAATGTATGAATGTTTTTCTTAGGAAAAGCCAAAAGTGATTAAAGATAAATAAAATGAGGAACAGAGTGTCTTACACAAGGTTCCCTCTCTCTCCTTTGTAGTGCGCGAGACCTACCATGTGAAGTTAATATGTACGAGTGCACGTATAATATAGATTTTTTCATTCCAGGGTACATTTAGCCACGTGCCCAAAGAGCGACTCGGTTATAAACTACGCGGGGGCATCGATAAGCAAGTGACAATCAATGTGACACAAGTCACTAACAACGTACACGCTGAGATTGAAGATCCACAGGTAAAATATATTATTAATTTTATTTATTTTTTGGTTACTTTTTTACAAATTGTATTATTAGATATGTGAAAAATACTTGAAGTTTCTGGTTTTTGGTACAAAAATAAAATAATAAATAAATGTATAATGTAATTTTTTTCTGTTCTAATTTTTACGTTATTATTTATTATGGCAAGAAACTTGTTAATTATTAAACATACAAATTATCAATTACACATATATTCAGTATTTTATTAAATAATATTTATTTTTTCAGTCGTCCTATACTGGTGGGCTCTATATAGAGAGGTGCTTCGGCATACTCTTAGCTCCTGGTCGCAGCGTTAAACACTCGGATATGCAATTACTTGAAATGGTAATGATCTTGAAACTTAGTATTGAAACTCTCTTAGTATCAAGAAAATGTAAATATTAAATATTTACTTTCCACGAGTGGGAATCGAACCCTCAACCTTTCGCGCTTACACGCTTATTATCGAAGAGCCCCTGGCGCAAATGATTATATTATGTTTTCTAAAATATATTGAAATAATTTCTAGGTGAGCGGGTCATCAGGTGGTTCGGGTTGTTCGGTATGCGCATTCTGGAATGCTGGGGAATCAGCTCTTGCTTCCTTCAATGTGGCGAGCGGCGATGGTGCCCCCGCTTATATGTCACTAGCTTTGGATCTTGTTATACGTGGCATAAGAGATCCTTTGAGGTTTGTTTTTATATTTGTTATTTGTATGTGCAGTACGGTTGAAGAGTCGTGGTTGTCCTGAAGTTAGTCTTTGAAATTTTGTGTATTGTTCATTCGATAAGAAAGTAAGGATAAAATGAAATCTAATCTGTACAGCCATCTACAGCTAACTTTAAGGCACCCACGATTCGTTGACCTTACTTTGTTTAAATTGTATATGTATATATTCCACTGAAAACAGAGTCTAGTTTATTTTTTTGTTGGTATAATAAAAGTTTGCTTTCTATTTTTACAGATTGGTTATAGAAACGCCAGTGAAAGTTTTTTCTCCTGCTGAACGCTTTTGGTATTATTCCAAACGTCCTCTAGTACAGCAGTTCTATATCAATTTAAAAGAGGTATTATTTTTATTATATTGAATAACCACTAATTTTTCGATTTGTTAATGATATATACCTATTAAACATACATTTCATATGTAAAAATTGTAACATTTGACCTCATTTATTAAGCTTATGAGAACTTGATTTTTTTAAACCAATTTTTTGAATAAAGTATTTTCTCAATGTAATATAATTTTTATTAATTTAATAATTATAATTTAATAATATATTTATTTATTTATTTATAATTTATTAATTTAATAATAATTTTTATTCCCTTCCCAGTCAGTAGATTCACTCGGGCAGCTCCAGTACGAAGTGGCAAGCGTGGAAACGTCGGGCGAGTTGGACCGTTCCAGACTGAACTTGCCGCTATCGCTGTCGAGCCTGTTGCCGTCGCCGCTGTCGTCTGCGCCCGCGCCGCCGTCGCCTTCTGAGCCGGATTCTGGTAATTTTTGTATTTAAAATAAAATAATAAAAATAAAAATGTTCAACAGATTGTGGGTTCGGTTAATTTCCTCGGGTGGAAATTTTAAGAAATTAAATATTTAATATTTTCATTTCTTCGTTCTGGTGTCGAGGCAAAAGGCGGTGTTGAGTACCACTACTAAAAAAGTGCGGGACAAAAATACAATTTAGGTATATTGACAGTTGATCATCGCTATAAAGTTAGCTGTAGATGGCTAACTTTAGGGCGGCCATGACTCATCCACCGCAAACTAATTCAAATGTATGGAATGAATGTCAAAATATTTATGAGTTTAGCCGGTTCTATAATAGTTAAGATATTATAAAAAAGTTTTTATTGCATTTTTATTACAGATGGTGATGAGCCCCTCCTTAGTGGTACTGGTGAAGTGTCAAAAGATTGTGGTGTTGATGTTCTTGAAAATTGGGCACAAGTTCTTAGAAGGTATGTAGCAGTAGGACAGCGTAGAACGTTGTAGGTTGTAAGTTCGAACTCCTCTCGGGTAATGGAAATATATTCTTTCTTCTGATTTTAAAATGTTTCTATTAGTCAACACACAGTATCTTAAGGTGGAAAATAAAAATCACAGCTGTGGTCGGGATACAACGTGGTTTTTTTTTTTTTAAATTTATATATGTTGAGTGCACTTTTTCTTTTCTCTTTGACAAAGAAAATAGTTTTTTTATTATTTTTTTTTGATCCTATAGTTGGATAGGCCCTCGTCCACGCGCACTAAGCCAGCTCGTGCGAGTGGGCGTGCCTGAGGCGTTGCGCGGGGAAGTATGGCTGAGACTCGCCGGCGTTGACCAGAACGATAAGTTGATGGAGACTTATCGCACTTTGATTAGTAAGGTATTGATGTTTTACGAAATATTGGTCTTTGTTAATTACGAATGGTTAAACATATTTATGTTTAGACTTCGAACAATAAAGTAATATTTATTGCTTTTACTATATCCAGATATTATCAATAATTATAAAAAATAAATTAATAGTTATAAAAAATATTACAGCCACAGGTGAAGTTTTTGTAGCAAGTGAAAAGTAGAAAACAGAGTGTCTTAACACTAGGTTCTTCTGCTTACCATGCAGAATACAGCGTAAAACTAGGAAAAAATATACTGATGACCTTTATTTTGTCCACAGGACTGTCCCTTCGAAGCAGTAATCCAACGAGACATAGCACGCACGTTCCCAGCACATGATTTTTTCCGTGAAGCAGGAGGCTTAGGCCAGGATTCGTTACTACGTATGGCGCGAGCGTACGCTGTATACGACGTAGAGGTCGGATACTGTCAGGGGTTGAGCTTCTTGGCCGCTACGCTGTTGTTACATGTAAGGATGTTAATGGAATATTCTTTTATTGCTTGGAAAACAGGGAGAATGTTAGAAATTTTAAAAAAATGTCTTTAATTTTGAGTTATGTTAGTATTGATTATGTTAAGCAAAAATAAAAAAAAAAACAGTGATAATATAAAAATCATTTCCTATTTTAGATGCCAGAGGAACAAGCGTTTTGTCTCTTAGTACGGTTAATGTATGGATATGGACTGCGAGAACTGTACAAAGACGGCTTTGAAGCGCTATATATGAGACTACATCAATTGGATCGACTAATGGAGGTAATAAAATTATTGTTAAAAGAAAACATTTAAAATAAAAATATTCTGATATTATTTATATTTCTTTATATGGTCTTAACTAGATAATAATATTGTTTTTGAAAATAATTTTTCAGTTTCACGCAGTATCCCTTATGTGACATGGTAGGCAGAGTGAGCCTAGTTTTAAGACCCAACGCTCTGCACTTTCTTCAATTCTGAAGACATTGCGTGTTGAGTGACAGAACTTAAGCAAAGAAAGAAAGTGAAGAAATGAAAATATTAAATATTTAATTTCCTCGAGTGGAAATCAAACCCACAACCTGTCACATTTACAGTCACGTGCCTGCGCCCCTAAAGAAAATAGTATTTATTAAAATTATATTTTAAATATCAATGTAATTTCCAGGAACAACTAAACGACCTACGCGCCCATTTCCAAGAGCTCGGCGTGGAGCCGCACATGTTCGCGTCTCAATGGTTCCTCACTGTATTCACGGCTAGATTCCCGTTACCTTTGGTATGTTTCAAATTATTTTTATTGTTGTTGTAGAATCTTATAAAGAAGAACATATTTAATAGAGAATAGATACATATTGTAAATGGTAATAGTGTAAGGAGCTCCAAGAACATTGGAAATGACCATTTTAACTGTATTACCTGTTTTTCTTTTAACTTGAGAAATATAATTTTTTACTTTACGTATTTGTATTTATAATTTTGTGTTAAATTATTTTTCCATATTTTTAATTGCTATCCTTGCTTTTGAAATAGAATATAACGGTTCTTTGATGAGTGTAGGGGAGCAGTAATTAAGGATTTCACAAAAAACCCTACAGGAATGAGATGAACGGGATTTTACCATCTAAAGTTATAATGTCCACACAAATTAAGTTGCGGACGTTTATATAATTTAAATGGCCGATAATAGCGGTGTTGAGTTCCGCCACTTGCTGTCCCTGCAAGATTCGACGGAAAGTGGAGAGCGGTGTGTTTTAACACCAGGCTTCTTCATACTCAGCTATATGAGGCATACAGCATGAAGCCAATCAAAAGTTAATTATTGTTTGTGAATTTATTAAATCATTTATTATCTGTTAACAGGTTTATCACATACTAGACGTGTTCCTCTTGCAAGGAATGGACACACTGTTCCAAGTATCATTGGCATTGCTCAGTCGCGCCCGCAAAGACCTGCTCCAGCATGATTTCGAAGGTGTACTCAAATATTTTAGGTATTTATTATGATTTTTATTTAATTGTAAATAAGTGTTTTTAAAAAACGTACGGTGGTTTAAAAATATGGCCAAAGCAGTTGTGTGGTAATAATTATATTTTATGCATATTCAAAACATATTTTATTAGTATACAACAGGGTGAATAAATAAAAAAAAGGAATTGTATTTATCTTTGTATGTAAAAGAATTTATTAGGCTGTTCTGGCTGGCTGTTCTTCATAATAATGTTTTAAAACTATATTAATATTTTTTTAAACAGAGTAACATTACCAAAGAAATGTCGTGCGGAGGAGGCGTCACGTCAAATTGTCAAACTCGCTTGCAGTATTAAAGTTAAAAGGTTACAGAAATACCAGCTGGAATACGAAAAGTTTATAAAAGGTAAATTTTAAATGACTGTGGTAAATTCTATTCCCGCGAATAAAAATATTTTTTGATATTTTATATTTAATTTTATATAAGGCATGTTAAAAAAGTGTATAGATTATATTTGGTCAAATTAAATTGTTTTTAGTTGATAAGAAGTTTTTTATAATTTCAAAGTGCAATGGTTAATTGTTACAGTTATTTTCTTTATATTATGTAGATTTGTATTTTAATATATTTAAATTGCAGAATCAGCAGAAAAGGAGAAAATAAATGTGGAGCTAGAAAGATTGAAAGTAATAAATACACAATTACAACAAGAGAAAGAGGTGCTAGAAACACAACTTGCACAGGTGAGAAAAAAATATTTCTTTGCTTAATACCATCTTTGAAAAAAATCGAATATGGTTGCAAACTCAATGTTTGTGGGTTCGATGCTCATTCGATGCAATGAATTATTTTCAATTTATCGCTCTGCTATTACACATTTGGCGTTAAGCCTCGTCATTCAACCTGCAATGTTTTGAATTCAGGCAGAAAGAAGAGAACAGACTGCCTCGTCCTTAAGTTGTATCTGCTCTATATCTGGGATAAAGCGCGAAACTGTAAAATAATACTTTTAAGCCTTGTCTATATTTTTCACATCGATATTTATTTCTGAAATTAATAGTGTTTGTCGTATTGGAGATACAAAAAAAAAACATAAATTGATGATATATAAAAAAAAAATATTCAATTGTTTTGTAGGCTCGCGGTAACCACGAAGAGGCTCAAAAGGAATATGTGCACTATGCCGCAGTTGCTCGAGATTATAGGGAAATATGCGCAAGACTCGACAAACAGTTACATCAAATGCAGGTAAACACAATGTTCCTTTATAGAAGAAGGTCAACATGATTATTGTATGTGAATATCTTTATTGCTTTATTTTTATGCTGAAACATTTTTTTACCTTCCCGTTGTATCCCCCACAACGTGAAGGAGGAGGGAACCGAATTTAAAGATGCTTTGCGTAATTCATGCCGCGCTTTGCCTTGCTACCAGAGCGAAGAATGAAAATGTTCAATATTTCATTTCCATGAATGGGAATCGAACCCTCAACCAGTCTCGTTTACATTCATATTTTTTTAATACTATAATTTAATTACATTATTTATTTATAAATATTTCATTTTTGTAGGACTGTGTCAAAAGTTGTGTCAGCTGTAGTGTCAAACTAGCACAAAAAGATAATAAGGAAGGTGAGTTAATCGTAATTTTATATTTTATAATGATTATTTTACATCTCACGTTTTACATATAGCAGAGTAGGCAGAGGAAACCTATTAATATATTGTGTGTTGAGAAGCAAGACTGAACGCCGCATTTTGTCAACATCGAGATAATGTAAGCAATCCAAACCATTTCTCAATGACAGGGTCAAACCCACAACCGTTGCCATTACGGCAGCCACAAAATTATAAACATATATTTATAATTTCATTATCTATTATTTTATCCTATAATTTTAGAATTACAACAAAAAGGTGAAGAGAAAGAGAACTCAAGCGATACTGAGGCGAGGCTGAAGCAGCGTGTTCGCGATCTGGAGCTGGAACTAGCGCAAGTGAAGCTAGCGCATGTACAGGCTCAGTGTAGTAATCAGGTATGCTTATTTTTGTGAATGGTATAGTATAGTACGATTGACGAGTTGTGCCCGCCCTGGGATTAGACTTTTTAAACTTTTGCGAATATTTAAGTTAATTTGCGTAACTCATGTGCTAAAGTCTAATCTGTGCAGCCACTTACACCTAACTCCAAGGAGGAGGGCGGGAGAGGAGGACACAGAACTAAAAGACCTCTATTATATTACACCTATATTATATTTACCGTACTGAATATAATTTTATAATATTTTCCATGATTATTACGCGCATACCAGAGTGGGCAATAGGAACCTGGGAACGTAGTGTTAAGACAAGTATTTTGTCGTTTCCCACTTTTCGTTGACTTCTCGAGGCAATGCTTTTTGAGTGACAAAACCGAACGCCTCGCTTTAAAAAATAATAATACATTTTTCATACCGCCAAGTGGGAATAGAATTCACGACCGCCGCCATTACAGTCGCACATTTGTGCCCGTACGCCAAGACGGCTTAATATTTATTCAAAGATTATTCACATATAAAATGTATTAAAAAAATAAACAAATTCCATATTCAAATTTAAATTAAGAACCACAGATAAATTATCAAATAATTTTGCATAATTTAAAACAAACAGGAGCTAAGCCACCAGCTGAACGCCGCTCTCAACGAAATGCAATCGGCCATGAACCAAAAGCAATCGGTGGCACCTTGGCTCGTCCGCACACTCGGTAAGCCATTTACAGTTTATTCCGTCCTAGAAATAATATCGATACTATCAGTCTTTTATGCCTCGGATTTCGTGGCTGTCGTGGCGTTTGTATTATTTTTTGTTATGTCCATACGGTTTACTTTTCCTAGAAGATTAAGGGGTTAAACTAATTTTAGTATTTTTTTGTTTATCTTATTGCATTATTATTGTAAACTGTAAAGCTTAACAAAAATCTTAAAATCAAAATTAATACTTACTTTTAATATTTCAAACCATTTTGGGTTTACATAATGTTTATGTTTCTTTAATTTTTAGTTTTCTTTTGATTGATTTCATAACTATATTTTGAATACTAAATTACTGTAGTAAACTAATATTATTTTATTACACACCAAACGTGTCAGTTTTTATATATTTTTATAAACTTAGACATTTTTATATTTACACAATTTCATCTTTTGAGAGCTAGTTGCCTTTTGATGCATATTTGGTTTTGGACTTTTAATACTAATTTTACTTACTAATTATCTAACATACTAAAAAATAATAGTATTTTATATTTCTCTTATTGTCACACACATTAACACATATTTTAACTTGTCTACCTCACTGAGAACATTATTTAGAGACATTATTTACAATCACTACTTGTTATATAGTAAAATTTACTAAGTAATAGTTACATTCAAACTTTCAAAAATATTTTATAACAAAATCAAATGAAATATCCTCCACATAAAATGTTTAAGTTTAATCCAGATCAGTATTTTTTTTTAATATACATAGAATACCAGCTAATTGCATAATTAATAACTCTTTCATGTCTACTGATTTGTGTTAACAATTACAAAAAATTGTTAGAAAAGAACATTTAAAACGTTATCTCTTTTTGTAGGTCATTAAATCCCTGTTAAATGCTTAATGCAGGTATATCTATTAATTTTATAATCTATGCTAGTATTATTAATCTTCTATCTAAAGCTACATAAATAGTGTTAGTCTGTACCCAAATTTCTAATGATTGTATCTTAAGAAATATATTTTTTAAATATATTAGTGTCTTGCATTCGGCATGTTTTTTTTTCTTGAAACCTTTTTATTCTGTTATATTGTATATAGTCTTAGGTAATGTCGATTATTTTGTGCTTGTATTTCTTTATTTTCTATCTGTGAACTAATTAATAAATACATTAGTTTTATTTGTTATATTGTGTTCATTTTTTTACCTCTTGCAACATTCCTTTTGCATCAACATATATTTCAGTATAGTTTATTCAATAAATATTCCCGTAATTTTCTTTTTATAAAAATATAAATGTAAAAATTATTTAATAAAAAATAGTGTATTAAAATAACAATCTATTACTAGTATTTACATTTGCTGTTTTTGCCGAAAGGTTCCATCATGGAAGCTGCACAAAACCGGCCATCTTTCCAAACTTACCTTCCAAATTTAAATCAAGAGCAACAGTCGCCGTCGCTCCAAAGGCAAGGTTCTTTTTCGAGTACACAGGGACAGAGCCATTCGCACCTCGATAGGCGCGTGTCGGAGCCATACAGTCCGGACGTCGTCAGGAGGAAGAAGGATCTCAACGCGAAAAGGCACTCAATGCTCGTAGAATCTAACCTTAGCAAAGAAGCTAAAGACCTAAACAGAAGGAGCCATGACGTCACCATCGTAAAGAATCTGTCGATGGGTTGACAGATACGTTCCATTTCTAAAATTTAAAAGCCTTTAAGTTCGAATTTGAGCGTTTGCTTTTAATTTGAATGTGTCCTTTTTGTCTGTGGTCAAATGTTTCTAATGAGGTTGTATGTTGGTTTGTATGCACATATACTATCACTAGTCAATATTATGTTATAAATGTATTTCTGTGGGTTAAAAGGCTTGCCGTTTACCATTCCATATGTTAAGCCTTTTATGAAAACAGTTTAAAATATATTTAACTTTGCATTTATATATGTAAAAACTGCACTGTAGTGTTTAATTTGAAACATGATATTCATTAAATACTCGCGATATTAAAATTAAATAAAGAATTTTATATATGAGAAATGTTTGATAAATATATGTTTAGCTTCCCGCTGCAGGTCGGCGGTTATTGTGAAAATTTAAAAAGTAAATTATAAATCAATCTCGAATACTCTTTGTAAGTATCGTATTAGCAATCCTTCATCTCGCTTCATGTTATTTTGCGTACATCGTAAGCCATAGCTCGAGTGCCTTTTCCGTGGATAGATTTAATATAATGGGCTCTATACACTTATATAACTTATGAGAAGTTAAATAATAATCAGAACTTTGTGTATGAAGTCCATTGTTATATTATACTCTTAATTATGAATGGCAAGTAGACAAAGCTGTAGTGAACATATTGTAGTTTTGTCTTTTGTTTGTCATTTAATCTATGTATTTATTTATTATGCGTAATTAAATTTTGATGTTCTTTCCTTTTTTTAATGTTGGTGCAATTTGTATTTCATATCAAACCTTATATTGCAATATTTCAACTATATTTGTATATTACATTTATGTAATTATAGGCGATTATAGTAAGAACAGAACTTTTTCTTTAAATAATGTGCAATCTTTTATCTAGCAATATAAAAATAGTTAAAAATAGTAATTATATATCAATAATTAAATAATGTTAATAGTGTAACACAGTATATTTATATATATTTGTATTTTAAATTACTATGTTTTGTGCCATCTTATATATGGATATTATTAAAATTGTCTAAATAAAAAAAAACGTAATGTTTATATCTTTGATTAGTTAAAAATATATCATTTTGTCAACATATCTTGTAATATTTTAGAAATTTGACAAATAATAACTTTCTCTTAAGCCGTTTCTTCTGTAAATATTATTATGATTCATTTTTTTTTAATTATAATACATCAAAGTTGTAGTAAATAACTTATTATATAATCCCATATTCTTTAATATATTTATTTAAATTGGAATTTCTGACGAAATTCATATATTTAAGCATATTGGAAATCTTCTTTGTTTTATGTTTACCAAATTGTGTGATAGCAAAATTATGTGGTTTTTTTAGATTAGCAAAATTTTATTTTCTCTCATTTTTAAAAGTTAGTTATTACTTGGTTGACAATAATGTAATGGAATTCTTATGATTATTCGAATCTATAATATTGATTTTAATAATAAAAAAAATATCATTATCATATTTTTATTATAAAAATTGAAACTATTAAAAAATTGCGAAAAAATTTGATATTCTCTAATAGTAAGATTAAAACAAAACTACGTTAATTCTACTTCAAAGTTCAAGATTAATTTTAATTGCATTTGAATTATAATTTTATATACTTATATTAAAGATAAGGCAATAAATTAATATATTATTTTCTATATATATTTCTAAAATTATGACTTGGGGGGTGTGTATGATTGGCATAACTCAAATTTGATCTCTTAATAATGAAAAAGTATTATTTTATTATGTTTTTTAAATTGCCCTCATTACTTAATCTGTTACCTGCGATATGCTTAGAATTCTATATATTATGTTAATTATATTTTTAAATAATATTATTATTTCCTAAGTATGTCTTATGTGGATTTTTTAATATTTTTTATTATAAAATTAACATTGGGTTTATGTGAGATGTGTGATTTTTTATTTAAATAATGTTAGAAGTAATGTAAGGTCCAAATATCTCTTTAGTGGCGAAATTGTAGCCTCTTATTTACATGATTGATGAAAAAGAACTATATAGAAGTAAATACAATGCCTAAATAAATAAAAGTTTTGTCTTTGTATACACAGGAATGATTATAATATTTTTAATTTGTAACTTATTTTCAATAATTTATTATTAAGTCCCAAAATGACATTTCGAATAAATTTAATTTGGTTAAACAAAGTATCTTAGGCTATTTCGTATTTTTTTAACATTCTTATTACAACGTTTATAGTAACTGTTTAAATTTCAGGACTAGGCTATAAAATATGTATATTTAAAGAAATTATATTTAAATTCTAACTAAATGAGACTAGTCCATGTCCAGCCATCGTGAACCCTACGGCCATTCGCTTTTAGTTGTAGATTGTGTATTATAAAACAGGCACTAGCTTTATATATAAGGCATGTGACGTCACACTTTGATTGTGACGCGTGTGAAAGGAGCTGTATTCGCCGGATGTGTTGTTTAGTCCTTATCATTTATGAAAATAAATGTTTTACAACTTAAAGGACTTTTATTTACAACCACTTTTTAACCAAGATTTTGGAAATGAATACAAAAAAATATGTCTCTTTACAAATATTAAAGCAGTGCATAGTGTGTGTAATTACTGTTCTATATAATGTAATTTATATAATGGTATTTTTTATATGGCGCCATCTATTGTTCAGTAGCGAAAACACGTAGATACTCGTTTCTTATATAGCGCCATCTATTGACAGATATAGTGGTATAACACTATTTATATAATAAACAAACACGAAGTTATAACATAAGCAATGAGTAAATGTGTTCTGTGGCTATAAGCTTTTTATTATATTTAGTGGTTATACACATTTACAGTATCTACAGCTTTATTTATTATTTTATAAAAAATATATATATTTTATCTAAATATATATATTAGTAGTAATATGAGTCTGCACTAATATTTCTAAGCTAAATTACCTTTATTTAATATAGTCGTTATTTCAACGCATCAATAAATTTTATGAAACGAAAATTTTATGAGTAATAATTTTAATTTATTGTTTATTTACTTTATTTTGTTTGAAAGTATGGTTTTATAATAACACTAACAAACGAAAACCCACGCGTTTCGTCCGCGACCGCCAGAGTACCGTCAGTCAGGTAGTGACGCAAAATGGCTGATAATAAACAGGTGTGGAATATTTACATTCAGGTCGCGGCAAAAATATTGCTAGTTGGACCTAGACACTAGTACCTTACACCTTGATATGTCAGCCTGTTCACATACGACATATTCGAATAGGTAAGTTTAGAAGGAATGTACTGTAGTTTGTTAAAATTGTATAAAATGTTGAGGAAAGCCGTGGCGCAGGGGCACTAGCGAGTGACTGTAAAAGCGGCAGGTGGTGGATTCGATTTCCATTCGATAAAATTATATATTTAATAGTTTCTTTGCTTTAGTGTCGAGGTAAGACGGGGCGTTGAATTCCGCCACTCAAAACGTAATGACTCTAGAATTCCGCGGTTAGTAAAAAAACGGAGTTTCATAACACTAGGCTCCCTCTGCCGTCACCGCTTTATTCTTCTTCATTCATGTGGGATACAGCTTGAAACTGAAAAAAATGCTAGGAGAGAAAAAGCTTGGTTTTTACGAACGAGTTTAACATAACTTATTATAATTTTAGCATTTATTTCTTCAATTTTTAGTAACTTTTTTAATTCTTCAAACACAGATAACCTTAACATGAGATCATTTCTAAACTAATAATATGATACAGTAAAAGACTACAGAAATAATCAAGTTATGCTTAAAGCTTACCGAAGCCGCCCACCTAATGCTATATACTAACAATCTACACTAAATATGAATCACGATCGAAGTTGAATATGACACAGTAAGTAGCTACACCCAACTACCAATATCTCGACTGTAGTCTACATTGACTTTCAACTTAATTACGTTATAGTATGGTTTTGTTTTATTTAAATATCTCATGTTAAAGGCACTCCACTCACCTTTTTTTGGAGGCATTGCATCTTGATTGGCGTACCTTAACTCCGCGCTATTCCCCGAGGCCAGAGCGGAGAAATGAAACTAATAAATATTTCCATTCCTCAAGTGGACATCAAACCCACGATCTGTCGCGTTTACAGCCTCACGCTTGTGCTTTATTTACACAAGTATATCATGTAAGGACTTATAAAGAGATGAGAGAGAAGAGAGAGAGAGAAGAGAGAAAAGAGATTTAGTTTATTAGAGAGTTTTTGTTGGTGTTTATGTTCTTCTTTTGTAGGCATATTGAATCCGTAAAGTTAGCCATCTCTTTAAACATTTAACATACCTACTTAACTAAAGTTTAAAAAATCCACAAATACTAGCTAAAATAAGCCAACTTAATCTATTCTTGTCCATTCATTTGTTAAGCCTTAACGATTCCATAACAACAATAATGGAACTAAAATAAAGGAACCTAAAACCCCCAATTTATTGATATAGATGTCTTCTAGGTATGCGTGTAACGGAGCTAGCTCCAACATAAACACCGCTAAATAGGGCACGCCGTGGTATGTCTCGGGATATCATTATCTAAAAATGCCGGAACACTTTTTAGAATTTCTATATAAAATGAGAAGATGTGAATGTTTGTTTTATATTAGAAGAGCATTAGGAAAGAAGTAGTCTTAAATGGGTTTAGCATATAAATAAAATATAGGTATGAGCAGTGTGTACGTAGTACGTACCTACGGAGAAAACGTTATACATTAACTTTAATTTCAAATTATTGCTGTAAAACACATAAAAATGCGGCGTTAAGCTCCGCCACTGAATACGCAATGTTCTGAGAATTTGGCGGAAGTGTAGAACGAAGTGATTTCAACGGCGTACAACTCTGAGGTTTTACACTAGTTTTCCTCGGTCTACTCTGCTCATATAGCAAATTATATACAGCGCCAAATTGAAAAAAAAAAGAAAAAAAAAATGCATCTTCACCCCATTCATCCATTCGTCTTCAAACCATCACCCCAATTAAGAGATTTAGGTGATGAAATGAAAGTATGAAACTCATACATGGTCTTTATTTACTCTATAGACGCTTGCGATATGTGAAGATATACAAAATTAAGTTTTACAACAAAAATGACTTGCGGAATTAAACTAGCAAAGTCAACATTTTACTAACACAATATTTAACATATTTATAAGGTACAAAGAGATGTAAAGCAACGGGAACGGGAAGCAGAGCAGGTGATAGAGCAGATGTAGCGCCACCATTCCCCTACAAACTGTCGATGAGAACGGAAGTACCGCTGCTAGTAAAAACGCACGACCAACCAACCATGACTTACTCATATTACGTAATAGATTTAAATTTTGCTTTTTTTTGTTTATTGTTTTTTTATAAATAAATTGTCTCGGGTAGACTGAGGTGACATTCGGGGGACGACGAGTTCCGCCTCTCAACACGAAATGCCTCCAGGATTCGAACAGTAGAGAACAAAAGTGACTTAATGGAAACGAAGTGTCTTAACTCTAGGGTGGGGTTCCCTCTGCCTATCTTGCCATAGCGAGAAGCTAAAAAAAGTAAAAGAAAAGAAAGAAAAGCAATATTACCTAAGCTTATGTCATGTCATGTTTAAATTGCTATATTCGCTTATATAACATGACATTCCTTTGGTATTTCATCTAAAATCTAAGTTGACTTTTACGTAAACTCAGTTTGATCTTTTTGTAAGAAATAATTATTATTAGTTACCTAAGTCTAAGTATAATTTACCGTGAGGTCTTAATCGCGGAATTAGAAGGTTTATTGGCCTGCACCGATAATAATTCTTTTCGTTATTTACTTTCGCTTTCAAATATTCGATTTAATAATGATAATGGAAAAGAAGTAATTTAAGTAAGTTATATGTAACCTACATATTAGAGTATCACCTATAGTATATACTTATATACCGCTCTCAACTCTGATATCGATCTTGAGATGCCGTTTTAATAATTTTGTATGAATGTAAACTGCATCTCAAGATCAATCTCAGAGTTGGGAGCGATTTATAAATATTGTCTTAAAACTTTTCTTTTTAGCTTCACGCATATATTGCTGATAAGACACTCCCCTCCCCACTCTCCGCAGAATTTTCAAGGCATTTCGTGTTGGAAGCGGAAATCAAAGTCGAGCTTTGTCTAGTAGAACTAAGAAATTAAAATAATAATTATTACTAAATAAAAATACATTCCTCAAGCGGGAATCGAACCCAAAACCATTGCGCCCTGACGACCTCTTTTAATATATACAGGTGGTATTATCCCTGATAGTAAACAGCATTACTACATGCATATAAATTTTATAACTTTCTTCACAATGCAAAGAAAGTAACTTCTACATTATCTCTAAACAACACAAATCGACATTTCCACAATGTCACGCAAAAACTGAATCCGTTAATAAAAGTGAGATATTGACATTCTCAAACAGAAATGTCTGACAATGAAAAGATTATTGTCTATTAGTTTTTCTTACGACAACAGATTTAGACAGTGTACTGGTACTGGTGGTTGTTGATGGTATTGTTGATTCTAGTCAGTAGTGCCGCAATGTTTTAGATATTCTGTGGATATAAGTATAATCTCCATTTGAAAGGAATTATCTTTTTTTGTTTGAGTTGTAAAAGTTTGTTTACTAAACTCATACTTTGCAAAACAAATTTTTGGAAAGTGTGAGTTATTTCGCTGTGGGGAACGGACCGTCTTAACACTAGGTTCCCTCTACCTACCCTGCTGTGTGCGGGATACAGCGTGAAGCTGATTTGTGAGCTATTTAACACGCAATATCTTAACACGTAATGCCTCCAGCAATCAGCGGAAAGTAGAGAAAGGAAATGTTTTAAGGGGAATGGAGAGTCTACATATACCGCGATACACCGTTAAGCAGAAATAATATACTGGAATAAAAAAATAATTTGATTGTATCTAGGATGAAAGCTACAGGAGAAAGGAATAATGTAGATTATTTTTATTTTCGCTTCGTCCGGTCAAATAAATATCTCTAAAAAGCTCTAAAAGTGTCTGTATTATGCTGAAATTCTCTAAAGATATACTAAAACACATGGTAACTCTACATCGACGTCTCTAGTGATTCGCACGACGACTAACGAGTGAAATTGTCGTCTTAATAATAGTGAGTACTTTCCCACGTCCACGATTATATGAATGTGAAGAAAATCAGTAACATACGTTTGTTGCAAGAACATCGGATGATCTCACTTAATTAATATTCTAATATTATGTCTTAGTTTTTAGATACAATAATTCTTTATTAGACATATCTCCGTTCTCCGTTTTCCGCCTAATTTTCAAGACATTGGGTCTTGAGTAGGATTCGAATACATAACCGCCGCGTTACAGTCAGATGCTGAGGCACTGTACCACTACAAACCTTTCAATATTTTCTCTATATTTGTATTTCTTATTTAAAAACTGTTTTTTTTAACATTGACTGAACTGACATAAATTACATAACTTATTAATAATGCAAACTATAAAAAAAAGCACGCATATCGCCTACAAGTAAACATAAACACGACTTAAGTGTAAATTTTAAAAACAATTGATTATGATAAAAATGAAATTCTTAATAAATGTTTTAAATTTTTAATTAAATGAAAATCAATTAAAGGCTGAAATACTAAAATATAGACAAATAAAAGCTAGTTTTTTCCACAAATTAGATTGTAACTTTAAATAACAAAAGAAACACGTTAAACGATTTCTTCAATGTCCAAAAAGAAACAAAGCATTCTATTTCTAATGTCCTTTATGAATCAGCCCAGTACAATAAAAAGGGAATAAAAACTGGTGAAACAGTTGTTTTGATCTCATTTATGACTCTTACTCTGGCGTATTGGGCAATCATTTCTAAATAAATCCAGACGGCGCGACACGTTTCCTTGTTTTTTTGTCTCTTTTGAAATGAAGTTCGGCAGACGGACGTTTTTTGGTGTGCCTTTTGCTTTCCTGTCAATATTATTTAAAAAAAAATACTAAAGAATCGCCAGTTTATCAATAATTTTTATTTAATCGAGTTTAAGCAATAATATAAGTTAACTTAAATAAAAATCAGCAAAGTAGGCAAAAGGGACCTAGTGGTTAGACACTCCGTTCTCCACTTTGCGCCGATATTGGAACTAGGTGCCAGAGCGTAGAAATGAAAATGTTGATAGATAATAATTAATCCCCCGATTCGAGATCAAACCCAGAACCGTCGCGTTACCGTCACACCCTTGTCTACGCCTTGACAGCATTCCAATAAAGTAATACGAGGTTCCCTAGAAATGATTAATATACCTATCCATTACGGATGGAGCTTCAAAGACATCCGCGCATTCAGTAATTTTACCAAGAACTTCATTCGTATTAATTCAAAAGTCACCACCTGGGTCAGGTTAATTAAGTATTCTAAAAACTACCTAAATATCTAGAATTTTAGTATAAAATTTTTTGGCTCTCTTAACAAGGCAAAGCTCGGCGTTGAGTTACACCACTCAACCCGCAATATAATGAAAATTTGGGTGGAACGTGAGGGAATTATTTCTAACTACACTACTGTATGCGGGATACAGCGAGAAGCTAAAAAAATAGGAAACTAATTACAAATCTCTTTGTTCTGAAATTTCTGATCATTTAAGACCTATGGCGGAATAAAACCACGCACTTAAAGTACAAATCGAACTCACAACCCTCGCATTCCAGTCACACGCTTGACTCCTGCGCCATGACGTCCTTTCATTACTGAAAGTGAAAATTATATTAGAAACAAAACAAATGGTTAATTAACAGCATTGACTTTATAGAATAATAAGTGGAAGGAAGTCTTAATAACTGGCTATCATCAATTGGTAACTATCGTATTGCGTTTTAGGAAGAGTAGATTAGCTGATGAACCAGTTTCTGTTGACTCCTGACCTTTTATCTCAATTACCGATCAGATGGAATGTATTCTGTATTACGAAATGTCTTACCTTCCTTATGGATTAAGACATCGCTTCCTAATTTGTTAACCCAATATCTTTAAAACCGCTGCTTTAAGATTTTAAAACTCTGACTGTAAACACGACAGGTTCTGGGTTCGATTCCCACTCGAGGAACGCACGCAATTCTTCCCCCCATAATTCGGTGGAAAGTGGGGAGCGGGTAGGCTCCCCTATGCCGTGCTACATGCTGAATACAGTACAAACATACCTTAATCTCATCTTGAACCCTTGAGTAATCAGCAACCTAATTTTTTTAGAAAGTACTACTTATAACTAAATTATCGATTTGTAAACACATTTCGCAACCAACTAATGTAGCCATTGATTTCTCTTAACGGTTGTCTTAAAAATTAATTAAATTCCAATATAATAGAAATATTGCTCTACTAAAATCTAATTACGCAAAAATTGTGACTATATATATATATATAAAAAAATTATAATAAAATATAATATAAAAAAATTGTGACTATATATATATATATATATAGTCACAATTTTTGCGTAATTAGATTTTAGTAGATATATATATATATATATATATATATATATATATATATATATATATATATATATATATATATATATATATTTATCAGCTTCACGCTGTATCCCGCACACAGCAGGGTAGGTTACCTAGAGGGGACCTAGTGTTAAGACACTCCGTTCCTCACTTTCTGCCGAATTTTTCCACGAAACCAGTTCTTAGAATATAGAAATATAAATTTAAATTTAAAGAAACTTTTTCTAGAAAATAGAAATTTTCTCGAATGGGGGATCGAACCCACGACCATTCGCGTTTACAGTCGCACTTTGTACCTCTGCACCACTACTGGCCTCTATTATATTATTATTTCTAGTAAATTACATTTCGTCAGCTCTGCGAGCGGCGGGTACTAGCATCAAATAGTGCGTGCATAATCGAAGTTGCACCGAATCGAGGATGTTGATAGATGGAGGAATATTGTGCAAAGTATTGTTCTTTAAACATAAGCTTTTACTGTGGATTTTCTTATATGCTAGTGGGATTTTTAATAAAATATAATTAGTATACGTGCTATATGTAGATGCATGCATCAGAAGGGGCCTCATAGCGATCTTGGCTGTCACTGTACATGTTGGCGTTCTAGCAACAGAGATTTGTAAATAAAAGACACATTTCTTATTGCTTGTTCACTTAAAAGTCTTACACGAAACATCAAGATTAATGAAATTTAACTAGATTAGGAGCCAATTATTGGCTTATATAGTTTAGTATATGTATGCCTCATGTCAACCCATGACATCTGCTGTCTCGTGGCGACACCTACTACTCTATTTGGGGTTACCCACTCACAGTTTGATTTTTTTTTAATATTATTTACTAAATCTAAAATAAGAATTATAAATTGGAATATAATAATCGCAGAATTATAATTAAAACTAGTTCAGCCATTATAGATTACAAACATTGAATTATGAATAATTGGTATTTTCTTAAGTTATTTTTTTTAATACTTTTGATATTCGTGGTTAGTATATGAACTTAAGTATATATATATATATATATAGAATGTATAAACATGCGTACGTAAACAACTTTATTGCATAGTTTCTTATTCTAAGATAATAACAACTAGAAGCTTCACCGGAAGTTGGTTTGATTATTCTATAGGTAGTATAAGATTAGTAAGTGGCAGTTATGTGTTACGTTTCTAGTACATATAGTATAATTACATGATATAATAAAGAATTGAGGCCTTTGTGGTGCACAAGTATGTGACTCTAAACGCGACTGTTTAGGTTCGATTCCCACTCGAACTATACAAATATTTATATATTTAAACATATTTAATACATAAGCGGGCGAAGCCGCGCGTTTCCACTAGTTATCTAATAAATCTATGTACCTACCGTTTTGTTAAGCAATTATTGAAAAAACAATAAGAGAAAAAAATATTTTAACATACATTTAACTGTGGTTTCAATTTATGTATGTGAAATACAGAATTAAGTATGTGTTTGGATACTTTATCACGCTCGTAGGGTTAACAATTGAAATTAGAGCGGAACTGTTACAACGGGCGAGCGATACGATCGACACAGAAATGTAAAACGCACACCAAATCAGGTACAGGCTATTGTTGGAGATAGTAAATATTGCAATTGGTGCGATAAATCCTAGTAGGGCTTGATTGTCTTGAAATTTTATGGTTATAATACACCAGGGTAGGCAGGGGGGGGGAACCAGTGTTAAGGCACTCCGTTCTCCATTTTCCGTCGAATTCTGAAGGCTTTGCGTGTTGAGTGGCATAACTCGACGCCGCGCTTTGGTTCGACACCAGAGTAAAAGAAAATGGAAATATATAAATATATATAAATTAAAATAAGTATAACTACTTATATTAATTCTATGTAGCACGATAGGCAGAGGGAGCTAGTGTTAAGATGCTCCACTCCCCACTTTCCGACGAATATTTATAGATTTAAAAAAAATATATAAGCGTATAGCTTTTTTGTCCCTATATATAAAAAAAGAGAAAGAAAAGAATACTTTCTTTCACCTTAAGAATCTGTCCTATTATACAAGCTTATTAATTGATATTACATAAAACTACATTTTCTAGTTAAAACACTATTTGGAACTATAGAAATAAAACAAACAATGTTTAAAACAAGTAAATAGAATCTCTAATTACTTGTTTGGTATACTCATTACAAAACAAAGATGATCCGTGCGTATTCAATGAAGAATGCGAAACGTCGCGGCGCCGGCGACGGCAGTTAAAATACCAACTTTTGTTTTGGATTTTTTTCCTAATTTTACTGTCTGCTAGAAGTTAATTATGTATTATTTGTAAAATATATAGTTAGAGTTAGAATTGTTTAAAAGATTTTTATGTGGCCGTAATAAGCGAGGCTTTATGGCACAGTGTTACAGTGTCAGATTGTAAACGTAATGGTTGTGGTTTAGTTCAACTTTGGGGGCGAAGAATGATTATTTCCATTTTCAAATTGCTCGGAGAGTGGCAAACGGAGTGCCTTTACACTCATGTATAAATAATAAGAAAAAGAGAGAAGCTGAAAAAAAATATTGGGTACGTACTACTAGGTGTATTTGATATGTAAATATAGCAGGTTGAATTCATTAACCATAAATTTTTTGTAAAATAAATTTTTAACATTTTATTTTCCAGCTTCACGCTGTATCCCGCAAACTATAGGATAGCCAGAGGCGACAGTGTTTAGACACTTCGTTCTCTACAATTTAGAAAGTCACAAAACTAAATTACAATATTTAGAAATTGTAAAAAGGAAAAACACCTTCGATATTCGGACTTCATTCCTTTGATATCCATTTAACATGCTATCACTGCGTTACTTCAAATGGAATTTATATAGGACAGGTATCGACACCTAAGTAGATGCATGTCAAATAAGCATTCAATTCAATTCAATTCAAATCTACTGAGGTAAGCCAAAGCATGGTAATTTCCACATATTGTTTTATATGAACGCAAGTATTTTAATGGCCGCGATACGAATGTACGCGCAGGTGTTGCGAATACCACAGCTGGCTAGTAAGGAATAACTTAGAATTCATCTAATATTTATACTATTAGTAATATAGCGTAATATTAATTGAATATCGTCATAATTATTATATATTATTTTTTTCTGTATCCCGCATATAGCAGGGTAGGTAGAGGGAACCTAATGTTAAGACAGTCTGTTCCGCACTTTTTGCCGACTTCTAGAGACATTGCCTGATGTTTCGCAGAATCAATTGCCTTGTTACCAGAACAAAAAAAAAAGGAAATATGAATAAATAATCGTACCCAAAACCGTCGATATAGATATTTTAAATTCTAAGATTTTTTTCATAGTTAAATACTTAGTTACAGTTCGCTTATTTACAGTTAAGCGTGTTCAAGACAAGCTTTTTAAATCGATTACACCTTAATATGAGCAGCGAATAAGTTAAAGGGAAAGTAGAGAAAGCATTATGTTTCTTTTCTTAGGGTACTTAAAATAAATATTATTTCTTGAGAAAGGGTTCTCAATCTTAAAACGTGAAGCACTTCTATCTGTTACTTTCTACTAAAACTAAGTTTTATATAAATAAATAAAATAAGAAATGTCTTAATGGGATTATAACTTTTATTTTATCCAGTCTTTATATAATGTTATCAAAAACATAATAAGCAAAGACATTTGAAAGTTAAAGGATTTATTTGTTAAGAACTATCATAGTAATAATATGTAATACCAGGTTATACGCGACTTTATAAAACATTTTACTAAACATTTCTTTTTAAAATAATTATCGTTTTGTATATTATTGCTTAATTATGAGGAAGTAGTCTTCAGGCTAGTCGTGGCTCAGGCAGACAAGCATGTGACAGGTTGTGGATTTGATTCCCACTCGAGGAAATTAAATATTTAATATTTACATTTCTTCACTTTGGAGTCAAGATAAATGCGGCTTTGAGTTTCGCCATTCAACTGTCTCTAGAATTCGGCGGGAATTTGGACCCGAATTTCATAACACTCTCTCTCTCTCTCTTACTTCTCCGCTACAAGCTGGAATATACAAAGTCCAAATAAGCTCGGCTTTAAATACCTTCATTTGTTATTTAATTAGGATTCCAATATGTTTATTTTATAATATAAAATTTTTAAGTAATTTAAGTAGATGCTGCCATATAATGTTAGTGAAATACGAGTATAATCATGATGCTGATACGACGATCGATATCCAACCTTATAAATGAACTTAAGCGAATGCACTGGAAACAGGTTTTATATAGTGACAGAAAATTTACCAATATCCCTTGGCATATTTATATGATTATAAGAGTACTTTAATTGAACATAAATATTTATTTCCGTTGTAATTGCTAGAATTGTATAATAATATATTCTACGATAACTTGAAAAATGTAAGCTTAAATTTAATTTGTAATGGCTCTATTATAACTAAAATGGGTATTTTAGTCTGGCTTTTCTTGGGTTTGGACTTCTTTATTGAACTTTGTGACAATAACCACAAAAATAACAAGATTGTCAGACTGGAGTGGAGTGAGGGTAAAGATAGAAGTGGCATATTATTTGTTTGGTTGTTTTACGTCTCTAAGAATTTTGCTTAAAATGCCAGAATGTGACCAGACGACGTTTGTTGTTCCGGTGTCCTCAAAGACGGCACCGGGACGTAATAATATCCCGTTTTTTTTTAAAAATGATATACAGATTAAAGAAGAAATCAAATATAACTTTTTAATACAATAGTTCAAAAATAAATAAAAAAATCTAATTAAGGAAAGAAAAAATACCGATCCAGTTTTGAGCAGAAAAGAATTCCTATTTTAATTCTACCTAAACTATATAAACTGAAGAAGAAGCAGTATAAATTAACTGAAGAATTTCAATTTACGGCTGAACATCGAAGGTCAGTGACGCAGTCATCAGCATCCTCATCATATTGTCGTGATCTGCGTGTGACATTTCACTGCACTCGTGATCTCTTGTCGTGAGAAGATAACAATAGATGGAAGATGGAAACAAGTGCTATAAGAATAAGCTTAATATTATTTTATCCAATGCTAGATATATATATTAGGAAAGAATAGAAATAGTTTGAAAGAGAGAGATTTTTCTTTGTTTGTTAATATTTGTTGTGATGTTAACAATTATTATTTCGGAGTCTAGTCTTGGCGTAGGAGCGCAAGCGTGCGACTGTAAACGTGACAGGTTGTGGGTTCGATTCTCGCTTGAAAAAATCAATTATTTAATAATTCCATTTAATCAGGTATAATAATTCCAATTCATGATCTGCTCAGCCATTTACAAAACATCAAAGCAACCACAACTCGTTGACCGGACTGTACCAGCGTTTCGAGGAGTCAATTTGCCTTGAAATAACTGAGAAATTGCCCCTTCGAATATCAAGGGATTTGAAATACCAATTGCGTGATAGAATATTTCATATCAATTATTTTAATTTTAAAATGCACATATATATGGTAATCTATTGTTAAGTAATGCTTTATTTAATTGCCGTAAAAAAATTTTGGTGTGTATAAAGTAAATGTTATAAGTTTATTTTCATAATGTGATTTTTTTATTTATTTATATTTATTAATGGGATCTGTTCTGTCTGTCTGATCTGTTTCCTTACTTGTCAAATAAGAACAATATGTGTTTTACGATCTTGCTGTATCTCGAACATAACAGGACAGGTAGAGAAAACTGATGACCTAGTGTAAGACACTCTTTTCCCATTAAGACTCTTCTGTTCTCACTTTCTACCGAATTTGAGACCTCGCGTGTTGAGTGCCGAGCGAAGAAATGGAAATATTCAACATTTCATTACCCTGACCGGGAATCAAACCTACATCGCACTTACAGCCGCATTCCAGTGTCAATATGGCTTGAACAATTTTTCATAAATATATATAATTTTCATAATATTCTTCATACAAGAAGATTATATAATTAAATCAGTAATTGGAGAAGTGGACGTCTGCTACTATAACGATTGCAAATCAACTTAATTTCAGAAGTTATTTTCCTTGACCGTATTCCAGCTGGAGGTAGTAATTTAAAGCGTGTCAGTATCGACATCGACATAACAATTTCTCCACCGCATCGACACAGATTTAGTAAGTATAGCACTAGATCTTAGTCTGTGGTTCTATTAACGATTAGTGGTTCTATTAGCGAAATTCTAGGTTTTATATAAAAGTTCTCATAAAAAGTTACTTGTAAGCAGTGTAGGAGGAGGGAACCTGGACAGATTCCCTTTGCAGAGATCTGCATCCATATAGATCTCCCATTCTTTTGTGGGTGAAGTCGAGAACGACGTATTACTTAACGTTTATCTCTCATTTCACGTTTGTTTTTGAGGTGATACTGTATAATGTATATTTAATACAAATAATAACAATAAAAAAAATATTTTAATTTCTTATTCTGTATATAATTTAAAAGAAAATTTAACGATATTTCATTAGTTTCTTACATAATATAAATTAATTTTTAACAAAAACAAAAACCGACTTCTAACAATGAACTAAAAAGTGAAAAATAATTTTACAAAGATTTTATAATTTTGAAGTCGGTGCCAAGTAGAACAAACAGGCTTAGTAATTAGATATTGTAGTAAAGGTGTTGTAGCATTAGTTTGACACCGACTTCAAAATTATAAAATCTTTGTAAAATTATTTTTCACTTTTTAGTTCATTGTTAGAAGTCGGTTTTTGTTTTTGTTAAAAATTAATTTATTTTACGATTTTAAGTGATGGGTAGATCTTAAAATGATGCTTCTTAAACGAGTGGTGATAGTGGTGGTAGTGGTTATCAACGAGTGGTTGTGGTTGTCCCATGTAAAACTTCATTTAATTAGGTATTATTTTTGTGCAAAGTAACATTTTGGTATATTGACAAGAACACACATAAAAAGTATTCGGGCGAATTGGGAATCTCCCTTTTTTGAAGTTGGTTGAAAATGAGAACATCCTCTTTTTTGAGGTTGGTTGAAAAGAAATGCAACGATCAGGAATCTCACTTCTGACATCAATTTAAAAAGTTTTTGCTTGTAACTATTACAGTATAATCAATTTTTTACCAAAAAAAAACAAACTTTCTCAATTTTCTCCGGATTCCATAATCGAAACCTAACCAAACTTTCACCAAATTATCCTTGAAGTGTATCCTTTCAAATAAAAAAAGAATCATCAAAATCGGTTGGCGCGACATTGAGTTATTCGGCTATTAGTCGCGCACATGCCTAATGCAAATTTAAGACTTATGTGATTTTCTCATAGATACCATTGTCAGACATGGACCAAAAAAAAATGGGACCATTCGGGAAGCTATAGCTTTCAAATAAAAAAATATCAAAATCGGTTCACCCAGTTAAAAGTTATGAGGTAACAAATATAAAAAAAAAAAAAAAAAAAAAATACAGTCGAATTGATAACCTCCTTTTCTTACAGAAGTCGGTTAATAAAACACTAAACATTTTTATCTAAATTTGAAACGGTCAATTTCATTGTTTAAAACGTTCACCATAATTCTTACAACCGATTGTTTTCGTTCACTTCCAACTTCTCAGAAGTGCATTCTTGAGGCTATCAATTGCATCATGTACCGGGAACTAATAGAGATGTTATCGAACTAATCTTATTACTTTTACTGTAGGTATATTCTTCTCTATTAAATATGTTTTTTTTTTCTAGAAAAATCAGTTACAACTATTTATTTACTGAAGCTAGTTCACAGATTAAACTGCCATGTTATGAAACTATTTTTTGCTTCATGCTGCACGCTCTATCACGCTGTAGCAAGGTAGGCTGAGGAAACCTAGTGTTAAAACACTTCGTTCCCCACTCTCCGCTGAGTTTTTTCATTAGACTGGCGCAGGGGCAGATACGAAATTTTTAATATTTTCTTTTCTTCGCTCTGGTGTCGAGACAACGTCGAGGCGGCGTTGAACGCAATGCCTACGGAATTCGACGGCCTATGGGAAACAGAGTGTCCTAACACTAATTACCCTGCTATGTGCGGGATACGAGTGGAATTCGAACTGAGAATCATCGTGCAGTCAGATACAAATAAAAAAAACCAAAAACAATATTTCAACTCTACGTTTCCAAATGATTTATTTACTATAGAATCAATCGATAGAGTCGATTGTAGAGCTATTATTAAAGCTAAGTGTGAATATGCCCGAGGCAGAGTACACACACAGGGGCCAGGTACAGACAATGGGCGGCTACTGCCTTCGTAAGTGAGCGGAACAATGCCCATTGTAGCGTCCGTTACCATTTCACCCACTACATATGTATATAATCGTAATGCCAATCCATTTTATTAGAATTTACATATAAAACTATTTTTGAGGCCAGTTGGGGGTTCCCCACTCGAGGAATTAACAAAATAAAATCAGCTTCACGCTGTATCCCGCACATAGCGAGGTAGGCAGGCGGAACCTGGTGGTAAGGCCCTCCGTTTCCCACTTTTCGCCAAATTCTGGAGGCATTGCGTGTTGAGTGGTGGAACTCAATGCTGCTAACGAATGAAATATTTATTGAAAAGCGGAAAATGGGGAACGGAGTGCCTTAACATTAAGTTCCCTTTTCCCGTTGTGTGCGTAATATTAGGTTTTGGGGTATTTGACATATTTTTAGCAGAAATAACCCAAAAAAATTAAATGATTTATATCTCTTTACTTAAAAAAGTGAAAATATTTAAGCGAAAATTATTATTTACATGTTTCCTTACATTAAATAGGAACAACAGTCTAGTTCGAATAGAACAATGGCTTCAATGTATGTTGATACAGTACCTAATTAGCGGGTTTAAGCCAGAAACAACTCTTTGTTTTAACCTGAACATGTAAAACTGAACGAAGACTTGCTTTCTTAAATTAACATACTTTGAATTACTAAATTTAATTATAATTAACTGTGTTTTACTCATACTTTTTTCATCGTATGTTGTTTATAAACGGAATGATATAAAATAGTCGTCGTCGTAATTTAAAAAAATAAATCTGCTTCACGCTGTATCCCGCACACAACAGGGTAGGCAAAGGGACGCTAGTGTTAAAACACTCCGTAACCCATTTTCTACCGAATTCTGGAAGCATTGCGTGTGGAGTGCAGAACTTAACGCCGCACTTTACCTTAACAAACACCAAAGCGAAGAAATGAGAATATCAAATAAATATTTAATTTACTCGATTGGGAACCGAACCTACAACCTATCGCGCTTAGAGTCACAGTTTACCTCTATGCCACGACTGGCCTCAACAATTTTCTCAATACTATTAATAAATCAGTAGCATTTGTCAATCTGTTAATATTATAATTATTACAAAATATGAAACTACCGACATCTATATATACAAAATCGAAAGGTCACATCACGAAATCTCAGAAACTACATGTGCTAGGAATCTGAAATTTTGCATAGGACTTACTTATAGGACGTAGGTGCTCGCTAAGACGGGAATTTGCAATATTCGACTTCTAAGGGGCTGTTTTTGGGGTTGAAAGTTTGTATGAAACTACGTTACTACAAATGCTACGTCGACGTCACTTATAGGACGTAGGTACTCATGGAGACAGAAATTAATAATAATGTAGTACACGCGGGCGAAGCCGCGGGCGGGCCGCTAGCTTTATATAAAAATGAATCGATTTCCCTTCTGTTGTCCCTTTATACCATCACAATACAGCCAGGAAGGGATAGCAGTCATTTTGCCGCCATTACGAGTGTTTCGGGTCACCGCGCCTCAACAATGGTTGCGACAGACCATGTATGTGTAAGCTAATAGTGAAATCGGTACAGAATTGTAAATTATTACTAATAGAAATGGAAAGTCGAGCTTTTTTACATTTATTTATTTGTATTTAACTTATATTGGTGTTTAAAAAGAAATAGCTATTCAATATTGTGATGAAGCCAGAGCGTGGAGGTTGATCTTCTTAGTTCTAAGTTTATTATTCTATGAACTAGAGGCCTTATCTCGATATTTAGTGAGCTATTCTAGTATATTAATTGTATTTTTTTATGAAAATGTAAAACAAGGGTTTATTAAGGGTAATTAGGACACAAGGACGTGTTCGATTCCCACTTGGGAAAATGAAATATTTAATATTTTCATTTCTGTTGCTATGGTAACGAGGTAAAGCGTGGCGTTGAGTTCCGTCACTCGAGATGCAATACCTCGAAAATACGGCGGAAAGTAAGGAATGGAGAGTTTAAAACTAGGTTCCTTGTGCGTGACAGGGCGTGAAACTAAAAAAAAATAGGGTAAAACCAAAATTAGATTATATATAAATTCATATAAATGTAAAATCCTTATAAAATCGTGACACATTTTATGCAACACGAAACATGCACTATCTGACATTCTAAGAAGTTGATAAGATTATAATCTAATGATGTAACACCTTACTTTTCTTAAAAACTTGAATTTTGAGTATAAAGATTTGCCAAATGGTTGTGTTTTTACGATACATTATTTTTATAAGACATTTCCAAGTGATTTCTAGTTTTGTTATGGATAATAAACCAATTTCATAAATGAATAAAGTTCAAGATAGCAATTCATGTAAGTATTTTTTATTGTATTATTTCTAATATCATAAGACCTTCAAGCAGGTGCCGGCGTGGAGAAAGTTGGATGATTTTTTTAGCTTCCCCCATTTAGTATGGTAGGCAGAGGGAACCTAGTGTTAAGACACTGCGTTCCCCATTTTTTGACCTTGAAATTGGATGTTCCATGGAAAAAAATATTAATTAAATAATTGTATTTCAACTATACTTAAATATATTTTACTAACTATATAAAGCCATATAATAAAGTTAAACCCAATGGAGGTATTAGTGCCCACTACAGCACACAGCGTAGAGATATTTCAGAAGTCAGAAGAAGGTGAGAACAGTGGAGAAAACTAGATTGGTTCTGTTTACACTGTAACACTGTAAAATACGAAGAGTTAAAACCTAGCATTCATAAATAATGTTTTATTTTTACTTACTTGTATTAATTCTGATTCTTTTATTATATATTTCTACGTCCACCCTTATTACATTTCGAGTTTATTAAAATTACCACGACTATCTACAATCCACAGTAGCCGAACCAATAAGAAGTTCCACTTACATATTTCGCCATATAATCCATCTATCAAGATAGCCGACCCGTCCATTGTACTGAACGCTATCTGATGACAGCTGTCTCTGATAACAGAATATAATGCTCTTATTTTTCCATTCTTAGTATTACTTTAATCTTTTCAGCTATGATCTCTGAACTTGATGTGACGTAGTTTGGTGTCGATTTCTTATTTTTATTGTTATTGAAAGGAAAATTTAAACTATTTAATTGTGGCGTTAAGTTCGGACACTTAACATGTAATGCGTCCAGAATTCGGCGGAAAGGAGACAAGTAGAGTGTCCTAACACTACGCTCTGTTTGCCTTGATGTACGCGGGGTATAGCGTGAAGCTGACTTAATATATTCGATACTAAATTTATAATGAACATCCCTTGATGGGTTATAACTAAAATATTCTATAAATATTAAAAAAAAATTGTAAACGTCAGTTTAAACAATTTTTTTATATAAATTCGGTCTTCGTGCGAAGAAATGAAAATATTAATAAATAATAATTAATTCCCTCGAGTGGGGATCGAACCCACAACCGTCCTGTTACAGTCACACCCTTATTATACCCCTGCGTCAAGACGGCCTCAATACATTAAGTATTCGATATAAAAATGAAAGTAGTTTCGTTTCCTGTCCTCATTGCAGGTTTACTTTTTATTTGGAACAGGGAAACCTTGTAACTGGGCTGAGCTCTATTCTATTAATTAAGTGATTATAGTGAACTAGATCACCATAGTTTGTATTTGAAATATTTATTATATCTCAAATAATAAATTTATATTTTAATTATGAAATTCCAACAATATATTTTTATTTACAAAATATGCTAGGATATTTTTTTTTGTTTTTATTCAATGAGGGTTCTAATGGAGAAATAAAAAAAATTGCTTAAAAAAAGTTTCCTAATGCCCATTTAGTTGCACGTACTAAATACCATAAAATTATGTGATCTATACATAATATAAGTCTATGGACATTTCTAAAATCGGAATACCGCTTTGCTCTATCGACTTTCCAACAACGTTTGCATCCGCATCGTTGTCGATCCGGTAAAGTGAGCATGTTTAAAATACCTCTTATAAACCTATTAATGGACCCGAACGAGGCTACGCCCGCTTGAACTATACGAATATTTATTAAATATATTTATGAAATTATTTTCAGTTTTCAATAGAGAGATGCGTTAAGCAAGCTCATTTTGGGTGACGTTTTCTAACAACAACATTCTTTGCAAATCGTTGCTTAGCAACGACGGTTGTTATTAACATGACAGAATAAATTGCATGTCAAATTAATAAGTATTTTAATATATTGGTATATATCGATAATATTACAAATATAAGAAAAAAAGTATCCTATGTTCATCCCGAGACCCTCAAGTATCTCTATATGAGTATGTTATCACAATTATATTAGCGGTTTGGGCCTGATTGCGTAAAAGACAGACAGACAGACAGACAGAGTTACTTTCGAATTTATAATATAGGTATGGATAACTATATATTAAAAGTATTAAGTCGGCAACATTTTTTTTTAAATTTTACCACAGTCTTTTTTATATATTCTCATATTATTTCCCAAAGTACAGTAAGTAAATAAATAGAAATATTTTTAAAAACGTATAGCACTTTACGGTCGACGCTCGATCGAGCCGACATGTTAATTGTGATAGAGTGGACATCGCGTTTAGGTAAGCGTACAATACGGTCAACAAGCAGTGACCCTTAAAGTTAGATATTCTGAACGTTATTCGCATTGTTCACTTGGGAACACTTGGGAACATTTGGGAACACTTGGGAACACTTGGGTATCGACCGTACTATAATTTAATGTACCCGGCGCCCTGCAGCAAGATGGACAATACTTGGATGGCAAACTTAAACAAGGCTGGCAGCGGATGAAAAATGTATAATTTTATAATAATCGAAAATAAAAGCTCCAAATAGATGACAAGAGATAAGAGAAGAGAGAGATGAGAGAAAAGAAAGGGAAGAGAGAGAGATAAGAGATGTTAGACTAAGATATCGTATTCGTGTCACTATAAGAACTATAATGTTAGTTTGTCTGTCTGGTATATAAGTTACATCGTAGAATCTGATATACTTTGTTTATGTCGCAACAGTCGGTATGTCGGTTATTATCGTAGTAAATGTTTCTAAACGAAAGGCGCAAGCAGTCACCCACGGAAGAAAGTTTGTTTTTTTATAGCTTTTTTGTATTTTTATTTGTTATTATTTTACTAAAACAAGTGGGTTAATGGTGGATTGTCTCTATTGTTACATTTGTAGATCTGTGTGTAATAATTTCATTAATTAATCAAGTAAATCTCATGGTCTGACATTTATATTTACAAAATTTTATTATCGTTTAAACATTCATTTTCTTTTTATTACTTTTCTTTCCTTTCTAGTACCATCTAGATATGTCCCTTATAATAAAACAACGGATGTTTTGAACATTTTGCAGTCCGTGGTCACGGATAGACTGAAGTGGCATCCGTCTGTCAGTTTACATAATTATTATATCAATATATCGTTAACGATTCCTTATTCGCGTACTGTCCTGGTTCCTGCAGAAGCTCACCTTATATCGCCCTCTGGTGTGGTGGGTTTGAGATTTCAAAGATTTAATGAGTACTCAAATGTTCTCTCTATTTAAATTAGGAAGTTTTCCAATAATCGAGTTTATAATAATGTATAATATTAATGAATATATTCAATTAATTTGGTTAAATAGATTCATTTAGAAATATATATGTATCATGCTCATACAAAAGATGCGTAAAATAATTTTAATAAAGGCTTTTTGAACCTTCTATCCATGGTCATTCAGTCATTTTACATATAAATAATATTCATTATTTATTGAATGGTAATTGTTCATTACCTTTTCCGTATAAAGGAGTATCTGCCTGAATGCTCGCGCTACACTGGCGCAACGCCAGCACCCCTGGGAATATAATATCTGATGCGTGAAGGAACCCGTTTCTCAATAATTTATTCAAAAAAGTTTCATAATAATTTATTTGTATAAGAGGCTATTCGAGTCAAGTGTGACTGACTGAACAAACGCTATAGATTATGGGTTCGATTCCCACTCGACGTAATATAATATTTAGTATTTTCATTCATATCTTCGTTCTGGTGGCTGGTGTTCGATCGAACCAACGTCGAATCAACGAAGTGTCTTAACATAAGGTTCCCTCTTCCTACCCAGCTACATGTGGGTTACAGCGGTAAGCTGAAGTCAATGAAAACCTAATTTTACATTTTGGATTTTTTTCGAAAAGAAACGTCATTTGACATTACAGTTTATTGAAGAGGTTAAGGTGAAGGACAAAATCATTAATAAACTTAACAAAGACACTAAATAACATGAGTCATTGGCCATTGCTGATAAAGTATTGTCAAGTAATTTCTTAACAAAAATTTTCATATATATTAGCATTTAATATATTATGCATGCTTTAGTTTTACGCAGTATCCCGTATATAGATGGACAGAGGGAACCTAGTGTTAAGTCACTTCCCAATCCCACGCATTGCCCAATTAACGATATTACATTTGGAGTCAACGGAACTCAACGCCGCACTTTATCTCGTTATTATAGCGAGGAAATTAAAATATTGCATGAAAGTGTATATAACTGTTGAATACTATCTAAACTCTAATTTCAATAAAGCTACATCTCTTTGAAATAACCTTTATCTTATCACTATCAATTAAAATATCAAAATTTACTCATACATTTTATCTTTAGCATTACCATGCTATCTTTAATTACGTTCGAGTGTTGTTTCATTTGCGGGCGTTGCACTTCTTCTTGGCAAACGTACGAGGCTCGATTGGCTTCAAATGGAATTATTCTATACACGTTTGTCTTTTAAATCCGTTTACATTATCTGTGCCCTGATTTGGAGTTATAATTTGTGTTTGTGTTATCTGTATTAAAATTTGATTTTTAATAATCTGTATAAATTTTAATCGCCACTTTATCATATTATAATAATCGTTCGTCAGATATGCCTCAACTGCTTCATGATGTCACTAAAATTATTGCTAAATGATTACTTAAAAGATTAAGATAATTGTACAAAAGGCCAAGGCGACACTTTCTTCTTGATTACTCATTTAATAATCAAAAGTAAAAAAAAAACACCTAATATTATGTACTTAAAAAAAACAATCTAATAAGGTTTTATAACTTTAACTGAAAATTATTTTTATATTTAAAGAAACTAATACTTTGATTAGGTGTTTTGTACGGTGTAATACGTGTAATATTAATTAATTTGAGGCTTCGTTGCGTAAGGACACTAGGGTGGCGTAAGGGGACTGTAACGAGATGGGGTAGGTTCGATTCCCACTCGTGGTCATGAATTATTAATATTTTTATATTTCGCTTTCGCAAATTCGGTGGAAAGTGGGGAACGGAACCTGCTATCTGCGGGATATGGAATAATGCTAAAAACAATATTAAAAAAAATCCATAAAAAAATAAACTGATTTATACATAAATTGAATTATATACATAACATAATATATCGATTTAATGTCATAAAAAAAATGTAAGATGCGAGTCACGCGTCGATTTTTGTTACAACTTTCCTTTCAAATGAATTTTATTTGGGCCGGCGCGTGAGAATGACCGTCCGTCCGTTTGTGTGGGAATGTTGAGGAAACGTATGAAGATATCTACATTATACATATTATGTACTGTATAATATCAGTAATTATTATAATTAATAATTGCTATATAGTTTGAAAATACGCTTGCGTAGAAATAAGCTAGTTTGAAGATTATGAATTTCTTTGTTTCCATCTTCACGCTATATCCCATATATAGCAGGGTTGGCAGAGGGAACCTGGGGTCCTAGATATAAGACACCTCATTTTCTATTGAGGCACGTCCGTTCCTCACTTTCTGCCGAATTTTTGAGGCATTGTGTGTTGAGTGCCGTGCTTTGCTTCAACACTAGAGTGAGAAGGGTCACCTATAACTGTCACGTTTAAAAAATATATTTTTGTTAATATATTTACCTGTTGCTTACAAAATAAAATGTTATCTGTATATTGTTATCTAAACACGCAAAGTTTAAAGAAAGTGGGAAAAAAGGGTTGAAGGTCGAAAACATTAAGTTCTCGTTGTCAATCCAACTAAGTGAAGTGAAACTTAAATAATATTATTTATTTATTTATTTTATTTCAACAGCTAACAAGCCTTAAAATCACGTGTTATTTTCGCGTGATTACAAATAAAGACGTGACTATAAAAATTATTCGTAATTAAGATTTTAATAACATTTTTATGTACGTCGGACATTTTACGTTCCTAATTTTATGTGTTAAATATTTGTTTGATTATCTTTATTTCGAAGAACCGAATTAAGATAAAATACAAAATATATCAATAAATACCAAAAAACAAACGTAGAAGAAAATAGAGGGAACCTTTGAACCATTAAACATTTCCGCCGAATTTTGGAGGCATTGCGTGTAGATTGGTGGAATGGAACGCCGCGCTAAAGCGAGGAAATGAAAATGTTAAATATTCATTTCTTTGATTGGAAACCGATCCAAAATCAAAAATATTTCTTAACATAATTAAATTGTTTATACAATCAAGCACTTGTAAATATTTATTCTATTACGTCGCAGATACTCGCATCTCAATTAGACAGCTAAGTTAACGCTCGCTTTATTAAAACCGTCTACATCTTGCGTTAGCAACATTTTTTCCAAGTTATAATTTTTTTCATAAAATATAATAAGATTTCTGAGATTAGACATGGCAAGGTTGCGAGTTCGATTCCCACTCGACGAATCAAGAAAGAGAGAGCGAGGAAAATTTTATTTCCTAACTCCAGTAAAAAGGCTAAGCGAGGCGTTGAGATCCACCACCATTGCCTCCAGAATTCGGTGGAAACTTGGGAATGGTAGTGTCTTAATGAGAACGGAGTGTCTACACCAGGTTCGTTTTGCCTACCCTGACGTGTGCAGCATACCTATATACAAAATGACTCTGACTTCATACATAAATATTACGTCAAACCCATCATAATTTTCTATTACTCATCTTCAGAGCTATGAACCTAAAGTAGCGTGACATTAATATAACATAATTGAATATAAAATGAGTATAAAACACTAGCGTCGTGTAATGTGAACGTTCTCTCCATCTCCATATAGGGAGTTAATTTCATTATATATCACGAACTCGCGTCACTCTAAAGTCTAAACTTTCCAAGATCTGTCAAAAGAAAGTTGGTTTTGCTCTGACAAATAATTCTTAAGCTTTGGGCTTTGCAAGGGCGGCGTTCAGTTCCACCATCTAATACGTAATGCCCCCAGAATTCGGCGGAAAGTGGAAAACGGAATAGTCTTAAAGGTATCGGAGTATCTTAACTG
Source organism: Heliconius melpomene rosina (assembly GCF_056956725.1). NCBI lineage: Eukaryota > Metazoa > Arthropoda > Insecta > Lepidoptera > Nymphalidae > Heliconius > Heliconius melpomene. The sequence goes on from NC_140399.1 coordinate 9,363,657, forward strand.
GGAAGGGAACCTAGGAAAGGTTCATTATGCCTATTCTACTATGTACGGGAAAGTATCAGATTCCTAGCATATGTAGTTTCTGAGATTTCGTGATGAGTGAGTGACCTTTCGATTTTATATATATAGATTAAAACTGGTAAATAAAACGTAAAGCCTATGGGGTTTTGTAAAAATTGGGCCCTGTAGCACTATTCTAATACTAATATGTAGGTATGAAAGTAATGTTATAGCTTTGCGTGTTAGGTCAGCCATTTTTACTCGGTCCACTTGAGATACGATCTTAGATGTGGGTAAACTTTGACTTTTGTGAAATAATGGGACCTGACAGAGAATAAATTGAGGTAGAGAAATGTTAAGTATGCTATTAAAATATTATATTATATTTTACTAAAATTACCCTAATATATAAACTTTACAGTTTTATTTTATTATGTGTATAATAATCTAAGGTTCTACTTAGAAATTATAGCGAATATTTTGTATAGGTTATTAGGTAGTGCTGAAAGTGATTGGTCTTTTTTCTTTTCTTCTTCTCATCTTTCTCTTTCTCTAATTAAATTTTTAAAATAAAATATATTTTTAAATGGTACTTTTTAAAAGTAAAATTTAAAAATAAAATAATATCTATACTAATATAATAAAGCGGAAGAGTTTGTTTGTTTGTTTGTTTGAACGCTAAGATCTCTGGATCTACTGGATCGATTTACTTTGTTTTTGTTTTGTATGAAAGCTGCATTCTTCAGAAGTGCTATAGGCTATATAACATTACATTACACATATATACCAATAAAATTAAATACTTCAAATTAGATTTGACATGCAATTTATTCTGCCATGTTAATAACAACCGTCGTCGCTACGCGACCGCGTTCGTTACCGCGTCATTTTGATATTCATCCTTATGAAAATAAATATAATAGTATATTTCTATAGAAATTATACTCTTATATTTCAAGCAGGCGTAGCCGCGTCCGGGTCCGCTAGTCTAAAATAAAGTAAAAATTCCGCTATATAGTACTTAAATATAATATAATGGAAGTAGTTATATTATGCGCCAGAAGATTACATCTCAGTAATGCTCCATTGTGATGTAAAAGCACTAATCGTTTTCAAAGCAACGGTGATGTAATATAAAAATAAGACTTTATTAAAAATTAAAAATAAGATTTTAATATACAATTAAATCTAAGCAATTATATACTATGGATATACATGCCTATTCTTCTTGTATTGATAGAGATCCATAAAACTGCTACAACTAAGTATTTATTGTATGTTAGGGGAACAAGCATGTGTGCGTAAACGTTATAGGTTCTGGGTTCGATTCCCACTCGAGGAAATGAAAAATATTTCAATTTAAACCCTCATATATTTAATTTTAAAATTATTATGAAAATTATGTACATATATATCGACACTTTTCTTCCAACCTTCAATCTGTTGGCCACGAAGCAACTCGTTTAGAGCGAGTAAGTTGAGTTTCTTGATAGCAGACCCTATTCCCGACCAGACTGCACCTGGCACCTGTTTTTACAGAAACAGATATCAGCTCTACATTTCATTCACATACTACTTTATTTATATTTTGATTTAATAGTTTTAATATTTATTAATATTTTTTACACATTTAAATAGGTAAGCTAAACAGTAATGCTAATATTATAGAATAAAAAAATGTCAAAAATTTATTTTCATCATAGTTCTTATAGTTAATCTTTTATCAGATTTAATGTTATTTCATTCAGTTAATCTACGCGTAATAATAGGTTTATAGACCACAACTTGAACTGAGCTTCTGTAGCGGAATGCAAGTCCCGTTGGATTTGGCAAGATCCGTCTTGGATCTCATGGAATATAACTGATAAACCTTACTAACACAGACTTTTAATTTAATATATTATATATATAGAGAAATATATTATTAAAGCATGTTAGTATAGTTTATCATCAATTTCAAAAAAACCTTTTTAAATAAGTTTTTGTAGAGCAGTTCTTCCGTCTCTACATCCTGATATAAACAGTGATAACTGATGATAATCGATTAACAATACTTGTTGTCAGTACTACAGTTGTCTTATACAATTGCAAAAAAAAGTTCAATTTAAAAAAGTTTATTCACACGGACCGAGGGACGAAGCGCGCGCGCTTCAACCGGTGCGCCAGTCTGCCGCAAAACCCCGCCGCGCGCGCACGTTCATATACCATATATATATATACAAAAAATATAATAAAAAGAAACACCGTTATCGTCCTCAATGACCACCTGATGGGCGAACGAGGTAGTCCATGCATGTTATAGTGTGCTAGTGAAGGAGTGCAGTGTTGTGTCCATGCTATGGAAGAGATTCGCATATCGGATTGGCCTGAGCCGCCTGGCTCCCATGCATGGCTGCCTGCTTACGGTTTCCAGCATGAAATAATGGAAAAAGAGGAATATTTCGGCTCCAATGGTGAGTCCACTCAAGCCTCAAGCCAAAGACCAGACAAGGTCATTGGAAAGCGTTTATACATCTTCATTCTTGACATTTGTGTTTGCATGACTAGATCCTATACATCTTCCTCAGACCTTGAAAGTCCCGCATGGTGTTGTAATTTTACAGTGTGCTCACCGATTAAGTGCAGATAGGTATTGTTTTGACTGTAACGTAACTAATTACATTTATATCTTTTATTGTTCTTAAACAATGGTTTCGCATGGTAGAGTTTTTACTACATACAAGAGTTGCCAAAATGCTATAGCAAAATTATGCGTTTGTTTTGTTTTTATATATAGGTTATTCTAAAATCTAATAAGAATTCCAGAATATTTAATATTTGCCTATATTTATAAATGTATGCATGTTACCGTTTATATAAAACATAAATAAAAAATGGCATGTTTTTTAAAATTAAGTCACACTTTCTCCTCGAAAGTAGTATGATGCTAATCTAACGAACGCCATAAATTTGAGCGAAAAGAACGGAAATTTGTATCGGTTTCATCTAAAATTTTATATATCCAAATTTCTTATGTAATATTAAACATTAAATTTAAAAAATGCATCATTTTATGTTAATATAAACACATAATTTAATTATAATTATTATTGCAATTATAATAATTATAAACTTGGTAAATAACTAATACAGATAATATAATAATATGTAAGCATATGTAGGTAAAATACACTGACCGTACGATAAGTTATCTTTCAAATTGTATTTCATTACAAGAATTATAATCTTATTAATCTTGTTTGTTTAAGAATGTTATAATATCATAATCATTTTAAAAATAAACACGTAATTAAAACATGCGTACAGCGTAAACATTTTCTGTGGGCATAACAGGTTATCATGGTAAACTTTAACATGTTGCAAAACAACGTTAAATTTCTCTGTATTTTTCAGCTTTATTTATCAACTTTCTCCATTTTCCTCCTGAACTCAACACACGGTGTCTTGAGTTCGGTACATTTCATTTTCCATTTTCGATTGATCAGTATGCTGTTGATCCTAATGGTCATTAAAGCGTCACTGGACTTGAGAAGCCGAGCTAGAAGAGTCCTGTATGACCTTGGCTTGAAATAAAACACGTCTTAAGAGGTGGACCTCAAAGCAGTACTTGGTCTTGCCAGTGCGGGTGTATAGTACATACCTATCTATATAAAGAAAAGAAAAAGAAATTAAATTACTAAAGACTTTATCTATTGTATTCACGTCAATTTGTACAATGTGAAAGTAAATTATAAAGGCAAAAAAAAACTATGAATATTGCAATTCATCCTCAATAGTATTCAAGTTGATGATATATGGATTTTACAAACGCGAATCTTGAATGACTTGATTATTTTTATATTTTTATTTTGGCAGAGGGAATCTAGTGTAAAGACATTCTGTTCCCCACTTTCCTAGTAGTGGAACTCAACGCCGCTCTTTGCGTCGATACCAGAGCGAAGAAATGGATATATAAATTTAAATAAATATTTCATTTTCATGAGTGGGGATCGAATCCACAACCAGTCTTGCTTATAGTTACAACTTTTGCCCCTGTGCCACGACTGGTCTCAATTTTTTTTATTTAGTTACATCTAATTGGATAATATCCGTACTAGGATAGACATAGGATCTATTTCAAGCTAATTTCATATTTTATTATATAACTACTTAAAATGAAATAATTAAATTTTTAATATTATCCTTGATAATGATTTTTTAATTGTAGTTCAATAAGATTATTATTAACTTTAATTAAGTTCGTTACATTAATTAGATAATTTCATTAAAATTAAATAACCTAATTAATACGACAAATAATGAAATAATATTGTTTCTGCAAGTCGTTCACCTGGTAATGGAGATTTAAAATGTTAAAAAATCTGTAATATTTTTATATTAATTAGATTCCGCTTGTGTCGCCTGTTTTTCCGACTGACATTGTTTTCCGCATATAGCAGGACAAACAGTGAGAACGTAGTGTCATGACACTGCTCCACCACTCCACTCCACCGTTCTCCACTTTCCGCATAAACTTAAGACATTTTATAGACACAATGAGAATTCCTTGTCCCTAGTGCGATGCTTACATTCTGTCAATGTCCCACTGCGTGATGATGACCTCAGTGGGTCATAAGCCTATATTATTTGTTAAAATTCAGCTTAGTGATTTTAAAACTAATTATTTATCTACTAAAACTTGATATTTAATGTTAGTGATAAAATTTTATTTCATTTCTGTTCGTTCACATTCAGGTTTACTTAATTAATATAAATCCTGTTTCTTCTATATTTGTTTAGCATTTCTCACGTTCCACAATCAGTGGATGATTATTTTTAATAGTAAATAATATTGTGTCAATAGCAAACGTAGTGATATGTATACAAACTACTAAACTAGTACTGCGGAAAGTGGGGAACGGAGTGTTTTAATCCTAGGTTCCCTGTACCTACCCTTCTATATACAGGATACACTTTGAAGCTGAAAAAAAAAGAAGAATAATTAACATCTTTGCGCTTAAATTAACTAAAACTGAAAAATATTTATTTATTCATATTATAAAGCTAAAAGCAATACCAAAAGTTATTAGTATGCACAATTTAAACATTAAAGAATCAACAGTAAAGGTCTAATAATTTATGATTACGAAGTTTCTCAATTGTAACGCGGGAAGTATTTTAAAGCCTTGTTCATTTTTCATTCGCTTTCTACTGTCAAGAAACAAGAAAAGAATTGAAAAGACCTTGTTGGAGACGTATTTGTTTGTTATTTTGTGTAATATAATGCTTAGAGTTTAAGTGTAGTAATAAAAAATAAAATTATATTATACTTATTACTTAGTAATGACAAAAATTGAACATAGATATTTCTTTTTCCATAAAAAAATCTAGAAAAACATTAAATTAAAAAAAAACTATCTCTCTCTAGACTCGCCCTCCTAAGCTTCCGTACTAATTTCAGGATTGGTAAGGTCAACAGAAAGTAAAATTTATAAAAGTTGACAAACTTTAGTTTGCGAACATACGCACTCATTTTGTGTGAAAAGAACTACAAATATAAGATTGTTTTTATGAAATACCTATAAATTTACACTTTTCCGATTTTTTCCTTTTATTATTTGTATTGTAAGTTCTCATTTAAAGTCAAATTTCATAAATGTAGATCCTCGGGAAGTACCCTATAGGTTTTTACGCGGCGAATTTCATAGAAAATGCAGAAAAATCGATGCATGATCGATCGATCGATCGATGAACCTCGTGACAAATGATCTCGACAGACGGGCAACAAAATGATCCTATAGGGTTGCCGTTTTCACCCTTTGAGGTACGGAACCCTAAAAAAGTATTTGCCATACGAATCTAATATTAGGCTATCATTATCTACGCGGTAACGCAAATATTTTGCTTTCGTGGCGTCATCGTCATGACAAACACTCGGCTGCAATTTAATCGGCGTTTGAAAGCAATACTCAAGGCAGGTGAGGCCAGTGAGCTCTATTTGTAGGTCGCTGGTAATATCATAGAAATCAGGTGGCAAGGTTCTGGTCTCACACGTAATAGATTTTGTATATTCGACTCAGCTGAAATAAATATTTTTAACCGACTTCAAATATTAAAGCATTTTAATTTAAATCTTTATTAAGTTAGTTGTTTTATGTTCATTACTTCTTGAAGTCAGTTGAACTTCTTGAACGTAGTTTTTTTATTTTACTCGAAGGTTGGCAAAGTCTGTATTGGTTGTATTAAAACCTTTTTGAATAATTGAGTTAATTTATTTATTTATTTATTTTACGTAAACTGTTTATCTATTTCTTGACTCAATACTAAATAAGATTTCTATAATATAAAAGTTCTAACTTATGTAATGTCTGTATAAATCCGGAATATTATTTATATTATACTTCAACGAGAGAAGTGAGGTCAATATGTTAATATTGTTAATTAACATATATGTAAATATATCTAAATTAAAAACAAAATTATTCAATTCTTAAGATAACATACTCAATGAGGTATCAAAATTATTCTCACGTATGTAATTAATACTGGTTTGGACTAATGACGAAAATTATAATAATTATCGAACATTTCTGCTCAAATGATTAATATGTGACTTGTAAAGATACAATCAGGGTTTTGAAAGGAAATCCAAGGTAAATAATTAGTGGAAATTTGTTAATAATTATAAGCTAAAATTACTCATTTTTTCTGATATCTTATGTTCCATTCATCCATCAGCCTTTTAAAGTCCATTGCTAAATGACATAGGCCTCCACCAATGCTCGCCACTCCGTCTGGTCCTGCGCCCTTTGAATCCAGCGGATTCTCGCTATCTTCTTGAGGTCTTCGTTATAAACCTGTAAAAGGTGAACTCTGTTCTGTATTAAATATTTGTTTTCTTTATCATACTTGCGTTATCACGTCATCAGTTCTTTATTCGGTTTTTAATAATTCGAGGTATAGAAATAAACTAGCGACCCTATTGCGGCTTCGCCCGCTTTTACTACTGGATTATTCATATAATGTATGTTTGCAAAGCACTTAAGATTATGTGAAAATTAATTAAACCCTAATGCAACCCGCATTTTTGTAGTTTCAAAAAGGTTTTTCCAATTGTTTTACACTGCAAGGATATTTTAGTAGGTAATTAGGTAACCGTAATTTTAAATCTGTGCTACTAATCTTTTCAAGTACTTATTAAAATATACTTAAATTACTATTTTTAGATAGTTAAATGACATTAAATAATACATTCAACTCGAATTATCCAATACGTGCAAACGCATCTAAATCTTCGTTGCTATAAAGGCAGGCGGGTTTTTTTTTCGAGCTTGTGGTTAATGCTGAAGAGGGTATTCTGTCCCTGATGAAAAGCAAGCACTACGTGGCCTGTGACGAAAATTAAATAGAATGCATCGGCCGGGAATTGAACCCGGGCTGCCCGCGTGGCAGGCGAGCATTCTACCACTAAACCACCGATGCGTGTAAGGCAGGCGGACGCGGCGGACTCGCTTGTATAAGCATAACGTCGCGAGGCGCGTTTCGCAGCAAGGATTTTTTGATATTGTAACAACTTCTAAAGTACTTATTAAAATGAAAAACAGTAAAAGACAGTTTTGATCTACATTAAATGGCCAACGTAACTAATATACTTATTTATATGCTGAGAGTAAGGGATAAGTGAAACTTGACGATACAGCTGAAGTGTGAACGGCGTGATGTGTCAATAATTAAATGCGTTTTTCTCTAAAACTATTCGCAATTTCGAAATAGTTTAAAAGAAAATTTTATCTTCGTTTAACGTAGAAATTTAATAAAGTATTTTAAAGGATAAGGATTAATACCATCATGGAAAAATATCCCTCACAATAAAAAATATATTGAAATTACTATTTTTAGACAGAAATATGATCACTACACGTTATTCTTAAAAGATACGAATATGCCATCGCGGACTTTTTTGTAGATCTTATTAAGAGGAACAATACTCCAGTATATTTTTTTCATATAGTTTTTACCATTAAAGCAGCGCATGCGCCAAAGTGTCTCAGCGGATAGGACTTTACACACATTTATCGTATTTATGTTAATTTACATAAGAATGTACAAATAATAAACTATATATAAACCTTCCCTGAAAAATACTCGACCTAATGGTGAAAACCGCATCCAAATCCGTTGGGTGGTTTAGAAGAAGAAGAGTTAGAAAGTTCAGACAGACACAAAAAGCGACTTTGTTTTATAAGATATAGGATAGGATAGGATATGGCGCCGACTTGGTACCTATAGTTTTTGTTGTTTGAATGCGTAAAGTAGTAAAAGTTGTGGGTGCAAAACCCATACAAGAGACACTCCGTTCCCCGCTTTCCACCGGTACATATCGATACGTTTCGTGTTTTGCAGCGAAACTTAACGCCGCGTTTTTCTTAAAAATCAGGGAAACGTTAATTTAGATATTATCATTCCTGGAAAAGAGAATCGAACCAGTAACGTTAACGACTGATTTGTATGGATATTGTCAATATTATTAACAATATCCATATAGAAATTTACCACGGTCGGAATTTAAGTGTAAAATAAAATGTATCATGTTATTTCAGAAAATTATAAAATAAATACTAAAAACTACAATAAGTTATACTTTTGTTTAGATTTTAATTGTTGAAAGGCGGACCTAGAAACCTCACATTAATATGACTCTACTATTATAAACATAACAGTAGTCGATATTATCATAAGATTTATGTTGGATTCGAATACACGATTTCCGCATATTAGATTGCGTACTGCACGACTTAAGTATATATTATCTATGGTCTTTTTTTTAGGAAGAGGGAACCCGATAACCTAGTATTAAGATTTAAGAGGTTTAGCATGTTCAGATACTTCCGTTCTGCACTTACTGCCGGATTCCGGAAGCATTGAATTGCGGAACTAAACGCCGCGATATGTCTCGATATCAGAGGCTAAGAATTGAAAATACAAATTCAAATAAATATTTCATTTCCTCGACAACTGGGGATCGAACCCATAAGCAGTTACGTTCATAGTCACAGAGTTGTGCCCCTGCGCCTCTGGCATCCTGTATAAAATCATTTGATACAAATTCATATTTTTGTTATTGAAGCTACCGATGTCCTCATCTCATTGGTGATAATATCTTACGATTATTAATCCTGATAAGGCTTCCAAATATTTGTTGTTGAGACGTCAATTGTATGTGGAATTTTTGGACTTACTAGCGGTTATTTTAAAAGAGACATATCTTCAAAGTTGAATTTATTAAAAAGTAAAATTACTTTACATTTTTGGTTTATTTAATGGATATTTAATTTTAAATATAAAAATAGTAGTATATTTCTATATCTCAATGACACTATTCGGATTATAAACAATCTGAATTACTTTAGTGATTTAATAACATCATTTAAAGACAATATCTATACATTGATGCATATATTACAATAAATACAGACAGACAGCGATGAGGTACAATTTTATTATATGTATAGATACCTAATGTAAATACATATAAGTAAGTAAATTCTTGTCTTAATCTCGAACATGTTATAGATATCTCCGCATTGCTGCATTTTTGTAGTTTGCATGCTAATCTTTTAAGGCGGCTTACGTATTGCTTCTTAAGATTTTTTTGTTTATATTTCAATACGGAAAATTGGAATATCTAAACTTAATATATATTTTTAAGTCCATGACTAGATCCTAATACTTATTACATTTTGTTATTTTTTCTTATATTACCTATGTATATTATAATTCCATCGTTACCTGTATTATTTTATGAAGAAAAATATATGAAAGAATTTCACAATTCTTAAGGTTTACATAGGAAAACGTTCAAAAGAAGTAAGTAATAATTATTCGATAAATTATTTCATATTCTCTAAATTCAGCTTGAGGATCTATATATCCACAATAATTCTTAAAGCAATAATATATAACTACATATTTGCCTAGCCTATACTTACGTCACTTCTTTGTTGTCTAATGTTATGAGATAGACATTATGACTAGGAACCTTACAAGGTCTTAGCTATCTTTTTTTAAGCTTCTCACTGTATCCCGGATGGAGAGCATAGTGCTAAGATATTTCACGTTCCACGTTCCGCCAAATTCTGGAGGCATTGCATGTACACCAGAGCGAAGAAATAAAAACATTAAATATTTAATTTAATCGGGTAGGAATCGAATCCACAACCTGTCGCGTATAACGTCACTTGGCCTCGGTTGGCCTCGGCTATCTAACGAAGCAGATATAACATGTGAATGGCGTTATAAATTCCGCTGAATAAGAGGGAAGCATGCGGTCAGACCAGTCCCGGTAAGGTCGGCTTTTATTCGTAGGCGAATCGCGTGCCTGGCCTGGCTTGACTTGACTTGACTTTTAACTTTTGTTCGTTTTGACTTTTGTACAGGTACTACGGTCGTCGGTGTTTTATAAAAAATTGTGCATAGAATATCTGTATTTTGGTATTTTCTTTTTTTTATATATTTTGGGAAATTCAGAATTGGTTTTTTTTATTAATCTTAATTGTAAATATGTGAATTTATATAAACATTTAAATGATATTACATTATATAAAAAATATATGTAACCTACAATAAAATTCAAAATACTTTGGTTGAGAATTAACTATTTCGATTTTTAATAATAATCTTCTAAGAGACCTAAGAAATATTTATATATTTTTAAAAAAATTTTAATAAAAAACAATACATCTATTTAAATTATTAGCACTATACATGCAAGTATAAGATTATTTCATAAACATACGGTTTTATCTTATTTATCTTAAGCCAAAAGGCCTTGTTGACTCCTCTTGAATATTTCTTTAAAGATACGATCGGGTCCCTTTATCTCTGGAGGTGGAATGTTGAAGTTGGTAGCACCTTTGTCTCTTGGCTTTCATCTTCAAATTTTAATTTTTAAATTTTGTCATATTTTTTTTAAATTAAAGCATATAATATATTTGTAGTAGGTAGTGTAGTGCTGGTAGACCGATTTAATGAAAATAATGATTAAATATTTCATTTTCTTCAGTGGGAATCGAACCCTCAACTGTCGCATATAAAAATGACGTCTTTATTGATAAATAACAAGTCGTGACTCAGGTTTATAAATAACGTGAGAATGTGTTTTATTAAAACAATTTCAATAACAATGGAATGACGTTTGAAAATTTTCATATTCTACTAAATATATCATAAATTACCAACTTTATTAATTATATAATTAAACTATTATCAATACATTATGATATTTTTATTGATATTAATAGTTACATAAGTACATAGTAAGTGTACATAGTTTTATAATAATTACTAATTGTTCTTAAATAGTAGGGGGTAATAAATAAATCGATAGGTATTTATTATTTATTAATTTCTATTTATTTATATAATTTGCATTGAGTGCTGCCACTAACGTATTTAATGCTTCTAGAATTTGGCGGAAAATGGGGATCGGAGTGTTTTAACACTAGATTCTCTCTGCTTATTTTGGTGCGCGATACTGCGTGAATAACCTAATTGTTTCTGTTTTTTTGGTCGTAACAGAGACTTGGCGTTATAAGGCAAAATATTAATTCCAGTGCAATTTAGTTGTAGCTTGTAGCTCTTACGAGTTTTAACCTTTACATTTAACCAGGCATGTCTCAAGTCTCAACTTATCACCGAGAGCTTGATTAATTTAAATTAAATATTATATTTAAAAACCTACATTTTACATTTTACTTTAGAATTTTTAGTACTTTTTAAAGATAACGTTTCTATAATTATTTCGACTACCATTCGCAATTAATATAACATGAACTAAATTGAGTTAACGTTATAAAGTAACGTGACGGTCGTGGATTCGATCCCCACTCGGGGGAATGAAATTTTATAATATTTTAATTTCTTCGCTCTGATATCAAGGTTCGCTTCAGCTTCAGTCTTGAAAATTCAGCAAACGCAAAAGCAGCAACGGAGTGTCTCAACACTAGAATTGCTCTTCCTACCCTGCTATATTGGGGATACAAGGGTAAAACTATAAAAAAAGAATGAAGTTCACCTACTTGCCATGCAAAACTTGTTCGTGACTGTCCAGAACTAGAACGCAATTGGCAATTCTTGTCTATTAAACTTTTATTGCCAATATAACTCGGTATGAAATGAATTAACAATACTGTTAAGTTCCCATTTTGAAATGTAAAACAATTTATTTTACAATTTTACGTTCCGTTACCCATTAATTAATATGGAGTGAATCGAAAATATCGACTAGAGAGAGAGAGAGAGAGAATAACGTGCGCTAAAATGTGCACATTTTTTTAAATTGTAATACACTAGAACTAATTGGTGTGTCAAATTATATTTATAGCCGCCGTCTTGCGTTTGTGCTTTAGTGTTATAATCTTTTGTTTTTAGCTTAAATTCTTATTTTAGCATAGTCCTGGCGTGATTAGGGAGATAGAGATATTTGGTCTAATTCTGCTCTAAAATTGTTTATGAATACTTACTTAAAAATTAAATATTATAAATATAAGACTATATATTACATAATTATAAATAATATTTTTATTTATTTCTTTTAACGATTATATATAGTTTTCAACTAAACTGCACGTTGTCTACAAAAGTGAAAGGTCAAGAACAGTCTCTCTATTCTATAGTATCGAGTTAAGAGATTAAATTCTTAATACTACTTCTAATATGAACAGACTTATTACTAATTTTATAATATAAAATTCTCGCTGTATTCCACACATAGTAGGGTAAGTTGAGGGAACCCGTTCTCCACTTTCCGCCGATTTCTTGTGGCATGCGTATTGAGTGCTGGAACTTAACGCCGCAACGAGGCAAACCTCGTTACTAGAGCGAAAATCTAAAATTATTAAATATCCACCCAAGGGAATCGGATCCACCACCGTCATATTTACAGGGGCACCTGCATCACGACGCCCTTAAATCAGTAAATCAATCCAAATTAAAAGTTTAATCGTCTTTTATATGAAGAGGCAATATAATTATATATATATATATATATATATATATATATATATATATATATATATATATATAAAAATATACAAAACTGTATGTGCATACATTTTCAACAATTCCGGTATATTACTCATAAACACCTTACGTGAGTTCACGTTTGTATATGCAATAGTAATGAGTCACTACTAGAGACTGAACTCGAAAAAACCGGTAGTAATTCAGCACGATTACACTAAAGGAATAGTGTCGACGCTCTAACATCTGTAATTATTCTATAATACCGGTTGTTGGTAGGTTAAATTGTTTTTTTTTTTTGCATGTTTAACCTACATTTTAAAGAAAAGTATGAAGTTTTATTTGTACTTATACGTTTATTATTATTTGAGTTTGTGTAATTTTGTTGAAAAAGGCATTCTATTTTGGTTTCATAATTTTTTATTTCACCATTTGGCGTTTTATACATTTAAATTTAATTAAAATCATTAACGAAGTGTTTTTTTAATATTTTTTCAAAGTTTTTACAGAGTACACTCTATACTAAAATGTCAATCTTTAAGATTTATTTATGGGTTAATGCCTAAAAATAGATTCTCACAAAAGTTTTAGTAGTTAAAAGTTTCAATAATATGAGATATAGAAACTACCTGATTACCTTATTCTTATTTACTAATAAAGAAGCCATTCCTGGCATAGGAGCACCAAGAGTGACTGTAAATGCGACTGGTTGTCAGTTCGATACCCACTTGAGGAAATGAAATATTTAATTTACATTTTCATGCCTCCAGAATTCAGGAAGTGGGGAACAGTGTCTTATCACTAGTTTCTCTCTGCCTATATTAATAGTATAGTATCTTGCAAGTATTAACTGTGGATTTATAATGTTACGTTTCATAATGACTGCACTTCTAAGAAGATTGACTAGACGGTACAGCCGGAATAGATTGCGTAATAGAAGTTAATGATGTTCTAAGTTTTGTTGCGAGTATGAAGATGTTTATAATATACTTATTTAAATTTTAAATTATTTATATATATATGAAGAGTAAAAGATTTTGGTGATATTTTTTTTAATATACTAATTGTATTAATATACTAAGGTGTTTTTTCAATAAAAAATACTTTAGTATATTAATACAATTAATACAATACTTTACTATAATAATATACCTTTTAAATATAGTAAAGTTTTCCAGCGTGTAAATCATATTATTTAAAATTATTTTTTTCTTATCATCATCATCATCATCAACAATCTTTTGTCCACAGCTGGACATAGGCCTTCCCCAATTCTCGCCACCACACTCGATCCTCAGCTCTTCGGACCCATCAGCTTCCCGCCAACTTCTTTATGTCGTCGGCCCATCTGGCAGGGGGTCGTCCTTCCGGTCGTTTTGTACGGGGTCTCCATTCTAAGATCCCATCCCATCCCAGCGGCCGTCGGCTCTACGACAGATATGCCCCGCCCATTGCCACTTCACTTGCTATTTTTTTCTATTACTTCTAAATAGATTTCACATAATATAAAATGTCGCTACTCTATCGTAAAATGAAGTTTTAAATATTGAGGAAATTAAATATTGCTACTATTTAAAATATTGTAAGTACATAAGTATATCAGGTTCCCGCTGAATCCCTCATGTAGCAGGGTTAACCAGAGGGAGTCTATTGTCAAGACACTCCGCTCTCCACATTCCGTTGAGTTCTGGATGCAATGCTTGTAAAATCTGTTAAGTGGCGGATCTCAACCCCGCGCGTTACAGCCACGACTGGCCTCAAGATTCAATTATTAATTATGTTTAAAATTCAATTCAATTCAATTATTTTAAAAATAATACATACCACGTATTTATTATATACATAAAATTTTATAGTCACGCAAAATCAATAATACACACTTGAACAAATATTATAATTTTTAGGATTAGTTATATAAATTTAAACAAATATTTCTTTTGTTTTTATTATATTAAATTCTTACTACATTTTTCATATATTATGCGGAATTTTAACACACTATCTCTAGCGATGTCAGTATCATTGATATAATAAATGAAGTCAAGTCAAAGTCAAATAATTTTATTGAAAACTAGCGGCCCGACGGGGCTTCGCCTGCGTGAACTACGTTATTATTAATTTGTCTCCATGAGTACCTACGTCCTATAAGTAACTCCTATGCAAAATTTGAGATTCCTAGCACATGTAGTTTTTGAGATTTCGTGATAAGTGAGTGACCTTTCGATTTTTTATATATAGAAGATAAGAAGTGATATGTGCTTCTTTTTTCAGACGTCAAATGATAAAACCACCAGTTCACTAAAGTTAATGCCTCAGACCTGAGAAGACCGGTAGGCTAGCTCTAGCTTAGCTTGAGGCCGTCTTGGCGTAGAAGCACAAAGGTATAATTGTAACGCGAGGGTTGTGGGTTCGATCTCGACTCGAGAGATATTATTTATTAATATTTTCATCGGCGTTGAGTTACGCCACTCAACATGCAATGCCTTGAAAAATTCTAGTTCAATTCAGTTCCTTAATTATGGCGTTTCGCAATCGACTGATTTATTTTGATAGGATAATTTCTAACAATAAAATTTTATCTAGATAATCGTAATTTAAGTACAATTGTTTGTTTAGTAAAACTTACCTTGATATCGACACGCTTACTGCTTTCATAGTAAGACTTAAAATTTGGCAAAAATAAACAAAAACAATATTACTAAGTAAATAAAAAAGCAAGGAATAATATAATGACGCTATAGTAGAGCACAAGAAATAATTAAATTATTCTGCTGTCCAGATTGGACACATATTTCCTTAATAAAATCTTCTTAAAATGGGTTCAAATCCCACTAGGTACATTTTTTTGCTTTTTCTAAAATCGGCTTCACGCTGTATCCCGCACACAGCAGGGTAGGCAGAGGGAACCTAGTGTTAAGATACTCCGTTCCCCATTTTCTGCCGAATTCTGGAGACATTGCGTGTTGAGTGGCAGAACCCAACGCCGCGCTTTGCCTTGACCAAAAGCGAAGAAATGGAAAATATAACTTTTTATAATTTTTATAAAGTGAAACCATGAGAAGCCATAAGTTTTCTATACAAATGTGCTACAGCGTAAGCATAACAGCCTCTGGAGGCCTACTTTCGAACAATTAGGTATGTGGGTGCACGTGGAGAAATCAAACAATATACAATGCTTATATAATTATAGACAATGCTGATTTATATGCGCATCTTTAGAAAGTCGGACATATTGTGGATGTGCTCGTATGTATATATTACTGTTCAATCTATGTTACATTTTATTTATTTTTCTACATGCTCTAGATTTAGAGAAAAGTTGTTAATTTGAGGCCAGTCGTGGTGCAGGGGCACAAGCGACCGCAATAGGTTATGAGTTCGATTTCTACTTAAGGAAATAAATAAAATCTAAATATTGTTTCTAGTCTAGACGCAATTACTCCCGAATTTAACTGTCTTAAATTTTAGTGTCTTAGCAATAGGCTCCCTGTACGTATGCCTAAGTCTTATAATATATAATTTAGTAGTAAAAAAAATAGTAATATTAAGTTAATATCGACTATTTAATCATAAAAAAATCTATTTGTAATATCTTTCAATTTTGCTGTAATTAAATAAACGGATTCCCAATAAACGGATTTCGTTTGATTATGTTAAAATAATATTAAATACTATAATTTTTGATATAAAAGTATACATCATATATTTTATACACATAATTTTATTGCTGTAACTGGGCTTCAAACGCACAACATCCGGGGGCAAGTTCTTTGCCCGCACGACCTGAACGTTGAAATCTCAATTTCAATTCACATTATAGTTTTACTTAATTTTAGTTTATATCGAGGCCATAGCAATTTCTTTGCATAGCGATAAACATTTTAGTATGCCAATTAAAGATTTCCACATTTGGCTATGTTGATATTTTCTTTTTGGTTCGTACTTAGTTGGAGAACAATTAGTCACTGTTGTATTTTAGTTGCAAACGATAAGTTCAGTATTAGGTTCAAATTTCTAATTAACTAGAAATAATTATTTCGTGAAATATGAAATGTACATATTTCACTGAGCTAAGTCAGCGACATTGTGAAAAAAACGTGATTTTATTATGACTCCATGATCTTGACTTACAAGTAATTTTCAATTGTTAAAAGAATATAAAAAAATCGATATTATCCGAGCACAATTGAAGCCATTGAATTGAGAAATAAATCTATAAAATAAGAATTTTGCAAACAATTACTTGAAATTTTTAAGTTAAATTATGTTTAAAAGAATATGGCCTTATCCTTACGATGCATACCAGTTTAGCAATTCTTTTTATGGTCAAGCGTGGGTTGTAATTAACATTGCGATGTTCGTATCTTCTATTCTCTTCTCACTTTATTTGATTTTATAGAAAATCTAGCGGCCCACGCTGTATGATAATTGGATTTTTTTTGTTTTAGTTTAAAAAAATATGTAAAAAAAGTTTTAAACTTAAAAAAAGCGAAATTCTGAATCTGCTACTTTAATATTCTTTCAAAATTAGTGAGGTATGTAATAAAATCTTAATTTTTACATTGTTTATCTGACGTTTTCACCTTTATCGTCTTTGTAGATTATAAGTAGATTATAATATTACTACTCCGATTTCAATATTTTTAAAACTTTTTTAATATTTAATAAAAAATATATATAACATAACTTGTTCAACGTAACATTATTATATTAAAATTTAATATTTATATGAGTTATTTTTATTTATATACTACTATTATATACTTTACGTGATAGTTTAATATCAAACTCGTGGCCTAAAGTGACAAAAATCACGTTCTTTCCTAGAATGTGTATTTTTGTTTCTCCGATGTAGTAAGCCAGTATATCACGAACACAACGAAATGGGGCGGAGAATGGAGAAATAAGTACCTATAGATATAGAAAAAACTTCTTAACGTTTCATAGATTAATTGTGTGTGTGTCTATCACTTTGTAGGAAGAGGAGATGAGAACAGTGTCTAAGATTTGTTAACCCTGTCAGGCTTAAGACCTCCCTTTAAAATGTATATTGACTATATTATTATTTATATCTAAATACTATTTATATCTTTACATTATTTTTTTCACTTAAATTAAGTTGAGCGAAGAAATAAAAATATTCATAAATAATACTTTATTTTCTCGAGTGGGTATCGAACCCAAACCGTCGCGTTACAGCCACCCTTGTGCGACTGCGCCACTACAGCCTCAACAATATTAGTACTAAGCAGTAAACAAATATAAGGAACGATCCTACTAAATAATATCAAAACATATATTTCAAATCAACACTATTATTAAACAGGCCTATTATTAACACCAAGGAAAACTTGTAAAACGATTTTCTTTCCAATGACGAAGCACTATTTATACTGTCAATCAGGCAGTTTACACAACACGTTTTATCGTAGTACAGTAAGATCCACGAGTCTTGGCCAATATCAAGTTAGGATTTCTAAACGTTTGCGCAATGTTAACTCGGGAACGAAATAATCAAAAGTTGCAAAAATCTTAAAATCAAATCTGCGCAGATTTGAACCAGCTAGAGCTAGCTTCATAGCGGTCACAACTTGTTGACCGTAGTATACCAGTACATCATTTAAGAATGCACTTTCTCTGTGCATCTGGATGGAACATACTGGGCTGTGAATAACATTAAAATAACATTATATACAGCGTGTTGTTACATAGTAAGTATCGATGTAACTCTATGAAATTTACTTTTTTTGCCCTGTATTTATATGTAAAGTAAGTATATTAGAGTCGTTGAACTCTAGAAGGGTATTTATAATTAGATCTTATAATGTCTTTCTTGTAAACATCTAAAAGATATATTTAATTGATTAGGTATATTTTACTGTATTAGAGGCCGTAGTATGGCCTAACGCGATGGTCGTGGGTTCGATTCCTTCTCGGGAAGCTGCTCACGCTATGCGTCGAAAGATTCAGCGGAAAGTGTTACCCACTTTTATAGGGGTGTTTTTAACACTAGGTTCTCTCTGGTTATCCTAATAAATGCGGGATACTGCGTGAAAAGGAAAAGTAATTTAATACACTTTTGCGACCGTTTTAGAAGCCAAAGAAAGTAAGAAATATCTATAAATATATCTAATATTCATTTTGGTCTTAACCGAATAGGAAAAATATTAATTATAAGTTATTAATCTATTCTCAACACACCACACAATGCCTCCAGATTTCGGCGGAAAGTGGAGAACGGAATGCCTTAACACTAGGTTCCCTCTGCCTACTCTGATGTGAGCGGGATACAGCGTGAAGTTGTTTTTTTTTAAATTAATCTACAAGTATATAAACTTAATACAAGTGTTTCTTCGGTTTGCTTGTTTAACTCTATTTTTCTAAGAAAATGCAAGAATCGTATGAAAATAGTAAAGAAATATTCGTGCTACGTTATCGACTGCGTAATAGTATTGGTAAATATTGAAGGAATAGAAATCATGTGTAGAAAAATTTGTTACTTTGCCAATTTAAAAAGTTGGCACGCGACGTGTGTTGCCACTAAATCAGTGTTTAACGTTATTTTGCAACATATTAACGTCAATAACTTTATTTTGGCTAAATATTGGTTATTGTAAAAATGTTACAAATAACCGTAAATATAACTGTAAATGAGAAAGTTGTGGGTTTGATTCCCACTGAAATACCCACTTAATAATTTCATTTCCTCGCTCTAGTCATGAGGAAAAGCGCGGCGTTGAATTCCGCCACTCAACACGCGATGTCTCTTGCACAAATTCTTGAATTTGTTTAAAAGTGAGGAAAGAAAGTGTTTTAAATGAGAACGGAATGTTCTAACACTTAGGTTCCCAGTTCCCCACCCTGTTATATACAAAATTTTAAGATATATTTTAAGATAGATATAAAATTTTAAGATATATACACTATCAGATAAGCTTTTTTTAACTCTTATCGTAAGTTTAATGGCATAACTGTAAAGGTTAGCAAAAACTTCTATATGATAAAAAAAAAGTAAGTGTGTAACCGTTGTACCTACCTACAGTTAAATAAATGTAATAACGGATTACGTTGTAAGTAACCAGTTACCGTTATATATACATTTTTTTTCTGTGAAAGTAACTTGTAAAAGTGAAATTATATCGTTGAAATCTGTCCCCGTATTTGGTTACCCGTTGACGCTCTACTGTTGAATGACGACGTAAGAAACGGTTTAATTTTTAAATTTACTTTACTTATAGAACAAAAATAGAAGCCAGTGGTGGCGCAGGAGCACAAAGTGTGACTATAAACTCGAGTGGTAGTGGGTTCAATCGGCAGAACGAAAAAATGAAAATATATAGTAATAGTAATTTATCGTTTGCAATAATCCTATCCTATATCTTATAAAACAAAGTCGCTTTTCGTGTCTGTCTGAACTTTCTAACTCTTCTTCTTCTAAACTACCCAACGGATTTTTATGCGGTTTTCACCATTAGGTCGAGTATTTCTCAGGGAAGGTTTATATATAGTTTATTAATTGTATATAAGAATATAAATTAACATAAATACGATAAATGTGTCTAAAGTCCTACCCGTTGAGACACTTTCGCACATGCGCTGCTTTAATGGTAAGTACTACATGAAAATATTGTACTGGAGTATTATTCCTCTTAATAAGATCTACAAAAAAGTCCGCGAGAGCATATTTTTATCTTTTAAGGATAACGTGTAGTGATCATATTTCTGTCTAAAAATAGTAATTTCAATATATATTTTATTGTGAGGGATATTTTTCCATAATGGTATTAATCTTTATCCTTTAAAATACTTTATTAAATTTTTACATTAAACGAAGATAAAATTTGCTTTTTAAACTATTTCGAAATTGCGAATAGTTTTAGAGAAAAACGCATTTAATTATTGACACATCACGCCGTTCACACATCAACTGTATCGAGTCAAGTTTCACTTATCCCGTACTCTCAGCATATAAATAAGTAGATTAGTTACGTTGGCCATTTAATGTAGATCAAAACTGTCTTTTCTGTTTTTCATTTTAATAAGTACTTTAGAAGTTGTTACAATATCGAAAAATCCTTGCTGCGGCACGCGCCTCACGACGTTATGCTTATACAAGCGAGTCCGCCGCGCCCGCCTGCCATACACGCATCGGTGGTTCAGTGGTAGAATGCTCGCCTGCCACGCGGGCAGCCCGGGTTCAATTCCCGACCGATGCATTCTATTTAATTTTCCTCACAGGCAGCCACGTAGTGCTTGCTTTTCATCAGGGACAGAATACCCTCTTCAGCATTAACCACAAGCTCGAAATAAAAAACCCGGCTGCCTCTATAGCAATGAAGATTTAGTTAGATGCGTTTGCACGTATTGGATAATTCAAGTTGAATGTATTATTTAATGTTATTTAACTATCTAAAAATAGTCATTTAAATATATTTTAATAAGTACTTGAAACGATTAGTAGCACAGATTTAAAATTACGGTACCTCTAAAAAATCCTTGCTGTGTAAAACAATTGGAAAATCCTTATTGAAACTACGAGAATGCGGGTTGCATTAGGGTTTAATTAATTTTCACTGTCAATTTTCTTTAAGTGCTTTGCAAACATACATTATATGAATAATCCGGTAGTAAAAGCGGGCGAAGCCGCAAGGGGGTCGCTATAAAAGGACTTGTCCTCACTGACTGAGGTAAGACGCACGCACAGCCGTAACCGCTAATGGTAGGAACGTGGAATTTGGACAGATGTTTACTTTCATAATCTAGACATCCACTAAGAAGGGATTTTGAAAAATTTTAACCCTAAAGGGGTGAAATAAGGGATGAAAGTTTGTATGGAAAAAAAATTAAATCGGCACCGATTTTTATAAAATTTGGAATTTACATTTTAAACAATATTTAATTGAACATGTATTTCATCGTTTTCTAGAATTCATCCCCTATGGGTGCAAATAAGGGGTTGAAAGTTTGTATGGAAAAATTCTTAAATAGCCACCGATTTTTATAAAATGTGATATTTAGACTCTTAAAAATATTTAATTGAACATTTGTTTCATGGTTTTCTAGAATTCACCCCCTAAGGGTGCAAATAAGGGGTTGAAAGTTTGTATGGAAAAATTCTTAAATCGCCACAGATTTTTATAAAATTTCATATTTATACTCTTAAAAATATTTAATTGAACATGTGTTTCATGGTTTTCTAGAATTCTCCCCCCTAAGGGTGCAAAGTTTGTATGAAAAAATCTTTAAATCACCACCGAATAAAATTTGAAATTTAGACTCTTAAAAATATTTCATCGAATACATGTTTCATGGGTTATTAGAATTCACCCCTAAATACGCAAGCGAAGCTGCGCGCGTCCACTAGTGTCCTATAAAAAGACAGTTCACAATTTAACTTTTCATTAAGATTAAGATTTTTTTTTCCCTAGCCTGTATTGTCCCATTGTTGGGCAAAGGCCTCCCTCCACTTCTTCCACTTTGGTCTATGTCGCGCTATTGAGCACCAGTCAGGTTTGTAATGGTCCTCGACTCGCCATCTCCGTTTTGGTCTGCCAATTCTCCTTTTAGAGTTTGGAATCCAGCTGGTAAGATTAAAACTACTTAATAAAAAATTCTCGTTCTAAGCGTACGACACGTTTAGAACGAGACGGCGTCGATATGGGCACGCACACACCCAAGCCATCCTTGGTCTTGCTCTTGACACGCGGTCACTTGCCACGCATAATAATAGATTTAAATGATTCATATAACTATAACTTTACTATGTACTCTGGTGAGTTGAACGCGAGATATGCCTTAGAGCGCTCGTATCCGAAAATAACAGGTTGAATCGATGGCTTTTGAAACACCAAATACTGTGAGAATGGAATATAGTGTGTGATTTGTTGGATGATGTGTGTGTTTGTGTGAGATTCAATGCCCAGGCGTATAAGGCAGTGCAGATTAGGTAAGCTTATTTGGTCTTATTATTGTTAATCTAATGGTTTTCGTTCGTTAAATTCTGTCTGTACTAAAAGCATCGTAAAGTTAAGGTTCAAAATCGTACTGGTGTTTTTCAATGTTTTTATTTACAAATATTAAAAATTACGCTAGCTTTTATAAAGCTTGCTTAGAATAATAAACAAAATGTTAAATTCTAACACAAACATTTCAAATTTGTCACAGACTATACACAAAAAGTAATAATTACTTTTTTATCTGTATTATCAAGCGATACAGATTATAAAAAGCGGACTGTCAGATAAAAAACAAAGGTTATTTCTATTGAAGGCAGTCGCATTGTCGTTTTATCAGATCTGAGTCGAGTTGCAGGTCTGCATTCCTCGGATGCCAGGCTATCACGGATTTGTTATTGCTATAGGGAAACCGGTTTGGTGTCCTTATAGTGTGTTAGACCGTAGACGTAAAAGTCAGTTGTGGACGTCCGGTGACGTAATACAATAAATATGAATGAATTCTTTTATTGTTTGTTGTAATTCTTATAGTATACTATAATATAAGATATTAGATATTATATTTTAAAAGTGAAAATAATTTCACTTTATTAGTATTTATTATTAATTATGTAATATGCTTATAATCTTATAACATAGATATCAATTTTAATATATTTTGCATAATAGATACATTGATTATTCATTAAATATAAATATTTGATAAATAAACAGTTGCCGAAAGTCTATAAGCAAATATTAGGAAAGATGTGAAAATTAGAGAGCTTTAGATACATTTTGAATATAGATTATCACCTGTCTATCATAATTAACATGGCTATAAAACCGACAATAAAATAACTTTCCAAAGAATAATAAAATATATATAAAAGGACTTGTCCTCACTGACTGAGGTAAGACGCACGCACAGCCTTAACCGCTGATGGTACAAACGTGAAATTTGGACAAAAGTTTACTTTCGTAATCTGGACATCCACTAAGAAGGGATTTTGAAAAATTTTAACCCTAAAGGGGTGAAATAGGGGTTCAAAGTTTGTATGGAAAAAAAAATAAATCGGCACCGATTCTTATAAAATTTGTAATTTAGATTTTTAAAAGTATTTAATTGAACACGTGTTTCATCGTTTTCTAGAATTCTCCCCCTAAGGGTGCAAATAAGGGGTTGAAAGTTTGTATATGTTTTTTTTAAATCGTCACCAATTTTCATAAAATTTGAAATTCAGACTCTTAAAAGTATTTAATTGAACACATGTTTCATGGTTTTCTAGAATTCAAACCCTAAAGGTGCAAATAAGGAGTTGAAAGTTTGTGTGGAAAAATCTTCAAATCGCCACCGATTTTTATAAAATTTGAAATTTCGACTCTTAAAAATATTTCATTGAACACGTGTTTCATGGTTTATTAGAATTCACCCCTAAATAAGCTAGCGAAGCGCGCGTCCGCTAGTAAAATTATAAAATAGGAGACTTTTTAATATTAATTATTTAACGTAACTGCTTCATTTTGTCCCATACTATCTATTGTCCTTCATTGTTTATTTCAATAAAATAACTTAATATATTGTTTAAAAACAAAAAAATACTACAAATCTTATATTTTTTTTGATACTTCTGTTTACATATTTATAACTTAATTATAAAAATAAATAAAGAACAAATAAAACAGATAATATATATGAAAATATTATATGACTTTATTTGTGCTATACCAATTTAAAAAGAAAACAATGATTTACTTCCTTTTTCACTTATTTCAAAGGTCATGCTTTTCCTTATGATGCTAGAAATAGTAATTGTTTTTTTATTGTTCTATAATGATTCCTTGAGTCAATTTATTTGTATTTTTTTAGTTCATGCTACTTCTTGTACACAATAGGGCACTCAGAGGGAAACCAAGTGTCAAGACACTCCGTTTCCCATTTTCCGCCGAATTCTGAAGAAATTGCGTATTGAGTGGCGGAACACAACACCGCGCTTTGCCTCGAAAGAGCAAAGAAATGAAAATATTTCAATTTCGCGCCACGACTGTCCTCAAATTATTTTTATTGTTTTATAATTATTTCTCAAGACAATCTATATACAGGGTGAGTCATATTGAACTTTCCGGTTTTGGAAGGACGTTGCACGAAGAAGGGAAGGAGTAGAAGGGTGGGGATGGTGTCATTAGACGCGCCATGACATGCAGTTTTAGTGTGAGTAATGGCTTGGTCGGGACAACATCGTGCGTTCGTAGTTGAAGAGTTTATTAAAAATGGCGGCTCCGTGATCACAACACAGCGTGCGTTCCGTTTACATTTTGCTATTGGTCGACGTGATCCCATTCCCACTGGACCAACAATCAGAAATTGGGTATCAAATTTTAGAGCAACATCATCAGCATTAAAAACAAGACCACAAGGCCGAATTAGGACGTCAACGTCAGCGGAAAACGTGGATAGAGTGCGGGCTTCAATTCAACAATCCCCTCGGCGTTCTGTTCGGAAACATGCCGCTTCACTAGGATTATTTTTCAGTAGTGTCCGCAGAATACTGCATAGAGACCTTAAATTTCACCCATACAAGATTCAGGTAGTGCAAGAATTAACAGTTAGAGACTTAGACACACGAACAAATTTATGCCGCGACATTCAGCAGATCCCCCGCACTGCTGTTTTGATCTTCAGTGATGAGGCACATTTTCACCTCGCCGGAACTGTCAACAAACAGAATTTTCGATACTGGGCTGAGAATAACCCACGAAACCTACACGAACGACCACTTCACAGCCCTCGAGTGACAGTGTGGTGCGCTATTGCAGAGTTTGGTGTGTGGGGTCCCTATTTTTTTGAAGAAGATGGTCAAGTCGTCACAGTTACCTCTGCTCGGTATTGCGACATGCTTGAAACTTTTCTGAAACCGAAATTGGAGGAATTAACGCAGAATCATGACAACGATAACATCTGGTTCCAACAAGATGGTGCTACAGCCCATACATCCAGGCGTTCAATGGAAATCCTGCGACAAATGTTTCCCGGTCATCTCATTTCTTTGCGAGGTGACGTTGGGTGGCCGCCGAGATCACCTGATTTAACCCCCTGCGATTTCTTTCTCTGGGGTTACCTGAAGGAAAAGGTGTACACGCATCGTCCCCGAACCATCGATGAACTGAAGGCTGCAATCACGGAAGAAATCAATGCTATTCCGCTGAATATGACTCGACGAGTAATGGACAACTTCCGGGAAAGGCTTCAGCAGTGTGTGGTCAATGGAGGTAGACATTTACAGGATATCATTTTTAAAACCAACTAAATTAAAACTGCATGTTATGTGCTTTCAAACAATAAAATAATTTTTACTGCATGTCGCTTTGTTTTTAATACACACCTTATTGAAATCGGAAAGTTCAATATGACTCACCCTGTATATAAAAGGACTTGTCCTCACTGACTGAGGTAAGACGCACGCACAGCCGTAACCGCTGTGCGTAGAAACGTGAAATTTGGACAGATGTTTACTTTTGTAATCAGGACATCCACTAAGAAGGGATTTTGAAAAATTTTAACCCTAAAGGGGTGAAATAAGGGTTGAAAGTTTGTATGGAAAAAAAAAAAATTTTCACCGATTTTTATAAAATTTGAAATTTAGATTTTTAAAAGTATTTAATTGAACACGTATTTCATCGTTTTCTAGAATTCTCCCCCTAAGGGTGCAAATAGGGGGCTGAAAGTTTGTATGGAAAAATTCTTAAATCGCCACCGATTTTTATAAAATTTGAAATTTATTCTCTTAAAAATATTTCATTGAACACATGTTTCATGGGTTATTAGAATTCACCCCTAAATACGCAAGCGAAGCTGCGCGCGTCCGCTAGTTTATAATAAAGATATACAAACATATACAGAAAATCGTAAATATAAAATCAGAATTATCTGTGTGATGTTGTTGAACTGGTCAAGGAGTGATGCATAATAAATAATTCAAGTAGCGCGGTTTCTCAACGGATTCCTGAACGCAGCTGCAACTGTCATCACACCCGCAGTCAACCTTCATTGGTTATGTTTAAATTAGAGTTTTAGTAGTATTTTAATATTTATTCCTCGACCCATATACTGAGAGAATATTTTACGCCTGTTGACAGTCTGTCTCTTTCCTGTCATTGACTTCACTCAACAGGCAATACCTGCAGAATTCTCATAGATATCATTGTTAGAAATGGATCAAATTTAAATGAGATCACACGGGAAGCTTTCAAATAAAAAAGAATCATCAAAATCGATTCAGCAAGTCAAAAAATTTAAAATATTTAAAATATAAAATATACCTGATACAATATAACTAAATGTACAATAAGACATTTATCCCTTCAACTTAATCACTATTTTAATAAACCATTCCATTGTCTTTAGTTTCATGAAAAATGATAAAAAATCAGTAGTTTTCAATGATTTGAGTCAGTCACGAAACCTTCAAATACTTCCGCAAATAATACCTAATTCCTAACAGTAAACAATCGCGGAAGCGTGATTGGCGTGACATTAAATATTATAATAGTTCATTAAGTAGTACTTATATGAATAATTATTTCATTATTTTATCATGTTTGAAAAGTCAAAAAAGTTTGTTTATATTCTAACTCGATGTTACATATTTCTTTTTAATACTTAATTTAAACTAAAATGGTTCATTTTTCCACGAGGTTTTTTTAGCAGTCTTATAATATATTTTCAAACATGTTAAATTGTTTACCTATTCAATTTTGAATTATTTCATAAATATAAAATATTTAAAAAAAACACCTTTTTTAAAGCTTTTGCCACGTTTTTTACCGCATAGCAAATTATGCAGTAGGAATTATTAAGACACTTCGTTCACCATATATGGCTCAGTTTTTGTTGTGTTGCGTGTTGAGTGGCAGAACTCGCCTTGTCTGCCGGAATATGAACAATAAATAAAAGAGAAGGAATTTCAAATAACTAATTGTAATTTTACTGAAATATGCATAAATTTTACTCATTTATTTTCTTATTTCCTCTACTATATTATCAAAAAGGACTAAATCTTTATATATACATTTTGTCTATACTTATAATTTTGTTTTTAAAATTATTAATGTCATCTATAGGGTAGACCGAGGCGAATCGGATCATTTTTTCTATAAGGATATGAAAATCATACTAAACCACGCTATATGAAACTTTTACTGGCTAGATAGTTATCATTAATCTAGCTGAACTCAACACCGTACGCCACCTTAAACTGAAAATATTTCCATAAATATTCGTACAGTTCAAGCGGGCGAAGCCGCCCAGGTCCGCTAGTCTACAATAAACTAGTTATAGTAGAATCTATTATTTATATATATCGTCGGCAAGACTTCGATTTCATTGATTGAAGGTCGCTACAATTTATACAAACTCCCTCGTGATCACAGAACTGTATAAATAATCGACTATAGCCATACATCATAGTAAATCTAAATAAACTATATCGTGGCTAACATGTTCTGGAAAACATGTTAAGATTTACACATTACCTATATGTTAGAAATAAATAATATACGCTTCATTTGACTAATTATACAAACAGTTTTACTTGCAAAAATAATTTAAGCAACTAAATTCAAGACTTTTTCTCGGTGTATCCCGCACCTATTATGATAGATGGGGATATCTAAATTATTCATTGCCCCGAATGGGATTCGAATCGATAACCGTTGTGTTTGCAGTCGCTAGGCTGCTGCGCAATTATGGCATTTTTTTATTTTGAAGCGTACATAACGTACCTAATGTAATTTACCTACTTATCAAAATAATATTTATTTTAAATATTATTTATTTTATAGTTACAATTTTTCAAGACTATTATTTTCTTAAAACTATTTTAAACTAACATTATATTTTTTATTCTACTTTACTTTGAAATTATACAATGACATTATTTTTACGTAATAATTATTTCTCACGTGTGTAACCATTTTTTTAAAAAAGTAAAAGTATGAAGGCTACTAGGTAAGTCGGATTAAAATAATACAAAAAAACTATTACATTAATATTTTTATATAAAGTGAAATTAACTAGTGTTAAGATACTCCGTTCCCACTCTCCGTCGAATTTTTCGAGGCATTCCGTGTTGAGCTTTCCGCAACTCCGCAACTCAACGCCGAACTTTTGCCTTGGTGCCAGAGCGAAGAATTGAAAATATTAATAAATAATAATTCATTCCCTCGAGTGGGGATCGAACCTACAACCGTCGTGTTACAGTCACACTCTTGAGCCTCTGGTAGATATATATATTATATAGTATTACAAGCGGACGCGCGCAGCTTCGCTTGCGTATTTAAGGGTGAATTCTAATAACCCATGAAACATGTGTTCAATGAAATATTTTTATGAGTCTAAATTTCAAATTTTATAAAAATCGGTGGCGATTTAAAGATTTTTCCATACAAACTTTCAACCCCTTATTTGCACACTTAGGGGGTGAATTCTAGAAAACCATGAAACATATGTTCGATTAAATATTTTTAAGAGTCTAAATATCAAATTTTATAAAAATCGGTGGCGATTTAAAAATTTTCCCATACAAACTTTCAACCCCTCATTTGCACCCTTAGGGGGTGAATTCTAGAAAACCATGAAACATGTGTTTAATTATATACGTTTAAGAGTCTCAATTTTAAATTTTATAAAAATTGGTGACGATTTAAAAAAAAACCTATACAAACTTTCAACCCCTTATTTGCACCCTTAGGGGGAGAATTCTAGAAAACGATGAAATACGTGTTCAATTAAATACTTTTAAAAATCAAAATTTCAAATTTTATAAAAATCGGTGCCGATTAAAATTTTTTTCCATACAAACTTTGAACCCCTATTTCACCCCTTTAGGGTTCAAATTTTTCAAAATCCCTTCTTAGTGGATGTCCGGATTACGAAAGTAAACTTTTGTCCAAATTTCACGTTTCTACGCACAGCGGTTACGGCTGTGCGCGCGTCTTACCTCAGTCAGTGAGGACAAGTCCTTTTATATATATAGATAATGTTTAGGACCAATGTCCAAGGGGTCAGTCAGGTTTCATATAACCGCAACCACCAGGAAGTGTAGTCAAGTGCTATTGATGAGATGTAAAACACGCGTTTTCTGATCTTGAAATTAGAGTCTTAGATCATTTAAGTATAGTGAAGTATAGTTAACATAAGTTTCTAAACATGTTATATGCCAAATTTGTATGTTTGAGATTAATAAATAATTAAAAGGTGTGCCACTCTACAAGGGAACCTAGTGCTAAACTAGGTTCCCAAGTTCCCTCTGAAGATAGAAAACAAAAATGTTTAAAAAAATACTATAATAAATATATTTTTTAACTTAGCTTACCTGTAGTTACTATAAATAACAAAGAAAAATAAAAAAATCACTTTCCACAAAAACAATACCAGTATTACTCAAATTAATTTTACAAGTTAAGAAATGCTTATCATAAACTTACCGGTAACTTGTAAAAAAATGTTCCTTACCTCTCACCGGTACAGAGCGTTACCGTCACCGCAGACCGTAAGCCCGCGAGCCGTGACCGCGTAGCGGACTGTGTTAATACTTAACTGTTTGAAATTTGTAGTATTTAGTCTTTTTTTATTGTAGTTAATATTGTAGCTTAGTGATAAAATATTGGATATTTTTTTATAGATACTAGCGGCCCGCCCGCGGCTTCGCTTGCGTGAACTACGTTATTATTAATTTCTATCTACATGAGTACCTACGTCCTATAAGTGACGTCTATGCAAAATTTGATATTCCTAGAATTTGTAGTAACGAAGTTTCATACAAACTTTCAACCCCAAAAACAACCCCTTAGAAGTCGAATATTGCAAATTCCCGTCTTAGCGAGCACCTACGTCCTATAAATAACTCCTATGCAAAATTTGAGATTTCTAGCACCTGTAGTTTCTGAGATTTCGTGATGAGTGAGTGACCTTTCGATTTTATATATATAGATTTCTCTAAATCTCTATGTTCTACACGTATCATTATTTTGTTAAAACACTCCTTGCCCCACCCACTACTTAATATTGGTACATTGCGTGTTGAGTAGCGAAACTCAACGCTGCCGTTCGTCTAACCAGTTACTAGAGCGGAGAAATGAAAATAATTCATTTCCGCAAGCGGGAATCGAAACCACAACCATCCCGTTTTGAATAAGACGCTGTGCCACTATGCCATGACGGTCTCGAAACTCTCAATATACGCGTCAATGTTCGATATGAAAGTAATTACAGTTATGACAATAACATCGTTCACCATTTGCACTTAACCTTGAAGTTTCATTGTAAGCGATTTCGCATAAAATCTGCATACCAAACGTATTTCTTCATTTTAACATATATAGAGGCCAGTCGTGAACGCGGCAGGTTGTAGGTTCGATTCCTGCTCGAGAAAACTAAATATCTAATATTTTTTTTGGTAACAAGGCGCGGTTATCGCGTTGATTTTCAACTAGAATTCAGCGGAAAGTGGGAAACGGAAGTTTTAATAATATAATATTAAGGAACGGAAGTCTTAATGGGAACAGAGTGCTTCAACATTAGGTTTCCATTCTACCTACCCTGCGATATGCGGGATACAGCGTGAAGCTATAAAAAAAACAATAATTTCACATAACCTCAAATAAATTTAATTATATTTACTAATTTATATAGTATATATCGGTCACTGAATATATGCAATAGTGATAATTACCGCCCATTATAAACTGCTTTCGAGAATGTAGTTTTTGACACGGTGTTTAGTTCAGCATTTAGTTCGACAACTACAGTTTAATTACTTATTAGGCAAGGGAATTTATTTCTTAATTTGTTTTACTTTCCTTTTAACTGTAGCGCTAAAAGTTAGTACTTATATTTCGTATACGCAATCTTTATATTGTCGGTTCGTGGAGAATTATTAATAAGTGACGATACTTCTTTTATTATATTATTTTAAGAGATGGCCAGCCCCACACATCATTTAACTAGACTTGGCCATATAAAAATATAATGGAATTGAACCCGCTACCAACGCTATCAGTTAATATAGATACGATAAGAAATGTCTATAGAAAGATCAAAAGTCTATTTCAATGCTATAATTATAAATACATAAATAAAAATAAAAAATCAGCTTCACGCTGTATCCCGCACATAGCAGGATAGGCAGAGAGAAGCTAGTGTTAAGATCCACTTTTTCCCGAATTCTGGAGGCATGGCGCGTTGCGTGGCAGAACTCAACGCCGTGCTTTGCCTCCACACCAGAGCGAAGAAATGGAAATATAAACGTAAATAAATATTTCACTTCCTCGAGAGGGGATCGAACCCACAACCGTCACGTTGCAGTCACGCGCTTGTGCTGCTGCGCCAAGACGGCCTCAATAATATATAACTAAATATAAATTTTAAAAGCTTACCCAGTCGTTATATATTTTTCTTTTTATTACTTATTTAAATTTTGCCGTCGCGTTACGATAAAGAACCTGTTTCACCCCATCGTACGATGGCGGTTCGATGAACCTGTTGTAAGCTTCTTTTGCGCGACATACGAGTAATGTATGGAGTTATCATTTACAGGTTAATTATGTTTTTTTATGGATTGGAAGCTCGTTTTATTATAATTATGATACCTGCCTGTAAGTGTTACTCTACTAGTACTACTAGGTACGGCAAATACCATCGTGGTTTAAGGTTATAGAAAATAAATATACCAATATCTATGGGGTGGGCACCAGACTATTCAGGCCCCCCCCCCCTCTCTTCCTATGTTCATGGGGATACAGCGTGAAGTTAACAATATATACAATAAAACATACATATTAAAATATATAGAATAATAGCTTATTATTCAATCGACATCCATGTCACATGATTCTTAACGCACTAAACTAACCGCTGGACGACCGTTATATATAGTGATGTTCTGAAACACGTCCGACCCGGGTCAAATGAGTTGAGAATAATATGTACTTACCACTATTGGACGCTCGTGATGGTATTTCAATGATTTTGTGATTTTTTTTAATTTTAGCTGTGGTCACAGAAGGGAACTTAGTGTAAAGACACTCCGTTCCTTTATTATGCAGTTATTATCAACTACGACTTTTGTTGTTCTTGCCTTTTTTGTACTTAATTATAATTAGATATTCATATACTTAGCATACTGTTATATTTATTAAGCTTCTCGCTGTACCCTACAGCAGAACACCATGTATAATATAAAATAACAATTACAAGCCTATAAAATAGTAAATAAGTATTATTATATTATCAATAAAAAAATACTAAAAAAATTCCAAAAATGCAGCATTTTATATTATGAAAATGTACCTTTTAATATCAAAATTATAATTAAAACATCACGCTGGCAATCAAGTCGATGTTATTGAACTCGTTTGGCGTGCAGCTAATAAGAGGATACGATTATTTATCTTATGTGTCTTTTTATTAAAGTCGTAATTACTATGAACACAACGACATAATCATTTGTAGCGGTATGAATAATATATCAACATTACATAATTTAACGATTTTATAGAGAAAGTTTACTGCGGAGTGCGACTGTGATAAAATAATAATTATTCTAGACTTATTGTCGATTTAAAATAATGCCTATATATATTTATTGGTATTAAATACTATTCAAGAAATATTAATACTATTCTTCTCACTTTAAATTATTGCGAATTATCTATGGGGTACATTTTGCCATACATATTACTACCAAATGTATAATATTACGTCTGAAACGTATTATTATAACCAAAAATTGATATTAATTATACATACAGCGCCATCTATCGCGCAATAGTAAGCAATATATTTTCTTTATAGGTGACTATGGCAGCACTTACCTCGATACCATTGTCGAGGAAACAAGCGATGATTTACGATCAGAACGCTCATCAGCTGCTACCTGGTTATCTGATTCGGATGCTGACTCCGTCATTCATGTACGGGGGGTTGCAGGTAATATTTGTGATTAATTTTATTTGCTCATATATTGGTAGTGCCACCTAGCGACAAGTAGGAGGGCCATTTCTACATAGCTTGTAAAGTGACATGGTTTTTAAATAAAATATAGATGGCATTCTAAATATTATTACTATTTATATATATTATAACGTTTTTAAAAACTATTATGTTTCTGTTAGAATATACTTTCTTTTTGTCAGTTTTAATTAAAATATAATATGACCATATTTGTATTGATTTTAGTTTTTTGTTCTGTTGCAATCATCTTAATAATTTCCCGCTGGAACTTTTCCAAATGAATATAAATAAGTTACTTTCGGTGTCATTGTCACTGTCGGCGCCCGAAAGTCAGCAACGTGGTGGCGCACTCGATGGTTTACAGTGAGTTTTATTTGTTAAAACAGGATCAGAGTGCGACAGCGAGTCGGAGCGCGAGTGGGCCTGCCCCGCCAAGCGGAGACGGAGAGAGCGCGGACACTCGCCCACCAGCCTCGGCTCTCTGTCGCGGTCGTCCAGCCTCGCGCAGTTCGAGTCGCTGGAGCGCTCCTGCGCGGCGCCCGTTTCTCCCAGCCTGTCCCCGGACTCCCTGGAGTCCCCACCGGCCTCGCCACCCCCCGTGCGCCCCGCACCCCGCGCACACCTCTCCGCGGAGAACCTCAGCGAGGACAGTGGGTACAGCGAGCGCGCGCGCCGGCCGCCCCCGCCGCCGCCCGCGCACCTCCGTCGCGTCCCTCCAGAAATAGCGCGCGCGCCCGCCGCCGCCGGCAGCGTGCCCTGCCTCGCCTCGCCCAGTGCCGCGCGCTGCCCGCCCCGCGCCGCGCGCGCCTCCTCACTGCCCGCCGACCTGGACCTGTGCGCCGAGACCAGCGACACCGCCGAGACAAGCGCGCCACGCCACGCCGCCCACGGCGCCCACAGCGCCCGCTTCCGGCAGACCTTCGAAGTGTGTGACAGCTTAACCGTCAGCGTGGCAGATCTCACAGCCCTCGACTACCGCGGGGGACCGCGGCGGCCGCGACTGCCGCCGCCGCCCCCACCGCGACCTGCACACCACCCGCCCCCGCCCCCCGCGCCACCTGCGCACCCGCGACCGCCGCCCCCGCCGCGCGAACCCAGTGCCGGAAGCGACTCGACCACCGAATCCGAACGGGCCTTCGCTCAAGAAATGGAGGCGACCGCACTTCGTCTGGATGAAAGTGCAAAAAAAGCTCTTGCCGATACCGGAAACTACGATCGCGAAATCTCAGTGTTGACAGCACGGAGGCTGCGGGACTCATGGGGAGCCTGGGATGACGTACTAGATGAACTCCGCCGGCGAATGGAGCCCTCGTCGGCGACGCCCTCGCCGCCACGCTCGCCCTCGCCGGACCCCGTGCGTGAGCCCGCCTTCGCCTCCACACCGTTGAGGGCGGGAGACGCGCGCGTGCGTTCCACACCGGAGCTGCGCGCGCGCGCCCCGCCGCCTCGTGACACACCCGAGGAGCTGCGCGCGTCGCTGCAGATGGTGGCGCGCGCTGTGGACGCGGCGCCGCCCGCGCGCTCCGTGTCCACGGGCTCCAAGGGCGTCACGTTCTCGCCGGTGGTGGCGGAGGTGAGTTGGCGCGAGGCGAGCTCCTCGGAGCGCCGCACGAGCGAGAGCTCGAGCACGAGCGTGGACGCGGAGGACGCGGAGGTAGAGGAAGTGGGGGCGGTGAGGGGAGACGGGCCGGCGCGCACGCACTCACTCGCCGCAGAGCGCGCCGCAGCTATGACCGAGACGGGCGCGCGCGCTCCGCGCAGCCGCATCGCAGGCTTCCTCTCGCGATTCGCCAACTTCAGGTTTTCGGGCAGGAAAGAGAAGAAGTGCCGAGGCGCAGGCGCGACGGGCGGGCGGGCGGCGGCGGGGCCCGGGCCGGCGGCGGGTGTCGGGCCGGCGCCCGCAGACGCGGGACAGCTCGCGCTCGCGGCGGCGGCGGCGGGCGGGCCGCAGTCCGTGCGCATCCCGCTGGCGGCGGCGGGCGGGCCGCGGCCGGGCGCGGCGGGCGGCGTGGCGCACAAGCCGCCGCGCGCGCCCGCCCCGGCGCCCGGCGTGCTGGAGACGGACGTGGACACGCAGCGCACGGTGCTGCACGCGCGCTCGCTGCTGGCGCTGGCGCCGCCGGACCAGCGCGCGCCGCGCCCTCACAAGTCTATGGAGTTCCTGCTCGACAAGGAGAGCGCACAAACAATACAGGTCAGTGTTACTTTACTTCGTATTTCACCTAGAAGAGGGCCCGCGAAGGTGCGCCACAAATTGCAATATATTTTGGCAATCATTTTAGACATTCGTCGCATAATGCCGCAATGTTTACAAACAGCGCGATCGATAGCGGCCGACGAACCCTACCGGCTACCAACAAAAGATAGTACACGTAGTATGAATATTTTTATAGTTTGCTATTTTCATACACTATGTTATACTATGTTTACTATTCAACTAAATTACTAGCTATCTATATAGAATAGTAAATGCGAGTTGCAACAAATCCAATTACAAGTCCTCGCTCCCTGTATACGAGCAGGTAGGTATATAGAACACGCACCGTATAGTCGGTGTAGACGACGGTCGGTCTGCTTTAAGCCATATTACATCACATATTCCACCAACAATGCTCTATGCAAATGAGACCCACGCGGGTACACCCAGGGTACCCCCCTGGGTGTACCCCGGTGTACTCTCAACGGTGTCGTCAGGAGTTACGAAGCAATATTCGCACGTGATCCATTTCCAGAGGGCGGAGGTGAGAGTGCGGGCTCTAGCCACGAAATGGGCGTAGCTGCGGTATCACCGTATGGTCACCTATCACCTTAACGATCGACCACGCTATACGCTATCTATAACAATGTGACCTACATAAATATAAATATAGCATCCATGGCCCTATTGGGCTTAACTATTCCTGCTGTCGACCACTTCAAATCCCGTACGAGGATTACTTATAAATTATTTTTTTTAAAAATCGATTTAATTAGAGTCATTTATCATAGAGACGAAATATAGTTACTCTCAGTTTTGTCTATTTACGAACTAATGATGCCCACCATATAGAGCTGGTGGGCACCGGATATTCCTTTCTAATAACTAAGCTGAGTTGACAGTGATTTATAAGCTTCCTAAGTCCTGAGAAAATAAGATGAAGTCATTGTGTTACTTAACATCGACTAATTCTGGGAACAAAATACACCTAGATGACAAAAGTCTATTACTTTTGTCATTTAATCTGATAATTTATAATATGAAATGGTTTAAAACCGTAAAATTAGCAGGTAACGACCACCGCCATTGTTCTCACGTCATTGCATACAATGCGAGACCTTTGATTTTAGTTCGAATCAGAATACACATAGTTCAACTAAATTACTTGTTCATTCATTATGTACCTATTTACATTATTTTATCATTGATATATTTGTTTTTACGTAAATTTTAAAATATTCAAAATACACCAAAAGATCATAACGGCATCTCAGTTATACCAAATTGTAGAGGTTCCCCGTAAGGGAAGAATCCCCCGAGTGGGCTTTGAACCCACACAACCGATGCAGTAAAATCATAACAGAACTGTATGTCATATTTAAATATTTAAGGTAAATTGCTCCTTTTGTAATCGGCTCGTTCATTTCGTAGGAATCCAAAACTCTTATCTATTTTCTTCACTGTTTTACTTAAAGCTTACTTTGCTTAGCAAGAGTACAATAAAATACTTTAAAAGACAGTCTTGCCCTATTTTTTATGAGAGCTCTTTTACTTTTTTCACAGTACGTCGTAATTTAGTATAATTAACTAACTTTAGAAATTTAAATACTCTTGTTATATTTGTCTACCTACATAATAGGTGCGAAAAGATAAGAATCGCTTTTAAATTTGCTCAGTATCGTTAAGAAAAGTGGTCCGGGTTCCATTTAACAACATGGCCTCTATGGGCTATAAAATAAAAAATAAAAATAAAATAAAATAAAAATCTTTTATCTTGTATTTTACGTAAAACAACGTATTAATAAATTTCTTTCAATTTACAAAACGCGGTAGATATGGAAAAACAAAAAAAACCATGATAAGCAGGTAAAAATAAAAAAGAACATTATTTTTCTTTTAAAAAGAATTATTAATATTTAACCTATGACCATTAGATACACGAATATGTTATTTGTCCTTCATAAAGTAAGAACAATGTAAAAATCTAATATTCAAATAAAAACATACATAATAGCATAATGACTCGCACATTTTTAAAATGAACAAACAAAAGTTTTCTCATACATATCAAACTTAATATCTTAGTTATTATTTTTGTGACATAAAAAGTTATTTTAGAAAATGTACTATTATAATTTAACTTTTAAGCAATTATAAATAAATACTATTTATGTAAAATATTTTCTTAAAATCTCATTTTTTTTTATAATTTGTATTCTTTAGGATAAAATCTTCCGTTACCTAGTAACTGACAGACAATCCATAGACGAAAGAAAAATTTTTCGATATTTCTATGAGAACGAGAAAAAAAAGTTTTTTTTTAAATATTTTCGTTATAAACTCCATGCAAACAAAGTTGACTAATAACAATACATTTTTTAAAAAACAAAAATTTTAACGTATTTGAACCTGCGCCTCTTGGACGGTTTCCAAGTAAAACAATTTCTTTCTTAAGAGTAGAATAACACTTTAAAAGTGAAAAAAATGTATAAAAACAAGAAACCTGTAAAATTATATACAAAAAAAAAATGTAATTTAATTTTAATTTATCGCATTATAATATCGTTATGACATTTAAAAAATATTGTGACACCCGCTGTCCATGTCAGCTTACCCCTGACATATAATACACCCAAGTGAAATGATGTCATAGAATGTCATATGAATAATAATTCTATTATTACCATTTACACCTCGAAGTGCGCCGTAGTGCGCACGTACTACATACAGATAAGGTGTTTTAGCCACCATTTTATGTATGTAACATACAAACAATACATTGAATATTGATGACAAATACAAAACTTATTGACATCATATTTTATTATAATTTTATAACATTCACTTCTTTATTTATAAACGTTAATAGTAAATTCTTCAGCTTTACGCTATATCCCATCTTTAGTGGGGTAGGCAGAGGCAATCTAGAGTTAAGATACTCTATTCTCTACTTTCCGCCGGATGAGGCATTGCATATTGAATGGCGAAACTCTCCGCCGCACTTCGTATAGTACCTATAACATAGATTCCACTACAATTTTGTATTGGATGTGTTAGACAGAACAGGCAAAACATTATTAAGTTTTTGAAATCATTTTCTTTTAGAAGTAAACAGTCTCCAAGGTTGTATTATACTTACAAGTAAATAATCACGTACAATTTCATTCTTCATATTTTCGTGATGATAGCATCAATGTTATATCGTTATATACCTACTTTAGGAAAACATGTACAAACATATACATATAGTACCTATTATTAGCATTATAAATCTGAGCAAGTACCGTCTTTATTACAAACCAAAATCCAGTACAAAAGCCCTCAAAAAATATATTTATCTACATACTTTTATGAAATTGAAAATGAAATATCATTCGAGTGTAATTTAACTGGCATAAAGTCCCATGGACATCAAAATAAAAACAACGACAGACGGTATAGGGGCCTATATTATCAATTTCCTCTTATTAAACTGATGCTTAATCGACGTTGTCCAGTTCACTGCGGGCGCTTCTCCGCATGATAAATTAACCATGGGTTACAGTACGGTCAACAAGTTGTGGCCTCTGAACTAATGCACATTGTACACTGGGAAAGAAAGGGTACTAGGGGGGGCGAATCGGTACAATTTTGACTCGAATGTTGAGCGAAGCGAGAAATGAACTTTTGAATTTTTAGATTTTTTTTTTCGCCTAAATCCATCTACGTGGTCATATCTTATGTTTGCATAATTGTCATCTCAATCGGTCAAATCGTTTGGGAGCCTATTGGCACCAAAGAGTGTAAAAAGTCTCCAGTAGAGCGCTCCGTTCGCTTCGCTCAACAAAAGTAAGAAAGATCCTAATGGACAGCCCCGACTCGTTGGCCGTACTATACTCTATAATGGAAACCTCAAACGATATTTCTATATACTTTCACTTTCAATATAATCTATTTATTTGAGGAGTATTACCGACGTGAGCCAGATGTAAATTAATTTTGATTGTTAAAGTTATAAATCATCGGGAACCCTTATATGTTTTTGCGAAAGTTGATGCTATTTTCATTTGTTTTGACTTTTTTTATTAGCTACACGCTGTAACCCGCACGTAGACAAAGGAAACCTGAGAACGTAGTGTTAAGACACTCATAATGCCGACTGTTCTATTCTTATTCCGAGCTTTGTCTTGTTATCAGAGCAAAGAAAAATAAAAAAAAAAATTATTAATTCCTCGGAATGGGAATCGAACCCACAACCATCACTTTTAAATCCACACTGTGCACTGCGTCAAAACAGAATATTTATAAACTCAAAATTATAGTTTTTTCGGCATTTTCTATTTAATAATCTTTATTTAATGCTTTCCTGATATCACATCTAATTTAAAGGAAGTATGGTGCAATCCATACACTTTTAAACGAATCAGAAGGATGCAAATGCTGAAAAGGATGCAAGTAAAGACATCCGCGGTTTATCTCCTCTCAGAATAGCTTCCCTGAATACCACCGACGCTCGGAGGTGATGTGGAAATTCCCCTAATCTATGCTGATTGCTTCTGACTGCACAATATCTGTTATTATAAACGTCGTTTGTAAATGAAAATAGGTGGAATTTTTTAAAAAATATTTATAGTACTATTTTGTTTATTTTTACTTAGAGATCTTAAAGTTAGAATAAGGCCAACGATGACGATTATAACATTTAGTAAAACAACAACTAAAAGAGTATCTATATGTCATATTTAATACTTCTTCCTCTATAAACTAGTAATTTAGATAAAAGAAGATAAAAGATAGAGTTATGGGAAGAGCTTAGATCGTTGCGAATTATAGTTTTAAAATTATTTTTTGCCAATAATATCGATATAATATATGCAATTTGCTTACTATTAATTACTTACAATTATTGTAATTAATAAAAAAAATATATTAAAAAATAAAAACAAGAAAAATAAGTTTTTACATCGTATTTACCGTGGAATTTACATTATTCTTTTTCTAAAAATTATAGAGGAGGATCGGGTGAATGTAACAAGAGGTTTTATATATAACATATTTTTTTACACTAAATAAAAGAAAATGATGAAAATGAAAAATATATAATAATATAATTAAAATAAATAAGAAAAAGAAATAATTAATATTTTGTTACTGAAAAAACAAATTACAAGTTTAAATATTGATGAATGCTAACTAATATTGCAAAACTTTCTACTTCTACGTGCTCTGGCGGTCAGCATTTGCCATCACCATCATCTATTACAACCGGTTAGCTCTGAATCAATCTTTGCGACCTTGCCCTAAGAAATAACGAGGCATTCTAACATTTTCTCTTTAAGCGGTGCCGACATCGTACTCAGTAGCTTTTGCTCACAACTTATAGTATATTTCTTTTTATATATGTTTTACGGAATGTATGTCATATAATGCATATTTCAGTATTTCAGATAGAATTAACATTTCATTATTTACATTTAGGCATTGAAGTAAGTGAAGGGTTTTAAATTGTTACTTGTCTTTAATTAATTCATATAATCAAATTTCCTAGCCATATTCGCGCTTTGAACTAAAATGACGGATGTCCGCTATGGCGACGTACAAGACCGGATATTCCTTGTTTGTGAATTGAAGTTTAGTATCAAACAATATATATAAAAAACCAACGCGACTTTACGGCATACATAATTCTAAATTGTAACCTCCTGGTATAATGAAATTAATTTCTTACGACGTTCAGGAGAAAGTTTTTTTATTTCAGCCAGCACATAGCTGAGTAAGCAGAGGGAACCTGGGAACCATCCCTATTAAACCTCTTCCGTCCCCACTTTCCGCTAAATTCTAGAGGCATTGAGTAAATGAAATCGAACCCATAACCTTTACAGACGCACACTTATGCCACCGCGCCACGGCTGATCCAAGGGATTTCTTAGTATAAAGGACAACTATTCTCCGAATTTTATATTCTATGGTACGCTCGTAATTTTATACGATAGATTTACAAATGAACACAAGTATACAATGTTTTATTTAATTGTTGATTAGTGAATTTGTATGCATCTAACTTAACAGTTGATTGATTTGAATTTTTTATTATATAGTTCACGTTTTGAATAATAATGCATTGTTAGTTAAGTGACACCATTATAAATGCAATATATCAAGCATTCAATGTTGAACATTTTGCTTGAAGCCTCCTAGCATAGTAGAGCAGCGTCGGAGTACGAAAGCGATGGTTTTAAATTTAATTTTAATACTGGAAATTGAATATTTTAATTTCCCTACTTTGATTAGACAAAGAGTGTGTTGATGTTAGTGTCTTTCAAAACTTCTAGGTGGAAAAAGCTAAATTATATTATAGGTATCTATAATTTTCTATGCCAAATTATTTATATGAAGTGAACTTTTTCTTTGAATCTTATTAACTTCATTTATTAACATAAATAACAACAACTTCTAAACATCAAAATAATGTGTAACAATAATATTTGACGAGACGCACGTCGCGCTTAGGAACCATTAGAGTGTAATGGGTTCTGTAATGTAAATAAATAAAACACGCTTGTCTGGAAATCAGTTTTAATCTACATTCTAATTTAAGTTTATTATTACAACTTAACAGTGTACGTGACCTGAGATGTGTCTAATCTGTATAGATTGTATTCGTATATTGTCTTTATATATAAGACTAGATTTTGTCTACGGCTTCGCCCG
The DNA here is from genome assembly GCF_056956725.1 of Heliconius melpomene rosina. NCBI lineage: Eukaryota > Metazoa > Arthropoda > Insecta > Lepidoptera > Nymphalidae > Heliconius > Heliconius melpomene. The sequence continues at coordinate 9,406,483 of NC_140399.1, forward strand.
CGAGGCCAAATGAAAATATCTACTCGTTATCGTATCTACATAGAAATAGTAATGAAGCCAGCTCGTTCGTTCGTTTCTGTTTATCGAAAATCCAACCAGAAGACCATCCATAACAAACTGTTTTTTCAATCTTCACCACTAGTTACTGAGATTAGCGTGTTCAAATAAACAAATTCCTCAGATTTATAATATTAGTAAGTGCAGTAGCAGGGATATGTTTTTTTTTTTTGAGTATTGTAAAATTAAAGGAGATTCTCATACATAGTCTCATTTTTTATCGATTGTAGGTATGCAGATATACTCCATATCTGATTTGTTTCCTAGCAAAGTTATATGAAAACAATACAAAAAATTTGATTACTTTTAAAAATAAAATAAAAAAAATGACGCAAAATTTTATATCAAAATTTCAAATCTTTCACAAAGACAACTTTCACATGAAATCTCACACAACTGCTACATGAGGCTAAGTTTTAATTTTTTTCTACCTCGCGAGACGTGAAGCACCATCAGCGGAGGCACGAAGCAGCCTCCAAGCCTCCGGTGACCTATATCTGGAAATAGAAATGATCGCTCCGATTAACAACGCGCTTTATCTCCTTTGATTTTGTTATGTAAAATGGTTTCTTTATAATTATCTCTTACCTTTAAACTTTGCATCTTTTTAGGGGTGTCAAAATTTATTTTAATTTGAGTTAAGCCTAATATATTTCGTGTATTTTAATTAATACATGATCGTTTTATACCAATGTTAGTAATATTATACCAACATAAAAAATATGTTTGTGGAAGTATTTTAATTCAAGACTCCCCTACCTCCTCTTTATATGGGGGTTACAGCATGAAGCTAAAATAAATTAATTGTAAGATATAAATTTTAAAAATAATATTGCAACCAAGCTTGAGTTTTATGCCTGTTTAGTGAACACCAGATCTGCATTTTACCTACTTCTTTTGTAAGCTTTAAACGACTTTTAGACTGGGATCCGGCCGTTGAATCCTGCATATACGAGTTTTCTTAATTAAACCTATATTAATGAATAATACATGATTAGTAGAACAGATTACACCTGGGTTGCCTGGAAGAATCTTGCCGCAATCACCTTTAATTACATTTTTTCGTAACTCGTTTTTGGAGAAAATGGCACCTATACGTTTTTTATATAAATCGCACATCATTTGAAAGATAATCGCATAAGGAATTGGAAAATTAAGGGTTGCCAGCTCTCAGTCTGCCGCAAGTCTAGGGTTGCCTGGTTTAAACATGACACTAAATGTTAATAATTTGCACTCATGTGTTTTTTTAATGAATTATATATCAAATTAAAGCTTATTTTTTTCTGAACACTATAAAACAGGGTTGCCTGGAAAATTCCTGCCGCAAAGATTCTTCCAGGCAACCCAGGTGTAATCTGTTCTACTAATCATGTATTATTCATTAATATAGGTTTAATTAAGAAAACTCGTATATGCAGGATTCAACGGCCGGATCTCAGGGTATTTTTGGCAAACACGAACGTACGTATCATTTCAAAACGATATTCCTTCCTCTAATGTTTTTATTCTATTCAAATGAACTGCAACGTAAATGAAGCTTTATATTTTTGGTTTTTCGAGAGAGTGTGAACAATTTCACATAAATTTCTATACAAAAGAAACCTTCTCCTCCTTACTTTTACTATTTCTATATAAAATCTAAATATAATATAATTTCTTTCAGAATTTCAAATGCTAACTTACAATCTTATATTTGACTCTCACAAGAAGTAGTCCATATTTGAGATCGTTCAAGTTGTACTCCAGCTAATCTCTACTCGATAAAATCGTAGGATGATTCGAGTTCGATCATCTGTTCTTAAGCAGCTTATTGCGAACAAGTAATATCTTTGTGTCTCAAAAGTTATGAATAAAAGGTATTTTATATATGACACTTTATTTTTTGGTCTGAAAAACGTGACATATTAAAGTCGGCTAATACGAATTTCATTTCTGAGATTAGCGTGAACAAACGTACAGACAAACAGACAAAAATAAAAAAAAAAATAAAATGCGTATGGTATTAGTATAACGCTATATGGCGTACGTACGCTATATACAAATATTTGGTTATGGTTTATTTATTATAGACGAGTCTGTATGTTTTCCATATGTCTGTCTGTCTGTATGTGAAAATAAAATATTGATTAATATTTTAATTTATCTTCTATTAACAATGAAATGCAGTTAGAGAGTCTCATTATAATAAAAGAGAAACTTGTCTAGCAATAAATAAACAGCCATTGGTGTCAAGGTTCTTGCGTGGACCACCATGATGTTTATTTATTATTATAAATTGCATTATACATTCTCAATACATCGATATTTATGTTCAATTTATTTATATTAATAATACCAATTATTTATTTATTTATCCTATATCTTATAAAACAAAGTCGCTTTTCGTGTCTGTCTGAACTTTCTAACTCTTCTTCTTCTAAACCACCCAACGGATTTTTATGCGGTTTTCACCATTAGGTCGAGTATTTTTCAGGGAAGGTTTATATATAGTTTATTATTTGTACATTCTTATGTAAATTAACATAAATACGATAAATGTGTCTAAAGTCCTACCCGTTGAGACACTTTCGCGCATGCGCTGCTTTAATGGTAAGTACTACAGGAAAAAATGTACTGGAGTATTGTTCCTCTTAATAAGATCTACAAAAAAGTCCGCGAGAGCATATTTTTATCTTTTAAGGATAACGTGTAGTGATCATATTTCTGTCTAAAAATAGTAATTTCAAGATATTTTTTATTGTGAGGGATATTTTTCCATAATGGTATTAATCCTTATCCTTTAAAATACTTTATTAATTTTCGTTAAACGAAGATAAAATTTGCTTTTTACACTATTTCGAAATTGCGAATAGTATTAGAGAAAAACGCATTTAATTGTTGACACATCACGCCGTTGACACATCAGCTGTGCCGACTCAAGTTTTACTTATCCCTTACTCTCAGCATATAAATAAGTATATTAGTTACGTTGGCCATTTAATGTAGATCAAAACTGTCTTTTACTGTTTTTTCATTTTAATAAGTACTTTAGAAATTGTTACAATATCAAAAAATCATTGCTGCGAAACGCGCCCCGCCACGTTTTGCTTATACAAGCGCGTCATGAGCAGTCATCGGTGGTTCAGTGGTAGAATGCTCGCCTGCCACGCGGGCCCGGGTTCGATTCCCGGCCGATGCATTCTATTTAATTTTCCTCACAGGCAGCCACGTAGTGCTTGCTTTTCATCAGGGACAGAATACCCTCTTCAGCATTAACCACAAGCTCGAAAAAAAAACCCGCCTGCCTTTATAGCAACGAAGATTTAGATGCGTTTGCACGTATTGGATAATTGGAGTTGAATGTATTATTTCAGCGCGATATATTTGGTTTCATATTTTTTGTAGTAGTTGTTAGTAGGTAGGCTTTTGTTTATAATTTCTTCCGTTTAAAAATAGTCATTTAACTATCTAAAAATAGTCATTTAAAGATATTTTCATAAGTACTTGAAAAGATTAGTAGCACAGATTTAAAATTACGGTACCTACTAAAAAATCCTTGCTGTGTAAAACATTTGGTAACTCCTTATTGAAACTACGAAAATGCGGGTTGCATTAGGGTTTAATTAATTTTCACATTATCTTAAGTGCTTTGTAAACATACATTATATGAATAATCCAGTAGTAAAAGCGGGCGAAGCCGCAAGGGGGTCGCTAGTTAATAATAATATTATAATAATAAAAAGTAAATAATGTTTTAATTTTTAAGAAGAAATGGAACACTCTTTGTGTACACATTCAAATTTCATACAAATTTCAACTCATTCCCACGCATAAAAAAGAAATTCGGGATCCGTTAAAATTGATATTGCATTATTCTAAGTTTTCATTTCTTCGCTTTTGTAACGGTGCTAAACTGAGTTCTCTCACCCAACATGTTATGCCCAACGAATTCCGCAGAAAGTGGGAAACGGGATTGTGTTAACACTAAGTTCCCAGAAATTTCCCAATTTTCATTAATTTCAAATATAGCATTATTTATCTTAATTAGCGGTAGAAGCGAAGTAAAAAAAAGCATAAATAATAAGAAGTAAACTTAAGGCTGTAAATTTAAAGACAAATATTTTATCAATGGAGCTCGAGACATTTTCAATTCTGGTTGGGCAGCTCCAGTTTTTGTTTAGAGATGCCAATTAAGAACAAGTTAAAACACCTGTCTTATTATAAACTCTGACATTTAAAAAACACTGAAATTTTAAATTGTAATTAAAAGAATCAAAAGAAAAGCCGGTTAAACGTCAGTCGAGACTTGCACACCGAAGCTTGCTAAAATTGATAATCTTAAGTTTGCGAGAATATGTTTTCATTTTGTATGAAATTAACTACAAATATATGATTATAATAATTTATTTCCTGTCTCACTTCGTGTCAAATTTCATAATACTAGTATCCTATAGATTTTTGAACGGTCTTGCAAGACAGATAGACGAACAAAAGAGTGATCCTATTAGGGTTCCGTTTAAACTTCCAAGAAACCCTAATAAAAGGACAAAATATACAATGAAAACAATTTAACTGTTATTATCTCATTAATTTATGTTTACCAAGTACGAAGTAGCTAAACGCCAGCGCTAGAGGATCGAGTTACGCTTATTAAAACAAGTAGACGATTCTCGAGAAATTAAATTGAATTACTATTTGCATTCTTAGAAGTAGTTTTAACAGCTAGAGTTATTCAATATTTTCAAAGGCAAACGAGATACTTAAATGTAAATAGTGCTAATATTTATTTTGCAATGTTTCAAAAATAAGGAAAAATGTTCTAAAACAACCTTTTTAAAGATATTATTTTAATACAAATTACAATTCTAAAGAGACAGTCGCACCACGTTTTTATAACAGTATACAATTAAAGTTATTTACAATACTAATCTCAGGGCTTACTAAGAAACTGGATAAAAGAGTAAATAAGTAAATAAGTCTAATTGCTTTATCTACAACTTACGCGTAATTGCAATAGCTGTGTAAAACAAGATTAAATCTTGTGTCAATCACTGGTATATGGACGTTGCACAGAAGCTATACAAGTGGGCACCGGCTCTACGCACGTTTTCAGGTCACCTCGTTCACTTCTTTGAATTTTACAGTATCTACTAAGTATAATTCCTTGTAATATTATAAGTTTTCGCTTTAAAAGATTATAAGAATTATATTCAATAATCAATTTAAAGAAACATAATAACTTAATTTAAGCAAAAGACCGTGCAAAGTGGAGTAGTTTGAGTAGGAAGGCAGACCCTGATAATAGCCGGGATTAATGCCAGGAAGAAGAAGAACTTAATTAACATTGTATAATAATTTGGCAAACCAGGAAGAATTCCTTACAAAGTAGAAATACATAAGCATCTATGAAAATTCATATGAAATTTGACAAGCTCATTAAATTTTAATGGCAGGACGTTGGCAACGTACCAACGTCGCCAGCACCGTACTTTAAATCTGCATCGAGATTCACGATAGAGTCGTTTCATTCCTTACATCAAAGGATTTGCTAAAATGTAGAGTGCTTTCAGGCTTATATTTTTTTCTGAATAGTTTTACGTGATTACTAAGACAGAGAAAATAGAGATATTGTAGGTATTTGTAATTTTTGTCTAACAAATTTTATTTTCAGGCTTCCATAGTTTTTTTGGCTTTACGCTGTATCCCATATGTGGCAGGGTAGGCAGGCGGCGCCTAGTGTTGATACACTGCGTTCTTCATTTTCTATCCTTCATATCCTTTTTTTCCTCTAATCCCAAATTCATGATTCATGGACTAAATGGTAGGCAAATGCTAGTTAACATTGAGGACTAACCACATTCAGAATATTTGATTAACCAACCATTCCGTCATCGTCAACTCATTGATGTACTGAATCGAGGTTAATAGGTTAATCTGTTTATTTGAAGGTGTCTAATTGTATTTTAATTAAACACCAACACGAGATGAATTATTCTATAGTAAATAGTTGTTCTTATCCGTTCGTTATAGAGCGTGAACCTAAAACAAAAAATCTTTAAGCTAGAAAAATCTTTTAGAGTAGAAACCATAAAGAATTTTTGTTTACGTACTAAATTTTTCATAAAACATTTGAATTTTCCTCTCTGTGGCTATGCAAAAGTAAGTTGGTAGACATTCCCTTTGATAAATCACACACAACATTCATTGGCCCGGCTCCAAGGGAAATGAAATCACCCCTTGTATCGGAAAACTCCGTTTGTTTATCCTGGACCTTTGCTATGCTTTGTCGATATTACGTATAAAATGTGGCCGTATTTTCTAGAGAGCTATTTCGTTTATAGTACATACTAGTAAAAAACCCAAGCTTCGCTTATATATATGTATATTTAAATATATTGTAGAGCCTATAGATAGAATATATTGTAGATTTAAATAGCGTTCACAATAATATTAAATTAAAACATTTATTATTTTCATGAAAAATATATAACGCCAAAAGTTTAAAAATGAGCATATTTGGTAGGTATCTCGGCAGACAATAAAATCTTTTGTTAACATCTTGGAATAAAGGCAAAGAAAGAATACGTTGCATTTTTTACAGTAAACCGCAGCTTAAACCGTTTTTCAAATTCACTCAAACGATAAACGAACTTTTAGTTTATTTATAAATAAATGTTAACTTTCTAATTGCATTAAATTCATAAAAAAATAGTATTGAACGAACTATCGAGAAGATGCTATTATTATTAGCTATTTTATAAAAAAGCACTTCGATTGTAAAAAGCATCAACAAAAGTTTTAAAATTGTATAAAATTCTATCATTAAAACAAAGCTATGTACAAATTTGTTATCGTAAAATATTTTAACAAAAGGAAAACATATGTACGTCTAAATTGAATAATCCAAATAGAATAGACTTACATTAACAAGCTAAATTAAACATGACGTTCGCGAAGGCGGGAAGGTTTAATCTGTCAAACGGCCATATTGCGCTCGTTGCGGCGGCCATATTTCAAGATTTGAAAAAGGAATATGGTCTAATCGGCGCTTGCGCACCATTGAGTTCCGCGTTCATCCAGAAATAGTACTGGAACGCCGCATTCCACATTTGCCGTGTACATTTCGGCATTTCCGTACAGATTATCTACATATATCATTAATATCTAAATGCATTCCATTTTATAGTATGTTTATTTGTTATTTTTATATATTTCAAATATGTTAAATAGAGTGAGAAACTCCGAAATAAATAAATTGCATTGAATTAAAGATGCATCCTGTTACAATGACTTACAAAAGCAATAAATTTTTAATTTCTTCCGATTTTAGAACTTTAGCTTAGTGGCAATCACTTGCAACGGATACTTATACTATAAATAATTTTAATTTATCATTCTAGACTACTGGGTTACAAAGATGTTAGGTATACTTATATATAAAAACAAAAATACGTTCATCTAAATTTGTTTTCTCCAATAACAACGATGTAAACATTTCCCCACCACGGAACCTTTTTCACTCGACCAGTGACCACTAGAGCGGACTTCAGAGCAAGTAATTTTATTGTGTGCATATGCGTACCGACCCTCTTTGATCTTGCCCGTAGCGACGAGCATGTGGCGCTGGAAGGGACACTAAAATGTTATTTGTATGAGTTTTTTAGCTTCACCCCGTATCGCGTATGTAGACAAAGGGAACCTGGGAACCTAAATCCGAATTCTGGTGTTATTATAGTATTGAATTTTCGATGTTCCATATGATATTGAAATTGAAATATAGAGTTAAATGGAGTGTAAGATTCTTTATTGTAGAACTACGTGTAAATACAGCAAAACACAGTAGAAACAAAAATGCATGTAGTCATACAAACTTATTATCGTTTCGAACAATTAAAAAATATTAGAGAAAAATTATGATAACTAGAAAAATGGAACTAAAACGTATAAACACATAGAAAATTACTTATAGCAAAATATCATTTTATTCTTGTTAAAAAATACCATTGTTCAAATAGTAAATTCAACTATGCTATTTTGAGATCACTAACGTGACTGTAAACTTGACGGTTGCGGGTTCGTTCCCCACTCGGGGAATGAAATATTAAGCATTTTAATTTCTTGAATTTTTTTGAATTCTGCTATTAAACACAAAACGCCTTGAGAATTCGGGGAAAAGGGGGGAACGGAAGTGTCTTAATTGGATCGGAGTGTTTTAACACTAGGTTCCCTTTGCCAAAAAAAAATACTATTAACAAATGTTTAAATACTGTGTAAATTAAAAAAAACAGCTGTAAGTCCTAGTCCATGTTGTCCTGTCTGTGGGTACATCGTGCTTGAAAGCTACTTAAGCTTTTATTTGTAAAGCTTCGCGATGTCATTTGAAAGTTTTTGTGCTATGAAAGAGTGAATGTTGTCATTATTACTTTTTTTTGCTTGTTCTTTTTTCCACGAAAGTTACTGTAAATCTATTTCTATTATTATATTATGTTATTATTTGAATATGCTTTCAAGTTAAAAGTGAAAGTGAGAACGAACTAAATGGAATTTTATAAGTAGTTTTAAACTAATAATTTACGTTTTTTATTGCAATTTTATCACGATTTCAGTGTTATCTAAATACAAATGTAATTATAAAAAAATAGTATTAACGAAATACAATTTTAACAAGAAATATGAATCTGTATGGTATGGATCTATTATTGTATTCTTGAATTTTAAAGAAAGATTTTCTTGTCCGATTAGTATTTAATATTTCATATACAATATGTCCTAAAATATATGTAAGTTTATATGTATATATGTTTTGTAGGCGAGCTTAGAAATCGAAGGCAAGTTGCAATTTCATACATAATTAAACTTCAGCTTGCGTCGGCGAACTATAAACCTTAAACATCTTTCATTTACCAAAGCTATGATGACTAAAGATAGTTTCGAAATACTGTTAGTTGTTTAGTTATTATTCTACCTCCTAAACTATCGAATACTTATCCATGCAAGTTACCAGGAATGTAATTTAAAAGTTTATTGCTATTTTCTTTTAAATTTACATTTTTTTAGATACACGCTGTATCCCGCACATAGCTCCCATTTAGACACCTCCGTTCCCGACTTTGGAGGCAGAATTATTGAATGGAAAAGAAGAAGAATTTAAGCAGCCGCGGTTTACTTCTTTATTAGAGCGAGAAAATTATTAATATTAATATTAATAAATATTAAATATTTCATTTCAATTGACCCCATAACTTACTGCGCCACAACTGACCTTAAAAAGGAACCTCCACTAAAGACCTTACAAAGTTGAGTAGATTAAGTAGGAATAGCCGAGATTAACGCCAGGAAGAGTAGGAGAGGAGGAGAGTCTGACATACAAAAATAGAATAATTTACCTCAAATCTAAGAAGCTTTTAATAGACAATACAAACACCCATTCGAAACGTATATAGTATATACCTTTACTGTAATAAGTACGAGTGCGTCGCTACAACCGCAAATGTTCCAGAATCTATTTCTGAACGCATCGAATTACCGGCGTTGTCGAATGAAATCGATTTTGTTTCGATTTCGAAATCGTAAACTATCGATTTGATTGCGGGCTTCGGTGTCTAAATACGTTAAACAAGAGGATTGGGAATTTGTGAAGCTAAAACGCAGTAGAGTTGAATGGTAATTCAGTTCTCGCTTAACCTGGACCATGATAAATGAACAAATGTTGTAATTGAGGTTTTTTTTATATCGTTCTGTAATTTCATATAGTTAGGTTGTTTAGCAATAGCAAATACGTGATTTCAAAAATATGTGCTAAAACAAACAAGCTTCCTTAATAAAACATAGACAAGTAAACACATGCCAAAGATCAGTGAAGATGCTCACCTTGGCTGGCGTTTCGTTATGTAAATATATAGTGTTTATGCACTAATCAATTGTGATATGTACTAACTGAAAAATATATTTTACTTATTATATATAGTAGATAGAAAAGAGCATATATAAGTTAAGTTAGATGCTAATCCTTTATAGATATACTAGCGGACGCGCGCAGCTTCGCTTGCGTATTATTAGGGGTGAATTCTAAAAAACCACGAAACATGTGTTCAATGAAATATTTTTAAGAGTCTAAATTTCACATTTTATAAAAATCGGTGGCGATTTAAAGATTTTTCCATACAAACTTTCAACCCCTTATTTGCACGCCTAAGGGGTGAATTCTAGAAATTCATGATACACATGTTTAATTAAATATTTTTAAGAGTCTAAATAAAAAAAATTATAATAATCGGTGGCGTTTTAAAGATTTTTCCATACAAACTTTCAACCCCTTATTTGCACCCTTAGGGGGAGAATTCTAGAAAACGATGAAATATGTGTTCAATTAAATACTTTTAAAAATCTAAATTTTAAATTTTATAAAAATCGGTGCCGATTTTAATTTTTTTCCATACAAACTTTGAACCCCTATTTCACCCCTTTAGGGTAAAAATTTTTCAAAACCCCTTCTTAGTGGATGTCCAGATTACGAAAGTAAACATCTGTCCAAATTTCACGTTTCTACGCACAGCGGTTACGGCTGTGCGTGCGTCTTACCTCAGTCAGTGAGGACAAGTCCTTTTATATATATAGATATGTATTGATAAGAAGGGGCAGTGGCGCAAATGTTTGACTGACAACGCGACGGTTGGGGGTTCGATTTCGGAGATTAAATTATTATTTATTAATATTTTCATTTCCTAGCTCTAGTAACTTAACTCTCTCAACACGCAATGCCTCATCCGGCGGAAGGTGGAGAGCGGAACGTCTTGACACTAGGCTCCCTCTGCCTAACCTGTTACATGCGGGATACAACGTGAAGCGGATAAAAATAATAATTATACAGTTTTAAAATGGTTTTACGTACAATTATTATCTAAACGGTATACTTTTAGTATCCGCAAAGGAAAAAGGTGTCATGTACGAACATTATCGTCGGCCTCATACTGTCACTTACTTTAATAACAAACGTCAATGGAGCGGGTGTAATACATTATTTTATAGCAAAACATAAATTTTGTTGGCGTTTTACTCTATAATATATATATATACATATTATGTATTTTTGTATGTATGTTACAACTGTATTCATAATGATTTTCTCATTGACTCATTCTTGACTTTTAATATTTTGGTAATTTACTATTGTAAATTTATGGTTTATTTCCTTTAATATTCCCCATTTTTATGAAAAATCTCTACTCAATATGTCTTAACTCTCCATAAGTGACAATACGTGTTATCTAGGAGAGCACCACGGCCCAAAAATCTATATCTTTCTCATATAAAATGTACAATTTAAATGAAGTACAGTAAAAACGATTTTTTTATATACACTTTTTTAATCGTGAGAAAATATTTAAATGTGAAGAATTCATTTCACATCCTTGACTCAGTGTAGTATACTCAGTAGTATTTGAGTAAATAATGTCAATGTTTATTTATTCTATACTAAATGTGGGAACCGTGCTACTTAACGCACTTAAGAAGGTCCGAAAATAAACACAAAAATGTGCTAGTTTATTGTATACTCTTTTGATTTTTGTTCGGCTTTTAACCGTTTGCTTACAAGATTTGTTAAAATTTGGAGAAACTTGGAGAATGTTTATGGTTTATTTTGGCATATAACATAAAATGCGAGTGAAAAGGTCCCAACAATTTTTTTTAACGCCACTAAATGATTATATAATAGTCGTGGTGGCGCAGGGGCAAAAGCATTCGACTGTAACTGCTTGACGGTTGACGGTTGTAGATTCGATACCCATTCAGGGGAATGAAAAGTTTTCTTGTCCTCGCTCTGATAATGAAGCAAAGCGCGGCGTGAGGTTTCGCAATCCACACAATGAACCAGAATTCAGCGGAAATTGAAGAACGGAAGTGTCTTAACACTAGTGTCGTTCCCGGTTTCTCTCTGCCTACCCGAAGCTAAAATATATTTTGCCAGCCATATTATAACCACAGAAAAACAGTTATGTTACGTCAGTCAGGAAAATATGAGGCTATTATAAACACCTTACATAAATAATAAATCAAGGACTAATTTACATACACGTGTGATTTTGTCATTAATGCAACGGAATGTTTGTACTTTATAGCAAGAGATTTTTAAAACTATTGGTCAGGTTTACAGCATTTTTTTTCATTCAAGTTCACACTGCATCCCGCAAATACAGGGTAGGTAGAGGGAACCTAGCGTTGGGACACTCCGTTCTCCACTTTCCCCCTTTGAGGTACGGTGCTACCACAACATTTATCATTTTTCTTTCTTAAATAACAATTAACTAATAGATTCAATTTAGTTTTAAACATATAATTTATTTTAACAGTTTCCAAAATGTTATTTTTACACTACGCAAACGAAAATATTAAAAAAAAAACGTATATAAATTAAAACGTACTGGGATTCGAACTCACGCTTCTAGGGAATCGTCCGTCCGTTCGTCACCAATTAACTCATATACTTTATTGAGTAACGTCGAAATCCTTATACATTTCTTACAACTTACTATATATATTTTCACATCAAACTCTAGATTAAGTCGTAAAGTCTGAATACATTGTATAGGGGTCCCGAATTATACTATTATATTAATATAGTCAATTCACTCGACACTTACTCAATTTATCAATTGAAGATGCCTTCCAAGTTTCTATTGTATGCAATAGCCATGTAATTTAAATGGCTTACGTTTATTGTATGGCTTCCTCGTAGATATGGGTGTAGTGACCAATCATTCAGGTCTCTACATTTTTCTTTTGTAAGTGAATGGTGTTTAATTCACCTTCTCTTTCTAAAAATTGCATATAAAATTATTAAATAGGTTAATATTATGTTCATTTTCTCACGATTAACTAATTCAACTTAAGTCAATTAACTAATTAAGTATATCTAAATATAATTAATTATTGTAGTATTTTTTGACGTAGGAATAAGTTGTTATTGTGAATTTCATTAAAAAAACATTTCATTATTTGCTTCTTATCATTATTATGCTCTCCTTAAAAAAAACATGAAATAAAACTTACAGTGCTTACAGTGCCTTTACACACTACTTCTACACGCAGAGATTATAGACGGAGTCTGGGGAATAAAGTGATCTCTCCGCCTTCTCTCTGCCCTGTTATAGTGACACCTGTAACGACATATAGTGCTTTAAGAATACATATAATATAAAAATAAATTTTAATATATTTTTAATTTAGCTAAAATGTATCTTTCAAGAAATACAAAGGTGTAATGAAGGTTATCGTTATATTTATATAGAAACCTAAGCAATTACAGAATAGTGTCGTCATATATATTCAAGAAACATCTTTTATAATTCTAAAACGTAATTATCTCGACATACTTATATAACAACTTAATAGTATTTACTCTACAATAGCAATCGTGTTTTCTTACTATAAACTTACTTAAAGCATACTAATCAATTATTTCTAGTGAGAAAATCGAACTTTGCATAATAATTGAGTGTTAAATAAAGCATAGAGTCAAAACAATCCCTGGCCAAGAAATAACGGAAAGCCTGTAAAGGAAACTTCCTCGACAATTGCGATTCCGTTAGCGACGTGACTATCAGACAATTGGATCTGATAATATCCTATATCTTATAAAACAAAGTCGCTTTTCGTGTCTGTCTGAACTTTCTAACTCTTCTTCTTCTAAACCACCCAACGGATTTTTATGCAGTTTTCACCATTAGGTCGAGTATTTCTCAGGGAAGGTTTATATATAGTTTATTATTTGTACATTCTTATGTAAATTAACATAAATACGATAAATGTGTCTAAAGTCCTACCCGTTGAGACATTTTCGCGCATGCGCTGCTTTAATGGTAAGTACTACATGAAAATAATGTACTGGAGTATTGTTCCTCTTAATAAGATCTACAAAAAAGTCCGCGAGAGCATATTTTTATCTTTTAAGAATAACGTGTAGTGATCATATTTCTGTCTAAAAATAATAATTTCAATATATTTTTTATTGTGAGGGATATTTTTCCATAATGGTATTAATCCTTATCCTTTAAAATACTTTATTAATTTTCTACGTTAAACGAAGATAAAATTTGCTTTTTACAGTATTTTGAAATTGCGAATAGTTTTAGAGAAAAACGCATTTAATTGTTGACACATCAGCTATGTTTCACTTATCCCTTACTCTCAGCATATAAATAAGTATATTAGTTACGTTGGCCATTTAATGTAGATCAAAACTGTCTTTTACTGTTTTTTCATTTTAATAAGTACTTTAGAAGTTGTTACAATATCAAAACATCCTTGCCGCCCCGCGACGTTTTGCTTATACAAGCGCGTCATGAGCAGTCATCGGTGGTTCAGTGGTAGAATGCTCGCCTGCCACGCGAGCCCGGGTTCGATTCCCGGCCAATGCATTCTATTTAATTTTCCTCACAGGCAGCCACATAGTGCTTGCTTTTCATCAGGGACAGAATACCCTCTTCAGCATTAACCACAAGCTCGAAAAAAAAACCCGCCCGCTATAGAGGCATAGCAACGAAGATTTAGATGCGTTTGCACGTATTGGATAATTGGAGTTGAATGTATTATTTCAGCGCGATATATTTGGTTTCATATTTTTTGTAGTAGTTATTAGTAGGTAGGCTTTTGTTTATAATTTCTTCCATTTAAAAATAGTCATTTAACTATCTAAAAATAGTCATTTAAAAATATTTTAATAAGTACTTGAAAAGATTAGTAGCACAGATTTAAAATTACGGTACCTACTAAAAAATCCTTGCTGTGTAAAACAATTGGAAAATCCTTATTGAAACTGCGAAAATGCGGGTTGCATTAGAGTTTAATTAATTTTCACATTATCTTAAGTGCTTTGCAAATATACATTATATGAATAATCCAGTAGTAAAAGCGGGCGAAGCCGCAAGGGGGTCGCTAGTAATGTTATATAACTGTGGTTCTAAGTATGGATGGATAGCTTTAGCCATTGTACTATATTCTTTTCAATTAATCAGCTTCACGCTGTATCTCGCATACAGCAGGATAGGTAAAGAGAACCTAATGTTGAAACACTCCGTTTTCCATTTTTCGCCGAATTTTGGAGGCTTTGCGTGTTGAGTAGCGGGACTCAACGCCGCGGTTTACATCGACGCCAGAGCGAAGAAATGAATATGAATAATGAATATATAGGGCACCATCACAGTCGACAATCTATTGTTACTATTGTATTTTAATGGTTTTTTTAATTAATGTTTAACCGAACGGCCAGGATTAAAAGTTACAATTAAAAATATAAGTATGTATTACAAAATAAAATAAAAAACATAATACGAGCAAGTGATGTAAGCGGCAAAGTTGGGCCACACGTGCGGTTGCGACTTATTTATAGGTGCGTTGATATGATATTTCCGCTACTCTCACCGACAAACGGTGCATAGCTCATTTAAATGTTATATTAGTTTAAATAAGTTCAAGAAAATATTTTATTGCAATTTTGCTAAATAAAAATTTTATAAAGGTGTGATTGGCCAAAGCAGAGAGTTTTTCCAACAGGTTAAATTATGTTAATACCGAATTCAGGAAGGAATTAAACACGGCGTTAAGTTCCTCGTTAATTTACAATGTCTCGAAATTAGACGACGCGTGGGCAACGGATTGTCTTAGCACGAGGTTCCTTCTATACTCCTCTTATAGACGCGTAAAGCTAACAACAAATAAAGAAAGACAAATAAGATTAATGACAGTAAAATGTAATATTTATAATCTATTAATATGCAAAATTAACCCTAAAAATTAAGTAAAACCAAACATAAACAACTAGTCTAGTCTATATGAACAATAAAGCACTTATCCAATTGCAGCTAATCTCATGGAATGCGTTGATAGCATCGTGGGTGGGAGGCTGATGCCCTATGATGCGATTACAGGCGCTGCCCTAGTACTGCGTGTGCTGTACCGATTACTCATGCCTGGATAGTCCCTGGTAGAGTTAATGCTGAATTAGCTTAGGGGATAAATTCACTATTATTATCACTAGTATTATATTTTTGTAATATCTCGGATAAAGTTTAAATAAAATAAGTGTAAATAGAGGGAACCTAGTGTTAAGACACTCCGTTTCGCATTTTCCGCCGAGTTCTGGAGGTTTTGAGTGGTGGAACTCAACTTTTCCTCGACGCTAGAGCAAATTAATGCAAAAAATAATAAATATTTCATTTCTTCGAGTGGGAATCGAACCCACAACCTGTCGCGTTTACAGTCGCTCGCTTCTGCTCCTGCGCCACAACTCTCCTCTATTACTTATTAAGAATTTACATAAAGAATTTTTTAACTTTTTTTTATTTTTGGAAAAAAGCTATACTTTTGTCCTTATTGAATTGAGAAAGACAGAAATTGAGAACCGATTTCGCCTCCCTTCGAAACATTGATTTATAAAAATAAAAAAAAAGCATAGATAGTTTAAATGTACATTTTAGAAAATCTATAAACTATAGAACTTTATATCTTATTCATAATTCAAGTAATGTGATAATATTACAAGAAAGCATCTATTATTATCAGTATCAAATAGCCCGCCTATAAACAAGGTTTAAAACAATAAATCTGTCCAAGCGAGAGTAGGAGTGTATGCGCATAGAGTAAGCAAATATTTATTATTCCATAGATAAAATATACAATACAGCTCTCTCTGTTTTACTATTTATTTTAAGCTTAAAATTAAAAACATTAACTCATCAATTATTTTTTTAATGTTATGATTTTGAATTTAAATATGTAACAGTAATTTAAATCTAGTTACGAATTTTATAAAAAAAAAACATGTTACATTTTTCTATTATTTTTTTTTCTTTTACGCACACAGCAGGGTAAGCAGAGGGAACCTAGTGTTAAGACAGTCTGTTCCCCATTTTCCACCGAATTCTGAAGACATTGGATGTTGAGTGGCGGAACTAAACGCCGTGCTTTACCGTTCATATGATATGTTAATGTTAGATACTTTAGGTACTTTAAAATATATTTAAAGTTTCAATTACAAAAGATCCATCGTATGAACGCAGTAACAGCTTAGTAACAATAAAATGGCGTAGGCGAATGAATTTTAGTTTCTAATAACAAATTAATGGGTGTGTGTTAGTTCTTGTTCGAAGAAGTCTAAGAAAATGGGTAGACGTGTTTATTTTATACATTTGGCATGTTTAAAATAAACAATTATATATTTACTTCTGTTTAAAATGCCTACGTTATAACATTGTTGGTATATTTTTAAAGTCTTTGTGTGTATGGTCTTTCAAGATCAAATTGAAAGTGAAAGCTGAAATTTGACTTTTTCAACTTGAGTTCTGATGACATTGAAATTATATATTATAATCTATTTATAGAATCAGTAAATCAAAATGGCCGCCGTAGCAAAATGGCGGATTACAAATTTTTGCACAACCCACTTATTATTATTAGAAATGGCTTGGTTTGTGAAATATAATGAAAAAACATATAGGGTCTCGATAGTACAACCTTTTCTTGACCTTTTGAATAAAAGCTTGTTATTAGAAAGGAATTTTAATGCATTATTTATATATAATTTTATAACTAATAGAGAAATTATAATATATTTTTAATTGCAAATTAAATAAAAACTTAGTAAGCTTACGTAAGCTTGTTGTAACTCCTCACCCTCCCCTCCCCAACAATGAACCTTAATTTATTTTGCTTCGAATAATATTACGCAAGGGTGTAGGGATAGAAGAAAGCCGAATTTGCTGCGCCCAACCCAGATTAGTCTTGTGCCCACCCCAGAAATATTTCTAATAAATTAGCCCTGAAAATAAAAAAAAAACACAAACATATCTGAACTTATATCAAAGGCAAAGTCCAGACTCCCAGAAAATATATCTAGATACGTCTTACACAACTTGAAAAACTGGAATTTCAATTGAAATGAATTTAGTTGCTGCTGATTTAAATTTGTTTTGAAAGCTTATTACTCTATAATAGTTTCACAACTTTTTAAAGTTAGAAAGTTAAGAAAGTTTTGCTGTCTATAATTGCGACCATGGGATACCATTAACGTTTTATAGCCCTACCAAAGAAATAAATAAATAATTATAAGTAACTTAATTAGATTTTTATGAAAAAGAATATGAATACTTTCGTTTATTACACTTTTTGCATACTGTTTTTAATATTAGTTTTATTTTTCTTTCTCTTGTTTTTATAAGATAAGAGAGATAAGAGAGATTGGTTATCGAATTCATAACCATAACGTTGACAGACAAACGCTGTCCCGCTGCGCCATGATGGACCAAAATAATTGCACTCATTAAATGAGCTTAGTCAATGTAATCTACATAGAAAGGAAGCAGCTTTTAGATAACAGATATCAATCTTTAATTATCTTTTGCTTGCACTTCATACTTCCTTAATTATAAATTTTCTTAAGCTTAATTAGATAAGTACTGTGCCAACTTGATAGAACAATAGATAGAATAGATAAAGTAAATGAGATCTTCATAATATACAATTATACATATAACATATATTCAGGAACAAATAAACGGGGTCCAAACCGCCCCTTGCCTCTCTTGGGTGGATTTAAAATATGTGTTAACTCTACGATGGCCCTTAAATTAAAAATGAATCGTCTCTACATTAGAATGTTTTTTTTTCACTCCAAGTATGAACTTCACTGGCTTTGAACTTTTTGCCCTATAGCAGGGTTGACAGAGGTGTCCTAGTGTTAGTACACTCTGTTCTCTATTTTTTATCCAATTTTCGATACATTAATTAAGGCGCCTGTTAATTGCCAGAATTCAACGCCGCGCGTTGTCTACTCTGGTACACAATGAAATTAAGTAGAAATAGTCTTTATTCCTGAAACAGAAACAGCCTTCATTTTACAAAATAAATTACTGTTGTCAATATAAATAAATACCTATCCATTCTTAAGAATATATTTTTATATATTTATAGAAATGCTATTAAACAATGGCTAATAGTCGTTTTTTTTATTGTTACAGGTAAAACATCTCAATTGACATTATAAGTAAGCTTATGTTTAGATGGAACATAAACAATTTCAATTTACAATTAAGTACTTATGTAATGAGAAAAACCGTAAAAAACTTAAGGACCCCCGGAGGGTTTTTGTGTAAAACTGAGTATAGTAAAAAAAATCCGTGGGAAAGAAAGACATTATGAGAAAATAATAATAATAAATGAGAAATTCCATTATCAAGTACCGAATCGAACATCCATTGTATAATATATCCCTGGCAGAATAACCGCACGTTATTAAGAGGTTAAGTGTGCTTTTATTAAATTTTCGTTATAATGTATTCTATATAGGAAATACTATAAATCCTGTTGTTTCTGTCAAATCCATAAATTAAACGAATAATTTAATAAAATATTAGAATTCCAATCAATTTTCTAACTCAACGACTAAATTTAAAAACAAATAATTGAATTACAAAAGCAAAAAGTCCAATATTCTTAGACTTACAATTTAAAATTAAAACCACAACATTCACAATAATATAACACTAATTTGATATAGAATAACTGAATGTAGCCGTAAAGGAGGTCACTAGCTCCACGGAAATTTCAACATCCGGCATTTCATTCAACGATAGTGAGAAGCGGAATGTCGTAACACTAGGCGCTCTCTGCCTACCCCGCTACATGCGGGATACAGCGTGAAGCTGAAAAAAAAATTAACTCTCTTAACTCTAACTCTAAACGACTTGGCTTAAAAACAAATAATTGAATAACGACAATCAAATAATTGATAAACGTATAGCTTTTTTAGATTTTTTTGTGTAAAAAAAATAAATAATAATATAACACTAATTCCATATAGAATAACAAAATATAGATCCATTCTAGCAACACTCAAAAGAGGTCAGTAACTCACCACCACCATCCCCGCGTCCGTCGTTCCATTCAACGCAACATTAGCCATTCAGACGCGTCTCATTACACGGCCCTTTCAGTTTCCGTTACTTTAAAGGAAAACCTGAAAGGATGCTACCATTTCGTTTTACTGAAAAACTTTAAAGGGTATAAAGTACTGCACAACGCTATCCTGGATTTCGTGGAGTCTTTCTAATTAAAAGCGGAACATTTTTGCTTTTTGAGAGTTGTAGAGTTCGTTAATATGTATCAAGTGGGTAGTTGAAGATTAATATTATGAGTACGACCTACTTTTTTTAAATGAATTCGTTTCTATTTATATGAATTTTGGGAAGCTAATGCAATGCCTTTTTCCTAATACTTAAACAAATATGCAAAAAATAAATTAAAAAATAGGTTCACTAATGTATTTCGTAAAAATATTTAAAAATCAATTAAATACCTATTAATTTATTTGTTGTGAGCTTAAATTTCTAATAAAATTATCAAGCACGTTCTTTTAATCACGTTATACCTAGTCTTAGTGGAAGACCAACTATCACAACACTAAGCTGATATTTCATAAAATAAACTAAAACTAGGTAAAACAAACTCGCTCGTTCATAGTTAAGCTCTTTTGTGAGCTATGCACAATTTTAATTGATACTTCGACTTTGCAGAATGGACGACGCGTCGTGCCAAAAATTTCGCTTTAAAATCGACGTCCCATTTTAATTATAATTTTCAAAGAGAATCCTTATAACTTTATATATTTAGGTATGCGCATATAAAATATTAATTCTCCACACTTTATCCCACACATACCAGGGCAGAGGGAACCTGGAAACCCTTAATTAAGACACTACGTTCTCATTAGGACACTTCCGTTCCCCACTTTAAACCACCCGTGCTATTCCTCGATACTAGGACTATTTTATTATTCCTCAAGTGGGAATGGAACCCACAACCTATCTTGTTTAACGTCACGACTGACCTCAAAATATAATATGTTTATTCTATTCCTGCAAAGTCCTCCTTTGTCTCATAAATTAGTATAAATAAGTACAGGCTATTCAAATATCAACTAGGAACATAAAATTTAGCTGGAACACTACTAAGTTCGAGTGTGGTGTTCGCAGTATTTATGGAAGAGATATGGTTGTTTTACCGTATTTCTCATTTAATTCCATCTGGCACTACTTACTGTCTATGTTATTTATGTTATGTGTTTACTGGTAGGTAATATTTATGTTGGTATTCGATTTTCTCCAATGTCGTATTTATTTTTGGTTTTTATGTTCTTGTAAATCAATTATTAATAGTGTTCGATTCGAGTTTCAGGCAAGGATATTTGGTAAATTTTGTCATTGTTGCATTTTTTATATTGCCGTAACCTAGCATGTCCCAGTCATCTCTATCTGATCCCTTGAAGTTCTTATATTCCTTTATATTAATGTGTTAGTATAGTCGCATCCATTTTTATGGCTTATTATTTATACAAAGTCATTAATATATAATAGTCTTTTAATGGCAATATACATTACTTGTATAGACATAAAATTCGTACAAAATGAATGCATTTTCAATACAATTTTCTATTTTTCTAAAAATTTTAATCGTCTAAGTTTCTTTATCATTATAAATAAAAAATACAATAAATAAAATACATTTCACAAACAACAAATAACTTTTCAACCAATAATAAGAAAAACAAATGGTAAAATTTAACGGCTCAACGACCGCGTAAACCTAATTCCTATCCATCAATTTCCCATAGACGCCACCATTTCCGCGAGCGTTTCTTATTTCCGCTCGATTAAGGGCATCTAATCTTTCATCGTTGACTTGTTTCGGTTTACCACAGTAACAACATCTATTACAAATATAATGAAAAATTAAGTTATTTTCTTTTATATATTCATTTGACGATTTAAAAGTACTTACAATAGTCTAATATTTAAATAATAAATATTTTGAATTTGAATATATTTATTCTATAGGAAAGTAAAAAGTCAAAGCTTAGATCTTATTTTTTTATGTTGGCAACTTTATTAATGAAGTAGTAATATGTTCTCAATACCTCCAAAATTAAGCGAAAAGTGAGGAGAGGAGTGTCTTATCACTAGGTACCCTCTGCCTACCCTACTGATACAACTTGAAACTGAAAAAAAATCTTGCATAAAATAATTGGCCAATGAAATGAATATTGATATGAATATAAATATTGATAAACAATTTTATCTACAATTACGAAACATGTGTCGAAATTTTATTTTAAGCCAACAGGCATCAGTCATCGTTGCGAGGGTTATTTAACAGATGGTTCTCTAATCGTAAATGGTCAATTTTATTCAATTTAGTGCCGCGGCCCCACTTTAGCTGGATTGACGCGAACGGCAGGATATGGGCTAGGTGTTTCTTTTTAGCTTAGTAGAGTAGGTAGAGCTAACGTGGGAATCTAGTGTTATAGTGTTAAGACACTCCGCCCTCATTAGGACACTTCCGTTCCCCACTTTCTGCCGAATTCTGGAGACATTGCATGTTGAGTGCCAGAACTCGTTGCAAGGGCGAGGAAATTAAAATATAAATTATTTCTTTTCCTTTATAGAGCATGTTTTAAAATCTTATACTATAAATAAGTAGGAGCATATCCTTATATTTTTCAAGAACGAAGTTTCATTTCATTCTCTACACTCTTCTTTTCTTTTTTACCTTAATGCACTTTCTTATATAACGACTTATATTTTTGCTGTACAAGAGATGCTGGATGCCCATCCAGTTCGAATTTCAATAAACACAATGAATTGCCAAAGTTGAATTCAGAAAAGAAATGATTACAAAACCCGCGATGTGCCATATATACAAAAACATAAGATTTATTTTCAATTCGAATATTTAAAAGCAATTAAAAATAAAATATCTGATAAAACATCCAAAAAACTTTATTGCCCTTGTCACGTTTAATAATCAACTAAATATTACGAATAAATATTTACTATTAGAACATTTATCTTACTAAGCCACTATACAATTAGATCAATTTGTCTTAACCCTTAATCAAATATTGGGAAATTATTTCCCACATGCCACTACTGTAATTTTTTTGTTTTATTTCGTCTTTGGCAACTCTAATCAGTACCAACCTTAGGGAAAAATAATCGTACAGAATTTTTTAATTTTATTTATTTGCAACATTTTGTCTTAAGGCGCAAACTGTCATTGTATGTCAATGTCAAAAACACAGTTTGAAATATTTTGTGAAAAAAACCGGTTCAAACGGAAGATTTAAAAGTTTTTGAAGAAAAAAATCTGGTAAGTGCATAAACACAATAATATTGTAAACTAGACTTGTTTTCTGAATGTTTCTTACGGTTTTTGGGCTCGCAGCATTGATATTTGTTGTATTTTCTTAGGTTTTATTATGTGGGAAATTATTTCCCATTGTTTGTTCCTGCATTTGAAAAATACCAATTTCTATATATACAATAAATAATTTGTCTGTTGCACTATATAAGTACCTAAACAGGTATTGTTACTTATAATTTTATCTAACTTACACAAAATTGTCAGCGAGTAACCCATATATGGAGCTTTGTCGAGAGTTATGACTGCGTTTGTGTGATTTCTCACTTGATTTTTATAACTATTATATTTTAGAACTATTTGTACTGCTCAGACTACCAAGTTAGTTTAGACTTCCTTTTATTTGTTTTAGCTATTTAAATATGGACGCTAAAAAGTTACAAAAAGTTCTACCAAAGAAAAAATTGGAGGAGGTGGTGCAAAATTTAGACAACTTGTCTGATTTATCAGCCTCAGATTCTGAAGATGACTCATGCTATGTCAATAGCATTCATTCTCCATCCGATACTTACCTCAATCAGCTTGACGATAACCTAATTGAACAACGTCTTGAATATATCTTCGGCTTCGAATCGAATGAAGATAAACAAGAAACGCCTACTATACAGGCCCAACAGATTTCAACAGATGCCTTACTGACAGCCTTAGGAGAAACATCTCATATCACAAACTCGCCAACAACAGACTGTGTTCCGCTTGGAGTAGCTTTGTGTGCTAAAAATTGCTTCAAAACCTTTCACACTGTTCCACCTCAATAATATTATTTTTCTTAGTAATTAAGTTTCAGTTTATATTAAAACTATATATCATTCCTAACGTTGTTGTTTCATTTTATAACTTTATTCACTCATATTACAGTATTTTTTTCAATTTTATTATATAAGACAAAAAAGAAACAAGTAAAGTAGGAGCAACTTACATGTATAGAACTTGTAGTAAAAATATATCAAAAGTTGAGAGCTATTCCGGATAATGGGAAATAATTTCCCACTTGATTATATTTTGCTTTGAAATACCGGATACTGGGAAATAATTTCCCACTGCAAAACCCCCATTTCCCCCCTTTTTATAAAAAAAAGGAGTTGTTTTTCGAAATCTACGGCACCCACTTACCTAAAAGCCGTGACCAGATTTCAAATTACTCGAAAAATAAAGTTTGTTTGATTAAGGGTTAACTCGTCGAGCGCATGCCATAAACGTCAAAAAGGGCAAACACAAGTGGCCACAACTCGAGGGGTCGTGTATAGCACTCCACCATTATAATGAATTCCATAGCGACCTTCCGTTGCATCGCGTGCGATAAGGGTTAAAGAACTGTTAGGTTTATGTTGTTTATGTGTGTGATTTTTACGTGCAAGTTGTAAAAATAGGGTTAAAAGTTTTTTTTTTGTATTTTTTTTTTAGAGTTCTGTGTCGTATAAGGTAAAATCGGAACCTACACATAGGATTACGGACATGGGGCCCTCGTGGCGCAGCGGAACGAGGGTGTGACTGCAACGTGACGGGTGTGGGTTCGATCCCCACTCGAGGAAGTGAAATATTTATTTGCGTTTATATTTCTATTTCTTTGCTCTGGTCTCCAGAATTCGGCAGAAAGTGGGGAACGGAGTGTCTTAACACTAGGTTCCCTCTGCCTTCCCTGCTGTGTGCGGGATACAGAGTGAAGCTGATTTGATTTTTTTTTACATATAGGATTATTAATAGGATTATTTTGTCATGAGATCATTTATCTCAAGATGGTGTCGTATTAGATTTTTTGTGTATATTTCAAGTAATAGAAGTGAGTTAGCATTTATGTAGTAAATATAGGAAATTTTCGTATAAACTAGGTAACGAATTTAACGAAAACGTGCAAAATTTTTACACTCTACAAATTATGAAATGTACGTAACTTCAGCAAGTGGCTGGCTGGTTTCAGTAAGCATTGGAAGGATGCCAGTATTTTTCATCAAAATGGCTGCAATTTTGCAGTGAAATGTTTTTAATGCAAAAAATATATATACAACAGTTATTTCATTCAGTTTGCTCAATTAAATAAAGTACTTCTTAGAAAGGTTTCTCCGAGACGTTTATTAATTGCTACGAGAAACCATAGGAAAACATTTCTTTTGAATCTAATTAAAACAAACGTAGCTTACAAACTTATTGAGTAGAAACTATTGTAAACTTGTGTTATTGTTACATAATAGTATCTAAACAAAATGTTATATTAGTACAGTGATAATATTCTTTAAGCAAAATGCCTCGCCCCTATTACATAAGTCAACTCTCAAGTCTGAGATTGATCTTGAGATGCTTCTCAAGATCAATCTCCGATTAGAGATACGGGCTTAAGTAGATAAAAAATTCCATCTTTATATTCAAGTAATAAATCATTTAACTCTATTGTGTTGGGTTACACGAGGAAACATAAGTATTATTAAAATTGCTGTATTTAAACGCAATTAATTTTATATCATTTACCATATCATATGATTATTAATATAACTAACGTTTTCATCTTCTTTATAAATTGTATAATTATATTTCAAGATCATTTTATTTAGATTTAGACGCGCGCAGCTTCGCTTGCGTATCTAGAGGTGAATTCTAATAAACCACGATGTGTTCAATGGAATATTTTTAAGAGTCTAAATTTTAAATTTTATAAAAATCGGTGGCGATTTAAAGATTTTTCCATACAAATTTTCAACCCCTTATTGGCACCCTTATTAGGGGGTAAATTCTAAAAAACTGTGAAACACGTGTTCAATTAAATATTTTTAAGAGTCTGAATTTACAATTTTATAAAAATGGGTGCTGATTTAAAGATTTTTCCATACAAACTTTCAACCCCTATTTCACCCCTTTAGGGTTAAAATTTTTCAAAATCCCTTCTTAGTGGATGTCCAGATTACGAAAGTAAACATCCGTCCAAATTTCACGTTTCTGCCATGAGCGATTACGGCTGTGCGTTCGTCTTACCTCAGTCAATTACGAAAATATTTATTCAAAATAACGTGCATAATACGGTGCAGAGCTATGAAAAAACAAACTTAAAAGAAATATCTTTAAATCTAACCTTTTAATTTAGAAATAGAAACGTATTATAATACTTTTGTATATCTATTTGATCAATTTCTTAAAAAACGTGGTACTAAGAAGTATAGTCTTATATTAACAGTATTATTTCAAAACAATTCGCCTTGTAGTTTTATCAGTGCAATGATGTTAGACGCAACGTACTAATTACTTTGCCCGGTGCCTCTAGCAAGCGTTGTTAAATATAATTAGGAGGAACGCTTCACGAGAGAAGGGTAATTAGTTCTGGCGCAATCGCGAACTGGTACCTACCTACGTAGGTTTCAAATCAACGCCTTTACGGTTTTCATTTGTGAAAATCAACTGTGAGCGTTGTAAGACAAGTTTTGTT
The DNA here is from genome assembly GCF_056956725.1 of Heliconius melpomene rosina. Classification (NCBI taxonomy): domain Eukaryota; kingdom Metazoa; phylum Arthropoda; class Insecta; order Lepidoptera; family Nymphalidae; genus Heliconius; species Heliconius melpomene. The sequence goes on from NC_140399.1 coordinate 9,433,181, forward strand.
TTTATATTTTTTAGATTTTTCATTTGAAAGTCTGTAATTGATGTTGAAATACCTAATAAAAATGTATTTATTTGTGTGTGCTTAAAAAAAAGGTATATGGAAATTTTTTTACTGTCCATTTAAAGGTAAATATTTTAATTGATATTGTTTAAAAAATTCTAAGCATCTTTTTTTAACAGATACTTTTAAAATATTTGAAATATACGAAATAAGGATAAAGGGTTAAAATATACTCGTAGCTTTTGAATGAATTAAGCAGGCGGAATTTAGTAGGCTGATATTAACACTATATAATTTTGTAAATACTGTGAAGAATTGGTGTCATTACTTTTAGTTAATCAAATAATATGATAAATAAATTATGCATTGAACCGACATATATAGCGTCTTTTACTTTTTTAACATATCATATGTCATTTTACAAAAAAAAATGACATAACCTGAAGCTGGAAAATGTCTACGTCGTTAAAACAAAAACAACTCCAATTACTCGTGACATCCTATTTCATAAAGTTAAGGATATTCGAGGCCGAGCACGACACGCGATGCCACGCCCTCAAACTCAATAAAGGCTCGACTGAACTACTTTTGAAATGTCAACTTCCATAAGTTTACCTTCAGATATCCTTTGAGGATACGAGAACAGAAACTATAAAGCGATTTCAAAGACTCGTGGGATTCCTATTGTTTTGTGCCTCAGAGGAAAAAATACGACCGCAAATGAAAAAGACAACGTACAGACGAGCAATCCTAGTTAGTATTTTCAACTGAAAAGTTCAACAGAAAGGATGTATCCATCATTGCAATGAGACGTTTCTACGCGAAGACACTAGGAATTGGTAGTAAGGGGGTGTGTGAACGCATGCGCGAGGCCCAAGGACACGAATCGTGGCTCAGTCTGGCGGGAGGCATCGCCGCGGCCACCTGTCCCCCTACTCCTGCAAGATGAGGAGCGCCGCATAGCTCGCGACTGCGACCGAGCCCCGCATGCCACAGCCAGGAGCCCCAGCTGCCGGCCGCAGAGCGACCATTAGCACCGAAGCCCCAAGGGCGCTCCGATTCAGCCTCGTAATTGGATTTTGACGTTCAATAAGCAACGTTATGCTGATTTGATTGGAAAACGCTTTCCGCTTCGATATTGCAGCTTGCTTTACTTCCTCTCCGCGACTCAGCTTTGTGTAGATGCTTTATTTGTTTTTCAAAATTAATTAGATATCGGATCTTTGTCCTTCGTACTTACGTAACGCGTTACGAAGTTACTTGTGATCAAAATGTGATAGTACACTTATTTGAATATGAATATAGCTTGTAAAGGACACGAGTGTTAAAAGTTTTAAGTGAACATGACTTGCTGGGAAAGCGTAGGATTACTTGGACCTTGTGCGCTTCTCGCCTCATCTGACGTCAGGGTGAGTCCAATTCCATAAAATTCAAGGTCTCCTCCCTCACGCCATCGGAAAAGTAATTTACAAAGAAATTACTCTAATTTACCATAAGATATTAACGGGACATGAAATTATATAGTTGATTTGACTCTAAAAGTTAATTTTTCGATTCAATGAACTGTAAAATTACGTTATTGCCTTATAATTAATGAATCTAATTATTAATATGCATTAAACCAAAATACAAATAAAAGTTTCACAAACAATCAATTACTAATATACAAATATTTTTTTTGGAAAACACATTCTTATTAGTTAAATATTTGCATTTCTAATGATTTATCTGAGTAAAGCTAATATCTATTTAGTCGGTTCTTGGAAGACTCATCAACAACACCTAAACTACAATGGTTTCAATTGTGTTATTAACAACAGAAGAGATACTTCAAAGAAATGGATTCTGGCATTGTCTGGATTCTATTTGGATTACGCAAGAGATGGAGCCGTTCGAGGAAGTTAAGCCCGAACACATTTATTTGAAACCACTCTCAAGAGATGTATATTATGCAAAACACCCTGAAATACCACGGAGTGAATCTGAAGAAGAAATTTCAATAACCGTCAATGGCTTTAAGAATAAACACCGCGAATGGAAAACGAAAATACCTTTAAGAAAATTCGAAGATTCTCAGAGAAGAAATTCTTCACAAGCATCTAACAGAACTCGCAGTTGTAAAAAAAGCTCATCACTTAATGAATGTGAAAGTGTTTCATTAACAGTAGAGAATACAGAAAAGGAAAACATATTAGAAAAAAATACAATTGATAATGATCGGGTCCGTGAATTTTTTAAAAAATTATATGAGAGCATCCCGCCTCCACCATTAGAAGAAGCGAGCAATTATCATACGGAAACAAACGATTTTGTAGAAGATATTAACGACCTTGATCTTCCGGATTACAGTGAATTTGAAAATCATCGTAAATATTCCAGGAATGACCATCATATTGGTCCCCTTACATCCACATTAAAAAAGCGGCCACATTTTCTAAATTCAACTTCGAATGTCTTAGATTCTGACGCAGATGACTTTGAATCTTGGTATGAAACTATCTATGGGGTATCAGATTTAATTGAGACAGACGACCAAAATTTATCTAATAACAATAATAACTTTAATGTTGACTCTGATAACTTCATATCGTGGACAGAAATAGTTAACATGTGCGGATTTAGTGAAAGTGTGTTCAAAAGCCAAGAATTTTCAGACACTGAAAATTTCATCAGTGACTCACATTACTACAACAATGACCATATATCTGATATATCTGATATCGATGATGATATTGCCTATGCCAAATTTGCTGTAAGAAAATTAGAACAAACTCTTAAAATTAAAAGTTCTTTACGAGACTCTTCTTCTATAGAAAATTTTAATATTGAAAATGAAGAATTCTTCAAAACCAATATTGTGCAAATCGATGCGTCCGTGTATAAAGCATTCTATCGCTTAGCTCCTGGCGAAGAAGATGTGGTAAATGTTTAGTTAATGTAAATGTGAAGTAGTGATATTTTATATTTATATGTATATTAAGCAAAAATGTTTTCTTATAAATAAATTACGTATTTATTTGAATGTCTTTTATTTCTCTACCGTAAAATATGTGGGCCTATAGTAATAATAGTAAGTAGAGTTTTTCTACTTTTACCGAGCATACTAAAATATGTTATATAAGAAGTAAAATGAAAAAATTGTTTCAGCCTCCAGAAAACGAGTTGCAAAAGAATTCCGACCGCGTGCTCTCGGAGCACGAATTGCGGGTCCAGAGGTCACTGCAAAAACTCAATGTTCCGGAATGGTATGAATATTTTAATTTTCATATATACCTAGTAGTTTAGTTTTTAATATAACTGTTTTAAATTGATAGGTCGGCGTTGAATTCCGCCACTCAACACGCCTCCAAAATTCGGTGGAAAGTTGGGAATGGAAATGTCTTAATGGGAACGGTGTATCTTAACACCAAGTCCCCAGGTTCCCTCTGCCTACCATACGGTGCACAGTGCATGTGCGGGATACAGTGTGAAGCAAAAAAATTCTAGGTCGACCCACGGACGTGAATTAAAATGTACAATCTCATGATGAAAATGTAAATAGAGTCACATAAATGTATAAAAAGAGTTGTTTTTCGCCTAAATTGTGAGTGAAGTATTCTGGTATGACGTTATTCATAATTATTCCAATTCAACAAACAACTTCACACGGCTATGACTAAACTAGTGTTGTTTATTAAAATTAATGACGCCTTAATTATATCTCATGCGGACATTATTCCTAATGTTAGTAAGATGACACTAGCCTAGCTAGTATATTATAGGAAAAACAAAACTATTATCAATGCTTAGGAAGCTATGTTTTATATAGCCGTCGCTCTCCTTAGTTGCTTGATCGATATATTTTTATATCGATTTAATAATTGTTACTACAATTTGAATTATATGTTCATTGTAGAGCTATTGTCTTCTATTGTACTTCGTTCTTTATAAGCTATTAAATAATTCCAAATATAATCGTAACATATATGGTTTGTCATTAAAATAAATAATAAAACATACCTAAATCTCGATCTTATGTACATTACAATATCCTAAAAAACAAAATAAATTTTGCCATAAAAATATATGTAGGTAGTTATCAACAAAAGAATTTTACCCAGCCATTTTTAATATCAGTCTATCGATGTTCAACGGAACATAGTTCTATAGCGATATCGAGATAACGCGCTCTCTTGTGTCTCTATTGTGCGACCTGCACCTTGCATTTTATATCATAGACATTTTTGTTCTAGAATTTTAGCAAAATATTTTTTTTAAATAAACAAATAAATTCGATTCATATTAATTATTTTATGGATTTTAATGTAATCTTTTAAATCGAATAATTCGTATCTTTGAGCTCCATCAGTACATAAATCATAATTACAGATAGATCTTAAAAAACTATTTTTATTTTTTTTCATATAACAACATTCTGCAATTTAAAGTTAAAATACTTAAGTTGCCATATTTGTTATTGCAGGTACAAAAATGCCCCAACTCCTCGGGAAGGGTTCCTCCTCCGCAAGCGGCTGTCTGATGCATCAGCGTCTGCGGCACGCTGGAGCGGCCTCAATTCTAAGACCACTTCGCTTGGCAGTCTCGGCGCGAATGCGCAGCCGCCCCCGCCTCAGCTGTCCCCGCACACCACTAGCTTTGGCAGATGGTCCACTAGCCGCCTTAACTCGAACCAGGTTAGTGTCTTCCTTGTCTTTTGAAAACTTTTTTAAGCTTTTTTCTGTTATATATTAAAAGCTATTTTTAAATTTGGAGATATTTTTATCTTGTTATTTAAGTTAAAATTGATATGAAATTTAACAAGCTGTATTTATTTCAGACTTCACCGTGTTCCTCAACTCGGAGTAGCATTCGCGGCACAAGTCCTTTGTGCTCGCCCTCAACTCGGTCCTCTTTTAGTGCAAGACAGCCATATCTAGGTTGGAGGAGTCAAGAGAGATTGAATACAACACCGCGGACGCCGCACGAGAGGTAAGTACTTATATAAATAAAAAAAATACTTTGTTTTTCCCTCTTACTCTCAATCATATCTATTGTTGGATTATTTTTATTGATATTTTTTATTGTTCAGTATTATTTCATGCTTTTCATGTTGCGTATTGTTTTAAATCAACAACGATGAACAATTTTATGTCGTCCATAATGTTAAACGTATTAAAAATACGACGATATTGGAGAAGACCAATAATTTGAGGAAAAATTTAAGGAATAGTAACATTATCCATATCTTACTAATAAATACTTAAAAAATTAAATTGTCTGTATGAGTATATTTCACTCCTTTTACATAAAAAAATTAGGACAATTGCATATGTGACACATTTTGTAAACCACGTCTTATACTCACCTAGCGTGACTTGACCCCATAACGTGTTCATATCTTTACTTTAAAGAATAACAGAGTTAGCGAATTTACTACCTGATCTAAAGAAACCTCTCCGACCTCTTAATTACGTAGAGTCCTTTTGAATAGGTAAAGTAGATGTTTATTAGTAGAAACCAAAATAATATTTAGTTAAATGAGTTTTTTTTTTTAAATGAGGTGAAAACATCTAGAACGTTCATTCATGGTAATATAATGAAATTATATAATGAAATATAATGAATGTATGTTCTTTTGATCTACATGTACATGTCTACAGTAGGTACAGTGAATTTACTCTCCTCTGTATTTTCTCTCCACAAATATAGATACTTAGTGTAATTGATGGTAGACTATTATAGGATTTAGGTACGTGACGTTATAAGAAAGTATCAAAACTAATTGAAATCATAATCAATGCTTCGAATGAAATTTATTTTAAAATCTTCGTAAATGCGAAACTATCATAAGTGCAGGACATTTCAACCATAGCTACTATATTATTTAAAAGTCCTCATTTTCCATAACATATCTTATCTATATTTCTGCAGTTTTTATAATTGCTTTCTAATTATCTTTTAGGCTAGCCTCATCCCTACTTCAGCAATCTGCATCAGCAAAAGCGGCAGAGGAAATTCAGTCTTCGATCAAAGAGGTCACATCGGCGATAGTGCACTACGTGTCGGGGCTCGAGCCGGCTAATGGGGACATCGACAGGCAGCCCTCGCCGAGATCCAGTCAGAAACTGTATTGGGTCGAAAGTTCATTTGTTGGTAAGATTAATTACAATTTTAAGTCAAATATATTTTTTTCAGCTTTCGCGAAATAGCAACGTAGGGGAAGAGAACGTAATGTTAAGTTTCCGCCGAATTCTGGAGATATTGCATGCTGTGAGTGGCTCGACACGAGAGCGAAGAAATGAAAATATTAAATATTTCATTTCTTCGACTGGGAATCAAACCACCAACCTGTCACATATATACTCTGTTGATATTATAATTTTGTTTGCCTAAATAAGTAAACATAAACTCTTTGAATATATTCATTCATTATAGTGAGCTCTTTCAGTTCATATTTTCAATGTGGCAACTTGTTGCCATTCATAAAAAAAATGTTTCGCAAACTTCCTTTTCTAAACGAGTAACTTCTATCGTACTAATATACCTATAGTAAAAGGCAGCTATAGAATAAATGAATGAATAAATGAATGGGAATTTAGTTCGAAACAAATTTCAATTGCAGGCACGAAACCGCTAGAGTCGCCGCAGACACCGCTAGTGGTGTCGGAAGCGCTACCACCGCCCCACCCGCGACCACCGTCCTCCCTCCGCCTCGACCACCGCGCGGCGCCCGGTGAGCGAGCGTGACCACCCCACACATTGCAGGTTTCGATACACGAACGCGCCAACATTCCCCTAGCTAAAACACCGATGTATTACTTAAAATTGCCGCGATTAAAAAGTAACAGTTAGTACCTGATAACGTTTTGATAATGCATTTATACCCTGATATCCAAACCTGCAGTGTCACTTCACTTTGTGTTTGTAGTGAAATGGAATCGTAAAGTCGCTGAAGCTGAAGGATTTCGTTTGACGTTTGTGTTATAAAGCTTTATAGTGTAAGACTCAGGACCATATGCGTAACTAGTGTTGCACCGATCACGTCTTGTGCAAGCATTTATTTATGCATTACAATTAGGCACTAGCTTGTAGCGGCTTTAATTATCTGTGGCTTGACATTTTATTGAAGTGGCGATATTATTTGTTTTTTTTTTTTGTTATTTTCAAAAATGTTGCCAGTGCATTGTTTTATTATTTTGTAATGCTAGCAAAGATTGAATTATACTTTTAGTTTGTTATACGTTCATTTTTTTTTATTATTATTGATTTTATTTCTCGCTGTGAAAGTATCCGGCTTTTGGAACATATCATAACATCTTTGCGCAATGCTTGCACTTTATAATGGAATAGTCAATAGATAAGATTTTAATGAATTTATTGCCATAACTATAATTTGAAGAAAATCGGAATTGAGAACCAGTTACAAGTATTTTATCATACAATGTACAGAATAAATTATTTTTGTTTGTGTGTTTATTTTGTTAACGCATATCTGTATTGATTAGTTTTAGTCTTAGAAAATAATACGTAGTTTTGTAAATACGATATCGCTATATATTAATTTAGGTGCTAATCTCCTGTTACCTACTTACTGTCCTATTTAAATTTCTACCGTCATCTTTAGTTTTTAGTCACAAATAATCTAAATATATCACATTATAAAGCCTTAATATAATATAATATAATATAAATAAATATATAAACTAAGGTGACAGTTATCAGAACCATGATATTATGTGGTGGTGAGAAGTGACACAGACTGATGTCTCAAAAATTTATGTTCCTTCTACTTGAATCACCTCGTAATTTATGTTTGGGCCGGCACGTCCCTAAGTAAATTATACAGGTTCTGATTAGGTTAGAAATTATAGTTTCGCGTACAAAATTCGCACCGCCGAAAAATTCCGAAAATACGCCCCCGATTATATTTAATCAACGACGAAAATAGTCTAACTTTCGAAGGCTTTTTTTAAATCTAATTCTTATTAATTTTACTTATTTTTAAATTGACAGTCTGTGGTCAGAATAACCCTAATAACCTGACGCCATTTTCTTTATTATTATTATTCTCATATTAGTGCAGTAGCTCTCTATATGACCAACAAACTAAATATTTCTGTATCTAAAATGTAGTTTTATTCATAGTAATAACTATATAAAATGTTATAGAATCTCGGTACCTTTTTGTTTATAGAATGAAGTGAATATTGTATGTCTCCATTACATTTTATATCATTGTATGTACCTTTTAAGTTAAATTTTACTTATAATGATTATTAAATATATTCAGTTTTATTTTATTTTTGTTTTATTTTTATTTCTGTGACGTTTTAATTATGTTAAATTTTTTCTTGCTAGTTTATATGATAGTTTAAAGTAATTCGAAGAAAGTAGTCTTTTTAATATTTTAAAAGGTGTTCGATAAATTATGGAAAATAACAACACTAACCGGGGTAAGTGAACATTATTATTTGAAATTAGATTTAGTTTAGTCACCATGTCCTGTTTTATGCACCTGTTCCACTTGTTTTACATTTATGCTTACTAAATATATACTAAAAATATATTATCCAAATTTAAATATCTTCTGAAAATATTTAACGTGGCCCTTGTAATTTCTTTGCATATTTTATTTAAATAATTTTAGTTAGTCCTTTAATTATAATATTGCAGTCAAATATATTTGCAAATTAATCAGTAATTCTAATACTTAACAGATAATAGAATTATCAAAGAGAACAGAGTAAACTAATTACCGACGACTTGCCATAACTAAAATATTAATACTTACAGACTTTCAAGATTCCCAGCGTTCCCTAAACCTGGGTGTCACTAGGCCGTCCCCCAGTTCTACCACGTTGGAGGACGTGCTTGATTCGCTTCTAGGCCTCCCCTCGCAACCAACGAGGATACCGACTCCTCAGCCCAGTCCAAGAAAATCTGCTAGCCCTTATTTTTTATTAGGCGGGAAGGTATGCATATCTAATAAATTATTTAATATGAATTTCTAAGATATACCTAACTAATATGTACGTAAGTCGTAGACTTTCTTCTTCAGTCTTTAAAATAAAATTTTGCATACTTTCTGATGTATTTTCTTTGAATAAAAATTAAAATTTCTCACAAATTTGGAGAACTGAAATGCTAGTCGTTACTGGTAGTTGAAGCTTGTAAAGGATAACTGATTTCATATTCTAGCAAAACCTGGATGGTCCCTTGTATTATAAAGGTAAATTTTCAAAAAGCTCAAAGCTCTTGCCTATATTGCTTTCAGAGCCCGCGCTACGAGCAGTTAGCAAGTAGTGGCCATAGCAGCATATCACCTGCATCGCGCTTCATCAGTACGCCTAGCGACCCCAGCTCCTTCACCGACCCCAGTCCCGATCGACCAGGTAGGAACGATATGTAAGTCAAAACCGTTCCAATTTTTTATATTCTCATCTAACACGCCTTACATTTTTGCCCTAACTTTCGCTTGTACCATTTCTAGTTTTTAGGAATTTACATCGAGGACTAATGTCAAGAAGCTGCAGGTATTATATACCCCTTAATAGTTCTCCCACAATGTATATCCACTTTTGACCTATTAAACCCTCTTTAACCTCAATTTCTCGCAATAAATCTTATTGTATTATATACATATATTCAAAATTCTCCCCACCCCTGTAAGTTTGCATGCCCCTGTGATAGACTAGAAAGTATGTCCAAGCATGCTGTCTTGTCGTGTAGCATCTTGACTTAAGTTACATTCTTGTTTATTTGCTAAACGGTCCTGAGTCTTAACAATTATGATCCCTTTGGTATTACTCAATACTAATAAGATTGTATTGCAGGGAAGGATACAGTTGATGTTCCGGCAACTATGCAGGAGTCTAGGCGTTCGAGATCGGCGCAGGGTGATCATTCTCGAAGACGGAGTGAGCCCTTCGCCCATCCCAGTTCGTCTTTAGACCGCCGCACAAGCCTCGATGCCGCTGCCTTACGCTCAGATGTAACTCATCATAATTCAAAAACATCACTCGCTTCGCTTCAAACAGAAAATAGCACTGACGATGCACTCGTTAAATGTAAATTTCCCAAGTGTTCCTCCCGCGCGACTCATTCAGATGCTAAAAGACACTACAAAACTTGTCACAACTGCACTACTATGTACTGCTCCAAAGAATGCAGACGATCACATTGGGAAAAACATAGAAAGGTGTGTCTTCATTCGCGTGCAAGTACATTGTGTCGACAAATAATTTCCGCTGCTAAAGAAGACTCCAACTCATTAACACAAATAAGTACAATAGCACATAAAGGATATTTAGCCCAAGGGAGAGGAGTCGTAAAAATATTCTTCACAAGTCCAGAAGCAGCCGAAAAATTCACCACACATGGCTACCAATATTTGAGCGAGCCAGAGTTTGTGAAGTGGACGTCACTACAACCTAACGAAATGGGTGCAGAATTATATACCGAAGTAGTGAAGCTTTGCAAAGCTTACAACCCAGAAACCAGAGTCATATTATATGTTGCAGTTTGTATTATAAGTGAGGTGCCGACAAAAGGTGCTGTGAAATGGGAGCGACAAATGGTGTCGAGATGCGCAAAATTGCGACTTAGTAAAACAGTGTCTCAAGCAATTCAGGAACAAAATCGAAAACGAAATAGAAGAGACAGTAAAGTCACGCCCGAAGACCGAGAAACGTTGATACTAACATCAAAACTAACGAACGCTGGAGAGAAAAATGCAGCAACAGCGCACAAATTCAGAGAGATATGCTTTAGGAATATCATAAACGAATTAGAAGGTCGGGGGGTTGTGTTGAAGAAGCATTTCCCTGAAGTATATTCGAGGTTGGCGGCGTATGTGGACGGAACTAGTGATAGGTTCATCCCAATGACTATATACCCGCGGGACGCTAACAGTGGGAGGTCGTTTGTGTGCGTGATTATCCCGGACAGTGAGGCGGACGCGCTGGTTGATGGGAAAGTGGTCACCGTGGACGTGGGTGTCGACCGCTCGAAACACCAACTGTCGACGCCTATGTGATCCAGGCTTTATCTTAGATCATTTATCCATGTATATATTTCAAATTTAAAAGAATATAATCGCTCAAAGCTGTATTCTCATGAACGATTTTGGCTATTTCGTATTTTTCTTCTTCAATGGTCATATGTAATTTGGTGTTGGATGTACTCCTTGTCTACTTACATAATTTTTGTCAGTGTTATCCTAATACCTTATATTAAATGCAACATTCACAATAAATAATTAAATGATGTATTAATATGCAACTATTAAGAGAATAAATTATTCTTATACTTGTATGTGTGAACATATTAAAAATGTCACAATGAAATAAATTTTTATCAAAAAATTACCTATGTATGGCGTTTAAGTCCTTTTTACTCTTAAATTAAAAATATTTTAATAATATTGATGAATGTAACCAATTTCTCCCGAGTATTTGAATGTTTAATATTACAATATTTTATAAATAATATAAATTTAACAATTTTATAGTATGCCTTAAAAATATGGCTTTTATTTAAGTTATACAATTGTTGTTTTATTAAAAATAAATATATTGTTTTAAATTAATAGATATAATTGTCATATATATGTGTGGTTATAGTGCGGTGGCTGAAAAAAAAAAGAATTTTATACTGTGACATTTTTGACCATGCATGCTTAATAACATTTTATTTGCTAATATCAAGTTGAACAAATTAAAAAAGCTTTTAGAACCTACCTTACATTTTTTTTATGATAAAAAAAAAACATTACAAATCTATTACTAATGAACTGTTCAAAAATTTAAAAATAATTATATTTTTTTAAGTTATAATATTGAAGCAAATACATAAATCATAAGTATAAAATTCTTTTTGTTGAGGATTTTTAACAAACACTTAAATTATAAAGTACTTTATATATCTGAATATTATCACAATGTATATTTAAAGACACATTAGTAAATTGCTTATAAATACATTGCTAAAATGTGTAGAACAATGTCAAGTCAAATTTTATTTTTTAAGCAAAAATAAGTGTAAATAAAATGCCTGTCATTTTACATTTTGACAATACTTTAGTGGGTATATTAACAAAAAAGAATTCGCAGATGATTATTACTATATAATAATAATATATAACATATTAATAATTTCATTTTTAATAGAATGCATGTTTAGTTATGATTGTCATATTTTATTATATTATTTATATACTTACATTAATTATATACGTATTACATAAATTTCTTTACAATGTTAAAAATATTACACATATATTTATATTTTATATATTTCAAACGTTAATAAACATTTAATAGTAGGTATATCAGCTAGCAGTATTTTTTTTTTTCGAACATGTGGATAATGCTGTTAGCCCTATTGGCTTTTACAGCGACACCGGTTGGGTAGGGAAGAGGGTACTCTGTCCCTGAAGATAGCTAGCCTAGCTAGCCCAGCTAGCAGTAACTCTTATCAGCTGACATGAAAAAAAAATATTGGCGAAATATCTTACTTTAATGAAATTGCAACTTCATCTTACGATAATAAATAATAGCGCAAAATTAGTAAACAATCAATTTAATATTACTCCTGTCAACAGTGCCAATTGATAAATCATTGAGAAAGTGTGTTTGTTCTTTACTAAATATTATTAATAATATTCAAATTCGAAATTCGAATCGAAGTACGGATTACAGATAATTAATAAAATTGAAATAGCTATTAAATTTATAATTTAAACATGTATGAATTATTTAAGTAATTTAACAATATATATTTATTTTATGTAAATTGAACAGTTTAAGAACGAAATTGCAGCCATTCCAAAAATTTTGATCTCGATATTTTTATAAGTATGGACGGATTAAAAAAAAAACAGTTTATATGCCAAAATTAGAATAAAGATAAACATAATAAGAACGCGTGGGTGGTTTAATCCTTTGTAATTTATTGCAATGTTACTCGTATTTATGCCTGTTTTAGATAAAAATCTTTGATATTATGATAAATTTGGACGATTGTAGGCAAAATTTAAAGAATTATGAGTAAAATAAAATTCACTTGTCGCTTGCGGGTTCAGGCGAATTATTGATATGTCATTTAAAATATTTCAATTCACCAAATAGTCTCATATCACCGCCATACAAATCCGAAAATTTTACCTATGACCGTTAAAATTCATTTTCTACTGTCCGCATATTAATGTTATTGTTATCATATTACTGTGGTGTTCAATTTACAAAGCAGTCAAAATATCCTCTACAATTATATATTATGTATAATTGACATTGAAAACAAAAAACAATTTTACAAATACGAAAGTTATAAAAAATATCTATTATTAAACCTACCTACCAAATTGATATAAGTGTATCGTGCCTCGCTAGATTCCTTACAGATAGAAGTTAAAATATGTTGACATTTTATTTGTTTAGTGCTTGTTTGTTAGGTCATTTAGATTTATTTTAATATAAATAATTATGTAGGTAATATAAAAATGTACACATGTTATTAAGAATAATAACTTTGACATTCCTTTTAGCTAGCTTCCGTTATAAAGCATAATTTAGATATAAATTAATCTCTTCTATAGTTATTTGTAAAAATTAAAATGAGAATTGCCTCGTAAAAAATATTTCATACATTGATATATTCATATTGTTACCATATCAATTGTTTTTCATAGTCTGGTATAGATTTTTTTATCTAGTTGTCCCTATAATGTACGTATTTCAAATAAACAATGCAGCTAATTATTTTGTTTCATTTTTATTCATAACCTTTATAATTATATGCTTAAATGAATCTACAACGCCCATGGACGATTGGCGATTTTGTATGAGCAAATATATATTCGTGCAACGTAATTCATGACACGTATGATGGGCAGTGGGACACGAACATACCTGTTCAAACTTAAAGTACAGGCCCAAGCATGCTTCATGGAAGTAACAAAATTGTACTCTGAAAATAACCTTTGGTAAAGCAAAAAAATATGATTCCTTTACTCATTTACTGATACATTTATATACTCGTATAGTATTAATTACCGTATTGAAACCAGTTTAAAACTTAGTCCCTAGTTTTAATATCATAAACTCCATAAACTATACGAGGTGTATTCAAAAAGTAAGGTGACTTTGTATTTTTAAGAAAAAATATTTATTTATTTATCAATATTTATGTTGTCCCCTTCAAAGTAATCCCCCTCAGATACAATACACTTATGCCAACGGTTTTTCCAATCGTCAAAGCACTTCTCATAAGCACTTTTCGGTATAGCCTTGAGCTCTTCCAGCGATGCAGTCTGTATCTCTTCAATCATTTTCTCTCTCTCTCTCTCTTCAAAATTTCATGGCACGAGCCAAGCGATATACCAACATCCTCAGCAACTTCTCTGATAGTGATTCGACGATTTTCCAGAACAATTTTCTTCACTGCTTGAACGTTTTCATCAGTTGTTGACGTGCATGGGCGTCCAGAGCGAGGCTCGTCATTGGCATCTTCCCGGCCATCTTGGAAGAGTTTGTACCACTTGTAAACATTTTTTTTACTCAGAACAGTTTCACCGTATGCCACTGTCAACATTTTAAGTGTTTCGGAGCACTTTATTTTATTTTTTACACAAAATTTGATGCAAATCCTTTGATCCATATTTTTCGATAGCAAGAAATCGCCGAGCACGCAAAACACTTATAACCTTTACGCCTCTCCCAACCAAACAAAAAATGCTATACACTTGAAACTTGGTACAGATGTTCGGGAAGAGTGTACCAACATAACAAAATAAAAAAATCGATAATCGAAAGTACGTTGCCCGCCAAATTTGAAAAGTCATCTTACTTTTTGAACACACCTCGTATAATTCTAGTAATATATTTTTTTTATGAAACAAACTATAATTTGCGTTTTTTTATAGAAGGCGACAGTACAATTTACGAACGAAACTTTGACCTTTGACTTTGACATTAGTTTGACATTTCTCCAAGTGTTTTTATTGGATTGGATTGCTTTCGAAGAGCGAGCGGAAAACGTAATTTTTATTTTTGTTGCACTTATGTTACGACACTAACGTGCGTACCTGAGAGATAAATAAAAATTTTAGCGGTAATTTAATATTCTTTATAATAAATATGGTGCCGGCAAACGTTATTTATGCAGCTGTGCCTATTTCTGCAATAATTGCACTCGGATTAATACGCAAGTGGCGATCTAGAAATTGGGCGAAGTGCACTAGTAATACATGTTTGCGAGGTAAAACTTTTCTCATTACTGGCGCAAACAGTGGAATAGGCTTAGAAACAGCTAAAGCTCTGGTTAAAAGGAAAGCTAGAGTAATATTTGCTTGTAGAGACATAGAAAAAGCAAAAGAAGCAATCGCAGAAATTAGAAAAGAACAATCTCAAGGTGGAGAACTGGTAAGTGGAACCGTAGCAAACATAATTATCAGGCATAATAAATTGTATTAATTTATTTTAAATATAATAAATTCAATTAACTTAAATATCATAAATTTTAATCAAAATAATATATATTTTTAGTTCTAAATTTATTATTTTTAGTTATGTTTTCGTATATGTGTTTTAGATTCCTATGCAGTTAGACTTAGCATCATTTGATTCTATAGAAAAGTTTGTTAATGTAGTTAAAGCTGGATTTTATAAAATAGATGTGCTTATAAACAATGCTGGTGTTTCAATTCCATTAAAACAAGATTTCAAAACTAAAGAAGGTTTTGAGATCCATCTGGGAGTCAATCATTTGGGACATTTCTATCTTACTAATTTACTTCTTGATCAACTAAAGAAAGCTTCACCAAGCAGGTAAATTGTGATATTGTTTTATTATAAAAAAAATATGAGATTTATGCAAATACATATTTTTTTGTACATTTTAGTTTCATACATTTTTAAAAAATGGTTTAAATCTCCATTTCGTCACTTGGGTAGCACTAGGTTCCCTTTAGCTATATGTGGCATACAGATGAAGCTCAAAGTAAACAAAATAAAAGAAATATAATTTATTTTAGAATTGTCATTGTATCGTCAACTCTTCATGAGAGGGGAAAATTAAATTTCAATGATTTAAACATAAGAGGAGAAATAGAAGAAGCTAAGAAAGGCAAAGGTGGCCGTCACAATCCTGGTTATTGCAATTCTAAATTAATGAATGCGTACTTTGCCAGAGCGCTGGCTATGAAGCTGAGAGGTGACGGTGTAGATGTATATGCCTGTTGCCCTGGATTCTGTTATACTAATTTATTCAGGTGAGAAATATGTTTTAGCTAATAAGATAGCATAATAGCATCTGATTGTCAAAGTAATGTTTGGGGTTTCGATGCCGCTGACTCTAGACAAAAACATATTGTCATTTCCTTGCTTTGGAAATATGCAGTGTAGTGTTGCAAATAATAATTTGAGTTACAATCTGCGTAATCAGTCAATAAATAATATTTTATATTATTTGTATATTATTATTTAACACACATGTTATTAAAAACATTACTTTAATTATCATATGTGAGGCCATGAATTATTAAAACTTTACCATAATTTGAAGATTAATCATTGAATTAATAATTAAAACATAAATATGTCAAAGCATTGTTTATTTACAAGGATTTCCTGTGCTTCACTAGAGAGTTCTATATGTGCTTATCAGATGCTTATTTCTAGAGGTCAATGGGACATTTATTACATATTTTTATCAAGTTGACTGATTATATTTAGAACAGTTACGGTATTTATCTTTGCATTTATGTTGATGAATTATGTAAAATGTATAAAATATGGTAAATATCACATTTTTAGATGCAATTTTTTTATCTACATAAAACATTGACAACACTATGAGAACTGTTATTTATCACATTTTATAGTTTTTATTACACTGTATGGTTTTCTTTGGGAGATTAAAGTTAAAACTCCTAAGAACTCTGATCCGACAATATGTAAATATCATATTAACATATAATATATAAATGTATGTATTATTTTATTTTATTACAGGTACTTTGTAAAATGGTACCACTACATTTTAATGGCCCCCATTGCGTTCTTCTTTATGAGGTCAGCAAAGCAAGTAAGTAATGCTAATAATACTAATGAAAGAGGTTAAATGTTGCAATTGTGAAATGCATTCTTGTAGGGTCACCATAAATTTCGATGTTATAGTATTTTGTTCAACCTAAATATATTTACGTCTCCACTATTATATATTATATTTAATTTTTATTATTTCTTTAGGTATGGCTTTAAAATATTTTACCCTATATGCTGTTCCTGTAAATGGAGCGTTGACGCTTTCACTCTGTATATACGTTTATATTAAAGTTGTCGAAGTGAATATCTTTATTTACTGCATTCTTTTTTAAAGTAGTTGTAACAAAGTCTTCGAACAATTTAGTTGTAGGTAAATATTGATAATTGATGGTCACACTATTAAGTAATATTAAAATAATGACGTCGGATTTCTTACATAACTATATTAATATAGTATCAGGGTCTGATTATAACACAGTACCTACTAAGTCAGTAAGAATAATCAGAATGTTTGTTAATTGAAGGTTAAATGCATGCGATGGATGTGAATTTAAATCTCTCGAAATTATTGATAACTTCAAATATAAGTATTCTTTCTTCTGTAAAAAAAAAAGACCTTTAGATAAATTATTTTTCTAGCTTCGACTTTATAACTCCTTGTTTAACTTATTTTTTTATAAAACATATGTACAATTTTAATCAAATTTCACAAATACATTTCTTACATATTTTTACTTTTTTTTTTCTATCCTTTGGATAGAAAATGAACTCTTAATTATCGCGTGTATGTAAAGCATTATAATTTGTTTATTAATAATAGAGATAAAAGAACTAATTACTAATTACTTCTTGCTATTTTTTGCTCCATGCTTAAGTCGGTAAAAAATGTAATTTATGTTTAATTGAGTAGGTAATAATATCGTTACGTAATTTAAAAAAAAAAATGTTTACTATTATTTACATTATTTATATTACTGACCAAAAATATAGTTACAATTTAAAAGTTAAAAAAAAACTAAATATTACTTTAACATTTGAAATCGCGCCAATATATTTTAAAATATTTTGTGATATTAAATGGAGTGGATAAAGAGAACTTAATCGCTGTGCTTGCATTAAGTACGTTAAGTACAGTTAAAGTAGATATGGAGCTAAATACAAGTTTTGATATCCTCCATACGCTTGGTTTAGTCAAATATTTTTGTACCGGACTTTTGGTAGGTACAATGATGCCTGATCTGTTCGTGAAGACAGAAAAAGACCTGGCGGTCCACGTAGTGTTCGTACTTACTGCTAAAGGTATTCAAAGGAATCCTGTCCGTAAGCAAAAGATTTTATTTCGTGAAATGAAGATATCACCTTGCAGCCCATAAGACGCACTGGTCATTTCTTAACTGATAGCTTAGCGGATAGATTAGCGTTACGCACAGAAAATTTATTTATTTCTCAGAACTAAAATATTCTGTAATATTATAATACTAGCGACCCTCTTGCGGCTTCGCCCGCTTCAACTACTGGATTATTCATATAATGTATGTTTGCAAAGCATTTAAGATAATGTGAAAATTAATTAAACCCTAATGCAACCCGCATTTTCGCAGTTTCAATAAGGATTTTCCAATTGTTTTACACAGCAAGGATTTTTTAGTAGGAACCGTAATTTTAAATCTGTGCTACTAATCTTTTCAAGTACTTATTAAAATATATTTAAATGGCTATTTTTAGATAGTTAAATGACTATTTTTAAACGGAAGAAATTATAAACGAAAACCTACCTACTAATAACTACTACAAATATATGAAACCAATATATCGCGCTGAAATAATACATTCAACTACAATTATCCAATACGTGCAAACGCATCTAAATCTTCGTTGCTATAGAGACAGGCGGGGTATTTTTTCGAGGTTGTGGTTAATGATGAAGAGGGTATTCTGTCCCTGATGAAAAGCAAGCACTACTACGTGGCTGCCTGTGAGGAAAATTAAATAGAATGCATCGGCCGGGAATCGAACCCGGGCCGCCCGTGTGGCAGGCGAGCATTCTGCCACTCAACCACCGATGCGTGTAAGGCAGGCGGGCGCGGCGGACGCGCTTGTATAAGCAGAACGTCGAGGCGAGCCGTTTTGCAGCAAGGATTTTTTGATATTGTAACAACTTCTAAAGTACTAATTAAAATGAAAAACGGTAAAAGACAGTTTTGGTCTATATTAAATGGCCAACGTAACTAATATACTTACTTATATGCTGAGAGTAAGGGATAAGTAAAACTTGAGTCGATACAGCTGATGTGTAAACGGCGAGATGTGTCAACAATTAAATGCGTTTTTCTCTAAAACTATTCGCAATTTCGAAATAGTGTAAAAAATAAATTTTATCTTCGTTTAACGTAGAAAATTACTAAAGTATTTTAAAGGATAAGGATTAATATCATTATGGAAAAATATGACTCACAATAAAAAATATATTGAAATTATTATTTTTAAACAGAAATATGATCACTACACGTTATCCTTAAAAGATAAAAATATGTCGTCGCGGACTTTTTTGTAGATCTTATTAAGAGGAACAATACTCCAGTATATTTTTTTCATGTAGTACTTACCATTAAAGCAGCGCATGCGCAAAAGTGTCTCACCGGGTAGGACTTGTAGTAAAATAACAAGCTCACGACCAAGACTGACTTTTATTTCTCATAACTAGTTTTACAATTGTTTTACATTCTACCTCACATTTATTAATAATTTAATATTACTTAATATATAACAGGACTTTAGACACATTTATCGTATTTATGTTAATTTACATAAGAATGTACAAATAATAAACTATATATAAACCTTCCCTGAGAAATACTCGACCTAATGGTGAAAACCGCATAAAAATCCGTTGGGTGGTTTAGAAGAAGAATAGTTAGAAAGTTCAGACAGACACGAAAAGCGACTTTGTTTTATAAGATATAGGATTTGTACTGTTTTTAGTGCGTTCCCCAAAATGATCAAGATTTCAGTTCTGTCAACATCTTAAGACAGTATCATAAAGATATAGTCATTTGCACTTCACGGTTCTTATCACCTTGTACACACCACATTGTTGTTTTCATTATATAACAGAGAAATATAATAGTACCTATAACACTATTATATTTCTCATATTACCGCAGTAAACTTATTGCAAAACATTGCAATATTTTTATTTTTATTTTATGCTATAAAAATATTTTATGAAATGATAGCCTTTTTTATTATTCTTCTTATTCTTTCCTACGCCACAACGGTCCCGTTCTGTTATAAAACCAAATATCTGTAAAAGAATGCAGTTCTTAAGATCCAAAGATAAGGTAAAAATGGAAACACTCAGTAATGGCATGGTCGTATATCTAAAGTATATGATGATAGTAAGATATTAATTTATGCTTCATTTTTTAATTATTTATATCGGTATTTCCTTAAAATTTACAAGTTTACTATCTTTTGTGAATCTAATAATGATATATAAAATTGCGATTTCTAGATACGTTTAATGCGACATACCTATATTATAATCCATACCTCCATACCTATATTATAAATTCGAAAGTAACTCTGTCTATGTCTGTCTGTCTGTCTTTTACGCAATCAAAGCCAAACTGCTAATTTAATTGTGATAAAATACTCATATAGAGATATTTGAGGGTCCCGGGATGAACATAGGATACTTTTTTTTTCTCATATTTGTAATATTTTCGATATATACCAATATATTAAAATAATTAATTTGACATGCAATTTATTCCGCCATGTTAATAACAATCGTCGCTACGCGTTGCTAAGCAACGGCTTGCAAAGTTTGTTGTTTTAAGAAAACGTCACCCAAACTGAGTTTGCTTAATGCATACATGGCGCGCGCTGATATAGATTTGTATACATTACCAAAAATTAAATGATTTCTATAATTTAATATCATCCTTATGAAAATAAATATAATAGCCACTTTTAGCATTTCAACTCGATGGAAATTATAGTTTACTGTATAACATTCTAACAAATAATTAAGATGTCACTGATTCCAAATGACCTAGCCTACGAGTGGTATAGTATGACCGACGCAAGAGGGCAGATAACTTTAGTGATTTTGTAAATTTTTATATATTTTGGAATTACTATTATTTTTTATGTAATTATTTGCTGCTTATAATTAATTTATCTCAGTTCGGTTATCTATACCGATGTTATGCACTTAAAATATCGTAATTTTAATAATTTGGGATTTTATTTAATATTGTTCGCAAAAATTAATAATTATTTAATATAGAAAAATGTTTAGTACGCGCGCACGGCATACTTTAGGTACTTTTTCTAAAATAATGAATTTCCTTTAGTTACTTTTACTTCTTTTGTTTGTTCATTTCGGTTACTCAGATATTTTTTCTAATAATAAATCTCCACTTATTATTATTTTTTAACTTATTTTAATTATTTAGGCTTATATGTTCGCGGGCGTAGCCGCGTCCGGGCCCACTAGTTACCTATATTTAAAAGTAACTCTGTTTGTCTGTCTGTCTGTCTTTTACGCAATCAGAGCCAAACCGCTAAATTAATTGTGATAAAATACTCATATAGAGATACTTGAGAGTCTCGGCATGAACATAGGATACTTTTTTTTCTCATATTTGTAATATTTTCGACATATATTAAAATACTTATTAATTTGACATGCAATTTATTCCGCCATTTTAATAACAACTGTCTTTATGCGACCGTTGCTAAGCAACGATTTGTAAACTTTGTTGTTAGGAAACGTCACCCAAAATGATCTTGCTCAACGCATTTCTCTATTGAAAACTGAAAATAATTTCATAAACATATTTAATAAATATACGTATAGTTCAAGCGGGCGTAGCCGCGTTCGGGTTCACTAGTCAATAAATATAAATCAGTAAAGAACAATCACAATCAATAAAGAATATATTTTAATTTATATATACCTAATATACCTAATGCCAAAATTCCAAACTAAAAGTTTGAAAGGAATTGTTTTAACAAAAATATAATTTTATATTTTCAATTGTTCTTTTCAGGGTTCTGAAACCGTCGTGTACTGCGCCTCAGAGTACAGCATAGAAGGTCACACTGGCAAATTCTATCGCGATTGCGCGGAATATAAATCTAATTATCCCTTCGATAAAGAGGAAGAAGCCAAATTGTGGGAAATCAGCGAAGAAATGATCAAGAACAAAGGTCCGTTAAAGAATTAATTATGTTTGTTTAGATAGAGGTTATTTCTCAAAATAATATTGAATTGTTTTTTTTATATATTAAATATCATTCAAAATTAATACAAAAGTATATAGCAAAATTAATCAGATGGAATATTTTTTTATTTAAAAAGAAACAACATGTAAAAGAAAACATTGATAGATTACTTGGTAAAAATGTAATAAGACGATTATTACGTCATAACTCAGTAACAAATTGACTTATTACATTTTTTGTATTTTTAGTTAATTAAATAATGAAGTTAACACTGGCAAAAGAATAAAAATAAAAAAAACAACAGTTTTGTCTAGATTAGAAAGGTTAGTTAATTCAATTTTCTTTTAGCTAAATGTGATTTCAGTGCTACTAATTATTAAAAATAAAACTACATTTACCCAACTGTTTATCGATAGGTTGCGAGCGTAAAAAATAAAAAGTAATTTTTTTGTGTAATCTTTAATTTTAAAATTTATATGCATATATTATTTAGTTTAGTTTTTCCTAAATATTTTAGGGCAGTCGAACCTGTATCACCTTCCTTGTGCATGCATCCCATAAATAAAACAATATCATAATTAATAATAGATAGATGGTTCACAAATGTAGAGTTAAATTATGAAACAAAATAATTACAAAATATTAAAACAGCTATAAACACATAACCATAAATTTCGAAGTTTAAAAATTCTCATTGTTTTGGAAAGTAAGGAAAAAAGAAAGACTCAACTCAACAAATATTAATTTTCTTCCTAGTAGATATTTGAAAAACTAAAATTGAATATTAGAATCTTCATATGTGTATATTAGTATAGAATTAGTTATAGGTTCTTTCCTTTTGTGTTCTCTTTTGTAAATGGTGTTTGTTTTATGTAAAAACTATAGGCATATAGGCACAAAAATATTTATTTAAATGTAGATTGTAGAAATTGACAATAATTATGTAATTTATCCAAATTGTATTTAAAATTAATTGTAGTTTACCTTTTTCGTTTCCATTAGTGGCCACAAAGGTACATTTTATTTGTTTAGTAGAAGTTTCAAAGATATATTGGCTATTGTATTAATAAATGAATATATTAGCGTATAAATTATTTGTTTTATTTATTTATAATTTATCCTTCTAATTTATTTTAAACTCAAGAAACTGATTTTAATATAACTTAAATTCGATTTTTCTTTTGTTTCAAGCTGAAGATTTTACATAATGAAAGAGCAATTTACTCAACAAAATAAAAATTGGTATTTGGATTATATTTGTTTTTCGTATATGAATAAGCTTTTTTGTAAATCAAGTAAAGAGATACAAAATAAAACACAATATTTTCTATAACTTATATTGATCCCTCAAAGGTATCTTAAATCACAGCTTAAAAATAATTTCAGATCAAATTAGACGTAGCAAAAAATGTGACATTTAAACATTATAATGGAAAATTTAAAGCCTTTGCTCAAAAAAAAAACAAATAAGCCATTAGCTACGTCTAATTTCCCAAACTAACTAAACACTATTTAGTGCATTTCATATATTTAATAAATAATAAAAAAAAAAAACAAAAATTTGTCAAATAAAAACAATGTAAAAAGTAAAAAGAAATAAAGTGACTTTAAATACTTTACAAAATCATTATCACTCGACTCAACCGATTTCGCTCACAAAATAAAACATTTCGAGATTTTTATAGTTATATGTGCGTTTTTAATAATACGGTAACCATAAAACTAGGCACTTAGTGAATACATTAAAAATATATATAGTATACAAGAGTTACGTCCTGCTATTTTATTTGTAAAAACAATTTTATGTGAAGGTAGGTTAAATTAATTTCATAGCATCATTTCTGTACCAAAAGCTGCAAGTCAGCAAAGGTAAAAATTGAGGGTAGTTTGCTATAGTGTAGGGAGTTACTAATTTAATTAATATCAAACTACCCTCAATTTTCACGAATTTTCGATATATCATACACACAAAAAATGTGTAATTTATTTATTTTTTCTTATAAAGTTTATTAGTTATTTCTGTTTATATTGAAATTTTGTGTTTAATACAAAAATAAAATTATGAGAAAAACAGCTGCATAACTTAGCTAATAGTGCAATTAGAAGTACTATTAAATCGCTTTGTTCATAAAATAACATGTTCAAATTCAAGACAGGGAATGTGGTACTCGTAAAGATATTTCTTTACATATTTTTTTCATACTTATTGGGACAATAATGCGTTTAATAATAAACAGAAGTGGAAAACGTTTCTGTTTATTTACTAATACTAATAATGTACTTATAAATATACTTATTTTAAATTAAAGATTTATTCAACTACCGTCAAAAACATAAAATAACCATAAGGACAATATTTTTGTAGTTGTAATAAATTCAATATTCTTATTTCATACTAGCGGACGCGCGCAGCTTCGCTAGCTTATTTAGGGTTTCTAATAGACCATGAAACATGTGTTCAATTAAATATGTTTAAGAGTCTAAATTTCAAATTTTATAAAAATCGGTGGCAATTTAAGATTTTTCCATACAAACTTTCAACCCCTTATTTGCACCCTTAGGGGGTGAATTCTAGAAAACTATGAAACACGTGTTCAATTAAATACTTTTAAAAATCTAAATTTATAAGAATCGGTGCTGATTTAATTTTTTTTCCATACAAACTTTCAACCCCTATTTCGCCCCTTTAGGGTTGAAATTTTTCAAAATCCCTTCTTAGTGGATGTCCAGATTACAAAAGTAAACATCTGTCCAAATTCCACGTTTCTACGCACAGCGGTTACGGCTGTGCGTGCGTCTTACCTCAGTCAGTGAGGACAATTCCTTTTATATATATAGATTACTTGAAATACATACGATACAAATATTTCACACAAATCTTTGGCCCTACTTATTTTTACAAGTATTTAAGTAAGAGACTTCTTTCCTTTCCATTTTATCTTTGTTCAATTATAAAATATTTTTATAGATACGTTTCTTTTTTTGAATACAATAAATCAATAATTTTATCACAACCAATATAAAATCATGTTATTTTTTAAATTACACATAAGTAGGTAAAATGTAATACGAGAATTTTGCTGAAAACTCAATTTAGTCCCATAAACAATAAAATTCATATAAAACAATAAACTTAAATAGAATAATATATTTTTAAAACTATTCTACTTCTAGTGCTCGTGCTTACTATTTATATATTTATTTTTATTGCAACTACTGTACTTAATTTTTATTTAATTCTTAGGTATAAGCTTTTAGGGCAAGCAAATTTAACACAGATTATAAAAAATACAGATTAAATAAAAAATACAGCCTAAAAAGCTATTCTATTGTCTATTTATTAAAACTGTCGAGTTTTGTATATATGAAAAATCTAAAAGCTCCTTGGTAATTTTTTTTACGTTTATATTATTAATTATAAACTAAGCCATAATATTATGCTAATATTATTTTAAAATTACCTTAATTTTTAGGATATTTCCTTTAATGGAGGATATGTAGATAGAATGTTTATACAATTATTATAGGACGGATGATTTGTATAGTTAAATGCAATTTTCGAGATAAGTACTGTAAAGCTTAGCATTAAGATGTACATTTTATTACAGTAGTGGCCTTTTTCAATTACCTTTGTTCAATGACAGGATTTTAGAACCTAATAGCTTGCAATTATTCAAACAAAAAGAATATACAGATATAATTGGAATAATAGTATAACTAATAGTAATTTAAATAAATATTTAATAATATCATAAAGCATCGTTTATGAAATTATTATAAATATAGAATTTGCATTTAAAAACGAACGTAGCATAATATTTTTCGTAATCACAAAAAACCGTTCTTACAATATTACATTTCAATAAATCTAGAACAGCAGGTTGCTCTGAAACCAGTAGTGGGGCTCGCACCGTGGAGGTTTACGGTGTCCGGATGGTGGTACATACGAAGTTCCTTTTCCGCTTTCTGCTCCAGGTCTGCCCATCTGAAATATTACAGAAGTATTGTAAACATATACTAATATTATGAAATCGAAGTTCGATATTAATTATCAATTATAATATTATACACTAGCGGATGCGCGCAGCTTCGCATGCGTATTTAAGGGTGAATTCTAATGACCCATGAAACATGTGTTCAATGAAATATTTTTAAGAGTCTAAATTTCAAATTTTATAAAAATCGGTGGCGATTTAAAGATTTTTCCATACAAACTTTCAACCCCTTATTTGCACCCTTAGGGGATGAATTCTAGAAAACCATGAAACAAATGTTCAATTAAATATTTTTAAGAATCTAAGTATCAAATTTTATAAAAATCGGTGGCGATTTAAGAATTTTCCCATACAAACTTTCAACCCCTTATTTGCACCCTTAGGGGGACAATTCTAGAAAACCATGAAACATGTGTTTAATTATATACGTTTAAGTGTCTGAATTTCAAATTAATTAAAAATTGGTGACGATTAAAAAAAAACCTATACAAACTTTCAACCCCTTATATGCACCCTTAGGGGGAGAATTCTAGAAAATGATGAAACACGTGTTCAATTAAATGCTTTTAAAAATCTAAATTACAAATTTTATAAAAATCGGTACCGATTTAAATTTTTTTCCCATACAAACTTTGAACCCCTATTTCACCCCTTTAGGGTTAAAATTTTTCAAAATCCCTTCTTAGTGGATGTCCAGATTACGAAAGTAAACTTTTGTCCAAATTCCACGTTTCTACGCACAGCGGTTACGGCTGTGCGCGCGTCTTACCTCAGTCAGTGAGGACAAGTCCTTTTATATATATAGATTAACTAGAGGACCCGGACGCGGCTACGCCTGCTTGAAATATAAGAATATAATTTCTATAGAAATATAATTTCAATCTAGATGAAATGCTAAAAGTGACTATTATATTTATTTTCATAAGGATGAATATCAAAATGACGCGGTAACGAACGCGGTCGCGTAGCGACGACAAATTAGAAAGTATTTTAATTTATTAGTATATATGTGTAATGTAATATTATATAGCCTATAGCACTTCTGAAGAATGCAGCTTTCATACAAAACAAAAACAAAGTAAATCGATTCAGTAGATCCAGAGATCTTAGCGTTCAAACAAACAAACAAACAAACTCTTCCGCTTTATTATATTATATTAGTATAGATAGTATATATATATAAAGACCGTGGTGGCGCAGTGGCACAAACTTGTGACTGTAAACGCGTCAGTTGTGTGTTCAGTTCCGGGGGAATTAATTTTTATTTATTAATATGCCTCGAAAATGCATGGAAAAGTGCGGAACGGAGTATCTTAAAACTAGGTTTCCTCTGCCAATCCTGCTATGTGCGGGATTCAGTTCTATTTCACAGTGCTTTTTCATTAGACTTAATAGTAGAACTATTTCAATGGATGTTCACAATCAAAGGTCGACATCCATTTTTTTATCGCTTGCGGTCCATTATAAATACAAACGTTTTCCTTGATCGGCTATCGACTCCGCGACCTTCGTCTTGTTAGACGTGAACTCGTATATGTAGTTACTACCGCAAGAGGTCGTCTAATTTACATTCTATTTTATATATACCTAGACATGAAAGGAATATTAATGATATTGTTTATTTTGTAGTAGTCGTATAAATAAACGCAAATATTCCATAAATGATTATTGGTATAACTAATTTTAGTTAAAATATTATATTTCTTAAAAAAAAATAAAGCACTTAGTGTCAAGACTTTAAAATATTTTAAACGCGCAAAAGACAGATCAAGGTTTTCATAACGGAAAAAAAAATTAAGCAACTTCCGCTATTTATCTTATCGCGACCACACCTAAGCTTAATATTAAATAAATATTAATAATTGACTTCCTGCAACTTATTTACGTAATAATAGTGCAGTTTGAAAATGTCTCTTTGTAATCGACAATTATCACTGGCCACAATTATCCAATCCTACTAAATGATACGCGTAAATCCGGTGGAGTAGAACGAATAACTGGGTTTCTCTAGCAAAATAATTATTATGAATGAGTGATATGCAGGTGTAATAAATTATTAATTCTATCATCATTGGGAATTTTTTTTATAAATTAAAAAATACGTAAATCATCAATCAATCATCAATTAAAATTCCAAAACTGGATGGAAATGGAAAACAGAGTGCCTTAACACTAGGTTCTTTACGATGGTTTTGCTATATGCTGAAAATAAGCGAAAATATTAAAAATGTAAAAGACAACGTAGGTTAAGTACCTACCTACCTAAAATAGCCCTGAACAATATGGTATTAAAATATACTTAAGAACACAGGCAAGATAAGAGATTTAAAATCACGGACATCAAAGAAAATTACTGACATGAGTAATATCTTAGCTTGTAGGTAGTACTTCAGCTTTACGCTGTATCACGTAAATATCAGGGTAGGCAGACGGAACCTAGTCAAGACACTCTATTGCCTATATTTTTCCGAATTTTCGAGACATTGTGTGTTGATTTACCTTGTTACCAGAGCGGAGAAAAGAAAATATTAATTGATAATAATTAATTCCCCTAGTGGGAATACAACGCACAACCTTCGCGTTTACAGTCACACGTTTCTGCCACTGCGCCACGACGGCCATTGTATACTCGTAATGATGCGTGATAATGTAATTTATGCAACTGTATTATATTTTCTAGTTCTGTCGAACATAATGAACATTTAATTGATCTTTAGTTGAAACTATAAAGCTTTTCATTTTATATCAGTTTTATACATATATACTTACACTGAAAAAAAATATCGCAGACCGTTTTCGTCAAACATATATAAAACCACTGTGGCGCAGTAGAAAAGTGTTAGACTGTAGGTACTTACGCGATGGTAGTCTGTTCGATGTCCACTAGCAGGAATGATTATTGATTATATTCAAATTATTTTCATTTCACCGATCCGATAATGAAATTTTATATTCAAAAATATATTTGACGCCGTCATGGCGTGGCACAAGCGAGTGACTGTAAACGCAACAGTCGTGGGTTCGATTCCCACTTAGGGGAATTCATTATGTAACATTTTATTTCCTCTAACAATAATAACGCCAAAAAAAGAAGTAAATATTTTTACCTTTGGACTGACAATGAGAAGGCCTCGATCACGTTGCTGTCAGCTTTTGCCGATGTTTCTAAGTAAGTCGATATTTTATTCTCCTCGCACCACTGCTTCAGCTGATCGTATGAAACTTCTCTGTCTTTTGATGACACGTCAGACTGTTAAAAAAAACAAGCAATAATAAATAGTGAAAAAAATAATTCTTTATTGGTTTAAAACTTATAAGGAAACACTTATTACGTGAGGTCATAGGATTATATGTATATGTGGAGAATTACATGTTGTTTTTCCCGGTCTTGATGGCCAGTTAAATGGGTTCAGTCATTTGACACTTTCAAATACCCTTAATCGGATTGCGGAGAATCAAGTCATCGGTTTCTCCATACACAAGAATATCTACATAGCTTTACAGTTTATTCCGCTTTTAGCATGGTAAGCAAAGGGAACCTTGTTTTAACTCCATTCCTCGGTTTTCGACTTGTTTTCAAATCATTGCGTTTTGAGTGACGGAACTAACTAGAGCGAAGAAATGAAAATCTAACAAAATTAAAAATGCTTAAAAGAATTCAATTTAGATTTTGTGAAGACAATTTCGGAATAAAAAAAAATACTGACTAATTAATTTCTGAAGCTTTTTGACGGTCAAACCTTTTAGCCTACATACAGTCTACAGAGTTAAGATAAATGTAAAACAGTTTTTAAACAGTGTTATGTCTGTGCATTCAATAAATCTTATTTACCTTATTACCAACAACAATAAAAGGAAACTTCTCAATTCCATTCTTAACACCAGCGTAATGTAGGAACTCGTTTAACCATGTCTTTATGTTATTGAATGAGCTTCTATCGTCTATAGCGTAGGCCAGTATACAAATGTCCGTTCCTCTGTAAAAGGGCGTCCTTAATGACTTGAAACGTTCTTGACCTGCTGTGTCCCAAATCTGAATACAAAATTTACATAAAAATAAATTATTTTTAACAGCCTTAGGCTCATCCCTGTATCTATGTAAATTAAGCAAATCTTAGAATGTAACTAGTTCTAATTAAATAAATAAGATTCCAGACACTACACTCGCGTTACGTCTGGCCTCAATATAAAAAACCATTATCATAAGATCAACGTGTGGGCTTTGCAAAGACGTTTAAAATGACGAGATTACAATTTAAAGTATTGGTAAATGTCTTATTTTTCTTCATTAGTTAGACTTATATTCTTAAACACCGTTTTGGCGCAGTTAGCAAATGCTTAATCAGCGATATCTAAAATATTTTTATTTAATTCTCCCTTGGGGATGATTTTCCTTTCATTTTTTAGTCCCGGTAACAAGACAAAGCGCTGCATTGTGTTCGGTCGATCAAATCTCGAAATTGGGCTGAAAATGGAGAATGAAGTGTCTTATTAACACTAGATTCCCTCTCCCTAATTTGCTCATACCTGAGTATAAAGTAAAGAAAAATATTGAATACATATCAGATATAAGACAAATTTTATAAAATCATATTAAAACGTTAATATTTAAATCTATAATATTTGTAATGCATAAATATATTTAAATTTGTAGAAAACCGACACATAAGGTCAAGTAGGCGTGAACAAACAGTATTATAATAAACGAGACTTAGCACTCCTTTTCCTTATCTAACATATGAAGGATATATTGTTATACATAATATTTATATTTGCATTTGATGTGTTTTTATCCATAAAAAAGTAAGTCTTATTTTTTTAGCCTCACACTGAATCCCACACATAACAGGGTAGGAAGAAGGAACCTAGTGTTAAGACACTCCATTTCCCTTTTTTCACCAAATTCCCACAGACCCGTGCATTGTGTAGTTTCCAGAATGACAAAATAAAATAATTTCCATAAGTGAGAATTAGTAAAATGTTTAAAAAGGCCTTAAATGAACTTAAGTTAAATTTTAAACAATATAAATAATTTATAAAATAATTTATGTACTAGACATTTAATATTTTTGAATGGGAAACAACATAAAACCACTGTATTGAGTCATAAAATGATATTATAAAATAAAACATATAGTTATTAATTATTATGTAAAGTCCCTTACAAATGATATTTATGCAAATTTGCAATAACATAGAACCTGGTGGCACAGTGCCATGTTAATGTGAGAGTTCCAGGTTGGAATCCCACAAGGGGCATTGAACTATTTTCTTTTATTTACTTTCTATCACTTGTGAAAGATGTGGCTGAAGCATGTGGCTTTAAATTCTGTCACTCAAAAAAGCAATATCATAGAAATTTAGAATGTTTGCTAATTATTTAAAAATATTAGCTAATTTGTGGTTCTAAATGATTAGACTATATTAAAACTTGTTATTTCAACACAAAAATAGAATTAAGCAATGGGTAAAATAAATGTGTTTTTTAATTTATACATATATTTAAATAATGTATTTTTAATTTGAAATATTTAGTTTAGTTTAAATATTTAATTTTATGTAACTATTAATCTGAATATTTTATTTATGCCTTTATATAAATAAGATGTTATTATGTTGCGAGGTAAACAGGCAAAATAAATAATTCCATCCTGCATTAATTGATAATTTTTAATTTTTATGTGAGGCAATAAAATAAAAATATTGTTAACACTTTGTTTCTCCACGTTGCGTCTAATTCTGGCGGCATTGCGTGTTCAGTGGCGGAACACAACGCCGCGCTTGTGCCTCTGTACCAAAGCGAACGGATAAATAAAAATTTTCAGTACATATTTCATTTCCTCGAGTGGGGATCGAGCCCACAACCATCGCATTACACACCTTTGTGTCCCGCCACAATGACCTCAAATTCCCACCGTTCCCAACACACAACGCCACAACGACGTCAAATATTTATTTTTTACTAAAATTGAATGTTTAACATTTAAAAAGTTTAATAATGATTAATCTTATTTACTTTGATTGATGATATTTACTTTGCAAGTATGTCATTAAATCTGATAATGTGACCTTGCTATCAAAGTAGTTATTTAAGCTTAATATAAACTAAAAAAGCGAAATAAGAAAAGAGCGCAATTAAGATTACTATATAAAATAATTACCAATATTAAGATTTAAATAAAAGTATATATAGATACCTGTAGTGTATATGGCTTGCCATTGACCTCAATCATCTTATTCATGAATTCCACTCCTATCGTATGAAAGTTGTGATCGTCGAAATGGTTTGATATAAACCTGCTCATCAAACATGATTTGCCAACACCTCCGTCGCCCAATATAACAATTTTTAAAAGAACATTTTTGTTCGCCGTTCTTCCATAATTTTGATCGTTATCTTCAACCATTATGTCTTTATTATTGTCATAATATACATAAAAATAACACTTCTTTTATTGGTGCAGCCTTGAGTCACAGTAAAATCTATTTAATTAATGACTCAATCACTAGTTACGTCCGTAGTCGGGTTCTGTCCTTTAATATAATAAATTAAACATTCCCGGACAGCAATTGTAATATAATTAAATAACTAAATTAATTACATTGCGAAACTACATAAAAGATCTTGACGAGAAATCAAATAAAACTAAACTAGTAAACTTTCAACATAATCTACTGCACAGCTGTTTAATTTGAAACGTCAAATATCAAGAAACAGATAATTAATAATATAACAAAAAAAATAAAATTATTATTATAGTATAATGTTTTAGTATATATAAATAATCTTGTCTATATTCTAAACAATAAATTAATAAAGAAATTTATTATATTTAAATGTCCATTTTTAATAATGTTGCCACTTATTTCGTTACCATAGCAGTGTAAATTTATTTAATGTCTAGTTACATCACTAGATGTCTCTGACGAATGTTTGTTTTGCGGTTCAGCGGTTGAGTTGTGACGAGTGACTCGCGAGATGTCAGTCAGCTCGAATAAGTTTATTCCGCTTTGTTTTGCGGAGGTGAGAGGACATAGTGTTATATTGTTCTGCGTAAACCCGTTGTGCTTAATGTTTTTTACTTATATGCATTTTTGAGTGAACAGACGTTGTGACTCTCAATAAAAGTGCTTTCTAATTCGAAAGACATCAGTGAGTGCTGTCGAAAACTCGGAAAATGAATACATTTGCGCAATAGTGCTAGCGACTCGATGTCAATAAACTTGTCGGTGATATTTTATGGGAAAGGTGTGCCGCGTCGCTAATACCTGTTCGCAGCGGGAGCTGAGCAGAGGGGCTGGAGCCGGGATGGTGGCGGGTGCCTGACGGTGCCATGGTGTGGATAGCAAGGAGGTGAGTGGCTTCAGATGGGAGCAGCAAGGCGGGGCGGCGCGGGGCAGGCTGGCGTGCATTCACCTCTGACCCGCGCGGGGCGAGCGGCGCTCAAGGTCGGTGCGCCGCCTGAAGGTCGCTGGTCACGTGACGAAGGGTGCCTACCCCCTCGCCCGCCCCTCGCTCGTAGCGTCCCCGTTGTTTGTTAGACTGTCGCGACCATAAGCTTATAAAAAAATGTTTTTATTTTTTTTTATTTTTTAAGTGATTAATTTTTAAGTTATTGTTTATTATACAATATATATATTACTATAATTTTTCTGATGTCAAATTATTTTAAACTGAATTGCTTTTAAGACTTATCATTGTTATTCAGGGCAATTTTAAATTCATACAACTTACGTCATAATATTTCTATATAAAAAAAAAACTATATTTTTTTTTTATAAAAAAAATAATGTTATAAACGACTATAACATATAATACGGCCGTCGCATAGCTTTGAATTTGCATACGGAATAACGGTACGGCATGAAAGCTCGATGGCTATTTGATACTACGATTTAGTATGCGATTATCATATACCCGGCACTCTATGGCACGATTTTATAAACAGTCACAATCGCATACATACATACATACATATGTATCAAAGTTTCATATTTCATGTAAAGAATGTCACGTAGTACCTTCGTTTATGTATAAATGTATTTCGACATCGAGCTATGTTTTATCTGAGCGAGTGAATAATGATAACTTGATACCTTCACTTGTTTTGTATTGGACCTTTTTTGTTATTGCTTATTAACTAACCAGAATGTTAAGTCAGCAATGATATCGAATTCTAACAATTGGCGTGGTACAAGCGTTTGAATGTAAACGCGACTATTGTGGATTTGATTCTCACCCAGGCGAATAAATTATTGTTTATTAATATCTTCACTTCTTTCGCTCTTCAAAGAGAGCGTTGAGTTTTGCCATTCAACACGCAATGCCTGGAAAATTCGGCAGAAAGTGGGGAACGTAGTGTCTTGACACTAGTGTCACTCTGCCTACACTAGCATATAGTGTGAAGCTAAAAAAAGATTGATTTGGCCTTATATGCTTAAATTGCTTCAGAAAATCTTAGAAATGGTAAAAAGTTTATAAACATTGAAAAATTATTCATTAACAATAAAAAAACATTTTTATATATTATAAATTATGTAAAATATGATATAGCGTACAAAACAACGTACGTACAAGCAAACAAAATAATACTGGGCCCCACGACAGCAACGTCGGCCAGACACACGTTCTCGACAAAAAAGTTGCATATCAAGGTCAAGATTTTAATATATCAATTATAAACCGCAGCTTGATTTGAATAACAAAGTGTTAGTACATGTATTAGTTGTTTCATGTAAGCTTGCTATTATAATTAAGAAGACTTTCTGATATTTTAATCATCTTTTATGACCTTCCTTCAAGGATGTTTAGAGAATGTGTGATATATGAGTATCACGTTTATAACCTTACTTCTTTCTGTAATGAGACGTCAATGGCAGAGGCTACAGTTTTGTTTTGTTTCAACAGAGTAATACAAATCTCCGGACATGATTCAAATTAAAACAACAAAAATTTTTAAATGTAGATAGTCCTAAAATTGTTTCCGAAAAGTATAGAAATCTTTAAAATTTTCTCAGGTTTATGGTGTATTACGTACATTGCAGGTTACGCAGAGGAATTCTAGTATTAAGACACTACGTTCCCCATTTTCCGTCGTATTCTGAAGGCATTGCGTGTTGAGTTGCGGAACTCACCGCCGAACAACTAAAAAAAATCTCA
Organism: Heliconius melpomene rosina; assembly: GCF_056956725.1. Lineage (NCBI taxonomy): Eukaryota > Metazoa > Arthropoda > Insecta > Lepidoptera > Nymphalidae > Heliconius > Heliconius melpomene. The sequence goes on from NC_140399.1 coordinate 9,468,592, forward strand.
TTGGACTCAAATTGGATATAATATTTTTATATACAAGTTGCAGCATGCTTTTAGTATAATTAAATTTGTAGTAAGAGAAACTTTTAACTGCAAAGATGTCAAAAAGTTATAAAGGAGTTACTTCGGGCTGTTTTATTGACTTATCCAATTAGCGAAGTAATTTATGTATATTATGCGTAGTAAACTGAATCATGTATAGTGTACAGCCTCGAGCACAGACACACCTTCATATGTTAATAGTTTTTGCAGACAAATGCGATTCATGGATGTGGGTTGTAATTGTATTGCGGATCTGAATAAGTATACAATAATATGGTTAAATACCTGTAGTTGTGTTACACATTAATTAAAATAACGGTTCACTTTTCATCCTAGACATTGTTTTTGACAGCATTTGTTTCGCTTTAGTTAAAATAACTGTAACAAATGTATTTATTGTTATACGTTAAGCGCTATTAGTATAATTAACACAAATTATAACGTTAATTCCTATAATTTATTACTAAAACAGAAGCCTCATAGTTCTAGAGTATAAAAATATAAATATATAAAAGTGTCTGTTACGTATATGTAATTTTTATAATATTGCTATAATAACGGTAAAGGTGATTTCAGTCAAAATGTTTTATACAGCTAATTCGAACTGATTACATGTTTCTAAATAAGGACTTTAAACAATTGATTCTGTTATCATCACACGTATCTTTCGCTACAATACTAACTGTTGTTTAATTGTAAATCGGATTTCGAAATAGTATCACTGTTGCCTCATTGTTTGCCCTAGCCGGATGATGATGATTATTCGGTGGTCTACTGTAATTACTAATTAAATCAACAGTTTTAACTAAATACATAGTTGTATATGTCAGTGAACGAAGTTCGAGTAATGAAATCTATAAAAAAATCAAATACATCCAATTTCGTTTTTTGTTTTAAACATGATAATAAAGGTTGAGTACATTAGTATTATTACTTAAAGATGAAATATAATAAAGATTAAATTAAGTACGATGGTAATGTTGTTATTGACATTTTTATCTTACAAAAATATTGATGCTTTAACACCGTATAAGTGCAAATTCACTTATTATACACATTTACTATAAGTAATGGTTTATGCGTTAAATTGTAAAGTAAAAATCATAATATTACAATGATAATTAACATTATATTATGCATTTTATATTAGCTTTAATGTACACTACAACATATTGTAAAAATATTCAAATTTCTTTAATTGTTTTTTTATTATATTAACATAGCAGGTTCCCATATAATCATAATTAACTCCAATTCAAAACCAATAACATTATATAATTGCAACAAAATAATAAATCACACCAAACAAAGCTTAAGCGAAATAAATCGCGAAGGTAATAAGGTAGCTCGCGACTGTACTCTCACTACTTTCACGTGTGGCTGTGTGCGTCGCGGCCGGTGACCTTGCTATCAGGCGGAAGCCGTGAGTCAGCGCGTCTGGGAGCAGGGACCTTCGCGTCTATTCCCATTTTATTATATTGATACTTATAAAAAAGATATACTATATTTATAGATTTATTATTATTAATATTATTAAATTGTAAAGGCCAACATATAAATATTTCGTTTGGAAATAGGCAATGGTACTGGCGATGTACAACCGTTTCGGTTGAAATTTTATATTTAATCTGTATTTTCGATATTTTAGTACCGCATATGATTGTACTAAAATTTATAATATATGAATAAATTATTGAAATTAATATTTATTATCATTAAGTATGAAGTGGATACATAATGTGTATATGTATTTAAATTGTTGAATTGTTCTTTGTTTGAATTTAAATTTCTCTTTCAGACTTGTTTCGATCGCCGTCATTGAGGTCACGGTTTAATTATATTATTTCCGATTGTCTGTGGCTTTTATAACACAATGCAGAAATAAATTACATGCTAAAATATGTATTACTTTTTAATAAAAATACTCTAAATAATTTTGTTAAAATAATGCATTGAAATTTTAAAAAAATAATAGATTTTAACATAAACTTTATGTAGGTGCTCTTTTATAAATTACACAAAGGTTCTGAATGAGGAAGTTAATATTATCTGTGCGTCAAGTTAACGCGCCAAGTTAGTTCCTTATTGTTATGCACGCAAGTGCGCTTCCATTGAATACTATGTAAAATAACTTTAGGTGTTTAAGTATTCATACTAAAATTGTATTACATATGGTAATGCCAATGTAACTACTTTAACTATTAATATGCAGAATATTGGACTCTATAGCCACGAAATTATTTATTAAAGCATGAAATGTTTGGCAATTTGAATGGAAATTCTTGTATTACGTTATAATCATCGTATATTATACTATTAGTCAACCTAAAAGTGTAACATAAAAATTTCATAGATAATGAAATTATTACATAACTCGCTGTAATAACATGAGAGAACATTATTTAAGTGTGGTAAGTCCATGATGAACTTCATAGAAAAATATAAGTATAAATATATACTTTTTGTTTCACGTTGTTAAGGAAAATATAATGAAACAGCTCTACTCAATTGGCATATGCCAAACAGTCGTCCCGATTTTTGGGGGACGTCTCGATCGTGAATTATTCTACGCACTATGAGAATTATTTTTTAATTCAAAACACAACAAAACTTTTCATCGAGCCAGGGTTATATTTACAATACTATATATTATTGTTATTTAAATGTTTTTTATATAAACATTTGAACATTAGGAACTTAAAGTTGCAAAATCCGTCAACACATAATTCAACAGCGTCCATTAATTAAAACCTCATTCGTCCACTGGACCACACTATTTCGACCCTAGCGTAGCGGTAGTGTTGTGACATGGTTCGCGCGACACCGATTTCGATGCAACTCGATTCTCGAAGCCTACCGTTATGCGATATGATCGTATTCTTATATAACGGATTTATTATAATGAATGAATGAGTTTTGTCTCGACTGCTTTACAGTCACTTAACCAGTTGTGGCTTATGCTGTGGAAATGCCAGTTTTACAAATATTTGGTCGATATGTGCTTTAATATTTTCGCGTTTTATTGTTAAGTTTTTTATCTGTAGTAAAGTTTAAATTTTTATAAAGGTTAAAAGATTAATTCGTGATAAATGTTTCTTTTTTTGTGTTGTGTAGTTCATTCGTTCATATGTAATATTTATATTTGAGGATTAATAATAGTAAAAGTTTGTAACGTGTGATATTTTAAAATTTTATAAAAAATTATTAATTAAATAAAAAAATATTAATTAATTAAAGTACTAAAACAAGAATTATTCTTGTTTTAGTACTTTAAACTCAATATATAATATAACAACACATAGGTTAAACACTGCAGGCATTTCGAATCCATTCTTTCACGTACATTTTGACCCCGGCGCGGCGTAGCGTCGCGTTGCGTCAGTAAAAGTAAAAGGTGGTCTCTGTTTTAGTGCTTTTCTTATGAAACTTATTGTAATTAACATTTTTTTGTTACTTTGTGTTGTTTTTGATATAGAAAAAACAACCCCTCCCGGGTTTTCATCATTATAAGGCAAGATTTAGTTATTTTATATTTTAGATGTAGAGTTCATAACATACTACCTTCTGTAAATATGCATTATAAATTTTAATTTGAATAAAAGTAGGGGGTTCGATTCCCACTCGAAGATATAAAATATTTATTACATTAAGATCTTTGCTCTAATTTCAAGGCAAAAGGGCAACGTCGTTCTGCCACTTAACGCAATGCCTCCAGAATTCGGCAGAAAGTGGAGAGTGGTGTGTCTTAACACTAAGCTCCCTTTGCCTTCTCTGCTCCTTGCGGGATACAGCGTGAAGCTGGGAAAAAAATGAATATCGAAAATTTTCCACTAATATAATTTATACAAATAAGACATTGTAAATAACTATTTTGCAAACATCTTAAGGTTTCGATAAATATGTAAATGTATAACCTCGTAAAAAATAAATATGTAGTCTCAAGATTTATCCATCGATGGTCTTTGGAGGTTATTTAGCTGTCTTTATTTAGAACTGGGATAGCCTTAAATGAGAATAATTTTGCATACTTACTTGGATTTTAACTACTTAGTTAACATTTTTAGAATAAGTTAACAGTTGCAGAAAAATGAGGTAGCAAAGTGTGCATTTTTACTATATTTGATATTTACATCGAAATCACATATTTAAAAATAGATAAAGATATGAAAAGATAATCTATTTATTGACGCGAACTGCTAAAGGTGATAATTTTGTAACCTATATGATTCTCAGGGTAGTAAGATCCAAAACTTTTTTAAATATTATAAAGTGTTAATAATTTCATAATGAAGATAAGTGATTTAAATAACATATGAGAACCGGAGTTTTTAACATTAGGTTCCCTCTGCCTGCTTTGCTGTGTACGTGATACAGCGTAAAGCTAAAAAAATAAAAATAAAGGAAATTAAGTATAATAATTAATAAAGTTTCTCTTCTCGAATTAAGTTCTCGAACGAAAGCCTTTTAACATAATACGTCTTCCGATGTTTCACAACAGCTCGAACCATTCGAAATTCATTTCGAAGAACACATTATTGTGACTCATAGGAACAGGTCGTGAGTGGCGCCGCGTAAAGGCGAGTTTACATTGCTTTTTTGTTTGACCTTGACGCTAAAATTAGAATATTTCGTTATTCTATACACTTATTTCTATAGATATAAGTTATTAACAATATTCCTCTGGTTTGTTATTATTTATTTTAAATATCAGATAATATGTAGGTACCACCATTTTTTGTAAGTGTTATTTTTTTTAATATAGCCTGGACGAAGGATCCTCTCCACACATCCTTTTCACTTGTTGTAGGTTTATTCGCCCCTTATACTATGTCTTTTTTTCATAAAATTGCCCGTCCCCTTGATATTCAATGTTATTTATGTTTGTACTTACTTTTTTATATATATTTTTATATATTTAAATATATTAGATATAACAATATTAAAGTATAAACTACCAATTTTGTAAAATATTACTTATACTAATCCTCGTATATTGTAAATATTTACATTTTTTTAGTTAATAAATGAAGGAAATACTTAGCTGGATTTCTTTTTAACATGCATTCTCCTGTTGTGTAATATTTTTTTACCGTGCTTTCTCCGTTCCGTGTTCTCCAATCATAGTGACATTAGCGAAGTGACTTTAGCTGAACTAGCATGCATTTTTGTACGTCGATAAAAAAATATGAAATATATAGAATTCTATTAAATTATAAAAAAAATCATAATTATCATGCAAAATTATTCATAAGGTTAATGGTCTCCTAAATTATAAATACTGTTATTTTTTATCAGCTATCTTATCTAAATCGTTGATTTAGCCATTTCTCAGTAAATTAAAACGATAATTTGTTTATTCATTTTGTGCAACAATGTCTCAAATACCGTAACACGCAGTCATTATATCGCCGTTTTTGCTAGAATTGTCAGTGCCGTTAGTTAATTATGAACGTGCCTTTACAATTTCGTATATATATAACTTAATAATACGAACCTACTTCTTGTTTTGAGTCACTAAATTTTCGGTTCAGATCAAAGGCTGGACTGGTCTTAGTCACAGCCTAACATAGCTACAGTTATCTAATAGTAAACATTAAGAATTTCACAATAATTGTAGAGTTTACAACGATACAATGTAAGTACTTACCCATATCAATAAGGGCTTCAGTAATATTAAAATCCATTTTTTTGTAACTTTACGCTGAGGGAACCTGGGAACCTAGTGTTAAGACGCTCCAGAAAACATAATTAATGAATATGAATTTATAATTAAATTAGGATTATATTTAACATGTTTTTGAGTGCGGACTTTAAATTGATATCTTAATTCTTATAACATATAAAATTATCTATATCTTTATAATATTCTTAGAATTGTAAATCGAATTTAAACTGAAACTGATCTTAAAGGGGTTTTTATTTTGTAAGTGTTATGTTGTTATCGTAGCATATTTGGAACACAACTTACTAAGTGTGATGGTTATATTTTAAAATTATTAGGTTTTTATGATATAAGTAGTGGTTTTATCGAAATGGTCAGATAGAGTTTGAGCACAATGTTTAGTTCAGCTTAGATGTCAGTTCGATCTCCATTCGGGGGAATCGATTATTTCTATTTCCCCGCATAGAAGCAGTGTCTCGAATATAAGCAGAAAGTAAAGCGTAATTATATTCCGTCTTTTTACTCTTGTGTGGAATTAATTGTGAAACAATAATAAAAATTTTAATAAATAAACGCAATTTTTGCATATAGTTACTTGTATTTCAAGGAAAGGTCATGTAAAATGTCGAAGACAACATTAGACACAGACATCTTTGAATTTTCCTTAAATATGTTGATGATAGAGCGTACAACCATTTCCGGATGCCGTTTTTGTCCTATACCATCCACGAGCATCAACTTAGTCATGTTAGACAAGTTTCGATCATTTATAAGATTATGCTTCACACTTCATAATATTCTATTAGTTTTATGATATATATAACTCGTTTTATTTTACTACTAGCGGATGCGCGCAGCTTCGCCTGAGCCAACCAGTGGTGATTTAAAGATTTTTTCATACAAACTTTCAACCCCTTATTTGCACCCTTAGGGGGAGAATTCTAGAAAACGATGAAACACGTGTTCAATTAAATACTTATAAAATCTAAATTTCAAATTTTATAAAGATCGGTGCCGATTTAAATTTTTTTCCATACAAACTTTGAACCCCCATTTCACCCCTTTAGGGTTAAAATTTTTCAAAATCCCTTCTTAGTGGATGTCCAGATTACGAAAGTAAACTTTTGTCCAAATTTAACGTTTCTACCATCAGTGGTTAAGGCTGTGCGTGCGTCTTACCTCAGTCAGTGAGGACAAGTCCTTTTATATATATAGATTATTACTTCCTTTTAGAACACTAAATATTAATTTTAATATGTATAGAAATGCTTATTTTCTTTATACGTACAAACTTATCCATACCTATATTATAAATTCGAAAGTAACTGTCTGTCTGTCTTTTACGCAATCAGGGCCAAACCGCTAATTTAATTGTGATAAAATACTCATATAGAGATACTTGAGGGTCTCGGGATGAACATAGGATACTTTTTTTCTCATATTTTGTAATATTTTCGATATATACCTTGCATGCAATTTATTCCGCCATTTTAATAACAACCGTCGCTACGCGACCGTTGCTAAGCAACGATTTGCAAAGTTTGTTGTTAGAAAACGTCACCCAAAATGAGCTTGCTTAACGCATGTCTCTTTTGAAAACTGAAAATAATTTCATAAATATATTTAATAAATATTCATATAGTTTAAGCAGGCGTAGCCGCGTTCGGGTCCACTAGTATCTAATATATATTTGTTTTAAGATCCTTATTTAATTACCTTCTATAAACTTGCTTATAACTTTGCTTGTATTAATATTTATTTTTTTACTACCACATATCATGTTGCTTCTAAAATTTTATTTGATTATGTCGAGGTCGATACATCCATTTTATCAACCTCGTATATAGTTTCATTCCTATAAGATGACTCATCGAAACGGGCCAACGATGATTTTATTTCATGAACTTGACTCTACTAATCTGAACTTGCATAAAGTGTAATATTAGTTACTTAGTAAGACGAAACTAACTGAATCAGCTTCACGCTGTATTTCATATAGAGCAGGGTAGGCAGAGGGTACATAGTGTTAAAACACTCCGTTCCCCATTCATCGCCGAATTCTGGAGGCATTGCCTCGACACCAGAGCGAAGCGAAGCGAAGCTGACTTTTAGGTATTTTATACAAAAAATATCAATTATCGACAACTTACGGTTCCAAGAACCAAAACAAGCTCACTCGCGTCGTGAAGTGTCAACCTTAGCGGAATGCGGCTGCGGCGACCCATTTTCCATACCCATTACCCATACTCCTCCCGTCACCGTACCCCCTACCCCCCACCGCACTGGTTGCTGGCAGTTGCAGTGCCCCCCGTCCCTACACGTCACTGGTACCGGTCTGGTGCCCTCGATACAGTCGATTCCGTGTTGCGAAAATACTTAGTTTTAAATGTTATTTGAAGTTGAATATTTTTATGTTTTTGCTTATTTATTTTGAAGAGGTTTATATATAAGGAAAAGGAAAAAAAAAATACAGTCGAATTGATAACCTCCTTTTCTTACAGAAGTCGGTTAAAAAGAGGAATCGAGGTTTTGGTGAAATATGAAATCTTTAAAATTTGGAATATAATTTGTAAAATATGTACGTTCCGCCATTCATCACGCAATGAGTCGAGAATTCGGCGGAAAGTGGGGAACGGAAGTGTCTTAATGTGAACAGAGTGTCATAACACTAGTTCTCAGGTCCCCTCTGCCTACCCTGCTTTGTGCGGTATACAGCGTGAAGTTAAAAAAAAAACGTACAATAAGAATAACAAAATCATCAATTGGTCTAATAACCAAAAACATACGTAATACGAAAAAAATACAATTTATTTTATATTTTAATACAGATTATGGATTACAATTAAAATGTTACATAAAATATTTACTTATAACAACAATTATACACCAATTAACATTTCTCAGCGAGTTCCTTTAAATACTATCAAATGAAATAAGGAATTTCCTTTCCCTAGTTTTTGCAACGACACTCACAACTTACAAGGCCATCGACAATATAATGATTCATTGCTAAAAGATAAATATATGTTTAATTAATGCTTTGACCCGGTATTATTGCGGAATGGTATGGTGTCAGCATTCCGATATTGGTAACTGCCTTGGTTCTCGAAAATATCCGTCGATATGCAGTTAGGGCTAATTTAATTATATATAATGTTAAAGGATCAAATTTTACTTTATAATATATTTTATTTTTATTTATTTTAGCGTCTGAAGTTACTCTAACCACAGGTACAGTGGGTCCCATGGGTATACCTAGTCTCCAGGTCCTAGAGGTTTCATCGATACAACGCATTTTTTTTCATTGAAACTATAGTATCTGAGATTATCGAGTTTTACCAAACAATTTTTTTTGCTATATATATTTAATGCTTGTAGAGATATAAAAGTTGTCTGTTTTCCTCTGGTGGCAAATGAAACAACCAATGACAATCGGTAATCTATATATATAAAAGGACTTGTCCTCACTGACTGAGGTAAGACGCACGCACAGCCGTAACCGCTGTGCGTAGAAAAGTACAATTTGGACAAAAGTTTACTTTTGTAATCTGGACATCCACTAAGAAGGGATTTTTAAAAATTTTAACCCTAAAGGGGTGAAATAGGGGTTCAAAGTTTGTATGGAAAAAAAATTAAATCGGCACCGATTTTTATAAAATTTAAAATTTAGATTTTTAAAAGTATTTAATTGAACACGTGTTTCATCGTTTTCTAGAATTCTCCCCCGAAGGGTGCAAATAAGGGGTTGAAAGTTTGTATAGGTTTTTTTAAATCGTCACCAATTTTTATAAAATTTGAAATGCAGACTCTTAAACGTATATAATTAAACACATGTTTCATGGTTTTCTAGAACTCACCCCCTAAGGGTGCAAATAAGGGGTTGAAAGTTTGTATGGAAAAATTAAAGATTTTTCCATACAAACTTTCAACCCCTTTCGCCACCGATTTTCATAAAATTTTAAATTTAGACTCTTAAAAATATTTCATTGAACACATGTTTCGTGGTTTATTAGAATTCACCCCTAATTACGCAAGCGAAGCTGCGCGCGTCCGCTAGTATATAATATTCAATTCAATGTATTTATCACTAAATGAGGTTTGCTCATAAAAAAAGATTGTGGGGTAAAAAAAAGACAGATTTTTTAATCTATATTTTACAGTTTCTATGTTCATAGATATTTTATTAAAAAATATTAATAATAATTAATCTTTAAGATGCAGATTTTTTACAATCAAATTCTAAAAAGCCATCACTCACTATGGTCTTTTCAAATTTGATTTTATATTCTGTGGACGTCTTGGTACGGAAGTTAAAAAGCGACGTGTATTGAAAATTACTTTGCTTAAATTACCTATAATACGTTCAACTTATATTTCAAATATAAAAAATATATTTTAAATATGAAAATTTTATATTGAATATTTTTTTGTAGTTTGGCTAGAATCATTTTCCTTATGTTGCTTCTTTTTTATCTTATGTATGTATGTATTTATAGATAGAATTTTAAATCGATTAAATATTTTTCTGATTTAACTATCTATCCCCACTTGAAGGAATAAAGTATTTAATTTCTCCCACTTACCATTTGTGTATAAAGCGTGAATTCCGCCGCGCAAAATGCAATGCCTCTCTAGTTTAACGGAAAATGAAAAATGTATCTTATCATTAGATACCCTCTGCCTACCTGCGGGCTTGCGGGATACAGTGATAAACAAAAAAATACACATAGCAACAATCAAAATGCATTAATAATTGAAATTAATCATATTTTTGATAGCTTTTTTGTCGTTCGATATCATATTCAACAAGGCTGAAACAGAGACGCGTGACAAATCGGCGAGCAGCGTGCGGGCCGCGGACCACGGTCGTTTGACCTCGGCACTGTTTAACGATATCTGAAATTGTGGACAGGTGAACTTGTATTGAAAATGAGATAGCTTTTTTTATATATAGATACAATTGTTTTGCTGACTTTTCTTTTTGTTTCTTTTGTTTTTTCAAGTAAAAGTATGCCTTAATGTTGCTGGAAACTAGTAAAGGTAACATCTTTTTCGTTATAATAAAAAAATAAAAAATATATGTTACGTAAAATTTTTTATAGAAGAATATTATATAATATACATACGATACCATGTCTGAACTTGGTATAGAGTTTGTCATAAAGACTAAATAAAAAGGAAAAAAAAATAGAGAGAAAAGAGTTTCTTGGCACTAAGTCGTCTACTATGCTATGAAGGAAAAAATGGTAAATACACAGACATATCATAATTAATGTTAAATATAACTCCTGGGAAAGGAAACTTCCACATCTATCGATATTACCCACAAAATATTAAAATAAACATTATAAAATAATAAAAATCAGAACTTTCGTAACTTAACACTGATAAAATTTAACGCTACATATTAAAAAAACCTATATATTATTATTATTTAATTTGAAATCTCGAAACCGAAGGAAATACGTTCGCTAAGATTGGTTTCACAGTCTGATAAATACGAATTGGGCAAGATATGTAGTAAATGCATGCCAGCAATTACATTACAGAAGCCAAGGTGTACTACATTTACCGCCGAGACATTATAGTTGAGTTAGCTAGCCGTAGATTACTGTCGGCCTAGACATCTATCTATTGATAGATTTTGCAAATATTTTAATTTATTGATACCAATATATTATATTTTATATTTATGCAGTATATATTTATTATAGAGGTCGTCGTGGCGCAGCGGCACAAGGGTGTGACTGGAACGCGACGGTTGTGGGTTCGATCCCCATTCGAGGAAGTGAAATATTTATTTACGTTTATATATCCATTTCTTCACTCTGGTGTCGAGGCAAAGCGCGGCGTTGAGTTCTGCTACTCAACACGCAATGCGTTCAGAATTCGGCAGAAAGGGGGAACGGAGTGTCTTAACACTAGGTTCCCTCTACCTACCCTGCTGATGATGTTTAAAAATGAGCCAGAAAGAATTTTAAATTAAAAAATGTCAATTACTTTTTTATTTATTTTTTCAAAAATTCTTCTACGCCCGGATTAAAATTAAAAATCGTTGCATTAGATTCAAAAAGCACCATTTAGATATGGTAATATCCTTCGCAAACCATTTTGCTCGTTGAAATTTAATTAATTACATATTCGTTAGCATAAATTTCGACGTTTACTGCCTACTGGAGTAGGTAATTTGAATTAAAGTACCGTCTTATAATAAATCTGTTACTTATTTAGGTTAATAAAGCCGCACTTTGGCTGGTGTCGTCACATGAAACGCGTAAGAAGCAAATGACATTATAAATTTGTTTAATGGCAACACTCTGTCATCAAAGTAATCTATTGCGGCGAATGCCAGAGGAGTTAAATGTTATTAATTTAGTAAAACTTTAGTTAAGGTTAAACTATGTCTTTAATATTTACTTACTAAGTATAATGTAAATATATTATTTAAAGAGCTTTTAAGTTGACATCACTCGTCTGCATTATAATGAAAGAGATGCTTTGTTTTTAAAATGAAATTATGTTTCGTCTAGACTAGACGATAACAATTTAAAACCTCATCGGCTTAGAAAAAGTAAAAAAAAATCGATAAGTGCTTAGCAAATCCTTTTGATATAATTTATCTGCTTATATTACGGCGTTGAGATTCGCCACCCAACATGGAACGCCTCCAGACTTCACAGAAATACAGGTTTCCAGGTTCCCTTTGCCTACTATGCTATATGTGGAGTAAAACTAAAAAAACTTATTTTGTAAGATAATATAATATTAAATCAAAATTCATAAAATATTAGACTAGTAATAAATAAAGTAAACAACACAGCAATAAATAACTTCTTAAGCAATCACTTTGCTTTTAATAAAAAATAACCATTGTTGAGCTTAATGAAGGTTATGACAGAATCGTATCTTAAATAGTCCAGGAAATAATTTATATTGTAAATAAAATTCTCTATAAATTTAAAAAAATTAACTCAATGCGTAATGTTGCCAATGCTGGATTCGAACTGGCATCCCTTGCCAGACGATTGCTTCTATCAGATCGAAAATTACCTATTTTAATATTATTTTTCATATAAAAAAATACTTATACATATAATTAATATTTAAATTGTTTCATTTTTTTATGGAAATCGAAGGCATTATGTTTTCGTTAGTTACTAGTCACCAATAGATTAATAAGAGCTATTATAAATGAGATCGGCATTATTGTATACAGACAAATAAATCATTTAGCATTAGTAAGTGAATTTGTTAGTTAATTGTTGTGTCTAGTGCTTGTTAGTGGTAGTTGTTACAAAATGCCGTTATGAAAGATTTCCTTTTACAATACTAGGCCATAGGCTTGTCGCAAATAAATATCCTGGATTCTATTATATTTAATAGTTACTAGTTGTTTGTTTTAAAAGAACATATTTAATGAACTCATAAAAAAATTGTTTGAAACCGCCCGGTACGTAAAATTAATTAATTCATCAAGTAGGTATCTCACTTTAAAATGCAAAGATTATAATTTTAATTCTACAAACTACAGAAAAAATATTGATTTTTAATTTACTTAAACAAACGTCTGTTCGTCCATATTTGGTGTACGACTTTAATTTGCTTAAATTATAATTACCGTTACCTTTTTAGCTTAACACTAATAATAAAATATGTTAAATATATATTTACAATTTACTGAAAAATATAATATTACAATATTTGACATATTTGACGTCATTTGGACATTATAAAAAAAATGTCATTCGATAGATAATTAATAACATAGTAATTGGCTAGTGCAGTGACAGGAACGATTACGACATCGATAAATCGCAAATAGTTGATTTTATCGCAAAACCTTGTCGACACGCAACGCGACGCGGACAGTTACCGCGACCTCACGCGTAAAACAAATAATAAATGACAGTCATAAAGTAAACGTGTTCCATATTTAAAATTTTCAATTCACGATTGCTCGTTCCGTTTGGACAGCTGTCGTCTGGCACAGAGAAAATATTTCAGCCATATTAATTTATTTTATAATATAAATATTTGGACTGATATTAGTATGGCTGTGAGGTTTGTGGGAACGCCGTTTTATGAAGTTTTATATCTACATCAAAAATTAATTAATCGTGGCATATTTAATAAGAATCTATCTCGATGGTTTTAGACACGATGCTCATTATACTCGACAACACTTATATTTAAGTCAAATTTTGCTACCTATCGCGTAATATCACTCTACTACAAACATCATACGAGAGGCATCTGTAAACAAGTAAATAATGAAAATCTTTCGTATTAATGCATTTTTTTAGTGTTTGCTTCTTATTTTATAAAAATAGCGCTATAAAGTGACGCTGTATTGGTGAATAATCAACAAAATAATTGCTGCGTCATGAAATACAACAAGTAGAAACGATGCAAGACAATCATTCAAATAAATAACTCAAAAGCTTGGTTTTTTGTTCTAATATAATCTTACAACTAGCATCAGTTCAAGTAGTTCTCTGACTGCGCGTCAACTCTATTAAATAAGTCGTTCACCTCCTATAAAATATTTTTATTTTCTTCTATAGTTTCAAAGCTTTAAAGCAAAAACTTGACGTTGAATTGCAAAGAGGCTTCAGTGGAGAAGCAAATAATTAACCAGTATCCATTTCCGTTTACAGCATCAGGTTTTGATTGAGATAACATTTTATAAATTATGTAAAAAAACTAGATTATAAATTTTAAAAAAATGGTCGAAATAAATATAAAATTGTCCTATGAATAGTTCGGACAGAGTTCTTTGTCCTGTAGCTAGCTAAAATTTGGTATATCGGTATGTTTACCTCGTCTATTTAAGTGACGCCGTGGCCGTGGATGCAGGGTGCGTCGCACTCTACGGAGAGATGACCTCAACTATCATCGGGTCAAGGACATATGAGACCAATAGCTCATCGGAACAAAATAACTTTAGGTATTGCGGTTTTACATTACCAGAGTCAATCTTTTAAGGATGGAAATCTTTTTAGTTCTATAGCTTAATAATTGTTCAAAGCATTGTTGACAGTCATGTGTAAATAAAGTAGTGTTAGTATGTACTTTGATTTATATAAATGTATCTAAAGAATAAAGTATTCTGCTACCATCTATCCATAATCTAACATCTCTAATAGGCACAGACTTCTGGAATGGGCATGGACCAACCGGATTTTCCCCGCCCATGTCTGCTAATATTTTCATCACATTTTATATTAAAATGAAAATGATTAAATAAAATAAAATACATGAATGAAATGTTATAATTTATATATTATTCCTAATATCTCTCTATTTTTTTTAGTATAGGCAGGGAGTATTTAATGGGTAAATCAATGTGTGTGATAGAGATTTATTATGTTTTTCTCGTCAATACAATAATTTAATGTGCACCTGCCTTTCAATACCAGTATTATCATCCCAGTGCATGGTACGAGTTGACGTCACGCTGATAGTGCTGTGACCTTAAGATAGTTATCGGTCGACGCCTCGTCTCGCGTCCATCGACAACTGGTACAACACAAGGACACAATACGACCAAGCTTAAGTTTATAAAATACCTAAATAATATTTAACAAATTACAGACGTAAAAACCAGTGACTAAAAATGTTACATTTTTAAAATTTGTTTTTCCTATTTTGGTTGTTAGCTTAGCCTGTTCGAAAATTAAAACAATAATATTATTCTTTGGCGGTATTTAATTTATTATTATTTATTATGTATTAATAAATCATCAAGAAACCGCAACAAGGAATAATTAAAATAAATAAATAATGCTAAAATTTTCCACGTTGTGTTGCGCGCTAATTCACATAATACTGGACAGACAAAGATCGTCTGACGTACAAATAACCGTTCGGCCTTGTCTAGGCCACGATGACGCCATTCTGTGAATATACTTAGTACGCCGAAATTATGCGTGCATCCTGTTCACGCATCAATATATCAGATATGTAAGAATGAGATAGCAAATATTCGTAATCAAATTGTTTAAACACGTTGTATGTGATGATAATATACTTTTTATTTTTTTATTATTCGCAAATATGTTGTAGATTATATTATTAGTATTTGAATTTTAATGTAAACTTTATTAGTTTATTGTTAATTTTATGATCTGGAAATGTATATAAAAATTGATGAACTTTTTAAATTAGATCAACAGATATTTGTTTATTTAATCTACTATTTGTCTGGCTGGTAACTACCGCTTCCTTCGTCTATACGTACAAATTACAATTGATTGAAAATAGAATTATTCATTAAATGGTGTAATAATATTGCATTAAACATAGTATTAACTGCCGTAAACTTTATTTGATGGAAAGCTGTTATCTACCAATCGTTTCCTAACAGCCTCTACTGCAACGCCTAATGTAAGCATTGCATTGTGTAATTGGCAATTACCGGAGTTACCAAGGCAACGGCTGTCTGATAGCGATAACCGAGAAATGTCTGGGGAGCAAGGGACTCTATTGGACGTTAATTGGTTCGCCAGACGGTCTTCACTCCTTGAATCTAGGCATCCTTTTTATAATTTCTTTTGTGCTTTTACCCCGAGCCAATTATTAAAAGTTGTTATAACATTTTTTTATTGACTTCTTTATTATAATTGATAAAATTCATATAGAAATTGCAATAATTCTAAGAAAAACTGAAATTATGCTTCATTTTAAAGTTCAACGTTTCCTTAAAGTTTTAATAAGAAAAGCTATTGCTTATTACACTCATCTAAGTTATCAGAGTGGAGTGACTAGTGTATTGGGAGCGGCGGACCAGTTCGCGCGAAAGGCGAAATGCTCGCGACCGCCCGGCCGCTACAACCGGCTCCGTGAAGGCCGATCCCCCCACTCACCTCCTTTACTAGTGACTGCTTGTGTCGACAAATATTATATTATCATTATTCCGCACATATTTAACTACGATTATATATAATATTTTACATTGTGCGCTATTATGATACAGAAATAAAGTTTAAAAGTATAATTTTCACAACAAAGACGAATAGAATATGTATGCTTAAGGCGACAAAGGAATATCGGAAATTTTACTTTCAAATTCATTCAGCTTGCGTTGACGACGCCACGTTATCGCGTCTGCTCGTCGCACTGAACGTTGTAAACAAAATGCCAATGACACGGAGGTCGGTCGTTCTATCGATAATAAAGTGCGGTTATCGCACAACACTGGGTGCGTCGCAAGGCCGCGGCGCGACGGCCCTACGCGTGTCGCCGCGTGCGTGTACACAAACAGAACGCTTTGAAACGACATGTACAGCTTTATTTTAAATCAATCGAGCCCAAAGTTTATTGTGCAGATATTTTAAAGAAATGTCCTTTATTTAACTTAGGTTATTAAACTATTTAAACTAAATATTTAATATTTTAGCTGTAAAATATTATAATTTTATAAAACTTGTCTTTTATTTACAGATAAACAAGATGCTGGTATTACTGAGTGGCTTTCGATATCAAGCAACGAAACAAAAAGCTCCGCTTTCAGATACAGACGGACCAAGATTATGTGAATACAACTCGGTATTCCATCGGGATATATCAAGACTGATTCTCTGGGATGCCTTAAAAATGAATAGCGACGCGAGATGATTAGATGAAATAATATTTTTTTAATAAAACAAAAAGGCATTTTTGAAACTATTTTCTTGTGTATTTTTGGAAATTTTTAATGACTATGCTTGCATGGTGCTAACTAGTGTAGTGAAGGAATAAAAACTGTCGATACTTTGTGGGATATGATAGGGTGATTTTTTTATGAATACCGCGATGTCGAATGAGACAGAGCCAGTGAAGGTGGAAGGAGGACACGTCTCTGTTACAACTATCAGCATGTCCGGACCAGAAACTAGCAATGGTAAGTATTAATATTTTTTTATATTCCCTCAACATCTAAACTTTGCAGAGTTGGTAGAAAAAATATGAATAGGATCTTATGATATGAATTAAATACTATAAAAAGACATCTCATACATCTAAGCCTCCAAATAATCTATATATATAAAAGGACTTGTCCTCACTGACTGAGGTAAGACGCACGCACAGCCTTAACCGCTGATGATAGAAACGACAAATTTGGACAGATGTTTACTTTCGTAATCTGGACATCCACTAAGAAGGGATTTTGAAAAATTTTAACCCTAAAAGGGTAAAATAGGGGTTGAAAGTTTGTATGGAAAAAAAATTAAATCGGCCCCGATTTTTATAAAATTTTAAATTTAGATTTTTGAAAGTATTTAATTGAACACGTGTTTCATTGTTTTCTAGAATTCTCCCCCTAAGGGTGCAAATAAGGGGTTGAAAGTTTGTATGGAAAAATCTTTAAATCGCCACCGATTTTTATAAAATTTGAAACCTAGACTCATAAAAATATATCATTGAACACATATTTCGTGGTTTATTTTAATTCATCCCCTAGGGGTGTAAATACGGGGTTGAAAGTTTGTATGGAAAAATCTTTAAATCGCCACTGATTTTTATAAGATTTGAAATTGAGACTCTTAAAAATATTTCATTGAAGACGTGTTTCATGGTTTATCAGAATTCACCCCTAAGTGTGCAAATAAGCATGCGAAGCTGCGCGCGTCCGCTAGTCTTTGTATAAAATTGCATACCGAAATAAGACTTATCGGCATATTTAAATTTCAGGACAATTTTCGTACAGTTCGAGCGGCGTGCGCATTAGTGTTTCTTCGGTGCCACAGGACGAAGACTCGACTGATGCTGAAATCTCCAAAATTGATTTTACACAACATCAATATGAGGTAATTTATTTACCTGAAAATACCTATTATATAAATTATATTGCTTTTTAAAGATTTTTTCTTCGTTTAGGTCTTTTTTTTAACATTTTCCATTTTATATTTAAAAAGTGATCAAATAATTCTATTACAATGTTTTATTTTAAACTAATCATAATATTATTACTATAATATTTATTATAAAACAATATTTACTTTCAGGTTAATATGAGGAACAAAAAGAAGCGTTCCGCAAGCGGTCAGTGCGAACAAACCAATGAACAAGAACGGCCGATGTCATGGGAAGGAGAGCTTTCCGACTCTGAGATGGTTATCGATACTAGCGTTAATAATGGTTGGTATTCATTTACATTTCCGTTATTGTATTAAAATTGATCATAAAATTAGTAATTTTGTTTAATACAAAAGTAATTATGTTTAAACTGTTTTGCCTTTATAAGAATATATAGAAATATAAAATATTAAAAAAAACAATATTGTCTATTATTTCTGTCAATATATAAATATGCTATTACATAATATAATTTATTATTTACAGATGAAAATAGTAGTTCTTTGGACTTGCAATCGTCGCGGGATTCTATCGACACACTTCGCAACGTCACTATAAAGACGGAACCACTCAAAGCTGAAGCTTTCCAAAGTTTGGATGACCAGCGAGTTCTGGATCTTAAATATGCAGCTTTACAGTCGCATCAGAGGAGTCTTAGTATGAATAGGGTAAGTCCTGATTTTCCTTCAGCTTTACGCTTTATTTCGTACATATCAGGGTAGGCAGAGGGAACCTAGTGCTAGACACTCCGTTCTCCCGTTGATTGAATTTAAGTTCTATTTACACAAACACATATTTTATAATGATACTTTATCATTAAATTCTAATCTGTGATGTCGTCTAAAAAATATTCCCTGCTCGGTGATGCTGTAAATACAGTTTTTAATACAGAATTAGTTCTAAAAAAAGAAGTCTAGTAAATAACTATATCATGGTTTGAAACTTACTCAGTTTATTTTAAAGACATTTTTATTCAGCAGAAGTGAACGCAATTCTTTACAGTCACACCGGGCATATATGATAATCATACCGGGAAAAACCTTTAACATTTTAAAGATACATTTTATTTACATATGTATTTCTGATATGATTGTGAGATCAAACTCAACTTAAATTAATGTTTACATGTTCTTTAATTTATATATGGAAAATTTTCGTTGCCTACATTTTTAGTTTGATATGCTCACTCTACTTCTTAACAAATGAGATAATGCTGCTAAATATAAAAAAAGCTTCTTTATTCACGTTGTTTTCTCGTATAGCAGGGAAAGCTGAGGGAACCTAGTCGCTAGACAATCTATTTCCCAATTTCTACTCAATTATTTGTAGTATTATTTAAAAATAACAAATATTTCATTATTGAAAAATGTTTACATTTTTAGATACCAGTCCTGACAGACACGTCTCTATCACTCGCAAGACGACCCTCCTCACCAACAAGTAGTGCCAAATCACTGCATTCTGACTACGAAACACAGATTATGCAGAATCCCGCTATAGAAGTACAGAATTTGACTATTAAAAAAGAAACTCAGTTGTCTGGTAAGTATTTTTTTTTTTCATTAAAGCTATCAAGTAATTTCAATGTTGTTTTGAAATGTTTATTTCTTTGTATGCGAAAAGAAAATAGTAGATTGATTTCTCGGTATATGGCGTTTCGAGCGTGCCAGTTGAGCACAATTCATTTCGCCAATGTCACGTTGTATGGAAAACACACGAAGGAAATTGAAAGAAAATAGTATCGAATAGATAATTAGCTGTCAATTGAATGTCATTATCATAGATGTCTTTTTTATTTGTCTATCTGTGTAACAAAATACAACTTAATTTTTTTGTATTTATATACCTGTATCATAAAAAAAAATCTATGGCTGTGTTATAAGGGTACTTTAATATAATAAATGTTAAACGTGTTAATTAATAATTTCTACAGAATTAAAATGCGAGCCAACAGGAGGTATGGACAAGCTATTAGGACTCCACGGTTCTCCCTTGTTAGGACGGTTGCCGCGCGTACAATCCAGTGCCAGCACCGATTCAGCTGTTCACTCAATGTATACTCATAGGTAAGATTATAGCAAACGTTATAAATTATTATATATAGACCAGATTAAGTTTTTTTTTTTGAGATCATCGTAACGTTCGCGACGGTTAACACGACGATTGTGGGTTCGATTCTATTCGGGGGAACTAAATTTTTAATATTTTGGCATCTTCGCTCTGGTATCGAGGATAAGCGTTCTGTTTCGCTATTCAACACGCAAAGCCTCAAAAGTTCGGCTGATAACGAACTTCGGCTAGAACGAAAGTGCTTAATAGGAAATGGACTGTCTGTCACTAGGTTCCCAAGTTCCCTTTACCTATCCTATCCTATCCATGTTTTCCTATCCTGTTATATGCGGGAAACAGCGGGAGGCTAATATATCTACCTGTGCTAGTATATTTATCTGTTTATTTAATGTATCTTTTAGTAATATAACTTACTTTCCAGCGTATACAGCAGTCCGTCAGCCAGTCCGCGTCCATCACGTCACTACACGCCGTCACTATCAAGAAACAATAGTGACGCGTCACATTCCTCGTGCTATTCCTACAGCTCAGAGTTTTCGCCTACACATTCTCCTGTACAGGTAAAGAATAATTATTTAAATTTATCTCAATCATAGTGTCACGAAGTGCCCCACTCTTTCTTCTAATCGTATATAGTACAACACACACACTAAGATTTTGCTAGTGTATTGTGCTATAAGATCATACACCCACAACCATTAATGGACCAATCAGAAGAAAGCCTTACGTCGGACATGTAAGATGCTCTACTACAATTTTATAATTTACTAGTGGACCCGGACGCGGCTACGCCTGCTTGAACTATAAGAATATTTATTAAATATTATATAATATATTTATTTTTATAAGGATGAATATCAAAATATAAGTTCATTTTGGGTGACGTTTTCTTAAAACAACAAAGAAACTTTGCAAACTGGTGCTTAGCAACGACGGTTGTTATTAACATGGCAGAATAAATTGCATGTCAAATTAAAAACTATTTTAATTTATTAGTACATAAGTGTAATGTAATGTTATATAGCCTATAGCACTTCTGAAGAATGCAGCTTTCATACAAAACAAAAACATAGTAAATCGGACCAGTAGATCCAGAGATCTTAGCGTTCAAACAAACAAACAAACAAACAAACAAACTCTTCCGCTTTATTATATTAGTATAGATTTGTGTTCTACAATGTGGGTATTTCATGTTATTAGCTGTTAATATAAGACCAATAAATAAATGTTATAGACTCCATCTATATGTTATAAACCGCTATGACAAAAAAACAATCAAATTATTTTCATTACCCCCTCTACTTCGTCTCTGATGTTGTTTAGTGGAACTTAACGCCGCGTTTTGTCTTGCTAGAGTAGGAGTACGAAAATAATTTATTCCCTGAGGCTTATTTAAATGTTATATTATTTTCAGAGTCGACACCCCCACGTGGTGTATCGCGAGACGGCTGTGTACCCAGCTTCACCCGCACACGATGAAGATACAGACGCTGCGGATGAACGACTTCATCATCACCAGGGGATTAGTAGACAGCAGCTTATTAATAGGTGGGTTTTATTGCAATAAATATATCCTGGAAAATTATAAGATGCACATAATTGAGGACATTTTGTTTTAAGTTTTTTTGTATTGATTATTTAATGACCATACAAAACTTCTATATTTTTTATAACAATTATTAATATAATATTATAACGTTATCTGGTTATATAATTGAAAAGACATGCATCAGATACGAATACCCTCTCTAGAAGATTAATCGCGGCAAAATTCAGCCTATCCTGCTACATCTGGTAAAAAGCGTAAAACTATTTTTTTTAATATCAAATTAAAATTATTTTTTTTTATTTCCAGTCCATGCCCCATATGCGGTGACAAAATAAGCGGTTTCCACTACGGTATATTCTCTTGCGAGTCGTGCAAAGGTTTTTTCAAGAGGACAGTGCAAAATCGCAAAAACTATATGTGTCTTAGAGGCGGCAACTGTCCAGTTACTGTAGCTACGAGAAAAAAATGTCCGGCGTGTAGATTTGACAAGTGCTTGGGATGTGGAATGAAACTTGAAGGTAAAGAGATATTCATTAATAATTACTTTGCTTTTTGCGTTTTATTAAGTAAATATAATTCATTTACTTGATTTATTAAATAATGCGTCGGTTTAGAGTGTATGTCTGCTAACAGCCTTTAATCAGAACAAAAAACGACAATTTTTTTTAAACTTTCGAATGGTATAAAAATTAATATTACGAAATAATAAAAAAATGGATTATCAAGTTTTCACTCTAAGCCGGCGAATGTTTTTCTTCAGATTAGTTTAATTGGTACGATAGAAAGTTATTTTTAGACGTTCATTACCCTTAAATAAACCGCCATTTTCACATTCAGGTATAAATATCGATCAAGAATCATGATGATATTGATATTAAATAATATAAAAACGGCAGAAAAAAACAACATACTAATTCACAATCAAAACAACTAAAAACCATCAAAATTACAGCGATAAGAGAAGACAGAACCCGGGGAGGTCGTTCAACATATCAGTGTTCGTACACGCTGTCGGGCGCGTCGTCCACCGGCTCGCTGCTGTCTGCGCACGCGTCGCCCACGCTGCGGCACGCTTCGAGTCTTACTTGTGTAAGTATTTACAAAATAATATATAAATATTTTAAATATTAACTAATAAAACGATTCTAAATAACATGATATTTATTTAAAATTACAGGTAAATGGTCCTGCCTCATACAATAGTAGAGGCGAATCGAGTAACAGCCGACTCACGCCTGACATTCCGCCATTATTACAGGTACGCCTATTTTTTTAAATTTAAAACATCATTTTATTCGGTTTTATTAATTTCATGTAACTTAGTTTATTTAATAATCAAGCCCTGTCATTTTTTGTTTTTTATTTTGTGTTGTATAGTCTTTATTTACAAACTATATTGTGAATTAAATACCAAAATCTACCTTATAATAATAATTAATTAATCTATAATTTCTTTCATTATCCAAAAAAATATATTTTTTATGTTTTTTATAAAAAATAAATTATTATATAAAAAAAAATAACAAAAATAAATTTAAACAACAATTTTTCACAGGAAATAATGGACGTGGAACACTTATGGCAATACAACGAGTCGGAACTGAGTAGAATGAGTAAATCCACTGGCAGTCCCTCAGCGAACCCACTGTTGGCCGCCAGTGGCATCACTGCGCAGAACTCGAGCGCTGATTTCTTAGCAGATCTATGCAATATTGCTGACCATCGACTTTATAAGATAGTGAAGTGGTGTAAGAGTTTGCCGCTGTTTAAGAATATTTCTGTAAGTAGAACTATTACTTGTATTTTTTGTTTCTGGATTTGAATTTTTTAATTAAGCAATAGTCACTTTAATTAGATATAGACTGCACAAGCTTAATTTCCAAAATTTGTCACAACTCGTCTACCGTACTGTACGTAATACATTTCATATAATTACAATTAACAAATTACTTTCATCAACACAGATCGACGACCAAATCTGCCTACTAATAAACAGCTGGTGCGAGCTGCTGGTTCTGTCGTGCTGCTACCGGGGCGTCAGCACGCCGGGGGAGGTGCGCGTGGGCGGCGGCCGCGGGATTACATTGCATCAGAGTGCTAAGTGAGTATGGATTTTAGTGGTTTTGGTTTAGTTTTTAACTGATTTTCAAAAATATAGAGGTAATTCAGTCAATTACTAATGGATTTTAGTTTCTTTTTATTCTTATTATGCAAGGTAGTGCATGTTTCAGAGGTGGGCCAATTTCTTATATTTTTAATATATTTACTATATTTTCGCAGGTATGGCTTAACACCGTGTATAGAACGGATGCTGAGTTTTACGGATCATTTGAGAAGACTGCGGGTGGACAGATACGAATATGTTGCTTTGAAAGTGATCGTACTTCTTACTTCTGGTCAGTATTCATTCATTCATATTTACTTATACAAATTACTTTTATTATATTTTTAATATGTAAGTTATATAGTGGATTTGTATAATTCTTGTATAAGTGTAATATTCATGCTTATTTTGCATCATCTGAGGAACGCTATTTAAAAGAAATCGATTCTATGTAGCCATTAATAAACAAAATGATGTATAAAAGATTTCCAAAATGAAAAAAAATAGATGCCCTCAAAAAACCCCACCTTAAGTTATCTATCTATATTTATGTTTTCTTTTTAGATGCGCCAGAATTAAGAGAAGCTGAAAAAGTGAGAGCGTCTCAAGAGAAAGCGCTGGCAGCGCTTCAAGCGTACACGGCGACGCACTCGCCAGACACGCCCGCTAAGTTTGGCGAATTGTTGCTACGTATTCCTGAATTGCAAAGAACCTGCCAAGTAAGTGTTGTTTTATAAAAATGTTTAAAAAAATTATAATATATGCTAGGTTTTCTAAACTTTTGCACATAGTGCGGAGTGCTTAAAAAAATAATAGTAAAATAATAAAAAACAAAGCTAAAATCAAGTCTGCGCAGCTTTTTACAGGGCGATGCATCGATCATGGTTGTGGGTTCGACTCCCATTCGGGCAAATGAAAGCCATTACCATTTTTCGTTCATTTTCGCTAGAAGAAGAAGAGTTTGTAATTCGCCGAATTCTGGAAACATCGCGTGTTAAGTGGCAGAATTCACTACCACAACCAGTAGCGTTTACAGTCGCACATTTGCGCTCTTGCCACGAATGTACTCAAAATCTTTTAAATCTATTGATCTTCATAATTTAATTTTCATAATTAACAAAAAAAACTTAATTTTTGTCAACAGTTTTTCATGCAAGTCGGTAAAGAAATGCTCAATCCCGCAAACAAAAGCAAAGATGGCGATGGTCCCAGCTTCAATCTTCTTATGGAATTACTTAGAGGCGACCACTGAGCTGACATTGCTCAAGTGTGGATGAAATTTAAATAGGGTACTTGATATTTGAAAAGTAAGTCAAATTTCTATACTTAATATCTACACGGCGCGGCGGCTATGTTTAAAAACATAATTATTTTTAAAAATATATATATAGATCAATGCTGTTGCAAAATTTTATACCACAGATTATAAATAAACTTTTTTTTTAAAAAGTCAAGTACCCTATAGCTATAATATTAGTGAAGAAACACAAAAATATAGTGATATTACAATATTGCCTTTAGCCCCAATTAAATATAATTTGGCCTTGAACTAAAGACTGCTTTCATGAACATTAATAATTGTAGCGCTTTTTATGCCCTTGTGTCAATAATTCATTTTTTTAAATTATGTTTGTAATTAAATAAAAAAAAAACAATTAAGCTTTAAAATGTATTAGCTATATAAAAATATATTTTAATAAGCTTTACACTGCATCCCAGATATAGCAGTATAGGTAGAAGGAAACTAGAGTTAAGACATTCCATTTCTCACTTTCTGCTCAAATTAAAAAAAAATCATCCCACTGAGTGGAAATTGAACCGTTGAGACAGTGTGCCACTGCGTCACGTCGGCCTTAAATCGGCTAAATGTTTTTTAAAAAGATATATACCTGTTTTTAAACATCCTGACATAACTTTAAATAAATCTGATAATTATTGCTTACACCGAATTATTGACACAAGTTTGCTTTAAAATAAGTATGATGTAATGTATTTTTGTATTAAATATAACGACGCATTTATTTTTCATACGCTCTCGGATCATATTAAATACTCCATGTATCTCTATTTTTTAGCCTTTACAATTGTATTTGTAAAAAATGCACTCAAACTCCAACACTGCCATATGCTTTTACTAGTATATAATAAAAATAAGGCCATGGGAACAAGTATAGATAAAGAATTAATAGTTCTTATAACAATGCCTCCAAAATTGCAATATTTAAAAATACAGATAGTAAATAATTTGGAAGATTGATTCAATGTACTGTGGTAATACATATTTTGATAGATATTTGAAAATTTACTACTCTTTGGATGACTTTTAATAAAAAATATGCTTTATCTTTATTTCAATAAAGTCTTGCCAATTATAAAGTTTTTGAAGATTTTTCCTAATGCTGTCTATAGAAGTAAAATTAAACTCAATACTATGTACGTAAGAATTATGTAATTGTATTTTAGTATTTTTTTAATTTGATATTTTTTATTGTCAATGACTGTATAAGCGAATTTTTTGTATGATAAAATTGAAATATAAAATGTAGGTACATATTTCTTTTTCTTTAAATATTCATATATGGTATAAAAAAGGTCTAAAATATTTTTTAATTGAAAAAAAAAAATATACTAAGAACATTTAAATTAGTAATCAAGAAAATGGAAGTCATTTGTGATTTATCCAAAGTAAATTTGTTATTTGGTTAAAATTAGTAGGAAGTCTCTAAATAGTACTCTTTTTTAATCATTGCCATTTCGTTAAGTTACTTAATAATGATTGTAAGTTTTTTTAGGTTAAGTGATGAAGGTAAAACTTTCAAAATAACTGATCGAAATAGAAGTTTAGAATTATATCACGATCCCGCGACGGGTTGCGTGCGTAAATATTATTTCCGTCTTTAATTATAGAACTTGTATATATTAATTATAGTTTTAAATATATCTTTATTTTTTTTAATCGTGCAATACTTGGCATAAAGTTTTTGTTTTCTTTGTGTAATAAAAAAATATATTTACTTTATGCTTTGTCTGTGCACTTTATTATTGAAGCTGCTCAATGACAGCTATCGAAACCAGTTGTTCACTGCCGATAATTAGGATGAAATTGCTAAAAGCAAATAATTTGTTTTGTTGCAATAGTTTTTAAAAATATATATTTTGGTTTATTGTAATTTTAGTAGTAGTAGTAAAATATCGTAGATAAAAATGTAGCATAGATAATAAAATCTGTTGTAGATTATGTTAGTTGCTGTTTAGAAAAAAAATAAATAGTTTTTGTCTTAACAATGCAGTATGCAAAATAATCGATTTAATTTTGAATTTATATAGCGTGTATTTTTCTACATGAGAAGACAATTTCTTTAGATATACAGAACCATATCACTTAATATTTAAAAAAAAACTGTTGAATATTTCATTAGCTGATTAACATCAGCTATTTAATTGGCTTTCATTATTTTTTTTATAATAGTAAATAGTTAAAAAAAAAATGTAT
Source organism: Heliconius melpomene rosina (assembly GCF_056956725.1). NCBI lineage: Eukaryota > Metazoa > Arthropoda > Insecta > Lepidoptera > Nymphalidae > Heliconius > Heliconius melpomene. Next base: position 9,496,346 of record NC_140399.1, read on the forward strand.
GTATCATAAGGGCACAAGTACTTCGTTTTACGTATAGCTGTAATATGAGCTCATATAATGTAAGTTATTTTAAGCGTTTTAAGAACAATGTGCCACAAGAACGCTATGTTTAGTTTGTAATAGAGATTGAGATTTACATGTGATTTAGTTTGCAATCATCGAAATGCTGAGTGACAGTCGTGGTATGTCTAGCTCTGTGGTCTAAATACATAAGGAAATGGACTGCATTAGTAACTATTATAAAAAAAAATCTTTTATATCCTTGCATTTTTCAGATTTTCTATAATAGGACAGAGAAAGTCTAGTGATTTCGTTCATAAATCTACGTCGATACAGTTTGTTGTACTAAAATGTGTATTACTTGAAAGTATACAGGGTGGAATTGTCAGCACCACTTTAAATGAAACCACAGTTTTAACTACTCTATAAAAGCCTAATATAATTCGGAAAAAAAAAAATATCAAAAATGAAAAAGTTATTTTTTCAAACAAAATAAATAATAAAATTATCGTTTTAAAATAAAACGCCATGTGTAAAGTATAACATAGGCACGCACACACTTACCTGTCAAATCGGAAACGTCGCACACGTATGTGTGCGTCACATGAAATACAGGTATGGATAAAAATCGTGAAATGAAAAAAAAATCCTACGTCCAAACTGTTGAGGTACCTTGATTAATTTCTTAGGTGTGGGTTTGAAATATATTACCCTATATGCAGTTTCAATAAAAGAAGCGTTGCCTCTTCCACCCTGTATATATCGCCAGGTGAATGTTCTAAACTACTAGCTTATATTTTTCTTTAATGTAGGTACAATATTATATTCTATGGCCAATGCAAATGAATAAAGTAGGTCTCGATTTTAATCTTTACTCTTAAAGTAACTGAATAGTTAGTACCTTGGAACATTAACCTGACGATATTTTTATAAAAAAATTGTTAAATGTAACTCCAGCTTAAAATTATGTAATATTTTTGTATAACAATATCTATGTAATGAAGACTTGTTTATTAAGTCACTGAAAATGCGCGAGTAATATGCTGGTATTAAACAAACTCGTTTAATAGTGAAGTCATAGATTTACAGTAAATAGCTTTCACAAATAAACGTATAGTTTTCTTATAATAAAACATTATTACTTTAAATTGTACAATTTTGACATATAAAAAAGCTAAATCAATTATGATTGATATTGAAAACGAATTGGATAAAACCGGTAAAGACTGATAAAGATTAAATCAACAAAAAAAGTAATTAATAATGTATGAGGAAAATATTTTGTCTTTTAATCTATGTAATTTTAATAATTATTATTGAGTATAATGAAGAAGACTTTAAACCATACATACGATAACAGATAACATACAAGTTGTTATTGTATAATAAATAAAGTTTAATAACTCACGCATTTTCAGTGATAATTAATATAGGGCTTTCTTAAAAGCTTTTTAAAGTTCATAAGGTTACAGCCAGTTTTTTTTTTCAACTTCTCGCTGTATCCCGCATATAGCAGGGTAGAGGGAACCTAGTGTTAAGACCTGGTTCCCCTCTAGCTATTTTTTTTATAATAAAATGCCTATGCAAAGTTCCATATTATTTTGCGACTTTGTCACATGAGGGAGTGAATGACGCAATTATAGAAAAGGCAGGTCTGAGTGGGTCCGAATAATTTTTATATTAAAAATTAGAAGGAACGAGAGAATGATATAACGTCCAATATTTTTTTGTAACTTTAAGTTTGTTACGATATATACATAAGTATTATATTGATATTCTATTTTTTATTTTGTAGAGCTAAAATATTTTTATATATAGAGCAAAATAAATTGGATTTGACATATTTTATGAAGTTTCTTTTACCCATTTTATACTCCTTTACATAAGAACAATATGGCAGATATCGACAGTGTTCCATATTTTAGAATTTAGACAGCACTTGAAATAAAAATTATTAAATATTAATTGAAATAAAATACTAATTAATATATATATAATGAATGTTTAAACTTTCTGATATTTTTCTACAAAATGTGTCACCTATAGGACCTGCTTAAGAGGCATGGTGGGTTAAAGTTTCGCGTTTGAAGTTTTAAAACGGAAATCTTGCACGAAAGTTTTACAACTCTACGTTACGGTAACTCAATAAGGGTCATAATTGAAATTAATTCTTATAATTAATACTTAGTACTGGCTGGCTTAGAATGAAACAACAATAAAATTGAATAATAAAACGAATCGTTTTTAAATGGTTTTTTAAATGAGTTATGGTGGTTCGAGCAATGCTTTTTTAAAAGGAAAAGATATAGATAAAATGCTCTTTTATCAAATACAAAGCCTGTCTTTGATATGTTGACACTAGATAATTTTCTACATAGTAATTGTGATAATGTTTTAAATTAATTAATTATTCGCACTAGAAAAACCCAATTTGATTATAATTTATTAATTTTTAATTAAACAATATCAGTGATTAATGTATGTAGATAATGAAAGATACTTCATATTGATTATAAGTGACGCAATGTTAAAAGTTTTTTATCTTTACACTTACCTATTATTTGATTGTTAATTGTTGCCCATAAACTTAATTTATAGAATAATATATGAAATAAGTTGTGAATGAAAAAATAAAAATAAAATACTTGGCTAAGTATCTATAATAATTTTAGTTATAATTTAGCGCCCGTTGTGGCGTAGGAGCTCAATCGTGTGACTGTGAAGAAGACAGGTTGTGGGTTCTGTTCTCAGTCGAAGAACTATTACTACTATATTTCGTGTTGAGTCTCGCCACTCAACACGAAATGTATCCAGAATTCAGAGGCAACGCAAAATGGCAACGGAGTGTAGGTATATTTATCTCCCGATATAAAATCTTTTGCACAGGATTTTGGATAGGATTACTTCCAATTCTTTTCCTGACAGCGATTCCGTTCTCTTTATCACCCAATAGGGTGAAAATATTGGCGCGAAAATAAAAAAAAAAACAATGAACAATCGTATAAAGGTGACAGATTCCAAATTCAAAAATAATATTGATTTTTAATTGCAACAATATTTATGACCAGCTTTATTTAATATCAGTTCAGAATTTGAACGCAAACACAAATAAACTGCGGATATTACGTCATAAATAAAATATTTTTGATTCAATAATAGTATATTGATAAATGTATATATAGGTTTAAAAGTTAATCTTTATCAGTTTACCCATCATCAGTTCCATCAGCATAATACCTTTAAAAATGTATACAAAGTTTCATAATAATCGGTTGAGTAGTTTTGGCGTGAAAGCGTTACAAACAAACTTACATTCACATTTATAATATTAGTACTTCATAGTTATGATAGATTACTAGAAATTTATAAAAACAAAATAATTTAAATCGCCAATCGCCAATCGCCAAAGATATGGAAAACCGTGACCGAAATGTTTCACGAGGGCATAAGAGAGATCGTTTCAATGTTTTGATGACGATAAATCATCAATTAATATTACATGTCAAAATTATCTATAACATTTCACATTTTGCTGATCGGCGTTTTTTTACTGAAACCTGAATATCATGCCATCGGCAAATTTTAAGCGATTTTATTTAGCTTGTTTCACAATCATTGTCATTATTAACCACCACTTTCCTGGTGAACCCGATGGCAAAATATCAGTAAGTAGATACTTATTTAGAAAAAGTATAAAAATTTTGAATGTAGCGGGACTCGTACCCGCGCCTTCTGGAAACCGTTCCGGTGCTCTGACCACTAAGCTATACGTTCACATCAAGCTACGTCGAAATTCTTATTTTAAGATACTCCGTTGTCCAATTTTTTCCTTGTTCTTATTACCAGTGGAAGAAAATGGAAAAACATTATCCCAAATGGGAATTCGAACCCACGACGGTTGAGTTTACAGTCCTGTCCGTCACGTGTTGCACGTACGTCACATATTAAAGTCACGTTAGGGGTTGTACTCTTGGAATAATAACCTTTACAGTGACATAGATATATTTTATAAATGATAAGATAATTTTATTTCGATTTCTTAATCGCCTTATTTCTTTGACAAATTAATTTACTTATCAAGATATTTCTGACGTTAGCTATATATTGGGTCCAAACACTTTCTGGATAAACTTCGAAATGTTGCGTTTCGGATTGCTGTTGTGTTTGTTGGGGTTGGCCGTGGGAAGTCCCCCTGCTGCGAAGACGAGGGAGGAAATTAATGCTTTTAGAGAATATTTGGAAAAAAGCCGTTCAGGTTGGTTTTAAAAAAAAATAATTATAGAACAAATATAGTATATTTTTCTTAATATTTTTAATAATTAAATTAATTAACACATTACAGTCTTTGTTCCCTTAGTGAAAACATATTATTAGATATATTACAGAAAAAGAATCTTCACGCTGTACCCCGCACACAGCAGAGCAGGCAAAGGGAACCTAGTGTTAAGACACTCCGTTCTCCACTTTCTGCCGAATTCTGGAGGCATTGCTTGTTGAATGGCAGAGCTCTCTGGCTTTGTCTCGACACCAGAGCGAAGAAATGGAAATACAAACGTGAAAATAAATATTTCACTTCCTCGAGTGGGGATTGAACCCACAATTGTCGGATTATAGTCTCACCAAGTCTCACCAAAAGACGCAATCATAAAACAATTCTTAAATTTACAGGCAACGGTTACCGTCTGGATTCTCGTGTACTATCAGATCTCAAAGGCAATATATGGGAGAACAGTGGCAAGTTCGAAGGCGACATTTTGCTAGACGACTGGCAAATAGAAGGCTTAGTTACCGACTACGCGGCAGGAAGAAATGCCTATATTTGGCCTAACACCAAATGGCCTGGAAACGTTGTGGTTTACGAATTTGGAAATAATGAATTCAGTAAGTTTTTTCAATAAAAAAATTCAATAGAGATGTGAATTTAATAATGTAATAAATTTGTTTTTAAATCGTAAAGATGAACTACAAATACTATTATTATATGAAAAATGAAATTTTAATACACAAATTACCGTAATATTTTTGAAGAAAATTTATTCGCCAAATATATAACACGCATGATGACGTAATTAAAGATTACCAACTTGATTTATTATAAATATGATAATAAAAATAATATTGACAGGTGTGTATATACTAATTATGTATTTTTTCTAGATTTATGGCAACGTTTGGCCATTACGGATGCTATCAGGTTAATCGAGAATAACTCCTGTGTGAGGTTCCGTCGTCGCATCGGCAACGAGCCTAACTATGTCTTACTTACTGTAAGTCAGTGTTATATTCTTATTTGATAATTGTAGCTTGTAATTTTGCTATATTTTCCAAAGTGCCCCTAAAAACTATACCGATAAAGAAGACCTTGATATAGAGCAAAGAATTTTTATTTATTTTGTGGAGGGCTGAATATATTTTTTGTTACCTAAAAGTATATTTGCTGCAAAATTTGGAGGTTTCAAAAAACAAATAATTGATTGTGTGTGGTGTTGAGTTCCGCCACTCAACACGCAAAGCCTCTAAAATTCAGCGGAAACTGTGGAACGGAGTGTCTTACGTTGGACTTTATGGCGATGATCTATTCAGAATAGGAAACCATATTTATCTAAGCTCACAATCATTGCTTCATATTAACAGCATTACAGCTGTTTGGATTATTTTATTCTAAACTCTACACTATATTTAACATTATTTTATTTTATAACAGGGAGATTCTGACGGATGCTACGCAAGTGTTGGCTTTTGGGGCACTCGCGGTGTGCACACATTGAATTTGGCACGTAATAACCCTGGTCAAGGATGTCTTCATACCACCGTCATCGTCCACGAATGGCTTCATGTCCTCGGCTTTTTCCACATGCAGTCCACTCATAATAGAGACGACTACGTTCGAATCGAATTGCAAAATATTGTAGATGGTATGTTTATAATCCGGATGCGTTTTAGTATTTCATAGCATATTTCAAGAAATAGTTAGTTATAGAGCTCATTCGAAATTATTGACCATTGCATATGGCTAGGTAAGTTCAGGATCTTTCCTGAAAAAAAAGAAGAAAGTCTCGAAGAATCCAGCTCACATTAACGGGAATCTACGGCAGATCTTTGCGTCCAAAATACCTCATTTTCTCAAGACGAAAGTCTTCAATCAGTCTGTGTGTCAGTGTCGCACAGCGGGCGATGAAGAGAGCAATGCTCGGTATTTTTCTACGTGATAGAATCAGAAACGAAGACATCCGTCAGATACTACTACCGACGGTTGGTGGGCAGGCCCTCAGACCGGCGATGTGGTCAACGTAGCGGGAGGCCTAGGTGCAGGCACTGCACGACCAATCAGCGTGGAGATCCCCAAGAATCTATTGTTCTATTCCCAAGGCTAGATCCAAATCTAGCCTCTGTCCAAAGCTTAGCCTCTGTCCAACAGTGGGCTTTGAAAGGCTGATGTGATGATAATGATGTTGAAGGTTTTATATAGGGCAATATCGTATTTTTAAGTTGTCTCATTATTAAATATACATTTATATTGTTTTATTTTTATAGGTATGGCCCACAATTTCGATAAATACGACACTAATATCGTGAGCAATCTTGATCTGCCCTATGAGTACACCAGCTGCATGCACTACACCTCTCACGCTTTTAGCAAAAATGGACAACCTACCATTGTACCTCTCAAGGTAAGACGATATATATACCTTTATGAAAGTAAAAATGTTTATTTAAAAAATATAGAGCCAGTCGCGGTGCAGGAGCACAAGCGGACGACCCACTCGAAGAAATTAAATATTTAATTTCCTCGGTCTGGTGACGAACCAAAGTGAGCCGTTGAGTTCCGCCATGCAAAGCCCCTAAAAAAATGGGAACCGGAATTACCTTTATGGCAACGGAGTATCTTGACTCTAGGTTCTCAGGTTCCCTTTGCCCTACCCTACAAGCGGGATACAGCGTAAAGTTAAAAAATAATAAAATCTATTATATCACCCTTAAATCTATCATCAAATAACGTAAATCTATTTTTAATTAGATTTTATAAATTTGTAGGAATTATAATATACACATTTATATTTTCTCTAGTCTTTCGACGGAAACATGGGACAGATGGAACAAGTGAGCGCCTACGACTGGCTAAGACTGAGAAGACACTACAATTGCGCTGGAGCGTGGAACCGTGATGGCCTCGAATATGAACAACAACCAATTGTTTCTGAACCTGAAGAGATCTCTCCAGTCGTTGTGGCTGATAACGCTAAATAGATAAACATATAGTGTATTACACTACAGTTTCGTTAAGCTTTAATTTTCTATATGTACCTAACGATCTTTATTTGTACTGAATAAAATTATTGAACAATCTGTGGTTGAATTTATTTTTTAAATTTTTTGTAATAAATATTCAAAAGTAGAAAGAAAAATTAATAAACAAAAACTTAAATAGGAATTACTTTTGTTATAGTTTAGTCTACCAGTTCAAGAACGTGTAAAATAGACAAAAGCTCCTGAGCATTTATCTATATATATAAAACGACTTGTCCTCACTGACTGAGGTAGGACGCACGCACAACCGTAACCGCTGATGGTAGAAACGTGAAATTTGGACAAAAGTTTACTTTCGTAATCTGGACATCCACTAAGAAGGGATTTTCAAAAATTTTAACCCTAAAGGGGTGAAATAGGGGTTCAAAGTTTGAATGGAAAAAAAATTAAATCGGCACCGATTTTTATAAAATTTACCGATTTTTAAAATATTTCATTGAACACATGTTTCGTGGTTTATTAGAATTCACCCCTAATTACGCAAGCGAAGCTGCGCGCGTCCGCTAGTGTGAAATAAGATGAAAAAAGATATTCAGATTTTCGTTAATAACTATAAATATTTCAAAAGTTTTGAAAAAAGATCCTGAAAGAGGAGAAAATTTCCAATATAAAAATTCGAATTTCTTGAACTCTATCTCTATTATTTTTAATTTATTTATCACGCTAGGCACGCCACTACAAGAGCACCGCCGCGGCATATCTCCTAAAATATTTTCTTATATTGACACTTAACACGAAGTCTCTTTGCCAACCCTGCTGTGTGCGGGATACAGCGTGAAAAGGACACCTGTTCTACGGATCAACAAACGTAAATCGCATCTTATTTATATCGACAGGTTGTTTGGAAATTACAATAACGTAAATAAATGTATTGTAAAATTTCATAAGTGACGTCAAGTTACTCTCTGTAAGTGCGCAGTATTTATTAGAACACGAACGCTATTCAGATAATTAAGTAAATAATCTTTCAATCTATACTTATAATAAAATCGTAAGAGAGTCGGTGTCTGTACTTGGAAGATATTTTTAAAAAAATGTTATTAGGAACCTTTAATAACGTAATAGAACCCAAAACAATGATTTTTAAAATTTTTGTCTGTTTGTCAATTTATAAAAGTAGTAATCTATATATATAAAAGGACTTGTCCTCACTGACTGAGGTAAGACGCACGCACAGCCGTAACCGCTGTGCGTAGAAACGTGGAATTTGGACAGATGTTTACTTTCGTAATCTGGACATCCACTAAGAAGGGATTTTGAAAAATTTTTACCCTAATAGGGGTTCAAAGTTTGTATGGAAAAAAATTTAAATCGGCATCGATTTTCATAAAATTTTAAATTTAGATTTTAAAAAGTATTTAATTGGACACGTGTTTCATCGTTTTCTAGAATTCTCCCCATAAGGGTGCAAATAAGGGGTTGAAAGTTTGTATGGAAAAATCTTTAAATCGCCGCCGATTTTTATAAAATTAGATATTTAGACTCTTAAAAATATTTCATTGAACACATGTTTCGTGGTTTATTAGAATTCACCCCTAATTACGCAGGCGAAGCTGCGCGCGTCCGCTAGTCTTTTATATAACCATAAATGTTTTATTGAAAATCGTCAATGTTGTTGTAATTGAAGGCTTCCACATTTTTTTACTACTCTATTATAGTGAAGATGGAGTACTAAAATAAAAAGAAATAATTTAAATCTAATCCTCTAATGCAGATGTAGTAGCATTAGTCTATTTTAGTTATAATTCATATGTAAATATAAAACATGGAAAGTCTAATCTCATTGAGGAAGACAGAGAAAACCGTGACCGAAATGTTTCACGAGGGCATAACAGAGATCGTGCCAATGTTTTGATGACGATAAATAATAATCAATTATCTTTTCTTTTGAGCCAATCCTCGCTGAAGCGTATTTAAGCAGTCTCGAATCATCTGCATTCCAGTTGAATGAGACTTGCTACATACATCATCATGGGTTCCGCGACTACCATGTAAATAGTTCTAGTGACTTCTGTATTTTACCTTCACCTCACCCTCGCTGCGCGTGCCACTTGCTTATAAATATTTGCTACGAAAATCGAAGGTAAGTGTGCGATCGCTAAAAAGACCGAAGAGTTTGATCTCTTCGATCAAGTTGGTATTGGCCCCCGGCATAAAAAAAACTAGAAGGATCGTATTTAGCCTTCTTTGTTAGCAGCATTGCATTTGTCTTGGGCGCTACGAAGTTTCTACGTGGTGTTAACTTTCTCCTCCATTACTAGTAGAGTGATACAAGTACTAATGCAACGGTATCCAAAAAAGTCTGGCAGAATATTCCGTTGCGACCTAGCCTTTGTAAGAAAGATTCTAGGATATCATTCCAAAAGTTTGGTCGACCGATTGAGCTTTGAACGCACCTTTTGATGTCTTCTTCTCATATGTTTCTCTATTATAATCTTCCGCAACTTTTCTTTAAGCTAAAAAACAAACTAATCTACTTAGTTTACTTATCTGATATTTCAGATATTAGCTATATATTACGTCCATATACCTTCTGGATAAACTTCGAAATGTTGCGTTTCGGTTTGCTGTTGTGTTTGGTGGAGTTAACAGTGGGGAGTCCCCCAGTTGCCAAGACGAGGGAGGAAATTGATGCCTTTAGAGAATATTTGGAACAAAGCCGTGAAGGTTGGTTTGATAAAATTGATTATAGATGAAATATATAATTTTTCATAATGTTTATTGTAATTAAATTGTAGCTATATATTAAATTGTAGAAGACGCAAATTTTGAAAAACTTTTGTTTCTTCATACATTGGTATATTAGTTTTTTTTCCTCAATAAGATGCAATTACGGCATTGTTGCATCAAATGAGCGTTTATGTTAGGCAAGTTATAAAGAAGGTAAATATGTGTTTAATAAACGCCATAGTAGAAAGTGTTTTTACTTTAAATAGTACGTACATACACTAGCGGCGTTAGGGTAGGGTGAGGCTGGGCCCAGGGGCGCCGGATAAAAAGGGCGCCGCAGACGCCCATTTAGGGCGCTTTGCGCAAAGATGTCTCCTCGCTGCAGTGGCGTAGCTAGGGTATTTGCTGCCCGGTGCGGCTTAAGGGACTTGATGCCCTTTAAAATGGTCTAAGATCTATAAAAAAAAAAACAAAGTCATCGTCGTCTTTGATATCTAAAACAAAAAAACAAAGTGATCTTAACAACTTTGAAAATAAAATTGCAGAAAACATAGACTTTGAATGCCTAATAAAAGAGTTTGCAGATAGAAAGGCTAGAAGAAGTGAAATTTTATTAGTTTTTGTCATTATTTTTTTAAAAATAGATGGTTATTTCGTTGTACTCATTCCCTTTTTTGTATATTATTGAAATGTAGTTAGGGGGCGCCGAAAAAATTTCGCCCAGGGCGCCGATAGTGCTAAAATCGGCACTGCGTACATATATCAGCAAAAACGCTACAGATGAAAAATAAGTTGATTCTGTCTAAATATGATACAACAAGATAGAGTAAGAAATACAGAAATTCGAAAAATAACCAGAGTAAAACTGGCTTTGTATTTCATTTAATGTATTAAATGGAGGTGGACTGGTCATGTTTCGAGGTTCTTTGATGACCGTTAGACAATCAACATCACAAAATGAAGAAGACCGCATGGCATAAGAAGGAGACGTCGTCTGTGCTAATATACTACTATCACTATAAGAGTATATTATATATACTGTATAATTAGTATATTAAAAATAATTTGCCTTTTGTTATCTACAAAAGAATATTTATTCTGTGGAATAAATAAAGCTATTTTATCATTACTATTAATATAAAACATTTTAAAAATTTACAGACAATGGCTATCGCCTAGATTCTCGCATGCTATCAAATGCCAAAGGCAATGTATGGGAGAACAGTGGCAAGTTCGAAGGTGACATTTTATTAGACGACTGGCAAATAGAAGCCTTAGTTACGGACTACGCGAAAGGAAGAAATGCTTACATTTGGCCTAACACTAAATGGCCTCACAATGTTGTTGTATACGAATTTGGAAGAAATGAATTCAGTAAGTTTAATTTTTTTTAATTCATAGTGATAATTATGTATGACCTAGATATAATAATATTGCATTTTTGATTGTTTTTCCTGAAATTTGAAATTAATTATAAATGGAGAAAATGATGTAGAATTGTGAAAACGTCTTTCTTAATTGTGAAATGGTGAGAAACTAAATTAGTCTTAATTTTTGTTTGAAAATAAATTTATAACCATAATATTTATATACTGAATCCATTTTAAATCCATCCACATTATATCTCCATTATATATCCGTGTAGGCACACAATAAATATAAGTAATTAAAGATTAACAAATGTAATTTATTATAAAATAAAAATAAATCAGCTTTACGCTGTATCCTGCGCACAGCAGGGTAGGCAGCTTAGTTATTTTGTTCTACATTTTCTTCCGAATTTTTTTTTCTATTTTCTTCCTTCTGGAGACCAATACAAATGAGGCCAGTCGTGTTAAATGTTATTTATAATAAATTTATTATGTATATTTTTTAGATCCACAGCAACGTGCAGCTATTACGGATGCTATCAGTTTGATCGAGCGCAATTCCTGCGTGAGGTTCCGTCGTCGCAAGGGTAGAGAGTCTAACTATGTTTTAATTACTGTAAGTCATTATTACACATATACTTTTATGTGAGGATTGTAGATTAAAATTATGTATATTTCATTACTGTCCCTAAAAAATATGCTGACAAAGAAGACCTTGGCACATAGCAAAAAGTGTTTTTTTAAGCCTTAACATACAGCATACTTTTTGTGGACTAACTTTTTGAGGACAGCATTTTTCTCCTATCTTGAAAACAGCCTGTAGGGTGAAAGCAGAGTTTTACACCCAATTTCGTAGATACCACCCAGTGCACCCACAAGCACCACAGAATCAGACTAGGCAAACATACTTCTGAATAATATAATCTAAACCTACAATCATTACTTCTTCTTTACATAGTATCACTTATTAAAAGACTTGGATTACTTTATTTTGAAAACATCATATTTTTAAAATATTTTATAATAGGGACGATCTAACGGATGCTACGCATCTGTCGGCTTTACGGGCAATCGTGGTGCGCACACATTAAATTTGGCACGGAGCAACCCTGGTCAAGGATGTCTTCAGAGAACCGTCATAGTCCACGAATGGCTTCATGTCCTCGGCTTTTTCCATATGCAGTCCACTCATAATAGAGATGACTTTGTTCGCATAGAATCGCAAAATATTCAAAATGGTAAGACGTAATTTTTGAAATCTCTTACTGTATTAAACGTGCATGCATTTTCGTAGATATATATATATATATAGTATTTCTACAATATTGTAACATTACGAGTATATTATAAAAATCATTTAAATCATATTTCAAGAAATATTTAGTTGGCATAGCCTTATGAATTGTGTCTTTGTTTAAGATATTTTATTCGTTGGTTTTTTATAGGAGCAGCCAATAATTTTAATAAATACGGAAATAATATGGTGAGCAATCTTGGTCTACCCTATGAGTACACCAGCTGCATGCATTACAGCTCTCACGCTTTTAGCAAAAATGGAAAACCTACCATTGTACCTCTAAAGGTAAGAAGATATATATTTTTATAAGAGTGAAAAAGTTTATTTAATTAATACAGACATTATGAAGTATCTAATTCAAGTTATGGCGCAGCGAAATATTGGTAGGTCTTGAGGCCAGTCGTGGAGCAGAGGCACAAACTTGCCACTATAAATGCGACTGGTTGTAGGTTCGATTTCCACTCGGAAAATGTTTTCTTTTCCTCGCTCTGATGACGAAGCAAACTGTGGAGTTGAGTTCCGCTACTAAATACACAATACCTCCAGAATTCGGTGGAAAGTGGGGAACTTAATTAACTCAATGGAAACAGACTATCTTGACACTACTACTAGATCCATTTTGGACCATGGAAAAGTTTGTCATATAATCATTTTTATTCCTTAAAAGTAACATTTTATAATTATACTTGTATATTAACAAATATTTATATTGCCAATAGTCTTTCGTCGGAACTATGGGACAGAGGAAAGAAGTTACTAAAAACGACTGGCTAAGGCTAAGAAGACACTACAACTGCCCTAGAGCGTGATAACGCCTGATAACGCTATATAATTTAAAAAAGTGTAGTGTATGACTATAGTTTTTTTTTTTTTATTTGTTCATAAAATAATAAAAGAAAATAAACAAAAGTCAATTTCAGATTGTTCAATAATTTTATTCAGTACAACTCAACATCTTCCTCTCATATGTAGATAAAGAGATATGACTAAAGATTTTGTAGTTTATAAGGAAATAGACTTGAAACCATCCTGAACTCCTGAACCATAACGAACGCTACATTTTGAAAAAGTAACACTCATGCACAGTCTTTTAAATCGAGCCTTAAAAGTGTTAGTTATAACTAATGTAAATAATAACTGCACGTGATAATGTGTAATTATCGTTAGATATATTTATGCTACAATAAATTGCCATCTGGTCTATGGATCAACACACGTAAATGGCTGAAAAGAAACCAATGTAATAAACTATATTAATAAACAATACTTATTACACGTGTTATTTATATCGACATAGGTTGTTTGGAAACCACAATTAAGTAAAACTTCATATTTAACGTCGTTTTTTGCTGTTTATAAAAAGAAATACTCCAGTGTAATATTATTAATCCATCTTAGTTATAATTTATATGTAAATGTATACCATAGAAAGTCTAATCTCATTGACAGGGATATAGAAAACCGTGACCGAAATGTTTCACGTTTTCATAACAGAGATCGTAAAACAATGTTTTGATGACGATAAATATTCAATTATTATATTTTCTTTTGAATAAAGCCTCGCTGAGGCGTATTTAACCGGTCTCGGATCATCTGCATGTCAGTTGAATGAGCCCACTTCTGCTACTGCCACGTAGATGGTTCTAGTGACTTCTGGATTTCACCCTCGTTTGCTATTTTTTTTACATTGAACTGCCACGTGCGATTCGAAGGTGAGTTTGCGATCAATTACTAGACCGAAGTGTTTGATCTCTTCGACCAAGTTGATAGATCCTAAAATACTATCTAGGAGAATCGTATTTAGTCTTCTCCGTTAGCAGCATTTCATTTGTCTTGTGTGCTGCGAAGTTTAACTTATCACGTTTTCCCTATTCAACAACTGTCTTTTAACATGGTGTTATCTTTTTTCTCCATTACTTGTGTAGAGTGATCTTCTTCCTCCTGGCATTAATCCCGGCTATTGCCAGGGTCTGCCCTCCTACTCAACCTACTCCACTTTGCACGGCCCTTTGCATCCTCGGTGGTTAGACCATTGGCTCTCATGTCCTGCATCACGACATCCAGCCAGCGCTTCCTTGGGCGTCCAGGAGGTCTCACTCCAGGAACTGATATAGCAAGGCACTTGCATCCGACATAGTTCTTAGGCCGGCGCGTAACGTGGCCAAACCATCTCAGGCGGCGCTCTTGGAGCTTATCCGCTACGTCACGGACCCCAAGACTACCTCGAATGAATGTGTTGCGTATGCAGTCAGACCGCGTTACGCCGCACATCCACCTCAGCATCTTCATTTCCGTGACGTGAAGCTCCTGAGTGTGCCGAGATAGTGCCGGCCAACATTCGCTGCCGTATAAAAGAACCGGTCGGATGATGCTCTTGTATATCAGCCCCTTGAGCTTGGGCGGTATTCTGCGGTCGCAGACCACACCAGTGACCTCCCGCCATTTGGCCCAGGCAGCGCTTATCCGCCCTTGGACATCGTGATCGATGCCTCCAGACTCGTGCATAACGGATCCAAGGTACCTGAACTTCTCCGACTTAACGGCTGGCTCAGGACCTATAAGGATGGTGCTCGAGTCCCGGCTCCCGCAGGCCATGTACTCTGTCTTCGACACATTTAGTTTAAGACCGCCGTTCTCAAGCGTACCCTTCCAGAGGTTCACTTTACGCTCCAGCGTCAGTCGGTTCTCGGCAATGAGTGCTATGTCGTCGGCATACATCATCAGCCATGGAGGCTGGTCCTGGATGTGAGCCGAGACAGTATCGAGCACTACATTGAATAAGAACGGACTAAGAGCCGAGCCCTGGTGAACCCCCACTGTAATCGGGAAGGGTCTAGTGTCGCCAACAGCAGTCCTAACCATAGAAGCGGAATCGTGGTACATGTCTCTGATAATCTCAATATAGGCCTCAGGGATCCCTTTGGATCGCAATGCCCACCAGATACACTGACGAGGCACACAGTCAAAGGCCTTCTGCAGATCTAAAAAGGCCACATGCAGAGCTCTCCTTTTTTCCCTGTATGCCTCCATCAAAGTTCTGAGGGCGAAAATGGCGTCCATGGTGCCCGATCCTGGCTGAAATCCATATTGAGACTCAGAGATAGTACACTCTTGGCGGAGCCTGAGGTCGATCATGCGCTCGAAGAGCTTCTTGGTATGACTCATAAGCTTAATGCCCCTATAACTACCACAATCTTGAACACTGCCCCTTCCTTTGTAAATAGGGGTAATGAAGCTAAGCCGCCACTGATGCGGCATCTTACCAGTGTTCAAGATATGGTTAAAAAGGTCAGTAAGCATGAGCACACCAAGAGAGCCCAACGATTTCCACGCTTCGATCGGAATGTCGTCAGGTCCCACCGCTTTTCCGTTCTTCATGCGTCGAAGGCAATTACGTGTTTCGTCAAGGGTTATTGGGGCAATAAGTCCGAGGTTAGGCGGTGGGTCGTGATGAAGACTGCATGGGTGCTGAGTATTCAGCAACTCCTGGAAGTAGCTTCTCCACCTCTCCTTCACAGAGTCATGATTACAGAGCAGCGTGCCCTGGGAATCTCTGACGCAAAGACATTTTGCAATATCTTGCGTCACTTTATCCCGGGAACGTGCCAGTTTGTAAATGAGCTTCTGCCCCTCCACAGTTTCAAGTTTATCATACAATGGTGACAAACTTTCACTGCGGGCTCTGGCTACAGCTCTTTTACAGGCACGTTTAGCTACTGTGTACTCCAGTCTGTCTTCAGGAGAGTTGGATTCCTGCCACTTCTTAAAGGCAGCCTTCTTTTCACGAGTCACCTCCTGCACCTCGTCATTCCACCACCATGTCTCCTTGTCGATGACACGTCCTCCCCTAGAAAGGCGAAGAACTCGCCTGCCCGCCGCAATGATTGCCGACTGAGCCCGATCCCAAGCATCCTGAGCAGTCTCGGTGTTCGTCGAAATATCGTGACTTTTCACCTCTGCCAGGAAGTCGGTCTGCATCGGTCCATTCAGCAACCACCACTTGATCCGAGGCCTACGTTTCTCGGCTACTTTCTTCTTCGGAGTGACGTTAAAGTCCATGACAAGAAGACGATGTTGGGCCGTTAGGCTTTCGCCTGGAATGACCTTACAGTTAGTTACCCTGCCCATATGACACCGTCTGGTCAACAAGTAGTCTATTTGAGTTGAGTGGGACCCGCTCTTATACGTGATAAGGTGCTGAGAATTCTTTTGGAAGAACGTATTCACGACGGCCAGATCAGACGCAATACAGGTTCTCAGAATGTTTTCTCCCTCTGCATTGCGAAGACCGTGCCCAAAACCCCCGTGAACACGTTCATACGGCTCAGCAGCCTTACCGACGTGCCCGTTCAAGTCCCCCCCAACTAAGACCACTTCGGTAGACGGCACAGCAAGTAGCACCCCTTCATACTGCTCCCAGAATGTCTCCTTTTCGGCCGCGCTACATCCCGCCTGGGGAGCATAGGCACTGATTAAGTTTGTGATAACGCCCTCAATCAGTACCCTCACTCGCATCAAGCGGTCGGAGCGACGGTCAACTTCAAGGAGCCCATTCTGAAGCTCTTCAGAAAGCACTACCGCTACACCGTTTCTACCCGAAGGTGACCCAGTGTATATAAGCCGGTAACCCTGTCCGATGTTACGGGACTTATTGCCCTTCCAGCGAGTTTCCTGGAGGAAAGCACACTGGACCCGACGTCTCATGAGTACATCTGCGAGTTCCCTGCATCGTCCGGTTAGAGAGCCAATATTCCACGTTGCAAAGCGGAGTTTTCGTCTGGGTACTTGCGTCTTTAACCGTGCCCGTACTTGACACGGTAGCCCTTGCCCACTTGTCGCAGGTGTAGGGCGATGTGCCTGCGCGTCGTTTTGCGGCGACGCCCTAGCCGTACCCAGTCTTTTCTTAGTCCGTTTCATGTACTGGCGGTTTGCGGTTTTCGTGGAGCGACTGCCGTCTGACCTCCAAACCCCTTTGTGGGGAAAACCGAAGGGAGAGGAAGATAGAGGGGGGTAGGATAGGTAAAGGAGGGAGCTGGAGAAAGGAGGGGGAGACGGGGGGGGGACACCATTCTTACGGACTGGATGAGGATATAAGAGTGGCGGCTCGAGGATCCGGGGTCGCGTACCCGTATGCCCACAAACCAATATCGGACAGGTATTAGTCTGGACACCCTCTGGATACGGATACGGATATAGTGATCCGCAAACACTAATGCCACGCCAATGCCTAACCTAGATCTAGCCTTTGCAACAAATAATCTAGGATAACATTCCAAAAGTTTGGTCGACGGATTGAGCCCACATCCTTTGGCATATATCCTTTTGTTGTCCTCTTTGCATATGTTTCTCCGGTACAATTGAGGTACGAAGAGACCGTGGCGTACAAATTACGAGGGAGGTCATTTTTGCATGACAATAATAATATTTTTTAGGACATTTCTTAACAAAGTGCAATTACTTACACAAAACAATGCCGCAGTAATATTTTTTAAATATACATTTAATAAGTATTATAATATATATGAGCTTTCTTTAGTTGGTGTAGGATTTAGGTAGTGTGGGGTGCTTGGTCGGATAACCTCCTCGTGTGTTCGCTCGCTGTTGGCCCTTTCTCGAATGCTTGTCATTCGGGGGGGACGAACAGTGTTGCGGGCCGGTGCACCCTGGGCGGCTAGTAATTGGTGCCCACAGGATTCGTCCTTGGGTAATGATTGCTAGCTGGCTAATAATCCGACGTGGTTCTCCGCGTGTCCTCTGTCATGCAGAGTACACAGTGTGAGGAACCGGAGGGCGCGCGTGGTGTGTACTCACCCTACCGCCACGCAGGTGCAGTGATGTGCCTGCGCCGAATATATCGGAACGCCACTCTTGGTTGCGGTCATGTCTCGTAATCAGGAGTGGAACCGAGGGCCTTGCCTTTACCGGCCGGGCTGCGAGGAAGAAAACCTCTATAAAAAAATTACCCCAACCCAAGCGGCGAAGCAGCGCGAGGGGTTCATGGCTGATGGGGAGATCAGTCGCTACTGCTGGTCCCGCCAGGGTACCGGCCGACACCCTGGCGTAATAGGCTTATCCGAGTACAGGGGGCACTGCTCGGATGGACCGTTTTTCCCCCACGCTCGTGGGAACAATATGGAAGATTTAAAAACTAAAAACCAAATTGATGATGTGGTGGGGCCCGAGGAGGGCGGTGGTGTGATAGTGCCCGAGATGGGCGGAGTAGAAGGCGTTGTGCCTTTCATAGGCGGCGGTAAACTGGCTTCTGCGCCTGTAAGTGGAGCTAGTGGCGTAAAAGACGCGAGAGTGGTGATAGAGCGGCTGGACGTGGCGGAAATCGCCTCCATTGTCAGCGGAAGGTCCAGGTCGGGCTCAACATCCTCACGTGGCCGTTTCTGGGCGGCCACTGAGTCGGGGGCAGATAGTTGTGTCTCCATAGAGCCACAAACTGAGGAGATGCGGAGAGACCGCAAGTATCGGAAGAGGCCGAGGAGCAGGAAGACCCGCTCCGGCTCTTCGGAAAGTGGCGGAGAGAGAGAAAAGCCGAAGGCCAAGTTAAGTTCGGTTCGGCGAGAGGAGCTTCGGCTACAAGCGGAGGAAGAGGTTGAGGGGATGATGGAGTCGGTGCAGTCCAGGGCAAGCTCCAGGCTCTCGGATTTCTCCGACTCGGCGAGACCTAGTGTAAGTGGCCAACTGGTGCAAGATCTGCAGCACCAGGTCAAGGACAGCTTGTCCATTATCAACAAAGTCGCCTGCAGATCCGGCAATCTTAAGGGCACTTTTACAAAAGCCCTTAAGCAGGCCGCCGGCGCCATTAGTATGGCCGTGGAAGTTTTGGCCAATAAGACGGCAAACGAGGAGGTGACGCAGTTGCGGGCGGCCAATAGCCGTCTAACTAATGAGCTGTCGGAGCTGCGCAAAGAGATGTCCTTGATGAGAGAGGAATTAGAACGATCAAGGACCCAGCGACAGGGACACGAAAAGAAGAAAAAGGAGGACGACGTGGCGCGTACGGTAATGGTGCAGGTGGGCACATTGCTTAATACGCGGCTGGCGGCGCTGGAGGACAGGCTCCTACCGGCAAAGCCAGTTCGTCCTCCTTTAGCGGCGGACAGAAGGCGACAGGCGGCCGTCTCAGTGGTGGTGGCTGAGCCCACTGTGACAACCCTAGTCGCGCCTGCCAATCCAGGCCCAAAGCAAAAACAGGGCCTAAAGAAAGGGAAAAGCAAAACGGGAGGAAAGAAAGCGGCGTCTGTGGAGCCTCGTCCGCTGCCTCCCACTCCTGCCGATTTGAACGAGGGCTGGAGCGTGGTGGTGCGCAAGGGCAAAAAGAAGGCGGCTGTAGTCCCTAGTGGGAAGCAGACGAAGGCGAAGAAGTCTGCCAAGCAGCCCAAGTTGCGCCCCCCGCGATCGGCGGCGGTGACGCTGACTCTGCAGCCGGCAGCCGTCAACAAGGAGTTGACATACAAAGACGTGCTGTCACAAGTAAAGCAGGCGATAAAGTTAGAAGACCTGGGCATCTCTGACTTGCGTCTTAGAGTCGCCTCTACTGGTGCCAGGGTTCTGGAGCTACCTGGCGCCAATAGTAGCGAAAAGGCGGATACCCTAGCTCAGCGGCTGCGTGGGGTGCTGGACTCCAGCGAGGTTTTGGTCGCAAGACCAGTGAAGTGCGCAGAGTTGCGGGTCAGTGGCCTGGATGACTCTGCCACTTCGGAGGAGGTGGTGCAGGCTATAAGCCGAGTTGGCGGATGTGACGAAGGGTCAGTGAAGGCAGGGGAGATCCGGCAGGACAGAAATGGTCTGGGCACAGTGTGGGTTCGCTGCCCTATTATGGCAGCGAAGAAGGTCAGCGGGTCGAGGCTCCTAGTGGGCTTCGTTTCGGCGCGTGTGCAACTGCTGCAACAGCGAGCCCTGCGCTGCTATCGCTGCCACGAAATTGGTCACGTGGCGGCGAAGTGCAGCAGTGCACATGATAGGAGCCAGCAGTGTTTCAGGTGCGGACAAGCTGGGCACAAACAAAATCAGTGCTCGGCGGCACCTCACTGCCCGGTTTGCGTGGCGGCAGAACAGCCCGCAGACCATACAGTGGGAAGCGCCATATGTGCGAAAGCCAGCACCTCGAGGAAGAGGAGGAGCGGCAGGAAGGGAGGAAATGGGCCACTAGCGGGCAAGCCAGACGCCCCACTTGGGCGAGAGGAGGCGCAGCACATGGAAGACCAATAATGGCTCTCCGTGTGCTGCAGGCGAATATTAACCACTGTGCCAGGGCCCAGGACTTATTGGTCCAAAGCTTGGCGCAGTGGTCTATCCAGGTGGCGGTTGTTTCGGAGCCCTACAGCGTTCCCGACAGAGACAACTGGGTAGCCGACAACACCGGGGTGGTGACTATTATCACCCAGGTCGCAGCGGGCTCTCCGCCCTTCTCACGAGTAGAGAGGGGTGCGGGATGCGTCGCAGCACTTGTCGGCGACCTAGTTGTCGTAGGGGTCTACTTTTCCCCCAATCGAACTCTCGCGGAGTTTGAAGAGTTCCTTATACGATTGGGGGAAATGGTAGAGCGATTTCGTCCGGCGGAAGTGGTAGTCGCGGGCGATTTCAACGCGAAGTCCAGCGTGTGGGGCTCCGCAACGACGGATGTGCGTGGTGTGACGCTGTCGGAGTGGGTTGTTGCCACCGGTTTGTCTGTGCTCAACCGAGGGACCAAGAACACGTGTGTGCGAAGGCTGGGCGGATCCGTCGTGGACGTTTCGTTCGCGAGCCCGGCCCTAGCGTGTCGTGTTCGGGGCTGGCGAGTGCTGGATGATGTGGAGACTCTCTCGGATCACCTCTACATCTTGTACGAGATCTCCACACATCCTGCGGTGCAACCAGCCCCCAGTCCAAACTCGCGAGAGTACGGACCGCGGTGGCAACTGGGTCGTCTCGACAGGGAGTTGTTGGAGGAGGCCGCGATAGTGGAATCCTGGCTGCCCCAGAGCTTGGCGTCTGCAGAAGACGCCGCATCCTGGGCGCAGGGGGCGCTGACGCGTATCTGTGACGCGTCAATGCCCCGTTCCGGGCGCCGCCCTCAACGGCGGCAAGTGTACTGGTGGTCGTGGGAGATCGCGCAACTGCGTAACACCTGCGTTGCGGCGAGACGCCAGTACAGCCACTATCGCAGACGGGTACAGAAGGTGCAGGAGGAGGAAGACCGACTGTACCGCGTCTATGTCGAGGCGAGAAAACAGCTGCAGGAGGAGATCGGTCGTGTGAAAGGCGAGTCGCACGACCGGTTGATCGCGGGGATAGACCAAGACCCGTACGGCACACCTTACCGAATGGTGCTCGGTAGGTTACGGGCTTGGGTACCACCACTGACGCAGACACTCCAACCGGACGTACTCCGAGGGGTTCTGTCGTCGCTATTCCCGCAGCGGGCCAGTTTTGCACCACCCAGTATGGCCCGCCCTGCAGTGCGTGAGGAGGATGAGGACGAAGACAGCGTCACACCACCAGTGGAGGAGGAGGAGCTCGAAGAAGCTATTCGCCGATCTCGGCTCAAGAGCACCGCCCCGGGCTTGGACGGCATTCCCGGCCGGGCGCTAACTCTGGCCCTCAACACCTTAGGGCCCAGAGTGCGAGGACTATTCACTGTCTGTCTGGCTCAAGCCATAATTCCACAGCGGTGGAAGACAGGCAGGTTAGTCCTCATCAAGAAGGAGGGTCGCCCGGCGGATTCAGCCTCCGCCTATAGGCCCATCGTGCTCTTGAGCGAGATCGCCAAGCTCTTCGAGCGTGTTGTAGCCAGGAGGCTACAACACCATTTGGAGGGGACAGGTCCGGACCTCTCGGACCACCAGTATGGTTTCCGCAGGGGGCGATCGACGGTCGATGCCATACTGGAGGTAAAGTCCTATGCGCAGGATGCGGTGGCCCGAGGCGATGGAGTCTTGGCGGTGTCTTTAGACATCGCCAACGCCTTCAACTCCCTGCCATGGCCCTGCATAAAGGAGGCACTGTTATACCATCGTGTGCCTCCATACCTGCGCCGCGTCATCGGGGCTTACCTGTCCGGGAGATCTGTGACCTTTCCGGCTCCTGGAGGAGGTTGGGAGGAGTTTGTGGTGTCGGCCGGTGTTCCACAAGGGTCGGTGCTGGGTCCGATCCTCTGGAACATCGGGTACGACTGGGTGCTGCGGGGCGGCACCCTGAGGGGGATAAAGGTCCTCTGTTACGCCGATGACACGCTGGTCTTGGCGAAGCAGAGGACCTATCGGGAGGCGGCGGTCCTCGCGACGGCTGGAGTGGCGGAGGTCGTCGGCCGCATAAAGCGGCTGGGTTTGGAGGTCTCCCTCAACAAGTCCGAGGCGTTATACTTCCACGCTCCTCGAAAGGGCCCACCAGCAGATGCCCACATCGTTGTCGGTGGCGTCAATATTGACGTCAAGAGGAGCATGAGGTACCTCGGACTTGTTCTGGATGGTCGGTGGAGTTTTCGGGGCCACTTTACATCCTTGGCCCCGAAACTGTTGAAGACAGCGGCGGCATTGGCGCGCCTTTTGCCCAACGTCGATGGGCCGAGCGCCTCTAGCCGTCGGCTGTACACCGGAGTGGTCCGATCGATGGCG
Organism: Heliconius melpomene rosina; assembly: GCF_056956725.1. Classification (NCBI taxonomy): domain Eukaryota; kingdom Metazoa; phylum Arthropoda; class Insecta; order Lepidoptera; family Nymphalidae; genus Heliconius; species Heliconius melpomene. Next base: position 9,519,595 of record NC_140399.1, read on the forward strand.
CTCTATGGTGCTCCCGTATGGGCGGACGCCCTGGATCGGCACAACATCACTCTGCTGCGACGTGCGCAGAGGGTGATGGCCATCCGGGCGATACGGGGGTACCGGACCATCTCCGGTGAGGTGGCGTGCGTGCTGGCTGGAGTCATGCCGTGGGATCTGGATGCTCTGTCTCTGGCGTCGGTCTATTGCCGGCGTCGAGGCCTAGTGTCCGGGGAACCGGCAAGTCAGGCACGCACGGAGGAGGCGCGGGAAACCGCGGTAAGAATGTGGGAATCCCGGCTGGCGACACCATCTGCCGGCCGGTTGACGATCGAGGCGGTTCGTCCAGTTTTCCGCCAGTGGTTAGCGCGGCGTCACGGCGTCCTAACCTTCCGCACCACACAGGTGCTCACGGGGCATGGTTGCTTCGGGGGTTACCTGTGTCGGATCGCTGGGAGGGAGCCCGACGCTCGCTGCCACCACTGCGACGACTGCCTCGACGAGACGGCCCAGCACACGTTGGAGGTGTGCACAGCCTGGGCGTCTCAACGTCGCGCTTTGCGCGACGTCATCGGGGACGACCTTTCCCTGCCGGCCGTGGTCAAGGCCATGGCCGGTAGCGAGACGTCGTGGGACGCGGTCTCATCCTTCTGCGAGGCAGTGGTGCTCGAGAAGGAGTCGGCGGAACGGGCGAGGGAGGCTATTGCCGAAGTCGCCATCCGCCGTAAGAGACCGGGTCGCCGGAGGGCGGCATACGATCGCCGCCTTCCGCCCTAATGTGCCAGAGGGCGGTCAGCTTGGGGAAGCTGGCCGCCTACCAACCTGGCCCGAGTAGGCGCGCGCAGGTCGCTCCCGCGCGCTACTCCGAGCAGGCCGTCGAGGGTGCCCACACACCCTTGGCTCCGCGACGTGCCTTGCAGGCTCCCGCCGCCGCGATTCGTGGACGATTCTAGTCCCCGCGTCTCGCGGCCAGTGGCGGTCGAGGAGGAGCACCGTGAGGTTTTAGTGGGTATGCGGACGGCCTACATCTGCCTAGTCCGCGAGTCCCACATAACCCGCTCGAGTCCCCACTCGGGCCGGTATCCGTAAAAGGATTTCCTCACGTTAAAAAAAAAAAAAAAAAAAAAAAAAAAAAAGGATTTAGGTAGTGTAGGGTTGAATTACAAAATAAGAACTACAAAATAAGTTTGAAATGATCCAAGGATTCGTAGAGTTTAATATTAGTTTTTAATTTCAGTTTGATTCTTCCACGCTACCTCGACACTTGTTCTTGTTTTTTTTGGATTTATGCTGTGGGGATTTTTGTTTCTTATATTTTTTGACAAATTAATTTAATTATCAAGACATTTCTAATATTACCTATATATTGAGAGTAATTACTTTCTGGATAAACTTCAAAATGTTGCGATTTGGTTTGCTGCTTTGTTTGGTGGAGCTAACCGTGGGATATCCACCTGTTGTCAAGACGAGGAAGGAAATTGATGCCTATAGACAACACTTGGAAAAAAGCCGTGAAGGTTGGTTTGATAAAATTGATTAGAATAAATATAAAAAAATAATTCCTCATACAATTGACATATTCATATTGACTCCTAGTAGTTTAATAAAACGTATAAGTAGTACATTAAAAATAATATACAACAAAACAATTTGCCTTATGTAATGCAAAAGAAAAATGATTCGGTAGAATAATTAAATGTATATAGTAAATAAATGTATAAATTTATTATTCTTTATATAAAACATTTTTCAAAAAACTTGTTGAATTTACAGACAACGGTCACCGTGTAGAATCTCGCATGCTATCAAATGTCACAGGCAATATATGGGAGAACAGTGGCAAGTTCGAAGGTGATATTTTATTAGACGACGGGCAAATAGAAGCCTTAGTTACGGAGTACGCGACTGGCAGAAATGCCGTAACTTGGCCTGGCAGTACATGGCCTGGAAACGTTGTTGTATTCGAATTTAAAAAACATGAATTCAGTAAGTCAGTTGTTTATTGTTAAAATTTGAAAATTAATTTGAAAGAGAACATTATTAATATTAAAAAAATATATTAAAATTTTTCGAAATATAATTATGACCTAAATATAATAATATTACATCTTTAAATTTCGTGATTATAACACATTTAAAATGAAACTATTTAACTGGATTAATCACGTTTATATAGGATAAGTCCAGGGTAGTTGGCCATAGTCTTTATTCAGCGTTGTTAAAAAAAACTTATAAATTACGATAGAATTTTTTATTTATAATTAAACTTTGAACAATCAACTTCAAGATACTAAACACACAAAAAATTCGAGTGATTTCAACTTAAAAAACTTTTTTTAAATCACAATTGGCCATCTCTCCGGACATGATGATGAAACAAGGAGGAGGTTCTCAATTAAATATTTTCGATTCGATTCATTTCATTATTTTGAATTCGATTTCGATATTGAATTATTCGATTCGATTTAGGTATTTTTGTAATATGCAATCATTACAGTTATTTTACAAAGAATATTATAAATCCTTACTCAAATCAATAACATTACATTTAATGCTGTTTCTAAATTAGTTAGTGACATCACCACATATGACTGTCAGTCAATTCTGTTTATTAAATGAATAATCATGTAGTTCAAGCGGGCGAAGCCGCTGTCAGGGCGCTAGTTTATTATAAATGTGATAATAAAAATAGTAGATATTTTTTTAGGTTCAAAGCAAAGGTTGGCCATTAGGGATGCTATGAGATTGATCGAGCGTAATTCGTGCGTGAAATTCCGTCCTCGCAGGGATAACGAGCCTAACTATGCCTTAATTACTGTAAGTCATTGTTAATTTTTTTTGTAATATTTGTGGGTTTAAATTGTGCATTATTTCATTATTCCAAAAAATACACCGATAAAAATGATCATCACATAGAGCAGTCTTTTTTTATTTTGTGAAAGCTGGAACATGTTTTTTTTATTATCTCGAGGAACATTTTCTATAAAACGTGCAGATTTCAGTAAAAAAGATTACTTTATTTAAAAAAACATCATATTTAAAAGTATTTTATTTTATAATAGGCAAATTCTGAAGGATGCCACTCAACTGTCGGCTTTATGAGCACTCGTATTGGTCCGCACATAATAAATTTTTGTCGTGGCGACCCCGGTCAAGGATGTCTTAAAACCACCGCGATCGTCCACGAGTGGTTTCATATCCTCGGTTTTTGGCACATGCATTCCACTTATAATAGAGATGAATATGTTCGCATCGAATTTCAAAATATTCAAGATGGTAAGACGTAATTTTTGAAATTTCTACTTATGGCGATATAATATCGCCATAAGTAGACGGTATAAGCTTAAAATATATTTTTGTATTTTTGTTATTATGTGCTAGAACAATATATATATATCATTAAATAGGTATGTAGAGAGCCCCGCAAGGGATAAAGCGTAAAGCTATGTATGTATCTATGTTTTAAAAACCATATTTAGTTGAACCTTATAAGTTGTGTCTTTATTTAAGATATATATATACAGGGTGTCCCAGGAGTCAACGATAAAACGAAACCAAGTGATAGACCAAGTCATGACGGTTATGAGAAAAATATAAAAAAAATTCTTTGTCATGTATTTTTCATATTATATTGATTTTAAAAAATATCGGAAAAACCGACACCCTGTGATGGTTTTTCAAGTCCCAGGACTACAAATATTAGTCTTTCTTCATTTTTTTTCTGTAATGTAATCATGAGTAACCCTTCTGTGAATTACAGTTTAAGATTGAAACATACCTGCATCAGTTTTCAATAAAATTTCGTGTTTTTCCCAAACATTAAATTCAAAATATTTACTACACTCAACTTTAACCGACTGTACTATAAAAAAATGTACTGCGCTGTATTTGCAAGTAACTTTAAAAATTGGCGCATTTAATCTGGATTCCGAAATGGTACGACACTTGCTGGATTACTTCTTTGTTGAAGAGAGAAAAATCTAAATATATGATAATCGGGATGACGTTCAACGTTTTGGTATCTTTTCCGATACATTCTAGCTGCAGAATTAGCGTTACATAACCATTCTCCATGAATGAAATGCATATTGGCAATGTGTCAAAGACCGAGTATATGGCCTGCGAGAGCCCAGACTCGAGCACTATCCTTATAGGTCCTGGCCAACCCCTATGTCGAAAAAGTTCAGGTATCTTAGATCCGTCATGCACGAGTCTGGAGGCATCGATCACGATCTCCTTGGTCGGATAAGCGCTGCCTGGGCTAAGTGGCGAGAGGTCACTGGTGTGGTCTGTGATCGCAGGATACCGTCCAAACGTTTTTCGACTTAGGGGCTGGCCCAGGACCTATAAGGATAGTGCTCGAGTCTGGGCTCTCGCAGGCCATATACTCGGTCTTTGACACATTGCCAATATGCATTTCATTCATGGAGAATGGTTATGTAACGCTAATGCTGCAGCTAGAATGTATCGGAAAAGATACCAAAACGTTGAACGTCATCCCGATTATCATATATTTAGATTTTTCTCTCTTCAACAAAGAAGTAATCCAGCAAGTGTCGTACCATTTCGGAATCCAGATTAAATGCGCCAATTTTTAAAGTTACTTGCAAATACAGCGCAGTACATTTTTTTTATAGTACAGTCGGTTAAAGTTGAGTGTAGTAAATATTTTGAATTTAATGTTTGGGAAAAACACGAAATTTTATTGAAAACTGATGCAGGTATGTTTCAATCTTAAACTGTAATTCACAGAAGGGTTACTCATGATTACATTACAGAAAAAAAAATGAAGAAAGACTAATATTTGTAGTCCTGGGACTTGAAAAACCATCACAGGGTGTCGGTTTTTCCGATATTTTTTAAAATCAATATAATATGAAAAATACATGACAAAGAATTTTTTTTATATTTTTCTCATAACCGTCATGGCTTGGTCTATCACCTGGTTTTATTTTATCGTTGACTCCTGGGACACCCTGTATATCGTTGTTTTCTACAGGCCAGGCCCATAATTTCAATAATTTCCGCAATGATATCGTGAGCAATCTTGGTCTACCCTATGAGTACACCAGCTGCATGCACTACAGCTCTCACGCTTTTAGCAAAAATGGACAACCTACCATTGTACCTCTTAAGGTAAAACGATATATATTTTTATAAGAGTGAAAAAATTTATTTAAAAAATACAGACATTATGAAGTATCTAATCTTAATTATGGCGCAGTGAAATATTGGTAGGTATTGAGGTCAGTCGTGGTGTATAAGAGGCACAAGCGTGCGACTGTAAGTGAGACAGATTGTGGGTTCGATTTCCACTCGAAGAAATAAAATATGTAGTGTTTTTATTTCTTCGCTCTGGTGACGAAGCAAAGTGTGGCGTTGAGTTTCGCCACGGTAAACACGCATTGCCTCTAGAATTCGGCGGAAATTTTCGATCGGAATTATCTTAATGAAGAAGGTGTCTATTGACACTGGGTTGCTAGGATCCCTCTGCCTTCCCTACTACGAGCGCGATAATGCTTGAAGCAAAATGAATAAATCTGTCTATTATATCACTGTGAGTCATTTTGAAGTCATGAAAAGTTCATCATATAACGTATTATCATCATTATTCCTTAAAAGTTTAACTACATAATTATATATTTACATTACCACTAGCCTTTCGTTGGAACTATGGGGCAGACTGATCGAGTTACTGACAACGATTGGCTAAGACTAAGAAGACGCTACAACTGCCCTGGAGCGTGGAAACGTGATGGCGTCAAACGACCAAATACTCCTGAACCAGGAGAGATTACTCCAGTCATTGTGACTGGAGAAAATAATAGTAGTAGTAGTATTAGATTTTCGGCTGATAACGCTATATAGATAAAAAGATAGTATATGATAGTATATAGATATGACACGACAGCTTTGTTATTTAATAAAGCTTTAATTTTAGTAGTTCTCAAAATAGAAGGTACAACAAAATTACTTATAAAATTTTCTATTAGTTATTAATATTAATTGATCCTCATTCAAGTGCATTGGCCAATTTTATCCTGTGCTATATCAAAATATTTGTATTTAGTAAATATTGATTGGATACACCGGTAAAAAGTGCAAATACTTATGTAAATATGGTAAAAAATAATAATAATTGTAGTCACTTCTCGTAATTAGAATAACAATGAAACTTTCAGACATTATTGTATACTAATAATAGTCGTTTTTAAAATTGAATCTGAAATAACCAGTAATTTTTTTTCGCTACAACCCATGAACGTTTTAGAAATAAAATTGCTTAAAACAAAATTATTTTTGTTTCCTTGTTATTTCCAAGATTTATAAGCCGATATATTTGAAATATTGCATTATACCAAATTCCTACGTATTTGCCAATTTTCTTCAAGAATCCGATTATTTCCAAAAAATCACAAATTCCCAAATATCTGCCGAACAATTGAAAATCGGCTAACATACATGGGGGTGAAACGGATAGGTACTGAAGTCCTAAGGGGCTGACCCAGGACCTATAAGGATAGTGCTCGAGTCCGCGATCTCGCAGGCCATGTACTCGGTCTTTGATACATTGCCAATATGCATTTCATTCATGGAGAGTGGTTATGTAATGCTAATGCTGCAGCTAGAATGTATCGGAAAAGATACCAAAACGCTGAACGCCATCCCGATTATCGTGTATTTCGATTTTTCTCTCTTCGACAAAGAAGTAATCCAGCAAGTATTGTACCATTTCGGAATTCAGATTAAATGCGCCAACTTTTAAAGTTACTTGCAAGAACAGTGTAGTACATTTTTTTATAGTACAGTCGGTTAAAGTTGGATGTACTAAATATTTTGAATTTAATGTTTGGCAAAAAAAACAGCATTTTATTGAAAACCGGTGCAGGTATATTTCAATCTTAAACTGTAATTCATAGAAGGGTTACTCATGATTACATTACAGAAAAAAAATGAAAAAAGAGTAATATTTGTAGTCTTAGGACTTGAAAAATCATCACAGGCTGTCGGTTTTTCCGATATTTTTTTAAATCAATATAATATGAAAAATACATGACACAGATTTTTTTTTATATTTTTCTCATAACTGTCACGACTTGGTCTATCACCTGTTTTCGTTATATCGTTAACTCCTGGGACACCTGTATAAAAGGACTTGTCCTCACTGACTGAGGTAAGACGCACGCACAGCCGTAACCGCTGTGCGTAGAAACTTGAAATTTGGACAGATGTTAACTTTTGTTATCTGGACATCCACTAAGAAGGGATTTTGAAAATTTTTTACCTTAAAGGGGTGAAATAGGGGTTGAAAGTTTATATGGTAAAAAAATTAAATCGGCACCGATTCTTATAAAATTTGAAATTTAGACTCTTAAAAATACTTAATTGAACACGTGTTTCATCTTTTTCTAGAATTCTCCCCTTGAGGGTGCAAATAAGGGGTTGAAAGTTTGTATGGAAAAATCTTTAAATCGCCACCGATTTTTATCAAATTTGAAATTTACACTTAAAAATATTTCATTGAACATGTGTTTTATGGTTTATTATAATTCCCAAATATTATAAGCCCTAACGGTGCAAATAAGCACGCGAAGCGGCGCGCGTCCGCTAGTCAAATATAACCTTGAACCGTGATCTTGCCCGGGCCTAATAGTAAATAGCTACACAACAAAAGAAATCATTCAAATCTGTCAAGTAGTTCAGAAAATATAGTTATTCAAAAAGACATACCTACAGATATAAAAAAAAATTATAACTCATAGATTTGTGTTTTATTGCTATAAAATGTTTTATAATAAAAATCTTCAATGCTGTTGTGATTGAAGATTTCTATAATTTCTTTTTTGCTATTTTATTATAGGATAGAAAGATTTTTTTTGCTATTTATAAAAGGAATAAATTTAAGTCTAATACACTAGTGTAATATTATTAATCCATCTTAGTTATAATTCATATGTAAATGTATATCATAGAAAGTCTAATCCCATTGACAAAGATATAGAATACCGTGACCGAAATGTTTTGTGATGGCATAACAGAGATCGTGTCAATGTATTGATGACGATAAATATTAAATTATTATCTTTTCTTTTGAATAAAGCCTCGCTGAAGCATATTTAAGCAGTTTATTATCATCTGTACGTCAGTTGAATGAGCCTACTTGTTGCATTTATTATTGTGGTTTCCGTGACTGCCACGTAGATGGTACTAGTGACTTCTGTATTTAGACCTCACGTCACCCTAGCTGCGCGCGCTTGTTGTTTGTAAATATTTGCTACTTTTTTACATTGGATAGCCACGTGCAATTCGAAGGTGAGTTTGTGTTCGAAGGTGAGTATTCAGCTCTGTTATAGCGAAGGGTCGATCATCTTCAGCGAGTTTTTCTATTACGTCGTTTTTTATACGTCCTCGAATGTGTAGATAAACTTTCTTTGTCCTAAGTTGTGCAGGAATCATTACAACCTTCCGTACTCTTTTTTTTCAACTTCATTCCCATACAATATTTTGGCTAGGACATAGTTATCTATAACAAATCTCAAACCCTTGGAAGAGCGACGTTCCTAGTACGTCTTTTTGGCTCAAAGACTCCTTCTTAACCTCCAGCTCACGACCACAGTGGAGGCAATGGTTTCTGATGGAGGTATTCCTAGCTTTGAGGATATGGTTTCCTCACATCCACTATAAATAACTTCGTGTATAAGTACATCATCAAGCTAGGTTGGTACTACCAATTTCCGTGTGGAGTTCAACGTTTATTTTCTTGAAAAATGTAGATAAGTTCGGCCACTTGCTGGATGAAAATAGTCAATTAATGTAACATATCAAAATTATCTACGACATTTAAAAAAAATGTGACAATAATAATATTTTTTGAGATGTTTTTTAACTGAGTGCAATTACTTACACAGAACAATGCCGCAGTAATATTTTTAAAATATACACTTAATATTATAATATATATGCGATTTCTTTAATTGGTCAAGTGTAGAGTTGCACGTATGCACTCATTTTGTATGAAATGAACTACAAAATAAGTTTGAAATGATCCAAGGAATCGTAGACATTAATATTACTTTTTAATTTCAGTTTGATTCTTCCACGCTACCTCAAGACTTCACTGACTTGGGTTTCTTTTTTTGGATTTATGCAGTCGGGATTTTTGTTTCTTATATTTTTTGACAAATTAATTTAATTATCAAGATATTTCTTATATTACCTATATATTGAATGTATATACTTTCTGGAGAAACTTCAAAATGTTGCGATTTGGTTTGCTGCTTTGTTTGGTGGAGCTAACCGTGGGATATCCACCTGTTGTCAAGACGAGGGAGGAAATTGATACCTATAGACAATACTTGGAACAAAGCCGTGAAGGTTGGTTTGATAAAATTGATTAGAATAAATATAAAATAATAATTCCTCATACAATTGACATATGTATATTGAGTCCTAGTAGTTTAATAAAACGTATAAGTAGTACATTAAAAATAATGTAAAACAAAACAATTTGCCTTTTGTAATGCAAAAAGAAAAATTATTCGGTAGAATAATTAAATGTATATAGTAAATAAATGTATACATTTATTTAATATATACATTGGCGGGAATTCAAACGGCGCAGGACCGGACGGAGTGGCGAGAATTGGGGGAGGCCTATGTCCAGCAGTGGACCCTAAGAGGCTGATGGGTGGATACATTTATTATTCTTTATATAAAACATTTTTTAAACATTTATTTACAGACAACGGTCACCGTATAGAATCTCGCATGCTATCAAATGTCACAGGAAATGTATGGGAGAACAGTGGCAAGTTCGAAGGTGACATTTTATTAGACGACTGGCAGATAGAAGGCCTCGTTACCGACTACGCGGCTGGCAGAAATGCCTATATTTGGCCTGACAGTAGATGGCCTGGAAACGTTGTTGTATTTGAATTTAAAAAACATCAATTCAGTAAGTCAGTTGTTTATAGTTAATATTTGAAAATATAATTATGACCTAAATATAATAATATTACATCTTTACTTTTTGTGATTATAACACATTTAAAATGAAACTATTTAACTGGATTAATCACGTATACATAGGATAAGTCCAGGGCAGTTGGACATAGTCTTTGTTCAGCGTTGTTAAAAAAACTTATAAATTACGATAGAACTTTTTATTTATAATAAAACTTTGAATCAACTTCAAGACACTAAACACACAAAAAATTCTAATGATATACTTAAAAAACTTTTTTAAAATCACAATTGGCCATTCACATCACATTTATTCGATTCGATTTAGGGATTTTTGTAATATGCATTCACTAGCGGACGCGCGCAGCTTCGCTTACTTATTTAGGGGTGACTTCTAATAAACCACGAAACATGTGTTCAATGAAATATTTTTAAGAGTCTAAATTTCAAATTTTATAAAAATCGGTGCAGATTTAATTTTTTTTCCATACAAACTTTCAACCCCTACTTCACCCCTTTAGGGTTAAATTTTTTCAAAATCCCTTCTTAGTGGATGTCCAGATTACGAAAGTAAACATCTGTCCAAATTTCACGTTTCTACCATGAGCGGTTACGGCTGTGCGTGCGTCTTACCTCAGTCAGTGAGGACAAGTCCTTTTATATATATATATATAGATTACAGTTATTTTACAAAGAATATTATAAATCCTTACTCAAATCAATAACATTACATTTAAGTCTGCTTCTGAACGAGTGAATTAAATTAGTTATTGACATCACCACATATGACTGTCAGTCAATTCTGTTTATTAACGCCCAATGCTAATAATGTATCTCCTATCTCCAGTTAACGTCAATCTTGTATTGTTCGACATATCTATCCAATCTCTAACCTACTTGCCAATAACCAATTCGGATAATGTCAACTTATCGTCAATAGTGGATTGCAGGGCCCTCCCTGCGGTAACGATAGTTTCGTTTTACGTATCTTTTTTAAATTAACAAAATCTTAATATATATGTTAAATTAAATTTAAAATTAATTATTATTACTTATAAAAGTCCTATCAAAACTATTTTTAATAAAATAATAAATCTGTAAGTTCCAAAATATTAAAAAAGAATAAAAATTAATAATATTAAAACACTTTTTAAAACTTAATGCAATAAGCTTAGGTGCGTACAATGGAACTCGAACATGTCATTTTGACAACATATGTTTTTATAATATAATAATTAATTGTTAGTTTTAAGATACTTTATTCCTAATCCATTTTCATGTATAAATTATTAGGCATAACTTGAAACGCCATAAAATTACAACTAAACTGAACTAAAGATAATTATTTTAATTTAATTAATGGAGTCCGGCATAGTAAGGTAAGTATCGCCTGTTTTCATAATTTTGTTTATTAAGTTTATACATTTATACATGCGAAAAATTATATAAAGGGGTTAGCCTCTATAGAATTTTTGAATTTATAATAATATTAATATCGTTTTGCTTGGCTACTTAAATTTCATATTGTTTATTGCTACATTGGATAACAAAGAATAAAATTTGAGATTAAGTGCAAGATTATTATTTTAACTTATATTGATGAATGCTTTATTGAACAATGAACTAATAAATACTTTATTTTTTTCAGTAAAAACAAAATAGTGATTGCAAGAAATTCACTAAATATTTTGTAGCTTATAAGAAATGTATGGAGAATAAAGCTGATAAAATTACTAAGCATGGAGCAAGCTAGAAATAAAAAATATTTATATAAAGAGACAAATAAAAAAATAGGTTACATTTTTTTAATAATAAAAAAATTACAATACACATTGTTTTCTTTATTCACACCCCCAAAAACAAGTAAAACTATGATTAACTAACAATCTTCTCACTTTAGTAATTAATAATTATAAAATATTTGAATAATTATTCATCTTATAAAACAATTATTTACGTCCTTTCTGTGATATCTTATATTGCAGCGCTGTCCTCATTATCTATCATGTCATGAATTGATATTTCCATTCCTGGTACTTCCTCTAAATTAAGATCTCTGCAAATGGAGTGCCATAATATGAAATTGTCTTGCAGATGTTCTAAAAATATAAAATTTGTATATTAGGTATATAATTCATAAATATTAATAAGTTTAATACTATTTACACATCATACTAATAAATTATAATAAGTTTTTTTTTATATGGTCCGTCCTCTTTTTTCCATACCATAGGTAATATTAGGTTAACATAATACCTTTCTATTATGTTCCTGGTTTAATATATGCTTGCTTGCAGCTTTGCTTCAGTACTTGGATTAAGAACTTGTGTTAATAAATATGGTCTATTTGGTACTTTACTTCCATTGATTACCATAATGTCTTGCATTACATTTTGCTGCCTATAATAAAATATAAAATATTATTTTACAAATATATAAGATAGTAATTTGGAAAATCAGCAACTGAAATTAATAAGCCCAGAGCTCAAATTAAGAAATGATATGGTAATTTGTAACTGAGTTAAACTGAGACTTATACAAAAAAAAGTTTCCATAATTTGCCTGCTTTTGTAAAGAAAACTTTATATAACTTAATAATACTCACATGGCGATTAAACACATAGGTATGCGAGTGCAATCAATTGCAGCAATAACTGCAGGAAAGGCACCAACTTGATAGAAGTTTTTAGCACTCTCTTGATATATTTTTATATGCTCACTGCATATATTTGTAATTGCTGACACTGACTACATAACACTATCATTACTATCACTCGAAGAAATGTCATTCCACATATTTACTTACTTTAAAAATCAAATATAATATAAATGCAATCTTGCAATTCGGGGATATGATAAAGTAAACCCCAAAATATGTCGGATCGCAATTAGCTATCATTTTTGCTATCCAACGTAATGTCAAAATGGACAGATCGTTTATTGGCACGCACGAGCTGTCATTTTCATACAAAGTTCCCTCTTAATCTCCAGTTAGCCCTCCCAACGATAGATTGAAAATAAAGATTGAAAATGAAGTACTTCGATAGGTTATTGGCAAGCTAAACTCAAAAAATGGATTGATATTTGGATAAGGATTGATTATTAACATTGGGCGTAAATGAATAATCATATAGTTCAAGCAGGCGAAGCCGCTGGCAGGCCGCTAGTTTATTATAAATGTGATAAAGAATCCTTTTTTAATAAACATGTAATTATATAATTTTTTTATTTATTTATAAATTACTATTATTCATTTAAATGTATATAATGGTTTGTTGTATATATGTAGCTATTTTTTTTTTATATAGTGTATATATATATATATATATATATATATTTATGTTTGTGTATATATATATATATAATATTTTATTGGTTTGTATATATTATATTGTATTTATTATATATATCTGTATGTATTTTCAAAATTGATATTTTATTTTTAATTTTTTCTTTTTTTTTTGCACGCCTACACTTTTTGTTCTCCCACATGACAGGTTGGCTGGTAGAAAATGCTTGTTAGCGTTAAGCCCGCCTTTTGTACATTTTTTTTTATCTTTTTTGTGCAATAAAGAATATAAATAAATAAATAATAAAAATAGTAGATATTTTTTAGGTTCAAAGCAAATGTTGGCCATTAGGGATGCTATGAGTTTGATTGAGCGTAATTCCTGCGTGAGATTCCGTCCTCGCAACGGCAACGAGCCTAACTATGTCTTAATTACTGTAAGTCATTGTTAATTTTTTTTTGTAATATTTGTGAGTTTCAATTGTGCATTATTTCATTATACAAAAAAATACACCGATAAAAATGATCATCACATAGAGCAAAGAGTCTTTTTTTATTTTGTGAAAGCTAGAACATGTTTTTTTATTATCTCGAGGGACCTTTTCTGCAAAACGTGCAAATTTCAGTAAAAAAGATTACTTTATTTTTAAAAACATCATATTTAAAAGTATTTTATTTTATAATAGGGACGATCTGAAGGATGCCACTCAAGTGTCGGCTTTACGCGCGCTCGTGGTGAGCACACAATAAATTTGGCCCGAAGCAACCCTGGTCAAGGATGTCTTCAAACCACCGTGATCGTCCACGAATGGCTTCATGTCCTCGGCTTTTACCACATGCAGTCCACTTATAATAGAGATGACTTTGTTCGCATCGAATTGCAAAATATTCAAGATGGTAAGACGTTATTTTTGAAATCTCTTACATTAAATCGCCATAGGTAGACGGTTAAAATATATTACGCTTAAAATATATTTTTATATTTCTGCTATTATGTGCTAAAACGTTATACAGAGTGGAAGAGGCAGCGCTCCTTTTACTGAAACTGCATATAGGGTAAAATATTTCAAACCCAGAACTAAAGAAATTAATCAAGGTACCTCAACAGTTTGGACGTAGGATTTTTTTCATTTCACGATTTTTATCCATACCGATACCTATTTCGTGTGACGCACACATACGTATGCGACGTTGCCGCTTTGACAGGTGTGTACGTGTTTATGTTATACTCGACTAATGGTGTTTTTAAAACGATAATTTTATTATTTATTTTGTTTGAAAAAAATACTTTTTCATTTTTGGGAAATAGTGTTTTTCTGAATTATGTTAAGCTTTTATAGAGTAGTTAAAACTGTAGTTTCATTTAAAGTGGTGCTGACAATTCCACCCTATATATATATTGATTGGAATTGTCATTTATATACAGGGTGTCCCAGGAGTCAACGATAAAACGAAAACAGGTGATAGACCAAGTCGTGACAGTTATGAGAAAAATATAAAAAAAAATCTGTGTCAAGTATTTTTGATATTATATTGATTTAAAAAAATCGGAAAAACCGACACCCTGTGATGATTTTTCAAGTCCTAAGACTACAAATATTACTCTTTTTTCATTTTTTTTTCTGTAATGTAATCGTGAGTAACCCTTCTATGAATTATAGTTTAAGATTGAAATATACCTGCATCCTGCATTAGGGGCTGGCCCAGGACTTATAAGGATAGTGCTCGAGTCCGGGCTCTCGCAGGCCATATATTCGGTCTTTAACACATTGCCAATATGCATTTCATTCATGGAGAGTGGTTATGTAATGCTAATGCTGCAGCTAGAATGTATCGGAAAAGATACCAAAACTCTGAACGTCATCCCGATTGTCGTGTATTTCGATTTTTCTCTCTTCAACGAAGAAGTAATCCAGCAAGTATGATTATAATGGTACACCATTTCGGAATCCAGATTAAATGTGCCAAACTTTTAAAGTTACTTGCAAAAACAGTGTAGTACATTTTTTTTACAGTACAGTCGGTTAAACTTGGATGTAGTAAATATTTTGAATTTAATGTTTGGCAAAAACACCACATTTTATTGAAAATCGATACAGGTATATTTCAATCTTAAACTGTAATTCATAGAAGGGTTACTCATGATTATATTACAGAAAAAAAATGAAAAAAGAATAATATTTGTAGTCTAAGGACTTGAAAAATCATCACAGGCTGTCGGTTTTTCCGATATTTTTTTAAATCAATATAATATGAAAAATACATAACACAGATTTTTTTTTATATTTTTCTCATAACTGTCACGACTTGGTCTATCACCTGTTTTCGTTTAATCGTTGACTCCTGGGACATCCTGTATATATATATAAATATCATTGAAGAGGTATGTAGAGACCGTAGCGCTATGTTCACTCTGACAACCCTGCAACGAATAAAGCGTGAAGCTATGTATATATCTATGTTTTAAAAACCATATTTGGTTGATATAGCTTATTATTTAAAAGACAACATAGCTTTATAAATTGTGTCTTTTTTTAAGATACATATATCGTTGTTTTTTATAGGCAAGGCCCACAATTTCAATAAATACGGCAATGATGTCGTGAGCAATCTTGACCTACCCTATGAGTACACCAGCTGCATGCACTACAGTTCTCACGCTTGTAGCAAAAATGGACAACCTACCATTGTACCTCTTAAGGTAAGACGATATATGGGTCATAATCAGAAAAAGTGACCATTTTGTGTCTTTTCTTGTCCCGCTACTTTGAATGCGTTTTAAAAATACAATTTTAAAGATAGCTTAAATATTTTGCCATTTAAGATAAATTTACTTATTAACTTAAAGATTTTTGTAATATTTTAAGTGTATTATGGCTAATAATAGTATTTTTTGTTAGTTGAAAAAAACTTTTCAAAATGCTTCCATACAATTTTTCGTGTCCCATTCACCACTTTACTTTTTAAAACTTGATTTGTTACGAATGTTTATGGTTTTATTTGATTTCAGATATGTTTATATTACTTTACTTTATGCATAATATTGAATAGAACTACTTTTATTGATACATTATTTAACAAATAATATATATTAATTAAGTAAATTTGTCCCAAAATATTGTCTTTTTGTTACTCAGGGCTAGTAACGTACAATTAAATTATGAACGCAATTATTTTGAATGTTATTTAATATTATTTTTTATTGTGGCAACATTATTGTAAAAGTTAATGCTATCGTAGCTACAACCAGTAGTGTTCTCGCAGCAGTCGAGAGGTTCAAACGTTTTTGAGTGAATGAGTGAAATTACATCTCAGGGTTATAAACGGCTTTTATTTTGGTAAGTATTCTATAATTTCGTTTTCTTGTTTATGTTATTTGCTTCTTTTTACAAAATCTCAAAAAAGAACTTCAATGCTTGCACATGCAACACGTGGCTTATGAGCAAATATTTAAAAAGGTTAGAATTTCTCAGACTTCATTTTCAATTTCGTTATATTTCGTTACGTAACGAAACTGAGAAAATATGAAGCCTAGTTCACAATTACGCTACCAATGTTTTATTATATATATATATATAATATAAATTGTACCGAACCGGTGCTTGTATATGGAAGATATGTATATAAGAAAAAAAATTGCTTGCATATGAAAACAAAAATTAGTGGCTTTTCATAACGTAAACTAACCAAAAGTTTTTAAAGTTTTTTGCCTGTTTGCTTGTTTGTCTATGTGTTTGTGCACGCTAATCTCAGAAACGGCTTAACCAATTTAGATAAAAGCATTATTTTATTCTTCCTGAAATTAGTTGTGATTTTGTGATTACTATTTTCTTCTATGGAAATAGTAAATTAATAAATATGTAGTTAAAGCGGGTGAAGCTTTTATTTAAAAACAAATACCTTCTGTACTAGCGTTGTTAAAGATCTAAACAATAAACATGAAATGTTATTAAATGCCTAATATAATTGATAAATATTATTTTATTTTTAGTAAGCGTCATGGCTCCTATGTCAAATGCTGAAAGACAAAAAAAATATAGAGAACGTCTTAAACAGACCAATCCTATTAAATATGAAGATATGCGGAATAAACACTTACAAAGAATTAAACTTAAAAAAATAAAAATTAATGAACAAAACCAACTTCAACAAGAAAAAACAAGAGCAAAATGGAGAGAATATTCTGATCGATATTATAAAAAAAAGAAGAATAATAAAATTTTAAATGAATCTAGAACTACAAATACTTCAATGGTTTCAAAGGAATGTGTAAAAAGTTGGAAACTTAAAATAATTAATTTTCAAAATAAGCTCCGACAGTGCGAAGATAAATTAAAAAAAACATTAACAAAACAGGAAACAATGAGAAAGCAAATTTATCGCCTAAAACAAATAATTTTCAATGAGAGAAATAAATCAAGACATGTAACAATTGACAGAGACCAATCGATACCTTCTGAATTTAATATTCTTTCGGAGTCTATTAGTTCGATATATAAGCAGTCTTCACCGACAGAAAAAACAGTGATTAAAAAAATTGTAAATAGTCCTATAACTAAGAAGTATCGTATGGTCACAAAATTGGGGCATACTATTGGTATAAAAAGCAGAATTCGTATAAAAAAAAAATTTTCTACACAAAGGAAATCCCTTATTCAACAGATACATAATTTTTATTTGAGAGATGATATTAGCCGAGCTACAGCTGGCAAGAAAGAATGCAAAACTAAAGAAAAAACTAAAATGCAAATACGATTCTTGACAGACACTATATTGAATCTATATAGGACTTATAAAAAAGAAGGAGGCAAAGCGTCGTATTCTACCCTGGTCAGATACCGTCCATTTTACGTCCTGAGTCCAAAGTTACATAATAGAGAAACGTGTGCTTGTATACGACACGCTAACATAGGTTTTAAAATAACGAAACTTTACAAGCTCGGAATCCTAAAAACAAATAAAATTGAAGATATTTTGAAAGATATTGCTTGTAATCTAAGTTGCAAAGAGTGCATGTATGGAAATTGCCATGTGTGTGCCATGAAAAAAGTTGAAATTAAAAAAAATCCTGATGACAAAACCGTCTGTTGGCTGCAGTGGTGTATGAAAACTGTGCCTTACAAAAAAATTAATGAAGAAGGTGAAGAGGTGGAGACTTTTTCTAAAAGATTTTCAAAAGAAGTAATCTCTGATCAGTTTGGTTCCTTATTACAAAAATTTCAACAAGAGGTTACATTATTTAAGAAGCATTATTTCAATATGATGCACCAGCACAAATTATTTCGAGAGTGTGTTGACAATATTAAAAAGAATGAAATTGTAATTGTTGTTGATTTTTCTGAAAACTATCAATGTAAGTATAATTTAGAGATACAGAGTATGCACTATGCCTCCTCACGGACACAAATAACATTGCACACTGGTGTAGCATATGTAAAAAATGAAGATGCCGCTGGATTTTGTTCTATTTCCCCTAATAACGAGCATACCCCGCACTCTATTTGGGCTCATCTGTTACCTGTTTTGAATTCAATTAAGTATCAACACCCTGAGATAGATACCTTACATGTGCATTCTGACGGCCCAACCACACAATACCGGCAAAAGAAGAATTTTGCCCTCTTTGATGTGATTACTAAACAGTTGGGATATAAATATGCTACATGGTCCTATTTCGAAGCAGCTCATGGAAAAAATGCAGCAGACGGTATAGGTGGAGTTTTAAAACGTACATTAGATCGACATGTTGCTTATGGAAAAGATATTTCTAATGCTGTGGAAGCTTTTATGCTATTAAAAGAAGAAACCAATATAAGTCTTTATTATGTATCAGATAAAGATATTAAAGTTATAAAGGAAACTTATGCTGTATTCGATTTATACCCTTTAATTGGAACCATGTCTTTACATCAAATCATCACTACCAATAAGCCTGGTGTAATAAAATATAGACATGTAAGTTGTTTTTGTGGTGATGAGCGGGGAAACTGTTCTTGTTTTAACATAAAACTCCACACCCTCTACAAAGAGGTAACACCAAACATAACTACGAGTACACCAAGGATATCTAAAACAGTAAAAGATACTGATAGAAAAAAAAATACAAAAGAGGAAGGAAACCAAGCTCATAATATTTCAAAAAGGCCAAAATATAGTGAGAGGAAAAGCAATAAGAAATATAAGCAAGGGTCACCAGGAAAAGAGAATAAATCACCACACAAAAGGAATACAGAAAGTGACAATAGTCTCTATGTAAATGAAAAAAATAACTCCGTATCATCTGATATTAAGAAAACTCAAAAAGTTACTATTTTATCGGATATTAAATTACATCCAGACAATCAACGATATTATGATTTTAGTTCACCAGGACCTTCTTCATTTCATATTATTGATCCTACTCATGATATATGTTTATTTAACAACAATAGTAATTCCAGTGATAATGACTCAAATCTTGATATATTTTAAAGTGGATTTAATTTTATCATTAACTTTGTGATCTCTAACTAGAAATATAAGTTTATTATGTTACGAACTAGCATTATTATATTGTTAATATTGACAGTTTGTTATGTTTTCTTCTTACATTTATAATCTGTTAATTCAACGATTGAATCTTTAAAATTTTAATTTGTGTCTCATTAAATAATAAAAAAAAATAGTTTTATTCGTATATCCTTACTTTGTTGTGCATAATGCCTTATGACATCAGTTTCGTAACAAACATTATCAGTATTGTTACATATCAGTTACGTTACGAATTCGAAAATGTCCACTTTTCTGATTATGACCCATATATTTTTATAAGAGTGAAAAAGTTTATTTTAAAAATACAGACATTATGAAGTACCTTATTTTAGTTACGGTGCAATGAAATAGTGGTAGGTAGTGAAGCCAGTCGTGGTGCATAAGAGACACAAGCGTGCGACTGTAAATGAGACAGATTGTGGGTTTGATTTCCACTCGAAGAAATAAAATGCACGTGGTGAATGGTGACGAAGCACTGGCGTTGAGTTCCGCCACTAAGCACTCAATGCCTCTCGAATTCGGTGGAACTTGTGGATCGGAATTATCTTAATGGAAAAGGTGTCTATTGACAATGGGTTGCTAGGGTCTCTCTGCTTTCCCTACTACGCGATATATTACTGTGCGTCATTTGGAAGTCATGAAAACTTCATCAAATAACGTATCATCATTATTCGTTAAAAGTATAACTACATAATTATATATTAATATATATTTACATTACCACTAGCCTTTCGTTGGAACTATGGGGCAAATTGACCGAGTTACTGACAACGATTGGCTAAGACTAAGAAGACATTACAACTGCCCTGGAGCGTGGAACCGTGATGGCGTCAAACGACCAAGTATTCCTGAACCAGGAGAGATAACTCCAGACATTGTGACTGCAGAAAATAATAGTAGTAGTAGTATTAGATTCTCGGCTGATGACGCTATATAGATAAAAAGATAGTGTATGACACTACAGCTTTGTTATTTAATAAAACATTAATTTTAGTAGTTTTCAAAATAGAAGGTACGACAAAATTACTTGTAAAATTTTCTATTAATGATTAATATTAATTAATCATCACCTAAGTGCATTAGCCTATTTACCTCCTGTGCTATATCAAAATATTTGTACTTTGTAAATTGTCTGGTCTTAATACACCGGTAAAAAGTGCAAATACTCATGTAAATATGGTAATTAGAATAACAATTTTTACTGTTTCATGATTTGAGTACATTTTTTAATATGTTGTCATTGAGCTGCGCCTATGAAACTTTCAGACATTATTGTATACTAATAATAGTACTTTTTAAAATTGAATTTGAAAAGAAATCACCAGTAATTTTTTTTCGCTACACCCCATGAACGTTTTAGAAATAAAATTGCTTATTTAAAATTTATTTTTGTTTCCTTGTTATTTCCAAGATTTATAAGCCGATACTTTTGAAATATTGCATTATACAAAAGACCTACGTATTTGCCAATTTTCAAGAATCCAAAAAAAAAAATCACGAATTCCCAAATATCTGCCGAACAACTGAAAATCGGCTAACATACATGGGGGTGAAACGGATAGTTACTGAAGTCCTCTATCCATAGACAACCGTTGATCTGTCGTTCGTGTTACACTTGTATATAATATTCCAGATTATTAGCCTGTTTTTTTCTTTGATGTTTCTTTGTTTATGTCAATGGAAAATGCTCATCATGTTTAACAACTTTTGTTTAGTTTTTATCGTTTAGGTGGACCACTACATTTAAATGCATTAGGTGTGGAAGTCTTTGTAATTCAAATATAAACTTGAATCGTGATCTTGCCCGGGCTTAATAGTAAATAGCTACACAACAAAACAAATCATTCAAATCTGTCAAGTAGTTCAAAAAATACAGTTATTTAAAAAGACATACCTACAGATATAAAAAAAAAATTATAACTCATAGATTCGTGTTTTATTGCTATTAAATGTTTTATTATAAAAATCTTCAATTCTGTTGTGATTGAAGACTTCTATCATTTTTTTTTTGTTATTTATAAAAGGAATTAATTAAAGTCTAATACTCTAGTGTAATATTATTAATCCATCTTAGTTATAATTCATATGTAAATGTATATCATAGAAAGTCTAATCTCATTGACAAAGATGTAGAATACCGTGACCGAAATGTTTTGTGATGGCATAACAGAGATCGTGTCAATGTTTTGATGACGACAAATATACAAGTATCTTTTTTTTTGAATAAAGCCTCGCTGAGGCGTATTTACGCAGCCTAAGATCATCTGCATGTCAGTTGAATGAGCCTACTTGTTGCATTTATTATTGTGGTTTCCGCAAGATTGTACTAGTGACTTCTGGATTTAGACCTCACGTCACCCTAGCTGCGCGCGCTTGTTGTTTGTAAATATTTGCTACTTTTTTTACATTGGACAGCCACGTACAATTCGAAGGTGAGTTTGTGTTCGAAGGTGAGTATTCAGCTCTGTTATAGCGTAGGGTGGATCATCTCCAGCGAGTTTTTTTATTACGTCGTTATTTATACGTCCTCGAATGTGTAGATAAACTTTCTTTGTCCTAAGTTGTGCAGGAATCATTACAACCTTCCGTACTCTTTTTTTTCAACTTCATTCCTATACAATATTTTGGCTAGGAGATAGTTATCTATAACAAATCTCAAATCCTTGGAAGAGCGACGTTCCTAGTACGTCTTTTTGGCTCAAAGACTCCTTCTTTACCTCTAGCTCACGACCACAGTGGAGGCAATGGTTTCTGAGGGAGGTATTCCTAGCTTTCAGGGTATGGTTTCCTCACATCCACTATAAATAACTTCCGTGTATAAGTACATCATCAAGCTAGGTTGGTACTACCAATTTCCGTGTGGAGTTCAACGTTTATTTTCTTGAAAAATGTAGGTAAGTTCGGCCACTTGCTGAATGTAAATAGTCAATTAATGTAACATATCAAAATTATCTACGACATTTAAAAAAAATGTGACAATAATAATATTTTTTGAGATGTTTTTTAACAGAGTGAGTGAGACTGACAGACTTGGGCTTGTTTTTTTTTTGGATTTATGCAGTCAGGATTTTTGTTTTTTTAAATTTTTTGAGAAGTTAATTTAATTATCAAGATATTTCTTATATTAAATGTATATACTTTCTGGATAAACTTCAAAATGTTGCGAGTCGGTTTGCTGTTGTGTTTGGTGGAGCTAGCCGTGGGATATCCACCTGTTGTCAAGACGAGGGAGGAAATTGATGCCTTTCGACAATACTTGGAACAAAGCCGTGAAGGTTAGTTTGATAAAATTGATTAGAATAAATATAAAATAATAATTCCTCATACATTGACATATTCATATTGACTACTAGTAGTATAATAAAATGTATAAGTAGTACATTAAAAATAATGTAAAACAAAAAAATTGCATTTTTTAAACATTTGTTTACAGACAACGGTCACCGTATAGAGTCTCGCATGCTATCAAATGTCATGTCAGGTAATGTATGGGACAACAGTGGCAAGTTTGAAGGCGACATTTTATTAGACGACTGGCAAATAGAAGCTTTAGTTACGGACTACGCGGCTGGCAGAAATGCCTTTATTTGGCCTGACAGTACATCTACTGTGTAATCGGTTATCCAGGCCATCGCCTGGAAACGTAGTTGTATTTGAATTTAAAAAACATCAATTCAGTAAGTCAGTTGTTTATAGTTAATATTTGAAAATATAATTATGACCTAAATATAATAATATTACATCTTAACTTTTTGTGATTATAACACATTTAAAATAAAACTATTTAACTGGATTAATCACGTATACATAGGATAAGTCCAGGGCAGGACATAGTTTTTGTTCAGCGTTGTTAAAAAAACTTATAAATTACGATAGAATTTTTTATTTATAATTAAACTTTGAATTAACTTCAAGACACTAAACATACAAAAAATTCTAATGATATACTTAAAAAACTTTTCTTTAAATCACATTTAGCCATTCACATTACATTTATTCGATTCGATTTAGGTATTTTTGTAATATACAATCATTACAGTTATTCTACAAAGAATATTATAAATCTTTACTCAAATCAATAACAACATTATATTTAAGGCTGTTTCTAAATTAATTAGTGACATCACTACATATGACTGTCAGTCAATTCTGTTTATTAAATGAATAATCATGTAGTTCAAGCGGGCGAAGCCGCTGGCAGGCCGCTAGTTTATTATAAGTGTGATAATAAAAATAGTAGATATTTTTTAGGTTCAAAGCAAATGTTGGCCATTAGGGATGCTATGAGATTGATCGAGCGTAATTCCTGCGTGAGATTCCTTCTTCGCAACGGCAACTAGCCTAACTATGTCTTAATTACTGTAAGTCATTGTTAATTTTTTTTTGTAATATTTGTGAGGTTCAATTGTCCATTATTTCATTATACAAAAAATACACCGATAAAAATGATCATCACATAGAGCAAAGAGTCTCTTTTTATTTTGTGAAAGCTAGATCATGTTTTTTTATTATCTCGAGGGAAATTTTCTGCAAAACGTGCAGATTTCAGTAAAAAAGATTACTTTATTTTTAAAAACATCATATTTAAAAGTATTTTATTTTATAATAGGGACGATCTGAAGGATGCCACCCAAGTGTCGGCTTTACGCGCACTCGTGGTGAGCACACAATAAATTTGGCTCGAAGCAACCCTGGTCAAGGATGTCTTCAAGCCACCGTGATTGTCCACGAATGGCTTCATGTCCTCGGCTTTTACCACATGCAGTCCACTTATAATAGAGATAACTTTGTTTGCAATCGAATTGCAAAATATTAAAGATGGTAAGACGTAATTTTTGAAATCTCTTACATTAAATCGCCTTAGGTAGACGGTATAAGCTTAAAATATATTTTTATATTTTTGCTATTATGTGCTAAAACGTTATACAGGATGGAAGAGGCAGCGCTCCTTTTGCATATAGGGTAAAATATTTCAAACCCAGAACTAAAGAAATTAATCAAGGTACCTCAACAGTTTGGACGTAGGATTTTTTTCATTTCACGATTTTTATCCATACCTGTATTTCGTGTGACGCACACATACGTATGCGACGTTGCCGCTTTGACAGGTATGTACGTGTTTATGTTATACTCGACTAATGGTGTTTTATTTTAAAACTATAATTTTATTATTTATTTTGTTTTAAAAAAATACTTTTTCATTTTTGGGAATTATTGTTTTTCTGAATTATGTTAAGCTTTTATAGAGTAGTTAAAACTGTGGTAAAGATCAGGTTTGGACGGTACCCTGCCATCACAGACCACACCAGTGACCTTCCACCACTTAATCCAGGCAACGCTTATCCGACCAAGGAGATCGTGATCGATGCCTCCACACTCGTGCATGACGGATCTAAGATATCTGAACTTTTCCAACTTAGGGGCTGACCTAGGACCTATAAGGATAGTGCTCAAGTCCGGGCTCTCACAGTCTATATACCCGGTCTTTGACACATTGCCAATATGCATTTCATTCATGGAGAATGGTTATGTAACGTTAATGCTGCAGCTAGAATGTATCGGAAAAGATACCAAAACTCTGAACGTCATCCCGATTGTCGTGTATTTCGATTTTTCTCTCTTCAACGAGGAAGTAATCCAGCAAGTATTGTACCATTTCGGAATCCAGATTAAATGTGCCAACTTTTAAAGTTACTTGCAAAAACAGTGTAGTACATTTTTTTTATAGTACAGTCGGTTAAAGTTGGGTGTAGTAAATATTTTCAATTTAATGTTTGGCAAAAACACCACATTTTATTGAAAACTGGTGCAGGTATGTTTAAATCTTAAACTGTAATTCACAGAAGGGTTACTCATAATAACATTACAGAAAAAAAAAATGAAAAAAGAGTAATATTTGTAGTCTTAGGACTTGAAAAATCATCACAGGTGTCGGTTTATCCGATATTTTTTAAATCTATGTAATATGAAAAATACATGACACAGATTTTTTTTTATATTTTTCTCATAACTGTCACAACTTGGTCTATCACTTGTTTTCGTTTTATCGTTGACCCCTGGGACACCTGTATATATATATACTAGCGACCCTCTTGCGGCTTCGCCCGCTTTTACTACTGGATTGTTCATATAATGTATGTTTGCAAAGCACTTAAGATAATGTGAAAATTAATTAAACCCTAATGCAACCCGCATTTTCGTAGTTTCAATAAGGATTTTCCAATTGTTTTACACGGCAAGGATTTTTTTGTAGGTACCGTAATTTTAAATCTGTGCTACTAATCTTTTCAAGTACTTATTAAAATTTATTTAAATGACTATTTTTAGATAGTTAAATGACTATTTTTAAACGGAAGAAATTATAAACAAAAACCTACCTACTAATAAATACTACAAAAAATATGAAACCAAATATATCGAGCTGAAATAATACATTCAACTCCAATTATCCAATACTTGCAAACGCATCTTAATCTTCGTTGCTATAGAAGCAGGCGGTTTTCGAGCTTGTGGTTAATGCTGAAGAGGGTATTCTGTCCCTGATGAAAAGCAAGCACTACGTGGCTGCCTGTGAGGAAAATTAAATAGAATGCATCGGCCGGTAATCGAACCCGAGCCGCCCGCGTGGCAGGCGAGCATTCTACCACTGAACCACCGATGCGTGTAAGGGAGGCGGGCGCGGTGGACGCGCTTGTATAAGCAAAACGAAACGGCGAGTGGCGAGCCGTTTCGCAGCAAGGATTTTTTGATATTGTAACAACTTTTAAAGTACTTATTAAAATGAAAAACAGTAAAAGACAGTTTTGATCTACATTAAATGGCCAACGTAACTAATATACTTATTTATATGCTGAGAGTAAGGAATAAGTGAAACTTGAGTAACATACAGCTGATGTGTCAACGGCGGGATGCATCAACAATTAAATGCGTTTTTCTCTAAAACTATTCGCAATTTCGAAATAGTGTGAGAAGCAAATTTTATCTTCGTTTAACGTAAAAATTTAATAAAGTATTTTAAAGGATAAGGATTAATACCATTATGGAAAAATATCCCTCACAATAAAAAATATATTGAAATTATAATTTTTAGACAGAAATATGATCACTACACGTTATTCTTAAAAGATACGAATATGCCGTCGCGGACTTTTTTGTAGATCTTATTAAGAGGAACAATACTCCAGTACATTATTTTCATGTAGTACTTAGCATTAAAGCAGCGCATGCGCGAAAGTGTCTCAACGGGTAGGACTTTATACACATTTATCGTATTTATGTTAATTTACATAAGAATGTACAAATAATAAACTATACATAAACCTTTTACGAAAAATACTCGACTTAATGGTGGAGACCGCATCAAAATCCGTTGGGTGGTTTAGAAGAAGAAGAGTTAGAAACAACAGACAGACACGAAAAGCGACTTTGTTTTATAAGATATAGGATAGGATATGATAATAAAAATAATATTGACAGGTGTGTATATACTGATTATGTATTTTTTTTTAGATTTATGGCAACGTTTGGCCATTACGGATGCTATCAGGTTGATCGAGAATAATTCCTGCGTGAGGTTCCGTCGTCGCATCGGCAACGAGCCTAACTATGTCTTATTTACTGTAAGTCAGTGTTGTGTACTTTTCTTTGATGATTGTAGGTTGTAATTTGCTATATTTTTAAAAATATCCCTAAAACCTATAGCCATAAAGAAGACTTTGACATAGAGCAAAGAGTCTTTATTTATTTTGTGGAAGACCGAACTATTTTTTTTATTATCTCGATTTTGCAGCAAATGTACATTTGCTGTGAGGTGAGGAACGGAGTGTCTTACGTTGGACTTTGTGACGATGATCTATTCAGACTAGGAAAACATATTTGTCTAAGTCCACAATCATTGCTTCATTTTAACAGCATTACAGCGGCTTGGATTACATTATTCTAAAAAAACATATTAAAATTATTTTATTTTATAACAGGGAGACTCTGATGGGTGCTATACAGTGTTGGCTTTTGGGGCACTCGCGGTGTGCACACATTGAATTTGGCTCGTAACAACCCTGGACAAGGATGACTTCATACCACCGTAATCGTCCACGAATGGCTTCATGTCCTCGGCTTTTTCCACATGCAGTCCACTTATAATAGAGATGACTACGTTCGAATCGAATTGCAAAATATTGTAGATGGTAAGACGTAATTTTTGACATTAGATCTCTTGGTAATTGTAATACTTTATAGGTTTATAATCAGGATCCGTTTTAGTAATTCATAGCATATTTCAAGAAATAGTTAGTTATAGAGCTCATTCGAAATTGTTGACCATTACATATGGCTAGGTAAGTTCAGAATCTTTCCTGAAAAAAAAAAGAAGAAATTCTCGAGGAATCCAACTCAGATTCGGGGGAATCTACGGCAGATCTTTGCGTCCAAAATACCTCAGTTTCTCAAAACGAAAGTCTTCAACCAGTCTGTATAGTTGTCTGCGTGTCAGTGTCGCACAGCGGGCGATGGAGAGAGCAATGCTCGGTATTTTTCTACGTGATAGAATCGGAAACGAGGACATCCGTACGGATACTACTACCGACGGTTGATGGGCAGGCCCTCTACCAAATATGACCTACGATGTGGTCAACGTCGCGGGAAGCCTTGGTGCAAGCACCGCACGACCGATCAGCGCAGAGATCCCCAAGAATCTATTGTTCTATTCCCAAGGCTAGGTCCAAACCTAGCCTCTGTCCAAAGCTTAGCCTCTGTCCAACCGTGGGCGTCGAAAGGCTGATGTGATGATAATGATGTTGAGAAGATTTTATATGGGGCAATATAGTCTTTTTAAGTTGTCTCACTATTTAACATACATATATATTGTTTTTACAGGCATGGCCCACAATTTCGATAAATACGACACTAATATAGTGAGCAATCTTGATCTGCCCTATGAGTACACCAGCTGCATGCACTACAGCTCTCACGCTTTTAGCAAAAATGGACAACCTACCATTGTACCTCTCAGGGTAAGGCATAATCGATGCCTTTATGAAAATAAAAATGTTTATTTTAAAAATATAGAGCCAGACGCGGTGCAGGAGGAAGCGGACGACTATAAACACGACAGGCGGTGGATTCGATTCTCATTCGAAGAAATTAAATATTTAATGTTTTTATTTCCTCGGTCTAGTGACGAACCAAAGTGAGCCGTTGAGTTCCGCCATGCAATGCCCCCAGAAAAATGGGGACCGGAATTATCTTTATGGCAACGGAGTATCTTGACACTAGGTTCTCAGGTTCCCTTTGCCTACCCTTCAAGCGGGATACAGCGTGAAGCTGAAAAATAAATAAAATCTATTATATCACCCCTATGCTTTATTTTGGACTTATGAAAAGTTCTTCAAATAACGTAAATCTATTTTTAATTAGATTTTATAAATTTGAAGGAATTATAATATACACATTTATATTTTCTCTAGTCTTTCGACGGAAACATGGGACAGATGGAACGAGTGAGCGCCTACGACTGGCTAAGACTGAGAAGACACTACAATTGCGCTGGATCGTGGAACCGTGATGGCCTCGAATATTTAGATGAACAACAACCAATTGTTTCTGAACCTGAAGAGATCTCTCCAGTCGTTGTGGCTGATAACGCTATATAGATAAACATATAGTGTATGACAATACAGTTTCGTTAAGCTTTAATTTTCTATATGTACCTAATGATCTTGACTTGTACTGAATAAAATTATTACAGAGTCTGTGATTGAATTTATTTTTACAAATTTTTGTAATAAATATTTAAAAGTAGATAGAAAAACTAATAAACAAAAACTTTAATAGGAATTACTTTTGTTATAGTTTAGTCAACCAGTTCAAAAACGTGTTAAGTAGACGTAAAGCTCCTAAGTATTTACGTGAAATAAGATGAAAAAAGATATTAAGATTTTCGTTAATAACTACAAATATTTCAAAAGTTTTGAAAAAAGATCCTGAAAGAGGAGGAAATTTCCAATATAAAAATTCGAATTTCTTGAACTCTATCTCTATTATTTTTAATTTATTTATCACGCTGAAAATCGTTACGGCACGCCACTACAAGAGCACCGCACCGCCACGACATATCTCCTAAAATATTTTCTTATATTGACACTTAACACTAAGTCTCTTTGTCAACCCTGCTGTGTGCGGGATACAGCGTGAAAAGGGCACCTGTTCTAAGGATCAACAAACGTAAATCGCTGAAAAGATAACAATATCTATATATATATAAGGACTTGTCCTCACTGACTGAGGTAAGACGCACGCACAGCCGTAACCGCTGTGCGTAGAAACGTGAAATTTGGACAGATGCTTACTTTCGTAATCTGGACATCCACTAAGAAGGGATTTTGAAAAAATTTAACCCTAAAGGGACGAAATAGGGGTTGAAAGTTTGTATGGAAAAAAAATTTAATCGGCACCGATTTCTATAAAACTTGAAATTTAGATTTTTAAAAGTATTTCATTGAATACGTGTTTCATAGTTTTCTAGAATTCTCCCGCTAAGGGTGCAAATAACGGGTTGAAAGTTTGTATAGATTTTTTTTAATCGGCATCAATTTTTATAAAATTTGAAATTCAAACTCTTAAAAGTATTTATTTGAACACATGTTTCATTGGTTTTCTAGAATTCCTCCCCTAAGGGTGCAAATAAGTGGTTGAAAGTTTGTATGGAAAAATTCTTAAATCGTCACCGATTTTTATAAAATTTGAAATTTATACTCTTAAAAATATTTCATTGAACACATGTTTCATGGTTTATTAGAATTTACCCCTAAATAAGCTAGAGAAGCTGCGCGCGTCCGCTAGTATATTAATAAACAATACTTATTACACATCTTATTTATATCAACATAGATTGTTTGGAAATTACAATAACGTAAATAAATGTATTGTAAAATTTCATAAGTGACGTCAAGTTACTCTCTGTAAGTGCGCAGAATTTATTAGAACAAGAACGCAATTCAGATAAATAAATAAATAATCTTTCTATCTATACTTATAATAAAATTGTAAGAGAGTCGGTGTCTGTACTTGGAAGATATTTAAAAAGAAATGTTATTGGGAACCTTTATTAACGTAATAGAACCCAAAACAATGATTTTTAATTTTTTTTAAAAAGTAGTTATCTATATATATAAAAGGACTTGTCCTCACTGACTGAGGTAAGACGCACGCACAGCCGTAACCGCTGGTGGTAGAAACGTGGAATTTGGACAGAGGTTTACTTTCGTAATCTGGACATCCACTAAGAAGGGATTTTGAAATATTTTTACTCTAAAGGGGCGAAATAGGGGTTGAAAGTTTGTATGAAAAAAAAATTAAATATGCACCGATTTTTATAAAATTGTAAATTCAGACTCTTAAAAATATTTAATTGAACACCTATTTAACGATTTTTTAGAATTTATCCCCTAAGGGTGCCAATAAGGGGTTGAAAGTTTGTATGGAAAAATCTTTAAAATGCCACCGATTATTATAAAATTTGAAATTTAGACTCTTAAAAATATTTCATTGAACACATGTTTCGTGGTTTATTAGAATTCCCCCCTAAATAAGCAAGCGAAGCTGCGCGCGTCCGCTAGTCTATTATATAACCCTAAATGTTTTATTAAAAATCGTCAATGTTGTTGTGATTGAAGGCTTCCACATTTTTTTACTACTCTATTATAGTGAAGATAGAGTACTAGTTTAAAAAAAATAATTTAAAATTAAACCTAAGGAGTATTTTAGTCATCTGTTTAATTGGAACAGTTGATAGAAAATATTTCTTAATTTGATTTTAATTTAATATTAATTAAATTTTAATTTAAATTATATGTAAAGAGACTCGAGCTCCTGCAGTCAAACTCACTAAGAGTTTTGCAGGATACAGTTTAACTTTATGTATTGTTAAATGGTACTAATAAAAAAGTTAAAAAAAAAAATTAAGTCTAATCCTCTAATGGAGATGTAGTAGCATTAGTCTATTTAAGTTATAATTCATATGTAAATATAAAACATAGAAAGTCTAATCTCATTGAGAAAGATAGAGAAAACCGTGACCGAAATGTTTCACGAGGGCATAACAGAGATCGTGCTAATGTTTTGATGACGATAAATAATCAATTATCATTTCTTTTGAGCCAATCCTCGCAAAAGCGTATTTAACCAGTCTCGATTCATCTGCATGCCAGTTGAATGAGACTTGCTACATACATCATCATGGGTTCCGCGACTACCATATAAATAGTTCTAGTGATTTCTGTATTTTACCTTCACCTCACCCTCGCTGCGCGTGCCGCTTGCTTATAAATATTTGCTACGAAAATCGAAGGTAAGTGTGCGATCGCTAAAAAGACCGAAGAGTTTGATCTCTTCGATCAAGTTGGTATTGGCCCCCGACATAAACAAACTAGAAGGATCGTATTTAGCCTTCTTTGTTAGCAGCATTGCATTTGTCTTGTGCGCTACGAAGTTTCTACGTGGTGTTAACTTTCTCCTCCATTACTAGTAGAGTGATACAAGTACTAATGCAACGGTATCCAAAAATGTCTGGCAGAATATTCCGTTGCGACCTAGCCTTTGTAAGAAAGATTCTAGGATATCATTCCAAAAGTTTGGTCGACCGATTGAGCTTTGAACGCACCCTTTTGGTGTCTTCTTCTCATATGTTTCTCTATTATAATCTTCCGCAACTTTTCTTTAAGCTAAAAAACAAACTAATCTACTTAGTTTACTTATCTGATATTTCAGATATTAACTATATATTACGTCCATATATCTTCTGGATAAACTTCGAAATGTTGCGTTTCGGTTTGCTGTTGTGTTTGGTGGAGTTAACAGTGGGAAGTCCCCCAGTTGCCAAGACGAGGGAGGAAATTGATGCCTTTAGAGAATACTTGGAACAAAGCCGTGAAGGTTGGTTTGATAAAATATATTATAGATTAAATATATATATTTTTCATAATGTTTATTGTAATTAAATTGTAGCTATATATTATACTAGCGACCCTCTTGCGGCTTCGCCCGCTTTACCTACTGGATTATTCATATAATGTATGTTTGCAAAGCACTTAAGATAATGTGAAAATTAATTAAACCCTAATGCAACCCGCATTTTCGTAGTTTCAATAAGGATTTTCCAATTGTTTTACACAGCAAGGATTTTTTAGTAGGTACGGTAATTTTAAATCTGTGCTACTAATCTTTTCAAGTACTTATTAAAATATATTTAAATGACTATTTTTAAACGGAAGAAATTATAAACCAAAACCTACCTACTAATAACTACTACAAAAAATATGAATCCAAATATATCGCGCTGAAATAATACATTCAACTCCAATTATCCAATACGTGCAAACGCATCTAACACTTCGTTGCTATAGAGGCAGGCGGGTTTTTTTTCGAGCTTGTGGTCAATGCTGAAGAGGGTATTCTGTCCCTGATGAAAAGCAAGCACGACGTGGCTGCCTGTGAGAAAAATTAAATAGAATGCATGGGCCGGGAATCGAACCCGGGCCGCCCGCGTGGCAGGCGAGCATTCTACCACTGAACAACCGATACGTGTAAGGCAAGCGGGCACGGCGGACGCATGGCGAGTGGCGAGCCGTTTCGCAGCAAGGATTTTTTTTGATATTGTAACAACTTCTAAAGTACTTATTAAAATGAAACACAGTAAAAGACAGTTTTGGTCTACATTAAATGGCCAACGTAACTAATGTACTTATTTATATGCCGAGAGTAAGGGATAAGTGAAACTTGAGTAACATACAGCTGATGTGTCAACGGCGGGATGTGTCAACAATTAAATGCGTTTTTCTGTAAAACTATTCGCAATTTCGAAATATTGTAAAAAGCAAATTTTATCTTCGTTTAACGTACAAATTTAATAAAGTATTTTAAAGGATAAGGATTAATACCATTATGGAAAAATATCCCCCACAATAAAAAATATATTGAAATTATTATTTTTAGACAGAAAAATGATCACTACACGTTATTCTTAAAAAATACGAATATGCTCTCGCGGACTTTTTTGTAGATCTTATTAAGAGGAAAAATACTCCAGTACATTTTTTCATGTAGTACTTACCATTAGAGCAGCGCATGCGCGAAAGTGTCTCAACGGGTATGACTTTATACACATTTATCGTATTTATGTTAATTTACATAAGAATGTACAAATAATAAACTATATATAAACCTTCTACGAAAAACACTCGACTTAATGGTGAAGACCGCATCAAAATCCGTTGGGTGGTTTAGAAGAAGAAGAGTTAGAAACAACAGACAGACACGAAAAGCGACTTTGTTTTATAAGATATAGGATAGGATTGTAGAAGACGCAAATTTTGTAAAAACTTTTATTTCTTCACACATTGGTATATTAGTTTCTTTTTCCTCAAAAAGATACAACTACGTCAATGGTGCACCAAATGAACGTTTATGTAAGGAAACTTATAAAGAAAGTAAATATGTGTAATAAACGCCATAGTAGAGTGTGTTTTTAGTTTAAATAGTACGTACATATATCAGCAAAAACGCTACAGATGAAGAATAAGGTGATTCTGTCTAAATATGATACAACAAGATAGAGTAAGAAATACAGAAATTCGAAAGATAACCAGAGTAAAACTGGCTTTGAACTTGGTTTAATGTATTAAATGGAGGTGGACTGGTCATGTTTCGAGGTTCTTTGATGACCGTTAGACAATCAACATCACAAAATGAAGAAGACCGCAGGGCATAAGAAGCAGAGGGCGTCTGTGCTAATATACTACTATCATTATAATAGTATATTACACATACTGAATAATTAGTATATTAAAAATAATTTACCTTTTGTTATCTACAAAAGAATATTTATTCTGTGGAATAAATAAAGGTATTTTATCATTACTATTAATATAAAACATTTTAAAAATTTACAGACAACGGCTACCGTCTAGATTCTCGCATGCTATCAAATGCCAAAGGCAATGTATGGGAGAACAGTGGCAAGTTCGAAGGCGACATTTTATTAGACGACTGGCAAATAGAAGGCTTAGTTACCGACTACGCGAAAGGAAGAAATGCTTTCATTTGGCCTAACACTAAATGGCCTCACAATGTTGTTGTATACGAATTTGGAAGAAATGAATTCAGTAAGTTTTTTTAATTCATAGTGATATTTATGTATGACTTAGATATAATATATATTGCATCTTTGATTGTTTTTCCTGAAATTCGAAATTAATTATAAATGGAGAAAATAATAGTAAAAAAGTAGTAGTAGAAAAGTTCTTTTTAATTGTGAAATAGTGAGAAATTAAATTAGGCTTTTAATTTTATTTTGAAAATAAATTTATAGCCATAATAATATTGATATAATGAATCCATTTTGAGTAAGCACATGAGTTATTTTGTTCCACATTTTCCTCCGAAGTCTGGAGGCAATATAAATGAGCCCAGTCGTGTTAAATGTTATTTATAATAAATTTATTATGTATATTTTTTAGATCCACAGCAACGTGCAGCCATTACGGATGCTATCAGTTTGATCGAACGCAATTCCTGCGTGAGGTTCCGTCGTCGCAGGGGTAGAGAGTCTAACTATGTTTTAATTACTGTAAGTCACAGTATAACATACTTTTATGTGAGGATTGTAGATTAAAATTATGCATTATTTAATTACTGTCCCTAAAAAATATGCTGACAAAGAAGACCTTGGCACATAGCAAAAAGTGTTTTTTTAAGCCTTAACATACAGCATATTTTTTGTGGACTAACTTTTTGAGGATAGCATTTTTCTCCTATCTTCAAAACAGCCTGTAGGGTGAAAGCAGAGTTTTACACCCAATTTCGTAGATACCACCCAGTGCACCCACAAGCACCACAGAATCAGACTAGGCAAACATACTTCTGAATAATATTATCTAAACCTACAATCATTACTTCTTCTTTACATAGTATCACTTATTAAAAGACTTGGATTACTTTATTTTGAAAACATCATATTTTTAAAATATTTTATAATAGGGACGATCTAACGGATGCTACGCATCTGTCGGCTTTACGGGCAATCGTGGTGCGCACACATTAAATTTGGCACGGAGCAACCCTGGTCAAGGATGTCTTCAGAGAACCGTCATAGTCCACGAATGGCTTCATGTCCTCGGCTTTTTCCACATGCAGTCCACTCATAATAGAGATGACTTTGTTCGCATAGAATCGCAAAATATTCAAAATGGTAAGACGTAATTTTTGAAATCTCTTACTGTATCGTGCATGCATTTACGTGCATGCATAAACGTGCATGCATTTTCGTATAAATAGTATTTCTACAATATTGTAACATTACGAGTATATTATAAAAATCATTTAAATCATATTTCAAGAAATATTTAGTTGGCATAGCCTTATGAATTGTGTCTTTATTTAAGATATTTTATTCGTTGGTTTTTTATAGGAGCAGCCAATAATTTTAATAAATACGGAAATAATATGGTGAGCAATCTTGGTCTACCCTATGAGTACACCAGCTGCATGCATTACAGCTCTCACGCTTTTAGCAAAAATGGACAACCTACCATTGTACCTCTAAAGGTAAGAAGATAATTTTTATAAGCGTGAAAAAGTTTATTTAAAAAATACAGACATTATGAAGTATCTAATTCAAGTTACGGCGAAACGAAATATTGGTAGGTATTGACGCCAGTCAGGTGCAGAGGTACAAACTTGCAATTATAAATGCGACAGGTTGTGGGTTCGATTTCCTCTTGAAAAAATGAAATATTTAATGTTTTCTTTTCCTCGCTCTGATGACGAAGCAAACTGTGGAGTTGAGTTCCGCTACTAAATACACAATACCTCCAGAATTCGGTGTAAAGTGGGGAACTTAATTAACACAATGGAAACAGAGTATCTTGACACTAGGTTCCCAGGTTCCCTCTGCCCCTACAAGCGAGACACAGGGTGGAGCCAAAAAAGAATTAAATCTGTCTTTTATGTCACCCATTATGCGTCATTTTGGACTCATGAAAAGTCCATCATATAATCATTTTTATTCCTTAAAAGTAACATTTTATAATTATACTTGTATATTAACAAATATTTATATTGCCAATAGTCTTTCGTCGGAACTATGGGACAGAGGAAAGAAGTTACTAAAAACGACTGGCTAAGGCTAAGAAGACACTACAACTGCCCTAGAGCGTGGAACCGTGATGGTGTCAAATATTTAGATGAACAAGCAAGTGCTCCTGAGCCAGAAGAGATTTCTCCAGTCATTTTGGCTGATAACGCTATATAATTAAAAAAGTGTAGTGTATGACTATAGTTTTTTTATTTTTATTTGTTAATAAAATAATAAAAGAAAATAAACGAAAGTCAATTTCAGATTGTTCAATAATTTTATTCAGTACAACTCAACATCTTCCTCTCATATGTAGATAAAGAGATATGACTAAAGATTTTGTAGTTTATAAGGAAATAGACTTGAAACCATCCTGAACTCCTGAACCATAACGAAGCTACATTTTGAAAAAGTAACACTCATGCACAGTCTTTTAAATCGAGCCTTAAAAGTGTTAGTTATAGGGGAATTGTGCTCAAGATGGCATACTATGATAAGATGACACACTACCAATATTGATGAAACTATTAGCGCTAAGTGCGATCTTGTGACGTTTTAGAGAGTGTCTGTAGATGCAGCTAGTGCTTAAATTCAGTATGGGTGCAAATGAATGCAGATGGGCAAGTAATTTATGTTTTCGTTAATTTCAATTGCAACAAATTTTTCTTTCACTTTTGCTTGATGGTGAAAAGACATGTAAGATAAAGATTTTCTATTTGAACTAATTATAAATGTAAAATAGGATTATTATATGACACAACTTACGCTAAAAGCGCATCCTAACCTATAAACTTTTGTCACAACGGTTAAAATTAAATTCATATATGTATTGGGTAAGATGACATACATAACGTGAGTATAAGATGGCATACTATCTTACCCTTATAAATAGAATCGATATATTTTTTTGCTTTACCTACAAAATGCCTGGCAATTACAAACGAATATATATTGGTCACAAGAAGACATGGATAAGGCTGCTAGAGCAAGGGCATTCAATAGCCGCAAGTGACGAAGCTTATTTCCCTTTTGGAAAAGGAAGTGACTGATAACGGAATCCCACCTCATAAAATTTGCAACATGTATGAATCTGGCCTTAATACTATATAAAAGCCCCTCAGCAAAGAAGAAACTACTTATTTGTGAACTATGCTCGACATATAATGATGGCGTTTTTATGCCACATACTAAGTATGTCATTTTACCCTGTAGATATGTCGTCTTACACTGGTCGACCTAAGTGCGATTTTTGTTTGTTTTTATAATGTTTGAAAGATGATTGTTCTGAAACTAAAATAATTTCGTTGATTATGAAATATATAATAGTATACGCAATATGCTGTTATCAGATGACTTTATTTATTTGAAATATTTGTCTTCAAACAAAAAGTATGTCATCTTAAGCACAATTCCCCTAACTAATGTAAATAATAACTGCACGTGATAATGTGTAATTATCGTTAGATATATTTATGCTACAATAAATTGCCATCTGGTCTATGGATCAACACACGTAAATGGCTGAAAAGAAACCAATGTAATAAACTATATTAATAAACAATACTTATTACACATGTTATTTATATCAACATAGGTTGTTTGGAAACCAGAATAATGTAACTTAAATAAAACTTCATATTTAACGTCGTTCATTGCTGTTTATAAAAAGAAATACTCCAGTGTAATATTATTAATCCATCTTAGTTATAATTCATATGTAAATGTATATCATAGAAAGTCTAATCTCATTGACAGGGATATAGAAAACCGTGACCGAAATGTTTCACGTTTTCATAACAGAGATCGTAAAACAATGTTTTGATGACGATAAATATTCAATTATTATATTTTCTTTTGAATAAAGCCTCACTGAGGCGTATTTAACCGGTCTCGGATCATCTGCATGTCAGTTGAATGAGCCCACTTCTGCTAACTGCCACGTAGATCGTTCTAGTGACTTCTGGATTTAGACCCCACGTCACCCTCGTTTGCTTTTTTTACATTGGACAGCCACGTGCGATTCAAAGGTGAGTTTGCGATCAATTACTAGACCGAGGAGTTTGATCTCTTCGACCAAGTTGATAGATCCCAAAATACTATCTAGGAGAGTCGTATTTAGTCTTCTCCGTTAGCAGCATTTATAACATGGTGTTATCTTTTTTCTCCATTACTTGTGTAGAGTGATCCGCAAACACTAATGCCACGCCAATGCCTAACCTAGATCTAGCCTTTGCAACAAATAATCTAGGATAACATTCCAAAAGTTTGGTCGACGGATTGAGCCCACATCCTTTGGCATATATCCCTTTGTTGTCCTCTTCGCATATGTTTCTCCGGTACAATTGAGGTACGAGGAGACCGTGGCGTACAAGTTACGAGGGAGGTCATTTTTGCATGACAATAATAATATGTTTTAGGACATTTCTTAACAAAGTGCAATTACTTACCCAAAACAATGCCGCAGTAATATTTTTTAAATATACATTTAATAAGTATCATAATATATATAAGCTTTCTTTAATTGGTGTAGGATTTAGGTAGTGTAGGGTTGAATTACAAAATAAGAACTACAAAATAAGTTTGAAATGATCCAAGGATTCGTAGACTTTAATATTAGTTTTTAATTTCAGTTTGATTCTTCCACGCTACCTCGAGACTTGTTCTTTTTTTTTTTGAATTTATGCCGTGGGGATTTTTGTTTCTTATATTTTTTGACAAATTAATTTAATTATCAAGATATTTCTAATATTACCTATATATTGAGAGTAATTACTTTCTGTATAAACTTCAAAATGTTGCGATTTGGTTTGCTGCTTTGTTTGGTGGAGCTAACCGTGGGATATCCACCTGTTGTCAAGACGAGGGAGGAAACTGATGCCTATAGACAACACTTGGAAAAAAGCCGTGAAGGTTGGTTTGATAAAATTGATTAGAATAAATATAAAAAAATAATTCCTCATACAATTGACATATTCATATTGACTCCTAGTAGTTTAATAAGCCGTATAAGTAGTACATTAAAAATAATGTACAACAAAACAATTTGCCTTATGTAATACAAAAGAAAAATGATTCGGTAGAAAAATTAAATGTATATATTAAATAAATGTATACATTTATTATTCTTTATATAGAACATTTTTCAAAACACTTGTTGAATTTACAGACAACGGTCACCGTGTAGAATCTCGCATGCTATCAAATGTCACAGGCAATGTATGGGAGAACAGTGGCAAGTTCCAAGGCGACATTTTATTAGACGACGGGCAAATAGAAGCCTTAGTTACGGACTACGCGACTGGCAGAAATGCTAACATTTGGCCTAACGAAACATGGCCTGGAAACGTTGTTGTATTCGAATTTAAAAAACATGAATTCAGTAAGTCAGTTGTTTATTGTTAAAATTTGAAAATTAATTTGAAAGAGAACATTATTAATATTAAAAAAATATATTAAAATTTTTCGAAATATAATTATGACCTAAATATAATAATATTACATCTTTAAATTTCGTGATTATAACACATTTAAAATGAAACTATTTAACTGGATTAATCACGTTTATATAGGATAAGTCCAGGGTAGTTGGCCATAGTCTTTATTCAGCGTTGTTAAAAAAAACTTATAAATTACGATAGATTTTTTTATTTATAATTAAACTTTGAAAAATCAACTTCAAGATACTAAACACACAAAAAATTCGAGTGATTTCAACTTAAAAAACTTTTTTTAAATCACAATTGGCCATCTCTCTGGAAATGATGATGAAACAAGGAGGAGGTTCTCAATTAAATATTTTCGATTCGATTCATTTCATTATTTTGAATTCGATTTCGATATTGAATTATTCGATTCGATTTAGGTATTTTTGTAATATGCAATCATTACAGTTATTTTACAAAGAATATTATAAATCCTTACTCAAATCAATAACATTACATTGCATTTAAGGCTGTTTCTAAATTAGTTAGTGACATCACCACATATGACTGTCAGTCAATTCTGTTTATTAAATGAATAATCATGTAGTTCAAGCGGGCGAAGCCGCTGTCAGGCCGCTAGTTTATTATAAATGTGATAATAAAAATAGTAGATATTTTTTTAGGTTCAAAGCAAAGGTTGGCCATCAGGGATGCTATGAGATTGATCGAGCGTAATTCGTGCGTGAAATTCCGTCCTCGGAAGGGTAACGAGTTTCCCTATGCCTTAATTACTGTAAGTCATTGTTGATTTTTTTTGTAATATTTGTGGGTTTAAATTGTGCATTATTTCATTATTCCAAAAAATACACCGATAAAAATGATCATCACATAGAGCAGTCTTTTTTTATTTTGTAAAAGCTGGAACATGTTTTTTTTATTATCTCGAGGAACATTTTCTGCAAAATGTGCAGATTTCAGTAAAAAAGATTACTTTATTTAAAAAAACATCATATTTAAAAGTATTTTATTTTATAATAGGCAAATTCTGAAGGATGCCACACAGCTGTCGGCTGTTTGCGCACTTATCGTGGTCCGCACATAATAAATTTTTGTCGTGGCGAGCCTGGTCAAGGATGTCTTAAGACCACCGCGATCGTCCACGAGTGGTTTCATATCCTCGGTTTTTGGCACATGCATTCCACTTATAATAGAGATGACTATGTTCGCATCGAATTTCAAAATATTCAAGATGGTAAGACGTAATTTTTGAAATCTCTTACATTATATCGCCATAAGTAGACGGTATAAGCTTAAAATATATTTTTTATTTTTGTTATTATGTGCTAGAACAATATATATATATATATATCATTAAATAGGTATATAGAGAGCCCCGCAAGGAATAAAGCGTGAAGCTATGTATGTATCTATGTTTCAAAAACTATTTAAGATATATATATTGAGATATATATATAAGATATAGATATATATATTTATTTAAGATATATATATTGTTGTTTTCTATAGGCAAGGCCCATAATTTCAATAATTTCCGCAAGGATATCGTGAGCAATCTTGGCCTACCCTATGAGTACACCAGCTGCATGCACTACAGCTCTCACGCTTTTAGCAAAAATGGACAACCTACCATTGTACCTCTTAAGGTAAAACGATATATATTTTTATAAGAGTGAAAAAGTTTATTTTAAAAATACAGACATTATGAAGTATTTAATTAATGTTAGGGCGCAATGAAATATTGGTAGGTATTGAGGTCAGTCGTGGTGCATAAGAGACACAAGCGTGCGACTGTAAGTGAGACAGATTGTGGGTTCGATTTCCACTCGAAGAAATAAAATATGTAATGTTTTTATTTCTTCGCTCTGGTGACGAAGCAAAGTGTGGCGTTGAGTTCCGCCACGGTAAACACGCATTGCCTCTAGAATTCGGCGGAAATTTTCAATCGGAATTATCTTAATGAAGAAGGTGTCTATTGACACTGGGTTGCTAGGATCCCTCTGCCTTCCCTACTACGA
Source organism: Heliconius melpomene rosina (assembly GCF_056956725.1). NCBI lineage: Eukaryota > Metazoa > Arthropoda > Insecta > Lepidoptera > Nymphalidae > Heliconius > Heliconius melpomene. The sequence goes on from NC_140399.1 coordinate 9,561,943, forward strand.
GCGCCATAATGCTTGAAGCAAAATGAATAAATCTGTCTATTATATCACTGTGAGTCATTTTGAAGTCATGAAAAGTTCATCATATAACGTATTATCATCATTATTCCTTAAAAGTTTAACTACATAATTATATATTTACATTACCACTAGCCTTTCGTTGGAACTATGGGGCAGACTGATCGAGTTACTGACAACGATTGGCTAAGACTAAGAAGACTCTACAACTGCCCTGGAGCGTGGAAACGTGATGGCGTCAAACGACCAAGTACTCCTGAACCAGGAGAGATTACTCCAGTCATTGTGACTGGAGAAAATAATAGTAGTAGTAGTATTAGATTTTCGGCTGATAACGCTATATAGATAAAAAGATAGTATATGATAGTATATAGATATGACACGACAGCTTTGTTATTTAATAAAGCTTTAATTTTAGTAGTTCTCAAAATAGAAGGTACAACAAAATTACTTGTAAAATTTTCTATTAGTGATTAATATTAATTGATCCTCATTCAAGTGCATTGGCCAATTTTCTCCTGTGCTATATCAAAATATTTGTATTTAGTAAAAATTGATTGGTCTTAGTACACCGGTAAAAAGTGCAAATACTTATGTAAATATGGTAAAAAATAATAATAATTGTAGTCACTTCTCGTAATTAGAATAACAATGAAACTTTCAGACATTATTGTATACTAATAATAGTCGTTTTTAAAATTGAATCTGAAATAACCAGTAATTGTTTTTCGCTACAGCCCATGAACGTTTTAGAAATAAAATTGCTTAAAACAAAATTATTTTTATTTCCTTGTTATTTCCAAGATTTATAAGCCGATATATTTGAAATATTGCATTATACCAAATTCCTACGTATTTGCCAATTTTCTTCAAGAATCCGATTATTTCCAAAAAATCACAAATTCCCAAATATCTGCCGAACAATTGAAAATCGACTAACATACATGGGGGTTAAACGGATAGGTACTGAAGTCCTAAGGGGCTGACCCAGGACCTATAAGGATAGTGCTCGAGTCCACGATCTCGCAGGCCATGTACTCGGTCTTTGATACATTGCCAATATGCATTTCATTCATGGAGAGTGGTTATGTAATGCTAATGCTGCAGCTAGAATGTATCGGAAAAGATACCAAAACGCTGAACGCCATCCCGATTATCGTGTATTTCGATTTTTCTCTCTCTTTAACAAAGAAGTAATCCAGCAAGTATTGTACCATTTGGGAATTCAGATTAAATGCGCCAACTTTTAAAGTTACTTGCAAGAACAATGTAGTACATTTTTTTTATAGTACAGTCGGTTAAAGTTGGGTGTAGTAAATACTTTGAATTTAATGTTTGGCAAAAACACAGCATTTTATTGAAAACCGATGCAGGTATATTTCAATCTTAAACTGTAATTCATAGAAGGGTTACTCATGATTATATTACAGAAAAAAAATGAAAAAAGAGTAATATTTGTAGTCTTAGGACTTGAAAAATCATCACAGGCTGTCGGTTTTTCCGATATTTTTTTAAATCAATATAATATGAAAAATACATGACACAGATTTTTTTTTATATTTTTCTCATAACTGTCACGACTTGGTCTATCACCTGTTTTCGTTTTATCGCTGACTCCTGGGACACTCTGTATAAAAGGACTTGTCCTCACTGACTGAGGTAAGACGCACGCACAGCCGTAACCGCTGTGCGTAGAAACTTGAAATTTGGACAGATGTTAACTTTTGTAATCTGGACATCCACTAAGAAGGGATTTTGAAATTTTTTTACCTTAAAGGGGTGAAATAGGGGTTGAAAGTTTATATGGTAAAAAAATTAAATCGGCACCGATTCTTATAAAATTTAAAATTCAGACTCAGAAGGTGCAAATAAGGGGTTGAAAGTTTGTATGGGAAAATTCTTAAATCGCCACTAATTTTTATAAAATTTGAAATTTAGACTCTTAAAAATATGTAATTGAACACGTATTTCATCTTTTTCTAGAATTCTCCCCCTGAGGGTGCAAATAAGGGGTGGAAAGTTTGTATGGGAAAATTCTTAAATCGCCACTAATTTTTATTAAATTTGAAATTTAGACTCTTAAAAATATTTAATTGAACACGTGTTTCATCTTTTTCTAGAATTCTCCCCCTGAGGGTGCAAATAAGGGGTTGAAATTTTGTATGGAAAAATCTTTAAATCGCCACCGATTTTTATCAAATTTGAAATTTACACTTAAAAATATTTCATTGAACATGTGTTTTATGGTTTATTTTAATTCCCAAATATTATAAGCCCTAACGGTGCAAATAAGCAGGCGAAGCGGCGCGCGTCCGGTAGTCAAATATAACCTTGAACCGTGATCTTGCCCGGGCCTAATAGTAAATAGCTACACAACAAAAGAAATCATTCAAATCTGTCAAATAGTTCAGAAAATATTCTATTTATTTATTTAGAATATATTATTTATTGTTATTCAAAAAGACATACCTACAGTGTTGTAATGTTGTAAATGTTTTATAATAAAAATCTTCAATGCTGTTGTGATTGAAGATTTCTATAATTTCTTTTTTGCTATTTTATTATAGGATAGAAAGATTTTTTTTGCTATTTATAAAAGGAATAAATTTAAGTCTAATACACTAGTGTAATATTATTAATCCATCTTAGTTATAATTCATATGTAAATGTATATCATAGAAAGTCTAATCTCATTGACAAAGATATAGAATACCGTGACCGAAATGTTTTGTGATGGCATAACAGAGATCGTGTCAATGTATTGATGACGATAAATATTCAATTATTATCTTTTCTTTTGAATAAAGCCTCGTTGAAGCATATTTAAGCAGTTAAGGATCATCTGTACGTCAGTTGAATGAGCCTAGTTGTTGCATTTATTATTGTGGTTTTCGTGACTGCCACGTAGATGGTACTAGTGATTTCTGTATTTAGACCTCACGTCACCCTAGCTGCGCGCGCTTGTTGTTTGTAAATATTTGCTACTTTTTTACATTGGATAGCCACGTGAAATTCGAAGGTGAGTTTGTGTTCGAAGGTGAGTATTCAGCTCTGTTATAGCGAAGGGTGGATCATCTTCAGCGAGTTTTTTTATTACGTCGTTATTTATACGTCCTCGAATGTGTAGATAAACTTTCTTTGTCCTAAGTTGTGCAGGAATCATTACAACCTTCCGTACTCTTTTTTTTCAACTTCATTCCCATACAATATTTTGGCTAGGAGATAGTTATCTATAACCAATCTCAAGTCCTTGGAAAACGACGTTCTTAGTACGTCTTTTTGGCTCAAAGACTCCTTCTTAACCTCTAGCTCACGACCACAGTGGAGGCAATGGTTTCTGAGGGAGGTATTCCTAGCTTTGAGGATATGGTTTCCTCACATCCACTATAAATAACTTCCGTGTATAAGTACATCATCAAGCTAGGTTGGTACTACCAATTTCCGTGTGGAGTTCAACGTTTATTTTCTTGAAAAATGTAGATAAGTTCGGCCACTTGCTGGATGAAAAAAGTCAATTAATGTAACATATCAAAATAACTACGACATTTAAAAAAAATGTGACAATAATAATATTTTTTGAGATGTTTTTAACAGAGTGCAATTATTTACACAGAACAATGCCGCAGTAATATTTTTAAAATATACACTTAATATTATAATATATATGCGCTTTCTTTAATTGGTCAAGTGTAGAAGTTGCACGTGTGCACTCATTTTGTATGAAATAAACTACAAAATAAGTTTGAAAGGAATCGCAGACTTTAATATTAGTTTTTAATTTCAGTTTAATTCTTCCACGCTACCTCAAAACTTGACAGACTTGGGCTTATTTTTTTTTTGGATTTATGCAGTCGGGATTTTTGTTTTTTTATATTTTTGGAGAAGTTAATTTAGTTATCAAGATATTTCTTATATTAAATGTGTATACTTTCTGGATAAACTTCAAAATGTTGCGATTCGGTTTGCTGTTGTGTTTGGTGGAGCTAACCGTGGGATATCCACCTGTTGTCAAGACGAGGGAGGAAATTGATACCTATAGACAATACTTGGAACAAAGCCGTGAAGGTTGGTTTGATAAAATTGATTAGAATAAATATAAAATAATAATTCCTCATACAATTGACATATGTATATTGAGTCCTAGTAGTTTAATAAAACGTATAAGTAGTACATTAAAAATAATGTAAAACAAAACAATTTGCCTTTTGTAATGCAAAAAGAAAAATTATTCGGTAGGATAATTAAATGTATATAGTAAATAAATGTATACATTTATTTAATATATACATTGGCGGGAATTCAAACGGCGCAGGACCGGACGGAGTGGCGAGAATTGGGGGAGGCCTATGTCCAGCAGTGGACCCTAAAAGGCTGATGGGTGGATACATTTATTTTTCTTTATATAAAACATTTTTTAAACATTTGTTTACAGACAACGGTCACCGTATAGAATCTCGCATGCTATCAAATGTCACAGGAAATGTATGGGAGAACAGTGGCAAGTTCGAAGGTGACATTTTATTAGACGACTGGCAGATAGAAGGCCTCGTTACCGACTACGCGGCTGGCAGAAATGCCTATATTTGGCCTGACAGTAGATGGCCTGGAAACGTAGTTGTATTTGAATTTAAAAAACATCAATTCAGTAAGTCAGTTGTTTATAGTTAATATTTGAAAATATAATTATGACCTAAATATAATAATATTACATCTTTACTTTTTGTGATTATAACACATTTAAAATGAAACTATTTAACTGGATTAATCACGTATACATAGGATAAGTCCAGGGCAGTTGGACATAGTCTTTGTTCAGCGTTGTTAAAAAAACTTATAAATTACGATAGAACTTTTTATTTATAATAAAACTTTGAATCAACTTCAAGACACTAAACACACAAAAAATTCTAATGATATACTTAAAAAACTTTTTTAAAATCACAATTGGCCATTCACATCACATTTATTCGATTCGATTTAGGGATTTTTTGTAATATGCATTCACTAGCGGACGCGCGCAGCTTCGCTTACTTATTTAGGGGTGACTTCTAATAAACCACGAAACATGTGTTCAATGAAATATTTTTAAGAGTCTAAATTTCAAATTTTATAAAAATCGGTGCAGATTTAATTTTTTTTCCATACAAACTTTCAACCCCTACTTCACCCCTTTAGGGTTAAATTTTGTCAAAATCCCTTCTTAGTGGATGTCCAGATTACGAAAGTAAACATCTGTCCAAATTTCACGTTTCTACCATGAGCGGTTACGGCTGTGCGTGCTTCTTACCTCAGTCAGTGAGGACAAGTCCTTTTATATATATATAGATTACAGTTATTTTACAAAGAATATTATAAATCCTTACTCAAATCAATAACATTACATTTAAGTCTGCTTCTGAACGAGTGAATTAAATTAGTTATTGACATCACCACATATGACTGTCAGTCAATTCTGCTTATTAACGCCCAATGTTAATAATGTATCTCCTATCTCCAGTTAACGTCAATCTTGTATTGTTCGACATATCTATCCAATCTCTAACCTACCTGCCAATAACCAATTCGGATAATGTCAATAGTGGATTGCAGGGCCCTCCCTGCGGTAACGATAGTTTCGTTTTACGTATCTTTTTTAAATTAACAAAATCCTAATATATATGTTAAATTAAATTTAAAATTAATTATTATTACTTATAAAAGTCCTATCAAAACTATTTTTAATAAAATAATAAATCTTTAAGTTCCAAAATATTAAAAAAGAATAAAAATTAATAATATTAAAACACTTTTTAAAACTTAATGCAATATGCTTAGGTGCGTACAATGGAACTCGAACATGTCATTTTGACAGCATATGTTTTTATAATATAATAATTAATTGTTAGTTTTAAGATACTTTATTCCTAATCCATTTTCATGTATAAATTATTAGGCATAACTTGAAACGCCATAAAATTACAACTAAACTGAACTAAAGATAATTATTTTAATTTAATTAATGGAGTCCGGCATAGTAAGGTAAGTATCGCCTGTTTTCATAATTTTGTTTATTAAGTTTATACATTTATACATGCGAAAAATTATATAAAGGGGTTAGCCTCTATAGAATTTTTGAATTTATAATAATATTAATATCGTTTTGCTTGGCTACTTCAATTTCATATTGTTTATTGCTACATTGGATAACAAAGAATAAAATTTGAGATTAAGTGCAAGATTATTATTTTAACTTATATTGATGAATGCTTTATTGAACAATGAACTAATAAATACTTTATTTTTTTCAGTAAAAACAAAACAGTGATTGCAAGAAATTCACTAAATATTTTGTAGCTTATAAGAAATGTATGGAGGATAAAGCTGATAAAATTACTAAGCATGGAGCAAGCTAGAAATAAAAAAATATTTATATAAAGAGACAAATAAAAAAATAGGTTACATTTTTTTAATAATAAAAAAATTACAATTCACATTGTTTTCCTTATTCACACCCCCAAAAACAAGTAAAACTATGATTAACTAACAATCTTCTCACTTTAGTAATTAATAATTATAAAATATTTGAATAATTATTCATCTTATAAAACAATTATTTACGTCCTTTCTGTGATATCTTATATTGCAGCGCTGTCCTCATTATCTATCATGTCATGAATTGATATTTCCATTCCTGGTACTTCCTCTAAATTAAGATCTCTGCAAATGGAGTGCCATAATATGAAATTGTCTTGCAGATGTTCTAAAAATATAAAATTTGTATATTAGGTATATAATTCATAAATATTAATAAGTTTAATACTATTTACACATCATACTAATAAATTATAATAAGTTTTTTTTTATATGGTCCGTCCTCTTTTTTCCATACCATAGGTAATATTAGGTTAACATAATACCTTTCTATTATGTTCCTGGTTTAATATATGCTTGCTTGCAGCTTTGCTTCAGTACTTGGATTAAGAACTTGTGTTAATAAATATGGTCTATTTGGTACTTTACTTCCATTGATTACCATAATGTCTTGCATTACATTTTGCTGCCTATAATAAAATATAAAATATTATTTTACAAATATATAAGATAGTAATTTGGAAAATCAGCAACTGAAATTAATAAGCCCAGAGCTCAAATTAAGAAATGATATGGTAATTTGTAACTGAGTTAAACTGAGACTTATACAAAAAAAAGTTTCCATAATTTGCCTGCTTTTGTAAAGAAAACTTTATATAACTTAATAATACTCACATGGCGATTAAACACATAGGTATGCGAGTGCAATCAATTGCAGCAATAACTGCAGGAAAGGCACCAACTTGATAGAAGTTTTTAGCACTCTCTTGATATATTTTTATATGTTCACTGCATATATTTGTAATTGCTGACACTGACTACATAACACTATCATTACTATCACTCGAAGAAATGTCATTCCACATATTTACTTACTTTAAAAATCAAATATAATATAAATGCAATCTTGCAATTCGGGGATATGATAAAGTAAACCCCAAAATATCGCCCAATGTTAATAATCGATCCTAATCCATAAATTGCTACCATAGATTAAAATATCAATCTATTATTTGAGTTTAGCTTGCCAATAACCTATCGCAGTACTTCATTTTCAATCTTTAACTTCAATCTATCGTTGGGAGGACTAACTGGAGATGAAGAGGGAACTTTGTATGAAAATTACAGCTTGTGCGTGCCAATAAACGATCTGTCCATTTTGACATTACGTTGGATAGCAAAAATGACAGCTAATTGCGATCCGACATATTTTGGGGTTTACTTTATCATATCCCCGGATTGCAAAATTGCATTTATATTATATTTGATTTTTAAAGTAAATAAATATGTGGAGTGACATTTCTTCGAGTGATAGTAATGATAGTGTTATGTAGTCAGTGTCAGCAATTACAAATATATGCAGTGAGCATATAAAAATATATCAAGAGAGTGCTAAAAACTTCTATCAAGTTGGTGCCTTTCCTGGAGTTATTGCTGCAATTGATTGCACTCGAACACTTATGTGTTTAATCGCCATGTGAGTATTATTAATTTATATAAAGTTTTCTTTACAAAAGCAGGCAAATTATGGAAACTTTTTTTTGTATACTTAATCTCAGTTTAATTAGTAAATTACCATTTCATTTCTTAATTTGAGCTCTGGGCTTATTAATTTCAGTTGCTGATTTTCCAAATTACTATCTCATATATTTGTAAAATAATATTTTATATTTTATTATAGGCAGCAAAATGTGATGCAAGACCTTATGGTAATCAATGGAAGTAAAGTACCAAATAGACCATATTTATTAACACAAGTTCTTAATCCAAGTACTAAAGCAAAGCTTCAAGCAAGCATATATGAAACCAGGAACATAATAGAAAGGTATTATGTTAACCTAATATTACCTATGGTATGGAAAAAAGGGGACAGACCATATAAAAAAAAATCTTATTATAATTTATTAGTATGATGTGTAAATAGTATTAAACTTATTAATATTCTTGAATTATATACCTAATATAGAAATTTTATATTTTTAGAACATTTGCAAGATAATTTCATATTATGGCACTCCATTAGCAGATATCTTAATTTGGAGGAAGTACCAGGAATGGAAATACCTTCATGACATGATAGATAATGAGGACAGCGCTGCAATATAAGATATCACAGAAAGGACGTAAATAATTGTTTTATAAGATGAATAATTATTCAAATATTTTATATTTATTAATTACTTAAGTGAGAAGATTGTTAGTTAATCATAGTTTTACTTGTTTTTGGGGGTGAATAAGGAAAACAATGTGTATTGTAATTTTTTTATTATTAAAAAAATGTAACCTATTTTTCTATTTGTCTCTTTATATAAATATTTTTTATTTCTTAATTCTAGCTTGCTCCATGTTTAGTAATTTTATCAGCTTTATTCTCCATACATTTCTTATAAGCTACAAAATATTTAGTGAATTTCTTGCAATCACTGTTTTGTTTTTACTGAAAAATAGTAAATATAAATAGTAAAAAGTATTTATTAGTTCATTGTTCAATAAAGCATTCATCAATATAAGTTAAAATAATAATCTTGCACTTAATCTCAAATTTTATTGTTTGTTATCCAATGTAGCAATAAACAATATAAAATTGAAATAGCCAAGCAAAATGATATTAATATTATAATGAATTCAAAAATTCTATAGAGGTTAACGCCTTTATATAATTTTTCGCATGTATATTTAAACTTAATAAACAAAATTATGAATACATACGACACTTACCTTACTATGCCGGACTCCATTAATGAAATTAAAATAATTATCTTTAGTTCAGTTTAGTTGTAATTTTATGGCGTTCCAAGTTATGTTTAATAATTTATACATGAAAATGGGTTAGGAATAAAGTATCTTAAAACTAACAATTAATTATTATATTATAAAAACATATGCTGTCAAAATGACATGTTCAAGTTCCATTGTACACACCTAAGCATATTGCATTAAGTTTTGAAAAGTGTTTTAATATTATTAATTTTTATTCTTTTTTAATGTTTTGGGACTTAAAGGTTTATTATTTTATTAAAAATAGTTTTTATAGGACTTTTATAAGTAATAATAATTAATTTTAAATTTAATTTAGCATATATATTAGGATTTTGTTAATTAAAAAAAGATACGTAAAACGAAACTGTCGTTACCGCAGGGAGGGCCCTGCAATCCACTTTTGATGATAAGTTGACATTATCCGGAATGGTTATTGGCATGCAGGTTAGAGATTGGATAGATATGTCGAACATTCCAAGATGGACGTTAACTGGAGATCGGAGATACATTATTAATTTCGGGCGTATGTCGGATCGCAATTAGCTATCATGTTTGCTATCCAACGTAATGTCAAAATGGACAGATCGTTTATTGGCACGCACGAGCTGTCATTTTCATACAAAGTTCCCTCTTAATCTCCAGTTAGCCCTCCCAACGATAGATTGAAAATAAAGATTGAAAATGAAGTACTTCGATAGGTTATTGGCAAGCTAAACTCAAAAAATGGATTGATATTTGGATAAGGATTGATTATTAACATTGGGCGTAAATGAATAATCATATAGTTCAAGCAGGCGAAGCCGCTGGCAGGCCGCTAGTTTATTATAAATGTGATAATAAAAATAGTAGATATTTTTTAGGTTCAAAGCAAATGTTGGCCATTAGGGATGCTATGAGTTTGATTGAGCGTAATTCCTGCGTGAGATTCCGTCCTCGCAACGGCAACGAGCCTAACTATGTCTTAATTACTGTAAGTCATTGTTAATTTTTTTTTGTAATATTTGTGAGTTTCAATTGTGCATTATTTCATTATACAAAAAAATACACCGATAAAAATGATCATCACATAGAGCAAAGAGTCTTTTTTTATTTTGTGAAAGTTAAAACATGTTTTTTTATTATCTCGAGGGACCTTTTCTGCAAAACGTGCAAAAACATCATATTTAAAAGTATTTTATTTTAAAATAGGGACGATCTGAAGGATGCCACTCAAGTGTCGGCTTTACGCGCACTCGTGGTGAGCACACAATAAATTTGGCCCGAAGCAACCCTGGTCAAGGATGTCTTCAAACCACCGTGATCGTCCACGAATGGCTTCATGTCCTCGGCTTTTACCACATGCAGTCCACTTATAATAGAGATGACTTTGTTCGCATCGAATTGCAAAATATTCAAGATGGTAAGACGTAATTTTTGAAATCTCTTACATTAAATCGCCATAGGTAGACGGTTAAAATATATTACGCTTAAAATATATTTTTATATTTCTGCTATTATGTGCTAAAACGTTATACAGGGTGGAAGAGGCAGCGCTCCTTTTACTGAAACTGCATATAGGGTAAAATATTTCAAACCCAGAACTAAAGAAATTAATCAAGGTACCTCAACAGTTTGGACGTAGGATTTTTTTCATTTCACGATTTTTATCCATACCGATACCTATTTCGTGTGACGCACACATACATGCGACGTTGCCGCTTTGACAGGTGTGTACGTGTTTATGTTATACTCGACTAATGGTGTTTTTAAAACGATAATTTTATTATTTATTTTGTTTGAAAAAAATACTTTTTCATTTTTGGGAAATAGTGTTTTTCTGAATTATGTTAAGCTTTTATAGAGTAGTTAAAACTGTAGTTTCATTTAAAGTGGTGCTGACAATTCCACCCTATATATATATTGATTGGAATTGTCATTTATATACAGGGTGTCCCAGGAGTCAACGATAAAACGAAAACAGGTGATAGACCAAGTCGTGACAGTTATGAGAAAAATATAAAAAAAAATCTGTGTCAAGTATTTTTGATATTATATTGATTTAAAAAAATCGGAAAAACCGACACCTGTGATGATTTTTCAAGTCCTAAGACTACAAATATTACTCTTTTTTCATTTTTTTTCTGTAATGTAATCGTGAGTAACCCTTCTATGAATTATAGTTTAAGATTGAAATATACCTGCATCCTGCATTAGGGGCTGGCCCAGGACTTATAAGGATAGTGCTCGAGTCCGGGCTCTCGCAGGCCATATATTCGGTCTTTAACACATTGCCAATATGCATTTCATTCATGGAGAGTGGTTATGTAATGCTAATGCTGCAGCTAGAATGTATCGGAAAAGATACCAAAACTCTGAACGTCATCCCGATTGTCGTGTATTTCGGTTTTTGCTCTCTTCAACGAAGAAGTAATCCAGCAAGTATGATTATAATGGTACACCATTTCGGAATCCAGATTAAATGTGCCAAACTTTTAAAGTTACTTGCAAAAACAGTGTAGTACATTTTTTTTACAGTACAGTCGGTTAAAGTTGGATGTAGTAAATATTTTGAATTTAATGTTTGGCAAAAACACCACATTTTATTGAAAATCGATGCAGGTATATTTCAATCTTAAACTGTAATTCATAGAAGGGTTACTCATGATTATATTACAGAAAAAAAATGAAAAAAGAGTAATATTTGTAGTCTTAGGATTTGAAAAATCATCACAGGCTGTCGGTTTTTCCGATATTTTTTTAAATCAATATAATATGAAAAATACATGACACAGATTTTTTTTTATATTTTTCTCATAACTGTCACGACTTGGTCTATCACCTGTTTTCGTTTAATCGTTGACTCCTGGGACATCCTGTATATATATGTAGAAGCATCAGAAGGGGCCTCAAAGCGGTCTTGGCTGTTACTATTCATTTGTGGGCGTTATAGCAACGGAGATGTTTAAATAAAAGTCGCACTTATGTTCTACAATGTCTTATTTCTCGTTTACACAACAGTTTTACAATAAATATCACAAGATTTATAAAATTACAATAGATTAGGAGCCAATAGGTTAATTGGTGCACAACTCACGCCATAGCTGTCAACCAATGACGTCTGCTATTCTTCGTGGCTACACCTACTACCCTATTCGGGGTTACCCGCTCCATTTAAAATATTCTTCTAATATAATCCATTACATTAATCAATTAAAATCGAAATGTAATAATTGCGAAATTATAATTAAAACTAATACATAGCATCGCGCCGTCACGGCCGTCCTGCATCGTCACACGCCCTCGTGTGCATGGGTTCAATCTGTGAACAATAAACATAGTGCTTTGCAATACGTCCCGTTCGGTCTTCCTGACCACACAATATCTCCCCTTAGTGGATGTAACAGTGAACTCATAGTGATTACAATTTTATTACAAATACTACGAAATGTTTCGTATAAGGCAAACATAACAATCTTACAAATGTCACATCCGTTAGTCAATACCACATAGGTTAACAGTCACACAGACAAGTCATTGCCACAACGGTTAGTAGTTGCCACACAGGCCAGTCATTGCCACACAGGCTACTTTTTGCCACACAGGCTAGCCATTGCCACACAGGCTAATACTTGCCACACAGGCTAGTCATTGCCACACAGGCTAGCTGCTGCCACAGAGGCCAGCTGCTGCCACACAGGCCAGCTGTTGCCACACAGGCCAGGTGCTGCCACACAGGCCAGGTGCTGCCACACAGGCCAGCTGCTGCCACACAGGCCAGCTGCTGCCACACAGGCCAGCTGCTGCCACACAGGCTAGCTGCTGCCACACAGGCCAGCTGCTGCCACACAGGCTACTCGTCACCACACAGGCTACTCGTTGCCACACAGGCCACTCATCGCCACACAGGCCACTCGTCGCCACACAGGCTACTCGTCGCCACACAGGCCACTCGTCGCCACACAGGCTACTCGTCGCCACACAGGCTAGTCGTTGCCACAAGGGCTAGTCGTTGCCACAAAGGCTAGTCGTTGCCCCAAAGTCTAGTCGTTGCCACAAGGGCTAGTCGTTGCCACAAAGGCTAGTTTTTCTTTTTTTTTTTTTTGTTTATTTTTTTGTGTTTGTTTTGTTTGTTTTAGCTTTGTTTGTTTGTCTTAGCCACACAGGCTACTACAGGGTAAAAGGGTATGTAACTATTTAACATGGCCATCATCGGCACATTCTGACTTTATTTAGTTGCTTGCAATCTCCGGCACTACTACGTGCTACTAGAATTGAAAGCCAATTACTACGGACTTACGGGCTCTTTTAAAAGTTTTTAAAATTTTGGGTCGAGCTTGGTTTGGTTACAGCACATAATCACCTACTTAATTCTTTAACTTTGCTTTACGTTTATCAAACTAAACCTTCTCAGAAGAAGCATTAGCTTCTTTTGCTCGTGTCGATTGCTCGATAATAAGATTCAAATCAAATTCATCCGTGGTTAATTACATTAAGTTTAGAGGCATAGAAACCTTTACTACTAACAATTCTAAAGGACTCGCTCTGGTTATCCTACTCATAATAGCTGCGCTAATAGCTAGCTGATTGTCAGGTAGTGCATCTTGCCATAACTTATTATTATTTATCTCGACAGAGCTGACTTTATTAAAGAGCATTCGGCAACAGAACCAAAACAAAATGAAAACTTCTCACCAGATTCATCTAAGAACTGATCCATAGCTAGTTGAATGGAGCAAACATTCACCCATCGTTCAACCCGTTCATCGCTTGCCTTGGTATCCATACTAATGCAGCACATTGCGATGTGGCCGCATTCACCACACGTGAAGCAAGTTGGAGTAATCACCTTCATATGCACACCAACTTCCTTAGACTGTAGAGATGAGGTAGTATCTGAAAACTCACAACGTAAATAAGAAATTGCTATTACAACCACTATTGCCACAACAATCACTGAGTACGTGACCCTGCTTGTCACAGTTATAGCATCGCTGTGATGATTCTATTAGTGGCTTTTTCACTTCCATAGTCGGAGTAGTCTTCTCACTAATCGGATGTCCTCTCTTTCTTTGAAAGAGACTGAAGCGAGCATTTCATTCCCAAGGCGTGTTATCATTTATAACATCATTAATTTGGTAATAATCTTAGCTGGCATCCTGCATGACATTCAATAGACATTATTTTCATACATGTTTATCCTCTAAATATTTCTGAACAGTGTAATAAGCTGCGCCCGACATACGCAGATAAACACTCGTCTTCCCTTGGACCACCATTGTGTAATCGCCATCAATTGCAGCTGGAGTCTCAACAGTATCAAATCTAGCTAAGAACAGATATTTAAATTGTGGCCATTTAAGTCCGGGAAAAATTAGATTGGGCAAATCAAGATGACGCCGATCCCTTGAGTACCTGAGCATTATAAAAGGCTTTTTCCCAGGTTCTCCTTTTACTAGTAAAACGGTGTCATCAGTAAAAGACACAATTTTTCAAAAGTTTATAGGTAAATTCAATATTAAAATAGTGTTGGTCCCAATATACTTCCCTGTGGAATGCCATATATGATAGGAAGGTTTATGCTGATATATTCTTCTATTTTAGTGCTTTGAATTCTATCCGTGAGATAGCTTTCGAATAGTTTGTGTTCATTACCCCTTACACCAAAATCACAGTTAGATTTTAACGAATCTATAATTCTTACAACTTCAATTTCATCAGTATCAAGTAAAACGAACGACAATTTGATGTTATCTCCTTGTGGTTTTCCACTAATATTAGGAGACCTATTTTTTTTATCTTCTCGGCAAGATTTCCACCAATGCTGACAAATTATTCATTAACTATGTCAACTGAATCCTGCGAGAACTTGAGTTCCGCATTAAATCAGAAGCGATATTCTTACTGTCACGAATACTTAACTTATTTTTTAATACTTTCCTTTATAATTGCAATCAATCTCGGATTTGTCAAATTCTCTCTTAACTCTTTTTGTGCCTTGCTCATTGTAATTATGAAATCACTGCCATAAATAAGTTTTTCTTATAAACATATGTCACACCAAGTGAGAACGTCGTGGTCTGCAGCATCAGAATTAAACTTTCGTAACTTTTTTTTAAATGTCAGATACTAATGGCTCCCGTAAAATTTTGTTTCTGCATGTCAAAAATAAATTTTCAACTTCACATTTTTTTACAATTTTCACATCTTGTCAAATTTTAACACTTTATCCTGTATTTTGTTCCTCATTAGTTGCTGGTAATCCCACTTCTGATGTAGAAGCATCAGAAGGGGCCTCAAAGCGGTCTTGGCTGTTACTATTCATTTGTGGGCGTTATAGCAACGGAGATGTTTAAATAAAAGTCGCACTTATGTTCTACAATGTCTTATTTCTCGTTTACACAACAGTTTTACAATAAATATCACAAGATTTATAAAATTACAATAGATTAGGAGCCAATAGGTTAATTGGTGCACAACTCACGCCATAGCTGTCAACCAATGACGTCTGCTATTCTTCGTGGCTACACCTACTACCCTATTCGGGGTTACCCGCTCCATTTAAAATATTCTTCTAATATAATCCATTACATTAATCAATTAAAATCGAAATGTAATAATTGCGAAATTATAATTAAAACTAATACATAGCATCGCGCCGTCATATATATAAATATCATTGAAGAGGTATGTAGAGACCGTAGCGCTATGTTCACTCTGACAACCCTGCAACGAATAAAGCGTGAAGCTATGTATATATCTATGTTTTAAAAACCATATTTAGTTGATATAGCTTATTATTTAAAAGACAACATAGCTTTATAAATTGTGTCTTTTTTTAAGATACATATATCGTTGTTTTTTATAGGCAAGGCCCACAATTTCAATAAATACGGCAATGATGTCGTGAGCAATCTTGGCCTACCCTATGAGCACACCAGCTGCATGCACTACAGTTCTCACGCTTGTAGCAAAAATGGACAACCTACCATTGTACCTCTTAAGGTAAGACGATATATATTTTTATAAGAGTGAAAAAGTATATTTTAAAAATACAGACATTATGAACTACCTTATTTTAGTTACGGTGCAATGAAATAATGGTAGGTAGTGAAGCCAGTCGTGGTGCATAAGAGACACAAGCGTGCGACTGTAAATGAGACAGATTGTGGGTTTGATTTCCACTCGAAGAAATAAAATGCACGTGGTGAATGGTGACGAAGCACTGGCGTTGAGTTCCGCCACAAAGCACGCAATGCCTCTCGAATTCGGTGGAACTTGTGGATCGGAATTATCTTAATGGAAAAGGTGTCTATTGACAATGGATTGCTAGGGTCTCTCTGCTTTCCCTACTACGCGATATATTACTGTGCGTCATTTGGAAGTCATGAAAACTTCATCAAATAACGTATCATCATTATTCGTTAAAAGTTGAACTACATAATTATATATTAATATATATTTACATTACCACTAGCCTTTCGTTGGAACTATGGGGCAAATTGACCGAGTTACTGACAACGATTGGCTAAGACTAAGAAGACATTACAACTGCCCTGGAGCGTGGAACCGTGATGGCGTCAAACGACCAAGTATTCCTGAACCAGGAGAGATAACTCCAGACATTGTGACTGGAGAAAATAATAGTAGTAGTAGTATTAGATACTCGGCTGATGACGCTATATAGATAAAAAGATAGTGTATGACACTACAGCTTTGTTATTTAATAAAACATTAATTTTAGTAGTTTTCAAAATAGAAGGTACGACAAAATTACTTGTAAATTTTTCTATTAATGATTAATATTAATTAATCATCACCTAAGTGCATTAGCCTATTTACCTCCTGTGCTATATCAAAATATTTGTACTTTGTAAATTGTCTGGTCTTAGTACACCGGTAAAAAGTGCAAATACTCATGTAAATATGGTAAAAAATCAATTTAAACGTAGTCAATTCTCGTAATTAGAATAAAAATTTTTTACTGTTTCATGATTTGAGTACATTTTTTAACATGTTGTCATTGAGCTGCGCCTATGAAACTTTCAGACATTATTGTATACTAATATTAGTACTTTTTAAAATTGAATCTGAAAAGAAATCACCAGTAATTTTTTTTCGCTACACCCCATGAACGTTTTAGAAATAAAATTGCTTATTTAAAATTTAATTTTGTTTCCTTGTTATTTCCAAGATTTATAAGCCGATACTTTTGAAATATTGCATTACACAAAAGACCTACGTATTTGCCAATTTTCTTCAAGAATCCAAAAAAAAAAAATCACAAATTCCCAAATATCTGCCGAACAACTGAAAATCGGCTAACATACATGGGGGTGAAACGGATAGTTACTGAAGTCCTCTACCCATAGACAACCGTTGATCTGTCGATCGTGTTACACTTGTATATAATATTCCAGATTATTAGCCTGTTTTTTTCTTTGATGTTTCTTTGTTTATGTCAATGGAAAATGCTCATCATGTTTAACAACTTTTGTTTAGTTTTTATCGTTTAGGTGGACCACTACATTTAAATGCATTAGGTGTGGAAGTCTTTGTAATTCAAATATAAACTTGAATCGTGATCTTGCCCGGGCTTAATAGTAAATAGCTACACAACAAAAAAAATCATTCAAATCTGTCAAGTATTTCAAAAAATACAGTTATTTAAAAAGACATACCTACAGATATAAAAAAAAAATTATAACTCATAGATTCGTGTTTTATTGCTATTAAATGTTTTATTATAAAAATCTTCAATTCTGTTGTGATTGAAGACTTCTATCATTTTTTTTTTGCTATTTATAAAAGGAATTAATTAAAGTCTAATACTCTAGTGTAATATTATTAATCCATCTTAGTTATAATTCATATGTAAATGTATATCATAGAAAGTCTAATCTCATTGACAAAGATGTAGAATACCGTGACCGAAATGTTTTGTGATGGCATAACAGAGATCGTGTCAATGTTTTGATGACGATAAATATACAAGTATCTTTTTTTTTGAATAAAGCCTCGCTGAGGCGTATTTAAGCAGCCTAAGATCATCTGCATGTCAGTTGAATGAGCCTACTTGTTGCATTTATTATTGTGGTTTCCGCAAGATTGTACTAGTGACTTCTGGATTTAGACCTCACGTCACCCTAGCTGCGAGCGCTTGTTGTTTGTAAATATTTGCTACTTTTTTTACATTGGACAGCCACGTACAATTCGAAGGTGAGTTTGTGTTCGAAGGTGAGTATGCAACTCTGTTATAGCGAACGGTGGATCATCTTCAGCGAGTTTTTTTTATTACGTTGTCATTTATACGCCCTCAAATGTGTAGGTAACCTAACTGGTCGAACGACTCATTTTTGTCTGCACAAACAGTTTTAGCTATAAGTTCTGCCGATTTTTATGGGGTCAAAGTGATACCTCCTATATCTTTAAATAAAAGATCTTCCTGCCTCTTGGTGGTTTATAAATTTTCTTTGTCCTAAGTTGTGCAGAAATCCGTACGTACTAATAATTACAACCTTCCGTACTAGTTTTTTTTTAACTTCATTCCTATACAATGTTTTGGCTAGGAGATAGTTATCTATTACAAATCACATATCCTTGGAAGAGCGACGTTCCTAGTACGCCTTTTTTGCTCAAAGACTCCTTCTTAACCTCTAACTCACGACCACAGTGGAGGCAATGGTTTCTGAGGGAGGTATTCCCAGCTTTGAGTGTATGGTTTCACGTGCACTATAAATAACTTCCGTGTATAAATAAGTACATCATCAAGCTAGGTTGGTACTACCAATTTCTGTGTGAAGTTAACGTTTATTTTCTTGAAAAATGTAGAAATGTTCGGTCACTTGGTGGATGAAAATAGTCAATTAATATAACATATTAAAATTATCTACGACATTTAAAAAAAGGTGTGACGATAATAATATTTTTTGAACAGTTTTTAACAGAGTGCAATTACTTACACAGAACAATGCCGCAGTAATATTTTTAAAGTATACACTTAATATTATAAAATATATGAGCTTTCTTTAATATTATAAAATATATGAGCTTTCTTTTATTTGTGTAACAAGAAATCGTAGACTTTAATATTAGTTTTTAATTTCAGTTTGATTCTTCCACGCTACCTCAAAACTTGACAAACTTGGGCTTGTTTTTTTTTGGATTTATGCAGTCGGGATTTTCGTTTCTTATATTTTTTGACAAATTAATTTAATTATCAAGATATTTCTTATATTACCTATATATTGAATGTATATACTTTCTGGAGAAACTTCAAAATGTTGCGATTTGGTTTGCTGCTTTGTTTGGTGGAGCTAACCGTGGGATATCCACCTGTTGTCAAGACGAGGGAGGAAATTGATGCCTTTAGACAATACTTGGAAAAAAGCCGTGAAGGTTGGTTTGATAAAATTGATTAGAATAAATATAAAATAATAATTCCTCATACATTGACATATTCATATTGACCACTAGTAGTTTAATAAAACGTATAAGTAGTACATTAAAAATAATGTAAAACAAAACAATTTGCCTTATGTAATGCAAAAGAAAAATGATTCGGTAGAATAATTAAATGTATATATTATATAAATGTATATATTTATTATTCTTTATATAAAACATTTTTCAAAACATTTCTTGAATTTACAGACAACGATTACCATATAGAATCTCGCATGCTATCAAATGTCACAGACAATATATGGGAGAACAGTGGCAAGTTCGAAGGTGACATTTTATTAGACGACTGGCAGATAGAAGGTTTAGTTACGGACTACGCGGCAGGCAGAAATGCTTTCATTTGGCCTGACACTAGATGGCCAAGAAACATTGTTGTATTCGAATTTAAAAAACATCAATTCAGTGAGTCAGTTGTTTATTGTTAATATTTAGAAAATTAATTTGAAAGAGAACATCATTAATATAATATAATAATATTACCTATGTAATTTACGCGATTATAACACATTTAACTGGATTAATTACGTATACATAGGATAAGTCCAGGGTTTAGTCAGTGGGACCCGTATAGCTGTCGAGTCTACCATGAAGTTTCTGGAATTGGTTCTCGACAGCCGATGGCAATTCGGGCCCCACTTCCGGAGGTTTGCGCCCAAATTGATAGGCGCTACGGGCGCGCTTTCAACGTTATTACCCAACTTTGGGGGCCCGAGCGCCGCCTAGAGGTAGTATGAATCGTGCGGTCCGTTGCCTTATATTGAGCCCCTGCGATGGATATGACGGGCGGCACTTTTGCCATTCTGCGCAGAGGGTTTCCGTTCTGACCAGATCCCCGCCATGGTGTCGAGGCCAAGCGCGACGTTGAGTTCTGCTACTCAACACACAATGCTTCCAGAACTCGACGGAAAGTGGGGTGTGATAATAAAAATGAAAATAATAGAATTTTCTAGGTTCAAAGCAAATGTTGGCCATTAGGGATGCTATGAGTTTGATCGAGCGTAATTCCTGCGTGAGATTCCGTCCTCGCAACGGTAACGAGCCTAACTATGTCTTAATTACTGTAAGTCATTGTTAATTTTTTTTTGTAATATTTGTGAGCTTAAATTGTGCATTATATATATCATTATACTTAAAAAATACACCGATAAAAAAGACCATCACATAAAGCATAGAGTCTTTTTTTATTTTGTGAAAGCTAGATCATGTTTTTTTATTATCTCGAGAGACATTTTCTGCAAAATGTGCAGATTTCAAGAAAGAAGCTAATGCTAAGCTATCTCATTTTGAGAACAGCCTGTTTGTTCACAGCAAAGTTCTAAGCCGAACTTTGTCTCGATCGCCCGATCCACCTACCAGCACCACTCAATCAGTCTAGGAAAACATACATCTTAATAATATTATCTAAACCCACAATCATTGCTTCTTCTTAACACAGCATCTATTACTAAATGATTTGGATTACTTTATTTTAAAAAGCATCATATTTAAAAGTATTTTGTTTTATAATAGGGACGATCTGAAGGATGCCACTCCACTATCGGCTATTCGCGCACTCGTGGTGAGCACACATTAAATTTGGCACGTAGCGACCCTGGTCAAGGATGTCTCCGCACCGCCGTGATCGTCCACGAATGGTTTCATGCCCTCGGCTTTTACCACATGCAGTCCACTTATAATAGAGATGACTATGTTCGCATCGAATCGCAAAATATTAAAGATGGTAAGACGTAATTTTTGTAATCTCTTACATTAAATCTTAACACTTCTTAACACACTTTTAAACATCAACCACATTTAGTTGATATAGCTTATACTTTAAAAGACAACATAGTCTTATGAGTTGTTCCTTTATTTAAGATACATATATCGTTGTTTTTTTATAGGCCAGGCCCACAATTTCAATAAATACGCCAGTAATGTCGTGACCAATCTTGACGTACCCTATGAGTACACCAGCTGCATGCACTACAACTCTCTTGCTTTTAGCAAAAATGGACAACCTACCATTGTACCTCTCAGGGTAAGACAGTATATTTTTAAAAGAGTGAAAAAGTTTATTTTAAAAATAACAGACGTTATGAAGTACCTAATTTAAGTTATGGCGCAATAAAATATTGGTTGGTGAGGCCAGTCGTGGTGCAGGGGCACAAGCGTGCGAGGAGTTCGATTTCCAATCAAAGAAATAAAAAATATATAATGTTTTTATTTCTTCGCTCTGGTGACGAAGCAAAGTGTGGCGTTGAGTTCAGCCACGGTAAACACGCATTGCCTCTAGAATTCGGCGGAAAGTGTGGAACGGAATTATCTTAATGGAAACCAAGTCTTGACACTGGGTTCCCAAGTTCCCTCTGCCTTCCCCGCTACGAGCGGGATAATGTGTGAAAAAAAAGAATAAATCTGTCTATTATAACTCTGTGCGGCATTTTGGAGTCATGAAAAGTTCTTCATATAACGTATTATCATCCTTATTCCTTAAAGTTTAACTACATAGTTATATATTTATATTGCCACTAGTCTTTCGTTGGAACTATGGGACAGAGGGATCGAGTTACTGACAACGATTGGATAAGACTAAGAAGACACTGCAACTGCGATGGAGCGTGGTGGCGTAATGGCGTTCACCAACCAAGCACTTCTGAATCAGGAGAGATTTCTCCAGTTATTGTGACTGGAGAAAATAATAGTAGTAGTATTAGATCCTTGGCTGATGACGCTATATAGATAAAAAGATAGTGTATGACACTACAGCTTTGTTATTTAATAATACATTAATTTTCTATATGTACCGAATGACCTTGAATTGTACTGAATAAAATATATATTGAACAATGTAAGATTGAGTTTTTTTTTTATTTTTCTTAGATTTAAAAATAGGAAGGAAAATAAATAATCAAAAGCTTTAAAATAAATTACTTTTTTTATACTCAAAGTTCAAAAATGTGTTCTATGGCGAAAGGTTCTAAATATATGTGAAATAATATGAGAAAAGGTGTTCCGTTTTTCGTTAATAATTAAAAAAATCAATAAATTTAAGAAATTTTGAAAGAAGAAGAAGAAGATCCTGAAAGACAGACAGATGAGGAAATTTCCAATATAAAACTTCTAACTAACTGAACTCTATCTCTATTATGTATAATTTATTTATCACGCTGAAAATCCAGCATAATTGACTTTAAATATTTTTTTATTTGATTATACTATTGACACTTGAAAGAAAGAGAAAGTATGTAGGTTTTTCAAAAGGTTACACCGCTTATATTTGGGTCTACCTACATGCATTACATTTATTGAGATCGAAACTTATTTCTTCAGTATTTCGTAGTATTTACTTATTTTTTACTGATTATATGTAATTTGTTTTGTTGTATTTTATTTTTGTTCGTCATTTTAAAAAAAATCGTTAGAAAATTGTACTCAGTTTTTTGTTAGCATATTACCTCTCCACACATTATTGAATAATTATATGGGATAGCCATGTTATAAGAGAGAGTTATAAGAAATAGTTCAGAACTCCGCAGTCTTATTGTAAGATAGAAAGTAAACGATTTTTATAACAATACATTAAATGGCTGAAACAAAGGCTGAAATAGTAAACAATACTTATTACACATCTTATTTATATCAACAGATTGTTTGGAAATCACAATAATGTAACTTAAGTAAAACTTCATATTTGACGTCACACGTTATAAGTGCGCAGTATATGTATATTAAAACACGAAATTAATTCAGGTAATTAAATAAGTAATCCTTCAAACAGTAAGAGAGATTAATTCTTTTATATAATAAAACCGTTCAAAAATTACAGGTGCTAAAAATATGATTTTAGTAATTTTGGTCTGTCCTTTTATCACATTCACGTTCACCTTTTATGCCAAAACTAATGGATGGATTTTGATTAAATAATTTGTTATATATAGGATGGAAGAGGCAGCGCTCCTTTTACTGAAATTGCATAAAGGGAAAAATATTTCAAATCCAGAACTAAAGAAATTAATCGAGGTACCTCAACAGTTTGGACGTAAGATTTTTTTTCATTTCACGATTTTTATCCATACCTGTATTTCGTGTGACGCACACATACGTGTGCGACGTTGCCGCTTTGACAGGTAAGTGTGTGCGTGTTTATGTTATCTTTCCAAATGGCGTTTTATTTTAATAAATTTGATTATTTATTTTGTTTGAAAAAATTACATTTCCATTTTTGGGAATTATTTTTTTTATTGAATTATATTAGGCTTTTATAGAGTTGTTAAAACTGTGGTTTCATTTAAAGCGGTGCTGACATTTCCATCCTGTATAACTAACTATGTATTCGTTTTCGACATTATTAGGCAAATTTTTCTTTCATCAAATTTTTCTTTCATTATGTTTATTTGTTTATATCAATGGTAAATGTTCATCAAGCTACAAAGCTGAGAAATAACTATGTATGTCCTAAACAAAAATTGTACAAAGGTACAAACCTTTGTACAATTTTTGTTTAGGACATACATAGTTATTTCTCGTATATGGCTTCGACGTATATGGCTACATTAGGTGTGGAAGTCTTCGAAATCAAATATAGTCTTGAATCTTGGACCTATTAGATTAAAATTAAATAAATACACAACAAAAGAAATCATTCAAATCTGTCAAGTAGTTCAAAAAACACATACAAATAGACAAAAAATAAAATCATCGATTCGTGTTCTATTACTATTTTAATTTAATCTAAACGTTTTATCATAAAAATCTTTAATGTTGTAGCGAATGAAGGCTTTTTTACTATTTAATTATTTTACCATTTAGTATAGATAGACTATTAAAATTAATAAAAATATATATTTGAAGTCTAATACTCTAGTGTAATATATATATTAGTCTATCTTATTATTAATTCATATGTAAATGTATATCATAGAAAGTCTAATCTCATTGACAATTTATTTATTCAACATACTATATCTATAGAAAACCGTGACCGAAATGTTACACGATTTCATAACAGAGATCGTGCCAATATTTTGATGACGATAAATATTCAATTATATTTTCTTTTGAATAAAGCCTCGCTGAAGCGTATTTAAGCAGTCTAGGATCATCTGCATGCCAGTTGAATGAGCCCACTTGCTGCATTTATTATTAAGGTTTCCGCGACTGCCACATAGATGGTGATTTCTGAATTTAGGCCCCAAGTCCCCTTCGCTGCGCGCGCCTGTTGTTTATAAATATTTGCTACTTTTTTACATTGGCCAACCACGTGTGAAGTAAAGGTGAGTTCGAAGGAGAGTTTGCAATCAATCACTAGACCGAGGAGATTGATCTCTTCGACCAAGTTGATAGGGGACCCCAACATAAGCAAACTAGGAGGATCGTATTTAATCTTTTCGTTAGCAGTACCTATTGCATTTGTCTTGTGTGCTGCGAAGTTTCCTCTTTTCAAGTGTCTTCTGTTCTGTTCTGGGTCTGTCAACGGATCACTCTACTCTGTTTTAACGTACTTATGTAGAGTGATCCGTAAATGCTATTCTTACACGAACTAGCCAAAGAATCAAACACACGAATCGAAAAACGAAGAGTAAAATAACTAAACTGACTAAAATTCCAAAAATGTTGTTGTCCTCTTGTCATGTTTCTATGGTGTAATTGACCCTAACTTAATACGTAATCTTCTCTAACTGGCTTCCTCAAGATCATAACGTGAACGATCTACCATTGCATCGAAAAGTATGTCGACGCCAGGCAAGTCTTAGTATGAGATGAGGTGCCGTTATCACCGTTTTTTTTTTGGATTTTGGCTGTATTCATTTATTTAATTATCAAGATATTTCTTATTTTAGCTATATATTGGGCCCATATAGTTTCTGGATAAACTTGGAAATGTTACATTTCGGTTTGCTGTTGAGTTTGGTGGGGTTGGCTGTGGGAAGTCCTCCTGCTGCTAAGACAAGGGAGGAAATTAATGCCTTTAAAGAATACTTGGAAAAAAGCCGTGAAGGTTGGTTTGATAAAATTGATTATATTGTAAATACATTACAGAACACGCAAAAAGGGATTTTGAAAAATTTTAACCCTAAAAGGATGAAATAGGGGTTTAAAGTTTGTATGGATATTTTTTTATATCGGCACCAATATTGACAAAATTTGAAATTCCGACTTTTAAAAATATTTAATTGAGGACGTGTTTTATGGATTTTTAGAATTCACCCCCTAAGAGGCAAATAAGGGGGTTGAAAGTTTCGATGGAAAAATCTTTAAGCCGCCACCGATTTTTATACAATTTGAACTTTAGACTCTTAAAAATATTTTATTAAGCAAGTGTTTCATGGTTTATTGGAATTCACTCCTAAGGGTGCAAATAAGCAAGCGAAGCTGCGCGCGTAAGCTAGTTATTTATATTTTTTTATATAAAACATTTGTAAAATTTACAGATGACGGTTACCGTCTAGATTCTCGCATGCTATCAAATGTCAAAGGTAATGCTTGGGAGAACAGTGGCAAGTTCGAAGGCGACATTTTGCTAGACCACTGGCAGATAAAAGGCTTAGTTACGGACTACGCGGCAGGCAGAAACGCTTACATTTGGCCTGACACTAGATGGCCTGAAGGCGTTGTTGCATACGAATTTGGAAATAATGAATTGAGTAAGTTGTTTATAGTTTATATTTTGAAAAATAATTTGAAGAGAACATCTTTTAAAACATTATGACCTATAATAATATCACATATTTTATTTTCGCGATTATTACGCATTTAAAGTGAAATTATATAACTGGATTAATCACGATTATATAGGATACGTCCAGGGCAGTTGGCCATATTCTTTGTTGAGCGTTGTTAAAAACAATCTTATAAATTACGATAGAAACTTTTATTTGTAATTAAACTTTAAACAATCAACTTCAAGACACTAAACACAAATGTAACAAATTCTAATGAGATCAACTTAAAAACTTTTTTTTTAAATCACAATTGACCATCTCTCCGGAAATGTCCAGGTGTAATGTATTTATTAGTCATCTAGAATAAATACAAACCAATTGTTTGAATAAAAGCCTAATAGAATAAAGACAAATCTTTTTTGTCTTTATTCTATTAGGCTTTTATTCAAACAATTGGTTTGTATTGAAGACAAAAATTATTGTCATTAAATTAAACGCCATTTATTGAAAATTAATCACATTAACCTGAATGTTGTTCAGGTTTGTTATAGAAAGTAATTGCGTATTGTAGTAGAAGATAATTGCGTTAAATAGAAGGAGAGTAATCTTTTTCGGTTATGTTTTTTGAGAATGAAGTCATCAAAAGTGGTAGAAAGGCAACGTTTAGTAATATTTTTGTAGTAGGTGTTTACGTTATTGGTCTCTATCCACAAATGCGTCACACGTAAAAAAGTATGGATAAAATTCATGAAATGAAAACAAACCCTTTGCCCAATTTGTTGACGAATCTTGACTATTTTTTCCCGTAAAAGGAACGCAGACGCTTCCACCCGATATAATACGATCACATTTTTTAATCTTTAATAAGTAATTAAAGATTAATAAACGTGATGAAATAAAAATAAATTTGCTTCACGCTGTATCCTGTATTTATTACAAATGTGATAATAAAAGTAATAAATGTATATTTTTTAGATTCAAAGCAAAGTTCGGTAATTACGGATGCTATGAGTTTGATCGAGAATAATTCGTGCGTGAGGTTCCGTCGTCGCACCGCTAACGACTCTAACTACGTCTTAATTACTGTAAGTCATTATTATGTTTGTATGTGAGGACTGTGAGTTGAAATTATTTCATTATCGTCCCTAAAAAATATACCGATAAAGAAGATCTTGGCATATAGCAAACAGTCGTTTATTATTTAATGAAAGCCAGAGCATGTTGTTTTATTATCTCGATGGGCATTTTCTGGAAAACCTGCAGATTTGAAGAAAGAAGCTAGTAATCTATCTCTGTGTTCCGCATTTTCATCCCATTTTGAAAAGAGCCTGTTTGGTGACAGGAAAATTCTAAGCCGAACTTTGTCGCCACCTTCAAATCCATCTACCAGTACTACTCAATCAGTCTAGGAAAACATATATCTTAATAATATTATCTAAACTCACAATCATTGCTTCTTAACACAGCATCTCTTGTTAAATGATTTAGATTACTTTATTTTGGAAAACGTCCTAGATAAACGATTTTTATTTATAATAGGGACGATCTAATGGATGCTACTCAACCGTCGGCTATTCGAGCAGTCGCGGTGTGCACACATTAAATTTGGCACGTAGCAAACCTGGTCACGGATGTCTTCGCACCGCCGTGATCGTCCACGAATGGCTTCATGTCCTCGGCTTTTTCCACATGCAATCTACTCATGATAGAGATGACTACGTTCAAATCGATTTGCAAAATATTGAAGATGGTAAGACGTCATTTTTGAAATCTCTTACATTAAATCTCCATAGGTAAACGGTATAAGTTTAAAATTCTGATGTTTTTTGTAGATATACATCTTTTTGTATTCCTCTCAGTGTATTAAAACATTATATTATAAAATTTTGTTGAAATCGTTCATTCTCTAAAGGGCAACATAACCTTATGAATTGTGGCATTATATAAGATACATATATAGTTGTTTTTTTAAAGGCAGGGCCAGCAATTTCAATAAATACGGCCCTAATTACGTGAGCAAACTTGGCGTACCCTATGAGTACACCAGCTGCATGCACTACAGCTCTCACGCTTTTAGCAAAAATGGACAACCTACCATTGTACCTCTCAAGGTAAGATGATATATATGTATTTTTATAACAGTGAAAAAATGTATTACTGTTATAAAAATACATATCTACTAAGTTATGAAGTATTTAATTCACGTTAGGGCGCAACGAAATATTGGTAGGTCATCATGGTAGGTCGTCATTTTGGACTCAGAAAAGTTCATCATATAATTATTCTTATTCGTTCAAAGTTTAATTTTATAATTATAGATACTCGTATATAAATATATGTTTATATTGCCACTAGCCTTTCGTCGGAACTATGGGACAAAGGGATCAAGTTACTGACAACGACTGGCTAAGGCTAAGAAGACACTACAACTGCGAAGGAGCATGGAATAGTGATGACGAAGAATATTTAGGTATTTCTGAACCTCAAGAAATTTCTCCAGTCGTTGCGGCTGGTGACGGTATATAGATAAAAATACAGTGTGTAACACTACAGTTTTGTTATTTAATAAAGCTATAATTTTGAGTTGTACAAAATAAAATTCTTGAGCTATCTGTGATTGAGTTAATTTTTTCAAAATTTTCTATATTTAAAAGAATAAAGGAAAATAAATAAACAACAATTTTAAAAGAAATTACTTTTATTATAGCCAACAAGTTGAAAAGCGTGCTAAATAAACACAAAACTCCTAAATTTATGTGAAATTAGATAAGAAAAGAAATTCAGTTTTTCGTTAATAATTTAAAAACGCAATGACAATTAAGAAATTTTTAAAGAAAAAAAATTTAAAGAAAGGAAATTTTCAATTTTTAAACTTCTAATTCCGTGAACTCTATCTCCTTTATTATAATTTATTTATCACGCTCAAAAACGTTAAGGCATAGGCGCGACGTCTCAAAAGCTAACATGTGGTATGTTTTAACCATCATTTTTAATAATTTCTGTATCTCTGTCTGTTTGTCTGTCTTATTACTTGTCCACAC
The DNA here is from genome assembly GCF_056956725.1 of Heliconius melpomene rosina. Lineage (NCBI taxonomy): Eukaryota > Metazoa > Arthropoda > Insecta > Lepidoptera > Nymphalidae > Heliconius > Heliconius melpomene. The sequence continues at coordinate 9,591,413 of NC_140399.1, forward strand.
TTATGTCCAGAACAAATGAATTGATTTTTAGACCTTCACTGATAGATAGAGGGGGCTATGATCAATATATAGCTAGTTTTAATCCCATGGCGTAGGGATTTTTCTGGGCAAAACTGCGTTTGCCGTACGCACGTACTTTAATAGATATGAAATGACTAAACATTTTTGCCTATTAAATACGATAATTTTGCGAGCAGTACCAAATAAAATCACGAAAGATTAAAATTATAATTAATTAAATGCATAATAATAGTACAGATAACATAGATAAATAACATACAATAAAAATGAAGCAATCAAAGTCACGCAGGGACCACTAGTATTAATTAATGAAATAAAGATAGAATGGAATATTCCATTTATTTTTTATGATATTAACCACATTTATCAGGATATCAGTTAAAAAAACCGTTTAAATGCCAGTCAGATTCACCCAGCGAGGCTTCCATATCAATTTCAAGTTTGCAGATCAACGAGAAGTACAGCTTTTAAAGTTAACCAACTTAAATTTGTGGGCATATGCACTTATTTTGTATGAAATAAAATAAAATTTAAGTATGTAATAATTTCTATAAGAACTATCTGCAAATTTCCACATTTGGAATTTATTTTTTTGCTTGTATTATACGTTCTCACTTCGTGCCAAATTTCATATATGTAAGTCCACAGCGAGTAAAACCATAAATGCTCTTATCTGTTTATTGTCTTGACTATTTGATATTAATTTCAGTTTCATACCTCCACCCGATTATGATATAAATGGTCGTGATAGACGGAACGGACGGAAAAAAATGATCCTATATGGGTTCCTTATTACTTTTTTAGGTGCGGAACCCTAAAAACAAATAATTGTAAGTATGTACATACCTAATTAAAAATTGGCACACTTAATCGTAATAGGATTTTCGTCACCCATTATCTTTTAATTATCAAATCGATAGCTATAAAAGTAATTGAATAGGTAAATTGTATACTAGAACAAAATGATGAGGGCTGTGGTGCTAGTGCTATGTGTTGTCGCTGCGGCGGTGGCTAAGCCGCCGGTGGTACGGTCAAAAGAGGAGATTGAAGCTTTCAGACACTTTTTGGAAAGCACAAAGACCAGTAAGTACATCCCTATTTACGAACTTCTTGAATTATTATCAACTTCTTTTCTTTTTAAATTTCAAAAAAGACCCTCCCATCATCATAATAAAAAAAAATCAATTGGTGTTGCTTTTTTCTGAGCCCATGAAATACTAGAAATACGTAAAATATATAACTAAAAGCAATTGTGAAATATTCCAAGTACATCAATCAAATACTCTTAAAACAAAATGATAATAATGTGGCATTATTTAGTGGCAATAAATATATTAATATTTACAAATAAATATATTGTTATAAATTTAAATTTCAAACAAGGTCTAATTTAAATTTCTCTTACAGGCGATGGCCAGCACTTCATTGCCCGTTCTAGAATGTTCCCGGATGCCAACCCCGAGGAGAACAGTGGTAAATTCCAGGGTGATATCATCCTGGATGACTTCATTATTGAATCCATGTTGCAAGAGTATGCTATGGGCCGTAACGCCTACACTTACCCTAATACCAAATGGCCCAACAACACCGTTGTATGGGAATTTGGTGAAGATGAATTTGGTAAGTAATTTATTAAAAACATTATTGACAGATTTTTATTAAGTGCCAAAAGAAATTGTTATTTCTTATATTATATTATAATAATAACAATATGCATTCAGAGTTTGGCAAAAAACAAAGAATGGAGTGTCTTAACAGTAGGTTCTCTCTGGCCTGCTGTGAGCGGTATACAGCGTGACGCTAAAAAATAAAATATACACATAGTATGTCCTAACAATATTTCAAGTTTTATCAATTAGTAAGCTTACTTAAAAAGATAAGAATTTTTTTTCTTTCATAGATTAGTAAAACCACGTGTAGATATATATGTTACATAAATGAATATCAAAAATATTAACCTATTGACTGCTTTTTCTTAATATTTTATTACAAGGCTTGGAAATTTAATTTAATTAGGTATAATTTGGTACATACATATTCTCGTAAATGCTTAAAGTTGCCTGCGCCTTACTGTAAGCGCGACAGTAGTGGGTTCGATTTCAACTCGGGGCAATGATTTAAAGAAAGTTGAAAACAAGGTTTCTTGATACTAGGCTCCTCCTTCTCAGCTTTATGCTGTCTCCCATACACAGCAGGCTAGGCAGCGATAACCTAGTGTTAAGACATTCCGTTCCCCACTTTCCGCCGGATTCCGGAGGCATTGCGTGTTGGTGGCGTTTAGAACAAATTAATACAGCGAATTACCTATGTATAAACACTCAGTTCTTTGTGTTTACCTATTCCGTAAAGTATGTAAAATGAAGCCGTTTATCTTGAAAACTTACAAAACATTCATAGATAAAAATAATTAATTTATCATTATTAATCTTGATATATTATAATACTATAATACAAACACCTAAAAGTCACTAATCATTCGGCGTCATAATCACATTTTTGTGATAGAAATCTCTTAACAAACATAGACTTTAGACTTTCAATTAAATTATTTCGCCAAAGACAAATGAGGTAGAGGTATGATCTCTTATATATCCTTCGTTTATCCTATTTTTGATTTAATTAACCATGTATGCTGCATATAGCAGGATAACTATACAAGGTGGAATTGTCAGCACCACTTTAAATGAAACCACAGTTTTAACTACTCTTTAAAAGCCTAATATAATTCAGAAAAAAATTATTCCCAAAAATGTAAAAGTTATATTTTCAAACAAAATAAATAATAAAATTATCGTTTTAAAATAAAACGCCATTTGTAAAGTATAACATAGGCACGCACACACTTACCTGTCAAGTCGGAAACGTCGCACACGTATGTGTGCGTCACACGAAATACAGGTATGGATAAAAATCGTGAAATGAAAAAAAAATCCTACGTCCAAACTGTTGAAGTAACTTGATTAATTTCTTTAGCTCTGGGTTTGAAATATTTTATGGTATATGCAGTTTCGGTAAAAGGAGCGCAGCCTCTTCCACCCTGTATATAGAATCTAGTGTTAAAACACTTCTTTACCAACATTTTTTATTACTAGCGCGAAGAAAAAATCATTTTTACGAGAATCGAAACTATAACCATCGTGTTAACAGTCCTATACTGTGTATTAATTTTACTGAATTACATTAATAACTTTTCCTCACAATAAAAATATTTTCAATTAAAAACTGCAATATATACGAAACCCTCTTCTCATTCTTTTCTAAACATAAACTTGATAACAAAATCTAAAGTAGGTAAATAACTATCGCAATAAGAATAGATTTCTGATATCGATTAATTACGTACCTACATACATATATGAGGCAATTATAATATCTCAACATTATGCCCATATTGTTATAAGAATTGATTCAATGGAAGTATTGCCTTGATCCATCCTGCATATAGCAGAGTAGGCAGAAGGACCCTAGTGTTTTTCCAGCATCCATCCTGCATATAGCAGAGTAGGCAGAAGGACCCTAGTGTTTTTAACTTCGCGATGCAGTTTATTAAACGACTTCTGTAAGAAAAGGAGGTTATCAATTCGACTGTATATATATATATTTTTTTTTTTTTTTATGTTTGTTACCTCATAACTTTTGACTGGGTGAACTGATTTAAATTTTTTTTTTTATTTGAAAGGTGAAGCTTCTCGAATGGTCCCATTTTTTTTTGGTTCATGTCTGACAATGGTATCTATGAGAAAATCACATAAGTCTTAAATTTGCATTAGGTATGTGCGCGACAAATAGACGAATAACTCAATGTCGCGCCAACCGATGATTCCTGATCGTTGCATTTCTTTTCAACCAATCTCAAAAAAGAGGATGTTCTCATTTTCAACCAACTTCAAAAAAGGGAGATTCTCAATTCGCCCGAATACTTTTTATGTATGTTCTTGTCAATATACCAAAATGTAACTTTGCACAAAAATAATACCTAATTAAATAAAGTTTTACATAGGACAACCACAACCACTTGTTGACAACCACTACCACCACCATCACCACTCGTTTAAGAAGCATCATTTTAAGATCTACCCATCACTAAAAATCGTAAAATAAATTAATTTTTAACAAAAACAAAAACCGACTTCTAACAACGAACTAAAAAGTGAAAAATAATTATATAAAGATTTTATAATTTTGAAGTCGTTGTCAAGCTAATGCTACAACACCTTTACTACAATATCTAATTACTAAGCCTGTTTGTTTTACTTGGCCTGTTTGTTTTACTTTTTTGTTTTTGTTAAAAATTAATTTATTTAGACACTAGCGGCCCGCTCACGGTTTCACCCGCGTGTACTATGTTATTATTAATTTCTGTCTCCATGACTACGTCGTAGTGACGTCTATGCAAAATTTGAGACTTCTAGCATTTGTAGTAACGAAGTTTCATACAAACTTTCGACCCCAAAAACAACCCCTTAGAAATCGAATATTGCAAATTCCCGTCTTAGCGAGCACCTACGTCCTATAAATAACTCCTATACAAAATTTGAGATTCCTAGCAATTGTAGTTTCTGAGATTTCGTGATGAGTGAGTGACCTTTCGATTTTATATATATATAGATATAATGAAATTAAAAATATAAATTTTCTTTTTTAATATTTTTTTTTCTTATATCCTCAGGGCCTCTGCAACAGGCGGCTATATTGGAAGGTATTGCCCACATTGAGAACTCCACTTGCGTTAAGTTCCGTTACCGCGAACCAGAAGACACTGTTTTCGTGAGACTGACTGTGAGTAGCGTTTTGGTATTGTATGTATAATATTTTTTATATTTAAGTATTTTCTTTTCGTTTATTAGAGACGATAGAGTATATTGATTATTGTTACTGTTCTGTCACTTAACAAAAATATGATTGTGAATTGTTCACAAAATATTACATATTCATATTTAATTTTTTCTGAGTTATTACGCTTTGTGTGCGGACAGCAGTGTAGGCAGAGGGAACCTGAGAACCTAGTGTTTAGACACCCAATTTCCATTAAGCGACTTCCTCAAATTATCAAGACATTGCATATTACTCATCACCGCGCTCACTCGAGAGTGAGAAAATGAAATATTAAATATTGCGTTCTCCTCAGTGGACGTCGAACCCAGTCTTATGCCCTTGTGCAACGACTGAGTCCAAAAGGTGCTAAAGTACTTCTAATTACCTATTTTTATAGCATCAAAATCTTTTCAGGGTATGGCTGCGGGTTGCTACGCCCACGTTGGCTACTGGGAAGTTCGCGGTATTCATGTATTGAACTTGGCTCGTAACTACCCCGGCGAGGCCTGCTTCCGCCACGCCACCATTGTCCACGAATGGATGCACATCTTAGGCTTTTTACACATGCACTCCACCTATGACCGCGATGACTACGTCAGAATCGCTGAAGAAAATATTATTAGTGGTAAGCTTTAGAAATTTTTGAGATGCTAGCATTTTATATATTTTAATTGCTTATCTAAGATACTTTTTTGTATATATATATTTTAATCAGAGTATTATTTTTCTCTTGTCTTGCTTATTCAGTATGTGTATAATAAATTACAAATATTTAATTATGTCAGACCAGACGGTGGTAAGTTTCGACAACAAACAATTAATTGAAATCGAGCAAAAAGAATGTAGTGTCTAGACTCAATAATTTTTCTCTCTTCTCTCTACCCTGCTAAAAAGAAATAACAAGCTGAAGCTGAACAAAAAATAATATCTCATAATATATATAGTATAGATTGCTGACATTTTATTAACTGTTATTCTTCTTCTTCTTCTTTTTATTTCTTGAAATTAAGACTTTTGCTATTCTATATTTTAGGTACTGAACATAACTTCAACATCATGGACGTCCAGTACAGTTCCAACTACAATATAACCTACGACTACGTCAGCTGCTTGCACTACGGTCCCCGTGCGTTCTCTTCGAATGGAGAACTTACAATTATTGCTTTACAAGTGGGTATTCTTTTTATTCTTCTTAAAAGAAAGTCTCTATAGAAAGTTCTTTCTATCTATACCTACGGAAAAATTTAAAGAAATAAGAATTTGCTTTAAAGAAATAAGGTGGAACTTTAGGCAAATCTTTGAAATCTTATTGAAACCTGTGTGACTAAGCGCAACAGGTTGTGGGTTTGATTCCCACTCGAGAAAATTTAATATTTTTCATTACTTCTCTGTGGTGTCGACGCAAACCGAGGCTATTCAGGGGAACTCAATGAGTTCTGCCCAGAGTGCCTTGAATTCGGAGAATTCGGCGGAAAGTGGGGAACAGAATGTCTAACACTAGGTTCCCTCTGCCTTCCCTGCTGTGTGCGGGATACAGCGTGAAGCTAATTTGATTTTAAATTATTTCAATATAATTTTATAACAATTTTTCGAAGAAACACTAAGAAACCTATGATTTTCTTTTATTTTTTTTTTGTTATCTATATGTACGCAAGTACGTATCACCTAGTTCTTTATCGTTATCCTTGGTCAAACAAATTAATTGTTATCTTAATATTCGATTATTTTTATCTAAATGAAAATATTGCTAATATTGATAAAATATGTCAATTTTCTTTAATAATACGATAACGAATTAGTACTTAATTGATTATGTCCTTAAAATATTTTAATAAACAATTAAAAAACTCCACCTAACGCGAAAAACACGAAATTCTTACCAAATAAATAGACTTCCTCTATTATATCTTCTTAAAGGCAACGCTCTCGAACTTTATCAGTTTCATCTAAAACTATTATAATACTACACTTTCATAGATTTGAATCCATGATCTATCGCTATACATAAAATTAGGAATTTTCAATTAATGTCTATTTCTATGAGGCCGTCATGGCGTCATGACAAAGGGTCCCAATTCGAAGGAATAAGATATTATTTTATTATATTTTCTTTTATTCGCTTCGTCACCAACGCAAAAATTCGGCAGAAATTGGGGAACGGAGTGTTTTAACACTAGGTTCCCCCTGCCTACCCTGCTGTGTTCGGAATATAATGTGAAGATGATTTTATTTCTATATATTTATTATCTTATTTTACATTTAACAGGAACACGAAGGAGTAATGGGACAACGTGAATACATCACAGAAAAGGATTGGTTGAGGATCAACCGTCACTACGAGTGCCCCGGCGCATGGGACTAAACCTTATTTATTATTTAACTGATTAAATTAAAAAAAAATACAATATGTTATATTAAAATAATATTATTTATAGAATAAAGATTTTTTTATTGCCTAAAGATTTTAAATTGCCTATTAGCACTTGGGATAGTATAAATAAAGAACATCTTTATGTTTCGCAATTTATGTTATCATTCGAGAAACAATGCGTGTTGAGTGGCGGAACCTAACGCCGCGTTTTCCCTCTACACCAGAGCGAAGAAATGAAAAGATAAATTTAAGTGAGTAATGAAAAAAAATAAGATATAATATTTTATACCCCCAACTGGGAATCGAACCGACAACCGTTGCGTTTACAGTTACATGCTTGCGCCTCTGTCACGAAAGATATACCAAAGATAATTCTAAAATTAACAAGTAAAATATTTAAAAATAGTTGGGTACTTATAATTAAAAAAATAATACACCGAAAGTTGTTTAAGTTATTTTTTGCATCGCTGCTACCGTTTGCTTTTTTTGGTTCTGGCAAAAGATCTCTCTCTCTCTCTCTCTCTCTCTCTCTCTCTCTCTCCAATAAAATATTATTTACAAAACATACAAGCTTAATTTTTTTAAGCTCTCCCAAAGGAGCAATGCGACCTTCATGTTGTCGGGACACGTGACAGATAAGCTTGCGGGTGACCAAGCTTTGAGTGCAATGGTTATTTAATTTTGTTTTATTATAACCGAAGTTGTTAATGTTTATTTTCCATTCATTCTTTTAAATTATTTTTTACGTTTATTAATAGAAAATAAATATCATAGAGGGAAATATACACAAACAATAAAATCATTTTACTAAAGTATTGTCTTCTAACACATCTGTCTATTAGGTTGTATTTTTAGGGTATTACGCACCTAGTCGGTGAAATAAACATAATTTTAAAAAAAATTCAGTGAATGTTTTACATTTACAAAGTAATAGGGCATAATTTATCTAGGAAATGTAGCTATTATACAGGTAGCTATAATACATATGCATCTAAAAAAATATGTTCATAACGTGGACGTCGTAACTATAAGAAATTAACCTTTTAAATGCCATTATCTAGATAATAAGATTTATCATCCACTCTTAACTTTTTTCTTTAGTTTGGTATTTATCCTAAATAACTTTTTAAATTTTTTACTTTCTGAACGCGTGGTCACATGTAACACTTTGAAGTCGACACATCATGAGCTACTTACCGCTGTCGCCGTAAATACTGTCAGGACAAATTTCCACTCTTTGAAATCACACCACTATACGAGGTGACGATTTAATAGGATTTATTACTCTAACTACATGAATAAAATAATGGGGTAAAATGCAATAAAAATGTCATTTTGATAGCATAAAAAAATAAAGTTAAAAAATTTTGCAGTCGTTTTAAATACTGTTTTGGTGCAATAAGTTCAAGCGTATGCAAAATGTTAATTTAGGTACTATAATTATTTAAAACAAAATATATATATAAACTGTTTAAAAGAGCTTTCTAAACCGGCCGTTGTGGCGCAGGGGCAGCGTGACGAATGAGGTTTCGATTCTCATTCGTCGGAATGAAATGTTTAATATTAAAATTCTCGTTCTGACAACAAGGCAAAGCGCGGCGTTGAGTTCCGCCACTCAACACGCAAGCGAACGGAAGTGTTTTAATAGGAACCGAGTGTTCTACCACTACGCTGTGAAGCTAAAAATAAATCTTATACTAGGTATGTATTTAAGATCTGCTAGCGTCTAATTAAAAAATCAAATCATCTTTATGATGTATCTCGCACACAGCACGGTAGGCAGAGGGAACCTAGTGTTAAGACACTCCGTAACTCAGTTGACGCAGTTTTTCATGATCATGCATTTATCCCGCATCATTGCATTTTATCCTTCATTCTCTAGCAATATCGAGGAAATATCAATTTGAACGGATAATCCACAAACACAGGCATACACATATCAACTACACTATAACGGAGTACTTTGTCCATTTAACAAAGTGCAAATAAAATATTAAAATATTTCATTTTCACAATAAACGCAATTTAATAAAATAAAACGGGTAATTCAATACATTAAAGCAGATTCTCCGAATGTTCTTAAATAAACGACCACCCTCTCGCCGAACGTATCGGTTACAGAACACGCCGACAGGCCGACAGGCCGACAGACCGACACACTGACAGTTGATACGGCGGACCGTGACCTGTCAAAGTCATAGTGATCTCTTTATTATAACCAAATCATATTATGGCGACACTACTGGATACTAGGAAATGAGGAGATTTTCTTACGGTATTCTCTTCATGGATAAATGTGTTTGGTGGCAATGGCTGGCCGGAAATAAAAACACAAATGTCTACAGAAAAGTCGCTGGAACCGTTGTGGCTCAGTTCCGCTAACGTCTTTCTTTGAACGCGGTGGTTGTTAATAAGATTCCCACATGAATAAATTATTCTGATTCCCTCGCTCTCGCGCTACTCAACACGCAAGGTCACAAAATTTAGTTGGCAAGTGGGGATCGGAGTGTCTAAACACTAGGATTCCCCTGATCGTTTACTACTCTACTTTATGCAAGATTTAGAGCAAATTTAAAAGTCACCGATTGTGCTCTATTTCTATTTTAAACTTTTATACACACAACGCTTTATGTACTAATCGTTATCACCTGGTGGTTGTAAGCTTCAATTTACTCAGGAGTTCCGAATCCTCAAGGCATTACGTGTTGAGTGGTGGAACTCGACGCCGCGCATTGACTTGTTACCAGAGCGAAGAAATAAAAATATTAAATAATTTATTTCCTAGAATGGGAATCGAAGCTACCATCATCGCTTTTACAGTACCCGGGCTTATTGGGAAAAATATAATATGCGGCAGCATTTAAACTAAATATAACCAATCATATGGGTGTCAGTGTCAAAGAATGTGACCAAAAAAAAATTAAAAAGCTAAGGGTATGTCAAAGTCAACACCGAAGCACTCCAAGTCCCTGAAGACCGCCAGGATAGTACAGAAAACTGTAAAACGAAGTGGCTTCCACTGACAAGCTCTTAACGAAGCCGATAAATACGAATAGATAAAGATCTTCGTAAAAAAGTGTCAAAGTTTAACGACATTACGCACGTAAAAAAGTAAAGGGACGTCCCGACCGACCTGAGTGACTATTTTTACTGTGGACTGTTTTCAATTAAGATTATAGTTGCGTTCACAAATTGTACGTTTCCTCAGGAAATGCTGTAATTATATGGCTTTTTTTATGTATTGAAATTTGTCAAAACTAATAATGCTTGAGATGTTCTTACAAAAATCTGTTTTTTTTTTTGCTTATCTCTATTTATTCATTTTTTTTATAATTTAAGGGTTGTTTTGAAATTATTTTGTATAAATTTTTACTTTGTTGTGTTATTTATTCTCTTAAGACAATTTAAGTGTAAATATTTCATCTATTTTGAATACATCAACTATTATATACATTCCTATCATAATTTCCATATTTTTTTAGTTTCATGCTTACATGGCAGGGTAGGAACTTGGTAACCTAGAGTTAAGACACTTCATCATTAAGAATTCCCCGAATCCTGGAGGTATTGTGTATTGAATGGCGGATCTAAACGTGTCTAGTCTCGGTGCTAGAGAAAATGAAAATAGCAAGTATTTGACGTTCAAAAAATTAAGCATGTAACTTCTTATTTCGAATAAAATTATTTGACTTGTACTTGGACTTTGCGACTCTAAGGTTTTAATAATTTTGACTTCAAGAATCTTAGGTGTGCCGAAAACATACATTAAATCAGGGAAGTAATTCCATTCATTAACTAAATAATTCAGTAGTTTAAGCGGGCGAAGACGCGAGCGGGTTGCTAGTTACTATAAATAATTCAGCGATAACCAGGAAATATTCTTTACAATTACCTAATACAATATTATCAACATTACTCATCATTTTATCTTAATTAATTACAAATGATAATAGTTTATGTCAAAACAACATACCTTAGCCTTCAAACACACTTTTATACATTTTAACAACAAAATTCGGAATAAAAAATGCGGATTTCGGAAACTAGTTAAATCAGTATCTTAATATTCAATAAAATACCTTAATAACTCAAATAAATGAAATAAATCAGCTTCAAGATGTATTCCGCACACAGCAGGATAGACGGAGTAAGTAGTGTTAAAACACTGTGTTCTCCACTTTCCGCCGAATTCTGGAGGCATTGTGGGTTGAGTGCCGACCTCGACGCCAGAGCGAAGAAATGAAAATATAAATTTAAATAAATATTTAATTTCTTCGAATGGGGATCGAACTCACAACCAGTCGCGTTTACAGTTACACGCTGCCCCTGAGCGACGACTTGCCTAGAAAGAACTTAAATATTAAATTATGCAATTAATTTATACGAGTATATCATATAATTAATATGATTATTGTAATTTATTTCATAATCTTTGTTCACAAACAAACGTGAATATCAAAAGTTAGCCTAATTCTTACTTTATAAAAGTCTACCGCGATGACGCAATATATTTTTATATAATAAAAAGATTATATTTATCTAACACATTTCAAAATATTATAATAGAACCTAATATAAAATGTTAATATGACGTTTTTGGTATTTGATATAATTATGTAAATTAAGACACTTCTGTTTCCCACCCCACTTTTAGCCAAATCCTCGAGAAATTTATAACATTAAATATTGCCCCGATTGAGATTCGAACACACAACCAGAAACTACTATCTAGGAAATCTTAGAGACTATCCAAAAAAATATTTTTTTGTATTTTATTTTAGCACCAAATAATTCAGCAAAATTATCTATTAATGACATGATACCCATGGTATATAAGTTTCCCGGATATAGCAGGGTTATTCTTTAAATGAAATAAAAAAACTAATTATAATTGCCATAAAAAAACACCCGCAATCTTTACAAGCCGACGGCCGGCGCCTCTGGATCGTTCTTCCGGAAACCCACGTCGCAGTTCGCACGACCCGTTAACTTTAAAAGTCATTAATTTGCTGAAAACACCAACACTGAGTGTTTGGCAATGACGCGGAAACGAACAATGACAAATGGTAAAGTCATTATGTCTAATGCGAAAATATGTAACTAGCGGACCCGGACGCGGCTACGCCTGCTTGAAATATAAGAATATACCTTCTATAGAAATATAATTTCAATCTAGATGAAATGCTAAAAGTGACTATTATATTTATTTTCATAAGGATGAATATCAAAATGACGCGGTAACGAACGCGGTCGTGTAGCGACGACGGTTGTTATTAACATGGCAGAATAAATTGCATGTCAAATTAGAAAGTATTTTAATTTATTAGTATATATGTGTAATATAATGTTATATTGCCTATAGCACTTCTGAAGAATGCAGCTTTCATACAAAACAAAAACAAAGTAAATCGATCCAGTAGATCCAGAGATCTTAGCGTTCAAACAAACAAACAAACAAACAAACAAACTCTTCCGCTTTATTATATTAGTATAGATTAATTTTCAATATTTTAATATAATTTTTACCTATTTACACGTTTACATAAATGTTCCTTAAAATAAAGTAAAGTAGAGAAATGTGTCACTAAGTTTATGCGTAAACTATATCTGCTTGCTTATCACACAAAAACCTATTGAACAAATATTAGAAAATTAATATCATAACTCAACATTTACATCTAATTTTCCACATCATTTCTCAAAGTAACAATTCTATTTAAACACTAATTAAATATTTTAAGAATTTTTCGTACGTACGTTAAAATAAACTCTTAATTAATCGTTGGGGTGAAGCGTTGCGTGAATGCGACGTGAGTGATGGCCGCACTGAGTTGCGGTAATTGTGATGCGCGCGCGCATATGTATTGACATCTTCTAAAGTTTAGTTCTGGGATAAATCCTTTTAAGATTTTTTAATCTATTTAATGCTTAAATCAATTATAAATTGCTACATTAATTGCTGAAGTTAATGATAATTTTATACGTCAGAAATTGTGGATTTCATTTCTCTTCTGCATTTAAAAAGTACAGTATTAAAGTATAAATAAATACAAGTAAAATGAAAGGAAATGCTTCAGTAGACACTCATAAATATCTCGACTACATAAGGCTACATAACAAATATTATAAAGAATTATAGTTCCAAAAAATAAATATTAATAAATTAATTTTAAATAAATATTTTTCTTCAACTTACATATACTTGATATGTCCAAGGTAAATTTTTGTCCATGCAATTATATAACGATGGCCACCATACCGGATGAAGTTTTGACAAATGATCATGTTCACGCATTATTGGGCCTACATCCCTGCGAGATGAACACGTACAAACGTACAATATAGACCACCGTAGCGAAAATATGCCAAAAGCGACTGCAATGATTTATAGCTTGATTGGTGTTTTGCTTAATTTTAATAGAAACAGCATTTTTTTTGGTAAAGATATAAACTTTTCCACGAGTAAGATTTGATCTCCAGACTTTAGTTACATGGTTTTCAGAACCACACCTAGTCCTTATATCACAGAATTTACCTACTATACTTAAGATCACCATCTATATATATAAAATCGAAAGGTCACTCACTCATCACGAAATCTCAGAAACTACATGTCCTAGGAATCTCAAATTTTGCATAGGAGTTACTTATAGGACGTAGGTGCTTGCTAAGACGGGAATTTGCAATATTCGACTTCTAAGGGGTTGTTTTTGGGGTCGAAAGTTTGTATGAAACTTCGTTACTACAAATGCTAGGAGTCTCAAATTTTGCTTAACGTCACTAGGACGTAGTCATGGAGACAGAAATTAATAATAACATAGTTCACGCGGGTGAAACCGCGAGCGGGCCGCTAGTTATCTATATATATAAAATCGAAAGGTCACTCACTCATCACGAAATCTCAGAAACTACATGTGCTAAGAATCTGAAATTTTGCATATGAGTTATTTATAGGACGTAGGTGCTCGCTAAGACGGGAATTTGTAATATTCGACTTCTAAGGGGTTGTTTTGGGGGTTGAAAGTTTGTATGAAACTTCGTTACTAATGACATTTGTCTTTGTCATTCGTTACTAAATGCTAGGAGTCTCAAATTTTGCATAGACGTCACTAGGACGTAGTCATGGAGACAGAAATTAATAATAACATGGTTCACGCGGGTGTAACCGCGAGCGGGCCGCTAGTACGATATACGAGCGACGCGACTGGGCAATTGCAATTGCAATATAGATAGAGATTTATCATAATCAAAAGTGATTATATCTCTTACATTTTTACAGAATATAGAGAACCTAATCAGAAGGAGTTCAGCTCTCTTCTTCATACAATGCGTGTGATGACGGAATGTAAGGAAATTCAAATATATTTATAAAAATAAAAATTCAATTAGAAACGACCACGAAATCAAAATTTTTGAAAACAGTCTAAAAAAGTGTAGTAATATTTAATTGTAAAATCAAATAATTGCAACTATGAATAAATACTCTTAATAAGGACAAAATTAACAGAAAATATGAGCAGTATACGAATACATTAATGTACTTACTAATATAAATAATTTAATAACAAACGCTTTAATGTCTATCCGTCTTATTATTAAAGAACAAGACAAGATTAGTGCGTTCTCGTTATGCGCCCGCGCAAACGAGCGCGCCGCCGACAACTGTCAGACCCAATTATGGCCGCCATGACACTTTCGCGCGCTTGCTTTTGAATATAGAACGTTGGGTGTACTGGAATTTTGATTCTTTTATATATTTATTTGTAGAAAATGCCGTGTATATAGTATTTAATAGTTATAATATAAATAAGTAATAAATATAGTATTATTTGAAGATATTCTGGCACGCAGCACGCTTGCGTAGAGGCACAAGGGTGTGACTGTAACGCAATGGGTTCGATCCCCACTCGAGAAAAAGAAATATTTACTTACATATATATTTCCGTTTCTTCGCTCTGGTATCGAAGCCAAAGCGCGGAATTGAGTTCCGCCACTAAACACGCAATGCCTCCAGAATTCGGCAGAAAGTTGGGAACGGAGTGTGTTAACACTATGCTCCCTCTGCCTATCCTGCCGTGTGCGGGATACAGCGTGAAGCAGATTTTTTTTTCAAGTTACATATAATATCTTTTTTCGTTTAAAACAATACATACGTAAGTCGTAGTTAATAGTTTAGTATATAGATTGGTCTTTTTTATACAAAATAATATCAGTTATAATTGCACCAAAATCCAACCGTCGAGTCGCGTCGTATAAGGAATAGCATAAAAGCCTAAAAGCATATATTTTTTCATTCAAAAGCGATGAATTTATATTGAAAAAATCCATTTTCATTTCCTTTCTAGCCACAATTCATTACAATTTAATTTTAAGTTATTATATTGCAGTATAAAGCGCCTGGCAGTCGGCGTTACAGACGTTTTTCAAAATTTTACACTAATTCGATGCGACGTGTTCGTTTCTATTCCGGGCTTGGCGCAACCGGGAGTGTAGCACGGTGGTAATTTAAAAAAAATAAGTCAATTTATTATTTCGAAATATTTTGAATATTTCAATATTATTTATATAAAATAAAAATGAAGTTTTACTCAATAATAATTTTATTAAATAAGCATTGAAAATGTTTTTAAGAAAAATCCTGTTATGTAAAAACATTTACGAATTTTAAATACAAATTTAAAGTAAATTATTTGATATTTACTGTGAACGCGATGGTTGTGGCCTGTGGGTTCGATTCCCATTTGAGAAAACGAAATTTTTAATATTCTCATTTCCTCGCTCTAGTAAGGAAGCAAAGGGCGGCGCTGAGTTCCACTACTCAACACTCAACACCTCAGGAATTCGACAACTTCAAAGTTTTTTACCACTTAAAGTTAAAGAGTACTTATTTCTAAAATATTTTTTCTTTCTACGGGATTTTCTCCGTTTAGAATAAATAGTAAGTAACCCAAAAACTATAACTATATTTGTCATAATAATTTCTCATAATAAGCACGTAGATATTTGAATAAATTTGACAAGTGATTCATTTTAATAGAACTTATGTACTACTTACTTACTTACTTACTTACTTCTTTATAAATAAAATACTTTCTAGATACAGTGCGACATAAGATACTTACATTTTTCTGAAGTTCTACACTGCATCCCGCATATAGGAAGCTAATCCAGTGTTAAGGCACTCCGTTTCTCGTTAAGACACTTCCGTTTCCCACTTTTCGCCATTCTGGACCGTTCTTAAAAAAGAAAGGTATTTATTAAATTAAATATCCACAGAATTTTAACAATAATATGGAAGCATTTTATAATAGATATTTACAATGTAGAATGTCCATCCTTTCGTACCTATCTATGCTCTCGTCTAAATTCAAAACAGTAAAAATATTTTTTTCATATCCGCACATAAAAATTTCAAAACCAATTATATCGAAAGTTTATTTTCATTTTCTAATCTATAAATAATATGAGTTGACGTGTCAATTATTGTGACTCAAATTGTTTTTTTTTTTTCAATTTGGGCGGGAAAAGGGAAGCCACGCCCCGACTTCAAACAGATTTCAAATCATTATACATTGAAACTCCCATTCGACGAGTTTTGTTAAGAAATGAATTTAATTGCATTAACTTAGAGTGTATTTTAAATAAATTGAATTTAATTTTAAAATTTTATTAGTTACAAATTTGAATCTTACAATGACAGGCATAAAGGTGGTGGATCTTCGTCTCGTGGGTTATGGGTGTGTTCTAAAGGGATGTTTACAGGATATTTTTTGTCCCACACATGTTGTAATTGGCACCACGTAGCCAAGAAGCCAGATCACGATACAAACTCCATTAGTTCGCACATTAGGTTCAGTTAGTTGAATTATTTAATTATAGTAATTCAATAAGTTAGTGAATTAATGAGGATTATTTAAATTTCAATTGAAGTTGAACTGGACATCGATGTTTGTGTAAACAAAGTGTGACTGTTGAACATAAAGGAAATTAAATTACAAATGTTTTGAACAAAAATCTCATTTCATTATATTTAAAGTGATAATATAGTTTTTGCTCTGACATGATGGACCAAAATAAAGGTAAGTTGCATGAAAGTGGCTTTGCATATGCGCCTGCGCAAACTTAAACGTTGATTTTTAACAACGTCACGCTGTATCCTGAACTCAGCAGGGTAGGCAGAGGGAACCTAGTGTTAAGTCAATCTGTTTCAATCAATCTGTTTCAAGTCAATAGTGTGTTGAATGGCAACACTCAACGCCGCGCTTTGCCTCAACACCAGAGCAAAGAAATGAAAATATAAATTTAAGTAAATATTTAATTTCCTCGAGTGGATCGAACCCACAACCAGTCGATTTTACCGTCACCCTTTGTGCCGCTGCGCCACGACTATCCTCAAAAAGCCTGACCTTCCCATTTAAATAATATTTAAGAGCATTTAGCTAAAATTGTTATAATCATTTTTATATTCATTCGATATTATAAATTTAACTCTTTCTCTAACAAAAAGTGCTAAAAGGAAAATTATATGGGTCATTAGGTCCATGTGATCATTATGAGATGATTACCCAATTACCACAGCTGATTGATAATAAATTATACCTACATAATATTACAATATGAAACCTATACTATACATCACTTATACTTGCAATGCATATTATGCATTCGGCGGAAAGTGTAGAACGGAGTGTCTAAACACTATGTTCCCTCTGCCTATCTTGCTGTGTGCGGGAAGCTGCATTTATGGAAAATTAATTGGTTATTTTAGTAAAGTCATCTATCTATAAATACGGTTATTATACACTTCATATATCATAATTGGTTTATTTTTAGGTATTTTAATTGAATTTGCTCGCAATTTTTTTGTATTTAATAAAAAAATATTTAGTTATTTCATATCTAGCTAGGTACGCAAGCACAACAAACGCGGTTCTTCCTTGTGTGAATCCCTATCCCGTGGGAATTTCGGGATAAAAGTATACATTGCTCCATAACCAAACCAATTCACAAATTTTAAAATTGTTTATATTATTGTTTTAATATCTATCGTGTTATTATTGTTTTAATATCTATCGTGTAAATAGTTATATACCTACACTTGAATTTGAAACTAAAAAATAATGCGCTTAAAATTTGATATTAAAGAGAGGAGAAATGAAAATTTTATTGAAAAGATTGAGAACTCCTGGTTTATCTGGACTATTATGATTGTTCATCAGATGTTCCAAATTTTCAGTATTTATGCCAATATAAAATGCTCATCACTCTCAACAAACTCTAGCTGGACATCTATTGCATAGCTCTACATCAGGTGTGGAAATCTTCAAAACAATATACCATACCTACCATATATCTGACGTAGTGACTACACACCAAAAAAATACATTCAAATCGGTCCAGTACTTCAGAAGATATGCATGTGCAAACGGACTAACATACAGTCAAAAATGTTTAAAACATAAGTTCGTGATTTATAAGTTTTCGCAAATATATTCAATGAACAAACAAACATAACTGTTTTACTGCTTTATTATACTTAGTAATATAGATAGAGGATAGTTATCTTCATAGTATGATGTCATCCAGACCGATTTCGATCTGTACCTATAAACGCCATTCAATTTGTCATCATATCTATTTTATACCTTATCTAATTTCCTTTATCTAATTTACACCAGTACTGAACAGATAAGGTTGGTTTCGGGATTAATTTAAGACAGCTCTCGTTGTTCATAATATATTATTATTATATTTCTCTTTCAAAATTTTCATTTCATTTTCATCATTCATTTAATTTCGGGTCTAAAGAACCCGGTCCTTTGGAAGGCTTGCTTGGATGTTTAACTATGACGCATCAGCCATGTCTGGGTAACCACAGACATCGTCACAGAGACCGTCGGCGACGCATTAAGCGTATGAAGTATTGAAAATGCGAAAATCTAAACTACTATAGTACTATAAAATGGCAATTGGGTGGACTATAGAATAAGACTAAAGGACCTTTATAATAGGCTTAAATTGAATAGTTGGCGGGCAGTGACTCGAATACCACTAGATGGGCCCAGACAAAGCAGCATAATGCCTTGGGCGCAGTCGGCGTTATGGGCTAAGAATGTAGAGAGGTGTGCAACGGTTTACCATCACGAGGAGCTCATGAGCATGCCCCGCTATTACGCAGATTTAGCACTTCCACCCTTTAGAGTGTATGCCAAGGTCTTGCGCTCCATTCTCCTGTTCAATCTAGGCAAGCTAGAAGCAGGGGATGGATTACAATCCCCTTCAAGAGGATTCTGGTCCGCGTGGACTCTCCAACAGCTCGTCACAAGTTGCCCTGCGGACTATTATTGTTATTATTATCCAAGAATTACAAGAACAAAAACAGTAAAATAATGAGGTAAAAGGGGACATTGAGCTCCGCAACTATGCGGCGGCGTTGAGTTCCGTTCCGATATTATACTATGTATAGCCTGGGCATATATAATAACACAATAACATAAAATTTAAAATAACAGTGTTTTTGTAAGTGCATGTAGTTATTTATATGATACTAAATACAAACAAACAATTTTAAAATTTTAGTCTGACTGTTTGTATGTCTTTCTCATGGTCCACGCTAATCTCGGGCACAAATGAATCACTTCTTAGGCGATTTTCATAGTCCTATAGTAAAGGCTGTGAATCAGCTATATTTTTTATCTCGAAATTCCGTAAGATAGGGTCGGACGTGCGCGCGTATTAAGATAAATAAAATAAATATTATTTTATTTATAGGTAGATACGCGTACTAGGTACGCGCACGGCCTTGTATTAAAAAATAATACAAAATTATTCTTTTTGTATAAAATATAATCCCAAAACATTTTAATTATGATTTATTCGGTGTACAAGTATAGCACACACAGTATAGATAACCAAATACCAAAGTGACCATCCAATTGATCCTTAATACACTTAAATAATATTAAATAAAAAAGAAGCGGGTGAAGCCGCGCTGGCGCCATTAGTACACTTTAATTATCTTATAATATTTCCTCGAAAACGCAAAAAATCCCAAAAACAAAATCCCTTTACATTAAGGAAACCAAGATAAGAAATGTTGTTTAATAGTGACACCAATGTTCTGAGAATGATTGATTGGACAACCTTGTCATGACAGAGTTTAAATAACTACTATAGGTTTACTTGAAGCAAATTGCGACGTCGGGGCACAAAATGTAACTGTAAATACGTCAGGTTGTGGATTCGATTTCCGCTCGAAGAGATGAAATATTAAAATTTAAATCAAAATTAAATTAGCTTCACACTATAGCCATTAGACAGCATAAGGGGGTTCCCCTCCCTCCCTCTGCCTACCAAGCCGTTCCCTAATGTTAAGACACTCCGTTCCCCATTTTCCGCCGACGTTTCCGAAGCATTACGTGTTGAGTGGCGGAACTCAACGCCGGGCTTGTTCCCCTCGAGTGAGTATCGGCCACACCTTTGTATCCCTACGCCACGAAAGCTTAAATACCTGTGCGGGATACAGCGTGACGCTAAAAAAAGCAAAAAGAATATAAAAATTATAGGTATGGCTATTACTTTAAGTACCATTCAATACATCAACTAGCCGTCACCCGCAACTTTGTTTCCCCTTTTCCTGCTTCTTTCTGGAGATTTTGCCTGTTGAGTGACGGAATCCAATTCCGCGCTTTGCCTCAACACCAGAGCATACCTCCTCTCCTCCTCTAAATTATGACAATATCTTTAAAACGGAGTGGCTTATCACTAAATCCTCCATCCCAAATACCTACCTAGTGTAAGTAAGAGTTAAAATACAGAAACAATCTCCAAGATTAATTTACAATGGCCATTTGTATAGATACATTGATAGCACGTGTTGATTTTTAGCGCTGCCGAGTGCAAATCCTCATTAACAATGATACACACTGCGCCCTTTCAGTTGTGGCCCGTGCGCAAAACAACGTTTTTTTTGTTTTCACGTGAGATATTTATTATATACCTATCGATCGTAGTATAGGCCGACTGCTTTTAATTAACAGTTAACCTTTATTTTCTATTAAAGTTAATTTTCTTCACCTATTTAATTAAGGATTTAGAATAATAATAATATTTACGGAAGTGCAAAATATTTTTCAATTAAATTTTACTTTTAAATCGTCAACATAATAGGTATGTAATTTTTTTATTATTATCGTCTCGTATTAAATAATTTTAAGTAATAACATTTCTTATACGTATTAAACATAAAATAAATCAATAATAATTGCCATTTAGATTTTTATTAACTATATTTTCCAAATAATTTTCGTATATTTTAGGTAAGAAGCCGTCCATTAATCACGTGAGGTTTTTCGGCATTTTTTAACCCCCCTCCCCCTTGGTGACACGTGGTGAAACGTGGTGAGGCGTTAGAAGCGTATTTCGAAGTTTTTGATGAACCCCTCCCTCCTAACGAATCTCACGTGGCTTATGGACGGTCCCTAACATTCTTGAAATTTCATAATATATTGTTTTCGGAAAATAAATTTTAAGCCTGAAAAGTATTGCAAATGGGGACGTGTAGTTTTTTTGCTAGTGGCGCCACCACGCAGTGTCTTGAATTTGAACGGAAAGCGAAAAGCGGAGTGTTTTAAGACACTCTCTCTACCTCCGATGCTATATTCGGGGCAATTGCTTAAAACAAAAAATACGCATGTTTGTCATTCTTCAATTGATCTTCCTTCGATGCCTAAATCTATTTCAGTTGAAATGAATTTCACATTACATCAATTTTAATTGAAGTGAAGTGAACTTATAATGAAAGGCAGGGATGCTAGCATCATGAGGCATATTAGAGCTTATACATGAATATGATGTAACATCATTATTACAATTAAAATATAATTGATATTTCTATTCTATTCAATAGAACTTTAGTTTATTATCATAAACTATGTAAATCTAAAAAAAATAACCTCTCATTACATAGTACAATCACTTGTATATTTTTCATTAATTTAAAAGAGGCTGACGTGGCCACAAACGTGTGACTACAAACGTGACGATTGTGAATTTTCCTTTACGGGGGAATAAACAATTATTTATTAATATTATTATTTATTTGCTCTGGTAACACGGCGAAACGCGGCGTTCAGTCCCGCCTCTCAATACGACGGAAAGTGGGGAACGGCAGGCAGAGGAATCCCTTTTGTTAAGTGTTTTAACAGAGGAACCTCTGCTGCGGGGATACTATGCTATGATTAAGAAGTTTCTAACAATTAGACGATGTTTAGATGAAGGAATTACCTAAGTGAAAACCGATATTTTAGAACTAAAGCTCTTTCAAAGAATTCAGCGAAGCGTATATAACTTAAAACAGTGCTACATCTTACAGAGCATCATTACTAAGGATTAATTAATATATATGTATAATATCTCATAATGTATATTTATTTAATAAATAACAATATACAATATCATTTTGAAATTGCTAAATTAACTTTTATCCGTTGCCATAAACTATTGTACGTAGCGTTATAGTGGATGATCATGCAGTTTTTGGAATTTATTATTTTTATCTATTATAGGCGTAGTCTTATTAGTCGTAGAGGGCGTAGCCGCACAGAGCCCTCTAATGTTCTACTATATCTTAATATTTATATATCTTTCTTGTTATTGGATTTCAGGTAAAAGGTAGCTTATAGATATACTTGTATATCTTAATCTAAACTTTACATTCCAAACGAAATATTAGGCAAAATATCTATTTCAATTGTTTTTACAAATTTGTTGCAGTCAGCCAGAACAACGGAAAACACGATATTATAGCAAAGAACTACGACACGAAATCTCAGGATCAAATAAGTTACAACCATTCAAACTATCCTGAGAATAATCACAACCTGTTCCAAATGATCAAATGCCACGAAGATAGTCTCTTACGCTTACATCACTTGACTGCTGGACGACAAATGAACGGCGTATATGAGAATAATTACCAAGGTGACCTGCCTTGGTATTCAAAGGATTTTCAGCGACAATATATAAAACCAGCTGATTATTTAGCATATGAGGATATGAGGCGAAAATTTGATGAAACACAAGGCAAAGAAAAGGAAGTACGTAAGGACGTAGATGAGGACAAAGAAGGAAAAATGGACGAAAGAAAGAAGCCTAGAAGGAATAGGACCACGTTTACAAGCCAACAGTTGGCTGCATTGGAAAAAGTTTTCGAAAAAACGCACTACCCCGATGCCTTTGTGAGAGAAGACCTGGCATCGCGTGTCAGCTTAACCGAAGCAAGAGTGCAGGTAAAAATATGAATTAACAAAATATAATGTTAATAATACTATAAAATTTCTCTGTCCTGGACTTGATCTATGAGTACCGATTTGATCGTATCGAAAATATCCATATAAATATATAAAATTAAGAACTAAGTATCTATACATTAATTTCTTTAACAGTATAATAGAAATCACGATCATTTAAGGAATTAACAAATTTAGAGATATATGCACCTTTTAATTTAACTGCATATATAAAATTACTAGTTAATTCTTCACGCTGTATCCCGTATAGTGTTAAGACACTCCGTTTCCTTCCCCATTTTCCGACAAATTGGACTGGAGGCTTTGCGTGTTGAGTAGCGGGATCAACGCCATGCTTTGTTCTAAACCAGAGCGAAGAAATGGAAATATAGATTTAAATATATATTTCATAATGGTAATATAGACATAACTATTTTAAAAAGGCACCTAATAAAAAATTTTAGCCTGCGCGGTTATCATAAAGTACATAGTCTACAGTGACACCCATTCTAACAAAATAAGTTAATATCTTTCTATGAATAAAATTTCAATCGCCGTCACATTTAATTGCAACTACCCCAATGGACTACAATTCTGTCTAAGAAATATACAATAAGTAGGTACTTATTTCATATGCATACTTTAACAACGTCATATTTTTATATTACAGGTATGGTTTCAAAATAGGCGGGCGAAGTTCAGGCGAAACGAAAGGTCCGCTTTATCATCTCATAGGACGTCAACTAGTCAGAGTTCCCCGGAACCGATACCAGTTCCAATAGGACTTCCCCAAGGGGACCCCCGGCAAGATTTCAATCGTAACTCAAAAGAGCCTTGGATACACCACTTTCAAACAAATAATTTAAATTTTAATCTCGGTTTGCCTATTGCTAATTCGGGACTATATCAAAACGATTATACGCTCATGATGCAGAATGTTGGTAATAGGCAATATGTACCGAATTCCAATTCTCTGATGGGGCAAAATATGTCTAACTACGCTAGTACTTCCGAAAATAGCTATGGTTCTTGTGCTTTAATAGGAAGTTACGGCAGCACGCTGCAACCTGCTCATCACAGTTCATATAATTTGAACTTAAGATTGAGGCCACATGATTTTAGTATAATTTAGGATAACATTATAATGATAAATGAAAATAATTTATTGCTGTCATATTGTGCCAAATAATTAGAAATAAATGTATATTTTAAGGTAAATTTGTTTCATTTCTATTTTCCTCTTTTGTAAATTATTTTCTAGATGGTAAAACATTTCATTTATTTAATACTACAAATGTAAATAATAAATATTTTTTCATACCAAAAAAAACGTCATATAATTATAATAATTAAAGGACAAGGGTAATTTGAATAGGAAAAAACAAATAATAATATTAAAAATATCCTATAACACGATAAACTCGAATAACTATTGATTACTCGGATCCCCATCTATTTTTATTTCCATTTAGCTCCAAAATAAATCGAGTTTTGATCGATTTACTTTATACTAATAGACCAAATCGAATTGTAATCGACTTACATTAAAAGCTAGAACTGCTAAACGTCAGAACTCAGATGTCAAACTTTAAAGTGCTCGGTGTTAGCTCTAAAAGTCCGTAAACATTAAAAGTGTATTCAGTTAATTTTTAATTTGCTAAACATTATACTATAGTCGGATTTTATTACAAGTTTTGCATATTTAATTTATTTTAAAAGCAATACTTCTTTTAAAACTCTATTCACAACATTCTATAATACGACAAAAACATAATATAGGAACAAAAGGTCTAACGCTACAATTATGTTCTTAAACATTAGTAAATTTGTGCTGGCGTCATTTTATTTGGCTTCTGTATCCTATTTTATATACGAAATATATTATAAAAGAAAAAAAGGACAAAATAATGAAATAAATGAGGCTATTATGTTTTCTTATGGAGCAAAGGAGCTGATCAAAAGTAAATACTCACGATACATGATTTCAAGAAGTAGTGACCGTTTGTTACACTATTTAAATTCTCCACGCTATACGATGGATATTTGTATGTATATAATAACTAGTATAGATCTGCAAAATGTTATTGTTAAATTAAATTTTAAAGGTGTAAAAGTTCGTGTAATTATTGATGCTGACATGGCATTTTCAAATGGATCAGCTTTAAAGCGTTTGGAGAAGCATGGTATAGAAGTACGCTGGATGAAATCTACTAATATAATGCACCATAAATTTTGTTTAGTTGATACTTTAGCATTAAATGATGAAACTGTGAAATGTACACCATTTCTTATTTGTGGATCTTTAAATTGGACTAATCAAGGCCTCAGTGGTAACTGGGAGGATGTGGTGGTTACATCGCAAAGAGAAATAGTTGAACAATACAAGACTGAGTTTGAAAATTTATGGATTCGGTTTAAACCAATTGTATAAAGATTAAGACTTGAAAAAACACCTGTTTAATTTATTTTTGTCACTAGAAAAAAATGTAAATTAAGTATTATCTTGTTAATTTAATTTCCTTAGTATTAACAATTAAGCATACTTTAATATGTTACATTGAAAATTCTCTAAAAATGTGATAGATATTATAACTCAATAAGAGTAATTTATGATATAGTAAGTAATACAATGTATCTTTGGTGTGATATATAAAAAACATCTTTCTATTTAGTACAAGAGTTTAGTTTGTGTGTTAGAAATTAAGCAGATCTATAATATTTTCTTTTAAAGGAAACAGAAAATATAATTAAAAAATGGACTGGATTAAGACAAAAAGCTAACAATAATGAAAATTATTCACATTTCTGGTTTTGGTTATATATTTCTTAAAAAATATATATTGAAGTTTTTATATATGTACATGGAAATGTGACAGAGTATATAAAAATTAAAAACAAATTTATATTAACAAGACTGATAATAAATGTTTTGTTATATTTTCAACTTTGTTTACTTTTTCCCACTAATTCTTTCACATTCTTTACCCACTAATTTGAAAACAGTCGTTAAATCTGAGATCGTGCGATCGATCGGTGTAATTAATTTTATTTTGTTTGGGGCACTATTAGAACTTTGAACCCATTACCGCGCCAATGTTAACATTAGTTTTTTATATAAAAATATTAATAA
Source organism: Heliconius melpomene rosina (assembly GCF_056956725.1). Taxonomy (NCBI): domain Eukaryota; kingdom Metazoa; phylum Arthropoda; class Insecta; order Lepidoptera; family Nymphalidae; genus Heliconius; species Heliconius melpomene. The sequence continues at coordinate 9,618,039 of NC_140399.1, forward strand.
TACTAAAGATTAAAATGTATTTTTGCATTGACCACTCAAAATGCATTTTTCATTCAATCTCGAAAATTAGGCGGAGACATGTGAGACTGAGTGTTAAATATATTTGCTATATAAGAGACATAGTCTGAAACTAAAAAAATCTAGTTGGATAATAAAAAAATATTAGAAATAAAATTTAAATTGTAATAGAAATGCATTTTCTTATATATTATTTACCGAATCAAGAATGAAATGTTTCATTACTAGGCTATTTTTTGTCAATCTGGTTGCTTGTAGCAAAAATTTACTAAAATCAGTTCTCTACTTAAATTATGGTGTTTCAAGCAAATATAGGAGTTGAACATAATAATTTTAGTTTAATAATAACAAATTACAATAAAATAAAGATTGACATTTGTCAGATTTCATATGTGTAATATTTATTATCTATGAATTTATAAATAAGTACATAGATAGCAAAGCAAAGGTAAAAAATGATTAAATGAATGGAACTCTACGGAAATCAATGAAAATGTTACCTTCAGTACTTGTTCATACGAATTATATTAAATAATTTTTAATTTAATCACTTATTAAGATGTTTACATCATAACAGTAAAAATTGTGGGGTTCAAAGAGCGATTCTGTATTATAGGAAGTGATAAAAAAGTTATAAGGTGTAAATAAAAAGTTATTTTAAAGAGGATATCTGATTTAAGTTACAATTAAAAATGGTAACTGGCATTGTATCTGGAAGACTTGCACTTGTTACAGGTAAACAAACAACATTATGCTAAGTGGGTCAAACTTATTAAGTTCAGCAATTAGATTTTTTAAAGAATATTACATTTATTTAAAGACCCATTTAATTAAATAGTACTATATTAACTATATCCCTCATATATTAAGTAAAAGTGAAAATAATTCATTTCCCCGGTTAAGAATCAAATCCCCGACCGTCGCGTATAGAGTAAGACGCTACGCCACTGCTACAACGGTCTTTCATTAACATATTCTATATAGCTTCAAGCTTTATCTCGCACGTAGCAAAGGCAGACAGAGGGAACCTCGTTTCCCATTAATACACTTCCATACCTCGTTCTCTGCCCAATGGCCAATGCATAACTTGTAAGTTGTAACTAAACGCTGTGCTTCACCTCGTTGTCAGACCAAGGAAATGAAAATACTTCATACCCTCGAATGGGAATCAAAATAATCATAGCATTTACAGATACATTTGTGCTATTGCACTACAACAACCTCTTAATAATATTTTAGTTATATAAAATATTTTTAAAGTTGTGTTATTTTTTTATAAATAATAAATATGTGTAGGTGCTGGTTCTGGTATTGGCCGAGCTGCTTGTCAAGTATTGTCTAGAGAAGGAGCTACAGTTATAGCTGCTGATAAAAACTATGATGCAGCATTGGAAACTATAAAAAAACATACTGCATTAGCATCTGGACTAAATGGTAATAATTATTTTTGTGTAGCTATAAAAATCATGTTATATTTATGTATTAATTTTCAAATAAAAATTAATATGATAAAAAATATTTTTTTTTATTCATGTTTGCTTAAAATCTATGCAGCTTAGAATGCTATCTATATTTTTATTATATGTGTAGTGACAAAGAGACAAAAAATAAAAAAAAGTTTTGAACTCTGTTATTACATTACATTGCCCTAAATAATATTTTTACTCATATATCAGATCAGTTACAATTTTATTATATCTGTATTTTATCACAGTTATTGGTTCAATACACTCAATGGATTGAATTACTTTCCACGGAACTGTGTGTACTCACAGAGTCCTGAATTTGGGGAGATAGCAGAGATCCATTCTATACATTAATTTTTCTTAATGATAAAATATGTAGCTCAGAAAAAAGATATACTAAGTACAATATAGTTTGTCTAACCAAAATAAGGAAATCAAATTAATTCATTTCCACCTACTACCTTTGCATTTGCAATCAGATGTTATTCCTTTATATTGCAATAGTATAAATGCATATGTTTTTTTATATATTTTTTTCTTAATTACATTATAGATGCTGGTGACCACAGTGCTATGGAACTAGATGTGGCTGATCCAAAATCAGTACAAAACCTGTTTAATGCTGTAATAGCACAATATAGAAATCCACCAAAAATAATAGTCAATTCAGCTGGAATAACTAGAGACAATTGGTTACTTAAAATGTCTGAAGATGACTATGACAGTGTACTTAATGTCAATTTAAAGGTAAGATTACTTTTTTAATTAAGCTTACATTTTTTAACTCCATAAATTGATTCCACTTTTCATTATTTGCATGTTGAATGGCAGAACTCCTGGAATCAATTCTGAGCTTGTCTTGTATGCCAAATAATATTTTTCCCCAAGTGGCAATTGAATCCTCATTCATCACCTTTACAGTCAAACACTTTACCGCTGCCGCACACAAAAACAAAAAAAATGCTATGTAACTAATAGTAGTAGTAGTAGTAATAGTAGTAGTGTAACTATATTTTTTACTAATGTCAAGTATATTTTTTTTATAAATAGGACATACTCTTTATGGGCATACATGTTATTTATAATAAAACTTTTTTTCATTAAAATTGTGGTTTGTTAACATTCATCTGATAAAACTTTATAGTTGTAGGTTTTAATTCAGCTTTGTAGAATATCTGTATAAAATATAATATTTTTTGTCATATACTAAAATTATGTACAATTTTATACTGATAATATTATTATTTACATTTTAGGGAACTTTCCTGATCATGCAAACATTTGCAAAGGCAATGACTGAAGCGTCAATACCCGGATCGATTATAAATATATCAAGCATAGTAGGAAAATATGGAAATATAGGTAATGTAAAATTTTTTTTGGAAAGATATTAAAAGAATTATACATTCGTAACTTTTATAATTATCTTATTCCTTTTTTAGAATTAAAGTTTATTATATTTTTTATATTTTTATAGGTCAAGGTAATTATTCGGCGAGTAAAGCTGGCGTAGTTGCAATGACACAAACGGCCGCCAAAGAACTAGGAAAGTTTAATATAAGGTAAAAAAAATGTTGCATTGTTTTATATGTATTTTCTTTTAACTTTTAGTAGGGTGCGTCTTATCAACATAAGAAAATAAAAATATTTTTTAAAATATGAACATTCTTCTCGAGTGGGTATTGAATCCATAAACATAACATGACAGAGTAAAGAAGAGTGATATTTAATTAAAATATTTTAATATACGCAACTGTTATATTTTTTTAAGTAGACAGAGATAACTTAGTGATACAACACTCTTCACATTCTAATTTTTCAAGTTTACTTGTCCTAAGAATCTGAAATATAATAGCTTAAATTTTTTTTAAAAAATATCTTTTCCTAATGGCCCTAATGTAATGGTCTCAGTCCAATTTTGTCTTGTTACAAGAGTAAGAAAATTTAATTCATTAATTCTTTTGAGAAAGAATCTAACCCAAAACTAGTTAGATCTGTGGTGCTGCGCCATGACTGCCTCACAGTTAATTTTACTCCGAAAATATTTAACAACTGTTTTAATATTCATTGCATTCATTTAGATATGCATAGCAATTTCAATAGTCACTATGTCGTGCTATTTCGATACACCAAATCATAATTAATGTTAATTATAAAAGTGATTTTCTTTAGCTAGCTTCTCACTGTATCCCGGAAATAGAAAGTAGGCAGACGAGACATAGTGTTAAGACATTCCATTCTCAACTTTCTGCTGAATTCTCAAGGCATGGTGTATTGATGGAATTCAATGCCTTGCTTTGCCTCGTTTCCAGAGTGAGACAATATTACATATTTCATTTATTGAATGGGCATAAACCCCCAAACCTTCGTGTTTACAATCGCAGGCTTGTGCCCTTGCGCCACGGCCTCACTTTTTTTAAAAATTTTATAATTATTAATTGAATAATATTATTTAGATAATTAAACTACACAAAAAATGAATGGTTCATTCTAGTTTTTTTTTTAATTTTAGAATGTATGGCTTAATAACCAAAGCGCTTTGGCTCCCAAGACACGGGTTCAAATCACGTTATATGCTAAAATTTTTGTTTTCTAAAACGTTAATAAAATATATTTTTAATTTTGGCAGAGTAAATGCAATTCTACCTGGATTCATAAATACGCCTATAGTCAAGACGGTACCAGATAAAGTGAAGGAACAATTGCTGAAATTAGTACCTTTGGGAAGGCTTGGTGATCCTGCTGGTATTTTTATGCTTTTTAATTTTGGTTGTATGAAGAAAATTTAGAATTATGATACTCCATTCTCCACTTCCTTCTGTCTTTTTTCGCAAAATTTGAGCATTGATAACATTTTTTACTTGAAAAAAATATATCGATCATCTGTAGTGTTTAATTAAAATATCATTATTCAATTTTTAAAATGTAGTTAAAAATAATTTGATTGTAGAATTATTAAGTACTATCATTATTTTTTTCACAGAGGTAGCTGAAGTAATAACATTCTTAAGTTCCGACAAGAGTTCCTTCATAACGGGTGCATCCATTGACGTCACTGGAGGATTTTAAATACTTAATATTTTACTTACTTCTGTGATAGTTTTATAAATTTGTATTTATATTGGAATAAAGTGCCTTAAAAGTCGTGTTTTACATTAATAAAGACTATTGTTTTGTTTTCAAATGTTTCATTAACTCTATTCACTAAATTTTATATGGAAGTTGTCATTTACAATTGTTCCACCTTAAAATGTATATAAAATGGGTATAAAGGCTTTAATTCACATTGTAATCCTCCTTCTGAACATAACAAACTATATTTAAAAACTTCTTAAGCTGAAGTTATTATTAACAATATATTTTTATCATAATATAAAAATTAACAGAAGTCTAAAAACATAATGTAATTGCAGATCATAATTAAATAATAACAACAAAATCTAATTAATTAACATTATTTATTTAGATTGCTTAGCTTTTAGTTTATTCTTTTTCAAAGCTGCTTTATTTTTTTGTCTCTTGTCCTTCATGAAGGTTCTATATTGTGTTTTCCTCTTTTCATCTATAATCTCCTTATATTTTCTTTTGTTATATCTTTGAAATTCTGCATCTGCTAGCAGTTCATCTACCATAGTTCTTTTCCTTTCTTTTTTAGTTATTCTCTCATTTACATGGTCTAAAGGAGAATCCATAATACGACCAACCTGGAATATTTTAAAATAGAACTGTTTAAAATATATTTTAAAAATTAAAGAATTCTTGTGTATATTGAGGTTGTGGTGGTGAAGAGGCATTGAATTCTGCCACTCAAGAGGCAATGTCCTAAAAGGACAGGTAGAGCAATGGATTCTCTTTGGAGGTAGTATACTAAATGTGACAAGTGGTGGGGATTTTTAAAATTTTATGACTTCATTTAAATATATTACGTAATATCCAAATTGCTGTTTTAATTTAATAAGTATAAAATATTATGATGTTTTATATGGTTTAACTAATTAGTACTAATGTAACTTATGTATGACCCCTTTTTATTATTTTAAATGAGAAAAAATACTCAAGATACTCATACATACCTGGAAATATTTTGGTAGAACCTCCATATCATTCTTCTTATAAAAGTGTTTTGGATTCAAAGCTGATCTCATTTTCAGGACTTGCAAGTCATGACTTAGTTCTGGAGTGATTTCTGGTGCCTTCATATTAAACCATCCTGGCCCTTTAGTCTTCTTTCTTTCTTTCTATAACATGAAAATTTATATTATATTTATGTTATATATTTGATAAATTAAAAAGAATATTATAGTGGAGGCCATTGTATCTGACATAATTAGGTTTTTTATCCCTACTTGCATTTAATTTAATATTTTTTATGTGAAATTAAATATTTTTTAATTTTTTGGCTCTAACAAAATAAAACATAGCATTAAGTAGTTGACATTAAATACACAATGTCTAAAATTGTAAATAATAGTAATTGTAATAAAGTATTTTTTTTAAATAATCTTAATAGCTAACCTTGCGCATAGCTCTCAATTTTTTCTCACTAACTTCATATTTCGGTAGTCGATGTTCCTTTTCTATACCAGGTTTGAGAACGGAATTTTTCATTTCTTTCTCCACATCCACCCCTCCAAGATTAGACTTAAGCTTACCAGTTTCTACATCTAACTGGTCAAAGTGGAATAAACGTGTTTTCTTTTCTTTTTTGATAATGCAATTATTCCACCCCATATCTTCAAAGAAATCATCGAAAACAGTATCAATTTTCAAGCCTTTTAATTTTTTTTGGACTTCCTCTTCAGCTAATTCTTGTTCATCCAGCTCTTGCCTTTTCTTTTCGAACAATTCAATAATTTGTTCATTTTTATGTTCCTTATCTAAAAAAAACAATATAGTTATTTACAGGTGTTAAATTATGATAAACAAGTTACAAATTTGTAAAAATACTAACCTACAAAAAGTTTGTCTTCTGGGTCTAATAATTCAACTCTTTCATTGAGTTCTTCATTTCCGACCGTATCTATTATAAAATCCATGACGGTATAATTTAATTCATTTATTTAACATATACGTGGCCACTAGCTAAATACAATAAACTATCAATAATAAATAATTACATTTGTAAATATGGAGCGCACGTGTTGTCACTTGTCAATTACAAATGACATTTACCTGTGACAATTGACATTTGATAATATGGCAAATGTCAATTTATTGACGTGACCAAATCGTTTAGAATTTTTGTATGTTATACTATACCTGAAAAATCAAAAGTAGTAAACCATTATTAAAGTTTATTTGTCACACTGTACTAATGCTTAATATAACATGGTGGTACTATTCTATTCATTATATACTATAGTCGATTTCAAATTGGCACATTTTTTTTAATGTTCAGCAGTACATGAACGTTTTGAGTTTATTATTAACGAACTTCTCAAAATACAGCAAAAATATTGAACTGCTATTTTCATCTAATCCATTTACTAATAAATAGCCCTTTGTATTTTTTTAACCGGATCTCTTTTAAACATGCAGTCTTTTATTATGTAATTTTTTACCGTACAAACTCCTTCATTTGTTCTCGCACAGAACGTGATATAGGCGAAGTGGTTTTGTGCTCTACTGGCACTAGTGTTAAGACACTCCATTCTCCATGTCCTTTTCTCGTGTTGAATTCAACGCCGTGCTTTATCTTGTTATCAACAAAACAAGAAGTTAAAAATTACACCCCCTCGAGTGGAAATCGAATCTACAACAGTCGCGTTTGGAGTTAAACGCGGTTCCGCTACGACACTGTACTATATACGCAAAAACAAAAACCAGGATTATAAGTAAATATAAAATGTATCTGAATATTGAAGGTCAAGGGAGATCTCGAGGGTTCCTTTCGTTACCTCTCGTTATTGTTGCAAGTTTCCTGAAAGCCTCTCAACGGTTGATCGTTGAGCCACCACTTAGGGAGGGACCAAGGCTAACGAATGTCATGCTTGTTATATTTTAGCATAATTATTTGTTTGGTAAGGTGTATCGGTATTTTGGACCTTGTTTCAACTTATTCTTTGTAGAGGTTAATTTTGCTTATTATAATTTGTTTTCTTTTTTAAATTTTGTGTGTAAGATATTGTTTGTGTATTATATTATCCTATCCTATCCTGCAAATAGCAGTGTAGGCAGCAGGAACCTTGAAACATAGTGTTAAGACATTCCGTTTCCATTAGGAAACTTCCATACTCTGTTTTCTGCCGAATTCTTATTCGCCCTCGACACAAGGGCGCAGAAATGAAAACATTAAATGAAATGAAAATTTCCTCCGCTGGGAATCGAACCCAAAATATGTCGCGTTTATAGTCACACGCTTGTATCTTTGTATCATTAGGATATTGGTAGGCAATAACTTCGAGAACATTCAGAGAATATTGAAGTTTCTAGTTCAAGTTCTTGGTATGTTAAAATTATGTTATACGTTGTTATGTTGGTTTTGTTGCCTACACGTGTGGAACGTGGAAAACAAAGTGATGATACTTTTCGAATTGATTTAAGTTTGTTATAGTTTGTATAGGTTATATAAATATTATCGATAGCGAGGCCGTCGTAGCGAAAGGTGTGACTGAACGCGACGGTTTTGGGTTCGATCGCCATACGAGAAAATGAATTATTATTTATTAATATTTTCATTTCTTCGGTCTGGCACCAAGGCAAAAAGTCCGGCGTTGAGTTCCGCCACTCAACAGGCAATGCCTCGAAAAATTTGGTGGAAAATAGGGAACGGAGTGTTTTAACACTAAGTTCCTTCTGCCTACCCTGCTAAGTTATCACTTAGCATCCGCTGGATAACGGGATACAGTGTGATGCTGATATTATTAAAATTGGCATATGTAGGTATATGTATGTAGAAAAAAAAACTTAGATGAAAAGTAGTAGTGGTACCGTGTCTTACTACTACCCTGAGATCCGGCCGTTGAATCCTGCATATACGAGTTTTCTTAATTAAACCTATATTAATGAATAATACATGATTAGTAGAACAGATTACACCTGGGTTGCCTGGAAGAATCCTGCCGCAATCACCTTTAATTACATTTTTTCGTAACTCGTTTTTGGAGAAAATGTAATTAAAGGTGATTGCGGCAGGATTCTTCCAGGCAACCCAGGTGTAATCTGTTCTACTAATCATGTATTATTCATTAATATAGGTTTAATTAAGAAAACTCGCATATGCAGGATTCAACGACCGGATCCCAGTCTATACAGACTCGACGTGTTGGGTAACACCACGGAAGAGTGTATTGAAAATTGGGTAATGACTGGAGAACGGAGTTTCTTAACACAAGGTTCTCTCTGTCTACCATACTACACGCGGGATACAGCGTAAAACTAAAAGAAATACCTGTTTCCAATGTTGATAAAACATTATTATTTTTTTGTTGTTGAACTGTAAGTTGTAACTGATACCAAAAGGATATATGCGATGGAAGGGGTAAAAAGGTTTCTTGTATCCGGTTTGTAAATCTCAAAGGGGATTTACCATTACATTATATTTATGTTTATATATTATTGTTTTGAATGTTTAATGGCAGCTCAACGCCGGGCTTTTGCCTTGTTACCAGAGTGACAAAATTAAAAATAATAATAATAAGAAATAATTCATTCGCTAGAGTGGGGATCGAACCCGCAACTGTCACGTTACAGACACACCCTTATGGGCGCCACGATGGCCTCTATGTTTCTACCAATAGTCTAAAGAAGATAGTATAAACGTTATTTCGTTTATTTTGAATAAAAAAAATGCAACACAGTATGCTCGGCTAAAGCTTAAAAGCTCTTACTTAAATAAAACAAGCAAACGTAATATAAGGGTCCTACAAAGAGATATGAATGAGATTTCATATGCTGCACGAGTTTTTATTAGATCTTTATTCGTTTTTTTCCCTTTTAACATTTTAATTGGCGTTCTTTCCTTTTACAGTTTTTTTTATGATCATATTATTTTTTTAAAGACTTTTATTATATACTAGCGGCCTGCGTTAACTACCTGATTATTAATTTTTGTTTCCATGAGTACCTACGTCCTATAAGTGACGTCTATGCAAAATTTGATACTCCTAGAATTTGTAGTAACGAAGTTTCATACAATCTTTCAACCCCAAAAACAACTCCTTAGAAGTCGAATATTGCAAATTCCCGTCTCAGCGAGCACCTACGTCCTATAAGTAACACCTACGCAAAATTTGAGATTCCTAGCACATGTAGAATCTGAGATTTCGTGATGAGTGAGTGACCTTTCGATTTTATATATATAGATAATACTAGCGGCCCGCTCGCGGTTGCACCCGCGTGAACTATGTTATTATTAATTTCTGTCTCCATGGCTACGTCCTAGTGACGTCTATGCAAAATTTGAGACTGCTAGCATTTAGTAACGAATGACAAAGACAAATGTCATTAGTAACGAAGTTTCATACAAACTTTCAACCCCAAAAACAAACCCTTAGAAGTTGAATATTACAAATTCCCGTCTTAGCGAGCACCTACGTCCTATAAGTAACTCCTATGCAAAATTTCAGATTCCTAGAATATGTAGTTTCGGAGATTTCGTGATGAGTGAGTGACCTTTCGATTTTATATATATAGATGTGGCACAGAAGTAAGTGTTTAACACTCCCTTCTCCATTTCGCTCCGCTCTAAGCTCTCTTATCGTTGTAATTTAATTATTAGTAAATTTTACTAAATCGGGAAAACGAAAATTACTTTAATATAAACACTCCCCAGAGAAAGAAAGGATCCCTCTATCAACACACATGTTCAGGTATATTAACTAAATAAGTTGATAAATATGATAGTGTAACTACCCTCAAATTAATAGTTGGACACCCTATTATCATTACCATTTGACTTCGACCCTAATAATGATGGTACTTCAGCGGGTAGTTCGTGGCTAATATGACTATTAAACCAAAAGGTTAGTTGGTCGAAATGGCAATATAGCCTTGTAGTCTTTTTCTCAAATTGCCTCCTGTTTATAATATATTTTGATGTGGCCTTGAGGTCGTGGTGGAGCAGGAGCATAAGGGTGTCACTGTGACGCTATGGTTGTGAGTTCGATCCCCGCTCGAGGATTTATATTTATTAATATTATTATTTATTAATATGTTTATTTCGCCGTTCTAGCACCAAAGTAAAGCCCGGTGTTAATCCGCCTAAAGTGGGGAACGGAGTGTGTTAACACTAGCTTTCCTCTGCCTTTTTCCTGTTGTATGATACCCTGTTGATACAGTATGAAACTGGATATGGCTAAGTTTACCTGCATCTGGTTTAGTTATGTTGTTTCAAAATTTAATTAGTCTATCTAAAAAAAATGTGCTAGGTTTTTTTTTATTGTAGATAGGCAAGCATTTGTCCGCTATCTCACCTGGTACCTAAGTGACGATGCGAACGAGGGTGGAGCATGCTTACCTAGATAGTGTAGTATTCACTCGTTCTTTAAAGAGGGCCAGGTATGATATTCTAAACATACATACCTAATATATTATAAGATATCGTGTAATTAGATTTTTTAATAAATATATAGGTATCTAAGCCATTTCTTAATGGTAACCTTTACCTTAGAAAATTTTCTTATATTCATTCATTTACTTTGAATTATATTTGAGTTTCTCGTAAAGTGTAAGACAAAGGAAACTGTCTCCAAATTGGAAGTGAATCTTTTAATTAAGCCTAACCTACTCGTAGATAAGGGGATTTCTAATTAAAAACGAATCGCCAGTGTTTTCGATCTAAATGAACTCCGAATATGTACTTATATACTTTAGTTTACTTTGGTTTGTTGGTATTATTGTTTTTTGGCATATAGCAGGGTAGGTAAAGGGAACCTGGGACCTTAGTGATCGTCATTCCACCAAATTATGGAGGCAGTTGTAGGCATTTGAAAGAAGATTTATAGATGGATAATTATTTTCCATTTTATTGATTTACTGTGCGTGTGCTTATGGCGTTGCAAGCCCAGGTATTTTAGAATTCCATTAAAAAACGCATTAGGAGCATCAAAACTTCCAATGTCCAAGCTCCTCTAACTCCTTGGACCATCTTCGAAGTACATTTTAAAAAAACCATGTAAATATTACTAAAAATATATATAAGAAAAGAGATTTGAATTCTGACTCGGTGAAATGGAACGTGTAAGGTATTAAAGCCCACGCCTTTTAGAATCGCTCTAGCGCAATAGTAATGCTTCTGCATCACTTTGATTTTGTTGGTACAGATATGTTTCTTCCTAGCTATTTCTAATTCTATTACTTTTGAGTTTGACATCCCTATAAAGAAATCTAACGTTGCGTTAAAGAAATCTTGTCACAAAAAAAACATAGGAAAATATTTTTATTATCTCGTATTAAAAATATTTAGACGTCAGGATCGAAGCTACTATCATCATGTCCAGTTGGACGCTTCTTTCTCATTGTTTTGATGTCCTCCAGAAATAATGGAAGAATAAAAAGATTTTTCTAAACTGAATTTTTAAACAAATACATTTTTTATCAGCTCAATGCTGATGTAGTAGCCCGTATGTAGCAGGGTAGGCAGAGGAAGCCTAGTGTTAAGATACTCCGCTCTCCATTTTCTGCCGAATTCTGGAGGCATTGCGCGTCGAGCAGCGGCAGCCCCGACATTAGGAAGAAGAAATAAAACATTGAATATTTCATTTTATTTCATAAGACACTTATTGCTCTTCCTACCAAGGCCTTAAATCGTCCCTGAACTAGCCTTCACTCGTATCGAGCGGGCGGAGCCAACATTGACCCATTTTAAACCATGACTGTTCAACCTCGGAAGAAGGGTTAAGGACAAAGGTTTATTGGTGATTTGTGGTTCAACTAATCTATAAAGATATAACTGTCTTTTCCAGTGTCTTGAATGTTTAATTTTCTATTCATTTGCATATATTTAAAATATTTATCTGCGGGTTGTCTTAGCACTAGGATCGTTCTGCCTATGAAAATTATAAAATCGTTTTTTTTAGATTCGCGTAAAGAACTATATGTTATGAATTCAAAAAAAACAATAATGTTCAAATCACAAACAAACATTTCAATTTTATTTACCACCAGCTCGGTGAAGACGAAACAACATCTACCTACAGTTGAATTGTTTTCACAGTCAAACATACATTTGGAACTTAACGCCGCGCTTAATCATTTTATTTTCTTGGCTAGAAATCAAACCAAGAACCGTCGTGCTAACAGTTAGATACTAAAATCTATACAACTGGGTATATTCTCTACGTACAATACAAACATACATACCCCTTGCGGCGTTTTATCCTTCGGGCTAAGTGGGCCGGGACTTGTACTTCAAAAGTAGAGTCGTATGTCAATAACGATATACACATTATAAGTATCTAAAGTAATAAAATTTCTGAAGATTACTTTCTTATGTAATATTTTGGTATATTTGATGAATAAATTGATGCTACGGTTAGGGATTCGAATATCATTCGAGGGAATAAAAGTTTTAAATCAACTATAAACTACTATAAAGTAGACTTGCAAAATTGCATATGGCGAGTACTAAAAGACAATCTATCTATATATATAAAATCGAAAGGTCACTCACTCATCACGAAATCTCAGAAACTACATGTGCTAAGAATCTCAAATTTTGCATGGACGTCACTTCTTATAGAACGTAGATACTCATGGAGACAGAAATTAATAATAACGTAGATCACGCAGGCGAAGCCGCGGGCGGGCCGCTAGTATTTAATATTTTCATTTCCTTATTCTTGATAACGAGGCAACGTGCGGTGTTGAGTTCCGCCACTCAACACGCAATGCCTTCAGAGTTTGGTCAAAAGTGAGGAGTGGAGTGTCTTAACACTAGGCTAGGATACAATGCGTTTTGACTATTAAAGCATCAGAACGAAAAAAATGAAAATATTTACATATACTCGTAATTCATTCCCCCGAATGGGTTCGAACCCACCACCGCCACGTTATAGTAAATGTTTAAAGTAGAGAACGTTTCATTTGTGGGTATAATATTGGAAAATTTTCGCTAACAAGCGAATCGGTTGGAGCCTCGCATTGTTTGCGGTCAGTTTATATTAGGGAGGAAAATTACAGTCATTTTCATGTCATAATTATACTTTAGATATATATACTAAGTAACTTATACGTGGTGTTTCAATGAATTATGTTTACGAATGGTTTATTTCAGTTAGTTAAGAAGTTGTTTCAAATGACGAGTGTTTCTGTTTTATAATATATCTGTATTTTTAGTTACCACAGCTAGAAAATAAAAGTATTAAATGTTTCATTCCCCCCGAAAGGGAATCGAAACTACGGCCGCTATGTGCTATTTAACTTCTGTGAATGTCCAATGTAACAGCGCTACATATCTATCAATTTGTTTTCACCTAATTCTTCTAGGAGTTTATTATTCTGCCAGTAGTCTTCAAACTTCTAAATGTTGATTGATGGAAACCACTCTGAGTTTTATTTTTAAAAGTAAGAGCATTCCTACAAAATATGTTTTATTTATAATTAAGCTTATTTAGGCTGAAATATATATTTTTTACAGGCCGTCGTCGCGCACAAGTGTTTGATTGTAAACGTGATGGTTGTGGGTTCAATTCCCACTCGAACTCGGAGGAAATAATTTTATTTATTAATATTTTAATTTCTTCTTGTGTCTTTTTAGTTTTCGCTGGTAACAAGATAGACAAATAAGAAACATTATGCAAAAATTCCCAAAGCGAAAAACAAAGAATGCATAAGACGAAAAAGTATTCAAATTAAAATATTTACATTCATTGTGTAAATTGGCTAAATTAAATTGGCCGCCGCCATTACTGAGCCTTAAATATCACGCAAAACCAAATGATCGTATATTTATCTCTATTTGTTTTCGATATATGCGGCGGCACGATTTTCCAATTGGCACTTTCAGCCCTGTTCTCCCCTACATAACAGTGAGACCACATCTGAATTAAATATTTAAAATATAAAGGATTTTAATAATGAAGGACTGACACAGATTTTTATCAGCATTACGCTGTTTCCCGAATGAAGTAGGGTAGACAGAAGGAGTCTAGTGTTCCGACACTCCGCTCCCCACTTTCACCTGAGTTTTGAAGGCTTTGCATAGTCAGTAACGGAACTTAAAGCCACGCTTTGCCTTGACACCAGAGCGACGAAATGAAAACACTAAATATTTCATTTCCTCGCGTGGGAATCGAACTCACAACCGTGTGTCGTCCACTGGCCTTAAAGAATATTTATTCGTTCAACATAGGGATTTTAACAAAAAATTATAAATTAATACATAAAATTTCATTTGTTTATTCTTTTATAATTTCCAAGTAACAGCAGGTACGTAGCAGTAGGATTAATCTGTGAAACCTTCCTAACGATATGCCTCGGTCATCAATCACTGACTGAATTCAATTACAACTTCGAAAGGGAAAGTGCGTATAAATGAGGATGTTTAAATTAATTTTCAAATTAACATTTTAGAATATACCTATTGAAGGTGAAAAGTGTGAGGCCTGTTTGTAAACGCGACAGATTGTGGATTCGATTCCCATTCGTGGGAATAAATTATTTAATATTTTCATTTCTTCGTTGGTGGCGAGGTAAAAATTTGGAAAGGAGTGTCTTGACGATAGGATCTCTCTACCTATGCTAAGTGTGCGAGATAGAGAGTGATATTAAAAAAGGTGTTTTCAAATACCAAATCTGTAATTCAGATTCTAAATTTAATCTATTTTTCTGAAATATAAATAACATATTTATTTATTCCTCACTCAAATTCCAAATAATTTCATAATATTTTGTAATGGCTGCGGTGGTGAGTTCGATTCCCACTTGGAGAATTTATTTGATTTAAATTACTAATATTCGTCTCTGGTAGAACATACCGCGACGTTCCATAGTATCCTTACTCGTCACGAGAATTAAGAATGGAATATTTTGACACTCACTTCCTTCTTTTCTTCTATTCCTATCTTTTTTAAATATTTTTTTAATAAAAAATAATTATATTTGTATAACTATTGGTCTGAATAGTTAGAATATACATATTAGGTTTATTAGAAGTATAAAAAGGTTTTAAAAATCCGCTTCACGCTGTATCCCGCAAACAACAAAGCAGGCAGAGGGAACCTAGTGCTAAGGCCCCGTTCCCCACTATCTGCCGAATTCTGGAGGCATTGCGTGTTGGTGGCACTTCCTCGAGTGGGGATCGAACCCATAACCGTCACGTTACAGTCACACCCTTTTGCCGCTGCGCCATGACGGCCTATTTAATATAACTACGCCATATATCTCTGACTCTAGGGAAATTAGACAGAAACAACTTAACTATGTACTTATGTTTTATCATATCTCCAACTTGGGACGTGTTATTGGAAAATTATTTGATAATAATAATCTAAAAGATATTATTTTCATAGTGTGAATAAGTTATATTCGCATTTAAATATTAAATTTGAAATGTGTTAAATATTTTCATTTCGTTGCTCTGGTAGGTAATTAGGCCAATAAAGTTCTGGTAACAAGGCAAATAGAATGGCGAAACTCAACACCGCGCGCGGAAATGGGAAGTCTTAATTGTAGCTTAACCTTAACACTAGGTTCCCAGGTTCCCTCTGTCTACCTTGTTGTGGGTTGTTTAAACAGATTTTTCTCATCAGATTAAAGAAACATTTGTATTATAAACGTATTTTTCTAAATAAAAAGTTTATTTATAACCAGATAAGCCAGTCAATTGTGCTATCTTTGCTCGTTGATATTATTAATGAAAAATTTCCCGCCAGTGGATTTGAACCCATATCAATTTGAATAATCTCATTTAGCCTGACATTTCCCAAGGGGGATAGAATGGCATCGTAATTTCGATAAATTAAGATTAATAGAGATTAATTATACATTTATTTTTAATGTTTTAGAAGCACTTTCACAACTCAACTTTCTTTCAGAAATATTGGATAGTGCATCTGCAAGTATAAGAGAAAACGCAACCAAATGACTTTTTCTGCTGGGTTGGCTGAGAAAACCTACTGTTAACAGTAGGTTAAGGTTCCCCCCTTCTACGCAAGCAAGACTGATAACAAGACAAACGCGGCGTTGAGTACTACCATGGAATATCTCGGAAATTTTTTTTCTTTGAGTAATAAAATATCAAAAAAAATATTAAAGAAACAGCAACATGTAAATATAAAATAAATTTTATTCTATAAATTTGTCCTTCACGTTATTACATTATGAATATCTCACTATTTCATCCTAAATATATTTTATTCATGAACCGAACACTTCTATGAATTTTCGAACAGTCCTTTGTAGTCTAAGATCCAGATGACAAAACGTATATTTTATCCTTTTTTTTTACATACATTGTATTCCGCATTTAGCTTTTAGTGTTAGGATATATTTGGTCCCCGTTTTCCACCTGATTTTCGACAGATTGTGTGTTGAGTGGCGGAATACAACGCTATTATTTGTCTTATTACCAAGTCTCGTGACAATGGAGTCACATCTATTATATTACTTTGACGCTGAAAAAGACGCTATCTATAGCCCTGTCTGCTTTATGTTCTACAGCAAGAAGCCGAAAATTGCAAGCTGGATCATAGACTTTTATGTATATTAAATGTCTTTCTGATAAAAGGATCATTTTATTATCACATTCATTACTTATTAACACTTCGACCTCCTCTGTAGAGATTGTACTAAAATAATATAAGTGCCCAACGGTTGTCTGTCTGCGATATCACTAATGACTAATGACTGTGTCTTAATGAGGTCGGAGTGTTTTAACACTAGGTTTCCAGGTTCTCTCTGCCTACCTTGCTGTGTATTGGATACAGCGTGAAGCTGAAAAAAAAGTAAATTCTTATATTTATTTGTTAGTTTGAGGAGATTAAAATAGAAATTAATTACAATTATTAAGAGTCGAATAATTGAATCAAATATTGGGTATAAAATCTTACCATTTAAACTTAGTTTAACTACAATACTATTTTAAATAATTTTTAATGCTATTAATACAGGGATACTTAGAGAAGATCCATAAGAAGGACGGAGATGTCACTTCAAAACCGCAAGCAGAGCGGCGTACTAACTTAATTTCCGCTTCCTCCGCTTAATGCGAGGTTTTAGGGACTTATGGGTTTACTTCCTTTGATATTTAGTTAGGTTATTTAATCGGCAATTACATGTTTATATATATCTACACATCTATATAATGTTTAAATGAAAGTCTTTGACGGGATTAATCGGGTATTTTTTGGGAACCCGATGTTTCACGGGTAGACTGAGGTGGCATTCGTCTGCTAGTTGACATAATTATTATATCAAACTACCGCCAACAATTTTTTAAATGTCTCGCGTTCTGCCCTGGAATTCCTGCAGAATGAGCAGACTGGATCTTGTCCTCTGGTATGGTGGGTTTGAGGCTTTATGAGTGGGAGTGAGTGAGTTCCAACCCTCCTCTCTATTGGAATTAGGGTGTTAAGGTGTAATTGCATAATCTCTGACATTCAATGATGTACTGATCCTTACTGCGAATGTTTTTGTAAAAGATTTTTACGATCTGAAAGAAAGCAGCGTAGGATCTTATATATTTTGTTGCATAGATTGGTATATAGTATACTGATGAAGACTAAAGAAATTTGAAAATTGTTTTCTTATTTTACAACAAGTATTTTAGTTATATATTTTAGCGCGGTCCCACCATCACGAGCGAGAATGTAAACAAACAAAGTCAATAAAATAACGTGGTTGTGTAGGCGGCGGTGCAATTTTGTTTCAGCAGCATTCTATTCGGGAGCATGTCATTCGTGTAGAAATATTACATTTTTTTAAGGGAAAATTTGGGGAATCTCTTATAGTATTTACTAAGAAATGTCGAGGCAAAGCGCGGCGTTGAGTTCTGCCACTCAACACCTCCAGAATTCGGCAGAAAGTGGGGAACGGAGTGTCTTAACGCTAGGTTCCCTCTGCCTACCCTGCTGTGTGCTGGATACAGCTTGAAGCTGATGATAAGTATTTAAGATTTTAATAATTCATAGTATTGTATTAATATTTAATATCAATAGATTTTACTTAATTCCTTCTATTCCTTGAAAATAATAAATAAAGTCAGTCAATGATTACAGTATTGTTATAGATTACATATTTGATAGTGGCAGGTCAGAAAGCAGAGAACGTAGAGTCCTGGAACTACCTTATTGCTTTGCAGAAAAAGGTGAAAATCTTTTAACTTGAAATAAATAAAACATTAAAATACAGGGAATAATACATTTATTTAATTGCGATTTATAATTTTTGTCATTTAATTAGCATATTATATGTTGGTATGTTCCAAAATCCAATTCTTGAAGCTGTAGACGCGAGAATAGACGTCAGGGTAACCGCGGGCGCAAGGATATCCCCAGGACACTATCCCTACTACAGTACCGTTCTGAACGAGTGGTCCGCCAGAGTCTCCCTGAAACATTAAAGAGCAAATGAAAAACAGTGCGAGTAAATTAAAATAAGAAATATTTAATTTCCCCAAGAAAATGAAAATGAGAAATATTTCTTACAGGGGTACAAGTGTGTGAATGTAAAAGCGACTGGTGGGTTCGATTCCCACTCGAGGAAATGAAATATTTAATATTTTCATTCCTTTGGTGTCGCGAGGTAGAGCCCAGCGCGCTCAAGACACAATTCGGCGAAAAGTAGGGAACGGAATTGTCGTGTGACCTAACACTAGGTTCCTAGGTTCCCTGTGCCTACCCTGCTATGTGCAGAATACAATGTACAGCAAAACATATATTATAATATTAAAATCCTAAGTTAATTTTTAACAGAAAAAAAAAACATCCGTCCTCCTCTCCTGCGCCATTATCGTATCAAATGCCTATAAAAATAACTTATACAAGTAATTCGTAAACATTCCCTATATTAAGGGCAGGCGAAAATAGACTTGATCAGCTTACAAAATAAGTCAATAACTTTCCAAGTATTTTTTCCAGTGACTACATTCTATAATGCTTCTACTATAATTTTATTAAGTAACTATTGACTACTTCTGGCTAAGCTGATAAATCTTCGAATTTTGTTCTTATACGTGGGGAACGGAAGAGTAATTAATTAATTGGAACAGAATATTTTAACACAGGTTGTACGAAAAAAACTTAAGTAAAGGTTTTTAGCCAAGAGGAAGAAATTGAACCCTTGTAGGATGACTATGTTGTCCGTCTGCCTGTCCGTCTGTTACGACGATTTATCTCAAGATCGCGTATTAAATATACGGGTAAGCTTGAGAGCTCAAGACTCGAAACTCCAAAACCAAGTAACATACATATAAACTAAAGTGTATTCCACTAAACCTTATATTTTTACCTAATAAATAACTACAATGGATAACATCTCAGGGCAGTACAAAATAGAATGTAATTCTTCGTGCTTATAAATTTTTTACTGTTTAAAAAGGTTGCAGGAATTTTCTTGACCTTTAACTTGGAATATGTAGATAATGTGGGTTAAAGGTCAGAGGTTTTTATTTTATTATGTTTAACAGTACTTGTCTATTTGTTTTAAGCAAATTGTTCTTGTTTTTTATTTAAGTAAAATAATAAAATAAGAAAAAATCTTTGTAAATTGTGAATTTAGAAATTTTATCTTTTTTGTGTCTGAAAAATTCTATTTACAAAAATTAAGATCCAAATCCTGGAGGCACAGCGTGTTGAATAGAGGAACTCCACGCCGCTGTTTCGTCAGTCATTAATGAGAAATATTACAAGTATGAAAAAAGAAAAAGAACAGTGTGAAGAAAAAAAATCCCTTTTAAATAAGTCCTGAAAACTTACATGGCAAGCACCCTCTCCAGCTTTGGTCAGTGAGCATATTTGATTACTGTGTACAGGCATCGATATGAGCGACCCATTGTAACGTTTCTGACAATCGCCCACGCTGAGAGCTGATAGCTGGATGATTTGCAGCTTGTCCGGGAGGTTGCCTGGATACTAAAATTCGAAGCAAACATAGGAAATTAGGTTACTATTATATTTAAGTCGAAAGTAAAAGAATTGATGTGATCATATATATTTTTTAACGAAGTGTTTTAACATTAGATTTACAGAGATTTAAAAAAGAATATAGAAGCAGATGACCACAACCAGAGGTCATTTCTGTTCCCAGCAATGAAATATATTATATTAATTCCGTAACTTTGGTAACACGACAAAGCGCGGCATTGGTTTCCGCCGGCATATATAGCATATTATTCCATGGCATTTTAGCATAATGCTTACCGATAGTCTGCCCCATCCAGTAAGAGTAACTTTGGATCCACCTGGTGTGTTAGCTGCAGGCAGCTTTATAGGCTGGACTCTGCTGTTGAATTCTATTTTTCCCGACACTTTGATGACGCTGACGTCATTCACAATTTCATGACTATCGTAATTTTCGTGCACTACAATTTTGCTTACGGAATGGCTTTTACCCCCAGAGGTAAGACTGTTGGTACCAACTACCACCTTTATCAAATATGTTACTTGGCTGAAAATAAGTTTAGTAATTATGTAAAAAAATATTAGAATTTCTTAATTAAATAAAAAAAAAACGATTAAGATCATCTGAGAACATCAGAGAGACATCTCTAGTAACTATTTTAATAAACCCGTTGACTGTATTTTTTAACATTACTTATTTATTATATTTTTTTTCGTGTTGTAAGTTTAAAGATAATATTGATAGTGAGATTTGAACCTAGAATAATAATTTAGTTAAATATTTGAATACTTCCCAAACACCAAACAATCACGTGAGACTTACTAAGTCAAACAAGTTCGTCTTAACAGTGCCAGGAAACATAAAGGTACGTTCAATATTAGCATTTGTTCTGAGATTGAAAGTCAAATAAGTAAATTTACACACAAGATGATAAAATTTGAATATATTCAAACCCAGAGTACAAAGGCATCGAATTTCTTATAACATCATTTAAATTTATGGCGTAGTTGGACATTTTCTTGTAAAAACAATAGTTTCCAGTTCAATTATTATTTGGGAAATGAATATATATATTTAAATTATTTTTTTGGTTAATTTGGTGATAATTTCATTCAATTAATAATATTCGTAAAATAGCCTGAAACTGTGAAGATGAAATATTTACATACAATTTAGAAAGATTTAACTTAAAAATGCTTACCCAACAGTACAATGTGCAGCTGTGAGCACCCATTCCTGGCTTATTATGGAACCTCCACAGAAATGAGAACCGAAGATAGACCTCAAGGATGCCTGGTATGGTATTCCACCGTCCGGCGCATCCTGCCCTCCTACTATACGCGGTGATATCTCATCATAGGTCCTCGGCAGTAAACGTCCTAAAAATATGATAATATTAACAGTACTGTTTTTTTTTATTTTAAAGTGTTATTCTCCTCAAAATGAATTTCAAAAATTTTTAAATAAAAAGTTTTTTTTTTAAACGTCAAATAATTTACCCAAGGGCACTTAGGCCTGAGGACCGATATAAGAAACTCATCGTGACTTTTTTCTTAGAAGAATCTTTAAATCTTCAAAAAGGTATAATAGCAAAAGTTTAACTAACTGATTAATAAGAGCAAAATTTCTAAACTATAAAGGTTTTTTATATATTAAAACACCCGTACTTTGTTTAGAATAAGCAAGTGTTTTAATTAAGAACAAGTTATCATTCTCTTGACATCTCGCTTGTTAATATTTCAATTCACTAATTGGATATACAGACAGACATCCAAAATAATATAAAAATTCCAAATTCTCTGCACGTTTGTAACATTTCTAATTTTTGATTATTATTGTTTAATTAGAGACCAGTCGTAGCGCAGGGCAAGCGTTTAACTGTAAACACGATATGTTGTGAGTTCGATGCCCATTCGAGGAAATTATTTTTTTAGTATTTTCATTTCTTCCCTTTAGTATCGAGGCGAAGCGCGGGGCTGAGCTCCGCCACTCTATACACATATCTTTCAGAATTCAACGGAAAGTGGGGAGCGGAGTACCCTCTCTCTGTCTACCCTACTGCTGAAAAAAATGTTTAATTAAATAGGAAAAGAGATACTCTTTGTAATAACCAAGTTTTATTAGAATCATGATATTTTATTCAAATTCCAAGTTGCTCTGAGAGGAAGCGGAATGTATCAGTTACTTTTGTTTTCAATTATAATAAGTATTTCCGTTCCAACGATGTTTTGTTCTTTTGTAATATTAAGTATGTATTTTATTTCTATTTCAAATCCTCGTTCAAAATGTTTTCATTTCCTCGCTGTGGTAACGAGGCAAAGCGTGGCGTTAAGTTCCGCCGCTCAATACGCAATGCCTCCAAAATTCGACGGAAAGTCGGACGGAGTGTCTTGTCAACTGGAGGTCTAGGGTACTCTCTGCGTACCCCGCAGTGTGAGGGATGTAGCGTGATGCTGGTATATTTTTTTTATATAAGTATTTCATTAAAGCAAGAATAAATTTAACACGATTATAACATTCCCTTTGTAAAAAAGTACCAACAGTACCAAAAAAGTAAAAAAGTACCAAAAGTAATATAAAAGTAATTGCCTAAAATTTCTTTTAATATAACAAAATTAGCCCGAAGCGAGTATCAACTTTAACCTACCTTCAGCCAAGGTGACACATATGACAGACACTAAAATTAACTGAAATGCCTTGAAAATAAGCATTTTTTTCGTTAAATTTCGTATGTTATAATGAAATATCACGATGCGTAGTGAATTAGAAGATAAATTACAAGTCTTTTATAGTCTCTATAAGTGTAATTAAGTTAAAGTGTCTCATCCACTTTAAAAAAGATATGATTTCAAAGAGTTTAACAAATATCGTACGTGACTTCTGTTGTTTATGAATTTTGATAAAAACATGATTAATTTTTAGGTATTACATTTTAGGAGTCATCTAGGCGCATTGGGGCAGGTAACTGTAGACGCAATGATTGTGGGTTCGATTTACACTCGTGGGAGAGATTCATCATCATCATCATCATCACCACCATCATCATCATCATCATCAACAGCCATTTTTTGTCCACTGTTGGACATAGGCCTTCCCCAATATTCGCCACCACACTCGATCCTCAGATTTTCGGACCCATCCGCTTAAAATATAAATAAAAATGAAAAGAGAGAGAGATTAAATATAAATTATTTTCATTTCTTCACTCTGGTATATCAAGCACGACGTTGAGTTAGGCCATTCAAGAGGCGATTTAAAAAATTAGGGGTTTTTAACACTAGTTTCCTTTTTTTTAAAAAAATGGGGTGTTTTAACACTAATTTACTTTTTTTTTACTTTGCTATAGGGCCTAGAACTATATTTTTTTATACTTTCTAGATCACTTTTAATGCTTGAACGCCTAATTGTAGGATATCAAAGTTTTGCTGTGTCAAATCGATTAATAGAAAACGGAAGTTTTACGATGATTGCACATTTGGGTTTTCTTAGACATACGATTTAAGTACTGACCCTGTAAAGCAATTACATTTATTGTTAATCCTGTCAAGGTTATTTCTGTGCTTCATGCCTGAAAATCGATATGGCACATGAAAAAGATTTGAAATTACACACTTTTAAGTACCCACACCCAAAAATAATTACCGTCGGGTACCGTCGGATCATCTCTATTTTTCTAGAAGTAGAAATCTGTAAACACAACTGGTTCTGGTTTCAATCCCCCACTTGAAGAAATGAAATTTTTAATTAAAATTATTTTTTAATTTCTTCACTCTGGTGTCGAGGCAAAGCGCGGCGTTGAATCCCGTCACTCATCACGCAATGCTTCCAGAAATCAGAGGAAAATGGGGAAAAGAATGTCTTTTACTAATTTATAAATCAGTATAAATAATAATAGGTACATTTAATAGAATAATTAACATCTTGCAGCCATTTACAATTGAAATAATATTGTACTTCCTCCTATATGGCTTCCGTTCGTGGCAAACATTGGTTTTTGATATAGACGAGTTTAATTTTATTGTTTCACGAGCGAACTCTGTTTGTTTTGTTTCATTATTGAATTAAAACAAGAATACTAATATAAATAAACTAAGTTTTATAAATTAATTTTAATTAAATAATCGTTTTATTTATTATTCATGTAAATAAATAAATATACTTTTATTCGCTGCCCATTTAAAAGTTTTAGATTTTAAATTATAATCTTCTTAGAAAATGTAAATCGGTGTTGAATAATGTTTTTTCATTAATGTGCGTAATACTCGAACCCAAACGCAAAATTATTATTTTTAAAGTCGGACTATGACTCATTTGTCAAGTTGATCAATTTCTTTCTTTACTAGTTACTTAAAAGCTTCACACTGTATATGTTGCATACAGCAGGGTAGGCAGAATTGAAACCTAGTGTTAAGTTAAGTGACCTAGTTCTCCATTTTTCGCTGAATTCTAGAGACACTGTGAGTGACGGAACTCAACCCCGCATTTTGCCTCGACACCAGATCGAAGAAGTGAAAATATAAATTTAAATACATATTTCATTTCCCCGAGCGGGGATCGAACCCACGACCAGTCGTGTTTACGGTGGCACTTTGTGCTCCTGCGCCACAACTGGCGTTTGGGTTTACATACATTTTTTAAAATTATGAAATAATATATGAAACTATAAATAAATGTAACGTTAACTATTGCTACTTGTAATTATTAATATTATCTTTTGTAAATGTTAAAGTTCCAAGCAAAATAAGTCTTATCTATTAGTAAGTTTCAAGTAGGTTCTTGTTTTTGTATGAGCACTTAAATATATGATATGATTTGGTCTTATATTAAAGACCTAATAAAGTCGCGTTACAAAACTTAAAATTAAAAAAAAATATATATTAATTAATCGGCTTCACGCTATATATCGGCTTCACGCTATATGTAGACAGAGGGAACCTAGTTATAAGGCACTAAGTTCCCCATTTTCCACCGATTTTTTGAGGTTTTGCGTGTTTAGTGGCGGAACTTAACGCGGCAGTTTGTCTCGTTACCAGAGCGAAGTAATTAAAATATTAATAAATAATGATTAAGACCCCCGAGTGAGAATCGAACCTACGAGCCTCGCCTGTTCCTTTATAATGTGGCCATGAATTTCCAGATATTTGTATCTTAAACTACAATATTATAATTGATCAGTAATTCATTTACTATAATCTAAAAGTTTTTTATTGACTTCTAACGTAAAAATAATAGAAAAAAATCTTCTTATTAGTTCAATTTAAGCAAATTTATTTTTCTTTGATTTAATTCAGTACTCTAGTTATAAGTCTTAGGAAATTAATCTCTCTCTTCTTTTCTATTCACGACTCTCCTTGAAGACTAAAATTATTTTTGTAAATGAAGGCCTATGGCATAAGAGCTCACTCACTCTAGTGATTTAAGCTGCGCGTTAGATGGATCAATTACTCAGCCTCCTTTCCTTCTTTTGTTGTTCACAAAATTAATGGTTTTCCATATAAGGAAAAAGGGGAAAAAGTGACGAATCACTCCGTTTCTCAATTACTACGTAACTTACTTGTACTTAATATGTAATTCTTATTTTTCTATAAATTAATATTTGAACCTGCAACCTACAAGAACTTTGTAATAAATTTGTAGTACTCTCTCTTTGCAATACTCTCGTCTGTAGTAAGCCTTAGTGATGACAATTATCATTTTAATGATAAAATAGACAACATTATAAGGCTCTTGGCTATAACATTATGATTAAATATATTTATAGATAATATATGAAAATTATTTTTAATGCGCGTGTACATATTCAACAATGTTCCCGTTCATTTTAAAACTTAATGAAAAGTCCCTTTTTTTTTTCGTTCCCGCTCAATTTCGGAAAAAAATCGCTCTTAGTACTCTCTTACTCTCTACAAATCTTCTTTTAAACCTTCATGCCATACTTCAATTTTCTAAATCCAATACATATCTGTGTAATGTCTGTCCATCATCTATTTAGGTGTCGGAAGATTTTTATATGTATAGTATATTTTCCCTAAGCTTGTTTTTGATTTATCTACATATATAAAATTGAAAGGTCACTCACTCATCACGAAATCTCAGAAACTACAAGAGCTAGGAATCTCAAATTTCGCATAGGAGTTACTTATAGGACTTAGGTGCTCGCTAAGACGGGAATTTGAACGACAATATTCGACTTCTAAGGGGTTGTTTTTGGGGTCGAAAGTTTGTATGAAACTTCGTTACTACAAATGCTGGGAGTCTCAAATTTTGCATAGACGTCACTAGGACGTAGTCATGGAGACAGAAATAATAATAACATAGTTCACGCGGGTGTAACCGCGAGCGGGCCGCTAGTTTTATATATTTTTTAAAATTCTAATAAGTCTTGCTACTATTATAGCTCAGTTCACTTATGATAGAAAAGGTTGTTTGAACATTCAAATTGCTCTAGAAAAATGTTTTTAACTAGTAGTTCTTATGTTTTCTCGGCCTAGAGGCTCTCGGTCATATGAGAAGTTCTTGAATAAAATATATAATCATTTACAGTTCAAAACACTATTTTTAAATTAAAAACTTTATATACATATTTGTTCATTGTGCATATTTTCACTTACTTTTAAAGTAATGAGTCAGTATACTATAGATACTGTATGAAGAAAACAAACTTAAATTGTAATTTCACAAGAAATGTATATATCTGAACTTGGCTAAGATCAACTAACCATAAAAGTTTACCTCGTAGAATTTTAAATAACAAAGTTAACGGAACGGCAGTTCATAGGAAAGAAAATTTTTAAATTTATTTTAATTTTCAGCTACAAGTAGTGTTTTGACTCTTCTCTATCCGTCACCTAGCAGCGTAAGCAGACAGCCTACCATCTTGTAAAACATCACACTTTCGTTTCTTTACAATTTAGCTAAAATTTCAATAAGCTGCAAATTAATTTAAGGAAGTTGAAAAGGAGATATAAACAAGCACCGTCCTAAATTTACATTTCTCCATATCCATGTCCAAAGTAAATATTTATATGTAATTGAGTCAATTTTACCCAAACGGGTCCTCCCTTACAAAATTTTACATTCATTAGAACAAAATATTAATGTTATATTACTTTTAAGAAGATATAGGTTTTAATAACTCATATAGATATTATACTCGTCAAAAATATTTAAAAAAAATTCCAATAATATTGGCTCAAAATAAGTGCAAAATAAGTAAATAAATGAGTTAAGACACTCAATTCCTCAGTTTCCGCGGAATTTTTGAGGCAATGAGGATTTTTTTAATATTTTTTTTATTAATATTTTAAAAAAATGAGTTGAAATTTAGAACAGAATTGAAAAATATACACCTAAGTCACTTGTTCAGGAGCAGGTGCGGTTAACGATATCAGATCAAAGTTTAGCCGCCTTCGATTTAACATGCATTAGATGTTCTATGGTATAATCCATATTTAGATTGGCTCCACTCTTGGATGGAACCTTTGAAACAAAGTAAGTTGTTTACCTTACGTTACTTACTCTGGTGTAAAAGCTACTTGCCATATCTAAATTAATGAAGTCATATTATAATAATTTAATTTAAGCATTAAATTCGGTATAATTAAAAGTTGAGTTCCATAATAAATAAATTGTACGAAAGAACTTGATTGAAGACGGATCAATACGAAGCTTTGCGAAGGGGCACAGGCGAGTGATCAAAGCATAACGGTCGTAGATTCGATTTTCATTCGGAAAAATGAAATAATATTTAATATTTTCATTTCCTCGTTCGAGGTACTTTAGAAGACATTGTGCAGAGTGGAGTACCTTGACTCAACACCTTAAGAATCCTATTTTTCTAATCATATTTTTTTAATTTATATGCAAAATAAGTTTATCAATATGTCCAAACTTACGAGTGTATTAAATGTTAAAATTATATAAAGAAGAAATATACATTTTTACGTTTACAGAACCCTTATTTTGTAGGCAAGGACGGATCGTCAAGGATTAGGATCGGGATATACCTTTTTATTCTCACAATATCATCTTTAGGTCTATATGTAAAAGATTTTTTTTTATTTTTTGTATAATAAAAACTTCTTACTTCCATAGAAAAGTGTATATTTTAAGATAAAAGTGCCCCTTAGGATTTACCATTACAATGCAAATATTAAGATATATGCAGGAAGTTGGTAAGTTATGGAGTTAGCATAAGTTGAAAACTGCACTCTGGGCACGATATTGCATTAAAATAATGTTCTATGCAATTTTTTTATTTTAATTTTCATAGAGACAACAGCAAAAAATAAATTTTGTATATGAAAGACAGTCAGATTTATGACAACTGAGATAAAATACCAAGTAAGTGCGAGTCGGCTTCGCCAGGTGGGGGAGGTTTTCGACAAATTTCAGGATTCTATGTCAACGATAACGTTTGTATTTTTTTTAATGAAATAATATAAATTGTCGCTTTTCAGATTTTAATTTTAATTTCATAACTGTAGGTCCGCGGGAAGTACCCTATAGGCTTTGATAACGCGACGCATTTCATAAATGCTCGTATCTTTTGATTACGTTGACTTACATGTTTAATTTTACTGTACCCCTAGGATCTATTAATCTGAATATTTGGACCTGATTTTAATAGGGTTCCGTTTTTACCTCCGAGACACGGAACCCTGAAATGATAATGTCACTTATAACAAAATTTTAATTTGTGCATTACCATGACGTTGAATTTTATACTGTAATTCAATTATTAACATCATTTATTTTTTTAATGCCGTTGTATAGGTACGATTTATCTATGTCATACATAGAATAAATCCTCAATTGAAGTTCTTGATAACAATCTTCAATCGATTACTAAGTAATGAAATGAACTCTCCATTATGACGACATATACATTTCAAGCATAGGTTCCGATGTTTGAACCACGTGGCCATATATTTCCTTACTTAAACCCTTAAACCAACGGAGTGTCTTAACACTAGGTTCCCTCTGCCTACCCTGCTGTGTGCGGGATACAGCGTGAAGCTTATTTTTTTTTTTTAATAATTTGGTAACCTATACTTCCCAGATTATCTCCATACCGACCTTGACCAGATATCCAGCTATCAGAACTATAATAGTTAATAGTAATATTATATTATAATTATATATGTATTTATCTTTAATTGTTGTATGTATGTATATATGTATGTATGTAGGCATTTGTGTAGAGTTATGTATGTATATATGTAGATATGTATGTATAAATGTATGTATTAAACTATTTTGTGTTCTCTGAATATTGGTTTTTATATATTTTATGTACTTTTTGCACCTTTCTGCCTTCTTTTCTAAATTTAATCCTTCCGTTTTTCTTTGGTTGCCTGTAAGACATCGCTTTTAGTGATAAGGCCGCCATTGCACACTTGTTAATCGTGTTTCTAATGATTTGTATTTTTTTTTCTCTTCTTATTTGTGCAATAAAGTATTATATTATTATATTATTATTATTATAGTAAGTAATAACTAACGCCGGCGAGTGCGGAACCGTGTTCACAAACAGATCCTCCGCGGGGTACAATTCTCGTTAGTATTGTATTTTATGTTTTATTTATTTTATATGTTCGTAAACAGCTTCATTTTGTACGTGGAATGTTTTGATTTTTCTATATTTTATTGCTTTTGGAGATAGTGTTTTTGTTCAGTGGTAAGTTTGGTGGAACTCTTGTTAATGTTGAAGATGTCAGGTTCTTTTCGTTCGTTTTTCAGCGAAAACTAATAACGATTTTTGAAGCCAGTCGTTTCGCAGGGACACAAAGTGTGTCCGTAAATGCGATAGGTTCGATTCTCATTCGAGGAAATGAAAAATATTATATTTTCATTTCATCACTCTGGTAATAAGAAAAAGCATGGCGTTGAGCTTCGCCATTCAACACACAATGTCTCAAAGATTCAGTGGAAAGTGGGCAGTGGAGTGTCTAAACACTTTAACTTCCTTCGGGAACAGTATCTAAGCAGGTTGCTTCTGGGCTTCCTGGGTTCCCTTTGCCTTATCTGCCTTTTTTTCATTTAAACAATGTGAAAATGAAAAAAAATATGTAAAAAGAACGTTTAATGTAGTAGCGTTCAACTAAACTAAGCTTCAGCTTAATAAATTCTAAATCTAGAAAATATAAGCATAGATTATGCCGCCGCGTCGTTTGCTCTTGTATTTTATAAGAATCTTTATAAACATTATAATAAATTTAAAATGAACATAATAAAATGTAAAGAAAGATTTTTATAAGATTAAATTAAAAATAATTATTTTGTTTAACATAAGTGACATGAGCGACATTCTTATCATTCAAGAACTTAGTTATCTTTGTTTTAAATTAAAGTAGCTAGGTATTGTTTGAGCGGTTAATTACGCAGCCGGGAATCCCCTTTCAAAGTAGAAAACTTCCAAACTAGCGGGAAATACCGTAATTACCCTCCAAAAAGTGCTCTTGTGAGCTTACGAGTTGCTTAAAGAAACTTTCTAATTAAAATTTTGCATCGTCTTCTTACAAGTTAATTACAGTTTTAAACAGTTTAAGTGCTGTAAGGTGAGTATACAGGGAGATTTTTTCATTAACTTTTTTACTTTATATTTAAAATTACTGACGGTACGGACTCTGTGCTATCTTTAGTTAATTTTTAAAAGCATATTACACCTGCAATGTACTCCAAGGCATAGCAGGTGTGGATATTTGATATTAATTTTGGAATTATACTTTTAGGCAATCTTAAGAAAAATGGTCACCGACGGAGAGACAGACAGAGGGAGAACGAAGCGATCTTATAAGAATTCCGGTTTTTCTTTTGATTGCTTTTTTGTCTAAATTTCTTCATAAGTTTCTAACCAAATTTCTAAACACATGTATGGGTAATACTTATCCTTTATCTCGGTTATGAAACCTTCTAACTCGTTCCGTACATAAGGTGCTCTTAATCTAGTGATCGAATTTCCGTTCGTGGTAAATATTTATATTTGCTACCTATATTTATTGACCGCCAGAATAAATATCATCGAATTTCTTTCATTATAAGTACTATTTTGTGAGTTTAATCTTAATTTTATTAAAACCAGTATAAAAACATGACACTTAAAATGGATTCTTCATACAAATTAAACCTAACAATCAAAGTTAAGAGAATTACTGTTACTAATTCGATATTATAAGATTATTTTTATTGCTTAGAATTGAACTCTCTCTCTCTCTCTTTCTCTAAATTCTGTTTCATGTTGTTCCGTCCCCGTCTGCTCATTTTTGGAGACATTACGTGTGGTTTAATCTTTGTGTTACTGGAGCATTCAAATGAAAATAATTATAAAAATGGGAATGGGAAATGGGAATTCCCCAAATGGGAATCAAATACGTTACATTTGCGTCTACAGTAAGAAGATTCCCACAGTTGTTGTTCAAATGATTTCTGTAGTGAAATAGTGATGGCTACTTACTGTACTAATAGAAGTTATATTATGTTGCTAATCTTTCCAATTTATTTCTCCTGACAACTAAATAAAATTAAAATTAAAATAAAATATTAAAAAAAAGCCTTTTATTTATTATTTATTTTATTTTAATACTTTATTACACCATAATTGATATTAATTAACCTTTTATTTCTTCCAGAAAGTTTACAAGAAAATATTGTTAGTACCTATCCAAAAGATATGGTTTGTTTATAGTAGTTAGTTAGAGTTTAAAAAAGATAATTTTAGGCACGACTTAACTTAGTACTTATTTATAGATGAGGGTAAAGGACTTACCACCAAAGCGACATATTAAATAGACATTAATAAACAAAAGAACTATGTGTAAATGTATTACAATCTATACTTCTATACTAATATAATAAAGCGGAAGAGTTTGTTTGTTTGTTTGTTTGTTTGTTTGTTTGTTTGTTTGTTTGAACGCTAAGATCTCTGGATCTACTGGTCCGATTTTCATTGTTTTTGTTTTGTATGAAAGCTGCATTCTTCAGAAGTGCTATAGGCTATATAATATTACATTACACATATATACTAATATATTTTAAAATACTTTCTAATTTGACATGCAATTTATTCTGCCATGTTAATAACAACCGTCGTTGCTACGCGACCGCTACCGCGACGTTTTGATATTCATCCTTATGAAAATAAATATAATAGTCACTTTTAGCATTTTATCTAGATTGAAATTATAGTTTACTGTATAACATACTAATAAATAATTAAGGAGATGTCACTGATTCCAAATGACCTAGCCACCTAGCGGGCGGCACAGTATGACCGACGCGAACGGGCAGATGACGTTGACGGTTTTATAAATTTTCATACATTTTCGAACTTTAGTTGTTGTTTATAATTAATTTAAAATACACTTTGATTCTCTTCTTATTTTATTTGATATTGCCCGCTAAAATTATCCTACTTAATAGAGAGAAATGTTTAGTTATTTCGTAGAGTCGATATCTATGTACGCACGTACGGAAAACTTTAGGTACTTTTTCTAATATTAAGAATATCTATCCTTTAGTTACTTTTAATCCTTTTGTTAGTTCATTTCAATAACTCAGATATTTTTTTCTAATAATGTGTATCTACTTATTATTCTTTTTGATTATTTGAGCTTATATTTTCTTACTAATTCTATTGAGAATTGAAAATAATTTCATGAATATATTTAATAAATATTCTTATAGTTGAAGCAGGCGTAGCCGCGTCCGGGTCCCCTAGTAATATAATAAAGCGGAAGAGTTTGTTTGTTTGTTTGTTTGAACGCTAAGATCTCTGGATCTACTGGTCCGATTTACTTTGTTTTAGTTTTGTATGAAAGTTGCATTCTTCAGAAGTGCTATAGGCTATATAACATTACATTACACATATATACTAATATATTAAAATACTTTCTAATTTGACATGCAATTTATTCTGCCATGTTAATAACAACCGTCGCTGCTAAGCAACGGTGTGCAAAGTTTGTTTGTTATTTTAAGAAAACGTCACCCAAAATGAAATTATATTTTGATATTCATCCTTATAAAAATAAATATATTATATAATATATAATATTTAATAAATATTCTTATAGTTCAAGCAGGCGTAGCCGCGTCCGGGTCCACTAGTATACAATACAATAGTACATACATTTTCCATTCATTGGAACATGCTTGAACTGAAAATACACAATATGGATTTTGCGAACGATCGTTGGAGTCTCATTCACTAGTTATAAGCACCTTTGAATTGATAGTCTCTCCCAATAGTTATTTATAGCCTGCCTATATTCCTGTAAATTGTAATTATATTATAATAAGTTTTGGTTTTTTTCGGTGGACTTTCTCAAGGATCTCTCATCATCTTCATCTCCATGGTATACCATGGTACCCAGGCCTAATTGGTCTACATGCTTCTTTATTTCGTGTTACGTTCACCTCTCTTTCCGGACATACCTTTCGCAAATGACCGTTTATAAATGTATATTGCCTTTTTTATTGTTTTCAAGGACTGTTTTGTATTTTTGCTGTAAGAAAAGGATGTACATATTTTTGTTCACATATGTTAATCTATAAAAAGAAGGCACTGTGTCTCTCTGTACCATGCACTAAGCAGGGCCTATCCTAGTGAAACATACAGAGAGAATTTAGAGTTAGGACATCTCTCCTCATTAAGACATTTCCGTTTTCGTGTTGAGCCTATATTCTTCAGGACTCATAATATAAAGGGTTTTTGTGTGGAGAGTGAAGAATAGAATAATGTGTCACTCTTTAATTTCTAACAATTATACCCGCGTTCCGGAATTCTGATTGGTTGTCTGAAACAGATCAGTTTTAATGATAAGGCCGCCTTCGTGCATTTTATGTATTCAAGAATTACGTAATAAGTATCTATTGACAATATCTTAAAAACATGAAAAAATCAAGCAAATATAGGTAGTAGGTAGTTATTTCAGGTATTCTAACGTGGGTATTTCAACGAAATGATAAAATCAATATCGAGTCAGCTACATTGGACTAATGCATACGGCTTGCAATATGAATATCAATCGTGAACCATTTGATGGCCGTTTACCGTTGTTACTGGTAGAGGGATATTTCATTTTATATGTTGAAAAGTATGGAATATTCCTTCGTTAGATATATGTATGTAGGTATTTATATTTGTGTGTGTTTATTATTTTGTATTTTCTATTAAAATGTCGAATTTTTCTTATCAGTTAATGTTAATGTTAGAAAAACTATTTCTTCTAACATATAAGTCATTATTGAACAATGATTCACGTGTTTATGATATTATTAGAAGGAACATCGTGTTAAGACACTCCCCCTCCCTCAGAACCTCACTTTCCGCCGAACTCCGGAGGCATTGCATATTGGGTTGCGGACTTCAACGCTGCAAAATATCGCATAAAATCTTCTTTATGTATAAAAAAACATGGAGCCTATTAAAAACACACTGGACAGCTTTTCCCGCATACCAGGTGAGATAGGTAGTACCTAGCTTATTAATTATAAATTTAAAAAAAACTCTATTTACTGCTCTATCTTATGAGGAGAAAAAAGTCAATACAAGTAACACCACGTATACCGACTAGTATAGATATGAAATAATTAAAAAATCATAGCAGTTGAAACGCAAACGGAATGCAATATGAATTTCTGCCGTCTCTTTTGAAATGCATGGATATTTATCCCTAGATTTAAAGACACGTAATAAAGGTATTAATATACAGCTAGCTCAGCTTCACGCTGTATCCCGCATACAACAGGCTAGGCAGAGGGAAGCTAGTGTTAAAACACTCTGATCCTGACTTTCTGCCGAAGGCATCTCGTGTTGTGCACTCAACGGCGCGCTTTACCTTGACACCAGAGCGAAGAAATGGAAATATAAACGTAAATAAATATTTCAATACCTCGAGTTCCACTTTCACACTGTATCCCGCTCATAGCACGGTAAGTAGTGTTAAAACACTCCGCTCCTCACTTTGGATATTGATTATATTTTAAAAAAAGTAAATTTAGATATGTTTGAGTTGAGATTCTTCAGACTTCTGGCTATATAAGTTTCTTAAGGATCTTTTCTTTGTTCTCGACAATGATATGAATTGCAAATACTTCTACTTTAAAATGTGGTAGCGAATCACGCTCGTTCCCTACTTTAATTATTAAATATTTCATTTACCCGAGTGGGAATCGAACCTACCACCGTCGCGATAACAGTCACTACGCTAATGCCGCTGCTCCACGTTGACCCCAAATATTAATTCCTATTTTAGTAATGTATCCAACGTCGCGGAAATAATCATTTTATTTGCTCAGTGAATATTATTCCAAATTAGTACACACAATATTTTGTATAGAGAAATTTTACAGTATTAATATTTAATATAACGTTTTTTTGTTTTTTTAAAGCAGTATAGTCAGAAGGAACCTGGGAACCTAGTGTTGAACTCTTCGTTCCCAAAAATGAGAATATAAAATTTTTCATTTCCTTTTAGGAATCGGAAGCACAACTGGACGCATTTACGGTCACTTTTTCAAAAAAGTTTTATATAAACTATGCAAAATAAATATTAGATATATTTTGTCTCAGTACTTAAGTAACACTTAATGCTGTTATTAATTAAGACATAAGAGGGTGCGCTCACCAAAGACGGACCTTGGAAAGTGAAAACGGTTCAAGGACAAGAGTTTTCATGAAGTCAGAAGGACGTTGCGTACATTTATTATTTCGTATTAAATATTTTAAGGAAAATAAATTTAAATAAACTGATGTTTTGTACACAATATAGTAGGTAATTAACTAGATTTTCGACCGTATAGCAAACTAAACTATTTCCTAGGAGCTACCTATGAAAAATTCCACCACCCAACACGGAATACCTCCAGGATTCGGTTGAAAGTGGGAAATCAAAGTGTCCTAATTGTAACGGAGTGTTTTAATATTAGGTTCCCAGGTTCCCTTTGCCTACTATGCTATGTGCAGGATACAGAGTAAAGCTATTTTTAAAAAAATATTTCCTAAGTAGTTTCTAGGAAATGTTTTTTATTGTATTTTATTTTAATTACCCACTAGGTTTTCAAAGCAATGTTTCAGGATTATCCATTCATTACGGGAATTTATACAAAAACGTATAAACAACACATTTATATATAAACACAAGAAAAAAGTTAACTAGAAAACAGCTTATAGGAAATAATTGCAACTCGTAAGTCGACATTCTCTTATTAGACTACACTTAAGGGTAATTAACAGAAGAATAGAATTCAAAGTTATTATGCTACTAAGTAAGAAATATAAAGAATTATTTTTTATTTTGATATAATATATTTCAATTTTATATTTCACTTAGAGGTGAGACTCAGGAGCACAAGCGTGTGACTGTAAACATGATAGGTTCTGGGTTTGATTCCGACTCGAGGCAATGATATTATATATTCGTTTACTTTGCTTTGATGTCGAGGTAACGCACATGTTTCACTTTTTTCGATACAGTTTGAAAAAAAAACAAGTTGCCTTGTTACCAGAGCGAGAAAATAAAAATATTAATAAACCCCAAGCATGAATCTAACACACAATTATCGTTACGTTTATGCCACTGCGGCACTACGGCCTCTAAGCTCATTGCTTTAAAACTGTGAAGCGGATTTTTTAAAAAATACCAAACACCCAAAATCCTATATGATATATATCCTACATAAAGCAATCAAATTAAAAGGACATTAAAAGGGCATCTTGCATATACGAGTATGTACTCGTAGCAACCGTCTATTATAAAGTGGGACGAGTCATTACTTAGTTTATTGCTACGTTTAGTTTACGGCGGCGTCGCGAATAACGGACTAAGATATCATTTTGTTATACAGGATGGAATTGTCAGCACCACTTTAAATGAAACCACAGTTTAAACTATTCTATAAAAGCCTAATATAATTCAGAAAAAAAATAATTCCCAAAAATGAAAAAGTTATTTTTTCAAACAAAATAAATAATAAAATTATCGTTTTAAAATAAAACGCCATTTGTAAAGTATAACATAGGCACGCACACACTTACCTGTCAAATCGGAAACGTCACATACGTATGTGTGCGTCACACGAAATACAGGTATGGATAAAAATCGTGAAATGAAAAAAAAATCCTACGTCCAAACTGTTCAGATATCTTGCTTAAATTCTTTAGTTCCGGGTTTGAAATATTTTACCCTATATGCAGTTTCAGTAAAAGGAGCGCTGCCTCTTCCACCCTGTATATTACTTAGTTCTAGGTATAGCTTAGTTTTATTAATCTATTGTATTTCTGATGTTGCCAGCCCTGGCGCAGGGGTTCAACATGTGACTGTAGTACGCTATAGTTTTGAAGTCCAACTTCAGAATTCGGCGGAAAATAAGAAACGGAGTGTCTTAACACTAAGTTCTCTTTGCCTACTCTGCTTTGCGCGAGATACAAAAACTAAGTTCTTTAAATTTCCTGATGGTTTAGCGTTTTGAAACTTGTGGAATATAGAAGAAGTGCTCACAAAGAAACTTCTGTATTTGCCGTGTCTGTGGCGTACTTAAGTAAACGTACTTAAGCTGGTAATAATCCATTCTCTTTTAAAGCCACGCCGCGTGGTCTCGGTGGTAAAAGGGGGGGGGGGGGGGATAGAACAAAGTCCATATTGTTAAAGTAAATGTGAATTTATTAGTACTATCTTTTACTTTACCTACTATCTCTATGTGAAAAATGTTCATGTTCATGTTTAAAAGTTTTATTGAGATGGTCTTGATCGCTTCGCTCGCCCACCCCCGCTCGTTCGCTCTATCTAAAATAATACGACTCTAAAACAACGACAATGATTTTTTTAGCACTTGTGAAAATATACGTTTTAATTGCTTTTAAATTGTGAAGAAGTATAAAAGCACTCCCATATACCACTTTTACATTAAAAATATAGCAATCGTTTTGGGAATAAAAAAAAATTGTGGTTATAATTGTTACGGTTTATTTTTTTTTAACTATAGAGAAATACTAAAAACTGGTACTATAAGTTTCACATATAAGATGCATTTAACGTTTATACTTTCAAAGTTTACAGACGTCGAACTATGCACTTGGATATTTAATACTTTTGTTTGTCTTGAACAGAAAAACATCTTACCTTGTTTATTTTTCAGTAAAGGTGATTTAAAAAGTCTTTGAGAAGTAATTTTCGTATAATTACAAAAGTTCGGAAGCACCCAGCAACTGACCGTAAGGGGACGCTTCATGAAACTGCTTAACGTACCGAAAACTTGCTTTTATGTTTCTTACAAAATTCTATACATTTTATGAATATTAGTTCTTAAATTCTTATGGTGGACGGATCGAGATAGGGGATAGTTTTCGTTAATTAACCACATTTAAAATATAATATAATACATTTGACTAAAAAGAAATATGTTGTTACGCATCGTATTTAAAATTTTATCTTCAATATAAAAAATCGAAATCAAATTAGCCTCACCCATGTACCCTGCACACAGCAGGGTGGGCAGAGAGAACCTATCACAGGTTCCCACTCCGTTCCCCACTTTCTGTCGAATTTTTGAGGCATGTAAAGTGGCTGAACTCAACACCGCTATATTTATACTATCAATTAAAACCTTTGTAAAATAATATTTACACGAATATTTGGTATACAGGGTGGTATTATTAAAAAAAATATAAAAGGTAACACGTTATTCCGCCCTTAGAGCCAAATAAAGCTGAAAGCCATTGCATTATTAAACACCTCTCCACAAGTAGAGTTGTTTCTACACGCTGTAACGCGAGTACATTTATTAATTACTTTTATTTTACATCTTTTTCATAATATATATTACTATTTTATCTTAGGACTCATAATTTCTTTTATTTTACATTTTGCAAATGGAATAACCATTTAATGTCTTAAAATATTAATTACTGAAATAGACACAGAATTTCTACAAAACTTTGGAAACATTGTGTGTGGTGGAGCTCAACTAGCGGACTATTGAGGAGTACAGCATCCGACTGTAAGGTCGAGGGGTGTGGGTTCGATTCCGACTTAGGGGAATTAATTATTTTCATTTCCTCGCTCTAAAAGACAAAAAGCTCAAATAGAAGAGCTGCTCTGAACTTTGCCACTAAAATTTTATTATAATATGTATAGATAGATATATATAAAGAAATGACATGTTGTAAATTACATCTCGTTTTATTGTATTCAATATTAACATACATGAAAATATCAATTAGCATAATTAAATATTTATATTAATTGTAATATTGTCGATGTTATTGATAATTAACTATTCCGTTCTGACTGAAATTATGCACAATAATTGAATTTATTGAAACGTTTAGTTTCACCCAAAGGTCACCCAAAGGTCAATTGAAGTTAAAATTATTTATTTCATTTATATCTAGAACAAAATTTAGGGGACAAATGTAATCCTAATATTTATATTTCTACATATTTCTCAGGATTGTATAATTTATGTTTGTGCTTGTTGAAAAAATGACTGTATTTTTCACAACTAATTGCATTTTTATATCATATGGTTTGCTCAGTAATAAATCAATTCGTTTTCAATTTGAAAGGTTTACTACGTCACATCTCTAGGTTCCCTTACTTACGCTCATCTTTTTTTCAGGTTCACGCTGTATCCCGCGTGTAGCAGGGTAGATAGAAGGAGTCTGGTGTTAAGGCACTCCGCTCCCCACTTGCCGCCGAAATCTGGAGGCATTGATAAGAGGCGTGTTGAGTGGCAGAACTCTTCTGCCACTGGTGTTTTGCATCGACACCAGAGCGATGAAAACGAAAACAAACAAAAATTAAATACTTAATGAATGAAGTGAGAATTACAGGCGTGTGCCTCTGCGCCACGACTGCCCTCGCTCATTCCTCAATCTTCTAATAAATGCTCAATAATAAGCAGATTCAATTAATAAGCTTGTAGGAACTTAGTGATATATCTGGGTTCCCTTTACTTACTTTTCTTAGTAAAACCGATTTATGACAAATTCAACAAGTACTATATAATAACAAATACTATATAATAATAGATTATATGTATTTTTATTTATTACACATATATAAGATATACTAATAAAGTTAAAAATATATTGCTTCTTTTTCAGAAGCGTGATACATTTGAGTACTGTTAGTCACGTTGTGGTGGATTTTTGAGAGGCATTTACACCACAAGTCGACACGTCCTGTTAGCTAGCCATCTCTTTGAATAATAAATTAATATATTTAAATATTTTTTTTCGTACCGTACGTAAGTGGGAAGTTGAAAATGTAAGTAAATTTTCATATCATTTTCCTTTTTTGCCTTTTTTTTTCATATGAACCTTTTCAAAAATTTGAGTTGTAAAAGCGATTGCTAAAATATTCTGTCAGGAAATTATGTTATATTTTTTTTTGTAAATATTATTTGTACTTTGAACTCCGAATAATCGATGGATATTGGATATCACACTATAGCATACAATAAGACAAAGTAGTAGACATCCATAATTCGATTTTAATAAAAGAAAATATGCTCCATACACACTGCCCGAGAGATACTTTTTATATTTTTTCAATAATAATAAAAATCAAAGCGCGGCGTTAAGTTCTGCCACTCAACACGAAATGCCTCCAGAATTTGGTGCAAAATGGGAAGCGGAGTGACTGCTGCTCTGTGCGGGGTACAGCGTGAAGTTGATTATATTTTTTTTACATCTAATATTACTTTACTATACTTTAGTCGTGTATTTTTCTAGAAAACTTTAATTTTATATTTTAATATCTTCATCATCATCATCGACAGCCATCGATTGTCCACTACTGGACATAGGCCTTCCCCAATTGCTGCCACCATACTCGATCCTCAGCTTTTCGGACCCACCCGCTTCCCGCCAACCTCTTTAAAATCTTGGTGTTAAATAAAACTCATGAATCACAGTTCAAAAATCTTTATTTACAATTTATATACAAATATTATGGTAAATACTCGTAGTTCCTACATCCAAAACTTGGTACATTTGACAAGTTGTTACAATATCAATTTTCTATATATATTTATAGGGATGTGCCTTGGCTATAATTTTTAGTTGAGTTTAAATTTGAAATCTACAAAATATTTGTTTATTTATTTTATTATTATTTACACAAACTAAAAGTCACATTTAATTTCTTTAAAATATTTTTTTAAAATTATATATTCACACATAATTATATATCTAAATGAATTACATAAAACTATTAGAATTATCAGTAGCTTACACAAATATTTCAAAATTAAGCCATCCCCTTAAAGCCTCAGTATGGAGACTGTATGGTTAAATAGAGACTAGATTGATAATGGTGCAACTTTATACATTTTATAGCTTAAAATTTAGCTCCAAACATCAATGACTTATCTAAAAAAATCTTATATAGAAATTATATTTAAAGTGAATATCTACTACATTTAGTAAGCGTAATTACCGTTCAGGCTTTGCCGATATACTCGACTGACTTTTAGTATATATTATAATAGTATATAAGTAAATATAATTATATTTAGTGACTAATTTTATGACTTTATAATAATTAATCAGTATTTTTGGTACAACATTTATCTCCCCTTTAAACTTGAACTATAGAATAATGGAGAATTGACTCTTATCGATTTACGTGAAATTATATGAATTTTAATTCAGATATCATTTAAAGTTATAAAAAATCAATTTTATGGTTATTTATTGGTTAAATATTAATATTATTACTATTAATAAACTATGACTGCCGTCGTCTATCTATGCAGCAAACAGCTCTTTTTAAATTCTCAGTAAAACCACTCTTTTGATTTTGGATTTCCACCTTACAAGATCTCGAAACCGTATCATTCGACATTCCAGTCTTTTCTCCCTTCCCTCCTTCAACCTCTTCATCGGATCACGTATCAGAACCTGGGTACTTTACTATCAGATCTAATTCTTCATCATTTGGTTTAGCATTTCGTACTTCTGTTTGTCCATCGAATTTCTTTGGTCTGTCAGTCATTTTATTCTCTATATTCACAAGAACATCAGCCACACACTTGTGATCATCGGGTGATTTAACTTCAGTTTCATCACCAAACGCTGTTGTCTCATTTTCATTAACTCCGTTATTATTTTGTTTATCTTTCTCAGTTTCAGCTTTAGTTTCTTCTTCGTCCTCGCTGTTTTCTTTTCCTTCAAGAATCATTTTGTGTGTCGCTTCTTCTATAACGCTATCTGTTGGTGCTTCGTTTATGCAAGAATGCGTTAGTGTGAAAGGAAGTTTAACAGATACTTCACCGCCCATGGCGCTTAGTGTGAGTTTGACTTTTACATAATATGAAACGTATATGGCAAAGACGTTACGATCCTCGGGAGAATTAGAATTACATAAAACTGTTGATGCAAGGCTCGCTCCTGATTTTGAGTAGGAGTCCTCAAGCGCTATCCAGTTTTTGGTTACACCTGCGAAAAATGTTTAATATATAACCTTTGTCTTTACATAGAAAACTTAAACATGAATAATACTATAATATCATTGAAATAGTTATTATAATTAAATGTCAACTTGAAACTTTACATAAGTCAGTAAAAATTATTAAAACCAGAGAATAAAAAGCATAAAGACTTTCTAAATATATCTTTCAAAACTAATACCATTTAGTTAAAGGAAATATTCAAATGAAGATAACGGAATGATATATATGAAGAAAGTACCTTTGTGAGGCGTGAGGGTGTACGTGTCTGTGTGGACTTCCCCCGGCAGTACGGTATCGGTGCCTCGAACGAGGGCGACGACGTTTTTAAACTTGCCGTTTGAAAACATGCACACGTCGACATGTTGGATGACGAATATCTAGAAAGAAATATTTGTGTTAAAATAATATAATGGATTTATACATTAAAAACAAAATTGAGACCTAATCTAGGTCTAATCTAGTTCTAAAATATTAACACTAAATTATTAAATTAAATGCGTGATAGAGATAAGATATGAAGCTAAAAGAATAATATATTTTTTTCTTGAGTGATGGCATTTAAACTCGCAAATATTATGTGGAATTGAGTCATTTCTCATGACTGAATGACAATAAATAATACCGGTAATTTTTCTACGAAACAAAGGAATATTTAATCTCTGAAAACGAATGCAGCTGTTCCTTTAATCCTTTGAAAGCGTAACATAACCGTAAAGTAATTGCTACAATTTCCATACGGGGCGAGCTTTTATCCGAGCTTAAGCGATGTAAAATATTGTATTCTAATATTGATATTTTTTCAGAAAAATAACCTGATATATTGATTCGAGAGATTTACTTTTAAAACAATTTCTTTAACTTTTTTAGTATGCCCAGCTAGTTATTAAATTTAGATAATGGTTGAAAGAGAGTGTTTTAACACTAAATGTGCCCTTTTTATTTTGGTATTATATGTGGAATAAACGGATATGGTGAAAAAACAGTTGCGTATGCGTAGAGAATTAAAAGAAAATTCACTAAATTCTTTACCTTTCGTTCATTTGGTTACTATTAATGTTTATTCTATATTGGACAAAAAATA
Source organism: Heliconius melpomene rosina (assembly GCF_056956725.1). Lineage (NCBI taxonomy): Eukaryota > Metazoa > Arthropoda > Insecta > Lepidoptera > Nymphalidae > Heliconius > Heliconius melpomene. The sequence goes on from NC_140399.1 coordinate 9,662,061, forward strand.
TGATTTATATATTTCTAAAAACAAACATAATATGCTAAAAGAATGTTACGAACTTTTGCGGACTTTATCCTTTTCGGACTTCGTTGTAGCTTCCATAAAGTAAAAAAGGTATAAAACTTTTTGAAAACGACAATAAGAATGTGAAATTATTATTATATATTGTGTACAATGACATCCTTTTATTATCGTTACTTCTATTTGACAATAGAAATATCTAAAAAAAATTGTACAGACATATTTTTCAAAATATATAGATTATTTTCAGCTTTGTCCTGGATAGCCAAGTTGGCAGAATGAACCCTGTAGCGAGTCACTCTGTTCTCAGCCTTCCTCGTAAATTTACATTACATGTTGAGAAGCGGAACTGAACGCCGCGCTTCTTAGGTTTTTTTCTATTGATATATAAAAATTCTGAAAATATTGAAAATTTTGTGCAAGTCTTTCATCGTTATCAATATTTACATACAAGTTTTGATTACAGTAGTAAGATTTGAATCCCTACATACTAAAATTAGATATTTCCTAATTGAACCAACTATAAGACAGTTAATTAATTACACCAGTGTAATATCCCCTTTTGTCACTGCTAATTGCTATTAGTGTGGTGGATGACAGACACGTAGTAAATCTTAATTGATGTGATTACTATGAAAAGATATTAAAAATAGAAGATTTTACACGTTTTTAATAAATGTTTTGAATGATATTTTTTAAACAATTTCAAAAAAGGAGGAAGTTCTGTGAACGTCACAGGTTGTGAATTCGATTCCCACTCGTGGAAATGAAATATTTATTCAACGCTCTGGTGTCCAGGCGAAACTCGGCCACTAACCACGCAAGCCTGCAGAATTTGGTAGAAAATAGAGAACAGAGTGTCTTAATATTAGGTTCCCTCTGCCTACCCTGATATGCAGACCTTTATATTTAAGTCATCAATTGAATTTAACAATAAATCCTTCATGTTAAATTATTGCATTGGCCCACGTCCTTTACAATGACATCAGCATCACTGTCACATTCATTTTGGAATATCCGGAGACAGATAATAAACGTTATTAAGCTGGATAGCTCGTGGCTTATTTCTATTTATAGAAAGAAGTCAAAAGTCAAACTGAGTCAAATAAAAGTCGTATATAAAATCGTAATATTTAAAGATTTAAATAAAGATATAAATATGTGGTTATATTTCAAAAACTTCTAACGATTTTGATGATATACCTACTTGATTCAAACATAATGTCCCAAAATAACCATCTCTATAATTTTTAGCTATCGACAAATATGTGGACAAACATACATACAATATGGAAATTTAGGCATAAGGTATATGCTTGGAAGTCCAAATAAATAGATCATCATACTCAAATATTAGCTAATGACAACAAAATCACATACATACAAACATGTTCAACTGCTAATCTTCCTTTCCAAAGTCGGTTAAAAATATAAGCACCCACCTTTATTCTTCTTACAGTTTTAGAGGAATGGTTGGACACCACCACGCTGACAGCTATTGATTCTCCATGTGAGTATGTTGCCTTGTCTAACCACGCCTCGAGTTCCACCCTAAAAACGAATAACTTTATAAATTTCTTTTAAAATAAGCTTTGCGTTGCCACACCCCCCACACAGCAGGGTATGCGTGAAAAAATGAAAATAGTTAATATTTTTAAATACATATATGTATGTACATAGAATTACTTGGAAAAACTTTAATAGAATAATAAGTTACTCCATTCCTTTAATACGAAAATACTGGTATTCCTTCATATTAAATTATGTTGTTACTAGCGGACGCGCGCATCTTCGATTGCGTATTTAAGGGTGAATTCTAATAACCCATGAAACATGTGTTCAATGAAATATTTTTAAGAGTCTACTTAAATATCAAATTCTATAAAAATCGGTGGCGATTTAAAGATTTTTCCATACAAACTTTCAACCCCTTATTTGCACCCTTAGGGGGTGAATTCTAGAAAACCATGAAACACATGTTCAATTAAATATTTTTAAGAGTCTAAATATCAAATATTATAAAAATCGGTGGCGATTTAAGAATTTTCCCATACAAACTTTCAACCCCTTATTTGCACCCTTAGGGGGTGAATTATAGAAAACCATGAAACATGTGTTTAATTATATACGTTTAAGAGTTTGAATTTCAAATTTTATAAAAATTGGTGACGATTTAAAAAAAACCTATACAAACTTTCAACCCCTTATTTGCACCCTTAGGGGGAGAATTCTAGAAAACGATGAAACACGTGTTCAATTAAATACTTTTAAAAATCTAAATTTCAAATTTTATAAAAATCGGTGCCGATATTAATTAATAATTAATAATAATTTTTTTTCCATACAAACTTTGAACCCCTATTTCACCCCTTTAGGGTTAAAATTTTTCACAATCCCTTCTTAGTGGATGTCCAGATTACGAAAGTAAACTTTTATCCAAATTTAACGTTTCTACGCACAGCGGTTACGGCTGTGCGTGCGTCTTACCTCAGTCAGTGAGGACAAGTCCTTTTATATATATAGATAAAATATATCTTTAAGAGTTACTGAAACATGAACCCAGGCTTCTTTCGAGAAACGAATTAAAACAAATTTGGAACATTTTATTATATTATATTTTATCATTTTCCTAAATAAAATAAACAAACTTGTGGTTCACAAAGGTCATGAAACTCTTTTAAGAGTTCATTCGGTAAGAAAATTAAATATAAATTATATATTTTTTTAACTGAAATATTGAAATATTTCTTTTGAATTTTCACAATCTTCAGTAATTTGTGTGTTTTGTCCTAATTTATGTAAATACTAAATATTTTGTTACACCTATAATAGCGGTATTATAAACAAAATCTTATTACATTTAATATCAATATTAAAAATTCTATCTTTAATCAGCTTCACGCTGTATCCCGCACATAGCAGGTAGGCAGAGGGAACCTAGTATTAAGAGATTCCCTCGTTCCTCACTTTGGAGAATTTTGGAGGCATTGCCTGTTGAATCGACATTTAAAATTCAATATGTATATTAAATCGAGTACCTTCTTTTCTTTCGTTTTCATCACAGCGTAGAAAAGAAAATACAGGATCTTCTCCACTCTCTCTCTCTCCACAATAATAAATATATAATAAATATAACATTGTTTTACTGAACGCTAAGAATAGACCAAAAAGTTTAGTACTTACTAAATATAACTAAAGTATTAACTGTTGAAACGTTAAAGTCAATAAATATTTTGGTGGAATAACTCTTTACAACCGACACTAATTTGTAGACCGTATAGAGTCGAACTAAATATTAGCAAAGTAAATATAAACCTGATTCATACAAAAATTCATACATATTTAGGCTTTTCTATTCTATTCTATTCTATTTGAAAATATGTCCAGCCGTGTTAGGGGCATAAGTTTGTGACTGAAAAGCGATAGGTTGCGGGTTCGATTCCCCTCGGTGGAATGAATTATTATTTATTAACATTTTTCAATATCCATATCTTTAAAATATTTATTAATAAGAGTAAATTCTGACTTACTAGTAAGTAGTATTTAGTATGGGAAATGACGTTAACCTATTTATTTATTGGCAACTGTTATTCGCAACGGATCGTATTTCAACGACTTAGTATACGATGGTTTGCCAAATAAAAAAACATTTTAAAGAATTTATACTTAATTTCTTTTATATTATATCTTGCCGAAATATCGTACGTTGATTTTAAACTAAATATCACTATTTTGTATTTTATATTGATTAGACAGTGTACAGCGTTATGTTTCGCGAATTTATTACACATTTTTCGTTTTCTCTAGCAGGGTGGAATACTGAAAAAAGTTATAAACTGAAAATATATATAGAAATTCCCCAAAATAAATAAATAACTCAGCTTCACGCTGTATCCCGCACACAGCGGGGTAGGCAGAGGGAACCTAATGTGAAGACACTCAGTTCTGCCACTCAGCACGCAATGCCTCCAGAATTCGACAGAAAGTGGGGAACTCCCCACCGTGGTTTGCCTCTAGGTACATTATATAAGTTTAACTAAATATTTAATTTCATCGAGTGGGGATCGAACCCAAAACCAGTCGGTGTTACAGTCACACCCTCTGCGCCACGACTGGCCTCAAGTAGCTAAAATATTTTAACAACGCAAAGATCTATAGATCTATAAGTAAATCTACAGGTACCCTCCAAATTCAGTGGATTTAGATAACGGCGCTACAAAGACTTCTCAGTCAATTTGCTCGCAATCCTTTCGTTTATTTTTGTGTTGTAACTCAATTTGTTAAATAATGGGAAACAATTTTACCAACCTTGGAGGCATTTAGGTTAGATTTGGCTTTGTTAATTTGAAAAATAACATTAAAATTCTTCGTTTAGCTTTTTTTTGGAGTATTTTAAAAATATATCTGTGGTTGAGGATTTAAATCTCTTTCTAGGACTATCTTCTTAAACTGTAAACCTTGGTTTTGGTCTTTAAATGAATGGAAAGTGGATAACATTAAAGGTAATGTTATATCGAATCAGAATTTGTTACTGCCGATATCCCGCTTATAGCGGGTTAGGCAGAGGGAAACGATCTCATTCCCATTTTACGTCTAATTTTTATGATAACGAACTTAATTTTTATATAATAATTTCTTTATTTATTATTTTTTCTCTGGTGTCAAATCAAAGGGCGGCGTTGAATTCCGCCACTCAACACGAAATGCCTCTAAAATTCAATGGAAAGTGGGAAACGGACTGTCTTAACATTAAGTTACCCTGCTACCCTGCCTACCCTGCTGTGTGCGGGATACAGCGTGAAGCTGTTTTTTTTTTAATAATTTCTATTTGAATAACGTTCGACCCATCAAATATATATTTCTATGCTTTACCACTACGCCATAAAGACATCTCACTTAAAAATGATACGTAAAAATGAAAAGAAAGTTAAATAAAAAGCTCTCATCAGACCCACCTTCCATCAGATAAGATGAACGGCTTTTCAACAGTCGCCCTCGGCGGCGCTGGCTCCACGTTCTCTGTAAATAATTCAATCATTTAGCTTTGTTATTTCTAGTTATACGGTAAAATGTTTTCTTGTACACCCCATGGTCATGTTTATGTTAAAGTAACTCGTAAAAGTATTTTTTTAGATGTTACAGAGATTTCTTTGTGTATTTTTCTTTATATGTCTACCAGTTTTTTGTGAGACTAGTGATTTGAGTTGTGTATTTAGTATATTTGATATGAAAAAGCAGGTCTTGTAGCAGGGTGGGTAGGTGGAATTAGTGTTAAGCATCGTTCTCCACTTTCCAACCAATATTTATGCGTTGAATAGCAGGACTTAACTCTGTGTGCTTGTCGACAAGAACGGAGAAATTATTTTATTTCTCTGAGTAAGCGGAAGATAAAAGAGAAAAAATCACAGAGTGAGTTTTTCCCTTTTTCTGTGTTTTTACGAGACCCTGCGTGATGAATAGCAAAAACGACCTAAGATATACCAATATATATATTATTTTTTATTTTCACTTCTTGTTCAACTTTTCACCTGGATTGCTTTCATGTAATAAAATTAGAATTGTACTCATAACCGTTGTTTATTAATAATTTTATTGAGTTAATTTGAATCCGCTACTATCGCATTGATTCAAAGAAATTTCAACTACGCCTTAATGTTTTCAACTGTTTCATATAAGATAAACAAAACGTTTGTTATTTTGGGAAATTTGTGGCAGTAGAAGCGAAAATAATAGATTTTATGGTGGAAAATGGCTGATTTGGTTTGCGTAATATTTTTATTATATACATAAAACTATGTTTTATAAACAACGATAACCTTAGTTTACAATAAGGAAAGATAAAATAGATAATTTATACTACGTATGCGTAATTTACTAATATAATCAAAGTTGTGAAAAAATCATGAGATTTAACAAATATAAAGATCGATCGATAGAATTCGACTATATATGGTAGAAGAACAACGCAGCCGACCATCCCGTGATGCTAGAGCTGAAGCCTGAAGTTCAATGCCAATTTCAGCCATGTCTCCTATGGACATGAAATTTTGTCGAATAAAGCGGGAAAAAGCGGGTCACTTCTTTGCAAGACCCTTGGTGTAAAAAATTGTATAGTCGATTCCCTACAGAATAATACTGAATAAACAGATGAGGCTATTCATTTCAAGTAAATTTCCTTTCAAACTTCTCTCCATTCATATCGAGGAGAGTTGTATTTGTATAGTATAATAAAACCGATTCCTCGAACTTTTTCATCCTCGAGTCCTTAAGCTTTAACGATCTTTTCACTGTTGAAACGTCGCGCCGCCCTCATTTCAGATTTACACCCTATTATACACAGGGATGAAATTAAATTACGTTATACATACATTCGTGTTATGGGGTCTTATATAATTTTGATGTCTCTACAGTGAATGTGACCTCGAGTGAAAGTGTATATAATATAATAAAAGCTTGTAATATATATATATAACTTTCCAAAATATTTTCATAATTTAGTTAATGGGTGGTGAAAACTAAATTATTTTTTCAGTGTCATTCTACACTATGGATAGAAAAATAGTTGTTCTTGTTACAACTTTTAATTTCGACGTATGGCTTAGTGGTCAGAGCGCTTAGGCGGTTTTCTAGGGCCTGGGTTCGGCTAAATTAGTTTTTTCATAATTAAAAAAAAATTAAGCTCTTTGTTGGGCTTATTGTTGAATTATAAAAGTTTCACCATTTTAGTACGTTAAACGTATATGGTTCAAGTGATTAATTAGTCATTTATCCTTTATCTCCATTCCACAATATTACCAATACATGAGTTCGATATAATATAAAAAACATATTAATTTTATAGAAAATCTATCATTTTTAGAAAGAAAATAAAGTTTGAATGAAAATAAGGTATTTTATTATTTTTATTACACTCATATAGTATTTTCCTCATAATATTGACATTTTATTAAAATGAAATTAATAAACAATATCACCCACCAATTTCCTCTCGCTTTCGGCAATTCTCGTCGCCGCTCAATTTGGCTTTGTTTTTCAACCTGAAATAGAAAATAATTTGTTAAATCTTTCCTTTGTTATCAAATCACGGCATGCTCCAATTAATTTTGTTTCAATGTGAAGGCCAGTTATGACGTAGGAGGACAAGCGTGTGACTGTAAATGCAACAGGTTCGATTCCCATTCGAGGAAGTGAAATATTTTATATTTTCATAGCAATTTACAAAGCGGAATTAAGTGCCGGAAATCTCCAGAACTCGGCGGAAAATGGGGGGGGGGGAAGAAATATCTCGTTAAAGTAAAAGGACGGGCATCGAACCTACGAGTATGACCGTCGCAAACAGACGCAGCTACAATAATTTCTTCTCCTATATGTAGATATATAAAAAAATATGAAATGAATAATATGATAACAAACATTATAATCTTAATAGCAATGTGCGGTTACTTAATAAAACAAAAATGAATTCACTCGGGCGCAGGGGCAGAAAGTGTGGCTGTAAACGCGTCAGGTAATGGGTTCGATTCCCACCCGAAGAAATTTATATTTAATATTTTCATTTCATCACTTAACACGCAATGCTTTCAGGAGGACTTAACACTAGAAGTCCCGAAGATTGAGACCCCCCTTGAACCGCCGTCGTGACAAATTTGTCCCATTCTACTTATTATGTAGATTTTTGGTATAATACAAAAAACTATTAATAAAATAATTCGTAAAATATGTAGATCATCTTTAATAATCAATTTTTGTTCTTTAACACACGTAAAAGTACCAAAAAACCAAACATAAAGAAAGAATCAAATATTTCAAATACGTTCTAAGGTCGTGACAACTAACTGAATAACTCTTACAAAATTATAAGTTATTGAAATCTATATATATAAAAGGACTTGTCCTCACTGACTGAGGTAAGACGCACGCACAGCCGTAACCGCTGTACGTAGAAACGTTAAATTTGGACAAAAGTTTACTTTCGTAATCTGGACATCCACTAAGAAGGGATTTTGAAATATTTTAACCCTAAAGGGGTGAAATAGGGGTTAAAAGTTTGTATGGAAAAAAATTTAAATCAGCACTGATATTTATAAAATTTGAAATTTAGATTTTTAAAAGTATTTAATTGAACACGTGTTTCATCGTTTTCTAGAATTCTCCCCCTAAGGGTGTAAATAAGGGGTTGAAAGTTTGTATGGAAAAATCTTTAAAACACCACCGATTATTATTAAATTTGAAATTTAGACTCTTTAAAATATTTAATTGAACATGTGTTTCATGGTTTTCTAGAATTCACCCCCCAAGGGTGCAAATAAGAAAAAGTTTGTATGGAAAAATCTTTAAATCGCCACCGATTTTTATAAAATTTGAAATTTAGACTCTTAAAAATCTTTCATTGAACACATGTTTCGTGGTTTAATAGAATTCCTTAAATAGGCAAGCGAAGCTGCGCGCGTCCGCTAGTTAGTTAATATTATTATTAGGCCAAGTAATGCATTAATATACTCTTCATCAGTGATACATCACAGATGACTTATAACATTGCATAGTAATAGCTCCAGAATTCGGCGGAAAATGCCAGCGGAGTGCATAGCACTAGGTTCCCAGGTTCCCTCCACCTACCCTACAATTGCCCACATTTGGTATCGAGTGCTTTTCTAAAATTCAAGCCTAGCTTAGTCATTCTTTCATCCGATGCCTCACTTGAACTAGCGGCAAAATTTAGTATTAGTATTTTACCCCACTTTTCAGGCTATTATTTTTTAAGATTTATGCATAAATGTATAGTTTTTAGATTTTTTCCTGTACTAGTACTACATGTAGATGCTAACTGCCAAATTTCATAATTCTAAGTTAACTGAAAGTACCTTATTAATTTGATTCCCTTTATAGTGTCGAAATACACGTTTTTTACTATATAAATGGTCATATCTTTTTTTAAGGGTGCTTTTTCAGGAAATCAAGGGACTGTAGATCGTAATATAGTTGATATTCATATACTCATATGAATATCAACTCGATTTCTCCAAGCGTTCCTGAGATAAAGGCAAAGAAAGCCGAATGGACAAAAAATGATCTTATAAGGGTTTTTTTTCCCTTAAAAGCTACAGAACCCTAAAAACTTAGGTATTGACTGCTAAACCTACTGTTCAATTTTTTTCCGCCCCCGCATCGTCCTTTCACCTCTACCTCGTCCCCGAGGCATGAAAATATGTCAAATTATACTCTCAAATAATAAAATAATACTGGCGGGACAAAAATGACCCAGCGGCAGTCCTAGGTAAATCTCATTTTTTTTCAAAAAGTATGACTGCTATAAAATTATTTATATCTTTAATTAAATAAAGGTGTAAAATTGGTAATAGTCAAAAAGTTTCATCTACATACATTAACAAACAAAAAAGTTATAAGAAATCAACCTTGCGTTTGGGACAAAAATGGGACGGCGGCGCTTCTAGTGTTAACATTAAGTTCCTTCTGCTTACCCTACTGTGTGACCCTATTCAATGTGAAGGTAATTAAAAAGTTTTATTAACTTCCCTATACTTCACAGGTGCTGTTTATAATATAGAGGTAATGTCAATAATAATTTCCCTTTGAACAAATGAGGTTCAATTAAATAGCACGAACGCGAATTAAAACGTAATTTAGAACACGAACATATAAATTTATAATGGCTTGGAAATGATGACAGTATTTTAGTATGCTATTTTAATTTTATATTTACGAGTATTTTCAGAGATATGTATGGTGTGGTAGAGGGGGGCTGGCTTCATTTTCTAATAGGGAGAGTTTTTTTTCTTCCTTTTGAGAGAGAGAGAGAGTTAATTTAGTTACAAAGACAATCTTTATGATTGGGTGTTCCTGGTTGTAGATGAAAATGGTTACTTTTATGTTTAACAAGGAGGTGGGACATGTGACATATCTGTGAAATTGCTCTGCTAAATGAAATGTTTCCTTAAAAAATATCTGTTTCCATAGTTACTAGGAATGGTTTATCAGATCACGTGTTCTATTTTTTTCTTAATGTAGGCGGAGGGATTCTGGAACCGTTCGTTTTGTTCCTCACTTTCCGCCGATTCTGGAGACATTGCGCGTTTGTTGGCGGAACTCAACACCGCGATTTGGTTTCGCCACCAGAGCGAAGAAATGAAAAATTATATATTTCAAATCCTAGACAGAGAATCGAACCCAGAATCTATCTCGTTTGTAGTTGCACGCTTTTACCCCTGAGGCATATATTATAGAAGACGTTACTTAATGTTTTTTTAAAAAAAAAACATTTTCTATAAATTTTATAAGTTCTTTTCATAAGTTCTGTTTAATATTATTTTCCTTGTACGTTAAAATTTTCTTACTTAAAATTTATTAAATCAAAAGTTTTTCCTAAAACAGCTATAAGTAAGTATAAGGTATATAGATAGAAGTAGTACAAACAAAACAAAAAATACACCAGGTATTACGTCAATATGGTTAAAATGTCATAAAAATAGGGCTTCTGTTAGTTACGATGATAAAATAGTATATTTTTACACCTTGTATATGCGATGTAAGAAAAGAATGATGTGTATATCAAAAATCTTGATAACATTTTTGGTATTTTCCTACCGGTATGTATAATCGTATATTTATAATATGTATATAAAATAACAAATTTTATATAGCTATAGATTTCGTGTGGTTCAACGAGTTACCTGGGAACTACTGGTTGAAATAAAAAAATATATTTTTAACATTTTTTTTAAAGTGTTATTCCACATAGAAATATCTAAATAAATATTTTTCTTAAAAAATAGAAAAAAATATTTTTGTCTTATATAGTCCATTTATGAAAGAAGCCTAGCCATAATATTTTTTTTTTTAACCGACTTCTGTAAGAAAAGGAGGTTATCAATTCGACTGTATTTTTTTTTTTTTTTATGTTTGTTACCTCATAACTTTTGACTGGGTGAACCGATTTTGAAATTTTTTTTTTTTTTGATAGGTAGTGCTTCCCGAATGGTCCCATTTTTTTTTGGTTCATTTCTGACAATGGTATCTATGAGAAAATTACATAAGTCTTAAATTTGCATTAGGTATGTTCGCGACAAATAGACGAATAACTCAATGTGGCGCTAACCGATTTTGATGATTCTTTTTTTATTTGAAAGGATACACTTCAAGGATAATTTGGTGAAAGTTTGGTTAGGTTCCGATTATGTAATCCGGTGAAAATTGATAAAGTTTGTTTTTTTTTGGTAAGAAATTGATTATATTGTAATAGTGACAAGCAAAAACTTTTTAAATTGATGTCAGAAGTTAAATTCCTGATCGTTGCATTTCTTTTCAACCAACCTCAAAAAAGAGGATGTTCTCATTTTCAACCAACTTCAAAAAAGGGAGATTCTCAATTCGCCCGAATACTTTTTATGTATGTTCTTGTCAATATACCAAAATGTAACTTTGCACAAAAATAATACCTAATTAAATGAAGTTTTACATAGGACAACCACAACCACTCGTTGACAACCACTACCACCACCATCACCACTCGTTTAAGAACCATCATTTTAAGATACCCATCACTTAAAATCGTGAAATAAATTAATTTTTAACAAAAAAAAACCGACTTCTAACAACGAACTAAAAAGTGAAAAATGATTTTAAAAAGATTTTATAATTTTGAAGTCGGTGTCAAACTAATGCTACAACACCCTTACTACAATATCTAATTACTAAGCCTGTTTGTTTTACTTGGCACCGACTTCAAAATTATAAAATCTTTGTAAAATTATTTTTCACTTTTTAGTTCGTTGTTAGAAGTCGGTTTTTTTTTGTTAAAAATTAATTTATTATGGAAAAAGGACAAGGCAAACGAGCGTTCGGGTCACCTAATGATGATCACCGCCGCCCACGACCCCGTGCAGCACCAGAGGAGCTACAGGTGCGTTGCCGGCTTTTGAGGTGGAGATAGACGCGCTTTTTGAAGGTACCCATATCGTACCGACCTGGAAACACTGCCGCGGGTAGGCGTTACGACGTTATGTTTATTTGTTTTGATATAACTCTCGATACCAGAGCTCAAAGTTAGTTCGAGTACTTAGAATATGTTACATGTATTACACAACTCAATAAATAAATAATAGTATTAGAAAATAATCTTGAAAAACATTTGAAAATAGTCCTTACAACGACCACCTGTAAGCTACGATCGATGTTTTAAATTACATTTCTACAACTTTTAATCTTAGGTTTAACAAACATGAAGGAATAATGTTTAATATGAAATTTTCCAATAACCTGGCACGTGATGCTGAATAGATTTTGCGGCCGAGCTGAGTACTTATGGTTAAAGAATTGACCCAAATAGAGATCTAAACATGTGTGGCTTAATTTAATAACTTAAAGCGTGCGTATTACCTTTATTTTGATAATTACTAAGTTTTAATTAATTTTAAATTATTACTTATTAAAACTTAGTTTTTATTTTGATAAAAATGAAACCAGTTGTGGCGCAGGGACAACAGGTTGTTTCTTCGGTTCCCACCCGAGGAAATAAATTATTTTCATTTCGGCTTTCTAGTTGACTAGCTTTCGATTATTAGGATTCCGTACCTCAAAAGGAAAACAACGTTACCCTTACAGGATCGTTTTTTTGTCCGTCTGTGAGGACCTTCTATCCCGAGATAGCTTAGAAGTATGAAATTAATTTAAAGTAATCAAGGTCTAGGGTTCCTTTTTTCGGTCAATGTTATTAATAAATTAATTTTTAACAAAAACAAAAACCGACTTCTAACAACGAACTAAAAAGTCAAAAATAATTATATAAAGATTTTATAATTTTCAAGTCGGTGCCAAGTAAAACAAACAGGCTTAGTAATTAGATATTGTAGTAAAGGTGTTGTAGCATTAGTTTGACACCGACTTCAAAATTATAAAATCTTTATATAATTATTTTTCACTTTTTAGTTCGTTGTTAGAAGTCGGTTTTTGTTTTTGTTAAAAATTAATTTATTTTACGATTTTTAGTGATGGGTAGATCTTAAAATGATGCTTCTTGAACTAGTGGTGATGGTGGTGGTAGTGGTTGTCAACGAGTGGTTGTGATTGTTCTATGTAAAACTTCATTTAATTAGCTATTATTTTTGTGCAAAGTTACATTTTGGTATATTGACAAGAACAAACATAAAAAGTATTCGGGTGAATTCGGAATCTCCCTTTTTTGAAGTTGGTTGAAAATGAGAACATCCTCTTTTTTGAGATTGGTTGAAAAGAAATGCAACGATCAGGAATCTCACTTCTGACATCAATTTAAAAAGTTTTTGCTTGTAACTATTACAGTATAATTAATTTTTGACCAAAAAAAACAAACTTTCTCAATTTTCTCCGAATTCCATAATCGAAACCTAACCAAACTTTCACCAAATTATCCTTGAAGTGTATCCTTTCAAATAAAAAAAGAATCATCAAAATCGGTTGGCGCGACATTGAGTTATTCGGCTATTAGTCGCGCACATGCATAATGCAAATTTAAGACTTATGTGATTTTCTCATGGATACCATTGTCAGACATGGACCAAAAAAAAATGGGACCATTCGGGAAGCTATACCTTTCAAATAAAAAAAAAATATCAAAATCGGTCCACCCAGTTAAAAGTTATGAGGTAACAAACGTAAAAAAAAAAAAAAATAAAAAAATAAAAAAATAAAAAAATACAGTCGAATTGATAACCTCCTTTTCTTACAGAAGTCGGTTAAAAATTACGAGCACTTAAGAATCATCTTTGCAGCATTTTGTATGAAATTTGCAGTTTGCAGACGAAGTGAGAGCTTACAATATAAATGTAAAAATGTAAAAAGTGAAAATTTATAGGTATTTCATATGAAAAAAACATTTATTTTAATTAATTTTTCTAACCCACCAATTTAAGCTATTCAACTTTTATAAATTGTACTTACTACCCGTTTAGTTCCAATTATGAAATTGATACGGAACCCTCGATGGGCGAGTACGACTCGAACTTGTTTTATTATTTGCATAACTGTATTCTGTAGTCGTCGTCGTTCATGTACGTCATAACAAATCACTTATCCCTTGGTCTGTCGCTAAAACTGCTTAGTGAAGTACGATAATGTGAATTATATATGGGTTGATGGCGACACGGGGCATTGAGGAACTATGCCCGGTATTCTATATTGACGTTTATTTGACACGTGACGAGACAAAGGATGTCGGCTCCAGGCCCACATCTTTATTTATATCCTTTTACTTTATCGATCGGGAGGTCTGTTTTTGACATTGTTGTGATATTTTTGTTAAAAAATAATTTTAAATGGGAGGTAAAATTTTAATGTATGTTAATAATAGTTTTTTATATATTCTTCGCCCTGGTAACGAAGCAAACGTGTTTTAACGAGAATTGAGTGTCTTAACACTAGTTTCCCAGGTTCCCTCTGTCTGGGTGGACAGAGGGAACCTGCTATGTGCATTATGTGTCTACTTAGAGAAAGTAATCTATTACTTTTGATAGGACTAATATTTTACTAGTATAGAGTTATTAGTATCTGCTGCACGGATCTTTGCAATATTACTTCACTTTCAAAGATAACATAGAATGGGCTCTTGCAAGCTCTTAGAATATCTTTTATAATGGATTCTAAATATATGTATAAGTTGGTTTCTAACGACGACGTTTTACTTGATTTTGATTCAAACAGTATTCGTTTATTTATGACTAGCGGACGCGCGCAGCTACGCTTGCTTATTTAGGGGTGAATTCTAATAAACCACGAAACATGTGTTCAATGAAATATTTTTAAGAGTCTAAATTTAAAATTTTACAAAAATCGGTGGCGATTTAAAGATTTTTCCATACAAACTTTCAACCCCTTATTTGCACCCTTAGGGGGTGAATTCTAGAAAACCATGAAACACATGTTCAATTAAATATTTTTAAGAGTCTAAATTTCAAATTTTATAATAATCGGTGGCGTTTTAAAGATTTTTCCATACAAACTTTCAACCCCTTATTTGCACTCTTAGGGGAAGAATTCTGGAAAACCATGAAACACGTATTCAATTAAATACTTTTAAAAATCTAAATTTCAAATTTTATAAAAATCGATGCCGATTTAATTTTTTTTCCATACAAACTTTCAACCCCTTTTTCACCCCTTTAGGGTTAATATGTTTCAAAATCCCTTCTTAGTGGATGTCCAGATTACGAAAGTAAACATCTGTCCAAATTCCACGTTTCTACGCACAGCGGTTACGTCTGTGCGTGCGTCTTACCTCAGTCAGTGAGGACAAGTCCTTTTATATATATAGATTATACATTTTACGTATAAATGATTACTCTAGTTATTGTTGACATAATTTTCTAAATTAAAGTTCTACGTAATAAATTTCTTTAAAGACTAAAATGGATTATTAATTTATTTAATGTTTAATTGCAGTATATATGTATATAGGATACATATCTTTAGATATGTAGCTATTTATGTATTGGAATCAATATGTGTCTTCTCTATTATTATTATTAATAATAATTTCTTATTTATATTTCTCTCTGTTTTAAGACTGCACTGTAATCCCTTCCCGCTGTTGGACAATCATATCCACTTCCTTTGGTTGGCAGGAAGAGATTTCTTTTAGAAATAAGCCCACCATTGTTAACGAATTTTTCAATTTTGTTTTACTTATATGTAATTTTTTAAGTGCAATAAAGTATATATATGGATTAAATTATTAATGAAAAAAATATATTTGGACTTGAAAATATTGTCATTGGAGTATTTATAAAAAAAAACAATATAAAAATTTAGGATATATAAAAGAAAATAAACAAAGAATTAATTATAATATAAGGAAAAACCATGGAAAATATTGCTAAATATTTTTCATTCGATACTTTTCATCAGTTTTACGAGTGAAACTTCCTTCATGCATCATTGCTAACGTTCTTCGCCATGAAATATGAAATCGTCCAGTGTGTATTGGCTATAAAATGGTGGTAAATCAAAAGTAATATACTTATTTAACGACCGCTTTACTCGGTTACAGACTTGTGCATATTGTATTACCTATTCTTGTGTATCCCTGTTTATAGCTTCGATATATATTGTGTTACCCTTTTTTTTTCACCTTCCCGGATATAGCTTAATAGGCTGAGGGAACCTAGTGTTAACCTGCGTTCCTCGATTTACCCCATATTTTTGTAATATTGCGGGTTGTATGGCAGAACTCAACGTCCCGCTTTGCGTTGGTACCAGAACGAAGAAATGAAAATATTTAATTTCCTCTAATCAAATGGCATTTGATTTTCACCCAGGGGTACAAGTGGGGAGTTTCATCACGCAACACCCAATGTCTCCCGAATTGAAGAAAGAAACTTAACCTAATTTGACTTAGTTTCACGCTTTATCATTAGCGGGGTAGTCAGAGGTAAAAAAAACTTTTAATTAACCAGGTAAGTTATGCTACTAAGTCGAATGAAGAGAATGACACAAATTGATTAGTTTCACATAACTTCCCATCACTTACTTACGTGTCAAAGCACTTCGTGAAATATTTTGAAGTTACAAGTTTTTAATTAAACTATTTGACCCATTTTTGTTTACAAATGAACATACAATACATATTTAACTATTATATATACGTATTCAACTATAATACATGAAGTTTAATAAGTTAAACTATAGTAGCAATGTTCTAGCCACTTATCGTACCTGCGGGTGACTCACCGATTGAACTTTTTGGATGCAATAGTTTATAATAACTTAGATAAATACTTCGTCGAGGAATCTTCTTCGTCGAACAATTTAGAAATTATACAAATATTAGAAATTTTAGGCTTAAAATTCTATTAAAAAAATATATTCGTAAACACACAGTAGTCATGATTTATTTTGTATATACCAGAATAGGCAGAGGGAACCTAGAAAGTGTTAAGACAGTAGGTTCCCTTTAGGTCGTTACCATTAAGACATCCCGTTCCTCACTTTCCATCGAGCTCTGTAGCTCTGCTGTGAGCATCTGCTGGCATTGCGTATTGAGCAGAACTCAACGCCGCCCTTTGCCTTGTTACCAGAGCAAGCAAAAGGAAATATTTAATTTCTTCCAGTGGAAATGCAACCCGCACATTTGTATCTCTGTGGTACGACTAGCCTAAAAGTCATAGTTATCATACTATTTATATACATATAAAAAAATATTAAAAACCTTTACAAGTAAAGTCACAGGCAAAAAATAGTATTATACTAAATTTGTATAATTATTATTGCTATGTTCAACACTTGACAAGTTATGCAAAATATTTAATTAGCGATTTCGGTACGTGTGTTTCACATATTTCAAATATCAATGATATTGAATGCCTACTACTGAAAATTGATATTACTTCCCTTTTGCGAATATAAATTTAGAAAATAATTATTTCTTTTCCTTGAGTGAGGATCGAACCCACAACCAGTGGCGTTTACAGTCACACATTGTGCCCCTAAGCCACGACTGGCCTGGATATTAATAAATGTAGGAAAATATGTCAAAAGGTAAAAAGAAATGCTTGATGAAAACGTTTATTAAAAAATTATAAATAATCTAAAGGCCTACATATGCTTAAGCCACCCCCGAGCTTTATTAAGTATACTTTTTTCATTTTCCTCATGCACATTTTGCATATAATCGTAATAAATATTATATAGATATGGTTTTCTGCTTTTCAGTATACGAATGCTAATTGAAGAGACTTTAAACATTTACTATTTTTTATTTGGTGATTATACGTTTTGCTTATTATTTTATTATACACTAGCGGACGCGCCCATCTTACGTATTTAGGGGTGAATTCTAATAAACCATGAAACATGTGTTCAATGAAATATTTTTAAGAGTCTAAATTTCAAATTTTATAAAAATCGGTGGCGATTTAAGAATTTTTCCATACAAACTTTCAACACCTTATTTGCACCCTTATTGAAAGAATTCTAGAAAACCATGAAACACGTATTCAATTAAATATTTTTAAGAGTCTAAATTTCAAATTTTATAAAAATCGGTGGCGATTTAAGAATTTTTCCATACAAACTTTCAACCCCTTATTTGCACCCTTATTGAAAGAATTCTAGAAAACCATGAAACACGTGTTCAATTAAATATTTTTAAGAGTCTGAATTTAAAATTTTATAAGACAAGTCCTTTTATATATATAGATTGTCATATTAGACCCTTCTCACTCATTCCATTCAGAAAGGTTTGTATAGCATGTATGTACCATGGCTAAACACTATTCTTAATTAGTTATTATTTAAGATTAAATTAGAAAATTTTATTAACTACTGAAATATTATTATTTAGCCTAATTAGATACTTCTTTATTAGCTTCACGCTGTATCCCGCATGCAGCAGGGTAGGTAGAAGCTGAATTTTAAAGGTATTGCGTGTTGAGTGCCTGAATTCCACGTGAAGAAATGAAGAAGTGAAGTGAAGAAATATTTCACTTCCTCGAATGGAGATTGAATCCACAACCGTCGCGTTACTGTCACACCCTTGTGCCGCTGCGTCACGACGGCCTCAAGCATAAATCCCTCTGTCTACCCTGCTATATACAGGATACAGAATGAAGAACAATACTTATTTGAAGAAGATGAAGAAAAAATAGGCAAGGATAAATCAAAGCAAAATATAAGTAAAAGATCTCACCTGAGAACATTATGATGAGCCAGCGTGCTAAGTGCGTTGTGGGGGGAATGCGGCAATATCGGCGGGATAGACATTACCTTCCCTGGCCCCTGTAACACTCTGATGCCCATTCTGACTGTGTTCCGCCTTGATACCTTCTCGTCAGCTCGTTCTGCTGTTTTGAAAATAAAAATAAAAGTAATGTTAACAAAATAAACCTACTATGAATACTTGTCAATTATGTAGTTAAGAGTATACTGTAGAAGTGCTCGATCACTCATATCTCAAAAACTACTAAATGGATTTTTATTACATAGAACTATTCGCTAAATTTAAGTACATGTTTCTAATATAAATAAAAACGTTATGTTCGTAAAAATCTCATATAAATTTGCAAAGTTGGTGGAGAACAGCAGATGGCAAACATAGAAATTCTGAACGTTATGAAATACAAATGTAGACTATAGCCCTCCTTGACAGACAGATTATTCAAAGTAAAAACATATTTACATTTAAACCTGTAGTTCTTGAGATTATTATGTTTAGCCAAATAAATACTTTAGCTTTATTATGTTAGTTACATACAGACGTTTACTTAAAATATAATTATAATACTATAAAATTTATTATAGTAGTCAAATATTACTATAAGATTTTATTATTTCACAGATCATTAATTTAACAAAGCTTATCTAATCTAATTCCCTTTGATCATTATCTATATTAAAATAAGTATTCGTAAAATCATTAATAATTGAACCTGCTACCCCTGTCAATGAAGATGACCTTTAACCTTTGTACCCTATAGTCCCCTTAATGGGTTTAAGGAAGACAAATGACCAGTGTTTTCTTACGGAAGTAGTTAGTGGATATTTTGATGTATGTATGTCACATTGTATGAAGATTGATCGAGCTTTGGCTGTTTGCAGCTTAATTTTCTAAGTATTTCTATTTGTAAATGTTTTTTTTTTTCATTTAAAAAAGATAGGTCAGCGGGAATCGAACGCACTTCTGTATTTCATTATCCTATTATAAACCTATCTATATTTATATATAGCTATACTTAGTTTTGAAAGTAGAGAAGTAGTAATTGCTTAAATAAAATTGAAAATAAACAAATTTCTATTATTTTTTTTACGTCTTTATTTAGCCTCAAAGTTTCCCATTAGCAAGGTAGGCGGTGAGAACCTAATGGTGGAGAGACACTTCTTTTTACGTTCCACATGTATAAATACATTCGAAAGATCGGCATTTTACATTTAAAATGTTACTCTATTAAATTTATTTTCTTATTTTATAACGGAGAATGAAGTCATAAGATCCCCTTTTTTTCCTTAAAACGTGAGGAAGGCGTGGAGAAATAATGTTCAATTTTAATTTAGGTATTCGTTCGCTCTTATTGCCATCGTACTACATCCCTTGTATCTGACAAAATTATATAATTTGCATTTGAAGTGCTAATTTTAGCTGAACGGTTGATTAAATTTACCAAATGAACAAAAATGTTCTTAAATTTTTAATGAAGTTTTTATTTACTTTTCGTGGTTATTTTTTAATCCTCAAACAGTTTTCATTTTTGTTTTAAAAAAAAAATAATGTCAAGATTAGTTTGAAATTAAATTTTATTATTATAAAAGCAACCGCAACTACGTGGTTGCGGTTTTTCGTTTTTATCATTTTCTCAGTAACGAAAGAGATATTTAGTAGGATTAAAAAATATATATGAAAATTATAATTTAAAAGTCTTGTGATTTCTATAATACTTTTCCTTTAACATTTCTTTGATTTTCCATTCTGTATTTCAATATATGGAAAAGTAAATGAAATACAAATGTAAACCAAATTATATTTGAACAGGAATTTCAGCGAGAATGCAAACTGGCGTATCCATAATGGACTACTGGTACATCTTTTTACGATATTTTATACTAAATGAAATACATCTAAAATTAGTTTAATTTTAGTAGAAAACTTTAAAAAATATCATATGCTTGACTTGGGTCTATAAAAAAATATTTAACTTACCAATATAGATAAAATATAATATTATGGCGATAAATCGATAATAGGGTGGCTGACTCAACGTCAACGCAATGGTCGTGAGTTTGATTTTCACTTGGGGCAATGAGTTATTTTGAGTTTCTTGCTTGAACAAACAAGATTTGTCTTGTTTAGACACGCGCGGCGTTGAGTTTCGCAACTAAACTACGTACGGCATTCTTTGCTAACACTGGCATAGTATAATAATTATGGCTTGTCTCACTTTATGTTACAGTTGAATAAAATATAAAAAACTATATTTTACATATTTTTATTTCTTCCCATGGGTGGAACGAGAAACGGCGCAGTATTTGGTGATGCAATACCAAATTTAGATCGAAATTTTGGCAGTATACGATATGGATTATATTTCACGGGAATGTATAGGACTTCTGTTAAAAAAATATTTAAATCAAGTTTATTTATATACGGTAGAAATAAAAGTTGTGAGCAGGATAATTGTGAAATTATAATGTATTCTATATTATATATTTATTTTTATCTATGTGCTTATTTTATATAAAGAGAAAATAGTGTTGAGATACTACGTTCTCCACCTGCTGCCCAATTTCAAGACATAATTTATTAAGTGAAACAACTCAACGCCTTATTGGAAAAGGGAAATAAGTAGAGAATATTATTCAAAATTTACAACCATCGCCAAAGACATAAAAAAGTAGACTACTATAAATAAACTTACCAATATACGCTCTGACGTCGTAGGAAGTACCGATGGGTGCTCCATGATATTGCTTAGCTGGTACCAGTTGGACACTTGGAGGAGCTAGGGGTGTTAGTTCCAGGTGGAAAGGAAAGGCATTCGCTCCTAGCCTTTTGATGAGAGCATCCTATAATAAAATAAATAGTGTCAAAATATGGATATTTATTTTAAATTGTATAAGGGTTTGATTCTATTTAATTTCATGCTTTATACGGAATAAAGCTTAATAGTGGGAATCCAGTGTCAAAACCTTTCATTTACTATTTATAAGTACAGGCCTATCATTCATATTATAGGCCTGTACTTATAAATTGCTCTCAAGTCTAAGATCGATCTTGAGATGCCGTTTTCATAGAACATGTAATATAAGATGTATATTTGTATAGTGTATTGAATGTTATATGTCAACATAGATTAGAAGCTTTCTAATATTTGAATCAGCAATATCAAATTACGTCTACTATACTTAAACTTCTTGTCATATATTTTATATCTTTGTCATTTTTCATAATATTTTAATCGTTAAAAGTAAAAGAAGCCGTCGTAGCGCAGCGGCACAAGGGTGTGACTATAACGGGACGATTGTGGGTTCGATCCCCACTCGAGGAAGTGAAATATTTATTTACGTTTATATTTTCATTTCTTCGCTCTGGTGTCGAATCAAAGCGCGGCGTTGAGTTCTGCCACTAAACACGCGATGCCTCCAGACTTTGGCAGAAATTGGGGAACGGAGTGTTTTAACACTAGGTTCTCTCTGCCTACCCTGCTGTGAGCGGGATACAGCGTGAAGCTGATTTGGATTTTGTTGTTAATAGTAAAAATAGATGAGAAACAGAACTTATAAAATCTGTATTCATATATATATTTTTATGAAAAACTTAATTAAATATATTACATATAAATTCTAACCTGTAGTGGAGTGTTGGGTTCTTTTTCAAGACTGCAATGTACAGGCCATACCTGCGCCAGGCTCATGATAGCTTCATTACAGAACTTCAAGCCCATAACTTCTTCATCTTCTCGACCGTATCTGTTCAAAGTAAAAATTTATCAATGATGTAAAAGAAACACTGAAGACACTCCGTTCCCATTAAGACACTGTCGTTTCCCACGCACCACGCTGTTGAGGGGAATGTATCGTTAGTTGTTTAATCAAAAAAAAAGATTTTCCTAGTCCACTTGTTTTATCACCAAAATGGGCGGAGAGTTGAGAATGAATTGACTTATAGCTAGAAGTTCTTTATCTAAAGATTAAAATTATATAAGCTTACAAATTTCCTAAATTATTTATATCCTTAAATATATGTAAAAAAAAACATAATAACATACAATACTGCCAACTTTATTTGGCAATATTCCTTTCAGTCAAGGGCATTACAAATATATTAGCTTGGCATTATTTCAACTAAAACCTAATATAATGTCTTGTAAGAGTAGTGTTATATTACTATGGTTCCAGTCTATTATATGTGTTTTTAGCCCATTGTACTAAGTATAGGTGTTAAGGCGACGGGTTATGGGTTCGATTCCCACTCTAGGAATTGAAATATTTATTTAAATATATATTTTTATTTTTTCGCTCTGGTGTCGAAGCAAATCGCTGCTGCATGGCGGAAAATTGGAGAACGGAATGTCTTAAAACTAGGTTCCCTCATCCTACCCTGCTGTGTGTGAAGCTGATTTCAATTGTTAATTAGCATTTCCTGGGATGTGAATCACATTATCAAATTTATTAGCTCTAAAGCATCAGTCATCTGACTTCCAAATCCTCAATTATAGAACAATCCAATCGTCATGACAGATGGACATACACACAAAATCACACCCACAGATCTGCACACCCATCAATTCTTAACTAAAATGAAAATTGCTTAACCTAATCTAACCATATTAAAATCAATTTCAATCTAAGTATTGGTATATTAATCAAATTAATCTCATCTACAAGTCTCGAGTCATCTTGTCTCGGGCAATTCATTAGTGCATTCAATTAGCCTGATGTTCAGCATTGTAGAAATAATATTTAGTTTATATTTCACTATGGCAATTTATTTAATGGATTCAATATTTATTATTAGATCAATATTGAAATGTATGTGCAACTCATGCAATATAAATAATAATTTATAATTTGAATTGGCAAATATACTCGTATGTGAATATTCATACAAATTCATCGTAGTACAGCAGGGATGTGGTTATGGGTTCGATCTAAATCAAAGGAAATATTTAAATTATTCTCATTGCTTCTAATAACACTAAAAAACCGGCTAAGTGCGAAGCGGATTTGCATACGATCGTTCCGTACCAATATCTATCTATAAAACGACTTTATCCCCCTATGTCTCCCAAATGTTCCAATAAATGCTTACTTTATTCTGTTTTTTAGTATTTGTTGTTATAGCGACAACAGTCATACATAATCTGTGAAAATTTTAACTGCCTATCGATTCAAGAGATACAGCCCGGTGACAGACTGACAGCGGAGTTTTAGTAATAGCGACCGAAAACGCAACCCTTTGTGTACGGAACCCAAATAAGACAGTCACTGTAAAATAACGGGGTAGCGGAGTGTCTTGGCACTAGTTTTTCTCTCTACTTCGCTAAGCTAACAACAATAATACTTTAGTATTTGTATGTTATGTAAAAACTAACAACGGAATGATAACTTACTTTACTTTCATTATCGTAAAATAAAAAAACCATATAAAAGAAATTAATTTTGTTTATTTTGTAACTTCCTAAAATAACCTACGCAGAGTAATTAGTATACAATGACAGTCCTTAATAGTTTCTATTCGCCCCGTTTTGTGATAAAATGAATAGGAGCATTTACCACCCACGCGGTTTACGACGTAAGCTACTTTCATAAATCATACGTTTTCAATAGAAAATCTTCTATATTTAAGTCTTGCAAAGGTTATATGTTTGTTATACTAACAAATCTGCTATAACATTCTACACTATGTCAGTAATTTATATAGAAAAACGGCTTCATTTTAGTGGGAATATGTACCTATTTTGTATGAAATGTAAGTTTGTTCCTGTTTTTTTTTTTCTATGAATATATAAAATTTATACTTTTCAGATTCTTTCATTTATTTTTATTATAAGTTCTCATTTCGTGCCAAATTTTATGACGTAGGTCCACGGGAAGTAGTCTATAGGTTTTGATTACGCAGTGAATTTCGTACAAAACGCAGCAAAATCGATACATAATTGCCAGTATCTTTTGATTGCGTTGACTTAAAGACTTGATTTTTCTGAGCTTCAGGGGATCATAGACTTCAATATTAGTAATTAATTTCAGCTTGATACTTCCACGCGATCTCGAGGTAAATTTTCTTGACAGACGGACAGACGGACATCAAAATGATATTCCGTTTTTACCTATGATGTACGGAACCCTAAAAATAACTAGCTAATTTAACCTATTTTAGAAAAGATATATTTTAACATCACTCACCTAAAAGTCAACGTAACTTGGCCAAACAATTTCTTATTTTCCATATTATCAGTGTCCACGTGCAGAACACCTTGGATTTTGTCGATGCAGCCATTTTCCACCACCAGGTCTCTTGACGCCAAATATAACGTTAGTTTGTTGTTTGGTGATGATTTCTTGAAGACACTGAAAATTTGAACATAATAAAACTTTTCTATCTAGAAATATAAAAGATTATATAAAAAATGTGAATACGTGACATTTTCTTCTACTTAAAAATAGAAGAAAATGTTTCATAGTTCAACTCATGTCCCGCTGTTCTTCATACAACGTGACATTGGAAGTGATTACGGCTTAACTGGCACGTTCGGAAAGCCATTATCAATGAACATAAATTACATATTACAGATCCTTGATAGTCTCGGCTTTACTCTAGTTCAATATTCAAATATATTTGATGCATTTTATTTAAATCCATCGTCGTGTAATTGTAAACGCGACTATTGTAGGTTCGATTCTCGCTCAGAGGAAAACAGTAACATATAAAGAAAATACAATACAATACAATACAATAAACTTTATTGCACAAAAACAACAAAATTTTACACAATTTATATACAAATATTATATTTTTTTACAACCATTTTTAGTATGATTACATTATTTTCTTTAAGTTACTTTTTACTAAGTCCAGAAATAAAGTTATATACTTTTTTTTTAAATATTAAGTATTTGCCAAGTTTTATATTACTTAGGTAAAATCGTTTTTATTATCTGTGTGTGCTAAGTAAATAGAGTTTAGTTTTATCTGATACTTGTTACGTCAATTTAATTATTTCCTATTATATTATAGCACACATAAATCGCGCCGCTTTTAATATCGAGTGAAGTGGTTAATTTTTATTCATATTAGATATATTTGTATTAAATATACCGACTGGTTGTGGGTTCAATCCCCACTCGAGAAGAGAAGAGAGCACTCTCTTCTCCGCATTGACACTAAAACTTTTCTTGTTCTATGCCCAATATCAGAGTTTCCCAAAATTTTATTAATCTTTTTATACGAAATAAATTGAATGTGATTGCAATAATTAAGTTTAATCGACTAAAGCGTAGTTCAGACAGGTTAAGTGGGATGATTCATCGTTTGGTAGAAATTTACGTAAATGATGAATAATAAATTAAAAGATATATTTTGTAAATACAACTTGATTCGAAATATAAATTAATATTCTTGTCATATTCGGATGACGAATTTAATTATAAAATTAAATTGATTTCACGCTGTATCCCGCACACAGGAGAGTAGGCAGAGGGAACCTAGTGTTAAGAGTGCCTCGACACCAGAGCAAAGAAATGGAAATATAAACATAAATAAATATTCAGTTTTCGTTTCGCATTTTTTAAGCACACACGCTCAATTCTGAAGGCAATTCCAGTTTGAGTACCGGGACTCAACTATGAACCCAATGCCACGCCGCGTTACCATATCGAGGAAATAATAATAATAAATATATCTTTCCTCAACTGCGAATTAATTTCATTTGAGTAATAATCTTATAGAAAAAGAAATATAAGTAAATTTGGAACTGGCATAGTGCTAATTAATAATAACGTCATATACTATGTGCCTAATATATGCTAAGTGATATAATACTGTAGGTACTAAATAACCAGCAACACTTTTAACAAATATCCTCATTCCTATTATATCCTATTATATATATTATAGTTTAGTTCATTTGAGGAGTTCACATACTCCTCAAATCAACCTTTGGTTTTTGATTAAATTTTTCTATTATTTATTCATATATTTTTACTATAAATACTACGTTTTTACTACGGGTTGCTTGCGGCTGTAACGCTATGGTTGTGGTTTCGATCTCCACTCGAAGGAATGAATAATTATTTATTCATATTTTTACTTTTTCGCTCTACCAAGGCAAAAGCCCGACGTTTAGTTCCACCACTTAACATACCTTGAAATCGGCGGATAGTAAGGAACGGAGTGCCTTAACAATAGGTTCCCACTGCTTACCCTGATGTCTGCGGGAAGCTAACTATAGTACTATATATAGTAGTACTATATAGCACAAACTACAATAATCAAAAAATTAAACAGAATGAAATGATCCATCCAGATAAAGAAATAAAGGAATTTAAAATTATTATATTTCTAACTTATTACTCTCAACTTTTATAGAAGGCTTACCGTTGAGAGTTCAGAGCGCTGTCTGTTGTCATTTCGGGGCTTCCTTGACGACTTTCTGCAACAAAATTGAATTTATTTTATTATTTAGCATAATTTGTCCTTAAGTTCTAGAGTATCAGCATAGTTAGCGCTGTTTTAACTAAACTATGATTGTTGTAAATATTTAATAATTATTATTAAGGTTCTATTGCATTGACGAATGCTCTCAATGGTAGTTTTTCTAATATATATTTCAAGTACAGGCACCGATCAGTTAAAAATTTATTAAAAGAACAGATTATACATATATTTCCTTAAAACCGACGTTTCGAACACTGCGGACCTGTGACCGCTGAAAGAAGTCCATAGACTGAGGTGACGTCCGTCTGTCAGTTGCAATAATTATTATGTTAAACTAACGACTGCGATTATTCTTCGTGTACTGTCCTGAATACATGTAAAATGAGTTGAATCTCTCTCTCTCTCTCTCTCTCTCTCTGTTGTGGTGGGTTTGACTTGGAAGTCTCTTGCCCTCTGGTGTAATACTCTATTTGTAAAAGGGGAGGTTTAAGCCGTTGTATTGTTAAATTTTACCTTTTAGATCACCCAATCTTCGTTTCAATGTGTGTTTAGGACTATTTGCATACGATTCAAAGTTAAAAGAAGAAATAATCTGTAGGTGCTCGGTAGTTAAATATTTTCTATCAGAATTATATTTAATCTGTTCCACTCCCTTCTTTTTCTGTGCTTTGACTGGCGGAGCACAACGCCACATCTAGTCTATAGTGACTAAGAAGAAGTCCTAAATTATATCATAAATGGAATTCTATCCTATTATATAGATCGTTTTAAGATAAGTTAGTAAGTTTTTTTACGGAAACAAAAATTATGTCTATTTTCAGGCTTTCGATGAACTTTTATTATTAGAAAAGTCTTCTTATTATTGTATTTAAGCCCATATATTTACATCGTAACGAAAGAAACTAAAAAAAATTATATAGTACCTATTTAGAAATATTTTAGCATCTTAGGTTTAAAAAAAAATTACATCATGACAAAATAAATAAATCAATTTCACGCTGTAACCCCCACACACCAGGGTAGGCAGAGGGAACATAGTGTTAATACATTCCGTTCCCCACTTTCCGCCAAACTCTAGAGGCATTGCGTATTGAGTGGCAAAACTCAACGCCGCGCTTTACCTCGACACCAGAGCGAAGAAAAAGAAATATGGCGTTAAATGGCGAATTTGCTACATTTTGAAATAAAAGTAATTAATTTCACAGAGTGGGATTAGAATCTACCATCGTCGGAATTACTCATATATTTTATTGCGCTAAATGTGGCTTTAGTCAATGTAAAAATATTTTCACAACATCTAAACTTCTATAACGTGTAAATTACATTTGAATCCAATTAAAAATTCCGAAACGAAATTCAATTTTGCCATACATTTCAAACAAAACAAAGTAAACGGGACAATTGAAAAATATTTGCCGAAGTATTTTTGATTAAAAGTCCCCACGAATGAACGTAAATTCGCACAATGACGTTTTAATATAGAAAATAATAAATAAAAGGTTTTGTTCGTGCTCATGAGGAATCAGCTGTACAAGAATGCGAAGAATTTTCTCCCAATAATTCTTTATTGGACATGAAGTAGTATATTAGAACTATTATACTACTTCTATATTACATTGACTTGTCTTCTTGTAAATGCTTAGCTGATACTCATATTTGCGAAGTAGACTGTTTAATTTTGCCTTCCTTACCTTAGCAATTTGCGGTTCCTAGATTGCAGTTAAAATTAGCTTAGTTATTATTATTATTGCTTTAAAAACAATATTTAGACATCCTCCATTATGTACTTCTAATAAGGCTCGGGTAAATTATGCTACTTGTAAGTACAAATGTTATTTGTAATACATGAGAAAACCATTGGATAAAAAAAATAAGTCCGTAATTTAATCTTTACCCCGAGTGAGAATGGAACCCACAACTATCACGATGTCGTCAGAAATCATTCAGTCATAGCAATTATCAATTATTAATTCTTATTTACTTTTAAGGCCGACGTAGCCCGGTGGCTCACAAGGATATATAGTAGGTAGATTCGATTCCAATTAAGAGGAAATGAGTTATTATTTATTAATTAATTTTTACTCCTTCATTTTGGTAACCGAGCAAGCAGCGGCGTTGAGTTCTGGACTTATTAACAGGATATCTGATCTTATCTACCACCTCTTTCACACAAAAATACATATTTTGAAATATTACATATACACATATTTTTTTATATATGCTTAAGTATTTATTCATTTAACTTACAAAACTGACGATGTATTTCGTAACCGGACGTTGCGGGCGTTGGAACTGGGACAAGATGTTTATTTGTTCAATTCTCATATTGTTTCAGTAACACACTCGCACTGAACCAGGCCGTTGACTTCCAAACGGATCAATAAAATATTTTGAGTAATATTTTACGATCGTTTTTATGAATTTCAAGCAAAATCGAAGTATAATCGATAACGATAAACACGTTGTCGACACATTATTAATATTTTTTAACCGACTTCAGTAAACAGGAGGTTATTAATTCGACTGTATTTTTTTTTGTTTGTTACTTTTGAGTGAGTAAATCGATTTTGATGTTTTTTTTTTTCAATTTTATAAGCTGGTGCTTCTCATAAGGCCCCATTTTAATTTGATCCATTTCTGACAATGGTATCTATGAGAAAATCAAATAATTCTTAAATGTAATTAAAAAGGTATCTGCGCGAGAAATGGACGAATAATTCAATCACGCCAACCAATTTCGACAATTCTTTTTTTATTGGAAAACAACACAAAAAATAAAATATATTTAACACTTACTGTTTTAAGTAAATAAAAAATAATTAAGACAATTAACTAAAACTTATATTGCCATTTCCAAAAACCCGAAAAAAATAATTATATTTTCAAACGAGAACTTTGATAATTTATTTCAATAGAAAGGTTTTTGAATTTCCCCTGATTACCGTTTGAGCGACTAATTTGATAACAGCGTTCGCGTGATAAGCGACGCTTACTTTTCACAATAACTCAACCACCCTACAAAATATAATAATAAAAAACATTTTATATAATTTAATTTCCATTTATTTTAATTGGTTATTTTTAACTATATTAATATTATAAAGCTGAAGAGTTGGTTTGGTGGTACGCAATATCTAAGGAACTATTGATTGTAATTAACTAATGATTTTTATGTTGGATAATTATGATATATGCTTGCGGTCAAACTTACTACTATTAGGTATTTCTATTAGGTCACGCGGGCATAGCCGTAGGTGGGAGCTAGTATAAATTGTTATATTGTATTTAGAAGTAAGTATATTCGATATCCACTTGAAGTAATGAAATATTTTAGTAAAATCATTTCGCGAGAATCAAATCCTCACATTTCTCTAACAAGACAAGGAGCGGCGTTGTCTTCCGCTACTCAATGCGCAATGTCTCGAATGTAGGCGGAAATCGGAGAATTAAAACTAATTAAAATTAAAAAAATAAACCATATTCCCCACTTCTCGTCGAATTCTGAAGGCAAAGCGTGTTAAGTGGCGGAACTTAACGGCACGCTTTGCCTCGACACCAGAGCGAAGAAATAGAAATAAAAATTTAAATAAATATTTCATTTCTTCGAGTGGGGATCGAAACCACAACCAGCCGCGTTTACATTCACACTTTGCACCACGACTCGCCTCATAGGTGAGTTATTTCTAGCTATCCTATCTTACTATGAAAATAAAGTGTAAAGTTACATACATATAACAGTAGTAATGGCAAAAGACAAATGGTGAACCTGGAGAATAGAAATGTTTACCCATGCTCTCAACGTATCCAGCATCGCCATATTGACCTACTTTATGTCGCTGCAATATATAATACTTCTTTCTGTTCAAGTCCTTTGGTGTTTACTTTATAAAGTCTTTCTCAAATTTTTAAGTTGAAATTTTTAGTAGTAACTGTAGTAGTAGAAAATTGTAGTAAGTTTAGATATTACGTACGAGTATATAAAAGTTATTGTACTTAGTAGTTTTCTTATTTTTTTTTCACTTTTAGCACCCATCTATCATCTGACTGTAAACACTATGATTAAGAGGGTTATCTCGACTCGGAGTAATGAATTAATAATTTCCCCGCTCTGGTATGACAAAGGGCGGCGTTAAATTCCGTCATAATATGAACGGCATTATTGAATGTTCTAACAGAATACAGACAATGGAGTGTTCTCTCTCTTTTTCCTGTTATTTTTAAGATACAGCTGAAAAAAAGCTGAAAAAAGACATTTTGATATTTTTTTATTTAACTCTCTTTCAAAGTGATTATTGGAAACTACTTTCAGAATCCCTGAAAATACCTAAATGGACAATGTTTTGATTTCTGATTTTCCATATAATATCGCTATGATGTCGAGGCAAAGTGTCACTCGAGCCTCTAGAATTCGGCGGAAACTGGAGAGTGGAGTGTCTTAAGCTTAACTTAACCTGTCTCCCTCTGCCTACGTTGCTAAAAATACTCAATTGTACTATTAATTTTCTTAAGCAGTAACAGTTAATTACAGTCAGAACTTGTCAGTATTTCACATAGCAATTTCTCTTTGAAACTGGAACATTGCCGCTAATATGCAAAACTTTCCTACTATATATAAGTCTCTTAGGATAAATTTAGACGAAAGTCCTGCGTGGTATGAAGTAATGGGAGAGAACTCATATAGTTTATGATATGAATTAAATTTATAGTACGATTTATTATTTAAAATTATACCTTTCAAATATAATAAGAAATCGAAAATAAACAAAGAACACATATAAATAACAAATAAAGTTACTTTAGCCCCACTTAAAATTTTCTATTTGCGAAACAAAAAACTATGAATATAGAAAAACATACAGACATATTAGTTTTTAAACGGTTTTATTTAGCTCACCCCGTTTGTTTGTTTGGGTCAAATTTAGTAATTGAAATTTAACCCTCTTCCCGTTAACCGATTGATCTGAAATTTGGTATACGCCTTTGATTCTGGTGACAATACAATTATCCATATTCAATATTATTGTGAATCCAAGATGGCCGCCGCTACAAGATGGCGGACAACTTAGTTTTTTTCAATCCCATCAATATGGATATCAAATGAAAGGGCTTGTCAATTAGAATTCAGTGGACTATACAAAATCAAAATCCAAGATGGCCAACACTACAAGATGGCGGACAAGTTAGTTTTTTTCAATCCTATCAATACGGGTATCAAATGAAAGGGCTTGTCAAGTAGAATTCAGTGGACTACACAAAATCAAAATCCAAGATGGCCGCCGCTACAAGATGGCGGACAAGTTAGTTTTTTTCGATCCCATCAATATGGGTATCAAATGAAAGGGCTTGTCAAGTAGAATTCAGGGCACTATACAAAATCAAAATCAAAGATGGCCACTGCTACAAAATGGCGGATAATGTAGTTTTCAATCCCATCAATATGGGTATCAAAATAAAGGGCTTGGTAAGTATAATACAGTTTACTATACACAGTTACAATATGAATCTCCCACCTAAGTCAAGATCTGGTATCCTGTCGAGGACTGTGTGGCTATAGGGTGCCTAAAAATGAGACGTCGCTAGGGGTACACCACCCAAGGTAAAAGGTAAAAGCGCGCCGAGAACTGTATGGCACTAGGTGGATAAAAATGATATGTCGTTAGCGTTTTCCCCTCAAGATTCAGGCACATCTTGTTGTACATAGCCTTGCTCCTCTATTGGACCTCTGGGGGGTCGATTGTAACATTCTCCATTAACCTTGCAATAATGAGGCACTCAACGAATTGAATAGTAGGAGAAATAAAAACTAAAAACTTAAAAATAAAAAAGTAAAAAAAAAATTTTAAGTTAAACGGTTTTATATTGCAGATAAATGTACTAAAAAATAAAAAATAATTTCATGGAAATTATGATTACTAAATTAAAATCGTGGGGCACGTCCAATATCTACAATCGAAAGACATGGCATGAGACTTCACCCACCTAGTGGTAAGTAGAAAGTGTCCCCACGATTTTATTTTAGTAATCATAATTTCCATGAAATTATTTTTTATTTTTTAGTACATTTATCTGCAATATAAAACCGTTTAACTTAAAATTTTTTTTTTACTTTTCTTAAAATATAACTCGTACTGCTTTACTAAGCATGCTTAAACGAAAATATATTGAAATTACTATATATGATTACTTTGAAATCCCTACTTTTCCAGCTAAAATGTTATTTGACCCTGTTACCTTAATAGCTTCATTCTTTTACGAGCGGATATAAAAATTTACATGAAAGAAATCATAGATTGGAGCCAGTAATTCATTGTTGTTAATGTCCATAAAACTCTATGGACTATATAAAAATGAGGCTGCCCTAATCAGATTTATTTTTTGGAAAATTACCAGTTTATTTTATAGAGAAATTCAAACAATATTATGGTATTTTCCCTAAAAATATTAAATCCAAAATCATTGCTTTCAAAATATAGCAGGGTAGGCAGAGAAAACCTAGTGTTAAGACACTCCGCTCTCCACTTTCTGTCCGAATTCGAGGCACTGTGAGTTGAGTGAAGATTATTATCCTCCCCCTCTCCTTCCCGCTCCCCCAATGAAGCCTGTAATACTATATTCAGCATTTTCAGTAACTAGGAAATTGTTTTCACTTTATATAGTAAATTGTTTGTAAAGAGGAGAAATTAGGTCTTATTAGAGTTTGTAATCAAATGAAAGACAACAATCATGGTGTACTGTTCTTACCAATTAGCTTCGGCGTTTATTCTCAGATTGACTTTATTAGGGTTAGTTCACATGAATTTAAGTTACAAATACTCGTATATCTATATATATAAAATCGAAAGGTCACTCACTCATCACGAAATCTCAGAAACTACATGTGCTAGGAATCTCAAATTTTGCATAGGAGTTATTTATAGGACGTAGATGCTCGCTAAGACGGGAATTTGCAATATTCGACTTCTAAGGGGTTGTTTTTGGGGTTGAAAGTTTGTATGAAACTTCGTTACTACAAATGCTAGGAGTCTCAGAATTTTGCGTGGAGGTCACTTATAGGACGTAGGTACTCATGAACAGAAATTAATAACGTAGTTTACGCAGGCGAAGCCGCGAGCGGGCCGCTAGTTTTATATATATCTCAAAATCGCTCTCAAGCACGATCTCAGAATTGAGAGTGGTCTATAAAATCTTTTGGTTAAGTACTCATATAATCTGCTTAGATAGATGAGGGATATCTGATTGTGAAGAGTCTGTAAACGGTAGTGGTGGAGTGGGAGAGAATAAATCTTTTATAAGATATATTTGGGGGCAGTCCCAAGGGCACAAGTGTGCCCTTTAAGCGCACCAAATTGCGGGTTCGACTGCCACTCATGGGAAATAAATATTTACATAGATCCAAAAAAGATAGATAAATGAGAAAAGTGGAGAAGTTCTACCTGCCATCACATTTATTTCAAAAGTATCCAAATTGCTAACATAGTTAGAATGTGTCATTGGCTATTTTTATATACAAAGGTAAATATAAATAAGTAAACAGGAAGAATAACACGTTCACAGAAACTCACATGACAGCTGCAATGATAAATTATCTTCACCAGCCATTTTAAATTTAAATTGTCAAATATTTCTTTGTTTCAGCTTCACGCTGTATCCCGCATATAGCAGGATAGACAGAGGGAACTTAGTGTTAAGATACTCCGTTCCCCACTGACCACTGTATTTTTAGGGCATTGCATGTTGATTGGGGAAACTCGACGCCGCGCTTTTCCTCGACATCAGAACTAAGAAATTAAATATTTAGTTTCCTCGATTGGAGATGGAACCCACCACCAGTCGCATTTACAATTTTACAATTTTAATATTAATAAGTTTTTAAGGTATACAAGCTTCAAAATCTGCTATGTATAGTAGAATATTTGATTTAGTACACAAACTAAGTTTTTTTTTTTTTTTTTTTTTTTTTTTTTTATTCTCGTCCCTCTGACTTAATCAGAGACTTTATTTTGCAATTATATATATTGAACTGGTTTAAATTTTGAAAAAGTGGCACTAGGCCAATAATGAATTTAGCTTTAAGATTTTCTGACTTTTAATTTATTTGTTCCTTTTTATTACTTTGCTGCCCACGCTCTTACAGAAACCCACGAATGCCTCATGGGTCTCTTTGTCCCTTATCAATGTTTTTAAGTTTTCGGCTGCTACTCTTTTCCCGGTCCGGATCTCGAGTTGGGCCCTCTCATTACTGTAGACCGGACACTCGCATAGAATGTGAGTCACGCTCTCTGCGGTGCCCGGCTCACAGATGCACGATGGGCTCTCCTTGCACTTAAATCTATGTAAGTACTGGGAGAACCCACCGTGGCCGGTCAATATTTGAGTCAGTACCGTATCTATCTTGAGGCACCTGGTGGTCCCGTAAGCGCCAGCCACATCTGGGAAGAACATTTTTGTACCCGAGGCCGTTTGGCCAGACTGGTATCTTCGATTCCATTCGCCAATCGACTTCTGACGAAGAAGTCGTTTGGCGAATGAGATCGGACACGCGTCGTAGTCTGGCCTTTTCTTCAGTTTGGTCGCTAGCTTGGCCAGCTCGTCCGCGCGCTCGTTCCCCTCCAGTCCTGCGTGTGCCTTCACCCAAAACAAGCACACGTGCTTATTTTGGGTGCGACAACGCCTCAGGTTGTCCCTAATTTGCACTACTAGTGGGTGGAGGGACCTTTGGCCTATCACCGACTCGAGTGATGATCTCGAGTCGGTGTATAGGCCAAAGGAGCTGGCCGGATTTTCCAGCATTAGGGCGGTGGCCCTGCACAGCGCCAGAAGCTCAGCCTGGTAGACCGAGCAGTGCGAAGCAAGTTTCAGTTTGAAGGCCCTGGGTCCGCGTCGCCATTCCATACGGATTTGGCCGCCCCAACTCGCTCTTCAAACTTACTCCCGTCTGTAAACATTCGCACTGCTTGGCAGTTGTGCCTATCCACCTGTTCTCGGTCCTCCAGGCTGAGGAATTTGAGGGCTGTTCTCTCTGCTGGGTGCTGCAATCCGAAGGGCCCAACTCTCCGCTCGATCTGCCTGTCCCCAAGCCAGGCTTCGGATCTCCCCCTCTTGATCTCATAGAGGGCCGCTGCCTCTTGCACCCTGAGATCGAGTGGCAGCAATCCAGCAAGCACCAGGGAGGCATTCAGGGATACAGTGCGATAGGCCTTGCAAATTTTCTGGGCAAAGCTGCGCTGGATAAAATTCAGCCTTTTTTGGACCCCGAGTTTCCGAACTGCCGGCTCCCACGCGCTGGCCGCATATAGGACTATTGGCTCTATTACTGCTGTGTAAATCTGGCGAATTATTTCAGGGTGTAGCCCCCAGCTCGTTCCAGCGGCCCTAATGAGCTGCTTATAGATGCTGACGACTTTTTTGCTGATGCTATCTACGTGTGAGTTGAAGGTAAGTTTCTCGTCTATGATTAATCCCAATATCTTGATTTCTTTTTTCCGTGCGATGTCCGTTCCGCCCATGCTCAGCCGTGGTGTGTCGTATTTCCGCCTATTCGTAACAATCAAAGCGTTAGTTTTGGTTGCTGCGAATTTAAGCTTGTGTACGTCACCCCACCTCTGAGCATGGTCGAGAGCGGCATTCGCCTGTCTTTCAATTTCAGATGCGGTAACCCCGTGGAACACCAAAACAACATCATCAGCGAATGCTTGTAGGTACACTCCTCTCTCTTTTAGCTGTCTTAGCAGAGTATCCAGCAGCAGGTTCCATAGGATGGGCCCACCGATGGAGCCCTGCACGCAACCCTTGCTTGTGGCTTTACAGTGTTCCCTGCCTGCGTACCTCACCCGTACCCGTCGGTCTTTCAAGTAGCTGTTTATTAGCCTACGGACACAAACAAACACAAACTAAGTTAGGTCCAAGCTTGAGGTGTGATCGTTAAGTTATTCATATACAAACTCACTCTCACATTAATAAGGCTATCAATATGCAATGTCAGTGTAACAACATAGCCAAAGATTTATATAGTGTATATATTAGAATAATTGTTCACCGATGTTGTATTTATAGAATTAGTTGCTAATCAAAATTAAATTAATATTTTAGTAGGTATAAATTGGAAAAATTAATTTAATTTCTCTGGAGAATCACTAAAAATGGATATTCCTGTAAAGATTTTTTTTAATTGGCAACCTACTTATTTATTTAAAACGTAATAGGAAGCAACTCCATATATACTCTTACATACTTATCGGTAATTATACGTTTATAGGTAAAAATAGATGTATTTATTGCATACATAATGGAAACATAAAAGAAAAATAAAAATTAAGAAAAATAAAAGATGGAAAAACAGAAAAAAACAACACTTTTTACCCGTAAAGATGTCGAATGAATTTATGTAAGGATTGTGTATGATATGTGACACATCCTAGGCGCCCGAATTAACTCTCCAAACCGCAAAGCTACAGGTAGCCTACTGTGAGTAACATGAAAGGTAGTTGCTAAGATTAGCGCGTTCAACCAAACAAACTGTAGCTTCAGAAATATCAGTATAGAAATATATATTCAAATTCAAATTCAAAATATTCTTTATTCAAATAGGCAATTATTATAAGCACTTTTGAATCGTCGAATGAACATATGAACAAAAAGCTACCACCGGTTCCGAAGGCAGTTCTGCTGAGAAGAGCCGGCAAGAAACTCAACAGTTATTATGTATGTAGATTAGAGAAAATATGTAAAGCTCTCCTTATTACAACGCCTTACAAATTCCTAGTATGTTGCCTGGATAAGTTTACAAAACAAACTACATTTAGAACATTACTGTACAGTTTTGTAAGGATTATTCCATATTTATTTTTATATTTTTTAAAGTAGCAAGGTAGGCAGAGGGAAGGTACTTAATGTTGAGACATTCCGCTCCCAATAAGACGTTCTCGATAGGTTCTTCATTTTCCATTTAGAGACATCGAAACTATCCCATACATATACCTCTATAATATTTTTAAAATCTTCTAAAAACTTTTTAAATCTATATCTATACTAATATAATAAAGCGGAAGAGTTTGTTTGTTTGTTTGTTTGTTTGTTTGAACGCTAAGATCTTTGGATCTACTGGATCGATTTACTTTGTTTTTGTTTTGTA
Source organism: Heliconius melpomene rosina (assembly GCF_056956725.1). Taxonomy (NCBI): domain Eukaryota; kingdom Metazoa; phylum Arthropoda; class Insecta; order Lepidoptera; family Nymphalidae; genus Heliconius; species Heliconius melpomene. The sequence goes on from NC_140399.1 coordinate 9,700,337, forward strand.
TGAAAGCTGCATTCTTCAGAAGTGCTATAGGCTATATAACATTATAATAATTCTATTATTATTATAATTATTATTATATAACATTACATTACACATATATACTAATAAATTAAAATACTCTCTAATTTGACATGCAATTTATTCTGCCATGTTAATAACAACCGTCGTCGCTACGCGTTCGTTACCGCGTTCGTTACCGCGTCATTTTGATATTCATCCTTATGAAAATAAATATAATAGTCACTTTTAGCATTTCATCTAGATTGAAATTATATTTCTATAGAAATTATATTCTTATATTTCAAGCAGGCGTAGCCGCGTCCGGGTCCGCTAGTTTTAATAATATAATGTATAAAATAATTTTACTTTAAATTAAAAACTCTAGATTCCTAAGAAATCTGATAAAAAACTGTAGATTGGACAAAAATAGCTTTGCAAGTAATCTCATATTTTAAGTTATAATAAAGATAAAAAAAGGTTGAGGCAATTCACATTGACTGAGGCGATGGAGATAATGGCAACCTTTTATCTTAGGACTTTAAAAAAATCCAGTTTTATTCTTCGTTATCTGAATTATGTAAGTTCTGTTTGTAATTTCTTTCTTTTTTGCCTATGTATAAAATGTTATTTTTTGCTTGTTAAAATAATGAGGCCGACTGATTGTGGGTTCGATCCCCATTCAAGAAAATGAAATATTTTATTTTTTCATTTCTTTGCTCTGGCGTCAGGAAAGATTGCGGCTCTGAGTTCACCACGCAATGTCCCCAGAGTTCGGGGGAAAATGGGGAAAGGTGTGTTTTATCACTAGGTGCCCTCTGCCTTCTCTGCTGTACGCGGGATACAGGGAGAAATAGTTAGAAATAGGTAGGTAATCATTAATTATTAAATAGTAATAAGTATTATATTTATGATTTTATTCTCAAATATATACATTGTACATGTATATATATTAAGTAAATAAGCATAGAAGTATTGAGAGTGACAGGTAATATATTAAAGTAACATAAGTTATATAAAGCAGCTGTCACGTCAAAGTGACAAATAGTAAATTAGTTAGCTATAACGATGTATTCATTGAAGAAGTCAATTTTGCGGGAATGACGTGACAATCCAATTTCCGTTTTTTCGTTATGGGATATGTGGAAAAATATATTATATGAAATTATACGCAATAAAATATTATAAAAATAAATTTTTTTGTATTAGTAAAATACCTAAAATATAGATGTCTACGTGTCTACGTCTACGTTAAATTTCATGTATTAATTGAAAATGTGTATCTCTAAATGTGCAATTAATTAATGAAATTTGACTTGATAAATCTCTCTAATATGTTTATATGATCTGTTAAATATTTACTTATGCCAAAAGATTTTTAAAAAGAATTCCTCTGTTTGCACTATAATTATGTGCAATACCGTTCTTACCACTTTTAAGCTCTATACTTAAATTTTAATTTCAATTTTCAGTGATTTTAGGAAACATAAATTGCTATACCAGTTCCTGGGGCGCGACCTCTCGGACGCCCAAGGAAGCGCTGGTTGGATGTTGTGATGAGAGCAACATGAGAGCCAATGGTCTAACCACCAAGGATGCAAAAGATCGTACAAAGTGGAGTAGGTTAAGTAGGAAGGCAGACCCTGGTAATAGCCAGGATGAATGCCAGGAAGAAGAAGAAGAAGAAATATTGATTAAAAAAGCTAATTTCTTCAACACTTGTCCATTTTAATATTGCCCTGTTATATATTACAAGTCTGTTAAATCATTTAAGATTTTTAATAGTAAATTATTTTTATATCAAACTTCATACAATATTTATAAAATATTTTAAAATCGTTGATAATTTAATTTATCGACTCTTTGAACTATAAACGAAGCAGAACGCTTTAATAATATTAATCATAATTTACTTTAAAATGGATTATGTATCGAATATTTTGTCTCTTTTAATATCGAGATACGAAATTATAATTTTTCTACAGACAATTCTTGTACTTCACTATAGTGTGGTTTTTGTAGTAAAAGGAAAAAAAATGTCGTTTATACTTGTCGTCTGTATCCCGCAACAGCAGGGTAAGCAGAGGGAACCTAGTGTTAACACTTCGTTACCCATTTTCTGCCAAATCCTGGAAGCAATGCGTGTTGAGTGGCGAAACTCAATGCCGCGCTACCACACCAGGGTGAAGAAATGAAAAAATAAATTTAAATAAATATTTCCTTTCCTCGAGTGGGGATTGAACCAGCAAGTCAGTCACACACTTGTGCCACTGTGCCACTGGCCTCCTGGCTGGATGTAGCCTTATACTGAATCAAATTAGTGTTTTTCATTTGTATTACAAATGTCTGTCTTGTAAAGTAATTATCATCCCTTGTCATCACAGGCCAACTTGAAAGGGCGCTTTGGACCCTCAACCTTCAACTTTTATGAGTTCCTTTGACAGCGAATTTAAATTAAGAATGTTTTTATCATTATACTTTGTTTTTAATATGGTTAATTACTATTTATAAAACTAAAGTGCTTACATAAATAATATTTAATTATAGCAATGAAGCCATCGTAGCATAGCGGCATAGTGTCCGAATGTAGACGCGATGGTTGTGGATTCGATTCCCTGCCGTAGGAATGAATTATTATCATTTCTTCACTTTGGTAATAAGGAAAAGCTCCGCCACTCAACACGCTACATCTTGAAAATTGGTCGGAAGGTGGGGAATAGAGTGTCTAAACACTATATTGTGAAGTTAAAAATATGTGAAAAAAAAAGACAATATCTGGTGTTATTTGATAGTTAATTAAAAATATATTATTACCCATTCTGAAATAACTAACCAAAAATATTATCTATATTAAAAAAACGATATTTATCATTACTTCTGACGTAAACCCATCGAGTGGGTACTCGGGGCAAGGCAGATCTCAATTATACCCACCACGTTAACGTGACACCTCCTCATATAATTAAACCGATCTACCCTCACGCACGTAAGTGGGTAGAAACGAAAATGAAGTGAAAATTGGTGAGATGAAAGCGAAACCTAAGTATTAGTGTCGTGAGGTTCAGGATTTGAATATGATATGTTAAATTAGGTTATTAGGCACATTTCTGTATGGAAAGTAGTTGGAAAATTCCATTATTTCTCTTTTCTGTGGGAATTTTAGGGATTTCTCTCTAAGTGTTCCCCTTCACTTCTTAATTTATAAGTTTTTAAGTGCAGTAGTTTCGTCTGTGCGTTGTCTGTCTGTTATTAGGTAAAGAAAGAGTTAACAAGACAACGAACAGTGTTAATTTCTATCACTCAAACCTAATAAGTCTCAATTTTAGGTTCCCTCTCTATGCAGGATAGGTTCTGCTTTTTGCGGGATACAGCGTGAAGCTATATGATAAAAATAAATATATCTTATATAAGATTTATATAAGATATATAATTCTTATATATATTTATTATATATATTATAATTCTTATATATATTTCTTAAAAATAAATATATCTTATATAAGAATTATATAAGATATATTTATTTTTATCATAAGATTCGAATGCATTTTAGTTTCTACTAAAAGGAAAATAATACACCAATTGCAAATAAAAATCGTATCCAATATCTGTCTGGAGTTCGTTGTACCCAATCTTATTACGATGTGCCATTGCTTCGTATTTACTAGAAAAATATAATTTGATGAAAGTAGATTTCCCTCGCGATTAAGTATAATTTTGTAATATGATTGTGCCAAAAAAATATGTTTCATTTAATAACAAAAATGTTATAAAAAATATATATAATATAATTTGTATGAAATGTTCAATAATGAATGAATCTTTTCAGTTGGTTTACATAACATGCCAAAGATACTTGAAATCGACCAAGTACCAGCAATTACCTAATTCTTAGTACCTATATTCTTCTTCTTCTTCTTCCCGGCATTAATGTCAAGGTCTGCCTTCCTAATCAACCTACTCTCGGAGCTTCGGAGCTTTTTTCTGTTCTCTCTTTCTGTCCCAATTACTCTCTCATCTCATCTCATCTCATTCTTTTTTGAAGTCCGTTAAAAATAACTGGTCTATACCAAATAATAAATAACGTTCGGAGCTTTGAAACCTTCATATTGGATTAGATTACTTAGTTAACGATGCATTGTTATCAAACCAAAATCCATGTAAAAAGATTTAAAATTATTTTGAACTAACAATGTAAAATAGTAAAATAGTACAAAAACTAGAAACTGTTGAAGATAAATATAAATATATATTTTACAGAGGCAGAATACTCTTTCACTCCCTTCTTTATATTTTATTTTCATTTTATTAGGTAGAGAGAGACGCTCGGTAAGTGGAGGCAAGAAGGGTTCTTAAGCTTACATTTGTGAATCGAGTCACTGGTCTGAGCTCAACTGACAACATGATGATAACTAATTTATTTTGATATATTTTTCTATGTTATGTTAAATAAAATAAAAACAGAATTTCTTGTATCTTCCAATTTTATACTCAGATTTAGATTTTTATTAATAATAGCTTACTGCAAAAAAATTCAAAAAAGATATATGATTGCAATTTATTCCCTTTACAGTTTACTCTTAATGCTTTCATAAATTCATATAAAAAGATATATTTTTTCTGAAATTAATTATCGTACTTCATTCCAATATTTCAAAGCAAGAAAACACAAATATCACTTTTGTAGGTGTCAGTTTAATTAATAATATAAAAAAATGTATTTAATATAGAAAATTATTAATAAAACAAATTGACGATATGACATTGACGAGACGTATCGATCTCAAATTATTCTTATCATCTGTTATCCTTATATGAGTCAACAATGGAGCCATCAGTGAATGCAATTAAAATAACACGCGAATTTGATTTTGGTGTGGTTTAATGTGGAATTTTGCAAGTTACAATATTTATTATAATTTATATTAATTATATATTTATTTTTAAATATATATTAATTATTAATTACTAGAGACTCACACGCGGTTTCGCTCGTTTAAGTAAAATATATTCTTTAAATAAAAAGTATCCTATGTCCTATCTAATAGCGCTAAGAATAGGTATGTGTAAAAAGTTTCATCATAATCGGTTGAGTGTATATTTATATTTATAATATTAATGTGTTGGTATTGCTACTAGATTAGTCGTCACTTAAAAGTACTTATAGTACTTACTTTAAGTTAGGGGCCAGTCATGGCACAGGGGAACAAGCGTGCTACTGTAAATGTGACTGGTTGTGAGTTCGATTCCCAATTGAAGAAATTAAACATTTAATATTTTCAATTCTTCGCTCTGGTAACGAGGTAAAGCGCAACATTGAGTTCCGCAACTCAACACGTGAGGCCTCCAGAATTCAGCGAAAAATGGGAAACGGAAGTTTCTTATAATGAGAACGGAGTGTCTTAACTTTAGGTTCCCGGGTTCCCTCTGCCTTCCCGGGATCCAGCGAGAAGCCAAAAAAATTGACAAATTGTTCACGAGAAGTTAATAATCACACAATAAAGTTCAGCTTCACAATCATCCATCAACGTTTAATCTCTATCATATATCAAAGAGAAGGTGCCTTCAGCACGTCTAAATATATTTTCACACCCTTTGTAAATAGCATTATTAAATTGTTAAAAGAAAATCCCTGGATAAATTCTTTTTCATTTTTATTTAATGTAGACTAGAATGTTTCACTGAATAAGTGATAGAACTCTCCTTTTGTTTTATATTTTGTAAAAAAAAAAATACTACGAAATTATTCGAAGGATATTCGATACTTAAGAAGAATATTCTTTAAAACGTATAAAAATATGAATATAGTGGATTTGAACCATGCCCCTTGGAAACCATCCTAGTGCTGTGATGGCTATGGCTTAGTAAGCCATATATCGATTTACAAACATACATACAAACTTTCATACATATGATGAAATATTAATCCCGTTATTTACAACACCCAACGCCTATCAATTATGATAAAGCCCAGCTACTCCAAAGCTTATCACTTGTCAGGAGCTATTAGTGATTCGTGAAAACCATTTATTTGATAACATCCTCACCAACTTCCAATCCAATATGAGAACGGTTAAAGTTTCGAAAGTTTATCGATAATACCAACGGATGTTCTAAATTGGATTGTGAACGATTGTCCGATAAAACACTGTTGAGCTGAGGCTTTGTTACGTTTTATTCGATTGGGAAGATAGTGTTGAAACACTCTCCGCGAAAAATATACAGTAATTTGTTCTTATTTATTAAATAAATTAAATTAAATCAGCTTCACGCTATAACCCGATCACAGCGGGGTAGGCAGAGGCAACCTCGTGTTAATATACTCCGTTCCCCAATTTCTGCCGAATTCTGGAAGCATTTATTGTAGAGTGGCGGATGAGTAAACTAAAAAAGATAAATCCTCATACAGAACAAAACATTAAAAAAATATTAACAAAGTTATAAAATTTACGTTTGAACCATCAAAAACATTAACTTTATTTATTAAGATATTTTTCCTTAAACAAAAAGAAATATCACCTCCTAATGAATGTATATTGTCCGTGCCTTTCCCGTAATATTGTCTCTTTGTGAAGTCTACCAGTTACAGAGAGAGTTACTTAATCAGAAAAATGTAAAATGTTTTGACAGAGTTGTTTTATCATTTTCTTTTACTTTTCCTTTTTTTTACTAACAAGTGAAATATTAACTACAATTTCTTACTGGCTTTGCTTATTTTAGATTATATATAATTTTATTGTCATCAAAAGTAAAGCTATATCCTGGGCAGTTCGTCAATTTGACGTCGAGCAGGCACTAAATACGTACCAACACGACAAGTTAGAAAAAATCTTGTAAAAATGCGTAATATATAAAAAATTCTGGTCTATTTATTAGCGATGCGTAATTGAGAAAATAAAAAAGATATTACTATAGATAATAAGGGTAATTGCCGTCTATCTGTTTACTAACATGAGTAAAGCATGAATAGTATTTTAGTTTTATCAAAATGTAACAAGTGATAAGGTTTTCTACGAATCACTATAGATGAATAATATGATAAATAAACTAAGCCCAATGGACAATAACGATGTGGTTTTGTATAAATGAAAATTAAAGTTTAATCATTAAAGTATTTAATATTAACAAATCCTAACTCTGGTATCGAGGAAAAGCGCGGTTTTCAGTTCTGCCACTCAACACGCAATGCCAGCAGAATTCAACGGAAAATGTGGAAAGGGGGTGAAATGTGCAGGATACGTGAAGCTAAAAAATGTGACTTTTACCCCTTGTGGTAAAATGGAAATAACTAAGAATTATGACAATTAATATTAATACACATTCTACATGCCCGAGGTAACTTGTTCAAATCCCGCTGGATTCAAAGGGCGCAGGACCGGACGGAGTGGCGAGCATTGGGGGAGGCCTATGTCCAGCAGTGGACTTTAAAAGGCTGATAGATGATAGAGGATGAGGCTGATAGAGGATAGATGGATGGATGGATTATGCTCGCGTCAGTAAATGGATAACTAATACTAAAAATTTTTTTTGATATGAACCAGTACTTTTTTTTGCGTGTTCGACCAAATAAAATATTCAGTTTTATATTATTAGTATAGATTATTATAAAAACGATATTTATAGTTTTATAAGGTTATCATGACATAAAAATACTTTATTTTCAGCTCTATTAAAGCTTATTTAACTTAATTTTAGCTTTGTTATTATATAAAATATATCGCACTTCGTCTAGCTATAGATAGATGGATGGAAAGTAAAAACACGTTTCATAATATAGGTACCTAATTATATTTTAGAATCGAATATACAACCATCAAAAATCTGTTCAATACATTTTATTTTTTATAAAAGAATGTGCAGTTCAGTACATTTTTTTGTATAAAAAATTTAATTTAAAAGCTTTTTCCTATTCTTTTGCATAACATTCCTCTTCATTTTCTCAATTTCGCCTCACTAACTTTCATAAATGCTTCATTAAGTCAATCTATCCAGTCAATTTAATTCGATTTAACTATAATAATATTCCTACTAAATTAATTTCAATTCTCTATAGAAATCTCACAATTTGAAAATAACCTGCTAAGACTGCTCTTAAATGTCTATCTGAATAGACATTTTAAATTCATCATTAATTATAAAATTATTATAAAGTTTTCAAACAAAAAGATAATTTTGTTAAGCCGCAATTTTCGGCGTAGGTAATGGCTGAAATTTAATCTTTAACCCTTAAAACTTACATCGGTAGATACTTGATATAGCGGGAAAATTCTTTTATCATCTTAGTCAAAGATATCTTAGTGATATAACACTCTGTTAAGAAATATTGTGTTATCAGGTGAAACTAATAATTGAAAGGCCTTAAATAATAAAATTTATTAAAATAATATAGAACACATAATCTTTCTTAATCGAGGCAAAATATACCATAGGAAAAAAATAATTACAACTCATATTTGATTTTCGTGAAATATTTCACATATTCTATAAAGATTTATTACTTAGATAGGACCAAATTGTATGTCAACATATCTTAGAGCTCCAGTAGGGTGACATTACGAATATAACGTCAATTCAGTATATAAACCGTACTTTGGCCCACAGCCAATACAATGCTTAAGGGAATGATGCAAGGAAATTTTAGCAAAAAAACAAAGAAAACATTTGATTTTCTCCACAGTATATAAATATATGCGTAAATCTTTAAATATGATATCTGCTATAGCTTATTTTTTTATCTGCATGCTTCACCCGTATGTAGCAGGGTAGGTAGAGGGAACCTAGTTTAAGAAACTCCGCTCTCCAGTTTCCGGTGAATTCTGGAGGCAATGCGTGTTGAGTGGCGGACATCAACGGCGTGCAAATATTGTCAAGGACATTGTCAAGGACACTAGAACGAAGAAATTAAAATATTAAATGTTTGATTTCCTCGAGTGGGAACTTGTGCCTCGCAGCTCGTGGTTTATATTTAACTTTACTTATTATATAAATATTAACATCAATTAACTCAAAATTGGCTACGTAAGCAAAAGCAACCTATTGTTAAATCAAAACAGGTCACAATCCTCCCTCTGCCAACCCTGATATATGCGGAAAAGAGCATAAAATTATGAAAAAATACAAGTGACATTTAAGGAGAAGAATAAAAAAACACTAAGTATTTGTATAATTTAAAACCATCATTACAAAGAATTAAGAAACTACGAAAATTGGAAAAGCACTTACAGTTCATTTTTAATATCCAAGACAAGCTTTATAAGTGGGCACGTTCCGCAATAAATTATATTAAAATAGATACCAGCAACACATGCTTAGGAATTTAAAAGCAAACTTATATGACCTAGGAGTTAGCTGACTAGACGCTTTCGGTGTTAATAACAAGCTTAGCTTGGCTAAACAAAGGTTTTATTACAAGGACGGATCGTTTTGCAAGAAAGGATAGTTTAACTTTTTATTTTTATATATATATTTTTAGTGTTTTTTTAGCTTTACGCTGAGTTCTATGTATATAGAATAGACAAGGAGAATTTAGTGTAAATACTCTCCGCGCAATATCGAGCCATGGCATGGTAACATGTTATTGAGTCCAGTCGTGGCCCAGGGTCACAAACGTGACAGAGTTTCTTCGAGTGGGAATCGAACCTGCAGGTTCACGATTCTCACTGGAGGAATCGAAATAATTCATGTTTTCATTTTTTCGCTCTGTTGTTGACGCAAAACGTGGCGTTGATTTTCACCATTCAACACGCAACGCTTCAATAATTCAGTGGAAAATGGAAAACTGAGAGTCTTGACACTAGGTTCCCTCTGCCCCTGCTGTGTACGAGATACAGCGGGAAGATATAAAAAAAAGAAAACATCTATATTTTTCGTAAAATTTCAAAGCACCAGGCTAATAAAACGCAAACGTAATCTTTGAATTAAAGTTAAACTCACAATCACTTTCTTTTGTAACAATATATAAATTATAACAATAGGCTATCCTATTTTTATAAGATTCTTATAAGATTCTTTATTGCACTAAATTAACACATAATAAAACATACATTAAGAAAAGACATACACAACGGTGGACTTATCTCTAGAAGAGATCTCTTCCAGTCAACCCGTTTTTAGTACTGTAAACTATTATTTTACACGCTGGCAAACTTAAATATACTAAAACAACACAAAAGCTACTGTATTTTAGCTTTTTCAGATGAGAATAACCAAAATAGTAAAAACCTGGTATAACTCGAACCGACACGTACCGTCTCACATTACATGCTTACAACGTGCACGTGGAACGTTTCTAAAATTACAACGACTATATATTTCTTAATATATAGTTTGTTTTGTTTACTTTAGAGCCGGCGAAGCTTATTTATAATTAAAAAGCTTAGTTTACTATGGCAATGTAAATATTTTTGTTTCTTAATGCATTCGTCTTCTTGTTTCAAAACTGTGACAGATATTAATGGAAATAGCTGATTTTAATCTTTGTCTTTCATTTGATCTTTTCATTTAATTTGTCAATCGAAATTATATTAAATAGAATCAATCGATAGGACGTTGTTTAGCTGTATACAAAATAATTGTGACATAACAGACTATTAAAAAAATACGATTTTATAGGGATTACGCCGTTTTTGTTTAAATAAATTAAGATAATAAGATAAAATAAAATTTTCTATAATCAATATCAGTAAATGTGGAAAATAATGTAAGTTTTTTCCAAACAAAAAATGATATTTGAAATGAGCCAGAATCTTAATAGTCAATTTATTTCAAAGATCTCTTTTTTTTCAGCTGTATGCTTTTATATCGCATAGCAGAATATGCAGAGAGAACCGAGAGGCGACACACTCTGCAATCAACTTTTCATCCAAATTTGAGACATTGCTGGTGAAATGTGGATCTTAACACCGCGCTTCGTCTTACCAGTATAGGGAAATGAAAATAATCCCACGAAAGCTATTTGTAGTGCATCTATAAGTAAAACGTATAATTGAATAAACCAGAGCAAAACAATCAAAACAAAGTTGAAACTTTGATTGGAGTTTGGAAATTTCCCTTTATCTGTTAATTTGTAAGTTCTTGATGCTTCTGCAAATCTTATTCATCCCTTAATAATAGTTATAATTGAGAAAAATAATAATACAGTCCCTATCCAAATTATTTTTTATATGTAATAATTTGTATTTTTGTTCTATTTTAAATTTTATTAGTATTTAAGTTTAAAATAGAAGGAGAGTTTTGTCTGTAAAATGGGGTTGCTATTATTTTCAATAAATATTTCAATCCCTATGTTCCCTCTGCCTATCCTGACATGTGCGGAATACAGCGAGAAGTTGACAAAAAATATATATATTTAAAAAAGAATGTCTCACTACACAACTAATAATGGATAATTATTATAGAAATATTTATTTATTTATAAAACCGCCCATATCCGCATTTTTTTTCTAAGTGTGGAATAACACTTAAAAAATGTTAAAAACACAATATTCTCTATTAAGTATATTCTCTTAACAACATATATATATTTAGATAACATAACCCATGTAAGACCGGGAAGCTAAATGTGGTTTTACTTTCGAAGGTGATCTTTATTAAATTTACCCGACAAATCAAATGTGACTTAGGGCGTGACGACGTGACAGTGATAATCAACCTGATTTTTTACAGTAGAAAATTCTATACTAACATTATAAAGCTGGACAGTTTGTTTGGTTGAGCGCGCTAATCTCAGGAATAGCTGATCTGAATTAAAAAAATATATTTTTGCATTTATATAATCGCGAAATCTTTCTAAATTGTATTAATATTAATTAAATAGTAATAAAATATTTTTTAATTTATATTTTTACTACAGAGAAGAATCCACAGGTAAAAACTAGTCTTCTCATAATTGACTTTTCATATAAGCAAGAATCTTGCAAGAATTGCTTTTAAGATAGCGGAAGCAATTAAGGCCGTGTTAATGATATTAAGCTATCAAATTAAGCTCTTATTCGTAAAAGCTTTTGTTTTTCTCTGGTGTTTTCTTTTTCATGGTAATTTATTAGATTATTAGATCTTATCTGCAAACATAATGTACGTGAATCGAATGTAGAACGTAATAATTTGTAGGTAAGATAAGAAAAATTAGAATTAATATGTAATTTAGATATACATATCAATGAGGCGTCTTTAGAGATAAAAGTAACAAAATTAAAAAGAAAAGATGTTTTTCTTTCCTAAGTATGGAATAACACTTTAACATTGTTAAAATATGTATGTTTAAAAAATGATAGATGTAGAAAGTGTTTTATTGTGTTTTAACTGTAGGTTCCAAGGTTCCCTCTGCCTACCTTGCTAAATAAAAGGTGTACAATAGAAACAAAAGAACGAATACCAATACAGAACACCTATTCCCTAGCTTTCCAGTTTAGTACTTAGTACGTGTCGGCCTTTAAGGCTGTCAGAACGATGCAAATGCCTGCAGTTGACACTCTAGCTATTAAACGTTGGTTGTAAAGCCAATTCATATTACAAATATGTATTAATTAATGTTAGAACTTATATAATATTATGTTCTTGATAGTTTATAATGAATAATAATATTTAGAAGGTAGAATAAGAAAAAGAATAATACCCAGAGTAGGGTAGGCAACGGGAACCTAGTGTTAAGGCACTCTGTCTCTCTTTTTCCACCTAATTCTTGAGGCATTGCGTGTTGAGTCGCGGAGCTTAACGTCGCACTTTACCTAGACACAAGAGCTAAGACATTAAAATGTAAATTTTAATAAATATTTCATTTATTCAAGTGGGGATCGTATCCAACTACTATTTTTTAATTTGCTTTTATTAATTAATTGAATGTAATAAATTTTAAGATTTGAGGTACGGAACCCTAAAAAGAGACTATTGTTTAAAAAATGGTCCTCTCAAATCCATAAGCTACCAAATATGTAAGAATTTTATACTTTTTTAATTGGAATTTCATAAAAGGGAAAATCAAAGAGCTTGTTATCTCGTAGTGTTTTGTACGCTGTTTGTTAGTCACTGGCGTTTCAACTGCAGATAAGAATAAAAATAAAATAGTCCAAAAATGTCAATAGCTTGTCAAATAAAAAATGCCATAGTCAACAAACAGAAAAAGCTTTGACGCAATATCTAATATTAAAAAATCAGGCTTCACGCTATATATCCCGCACACAGCAGGGTAGAGAAAGGGAACTTAGTGTTAAGACACTCCGTTCCCCATTTCCCGTCGAATTTTTCGGATGGTGGAACTCAATCCCGGGCTATTGCCTTGGTGCCCTTGAATGGGGATCGAACCCACAACCGTTGTGTTACAGTTACAAGTTGACGGTGTATTCCACAAATAACAAGAGAAGGCAGGATTAGGCTAGGTTCCCTGACTTTGATATTTTATATTTAAATGAACGAATGTGAAATGTCATTTATCTTCCAGACTACACAATAAAAGGTGGACTTTTACGCATACGTTTTTATATAAAAAATAATTATATAAAGATTTTATAATTTTGAAGTCGGTGCCAAGTAAAACAAACAGGCTTAGTAATTAGATATTGTAGTAAAGGTGTTGTAGCATTAGTTTGACACCGACTTCAAAATTACAAAATCTTTATATAATTATTTTTCACTTTTTAGTTCGTTGTTAGAAGTCGGTTTTTCTTTTTGTTAAAAATTAATTTATTTTACGATTTTTAGTGATCTTAAAATGATGCTTCTTAAACGAGTGGTGATAGTGGTGGTAGTGGTTGTGATTGTTCTATGTAAAACTTCATTTAATTAGCTATTATTTTTGTGCAAAGTTAGATTTTGGTATATTGACAAGAACATGCATAAAAAGTATTCGGGTGAATTCGGAATCTCCCTTTTTTGAAGTTGGTTGAAAATGAGAACATTCTCTTTTTTGAGATTGGTTGTAAAGAAATGCAACGATCAGGAATCTCACCTCTGACATCAATTTAAAAAGTTTTTGCTTCTATTACAGTATAATCAATTTTTTACCAAAAAAAAACAAACTTTCTCAATTTTCACCGGATTCCATAATCGGAACCTAACCAAACTTTCACCAAATTATCCTTGAAGTGTATCCTTTCAAATAAAAAAAGAATCATCAAAATCGGTCAGCGCGACATTGAGTTATTCGGCTATTTGTTGCGCACATATATATGTGATTTTCTCATAGATACCATTGTCAGACATGGACCAAAAAAAATGGGACCATTCGGGAAGCTTCACCTTTCAAATAAAAAAAAAATTTCAAAATCGGTTCACCCAGTCAAAAGTTATGAGGTAACAAACATAAAAAAAAAAAAATAAATAAAAAAAAATACAGTCGAATTGATAACCTCCTTTTCTTACAGAAGTCGGTTAAAAATAAAGAATCTTAGTCCTACTTGCTTGTATCCCGCACATTACAAGCTAGGCAGAATAAACCTGGAATCATAGTGTCAAGATACTCTATTTTCTCTCATCTCTTTCTCCCTCTATCTGTTTCTAGAAACAATATAAAAATAATAGTTTCTTTAAAAGGAAATAGGTAATATATAAACAATATAAGGGTACCCACCCAGTATCTATACATTCTTCGTAGTTATTAGTTGAAAGGAAGTACTAAACTAACGTTATTGTTGGGACGCGCGAGCTAATGAATGCAAGCAAAATAATAGACGCCATAACTCATGGCTAAACTTCGTTAGGCCGGAACGCTACCTGCTATGAAATATTACCAGTATAATTTTTCCTCATGGCAATAATTATATTATTATTAATTATTTGCCATAATAATATTCGTATGAGGCCGTCGTGGCCTGCGCAAGGGTGTGATTGTTGCGCGACGGTTGTGGGTTCGATCCCCACTCGAGGAAGTGAAATATTTATTTACGTTAACATTTCCATTTCTTCACTCTGGTGTGAAGGCAAACCGCGGCGTTAAGTTTTGCCATTCAACACGCAATGCCTCCGGAATTAGGCAGGATGTGAGGAACAAAGTATCTTAACACTACGCCTACCCTGCCGTCAGTGGCGTAGCTAGGGTATTTGCTGCTGTGCGGCTTTAGGACTTGATGCCCTTTAAAACTGTCAAAAAAAAAAAAAAACAGTGTCTTCTACTCTCACGTACATTAAGCGTCAGACACTAAAATGTGACATTGGGGGTTCACCAGGGCTCGGCTCTTAGTCCGTTCTTATTCAATGTAGTGCTCGATACTGTCTCGGCTCACATCCAGGACCAGCCTCCATGGCTGATGATGTATGCCGATGACATAGCACTCATTGCCGAGAACCGACTGACGCTGGAGCGTAAAGTGAACCTATGAAAGGGTACGCTTGAGAACGGCGGTCTTAAACTAAATGTGTCGAAGACAGAGTACATGGCCTGCGGGAGCCGGGACTCGAGCACCATTCTTATAGGTCCTGAGCCAGCCGTTAAATCGGAGAAGTTCAGGTACCTTGGATCCGTTATGCACGAGTCTGGAGGCATCGATCACGATGTCCATGGCCGGATAAGCGCTGCCTGGGCCAAATGGCGGGAGGTCACTGGTGTGGTCTGCGACCGCAGAATACCGCCCAAGCTCAAGGGGCTGATATACAAGAGCATCGTCCGACCGGTTCTTTTATACGGCAGCGAATGTTGGCCAGCACTATCTCGGCACACTCAGGAGCTTCACGTCACGGAAATGAAGATGCTGAGGTGGATGTGCGGCGTAACGCGGTCTGACCGCATACGCAACGCATTCATTCGAGGTAGTCTTGGGGTCCGTGACGTAGCGGATAAGCTCCAAGAGCGTCGCTTGAGATGGTTTGGCCACGTTACGCGCCGGCCTAAGAACTATGTCAGACGCAAGTGCCTTGCTATACCAGTTCCTGGGACGCGACCTCCCGGACGCCCAAGGAAGCGCTGGTTGGATGTCGTGATGCAGGACATGAGAGCCAATGGTCTAACCACCGAGGACGCAAAAGATCGTGCAAAGTGGAGTAGTTTGACTAGGAAGGCAGACCCTGGCAATAGCCGGGATTAATGCCAGGAAGAAGAAGACTAAAATGTGACATTGGCTACCTTTAAAAAAAAAAATCGTCGACTTTGATGCCCCTTTCCTTTTGACGCACGGTGCGACCGCACCGCTCGCTCGCCCCCCTAGCTACGCCACTGCCTGCCGTGTCATAAATCTACACACATATTCAAAAAAAGGCAAAAAAAATAAAGTTTAACGTCAAAAATATTACGTGTAATCATTTATACGACATTACCTTTTGGTCTGTTTCATAAAATAAATATTATAATTAAATGTACGATTATTGTTATTTGTTAAATTATTTTAAAGATAAAAGCGAATTGAATTTTTTTATTATATAATGTATTTCAAAGACATATAGTTATTGCCTTGTAATGTGTTTTTTATAATAATAAACTACGCCTGTATATAATACGTCTTTTTTAGCTTCACGCTGTAACCCGCAAGTAGCGGGATAAGACAGTGTTAAAACACTTTCGTTGCCTACTTTTCGCTGAATTCTTCTGAAGGCATTGGGTGTTGAGTGGCGGAACTAAACGGCGCACTTTGCCTAGTTACCACAGGAAATAAAACTAATAGAGCGACTATCTAAAAAAAATCAGCTTCACGCTGATTCCCGCACACAGCAGGCTAGGCTGAGGGAACCTTATGTGAAGACGACTATCTAAATCTCTACTTTCTACTTAGTGTATTTTTTTTAATAAAAAATCAAATAGATAAAACTAACTCTCAGGATTATTGAGTAGCCATTTTTTATTCCCATTCTTCGTAGCTTGCGTATGTCTGACATGGTCTTATTGAAATCTATAGACAAATGTAGTCATTTTCTTTCTTATATAAAACGCCGTTATTGTATTTGGCGGGAAAATTCTTACTTTATCGAGATTTGCCTATCAATTGATATTTTTAACCTATCCATACAATATCCTCCCACTTCAATTATAAAATAACCAGTAAATTCAGTCGCCACGTATTTATTACATATCATAATATGCTAAAACTATTTTTTACATGCGGCTTCACCTGTATGTTCAAATGGAAATATCTAAAAATTATTTATGACACATTCTAAATGTCCGAAGTAGTTCTGACCGCAGGTACAGTGGGTTATATCGAACGATTACCGTGATGATGGCCTCTTCCTCGGTAAATGGACTTTCCTATATAAAAATATTTCTTCAATTCAAACCTGGAGTTTTTGAGATTGGCACATTCGACCAAATAAACTTTCTGCTTTATAATATTAGTTTAGATATGTACATGTTATAAATGAAGATAGAAGTACAGTAGCTTTGCAATTATATCCAAATGGCTACAAATTATAGAACGGAGTAGGGTACGATATTAGTATGACAATGTAATCATTATTTATTTTTTTAGAAATAAAATTAATATATGAATGTCACAAATCAACATTTATAACCTCAGATAAATTAATGAACGCGTAATTCAAATTAAATGTTTGATGTGAAATAAATAAAAAAAAGTGAAAAAGAAAAAAAAAATAATACATTCTTTTGTCGCATATTCGTAAGTACAATTCGTATTTCGTACTAAATTCTTTCCGTTACTTCAATACTTAATATTTATTGAACATATGTTTTAGAGGCACAGGCGACAGGTGATTAACTGTAACCACAAACGTTGTGGATTCAATTCCCATTCTGGGGAATAAATTATCTTAATTTTCTAAGTATTAGTATAGAGAACTCCTCTATCATATCTGGGATACAATGTGAAGTTATAAAATAAATGTTATACATACAATGATTATATGATTTGCGATATAATACTAATAATATAATTATTAATAACAAAAAAATTAAACATATATTTTTTTTCTTCGCTACTTCCTGCTTTCATACTAATCTTATCTTAACATCGCTGCTTTAATAAAAACAACAAAATACCGCCATTATGCACGTACCTTTTAATAAAAAGTTTACGTCAATAACTTTCTTCTATCACTACACAGACACCGATCCAACACTATACATCCAACTTACACATTTTATAAAAAGTTTTCAAACTAAAACCAAGAAAAAAAATATTTATATATTTTCTTACAAATCAAAAAATTCCAACAATTTTTTTATTTACAAATAAATATAATTTAAATTACTCAATTATTCTTCACTTTTTTTTTTTTTCATTCAATCCGTCCGGCGATGGCTGTACGTGCGTACACACCAGCGGTCGTAGTGTGACTGAATAGAAGCCTGAAAGTTCTGTAGGTGCAACAAGTAAAAATACATACATACATAAATCTTATATGAACCTTGATTTGTGGCTAGAAACTTTTGCACTAAAGCTTAAATACTTTGAAATGTGCATTTCTGCTTGCTTTGAATAACTTTTTATTTTTAGTTTAGTTTTAATCCCACAAGGTTAAACATTAACTAGGTTTTATATGTTTGTACTGTACTGCATTAAAGACTCATTTAACTGCTATACTGCGAAGATATTAGATTCAAATTTCATACAAAAATTTAACTCTATCTATCTATCTATGCTCCTTATATCTTTTATTATCAAAGATTGCTACAAGTGACGTATTGGTAGGTGTTATAAGCCTATAGTGTGAAATATACCCGTATAAGTTTTGTTTAGCTAGGCTATAAACTATATAAATTGTATATTTTTAGGGTAAAAAAAGGGAACACTTCTGTTCCCCATCTTACGCCGAATAATTGAGGCATTGTTGAATGCTACTCTTTACCTCGTTGCTAGACGGAGAAAATGAAAAGATTAAATATTTCATTACCCCGAATGAGAATCGAACCCACTACCGTCGAATGCCCTTGGCCTTTAAACCTCAAACTATTATTACATAATATATGAATTAACATCGAAAACAACGCGCGGTATAAACCCGTGATTAAAATTTACCACTTTCCTCTAAGCAATCTAGCAGGTACGAGTACGTGTACGTGTCGTCTCGTAGAAAATTAATTATACTTTATGAATTTTGTACTAACGGTACACACGTATTACTCATATATCATAGACGCTTCTGTGGTTGGTGTGGCCGCGAGACTATTTTAGGTAATTTGCATATCCATATTAGGTTGTATCGCGCACATATGGGTATCTCGGAACCTGGTGTTAAGTAAGACTCTGGTCTTATTAAGACACTTCGGTTCCCAAAAAGTATTTATTAAGGTTTCTCCATAACTACATAATTTAATTTCTACATAAAATTAGCTTTTAAGATACATTCCAATTACGGTACAATAGAAAAATGTAGCAGTTTTACAAATATATAAATTTCTCAGTCGTTCAATCGTTCAGTCGATCGTCGAACAATCGTTCTATGATTGTTCAGATCACCTGATGGTAAGTGGTAACCCACCACCCCTTGTACCATCAGCTATAGTCGGTTCGATTTCCGTTCAAGACAAAATTTATATTTAAATAATTTGAGTTAGGCCAGTTGGAATTCACAAACATTTGGATTTTCTCCCTGCATATCCTATTCGAAGCATGCTATATAATAAAAAAAAATCCCATGATATAACTCACTGGAGAAGAGGATGCAAGTTTCAAATTTTATTTAGGTAAAATATTGATAACAACGTTGCTCTGCTAACACTGTTGAGAGTAACGAGTTCGAGAATTCCGTGAATAAATCATATTTATGTTATGTTAGCTTTAGAATCACGTGGCACTAAGCTGAAGATTTAAAATCAAACTGAAAATATTATGTATACAATTCTGCTTCTCGAAGAATTTTGGAAATGTAAAGTTCAGTTCCGTTTAGTATTGTCAGATTCGTGTGAAATTAACAAAGGAAATTAAAAAAAGCTTTTATATTGGGAAGTATAAATTTATTGTTTCCTTTTTCACACGCTTTTATTAGTTCGATTTGTAACCGCAAGTATGTAATACAATCTAAAACCATTTTTACCTTCTTGCAATAATTGTAGAGAGAATCTAGTGTTAAGACACTCCTAAAGTATAAAAAACTAGTTCTAGCCGTTGACCTACAATTCTGAAATTGAATCAATTTTTACAGAATTCTCGAAATGGGCGAATCCGTCTTGCACTAGACCGATTTTTTAAGCTACGAGTAGATATATAAGATCCTATATTATGGGTTTCGAAATTAGAAATATTTACACAGTAAAACGAAAATAAACTTTTAATATAATATTTTTATGAAAATACATTTGTAATATACTTTAATGAAAGGTATTATAATAAAAATTTATGAACTATTCATAGACTTACTGAGAACACTAAAACTTACCTTGGCTGTTACCATAAAAAGCACAATTTAAGGTAAGAACTAAGAAGTTTAGAACAAAATATAAATTTCATTTTAGTATGAGACTAAAAATACTATATTACACAGTGTTTATTTGAAAAAACTTCTGACTCTTTAAATTTTCTCTCATTACATACACAGGTGGGGTTTTATGGCAATCGTAAAATATACGTTTTACATCTTTTTTGTAGTAGAAACGCTACTTGGGTTAACTTTTGTATTTACAAATATAGAAATAATATAGCAGCATATATAATATACAATATATATTAAATATTACATTATAATACATAAAATCTATATATATAAAAGGACTTGTCCTCACTGACTGAGGTAAGACGCACGCACAGCCGTAACTGCTGTGCGTAGAAACGTGAAATTGGGACAGTTGTTTATTTTCGTAATTTGGACATCCACTAAAAAGGGATTTTGAAAAATTTTAACCCTAAAGGGGTGAAATAGGGGTTTAAAGTTTGTATGGAAAAAAAATTAAATCGGCACCAATTTTTATAAAATTGGAAATTTAGATTTTTAAAAGTATTTAATTGAACACGTATTTCACCGTTTTCTACAATTCTCCCCCTAAGAGTGCAAATAAGGGGTTGAAAGTTTGTATGGAAAAATCTTAAAAACGCCACCGATTATTATAAAATTTTTAATTTAGACTCTTAAAAATATTTAATTGTACATGTGTTTCATGGTTTTCTAGAATTCACCCCCTAAGGGTGCAAATAAGGGGTTGAAAGTTGGTATGGAAAAATCTTTAAATCGCCCCCGATTTTTATAAAACTTGAAATTTAGACTCTTAAAAATATTTCATTGAACACATGTTTCGTGGTTTATTAGAATTCACCCCTAATTACGCAAGCAAAGCTGCGCGCGTCCGCTAGTATATTATATTATACTAGTTATAGCCCGCAGTTTTATGTCCAAATGTACTACAAATCGTGAAATTTCGTTTTTCTCTTTACCATTGTAATTTCAGGAAATCCGCACTAAGTGCTTCCCAACAACCCCCAAGGACATGAAATTTCATTTTTCAATGCTATACAATTTCGGCTGTGCGTTGTATCTCAATCACTGAGAGACGGAAGTGTTATATCTATATATATAAAATCGAAAGGTCACTCACTCATCACGAAATCTCAGAAACTACATGTGCTAGGAATCTCAAATTATGCATAGGAGTTACTTATAGGACGTAGGTGCTCGCTAAGCCTGCGGCAACATGGCCTGCGGGAGCCGGGACTCGAGCACGATCCTTATAGGTCCTGAGCCAGCCGTTAAGTCGGAGAAGTTCAGGTACCTTGGATCCGTTATGCACGAGTCTGGAGGCATCGATCACGATGTCCAAGGGCGGATAAGCGCTGCCTGGGCCAAATGGCGGGAGGTCTCTGGTGTGGTCTGCGACCGCAGAATACCGCCCAAACTCAAGGGGCTGATATACAAGAGCATCATCCGACCGGTTCTTTTACACGGCAGCGAATGTTGGCCGGCACTATCTCGGCACACTCAGGAGCTTCACGTCACGGAAATGAAGATGCTGAGGTGGATGTGCGGCGTAACGCGGTCTGACCGCATACGCAACACATTCATTCGAGGTAGTCTTGGGGTCCGTGACGTAGCGGATAAGCTCCAAGAGCGTCGTCTGAGATGGTTTGGCCACGTTACGCGCCGGCCTAAGAACTATGTCGGTTGCAAGTGCCTTGCTATATCAGTTCCTGGAGTGAGACCTCCTGGACGCCCAAGGAAGCGCTGGCTGGATGTCGTGATGCAGGACATGAGAGCCAATGGTCTAACCACCGAGGACGCAAAAGACCGTGCAAAGTGGAGTAGGTTGAGTAGGAGGGCAGACCCTGGCAATAGCCGGGATTAATGCCAGGAGGAAAGAAAGTAGGTGCTCGCTAAGACGGGAATTTGTAATATTCGATTTCTAAGGGGTTGTGTTTGGGGTCGAAAGTTTGTATGAAACTTCGTTACTACAAATGCTAGGAGTCTCAAATTTTGCATAGACGTCACTAGGACGTAGCCATGGAGACAGAAATTAATAATAACATAGCTTACGCGGGTGTAACCGCGAGCGGGCGGCTAGTGTATAATAATTTTATATTATTGGAAAATAAGATAAATTTTATACATACGAAATTTTGCTATTAGAATGTCTGAATAAGCTGCATAGCTGTGAGTTCACATTCAATACTATATTTTATAGTATAGAATAGGGAGCTTCATCCGGCTCTGAAGCCAGCAATTCTTTTTTTTGTACTATATCATGCACCACAATTTTCTCTTCCTTTTTACACAGCTTCAAATATACTTCATATACAGCTCGAGAAATGGCGACCACGTCTCGGCAAAAGGAGCACAGGCCGCCCTCCAACCAGGTGGACCGACGACCTTAAAAAGACAGCGGGAATCCGCTGGATTCAAAGGGCGCAGGATCGGACGGAGTGGCGAGAATTAGGGGAGGCCTATGTCCAGCAGTGGACGTTGAAAGGCTGATGGATGGATGGATACAGTTCGAGAGGCTTAAGCGGAGTTTTGCATTTGTGTGAGAGAGACAAATAGAGCCAGATAAAAAATCTAAAAAAAAAAATTATTATTAGACATCAGTAAAAAAAATTTAACATACCAATTATTTCAATTCTTTACATCGGATATCGGATCCCCTCTGATGTATCGGTTGAGTTAATAATCATTCGACCGGTGTATACAAGACCTGCCGCGTGTCAACAACTTCAATGTTTTTAATATTAATTTATTAATTTGAAAATTAAAGGTCCCACAATGTTTGTTTTGCTGGTTCTTCTCAGGTAAGAGGCATTAACTTAAGGAAACTAGTTGCAAATAATTCCACGTTAAAAATAATTGTAATATTTTGGCTTTGGCTTTAATTTTTAATTAAAATATTTCGAAAATGGGAGCAGAACCTACGACCGTCTAGCTTCCATATTAAAATCAAGACAAGCGTATTACATAACATAGTAGTAATAGTCTTACATAGATTATTATCAACCGTCGCGTCGCGTCGTAAGCTTCCTCAGGATATTCCGGTGACGGTACAAATACGACGTTATGAGGAAAAGATCGATATGGTTTTGATTTATATTTAGCTTGTTGGTAAAAGCTGCTAAAAATACCGTTACCCGCATGTAGTAGTGCCAGAACTCCCCGCTTTGCCTCGATACCAGAGCAAAGAAATGGAAATATAAAATATTTTATTTTCTCGAGTGGCAATCGAACCCATAACCTATGCATTTATAATCACACGCTTAGGCCTCTATGCTACGACTGGCCATTAAAAAATATAAAACCCATAAATAATAAATAATAATATTTTCGTTCATAGCTTCCAATAGAAACTGAATAAACTATGAATTTTTATTCATTTGTCATCAAAGCGAATGTGTGTATTAAATACTGGAATGCATTTTTAACTGATATATTTCCAAAATAGTTGATTTTAGTATTCAATACTCGTGAATTTCGAAATGTAGTGAACATTTCTATTTTAATTAAAAAAACCTTTGTATATAACATGCCTATGTTTATAGCTACTAGTTCAGTTCAAATTATTTTTATGGAAAAGAGCATACGAACGTACAGACCACCTGATGGTTAAAGGTTCGAAGGTAGGGATACCGTCATATCTACCCGGAAACACTACCGCTGGTATACCATGTTTTTCACAGTTATGCAAACGGATAATGCGTGAAAGGAAATTCCTATAAAACTGTACAGTAGAAGGGTGCTACGTATCCAGATGTTGAGGATGATATAAGAATTTGTGACGTATTGTATGAAAGTTAGATAATTCGGCGTTATAATTCGTTAGATAATAAACTAAGCCAAATATTTCCCCCGAACACTTCCCATGATAAATGTGATAGAGATCGCACAGTGTGGAGACGTCTCTATGCAAAGACAGTGTTCAAGCCCCTTCTCAACAGATCATTGGGTTTCTAGTGATGCTCGCCGTAGTAATCGTAGTAATACAATCTTTTGAGTCTCAAACCATCACCACACCACCTCCCCCGCCCCCCCCCCTTTCGTTTTCTTCACGACAATAAAAGACAAATCTTCACGTACGTACGTCAAGGAAGAAGTCAGGAATAATATACCTTTCTTATACTGTATACCTACAGAACTTATTTAATACTGTATAGCTATAACCCGTGATGTGTCAGCTTTACGAGCTTCAGATGACACGTAAACTACGCGACCAACTCATGGGATTATGTTGCGAAGGAAAATTAACTGCTTACTATAAAGTGTATTTTTATTTCTTCATGATATATACTTTTATTTTCTGCTTCATGGCTGAGAGTTTCCCGTTCTTAAACATTTGGAAAGTGCTGTACGGAGTGTCACGAGGTTCTCTCCGTCCATTCCATCCACAAATGCAGCATTAGACGTAGAGCTACAAATTTATTATTTCTGAGTGTGATATGAAGTCATCTATCGCCTGATTCGGGCTTTTTAACATTGAATTTTATTTTGTTAACAGTGTTTTTTTTTTCAGCTTTATACTGCATCCTGCACATACCATAGTTAGCAGAGGGAATCTTTCGCAGGTTCCCAAGCCAGGTTCCCTAATCTGGTGTAACGATACTTCCGTTCCTTACTTTGCGCTGAATTCTTGAGACATTGATTAGTATATAAATAACACTAACATTATTTTATTTTACTACAATATTAAATTCTCGTTTTTTAAATAAGAAAAGGAAATGTCGTTAACGACGAAGCTTGTTTACGAAAATTATGAACAACATGTAAAACATTGATGAAAAGCAATCTGTCCCAGATCACTTGGAATTAATAAGAAAATGTACAATATGCTTGTCTCTTTCTTTTGCATAGATATTTATAATGTTGTCTCTTTTTATGGATCTCAGTCCAATGCACAGGCAGGAGCGATTTTTCCAATTCAACAATCATCAACGTATCGAAATAAGTAGCGATAGCAATAAAAATATTTTTTTCTGAATTAAGCAGAAACTTGGCAACAGAGTATCTTAGCCATTTTTTTCTGACTAAGAAACATATCGAAAATATATATTGCATAATATTTTTCAAATTTTTTAAAATATCGATTTTTGAAAACGGAGTATTTTCGGTTCAAGTTTCATTGAAAGAAAGACAATTTACGAACTATCTTTGTAAAAAATTGAAATGAAAACTAACTAAATGCAATATTAAAAAATCTTATCTTGTTTTTCCGACCGTACCGTGAATGTCTTCCGCAAACACATCTGGTTCGTTTTGTGTAGCGAGCATGATTTAAAAACTTTTGGAAACTCATAATGCTATGTCGAAATAAAATAAACTTATTCCTCTTTTATGAAGCAGACAGAAACTTAATGTTGGGTCACTCTGTCTTCTATTTTCTATTTTTATGAATATCTGTTTCCTCACATTTTGCCTATCTTAGCTTTTTGGTTTTAAGTAACTCATTAAAACTTTATTTAAGTTTCACACAATTGAATATAGCAAGTAGGCAGAAGGAACCTAGTGTTAAAATACCCCGTTCCCCACTTTCCGCTAAATTCTAGATTCATTACGTGTTTAGTGGCAGAACTCAACGCCGCGCTTTGCCTCGACACCAGAGTGAAAAAATAGAAATATAAATTTAAATAAAAACATCATCTCCTCGAGTGGGGATCGAACCCACAACCAGTCGGTTTTACAGTCACACTTTATGCCTCTGCCTTTTTTCAATGTGTTTGTCTGTTTTACATAACAAAATTACCTATATATATAATTTATATCGCAAAGGTCTATTAAAATATTTTGATATTAAATAATATTTGAACTGTGTAACGTCATGTCAAAAACATTACTTCGAAAGTCAATCTGTTAAATCTTTTTGAAGGCAGATTAAAAACATTCTACATATTGAAGTTTCAATTTAAATTCGGTTTGAGATTGAAATTAATTAGATTTTCCTGCTCTGGTAATATAAAATGAGGCGTTAAGTTATGGTACTTAAGGCACACGTTACGAATTCGAATACAGCGTGAACAGAAAAATAAACAGTTACGCATATCATAATATTGCTCTTATTTTATCAAAGGAGTCTACATTTTTCTAGATTTTACCTTGTATGTAGTCACTGATTCTGATAATTTTAATACAGTCATTCCCTCGAGTAGGGATTGAACCCATAACCACTACGCTTACAGTATGACGTACTACTGTGCCAATACATTTAAAATTATAAAAGATTAAATAGAACCTTATAATTTTATGAAATAATTGTTTTTGAAGTGTTCAGATGAAACTGTCTAAAGCACTTACCTGTAATTTACTACTTAACTAATGATAAATCGAATTTCATTGAGATCTTTTAAAGGATCAAAGAGATGCCTCGACCTCCTCGGTCGTCTAGACCTCATTGACTTTAAATGAAGATTGAAATTGTTATACTAGCTCCTAGTACTTGTACTACTTTTTTTTACGGGTTAACGCTGGATCCCGCATATAGCAGAATAGGCAGTGAGAACCTAGTGTTACGACACTCCGATACCCACCTTCTGCCAAATTTTCGAGACATGGTGGAATTCAATGCCGCGCCTTTGGCTCGGTACCAGAACGACAAAATGAAAATATTAATAAAAATTAGTTTGTTTTTGTTCGAGTGGGGATCGAACCCATAACCGTTGCGTTACAATCACAGGCTTGTACCACTGTTCCACGATGGAGATTTTTTTTATATTCTAGTCTGAATTATTTTTGTGAATAACTTTACCATTTTAAATACAATACCTTTACATAGAAAACTGGTACTTTGGTAAAAAATACTTTGATATTGCTTTTTTTATTTATGGACCAATGTCAATTAGCACTAAAGTAAGATAAGATAGTGATAACTACATTAAAATCGATTAAGCAGTTTCTCCGTTTATAACACATGCTATATAATATAACCTATAATGTTTTCTTTGTCAATAGGTAAATAGACTACCCAACAAAAGTCGAAAAAATATTAGTAGTTCCTGAGATTAAAAATAACAAACAAACTGTTATTTTTTTACTACTTCAATACCAAAAATTAAGCCAATATATATTTCTTACCATTTCTACCCTATTAGACTTTATAGACGATTACGTTTAAAAAGCGGTCTTTTGAGAATTTTGTGTATAATTGGATTTCCATTTCATCTGTAATTGGACTTTCCGTACCTCCAGTTTGAACATTACAGGCTTTATTACTTGGATTATAGGAAAGGAACCCTTTATCTACGATTGGTAGAACTAATTTACTTATAGGTATAATATTTTATTACTTTTGAAAATGGGTAAAATATACCTCCTCCTTTCTTTTTATTTCATTCCATCCAAAAAATTGTTAAAAAGAGAATTTGAGTTATCTCTGCTTCTAAAACTTTAAGTATACATTCATTCACAATTTAATAGTACCCAGAGTGAGAATTATTTTATTTTATTTTTTTCTATTTTTTATATAGACCTACTAAGTATTCTTGACGTCACAGAATCAGCCAAAGCGGAGATTTACGGAGAAGTCCAAATCGAATACTTACAAGACAAGCTTAGCGATCTCCACTAGAGACGAGTGTGAATAACGACAATCTTTTAATTGGTGACAAAAAAAATCGCCTCTCTCGTCTCAGCTTTGGTAGAGTCCGGACCTTATACAAATATATTGCGGAGCTTAACACCGCACATTATATATTTAACCATAAACAATTATAACTTCTGTAAGATACTTAACAAGAACAAGTACAACTCGACGGTATCAGTTTTAGTCTATAACAAATTTAATTCAAGCAAATCTCCAAGTACGCTGTGACGACTTACCCAATGTCATCAACAGATTATTACAGCATTGTTATGTCAATAGCAGAACTGAAGGGCCTGGTTATATTGTGCTGGAATGATGTAATCTACGTAGATTTATTGCTAAGACATTATTGTGAAAGAGTATGGGAAAAGTATGGTCTTTTAAGGTTCCATTTATTGATTTTTTTAGAATATTGGATAATAAATACAAACGTTACGTACTATTCTATAAAAAAATTAAATTAAATAAGTTCACACTGTATTCTGCACAGATCAGGGTAGGCAGAGGGAACCTAGTGTTAAGACACTCCTTTTCCCACTTTTCGCCGAATCCTGGCCTCAATGGATATTGGATAAATATAAAATTTAGGCACTATATTTCAAAAGTGGTGACGTGCGAGTCGGACTCGTCCATGAAAGGCTCTGTAGTAGCAAGTTTAGAGTACTTATATACCTAACCAAAATACCACTATAGTTTTTCACCAATAAAAAGACAAAAGAAAGTAGAAAAATTAATAATATACTTTAAACTCAACAACCTCAAGAATTTACTCGAATAAATAACAATTTCTGGTGATAGGCTAAAAGTATATTTACAAATGATTAATGCCTAAAGTAATGCCAGCTCAAGCAGACGCGTATCAATCTCCTCAATTACACATTGATTATCCTGTCAAATGGATTGAGAAGAATTTTGAGAATATTATAAATTAACATTAATTAGAGGCCAGAAGCGGGTAGCGCAGTGTCTTACCTCTATCTATCCTGGTACATGCGGGATACAGCGTGAAGCTGATAAAAAACATATCATAAATTAGAAGTAAGCCTCTTCTTAAAGTCAAAAAATGTATAAGTACAATATATCTCTCTCGTAATCTCTCCACTATGTCATTCTCTCATAATTATTATGCAAGAAAAAAATCGTTCTGTAGCCCCAAAAAAGTTGCAAAAAAGTAATTGACTCTACCATCTTACAATCTCATGTCAACGACCTAACAATGAAAGATAAGAAATCAAAGCGTTGATAACTATTTAGCCTTGAAACCCAAACGTGCCCATTCACTTTTTACAAATAAAAGAAGTTCTTTGTTTAAATTGGACAAACTCATCCATTAAAGGCCGGTCGAGGCCATAGTGGCGTAGCGGCATAACTTCTCACTATAAACGTGATGGTTTTGGGGTCGATTCTTACTCGGAAGAATTAATTATTTATGTTTCCTCTCTTTAATAACAAGACAAAGCGCAGCGTTAAGTTCCTCCACTCTACGCCCAACCTGTCAAAAATTGGACGGAGAGTGAAGAACGGAGTGTCTAAATACCATCTCTGTAGCAGGAACGTCGTAATGACAATCAATCTCTATTTATACAGAGAGATTTCCTTTGATATCTAAAATATTTTATCGAGCTCATTCACCTGTGAATCTCACAGTACTGTTCATCCGTAAGGCATATTTGTATACGTTGCGTACAAGACGTCTGCGTAAATTCCCATTTCCCAGCAAAATCCACCGCTACTATATTGCTAATCATCTAAGCACGAGGGTCGTTAGTTGGAATCCTGATAGGAAGTTTGTTTATATTGTTTCGACGGATTCGGATTCGATTCCCTTGTCGAGAAAATTAAATATCTACTAGTTTCATTTCCTCGCTCTAGTAACGAGGTAAAAAGCTGCGTTTAGTTTCTCCCCTTAACACGCAATACCTCCAGAATTCGAAGGTGGGGAACCGGAGTATCTTAATGGAAACGGAGTGACTTAACACTTGTTTCCCAAGTTTCTTCTGCCTATGTAAGAGATGACAGCGTGAAGCTTTTTAAAGCTGACCTTTAAATGTAACATTAAAGCCAGTTCCTGCAACATTGTAAAACCGACACGATTACCATATCTCACAAACCTACAGACATACATTCCATAGGTTTGTAGGTTAGGAAAAGACTTTATTGCTGTTATCACAGTTATAAAGAGATTTTATGTCAGGCCAAGAATAAAATGAGATTTTTAACTCAATGTCGGGCTTTTGCATTGTTGCAAGAACGAAGAAATTAAAATATCAATATATAATAATTGATTCCCTGTTATGGGGTCTGAATCCACAACCGTCACGTTACAATCACACCCTTTTACTACGCCTCTGAAAACCATAAATCGTCGTAAATCATCGCTATCATATGATTACTTGGATTCGGGTCAAGGCAGTACCACAATGGTTAGTTGTAGATGATAATGGTGAGAAGCTCCCAGGTTAAATTTAGTTACGAATGCCTAATGTATGGCCGCAAGCGTTGGGTCGAGAGCCAAATATAATAGTAGATAGGTATTTACAAATGTTATTGTATTTACTTGTTTGGTGTTGTTTAATTATTTTATAGAAACATAAGCTTTTTCAGTGGCTTCTTCGGCATATTCTAACGAAAATCGGTTAAGTGCGAGTCGGAGTTGCCCACCGAGATTTTTTTACTTATTTCAGGATTATAGATCAACTGGAACTTATAAAAATTTAACAATTAAAGTTTGTTATGGTTTCTTGCTATGAAATATCTATAAACTGTGATTTTTGTCTATTTCTGTTGTAAATTTAGATAAAAAAAATTATTTTCGGCTAATCTTAATAAGTTTCTAGATTCAAGTAAACAATAGAAAACCTGTGCAACAAAATATCCTAAATAACACCTTAAAAGATAGATTAAAATCTTTTTCTTTACACATTTTCAAAGATGAAGATCTATAAAAGGATGGTAGGTAATTATTGCGCCATAACGTGATACTGGCCAGCGACACTTAACCGACCTTGCGATGGAAACCGAGCATTTAGAAAGGATGTGAACAAACCTTGTTTCTTTGAACTTTGTGTTTTGATGGTTTTAACCAAATTTCTACGATTTGTAAAAATATGCTTAAGATATTTGTTGAAAATCACACATTTTTTTTTTTGCTTCACGCAGTATCCCGCACATAACAGAAAGGGAACCTGGGAATCTAATCTTCTACACGAGAAGAAGAAGAATTCTGCACGTTTAGCCGAATTCTACAGTCGCGTATTGAGTGGCGGTACACTCAACTGTACTAAAAATATTAAATATTTCATTTCCTCCAGTGGGAATCGAACCCACAACCTGTCACAACTGATCCGCAACGTACCAGTTTAGTATGAATATTCCTATATCAATTTACGGTAGCCAACATGCAGTGCACAAGCCACATAATAAAGTAAATAGAGTGCTTAGAGCGACGTGATTGATGACGTCACACGTTCTGCTTTCCCGCAAAATAGGACAGACTTGTTATGGCTACAATGTTTACTCTATATCTACTATACTATATTATTAAGTTTGTTTTATTGAACGTGCTAATCTCGAGAACTAGAGAGCCTGAGAAGCTAGTTTTAAGACATTCCGTTTCCACTAAGACACTTCCTTTCCACATTGCCTGCCAAATTTTAGAGGTATTCCGTGTTAACGGCGGTGCCTAACGCCGCGCTCTGCCCCGTTATCATAGCGATGAACTGAAAACATTTTTAATTCATTATATTTCTTTAAAAGCTGGTATAATATATAAAGACTATCATTTTAAATAAATTTATAATATAAAAAATAGGTACTCGTTACAGCCATTATCTTACATTACCTTTTCGTTTAACCATTTTATTCACAAAAAACAACTAAAAGGGAACATTTTCCAATTATCCACTTGACACTTTGATGGACAAATTCAATTTATTCGGCGTTGTTTTAACTTTGGTGTAAACTTGTCGTTTTTTAGGAATTTCTTTTCCCTATTATTTTCCCAGTGACGTATTATACCTAACCGTATGTACGTATTATACCTGCCTTTGTACAAAAGCTTTAAGACAGAGCTAAAAATAGTAAGTTAGACTATTCTAGGTTCAAATTTTAATAATTAAATTGAAATTTCGTTCAGATAATAATTTAAAATATATAAAAAAAAATTATACAATTTTAAATTATTACAATAATTCAGCCAGGGAAAAATTGTACAGTTCATTCAATTGTAAAAAAATGTCTAAAAAAAAATTAAAGACAATGAAAAGAGTAAAAGATAATAAGAAACGATTAAAATTAAACTTTTATAAAAAAGTTTTTTACTAAGTTAAGTCCTTTAATGAAAAGGGAAATGTGATTAATCAGGAAGTTAAGTTAAATTACGTACCCTTTTTTGAACATTTAAATAAGATTACAATTAAAAATTTCACGGTTTAAGCAAAAGTTTTTTTTTTATATTTGCTTCACGCTGTATCCCGCACATAGCAGGGTAGGCAGAAACCTGAGAATCTAGTGGTAAGACACTCTCATCCCATAAAGACACTTTCATTTAACACTTTCCCCCGAATTTTGAAGATATCTGAGGTGGCACCCTTAGACCCTGCACTACGACTAACCTTTTTTTGGGGTTTTTTGTTTATTTTTTTAGTCAATTAAATATAAAAATAAGATTTTTAAACAAATATTTTCAAATAAAAAAAATTACAATGATTTCTCAGACCGAAGACCTATTAATACAGCAAAAAATAATATAACTAAAACTAATCCTAAATAAAAGCATTATAAGAAAAATATCCAATGAACGATTTTCTCGGACGAGATTTCACAGGAAAGTTATTAAACGAAATGAAACTCGTCGGGCGACGTCGATCCGTATGATAAATGACGAATCTGGCTTAACGTCATATTCCATATGATTCTTGTCACTTGTTTTTACTTTTTCGTTAGTATAAAAACAATTTTTTCGCTTAGGTGCCGAGGAAAAGCGTGGGGTTTAAATTCGTCACGCAATGGCTCCAGAAATCGGTGGAAAATGGGGAACAGAGTGCCTTAACACTAGGTTCAAAGAAAAGCCTGTAGCCTGAAAACAGCGTGAAGCGTGATATAATTTTTGATTTTTTTTTATATGAACAATGATACAATAATGCTTATTTATAGAATAAAACAATATAGCTTCACACTGTATCCCGTTTATAGAGGGGTAGACAGAGGGAATATAGTGTTCTTAACATTTCTTTCCCCACTTTACGTCCAATTTTCGAGTTACTGCGTGTTGAGTGGTAGAAATCAACACCGTGCCTGGGTGTGTTACCGGAGCGGAGAAAATAGTTCATGCCCGAGTAAAAATATCTTAAACTTTGTATTTAAAAACTATTTTATTAAAATAAAATACAATTATTATTAAAACTAGTTATTAACTATAAGAGTGCTGGTAGTGGAATCCGCCTTATCCCTAAGGTTGGTCGGCTTTAATACAAGTTCGGGTGTCCCCACCCCTTTGGCTGGTTTCCCACGACGCTTTGTTTCTCATGGAGTTATTATATGAAATTCCCTGGAAGTCGGAAATCAGCGAGCCTATTGTCATCGACATCCAAATGTTCATGTGCCCCAACATCTGCAGCAGGGTTCTCATAATGCTTTTAAAGAACTTTCTCTCGGAGTCATAAATCTACCAAGGGCCCACATGCCGTCGGGCACTTGTTTTATATTTATTATCTTTTATTTAAACCATGTGTTACAACAATGCTAGACTAGGTTGACTCCCGCGTGGGAACCGAAACCACAACCCCGCATTTACTGTCAAACAATGTGCCGTAACATTTTTAATGTGCTGTTTCACATATAGGCAAGAAAACAACTATTATTAGAAAAAATATAAAAATTTGAACGTAGAGGCACTCGTGCCCTGGACGATTTCCAAGAAGGGCGGGTTCAAATTCCATTACTTTCAAATATTTATTCATTTTTATAGCTTCCAGCTGCATCTCGCACATAGCAGGCTAGGCAAAGGGAACCTGGGAACCTAGAGCTAAGACACTCCGTTCTCATTAAGACGGATTGCGGGTTGTTTATTAGTGTTTTTTTTCAGCTTGTCTTAGCATTTGATACCCAAGTTCCCACTGCCTACCAGGGATACAGCGTGAAGGTAAAAAAAAAATAATAAAACATTTTTATCTAGAAATTATATAGATAGATAGATATCTATTATTCTATAATATGATGTCGGGGTTTAAAATAAATAAATATGTCTGCACCGGATTCTCGTAAATACAATGTCTGGACAAAGGCTATTGAGAGCATTTATTTATTCCTCTCGCTTTAACTAGAATTTACTAGTGTATGGTGGAATTTGAAAAATGTTTTCTTTGAATTTATTCTTATCTTATCGAATTTAAAAAAAATACTGTGTTTTACAGAAAATGTTACATGCTTGTTTTTGTCTTTTCACGGTCTATCCCGCATAAAGTAGGGTAACTAAAGGTACCCAAAAGGTAAGTTGTCTTAACACTAAATTCCCTTTGCCCTATACCTTAAAGAAAATTACACATTAATAAAAATAAATTATATTTTAAATTATTATAAACGTAGCTTACTTAAAGACAACTGGGAAATCTTAAGAACTGCTGCAAGAGTTTTCTTTGTAAACTATAGAAAATCTTATTACATATTCACTGCATTCCAGCTGACCTTTTCTTTCGTGCTGCTATCGGTTTTACTTATATCTTCAGTTGTAATTTCTCTTGAGAATTCCTTTTGAAATTAGTTGTAGTTACTTGACTACTAAAATATGGTTAGCTTAGGGTTAACTGTTTTAAAAAAAATCATCCTCTTCACGCTGTATCCTGCATACAGCAGGTAGGCAGAGGGAATCTAGTGTTGAGACACTAGGTCCCTCACTTTCTGCCAATTTATTCGGGGCGTTGCGTGTTGAATGATGAAAGCTAACGTCAGGCTTTTGCCGTAGTGTCAGAGCGAAGAAATGAAAATATTAAGAAATAATACATTCACTTGGGGAGGAAATGTTTCTTAACAATATATTAAGAAATATTCCCTCTAGAGTGAAGATCGAACCCATAACTGTCGAGTTGTGTGCACCCCCTTGTGTGCCTGCACTACTACGGCCTCTAGCTGTTTTACAGTTATTATCGTTACCTGCAAGGTACCTGCAAAGTACCAAGGTACCTGCTTATGCGATTATTTAATGTTCCATTATTTTACTCTACTCTTCTTCCATGTAGTCGTTTAATATTAAAAATATTTATATTTTAGAAATGTCTTTTTTATCTCGCCCTTAACCTGAAAAAAATTGCAATTAAAATATAATATTCATATACTCGTATATTGGAATTAGTAATGTTTCTTGCAGCCTACTTGTCTTAGCATCTGCCGCATCAAGGCTAGCGGGTGACTGACTTCAGTGTAGACGCACACTGTTAACTTAACTATAAATATTTATTTAGCTTTCATATAGCAAGGTAAGTAGACGGAATTTAGTGTTTAGATTCTCCGTTCTCCACTTCCCGCTCTGCTGTCTGACATAACGTTTTGAGCGGAGTTTCTTCGTCTTAAGCAGAAAATTAATAAACAAATGTAAATGTAATCATAGCAAAACTATT
Organism: Heliconius melpomene rosina; assembly: GCF_056956725.1. Lineage (NCBI taxonomy): Eukaryota > Metazoa > Arthropoda > Insecta > Lepidoptera > Nymphalidae > Heliconius > Heliconius melpomene. The sequence continues at coordinate 9,735,803 of NC_140399.1, forward strand.
CTTTAGTAATTAATATTTATCTATATATATAAAAGGACTTGTCCTCACTGACTGAGGTAACCGCTGATGGTAGAAACGTTAAATTTGGACAAAAATTTTCTTTCGTAATCTGGACATCCACTAAGAACGGATTTTGAAAAATTTTTACCCTAAAGGGGTGAAATAGGGGTTCAAAGTTTGTATGGAAAAAAAATTAAATCGGCACCGATAATTATAAAATTTGAAATTTAGATTTTTAAAAGTATTTAATTGAACACGTGTTTCATCGTTTTCTAGAATTCTCTCCCTAAGGGTGCAAATAAGGGGTTGAAAGTTTGTATAGGTTTTTTTTAAATCGTCACCAATTTTTATAAAATTTGAAATTCAGACTCTTAAACGTATATAATTAAACACATGTTTCATGGTTTTCTAGAATTCACCCCATAAGGGTGCAAATAAGGGGTTGAAAGTTTGTATGGAAAAATCTTTAAATCGCCGCCGATTTTTATAAACTTTGAAATTTAGACTCTTAAAAATATTTCATTGAACACATGTTTCATGGTTTATTAGAATTCACCCCTAAATAAGCTAGCGAAGCTGCGCCCGTCCGCTAGTAATATATAAAAAAAGTTAATCTCTAAAATATCAATTATGTATTAAATTAATATTAGTTTAGCACCAGTGTACGTCCATACTGATATTTCTCTATACACCACAGTACAACGCAAACAAAAGTAAAAGTAGCCTCATTATAATACCGGCCGCTGTTTATCGCATCTTGCTTGTATTACGAATTATATATATGTATAGAACATAAGTCAGTTTGTATATAGTATATACTAGCGGCCCGCCCGCGGCTTCGCCTGCGTGAACTACGTTATTATTTATTTCTGTCTCCATGAGTACCTACGTCCTATAAGTGACGTCCATGCAAAATTTGAGACTCCTAGCACTTATAGTTTCTGAGATTTCGTGATGAGTGAGTGCGTGACCTTTCGATTTATATATATAGATTAAGTAATTTACTTAATATATCTAAATATCTATTATATTAGAGCCCGTCGTGGCGCATCGGCACAATGTGTGACTATAAACACGACGGTGTCTAGGTTCGATTTAAGCCCGAAAATTAAATACTTCATATCCTAATTTCTTCTTTCTGGTGTCAAGGCAAAACGTGGCGTTGAAATCCGCCAATAATGTATGAATGGGATCTGAACCTAAATATTACATTTAAGCGGAACGATAATATAGATTTTTCTCTTCTTTATGCTACTATGAAAATGTCGTATAAATAACTTTTTTACCATATTAAAAATACATTTTTTTTTCAGATTGTGTCAAATATTCATATAATCAGTATAATCAATTACAAAAATGCTTAAACATGTTTCTTCACTATGATTTTTCGAATAAATTATAAGATCTGTACGTAGCCTTAATTATAAATAAAATTAAATATCACCTTAAACTTTAATATTAATATGTTTAATTATTTTATTTAGTAATTTTCGAAGGCTATGTTTATTTTTTATCGAGTACGTATATAATATAAATTAACTTTAGTTTCAATGCCTATACTCTATAGCATATTGGGCGACCGAACTTAACGCTAAGACTAAGTTAAAAGAAAATTTGGGAAAATATTTTAGTTGCACCGCTTATGAACTCTTACTGCCAGGAAGAAGAAGAGCTTATGAACTCTCACTCTAACCGCGAAGGCTGTGGGCTTGGTCCCCATTTGAAGAAAAGAATTATTTTCATTTTCTCGTTCTAGTAAGAGAATATACCGCGGCATTGGGTTCCATCACTCAACCCGCAATATCTCCTAAACGTGAAAGTGGAACACAGAGTGTCTTACTACTAGATTCCCTCTAGATATCATGTTAAATGCGGAATACGTAAAATTAAAAAACATCAACACACTTGTGCTTAGATATCGAACCCACGACCATCGCTATCATTATCGATGATGAAAAAACCTCAACAACCTACTAGAACCTACGCTACACATGTGGCTATAAATAATTTATTATAAAAAGCTTTATCAACATTCCTGTACGCATCTCCGCCTTGAAACGGACCTTGGGATTTCCTACCAGTTTGTAGGATATGTGCAAGAAATAATAAAAAATAAACTATTTATTTTACATCGTATATATATTTAAATAGCTTACATTGTTAATAATTGAAACAATAAAAAGAACTCACCTATCGATGTGTACTTTAATATATATTTAGTATACCTAACCCACCTTATATAGTGTCTCTATATTTTACCAAAAATAAATGATTAAAAATTTTGAAAAATAATTTGAAATTTCCCAAAATAATTTTAATAAAGAATTAATAAAATGTTGTTTTATTTATAGAAATTAATTTCACTTCATGAAATTATTTATGATATTTTTAATGAATACAAAAGCTTATAGCCAGAATGCAATCAACATTATTAAAATTAAAAACAAAAAAAACGTAAAAAAATATCGATTTTGTCTCGAATCCCATAAAAAACAAATAATAATTCTTATAATATTATCGATGTAGTCTTTGACGTAGTCACATTTAAAAAGGCACACAAAAATACTAGTTTTACTACTTGAAATATGCGGAATTATATGACAAAAGCATTCGCCTGTCATCTTCCTTTTTTGCCATTTTTTTCCCCCACGTGTTCATATTGTTTTACAAAACCGTAATATTTAACGGTAACCGATTTTCTCCTTTTCCCGCTATTAGTAAGTGGAAATAATAATATGGAATAGTCTATTTATAGTAGAGACCAATGTATATGAATATGGCTTTGAATAAAAATGAGCGGGACATGAGAGGCATGACAATCGATCTCAAATAGACCGCAAAGTTCAATGCACAACACTCATATATGATAAACTGAATAATTTAAGAAGGCAAGCAATTATTATGGGTTCGTAATAAGGAAACGTATTTCTCCCGAGTCGGGTTATAACGCGAAACAAGAGTGGTAGTGACGTTCACATTCACCTGCGCCTGCGACGATTCCTCAGTCCTACTTCGTGAACCAAACGCGACGCATATTTAAACGTTCTTTTTAATAATTAAAAATAAAAAAAAAAAAAGTGCGTGTTGCCAGTTGTAATATAAATAATGTAAGTTTTTTTTTTATTATTTATTTAATTAATTTCCTACGCTTATAGCTACAAATATTTTACCGATTTTGCCGATTATTTTCTATTCTAGAAATTATAGAAGTTTCTGCTAGGTCTACATATATGTTTTATAATAGATAAATCGCAACATATATTTATTATGTCACACATCAAGAACATAATATAGTGAAAGTTGTCTAATGTTGTGTGATAAATTATGAATATGTAATAATAAATAGTGTTATTATACAACTAATACTGTTATGGTATAATAGGTTCCCATAAAATTTGGTCAATAACATACTTACCTATTTTTCTATTTTAAAAAATAAAAAAAATATCTAAATTTAAAATATTTTGTAATAGCCATAAATTATTTAAATAATAGAGCTTTTAAAAATAATTCATTTTCAAATATGTTCATAGCATAATAGACAAATATTAAATGACATATATGTCATTAAAATTGAACCCTTCAACCGAAGATTTCTTTACAGTTTATAATATTGCAAAACAATAAGAGCGGTATAAGCACGAAGAATAAAATATTTTTTAAAAAAATATTAAGAAAACGTATAAAGTTTGAACTTAGTTCGAAACTACTAAGCCATATTTTCTCATCAAGCTAGGTAGAAATTCTTATACGCTTATCCCCCTTTTCCCACCACTACCTAAGGACACACTAAATTCTTAAGCTTACAAGAAATTTCTTGCAAACTTATGTCCCTAACTTACTATAAAGATACCTAGACTCAAGCCAGTCTCTAATTTCCCAACTCATATTACATACCATGTGTGTATGTCCTACTATCATTAAAATCTACTTTACCTATATTTACTAACTATCGGCCCGCCCGCGGCTTTGCCCGCGTGAACTACATAATTATTTATTTATTAATTTGTATTACTTTGTCAATAATATCATTTTAAAAACAATTTCTAAAATAATACTTAAAACAGTTATATATAGGAATTTTGTCGAGCTGCATTATTAAATGTACTTTTTTATTTCATAAACAGATTGGAGCATTATATTTTGAGAAACTTGCTAAAATACAATAGAGCAAAGTGTATTTAAATCGGTTCAGTCATTTCTGAAATAAGCGTGAACACAGAACGCAGACAAAAATTGAATATTGAAATTTATTAAATTTAAATTAAAAATGTAATTTAAAAAATTTACATTGCTTTCGTTCTATAAAATGAACATTTAAATAACATTTTTTCTTATATATGTACAGACCAACCCATTACGATTTTATTATAACTATAGATTACAACTTAAGTGACTTTTAAAACTTCTTCAACATGTCTTCCCAGTTCCCAAATCATTTTTTGCTTTTCAATCATTCTTTGTTTTTCTTTAATATCAAACCCAGTTTATAATTTTAAAATTCATAAAATATGAATTTAGAGGCTAAAGGAATAAATTTAAAAACAGTAAAACCCGCCGTTATGTTTCGTCGCCCCTTATGTATAACGAGTAAATTCAGCGGAAAGTTGGGATTGGCTGTTGAATTTTTAAATTTATTTTTATGTACCTTTTAATTATATAGATATCTAATTAATAGTAGCTGGTGTGTATTGTTTTTTTAAGCTTACAAAGCCTTCTCCATAATTAACGAGAATGAACATAATAAAGATTCACTCTGCTTTCCAATTTCTGTCCCATTTATAAACATTAGTGGCTAGATTGCAAAACGAACTGCACTTTCTTGTTTTCCCTTGAATACTATTTCTATACGTACGTGTAGTGTACGTATACGAATTCTTTATTATAAAATTTGCATCTTACTTGAACTTGTCAATGTCAACATAGTGGATTTTGCAAGGTTATTTTAAAAAAACCGGTCAAGTGCGAATCCGACTTGCCCATTGATGATTCTGTACTAATTTCAGTTTTAAAAGGTAACAAACTTAAGTTTGCGGGTGTATGTACTCATTTTCTATGAAATTAATTAAATTGATAAGTTTGTAATAGAATTGGTTTAATGTAAACAAAGCATTGATGCTCATATTTTTTACTATATATTTTTCACTCTACGTAATATCGAAATAAATGGTCTCGACAGACGGACAGACCCACTAAAGCGATCTTATAAGGGTGCCATTTTACCTTTTAAGGTACGGAACCCTACAAAAATAATGTTGTATATATATATGACGATTAAATAAACCTATACTACATAAAGCTCTCTAATTATTATATTAATGTTACACACTTAACATCATTAATGATTCCATCAGCTCCAAAAGTGACGTCCAACACGCGACGTATCGAAAATATAGTAGAGCATAGGAACGGAGGATCTTAAAGCTAGGTTCCCTTGACCTGCCTTCTGTATGCGGGATATAGAGTGGATATATATGATAAAAAAAAATATAAAAAACGCTATTTATGAGATAAGCTGATATCTAATTTTATACATAAAACTAGCCTAGTTTAGTTTGGAATGCCTACTTGTGCGATACATGACCTTTCAAGACATTGAATATTGTTTCTTAAGGTCTATTTTACCCTATCTCGATTAATTAAGTCGGTATTTATGTAAACGGATCCAGTTTTAGTATTGATTGTGAATTTATACTAAGATAGCGATTGAGAGCGGTAGTGTCTCTCTATATGGTTGTGTGTTCGATTCCAATTTGGGGGAAGTATTATATTAAATATATATTCATTTACCCATGCTAATTGATATACTTTAGCGTTGATTTACGCCATTCAACACACAATATTTCGAAAATTATACGCAATAAATAGAAATTCGGCGGAAATTTGGGAACGGAGTACGTTAACATTAGGTTCCCTCTGCCTACCCTGTCATATGCGGGATACAGCGTGAAGCTGAAAAAAAAAGATTTATTTCACTGACCTGTAAATCGTGATAATAATAGCGAATTCAAATTCCATTTGAACATATACATATATGTATATACGATATATAATATGTCTTATCTTAACAAAGACAAAGTAGAGAAAGTAAAAATATGGCACATAAAAACTTATTCTATATGATAGTAACTGTTAATTTTCCGGCTCTTCAGCAGTCAGCAGAACTGCCTCCTGAGCTGGTCGTAGGTTTCTGTAGGATACTACTGACATATTTATACAACTTGACTTAAAAGTGCTCGTAATGGCCTAAATGAATAAAAGAATATCTTGATTTTGATAAAGTGAAAGTTCTCAGCCCTAACGACCTGACCTTAATGATTCAATCTACATCTTGAAAAGAAATGAAATTTACGCACTCTTAGATAATACGTCTGAATTAGTAAGATTCTTACAATTTTGCTTAACTGTTTTCTGCTAAAAAGCTTTGGAAAACTTCATGGCATGAGCATGGAATTTCTATTTTTTCTTATCTTACGCATTTCCTAGATGGTAAGAGAAACATACATTTTTTAGATAAGCTATAAAAATTAAGTGTAACACATCATTATAAAAAAATTTGCTTCGTGCTATATCCCGTATTTAACGTTATTCAGTTTCCATCGTTACCAGATAAATACCAGAGCTTGCATTTTCTATGCAAATATAAAACATTTTATTACCTCGAATGGAAATCGAACCCACAACTTATCCTGTTTACTGGCGCACACTTGTAGCCTCAAAATAATATATAAGTAAAATGAACACAAAAACAAACAAAATTACCTAATTGCTCCGGCCATTATCTAAATAAATCCCTTAATTGTAATCTTTTGTCACCATTTTAACTATAAATTTAGATTTTCAGTTACGAACTTTTAGGTGTATACGCATAGTTAACACTAAACAAGCAACCCAACTGTTTCAAACTAAAATAAACTCTGTTTTAGTACGCCTCGGTAATTCCATTGGCATTGGCAGTTGCCATATTCTATTTTATTTTGTGATCAATTTTAAAAGCACAGTTTTCCCCAATTGGGGGATGTTTTATTTCAAATATTATTTTATTTATTTTTCTAGTTAGCTTACAGCATTAGGTAATATCATCTAAAACGTACATGTGTCTAAATAAGTAGAAAATTATGACATTGATCAGCTTAGGATTTTTTTCTCATGTTTTTCTATGTCAAAAGCAAAGTAAGAATAAGTCAGTCGTCAAAATAAGAATTTAGTGTCAAGACACTCCACTCTTCGCTTCCATCTGCCTTGCCTTACTCAAATTATTATAGGACCAACACATTGACTTTCCACTCACCTATAATTTCCAAACTCGACATTAATCATAAAAATATATTCATTTGAAATATACACTAAAATATGTTTTTTATTATTGAAACACTTCTATCTCTATTGAAAAGCATAATATAGGTAATGACAGTAATAAATACAGTCTAAAGAGTCATTTATGTATACAACTTGAAAGCTTTCTCGTTAATATCGAATAATATAACTTATTACAGTGCTACTTAATGTTTATTTTATGTAATAATGAACAAGGTAGGCAGAGGGAACCTAGTGTTAAAACATTCCATTCCCCACTTTCCATCGAATACTCGCTGAATTTAACGCAGTCCTTTGTCTTGTTACTAAAGGGAAGAAATGAAAATATTAATAAATAATAATTCATTCCCACGAGATGGAATCGAAACCAAACTGTCGCGCTTACAGTCACACGTTCTTACCACTGCGCTACGACGGCCTCTATTGTAGGTATTTTGTAGTAAAAAATAATAATTACGAAGTAACATCTTAAATATTTAGTGAATTTCTCTATTATTTTTTATTTAACGATTACGAACGTTATGTGTTAAAGCATTAGTAAATCTAATTTGTAGTTATTATCTAACATGTTGCACAATTATGCTTGTAAACCAACGGATAACACTTCCTTGTGTTATTACTACTGCCTCTTTGATGGTAGTGGGTTCTAATCTGATATTTTACTCATAAATTGTAGGGGGGTAGTCGTGGAGTCGATTTGGTTAAAATGATTTTGCTTAATATGTAGTAGACCAAGGTCTAGATTAGAGTAAGCCCTAATCTGTAAATATTCTTGATAATTATATTTTTTTTTGGGATTTACTTGTTATACTAGTAAGTAATTTTTGTGGTTGATTGCAACTAAGGAAGTTCGATTCCTACTAGAAGAAAATTTGAGCTTAAAATTTTTTTAATTGACCGGAATTAGATATAAACAAGGCGTTGAGGGTGCATTGTTGATATATCTAGATCTCGCGCGTACAAATATAAAAACAATATAATTTTCAGACCGTCGCGTCGTGGTTCAGCGGCACGATGGTACTGGGTTCAATTTCCTTTTCCCTGATAAAAAGATAAATAAAACAAAAAGAATAAAATTAAAATTTCAAGATTCCTTATCAATGGCACGATCAAGGTATTAGAAATTGAATTTAGTTTTAGATTTACTAGAAAATTTACATACTTTGGCCTCAGTACAAAAATGTAGACAGACGGCTGCAATCGTATAAAGTAAGGTCAAACGAATTATCTAATTACTAATTCGATACACACAAAATTGACTAACAGTTATATGCAAATGCCTAATGCAACTCAGCTAGTGATGTACCACTTTTTTTGCATACTTGCTCATAAAAAATATTTTAATAGTGTTGTCATATTTTTTTATTTATTATTAAATGTGACTTATTGGTAGGTTCTCTTTTTACAAAGATCTTTTCGGAGGTGCAAAATTTAAAAAGAATGATTTTTGAAAGTTTTTTTATATATTTTAACGTAATTTAAATATGAACGATACTTTGAAGATGAGACCGCTTAAATGTAATCGATAGTTATGGGTTCGATGTCCAGTGGAATGGTTTAATTTTTTTTTTTAAATTCGCCACCCAAAATGCAATGTCTGGAAAAAGATAACCTACTGTCTTGACACTCGGTTCTCTTTATTTTGCGGGATAATGCGTGAAGGTAAAGAATATATCGTAATATAATATTTTATACCAAAAACAAATTTTACATTTGATTTTGACTACTAAAATTTAAAGAACATTTTAGCTTTTATAAAACGTAACCATTTTTCTATACAACAAAGTACAGCAATCATACGCCTAAAAGCGTTTAGAACGATTTATATTAAAAGGAATAATTCTACATTGCCAAGATTCTCGTGTAAAAGGAAAAAAATGTATGAAAAATAAAGACTGTTAAAAATTTTTCTAAGATTGTTTTTTGTTACATTTTATACAAAATGTTGAAATTAAAATAATTTGCGAATATATTTCGTGTCCTATTTATTTTCTCGTTATCCTAAGTTACATTCACTGTAATAAAAGTAGGCTTTACGACAATTTTTTATGTAGAACATTCTTTTTCTTATTGAAATCCACAAAAAAATACTATTTTTTCGTATTACAATAAAATGGCTTTTATAAGCTTCTCCAATTAACCTAAAGAACTATTTGTAACAGTTATTTGTTACAAATAATAAACTTTGCTAAAATGACATAGGTCTGGGAACCCTGGGATCTCGGTCTAACACGCAATGCCCTCAAAATTCGGCGGAAAATGAGGAACGAAAGTATCCTAACACTGGGTTCCCTCTCCTTACCCTGGTGCTCTCCCTGGCTGCTGCTGCTCTCTGTAATCATAAAATTATTTTATATCAGGAAATAATATTGAACCATAGCAGAATTGGCTTAAATAGGAATGTTTGTTTTGACATTACAAATATGTTTATTATGCATTGCTTCTCTGCAAACTTTATTCCATCGATTTTGATTGATATGATCTCAACCGATCTATTTTCCTGCCATGAGTTTGATGTGCATTATACGTACAATCCACGAGGCGTAAGCTGAGCTTTACCTTTATGTGAGTGATTACCAAAAGGACAGCTTCACGCAGTATCCCGCATACAGCAGGGTAGGCAGAAGGAGATATTTCAAAGCGGGGCGTTTAGTTCCGCCACTCAACATGCAATGCCTCCAGAATTCGGCAGAAAGTGGGAAACGGAGTGTCTTAACACTAAGTTTTCTCTGCCGACCCTGCTATGTGCGTGATACGTGAAGCTTATTAATAATAACAAACATTGTATGTGATGATGATTTATGTTGTAAATTAAAAACATCAAATAAGGGATGCAGCACTTGAAGCCGTCATTCCAGCTAGTATTATTTGTGTACACTCACACAAGTGCAAAGCTAAAGTTTCGACTCGCCGGACTTGAAGTTATACATACCATAAAATTTTTTGTTTAAAATAAAAACACTATACACTTATTAAATAGTGAGTGATTTGACACTAAAATAAAATTATAAAAATGCATGTAGAGTTACCAAAAAGCTATACATATTCATCGAGCGTTCGATATAAAGTAATAAAATGAAGCGAACCTTGATCCAAAACTAATTTTGCAATGTTACATGACGAGTGGACACCCATCACTCTAGAATAGAATAACTTGATGTAAAACAATTCTATGGTTGCTAAATTCAACATGGAATCTTGTATTATATAACTAATGACCTAAAATCTAAGCTTAGAGCTACATAGAACTCGATTAACCGGATTTATTGTTCGAATAATCGAAAATCATTCGAATAATCGAAAATCCGGATAAACGAATGTTAAGAACCCTTCAACGCTTATTAAGAATTTTTTACATTTTCCAACATACGAATTATACATATTTACGTACATATAAATTTTCATAGATTTCCTCATAATAATCCGTCCGGAGTCCGAATAATCACGAATCCGTATAACTGAGGGCCGGATGATCGAGTTTTTACTGTAGTAAAAAAATATAATAAACCAATATTTATTTTTAATAATGTCATGATAAAGTAAAATAACTAAATTAATGTTCATTAATTCAATTTGGTCCAACAGTAATATAAATCAAATATTAAGAATACAAGAAAGAAAATATTCACTACATGTGGTCCTGTTACTAGAAGCTATAAATTTATAGCAAAAAAAATGCCTCTTACTTTAGATATATTTTTCTATTTCTCTCTGTATCTGACTATATATATTTTAAGATATACCCTTTTCCCGCAAATAACAGGAAAAACTGAGGGAACCAAGTTTTAAAACAATTATAATTTTCCTAGCATTGGTGAAACATACCACGTCGTTGGGTGGTCTACCATTGAATTATTTAAAACTGACAATTACATAATAAAACGTTAAACACTATTCGCTTCACAATTTACAAATCAATTAGAAAACTCTTCTCTGGCATACAAATAACAAGTGTTAGCACTTTTCGAAAACGTCACTTCATGTTAAATCTAATAGTCTTTAGTTATATAATGGCTGTTTCATAATGTGTGAACTAGGAACGTGAGAATAGCTTTAATGTATGTCTAATTTATATTTATTTGTTAACTTCACGCTGTAACCCGCATTTAGCATAGTAAGTAGAGGGAACATGGAAACCTAGTGTTAAGATTCTGAGCCTATTAAAACACTTCCGTTCCCCTACTTTCCTTCGAATTCTGGAAGCGCTTTGCCGTGTTACCAGAGCGAAGAAATGAAATTATTAAATACTAGCGGCCCGCCCGCGGCTTCGCCTGCGTGAACTATGTTATTATTAATTTATGTCTCCATGAGTACCTACGTCCTATTAGTGACATCCATGCGAAATGTGAGACTCCCAGCATTTGTAGTAACGAAGTTTCATACAAACTTTCAACCACAAAAACAACCCCTTAGAAGTCGAATATTGCAAATTCCCGTCTTAGCGAGCACTTACGTCCTATAAATAACTCCTATGCAAAATTTCAGATTCCTAACACATGTAGTTTCTGAGATTTCGTGATGAGTGAGTGACCTTTCGATTTTATATATATAAATTTCATTTATTCATTTTTTTATTATTATAACAAATTTATTAACTTCCTTTCCCCACCCAATAGATTACCTCAACTAATTGATACAAAGCGGAACAAGCATCTCTACATATTATAACGCATTTTTTTTACATTTGTAAGTTAATAACCGTATCTGGTTAAATTAAAGTTAACTATCAGTTATAATAGTTGATATAACGTATTGTTATAACATTCTTTTAATTATCCAACTAGTGTGAAAGTTAGTTCAGTTTTTGTTAGCGAGAGAGCGTGTCGTTCATTCTTCACATTCGTTTCGGAAACATCTTTTTCAATTATATTTATGGTAACTTTTTGCTTGTTTTCTATTTTTTTTTGTGTCTTAGTTATGTATGTCTATGTTATGTATGTCTTAGTTAGTATGAGAAATTCAAATGGTTTTCTAGTTATGGTCAAAAATTAGATTCATCATTAATTTCCTCATATCAGGATAGATAGAAGGAACCTAGTCTTAAAAAACTATGATCCGCAGCTAAATTTTCGAGATTCTCTAACTTTTTTTAATAGCAAAGAAGGCAGAGAGTACCTAATATTCTCCATTCCTCACTTTCCGTCGAAATTTTAATATATTGCATGTTGAGTAACGGAATTCAACGCCGTGCTTACCTACAGCCGTCATCTTAACAAACATATGCCCTGAACGGATTTATTAAGTGTAATAATGTTTATTATTCTCATTGAAATCATTTGTATCTAAAAAACATTAGATTTTTAACTTTTATTTACTTAAAAATGGCCTTCTTTGAAGAGTCAAATTACTTAAGACAGTCGTGTCTACAAGAGTACGTTAAACCATATATATACGAATATTTATGTAAATACATTAAGTATTAGTTACTAGATGTAATTAATATTGGAGTTTTCGTAGGGAAATCTGTACTGTACATGAAAATCGTCATAATATTCATTAATTACTGTTTTTATAGCTTCACGCTGGAATCTTGTGTTAAGATATTTCGTTTCTTATTTTCCGCCGAATTCTAGAAGCATTGCGTGTTGAGTGGCGGAACTCAACACCGCGTTTTGCCTCGACACCAAAGCGTATTATCTGGACAGCGTATTATGGTGGTGTATTATCTCGATTCTAGCGTAAAGTATAGAACGGAATGTATTAACCCTAAGTTCACTTTATTTACTCTAAATCTATATACATAAAATCGAAAGGTCACTCACTCATCACGAAATCTCAGAAACTGCATGTGCTAGGAATCTCAAATTTTGCATAGGAGTTACTTATAGGACGTAGGTGCTCGCTAAGACGGGAATTTGTATTATTCGACTTCTAAGGGGTTGTTTTTGGGGTTGAAAGTTTGTATGAAACTTCGTTACTACAAATGCTAGGAGTCTCAAATTTTGCATGGACGTCGCTTATAGGACGTAGGTACTCATGGAAACAGAAATTAATAATAACGTAGTTCACGCAGGCGAAGCCGCAGGCGGGCCGCTAGTTATAATATAAATTCACGTAATCTATCTATACTAATATAATAAAGCGGAAGAGTTTGTTTGTTTGTTTGTTTGTTTGTTTGAACGCTAAGATCTCTGGATCTACTGGATCGATTTACTTTGTTTTTGTTTTGTATGAAAGCTGCATTCTTCAGAAGTGCTATAGGCTATATAATATTACATTACACATATATACTAATAAATTAAAATACTTTCTAATTTGACATGCAATTTATTCTGCCATGTTAATAACAACCGTCGTCGCTACGCGACCGCGTGCGTTACCGCGTCATTTTGATATTCATCCTTATGAAAATAAATATAATAGTCACTTTTAGCATTTCATCTAGATTGAAATTATATTTCTATAGAAATTATATTCTTATATTTCAAGCAGGCGTAGCCGCGTCCGGGTCCGCTAGTTCTAAATAAAAGCTAAATTAATATAATACAACACAGTACATATACTGTAATATATTTTATAAGATTTTCCTTTTAAGTTGTTTCTTTACGTTTTCCTTAATGAATATGAATTTCTACATAAATTACTTTATAAAGCCTCTAAGAACGATTTAGTGCCGTCTGTAAATTATTTTACAGCTTCTACTAAACTCATTTACGTTGTTTCATAATGTGTTGTAAAGATACAATGTTAGTTCTACCTCTGAACTTTGATACCTAGAGATTACAAGGAAAACTGTATTTTATTTTCTTTTCTTTCTTTCTTTCTCTTTTTCTTTCTTGGAAAATTGTGTTTATAGAACTTATTACAATTCTATCAAAACGTCATTAGTTAAAAAGTAAAGTAAACTATTTTAAATGAATAGAGGCTATTTCTTTTACTTACTTACGTTTTCTTTTTGCAAATTGATCTAAGTGTTTAAATCCGAAGAAATTACTATAGGTAAATTCTTTGAACCTTATGCTAAGAGACATCCGTACCCCACTTTCCGGGGAATTCTAGAGTCTGAAATTTCTAGAATTCTGAGTGGCGGAACTTAACGCCGCGTTTTACTTAGTTACCAGAGCGGAAAAATGTAAATTTTAAATATTTCATCTCCTCGAGTGGGAATCGAACCCACAACCTATCTCGCATACACTCGCACGGTTGTGATATTCAACAAATATGCATAATTTTAGGTACTTAAATCTATCTTTGTAGGTACAAAATGAATATTTTAAATAAAATATGTATTTTCAATAAAGTAGGTAACTGATACAATAAATTCAATCTGCATTGATTGAACCAAAATACCACAAAAAACGACCTTCTCGTTTTAAATGAGAACTAGATATACGAGTATTTCTAGTTCGTCTTATTGTCACTCAATAGTTAAGTTTTGTTTTGTTTTTATTATTATGCACTTGAAAAGTTTGAAAAATAAATATATAATAGAATGTAAACTGTTTTTTAGTAGTAAAAGTAGTATACAGTATATTTGTAATTTGGTTTTCTGGGATTGGGTTCAAATCCCTAATTTACCGTGAAAATTTACAGCTTTCACTATAACGACTAGTGCGTGAAAATTTCTTTGTATATACATAGATATTTACACAAATATACTTTTTTTGCTTCATATTATACATATCAGTATATGAAGGGGGAACCTGGTGTTACCACTGTCCGCCGAATTCTCTAGGCATTACGTGTTAAATAGCGGAAATCAATAAATAAATAGCTTTGCAATGTTACCAAAGCAAAGAAATAAAAATATATAAATCAGTCACTTCTTCGAGTAGAAATCGAACCTACAAGTGTCGCGCTTACAATCACACGCTCGTGCAACTGCGCCATGACTGCCTCCACAGAATGTACTTAGATGATTTAATTTAATCTTATAGTTAGCAGGAAAAGTTGATAAGACTGTTAACTTTCTCAATTGGTAGTAATAAAACATTATGCAGTTTTTTATATAATCAGTTCATAGTACTTATTACGTATTACATCGTTACTACAATTGTAAACAATCTAAAGGTTAGCGAATACAAAATTCTTGTTTTTGCTGCCGTTTTATATTTTAAATTAAAAAATAAATGACACGTAAAGTTATATTTTATTTAGTTTTCAATAGAAATAAAAACAAATTTTATATTCAAAAGCTTCCACATTTTTTACTAATGCAATTTTAAGAAACCCGTTGTTTTTAAATCTAAAAAAATCCCCTCTTGTTTTTAAATCTAAAAAAATCTTTATCTCATATATTTTCCAATAACTAAAACCATTTCAACATAAACCAATCAAAAATGGTTTATCCACTCTTATATCAACGATATCAACTTAACAGAAGGAAACATACTTCCACCACCGTTTAAGGCGTCAACAGACGATCCGGTCTGGAGTATTCGATTACGTAGTAAATAATCGAGACTTTCTCTCGATTCTTGCAATTCTTGCAATTGCAAAACTATTTTTTCCCGAGGACCATCGCTGATGCAACGAGAACGTGAGAAATTGAAGATATATTTCAATAAAAACGCACTTTATATATAATAGTAATTGTATGATCGTATCTAATGACACTTGCAAGAAGAATTCTCAAGATGTTAATCGGTTGGCCTTAAGAAAAAAGAATTTTTATTGCAATGTTTTTCTTTATTATGTCTTTATGGTATTTTATGAGGTTTGCTTCCTCTTTGAGATGGGAATGTTCTGAGTAATTCGAGTTTGTTTGACTTTTAGTTAATTGCATGAGATGCGGAACAATATGCTTGTTCTTATATGCTATCAATAAAAATAAGTTGTAACAAGCAATAAAAGGAAATAAAAGGAAATTAGGAAAAATACAATAATTTTACACTTAAATAATATTAAATTATTCAATTTGTCTAAATAAGAATATTATTATTTAAAATATAAGAAAGTATCAAAAACCTTTTATTAATATTTAAAATAGAACTTATAATTTACTTCAGTGTAACGGAAAGCGAAAGTTCCAAAGCTTAACTAACTTTTCCTAAGTAAATAGCATAGCGCGTACAAGATAAATATTACTAGAAAAACATTATTTAAAATATCTAAATCATAATGGAATAATTATTATATGATAATATTTTTAACATAAAAAAAAGAGAGAGAAAACGGTAGAGCCTCCGAGAGCATTATGCAATTCTTACTTATTTCCATTTTACTTAGAGAATCAAGCCGCGTGTAAAACTAGTTATAATATAAACCAAATAAAAATAATTTACCATATTAAAGTACACAAGTACAAGGTGAATGGGCTATTTAAAGAAAATTTTCGAAAGTGGGTCAAAGAGAAACAAAAATAATATTTTTAACTCTCACAAAAGTTTCTCATTAGTTGGATTTTATAAAAATTAATTACACTATTTTAGTACAAGTGTTCTTTAAAAGAAAAATATTAATATTCAGAAAAATTTAAAAGAAATTGAAATAAAAAGATTGCTGTTAGACTTTTAAGACTTTTAGAAGCTTTTAAGGCTGTTTAGAAAAGCATCTATCTTAACGATTTATGTTCACAAAAAAAACACTAATAGTTGGTCTTAGCCATGTTTCATTGTTGGTATACTCATCAATCATTGATAGTAAAAAAAGCAAACATATAGGCAGCAAAAAAAATATGGAAAGGAAGTTGAACGGACAAAAGAAAATTAATGTTTTGCTTATATGCTAAACATAGATTTTTTTATATTTTCTTTTTAAGTCAGGCCGTCGTTGTCACAAGCGAGATGGTTGGGAGTCGATTTTCATTTGGAAGAAAGAACTAATTTATTTTCTTTTTCTCCTTTCTTTCCTAATCCTTTATTTTATGTATGTCAATAGTATAACATATTTTTATCAGATATTAATCAGCTATTGCTTCTAGTGTCGATACAAAAGCGTGGCGTTAAGTTCCACCACTCAACACACAATGTCTCCAAGAAACCGGCGGAAAATCTTAACACTAGTCTCTCTCTCTCTCTCTCTCTCTCTCTACCCTGCTATATACGGAATACAGCGTGAAGCTGATCATCTGATTAGAAATAAACCAACTGAAATTAAGCATATATTCACAAAATTATTAATCAACGTTTCATTATCTTATGTTTCTGCCATTTTATGTCTATACAAATATATCCGTATATAATTGGAACCACCCCTTAATTGCTGGATTGTAATAATTATATTTGATTAGGGGAGGTATTCAAGATTAATATCACGTTTTCCTTGTTAGTACTTAATTAGGGGTATTGTTAAGGCTACAAGTTAGTATGACAACTAAATCTATATAAGAATAATACGTAAAGAATATTATTATATACTTATTCGTGTTAACATTTTTAATTTAAAATTAAAATTTATACACAATAGAATAATATTTCGAGGCCGCCGTATCGCAGCGGCACAAGGGTGCGACTGTAACGTGACGGTTGTGGATTCGATTCCCACTCGAGGAAGTGAAATATTTATTTACGCTTATATTTCCATTTCTTCGCTATGGTGTCCAAGGAAAGCGCAACGTTGAGTTCTACCATTCAACACGCAATGCCTCCAGAATTCGGCAGAAATTGGAGAACGGAGTATCATAACACTAGATTCCCTCTGCCTATTCTGGTTGTGCGGAATACAGTGTGAAGCTGATTTAGAATAATATTTTTAATCATTTACTTTCACACGGTTTTTATGAGATTTAAACCCATAAACACACATCTAATTAAACAATTTCTAAATTTAGTATGAAATCTTTTACAGAAGTCAAATGAATAAATTAAATATATAATTATACTTACATAGCATGAGAACGTTTTAACTCTAAAATAAATGTTTAACATTGAACTATTTGAATATATAATATTATTTTCGTTGCAGATAAACCACAAAATGTCAGTCGGACGGTGTTGCTCCTCTCTCATAGGTAAGTACTTCTGTTAACGTTGTTTTCTTAGATTTTATCTGGAATAGCAAATTAAGTGAAAAAAACCTACTATTTAAGACACTACTCTCTACATTTTCCCCAAAATGATATTTTTTTCTGTAAAGAGCTTAGTGCCCCGAATGGATATAGATTTTGGGGGAAAGTGGGGAACGGAGCCTTACCACGAGATTCCCTCTGCCTACCCCTGTGTGCGGGATACAGCGTGAAGCTGGATTTTTTTTTGATAAATATATACATTTGGCGCTTAGAAGCTTAGATCTCAATAAAAAAACATTACTTAAGTACTTATTATTTAAACACCAATCTATATACGATAAAGGTCATCAAAATCGGACAAGCCGTTTCAGGGATGAATAAATAATGAACACAAAAATAAAACAACGCGGAAATAATTAAGAATTTAAAAAAAAATACAATTTTATCAAAATACGCTTTCATCGTAAAATGTTTAATTAAAATGACATTTTCTTTTAAATTAAATGTCCACAAAAACGCCATTTTTAAGCTTAATTTTAAAATAATTTTGTTAATTTATTTTGAAATATAAAATTAAAAATGGTACTTTATATTAACAAAATTTCCTGAAACGAATTTAATTCGAGAAAAGATTAATTATTTTAAAATGTATATCGTGGTAAATGGAACTGCATTTTACAGTATTTCCTCCTATCATTGCCTCCAGAATTCGGCAGAAAGTGGGGGGAACGTAGTGTCTCAACACTAGGTTCCCTCTGCTCAGGGATTCAGCGTGAAGCTAATTTACGATCAGAAGAAATTAATTATTTTCATTTACCTGTGCACAAGACAAAAGGCGACGTTAAGCTCCGTGGGCTAACGGAGTGTATTGTCAATATTACTTCTGTACCTACACTATACGGCGAAACACTACTCTATATTCTGTACACTATACGGCGAAAAGCTTTAAGCTGTTCTACACTGAATATTTCTAAGAAGAAGATTTCTTAAGTTAAATTTAAACCTAAGCCTGCTTATTAAAGACATATATACATACATACATGGTCTATATTTTCATATCCACATCTCTTTCAAACGGCCATCACGACGCAGTGGAACAGTGTCTGAATGGACATGTGATGATTGTAGGTTCGATATAATCTCTATTCGGGGTCATTTTTTAATTTTTTTTTCATTTTCCAGCTCCTATAGAATAAAAGCAGTCCTAATTATTTAAATAGTTTAGAAATATTACTTTTTCGGTGACCAAAACTAACAATGAGCTTTATATATCATTTTTATTTTCTAAACAATAATCGAACCTACAACCAACACGTATAGAATCAAAGGCGAATTAACTATGCCATTATAGCAACGTATAATGTTTTAAACATACTAAATATGTATTACCTATCGAGCATCGTAACATGATAATAGACAAATATTTACCAAAACCCCAAATCAATATGTAACTTAACTCTCATAATGCGTATATTATTTCGCTATAATACATACGAATAATTTTATATTGTAACTAGCGGCCCGCTCGCGGTTTCACCCGCGTGAACTATGTTATTATTAATTTCTGTCTCCATGACTACGTCCTAGTGACGTCTATGCAAAATTTGAGACTGCTAGCATTTGTAGTAACGAAGTTTCATACAAACTTTCGACCCCAAAAACAACCCCTTAGAAGTCGAATATTGCAAATTCCCGTCTTAGCGAGCACTTACGTCCTATAAATAACTCCTATGCAAAATTTGTGATTCCTAGCACATGTAGCTTCTGAGATTTCGTGATGAGTGAATGACCTTTCGATTTTATATATATAGATTATATCATGTGTACAGGAGCACAAACGTGTGACTGTAAGCACGACAGGTCTACAGTGGGTTCGATACCCACTAGAGGAAATAGAAATATTTCACAATTTTATTTATTGAGATTTGCCTCAACACTAGAGCAAATCAATGTTGTATATCTCATTTACCAAAGTAAGCAGAGGAAACCTAGTGGTAAAACACTCCGCTCTCCACTATCCACGACATTCTGGAGGCATTGCATGTTGAGTGACGCAGCACCCAGCTCGCATTCCCCGAATAGGAAACGAAACTGAGCATCTTTCTATTTTCTATTTTTCTTTTTCTTTAAAGAAATTCTTTTAAAATAATCAAATTAATATCTTAAAATACTTGAATTCATATTAAATGACTATAACTCCATTCCGCCATAGGTTGAAGGTGACATTTTGCGTCATACGTTACATTTTAATTGAGTTCTCAGCCCACATAGGCAATCTCCTAATGAAAGGTTCGTTCGTGTAATAACATCATAATTTGCTATTTCTAAGTTGATGACTTCGTAAAAATGTAATTATTGAAAGTTTTCTTTTTGCGTGGTAATTGAATATGGATTTATTATTCATTTGAGTGTAAACGTGATGGTTGTGATATTCGATTCTCACTCTGGGGAATGAATTATTTTCATTTCTGCCTGGTAAGAAAACAAATTGCACCGTGGATTTCTTTCACTCAATAAGCAATGTCTCAAAAATTGGGGATGGAGTGTATGGTCATCACCCTCGACTCAGCTATATGAGGTATACAGCCTGAAGCTAAAAAACGAAATATAACTGCAATATAATAAGGATAACAGAGAATCACTACGTTTTCTCCACCTCCACAAATGTAAAATACCATAAATATACTATATCCTATATCTTATAAAACAAAGTCGCTTTTTGTGTCTGTCTGAACTTTCTAACTCTTCTTCTTCTAAACCACCCAACGGATTTTTATGCGGTTTTCACCATAAGGTCGAGTATTTCTCAGGGAAGGTTTATATATAGTTTATTATTTGTACATTCTTATGTAAATTAACATAAATACGATAAATGTGTATAAAGTCCTACCCGCTGAGACACTTTGGCGCATGCGCTGCTTTAATGGTAAATACTACATGAAAATGTACTGGAGTATTGTTCCTCTTAATAAGATCTACAAAAAAGTCCGCGATGGCATATTCGTATCTTTTAAGAATAACGTGTAGTGATCATATTTCTGTCTAAAAATAGTAATTTAAATATATTTTTTATTGTGAGGGATATTTCTCCATAATGGTATTAATCCTTATCCTTTAAAATACTTTATTAAATTTCTACGTTAAACGAAGATAAAATTTGCTTTTTAAAATATTTCGAAATTGCGAATAGTTTTAGAGAAAAACGCATTTAATTATTGACACATCACGCCGTTCACACATCAACTGTATCGAGTTAAGTTTCACTTATCCCTTACTCTCAGCATATAAATAAGCATATTAGTTGGCCATTTAATGTAGATCAAAACTGTCTTTTCTGTTTTTCATTTTAATAAGTACTTTAGAAGTTGTTACAATATCAAAAAATCCTTGCTGCGAAACGCGCCTCGCGACGTTATGCTTATACAAGCGAGTCCGCCGCGCCCGCCTGCCTTACACGCATCGGTGGTTCAGTGGTAGAATGCTCGCCTGCCACGCGGGCAGCCCGGGTTCAATTCCCGGCCGATGCATTCTATTTAATTTTCGTCACAGGCAGCCACGTAGTGCTTGCTTTTCATCAGAGACAGAATACCCTCTTCAGCATTAACCACAAGATCGAAAAAAAAACCCGCCTGCCTTTATAGCAACGAAGATTTAGATGCGTTTGCACGTATTGGATAATTCGAGTTGAATGTATTATTTAATGTCATTTAACTATCTAAAAATAGTAATTTAAATATATTTTAATAAGTACTTGAAAAGATTAGTATCACAGATATAAAATTACGGTACCTACTAAAAAATCCTTGCTGTGTAAAACAATTGGAAAATCCTTATTGAAACTACGAAAATGCGGGTTGCATAAGGGGTTTAATTAATTTTCACATTATCTTAAGTGCTTTGCAAACATACATTATATGAATAATCCAGTAGTAAAAGCGGGCGAAGCCGCAATAGGGTCGCTAGTCTATATATATAAAAGGACTTGTCCTCACTGACTGAGGTAAGACGCACGCACAGCCGTCACCGCTGTGCGTAGAAACGTGAAATTTGGACAGATTACTTTCGTTATCTGGACATCCACTAAGAAGGGATTTTGAAAAATTTTAACACTAAAGGGGTGAAATAGGGGTTAAAATTTTGTATGGAAAAAAAATTAAATTGGCACCGATCTTTATAAAATTTGAAATTTAGATTTTTAAAAGTATTTAATTGAACACGTGTTTCATAGTTTTCTAGAATTATCCCCCTAAGGGTGCAAATAAGGGGTTGAAAGTTTGCATGGAAAAATCTTTAAATCGCCACCGATTGGCTCAGGCGAAGCTGCGCGCATCCGCTAGTATAATATATTAATCAAAGCCAAACTACATTTAACTCCTGAAAACAATAACTTAAAAAACTTATTAACGAAATTGTAATTTTTTTCGGGCGTTTTCGCTTTATAATTGATTTTCCCTCACAAGCAATTTTCTAAATGGACACTTCTGGTAATAACACTATAGAGTCATGTCGTGCTTTGTTCCACTTTGGGCCGCGTCATTTCATTCCAGTGGAAAGCCAACAGGGTTGAATATTAAAGTGTTATTTTTGTTTACTTTAAATACTGTAAAATTATATTTATATTTGTTGTAAAATAATAATAATGTATTATTATTACATTCAAATTAAGTTATTCGAGAGGAAGATTGCAGGTTCGATATCGTGGATGTAATGAATTATTTTCATTTCCTCGTTTTCGTAACGGAAAAAACACAGTGTTTAGTTACGCTGCATTACTACATGGTGTTTCTAGACGAGATCCCCACTGCCTACACTACTATAGATATAGGAGATATAGACCCATATTTTGAATATAAATACTAATTTAAATTATTAACGATAAAGTAAGGTGGATGAATAATATTACTTATGTTTTCTAGATACCCACGTAAATCTGTAGTTGTAGAAAACTGGAAAAATCGCTTTCACTTATTAGCTATAATTGCAAATATTATCGGCGGTTATGTATGTGTATAATAATATCATGCATTCACTTGACATCAGTTTCTCTTTAGTAAAATTTATTTATATACGTAAATATTATATTTTGTATCTAAACGCGGCAAGTAGTGTGTTCGATTCCTACTGGAGAAAAAAAGTGAAAAATGGAAGTAGAAAAGAAGTGTCCTAACACTGGGTTCCCTGGTTTCCTCTGCACTTTCACTATTTTGCTATGTGAGGGATTAAATTAAATAATAAATTATTTAAATTGATTACACAAAGTAATCAAGCCAATGCAAAACTTTGAGCTTTTAGTAAACAAAGAGTGTCCTTAGAAGCAGTGTTTAAATTGACTTTTCGTAGTTGACATTTCCTTCCTTTGTTAATATTTTTATTGTATGTATTTAATATATTAATATTTCGTAATAACTTTTCAAATTTGTTACACACAGACATACCGTTGTATATAGTGTTGCTGTTGAGACAATTCGTTGACCACGTAAACGTATCCAATTTTCGAAATTTTGTCTTGTGTTTTGATTGGGAATCGAACCCATTACCGACTCGATGGTTGCCGATCTATTTTAGATTTTCTATCCAGTTTTTTCGATGCGTACAAATTACTACAACGTTTACACAAAGAAGACTTGATGTGTATTTTAATTTAAATACAATAATAAAAACTCTTTTCTAGCTGTTTTCGGAATCCTATCCTATATCTTATAAAACAAAGTCGCTTTTCGTGTATGGCTGTTGTTTCTAACTCTTCTTCTCCTAAACCACCCAACGGATTTTGATGCGGTTTTCACCATTAGGTCGAGTATTTTTCAGGGAAGGTTTATATATAGTTTATTATTTGTACATTCTTATGTAAATTAACATAAATACGATAAATGTGTATAAAGTCCTACCCGTTGAGATACCTTTGCGCATGCGCTGCTTTAATGGTAAGTACTATATGAAAATAATGTACTGGAGTATTGTTCTTCTTAATAAGATCTACAAAAAAGTCCGCGAGAGCATATTCGTATCTTTTAAGAATAACGTGTAGTGATGACGTGATGATGACAGAAATATTCTGTCTAAAAATTGTAATTGTGATATTTTTCCATAATGGTATTAATCCTTATCCTTTAAAATACTTTATTAATTTTCTACGTTAAACGAAGATAAAATTTGCTTTTCACACTATTTCGAAATTGCGAATACTTTTACAGAAAAACGCATTTAATTGTTGAGACATCCCGCCGTTGACACATCAGCTTTATGTTACTCAAGTTTCACTTATCCCTTACTCTCAGCATATAAATAAGTATATTAGTTACGTTGGCCATTTAATGTAGACCAAAACTGTCTTTTACTGTTTTTCATTTTAATAAGTACTTTAGAAGTTGTTACAATATCAAAAAATTCTTGCTGCGAAATGGCTCGCCACTCGCCATGCGTCCGCCGTGCCCGCCTGCCTTACACGCATCGGTGGTTCAGTGGTAGAATGCTCGCCTGCCACGCGGGCGTCCCGGGTTCGATTCCCGGCCGATGCATTGTATTTAATTTTCCTCACAGGCAGCCACGTAGTGCTTGCTTTTCATCAGGGACAGAATACCCTCTTCAGTATTAACCACAAGCTCGAAAAAAAAAACCCGCCTGCCTTTATAGCAACGAAGATTTATTAGTATTTAGTTTCATATTTTTTGTAGTAGTTATTAGTAGGTAAGTTTTTGTTTATAATTTCTTCCGTTTAAAAATAGTCATTTAACTATCTAAAAATAGTAATTTAAATATATTTTAATAAGTACTTGAGAAGATTAGTAGCACAGATTTAAAATTACGGTACCTATTAAAAAATCCTTGCTGTGTAAAACAATTGGAAAATCCTTATTGAAACTACGAAAATGCGGGTTGCATTAGGGTTTAATTAATTTTCACATTATCTTAAGTGCTTTGCAAACATACATTAATTGAATAATCCAGTAGTAAAAGCGGGCGAAGCCGCAAGAGGATCGCTAGTATATAATAAAAATATCTTTCAAATAAAATGAAACAATAATAACTTTTCTCTAATAGGAATATATAGCAAATATAAAATAAACGAAAGGCCCATCTGCTGTCTAAAGTAACACAAGTCACTGTAATTTTGAAGAAAACAAACTCAAGAAATAAGAGAAATAAGCAATATATTTTACTGTTACATTTAACAAAGTTTCGTTCGCAATAATATATAGAAGGAAACTTCAAAACAATAATTGTTACTTTTCCTATTACGAGTTAGAAGTAACGATACTGTTCAAGTATTGTTAGGATTTTATCATTGTACTAGCGGCCCGCCCGCGGCTTCGCCTGCGTGAACTACGTTATTATTAGTTTCTGTCTCCATGAGTACCTACGTCCTATAAGTGATGTCCATGCAAAATTTGAGACTCCTAGCATTTGTAGTAACGAAGTTTCATACAAATTTTCAACCCCAAAAACAACCCTTTAGAAGTCGAATATTGCAAATTCCCGTCTTAGCGAGTACCTACGTCCTATAAGTAACTCCTATGCAAAATTTGAGATTCCTAGCACTTTTAGTTTCTGAGATTTCGTGATGAGTGAGTGACCTTTCGATTTTATATATATAGATAGATTTTTAAGGTCCTGTGCGTCAAAGGTAAAAACGGTTTGTTATAACCCGTTGTACATACTGTCAGAGTTCGTCACCAAAAACCTTAAGCACTTAGACTATGTATGTGTGTATGTCTCTCATACATAACTCACACAAGCGAAGCGAAGCTAAAACTAAAGTCTCATACAGTTCCTAATTGTCCTACCGTATCTAATTGTGAGCCTACGAAATGAATTGCAAAACCTATGTTTATACAATGACTGTGGGAGCTTTACCTTGGTGAGAGAATGCCTCATTAATTAATTATTATATATGTTTTAAGTAACGTTACTTAGATCTTAAGTTTTAGATTTTAGTATCACCTTGTAATATTTAGCTAATTTTAAATTAATATTAATTTGTAGTGCTAAGTTACTAATATTTGAAACAATGTCGACCATTATGAGTTCCATTTTCTTCGCGGAAAATAATATTATATATCAAAAAAAATATTTTCATTTTAGTTTAGAAAATTAATCGGAAAGCACGGAGAAGGGAGTGTCTTGACTCCCTGGTATATGCGAGAATCGCGTGAAATCTGTATAATAAAAATTTGTCTGCATAATAAAAAAAAGAATAATTCACCATGTAATTTTATTATTTAAATCTTATCAATTCTAACTAACGCAATAATTTAATTCATTTTGGTACTGAGATCCAATATAAAATGGCGGTATAGCATAATCTAATTCATAAATTTTGAAATAATATAATTGAAAGCTTTAAAAGCGCTCGATCCTCCTATCTGAATAAGAAGCCTTAAATCTAATACGACAGATTGATTATATTACAAATATAAATTTCAATTATTTTCAATAATGTCTGTCATAAAAGGAGACATTTTCTATTAAAAAATATGGTATTTTTTTATATTTTCACACACGAGTGATGTAATATAAAAAATAATAATTTTTTTAAATGTTAAAAGGCACCTTGTTACCTTAATAATAATTAAGAGGAATGTGAGGAACAGATGTGTTTTAACATAACGTTCCTTCTGTTTACCCTGCTAGATGGGAAATACAGTGAAAATATTAAATGTTCCTTTACAAAATATCGATATTATGACATCGCTTTATAAATTCGCTCAACATCGACCCGCTTCGCTCGCCCGCGTCTGCATCGCTTAACAGTATTAGCCGTCGTAACGTGTCCGCTTGGAGAATGAAAAGAAAATAAAAATTTTACACTCCCGCAAAGTGTTCGCCGTCTGGATAGATCCACTTTTATACTTAACTGTCAACGTGTAAACGGAGTTTATAGTTTTATTATTTGCGAAGTAAAAGTTTGTTTGAGGTTAGTCGTGTAATTACGACAGGTTGTAGGTTCGATTATCATTTGAGGAATTTTAATATTTTATATTATCGTCTTCTTGGCTCTGGTGACGAGGTAAACGGCGGCTTTGAATTCCACCAGTTAACATGCAATGTCCCCAGAATTCAGTGGAAAGTGGAGAGCGGAGTGTCTGTAGCAGGGACTTGCTTGCTTATTTTAGTAGTGTTACTTATGTTAGTAGTGTTTTAATTATTTTACGAAGTGAGATTGAAGTTATATATAAACTTTATTTGTGCCAATTATAGAAATTATAAGGTATATTAAAATTTGTATTATTTTTTTATTAACTCATATGATACACGAACATCAACATAAAAGCTATTTCCTATATACTCTATAGTCTTTATGTAAAATTAAGAAATAATGACATAAATAGAATTGAACCCATAAGTATCACGCTTAGTAAGGATTGGAGGACATCTATGTCAAGAAATCGTTCAAATATATATTTTGAAGAAGCACTTATTTAACTAAAACTCTTTTAAAAGATTTTTTTACTGAAATTGTATTAATTTACCAAAAATATATTTTTAGATTCTCATTAAGAAAGATGAAAGGATCAGTCTCGATTAATTAACGATTATCCTTGCTTTGTAATTGGACTTTTTATTTCTGATTTAATAATTGAAAAATTTTCACATTTTTGGTTTTATATCACACTAGCAACTCACGCGAGGCTTCGCCCGCTTACACTTATTGTTATATTATACATACATACACCAGTTACATCTGAATTTGTTCATTAGAATTTGCGTAAAAGTAGAGTATCTAAATATATACAAGTAGAATAAAAGAATTGTTTTTTTGTTTAATTCAGTCAAACAAATCTCAGCAACTCTAACAATTCGTTCTCCATCTCTATAATTATCATCTTTACGTTTCACTGGCGCTCAAATACTGAAAGAAGACAAGCAACTGACTAACAATATTATTTCCGTTAAGTAACGAATTCATAGGCGCTGGCGTTTTAGGAATGATTGTAAAAATTGACAATTCTTATAATTATTGCTGATATTAGAGCATCGTTCGTGGTTATATAATTATAAGGTTTGAATAAAACTATTTTAACTAAATTAATCTGACATATTTTAATAGACCACCTGTGGCCTGATACATGTTATAATGTTGATATTCAAATCACTCAAAAGTCCCACCCAGTCCGAGACTGAGATGATCATTAATTACTAATTAAATTGATATTTTACCAATTAAATCACAATAAAATCTAACTTAAATTAATCTTTTTCTCTTGAAAATTACTTTATCTTACTTTTTTATCTTTGCCTATTTGATTATCTGTGTAACATCTGAGTTATGACATGAGAAAACCTAACAGAAGCTTTAACCAGCGTATGTTGGCAAAATGAAATAATAAATAAAGGCATAATTTCATATGTAACCAGTTTTTAACTTGGGCCAAGAGCTCGTCTAGAATATTTGTTATCGCACCGATACATTTTCTCTCACGACATTCTCGTTCTCACGGAACAATGGCCATAACACTATAAGTATTTATTGACAATAATATTATCTGTAGGAACAATTGGGTTGAAACTAATATATTTTTTATTATTTAAATATTTAAGTGTTATTTATATTGTTAATTATAATTAAAAATGTTGAACTAGAATTTATTTTAAATATATTATGAATTATTAGAATTATATATTATTTTATTATTTTATATTATATTAGAATTTATTTTAAATATTTATTTTAATTATAATTATCTATGTCTATTTCGTTATTTATTTCAAATATGTCGCGCGATTATTCC
Organism: Heliconius melpomene rosina; assembly: GCF_056956725.1. Classification (NCBI taxonomy): domain Eukaryota; kingdom Metazoa; phylum Arthropoda; class Insecta; order Lepidoptera; family Nymphalidae; genus Heliconius; species Heliconius melpomene. The sequence goes on from NC_140399.1 coordinate 9,764,738, forward strand.
TTCATCCCCTCAAATCATTAAAGCGATTACTTTTGTTCAAATAGCCTCAAAAATATATATTTGCTATACACAGAGTCTTAAAATTGTGATGCGGGTAAAATATATGTAAAGATATCTTTTCATTATTTTCAATTTTTTAAAAAAATAAGTAAAGATAAAACGCTGTGCAGTTGTTATTTGTGAAACAAAATCTTGTTCTTGATGACAGAAGTTGCAGATAAAAAGTAAAATAACGTCCCTTTCAATAAATAATTACAAAAATATTTTTTTTAATAATCCTTGCCCTAAGTGAAAATCGAATCTATTACAATTAAGCCACATGGTAATAGCCACATGCTGAAAAAAAAACACCAAGTTCTGACAAAAACATCGTTTGCCTAACTGACAGTGAAAAGATCACAGATAATAAACATTGAAAAAATATATTAGAAAGCAGACTATAAAAATTAAAAATAATTACTCGATTTCTTTCCTCAATTGTTTAGTGACTACATATTCAGTAAAAAAACTTACAAAACAATCTGAAAGTATTCTTATCATATTAATTCTTATCTCACGATTCGCGAGCACGCCACTTTCACAAATAGACAGTATATTATTATATCGTGACTTTTGACGTTTAACTGTCATAATTTCTCTAGAAAATATCTTTAAAACGATACGTTAATGTCAATTAGATTTAAAGATAGGTGTAATTAAGATTAAATATAATTAAAAGAAAGTAGTTTTTTAGCTTTACACAGACTTTAATGGACTTTGGCTTGGAAATTCAGGAATCAAACCCACAACAAGTTATCTATAGGTAAAATAAATATCGGAAAAAACTGCATTTAATTAATAATAGTACAGAATGCTCTGAATACACAATTTCAAAATGTGAATATATTATTTTTTTCGTAGTTTTAGTGTTTTAATGCCACCTGTAATATGAGCTGAGCTAAGATACATAACCCTAGTAATACTATAGTAGTAACAGAAGTAGAAATAGATAATAATAATATAATAGATAGATAGATAATAATAGAAGTAGAAATATAGATAAGTAGAAATCCGTGAAATTTTAAAATTTTAGCACTATTTCTCCATTTAAAAAATAATAGAAAAAGATATAAATCAATATAAACTAACATAAATATATGTAACATATATATATGTTTTTATATACCTAATACTGTCATTCGGTAGAACAATAAAATTGGTGATACAAATGAAAAGGCGATACTAAAAAGGACCCCCGTCAACGTCCTAAGCGGCCTGACACGTGACCCCCGTCACACAAATTGACCAGTTGCCTGCAATACGGTTGACAACGCTTACAAATAGATTTTAGATTCGGGCTATATTATATACTAGCGGATGCGCGCAGCTTCGCTTACTTATTTAGGGGTGAATTCTAATAAACCACGATACATGTGTTCAATGAAATATTTTTAAAAGTCTAAATTTCAAATTTTATAATAATCGGTGGCGTTTTAAAGATTTTTCCATACAAACTTTCAACCCCTTATTTGCACCCTTAGGGGAAGAATTCTAGAAAACCATGAAACATATGTTCAATTAAACACTTTTTTTACTTTTTTAAGAGTCTGAATTTCTAATTTTATAAAAATCGGTGCCGATTTAAAAAAAATTCCATACAAACTTTCAACCCCTATTTCACCCCTTTAGAGTAAAAATTTTTTAAAATCCCTTCTTAGTGGATGTCCAGATTACGAAAGTAAACATCTGTCCAAATTCCACGTTTCTACCATCAGCGGTTACGGCTGTGCGTGCGTCTTACCTCAGTCAGTGAGGACAAGTCCTTTTATATGTAACGATGAAGGTAGGCAGAGTAGGCAACATAGTGTTAGAACACTTCATTCCCATTGTGTATTAAGTGGAACTCCTTATCAATGTGAGGAAATGGACCTTAAAGTAAGTTCTACAATCAACATTTTTTTTTTGTTGGTTATTGAAATTACTTTATCATAGCTAAGGATCGAACTTATGGCCCTTTTCTTCTGAGGTTTGGAAATAATATGCTTTGGGTTTTATTGGTTCAATCAAAAGTTTTAAATTTTAACCTATAACAGGCAATCCTATTTAAGTTTCTCGACGTTTACAAGTTAAATAATATATACGTAATTCTTAAGAACTCCGATTCAGGTTATATCTAATATGGTGTAGAAGTATATCTGGAAATAGCGTTTGCGACACATCTACTGTACATCCTGTATATTTACACAACTAGAAGCATCCTATATATGAATTTGCTAAACATGTGCCTTATTTAGTATTTTTAAAGGCAATATTAAAATAGAACTACAGGTTCGATTTTCGTGCCATTTCTAAGTTAAAGTTGTGGCATTTAAGTATTTTTTTTATACTGGCGAGACTTTTATGCATTTTTAATTTCACTGAAACTTTTCATTAGTTTTGCAAAACCTATGAATTGTACAAAATTTAAGCATCGTCAGTTAGCTATATTTAAAATATTAATTTAAAAAATTAAATAATTTTGTGTGTATTTAAAAAAATAATAAAAAATATATTTTACAAATAAAATACAGACAAGAATATTTTATTCAAATTCAGGATTGAAATCTATAACATAAACTAATTACATAAGTTTTTGCAACTATGCCACAAACACCACTGCCCCCATAAAACACCCATAAGTAGCCCACGTATGTAATCCGCTTACGTAAAGTGGCATCGTTTGATCACCGACCAATTTACGAGGAACCAATCATATACGACCTTTTACGAATCGGCTAGTAAATTAAATATTAATTCATTTATTTTATGTTAAAAGCATTGGATACTAGCAACCCAAACACGGCTTCGCCCGCTTAAACTTATTTCTATATATATTATACCAAATCTTTATATAAATTCCGCACATTAGCAAGTTAAGCAAAGTTAACCTGGGAACCTACTATTAAGAATTTGAGATACTCAGTTCCCATTAAGACACTTCTCAATTTCCGCCGAATTCTAAACCCTGCGCTCAACCACTTTACCAAAACGAATACATGAAAATATTAAACATTTCAATTCCTCGAGTGGGAATCGAACCCAATTGGACCTGTTCCGTTAACAATCACACGTCACCCTGCGCCATGACCTGTCTCATTGAAATAAAAGCAAAATATATGCATATAAAATACTATATTAAGAAATTTAATAATTTCTTATACTTTTGCCATAAAACCCATGACAGAACATACTAGCAACATTTTCACTTAACAAATCAATAACTTCTTAAGCTTTTTCCTCAAAACCCATTCCTATTTAGTACATACCTACCTACCCACGAGTACTACCCACAATGAATCATCTCAATTGAGCACATGCACATACGAGCTCCCGTCAATGTCAGTTGCATAACTCGGAAGAACTTTCACCTGTTCGTAACACGTTATGAAGTATGGACGTAAGGCAATTTAGTGGGTACACTTGTATATACAAATGACTAGCGGTCCGCTCGCGGTTTCACCCGCGTGAACTATGTTATTATTAATTTGTGTCTCCATGGCTACGTCCTAGTGACGTCTATGCAAAATTTGAGACTCCTAGCATTTGTAGTAACGAAGTTTCATACAAACTTTCGACCCCAAAAACAACCCCTTAGAAACCGAATATTGCAAATTCCCATCTTAGCGAGCACCTACGTCCTATAAGTAACTCCTATGCAAAATTTGAGATTCCTAGCACATGTAGTTTCTGAGATTTCGTGATGAGTGAGTGACCTTTCGGTTTTATATATATATAGATTACATTTGTACCTACGTATATTAATAAGTACCTAGGTAGATATATACCTTGGGACCAGTTGTGTGACTGTAACGCGATGGTTGTGGGTTCGATCGCCATTCGAGGAAGTGAAATATTTATTTATGTTTATATTTCCATTTCTTCGTTCTGGTAGGTGGTGAAGTTTCAAGCAGGTATATTATTAAAGTCGTATATAATTTTGCAACAATTAAAATGGAAATGTCAGGTCACGCTGGGTCCCGCACACAGCAGGGTAGGCAGAGGGAACCTAGTATAACACTCCGTTCCCCACTTTCTGCTGAATTCTGGAGGCGTTCTGCGTGTTGACTGGCGAAGTGAAGAAATGGAAAAATAAATTGAAATAAATATTTCATCTCCTCGAGTGGTATCTCCTCTGGTCGAGTCTAGCGGAGTCTTAGTAATAGTTCCTGTTTTACCCTTTCAATACGGAACCATAACAAATAAAAAAATTAAAGTTTTTAACAATATTATAACCAACATTGTAATTAATAACTTTCCAAACGAATTATCAAATAATTTAACATAATATGAGCACATATATATACATAATAGAAACATATATATGTATATAAGCCTATATTGGAACTTCCTTATGCAAAATCACGTCCAAACAAATTAAATATCGCGTGTCTATACATAATTGTGTACTACGAGTATGTGCGAATACGTTATATTAAATTTGTTATAATTCACAGTTGATGATTGCTTTCCGCTACGTTGGACTTTTGAAGGCAAATTGATTTTAGTATTCAATTAGTATTCGCTAATTAAAACTGTTTTGATTGAAAATCAGATTAGTATAAATAAACTTATTTGATGAAATTTGTTATTTTAACTAATGAGTTATTAATTATTGTATGACATTGTTACTAGTGGTTAAATTCAACTCCACTCTCTGTCTTTGTCTTGACATGAAAATAATTAATTCCTCCAAGGTGGAAATGAACCTAAGACTATCGTTTGTACTGTCAGACATTTATCAATGCGCTACGACGGCCTAATCAATTGAAATGTTATATTGATATTTTGTACAAAAAAAACCAGCTTCACATCTATCCCATAAAAGCAGGATGAAAGAAGCCAAGAATTAAAAAGAACCCAAATTCAACACATTGCGTGCAAAAAGGCGGAACCCTACACGCTTACTTACATACAACAAATATAAAAAAAATGTTCTTTTTCAGTTCTTATCGCCAGTTTGATGGTTGCATCCTGCGCACAAATCGAGGATCCATGCAAAACGAAATCTCGTATAGTGGGCGATGATAAATACTGTGACAAGTACTGGGAATGTGATGGCGGTCAGTCTGTCCAGTATGACTGTCCCAACGGCCTCGTCTTCGCGGGGAAGCACCGGGGGGTGACTGAGGGATGCGACTACCCCTGGAGATCGAATTACTGTGAATACCCTAAAGTACAGATAAGTAAGTGTTTTTGGAAACTTCTTAATAAAATTATATTGAAAATAATAATCATTAAATATTCTAAAATGACCATAAAACTTTTTATATAAAAATATGTATATTAATTATACGACAACAATTGTATTGACATCATAACAAGTCCTGTCACTTCACTCTTTCATCGGTAAATATTTTTATTAGTTTTCGTAATAGTATATATATAGTATATAATATACATATTAGTATATATTATATATATATAGTAGTATAACTAGCTGATAAAGAGCTCGTCATACGAAATTCTGTCCTGATAAAGGACCAACTACTTCTGACTATCATATTCATGTACCATCAAACTAATTCTCCACAACCTTCCCGTCAGACCCACCAATCGGTACAGAACATTGCGACTGGCTGTACGGCATCTTCGGGCACGAGACATCCTGCACTCGCTACTGGACCTGCTGGAACGGAACAGCCACTGAACAGCTGTGTATCGGTGGACTTCTCTACAATGAAAACGCTCATTCCTGCGACTGGCCCGAAAATGTAGATGGCTGTCAGAAACATCGTAAGTTATTAGTTATTTTTATTATGGGGTTTTTATGATTTACGTAATAGTTATTCATCTATACTTCTATCCTAATATAATAAAGCTCAATAGTTTGTTTAAAAGAACGTGCTAATCTCGAGAATAGTCCAATAGTGTATTAAGGAAGGTTTTAGGCTCTATAATTACGTTACGTTAATGATTTCGATGTATCCAACGGTGCCTGCGGTCAGGGTATCCTCGGGCAGAATGTGTCATTCACATGTCAGAATAGCCACGAGGACCAAGGCCCATATAAAAGTTAAGGTATATAGAATATTATTTTTTTCAATTGGCAAAGTCTATATTTACTAACGCCCGATGTTAATAATCAATCCTAATCCATAAATTGCAACCATAGATTGAAATAGACAGAGATGGAGGACGGCATGCAGGTTAGTGATTGGATAGACATGTCAAAAAATCCAAGATTGACGTTAACTGGAGATCGGAAATACATTATTAACATTGGGCGTAAGTGTACTATTACAAACATTCCAAATGAAAAACGTTTAGCAGTACCAACTTTTTATTAAGAAGAACTTATGAAAAGAGTTACTTGTAAATAAAACGAGACTGTTAACAGTTTTAAATTTAAATAGACTACCTATGTACATATTTACCATAATTATATTGAAATAAGGTATTTAATTTCTCAGAACTCGCTTTAACATCCGTCTGTAGACGTAGCTTTCAAAGCATACTAAATTGTGTATCTTGCGCAAACAACTCTTAGGGAAGAAGTCACCGGAAATTGTAGTTAATATTTAAAGAATATTACTCTAGTAAAAAATGTCTGTATGTTTTTTCGTTAAATGTTTAAAAAGAATTAAAACAAAAGATGTTGTTTGATATATTGCAAAAAATGTTTTGTATAAAAAACTGTATATAAAGGTCAGACTGCTTCAGAAATAAACAATAAACTTTAACAACTACCAGAGCCATCAATTTTACCATTTTTCGTATTTTCTATTGACATTTCTTCTAAATAATATTTTCCAGCACTTCTAGAAAATATTTTTAGGCAGATGTAACTTACTGAATTTTTAAGGCTTTTGCATTGGAACCAAAGCGTAGACCAGAAATATTAATAAATAATAATTCAATCCTCCGAACGGAGGTAGAACCTGCAACCATAACTTTACAAGCATAGAGCCCTACGATAGCCAAAAATATTAAATGTAACAATTTGATTGATGTCGACCTCAATCACAATTTTTATCAGACAACGCTACCCTAATATATTAACGTTTACAATGCCCCAGGGGCATAAAAATAGTAACCCTAACAAAATCCATTGATTGATCCATTAAAGTAATGGTATAATGTAAGAAGCGCGTGTGCCTTGTTAACGAGTGTCCTCACTTTACATGATGGATCTTCTGACATTTCGAATACTTTCACTTTAATTACTTATCACGGATGACGTATGCCGGTCAGAGGCCAGTCGTGACGCAAGGGCCCAAGTTTCTGACTGTAATCGGGACAAGTGGGTTCGATTCCAATTCGAGGAATGTTTACAATGCCTTCAGAATTCGGTGGAAAGTGGAGAACGGAAATATTTTAACATTAGGCATATTATATGAGCGATACAGCGTGAAGCTTTAAATCGGTTAGAAAACAAATCGATTTATTTTTTTTATTAAATTTTCTTTACATCTCGTTCTACTGTAGAGACCTATCGTTCTCGAACTCCTGCCCCACGAATTTCCTCTTAACTAAAATAAAATGCCCAAACTCATTTCTATAGAAGAAAACGAGTAATATATATAAAAATCACTGCACAAAATGTTCAATAGGGTGAGCTTAGCTTTAAATAAAAAGTCAGTTCACGTCCCATAATCTTCGAAGGATCTCGGAACATAGTAAATTCAATTACTGATTCAATAGATGGATCAACAATACTTATTGTTGGACGTCTTGGTATTTCTTCCAAGATTTGTATGGAAGTCATATACTTATTTTCTCCGAAATGGGAGCCTTTTATAAGCGGTTTTCAAACAAAAGAAGATCTATAATACAATATATATTATTACACTATATATTCTAAGCTAATATTATAAAATTGACCCGAGAAACTACTAGCTAAAATTTCTAAAAGCTTTTGTATATCCTTTATTAAGCTTTTGTAGGTCAGTTTATTATTTGAGGATGGCCATTACATCACGTTAATCGTTTGGATACAACCCTCTGTACAGACGGACAGAGTTACCTTGAACCTTTAAAGCTTTCTCAAGTACTTTGGGTAAAATATCTCAAAGAATAATCATAATATAAAGAAATATATCTAAAGAGAATAGCATTTTTAAATTACTTATAATTTAAATTTAACGTAAAAATGACTTTTTACGTCTATTTCCTATGACTTAGTTTGAAGCTTACTAATTTTTGCTCAAATTCCAGCTCTTTGTAACGAAGATCCCAACGGCAACGTGCCCCTCGGCAAGTCTTGCAACAGATACTGGCAGTGCCAAGGTGGATACCCTCGTCTCCAGCGATGCCCAGCTATGTTGGTGTTCGATAGACGTTCCCTAAGATGCGTAGTGCCACCAACTGAGGAATGCGATGTTCCGACTACCACGCCAGCTCCTGTTGATGCTGAAGAGGAACTGAGACAGGTTATTGAAATTTGTTGATTGTTGTTTTATTTATGTTTAGGGTTTGAACGAGGAGGAAAATGGAGGAGAGTCATAACACTAATTTTGTATGTATTTTAATTGCTTTCGCTTTCTCACTCTGGTTGTTAAAACCCGACGTTGCTTGGCCAAAAAATAAAGAATGGAAAAAAAACTACTTTATATCTCATCTTATCTTTATTTAAAGTTATCACAATCAATAAACAAAAAAAAAACAAATACATAAAACATCTAAACATTATATAATAAATAATAATACAAAACTTGAACATCGTTATCTCTCTTTACATAACAAAATGTTGACTTCACAAACCATTAGCGGAGAGATAGCACACCTGGACCGAAACCCTAAATTCATTCGAACGATTGAATCCTCGATAACTGGTCGCTTTCGTTGCGACAGTACAATTTATATAAAATGGATACATAGGCAAATGGTTTATATTTATATTATATTAAAATTAAATTTACTTAAATAGTAAATATCTATGTTCTCTCGATAGTTTAGAGGTGTAGGGTAATTTCATTAACCATGCTAAATCTTATACTAGGGTAGCAAAATATTTTTTATTCTTTATGTAATATAATATATTCTTTATGTATTGTAAAATTTTTGAAAAAGAAATTAAAAATGATATTATTTTAATTATTTTATTTTACTAGTCTCAAAAAATGAGCGGAAATCAGGGAACTCGGTGGAACTCAGGGTTAATACTAGGTTCCCTGTATCCTACTTTATGATAAAAAGCGTAAAACCGTTTCTATTCCTTTTTTTTACTATATATTTGACTATAGCCATACATGCAAAATTTTAAGTCACAATAATTTAAAACGCGCGGAGCGCGTAGCCAAGTATTTTTACAAACAAAACTGGCGAGCAGCACCGTGTGTTATTTTACACGAACCATTTGAAGCCACTTTTTACCTATTCGTAACTCAAAAACTATTCCACCTAAAGCTGTCATATTTGGCTCAAATATTTAGACCCCCTACCTGTATACGTGCATTAAATTTCATAAACACAGCTCAAACAGTTATTTAGATAATGACGTCCAAAAATCGTAAATTTTTAGGGGGGTGACTGACCTATAGACCTTAATGTTAACCAAGTTCCAGATGATCTAGAATGGTGAAATTTAGCATCCGGTTAAGTAATTGGGTGTATGTCAAGGGAAAAATCCGAAACTAGTATTTTTTTAATATTTTCTTATAATTTTTCAATAAATAGATTCAATTAGGAACATTTACTTATAGCGCCTGTAATGAAAGCATAGCAATCAAAGTTCATGATAATTGATTTTTAGGCTTAGCGCCTGACAAAAAAATAAGAGCAATGCATTATTTATATATGTTGCTTTAATTTATGTCACGCGTTAGTAAATATTTTATTTGTTATGGAGACTAACTTCACTATTACTTACGTAAGCCATCTAAAACAACACGATGCTTTCAAGTATATTCTAAGATAAGATATGTCTCCATTTGTAGCTGAAAATGCCTCTAATTTATGTCCTGACAAAGCCTGCCTTCATGTGGACTTCAAGGGCTTCACGTAAAAATATAAAAATATAATAAATGGTTTAACATCCTTCATTATTATTTATTATAATTTAAGCATATGTTTTAGTACTTATTATACTAAGAGTATTGGCATAGTCGATTAACGTATTTGATATTAAATTATTATTACAATATTTAAGTACTAAGTCCTATATAAGATCCTATAAGGGTTCTGTTTTATTGCTTTCGAGGTACAGAACCCTAAAACAGAAAAAAATACACAAAAAAATAAATATAAAAAAAAATAATTATATTGATAGAAATATATATAAAATTTAATAATAATATACTATCTGTAAGGTCAGTCGTGGCACAGGGGCACAAAGTGTGACTGTTAAACCGACTGGTAGTGAGTTCGATTCCCACTCGAGGAAATGAAATATTTATTTAAACTTATATTTCCATTTCTTCGCTCTGGTGTCGAGGCAAGGCGCGGCGGAGAGTTCCGCGACTCAACACGCAATGCCTCCAGAATTCGATGGAAAGTGGGGTTATTGAGTGTATTAACACTAGGTTCCCTCTGTCTACTCTGCTGTGTGCGGGATACAGCGTGAAGCTGATTTTATTTTTAATTTGATATATTGTCAGCCTACCAGCTATCTTAACAGAAGTAATTGTAAAGTAATTATTAACAGTAAAAATTTAAGTAATCTATATATATAAAAGGACTTGTCCTCACTGACTGAGGTAAGACGCACGCACAGCCGTAACCGCTGTGCGTAGAAACGTTAAATTTGGACAAAAGTTTACTTTCGTAATCTGGACATCCACTAAGAAGGGATTTTGAAAAATTTTAACCCTAAAGAGGTGAAATAGGGGCTCAAAGTTTGTATGGAAAAAAAATTAAATCGGCACCGATTTTTATAAAATTTGAAATGTAGATTTTTAAAAGTATTTAATTGAACACGTGTTTCATCATTTTCTAGAATTCTCCCCCTAAGGGTGCAAATAAGGGGTTGAAAGTTTGTATAGGTTTTTTTTTTAAATCGTCTCCAATTTTTATAAAATTTGAAATTCAGACTCTTAAACGTATATAATTAAACACATGTTTCATGGTTTTCTAGAATTCACCCCCTAAGGGTGCAAATAAGGGGTTGAAAGTTTGTATGGGAAAATTTTTAAATCGCCACCGATTTTTATAAAATTTGATATTTAGACTCTTAAAAATATTTAATTGAACATATGTTTCATGGTTTTCTAGAATTCACCCACTAAGGGTGCAAATAAGGGGTTGAAAGTTTGTATGGAAAAATCTTTAAATCGCCACCGATTTTTATAAAATTTGAAATTTAGACTCTTAAAAATATTTCATTGAACACATGTTTCACGGGTTATTAGAATTCACTTTTAAATACGCAAGCGAAGCTGCGCGCGTCCGCTAGTTGTTAATAAAAAAATAAGAGAAAAAAAGAGAAAATTAAAAATTACTTAAACAAAATAATAAAAAATAAATAAATCCGCTTTACGATGTATCCCACACATAGCGGAGTAGACAGAGGGAACCTAGTGTTAAGACACTCAGTTCCCCTCTTTCCATCGAACTCTGGAGGCATTGCGAGTTGAGTTATTCCAATAAAATAATATAATTAATAATAAATATATCAGATTTCTAAACGCAGCATACATTAATTACTTTCTAATCTGACAACTGTCATTTAATCAACAAAATAATAACTATAGTCGAGATTCATAGATAAATATAATCTATTTTAATATATAATTAAATATCATCTTAAGAGTAATAAAATATAATATTATTGACCATAATAAAAAAGTAAATACCTAATTATATTACATATATTGTATTGTACGAAGGCGCTCATATTTTAATGGTTTTTTTGGCCTAGGTTTCATGATTTTACTGGTTTTAGGAACACTTGTGAAAACGACAGAGAACGAAGTCGACCTTGGGATCATATCAATTCAGATTGGTACCGTCAGCACTTAATAAACTTATTGTTTATATTTTTTCCAAGACATGTTGAACAATGAGTCGTACAATAGAATTGCTTGTGGTTAAACAAGAACCTTACACCGAATTGTTCCAATGCCTCCCGATGGGAGCTGTCTCTTCCATGCTATTGCATATTCTTTGTTTGAGCGTATTGATATACAACAAACTAATAAATTGCGCGAGACTATAGTAGAGTACGTATGTCGTAACTGGAATGATTTAAGTATCTACACTAGCGCTCGAAACGGGAATCCTTACTCTTCTAAAGAAGACATGCTTTGCTTAACTACGTACGGAGCTACTTCCGAAATAAAGGCTGCAGTAGATTTGTACAGTACTAGCGGACGCGTACTTGCTTATTGCTTAGGGATGAATTCTAATAAACTTTGAAACACGTGTTCAATAAAATATTTTTAAGAGTCTCAATTTCAAATTTTATAAAAATCAGTGGCGATTTAAAGATTTTTCTATATAAAATTTTAACCCCTTATTTACACCCCTAGGGGATGAATTAAAATAAACCACGAAACTTATGTTCAATGAAATATATTTAAGAGTCTAAATTTCAAATTTTATAAAAGTCGGTGGCGATTTAAAGATTTTTCCATACAAACTTTCAACCCCTTATTTGCACCCTTAGGGGGTGAATTCTAGAAAACCATGAAACACATGTTCAATTAAATATTTTTAAGAGTCTAAATTAAAAATTTTATAATAATCGGTGGCGTTTAAAAGATTTTTCCATACAAACTTTCAACCCCTTATTGGCACCCTTAGGGGAAGAATTCTAGAAAACCATGAAACATGTGTTCAATTAAATACTTTTAAGAGTCTGAATTTCAAATTTTATAAAAATTGGTGCCGATTTAAAAAAAAATCTATACAAACTTTCAACCCCTTATTTGCACCCTTAGAGGGAGAATTCTGGAAAACGATGAAACACGTGTTCAATTAAATACTTTTAAAAATCTAAATTTCAAATTTCATAAAAATCGGTGCCGATTTAATTTTTTTTCTATACAAACTTTGAACCCCTATTTCACCCCTTTAGGGTAAAAATTTTTCAAAATCCCTTCTTAGTGGATGTCCAGATTACGAAAGTAAATATCTGTCCAAATTTCACGTTCCTACGCACAGCGGTCACGGCTGTGCGTGCGTCTTACCTCAGTCAGTGAGGACAAGTCCTTTTATATATATAGATTAAGATAGAAGTGTATTATCACAATGGTGTCCTACTTGGTTTATTCGGCGAACAGAAATGTCCTTACTCTAAACTATGTTTTAAAAAGAGCAACTATTGAGTTTCTTGCCGTAGTAGCTTCCTATAGGAAAAGTACTTGTAATGGCCAAATTGAATAAAGAATATTTTGATTTTGATTACATTATAAACCTTTCTACTTATGATTTCTGTACAAAAAGTAATGATATCCCGTCAAAAACATAAATTTAAAATGAAAGCCAAGTTCAGTAATAAAACATATGCTTTCAGCGATAAAAGGAGTGAGATGTAAATGTATGCCAAGTTCAATGGTCAGTCCTGAAATTTATTTTTAACAATATAAAATATTTTATAACAACTGAAAATGTCCATTCTTCTTACAACTTGGAGACTTTATTTATGTGTAATATCTGACTTGGCCAGTTTTCAAATTAATTTACATCGATATAAATAAATGTATTCAAATTCTGTTCTATTCAGATTCTATTGTAAATTTATATGAAAACTGGCCAAGTCAGATATTACACATAAATAAAGTCTCCAAGTTGTAAGAAGAATGGACATTTTCAGTTGTTATAAAATATTTTATATTGTTAAAAATAAATTTCAGGACTGACCATTGAACTTGGCATACATTTACATCTCACTCCTTTTATCGCTGAAAGCATATGTTTTATTACTGAACTTGGCTTTCATTTTACATTTATGTTTTTGACGGGATAACGTATTTAACGGGAAAAGTAACATTAGCTAATTAAAAGACATATTCGTCTATGTGAATTATTACGATAAACTGTATTTATTTTCTATTTGTGCAAAAAAGTATTATTATTATTTAAAAAAAACATTAAATAATGATTTTCGTTACAGAGCCCCCCACATCAATCAAAGAGGCCTTCCAACAACGAATATCATGAATCTCAAGGCCAAAGTCGTCAGAGGACTAGAAACTAGAATAACATATACATTTTATATAGTATAAGTATGTCTATATATAATAATATAGTACTTCATGGGCATAATCTAAGATTACCAAATTTTCAAACAGTAATTATTTATCTATAATTTATAATTAAGTAATATTATAGGAAAATAATGGCTGTTTGTTTTTTTAATTCTATTATATTTTTTATTTTAATTTAACTGTCATTGACATTCAAAATAATAAATTTACAATAAATACTATTTAAAATATAAATTAGAAAAAATATTTATATTATAATATTAAAATTAACAGTACTTTAGTGATACCATTGTAAAAAGCAATCAAAGAAATACTCATATCAGCCGTTAATTTAAGAAAAATATCAGCTTCCATTGGTTTAGTCAAGTCTAGTTTAAGTTTATATTGTTCTAATTTTAAGGTAATATTAAATATAATTTACAAAATTTCATTGTTTTATTTGCCTACAGACAAAAGAATTACGGTAGTCAAATTTTAATATACCCAGTTGTACCCTAATATGACAGCAGTACCTAATACTCGTAATTCTAAGATTTTAAGAAGTTTGTTTATTTATTTATTTAATTACATGTACTTTTATAAAAACAATATACAGGTATACAGAGAAAGAAAATTTCTAAATATAAAATGAAAAATCTAAATATTCTTTCGAATCGTTAGGTGTCATAAGAATATCAGTAATGTTAGTCCTAAAGGAAGAGAAAAGTTAAGTTAAGTTAGTCCTAGAAGAAGAAAAGGCATTTCTGCTAAAAGGCGCCTGCAAGAAACTTAACAGAAACAACTAAAAAGTGCGTGTATATTAATATATTTTTCCTTAAAATATTTAAAAAACAATCATTTATACTTGATGCAAAAACTGTCAAACTGAAGTTAGTAAACATTATTACCCACGTCCTACAAAAGCAACGAGTTGCAATTTTCATCTGTAATAGGGTCAGTCACATAAGGGTGGAATTCCACCTTTTATTCCGTTTTTATTCTGTCAAAGTCCATTAAGTTTGGGATCGGGTGAAACGGTCCGCTCGATAATATTACATGCGGTGTACCGAAAACAGAATGCTGTCGAGAAATTGTTATTATCTAAGGTAGATATCGTTTAGTCTAAGGGATTTTTTTTTTATTTTACTTTCGTGAAAATAATAAAATTTCAAATGTATAATAAAAAAAATGCTTAAATGTAATTAAAGTATATCATTTTATAAACACAAATATCAGGTAAAAGCTAGGCTTATGTTGTTATCTATGAAAGTGATAAGAACTAAATTAAAATTATTTACACTACAATTGTAGTATGTAATAAAATATTGAATGCTTTTATAAGTAACAAGTCTACTAAATTATATATAAGTATAATCTTAAATTAAACAATGCAAAATTTACAATTATTTTCTTAATAATATAGATTAATTCAATATTAAGAAAAAATCTTTTCAAATACAAATTTCCGGAGGTTTTTTTATAATTTTTCATATACTTTTGAATAATTTCTAATTATTAAAAAGACTGTATAATACAGCATTCGTCACTGAACCTAAAATGAGTAAAAA
Source organism: Heliconius melpomene rosina (assembly GCF_056956725.1). Lineage (NCBI taxonomy): Eukaryota > Metazoa > Arthropoda > Insecta > Lepidoptera > Nymphalidae > Heliconius > Heliconius melpomene. The sequence goes on from NC_140399.1 coordinate 9,780,387, forward strand.
TAAACGAGACTAATTATTTTTACGATAAATAACTGTCACCTTGTCCGTATTTCTCCTGTTTAACATTAATCAATTTTATATTCAACTTTGAGCTAAAAATAAAATATTATAGTTTGCGTTTAATAAAATTAGTCTCCAGTAACCTTTCATGTCCCAAGCCAACAATATATCTAATTTGGATTAACCAGCTAATAGAATTACGAAATTTAGAGCATCATTTCTTACTAGCCGCTACTCGTAGCTTCGTTAGTATCGATTTTTTACTCTTTTCACAATATTTCCACTTCCTGTTTTCATTGAATATTGGGCTCGAAATTATATTTGGGCCCATAATTTTGCCACCTATCTGTCTGTAATTTATTTTTTTTCTTGAATATTCTTATATATTTATTTTGTCTATAAGATATTTGTCACTTAATTTAACGCCGTTTTTTTTATCTTACTATAACAAAATTAATTTAAATTAAGTGACCTTATTCCTGCTCGTTGAAATCGAAACCATAATCATCGTGTAGAGCTAGTCTACGATGCGATGATAGTCTCACGAATGTATGACACTTTCATATTTATATTTACAAAATATTGAAGAAACTTTATAAACGTACTTGTTAAATTCACTTCATTCGGATAAGTTTCCGAAACTTGTACAGTGCTCGTCTATGGATTAGAAAAGTTTAAGCTCACGTACAAATAGGACTTTCTTAAAGGATTGATTAAGATATTTTTTTTTACTTTCTCGCTTTATCCCTAGCGGGATAGCCAGAACGAACAGAACGCCAAAAAGTACGGTCCTTGTATACTACACTGTCATAGACCTCTGGCTTTTGTCCTTCAGAGAGTCCACGTTTTCACTCATCTTTCCTCATGCAATGAACGTATCATATATAATGATATATACTATAAGTGTAACCGAATTTATTATATGATAATACGATGAAAAAAATAAATTTAATTTCTTCTCCTACTTTGGTAACGAGGCAGAACGCGGCATAAAGTTTCGCAATTCAACGAATTATATTCTCTCCGCCTACCATACCACATGCGGGATAAAGCATGAAACTGGCAAAAAAATTATAGACTGGAAATGGAAATATATTTTAAATCTCAAACTTTAATTAAGCTTACAACAAGGTAACCAATCCATAGATTGAAAACAAAAAATAAACGTCTTAAAATTACTTACAGCTTTTCAAACAGGCCGATTACCTATTTAATACCAATCTCTGAGATTCATCAAAGAAGTGGAACAGAGCTTCCAGAAACTTCCCAAACTCTACCGCTAACGGTAAAAGTTTGGAGTCTTACAATACGCAAACAGAAAAGATTAATGGCCATTTTAATGGACGTTTACGCTGAAATCATATTTTATGAAGATAGAAACTTTTCTTTGTAGTAAGTAGGTAGGTATTTAAGAAGTACCTATGTAACTTTCACTCGCTTAGCTGGTTCATTATGTCTAATATAATTGATTTTATAGGAAAAGTATAAAAGTTATGGGTATAGAAGTTGTTTGTAATTGTGTAACACTATAGAGAACAAACTTAAGAGGCCAGGCCTGGTGCACGGGCACAAGCGTGACTGTAAATGCAAAGGTTTTGGGTTCAATTCCCACTCTAGGAAATGGAATATTTAATATTTTCATTTCTTCTCTGTGGTGTCAGGGCATAGCGCAGCGTTCAGTTCCACTACTCAACACGCAATGGCTCCAGAATTGGGTGGAAAGTGGAGAGAGGTGTCTTAACACTAGACTTCCTCTGTCTACCCTACTACATGCAGGACACAACATGAAGCTGAGGGAGACTTCACATTTACAAGTCCACGTAAGCAAAGTTGCGGGCGACGGCTATTAAATAAATTTGTAAATATTTTGTGCGTGTTTTATAAAAATAACTTGATGAAATGAATATGAATGGAATATACATTTGACATAAGCACACCATGGAGTTATAGGGCGGTTTTTTTGATAACCTATGTTATCACGTTATTTAAGTATACATAATAAAATACGTCTATAGCAGTATTTCACCATCATTTCGAGCAATCGTGCTCGCCCCGGAGTTAGCTAAAGACAGCAGCGCAGATTTTACTTTAGTTTAAAAAGCCTAAATTCAGGGCGACCACAACATATTGGCTCTACTTTAAAAAGTGAATGAACTCTCTTTGTCTAAGTAAAACAAGGAAAAATCTATATATAACAAAAATAACTGTTTTTATCATTTCCCATGTTGCCGAAACAGAATAGATCTACTTAAAAGTAAAGTAGATTTAAAAAAATTAGCACGTCCTGAAAATATAAAAGGATTAAAAGTATTAAACATTTAACTGTATAAACAAACACACAAATCTTAATAATAATAAAAATCTTATTACGTTGCATTAGTCATGTTGTATTGTAAGTCTGTCCCCACTCATTTAGTTATATTACATACCGCGCTCATAGGCAGTAGTGTAATTCATTCTGCCGGTATTTATTATATAATTATTTAAATAATTTACTTTGTTTATATAATTTACTTTGTTAAACTCGCTATATTTTTGTTATATGTTATTTAATTTAAAAAAAATATTTATTTTTCTATTTAAGTTTCTCAACGATCTTTAGAATCTTGATATTTAGCATTAACAATCTAATGTCAAATATGTCAAAATATTTTCACTTTTCAGGTAGCGATAATTCCCAACTATATTATCATTTAATATGTAAATGATTTTTGCTACATATAATCTTTAATGAAACGTAAATACAATGACATATTAAAATACTATAAGCTTGCCGCGTCACATTTACAGATTGTTTATATTTAGATAAGTATCTCTTGTAGTTTATTATAATATTATATTCTATTTTATCATGTATAGGTGGAGACGTCTTCTAAGTACAATAAAACAAAGTTGTGTAAAAGATCAAATAATAAATACAAAACGTAATTTGAGTGTAAATATGAGTGACAAATTCAAGTTACCTGCTCGTTATGGTGCCGGCGAAAAAAGTGTGTGGTAAGTGTTAGAAAATGTTAAAAAAAACTTATTTCTATTGAATCAATGCCAACCCGTTTATTGTATTTTGTATTACGTAACTTTGCAATTAGAACAACATTGATAATGGTATCACTGAACATAGAATTAAAATGTAAATGAAGATGTAAAAATAGCATTTAACAAAATAATTAAATTCTTATCTCTTTTTTCCATGCTATAACATATTTATAGAGTATACTTAATTATATGTTATATTTAGCATAACATATGTTTAAGTATCAAATAAAACCATGTTTACTTTGTTTTAATATGAAAGTTTCCATAGAAATGCAAATTAGTTAAACTTTGTTTAGTCTACAAAGTTGAATTATTCTAAGATTTATAATAACTAACTAAGGAATGGTTTTGGATAATTAATTATTGGTCTTTCTATCAATGATTTTCCTAAAAATAGAAAAACCAAGGCCATATGGTGCAGCAGCACAATTACTGTAGACACCGCAATTGTGGGTTTAATTTTCTTACTCTGGTAACAATGTGCGGTATACAATTTGACCAAGAAATATAATGTTTTAAAAATAGGATGAAAAATGAGGAATGTGAAATAATTCTGCTATATGCTGGAGATATAGAAAGCTAAAAAATGCACATTATATTATTGTAGTTCTAGCAGGCTGGGATCTGAACACTAGTTTTTTGCATATAAGAAGCAGATTTAATATCATAAAATTATTTTCCAGGGTGGAGTATATTCAGCTTGCCGCTGATTACAAGCCGGCAGTCAATCTTGGTCAAGGGTTCCCAGATTATCATGCACCAGATCATGTTCGGAAAGCACTATCTGATATTGCTATTGGTGAAAATCCTTTACTCAATCAGTATACAAGAGGATTTGTAAGTAAACTTTTTCTCTCGCTTGTATAGTATAGGCTGTTGTAGTGCAGGAGCAAGTGGTTCACTACAAACTTGGCAGTTATGGGTTCAATTCCCACTCAGGGGAATGAATTATTTAATTTCTTAATTTCCCCACCCTGGTAACAAGACAGTACAATTGCAATTTGTTTTTTCATGTTAACACTATACAAGTCCTTGTATTTATATAAAAATAGGATACACATAGTGGATAAATTGAATAAAATATTTTTTTTATAAAAATTATTTATCATTTTATTATAACTAAAATTACTTTCTTAATTATATATTTATTTGTCAACAGGGCCATCCTAGATTGGTACAGAACCTAGCCAAAGTATATTCCCCATTGATTGGTAGAGAATTAGATCCAAATAATGAAATATTGGTAACCAGTGGTGCTTATGAAGCTCTCTTTTCAGCTATTTTAGGTAAGTAATAGATTTATTATATTGTTAGATTAAACACTTAGACTATGTTGGTTCCATTCTCATTATGGGCAACAACAAACACAGGGTGTTGAATTCTACTGCAATTTCTCGAAAACCGTATGTATGCATAGAAGGGAATGATGTGTCTTGACACTAAATTATTTCTCTCTACTTTACTGTCTACTATAAGGAATGAAGTGTTAAATACGCTATTCTACACTAATGTATCCAACATTAGAATTTTATTCATTTATATAGTTAGTTACTATAAAAAAAACTATTTTCGTAAATCATTTACGAAACTATATTTTTTACTATAGCTCCTTCTCATGTAAAATATAAAAATAAAATACACAAACTGTTTATAAAAAGCTATATAACACTGCCGTTGCTCTAAAATATTATGAAAGAGACTTCCGGGGAAAAGGGGAAGGATGACGACCCTAACTTACGATAACCTTTTGCCGTACCAAATATCTATGGCGGTCAATTGTCATTGGGAGTAACGTACTTATGTTTATTTTATATCTTCTTATTATCTTAAAAGTGTATTAAATGCTACCAGATGCCATTGTTGGCTTTGGTTTTTTTGAATAAAAGTGATATTTCTTCTCTCTGGCACCAAGTTGCGCCACTCAACTCAAATGTCTCAAAAAAACCGACGGTATATGGGGAACAGAGTGCCTTACACTAGGTTCCTAGGATTTTTTAACACTCAATGTCTTGAAAATCGACCGGTGCGTGGTCAATGACTATCCTAACTCTCTACTTACCTTACTTTATGCGTGATAAAACGTAAAGCTTAAAAATAAATTAAATTTCTTATTCCAGGCTTCGGAAATAAATTATTTTCAATTTCCTCTTTCTGATGATAAGATAAAGCACGGCGATTAGTTCCAACACTCAATGTCTCGAAAATCGGGCGGAGAGGGGGGACACAGTGTCTTAACACTGGGTTTTGGCTAATCTGCTATATGTGAAACACAGCGTGTAGTTACAACTTACAACAAATTTTCATAAAATGAAGACCAACTTTAAGAAATCTAGTGTTAAAACACTCCGTTACCTTAGAAACACTAGATTTTCCCTCTGCCCCTCTGCATATCCTGCCATGTTCAGGTACATTAGCGTGAAGCTAAAACAAAAATTTTATTCCAGGCCACGTGGACGAAGGAGATGAAGTCATTGTGATAGAACCATTCTTTGATTGCTACGATTTTATGATCAGATCTGCGGGAGGAGTACCCAAGTTTATTGCCTTAGCACCTGTAAGTATTTAATTGTTTTACGTATATCTTTTATTGAGTATAATTTTGAGCATACTATTAAATTAATTTTTAGTGGTAAGTAAGATTCATATTTAGATCTTTTAAAATTAAATTGCACCATTCTCAAACTTTGCTAATGTTTAGCTATAGATTTAATGTTAGTACTTATTATACGTTAATGCTTTTTTTTCATAGGTGAATTTTTCTGAAGTTAGTAAGGCGGAACTTATACTATTTCTTTTATTTTATCATATATCTATCTATATCTTATATCTATCCACATCATACCTCGTAGTTACTTTTTATGAACAATAAAATTTCAACGACAGACTCAAACTCGTGCCTCTTGGAGCCGAAAAATAATTTGCACGATTTTCAAAATGCGAGTCGAAATCGAATTCGGGCCCCGCTATGTTAAAATTTTCATACGTTTTCTATAATACCTTCATTGTGGCGTCCCTTTAGGTATATAAAATAATATTTTCTTTTGCCGCAGAAATCATCAAAATCTCAAATGACATCAGCCGATTGGGTGTTAGACGAAAAGGAACTGGCTTCGCTATTCTCTGATCGTACTAAAATGATTATACTTAACACCCCCCACAACCCCCTAGGGAAGGTCTTTAGTGCCCAAGAATTGGAAGTTATAGCGAATCTGTGCAAAAAACACAATGTTATATGTTTATCTGATGAGGTCTATGAGTGGATGGTGTATGAACCGAACAAGCATATACGGATTGGTAAGTAGTTGAGGATGGTACGGGTTCGATTTTAAAAAGGCATTTGTATAAATTTTTGAAAATTATCCTAATTCCATCTAAAAATCTAATAACTCCACTATAAAAATATTTAATTTTTTTTGGAGTCAATAAATGCCATAAAAATATTTATAATTTTGCGCGGTTTCCAAGGATATGCTTTACGACAGGTTGTTAAAATTAAAAATGGAAGTTTCACCAGTGATGTTTTTTTATAAACTTAGTTCTTAAAAGGTGCAAGGTGTTAACTTCAACTCATGGCTTCATGCCATCCATTTGCCATTTTCATCAAATGAGTTGAAAAAGGAAAAAAATAAATAAAGTTCATTCAAATTCATACAACATCTTTTCAAATTAATTTATGATACATTAATCTTGAAGCTGTCGCGGCGCGGGTATGCAAGCGTGTTACTATAAACGCGACGGTCGTGGGTTCGACCCCGCTCGGGCAAATAAATGACGTAATATATTAATTTTCTTACTCTGGTAAGAACACAAAGCGTGGCGTTTAGGTCCTTCACTCAACACGCTATGCCTCGGGAATTCATCGAAAATTAGAGAATGGAGTCTTAATACTACAAAAAAAACTCTCTTTCCAGCAACCCTCCCCGGAATGTGGGAAAGAACGATCACTGTAGGCTCAGCAGGCAAAACCTTCTCAGTAACAGGGTGGAAGACAGGATGGGCGTACGCACCATCGTCCCTCATGAGGAACCTGCAAGTGGTGCATCAGAACTGTGTGTACACTTGCTGTACTCCTGTACAGGTGAGTTAAGTTACAGTGAATCTGGATGTGGATGGATGGGTGGGCGTTTTTGATTCAAATGTAACATCTCAACCATCTAATCTAATTTTAAGCACCATATGTTTATTGGAAAGGAAATTTTATATTTTATTTATTAAGAAAACTGGTTTCTTCTTATCATATTAAAAAAAATGTACACAAAGAATCAATATTATAATTATGAACACAATGCAATGTAATAGAGGTAATTTTAAATTGTTAATATTTTGCCATGCTGACATAAAAAAAGACATTTTTAGCATCACGCTGTATCCCGCATAGGGCAAGTTAAACAGAGGGAACCTAGTGTTACACTCCGTTCTCCAAGCACTGTCCGATTTTCAAGGCTATGCTTGAATGGCGGAATTTAACGCCGCCCTTTGTCTTGTTACCATAGCGAAAAAATGAAATTTGTCATTCAATCAAACACCGCGAAAAATAATTAGCGAGCGAGTTATTTTATGTACAAACCGTGAAACGTGACCTAATTTTGTTTTTGCTTTACTAAATATTATAATAAGTAGGTCAGAACGACATTTGTTAAAATTGCAATTTTACCTTTAATTAGGTATTTGTGCTTTTTTATTAAGTTTAATAAGTTCTTTAATTAGTCGTAATATTTTAGTATATCTGAAAGAAAATTGTATATTTATATTAACAATGCACATTTCTGTATATCTTGCCTTAGGAATGAAGAATTATTTTATATTATACTAGCGACACGCTCGCAGCTTCGCCCGCTAGACCTACACAGTTGTCAATTATTTATTTACTAAATTACTAACACGTTTTTTTTTTATTACACTTTTTCAGCTTCGCGCTGTATCCTTAATCGGAAGGTAGGCTGAGAGAACATGGAAACCTAGTGTTAAGATACTCTGATCTCATTAAAACACTTCCCTTACCCACTCTCGGCCGAGTCTCTAGCATTACGAGTTTATTTCTTAATTCTTTATTTATTCTTTAATTCTTTTGTTTTAGGAAGCAGTAGCACGATCATTCGAAAAAGAACTATCTAGATATAACACCCCTGATTGTTATTTCGTATCTCTTGCGAGGGAATTGTTGGACAAAAGAGACTTTCTGGTGAAAGCGTTGAGGGATAATGGGTTCAATCCCACCGTGCCCGATGGTGGATACTTCATTGTTGCTGATTGGACTAAACTTGGTAAGTTTTAAAAGGAAATATTTGTTTACATTTTTTTATTGAGTTGTGGTTTTTTTATAAATATAAAAAATAATTGTTTTCTTGTTCTTTTGCATGTTCGTCGAGCTTACTCTATAAAGGATAAAGTATAAAGCTGAAAAAGAAATGAGACTAAAATTGTCATACATTCTACAATTAAATATTTCATTAATAAATCTTGTATAGAAATACTTATGACTAAGATACTTTAGAACTATTTTTAAACATAAGTAATAAATTCTAAAACATTTATAAATATACCTTTCTTTTACAGAAAACAAAATAGATCTCTCATCAGAGCCAGATAAATACAAAGATTATAGATTTACAAAGAAGTTTGCGAAGGAAGCCGGTATACTAACGATACCACCCACGGCGTTTTACTCCGAACAGCATAAACATCTCGGCGAGAACTTTGCTAGATTTTGTTTTATAAAAGTAAGTAAAATTGGGATTTATTTTAAATTCTATCTCGCACTTGTTAGGGTAAGCAGTGAAAACTTGGGAACCTATTGCTAATACACTTTATTTCAATTAAAGCACTTCTGTTCCCCATTTGCCTTAAAATGAATATTACAACTTTTTATATAGATACCTTACTTTAACTTACTTAAATATTAATAAAACTATGTATCTTTGATTACAGAAAGACGAAAACCTGGCTCTAACTGAAAAACTACTCAAAGAATGGAATGCTAAGAAAAATTAAATATAATATGTAAATACCACATACGTTATAATGTATTGTATCCTTTATTTAAATAAGATTTCTTTTATACAAAAGGTAATGTAAAACTGTTAAAATTAATGAATTACATCATCATAATTCAGAAATTTGTATTTTTTTATATCTGTATTTACATTAAAATCGTAAAAATTTAGAATAAATGTAATCTTCGCATAGGGTGTATAACAATACAATACACAATGAAATAAATCTCAATTTTTGTTATTTTTTAGCTCTACAACGTAGCCTGCACATAGCAGGTAGGCAGAAAGACCCTGGGAACCTAGTGTGGTTCCAACTTTCCGTAGATTTTGAAAATATGCTTGTTGAGTGGTGTTGCTGCGCTTTTATTTCGTAACCGAGCGATGAAAAAATATTAAAAATATTTAATTTCCTCGACTTGGATTTGAATTCACAATCTGTTACTTTTATAATCTCACGCTTGTGTTCCTGATCGAGCTCTGATTTGTTAAATATTTAAAAAAAACTGTTTAGTATTATGTAACTTTTAAAAATAAACACTAAGTTTTTTCATAGCACATTGGACTCTGTACTAATGTTTGGAAATGAACATAAAGTGGAGAAATAAGTGTCCTATCACATATGGAAAAGTAAAAATTTATTTTAAAGTTATTCTAAGTAATAATTGGCTGGTTTCCAATATTGTATGAAGAAAATACTTAAATATTGTTTATATTTGAATAAAACTTTGTATATTGTTATCTATAACTCATTTCTTAACCAAAATACCGTTATTTCGTAAAAAATGTGAACTATGTATACCTACTTACCACAGCAAGGAAATGAATATAATTTCCGCGAGCGGGAATCGAACCTACAGTCTGTCGCCTATACGGTCATAAACTTGTGCTCCTGCGCCACGAATGGCAGCTTGTAAATTGGGCTAAAAAAATTAAAAATATATTTTCAAGTTTATTGTACTATAATTTTAGTAAAGAAATATTCCAATATTACAAAATAAATTGAAAAAATCGAATTCAATACCAAAAAAGAATCATAAAAGAGCATTAAAGAATCCTTTTTAAGATGTGAAGTCTCCCCGCAGCCATCTTTTCGCATCTCTAGTATCGTTGCCATAAGTTTTTCCAAATCTATTGCAGAGAAAAATATATAATGTACATTATTAGAGAAAAATATATAATGTTCATTATTAATTAACGTTTTAATTCATATTAATGAATTAAATCATTTTTCCTGCTTTAATCACTGAAATATCTTGCTTGCTAGCTTGCTAATAGATTGCTTTTTCAATGCGTGGTAGAGAAGTTTCGAAGGTACGTGATGGTTGTGGGTTATGCGGTGGAATGTTTAATACTCTAGTGATCCTCAAATGAAGATAGATTAGTGCGACATTAGTGGCCAATTTAACCCTTAATCAAATATTGGGAAATTATTTCCCACATGCCACTACTGTAATTTTTTTGTTTTATTTCGTTTTTGGCAACTCTAATCAGTACCAACCTTAGGGAAAAATAATCGTACAGAATTTTTTAATTTTATTTATTTGCAACATTTTGTCTTAACGCGCGAACTGTCATTGTATGTCAATGTCAAAAACACAGTTTGAAATATTTTGTGAAAAAACCGGTTCAAACGGAAGATTTAAAAGTTTTTGAAGAAAAAAAATCTGGTAAGTGCATAAACACAATAATATTGTAAACTAGACTTGTTTTCTGAATGTTTCTTACGGTTTTTGGGCTCGCAGCATTGATATTTGTTGTATTTTCTTAGGTTTAATTATGTGGGAAATTATTTCCCATTGTTTGTTCCTGCATTTGAAAAATACCAATTTCTATATATACAATAAATAATTTGTCTGTTGCACTATATAAGTACCTAAACAGGTATAGTTACTTATAATTTTATCTAACTTACACAAAATTGTGAGCGAGTAACTCATATATGGAGCTTTCTCGAGAGTTATGACTGCGATTGAGTGATTTCTCACTTGATTTTTATAACTATTATATTTTAGAACTATTTGTACTGCTCAGACTACCAAGTTAGTTTAGACTTCCTTTTATTTGTTTTAGCTATTTAAATATGGACGCTAAAAAGTTACAAAAAGTTCTACCAAAGAAAAAATTGGAGGAGGTGGTGCAAAATTTAGACAACTTGTCTGATTTATCAGCCTCAGATTCTGAAGATGAGTCATGCTATGTCAATAGCATTCATTCTCCATCCGATACTTACCTCAATCAGCTTGACGATAACCTAATTGAACAACGTCTTGAATATATCTTCGGCTTCGAATTGAATGAAGATAAACAAGAAACGCCTACTATACAAGCCCAACAGATTTCAACGGATGCCTTACTGACAGCCTTAGGAGAAACATCTCATATCACAAACTCACCAACAACAGATTGTGTTCCGCCTGTGGAGTAGCTTTGTGTGCTAAAAATTGCTTCAAAACCTTTCACACTGTTCCACCTTAATAATATTATTTTTCTTAGTAATTAAGTTTCAGTTTATATTAAAACTATATATCATTCCTAACGTTGTTGTTTCATTTTATAACTTTATTCACTCATATTACAGTATTTTTTTCAATTTTATTATATAAGACAAAAAAGAAACAAGTAAAGTAGGAGCAACTTACATGTACAGAACTTGTAGTAAAAATATATCAAAAGTTGAGAGCTATTCCGGATAATGGGAAATAATTTCCCACTTAATTATATTTTGCTTTGAAATACCGGATACTGGGAAATAATTTCCCACTGCAAAACCCCCATTTCCCCCCTTTTTATAAAAAAAAGGAGTTGTTTTTCGAAATCTACGGCACCCACTTACCTAAAAGCCGTGACCAGATTTCAAATTACTCGAAAAATAAAGTTTGTTTGATTAAGGGTTAAATAAAATATTAACAAAAAATCTCACAAAAATGTTTGAAAAATGGAGAAAACATTAATTGTAATATGTTGCTCTTTATAAAAAAAATTATTTTCTTTATATCAATATAGCAAAGATTTTTAAATTATAATTTTTACGCTTTCAAGTATGTACCCACGTTGTTTGTTTTACGAAAGCCGCAAGTAACCTATAGGTACTTACTGTAACATAATATTTTGACCTTTTTCCTTTCATATATTTTTACAATAACCATAATATTTTTAAATTAAAGCCCTCTCTAGAGAAATTGCGGTGTTGAGTTCCTCCTCATCACGCAATGTCTCGAGTTTGAACAAAAAAGTATCTTCACTGGATTTTATAAACTTGCGGTCCACGTTGAATACAATTTGAAGCTAAAAGAAACTATGAAATTATACCAACCGGAATGTATTCCCAGGCACGTGGCCGGCATAGTTGGGCAACATGCCCACGTGCTTGTGGTAGATCTCTGTAGGATTGATGGATAGGGGAGGATCGGGTCTGAAAGGGATATGAAAGTGTAATTTTTTTTAATGTAATTTTAATGAAAGTAAAATTATGAGTCTCGTCTCGTCTCGTCTGGTATACGAGAATTGAATTGTTTTGTTAGATATTTTTACTTTTTTTTATTATTCTTTAATAATAAATTTTAGTTATTTTCTGGCTTTACTCACATAAATGCAAAGGTCATCTGTATGCATCGTAAACCAATATATAAACGATTACCAAATAATATCAGTCGAATAATATCCGATGTTTTTTTATATCACTATTAAATTTTTGTGTCACATACCTCAAACAATATACCATTTATAATCAAAATTAAGTCTAAATAAAAAACCAATATACATAATAATTATTTATATACAAAATGTTTCAAATTTTCAAATCATCTTGACCATGTAGGGGCCTTCCAAATGATATCCGATTTTCGCATAATAATTTCTAGTGCCCACACCAGAAATTACTGCTATTTTATCAGATCCATGTTCCTCTTTTGCTATTCTTTCAGCTTCCTCCATTAGGAGCATTCCAAAACCTTGGTGCTGGAATTTAGTTGGATCACGCGCATTTACCTGTAATGCATAGAATTGAAAGTACAGAAAATTAAGAAAAAAAGAGAATCTTTTTTTAAGTTAAAGTTAGACGGCTCCTTGTAATAAGTTTAAAATGTCTTTAATGTATTTAGCAATTTTTTTAAGCTTCATGCTGTATCACAAACGGAGTAGTCAGAGAGAACGGTGAGCCAAACCACATGGTCTCTGCATACCTCTTTCACCTTCATAAACCTATTTTGCCATTCTTTTTTTTCGACGTGGTTCAACCACTTGAGCACGTTGTTCTAACAAAAAACGACATACAAAAACATATAAAAATACTAACCGGCACAACAGACCCGTAAACGTGCAGTTCCCTAACAATACTACACTGTTTAAACTTCGCATCGGGTCCCGGCTTCAATTCCGGCCTGTACGTATCTTTGGCACACTTTCTCAACCTTAGAAGGCCCACAAGAATATCTTGATCTGGATCTTCGTAGGAAAGGAAAGTTTCCCACCCGCCGTTTGCTACGTAATCACGTCTTATTAGTTCCACCTCGAAACAAACATTAATTTTAAACAATTTAAAAAAGTTATGAAACAATATCTGAATATAAACCAGACCGATTCCCACTCAGGGCAATTAATATATTTAAATTATTAGAAATTTCTCGCTCTGGTAAGACAAAATTTTAATTTAATAAAAAAAGAAATTGCGTTCTAAAAAACTTAATAAAAACTAAATAATGTAGTAATTACTTCAAAGTAAAGAACAATTTTAATTTTTAGCAATTTACGTAATTGTTGATACTTATATTATTCATACTTATAATATATCTATTTACTATACAAAAACTATTAAATTTGAAGTCAAAATTTATATCTGAGTTATCCATCCATGATATCCAAGCTTAGGCCGTAGTGGCGCAATGCGACAAGGCACAGTAAACGCGAAGGTTGTGAGCTCGATTCTCACTAGGGGAATATAATATTTTTGTTTCATCTCTCTGGTACCAAGACAAAGGGCAGCGTTGAGTTCCGCCAACTGAACACACAATTGGTTAGTTGATAGTTTGATAAGTTGGTAAATTGATTGTTTGGTAAACCCCACCTTACCTCATAGGGCCTAACTCTATTGTGTATCTCCTGTATGCCGACCTCCCTGCTCCTCACGTCCCTACAGTCTGTGCCGAGGTCCGCCATACGAGCTAGTGCTAACTCCCTGAGGTTACCGTGCTCTACGCCCGATGATACTAAAGGCATTGGTATGTCGCGTTGTACTCTGGATTTGATATGAAAGTTTTAAGAAAAAATATTAATTTTAGTTAATCTAATGTGTTCAGATGTCAGTTAATCAAAGCAAAGAGCGGCGTTGAGTTCCACCAATCAATATGCAATGTCTCGAAAATTACTATTTATTAATAATATTAAATTATTATTAATTATAAGGAATACAGTAGTATGTGGGATACAGTGTGAAGCTTAAAAATGATAGTTAATGAACAAACGTAAAAGTATGTCAAGTATTTTGCTGGTTTGATTAGATATAGCAAAACATTGAATCAATGCTTATTTAAAATTAACAGAATAAAGTAAAAAGTCAAGCATTGCGTCTTGATTTGTGCCGCATTTTGTTTTGTTACCGCGTTAAGCACTAAGCCTTGTTAAGTGAGATAAAATAAAATATTAAAAATATTTCATACTCAAATGGAAATCAAACCCACAACCGTTGCAAGTTTGTGCCATTGAGCCACAACCGTCTGATTTACAAAATGAGTGATCAAACATTATATATAAAAAATAGAATCATTTATCTTAGTCACCTATAGACCCTCGTCCACGGTGGAACCAAAGCCAATATCTTCGCAATCAGATCAACCAGAGTGGAAGGCGGATAACTTCTATATCTTCCTGTTTTCCACAACTCATATAAACCTGTGCCTCTTATCACAAGAGTTGGATAAATCTTTAAGCCGTCTGCTCTGAATGCAGGATTCTCAAAGAACTCCATGAATTGTTCTACATCTCTTTCGAAATCCACATTTGGTAGATCTGGCATCATGTGTGCTACAATCTGATTGAAAATTTATTTAATTGATGTAAAAATAAATCAGGAAAATAGGTTATTTTTGAAACTTAATGAGTGAAATATCAAAGCTATATAAAAATTAAAAGCATTATACCTTGTATCCAGCATCTTTAGCAAGACTGAAATTCTCACACACAGCCTTCACTGTGTGTCCTCTGTTTGTGTCTCTCGCTATATCCTCATATACAGATTGCACACCTATTTCCAACCTACAATAAACATAGTATTTCATTAAATATTTTTAATTAACATAAATTACTTATATTTGTTTAGTTAATAAAAAAAATTTTTCTAATACAGTGATTTTTGTTTTTTTAGTTTTATGCTTATTGCTAGTGATTCTATTATATATAATTATTTTCAAATAGTAAGAACAAATAGTTTAATTTCATTAGTTTTTTTATTTACATAACTTGCCTTGTACAACCATAATTGAGCATATCACTCATGTGTCTTTGCAAGCAATAATCTGGACGAGTCTCTATTGTAATACCAATACATTTAGTTTTTGCTCTTTCTGAATATTTCACAGCTTCTGCCACAGAACTCGATGTGTGACCTGATAGTGCATCATGAAGATTCCTAAAAAAATATTGTACAAAATGAAATGATTATTGTGTCAGCTTCATATTTATTATTGTATATAGTGGGAAAGGCAGAGAAAACTGCTACTATCAACACAGTGACATTATTTCTCCTTAATCTAGGCAAATTTGAGACATATGTAATGTCTTAAATTGAATGGAGGAACTCAATGTTGCACTTTGTCTCCCACAAACAAATTGGTATGAAAATAATTAATTTCTTCAAATAGAGCACATTCACTTATGCTGTCCCACTGCACCAAGCTGTGTTTTTACTAAAGTAAAAAGGACTGTTTCTACAATATTTTTATATTACTTTATATGTATTACCAATATAAAAATCAGCTTACCTTATAAAATAATCCCTATAATCTTCTGGCAAACTCATAAATGTGCCACCCATCACAATAAACTCGACTTTATCAACACTGTGACCAAGCTGTTTCAGTTGTTCCACCCTATGACGGGTTTGAAGATATGGATTATAGCGTGCCCTTATAGCCCTCATAGATGTGGGTTCATATCCAGTGTAACTTTGAGTTGAGTACTCAAAATCTGAATCAGGACCCCCAGGGCAATAGACGCATATGTTACCAGTGAAGTTGATATGAGGGCAACGATGAGGTTTACACATTACGGCGACTACAGCTATGCCGGAAGCTGTACGAATAGGCTTAGCTTTCAATTTGGGTAAAAGAATACTCTTTGCATCCGCCGGCACTGCAGCTATAATATCAACCAGCCTTGGTGATGTTCCCAGTCCATACTTGGAGGCAATTCTAGTCTTCATCTTGTTTAGGTTAACATCTTTACCTTGACGGTGAGCTATCAATAACTCTTGTATGATCTCAGATATAACGATCACCATTTTTTCCTCTTTCGAGAGATTCGGCATAATCTTTTTCTTTCCCATTTTTATTATTTTATTGTATACAAATACAACTTAAATTGTTTAGAAAACGCGTTTTAGAATATTCGCAACCTGACAGATGACAACAGAATAACGTCATACGTGACGTATAATTGGTGCTATGACAGCTGTCAGATACGTGAAACGTTCAATAATTGTAGTATTATACCACAATTTAATATACTTTTCATTAAAAAATTAGAAAATCACGAATAAAGAAAAGGATAAGCATATTTTTATTTTAGTTCGGAACACCATCTTAATTTTACAAAAGCATAACCACTACTATTCACTTACTTTACTACGTTCACTGGGGCCCACTCAGTACTTTGTCTTCGCCTGTAGTTAGATGAGAAATCACAAAGAGCAGAATTTGTTAGTTTCTTCGAAGAATCACCAAATCGTTGGAATCCGTAAGGTACATGTCCCGCAAATCCTGAAAATAATAAATTTTAAAATACTCAAGATAAGATAATGTATACACGCGCCGATATTCTAAATAGCTTGATGCAGTGTAAAGCAAATATTTTTTATCTAAAGAATTGACTTTTGCATCTTAAATTATCGACGGAAAGAACGTACGCGACTAACACTTCCGTCTCCTAATTCAAGTTCAAATAAATGCATCATAATCATTCTTAGAAACCAAGCTATCGTAAAAAAGCAAATAAAACAATTACTATAAAAATCACAACGGAAATAGACGCTTACTTATAGAGTCAGCGGGATTATATCCGTAAATTTGATTTTGAACGAAGGATTGATGAATTCGTCCATATGACATAGTATAACAATAAGAAACGAATATTTAGGGAATTTCATAAATAAAATTTTAGCAAACGTAAATATGTCAACGTAGAAATACTACTGTCATAATGACACTAACATTTTTTAAATCCCGTCAATTAATCATTTTTAATATTACAACAAAGAAAGCCTCTCTGTGGTATCTAATATTATCTAATTTGCTAAAAAAATACTCCATTAATGTAATTGTCTTTTTAAAAACCGTTATACCTTTCTTGATATATTTATTGGGATCGCTATTCTCCATAAAATAGGGGCTAACGGAGTGAGAAGGCGGTGATAATTGAGGTTCATCCATCGGCACATCTCGTAATATTCCTGCACACTCCGGCCTTACTACCACCAGCGGTAGTTTAAATTCTGCCGTGGCCGACTGTAGAAAAAAGTACAAATTTCTTTAAAACTTATGATTCTCATATCCGTCTATATTCTCAGTTTACAATATTTTCTTCCATTCCATTTATTTTCTTCTCTTACATTCTTCACCATCCAATCTTCTCTCTCGTTCTTCTTATAAAGTTTTCTTATTATAATGAAACTCACGAATCTATCTATCAAATCCCAAGGTTGTCCTTTCCCAGCTTGCAAATCGACCACTCGTTCCAGCTGATTACGTGCAGCTCTCTGATTTAGCTGCGACCTCTGGAATTCCGACAGGGCTTCCGTCGCGGACACCGTATAGCGCTGTCCGAAATGAGCGTTCAGGCGTGGCAAGAAACCTAACACATGGACTATGGCTTAATATATTTATTGCAAATACACATATCACGTTGTTAGGTCACGAAATTGAGACGTTTCAAGTAATTTTAGTACCTATATGCTATATAGGATTTTTGTTATTAATTACCATTTAAATACTAAAAGAAAAAAATTCTTAAGAAAAATAGTCAAAACCGAGAGAAATATCGAGAACGCCTGAACATTTATTCAATAAGCATTCATATCTTTGTACCTACTTAATATCGCAGACCAGTGTATTATTTATTAGCGACTAAACGAGGTAAAACGGTTTGAATTGCTGGACGCGGTGAATATTTCATGAGTTCAATTCCACGAAACGTATATTGATAATAATAATTGTGAGCAAGATATATCCCGTTACGTTCGATCTGATAGTGGCCACCAGCCACCAGGCACCAGCCAGGCGTAAGTGGAACGGATAGGACATGGTACCGTTTTCTTTAGTTCTGAGATACGACTCTGTTCACGTACAAATTGTAGTACAGATGATAAATGTACTGATAGGTACTGTTTAGACGTTTGTTAGAGTTTTCAGAAAACTGATATAGTGGGCAGGAACTACTAAAACTATGAGTTGTTCCAATTTTAATGTAGTAAATAAAATAAATACTTCAATCTTTCTCTAATGCTCTTGTTTATAGTGTTTATTATGACTTATTTTCGTATACAAACAAGTATTAATTTAAAGTGAAGTTTTTGTATAATGAAGTGAACAGGATTTGTGCTAAAACAATGCAGTAGCAAATCAACACGCAATGCCGCGAAAAATTCGGCGGAAAGTGGAGAAAGGAGTTTCTTAACCTTAGGTTACTTTACTCTACTATATGGTGGATGCAGCATGAAGATGATTTAATTTTAATTTAACTTAATAAAGAGTAGAATCATTCTATGCCGGATTCTACAGCATTATCTATATATATAAAAGGACTTGTCCTCACTGACTGAGGTAAGACGCACGCACCGCCGTAACCGCTGATGGTAGAAACGTGAAATTTGGACAGATGTTTACTTTCGTAATCTGGACATCCACTAAGAAGGGATTTTGAAAAATTTTAACCCTTAACGGGTAAAATAGGGGTTGAAAGTTTGTATGGAAAAAAAAATAAACCGGCACCGATTTTTATAAAATTTGAAATTGAGACTCTTAAAAATATTTCATTGAACACATGTTTCATGGTTTATTAGAATTCACCCCTAAGGGGTATACCCCCAAATAAGCAGGCGAAACTGCGCGCGCCCACTAGTAAATTATAATATACCTACGTCACCACCAAATCAAACACTCAAGAAAACAAAACACAAAATTTGTAACAATACACGAATATTCCTAATAATGTATTACAAGCTAATTTTTACATAATTATAACAAAAAAAAGACTGTAATATGAAGGTTATATAAAAAAGTAAGTACATTTATCCACAGGCACGAATATGAAAATAGCTGCAAGAAGGTAAATAAGATTATAGAGACTAACGACAGTATTGCTGTACACGTTGCATAACAAATTGAATGCAGCAATGTGATCGATGAGGTTTCCACCAGGCTACCGGCTAGCCAACTACTGAGTTACATATCATGTTTTATGTAATGTTGCTAAAGTAGCTCCTATGTTTTATTTTCTTTTTTTTTCGGTCTTGAGGTTAATGCTGTTAGCCCTATTGGCTTTTACAGCGACACCGGGTGGGGAAGAAAGAGGGTACTCTGTCCCTGAAGATATGCAGGCTGCCTGTGGGAGGACCACACAGTTTTATTTTCATATTGACGCATCTTAAGTAACAGATAAATATCTATAACTATATATTACAGGTCTTGTGTGTTGCTTTATCTGATATAACTGTCAAAATCTCATTTTTTTTTTGTTTTACAGAGTAGACGGAAAGAACGTATTGTTAAGATATTCCGTTTTCTAATTGCCGCTTGAATTTAAAACTCTACATTGCCTACATTAGGCGTAGAAATAGGGGAGGCCAGGTGGTCTGTGCCCACACCAGGATAGGCTGGTGTCTCTAGGCACGACCAGATTCAAGTTCCCAAATCTCTTATCTATAGGTACTCTTTAGTTAATAGTAGTACCTAGTAGTTGTTTTTGGTCCCATGTCCTGAATTCTTCGTCATAGAATAGAATCCACAGAAAATATTTAGACACAAGTCAAAACCAAACCATTGATCCAATGGGGCATAGTAAAATTGTTATAGCTTATTTTATTCATGGACTCCTTTCATTCATCTTGTGGGGTCTTATTTAGAACTGATTTGAGATAACGTTTAGTAGCTAATAGCCATAAACCGTACAGTAACCGTTGTTTCTACTAAGTATATCAATAAGGAAGACATTAAAAGTGGATATATTTTTAAAATAATAAAATTCACAAGTACTGAATCACTACAATATTAATACTTTTCAAAAATATTAAAGAAAATAGATAGATATTAGTTAATTATTTACTAGCTTACTTTTTGCTCTCGAATTATGAAATTTTCACTTAAAATGAATAACATTTTTTAACATATACATTACCACACCTATTTAAAAACCGTTTCAGATAAAAAATATTATGACATTTAGACATTAGGTAGGTACGTTCTGAAGAAAAACTTATTTGTCGTTAAGGAAAACAAAATAACATGTCATCATTCTAGATAATATTGAGAACTATCTAAGACTTAAAATATGTAGATAGGTACATCAAAGAAGTAAAAATGGTTAATTTTTATAATTTTATTTTCAGTTAGATATATGAGTTATATCTAATGTAAAGCGTGTAAAAATCGAAATTCTAAGAAAAAGTTTTATTATTGTTTCAAGCTATTTTGGAATGAAATATAAAAATATAAAACCGTCGTAGACCACACGCATGTTCGAATCCCGATCGGGGGAACGATTTATTATTTAAGCTGCCAATGTAATGTAAACAAATCCACTTTAAACAATAAAACAGAAGATATCTCAAGTACTTAACTATAAAAAAATCAACAAATCTAATAGTTTATTAAATCATTTAAATTTTGTAAATAACATAAACTTCCATATTTCGCATCATAAAGCATTATTATATAGTATTTTGATGTACTTTTTATAGGCTATTAAGAGATAACGACCTGGATGTTATAATCTCAGGAAAACGATGCATTCTGACCGGTCCAGCGCTGTGAGTCAGCTGCAAGTGCTGATTCATCACGTCTTACTGCATTTTCGTGTTTAGATTGAACTTTATCATTTCTCTAATGGCATAAGCAAGGCTATGATGAAATTATAGATGTAAACTAAAAGGTACTATGTCAGTAATAATAAGAAAAGTCGGCACCATGGCTATTTTTTATTTGAAATTTAAAACAATTTATTTCATTTCTTTGAGTGGGAGTGGAACCCACAAGATGTCATTTTCACAGTCACACGCTTGTGCCCCTACGCCAAGACTGGCCTAAAAATATATGTTAAAAATTCAAAAAGTCTATAAAGCAAAATAAGAATTTTCGTTTATAATAATAATAATAAAGAAAATTTTGACAAAAATTGAGAAATTTAGACAATTCTTAATAATCGGTCTTTAATTATTACCCTTATAGCAATTAACAACCATGACCCACTTCATTTAACATTATAAAATTTTACCTACTCCTGTGTTCAAGGTACTAAGTAATTTAAAACTCTGCTCTGAGTAATATATGGACACTAGCGGACGCGCGCAGCTTCGCTTGCGTATTTAGGGGTGAATTCTAAAAAACCACGAAACATGTGTTCAATGAAATATTTTTAAGAGTCTAAATTTCAAATTTTATAAAAATCGGTAGCGATGTAAAGATTTTTCCATACAAACTTTCAACCCCTTATTTGCACCCTTAGGGGGAGAAATCTAGAAAACGATGAAACACGTGTTCAATTAAATACTTTTAAAAATCTAAATATCAAATTTTATAAAAATCGGTGCCGATTTAATTTTTTTTTTCATACAAACTTTCAACCCCTATTTCGCCCTTTTAAGGTTAAAATTTTTCAAAATCCCTTCTTAGTGGATGTCCAGATTACAAAAGCAAACATCTGTCCAAATTTCACGTTTCTACGCACAGCGGTTACGGCTGTGCGTGTGTCTTACCTCAGTCAGTGAGGACAAGTCCTTTTATATATATAGATTACTCAGAACAGAGTATTGCATAGAGTATTGTATTGGCAATATTATTGAAGTAGAGCACACCTTTACAAAACATCATATCTATATAAGTAATATATTAATTATATATTAAAGAACCTTATCTCGAGTCCTGGTATTTATGACAAAAAACATATACAGTAGCGAAAATTGCAGACGTGCACAAAATAATGAATATAGCTATCACGAACTCTTGAAGATCGACGTAGAGAACGAAATTGAAAAATGTAATTATCACAAATAATATTCTATTGTATAATATGTATTCGGATGTAACTATGAGAAAATAGGATATTTGTAAGAATTTAAGTAATTGTTAGAAAAACCATATTTCCTTTCTTCTATCTCTCTCTCCTACTCCTACTTTCAGGGAACCAGGGAGAACCCTGATGTACAAAAAGCGGCAGTATATCGTGCTTTAGGTCACTTTCGTTTACTAAACCTAGGTATGGTATGGTAAGGTATATTTCTACTAGGTAAATGTTACCAAAGCACGAATTACTTACTGCTGTTTCATACGTAAAGGTAATTAGAAATACTCGACTGTCGGAGTTACTCAAATGTAACATGTACAGAGTAAAGTTTTTATTAAATTATTCATATAATACCTACAACCTTGGGCGTAGGAATAGGGGGTCCGGGTGGTCCGTGCCTACCCCTGAAATTTTATTAAAAAAATAATTGCCTCAAAAAAGTAAAAAGCAAAGTTTACACGATCATATTATCTGTCCAAATCTAAACTCCTGGACCCCCCGAAAATATCTCTAGATACGACCTAAAATATTAAAATAAATACATAAGAAACTGTGTGTCACTCTGTTACTCTATGTTTCGCTCATTTACGAAATATTGTGCGTCTAGAACTGAGAACTGGAAACTTAACTTGTGCCCTGAACCCTGAATGAAGTGTCGAACCCACTACCATCGCATACACCTCCCCCAATTAGGTACTAACAATTACGCCACTATGACGTCTGTTTACTTTAGCATGAGTAATAAATGTCCTTTCGAAATTTCGTAAAATTTCCATTTAAGCGCAAAACTTTTAGTCAGCTAGCTAGCTTTTAAGAGTTGATTAGGTGCGATTAAGTTAATGACGCATTTGTTTAGGTGCTCATTGGATTTGCGGTTTGGAACCTGTATCGATAATTACAATATGTATTTAACTGTTCACCCAATTTATACTGAGTCATTGAATTTGTCTCGTTTTTAAGTTAAAATTTAGCTTGTCCAGTTTTGCTTAAAATAACAATTACCACAATAATGCCAAAATTGGAATTTCAACCAACTTCATGAGATACTAGAAGCCGATAGTGATGCACGAGCGACAGGTTGTGAGTTCAATTCCTTTTGCCTTTCTTTCACACCCGAGGAAAGGAATTGTTTAATATGTTCGTTACTTCGCCGTGGTGATGAGGCAACCGTTCCACTACTCAATAGCATTGTTTCCAGAATTCGGCGGAATGTGAGGTACGACAGTGTCTTAATGGAAACGGAGTATCTTAACAATAGATTCCCATGCTCCCTCTTGCATACTTTTCTATGTGCGGCAGACAGACAAACAACAAGATATTGCTTAAAAAACAGAGTTTTTAATCAAAATGCAACTGTTATGTACTTATATATGTATCTACGTAAACAAATTGACTACGCCAATCTTATTATTATTTTTTAAAATTATGGGCGGCCACGTCACTGTTTGCACTTAACCCTCCCGTCACAAAGGGTACTCCCCTAACCCCTTCTATAGAATAATTAAAAATTCAATTGTCTAAGGGGAAAGCTTAATAATACGTAGGTAAAAATTTACATAAAACTATACTTACTATATTTAAATATAATGTCTTTATCAAAATAAAAAAAATTCAGGTCACGTCATACGATTACGTAACTCAATGTACACTCAAGTTTATCTCTTTACCTACATTTCATATAGATCTCGAGATGCTCGAACGTCATATCACAATTGTGAAATAGGTTTGACGCTAGCCACCTTTACTTACTTGTGGGCAAGTACCAAATGGAATTCCTTAAATATTACTGAGTAACATTTATTGACTATAGAGGTCAGTCGTGGCGCAGGGGCACAAGTATGGGACTAGTTGTGGGGTCGATTTCCACCTTCGACGCGTTAAGAGGGTCTAGAATTCGGCGGATAGTATTAAACGGAAGCGTCTAAAGGAGAACTGAGTAGAGAAACGGAGAAAAACCACTGATGAAAAACACAACACAACAACATTTCACAACACTTCTTATTTACCTGACAGAGAGTGATTATTCTAGGTATAAATCTAATTTTTATAAAAAAAAAAATATATCCCATTATTAAACATTCAAATTACTTTTCTCTGTCAACTCAACTATACAAAAAAAAACTATTGCTTTTTTTACTATATCTAGGTCCACGTTACCTTCGTATCCTGGTATCATAGGATGTTTGTACACGGGGTCACCATTGCGGAACCTCGCGTTCACGACGTCCACATCAGTTTGCGGCGGACGGTATATCTGATAAGGGAACCTTTTTGATTGTAATCTCACTTGGGCATGTTGGGGTTTTTGAAAGTTATTTTTGGGTATTTTATATAATAACTATGTATTAGCATAGGTTTGTTTTTTAAAATACGTATTAATTTTATTATATGTCTACCTAAGTTCACGTAGGCCGACGTGGCCCAGAGGCACAAGGGTGTGACTGTAACGCGACGGTAGTGGGTTCGATCCCCACTCGATAGATTGAATGATTATTTATTAATATTTTCATTTCTTCCTTCTGGCAACTGGTTGAGTGAGATTCGCCAAAATTGTTCAAACCTGAAAATCATCAGTAGTTTTGTCTGACAACACTAAACGCTCAGAATGGTTGATGTTGGGATCCAGGAGTATTTTGTGAGTGGTCGACCCATATGTATCGCCTATACGGAACTTGTATTCGGGACAGTGGCCTGTGTAACTGAAAAAGATGTTTTAGATACGTAATTTATATAGTTATTGCTAATTAAAAGGCTTAATCTATATATATTTTATATTATACTGTAATATAAAATTGAACCGTTTGTTTGGTTGGATGCGCTAATCTCAGGAACTAGAGGGTTGAATCTTTTTTTTTATTGTGCTGAATAGTCCATCTATCAAGAAAAGGTATAGGCTATATTACATAGCGTTATGTCCACCAGGAGTGAAGTAGCAATTGACAATGTTTCACAATAGTAGAACTTGAGAGCTTTCTTTGCAAGTAGCATACTTAGCTTCAAACTGTGAGTGTTAAGACACTATTAATATTAAAATACATCCGTTCCCAAGTTCCCCCCGAATTCTCAAGACATTGGACGTTGTTCTCAAGACATTTTTTTTCCCCAAGTGAGAATCAAACCGACAACCGTCGTATTTGCAGTCACATACTGCTGCGCCACGCCAGCCTCTAGAGTAGTATACTATGTGCTAATATTTTCATTTAACCACGCGGGAGAAGTCATATGTAAAAGTTAGTTAAAACCATTTGTATGTAGGTAATTTATTAAAGTAAATTTAAAGTATTTATTGGTACTTATTATTATGATAAGTTACATTAGTAAATAGACAGAGTGACAGGAAGGAATAAGTGACGTAACATCCTACTGGCCCTGTTTCATATTAATATTCATTTTGCGAGACGAGCGAGTTCCGATCATTTAATTGCTCTTATAAGTTATAGTCAGTTCGTTATTTAACCAAATAGTATAAAAGAGACCAATATGACGCAGTGGTAGATTGTCGCTAACGGGATCGTTTGAGGGTTCGATCGATTCGATTATGATCTCTTACAATACAAATTGCTGCGTTTAGTTCCACCACTCAAAAAGCAATGTCTAATTGCCACGAAAAGCGAAGAAAAGACACTACGTATCTCAATATTAAGGGGGGATTAATTTCAAAGTATGGTGCCGGTCAATCTATTAAAAGTTCTTAGTTATAAGAGAAAAAATGAGAACATTCACACTATCGTTCCGGTCAAGTTTCGGTACAATCACGCATATAAAAATACTTCTCATACTAGAATATTGAGGCCGTCCTGGCCAAGTGACACAAGAACGCGACTGTAAACGCGACGGTTTTGGGTTCGATTTTCAATCGGGGGAATGATATATTTAATACTTTCTTTTTTTCGGTCTGGCATTCGCAGCGTTGAGCTCCGCCATTCAACACACAAAGCCTCAGAAAGCCGGCGGATACTGGGGAAAACTAGTGTCTGAATGGAGAACGAGGAGTGCCTTAACTAGGTTCTCCGGATCCCCTTCGTCCTCGAAGACGAAGCAAGGACAAAACAATATATCAATAAAAGCAATTACGACAAAATGTTGAAACAAAAGTGAAATCGTTTTTCGCAATTCGCCCGTCAAAAGGACGTTCATCATGGTATTAGCAGCATGCAACATCTCCACCTCCATATATCACTGTTATCCTTTTATTTATAACTTCGTCTCGACGCTTAATTGCTCAAGCCTTTTAACATTGAAACCGGATTAACGATTGCGATGCTTATTTAGTGACATATTAATCAGCTTCACGCTGTATCCCGCACACAGCAGGCAAAGGGACTCTAGTGTTACAGACATTCCGTTCCCATTTTTCCACTGAATTCTGGAGGTATTGAGACCAGACCACACCAGAGCGAAGAAATACTCCATTTCCTCGAGTGGGGATCGAACCCACGATCAGCCGCGTTTACAGTCACAGACTTGCGCCCCTGCGCCATTACTGACTTACTCACCCAGGAATATAATGCGGCTGTGCAATACTGACTAAATCCAACGCCATGATTTTACTTTTAATGCTCTGTATATGATATTTACACTTAACTCATAATTTTTAAACAATAATATTACGCCATAGCACACTTGTGTCTGTAATAGTATTGTCAGAACAATGTCATTTGAATATTTTTTATTTTACAATTTACGAACTGTTTTTGGCCTTTTTTAATAAAAACTTAATATCCAACTAAAATTAAATAGATAATATTCCTCCGTTTATAAAAATAAGGAAAATTTTAAACTCCTTAATCTAATATTAAAATACTTATTTGGTCTTCATTAGCCTTGTAAAATACTATTTAAATTATTATTTTGTCATTATAAATAGAATATCTACTAATCCATAAAGGAATACTAAAAATCTATCTTTTTGCAATGCAAAAAACGATTTATTTATCATTAAGAAAAAAAAAATTCCGAATGGAAACTGAATCTATAACCATTCGCCTACACTTGCATAAGCAGGAACGCTTGAACTGTGTCAAGACGTCGTAATTATTTATATTATTAATATATTTAAGAATATATTATTATTATTTTTTATTTGAATCATTACAAAAATAACTTTAAATCTATACAAATTGTGAAAACTTGCACCAAATCACATTTGCTTTCATTCATTCCCAGATTTACTTATCGTTCACGTCACACAGTATCGTCGTTCCGTTCAGTTCGTTACATTCACCCGCCATATTGGTTTGAACTGCGGTGACGAGCGGTCGTGTCGATGGCGCGCCAAAGTGACAGACAGTTAACGATGTAAATTAAAACTTTTTGAACTTAAACATCGTTTATTATTTAACGTAAACTCATACTATTTGTGAAGTGTAATAATAAATAAAGTTTTTACAACGAAATCACAGCAAAATTAGACCGTTTGGAACTTCGGCCAGTTGAAATGCAAGCATTCCATGGAGAATGTTGAACTTTAGTTTTTTTGTTCGGTGCCGCTTTTCAATACTTTTCGAGTTATTTTTTAAGCCTATGTAACCTGCCTGCTGGAACTGATTTGTACTTCGCGTGCAGTGCTATTGTTGTGTTGTAAATGGTGTCTTCGATATAAGTAAGCATTTCACTGACGCGGATTACCGAAACATTCAAGGTTGGTACATTTTTGTTATCAAATTTTCGAAACATGTTTAGTTATTTAACATATTTTTTATAGTGATAACATCTTAATAAAGTATTAACGTGATTACAATGCTTTATTCATACAACATTTTGTATAATAGTTAATTAAATATTTTATCACTTAAAAGACATTTAGACCTATTTTAAGATTTGTATAATTATAGGATTGGGTTCGTTATTCTTTTTTATATATATGTACGAAACATAGTAAATATACAGCATATTCAAGTTAAAATAGCTAATTTAACCATTACACTTATCATGTTTATAAACTTATGCTAAAATAATATTAAAGTAATAAAACGTCTATAAAAACTTAGGCTACTTATGCTGATAACAAACAGCTGATAATACTAAAATTTAATTTCATTGTCTTGATTTTCTTCTTCATTTTTTTAATGTAAAACATCAATTTTAGTTAATTGTAAATGTAACTCCTTTTATTACGTGTCATTAATATTTTTTTTTTATACAAAATAACAAATTTAAATGTGCAAACAGGTTTATTCCACACTTTTATTGTCCTGAAGACAACGTTAAAATATAAAAAATCTTCGTTGTTATGTATAAAATTGTTTATTGTTTTAAAAAGTAATAGATAATAGGCCATATAAATATTTTATATAGCTTGGAATATTAAGTTTTGCATTTCAAAATTACATCCAAAGTTATATGTAACTACAAGTGACAGCATACGTCAGTTGCAGGTTCCATTCCTACGGAAACTGTTTTTTCTATTATAGAAATGTAGCACTGTATTTTCTAGAATCGAAAAGCTGACTGAGCCTCATATCTTATCATAGCCTGTCTTAAACGCGATTATCAGCATAAAATCCAAAACAACATTGTATTATCATAATAAAAGTAACTATATATATTAAATAGAATGAGATCACCGTGGCTGAGGGGCACAAGTGTGCGTCTGTAAACACGAGGGCTGTGGTTCGATTCACACTCGACTGGAATAAAATATTTAATATTTACTTTACTTCGCTCTGGTTTCGAGGCAAAACGCGGCGTTGAATTCCGCCACACAACATGCAAAGCCTGCAGAATTCGACAGAACGTGGGAGTGTCACAATCTTAACAATTCTGAATACAATATAGAAATTTCTATATTTCTATTTGTCCCGTTTTTAATGCCTTTTTTCATAAAGACTCCACAAAAAGACATTAAACGTGTTTAACATTACCTATAATAAAAGCAAAAATATTATTTGTTTATTTGAAATTGTTTAACTAAAATTACACAATATCTTATTTAACATCCTGCCCAGATGTCTTAATGGTATTCAGGAAGATGTATTATGTCAGTTATAATTAAGGCGTAAAGCGGATTCAATACTAGCCTTATATAATTTATAATATTTTTAAAATATAAAACAACCACGAGGCCAGTAAGGTTTTACCTAGGGTCCCTTAGCCTACCCTAAATGAGGGATACAGCTTGAAGCTGAAAAAAAAAGACCGCTATGGACACTTGTTGTTTGTACACGAGATGGTTATAGGTTCTATCTTTCATCGGATGTTTGCCTATGTTTAAAATAACTTGTTTTTCTCAGTTAGATTAAGTACGGCGTTAAATTCCGTTATAAAATACGTAGTATATCTAAAAACGTTTAAAAAATACCGATCGTGGTCTTTGCCTAACCCTCATGATGCGAGATGCGTGTAGATAAAGAAATAATAGCATTGTTTTCTATAGATAAGATGTGATACAAGGTTGAAAGTTAAAACGAGGTGACGGCTTATTATAGTCTAATTATATTCTAGGGCTTCACCTGGCTGTACTACTTCGCCTGGCTTTACATGGTGTTTCTTTATTTTATTCTTATTTTTTCCATTAAACAATTTAAAATGACGTGTAGAATATTATTTTGTTTAGTTTTTTAGTGAAATAGATTATATTTTAATTCATATTCTATCTATGTATTATCTATATAAAATTATCTGTAGAAAAAACTAGAAATTTCTATAGAAAGAAAACGACGACATAATTTAGAAATACAAAATAAAATATGCTCAGAAAATCTCTAAAAGCAACGGTCAACCGATTTACATACATAATACATATGTAACACTTCACTTCACTTCACTTCACTTCACTTGTTCTGTCTTTCGGATGCTGTCGTTTGATTTATATCTGGTCATTGCCAGTATTGACCGGTGTGGACCGGTTAGGAAGAGTCGTAGAGTGAAAAAAGCCCCGTGGCCGTTGAATTTCGAGGCCGTAACCCAATTGGGGGGCGCGGGTTTGTTTTATAGTCCACTTTCTCCGGTGCGTGAGTTGACAGAGAAACAGCTTCTTAGTGTTGAGACACTCCGTCTTTAGAAATGTGTGGCTGTATATAATGTTAGTATGATTTAAAGTTAAATACGTAGCTCTCCAAGTCATTGATGACAAGAATGTTCTTGAGTGCTTATATTTATAATTGGACTTGAGTACTTTTATCGTGTTGTTATATTGTGCTCCATCTAGATCTTACTTTTACTTGTATTATATTTTATTGGTTATTTTACAATAATGACTATTTTGCAGACACTGCGTTTCTTTCTGGCCAATTGTGGAGATATTAAATGGTGAATCAAGGAGTTCAACGCCGCAATAGGTCTACCAGGGTGAGGAAATGAAAATAAATTCCTCCAGAATTCAGCGAAAAGTAGAGAACGGAAATGTCTTAATGGGAACGAATTGGCCTAACTCTAGGTTCACAGGTTCTTTATGCCTGTTATGTGCAAGACCCGTGTGCGTGACGCTAAAAAAAATATTTCTTGATGGGAGATCGAACCCGCAACCATCGCATTTATGGTCAGCTCGTTGATTTTCGAGGCCATAACCCAATTGGGAGTCGCGAGCTCGCTTTGTAGTACACTTTCTCCGGTGCGTGACGCGCCAACGTTACTCCGCAGGTGCTTGACGATGGCCAGACTTAAATATGATGCGAAAGATAATAACTACTTGCGAATTGATGAAAGTTTGAATGAATTAGAAGATTTTTCTAGTATTTTTAGTGTGTACGGTAAACAGAGAGTTGTAGAATTTATAATTGTAGAAGCTATTTGCCTATCATATAGTGTGAAAATAATTAAAGAAATACCTAATTTCAATAGAGAAGACGTTTGAAAGTTTCTACCATCTGGAGCCTACTCATAAAATCTCTCAAATCCACCACACCAAACGGCAGCCCCATCTGCAAGAATCCAGGGCAATTAAGATATCGTTGGCGGTAGCTTATTATAATAATTATGTCCATTGACAGAAGGATTTGTATCCTCAGTGACCGTCGACGTAAAGTGTTCGAAACGTTGGGTATCTAAAATTATAAATGAAGTAAGGTCACCTCAAGTAAAATATATTTTTGAAATTATTAAATATATTTTACTTAACTCGTCATCTTTTAATCGCTACATCATTGTCTAAGTGTACTAACTGCCGCAAATTACCTGTATTCATGAATACATATAAACGGGACTGAGTCATGTATTAACATGTTCATTTTTTTTTGCTATATTAAAATCATATAGAGACAGACATTTATATATTTTTTTAATCACGTTGTATCCTATATTTAAGAGGGAACCTAGTACTTAAGCATGCCTGTTCCCTTGCCTGTTGAGTGACGGAACCCTTCACCGCTCTTTGCCTTGTTATCAAAGTCAAGAATTAAAAACGGGGTGAGCTAAATAAAACCGTTTAAAAATATTAAATAGTTTGATATCGGGTGAGAATCGAACCCATAACTATCGCATTTACCGCTATCCTTTGTGCCCCTGCTTATTGATGAAATGTATTGCGGCCGCATAAATAATAAGCGGACTCGGTCATAATTAAGTCTTCAGACTACATAATTAGGTGTCTCAGATTAAGATAAGGTAAAAGTGGGTTTGAAATTTTCGAAAAGCTATATGAATTTTAACATTCCACTGACCTGTTGAAAAATATACAAGTAAAATTGCAATTACCTTGCAAAAACAAGTAAGATAATGATCAACAATTATTGAAAATAATAGAAGAAATCGTAAAAAGTTGTTTGACGAGTATAAGAAAGATCGGGGAAAATTAATATTCATCACAAAAAGACCTTGGGACAGGATTTGAATCCACCGCTCGTCATTGTATGTATTAGATGGTCTATAAAATCATAAAATAACCATTACCATTCAAGTAAACCCAAGGACAAAGGAAACAAGATATAAAAACCTGTTCTGAAATCAAAAAGTTATACAGGTACTAGAAATCCACCACTGCTTCGAACAGAAATATTTTAAAAAATATTCTATATATTATAGCTTTTTTAGGTTCCTACTCTTCAGTCGATGTGTAAAGTACTAAACCAGGAACCTTATTAAAAAAAATGTAGGTTAAAAAGGTTTTTTTTAATTTATCAAAGTTAAGGAAGGAAAATGGAGTGATTTATCTCTGGGTCACGTACAAAAAAATTTAAAAATTCTATGTATGTAACCATTAATTTTAAGGCAAGAAATATATAGAATTTCTTCTATTGTAACTCAATTGTTTGAGATGACGTCTTCACTGGGTTTAACTCAAAAGAATAATTGAAGGCGATTTGTCTAAACATAATAACAACTATGTCAGCTATTGATTTAGCAGGTATCTACTTGTTATGCTACGAGTATCATCTTATCTTTATATATATAACTAGCGACCCCCTTGCGGCTTCGCCCGCTTTTACTACTGGATTATTCATATAATGTATGTATTTTCGTAGTTTCAATAAGATTTTCCAATTGTTTTACACAGCAAGGATTTTTTAGTAGGTACCGTAATTTTAAATCTGTGCTACTAATCTTTTCAAGTACTTATTAAAATATTTTTAAATGACTATTTTTAGATAGTTAAATGACCTACCTACTAATAACTACTACAAAAAATATGAAACCAAATATATCGCGCTGAAATAATACATTCAACTCCAATTATCCAATACGTGCAAACGCATCTAAATCTTCGTTGCTGTGCCTGTAATCAGGCGGGTTTTTTTTTTCGAGCTTGTGGTTAATGCTGAAGAGGGTATTCTGTCCCTGATGAAAAGCAAGCACTACGTGGCTGCCTGTGAGGAAAATTAAATAGAATGCATGGGCCGGGAATCGAACCCGGGCCACCCGCGTGGCAGGCGAGCATTCTACCACTGAACCACCGATGACTGCTCATGACGCGCTTGTATAAGCAAAACGTCGCGGGGCGCGTTTCGCAGCAAGGATGTTTTGATATTGTAACATCTTCTAAAGTACTTATTAAAATGAAAAACAGAAAAGACAGTTTTGATCTACATTAAATGTAAGTAATGACCTTATTTATATGCTGAGAGAAAGGGATAAGTAAAACTTGAGTCGGCACAGCTGATGTGTCAACGGCGGGATGTGTCAACAATTAAATGCGTTTTTCTCTAATACTATTCGCAATTTCGAAATAGTATAAAAAGCAAATTTTATCTTCGTTTAACGTAGAAAATTAATAAAGTATTTTAAAGGATAAATATTAATACTATTATGGAAAAATATCCCTCAGAATAAAAAATATATTGAAATTACTATTTTTAGACAGAAATATGATCACTACACGTTATTCTTAAAAGATAAAAATATGCCATCGCGGACTTTTTTGTAGGTCTTATTAAGAGGAACAAAACTCCAGTACATTATTTTCACGTAGTACTTACAATTAAAGCAGGGCATGCGCGAAAGTGTCTCAACGGGTTCCTACCCTTTATACACATTTATCGTATTTATGTTAATTTACATAAGAATGTACAAATAATAAACTATATATAAACCTTCCCTGAGAAATACTCGACCTAATGGTGAAAACCGCATAAAAATCCGTTGGGTGGTTTAGAAGAAGAAGAGTTAGAAAGTTCAGACAAACACGAAAAGCGACTTTGTTTTATAAGATATAGGATAAAATTGTGTTAAACGCTGTCTGTAGAATGTACCTACAATGTACCCACATGGTAGATAAGAGGGTAGGCAGAGGGAATTTAGTGTTAAGATAAAACTGCCAACACAATGTTTTTTTTTATTAGTGTCTATTAGTTTGTGCACGCTTACCTCCAAAACGGGTTAACAGATTTCAATGTACTAGGTATTGTCTTTAAAATTTTTGTTTGTTTTTTTTAGAACACGCAAGTAGTTCACATTAGTAAATAAATAATTGTGTAGTATAAGCGGGCGAAGCCGCGAGCGCGTCGCTAGTGTTACATATATATATACAAAATTTCTTAGACATGACTCACATCTATTAGTATGTAGATTTTCCTTCTTCGTGCACGTTATTTTTCATGCGTGAAAATATTCATCATATATCAACGCCATGTTTCTGCTTCGTACATCGGTTAAGGTAGAAAGCGACGCAGTTCTGTGTTTTGAGTGCTGATAATTTTATTTCAGAGATAAATCTGAAATTAAGTTATCTAAAAACAATGTTTTTTATATACATTATATAATTAATATTAAATAAAAAAAATTAAATAGTACCTACACAGAATATCTAACATAAAGTTTTTAAAATTATAATATTATGGAACTTAGTTGAAAAGAAATACAAATAAAAACTATATGTAGACACTGCTTTACGTAGGTAAGACGGTACGTCACTAATTAATGATAACAATCTTACATTTTAGCACTACAAAAGTGTTTAAAATTTAAACCACAGGTTGTAAAAGATTGTGAAAAAGGAACCTGTGAATTTGTATTGTTTTTGAAGATGTCAAATCGGGGCTCATCATCACATTGGTTATCTATACCGGAAACTATAAGTATAGTTCTTGGCTATTTATGAACCTTGAAAAGATTAAAAATTATAATAATTTAAAGAAAGTAAGCTTAGCATGTTAATGTTATTGCAAATGTTAATATATTTTTAAATATTTTTTATAAATTTTAAATTATTTAAAATTATATTATGAGTCCGTCCTGGCGCACAAGTTTATGACTGAAACGTAACGGTTGTGGGTTCGATCTCCACTCGAGGGAATGAATTATTGAAACTGATTTAAATACGCTTTAGAACGGTGCATACTCAGTAATTAATAACATAAAGTTGAAATATGAAGTTTCTGATAAAATAAGGAAAAAATCATTTTATTTGACAATATTTAAATGCTATTTAAACAATAATCATTAAAATCTATTCAAATAAAAAATGCATTTCTATAAACACTACCAAGTCATCTGTCACACGTACCTACTAATGAGAAAACCTTATTAATGCATCCTGGGGTGCATTTCATTTTCAATTGTAATATAGAACAATCCTGCGGTTTTGTATTACAAACGGAAATATTTTGTTCATGGACGCGGCTCTATTTCTTGGTGGCTTGGTTCGAATAATATTAATTATTAAATAAAACATCATTTTCTACATGATGGTACAGTGTTAAAGAGCTGGTTTTATGCGCGATAGATTTGGGTTTGATCGTAATTTTTATTTAAAAAAAAATTGAAAATTTGTATTAAGTTGTTTGTAGGCTGGGGCAGCGCAGTGTTTCGCTACTTAATTTATTATGTCTTTGTAAATACAAAGGAAAAAAAATCTACACTATATTCCACAATTTCTATAATTTTCAATGCGCGGCGTAGAGTTCCGCCACCCCCAACACGCAGAATTCGACGGAAAGTAGCGAACGAAAGTCTTAATGTAAACGGAGTATCTTAACACTAGATTTCCAGGTTCCCTCTGCCTACCCTGTTATGAGCGGGATACAGCGTGAAGGTAAAAAAACTTCTATAGTTCGTGTAATCAGACGCTTGCTGTAATATTTTTCTCTCTCTCTCTCTCTTGATAATGAAACATTAATAATTATCATTACTTTTTTGTAAACTGTCATGTTTATTGCTTGCTATAATTTAATTTGAAGATAATTGCATTTTATAATTACAATGCCTTATTCATTCGCATTAATTCTTAAACTTTGGAGCTGCCAGTGCAGCACACTGGCTGCTCGTTGTAAATATTTTTTTATAACTTCACGCTATCAAATTCCTTTCAGCGATAACCTATAATATAATACCGTCGTAAAAACGTTAAATATTAGAGATTAAATTTAAACTTTAGGTTTGTAGAAATAGTTGTGTAATATTATTTTAAAACTACAGAAATTCTTAATTACTGTTTTTTATACCTAATATTACTATTTATTTTATTTAAGCTTAAGCGGACAAAAGAATTTCCTTAGATTTTTTTTTTTAAATCTTGCTAACCTTTTTTTTTGAACATTCATATCGCCTTTTATTTGGCGACCCTCTGTCTAAGGGTGGTAAATACTGCGGGGTTTACCCAACGACAAAATTTACCTATATTATTATAATGCATTCTTCTAAAATATTTGCTTCATGCTTGTACACATTTTACCATATCATTAAGCGAGTGGTATTTCCGAATGCAAAGACAATTTGTATTGTTTTAAAATATATACAGTATTTTTATTTGAACAGCTGATATTTTATGTGACGTAGATAATTAAATAGTGTTTAATAGATGTTTAAATAGTTAAAACAAGGTGAAAATGACGTTTTTGAGAATATTATTTATAGCTCGTACGTATACGTATATAATAGGTCGTACGAGCAATCATTTCTTTTATCCAGATTGCATACAGTATAATTTATACTTTTAAGTCAAATAGTATAAAATAGTGTTTTTTTATTAAAACCATATTTTAATATTTTTTTTAGCTTCACGCTTTATCCAACAAACAGCATAGAGAATTTGAGAACCTTGTGTTAAGACACTCCGTTCCCATTTCCCATTAATACAAATCCGTTCCCCTTTCTGACGAACTCTAGAGCCATTGAGGGTTGAGTGGCAGAATTAAACGCCGATATATTTAATGTAAAATAAATAATTAAATAAGCATTACATATAATACAAGTTACAATATATTATCTTTATCTATATATATAAAATCGAAAGGTCACTCACTCATCACGAAATCTCAGAAACTACATGTGCTAGGAATCTGAAATTTTGCATAGGAGTTACTTATAGGACGTAGGTGCTCGCTAAGACGGGAATTTGCAGCATTCGACTTCTAAGGAGTTGTTTTTGGGGTTGAAAGTTTGTATGAAACTTCGTTACTACAAATGCTAGAGTCTCAAATTTTGCATGGACGTCACTTATAGGACGTAGGTACTGAAGGAGACAGAAATTAATAATAACGTAGTTCACGCAGGCGAAGCCGCGAGCGGGCCGCTAGTCTATATATACTTCCAATAAAAACTCACAATAAAACATTATCCAAATGCACCACGGGCGTCAAATATATCTATGTAATATTTGTTTACATATATAGTCTACCATAAATCATAATGACACTTACACGACCACGACCACATTTATCTACGAATGGGCCTATTAAAATAACAAATTCTTCGATCTGTAGATCTGTATCGACTCCATACATTGTATTAAGCAATGTTTTTTTTCGTGTACCTATCGATAGTGGGAAGGCTGGAGTAACGTTATATTCGTTTAGACATGTTTTTCGATATTTTATATTTTATTACCTTAGGCCAGTCTTATCGTAGAGGAATATACGTGCGACTGTAAAGGCGATAGAGTGTGGTGGTTCGATTCCAATTTGAGGAAATGAGATATTTAAAATGGGTTTTTAAATTTGGTGGCAGTTGGAAAACGGAAGCGTCTTAATAGGAATGGAATGTCTTAACACTAGTTAGCCAGGTTCCTTCTGCAATGTGCGGGATACAGCGTGAAGTTAAAAAATGTTTTTACCTGAAAAGAAACTTTATTAATATAGATAACCATTATATCAATACAGTACTTTCAAGCATTTTACTCTACTTATTTGTAACGTGTCGATAACATAAAATTTTGATAGCATTGTTTCGTCACTACAAAAAATATATTGTAAAATTTTTTACTATGTACTTAAATAATAAAGTTTTTATGAGTTTAATAAAATTAAAAAATATATATATATAAATACAGCTACTAATGTATTAAAGTAGAACTCAAAACAATTGCAATGTACAAAATTGTTAAGAAATTCTTAAGAATTAATAGAAAGAATCAAAGTAAATGACGCCAGTCGTGGCGTAGTTGCACAACGTTCGACTGTAAACGCGATAGGTTGTAGGTTCGATACCCGCTTGAGCAGATGAAATATTTAATATTTTGATTTCTTCGCTCTGGTGTCGAGGCCAAACGCGGTGTTAAGTTGCGCCACTGAACACGCAATACATAAATATTTACGTAGTACTCCGTATATCCCAGGATATGTAGACAGAGGGAACCAATATTAAGACAACTTTCCCCAAGCACCACCCAATTTCCCAGACATTGCCTATTGAGTGGAAAACTCAACTTCACGATTTAATATATTACCTACCAAAGCGAGAAAATGAAACTAAATAATTCCTCTGATCAGGAATCTAACTCCCAACCTTCACGTATACACATACTGTTCCACTGCACCACAGCGGTTCCAATACTGTATTAACACATGTAAACAGATTTGGGTCACAAAAACCTTCCTACCACGGTCCAATCGATCACGACCACGTTAATTGCGAAAGAGATAAATCTATTCCACATTAGTTCACGAAATGGTATTCGCCTTGAATTAGCTTTGTGGTCCCTTTGAGGCAAATAATTTAGAACACTCTATAGTTGTATTAGTGTCACGACACTCTGACCTTTTAAATAAATATTCATTTAGTAAAATGAGTGAGGCCAGAGCGATCCCCACTTGAGTTAATGAAATATTAATTTTAATTTATTTTCGCTGGTATGGAAATATGTGCTCAATATTTCACTTCCTCGAGTAAGAATCGAACCCACTACATGTCGCACTTTAAGGTGTTCTATAGTAAAATAACAAAAAAACAAGAAAAAAACATAAAAGTTCACAAAAAGTTGTACAGTTGGCAACAGAATCGTAATATATCTGTGAAACCTGTTCACCTGGTGAACGTGGCCGACTCCTATATTGGCTTTGGCGCAAGCCGAAATAAATTATATGTATATAATAGTCCTTGGCCCGCCCACGTCGTAACTAGAGCACTTATCTAATTTGTATTGTCTGTTTGTACGTACATTCTGTAAACAATATTTTGATAATAATAAATTATAATTTAAGATTTTTTTCTCTCAAAATATCACTTACATAGAACTAGTTAGTTTTCTAGTCCAAAAGTACCTTATTATATGCAAATCTAACCATTTTATTAACAAATTGACGTGCTTTTTTATATTATTATTAATTAAAACACTCGTCGTTTAAAACCTCTTTCGTATATACTAGTAAGAAATAGTGATAAATCCTACGTAACCTTTTAACCATGTCAACTTTTAAACTTAACACTATTTGTGGTGATTTCCTACGATAGAAATATTGTAAATTGTAATTGTTATATGACTAATCGACTGTCGTCTAAGATATTTGCAAAGAATGTTCCATATTACTCGTTAAGTTGTCTAAGTTTTAACAATATGGCCTAAGGTCCGAAGAAACTGGAGCAGAAGGCTATGTCCGTTTTGATGAAACTTCGACTCTTCTCTAAGTAGAATTATGAAGGTAAAATCATTTCGATACAACTTTTAGTTTCGGAGAAATTTGTGGACAAACGAAATTTACCACTAGCCTTTAGAAGGTTAAATAGATCATCCTCAAATTTTATCCATTTCCTAGAATATCACATAATTATGTACATAGAGGTCAAACTGAAAACCTCCTTTTTTAAATTCAGTTAAAACGTTTGTTAGACCAAATAGGAAAACTACCTTATGCGATCAACGACTTCAACGAACTCAATGGTGTTCTAACGTAGAATTAACAACAATCAAAGCAAATATTTGGTTAATTGTCCACGTGACGTTTATACGTTGTTTTACGTCACTATTACAAAATACATGTATGTACGTTTGTCTGACGTAATTATTAACTGTTTACCCAACTTTTTTTATTATGTTTTTCACTTAATCGCAACGAAATTTGCTATTATAATTGTATTGCGCCATCTTAAATGAAACTATTACATTAACTTTAAAAAAAGATGGCTGTCTTTTATGAGGACTTATTTAATATAGAAGCTCCAGTTCTATGGGCAAAAACAGGTGGTCTTTATATCTATCTGGATTAATTGCTGGTCCGGTTTTAATGTGAATTATTCAACTCGGCGCCTATCCAGACCTTACGTGGATAGTGTAAAAACTAGCCCAGTAATTAAATGGTCGTGGAGTTCGTTGTAACACAGTGGAATTGGTAACGAAATAAATTTAAATTACGTTTTTTTTTTAAATTTATAGTTAAGTCGTAGCCAGTCGTGGCTATAAAATCGACTGGTTGTGGGTTCCCCACTCGAGGAAATAAAATATTTATTTAAATGTATATTTTCATTACTTCCCTACGGTGTCGTAGCAAAAAACATTGTTAAGTTTCGCCATTCAACATGCAATGCCTCCAGAATTCGGCGAAAAGTGTAGAGCGGAGTGTCTTAACACTAGGTTCCCTTTGCCTTCCCTGCTGTGTTTGAAGCTGCGTGATTTACAAAAATGAAATATTAAAAAAAATACCAATATATTTTATATTTTATATAACGTTATAATCAATTTAAATTTGAATAAATTAATAGGTAATAGTGATTTTTAATAGAAATAACAGTAAAATTCACATTTACGTGTGGCAATTTTTATTGCT
This sequence comes from Heliconius melpomene rosina, assembly GCF_056956725.1. NCBI lineage: Eukaryota > Metazoa > Arthropoda > Insecta > Lepidoptera > Nymphalidae > Heliconius > Heliconius melpomene. The sequence continues at coordinate 9,821,251 of NC_140399.1, forward strand.
GACCGTAACACCATGGCTCACCAAACGGGTATAGCGTGTGACCCGTTTCTACAGATATGGATATCCGGTTGGCTTATAAGTAAGGATAATGGGTGCATAGCTGGCCGAATAGGAAAGCTTTGCTTTGCTATGTCTACACTATGAGAATAGAAAATTCTAGATTTTATATAGGTAGTCTAAAAAGTTAAATATTAGACGCATTTTATGTCTTCGTATATTTAAGATATTTGGTTCCAAGAGGCTGCAAGAGTTGTCTGGATTACAAGAGGCCCAGGTTCGAATCTCGCTAAGTATAAATTTTTATACGTTTCTTAATAATGTTTCTTTGCTTATTTTTGTGTATAAATAACACTTTAAAAATATTTACGATTTCTTATATTTTTTTTTAAATAATGTTGCTTGGCCGGTGTTAAATAACCCGTAAGGTGTAACGTTTGACAGGAAAAAAGTATCATTACAAGTTCTCACACACTCGTGTTCGATTCAGTTAATTATGCGTGACTGTGAAACAAAATCTTCGAATGCAGGAAAGAACTAAAGTTTATTATATAGCATTAAAATAAAAAGTTATTTTTTATGTATCTTAGGTTAGAAAAATCAGTGTTCAAACACTCTATTCTTCACTTTTTATCTGAATACGGGATATCATAAATGTAGAGTGGCAGAACTCTACGTCGTGTTTTATCTTGTCAATCCGGTAAAATGATAATATGTAATTTATTCTCCCGTACTGACTGTTGAACTTTAATATTAAACATCTAAAATATTAAATTAAGTAGGTAGTTTTTTTTTTTATTATTTCACGCTGTATCCCGCTCATAATAGGATAGGCAGAAGCAATCTGGGAACCTATCGTTAAGACAATGCGTTTCCTTTAAGATACTACCGCTCCCCACTTTCCGGCGAATTCTGCAGGCATTGATTGTTGAGTGGCGGAACCCAACGCAACGTTTAACCTCGGCTAGTAAAAACATCAAATATTTAATTGTTTCGAATGGGAATTGAACCTGTGCATATGACACAGCTACGCCTGGTTTCAAGTAAATATATTTTATTAAAAAAAAAAATTCTAGCCACCCATAGTGTTCTTAAAAAGGAATCCTGTAGTTTCCGTAACAACAGGATCTGCTAGTTTTTCGACTATTTCTTTAGACAAATAGTAGTCTGATGTTGAGAATCTGTACACAAAAAGGTCTAAAAATGTACGGAATGTTAACAGGTAGACCCGACCAGACCGAAACTGGTTTCAATCAAATACTTTTTCTTTTGCCGTACTAGTTTAATTATAATGTTTAATTTATATAAAAAAATGTGTAAATATGTAAATATATTTATATTACACATGATGATATTAATTTGCAAGTTCTTTTTTTTGTGGTTTTTTTTATAAAAAAAAAATATATCTTCGTTCTTATATTATTAAAATACAAACATAAACAAGGAAGTGTTCTTGGAATGGCAACATTGTTAAGTTTAATAAAAAAAAAAATAAACCAAAAGCTTAATCCGTTACGTATTAACCCGTGAACTCATTTTATGCCGTATTTACAATAAGATAAATTTTGAAGTTGACGCTATAAAGGCTGAATCGTGACCAGACCATTTAAGTAGTCAAGGCGGTCAAACAATGGGTTTTAATTTTATAACAAACACCATATGGCCCAGAGGTCGTTGTGACGCAGGCGAACAAACTTGTGTCTGCAAACGTGAAGGTTGTGAGTTCGATTGGCACTTGGAAGAATGAATTAATATTAATGATATTATTTTGCTCTCGCTTGCGCTTTGGTACAATGGCAAACCGTGGTGAGTGTCACAACTCAACACGCAATGCCTCCGAAATTTAGCGGAAATTGGGGGACGGAGTGTCTTAACACTAGGATCACCTCTGCCTATTGTGCTATATGCTCGAGATACAGCTAGAAGCTGAAAAAAAACAAAAAACATATAACCCAATCAAGGATTTCATTGACCTTAAAGCATACAATAAACTAATTAAATATCATGTTATAGAAATAGATAACAGAACAGAACAACTAATTTAATTACTATTATCGATTTTACTTGACATTTATAATCGTCTATACAAAATAAGGTTTTCTATTTAAACCTTAAATAGCTTGCTTGTACCTTTCTTATCTTACGACGATACATCAGTGACAAGGATCGTCGTATATGTCAGCCTTTGCAATTTTTTTCATCTTAGAAAAGATCTTTATCTTAGACCACACAAGGAGCTACAATTGCTTTGTAAATAGTACCTGACAATGTTTTGCTAACAAAGTTAATTTTTCCTTTTTTTTGTACGGTGTATCCTGCACAAAACAAAATAGGCAGAGAAAACCTGGCAACCCAGTATTTAAACACTCTGTTAACATTGAGACATTTCCGTTCGCAACTTTCTGCCGAATTCTCGAAGCGTATTGAGTGGCGGAACTTAACGCCGCGCTCTGCCTCGTTACTATAGAGAGGTTATTACAACAAAGAAAAATAAATAAAAGAATTATCCAGCAGAATGACTAGTATTAAAAAGTTATCGCATTTTAAGAGTTCGGTTTATTGTAAGTGCGCAGCAACGAGTTTGGAATGTTGACTTAACACGTAACAACTTGACCAATGACATGTATCGAAAATAAAAACGTAGTGTACGATTTCGTAATAAAAAAATATATTTTTGACACAATTAAAAAATATTATTATTGAGAATAAAAAATATGAAGATAATCCAGAGAGTTTTGTCACTTAGCAGGGTAGACAGCGTAACCCTGTTCCCCAATTATAGAGATATTGTATGCTGAGGGACTCAACAGGACTCAACGTCCCGTTTTGTCTATAGAATTGGTGAATGAAAATAATTTAAATGTCACGTTTACAATCAAAAAATCTTTAAGCATCTCGGTAAAGAACATAAATTACTGTGAAATTAAATTCCAATTGATTTCATTCAAAATTTGAGCTCTCCGTAAACAAGATATAGTCGCATTAGTTCTGAAACCAACCAGATATCGAAAGCTATTAAAGATTATAGCCGAAAATTAGATATCGCGGAAGTGTGTGAATTTTTTGTCTCACTCTTAATCTCAACGGCGAGATGGTCGTTGAACTCTAAATATTTATAAATCTTTTATTGTATTTGAAATCATAGGATTCGATATAATGATACTACTTTAGTGTCTTATATAAGAAATACTTATTACTTATTTATATTTTGCTTTAAAAAACACTATAAAACTGATACTACGAAAATCATTCTTTGAAATTCAACGATAATAAAACTTACATGCGTTATAATTATCTATTACATATATGTATATTGTTATTATTACTTTAAGTAATTTAAAAATGTTAGATATTCTATAATAGTCTTATTTATATAAATTTAAATTTGTGCTGGTAATCTAAATAAACATATAAATAGATGCAATTAAAAAAATCTAAATGGCTTAAAATATTAATTTAAAGTTTTTTCATGAATGCAGCTATGCTCTAATTGCTGCACACGTGCTTTTAATAGTTTACCTTAAAGATTATGCAGGTGTTATCAATAGTGACGTGGTTTCTATTTTTAGCAATGATCGTTTACTTCATTTTAAGATTTTATTTAATAAAATGAAAATTTACAGCGGTACAGTTTATGACTAAGCTCGACGGGTTATGGGTTCGATTTTCATTCGGAGAGTTTCTATTTTCATTTTCTCGCTTTGGTAATTAGATAAATGTATTGATGATAATTAAGTGGAAAGTGTAACCGAGTGTCTTAACTATATATAGATTTCCTCTGCTTACGCTAAAGCTAAAATAAATATGTAAATTGTTATAAATTTCTTTAAATAATTATATAAGCAAGCCTCTTTATTCTATGAAAATAGTTGATTTTAAATTCATTTTTACCGGCCGGCCGTCGTGGCGGAAGGGCACAAGGGTTCATAAGGGCTAGGGCTTCATAACACTAGCTTCCCTCTGCCGACTTTGCTATTTGCGGGATACAGCGTGAAGCTGATAAAAAAAATATATATTTTTAATAGGACAATATTATAAACCGTTAACGAAATTCATCGGTTCGTTCGCGTGTTTCAACGCCGTTAATTGAGTATTGTGCGACTTGCGTGTCGTTCCAGCTGATTGATTGCGGTTTAAAGAGATGCGATGATAAAGATGTGGCTACATTTAACTTACGTTTACGCTACATAATGCTAGGTTCCCGGGTTCTCTCTACCTTGCTATGTGCGAGAAGCGTGAAGCTAAAAGAAAAACTTCCACTTTTCTCTCAATTTTCGATTTATTGCGATTGTGTGGCGGAGTTCAACGCCGCGGAACAGGGAATATTACCTATTACAGCTGTTCCACTTTTCCACGTAATAAGCCAATAAATTAATAAAAAAATCTTCATTTGTAGAAATTTTATTAATCGACATAGCATCCGTGCGAAGTAAGATCGAGCTACTTGTTCTCGCCATTTAACTCTATAAAGAATTCTCATTTGAAAGTAGATGTAAATTTAATATCCTGTTCACGTAATCTAAAAGCATTGAAACATGACTGACAGTCGGTCAAAGTGTTATATATATATGTACTTATATGTACGCATAGAGTGCACCACTTCCTGTGCGTTCGCGTGTTTGTTTGCTTTTCCTGAAAGAAAAGTGGGATATTATCATATTTAAACACACGGTAAATTTAATTTTAGTCAGTCACGCCTATAACTGTTGTGAGTTGGTGTTAAGTTTTGTTAATAAGTTTTTCGACTTTAATAATTAAAGTTGGATAAGCAAGATATATGGATGAGAAAAAACATGGATGTCATTTTTATATCAAGTAAGGGTATACTAGTTTTATTTAATTTTAGTTACTTTGGATACTCTTCTCTTTTCTCCTCTTTTATACTAAGATTGTACGCAAAAATTGACACGTGATAGAACTTGTTAACGTTATCTTTTAACTTGTTTATATAACTGTCTGTTTAACTTATTTTAAAAAGTGTAAAAATACCTGTAGTTTTGAGTGCACTTTGCTTTACCAGAACAGGGAAATGTTAATAATTGGTAACCCCAAATGGTGATAGAACCCACAATCTATGTATTTGCAGTCAAATGTTGAACCACTACGCCACGATAGCTTCTATTTCACCATTTAAACAGTAATTGCAATATACTTGGGTAGTTTAACTATTGTCAGTTAATATCATAACCCGCTTGTTTCTCATTAAAGTTGTTGCAACTGCTTGTTTTCTCACATGCTTTGTTACCCTTTTCTTTGTTAATTGAAGGACATTTATACCGATTATGGTGTTTATTCAGTTTTATTAATTAATTTCACTTGTTCGCATACCTTATGTTTATAGAAATAGTTATTTATTAAATATTTATTTACTATAAGGTTTAGTGAGTAAGGATGGTTCCCAAAAGGCGTGAGTTCAAATACGTAATTTTTTCATACGTTATCTAAAAAAGTAATTTTGGTTTTATTATGAGATTATAAATTATATAAGTTTGCTCTTAAAACTTTCATATTATTTTTGAATGTCCTTGTAGTAAAATTCTACGAGCGACACTTAAAAAATCAATTTCAATAAAATTTCGCATGCTCGTCGTCAGTATCCATATCTCTGTGCTTGTGAAAGTAATTTAACGTTTATAGCTAGTACTATAAAATGGTATAAATTTATATCAAAATCTGAAATAAATCTATTTGTATTGTATACGTACCGTACCTACTTATTAAACATAAGTATAAAATAAGTATGAGAGATCTTCACATATGCATAGACGTAAAAAAATGGAAATCTTAATTTTATTTACATAATCTTAAACTAACTTCCTTATCATCCATAACATCTCTATAGAATTAAGTCGTTATTTTTTACTACACTCATTGCGTAACTTTAACTTTTCGACTATTACAGTAACTGCGGTACATATAAATCAAACTACAGGCTGTATAGTAAATTGCATACATTATCGCTATCGCTCATCTATCAACTGTTAATGGATTCGATCCGTCTATCAGTATGTCGATCGGCTTATCTAAATTGCTAAGTCCTTGGTGCGTTTCAACACTTTCAACGCCATTTTCGAGCACGATCTGTGTCTCTATTGTAGGCGTTTGTGTTGTCACTATAGGAAACGAAGGGATTTCTTTATGCATTAAGAAACAAAAAGCAATAAATCAACTGATATTTCATACATTTTGAGATCAGACAGCCAAAACGTTGGTTAATATATTATCATTTATCTTTAGCCCATCATCTTTTAAAGGCTATCTCTCACGTATCAGGGTAGGCAGAGAGAACATGAAAACCTGCTTTTAACATGCTCTGTTCCCATTAAGACACTTCTATTCCCTTCTTTCCGCCAAATTCTGGAGACATTGCGTGTTGAGTTGCTGAACTCAATGCCACGCTTTGCTTCGCTACCAGAGAGAGAAAATGAAATTAATAAACATTTCTAGTGAGTTCCTCGAGTGGGAATCGAACCTAGAACCTGTCACTCTTATCATCGTCACACGCTTGCACCACGACTGGCCTCAACACTATTAATTAATTAACTAATAATTAATTGTTTCAGGGTAATCGAGCCATCGAAAATTTTGATTGGTGCTTCAAAGAACAATTCAGCGTAGAGACACCATTGTTTCAATAAGAAGTCAGTAGAAGACGTAGATTAAAAAATTGAGTGACTGACACTTGTGTGATGTGCCGGCAACACCACAGCGAAGTGCAGTTGGAGGTTACCTGATCATATAGTATCTGAGGACTGGTGTGGAAGATGAAGTTCTCAACGGGCTCGAGCTCCAGCAGTCTCGCCAGCGACTCGCTGTCGAGGAAGTCTACTCTCTGCATTTATACTGAAGTAGATGCTGCTATGCCACCTTGCGAAAGGGTAAGTTTTTTTTGGGTATAATAGCATTCTTGTCAGCATGACATGTTTTTAGATTTCATATGCTAAGTAATTTCACTGATTAACATAGTTAAGGTATCCTGATAACATTTCTACATTTAGCAACGAAATTCGTGAAAAAAATAAGGTTTTCAAGGCAAAAAATCTTTACTTTTATTTGTTTTTTGTGGTAAAACATAGTGATTGATCATTTCGTTCACAATTTCTTGCTATTTTTTTTAACTTGTCATTACCCAATTAGTGTACGACAGCAGGGTTATTAAAGATATATTTATAAGTATATCTATATGATATGTTTACATAGGAAACGGAACTTATTATCCATATATATGTTATAATATATACTAAAACACAATTGACACGAATATAAAGTTTTATATCCTGCTATACTTGTCCTAATGTAGAGCGCAACGAGAACTGGCCACTAACTTATATAATGTAGTATAGGTGTGGGTGCACAATTTTAATTGTTAACGAACTTGTTGTATGCAAATGTAATCGGCTTATGAATTTTAAAATACTAGAGAATTATCTGGATTATGCTACTTTTTAGTTTAGTTTAGTTGTTTAATATGCAATTGGATTTTAAAGTCTTAGAATAAAAACAAACAAGACGCCATTCGTGGCACACAGGCGTAAACGTGGTAGGTTGTGAGTTCGATTTCCACTCGAGGAAATTAATTATTTAATATTTCATTTCTTCGCTCTGGTGTTAAAGTAAAGCGCAGTGTTGAATTACGCCAATCAACACGTATTGCCTCCAGAATTCGGCGGAAAATGGGGAGCGTAGTGTCTTAATAGTTGGCCCCCTCTGCCTATCCTGCTGTATGTAGGGTACAGCTTGAACAACAAATTAATATATACATAATAAACATACATGTTAATTTTAATAAAACTTCGGCCTTCTCGTGTTCGGTATTCCTTTATAAAATAGATTTATACTCCAATTAAATGGAATTTGAAGCCACAATCATCGCGTACACAACCAACTGCTCTAACATTACGATAAAATGTTTGACAATAAACAAACTAATTCCGTTATGCAAGTTGCAATTCATTTCAATTTCATATGATAATAACAATATTATATTATATTAACTGAAACAATGCAGAAACTTGTGCGTGTCCGGGTTTGGAGAGTTCAGGCATTCGAGAGAAAGTTACATGTCATATCAGCCAGTTGGTTTACACTTGGATTGCAACAGCCAATATCTTCAATATTATGTTAAAAATATAGCTACATTGAAATATCTTAAAATTTCAATTACTTTTTTAATAATTTAACTAAAAAAGTAAGAAATATATGATACCTTTTGAAGCATGTGCTACTGATATATCGTTATCGCCGGTATGATATTACCTATCTATTATAGAATAGAATTTTCCTCTTGACGCACTGTCTATATTAAAATCACTTTTTGTAACTTGGAAGACATACACACATACGATTGTTTTTATATTGTTTGAAGAAATATTAAATTTGAAGAAGAATTTTTGAATTTGAGTATCTCAGCAATAGGTTCCCTCTCGTATACGGGATACATAGTGAACCTAAGTACATTAAACATAACTAGCCAACAAACAAATTACTGTCAACATCACAAGTCTTTGTTTACATATAGTACATCTCTCACGAGATATTACATTTGACGTTCTTATAACGTATGACTAATGAAGCTACTAAACTAACATATAATAATAAATAGTAAAGTAGACATCACGTTTTTTAACTCGCTTATCGACAAGAAAGACATGGAGACAGCTCGCTTAGTCATCTTTTTATTGTAGAATCTGTTTGGAATATTTTATGTGTTTAGTTATTTTTAAACGTATTGTAGTGATAAAGTAAATTGTTGTTGTTTTTTTGTGGGAAAATTGTATGTTTTTTTCTTTTCCGCTTTTAGCGGAACCCAACGCCGCCGACATCTTAGAAAACCTAGAAATATATTTTATAATCCACATCCAACTAAATCAGTCCTACACATCCCATTTGAATAATAAAACATAACAAACTATAAAATAATTGCATACGATTTCGATACTTTAAAAGCTCTACATTAATGGGTATTGCATCTTGACAGCCTAGTTATGTTCAAATAACAAAAATTATAAACATATATAAACATTTAAAAAAACCATTGAATAATAATATAAAAATAAAAAATAAATATACGATCATCCCATTCTGGTCTCCAAAAACAAAAACCACGACGTTCAATTCCGTCACTAAATACGCAATGTCTCAAAAATTGGGCGGTACGGGAGAAACGGAGTGTTTTAACACTAGGTTTCCTTATAGGGCACAGTGTGGAAATAAAAAAAAAATCCATTATTACTTCAGTTATTGCAAGAACTCAGATGTAGTATTTAACGTCGAGCAAGTCAAGGTCGCCATTGTTAGCAGTCTCGACTATCACACGTGACGATCAAATGCTTTTGCACTTTCACGAATATAACATTTATATATAACTTTATTGATTTTGACATTGCCATCTCTATGCTAATTTGCTATCATTAACCTAGAAATATCTTGGTTTTGTTTGGATTCGTTTGTTAAATATTGTATTCTTATTTTATTGTTACTAAAATATTCTATTTAAAATATTTATTAAGATTGTTTTTTAAATATAAACTTGCTTATTTTGGATTTCGATTATTTAAAGGTTTCGATCTCCTATTTCTGACTCCTTTAAATTAAGAAATGTATTTAAATAATGTTGATAATAACTTCTCTCCAGTTAGTTGATGAGTTCCTAATGTTTAAATACTTCACGTGTGGGTTGATAAACAATTGTTATTTCAGTTCTCCTATTGCTTATTCGGTGAAATTGCAAATAATTGTATTAAACTTTCGTTTTTCTTCTTAGTAACGTTTTGACGATGTGTTATTTAAATAATGCTATATCCATACAATATAGTTTAATTTCTTTTTTGTCTAAATTTGTCTTTTCTCAGAAAATATATAAATTACAAATAAATAATATTGAACGATTACCTGTGAAAATGTTTCCCACCATAGTTAACCTAACCCGACAATTGTTCACCCAAGTCCGTTTCGTCACGATCTCATATTCATTTCACTTGTTTATCGGAGTGTGTTTTTACGGTCCTTTTATTTTATAGCTAACTGACACCACACCGCGACGGCCTGCGGTTAAAACGTTAACGTGAATTTAATGGGTACAATGTATACAGTATACAGGTTTGTTGTACACGTAGCTATCGATCTATTGGTTATCAGGGTTTCTGATAAAACCTCTCGAAACACTTACGTTTGTATCTACGTCATCTCTACAGTTTCATAATAGTTAATATTTTATTTTAAACTCTCATTCATTTAAATATAGTTATTCCAGCATAGCAGGGTAGATAGAAGTTACTGTCTACCTATTCTTTCCACCCAACTTTTGAGAGGGAGGATAATTTAAATATTCCCCCAACTGGATACCAAACCATCGCGTTGACAATCAGACGCTGCCCCATAATGCCATGACGGCCTCGAATATTAATGTAATAGGTAACTTAAAAATCATGTTCTTAATTTAATAAGCATCACAATTGTAACGACGCGTTCTCTCCACCGCGTGATCGTCCTTGATCTGCGCGTGCGCCGATGCACGATTCTTTTCGGAGCGTGCCTTGTCAAGTGTTACATCAGAAAATGCATCTCGAGACATTCTTTGGAAATTTGTACAGGCGTGCTTAAGTACGTATTATAGTATGTAACTATTTTTTATTGTCTAGCATTTCTCATGGTTTTCATGCTAAGATGATTTTGTATACAGTTTCACCAGGTTAGAGAAATTTTGTAATATCATTTTTGTTTTAGTACGGTTTGTAAAACGCATATGGCTCTAACAAGTCTATTACTAATAAATAATTTTAATTTGATTAAGCCTAGGATTTAGGTTATTGAAATTAATTAATTGAAATGAATTAATTGAATATATTATTAGTTATAGAGAAGGTATTCCTTTGATCTAACTTCTTAAGTTTGAATATTACTTTTTTACTTACTTTCAGACGTTGAAATTACAGATGCCCTTTCGATATTTTATAGAGATATCTCGTTAAAGTTATCAACTTTCATCGTTGACCCCGCGATATCACCCTTAGCCATTACTGTTCATCATATGTCTCTTATCTGTCCTATACGTTAGACCTTTATCATTTTTCATCGTTTCAAGCTTTCGTAATTGTAAGCTTTCTATTGTAAAGTACTCAAATTTAAGGGTTAAGTTCCTTCTGTACTTAAAGATATTGTTAGTTTTGAGTTCAAAAAAGAAATATCAGTATTATAATACGCCGCACTTTTTTATAAAGATAAACATTTAATCTTAAGAAAATTATAATTATTTTTACTAACGCTTATTTCGATTGACATACAAGTAGGTTTAGGAATCACTGACAACGGCCAGCAACGGGAAATACTGATTAGTTTTATTCTACCCAACTTTTTTCAATAGAATTAACAATTAAATAAAACTTTACTAGTTGTGGTATCAGCAAAATAAAAGTAGTTTTATTTGAGGCTACAAGAAGTGAGACTTACAAGGGTTATTTACGTTGCACTTGATACAATAAATTAGAATAAAACACCTACACGCATGAATTATCAAGCACTAAACTCATAAATCTATGTCGTCTGTCCTTGAGTAATGCACACAGTAAAGGGAATCTGTATCTATTATTATTAGAAGAACATCTGGGGGTGTGGAATATGAATGGAACAGTACAACCCAATAGGCACAAGTTCGAATCTTAGATAGATAGATAATAAAAAGCAATTACAGGAAGAAAAATAAAATACAAAAAGAAAATATAAATATATGAAGTAAACATAATTAGAACTACGTTTAATGCAGGCAATTATTGATGTTTACTTTAGCCAGTATTTTACTAGTTAGGCTGTGAGAGTAGAAAGACGCAAGGCAGAGCGAACGTTTTCCAGTTTTATCAGAAACAGGAGATTGCTTATTTCAAAATGAATGAATCCACATTCATAGCCACACTTCTCCATTTTTGCGAGCAGGCGTTAGATAAGCTTAAAAAACAAAATTTGCATAAGATTAACGTAAATGGATTTTAAATGTAAATTACCCATTCATTGGATTTAGATATACGTGCGTACCTACAAGTAACAATAAATCGTTATCAGTAATATAAATATCAATAACACCTTATCAATTGTTTGCAATAAAAAATTGCCTGGATATCGCCAATGGCACTGATAGAGTGTTATCTTTGAAGGAGTTTGATGTTGATATTCTCCACTTGTACTATTATTACTATCATCTTTACTTAGTATTTCAAGTATAATAAAATTACATATTTAAATAAAACCAATATGATTTTATTTATTTAATGAAGTCCTATTTAAAAAAACATTATTCTTGAGATAAATATAATAATATTTTTTAATTGACTTATGCGATTATTTCACTGCAGCCAGTCTCGTTTCACCTACCCCCTGATAAATTATTATCACATACTTTACCGCCTAAACATAATTAGCTCTACGTCCATTTATACATTCTTCTTTACAAACATAGATATGATAGACTTAACACTGTTCTTCTTATCTTTGTTTTTGTTACCCGCATTGTAATAGGTTCCTTTTGTCTGCGGGTGTAAACGGCTTTCAACGTATTTTGTTATGATAATGGTGCTGTGAACACTTAGAAGTGTTGAACTTATCGCTAGTTTGGTGCATTGGTGATGTAATTGCTTCTTTTTAAAGTAATAAATTAAATTTCGCGCACGTGGCAGAGTAGACAGAGGGAACCCGGAAACCTAGTGTCACTTCCGTTCCCCATTTTCCGCCAAATTCTTGAGGCATGTTAAGTGTTGGAGCTCAAAAAATAAATAGAAAGAATTCTTCTAATGATAATATATTACACTACATACAAGCGATATTTTAAAAAAACATAATTCTTGTCTTGACCTAAATAAAACATTATAGTCTACAAACCATTAAGAAAACATCTATATTATAATAACAAAGAATAGCAAATATTTTAGTATAAAGGTATAATAGAGATCAGACGCGATACCCATGTTTCTTATTTCATCACAGTTTCACGCAAATTTGCATACGAGTAAGTTGTATACATAGTCTATAGAATATGTGGCCCAATACTGTTGCACGTCGAAACGTCCGTATAATTTTCCGCTCGAAAAGTTAACTGAGGCTCTCTTGAAACTCGTTTTACAAGAAAGATATGTTTTGGTCCTTCGAGCCGGATTTTTAATAGATGTAAATTTCAATTGATTAATTATAAAGACCAATATGGCGCACTAGTCTGGTCATTTGACGGTTGTGGGTTCAATTTCCACTCGAGGCTTACTACGGGGCCGTAATTGTATGTTATTTTCGTGTTTGGCTTTGATAAGATAAACTACGGTGTTAAGTTTCGCTAGTCAACAGTCTACACAAGATGTATCAAATTTGTTCGGACAACGGAGAACGGAATGTCATATCACTAAGTTTCCCTTGTTTATATTGTTATATACCAGGGTTTCTTAAACTATGGGTCGCGACCCCAAAAGGGGTCGCGTAGCAAAATTCTGGGGTCGCGAGAGATTGAAGAGAGATGTTGAAGAGGTCTTACGTCCAGCAGTTGAAACTGCATTCCACCAAGATTTGATTTGTTATACAATAAAAAACAGGCGCATCCATCTCATTAAATTTCTTACTTATATTTTAATTTAATACTCACCACGCAACTGCTTGAATATATTCGAGCGAATTAAGACGGTCAGAATCCACTTTTATTATAGTACTAGCGACCCCCTTGCGGCTTCGCCCGCTTTTACTACTGGATTATTCATATAATGTATGTTTGCAAAGCACTTAAGATAATGTGAAAATTAATTAAACCCTAATGCAACCCGCATTTTTGTAGTTTCAATAAGTATTTTCCAATTGTTTTACTCGGCAAGGATTTTTTAGTAGGTACCGTAATTTTAAATCTGTGCTACTAATCTTTTCAAGTACTTATTAAAATATATTTAAATGACTATTTTTAGATAGTTAAATGACTATTTTTAAACGGAAGAAATTATAAAAAAAAGCCTACCTCCTAATAACTACTATAAAAAATATGAAACCAAATATATCGCGCTGAAATAATACATTCAACTCCAATTATCCAATACGTGTAAACGCATCTAAATCTTCGTTGCTATACCTCTATAGCGGGCGGACAGTTTTGATCTACATTAAATGGCCAACGTAACTAATATACTTATTTATATGCTGAGAGAAAAGGATAAGTAAAACTTGAGTCAGCACAGCTGATGAGTCAACGGCGTGATGTGTCAATAATTAAATGCGTTTTTCTCTAAAACTATTCGCAATTTCGAAATAGTCTAAAAAGCAAATTTTATCTTCGTTTAACGTAGAAAATTAATAAAGTATTTTAAAGGATAAGGATTAATACCATTATGGAAAAATATCCCTCACAATAAAAAATATATTGAAATTACTATTTTTAGACAGAAATATGATCACTACACGTTATTCTTAAAAGATAAAAATATGCTCTCGCGGACTTTTTTGTAGATCATATTAAGAGGAACAATACTACAGTACATTTTTTTCATGTAGTACTTACCATTAAAGCAGCGCATGCGCGAAATTGTCTCAACGGGTAGGACTTTAGACACATTTATCGTATTTATGTTAATTTACATAAGAATGTACAAATAATAAACTATATATAAACCTTCCCTGAAAAATACTCGACCTAATGGTGAAAACCGCATAAAAATCCGTAGGGTGGTTTAGAAGAAGAAGAGTTAGAAAGTTCAGACAGACACGAAAAGCGACTTTGTTTTATAAGATATAGGATAATAAATAAAATTTTATAATTTTTTGTGCAATTTTTAATTTTAGATTTTTGTATGTTTTTGTATGGTTTGTACGAATTCTGTATTATGTATATGTATATTGTTACCTAATAAATAAATCATCAAAAAATATTAATTTCTTTTTCTTTTATATTTGTATGGGGGGTCGTTAAGAAACTCGCAATCATAAATGGGGTCGTGAATGACAAAAGTTTAAGAAGCCCTGTTATATACGAAAAACAGACAAAAATCCCTCAACAACATTAAAATTTACAGTACTTTATATAAGACTAGCGGACCCGGACGCGGCTACGCCTGCTTGAAATATAAGAATATAATTTCTATAGAAATATAATTTCAATCTAGATGAAATGCTAAAAGTGACCATTATATTTATTTTCATAAGGATGAATATCAAAATGACGCGGTAACGAACGCGGTCGCGTAGCGACGACGGTTGTTGTTAACATGGCAGAATAAATTGCATGTCAAATTAAAAAGTATTTTAATATATTAGTATATATGTGTAATGTAATGTTATATAGCCTATAGCACTTCTGAAGAATGCAGCTTTCATACAAAACAAAAACAAAGTAAATCGATCCAGTAGATCCAGAGATCTTAGCGTTCAAACAAACAAACAAACAAACAAACAAACAAACAAACAAACTCTTCCGCTTTATTATATTAGTATAGAAGAAATTTGTAGGTCTTACTTATATTTCATTATAATCGGATATACATTTTTCTACTTAACATTATGTAAATTTTAAGGCTTAACCTCGTTAATTGACATACTGACAGTTAACCTATAACGGTAAGCTAAGGTTACTAGTTTAAAACAATGTGCCTCTTAAACATTTCTCTAATTTTATAGTTTTTTTTTACTGCAAAGTAGCGTTTCTAAGTATGCAAATATTTGACCTACTAGCTGCTTCTAGTGCAGTTTTGTAATGAACTTTCGTTTCAGTTCAAAAGGTCTCTGTACCTGCTGGCATACTTTTAATTTGTCACTAATATTTTAAATAGGATTTAGACTAATATATTTTCAAAAGAATTTTTAAACAACTTAAGATTCGTTTGAATAGAAAACATATATCAAGTTTAGTTTTTGAAAAGAGATTGTATAACTAACTTGGACATGATTAGAAAGGGGCGAGTGAAATCAAAGATTAATGAATTATTTGACAAAGATCAAATGTGACAGTTGGTTGACGTGGGCCTTTGTCTCGAACGACATTTATATTTATCCTTGGCCGGCATGCGTTTATATACTTGTACGATGATAATATGTCATATTATGTTGAAACTAATTGATGGTTTCGTGTTAAATTATTGATTGATTGCTAATTTTATTTATTTATTATTAAATAAATAAGCTTTACGCTGTATCCTGTACACAGGAAGGTAGGCAGAGGGAAGCTAGTGTTATGACACTACCTTCCCCACTCTCTGCCGAGTCTTTAGAGGCATTGCGTGTTGATTGGCGAAACTCTACGCCACGATTTGCCTCGACACCATAGAGAATAAAAGAAAATATGAATTTAAATAAATATTTCATTTTCTCGAGTGAGAATCGAACCCACAACCAGTTGCGTTTATTATTATCTACTTATCGACAGATAATATTAATTATTATTTGGAATGTATATAAATAACTATTTTGTAATTTTGTTTAAAACAAAGGATAATAGTAAATACCAATAATACAACATACGTGACATTTTCAAGAAGTAAGTTTATTAATATTAAAGCTAGATAGTAAATGTCGCGAAGTTATTGGCATTAAGACTTATAATCCTTCTCCTATTAAACATAAATTTGTATTTATTGTGATTTTCATGTTTTTTATGTATGTTTTTTTTATTTTTGCCATAATAGACCAATTTCTATCAGTTCAGAAACTAAAACAGAAAATAAAAGTCAGTCAGTCAGTCAATATAATTAGATTTGAGTTCAAAGAAAAGTATTGTTTAACTAAATTTTTATAGTCAAATATAAGCATGTCCTTTTACTTATATCATTAATACCAATTTATATAATAGTAATTTCTTTTATATATATTATGTATTTTAATTATACCTAGACGTAGATGCAAATGGTGAACTTTTCATACAAATGCCAATGTATAAAGGTCTTCAGTAAATAATTTGTTTAACAGTAATCCAGTTAAGCAATAAAGTGGAAACCATAAGAAATTATAATCCTTGATTTGTGCTAGGGTTTCGTGGTATTAAGATAAGAGGATAAGTATGGTTTTTGTTATTATTCATGAGATATGGCATATTATGTGTATGTTAATTAAGTAAATATGTTAAGTTAGGCAAGTATATCTTTTAAAAAATACAATAGATATCTAAGTTAATTAATAAAAGGAAAAGTTTATTTAAAATTAAGCTAATTTCATCAAAATATTAACCTTGAATGTGTAGGCTTTTTGCTATCCCGATCGTTATAAAAAAGGGTCGTAAAATCTGGTTCAGTGGAAATCACTGAAGTTACAAGTTCAATTCTGATATTTGATTATGTACTCCTAGATAAATTTTTAGGCTAGTTTTTTTAAATATTTATTAAGAAAACATATAAGAATTAGAACGTTAACCTTCCGTTTCCTATTAAGACACTTCCGTTCCCGACTTTCCGCCACCAACTCAACGCCGCGTTTCGTCTCGTTACCAGAGCTATGCAATGAATGTTATGTTAAGTTTGTGTGTGCGAGAAAATAAAATATTGAAATTTCATTTCTCCGAGTGGGAATCGAACCTACTACCTGACCCGTTTACATTCGCACGCGTATGGTCCTGCACCACTACTGACCGCAAAAAATATCTTGTTTAAATATAATAATCAAGATGTCTTGTGTGGATTAGTATTAATTGAGATGACATCTTATAGAGGATTAAATTGACTCTGTCTGTTAAGTACGTATGACTGATTTTATAATGCCCTGACAATCGATTTGTCTTTATTTTGCTATATCTACGTATAAAAAAATATTAGTATAATTTATTATTTTAATATGACACCGTAGTCTTTCGTATTATTTATTTAGTGTTATTCAAAGAGTAATCAATATTTTTTTGGATTTACGTTGTATACCAAGGAAGGCAGAGAGAAAATGGGAACTTAGTGTAAGACACTTCGTTCCCATATATACCACTTTCCACCTTATTCTGGAGGCAATGAATGGTGAGTGGCGGAGTTCAACGCCACAACCGTCGCGTTTACAATGACACCTTTGTGCCGCCGGGAACCGACGACCTCAAATATTTCATCAAATATGCATTTCTACATAAAGCTTATTAGACGTAACATTGACGTATTTGCAGGCATATATTATTTTATTTTTATTTTTTTTTAAGTGCAATTGCGCCTTTATTGCACCAAATTGACGAATTATCTTCCACATCTAACTGAGAAGTGTAAAGATAAATTTTCAAAGTAAATTCGGACTTTACAAGAAAAGATAAAGCTCGTGTTGTAATGGATAAACACTTCAAGATATAATATCAGTTATTTTTATTCTAACGCAATAGCTCGGTGCGTGACGCCGTCAGATATAATCCTCATGTAATTTCCTGCAAGTGTTCTATTTCTTAACTACCTTCTGTGTTTCACTTATCAACCATCTAAGTGGGGCTTTTGGTTTTCAATATTTTATTATTTATATTTTTTTATATATTGTATGGTAAAAACAATGTTTAATAATATCATCGTTTTTCCCAATTTCTATACATTTACCACATTTACTAATAAGTTCAGTATTAAGAAAGTAGAGATGATATTGAACTCCAAACTGAATAGGTAACTACAGTGTTTATACAGTTTTTTCAGTTTGAAGTTTAATTTAACCTAAAGTAACAAATCTATCTTTAATTTCTTTAATTTATGTTCTTGTATGAGAATACAAATATAAAACATATTGCAGATTGGGTGGAGGAATCCAATTAATTTAACGGCCGATACAGTAGCTTTTATACGACAAAGGCTGTCTTTATTACCCAAATCAGCATATAAATAACAAGAAAGTCTATCTATCTATATTAATCTATATTTTCGCGATACTTAATATTAACGACGTGATGTAATATGGTAGAAGGAATAACATATTATGTATTAATTGATGTTAGATAATAAATATGAATTCAGAAATTATAAAATTGATAGCTCTAAAAAAATTTGCATATAGGCTTCTAGTGTTGTTATGGTTCTATAGAAAGCTGGTCTAGGAGTTACAGAAAGCAGAATTGTATAAATAAATGAGTATAGAAATAAGTAAGCGCGACAGTTGTGAGTTCCATCCCCACTCACACTAATGAATATTCTTATTTCCTCGCTTTGGTAACGAGACAAAACACGGCGTTAAGTTCCGCTACTTAACAAAAAAGAAATAAAACTCATATATATATATAAATAGATGATTTATGCTATTATAATTATTCACATGTTCGCAGTACCCCGCCATGCGTGAATTATTTTTTAATCAATACAATCTTACCATTTAATAGTTTACGTTACTAATTACTTAGCAACAATTGATTTTCTTACACTAGCCGACGCCAACGTTCCGTTTTCCATTGCACGCAAAAACCTAACCCTCCAACGATTATACGTTCCGTTGAACGGTTTGATGAGCGCGTGCCTACGTGACCTTTCCTTTTAACCATGCTTTGGATTTTATCAATATTATTATTATTTATCTTCTAGCCAACGGTATTTAATTATAGTTTATATAAACTAAGTCACTAACTCTTATAAATTACTGGCCAGGTCCATCTTCAACTCCGAATCTTTTTGGTTTTTGTATTTATGTTTCTTAATTTAATAATGATAGCTTTCGATTAAACATGGGGTAAAATGTGCTAGTGCTAATTAATTAGATTATATTTTTTCAGATTTATATTAGTATATGCCTAAATAATACATAATATTTTTGAATAAATAAAAAAAATGCATTCTTTAACACATTATCATTCACATAATAATTACCACATTGCTCACATTGAACCCACTACCCCCAGCTTAGCAGTGTCATATACCACTAACATGCACAAACCTAAACATCCCCACCACTGAAATTAAGGCCAAGATATGATGTAAATCTAATAATAAACGCATTACCAAGTGCCATCTCGAACGATATCATTATAAACATATTAAGATTCGACTATAATAGCACCTGCAGTGCAAAGCTGATTTATATACAAAACACAAAGCGGGCCCAGGTCGGTGAAACTCGATTTAAATAGCGTAATATCTAACCTTAGCTCTTTGTAACGTAACAATCGGTACTATAGTCCACATTACGTAAAGCCAGGGGAAAGTAATTGTAATATTAAAAATTGTATTAAGGATTATATAGGCGCTGTTAGTGTATTGGTGGGACACTTTGTACTGTACGGTGTTGTTTTATGGGTTGAAATCGTTTTGTTTTGGAGTTTTTTGAGAAAATAAGTTGTTGTTCCAGAATATACAGAAAGTCATGTCAAATATTTCTGTCTCTTTAATAATTATCACCTAACCTTAAATATATATCAAAAAATATATAATTAAAATAATAAAATATATAAATTCCTCTACGTTATCTTCGTCTATGTATGTGAATGTGAAAATAAAGAGGCAGCCAGATACAACAAAGGTACGACTATAAAATTGAAAGGGTGTTGGTTCGATTCCCACTCGAGGAATAAAATATTTTATATTGTCATTCTTCTTGCTCTGGTAACAAGGCAAAGTGCGGCGTTGGGTTCCGCACCCTACACCTAAAAAATCCCAAAAAATTATGCAAAGCGGAGCACGGAAGTGTCTTAATGGGAACGGAGTGTCTGAACCCTGGCTTCCAGGTTCCATCTGCTTAATATACTATGGGAAAGCATGAAAGTAAATAAATGTATTAAAAAAATATAAAACGGAAATAATAATTCTAAGCTCCTTTCATTCATCTTTTATTATACTGTTACATAAAAGTAATAGGTTACAATACTAAGATTGTAAGATGCATTTGGTCTATTAAATTTTAAATAACAAAGCGCATCCTGCTGAGAAGTATAATGTCATCTTTTGTACTGCATTAATATAATTTGAAAGGTTACTTTGAAGCTACTTTTATTTATATTAAAATTCGTTATTTGCAATTTATATTTAATTTAACGTGACGTTTAATATATTCATTATGCAATTTATTTATTTTTTGACAGCAGAAAAGGATTTTCAGAGTTGTCGTGTAATTAAAATATTAATCTTTTTTTTTTAGTTTCGATTCTGCATTTTTCGTTTTTTAGATACCTACCTATATGTATACATAAGTAAGTGTTGGTGGGTGTCCGTCATTAAACCAGATAGGTGGAACAAATTTGATGTAAATAAAAGTTAAATTCATCTTAAATATGGTATATAGTGTAGCATTCGTCAAAAAACTTTTTTTCTTTATAAACGAGACAAATTTTTTTTTGGCTTCTAAATCTTAATATAAACAATACTCTTATTTTATTTTTAATCAACAGGTTTTCATTGTCAATCAAAAAATAATAATCATATTTTTATTAAATTGACATATTCATATACACAGATACAATTATAAATAAACTTAATTATTAATTAATGAAGATTTAAAGATTTCTTTGAAGGAATGTCATTTTAATATCAATAGTTATATGAATTCATTAAAGACTAATTAAAACCAGATTTTGCAGACGACATTTTCATGTTTGAGATTCCGGCTCGATCCGTCAATTTTACAAGGCAATATATATTCAATACATTAAATATGTATACATATTTATCATTTAAAGAAGTGAACTTGTATGACTGTTACTGTTGACAGCTTGTGAGTTCGATTCCCATTCGAGGTCCTGGTAACGAGGCAAAACGCGGCGTTGAGGTCTTCCATGCCTACAAAATTCAGCGGCATCAGTTCAGTGTTTTAATGGGAGCATAGTGTACTTACCCCGGGTTTCCAGGTTCCCTCTGCCTAATATGCTGTATGCGAGAACATAAAGCTAAAAAAAATATAAAATAAATATAAAACGGAAATCAGTTGAAATTCCAGCTCCATCATCAATAATGATAATAATAAATATTCGATACATTAAAAATATGTATATCATTTAAAGGAGTGGACTTGTACTTTTAAATACATAATGATGGCAACACTTTTGATACCATTAATTACGCACTTGAATTTTTGTACTACAAATGAGGCCGATACCGACTTTCCACGATCAAGATTCGTGAGTTGTCTATAAATCTCTCCGTCATACATTCGTCAATTGAACGAGAAAGTTGATTTTATTAATAATCATTATCGATCAAGTCGAAATCGATTTCGGTTGAACTCTCGGGGTATGATTGTAATGAGATTAATTATTTCTTTCTTTTTTTTAGCGTCACGGTGTACCCCACACACGGCAGGGTAAAGGCAAACGAGGATTAGGCAGAGGCTTTTTGCAGTCATGGACGGTTAACTTTAACACTGTTTTTGTGACTTCTAATATATTTTATTGGAATTCCAAATTACAATTACCGTTTGTGTAATATGTAAGTTAAGGCATAACGAGAGAAACAAAATTCGAATATTTTCTAAGTGGCAAAATAAGTAAAATGGATTTTCTATGTATCTAAACATATAAATAAAAGTGAAAAGGTCTGTCTGTTATTTCAAAATAATAGTGTTTTTCTAAATGCACACGTTCCCAAAACATTTGTGTAACATTTGTGTACAAATACCTTTATTTGGAGCAACCTATAAGCTACTTCATATCCCGGAACTCCCCTACGCACGCAAATAATTAATAGCTAAGCCGCTAGTAATTATTAGAAAATAAAAAAAAATCAAATTTCTTTTAGGACCGCAATTTTATCGTCTTATCAGAATCATTTTTGAAGCTAGTCTCGAGAAGTTGTTCAAATAGCTATTTTAGGCTTCCAACGGACTAGTGTTAATTAAGATAAGAACTGGTTCCAGCTTTCATTATGTATCAGCGATTTTTTTTCCAATGTCATTAACAAATTACTATATATTTATAACAGTATATAACTTAAAGTATGTGAAATTGATATTTTAAGAATTTTATGAGGTAGGTTTATAGGTAGGATCCATATTATCAAATACCTCAAAATTGTTACCCTAAAATAGAAGCTTACGGTATTTATTTTTTCTTATATTCGTAATTTCAAAATGTTACTTCTGTTATAATTTTCCTAAAAAATTACTGTAAACGTCTCCAATTACAAGATCTGTTCACGTTATACTTATTTTATTCAGCTTCACGCTGTATCCCGCATGTAGCAAGGTAGTGTTAAAACACTCCACTCCCCACTTTTCCTTCTCCCTCAAATACTTTTATACAATAAATTACATAGATTGTAAGTATATCTGTGGATCTCTAAAATATTAAGGTCACTAGACTAATATTTTAAGAACCAAATAAGGTTTTAATATGTAAATGTTTGACACCTCATAAAAGTTCATTACTGTCGCGTTCAACACCGCCTCTGCCACAAGCCCTTTCCTACTTTCTTCTACGACCCACTAACGTCTGACCTTTGAAGTGCAACGATGGATTTTGATATTTGGTGTCAAGATGGTTTGTGGCTAATAATAATATGGAGAATATATATTTGGGTATATGTATTTATTTTTCATTTTTTAGATTAAAACAAAAATTTATATATTTTTTTAAATATTTAGAATTTTATAAAATTCTAAAAGTCACTCTCAAATCTGTAAAATTATTAATTTATATAAACTTACCTATTTACGATTAATAAAATTTATTTTTAGGGACCGGTGCCAACTTTATGTTATTTATGAATTTATGTTATTTTTCTGCTTCACTGTGGTGTTTATAGTAGTAATATATAAATGTTA
This sequence comes from Heliconius melpomene rosina, assembly GCF_056956725.1. Lineage (NCBI taxonomy): Eukaryota > Metazoa > Arthropoda > Insecta > Lepidoptera > Nymphalidae > Heliconius > Heliconius melpomene. The sequence goes on from NC_140399.1 coordinate 9,844,864, forward strand.
TTTTTGGCCTGGCCTAAAAAAACAGATTTTAAAAAGAAAATAGGTTTATAATAATCATTATACCACTATACAATTTTTTACAAACACAGTTCCCCACAAAAAAATCGGATGTTAAATTTGAATCACATACATATCCGCTTACTCGACCTTGTTCAATTTTCCTTTTACCGATCGAAAGATACGAATAATAACACATACATATGTCACAGTTTCACCTTTACCGCGGCAACAAAGAGGGCTCAGACCGGCTCGCCTTGGTATTGTACCCGATATATATATCATATACTAGATTGATTTAAATGATTTTTTTAGTATGTTTTTGTACGCGGTTGTGCTCTTTAAATTTTTTAGAGATTCTTATGGCGACGTTTATTGGTATTATAGTTTAACTAAAAAACAGATTGTCTTTATTTTCTCTATGATGGTTCATTTACTAACTTTTACCTACGGCTTCGCCCCTATTGTCAAATGGACTTTAATGTCTCGGGTAACTCTCATCGTGAGCGGGGAAAGACACACGAATATCTACAGTACCTTATATCGAAGCTAAATGTAACATAGCCTTATAGCCTTCCGCTATAAATGGACTATCCAATACTAGGAGCCTATTTAGACTTGGCTTTTCTGGGTTTGGGGAGGAGGCACGGAAAACCCGGCACCCTCCATTCCTACGTCCATAGTAGTACCTGAAATAGCACGATTAAACAAACAAACTTTTTGTTATATTAGTTATTGTTAATGTACTTTAATAAAGATCTAAGTTGTGACTAGACTGATCTTTTAAAACCTCTCATAGACTAACATGAGTTCCTGATTTAAATTAAGATAGCGGCTCCTTTATAGGTAATGCAATATGACATAATTAATACCTTTTGCATATTCATTAGTGAAGATCCATTAAGTAAATCTATATATATTAATATTGTAAGTAATCTTTATATGTAATGTATAAAAATTACTAAGATACTCCGTTTCTATTAAGACACTTCCTTTCTTCACTTTCTGCCGATGCTGGAGACATTGTGTGTTAACTGGCGAAACTCAACGCCGTTTGTATTTATTTGGACAATGCTTTAAACTCCAAAAGGGTAAAAGTATGTTTTATAGGCCCTTAGATTAGTATAATGAAATACCATATTTGTCATTACTTACTTTGTTCAAAAAGATTCTTTCACGCGGATGTCATTTATATTCTTACCAAACATACCTACCTATAGATAATAATGATGTCACCTGAGAATATTATAATAATAGCGAAAGCGTGGGTATAAAAACATTTTATCCCTTTAACGTTTTAATCTCTAACGTATCACGTTATATTTCTACCAAAATTAAAATTTTAAACGGAGCGGGATTTGAACCCTCTGACTTCGCCTTCGTAGTGAAATGGAATTAACAAAGAGTGTACGTTTGTATGACACGTGCTAAATGCCCTAAGGTACTCAGTCTACAAATGCAGTGGATCTCATAGAGACGATTGAAGTGACGTAATAAAGCCTATTATAGGTTTCCTCCATAAAAGGACTATTCATCACAAAAATATTTTTTGATTTCAGGCCAGTAGCCCCAGAAATTGGTATATCCCTATTTTCTTTTTTTTTATTTCGTCACTTAACACGCAATGCTTCCAGAATTCAGCGAAAAGTGGGGAACCTAATTTCTTAATACTAGGTTACCAGGTTATATTTGCGTACCCTGCCATGTACCGGATATAGCGGGAACCTATAAAAAATTAATCTTAATTTTTTCCACTACTAATAAGAAAGAAAAAAAAATGTATAAAATTAAAATTTACCTAAATAATATTATATTAATTGCTTCACTCTTAAACCAGTAAATAAAATTACCACGAACAAACGTAATAACTAGAATCGTAGGCTGTTGCTTGACTCAATTAACTTGTGTTTTAATTATGATCTCATTACGTTTTTTTTGACGTATATAACGAGATCGGCGTCTGATGTAATTAAAAGTAAAACTTATAAAAAACGTAATAAAACAAAATTAATAAAAAAAAATAGTTATTTATATTTGATAGTACCCTCATGACGCAGTGGAACAGCGTTTGTATATTTGTAACAAGATAGTTGTAGATTTGATTCTCTGGCAAGATAAAGCGCAACGATTAGTTTCATTCCATTCAACAGTCTCTAATTTGGGTCGAAATTAAACACTGGAGTGTCTTAACACTACTTTTTCTTTTCCTTTTGAAAGGATAATGCGGAATGCTATTATTATTTATTGACATATAATAATAATAAAATAACCTTAAATATTTTTTCCTTATCCCTCATATTTTGCTAAATAAGCTTATTTTTTCCTCGTTTTGAACCCACTATAACATCCAACAAAAGCTTTATCATTTCGTCACCCACACAACTACTACGCTTAACAAAATATGCAATACAATCCGGAACATGTGACCAAACGTTCATTGCCAAATAATATCGACATGTATGATTCATCTCATTAGCGGTCACGGGCACGCGTTACCTTCGCACAAGTCCACATTTTACATAGTAATGTGGTTTTACTTCCTATACGACTTTATTATAACGAATATGAAATCCGCATATGGGGTATGCAGTGAGAGCCTAGTGCTAGGAATCTCCTCACTTCACAGCGAAGAAATGAAAATATTAAATATTTCATTACCTGGAAATCGAACTCACAACCTGTCGTTTATAGGCATACGTTTGTACCCCTGCGACCCTACTGTTCATAACGATATGATTATATTATATTGAAGTTCTTCAAAAATACAGTACGACCTTGTTATTACTCAGATGAAATATCGCAAAAACATTACTGATTTTAAGAAACTCTAAAGTCAAGGAATATTGCAGTTCAATGTCGACTTGTACTTAATAAGAAATATTTTCAAGGAAAGTTGGTACAGTAAACCTATACGAGCCATAGACGTTACCTCTCTTCATGTTAGATGTACGGACGCATTCTTATGTTAGAAGAAAGCTCTCAACCTTGAAAGCTTTCGCAACTCCCAACCGGTTCGTATAAGGAACATAAAAAGGTGCGCACGCGCATGCTTCTAAATGCTCCTATATATGTATGTGGAATATGGTATACCTAACCTATATACGGTGGTAGGTTTATTATACTATGAAATTTGTATTGTGCTATTAGAATTAATAATACTTGAGTTGTAGAGTGTACTTCCTGTTAATCTATAATTATGAAATTGGTACGGAACCCTTGGTGGGAGAGTCCGACTCGCACTTGACCGGTATTTTAGTTATTTCATAACTAAGACTAGGAATTGTTCCATACTCTCCATATTTTATAATGTTTATATAAATCATCATTGAATTCTGTTATAATAATTACACAAAATATTCAAATTCATTCATTCCTTAATAAAAAAAATCTATTTCAAAACTAAATTAAGATTCATTCCCATAAATAGACTATCTAACGACGAAATACGCGATGAAGCGTAGATATCTTATTTTACTCCAGTTTGGAATCTGTTTCATTATTTCGAAACTCTTACAACAGCCCGGCTAGCTCAGTCGGTAGAGCATGAGACTCTTAATCTCAGGGTCGTGGGTTCGAGCCCCACGTTGGGCGAATTGTTTTTTATTTATTTAATATATTTATTTTGCTTTTTTTTAATAAATATAATTTATATTCATTTACAAAATATTTATAATATAAGCAATCATTTTAATAAATTATCATTCATCTATATGAAGACATTTATAGGCTATTACTTAACCTCTACCTGTGAAAGTTGGGAGTGGTTCGTAATCAAGTGTAAATGAAACTACCGGCCACCCATGTCGATTGGAAATATACACTTTGTGACGTCACTCCACTTGTATCTCAGAGAAAAATGGCCGCCAGCCACTCGTTTTACGCATTTTTTTATGGTTTGCCAATAAAAAGTGAACTTTTGGAACGAATGAAATTGTATTATTTTAATAAAATCAAAGTTGAGAAAGCTGACTTGATCTTTAAGTTAAAATTTCAACTTTTTTTATTTTATTATACTACACATAAACTTACATTTTGTAGCTTATCGAATATACATATATGCTGAATTTGAGAGGCATTGCCTGTTGAGTAGCGAAACTCAAGACCGCGTTTTTTGTCTTGGTAAAATATGAATAAATAATAATTCACTACCCGATTACCTAGTGGGAATCGAACCAGTAACCGTCGCGGTACAGTCACACACCGGTGCCCTTGCGTTCCAACGGCCTCAATTTCTTTATATATACTTACAATTAGGTTCCAAAACACCTGACTACTTAATAAATCAAAATAAACATGATAATTGTCTTAAAATCACTCGACATTTTTTCCCATGTGGGTTTTCCACCATTCTAAACAATCTGACAAGTTATGTAGTAAATCTAGCATTAGTAGTGCTGGGGCTTCAGTAATGTCACCGATTTGACACGTGCATCCCCTACGCACGTGTCAAATCGGTGACATTACGTGACATAGAATAATGATAATCTGATTGTGTTGAAGAGAGTTCTAAATATTTATTATATACAAACAGACAGATAAACATTTGAATTTTATGTGCTATTAGTGTTTTTATATCGTCATTTAATATTATTAATGTATAGATATCAATATAATTATTTTGTATTTCTTTTCTCTGGTATTCTGCGTTGTATGTAGAGACAACGTTATAAATTGTATCTGAGTTGGATTGTAATGTTTTTTTAAATTATTAATTACTAGCGGACCCGGACGCGGCTACGCCTGCTTGAAATATAAGAATATAATTTCTATAGAAATATAATTTCAATCTAGATAAAATGCTAAAAGTGATTATTATATTTATTTTCATAAGGATGAATATCAAAATGATGCGGTAACGAACGCGGTCGCGTAGCGACGACGGTTGTTATTAACATGGCAGAATAAATTGCATGTCAAATTAGAAAGTATTTTAATTTATTAATGTGTAATGTGTATGTGTAATGTAATATTATATAGCCTATAGCACTTCTGAAGAATGCAGCTTTCATACAAATCAAAAACAAAGTAAATCGGACCAGTAGATCCAGAGATCTTAGCGTTCAAACAAACAAACAAACAAACACTTCCGCTTTATTATATTAGTATAGATATTTTTATAATCATTGATTTATGATTGTAGAGCATTATTCTTTACGCAGAATTCGGCAGAAAGTGGGGAGGAGAGTGTCTTAACACTAGGCTCCCTCTGCCTATCTTGACACTGAAAAAAAAACATCAATTAAAGACAGTTCAAATCTGTATCAGTCACTGAAATAAGTACCTATATATTAACAAAGTCATTCACGCAATGATTTTCGAGGCCATTAAAAATCGAACTCACAACCTGTCGCGTTTAGACACACTTCGCCACGACGGTTCTCAATTAATATTTTTATTTCCCAAAAAAAAAAAAACAAAGTTATTCACTATAGCTACTCTATAACCACTTCCGTAACAAAACACTGTAATAAAAGTACAATCACGTGCTCTGCGGTGTAAAGACGATAGCAGTGACCGACTAGTGGTCGATATCCTCTATGAAGGTTTGTTCTTACTTGTATACCTTGCGAACTGCCGAAGCGGAAATTTTATATGTACGTACAGGTACCTATGTGGGATTTACTGGGCCAGAACGTGTGGACTTTCCTTGAAAAATAATAGGTAGTTTAGCTTAAGAGCTTTGTACGCTAGAATTAATCCTAGCTAGGTAGTAAATTAAATATTCTTTTCAGATTATGAATTCTCTTGATATTTTCCTTTTAATTTCCAAAATATAGATGTTGTTTTATATTTTATTAAGTTTCTATGTAATGAAAATAAACTAAAGTTGTAGTCTAAAATAAAAAAATATTTCAAATTTTGTGCTATATTCGAACGTGTACTAAGCGGTATTAACCCATGTTCATCTGCAAAATTTTTCTCTAAAAAATAATGATTGCAATCTCATATTACACAAATTACCTACTATTCGTATATATTTCATAATAATAAAAAAAAATCTTTAATATTCTAACAACATTCATATTAATTGACGTTAAAAAAAACCTTATAAGTGTCCAACACGCAACGCACGTTATAGCGACGTCCGATGAATATTCAAGCTTAAGATAAGAAAAGAAAGTTCCGCAGCAATAAACCAGCTGTGCACTATTAGCTATATGGTATATGGTATTGTAACATATTTAAATTTTATGCAAAACATAAGAAAAGTATGTTTTTCGAATACCTTCATTGGTGCAGGCGTGGTATATGTTTTTATGAAGTATGGGAATCTAGTATTAAAACACTTCGTTCTCCACTTTCTGCTCAATTTTTGAGAATTTGTTACCAGAGCGAGGAAAAAAATGTAAAAAAATATTAATTTGACCTATATTTACCTATTGAACTATATTTATAAGTTTTTTAGATCTGCTTTTGTCTCTCTTTTTAATTTATTTATTAGGAGTTTTTTAAACGATTTAGATTTAGTACTATGTATGTCACCAATTTCTCACAGTATTTTCGACTAATTTTATTCTTTAAAAAAACATATTTCGCAATTGTATTATTATGATAAAATATATAAGAAATAAAATAAAACGTTTTACGTTTTAAAAATTGGAAATCAAAAGGCTTATTGTGTCGCATAACCATTTTTATTTATTTTTTTAAAACTTTACAACGCTTAATTAAAGAAAAATGCTATAAAAATCCGAAACGAGGCAATACGCAATCATTTTTTACATATTTTTAATTGAACATATATGTAATACAGGCTATGGAGTGAACCAGTTAGCCATATTTGTAAAACCAGTGCAGTTCTGTACTCAAATTTTGTATATTTTTCGAAAATTATAACCCTATTTTATAGGGAAAGTTCATCTTCTTCTCGCAATTATATAGAAGCAGTGGCACACCTAATATGGCGGGACTACTTTCATTTTTATGACTTTTCCCGGCGTGGGCGGGTGTTAACGTGCGAACAAAAGGTTTTGATATGAGAAAACATTATCAATACATCTCTTTATATTTACATATCCAATCCATATATACATATACCTTTATAGTTTTGGTTTTATATTATTAGTATATCGAAACAAATTACTAAGAATAAAGTAACAGTGTAACAAAAGTAAGCTTTGCCTTGATGCCAGAGCGATGAAATGAAAATATTAATAAACAATACTTCATTCCCTTGAGTGGGAACCGAACCCACGACCTCTCGCGCTTAGAGTCACGCTTATGCCTCTGCGTCAAGGATGCCATAGTCGTTTTAGCGAAAATATTTTCGTCAATAGCTTATGTAATGTTTGTTTATAATCGCTGCTATATTATTAAGAAACTGCTGCATTCTGCATTAAACAGAATACACCTTAGCTGTCAAAACAACTTGCATATTCAAAATTACAATAATATAGTACAAAGTTCGTTTTATATTTGTTTATAATTGTGGAAGTGTTTACATTTTATTTCAGTAATATATTGTTATGTTTATAGTTCAAAGCGAGAAATGTGGAAAGTACTAAATTGTTTTTATTATGTGTAAGGTTAGTTTTGTTTTTTTTTATAATATATTATGGTACCTATAGATGGATATATATCAAAATCATTATACTTTAGTTTATGGTGTAATTTTGATGAGTTTTAGTGGAAACGGTAAAAGTTATTCATCAAAAGTACATATTAATAATACTTGTAGTGTATTATATTTGGTACATTATGTTATTACGAAAATTATTCTTTGAACCGGTGCTCAAGTTAAATAAATGGAATGAAATGGCTGTATGCGGCGTTAAATTCCGCCAGTCCACGCGCAATGTTTCGGATTCGGACAGTGTTACCAATAGATTATTGGACTAAAGCTGAATAAAGGATGAAGCTAAATAAATATTACTACATAATATTATCTAAAATTATAAAAAAATATAATAAATACATATTCACTTTCATAAGTTGCTATTCAAAATGTGAAATATTATCGTTAATACTGATTAAAACAAGTGACGTTTGTCGGATTATAAAATTTCTTTCGATTGCTAGAAAAAAAACCACAAAAATCATTCATTTCAATGTTATTTACAAATATGTACTTCATACAAAATGGTGCAATTTAATTGTTTCTTTTGCTGGACTGTAATAGTCCTAGCATATTTCGTCGTAATGTAAGATTTTTGGATTCTCATAGCAATTTCAAATAATTTTATTTATTAAATAAAAGGCAAACTTGCCTATAATTTAGTCTTAATTTTAAATCTCGACTATACTATATTATATAGAATATAAATTATCATTTGTGTAATGTGAAGATGCACGTGCAGACCATATATAGAAAAAAATTGCTGCTTTACGCATTTGGGGCAGAGGGAACATAGTGTTCAATAACTTCGTTCTCCACTTTCCATCTAATTTTCGAGACATTGCTCGCGCAACTCAACGCCGTAATAGAATGGGGACCTCTTCAATAGCACGCCACTCAGTTCGATCTTCAGCTTATCCCATCCAACCGATGAGTGATCACAATTTCGCAGAAAAGCCGTCTTAGGTGTCGTCGTATGATATTTATTTGAACGTACCGGGATTTGAACCCGTGTCGCTTAGAAACTGTTTAAACCCAGCTATGTTCATTTTTTTATACGTTTACTAAATTAGTAAAAAGCAATTAGTTTAAACAATAAAGTTTTTGCTTAAAACTATGTTTTGCTTAAAATCTAACTTATAAAACTATTTGGAGTGGTCAATTAGACAAACTTTTTATTTTACAAATACTTAATCAACGTTTCCAAATTTGTTTTATCATTATTTAAAATGTAAAATCATTAATAAAAATGATAAAGAAATGTCTCAGCAAACTTAGAAAGCTAGTTTCATAAATCTATTTTTAGTACTGTTACTAATCTTAAAAACTTTTTTTACTAAAGCCAAATTTAGTTAAAACTAGATACTAATATAGTAAAACTAATGTTGGTACACCGAATACGAATAAATCTCTGCCATTTCATAAAGTAAATGCTTATTCCGCTTTCGATAACAGTTTCCTGATACCGTTGACCTCCTTATCGAATTCGTTGCGGACTTTGTACGATTGAGACGTCAATGCGAATCGCTTAACCATCTATGAAAAAAATGTATTTTGCTCATAGATTATCTTTTTATTTTCTTAATATTTGGGTTATTGCAATAAAAAATTGTATATAAACTTTGTTTTTTGTTGTCATTATCATTATCAGATGATTTACTACTTATTACTATAATGTCGTTAACGAGACGCAGTTAGGTTAGTTTTAATTGAACCTGATAGTTGTCAGTTCAAATCTGACTTAAATATTTTATAGAATTAATGTTATAAATTAATTAACTAATTATATGAATTTATGAAATTGAATAATGTATATAATTAATGATTTAGTTAATTAATTATATTTTTATTGTTTCCTGATTTGACACAGCTTGACCTTGAATTATGTTAGTAATAAATTAGTAATATTAAATGCTTCTTAAAAAGGAAAATATTTACAATGGTATAGAAATTTTAACGTAGCGAGATTCAAACCTGCTCCTCTTGCTTACTATCGATACACCCTAACCAATTCAACTATACATATATTCTTATCGAGCTTCGTTGAGATTCTTATTTGCTGTGTCAATAATTTATTTTTTATTGTTAACGTCTCTGTAGGGATTTAGATTTTGTATAGGATAAAGAAGGAAATCGGAATGCATACTCTATTATGTATCACTATATTTGACCTCACTGTCAATTTAATCGTATATTTTATTAAATAGTTATTTTTATAAAAACGTGCAACTCTCGATCTTGACATTTGGTTTCTTCTAAAGGCCTGTGTTGAAATACTATATCTATATTTTAATGTCACGTTGGATATTCTTGCCCACATTATATATCTTAACAATGGTATCATAAATATTAAGATTTTTAAACTTTTATGTTTTAAATTTTAATAAATAAATAATAAGCATAATGCAAATATAACTATACGAATTATTTGTATACCACAAAACCCTAATTCGTAATGAATTGTTACAATCAAACTAATATTTTCATTTTCTCTTCTTACAGATGGACAGTAGTTCAGAAGCGATGGAGCTGAGACGGGAGCTTGACGCTGTGAAGAATGCATTACAACAACAGTCAGAATCTGTTCTAAAGCAACGTCACCAGCTCGTTGAAGCCAGTCAAACACTTGCAGCACGCGACAAAGATGCTGCCCAAGAACGACGCCTTAGACAAGACCAACTCGCAATAGTTCTCCGATCTCTAGTCCTTCTAGAATCCAGATTGAGTAGAGAGCAGAAACAAATAAATGTCTCTCTCTTACAAAAAGATAAAATCATCAGATCACAGCAAGAGGAAATAGTAAAGTTGAAAGCTCGAAAGTCATATTGCAGCAATTGCCAACAACTCCTTGGCTTCACGAGTGAGCAAACAAACATCGAAACCGACCCAGAGTTCCAAAGCTTAGAAAGCACAGATTCTAGATTTCAAAACAGTTTCGTAAGAAGCTGTAGCTATCGTGAAAGGAAGACGCCACCAGCATTTCAAAAAAACACTAGGTTAAGTAAAAGTTTTCAATTGCCTAAAAATGACATAGTTTATGGAAATTCGAGTTCGAGTGAAGAGGGTAATACAGTCAGTGTTGGAAGTAAAGGAACATTTATTAAAAATAAACAAGCCTTCAGCCGCAGAGATGTATTTCGAAGATCTAGAAAATATTCTGGTAGAAAGAATAACAATAAGAACAACGAACATATACAAAAGAATGTATATAACAATCACATGAATAGCAGTAGTACAGAAGAATGCATCAGCATGAACTATCTCGTTAATAGTGACGATGCTGATATAACAGCAAGTCAAATAGCAAGTGACATAAGGAGAGCTTCTCTGAAAATAGATCAGCTGATTGATGAAGCAGCTAAAGAAAAATCTGAAAATACTCAAAGTGATACAGATAAAACATATTCAACGAAAATGGAAAGACTCCATGGAATAAAACGGCAGGCGTCCGATGAAATCAAAGCTAACAGGCGAATATTTTTAAATAAAATTCTAAGTGATGAAGGAGAAGAAAAGCCTTGGTATTGCAATGTTAGCGATCCCGAGCAAGAAATGGATAGTCTAGACCAAAGAGTTTCTCTTAAAAATACGAAATCAAAATCCACCGATAATCTTTTAATGGAAGGTTTAAATAGCGGAATTCTAAACGCTGAAGTTATATCAGCTAAAAATGAAGTTCTCTGCAATAGTCTGTTGAAAAACAATATTAATAATAATTTTAAAGCTAACTGTCAAGAAAAATCTGACATCTTAGATTCTAATAAAAACATTCCTGCAGATGCCAGTGAGAATTGGTACGCAAGTACAAGCGATGCCGACGACACTCCACCTAATGAAATATATAAAAATAATCCTGTCTTGGAATGTGTAAATCAAATTTTGCTACAAAATTCTTTAGATGACAGTAGCAATGATAACTCTAAGTCGAGTGAAACACCCAGTCCAAGTCCTAAAGCAGCTACAAAACGAGTGCAGTTCTCTACACTTAATAGTATCTCATACGACGATAAGATAAGAGTAAGCCCTGGTTCAAACCACACTTTGCCAAGGACAGACAAAAGAGCTAATAAAATCGTCAAGTTTAGTTTAGAAACAGCTTCAGAACATAGTTATGAAGTGCCAAACACGGCACAAGGCTTTCAATATGAGATACAAAGTATTTATAGTAATGAATATGAACCGATCATTACTAAAAATTCCGAACCTAAACCTGCGCCTCCTACGCGTTCATCACCCGTCATGGACAAATCAAACACTGTTCCTAAAATCAAAGGTTCTATAGTCAAAAATATAGCCGCGAATATAGAAAGTCGCAATCAAATGAACATGGATCTTAAAGATAACAGCTTGGGTGCCATGAAAATTTTTAACAAGAAAAAGGTGCCACGAACTCCTCCAGCACTGCCGCCTAAACCAAAGAACTTGTCAGCTAAATGGAAAGCTGAAAACTCTGTCAAACAAGCGATGGAGCCTTTAGACTCTGACGCCGTTGCGGCTAACCAACGGGTTGCAGATGTTAAGACGAGAACCGTGGGACAAATGGCCACTATAAAAACCGTGGAACCGGACTACTGCTCCATTTCAGAGATAAATGTTCCAGTAGTCAGTAACGGCAAGAGGGAATTGCTACTCACGCAGCCCACAGTCGAAATTCACAATGAACAGTATCCAGTCCACACCAATCAGAGAGACAGCGTGGCTAAAGTGGTCTCCTTACCAAGAATACAGAATAAAATAAGCGACAAAGATATACCGAAATTACCACATGTAACTGAAATTATCATACCAGATGAAGACGCTCACGCTCTCCAAGCTAAAGTAGATCCGCGTGGCTCTATTCAGATGGGTAATACAGTGTCTTCTATTCTCTCAGAAATAAACAAAGGTTCCAAGACAGGTGGTAAGCAGATTAATTTAACAGATCTAGATAACCAATTCAATAGTACACCAAAAGCAGCAGAGCCACGTAAAACTGAATATTTTGATGACATAGACAAGTTTGATTTGTCTCAAGACTTCGAAGAGTTTAAAATAGATGATGAACTCGGTAGCATCGTTGCGGAGGAATATCGAATTAGCTCTGGCAGCAGCGACGGTTCTATATCTGATGTTGTGACAGAACACCCTGTCACCAATACTGTACCTGAAAATGATAATAATAATGAAAGCGAAGAAAAAAATGAGTTATTTCTTCAGAACGAGAATGTAAATAAAAGCAAAAATGCAAAGCTTTCCAATAAACCTGATCTCCTATCAAATATCGAAAACGTTGAAACTGAATCAGTAAGGAATTCTGATATTGAGTCTAGTAACTCTTCGGGCAGCAACAGTGGATCTTACAACACAGTTAAATGTGAACCGCGAATGATCTTAAATAACACCGTTACTAATTTCAACAAAAGTAAAGGATCTTTTGATTTCTTTCTGGAAACTTCTGGACTCAGTTCTAAATCCATATTTTCTCCTTCTAAAAATTACTTAGGACTTAGACCGCCTAGTGCTAATCATAAAAACGTATTAAAGCCTAAAGATATAAAGATGAGAGTGAAGAATCCCTTAACAACGAACAAAATCAACGAAAAACCTATGACGACTGCTATTAAATATTTTGAGCCGTATGTGTAACATATAATGTATTTGTTATTTTAATGAACTTTTTTATTTTATTTATTGTAAAAATGAACTTGCCTGCATAATATTACTTTATTTATGTTAATATGTTTGTACATATTTTAATTATACCTAGTTATTATACAAATATATAATATTAAATGATATAATTGTTTTATTTTATCATTAAACTAAACACTAAAATTTTAACTTTAAATTAAAAAGGGTTTTAAAAAGAATAATAAACGATAAGCTTCCACAAAATCTTATATATTTACTAATATTAATAATAACAATGTAATAAATAACTGAAGTGTAATAAAAATAACATAATTTCTTAAAACTAGAATAAATTCATTGGTTACGTTCATCCTGTATACCATTAGACGTCCATACAAGTTTCACAGGAAATACATAAATTGTAGGACTTCTGCGAATTTAAATGTCTATCAATTAAACTAAAGCAATAGACACTATACTTCCGTCAACGCAATGCTTAACACTAGTGGTCACAGGTTCAAATCTTCACACTTTTCATCCACAGATTTCAATCTTTCGGATTTTTTCTTAATAATTGATTTGGACTTGATGATTGGACAATTCCGATATTGTTACAATAACGCTGTAAGAATAATAAAATCATTTTGTTCCATTGTGGAACTACACCATGGTATATCACGCTTCCCTTTTGAATTTTTTCTCTAAATATTCTATAGTATTCATCTTGAAGTTCTTCACAACATTCTTTAATTTCCACTTCTTGATAGATGAAATCTTATTACTTTTATCCTCTATAATCACTATATTTTCAGTATCACATATTAGTGTTTCGTCACTAGCACTAAAATTCAATTCTTCAGTAGACGAAATTCTCGAAATGGAGATATTAGAGAACGAATCGCATCTTTTCTTGTTAACCTTTTTAGGCCTTAATGTCCTTAAATAGTCTTCAGAGGAAAACGTTGTATTTGGGACGTCTACTATCGCTGGAGCACAAGTATTTAGATTTTCATCTTCCAGATCTACAGGTGTGCCCCACTTACGATCCAAAGAACGGAAGGCATAAGACAAATGTAGATGCAGTTCCATCTTTTTTGATACAGTCAAATATTATTATAAACACTAACACTGTTATATGCGAGAGACGCGTAAAGATAGTAAAATAATGTTATCACAATGGAATAGAATATGGTAATGATGTTCAATTGCGAATTATTCACCTATTTAAATCAATATTTTACCCCCACCTATAATTAAGAAAGGATTAAATTAATTAAATAATCGACAATTATAACAAAGTAATTATTTTAATTGTAGTAGTTACATAAGTGATATGAAACAGTAGCAATCATTAATTAATTTGATAAATACTCATTAAATTGTAGAATTGAATATTGAATCATTAATTTAAGTATTATTAATAGTTCTGACTGTTGGAAGAAATTTAGGCAGAAATGGGCTTTAATTTTTTTATGTAATGAACGTAATGAGTTGATATCTATTCTATATATATATAAAAGGACTTGTCCTCACTGACTGAGGTAAGACGCACGCACAGCCGTGACCGCTGATGATAGAAACGTGGAATTTGGACAGATGTTTACTTTCGTAATCTGGACATCCACTAAGAAGGGATTTTGAAAAATTTTAACCCTAAAGGGGTGAAATAAGGGTTGAAAGTTAGTATGGAAAAAAGTTTAAATCGGCACCGATTCTTATAAAATTTGAAATTCAGACTCTTGAAAGTATTTAATTGAACACGTGTTTCATGGTTTTCTAGAATTCACCCCCTAAGGGTGCAAATAAGGGGTTGAAATCTTTAAAACGCCACCGATTTTTATAAAATTTGAAATTTAGACTCTTAAAAATATTTCATTGAACACATGTTTAATGGTTTATTAGAATTCACCCCTAAATACGCAAGCGAAGCTGCGCGCGTCCGCTAGTTTAATATAAGGTTATACACAAGTGTACACAAGTTGTAAATGAAAATTTTTATGTGTAAATACGATTTTAGAAACCCGCTGTTTCACAGGTCCCAGGAATACTGCAGTAGCATTCACCTGTCAGTTTATTGTCGGTTTATTGCTAACAAGTTATATCAAACTGCTAAGCTTCATATTAATGGAGACTAGACTGCAGCCAGATTTTACCACCCATAGGGAGAATCTTAGAATAAAATAATTATTAAATTCATTTATATTGTTAGTGTAGTCATATTGCTGTACTACTAATAAATTGTGGGCATTTTGTTATAAACCCCAGATGCTAACTATTAATACTAGATAAATAAATTTAAATAAACAAAACTATATATATATATATAAATAATTCTGTGTAAACAATCTCTATATTCCAGACATATACAGTGTTTTTGTTAGCACCACTTTAAATGAACCACAGTTTTTTTTTCTTGCAAAAATCACAAATTAATTATACTAATGAATTAACTAATTAAGCAACCTTGATAATTAAATGAAATATACATTTATTTCTAGTATGTATAATTTTAAATAATATATCAAAATGATATATGGATTCTTCAGAAAAAATAAACAGTTTTGTTTGATTAAATATCAATTTTATTTACATAATCTTAGTAGTAATAATTATATTTATTAAAAATATAGGTTATTTCTTTCTCTTTTTTCCTGCTCCTTTTTCTAAGTCCTTCTTCAAGTCTTTCTTGTTAACCTGAAATTTAAAATGTTACATTTGAATTTATGAATATTCAGCACCAAATAAAAAGACTATTGGAGGAAAGATTTCTCTTTACCATAATTAATTACAGAAGCACATAACAAGTCATAAGTGGACCCGAACGCGGCTACGCCCGCTTGAACTATACGAATACGATAAAATATATGTATGAAATTATTTTCAGTTTTCAATAGAGAGATGCGTTAAGCAAGCTCATTTTGGGTGACGTTTTCTAACAAAAACTTTGCAAATCGTTGCCTAGCAACGACAGTTGTTATTAACATGGCGGAACAAATTGCAAGTCAAATTAATAAGTATTTTAATATATTGGTATATATCGAAAATATTACATATATGAGAAAAAAAAGTATCCTATGTTCATCCCGAGACCCTCAAGTATCTCTGTATGAGTATTTTATCACAATTAAATTAGCGGTTTGACCCTGATTGCGTAAAAGACAGACAGACAGACAGACAGACAGACAGAGTTACTTTCGAATTTATAATATAGGTATGGATAGGTATGGATTGTTAAGTATTTTTTCAGGTTAATAAATACCTTTCCATAACTGCTTAACAAATGTCCCACATCATTTTTCGTATTTTTTTTCTTCTTAATGCCAGTTGTTAAAACACTTTTTGCTATCATTGATTGTTTTTCTTCTTCTTTTTTTAATTTCTCTTCTTTTCTCTGTTGCATGAGCTCCTTATAATTTATATATTTTCTTTTAGGCGGTATAGCTCCTAAAAAAGTGACACAATGTGAATGTAATAAACATATTAACAATTTTATATATTAAAATATCAATCTCCATTGGCAATGGGATCATGTCTGTTTGAAAACATGATAGTTGTAAGTTCAATCTCTACTCAAAGAATACTACTTATTCACAAACAAAGTAGAGAAAGAAGTATCTTCACACTATGTTCTATATGCCTAATTTGCTCTCTGGAGATACAATGTGAAATTCAACAAATGTAAGTATGTGTAAACATTATGAAAGTAATATAAATCTAAATCGGTAAAACAATAGGTATACCAGAGGGAATTAAGTAAATAATATTTTAATTTAAGTAGAAATTTTAAAAGTTTAAGTAAAGTAAAAAAAAAAGCTTATAAACTAACCTAAACTAACTGCCAAAGCAATTTTTGCTTCCTTCTTCTTTGTTGGATCAAAACCAGACATTCCGAATTTGACGATTTCGTGCCTAACTTTCTTTAAGTCTAAATCCTTCTTAGTATTATCTATTTGTCTCCTTTCTAATTTATTTTCAACTGGTTTCTTTTTTGGTTTGTGCGCTTCAAATTTAACAACTTGAAAATTGTTATCGGCATTTTTTAAAGCTAGTGCTGCTTTTGTTACAATTAAAGACATTATAGTTGTCGTTTTTTATTCTAGGCTGTTTAAAATACCTATTCATTTAAATATGAATTAGAGAAAATAAACTAACTTGACAACTATAACAAAACAAAACGTGAGCCGAGCCGTGAGCCGTGAGTCAAATATCATTTTTGACTTTGACATTTTAGAATGTAATAGATGTATGATGCGATCAATACAAAAATATCTTAAACATTTTTATAGTTACCGTTCATAATTATAGTCATTATTTCAGATAATCTAAGTGGGCATTAATAATTAAACATGTTTTGTTTATCTATCGACGGGCATACCTTTATTTCAACTTTAAAACAAATATATCGCAATATAAATAGCTAAACTATCACTTAAATGTAAGATACATTTAATCAAAACTTCTACATTTTTATAACAATTATAAGAGTTATTCATTTATATTTAATAGTTTTCTTAAAAACAAAAACTACAAATTTTTAATAAAAGTGACACTTGACGTATAGTCAACATCTGTAATCTACATGTTTGTATTTCAAATGTCAACATAAAAATGAATTTGGCGCACCTGAGGGCTAATATTAGAATGGTTTTTGTTTATTTTCCGCTGTGATATTTGTTATTATGGATGTGCTACGTCTAAACTAAAAATAATGTAACCGATATTGAATATGTATATATAGAAAAGCAGGTATTGAAGTTAATATTTTGAGCTTACATACGTAAGAGTTAGTCGCTTGCGTTTATACATTCCTCAATTTTAAAATCGACTTGTTAGATAATAGGAAGAAGTATATTTTTAAACTTAGACATTCTATAGTCGTAAGAGCTACGGGAAAAGCATTAAATAAATATGAAAAATAAATTAAAAAGAAATGTAACGGCAATCAAAGCCGGCGATCTTATATTGACAGAGCAACCTTTTGCATTTATATTGTCTTCAAAAGAAAAAGGCATAAGATGTGATAATTGTTTACAAAGGTGAGTGATATAATTTTAATATTTTTATAAATAACATTTTTTACATTCAATTAAATAAAGATTTACAAATTTCACTATGTATTTAAAGTAAATAATAATAATAATAATTTGTACATTTTATTGTTTTATTCAGATGTAAAGTACTTAAATGTTCTGGATGTCAATTTGTACATTATTGTGGCAAAATATGTCAGAGAGACGCATGGAGTGATCATAAAGTAAGTAATTGATTATTTATTTTAATTTAATTATTATGATACTGTTGTGTAATACCTAGGTACTACTTTACCTACTTAGTTTTAAAAAGTTTTTAAGGCAGAAAATTCATATTTTAACAATTAATTTCAAATTCAAATAATCATTTTAAGCATATAATATGTAAGTGGTCCATATAGAATGGAGTGTCTTAACACTACCCTGCTGTGCATGGGATACAACATGGTTGCTGAATTTTTAATACCTACTAATGTGTGGTATTTAAACCTTCAATTAAAGGCAGGTTGAGTAAAAGAAACCCACTGTTAATACACTTCATTCCCCACTTTCAACTTAATTTTTGAGACATTATGTTTTGAGCAATGATTCATTAGACACATCCATTACACTATAATATTCATTTATGAGCACATAACAATTGTGTGAGATTTAAACCCTCAAACGATTAAAAACAAACAATTAAATACAAAAGTGGTAAAATAACAAGTATTTATATCAATAAAATATTCTTGTAGCTATGATTAATACAAACCAAATGCAAACTTTATGGCTCATTGCCATTTTAAACTAAGTTGTATATAGTAAATTGAAACATTATATTATTATTGTATGAATGAATATTGGCCTATTATTAAATTTCTGGCATAATATCAAATGAGTATTATTTCCTAGTGGTGGGTGTTGTATGGATATACAACCAAAATACTACTGATCTTGTATCTGTTTACATGAGTTTTTCTCAGTAATTTATTATCATATTTCATAGTTATATATTTAGATATTTATATTTATAAATATCCAGAATAAGGCATTTGAACAAAATATTTTTGTTAACCAACTGTGGTAAAACCGAAAAGAAGGTTTAGGTTTTTAAGACAAATGTATATGTCTTTTGCATTGTTTCTTATAAACTGATTTTGATAACCTGGCAACCTACTGTTAAGACACTCCATTGTCATTAGACACTTCCGTTACACATGTTTCTGTCAGTGCTGAGTGCCTCGTTATCAAAGTGAGGAAATATAAAAGATTACATTCTCCCGATTAGGTGTCGAACCCATCGCAATTACACTCGCATGCTTGTAGCCATAACGGCCTCAAACCTATTAAAACTTTAAGAAATACATTTAATATTTATACATTCATAATTTTCAGTGGGAGTGTGCTAATTTAAAAAGAGTATCTCCAAAAATAATACCTGATGCAGCTCGTATGCTAGCTAAAATAATAAATAGAATACAAAGAGGCGATGGTGCCACTTACAAAGCATTTTACTCTGTAACTTCATTTAGAATGTGGAAAGATTTAATGTCACGTAAGATAAATTATATTTTTATTAATAGATATAATTAAAAAAAAATTAAATAATTTATTTATATATATATTTTATACTTTTTCATTTTTCACCTAATTTGTATTTGTATGTCATATATATTATATTATTTATTTATATCCAATTAAAGTATTATTTTAATTTTATAACAGCATTTCAAATACATTAAACAGATAATGCAAGTCTTACTAAAAATATTAAAATAAATGATTTTAAGTTAAAATATACATTATTTTCATAACTTTTTAATTTCTTCTTTTCCAATTAACTTACTAATAATTTATTTCTAGATTATTCCGATTTAAAAGCAGATAAAAAGAGAATGGATCATTTTACTTCATTATGTGTAGTGTTGTTTGAATTTCTAAAAGATCTGTCATTACCAAATACCGTTGAACTTATGGGTATATATGGAAGGGTAAGTAATATATTAATATAACTAACAAATCATGTTTTCAGAAACTTTTTATTATATGATAATTGTGTTCTATTCTTCAATTATCTATATATATAAAAGGACTTGTCACAGGCGTAACCGCTGTGCGTAGAAATGTGAAATTTGGACAGATGTTTACTTTCGTAATCTGGACATCCATTAAGAAGGGATTTTAAAAAATTATAACCCTAAAGGGGTGAAATAGAGGTTGTAAGTTTGTATGGAATTTTTTTTAAATCGGCACCGATTTTTATAAAATTTGAAATTTAGATTTTTAAAAGTATTTAATTGAATACGTGTTTCATAGTTTTCTAGAATTCTCCCGCTAAGGGTGCAAATAAGGGGTTGAAAGTTTGTATCGATTTTTTTTAATCGGCACCAATTTTTATAAAATTTGAAATTCAGACTCTTAAAAGTATTTAATTGAACACATGTTTCATGGTTTTCTAGAATTCAACCCCTAAAGGTGCAAATAAGGGGTTGAAAGTTTGTATGGAAAAATCTTCAAATCGCCACCGATTTTTATAAAATTTGAAATTTCGACTCTTAAAAATATTTCATTGAACACATGTTTCATGGTTTATTAGAATTCACCCCTAAATAAGCTAGCGAAGCTGCGCGCGTCCGCTAGTCTATCATAAAACTTTTTGTCGGTTTTTTAGTTTTACAGTGTATTCTGCATTTAGCAGAGAAGCAGATAAATGGAACCTCCCATTTACAGTCACACGCTGTGCCACTTCGCCACGACTGTCTCTTTAATGAGAATAAAACTTCGAATTGAATGGTTCAGTATAAATTGAAATGTTGTATATTATAATTTCTAGTGATATCAACATTTTATATTTATTTTTTAAAATAACTTCAAATAAATATAACAGTTATGCTAGTAATCAACTTCGTTGCTCCAGGACCCAATAGCTACTTGTAAATATTGTAAATATATATTTTATTTAAAAATTACATTTTATTTATTTTATTTTATTTAAAAAATATATTTTTAATACATTTAAGTGTATTGAATATTTTTATTAAGTATAAATAACAGTCAAATGTCCTTAATAATATCAAACTAAAAAGCAACATGTTCTTTTTTTTTACCCTGGTATATGCGATATAGTGCAGGAAGCTGTTTACAGCATATAGCAGGGTAGGCAGAGAGAAACTAGAGTTAAGACTCCACGTTTCCCAATTATGAGTGGCGGAACTCAATGCTGAAGAAGCAACAATTACCACTAAAATATATTCACATAAAATAATCTATCTCAATTACAGATGATAATAAACAGTTTCACAATCTTAGACATGGATATGAACTCTATAGGTTCAGGTATTTACATAGGTGCCTCTATCATAGACCACAGTTGTGAGCCCAATGCGGTCGCTACATTTGATGGGAAAACTATTAATATTAGAGCTATAAAAGATATGCCTTGCTTGGACTGGAAACAGGTGATTTTTTTTAAATAATTTTACTTGAGGACATACAATTAAACACACAAAAATACTTATACATAGACATACAAGGATATAAACTTCATATATTTAATTATTTACATACCTGCTCTCATTATCAGCCATAGCTATAGTGTGTTATTAATATTAAAGCTATAATGGAGCATTTCTTGTTTTTTTTGGAAATTCATATTTTGTTTAATATTTATGGATATAGATGTGAATTCCATAAGTACCGCAAGGATTGGTTCCGATAAAAAAGATTGGTTCAGATATTTGAACTAATGGCTTTGGTTGGACAGGAAAGAGGTTATACTTCTGTTATAATGCATAATAAAACCTGATTATGTCCATACATCTAAGATAATTAAGAAATAGTGGTATTTCAGAATATAATAGAACCAAAAAGAATTATTTTAATTTTGAGATACTTAAAGGCACATTTTTCTATTCTTTCAGATAAGGATATCCTACATAGACTTAATGAAGACGCCGTACGAGAGGCAAATGGAGTTAAAAGAGAACTACTACTTCCTGTGCCAGTGTGACAGGTGCTTCGGTAAATGCTTTAAATGTGGATAGTATTGTAGATTTCGAGGCTGGCTGTAAACGCGACGGGTTGTGGGTTCGATTTCTATTCAAATGGAATGAATTATCTACGGTTCCCCTAGGAGTAATGAATTATTTGAGCTGCCCCAGTAAGACATAACGCGGCGTTACTTTACACGTAATGTTTCGGAATTGGGCGGAAAACGGAATGTCTTGTCACTAGATTGTCAACAGAATATGCACCATATACAAGTTGAATGTAATAAAGTGAACAGGTTCCCCAATTACTACTGACCCTGGGACATAGCGGTAACGTAAACTATATTTTGAATGTGCAACTTGAATGTACAATAAGAAAATTTTAATGTTTCGTATACAAAAGTAGTTTGGTTATGCCACAATATGAAAGTATAATATCTAAATAAAAAGCTACGGCGTTTATAGAGATTATCTTGTCATTTTTTATTTGTAGTGTTAAACAAACAGTACTTCACATAGGTAAAATGTATAAACACCATTTACTACAATTTACTTACTTTGTTGTTGTTAAATTGAAACGTAATTTTTATAGCATTAAAATATTCTGATATCATTTGATATTAAAAACGTTGAATGGCATTTAATAAATTAACCCATCACTCATTTGTAATATGTGTAATATAATATGTAATAATAATTTAGACGTAATCATTTCCCCAAGTGTGGATTGAACCCACAACCATTATGAGTGATCACACCCAGCCTCACTGCCATGAGAGTGTTTTATTTATCCAATTTCTTTAGTTTTATTTTAATAATATATTATATATTTGTTTCAGATGAAAATCATTTAAAATATGAGCATGCAGCAAAATGTCTCAATGCTAAATGTGATAATCCTATAAATATAACTTGGAAAGAAAATTTAATATTAGTTAAGAAACCAAAACCTAGAGTGGAAGAAACTAATGGCGACGATCAAAATGGCGACATTTGCAAAGAAAATGGAGTTTTAAAGGATGTCATAAGATGCACTGAATGCGGGACCAAATATCCTGAAGAAAATGTCGAGAATTTTATCAAAAGCATGGAGTTTAGTGAATTGCATTTGTCTAACATGAAGGAGTCTTCTTTTGCTTGTATCCTTTTTTTCTATAAAAAGATATTTTCCTTGTTGGCTTGAGCGGTATCACGCATAAGCAGGGGGAACCTAGTTAAGATTCACTCCCCACGGAACTCCAATGCTTGAGGCATTGCGTGTTGCGGAACTCAGCGACGGCTTTTATCCTGTTACCAGAGCAGAGAGAAATGAAAATAATTCGTTCCCACAAATTGAATAGAATCAAACAAACAAGCATGTAAGTATAAAGATACGAAAATCGTTTGAAAGTAAAGAACATAGCGTATAAAGTAGGGTAGTGTTATAACAATTCTTTCCTACCTACTTTAATCAATACAGAAAATACATTTATATGAAAAAGCATATTTTTATTTGATTGGTCTGGTAACATGGCAAAGCACGGCGAGAGTTCTGCTACTCAACACGCAAAGCTTTGAGAATTACGTCTGTGGGATACAGCGTGGAGCTAAAAAAACCTATCCTATCCTTATTTAGAAAACGTGTATAAATTTTGAACGTAGAAGATTCAAATCCAAAATATTAAATTTTTATGTTTTCTAAATATTTTTTTTTTCCTAAGTGTGGAGTAACACTTTAAAAAATGTTTTCACTGCAAACTATTATCACTGCAAAAATACTATAATTTTAATCTACACGAAAATCAGATGTAGACATATGCAAGTTCTGTCTAGAGAAGCAAGAGGGGGTTCTCCATCCCCTAAACGTATTATACGCTCAGACGTTAGACAACGCGTTCGACGCGCTCATACAGGTGCAGCTGTGGGAACACGCGTGCGAGTACGCGGAGAGGCTGTTACCCTGCTTTAGGTTGGTACTATTAATTCATCTTTGCCTCATACGGCGTTTAGTTACGCCATTCAACACGTTTTGTGAAGTTCCGGTGGATAGTGGAGAACGAAAGACCGTCTTGCTTTATGTAATGTTACCATTCATTCATTCTCTCAACATGTATTCTGAATTTTGAGTGGAAACTTGAGAACGAAAGGTAAGGCCATACTTCAGATATACGCGGAGATAATTTTACCTTGCTTTAGGTAATTTTCCATTCATTCATTTTTATGTGGGGCTATATAGCGTTAAGTTCTGGACAATAACACGCAGTCTTTAATTTTAATGGAAACCGAGAAGAAAGAAGGGAGAGATTATTAGAGATTTTGAGAGATTTAACACCAGATTCTGTCTCCGTACACCACTATATGGTGAATAAAGACCTAAAAATGTGTACACAGATAATGTGGCCCTTAACAGCTTTGAATTCCGCCGCCCAGCACGCATTCCGAAATTCGGATAGAAAGTGGAGAACAGTCTTGATATTGTATTCTGTCTACTCTGTAATTTGCTTTAAATCTACATAATCTATGTGGCTGATGTGTTGAAAGACATTAGATACTTCTTACAGTAATTTTTTTGTGTTTGTTTCTGATCAATATAAAAATACTGTTTTTCCAATCATTTCAGATTTTACTATGGCAACTACCATCCATTAGTTGGTCTCCTACATATGAAATATGGGAAAATATTGTTGTATAAAATGGACTTAGCAGGGGCATTGCACCAATTCAAATGTGCTGAAAAGATAATCAAAGTTACTCATGGGGAGAAGCATACTTTGTATAAGGATCATTTAATGCAAGCTATTGACCAAGCTATTATAGAATCTACTGATGATTAAAATTGTCTTATTTAGGGAATATCCATATTTGTTTATGTTAAATTGCTTAAAATTACTCTCAATGCTATTTAATTTAAAGTGTATGTATACGTATGTTTTATCAATGTTTTACTTTGTTGTTAAATATATATTTTTTTAATTATGTAATATTTGACTTCAGATTTTTTTTTCATTTCTGTTACTCGAAACAGTTTTAAGATTCAGTTTGCTTCTACTGTAAACTTCAAAGTAGTTCAGTAGTTTTAGACTAGTCAATATAAATATTATTTAACATTAACAAATATGGAACTCCACCTAGAGAACAAACAAATATGGCCTTAAATAAAAGCAATAGTTAAATCATATTCATATGTTTCGAAAAAGAATAGTGTTTTGTCATATTTTTATATTTCAGTCTTATAGTGGTCATTTTAAATAAAGAAAAATCTAGCAATTTTTCATAAAAAAACATAATATGCAATATAGCAGATTTGTTCAAATTAGTGTTATTGGTTAGGATTGTCAATTATTTTGTCATCAAGCAATAAGGCTGTGTGTGCAATAACTTAAAATAAATAAAAAAATATCCTTAGAGAGTCTGTTTCATTTGTCTGTCCACTTTAAAAGGGATAATTTTAAAAATATTATGATTTATAATTGTTACGGAAAACAAGGGAAGGAGACCAAAAATGGCCAAAAATATTGTCTGTTTGTAAGTTCATATGTTTATTAGTTAAAGTGATATAAAGGATAGTCTGTAAGTCTACAATATTGTCGTAACGTCTGTCTTTATTCATTTCTCATCCTCTTAACGGGTGCCTCGGCATCCGCTTCAAGGACTTTAATGCGTATCCCACATACTTCTGCCCCATGTAATGTCTTAATAGCTTCGTCAGCCGATTCACTGACTGCATATCGAGCATATCCTACAGTTTTGCTATATAAAGTATATACGTTAATTAGGTTACCAAAACGACAGAAAATATCTCTTAATACTGTAAGTGGTGGAGGTTGAGGTTTGCAAACTAAGAAGCATCGCTTAGCGACCGGGCTATCAATATCTGCTAGCGGCTGAGGAGGAGGCAAACTAACACTACAATAATTCAAGTCGTTACTGTTTGGTATATTATCATCGGAAACCCCTGCTGTGGCCATTTTAATCAGTTTCGAAGCCTCTGCTATAGCTTGTGTCAATTGTGCTAAGTCTGGAGAGGCAGAATCAGATGTTGTTGAAATAGCATTTCGTAAGTTACTAACAGCGGAGGATATAGAAGGCAAGTCTTGGTCTTCTTGCTGATTGTTTGTGGGTCTTACAAAAATTTTACAACCAGGTGGATATTCAAATTCATTTAATTTCTCCACAGCATAAGCAGCTGAAACAGGGTTGGAAAAATGTGCTGTTCCTTTACCAAAATTTCTCATCAAATCAACAAAGTAACGACATTGCACCAAACCAGGGACTATGTTAAATAATGACTCTACATGCATTTGTGTTAAAAAGGGACTGCATCTAAATGAGACTTTGGTGTAGCCTTTCGGGTCAACATTCATCATACCCATAATTGAATTTCTTTGGTTTCCTGTAGAAACTGCCAAATTATTTATATTTGTTTCAAAAGCAGTTTCTGTTCTCTTATTATATCCTTTAGGCTGAGCAAATATTGCTCGATATCTCCGTTCACAATTCTCAAAAGCAGTTGCTGCTTCTGAAAATTTTCTGTACTTTATATAAGCAAATCCTTTAGATTCCCCACTTTGCCTGTCTCTTTGTATCAATATGTCATCTATAAGGCCATATTGTTTGAATGTCTCTTCCAATTTTTCTTCATTTACATCCTTAGAAATATGTAAAAACAATCGTCTATACTTATCGCTGTTATAATCATCAGACTGAATATCAGAGCGATTCGCAGCTACCATGATTTTAAGAGGACGGCTGCTGTTAGCAACTGTCTTGCCATTCAAGGACTCTAAAGCAATGGCAGCTTCAGAAGTTTTGGAGAATTTAACATACGCAACACCTTTAGGTTCTCCAGTTTTGTGGTTGCAAGGTATATAAATGTCTTCTACTGTGCCATGTTTTGAGAATACTTCTCTCAATATTTCTTCGTTTAAGTCCTTTTGACGAACAACAAACAATCTAGAATAAACGGGAGTATCCTCGCGATCTCTATCATCGTGACGGGGAACTTTGCGTCGATATTCCATTTTAATAATTGCAGTTTGCAAGTTTGCATATAATATATTAATATGTAAGATGTAAACTATATGAAAGTATATAGTCTAAGAAAAGCTAGTTAAGTATTCAATTAATAATCACAAATACGTACTACTACGTAAAGATAACTAATAAATCTTTTCGATCTACATTAACACCTAACGCAATATATATTCTTATAAATATTTTATGAGTTTATTTAAGTAAAAATTGTAGGTAAAGAGAATAACTACAGACTCATAGATTAGAGTAAACACAGAGGGACAACAGAGGTCACTGCACCGTGCACGATAATGTAAAATGGCCGATTATGCTTAATACAGATTAACTATAAATAACACGACGAGATTTGAGCAAATAAAAATTTACCCAAGAGTGCTGGACATCCGGTATTATGAATTTCGCTCTTCGCTTCGTTTCTCCTTGCCCCACATAATATAGTAAACAATATTTAAAATTTTCATTAAAAAGTTTTGCTATAATATATAACACTGATTCACTATTTTTGATATCACAACTAAGCAAGTAGAAAACATTATATAAAAAATTAACAAACTGTACAATTTATCATACAATTGCTTGTCTTTTTACATGTAGTGTCACAGTATGCCATTATATTTTAAAAAAGCACAATTATTTGATTATTGAGATTTTTTATACATTTTTCTATTCAAGTAATTTGAAAGCTTATTATAAGAAATATATATTTATCAAAAATGTTATTTTTAAATATTAATTCCATGATTCCTCTGTTTTAAATATTAAATTTGTAATTTTTCTTAGAATTTGTAGTGCAACAGATAATATATTACATTTGATCCTTTTTGCGCGAAACCGTTCGATTTAAAAAAGAACGTTACAATTTTAATGGCAACACAGTGTTTATTTATGCCAAAGGCTAAAAGTGGTTCGTATTTTACGTAAAATTTATTATATTCCAATCGTTGGTTTGTACAAATTGATTTGTTATCTAAATATACAATATAATAGTTACCGTGAGACAATATTTGTTGGTGTGAACTGTTAAGATTAACTAATATGATTATTGATAATAGGAGCGCTATGGGGAATGTCAGATGGAGACTCGTTCAAATGATTGTTAGCAGTCGAGGGGTACAGTAGTCTTCTTGCTGCTTATCAGATCACTAATAAACATTAACTTTGCCGGTGTGTTACATTGAATTGAACTTTAGTATGATCGGTTAATAATCTACCCTGTTTTAAAATAATAATCTAGCTGCTCTTCCATTAAAGTACCCTCGAATACCTAAACAAATAAGAACTGTGTTGAAATTTCTTAGTGAAAGACTTAAAAATGTTTAGTAAACCTTATGAAAAAAGGCTGTTAGAGCAATGCAGTCCCACAGGAAAGAAATATATTATGAGCAGGCCTGATTGCTCTGACAGATTTATTCCATGCAGAGTTGAAAATAACTGGAAGACCAGCTTTCAAGGTAATTTTATTATAATATTTTACTTAAAATTTTTTAGTTTCAACTTTTCTTAATTTTATAAATTTATAAAAGGCTAGAATATTATTTAAATTCTTAAAAAAATTGATATGTATTTACTTATTTTTTTGATTTGTTAATTTTTTATTTTTCTAGATATTTTATTAAAATATAGCATTCTATTCAATATATATTAAATATTTTTTATTAAATATTTATGTAAATTATATTAATAAGAAAATTATAAAATTTCTATATTCTTCAATAGGATGCTATATTTAAATAAAACTATAGATGCTATATATTAAAGTTAAATAAGAGTTTATTAGATATTCATATAAATTATATTAATAAGAAAATTAAATTGTGTAGTTGTATGTATAGCTGCACAAAATGGTTTTTGGAGTCTATCCCCATTATGGGTATTCACCTCATGCAAAGCTTAGCATGGAGGTCCACCATCCAATATATTGTCTCAAAAATTAGTTAGTGTATTAATATTATGTTACCTCTGTGGACCAACAATGTGCAGGATAGTGTACAGAAAAAAATATGTATATAAAAAAAATTGCAATAATGTATATATATTGTTTTAAAAAAAATAAAAAGTCAGTTATTATAATAAGAAAATAACTTTTTATCATACAAGTAAAATGTTTATAGCTTCTTTTGAAATTTTTTTATTGAAAAAATCAAAATATCAATAGCACCTGATTTTGTTTTCACAAATATTTTTTTGGTTAAAAAGTCCAACCTAATTATTTAGGTCTCATTAAATTGGAGGTCACTATATGTGACACTTTGTTATTAACTTGACCTTATAGTATAAGATTACTTTTTATTATTATTTTATCTCTTGAAGATGTGCAGTTAACATGCATTTGGTTGCGGCTAGCTTTTTTGTTTATTTTTAAAGTTTACATCATTCATTCTTTTTCAATATTTAATATTCTATTCATATACTGTCTAATGATTGTGGTTCAGGGTTCTGTTCTGGAAAGTAATTTTGTTACTATTTCTCATATTTGACCAGAAAGTATGTAAAGTATACTTCTGCCTACCCTGCTATATGCGAGACGAAGCGTAATACCAAAGAATATCATATAAATATCCCAAATAGAGTAACTGCTAAAAAAACATTTAACCATACTATGTTTTTCGATTTACTGTAACGAATTGACCATAACTTAGCAATTACTTAATAAGACTATAATCTACTTTGCTTATTGTACATTATAATGACAATGATTCGGCTGAAATTGTTCTTCTAATAATTATGGCCTCCGAGAGTTCATGATTATATTTCGCTACTATTGCAAATGGATACCTTATATGTAAGAAAAACAACTTTTATAAAACAATAGTTTTGCTATAGTGCTGCTTATTTGTTTTTTTTTAGTTGTATAATCTTATTTTATTATTTTTTTGTTATTGTTCCTAGTAATATACTCCAAGTGATGATAACAATTCTAATATTTTAATATATATGTCATACAAAAGACTTTTGTAACATAGTAATAATTGTTCTATCAGTTATATCTGACATACAAACACAATAAACATATATTTATATATGAAGAAAAGTATATACTTACTACATCTATGATAATTATTCAAGGTTGTTCGGTACTTCAAAAGATTTGCTCTGTAACAAGATAAAATGGCAATTAGTATATCTAATAGTAAATAACCATATTATTATTAGTGTAATTTTTTTGTTATATTACATATTATAGAACTAATAGTATATTTTTTTTTGTTATTTTATCATGGCCCATTAGAAAAAATTATCACATTAAAGTATAATAAGACTGCTTTGGTAAAGAATATGAATTCAATATACCTAATATATTATATACAGATTTAAGTAGTAATTTTTGTCTTTGAAAAACTTTTTAAGTATAATTTACTATGAGTGTGTTATTTAATTCATTAAGTAACCAGTATTTCATTGATAAATTAATTATAGCAATTGTTGTATTATTACATAATTGAACTAATTGAGGTTTAATTTATCTATATTCTATATATATAAAATCGAAAGGTCACTCACTCATCACGAAATCTCAGAAACTACATGTGCTAGGAATCTGAAATTTTGCATAGGAGTTATTAATAGGACGTAGGTGCTCGCTAAGACGGGAATTGGCAATATTCGACTCCTGGGGGGTTGTTTTTGGGGTCGAATGTTCGTATGAAACTTCGTTACTACAAATGCTAGGAGTCTCAAATTTTGCATAGACGTCACTAGGAAGTAGTCATGGAGACAGAAATTAATAATAACATAGTTCACGCGGGTGAAACCGCGAGCGGGCCGCTAGTATTTTATATAATATTTATTTTTTTCTTATTTTTAGAACAGAATGACTTCATTCTTGTTCCATGTTTCTCTAGCATTTCTTTCTTTAGTATTAAGATTATCTCTGTTTTCAGATTTATTAATTTAAACATACAGACAAACCAAATTTTATTTAAATAGGTTTTCGTTATGAACTGTTGATGATTCCTAGATGAACTATTATAGAATGAAAATCAGACGAAAATAGTAGGCACATTATATTGTGTTACTTTTACCAAAATTTACTAAGTTATAAAAACGTAACTTTGATTTTCTAATAAGAAAATTCAAATTAAAAAGTTACGGTAACAAAAATTCTGTATAATTTAGACAAGATTTTTTTTAATTAAGTCATAATCTACAAAGTAATATACTCCCAACTCATTCGTTTTGAAGGTTAATGGCCTTAGACCTTTTAATTACGTATTTAATAGCAAAATTAGAAATGCGACTTAAATCAGGGCTACCATAAAACAATGGGTATTTGCTATTCATTAAAAAACGTCGTCACACACGGCTACCCCTGGAAGTACGTATGAACTGTATAGATTACAACATTCAAAGGGAAAAAAGTCTTTAAGCCGGTGAAATTAATGGTTATAATACCATGACCTTCCCGTCAGAGACACGTGTGTGAAGAGATGGGCATTAAAGTTTACTTACCGACGATTTCCTATTTCGTAATAGAAGCTATAATGAGTTGGGTTTTGAGATGCTTTTTCTGCTTTCTACGTTTAAATAATGATAGGTTTTAAATTTACCGTACAGTTTTATATCTAAACTAATGTTATAAAGCTGAAGGGATTGTTTGGATGAACACGCTAACCTCAGGAACTATTGCTTGGATTTTTTTTATTTTCTTTTATAGTGCATTGTTCCTGCTCCTAGAGTTATTTTGGACACTTGCTATTCATTCATATTCAACTCTTAGGCCCGTATTTATAAACAGCTCTCAAGCCTGAGATCGATCTTGAGATGTCAATTTGATTCGTAAGTTATACATCTATGAATAAAAACGGCATCTTAAGCCCGTTAAATTAACATTTGATCATGCGAGCGAAGTCGAGAGTAAAATTAGTATATATTTATAAAAAATATTTTATAATAAATACTCTGATTAAATAAATCTAGATAACTATAAAAATGGCACAGCGAATGCAGTGACTAAACGCGTAGGCAGGCACTCGACTCTCCAACTTGTATTAGAATGGTGAATGCGGGTGTCTAGGATATTGACTTCGTACTGTACCTGTTCATATAAAACAAATATATTAAATAATCTTTAAAACTTTGTTAATTTATTTTGCTACTATCAGATCTTACCCTCTTTAATATCAAATATATAAAATATTCAAAATCTAACAGTGTTCCCTATTATTCAAATGTAAATAGATTTGAATTCTTTAATAGGGTGGATAAAAAGTAGTATCGTAACTTGTAAAGGCTATTATATATTTTTTATTATACTCGTGCAATATGGGGTTTAGCGAAGGGATCTTCCAAGCGTGACGTTCATTTGCATCGTCCGGTCAAGAGGCCTTTTGTAGGATATCGATTTTATTTTATATTATTTCTATCGGAACCATTCGACCGTAGGTCTGTGTAAATCGTTCGATTACTCCTTAGTCGCGAGAAATCACGTCTCTTTCCAGTTAGAAATATTTTGTTTTTTTGTTAGTTTAGTTAGCCTTGCATTAGATTCGGATTGCGCAAACCAAGCGCCGTTATCTTTTTTCTGTAACTTTTACTCCACTGCATGCCCCAGTGCTCTTGCCGTCATCGACCACTTCTAAATTCTCATGAATTTGAAAGTTTATAAAACATTTATCATCTCATAGTTAACAATTTGTATAAATAATACAAATATATTGATATATTCCATTTAAAATAGAACCAAAACATTACAATTGCTAAAATACACGTTTAAAACGTCCCTTCTGTGGCTAATGCTCCTTTTGCGTGCTCACCTCAGCGCCCGCTTCCTCGCAACAAAATAGAGAATAAAATACAAAATCTGGTCTATCGTGAAACTATGTATATATAAGTGCAAAATCCGTGGACCGTAGAACGAAAGGGCGACGCCCTAGGTATAACAGAGTCTAGCTCGCAGGATCTCATCCGAGACGGCTATCTTTAATAAGGTAACCCGACTTGTTAGTTGCCCCCCTCTGCTCTGCCTTGTTCCGCGAAGTGTTTTTGTTTTTTTAATTAAGTTTCTTTGGCAGATTTGATTTTTTTATAATATTAATTAACACGATAGTTGTAATGCCGGAAAGTAGATAGCAGAAGTGGAAACATTTGGAAGGGAGTATATTGACACTAGGGTTCTCAGGTTCTTAGGGTTTCTGTGTACCTTTTTGAGATTTTAAAGAATATAATATTATCATCCCAATTCTAAGACAGCAATTGTCAAGATTAGTAGTTCCAAGGCAATTTGCTTCCTACACGGTTTGTGTTGTAACAGTTTGATTGTACCCAATTTAGTTCAACGCTAAATGACATTTCAGGTTCAACTTGACAAAGAGGCCAGTGACACATGGCAAAGTAAAAGCTCGGCGTTGAGTTCCGCCTCTCAACACGTAACGCCTCGAAAGATTCAGCGGAAAATGGAGAACGGAGTGTTCTAAAACTAGCTTCCCTCTGCCTGCCCCGCTGTGTTATTAACTTGACAAGGTCTATTGTGACGTCAACTCATTGTCTATTATGTGATAGCGTGAACTAATTAACACCGAAACCATCTCAATAATTTAAAATGATAAGCACTCATTAAAATTCATGTATGTAGAACTATTTTATAACGTTTCGAGGGTTTTCTGTGCAGGTTTTATTACATATTTTACCTCTTTTTATTTATATTGTTCGTGGTAACTAAAATTATTAATGTTGTAATTCTTTTTTAAATGGTATCTGCTCATGGTGTGGTTGGAGCGGATGAGAGGTTTTTTTATCGTTACGGTTTTGTGGTAGAGAGAACGCGTGTTATTATTATTATTTTCTATTAATTAAGCATTTAGCTTCTCTTGTTCGTCGGGAAAATGGGGAACAGAGTGTCTTAACACTAGGTTCTCACTGCCTATCCTGCTGTGTACGGGCTTTTGCTACTTAGTGCCGTAATTAAGCGGTGTTTAAAAGTGCAATCAAGGAAACTATGGATATTTAATTCTTTTTTGTCGATGTTGCTTTTTTTTTCTTCTTATAGATTAACTACTATTACTGTTTAAAATTAGACGGACGTAATTCAGACATCCCCTATTTAGTACGGTAATTAGACACTATAACCAATCGGGGCGGGGTCAAATGGCACCAATCAATTATCCTTCATTATGTACGCCTAATCTCATAATTCGTCTTAACAATTTCAATTTTTTTAAGTATAAATTAGATCAGATTTGATATTTAAAATTTTGTTTTTTTTATCTACTACTAATATTATAAGGAAGAGTTTGTTGGGTTGGCAACGTACGTGTATTTCAGGAAGTACTTCCAGATATAAGACAATTCTTGAGATTGAAAAAATAATTCGATTTTTTTATAGTATTGCATAATCCATTTATCGAGGATATTGGCTTATCATTTGTTTTGTCATCGTTTTTTTAACTTAGTTATTGTTAGGGAACGGAGTATCTTAACACTAGGTCCTTTCTGCTTATCCTGCTGTGTCAAATACAGCGTAAAGATGATTTTTTAAACGTTATTTCCATTTGACCACGGTGGCAAGAAGAGCTCGGTTTTAGAAAATCATCAAACTATTTTTAGTCTTGGTATGTGTGAGTATCAAGATATATTGGTTGAGTTGTACAAGCGTCTGAATATAAAACAGTAAAGTTGTGGGGGAAATCTCCGCTAGAAGAATAGTTTTTTTAAATTTCTTGAAAAAGCAAGACATTAAGTAAATCCACTGATCATTCAATGTCTTGAATGGGGTTGGAAGTTGGAGAACGGAGTGTTTTGACAGTAGATTCTTTTTGTCTATCCCTAACACGCTACAACCGGGATAAAGCGTGAAGCTAATTTAAATCTTGCTAAATAACCTTGAAATTATATACTTCCTACTAAATAGGTACCTCATTACTAATAATTAGTTACTAGAGGATGCTCCGCAAGCTTTCTCTTTTGCTTTTGAATAGTGAACTTATTTTCTTTTCCATTAGAACGTGTCCATTAAATGATTCCTTTAGAAAATATAGGTAATTTTCAACTTAAATGGTAGTTAAGTTGGGCATGGTTGTTTACAGGAATGATGTTTGAACTCGTTTAAATAATTGTCTATGTTTCATATATTATTATGTTGTAGAAGTGATGTAAAAATACTATATTAGAGTAAATTGAACAAGATATATTTAATTTTGTTAAACATTTCTATTGAGGCGAATGGTGTGGCATGTAATTGTAAAGGTGGCGGTTTGGGTTCGATTGCCAATTCATTTAGACCAAATGACGGTGTTGATTTACGTCAACCCAATGTCTTAAATTTAGTAGAAAAGTGGAGAACGGAGCATCTTGATAATAGATTCTCTGTATGTATTCTGTTACGCGGAAAAAAACGAGTTAAACTAAAAGAAATACCTTTAGATCTTTCTGTTTGTTTAAACTAGCGCCCAGTCCCTTTATTTTAGTATTTTATAGATACGTAGCGAATAGGAGCTGGCTGAAGCTCCGGGAGTTAGAGGTGAGTGAACCCGATTTGACGGTAGTCGTGGATCTCTGGCCGTGGAGAGTTGGCTTTTTGCTCGTCGTTACTTACTTCACATGGTCTAATGGATTGACTTTCGTGCCCTTTAATAGATCTTGATTGTTGACAATTGCTTTATAATAGTCTGTTCTGTTTGTATTTTTTTTTGGTAAAAAAAACGTATTCAAATTTTTTTCGTATTCAATTTTTTTTAAGTTAAAACATCTCCCACTTTTCCCATTTTTTTTATTTTTTAATTAAATAAAAAAATCTAAACAAATAAAAGGAACCTTCAAATTCCCGAAGCATTGCGTGTTGAGTGGGAGAAAACATCCTTCATATTATAGTAGACTAAGTTTCTGGGAAAAGGAAAACCGGCGGTAGAAGAAAGTCATGGCTAAGGAACATCAAAGAATGGACTGGAATTAAAAACGCTGTAGATTTAATTCATTTGGCTAGGGACAGGACCAAGTATGCGAAGTTGACTGCCAACCTTCACTAATTGGAGAGGCACTTTAAGAAGAAGAAGAAGAAGAAGTAGACTAGGCAAAAGTTTAGTGTTAAGGCACTCCTTTCTCCGCTTTACAATTTTTCAATTGATTATGCGAATCACTCTGTGATATAGTGCATAACTGACCTTAGTTAATGCGCAGCTGCGTATTTTTTATCTCAACTTCGGCAATGTTTTTAAGTTTCATATCTCAAAATAGTTTCTTATCACTGTATTAATGTTCAAAAATGCAATTTTAGATAGCTTCTGCAACCTGTTGCTCGAGGTGGCCATATTTTTTTTCTTAATAGTATTTTTTTAATAGTATGTCCTACTAACACACTACAATCAGAACAAATTGCTTGACTTTTGATAAGTATCGATAAGGTTATTGTTATCTTTTAGGTAAACATAAGTTTTTGCTTGTATTGTCATTTGGTGGATTTTTTTAAGTTTTTTAAACCATATTAAATTTTTTAAAAATACACTTAGTATTTTTTTTTATTTGTCATTTTAAAATACTCATAGAAGACGGGACGTTATTTAATATTTTTTTGTTTATTAATGTATTTTCAGAATTTATATTAAAATACTACTTATAACCAATCTTTTAAATGTTATATTGTATATAAATAAAAATTATAGTTTATCAATTTAAGATATAACTGATAAATTAATTTCATAAATACGAAGAACTCATATCATGATAAATTCAAAGGAAACCGGTGTAGTAACTGGAAGTAAATATCTTGTCACATACAATTATTCTTAAAAAGAGCGGTACGTCAAACATTTTAAATTTGCACTTGCTGAAAAAGAAATAAGATTTCTTTGATCGACAGTACTGTGGCATTTTATTTTAGTTTTACGCATTTCCCGCTTATCAAGCCTTTGTAAATCCAATACCAATTTCCAACCAAATTAGCAATTTTATTTGTCCAATATTCTATGGCGAAAATCAACGCCATTTTGTCTCCCTCAGCAAGGAAATTAAGGTAATCTACTGACTGACAGGCAACTCACAACCGGAACAACGCAGCGTAAAACACTGCAAAATACGATTCTAAATCTTTCACCCGAATTGGATTCGAACCTATAACCAACATATATAGACACTGCCCCACTGTGCCAGGATAACCAGTTAAAAGTTATGACATAAAGTAACAATTCTTTTAAAGGTGCCGTCGAATCTTCGCCTTACCGTTTCGGCTAAATCAATATTGCAATTTGCACTTGTCGAAAGATATAATTTTTGCAGGTGTTCAAATATTGACTAATGTTTTGTATCATTGTGTGGATTAAAATGCATATTAGCACTTTTATATACGAATTAACACTTTATGCTTAGTATTCAAATTTTTTATATATGGTAAAAAGTATGAAATTGGTATTATTACCATATTTAAAAATAATTAATATTATTAATTATTTTTTAATGAAATTTCGTATTCCAAATAGATTTTTTTTTAGTTTTATAATACTTAACTAATCTCAAAGGCCATTCATTATCTAAAGCTTACTTTTAAATTTAAGTTAGCATTTAGATATAATGCTTATTTTCCATTTTTACAATTTAAACATTATTTATGTAAAGCCAATATTTTAAAATTATAACTTTTTTTGCTAATTCTTTATATTCTAAGTCTAAGCAAACATATTTGTCATCCTTTCGATGAATAACGACCAATTTACTTCGTCATAAAGTTTCCAAATGTTTCTCCAATGCAGTTAAATTCCAAATATTTAGAATACAATAGTATCGATATTAGTCAGCCAGGACTTGAAAGTCAAAGTAATAACCTCAGCACTAATGTACCTCTACAATACCTGTTTCAACTTAGCACCTAAACATAAAACTTATATTTAACACTAAAATTTTATAATCCTGAATTGTTAAAATTTATTATAATTAACATATCCTACGTTGATTTTAAACAAAGTATTTTAAATTTTGAAATGTCTTGATATTAGATTCCTTCAGTTTACCGTGCTACACGCGGGATAAAACGTGAAGCTAAAACCTATCGTTCCGCCTCTAAACACGCAATGTCTCGATTTCGGGCATAAAACCGAGAGCGGAGAGCTAATTTCTAAAATTGAGACAGAAATAGCCTAAAATTGATCAAACTAAATTAGCTGTTCCACATATCGTGCTAATATTTCGTAATGCTGCATGAATTTGATTTGTAAATATCTCACCTACGAATGCGGTGTGGTATTGAGGCCACTATAGGGCTACACCTACTGGTCTGCCTGTCATGAACAGCCTTCAACTACACATCAGCTGAGAGGCTGATGTCATTTATAGAATTATGAAGTGTTTACTTAACGCTTACGCCTAAATACTCAATGGGGCCCATGTTGATGGCGGAAAACCACTCGGGTGGTAGCTTAACTAAGCAAGTAATCAATGTTTTGATTTAAAATGTTTATCACGTCAGCTATAAACTTTTGGTAATATCTTGGATGAATCGATGGAAATATTTTACAATTAGAAGTTCATTGAACACTATGGTCTATCTTTGATTAATTAATAAGCGAAAAATATATTTTTTTGGACATTTTTTCTGATTATTGTCTTTAATTTTAGTTTTTTTTGGTTAATCTTAATAATGAGGTTGTGGACTGAAAGAGAAATTGCCTCCTATGACGACTTCACCATAATTAATACTTTCACAACATTAGCTAAAACAAACCTAAAAGACCTAAATTTGCGTTTGGCGTGGCGTATCGGGAGCAATCAGCTGACCGTGTGATCTGGTTCTTGAATTTTAATGTAGCATTTTTCAGTACGTTTTACCTGTTGTGAGGTTCAACGCACCAGCCCGGCCAATCAGCTGAGTCAACATGCCCCTTCATTCCATTTACCACGTGTTGGTATAATAATTTTCCAACATTGTTGCTCTATGGCCCTCTTGGGACGTTTAAGCCTCACGTTTTATTATTTTCAAGAATAATGCTTTGGTGAATTTTTGCTATATTTCCATATATGGTGATCGTTTGTTAAATATAGGTATAGGTTCGAGCTGGAACAGTGTTGGTTGCCACGTGCTTTCGGCTTAAATTATATCACGATTACGCAACGTGTTATTGGTATGCAGTGTATTGCACAATTTTTTTTTTCAGTGCTCTCCATCATATTGAAATATAAAAATGTGTAAAACTGAAAACTATTAGGTTATTATAGTTTGATAAGATATTTTTCTCTTTCTTTTAATAACTTCTTGTTGTGTATATGTGTATATGTAGAGGGTACTTAGATAGTATATTTTTGTACCTAATCTAAACATACCTTTAATTAAATTTATTTTAGAGATAAGTTATTTTTTTCATTTCATTAAATGAATAAAGTTTTAATAACTAGATATAAAAGCTTTAGTTTACTAAAATACTTATTAAACATTAAACTTGGAAGCAAATATAGGCTTGGGGCCATATTGGCTATAATCCAGATTAAAATGAGCATCACGCAAGACTAAAGTTACAAATAATCTCATGTTTCCATAGCCTACAC
Organism: Heliconius melpomene rosina; assembly: GCF_056956725.1. Classification (NCBI taxonomy): domain Eukaryota; kingdom Metazoa; phylum Arthropoda; class Insecta; order Lepidoptera; family Nymphalidae; genus Heliconius; species Heliconius melpomene. The sequence goes on from NC_140399.1 coordinate 9,884,502, forward strand.
GGCAGGTATACGCATTCAGCCCTAATTTAGGTCACCTAAGCAATAATACCCTAAAAAACTACCTGATCGCTTAGTAAAGTTTTTAGTAAAATTACACATTTTATTCGGATATACCCGTATCAATCAGCTGGCGGTGATGTCATTGGTAACATTACGTGCGTTTTGGGCATTTTTATTTTATCCTTTTCCTTGCACTCGCGTAACATGTTTGGACATGATTTTCATATGACCAGCCTTCACCTTAAAACACTTAGATCAGCTGTTTCAAATAATATAGCTATGATTCATTTGTCTTGTCGTGTCATCGCTATGGCCGTTTAATAAAAAAGAGCAATAGAATATTATAGGTATTATGTTTGTATTATTTAATTTGATTTATTTTTTTTGAACGATATGCCTTAGGTTTCCTGTGCGTACTGTAGTATATGGGAAAAACGTTCACATCCTGGATATATGCAGGTTAGACAGGAACCTCGTGACGACACTCCGGAACTTATTTTAGGGACGTTGCATATTACTCTGCACCTCCCACCTCGCCGCCCTTGAATCTTAATACATTTTAAAATAAAATATAGAAGAAATATTATAATATTATAATAAACAACGATATAAAACATCGACTTGTTATTTCTAAAAAATGCATCATACAGGTTCGAGAGATCCTCATAATTTAAACCTGTTAATCAGTTCATTATACACTCTTAAGGTGGAAAATTAAATACGTTTAATTAGGGAATAATTTAATTAAATAACTCACACGAGAGACTTTCTAAAGTTAATAGGCGTGCTCTCCGCATGTATTATAGGAAGGAGCGGATTTGAAAATCGCCGAAGCGTGAATAACTATGATAATGTAACTGTAAGGGCAAACATAAAAAAATAATGTTCCCAAAACATTGCCGTCTGTTTAATCTTTTTATTTCACGCTTCACGCTGTATCCCGCACGTAGCTAAATAGGCAGCGTGAGTGAACCTAGCGTTAAGACACTCCGCTCCCTATTTTCCGCCAAATTCTGGAGGTCTCATGTTTATAAACATCCGTTATTTAAAAAAAAAAAACAGCTAAATTTGCTTTGTCTATTTGAAATAATATGAAAAATTCCTTAAGATAAAAAAAATCATTTCGATAACCTAATTGCATTAACACTGATAACCACATATACAGAAGAATCAGAAGGCACCACCATGCGGCCCCAATATCGCTGGTGGTATTGACACAAGTCATACTAGCACGGTTTATCGTTTGCTTTTCTAACTACTCACAGTTAGGTGCTAAGTCTACGGTAATTGCGTTTGTCAGCAGGAACTGACTTTACGCACCTTAAGGCCCCATTAATTGAGGCCAGTCGTGGCGCAGGGGTGTCGAGGCAATTCCACCACGCAACGCTTTTAGAATATTCGGGAAAGTGGGGAGCGGAGTGTCTTAACAATACGTTCTCTCTGTCTACCTTGCTCTATGCAGGATATAATTTGTGTCACGCAAAAAATAGTTTTTTTTTAAAGAAAATTTTGTGCTTTTTCTCATTTAAATACCGGATGTATACATATACATATTCTCACACCGTCGACTACTTCCAACGTAATGGCGTCATTATTTTTGTTAATTGCATATAAAGATAGATAGGCAGGTACATTATTAGACTTGTATTTTTTACTTGTACGCTTTGTACACGTGGTGACAAAAAGTGAGGCTTCTATTGTAATACGTACGTATGGTAGACGACTCTTCTACGTACGTCACATAACTAAATGATAGATGATCGGTCTGTCAATATTCTTTGCAGTCTTTGTAAGTGCCAACGGATTTTTAGGGTTCCGTGCTTCGAAAGCAAAAAATCCCTTATAGGATCGCTTTGTTGTCCGTCCGTATTTCAAGACCCCTTTTTCTCATAAAATGATTGAAATAAAGGAAACAATCCAATAAGTGATAATTTATGGATATTTCATAGAAAAAAACCATATTCGACTCAAATTTCTCAACTACCAATTATACTTCCCATTGACATACAATCCAGAAATTGGTACGGAACCCTCGGGTATGTGAGTCCGACTCGCATTTGACAGGTTTTTTATTTTTCCGTACACGAGTTTTTGACACCTGAGCATGAGTATAAATCAGTTGTCAACGGATTTGAATCTAGGCCGACTGCGAATAATGTTGAGCAATCAATTGATGTCGACTCAGGTATTAGGTATCTATCCATCTGACATCATCATCCGTGGCTAATGTCAGATGAACTTTGACAAGTCTAAAGCTGTTCCTGTCATGATTATAAACGCTATGACTGGAGATGACGATTTGCATCGTAATGCCTATATTATAATTGTAATCATAATGTTTATTCGGGAGCGTCGTGGCATAGGAGGACAAGGGTGTGACTGTAACGCGACGGTTGTGAGTTCGATTCTCAATCGAGGGAATGAATTATTATTTCTTATTGTTTTCATTTCGTCGCTCTGGCACCAAGGCTAAAGCCAGTCGTTTAGTTCCGCCAACAACACGCAATGCTTTGAAAACTTCGGTGGGAAATAGGAAAGCGAGTGACTTAACACTATGTTCTCTCTACGTACGTGAAGCTGAATTGATTTGAATTTTTTTGGTTAAGTTTTTGGATTTCGTCACGTCACCGATCACCAACAAAAAAAGATATATTTTTATATTTATTGACATAAAATTGGCAAAAACTTCTAAGCAAAAAGCTTCATTATATTATTCGATCACGACCTCGGCTATGTCTTAAGTAATCAACCACGTTTTTGGTTCAATGCACTCACTAAAATACATTTTACTGAATGCCCGTAACCATGACGACGACGAGGACTACTTCATTTGGATAACCACTATCTGCAACGTCGGTGTGGTGTGTTTGTTCAATTGGTAATTACATATTATTAGATATTTGGATACTAGTGTAAGGCTCTAGTTTTAAATAGAATATTATCCATGTTTTGTTTTTTCTTTTTGTGATTTATCTCTCTGTTCTTTCCGTTCTCATAGAATCCAAAGCTGTAGCGTACAATGATATTTTCAATTTCCTCCACAATTTTGTATAGAAATGTATTTATCTAAATAAAATTCCTGTAAACGCGATAGGTCGTGAGTTCGATTTTCACTCGAGAAAATTAAATATTTCGTATTTTTATTTTTTGGCTCTGATGTCGAGGTAATGCGCCGCGTTAAGTTCCGCCACTCAATACGCAAAGCCTCCTAATTCGCCGTAAAGAGGGGAGCGGAGTGCCTTGACACTAGACTCCCTCTGCATACCCTATTACTTGCGAGATACAGCGTAGAACATAAAAAGAAGAAAAAGATTTACTTTAAATTACAACCAACAATTCCAAGTCATTTGGTCACAGACGAATAATAATTTTACATGACAATGAAAACGCCTTAAAATAGTATTGTTTAGTTCTGGTTGACACGGCGCCACATTGTACAGGTGCAACGCACTCTATTTGGGTTACATCTGTATTTTCCGATTTTCTCGTCCCGTCAGCTCGCTACTAATAATGTGTTAGTTTTAGTATAGATGTTACTTTAGCTGTTTATTTGTTACTAGTGGACCCGAACGCGGCTACGCCCGCTTGAACTATACGAATATTTATTAAATATATTTATGAAATTATTGTCAGTTTTCAATAGAGAGATCCGTTAAGCAAGCTCATTTTGGATGACGTTTGCAAATCAAGCAAATCGTTGCTTAGCAACGGCGGTTGTTATAAACATGGCGGAATAAATTGCATGTCAAATTAATAAGTATTTTAATATAATAATATATATCGAAAATATTACAAATATGAGAAAAAAAAGTATCCTATGTTCATCCCGAGACCCTCAAGTATCTCTACATGAGTATTTTTTCACAATTAAATCAGCGGTATGGCCCTGATTGCGTAAAAGACAGACAGACAGAATTACTTTCTAATTTATAATATAGGTATGGATTTAGAAATACTGCTTACTGGGTTACTGGTCAGTCGTGGCGCAGGGGCACAAAGCGTGACTGTTTATGCGACTGGTTGTGAGTTCGAATCCCCACTTGAAGCAGTGAAATACTTCATTATAATTTCATTTCTTCGCTCTGGTGTCGTGGCAAAGCTTGGCGTTGAGTTCCACCTCTCAACCACGCTATGCCTTCAGAATTCGGCGGAAAGTGGGGAACAGCGTTTCTTAACACTAGGTTCCCTCTGCCTAAATTGCTGTGTGCGGGATGCTGCATGAAGCTGGAAATGAAATTTACTGTAGCGTGAACTTTGTCGTAGCAGGACAGGAAATTAAATTAATTTTTAAATATTCTAAGCCAATTCGAATCCAGAATTATTGTAAAACATTGTGTAATATCGTATTTTGATAATTTTGAACCAGAAACAGAAGTTACGCTCGTATATTTTTTTTATATATCGGTGTGTAGAATATAAATTCCAAAGGTAGTTCATCAGGTTGGATACGCAAAATACTTGTTTATTTGGCAAACTGCATACGATAACGTGTGATACATATCGTACACTCGCAAATGTTTATTCATACTTTGCAGCGCATGAGGATATTTCTAAATGTCTTTTGCACCATGCAATTGGAATTTTGTTCTCGTCTCATCTCTAAATCTCTGTTGTATATTGTTTTATTATCTTTCGTTTGAATTAAATTTAATTGAAATAAATTAATAAAATGCCTTTTATATAAAAATAAATATTAATTAATTAAGTTTAATTCAAGAATAAGAATTTGAATCTAAAAACAAAAATATCATAAAAAATAGAAGCATAATACAAAAAATAAAGTAAAAAAAAATGTAACTTTTTTACATTTGATAAGTCTTATTAATTTAATTCTACAGGTTTCCTTAATTAATGCGATCCAGATTGTATCGGGGGCTTCAATTGTACGTTGAATTGAAACATTGTAGACAGCTCATGATTAAATGACCACATCGTTAATACGATTTTTATGCCATTGGGTTGGTCCTCAAGTGCCTGTTCACGTGATGGTCGTGGGTTTGATTCTCATATCTTAAAATATTATCCTTGTCCTGTTTGGATCATTTGCTAGAACAAAATAATCATAAGTAAATCACATTTTCTTTAAAATAAAGGAATAAATTTTGTTAAATATTTGAGATTTTTTATGTCTATCTTCTCAAATGCGGAAAGTATATTAAAAAAATGGTATTTTATCATAATAATACCGTCTTCCTTCATTCAATATGCAATGTCTCGAAAACTGCGTGAAAAGTGCGGTACGGAGTGTCTGTACCCTAAGTTTCCTCTGCCTATAATGCTTTGCGGGAAAAAGCGTGAAGCTGGTTCACTTGATAATAATAAATAATAATATAATGGTGATTAATAGTATTAAATTTTGATTTTAAGTGCTAATTTGTGTCGAGCTTTGCACAGCGTCGTTTAATTTTTTACAACATTGCAAGCAATTAATACGTATTTTAGAAATAAATTTATGCAAATCTGTGCTTTTTTTAATACTAAATATTTTTCATTAATTATTGAATGTTTGACTATCTCAATTTCGTATAATATGTTTTAGTTTTTTACTTAGTAAAGACTAGCTTGAATAAGTCAACGTCCTTTGTAATTTATATAAGTACGTAAAATCTGTAGTTTAATGCGGCTATTTTATTTTTACATAACCGACTATAAAGAAGAGAAGTATGAGGCCGTTATCGTTCAGCGCCATAAGATATAATTGTAAGCGCGATAATTGTGAATTCGATTCCTATTCTAAAAAGATAAAATTAATTAATAATAAATAATTTCCTCGATCTGGGATACGCAATTTCAATTGGGCTAAAGAGAAAATGATAGAACGAAGTGTCTGAACACTAGACTTTTTCTGCCTACTTTGTTACATGTGAGAAATCGTATTGAAAAAAGGACACTAAGCCCTCTATAAGTAAGCCCCCTAAATATCATCTATAAGTCGCCAGGACTTTATCACCGACTCATTTTCCACAACCAAACAGTTAAATATTTAATCTTAAAGCTTGAGTGACTCAAATAGTTTCTCAAAATACTATTGTTTTACTCAATAATACGATAAGGTCGTTGATAAGCGATGCATTTTAAAACAATCAGAACTACTGTTGAGATGTTTAAACTCCTATTCAAGTTTGATAAGTAAGGTTAAGGAACTTCCCCAGTGAATGCATGATGATGCAAGATGCATTCGCCCGAGCAATGCAGCCTAGCTTTGAATACCGTTACTGACCTAGGTGCTTGGTTAGTATAGGTAAGTAGTTTAGACTGGAATGAGCCTAGCTACGAGATACAATACCTTAGGTAGGTACATTCCATTAAATCACTGGTGGTGTCTTCTAAGGTTGTTCTTTGTGGTTGTTTTAGTTTTAATTTTTAAATAATGAAATATGCAGAGTGAAGTTAATAAGTCTCTCGGTTGAACTAAAAGGGCTTAAAATGGCAATCCATTTAGTTCAATGGTTACCTAAAGCCTCGTATTGTATGACTAAACTAATTGAATTGTATATTTTTTATACTTTTATAAATATTTAATTTCCTTGGAATGTGACTATATATTTTTTTTTATTTAACTTTTCCTACGCATCAAATGTGTAACCCTGACCACCTTACTGAAGCAAGGCACGTCCCAATTGCACCTCATTTACAATTAATATGGTTGATAATAATGAGTTTTATCGTTTCTTCTTAAACCTTTTAAAGGAATATTGTCGGCAAATAAAATTAATTGCAGCTTACGGTTTAAAATTGATAAGGTATTAGTAGGCGTGATTTTTACTTTTACATTTTTAATAAATTAGAGAAAATGTAATATTTGTTTTACTTTCATAATTGTAAATGTTTTGTGTTCAGGGGGTTTTGAACCCTCAATGTAGCAGGGTGTCTATGCAGAGAGAACTTAGTGTCAAAACACTCCGCTCTTTATTTCGCAATTCGCATAATATAACGTCATCGTAAAACGAAGCGAAAATATTACAAGAAAATCGTTAAAGATAAAACATGCGGAAGTTATATCGCCATAATAGATTAGCCGCAATAAACCTGGCAGAAAATGGGCTTGCACGAGAAATTTCTAGATAGCAGGTAGGTGTGTATATACGAATAGAAATTGCAATGTGGAAAAAGCGAGCTATATCGATATACGTATAAACTACAAGTGTTCGCCGGTAAAGATTAGATAAGCTTAAAGGAATTTTCTCAATATCGAATGTATGTCATATTTTTGCCAATCATTTTTTTTTTTAAATATTATGCAATCCAGGGTGGGTTGGATTGAAGTGGGAATCGAACCCATAACCTGCTACGTTTACATTCACACGCTTATGCCTCAATACTTACTTTTACTTTTATGTTAAACTAGCGGTCCGCCCGCGGCTTCGCCTGCGTGAACTACCTACTTTATTATTAATTTCTGTCTCCATGAGTCCTACGTCTTATAAGTAACGTCCATGCAAAATTTGAGACTCCTAGCATTTGTAGTAACGAAGTTTCATACAAACTTCCAACCCCAAAAACAACCCCTTAGAAGTCGAATATTGCAAATTCCCGTCTTAGCGAGCACCTACGTCCTATAAATAACTCCTATGCAAAATTTCAGATTCCTAGCACATGTAGTTTCTGAGATTTCGTGATGAGTGAGTGACCTTTCGATTTTATATATATAGATTAAAAGGCAATAAATTGTTAGAAACATGCAGCCCCACCTATTCTAGTAACATGCAATTGCAACGTGCATGTGTTTTATTGGACGCCAGTTTGATACTATTGGTGCATTGTGAAGCCGTATTGCAATTTAGAATCTAGGTCGTACATCGGGAACCTAATGACGGTGGAGTCGACTAACAATGATACTTACTGTAATATGCATTTCATCTCGACCGCTTCCTTATTGAGAACCACATCAGGATGTTTTATTTACCCTGTGGTTGGTCTAGGGGCTTATTTATAGCTTTGACAGAGGTCGCACGTTCAATTCCGACTCATGGCAGATATTTAGATGATAAGTTTTTTCATTATTATATAAAAGATATTGTATCTTTTGGCGTTAACCTACAAAGTAAACCAAAAGAAAGTTTATTATCTAAATTATTCGAGAAAATTGCAAAAAATAGAAATATAATATATGTAATTAGGATTTTAATTACTTTTCTGTGAGCTGTGACCGACGTCCCTAATCTCGGAGTCCACTTAAAGTAAACATAAGTCCATTTGCATCCGCCAACATCCAGAAGCGGGGCGAATGAACCAATTAGTTATCTTGTTTATATTAAACAAAGTTCAAAGAGCCCTTGAAAAGAAAGTCCTTATATAATATAATGTGTTAGCGTAATTTATGGGTTTATGGTATTTATTTGTGGTATTGGTCCCAGTCGTCCACCATTCCCTCACGAGGGAATGTAATATTTAATTAATATTTCTATTTCCTTCGCTCTGGATTTCCTACGGTCTACGGAATTCAACGGAAAATCGGGAACATAGTGTCTTAACTCTACGTTCCCTCTGCCTAACCTGCTGTGTGCGGGATGCTGTGTGACGCTGAAAAAAAAAAACAAAAACTTATTTAATTTCTTTCGGCAGCACTTGCCGTTCAGTTTAAAGTATATCTTTTGACAGGCCGCAAGATCGATATTGTAATAAAATTTTTACTCTTTGCCCAAATTAATATTGTATATAATTTTTATATTCTGTATCTTTCACATCATCTTCACGTTTGAGCAGTTTACGTTGCTCTGGTCGAACTGATTTTTCGAGGCTCGTGGACACAGACAAGTTAAACGGACGCCTGTATAATGAACGTCGTTTATCTTGATTTACTACTACACTGATTGTAACTTATACAAGTGCATTACGGCGAATCGATAAATAAATAATGCAAGTGCGCTACCCTAGCGGTGTAGTTAAACGCCGTCGTGGTACAGTGATAGCGTTTAATTGTAACTGCGATGGTCTTGTGTTCGATGTTCACATTATTGAAGATTGTAACTATATTTCAGTTAATTTTTATTTCATGATCGCGCGCACGGTTAAACGTGGCGTTGAGTTTTGCCACCGAACACCCAATGTCTTGAAAACTAGGCACAAAGTGAGAAACATAGTGTCTTAACACTTCGGTTTCTCTCTAACCTGCCAATGCTTTTATGTCTCTTTCGCTTATTTTCATTGACGTTTACAGTAAATTCTAAACATTCCAACATTTTTCACCTGCTACGGAAAGATAAGGGCGAAGTGCGTGAGTCGTGACACACTTTCAAATGCAATAGATAATGATAACCATTAAGTACTTTAAAGTAGCTATTTTGTTATCGTTATCACAAATTGTAACCTTTTTGGTTGCCATGTTACTACGGGTTGACTGATTCATCGAAATTCTTTAGCGTATGATATGGCTTTAACTATTAGAATTGTAATTTTTAAAAAGAAATAAATAAGAAATATAAAAAAATATATAAAATTTCACTGCAGGATCTAATTGTGTAATATGAACGGGTGGGTGTACGCAATAAATATTGCTAAAAGTAATTCATAAAAAAAATATATAAAATTTATCCTTTTGAAATAGGTTCATAAACCTCTGGTCAGATAAAATTCGGGTTACCTAACCTAGCTACTTATTATTTGTAATTTTGCAAAGTATATTTTTTCAAAAATTTTCTACATTTACACTTAGGTATATACAATTTTTCTGCCTTTTCAATAGCTTTTATACTAATTTATTATTGTACTCAAGAAAAAAATGAAATTGGAAATCGGTAGTCGGCATATTGTACTGGATCTTAAGTTACCATTTCACGGGAATTTTTCATCGTGCACATTTAATTTAATTGCCATTCTCAATAAATACATGATATATTTTAAACTTTGCTGTAATTTTTAGTATTTTAAATATTTTTTACATCATGAGATTCCCTATTTTGCTTTAATTTTCTAGAGATTTATATGTTTTATATTAACAGTATAAAACACATACCTACTAAGTAGACCTGGAGTGAAAGGGTTTTAATAATAAAATCACGATGTACTACTGTATTCATTTAAATATTAATTATTATAAACGCAATTTTTTTTAGCAAAATTTTGCATTTAGTTATCGCAATGAGAAATTGAGAACACCCGTAACATTCAATTATTTAATCATAGCGATTGTGTACAGGAGATATCGAAATTTGGACCAATTCTTGGTCCAAATTGGATGTGGGCAGTACTGTAGGTGGAGGCCTTGCAAAAGGCGGTTAGAATTAGACAATTATTTTCCCGACCTAACCCAGGATAGTAGCCTTTATTACAATAATCATTCAGCGTATATTCGCATCCGCTGGCACCACGACAAATTTGGCTTTCCTCTGAATTAATTATCCGTTGTTTTGTCACGTAGATCACCAAATACGTACAAGTGTAACGTCGTCGTTCCTTATATGGTCAGCGCTCAGGAAGGAAATTGTGTGATCGTACTTTGTTATTAGATGGGTTCCGGATGGGTTCCCGGCTGATGATTGTTGTTACGCCCAAATTGAAATGCAATTTTGGTTCGCATTTCCGAAGTTCCGTCATCCGGTGTTGGCACGTTGAACCCATATGTGTGGTAATATGGGTACGTTATCTATTGATTGATAGGACTTGTTGATTGGTTTGTGATTATAAGATTTTTTTAAATATATTATTGATGTTTTATGTTGATTGATTTTTTTTAAAGTAAGTAGTTAATTTAAAATTCATTAAGTTTTTGTTACTATGACATAAAATAAGATGCACTGAAGAATATTATTCTCGTATAATCTAACATTGAATTACCTTATAAAAAACTTGCGGATAGAAATTGTAATTGGACGTCGAGGAAAATTAATATACCTAGTCGTATAGTGAAACTGCGCGATTACTATTTGCTAGTACCAGAATGTAAATATCTAATGGAAGACTGGTCGTTATAAGCGCTAGGATACAGTGAACCCTTCCAGTTTTATTAATGAAATAATTGGTTTTTATATTTCTTTTTTTTTTTTAGAGATATTAGAGATTCCGTTCCACGTCCTTCTTCTAGTTTCTGCCGAATTCTGGAATCATTCCGTGTGGAGTGGCGGAGTTTAAATATTTAATTAGCTCGAGAGGGAATCGAACCTATAACCTGTCTCAGTAAGAGTCGCACGTTTATTCCCTTGCGACTAACCTTCTTATTTTATGAAGATATGTATTATATATTTTTTGGGTTTGATATTTTTATAATCTAAAATATTTCTAAAATCATATTCTTTACTCAGTTTACGATTGAAGCTCTACTGTAGAAAATTGCATTTATCATGTACCTACTTAACTGTATAAAGGAGTAATTACACTCGGTACTGTGGCCTCGGTCGTATTTATGCAAAGTATGAATCACGACGAGCAATTTTCTCAGTTAGAACACTATTGAATTGCCTCCAGCTTTGCATTCTCATCATTGTGAGAAATGGCGTTCCCCTATCTCTGCATCTATCTCGGCATCACCATACTGAAGCTGGCCATGTTTCTGAATATTACACGTCGAGTCACTATTTAAATTAGTTCCAAGTACGGTTGGATTCCTATACTAGGTATTAGACGTTGCGAGATGTACGGCTGTATCCTTATTTTAACTTTGTTTTGGTCTGGAAATTAACAAGTTTAATGCAATCGTAGGGTAAGACATGCCTGATAGGAAGGAAGGTTGCCAGTTTAAATTTTACTGTATGATTATTTTTTTTGTTGGGTTGTTTTAAAGAAAAAAAATGCTTTGAGATATATTTTGCCTATTTATTCTCTCTGTTCGGTTATTGTTTTTCAAATTAGCGTCACGCTGTATCCCGCACACGGGAGGCAAGCAGAGAGAACCTGTTATTAAAACATTTAGTTTCACATTTTATATTATCATTTTAAATGCAGTTGTTTACATTTGATGTGCCTGCTATTTTCGTATATCAAAATATTATGATTTATTATTATTAATATTATTTTCCTCAAAATTCAATAACAAAAATGTATGCAGTGACCGGTGAATCATGAATGCAATGCTTCTTCCAATGAATCACTATCGTACTAATAGCCAACTTAATTTTGGCTCGTCGTTAAGTAAAAAATATTTCGGTAATGTCTCCCAGGTCGTTGCAAATTATGTTAGATATATTTTTGCATCATTTAGTTTTAGAGTTACATTCGTTTAGAAGTAATAAGTGTGGTTCTTTTGCTATAAAAGAAATGAAAATGTATTCTTTTGAAATTTATTTTCTCTATTATTTTGTATTGTAAGATGTTTTTTTTTATATAAAAGACTTTGTAAATTAGACAGAAAGAACTAACACTAGTCCCTCATATCACTCAGATTTATACGTATCATTGATCGAGGGTCTATATTTTACAAAGTGGGAGTAATAGCTAATGAGGTCGTGTCAGGTCCAATGGTGATAGATTGTGGGTTCGATTCCTAGTCGAGGGAATGAAATATTTAAGATTTTCTTTTTCTTGCTCTGGTAACGAGGTAAAGCGCGGCATTGAGTTTCGCTCATCATGCTATGCCTCAAGAATTTAGTGGAAAATGGAGAACAGAAGTGTTTTAACATTAGTTTTTCAGGTTCCCTCTGCCTATCCTGCTTTGTGAAGGTTAATTATCAAGCGCACTGCCACATTTCTATAGTAGAGGCATTTGACCCTGCCTAAAAGCCTTATACGTTGTTTTTTTGTATTATAAGGGCCTTCTACTACCTACTTACTCCTTTGTGTAGTAATTCTACAAACAATTCTAGCGTAGGTACTAGGTTGTAATAAAAGGGTTTAGATTTTTCAATTGTGCCTTGAAAAAGGCTAATGTTATTTTAATAATTCATTTGCTTCTGGCAACGTATGCACTCATTGTTCTTTTACAATGCCCATGATTGAATAGTATGTATTTAGCTTTAGTCGAGTCGATGGCTTTCTTTTATTTTTGTTTCTTATATACAAGAAACTACTAGTACGTGGCTAGTCGTGGCGTAGTGGTTTGTGGGTTGATTTCCATTCGAGGAAATAAAATATTTATTTTCTCCAGAGTTCGGGGTAAGTTGGGAGCGGAGTGTTATAACGCTAGGCTTCTTCTGCCTACTCTGCTAGATGCGGGATAGAGCGTGAAACTGAAAAAACAATAATACTACAGAACCTAATTGTTTTTTAAAAATTTATTAATAATACGCTACAATTGAGAAACAATGTGTACTGCTCTGTAACCTGTCACTCGATGATTAATTACACTTTTAGTATTATCAGTATCACCAAAATGCAGATAGCCGCTTTGTTTGTTACGTACATGTGGTTTAGATATCTACATTCGTCTCTGGCTGTTATATGTGACAATAAAAAAAAACAATAAAAAAAATTGGTGCGAGTTAGAGGCCAGTCGTGGCTGAGGAGCACAAAGTGTGAATGTACTGGGTTCGATCCCCAATCGACGAAGTAAAATGTTTACTTAAATTTATATTTCCATTTCTTCCCTCTGCAATCCCTCTGCCTAAGCTGATTTATTTTTTAGAAGGAAGCAAAAATGGAACTTCTTTAATTTTGTTTTCGTTGTTCACAATCACAAATAAAATATTAGGTACTATATTCTAAAAAACTTGTTGAAACGTCTAAATATTTAGAATTTGTTCGTTAATGAATCATTCCGAGCCCATATGGCTGACGGGACACAATCGGCGCGTGCGCATAGCTATTTATGGATAAGTTAGACCACCGTAACTGGGTGTAGGTTTTTTTGTTTCTTTCTTTTTTTTTTACCTGTCTCTTGATTGTGTTTTTTAGATAATAGCTTTGGAAACGTTAAACAATATTATTTATATTATTGTCAAAGTTCAGGCCGTAATGGTACAGTGGTAGTGTTTTCCTATAAACGCGACGGTTGTGGGTTTCTTTAACTTCCTCAATATTATTTCGAAAAATTGGGGAACAGAGTGATTATTAATAGATTCTTCCTGCCTCTTCTGCTATATTAACAGCGTGAAGGGCAAAAAAGATATAAATATATATTTTATTTAGCAAATCAAAGCATTATATAAAAATATTTTTTTTTGTATAATACTATTTAAAGTAAATAGTGCAAAATTAATTTTATTTCCATTACATTTATCATTGTGTAAGTAATGCGCTTATGGACGTTGCATTTTCACATAACAAATTAAAATACTTCTCTTTGCGGCGCGTTTTATATAAAAGTAAAAAGTATAAAAAACAAAAAATGCACCAGATAGCGATTGAAGCCGTTGTCAAAAATACGGACACGATGTTCTCATATAATATAAAAGATTAACATATATATATATATATGTTAATCTTTTATCTCTCTCTCTATATATATATATATATAGAGAGAGAGATAAAAGATTAACATATATAAAATATATAAAGATTAACATATATATATATATATATATATATATATATATATATATATATATATATATATAGAGAGAGAGAGAGAGAGAGAGAGAGATAGAGAGCTCTTTGAACTACGTTTATTGTACTCTTCTAAATTGAACCTTTATATTTTCACATGCAAGTACCTATACATTATCTAAGTCATGAATCATTAAACGTAATGTGACAAGTCTTTTGTGGTAGTGTGAGAATACATAAACTAATATTTATACTTTGTCGTTAGTACGTTTGTTCATTTGTTTATTTTTTTTATTGTTCTACACTGTATATCGCATATAGCAGTTTAGGCAGAGCGAACTTAGTGTTACGACACTCCGTTTTCCATTTATCACCAAATTTTCAAGGCATTGCGTATTGAACAGTGTTTAGCATTGTAAAGCGGAGTTCAACGCCGCGTTTTTTATTGTATCATGGCGAGGAAATAAAAACCCAATTTATTCCCTTGAGTTGAAATCCAAACAGACGCTGTTCCTCTACGTTACAACGTCCTCAATCATTAATTATTATTTATGTCAAAAATAATTATTAAAAAGAACATTTTATTTTATTTATAGCGATAAACCACGGCAACGAGAACCAACCAGCTAAGAAGTCACGCAGTGATGGAGGCAACGACGGCGCGGGCGGTCCGCAGCACTCTTACGATTGTCTGCTTCGTAACGAATTACTTGGTGCATCAATAGAAGAACTTCGAGGGCCCCCAAAGAATTGTACAGAGGGAAACAGAGCTGCCCTAGGATTTGTCCAGCTGGCGTCGGCGACGAGGGCGGCACAGGCCTTCTCACCACCTGTGTTTAGATATCGTACACCAGTCTACAGTGCTGAAGTAAGTATTACTATATTGTTTTTGCTTTGGAATTTAACCTCAATTGAATCAATATATCACATCTTAGAATATTACATTCTGTCTGTACTTAAGATTTTTTAAATTTTGGTGGAAAGTAGAGAGCGGAATATTTTAGCACTAGACTTTCCTATTTTGCTGTGCGGGATAAAGCGTGAAGCTTAGAAATATATCGAAAAATTTGAAGTTATTAGTCCAAGAAATGATAAAAATATAGAATATCTAATATCATCAACCTGCATAAGCATATTTATGCGACAAACACGATTCCGCAAAGGGGCCGATATGTAATCGAGTTCCATACGAAATACCTTTTTCGTTCGAAATCTGGAATTCTCCTGGTTCAGGTAAGCGGGGGCCTCGTGGTATCTATACTTAGAATGTTTGCTCTTAAATTGTAAAAAATTATGGCGAACGATTAAATTGCTAACATTATATTATACTGACTTGAGAGTTTTATATTTAATTAGAATCGTGATTTGAGATAATACATCCATCTTTAGTTTTATGTCTTCCACTAATGTGTTTGATATTGGCAGTATAGATACATCAGAACTTGGCAAGTCATAAACTTGGTTTCTTGCTTTGCGTTTTAGCTAAAGCTGTATCTATATTGATTAGGTTGTGCTCTTATATTGTATGTAAATTAAAATTAAATATTTCTTCAGCTTCATGCTGTATCCCGCATGTTTCGGAATAGGCAGAGGGAGGCTAGTGTTAAGACGCTATGCTCCCCACTTTCGACCGAATCCTGGAGGAATTGTTTGTTGAGTTGTGGAACTCAAAGCCGCACTTTGACTCCACACAGAGGGAAGAAATGAAAATATCAAATATTTTATTTCCACCACGCCTCATCTGGACTTAAAAATAAATAAAAACTAAATTATTTAGATTAAAATAGATTTCCCATAAATTCATTAACTTGTACTAATTTTACTATTTCAGTAAAAGGGCAAATTAATTAGATATACGTTCCTTTTTTTATCCTACGTCTATCCTATTGGAAAAACAATTACGAATCCATAATAATATTTTAAAATTAAAGAGTTTGTTTGGTTTGTACGCACTAATCTCAGGAAGTATTGGGTCTAATTAAAAAAATCTCCAAATACAATATACACTTTTAGTTAGAAATAACCAACTTAACGAATTCATTATTTAAGTCATAAAAAGATAGCAGATTTAATTAGCACAATCCTTATAACAATACTATCTATATGTGATATCTGCACGGCTGACTCTAATTACATTGAAACTTTTATTTAGCGTCAATAAAACATAATTAAGGAATAAAGGATCGAGGCTGTCATGGCGCAGTGGTAGAGGAGTGTGGCGTAGAAGCGGTGGTTGCGGGTTCGATACCAATCCTGAGGAATGAATTATTAAATATTAATATTTTCATTTTTTCGCTTCGTCAATAAGGCAAAGTGATTGAGTTCCGAAAATAGGCGTAGTGTCTTAACACTAGGTTCTCTCTGTCTATCCTGCTACATGCAGGAATAATATGTGGTAATTAGTGATTTGCACGTTTTTTAAGTCTTCGAAACGGTGTTTTTTTTGTAAATTTTTGATTTATGTTTATATGCAGATTTTGAATGGTGTCGGTTGTAAATTTAGTTAGGTGGATGTCTGCTTGAGATCCCATTCTTTGATGTCACTGTGATATTTATGAAGGCATCATGTTGATATATTTAGAAATATCCTTTTTCTTTAGAGCTTGATGAGTTTTAGAATTTGAATAATAGGTGACGTTTTGTTTTGTTTTTTCGATTTGTTATGCCAGAAATCGTTTTAGCGTCTGACATGATATGAAGGTTATAATTCTTTGGTTTAAATTTCAAGTTTTTAAGTATTAACAAGCCTTGTTTTTAGGTGCTTTTGTCTACTTGTATGTAATATGAAGCCCGTCGTGGCGCAGGGACACGTCAACACGTATGCGTGTGCTTGTAAACGCGACCGGTAGTTGGTTCGATTCCCACTCCGAAGAAATAAACTTTTTAATGTTTTCATTTCTTCGCTCTGGTGTCGAGGCAAAGTGTGGTCTTGAATGCAACTCAACCCGCAATGTTAGAATTCGGCGGAACGGTGAGAACAGAGTGTCGTATCTTTGGTTCCCAGGTTCCTATTATGTTCTGCCTATCCATACCTTTATGCGGAATGTATTCCACAATTTGTTATGAAAAAATATGTACTCGTATATGTAATGTTCGGTGGACTTACATCTACCTACGTGCCCTAGAAGACACCTCAATAACCTACGCCTATACACAATTAAATTAGAATACCTCATAAAAAAAAAAATCAAACGTAGATAAATGATTAACTTTGCTAAAACTGGTCAAGCAAATAAATGAAAAAAAAAATATATATGTGCATATTTTTTATATGATACTTATTCGATTATATCTGTGTTTCATTTTACTCAAAAGGGGTAATTTTGTGTAAATTGCTCGTTGCACTTCAAAAGTGACCCGAATGTGTTTTCTAAATTCGATAAGCATGACCCGAGTATTTAACCCCCACGATTGTAATTTCAAATTGAAACCGATGTATTCAAATTGGCTATTATGTCGCGTAAACTTGACCATCTAATGTGGTTCACTCCTTATTGTGACAGAATATTTCTTCCAATACAAAAATAAAAGGTATTTTATAGTATTAAGGTTAGCAGTTTTTTTTATTGTTTGCAAAGAACGGATGATATTTCGCAAAGTATTTTTTTTTTTAGTTGTTCTCCAATAATCTTTATAGCTCTCGTACCCTCATTTGGCTAAGTTTTTGTTTAAAGTTTTTCTATAGTTATTGTTTAAGGGAATAGCGCTATCTCAATAAAATTGTATTTTTTGAATGTGTAGCCCAAAATTTATTTGGATTTAGTTTTTCGGTGAAATTTGAAACTTAGGATTGCTTTTGTAACTATAAACGGTCAATATCGTAAATGTTGATCACCACCACCTCAAGTCTAAAGGACGAAATTTTTGTACGTTTTGTAAAATAATTTTAGCGATTTTTATGGTAATATAGTAAAAAAAATATTAATATAGAGACGCTTTTATATACCAAAAGTATATTTTATATTACATCGGATTGTAAACGCGATAGTCGTAAGTTCGATTCCCACTCTGAGAAATATTAAAATTATTTTAATTGCCCCATTTTATTAGACAAAGCCTTGAGATTGGGCTGAAAATTCTTTTTCTCCACACAGTATTTCACATTTCCCAATGTTTAATCTGTTCGGGATGCCTATATATAACTATGGAAAATGAAAATATTAAATGAAAATTTAAGTAATTCTCAAGTTTTACCAATATTCTCCAGTCTAAAATGAAATATTTTTCCAATAACACAATACATCGCGAGTAGCAGGTATTTGTTTGCATAGCATTGTTATATTGAAAAACCCTGAACGCGTTCGGTTCGCTTTGTAATGGAGATACAATTATCGGGTGTCACTGTTTTCTAAGGTAGCGTTACATTCGACGCCAACTTCGTCCTCTAGCTTGCTGATGTGTATTTTTTTTGTTATAAGATATTCTTTTTTTTTTAAGTACTTAGGCTAAGATATCGTGGCATAGCACAATTGCTTTGGGTTCGTTGCTAATTTTCGAAAATGATTTCATTTAATTTCTCCGCTCTAGGTAGAGAAGGTAAATTGGGTCACACAACAAATAATTTCTTGAATCTGTACGGAAAGCGGAGAATGGAATGTATTAACACTAGTTTTTCCTTGGTTACCATGCTAGCTGTAGGTAGCATTTTCATTTCATTTTACATGTGACTGCTTACAAAATTATTATTCAGGTGTTGTTTTTAGCTTCACAATATATCCCGCACCTTTAGGATAGTCAGAGCGAACTTGGGAACCTAATGTTATGATACTTCGCCTACTAGAGCGAAGACATGAAAATATTTCATTTCTTCGAGTGGCAATCGAACCTACAACTTGTCGCTTTTACCAGTCGCACGTTTGTGCCCCTGCGCCACAAATGACCTCAGCCATTATTTGCGTCAGCGTCTCAAAACTATAATTAAATAGTAGAAAAGACTCGCGGGAAACACATAGTGTGTGAAACCAAAAATATTGCATTTATTAACGTTCCAAGAAGGCAAATATTCTTTTTTGTTTGTTATTTAACAATTTTTGCATAAAACAATATTATGTTTGTACCAAAATTAGCATAAATCCACGTTACCAAGCAAACGTGTAATCTAACACAGCCATAACCCAATGCAAAAACTCGACGATTGAATATTCATTACCTTAAACGTGAGGTAAGTTATATGTGTATGTATGTACCTACCGTTACACCTCACGAACAAACATAGGAGCATCATATTTTTTTAGTGCTAAGTAAACGCGTCGGTCGGCGAAAAGAAACACTGTGAAAATGTCCACTAGTGAGAATCGTGTCAATCATCGCGAATATAAGCGTTTAGCGCGGTAGTGACAATGGGTGTATGCTAATAAATACCAGCTGGTTTTTTTTCCTAGTTCTGTTCGCAATGGCATAGAGTTTGAGTGGTAAAGCGATGGGTGTGAGTTCGATTCCCATTTCGGGGTAATGATTTATTTTCATTTCGTCGCTCTTTCGATGATTCCGCCGTTCTATATGCAATTTCTGCATAATTGGGCGGAAAGTGGGAAACGCAGTGTTTTGAGCTTATCACTACATTTTCCTGTTTACCTTGCTAATTGCAGGATACAGCGATAAGTTAAAAACATATATTTGTTTTTATCGTACCTACTACTTCTAATTTAATTGTGCATTTTTTTTTTCATCGGTCATTGCGTTGTTCCATACAATACCATTGTTTTTTTCTTGCATAATTTTTGTTCCGTCATTTGTCCGTCCGTCTGACATCACTCACGCGGCGACAAGAACCTAAAATAAATTATTAAAATTTTACGGTCAAACGTTTGGAATATTAACTTTGCATGTCGTTTGTGTCGATGTTTTTCAATTCAGTTGCAAATGTCGCTCGTAGTGTCTCGGTCACGACTGTAAAGGAAATTCCTTTATCCGACTTCAAGAAAAATGCATGCTTTGTTGTTTACCGTTTCACATTAAGAAATTTTTACATAATATCCTGAACGCATACTAAGTATTTGTGGATTGTTAATTTCAGCCACTTATCTTAAAAATTCTTTAAACAGGGCAAAAACCTTTAAATATCCTCCCTACATTTATTTACTTGAAAGGCTGTTGTCATGAGCTTAAAGACATTCGTTATCTATGATAATTCAATTTTTAATTTTTTTTTATGATAATTTTTTTTTATTTTTTTTTATGATAATATTATTTTTTTTTTTTTATGATAATATTATTATTTTTTTTTATGATAATTATAATTTTATATTGATTGAGGCCAGTCGATCCAACTCGAGAAAATTACATGTTTCCATTTCCTCTGCTCTGGTGTCGAGGCAAAGAAAGGCTCCAGAATTCGGCGGAAAATAGAGAAAGGAGTGTCTTGACGTTGGTTTCTTTTTGCTTATCCCGCTGTGTGCGGGATATACCGTGACGGTAAAAGAAAAAAGATTGTATAACTATTATATTTTTTTAAATAATAATATTTGATTAATATATATATTAATAATTACTCGACTGTTGATTGCCAATCACGAAGTGGTTAAGATTGCTCACGTAACTCCTATCGACAGTGTACAGTGAAAAAAATATTTAAAAACTACATCTTAGTTACCGAGGTGAGAGGTCGGCTAATGGTTTTAGAACATGTTCATTTGAAAATGCATTAGTGAAATAATACGAGGTCTTTTCGACGCCTTGTCTATTTCAATTTGGCTGTTTTAAGAAGTAAAGACTTCATTTAAAGTATATATTTTTAAAATAATAAAAAGGTTATTTCTTTTCTTAGCTACATGCTGTATTCCGTATATAGGGGGAATTTAGTGTTAAAACACTCCGTTGTCCACTTTCCGCTGATTTGTCTTTTTTCTTTAGTAATTTTTTTAAAAGTATAGATAGATGTATAGTGGACTTTGACCGTTTCTGAATTTGTAATTATAACGGTAAATTCTTCACCAAAATTACTTATGACATTTAAGTAAAAAATGCCATTTTTTTCTTGCAATTAACATTTCATACTATGCGCGCAGAACTTTTTAGTGGAAATAATATTTAAAATCACGTTTATTAATTAGCGGGTTGCATTAATTGAAACTCGTTCAATTAAATTTTATAATTGTTCTTTTGATTATATTTGCGTTGTTATTAGCAAATATAATTAAATATGATTGAAGCTTTTGGATATTTATGTGAATTCTTGCTATTCTTCTGCTTTTCTACTTAATTTTTGTTAGCTTCATGATATATCTTCCTAGCAGGGTAGGCAAAGAGAACGTGGAACAATAGTGCTATAACATTCTACTCTTATTAAGATACTTCCGTTCTCCACTTTCCGCCGAATTCTGAATTAGTGGAATACAGTCTAATTGGATTAAAAAAAAACCCTATATTGTAATTTTAAACAGTTTCCTAATGAAATAACTACGATACAGCCCATTACATAAATAAACATTACATGTACCTATTTTTTTTTGTTTTTTCTTATAATACAATCGATCTCAGCGCACTTCGGAATGATATTTTTGATTTCGTATTCCTTTCAAGATGTCAACAAAAAAGATTAAAACTATTCATGTCATTCTAGATCTGTCCTATGGGCACCACCCACTGGATTATGTGTGCATTCTTGTAGAATACAAATTTTCGGCAATTTTTAAATGCACGTACGGACAGACAGTGAGTCAATTCCGAATACGTATCCATATAAATTCCGTTCGGTGCTTTGAATGTATGATAATTCTTCGACCACCTTAGAATTTTTGGTCAATACAATACAATCCATCAATTTATAAATATCTCACTGTAAATTTATTTAGTTTTCCTTCTCTGAATAATAATTTTGTTTTCTTTAATTTTTGTTGGCTCGGCGCGTCGTACATTGCTATGTACCTTACTGTGCTTGTTTTTGGTTAGTACCTACTACCATAACATTCGTCAATTTGGTCGTACTTTTATTATAATTTATAATGTTTAATAATTTATTTATTATTTCTACGAATTACTTCTACTAGTATATAATCATATTTTTTTATACAAAAGCGTAATTTGGGTAGCGCACAAACAAAAAATGTATGATGTTAGAGAACACGTGCCAATTTTTTATATGCGCTCAACTGACATGTTGGCGGGTTAAAGCACCTCTAATTTAACATTTAGCATTGTACATCTTGTCATACATTATTACTTATTACAACCATACTGAGATTATAATCAAAATAATATTCTGGTTGCTTAACACGTACCTAATACCTCATCCGTCGGAAAGTGGAGAGCGGAGGATGTTAACACTAGGTTCCCTCTGCTTATAGGAGTGAAGTTGGGAAAAAAAATCTGGATTACGTCATATAAATTGGAAAGAAATAATTGTATTATAGATTATCTTAATTTTGCATTTTGTATAATTAAATGCGCCTGTCTTGAACTGTCTGCAATTATTTTGCAGCACTCCAAAGTTCTGGGACTTGTGCAGGCGCGACGTATCGCGTTATTGCGGTTATCTAATGCTTTTTGCCTCAAGACCTTGAACGGATAAAAGTCTAGACGCTTTGCAATTTACAAATTTTGCGCTTGCGCATTTCAATGATGCGTGCGATCCTAGGGTTCATTGGTCTATTCTTGTTACAGTCATTGCTGACTCTTTTTTTTTTCTTTATAGCCACAGGTAAGAGCTGACTGACTCTTTCTTGTCTATTGTAGCCGGAATTAAAATTTTCAACGCACGATCTGTATAGCGAAATGTAATTTTTGCAGTCATGCAAAAAGTAATTGTAGGCCCAATTGAATTTTTAATTAATATTAAAACAGCCACATAGTGTATCACCCGATAGAATTTAATTTGATCGTTTCACGCTACGGTCAATTGATTATCCCTATCCGGTACGGTATCCTTCGGGAAAAGAATTTAATGTTTGTAGAGAAATTGATGCTGATTTTTATTGGTTTGCCAAAATCTTTGCGTTAACTGGCACTTCTCACGTGAATGAATCATTACTTTTAATAATTGAGATACAAAAAGTAATGTATTTTCAATTAGTGGCTAACTTTTTAAGACAGTAATAACGTTTAGGCACAGGTGTGGTTAAGCGTTTCTAAGTAACCATAGATAAAAATCTAATGTTACGCAATTAGTATTATTATATTCGAAATCTAGCAGCTTCGTGAGGTATTCTCCGTACTGTTTTTGAGACATGTTGAGTGGCGGAACTTAACGCCGTTTTTTCAACCAAATAGTTATTATTTTCCTTCAAAGCCAGAATAAGTCACTGAACTGGTTGCAAGGCTAAATCTAGACCCGCGGTCATTGTCGGGGGATGAATTGTAGCTTTTAATAACTTCTATTTTGTTTTTTTTTTTAATCTAACTGCAAATCGATTTCTTTGTAGTTGTTTTTGAGAACACAGGCAAGCTGCTGTTGTGTTTTTATAATCTAGATCATGTCTCAGATTGTTCCAGAATTACAGCACAGTCATGCTCTGGCTTCATTGTACAAGTCCTTCTAATTTCCAATACCTCTTAGCAGCACTCGCAATTTCATATTAATTATATCGAAACTATTTTTTTCTAATGCCCACCGGTGTTTGTACGAGCCGTATTCGTGGCCTTGATTGTTTGATGTCATTTACTGACACAAAATATATAAATATATATAAATATATATAGAGGCACTTACGTGCCTCTATATATATTTATATATTTTTATTTTACAACAATGATCGAAAGTCCGCTGATTGACATTTACAAGTCACCAATCATCATGCATATGTCCCATATGCTATCTGATATATGGGATGGTGGAGTTTCCTGTGACAAAATCATTGACTGACATCCCACGGCGAGAATATGTACCTTGACAATAAGCTTTTTTATTGGCCGATTGCTAGGTATTAAATCTATTCTGAACCTAAATGATTTGGATATCCTAGGCGTATATTAGACGTTCGTTTGCCGCTATTGTTATTCGATCATTTAAAAAAGAAATGAAAAATATATTCACAATCACAATGCCCGAATCCTGCTCAGACACCCACATGCAATGCGCTTGCCTCTATAATAGCCGGGTACAATAGTTTTTAAATGTATTTTGTTATTTATTAATTTGAATTGATGATGCTTGTATGAGATGATGCCATTTTTATATTTTTCCTCCTGTTATATCTAAATTTTTTTCAATTTTCCAAACGTTGTTAGCTGCCGTGTTGTCAGCTTTTAAGTGGTCAGAAGTGGTCATCCGTGTTTTCTAAGTGGTTTGTTTATTGAATCAACACCTACCGGTACGCGAGGGAATTTCGCGAGAAGCATCTACTCGGCCTTAATTTTTTTTCCCACTATATCAACAACTCCTTGTTTGTGGAGGCTTTTGCGATCGAGGCCCGATAGGGTTTCCTTTGTTTGTAGTCTTAAGTCAATTGAATCAGCATATAGGAGTAAAATTCGCGACACCATTTTTAAATTAGCCATACTTTTAAGTGAAACCACATAAAAAACGTTGAGATTTTACGTTCGTATTGATTTTCTTTTCTTTCTTGCCTGGCTGTTATCATATCTTGCAGCTTAATTATAATTAATTTTGAGGATAATTATTTTATATTTCTTTTTGGTCTCTCGAAGAGAGATTTACGCCTCTATGGATGTAATGTATAAACAAGATATATTTTTGTAGCTGTGGGGTTAATTTTGTAGATTATTTTTCTACAATGATTTTATATATTCAAATAAGTTCCGTGTTTAATATTTGTTATTCTCTCCACACCGGATCACTGAAAGTCCGATGGTACGGCTTCTGTACTGTACTGTAGTTTATTTTTGTTTTATTGTTGCGCATCTGACGTGACCTGTTTACGGATACGTGCAGCACCTAAAATGTGCCATTCATTTATAGTACCAATCAATCTGCTATCTAAGATCTAGTAGGACATGGTGGATTTCTAGCTTTTTATGCGTCTGCCGTCTGAGGTTAATAAACTTGGAATTCTGATTGCTCATTCATCTTACATCATTGTGGTTTTATGTTATATTGAAATTTTTCTTTTACCTTTTTTCTCAAGATTTCTGTCCGTATCATTAGCGTAATGCCTGCGTACATTACATTTTGTATTTCTTAATTCGTTTAATGCAGTGCTTTGCAGTTTCCCCGGAGTTGTCAAGTTTAATTTTCAACCTGTCACTTGTTGCTATCTTCAGATTCGTTGGAGACTTGATGTATATTTTATTTTTTGCTCTGATTTTGGAGTTTTTATACGACAATATTGAATTTATAGTTGACATTAACTATGAAAGCTGATACGTGTAGGAGTGAGTAATGTTTCGCATGCACAATTCTCATATCATATTCAGTCGTCTAGGTTTAATGCCGTTTCTCGAGATACCGTTTTTTTCTGCTATTCCCCTATACCTCATATTTTATTTAAATTAACATAGCGTTAATGAATGCTTCAACACATAAAGTGCAATAAAATGTTTACGACGTACATTTATATACATTGATTGAATTAATATAAAATGATATTATGATTTATTGTCTATATTATTGGGACCCTGTTTTTGATTGGAATTAAATGAGGATGTGTAAAGCAGATATATTTTATATAATAATAATTGGCTCTGGAGTCTGGACTAGGGTTTGTCGCCGTCTATTCATCACTATAATATCGTTTTGTGATCTATTGTGCGTCCCTTTTTGTCTATTTTTGTTGAATAAGGCAATTGTGCATAGAGGAAGTGGTCAATTGCTTCTATCTATACATTGGCCACAAATGAGCCTGGACTGTGTTGTCGCCGTCACACCATTCTCAGTTTTGTATATTTATTTTAATTTCCAGCTTCACGCTGTATCACGCATGTAGCAGGGTAGACAGAGTTAACCTAGTGTTAATACACCGCATTCTCCACCAGTACCAGAGTACCAGAGTACCAGAGTTTAGTAATGAAAATATGATTAAATAATAATTAATTCTCCCGAGTGGGATTCGAACTCACAACCGTAGCGTTACAGTCACACGCTTGGCCCCATACCACAACCACGGCCTGTTTATACAAATTATTTATTAATATATGGACCGTTTATTTTGAAAGTGGTGTAAGTCCATTTTTGAGAAAAATGAGCTATCACGTAATTCATGCTTAATTTAATGTAATTTTTTTATATATAACTAGTCCGTGTTTAATTTCTCAAAAAAAGCCCATATTTTGAACAACTTAAAATCGGTCGGTAAATGAAATTGCATAATCATCGACATACTAACCTTTAATTTTCTCGAAACAAAAGAAAATGAACTTACACCGCTTTCAAAATAAACGGTCCATATCAATATTAAGTTACACATTAGAATTATTCATTTTAATTCATAGTCTTTTTGTTTTAAAACTATGTAGGTGTTAGCAAAGTTGCACATTTATTTTTATTGCTATATGACGTGATTTCGGATTATTATATTATTCATATTCTTTGAACGTTTAGATGATGATGTTTTTTTGTTGCTTCAAAAACTAATTTGTCCAATCAAAATAGCATTAGTATATGAAATTGTTGGAGTTCTCAAACTTTTGCCGTGGTCACTGGTCAGCCTTTATAATCCGGCTTAGTGTGGTCGCACTTTGATATATTAGATAAATGATATTTTAATGCTTACGTAGACTGTTAGTCGCGTTACGTTTAATATTCTAATATATCAAAGGATTTTGTATCAACAAATCTCCGTGCCCAATTACAGAATTGAAGTTGAATTTCACGTGTCTCCTCCAAGATATCATCGCTTGAGCTGGAGACTTTTTTTTTATAGTAAGCGACATAACTATAAAAACTACTATGGTAAATCGAATCTCTGAATTTTTTATTCCGCTGATCTCAGTTAAATGTTTTTTTAGCTTCACGCTGTATCCCGCACACAGCAGAGAAGGCAGAGGGAAGCCAGTGTTAAGATGCTTCGTCCCCCATTTTCCGCCGAATTCTGGAGGCATTGCGTGTTGAGTGGTGGAGCTCAACGCCGCGCTTTGCCTTGACACCAGAGCGGAGAAATGTTAATATTAAATATTCCGTTTCCTCGAGTGATAATCAAACCCACACGTTTACATTCGCACTCCGTGCCCCTGCTCAACGACAGGTCTCAACCGACCAAGTTACATACCCATTTCTAAAACCAGTTGCAACATCCTTCAGGCAATTTTCGGCTTACGTAATACAATATTATGCATTTGTTTTTATCCATACCAAGGCCACCATGTCGACGGCCACTCGGGGGCGGGGCGGCTACTAAGTCAATATATCCTTAAGTGGCTGTTGTGAGTTAATCATCATGCAGAAACTGAATGCACTTTCCATCTTGTTTTACTGGTACCGTTAACGGTTCATTCATTTACTATGAACGGAATCCCAAAAGTCTAGTTTGGATTTTTTTTGATATTTGGGTAGGTTTAACGGGTTAGGTTGTTTTATCA
This sequence comes from Heliconius melpomene rosina, assembly GCF_056956725.1. Lineage (NCBI taxonomy): Eukaryota > Metazoa > Arthropoda > Insecta > Lepidoptera > Nymphalidae > Heliconius > Heliconius melpomene. Next base: position 9,912,267 of record NC_140399.1, read on the forward strand.
TGTGGAGGATAGTTTTGGTGCACGGGTACGAAGAGTAGGTAGAAGTGAAAGCGAGAGGTTGTGAGTTCGATTCCCACTCGATTTTCATTTTTTTATTCTGGTGTGAAATGCGCGGCGTTCAGTTCCGCCACTCAACACGCAATGCCTTCAGAATTCTGTTACGGAGAAAGTAGGCTACGGAGTATCTTAATACTAGGTTCCCCTCAGTCTACCTTGCCTCATACGAGATACAGAATAAAGCTGAAAAAGAAAAACAAATCTTGTAGTATAGCGTGCAAACTGCTTCTTTTATCAATAATATTTATTGTGCGTGCTCTCAACGTCCATGTTTACGTACAATTTTCTTATGTTTTGCTTGAAGTGGGTGTTACAGAATATATATAAAGTATGTCTATATTCGTTCATCGCGATATATCCTAAGATTCAAGTTTCTTAGTCCGAAGATACACCTAAACCACCTACCTACGTTATTAAATTCTATACAAAAGTCGAAATTATTATTCTCTTAAAACATCATCCTACGTTCAATCCCACGAAATTTGCGATGGTTTATGAACCATCTAGATTGTTGAAAAGGCACAATAAACCCGGGTTCACGGTCGTGATTATTGCCGTGAGTTTACGCGAATTGTGCAGTTTTTGCAGTCAGTTTATACGGAATTTTATTACCATTGTTAGTGCTATGTCAGACATTAAAAATGTTATGTTTTACTTATAATATTATGACATTTATCATGTCTAATATAGGGTAAAATGTGTCTTTATTATGGTATTATTTTGTAAAGTAGGTGTTTTACTATGGTATAACTATATACCATCATTTATATAGAAAGGTTTTTACGTAATTGGAAAATCAATATAGATTCTTTTTCTCAGGGTAGACAGAGGGAACCTAGTGTTAAGATACTCCATTACCCACTTTCTGCTAAATTTTCATAAATAATAATTCATTTCCTCGAGTGGAGATTGAACCCATAACCATTGCGTTACAGTAACACGCGTGTGCGCCTGCGCCGACGGCCTCGATATAGAAAATGTATGGTAGTTAAAATGATAAATTGAAATCTGCAAGTAAAAAAATCGCTGACAAATCGAGACGCTATCAAATGTGAGGAGTTGATTTTGTTACGTTAGAGTTTTTTTTTCAGTGTTTTTTTTTTACCTTGTAGTGTTGTACAAAAGGCTGCGGGTAGGCGAACCCTCCAAGGACTCTCGTTGCGCTTCAGGAGGTCGCTAGCCAATTCTGCTATTGTTTTTTTAAAGTTTTCTCTTATATGCGTTAATTAATGTTAATTAACATAGTTTCGTATATTATAGTTTTAGGTAGTTTTGAGCATTCGAATTATAGTGATATTTTAATATTTTTTACTGTTTTTTTTTTATATTGTATCATGTAGATTTTATAGTTTTTGTGTTGCCTAAAACAATATTTAATTACATTTACTCTTGCATGGAAAAAAGGTTATGAACTGAACTCAAATTTTTAACTAATGTATACAATTTATGAGATAAATAGGTTACGTTCCTTTTTTTACGCTGTATCCTGTAAGGAATCTGGGAACGAAGATTTAAGATACTCCTTTCCCATTAAGACATTTATTAAAGCGTGTTAAGTAAAGGAACTTAACCCGTATTTTGCCTAGTTATCAGAGCGAGTAAATAAAAATATTAAATATTACATTCTCCCTAGTGGGAATCGAATCCACAGCCTTCGCATTTACAATCACAAGCTTCTGTCTCTGCATCACGACGGCCTCATCAACGAAAAGCCCATTAGTGCTACCTTATACATACATCATATTATTTAACTAGTGGACCCGGACGCGGCTACGCCTGCTTGAACTATAAGCATATTTTCGCGTCGGTCATACTCATACTATGCCGCCCGAAGGCTAGGTCATTTCGAATCAGTGACATCTCCTTAATTATTTATTAGAATGTTATACAGCAAACTATAATTTCTATCTAGATGCAATGCTAAAAGTGACTATTATATTTATTTTCATAAGGATGGATGTCAAAATGTCGCGGTAACGGTTGCGTAGCGACGCGACGTTTGTTATTAACATGGCAGAATAAATTGCATGTCAAATTAGAAAATACTTTAAAATATATTAGTACATATGTGTAATGTAATATTATATAGCCTATAGCACTTCTGAAGAATGCAGCTTTCATACAAAACAAAAACAAAGTAAATCGATCCAGTAGATCCAGAGATCTTAGCGTTCAAACAAACAAACAAACAAACAAACTCTTCCGCTTTATTATATTAGTATAGATGTAGATACCAACACTTACTTTACCGTTCTACGCCGCTAATAGCAACACTTAAGTTAAAATTTCGTAACTCTAATGAAGTCTCTACACTGTTGTTATGTGTTTTTTTTATAGGCGGTGGAGGTACCTACCTACTTCCATTCGTTTACCGCGTTGAAATTAGTTGATTCAATTTGTCAGTGGTTTTTGCCGCATCAGTGTTTTCTGTTTCGCAACTTGAGCATTTGTCTTTTTTATTGCCACCAGTCTAATGAGTGCATCACCATTTGTTATTTTAACACCGGTTTCTAACGCCTCTTGTAGATCTTCGTTTTTTTTTGTGAGGCCCAATCACGATTCGTTTTGTAAGCTTCACGCTTTATCCCGCACATAGCGGGAGCAGAGGGAATCTGGGTACCTAGTTTTAAGATTCTATTTTCATTAACACATTTCCATTTTTCAATTTCAGCCGAATTCTGGGTGTATTGTGTATTGACTGGCGTAAATCAACGCCGCGCAAAAATATCAAATGTTTATTTTTTTCAAGTAGGAATCGAACCCGCTACCTGCCACGTTTATAGTCGTACGCTTGTGCCCCTGCGCCATTTCTGGTATCTACGATTCGTCGACTTGACCAATATTCTATTGTTTGTTAGTAGCTGCGAAGTCAATTTAGACAGAAATCTAACTCTATTATTCTCGTCATCGTATCTTGATTAGTTTTTCTATCGGCCATAATGAGAATGTCGAACTTTCGACCGTTTCGATTTTTTCCCCCCCTTCCACAGTAATAAACTTTATTTTTATTATTTTTTTGCACGCACACTTAGAAATACTTCTTTAGAAGATCTGTTAAGTAGTTAAAGGATTTCGATTAAATTTAATTTATTTCCTTGTCCATTTATTTTATTAGCTCTCAAGTTGTCGAATGTTGATTGAATAACAAACAACATGTCTTTAAGAGCTATATGCAGTTTGGTCTCAGCTTTATCTGTACGACCAATATATTTTAGTATAGGTATAGTAATAAAATACTTGTTAATATTCCGGTCTTTTTAATGTAATTTAATATTTATATCAAATATGTTAGAAATAATCGATTTTATTACATTTATTACGTTGTTGCAGCTATAATTGGCTATATTTTTGGATGAACATTTAATACTTGTTATAATATTAGAAATATTTTTATTTATCGCTCAAATCCAAGTTGAAAAACCTATTGTCGTAATAAAAGCCAACCCTAAAACAATAAAAGATTCGATATTTTCATCATTCGACTTTGAAATATTGAATTAGGTGTTCATTTTGTCATGTTTATTAGTTGATGTTTTTTTTTCTATACAATTTACTTGTTTTGGTGCATTTTATTGATATGATACTAACTTGATGGGATGTAAAATGTATATTTGTATGCATATATGTTTACGGTCGCGAATTCTAGAGGTTATTAAGCGTTGTTTTTACGTGTGACCTTATCCTTTTAAACGTATGGATTATGTGTAAAATCCTATCCTATAAACGTATGGACTATTATGTGGAAAACCCTAATTATGATAGTTCGTACAATGTGTGGATCTAATACTTTAACGACAATTAGTTTAAGTTAAATGTGCGAATATTACTAATGCGCTATGGAGTTCTAAAAAGAATACTGGTCTAAGTCTGTTAAAAATACATATTAAAAATAGTGTTTTTCTTGTTACAGGAAAATATAGATCCGTCACCGTACAGCTTATCACCAGTATCAGCAAAATCACAGAAGCTACTGCGGTCCCCGCGCAAGGCGACGAGGAAAATTTCTAGGATTCCTTTCAAGGTGAATATTCATATATTGAATTATGCTTTATTTTCAATTACTATCTGTGTTGCTATAAGTAAACTTTATAATATCTGCATTAGTCTAATATTACTATACTGAGTTATTCTAAAAATCAACTTGTGGTTTTATTTTTACTGATTCTGAACTCTGTAAGATGTTATCATAAATATGAATAATTGCAGATTATTCTTATTGTCATATTAAGATATTTTTTATATAGAACTGGCTAAAAAGACTACCTTGCGATACACTATAATAAACCTTGCCATAATTTCTACCTTATAATTTTTTGAAATAAATTTATTGTTTTTATTACAATTTACATGAATTCTATTGAATATTCTAGGTGCTAGACGCCCCAGAGCTACAAGACGACTTCTATCTAAATCTAGTGGACTGGTCTGCCCAGAACGTCCTCAGCGTCGGTCTTGGGAGTTGTGTATATTTATGGAGTGCTTGCACCAGCCAGGTGAGATACAAATACATTGGGGTTTTGCTACTTTTACTTTTATATTAGGTATTGCATGAAAATTATTCTGTATTATTTAAGAAAATGAAGGGAAGCTGGAAGTGGATTATTTTTTTCTATGCGTTATAGCTAAAGTCTGAACTAAATGTCCTCAGAAACCGATAGTTTACAGGTACATACTTACAAATTTTATTATTCTATAATTCTGGGAATGGACTAAGTTACAGCTTCTAGTGTTACCATTACGCCTTTTCTTGTTACATTTTACATATAGAACAGGTTAAATTATTCTTGAAGGTCCAAGAAATGCCTCTACTTGCATTTTATTTAAGCAAGTTCCACTAACTCGTATAAAAATCTGCAATGTTTTATTCAAATGTCTAAGCAATTCCTAAGCAAGTTTTTTTTTGCCCTATTTATATTTGAGCTTTAACACTGACCAAAAACACCTCGCGTCATAAAATATATTAAACGACTATTTATCGGCCGCGATATCTGTTAAATATCTTCGTTATAATACGATTCGAAAAAGAACGGAAATCACACAAAAAATACAACTTCATATTTATTATTTTTCGTATTTTTAGGGTTCCGTACCTCAAAAGGTAAAGACGGAACGTTTATAAAATAATTTTATTGTCCGTCTGCCTCTATGACTGTCTGTCTGTCTGTGAAAGTCATTTATTTAAAGATCACGTGGAGGTATTTCAAGTTAAATATAACATCAATGTCTACAGTTCTTGGAGCACGAAAAAATTAGCTTCTAAGTTGAGGCAATCAAAAGATACAAGTAATGAAATTTGGCGGATACAAGGAACCCTCTGTAGGCGAGTCCGACTCACACTTGACCGGTTTTTATGCAAAATAACAGACCTAATGCAAATATATGTTATACCTAAATAATAATGTGCAATCTAAAATGTCATTGGCCCACGAGGGGATCGAACCCGCGACCTTCGCGTTCTTAGCGCGACATAAAAAACTGAACTAAGTTGATGGGTCGTTGTCATTGTTGTCGGAAACTTCGTGTATTATCTATATCTATAAACTCTGTCAGAATTATTTTTATTATGAAACAAAATTATGCAATGTTTTTGTTTATTATTTTTTCTTTACTTTTCAATAGACATAACAAAAGTAAGCTCCAGTATGTTACAATAGATATATTTTCTAGAAAAATAAATATATAGTTTAGTGAGAAAAATAGTTTAGTGACATATTACTCCGCTCCCCACTTTTAAAGGAAAAGTTCGAGTTTCCCCAGATACTCTAACGTTTCCTCCAAAATAAATTGTCAGGTTGATAGTCTTTAAAAAATAAAATATGTTTTTTTCTCAGACATAAACTAAAATATAACAGTGTTTTTTTTATTTTTATAACATTATGTTCACGCTTTCTGATCGATAATAATAAAATATATAATATTTATCATTATTTATAAACGAACATAACATGAAACATTACTGTCACGAAAATGACACGAAATTATTTAAATTGATAAACCTGTTTCTGCACACGCCATAAAATTCGTCTAGCTCATTGCATCTTGTTTAGACGGATTGCGTGAAGCGCAAGCGTGATAGAAATAAACACGCGGTTCGGATAGCGCCGCGTGTTACATATTTTTATAGTTACTTTTGGATTTGATTCCCATTCGGGGAAGACTTGAGTTCACACTCGAGTTCTGTTACTCGGAAGTCTCAGAATGTATGGCACGGAATAAACGGAGTGTCATACCACTAGGTTTCCACTGCCTATCCTATTGCATGCGGGATACAAGCTGAAAAAAAAAATAAACCAGTTTCTATACGCGATATTATAATATGTGAATTCGTCTAGTGCTAGTCCATTGCATCTTATTAAGATGGATTACGTGAAGCGTAAACGTGATAGAAATAAACACGCGGTCCGCGGGTAGCGCCGCGTGTTTTATATTTATATACTTTTCTTTTGTATTTGTTTGGCAGAATGAGATCACTGTATATATTGTATAATAAGTAGTGGTGGTAGTGATTTTTAGATTATTTTCTTTATTCTATATATATTTTAGTGGTATATCGATAATACTTAAATTGTAGAGTCGATGTTGTTTTTAGTTGCTTCAGTCTTTCAGTGTAGTTTAATATTTTTTTATAAAGTAAGTAAAGTACGCAGCACTGCAGAGGGAACCTAAAACATTGTGTTTCTATTGAGACACTTCCTTTCTCCATTTTCCGCCGAACTCTGGAGGTATTGCGTCTAGAATAGCGAAACTCAACTTTAATTATTCATCTGAAGGAAAAATTATCTTCATCTGTCCAGAATCTTCTGTCTAGTTCGTTTTTTTATATTTTTTTCAATTGATAGTGTTATCCGATTCCTTTTATTTTATTAAATTCTATCTATAAAATTACCTATTCATTATTATGTATTTTAGCTACCGAATGCTTGAATAGCTTCCGAATATCGGTAATTATTCGGTTTTTTATTTTAATCTTAGTTATTATATTTAGTTTTTTTTAATATAATTTTAATAACTGTCTCAGTTATTATATTGTTTTTCATCTATTATTACCTGTGCAGTAAAAACGGAAAGCCACCAGACCAATAATAATTATATTCATCCGGTAGCCAAATTAATGGATTCATCCATTCTTTGTATTTATAAAATATGACTCATTGAATTTGTAACTTGACACGAATCAAATATATTTAGCAGAGGGAGACGGAGTGTCTCAACCCTTGGTTCCCTCTGTCTACCCTGCTGTGTGCGGGATACAGCGTGACGCTAATCTAATTTTGATTTATGACTATGGTAATCTCTTTGATTACACGTATAAGAAAATTTAGTATACTTATCATATAATAAGATTTTCTTTATTATATTAAAAGGCAAGCTCGAAGGTTTAGTCTCGCGCCTTCGGGCACCATCACCAGGCCAGCAATCGATGGTTTTGACAATTTATCTACTTATGAAATAGGTGAAATTAAGCAATTTCATTTTTCATGAAAATATTAAATATTTGATTTCTCGAGTGGGAATCGAACCCACAACCATTATCACCATTTACACCGTGTTGGTGTAAAATAAAATAAAATTAAAATGATAAAATCGTATCGTCCAAATATACGTATATCACTATTTTACTATTAGCCATAGAGAACCCAAAAAACAAGATAGATTCTGCCATTGCATTACCGGTGCAGGTTCCAGTTCAATTATGTAGACGGTTTTTTTTTGTTCACCATTAAACCAGTATTAGACGTTTGGTATTGCTATACGAATGCTAAGTTAATTTTATAATTACACCTATATAAATGTCCAATTTTTGTATTTTTATTGTATGGGTTTTGATGAATTTTTATACTTTATGTCTCACGTCTCGTCCCGGATGTAAAAGTTGGTGTAAATTGCAATCGGGTTTTTTCAGTCTTAAGATTTTTTTATTACTTGTGTTTTTGCGTTAGTAGAAGAAGTAGAAGCTAACTGTTTTGGGCTTATCAAAATTTCACCTTTTTTGTTAGGTACGTAGTCTATATGTAATACTAGCGGCCCGCTCGCGGTTTCACCCGCGTGAACTATGTTATTAATAATTTCTGTCTCCATGACTACGTCCTAGTGACGTCTATGCAAAATTTGAGACTCCTAGCATTTGTAGTAACTTACAAGTTTCGTACAAATTTTCAACCCCAAAAATAACCCCTTAGAAGTCGAATATTGCAAATTCCCGTCTTAGCGAGCACCTACGTCCTATAAGTAACTCCTATGCAAAATTTGAGATTCCTAGCACTTGTAGTTCCTGTGATTTCGTGATGAGTGAGTGACCTTTCTATTTTATATATATAGATTACATCAACGCGAAACTAGGTTCCCTTCGCCTGCTACATAAAGAATACCGCGTGTGGCTAAAAAAAATTACTTCCTTCTTACCTTCAAATAGCAAGGTAGACAGAGGGAACCTAGGTACCTAGTGATACGAAAATCCTCTCCCCAATTAAACGAAACTTAATCAATATTATGCAAAGTTAAACCTAGTTTTTTTTAACTTTAATTTTTTGTTGATTCTAAATGATAAAAGAGCCATTTTATTATTGCACAATTTAATAACAATACTATTCAATTGCCATATTATTCACGTTTCCGGATTCCCTCGACATTATTCAAACGCATTGAGAATTGTTTCTTTTAAAAGCCAAAGGTCTACGTCCTTATTGAAAGGTTGGACTTGTAACTTAAATATTTATCTAACTATAGACTAGTTACGTACAATTTGGTTTTAATATGGTTCTAATAGTAATATACATTGGTAAACTAGCGGACGCGCGCAGCTTCGCTTGCGTATTTAGGGGTGAATTCTAATAAACCACAAAACATGTGTTCAATGAAATATTTTTAAATAAAAATCGGTGGCGATTTAATTTTTTTTCCATACAAACTTTCAACCCCTATATCACCCCTTTAGGGTTAAAATTTTTCAAAATCCCTTCTTAGTGGATGTCCAGATTACGAAAGTAAAGATTTGTCCAAATTTCACGTTTCTACCATTAGGGGTTACGGCTGTGCGTGCGTCTTACCTCAGTCAGTGAGGACAAGTCCTTTTATATATATAGATTAGTACTCTTTATAATAAAAATATTATAATTGTGAAAGTGTGTGGGGATAGATATGTTTGTTCCACTTTCGAGAAAAGGCTACTTACTAAACGAAATTTTACATAGAATTTAAGCGAGCGAAGTCGCGTTTGAAATATGTACCTATCTGGAAATCAGCTCCTTAAATCCGCAAAATTCTCAAAATTCGCAAATTCTTTGCGGATTTTTTTATTTAGATATATATAGACAGGTAATATCTAAATCGGTATAAAAGGGAAAATTTAAAAATTATTTCAAAGTCAAAATAAAGGATTGGAAGGCTCGAAAGATACAGCTACTCGCTAATGTTTTCCCCCGAATGGGAATCGAACCCACACACTCTAACATAATATATACCTATATATCTAGCAGCATAATTAAAAATAGTACTCCAATCCCAGCACAGTAGCCAAGTTTTGTGGGCGTGACGCGTTCGCGGGGGTAGACGGGTTCTAGATCGGCGGAGTACTCGGGACGATGACCCTCTAGTACGTTCGTACTAATAATACTAGCCCTGATAACACGCTTGCAGTATGGATTGCGAATACGAAGCATTAGATTAATAATGATATAAAAAATATTGATTTTTTTTGTATAGTTATATGCTGCATCCCGCAAGGTAAGCAGAGGGAACCTAGAGGGAACTTCCTTTACCCACGAAGCGCCGAATTTTCGTGATATTGCGGGTTGCGTCGCGGAATTTAACGCCACGCTTCATTTTGTTACCAGAGCGAGGCTTGTTAGACTGATCGGGATTGAACCCACAACCGTCGCGCTCACTCAGACTGCGGAGACGGCTTTGAAAATAAATTTTAACTATCGTAATTAGTGTTCGGGGAAAGAGATTTTATCTAACGATTTTATCGACAAAATTTCAATTTTATAACGTCAATCAACCATTTTATATTCTTGTTTCTAAGTGCAAAAAGTATGAAATTATAAATACATATACATAAAAAAATATTAAATTATTGGCTCGCGTCGCGTCCAGTTTTTGCTCAAATTGTAGAAACGTAATTTCCTTACACTTCAAAATTGTTGTAATTATTTTTAAGTTGTTAAAGTAAATATACACTTTTTTATATTTACTTTAATGTAAATGTTATACTGTTTTTTATTGGTTTTGGGTTTTTTTGCGCAACGCCGCACAGTGAAATGAAAAAATAAAGTCAACTTCACGCTGTATCCCGCACCCAGCAGGATGGGCAAAGGCAACCTAGTGTTAGACATTCTGTTCCCCACTTTCCGTCGAATTCTGGAGGCATTGCGTGTTGAGTGGCGGAACTTAACGCCGCACTTTACCTCGACACCAGAGCGAAGAAATGAAAATATACAGTTAAAAAAATATTTCACAGTATAATGCCAAACGTTTTTTTCCTTTTAAATTATACTGATTGTAACAGATATGCACTATCAGGGGTAAAGATAAAAGCCAGAAAGCTTAAATTGAACAGATTACGCAAATTACGGGGTCAATGTTTGTCAAATGATAAAAAAAGTTTTTTTTCTTTTACCTTAAATTTACTCTTAACTATTGATAAATCGAGGATTTTTTTAAGAAGAAAAAGAAAAATGTGTAAAAATAATTTGGTTTTGTTCATTGTTTTGGCATCTGGTACTCTCGACTGTAAACGCAAAGGTTATGGGTTCGAGTCCCACCAGAGGTAATTAACTATTTTCGTTTCGTTGCTCTAGTAACAAGGTATAGCGCCGAGTTTAGTTCCGCTATTTATGTCTCGAAAATTGGGCGGAAGTTAAAAAAGTAATTGCGTCAACTACTTCTGCCACCTGCAATGCTTATAGCGTTATATCTCTATTAATGTAAATTTTGTTAGTTGGCACTTGAATCTAAAAATAACGGATTTTAAATTCTTTAATTTTATTTTAACTTTGATTTAATTAAAATAATCTTTCGCACTTTTTAGATTTTGCTTAAGTTTGTGCACAAGTTCTTATATACCTGTGGTTTTGAACTCAGTTTTTTTATTAGTGTTTTTGCACGTAAATACTAAGAGTTATAATAAAAAAAACATTCATAATACGAATCTTATACGTATATTTTGTAAAATATGCGTTATACCTAATATACTAATTTTCTAGTTTAAAAGGTAGTTTTTACATAAAGAATATTGTAAAAAAAACAAGAATTATCGTTTTTATTTTCGTCTTTTATATAGAAGTTTTTCTTATTAATAATATTATTTAATGTTTTTTTCAGGTAACACGCCTATGCGATTTGTCTTCAGAAGGTAACGCGGTTACGTCAGTGGCGTGGAGCGAGAGGGGTCACCTGGTCGCCGTTGGTACCCAGAAGGGTCATATTAGCGTTTGGGATGTCACTGAGAATAAGGAGGTTAGATTTCTTTTTATAATTTCACGCTGTATCCCGCACATAGTAGAGTAGGCAGAGGGAACCTGGGAACTTTGTGTTAAGACATTCCGTTCTCCAGTCAGACACTTTGGTTCCCCGGTAATTTTTATACCGAATTAATCACTAATTTGATAGCTGAATTATTTTTATATCTAAAAACAAGTAACGATTTTTTTTGTACATATATATTTTTTATTTGATTTCATAGTATTTTTTTTTTAGTATTTTTATATTTAAGCTTATATTAAAGATTTGGATATTGATAAGAATGTTCAAAGATTTAGAATTTATTTAAAGTTTTTATAATAATAATAATAATATATTTTATAATCACAGGTTACAAAATTGCAAGGGCACATAGCTCGCGTGGGTGCCCTGGCGTGGAATGGCGACATACTGAGCTCAGGTTCCAGAGACAGACATATTAGACAAAGAGATACCCGGACACCACGTGAGTGTATATTTATTTATCTTTCGTATTGTATAGGAAAGGCAGATAGAATAAAATGATAAGATGCATCTTTCTCCAAGCTAAGCCCAATTTCCTTTAGTTGATTTGCGAAAAATAAATTTAATTATAATTATTCCCCTTCTTAGAGATCGTACCCACAACGTACCAACGCATTAACAGTCAGCTGCCCTACTCCACCATGACGGCCTCAATGCAGAAGTCATTTTACCATTCGACATGACCTGCGATCAAATGATAATTTAGTATAAGCAAATATTTTCTAATACTTAATTTGTTTTGATTGGAAATTACTTTGAAAATGGTGGGTCCATTTTATATAAAATAGCTATAGCCTTCGGTAAATGGACTATTCAATAAAAGTTCCTGAGCCTAGCGCGTTCACCCATACTCCTCAGTTTTTTAACATAGATAATAAAGAATATTTTTTCTTTCAGCATCCCAATCGTCCCGGATATTACAAGGACACAGGCAAGAAGTGTGTGGCTTGAAGTGGTCGCCCGACGGTCAGTCACTAGCGTCTGGTGGCAATGATAACAAACTTTTTGTATGGTCTAATGTAAGTAGTTTTTTTTATTTTTTACGTATTTTAATATTAGTTGCAAATTTAAAATTAAAAATAGACAATATTTAAAATAGACGATAAAATTTAAAATAGACAATAGTGTTCTTTTCAAGTACAGTAGTTTTCAGTACTTCATTCCTTCGGGTGGGAATCGAACCCACGTTAAATCAAACAAACTCTTCAATTTTATCATATTAATACAGATTTACGCTCCATACTACTTCTATTATGCAATAACTAAATTATTCGCAGTGACTCGTTTCTTAGTAACCATGACGATATTATGTTCGCAAGAAAACATTATATTTTATGCATTAATATTTATAAGGAAAAGTATCGATTTTCCTCGCTTTAGGAATTTCAATTATATGTATTTATATTTACACAAAAAATATAAAATAATTTCCTAAACGACATCGCCGTTAGCTGTACAATTTTTTGTGATATATAAAAGAAAGAAAAAATAACTTAAATATCTTTTTTAGGTAATTACAAATTCTTTTCCTTGGTCGTAATGCACGATCGAGAATACGACTTTTTGAAAGTAATTTTTCACAAATTTAATTATTGAACTTATCTAAAAAGAGGAAAATGGGTAAAGATAACCATATTGGATATTATTTATATGAGGATATCCTGTAAATAGTTCTAAATAAAGCGTAAGACAGACACTTTGCGGTGTATAGATAAAAGTTTGTGGTCATTCGTTTTATTATATTAAAAAAAATGTATTTAACCTCATATTTCCCTATTATGTTTTTGTTATAGTAAACACAGTGTAAATAACAGATATTGTCTCATTTTTAATTATTTCATAATTTGGATAAAAAAATAGTTTTTTTTTACAAAACGTGTAACAATTTAAACGTCACGCAATATTACATACATACTAAGTTGGCAGTGAGAACCTAGTGTTTAGACACTCTGTTCTTCAACTTTTATAACAAAATAATATAAATACAAAGTATATTTTTTTAGACGACCACGTCGTCGTTAAATTTAAGGGTACATAAATATACCCTTATATACCTTTAAAATTAAGATGTCTCTGATTAGATAAAGACACTGACACTGTCTCTAAATGGATAAACGGATAAATCACGCATCAACGTTCACCAGACTTGATGCGGTCAAACGCAAGCCTATTCCATATAAAAAAAAAAAAAAAAATCACATATCAGGTCGATATTAATATTTTAATAAATATTTTCATATTTGTGACTCATTTACCAAATATGAGAAAATTATTAATATTATTAGTAACATTCTATTAAAATAGGTAATTTGAAAACATTTGTAAACCCATAAATGTAATTACTATATATTATGTAAAGATAACAATTAAATATGTTTGACATGTGTATACTCGTAAAATGTTGTCTTACCAGTGACGAGTATCGTCGAAGATCATATGTTAGTTTTTTTTAGCTTCAATAGCGAAGGGATACATCGGTGACGGGACACATGGTAGGCAGAGGGAATCTGGGAACCTAGTGTTAACCTCTGTTCTAATTGAGACACTTCCGTTACCTATTTTCCGCCGAATTCCGGAAGCATTGGGTGTTGAGTGGAATGAAAAAAAATTCCCTCTACGGGCAATCGAACCCACAACCTGTCGTATTTACATCGGCACGCTTATGCCCCTGTGCTTGACCTCTCTCTCTCTATCTGGCCGGTGGCATGGTCTCATATATTGGTTTTTTTTATTATTTATAATTTGGAAATACGAATTGAGTCATTGTAATTAGTAGTTAATGTATATAATTACTCATTTGAATGAGTTTATCACATTTTTTTTATATTCTCAAATAAAAAGCCGGAAGCAAGATTGCTCAAAATTGTGAAATCATTTTATACCTGTATTGAGAATTTTACGTCTTATAGATTCATTTTGTTAGTCTTTTAAAATTATTATTATTATTCTTATAAACACGGTCGACAAAGGCTGAAAACGTACCTGTAGCTCCTCTGGTGTAATGCGGCAGTAATTACTTACCATCACCTTATTTTTTTATTAAATAAAATGTAATTTCATCCCTCCCTTCCAGCATTCAACATCGCCCGTCCAGACCTACTCAGCGCACGTGGCAGCGGTGAAGGCAATAGCCTGGTCACCTCATCAGCACGGACTCCTGGCTTCCGGTGGTGGTACCGCCGACCGGTGCATACGGTTCTGGAACACGCTGACGTCGCAGCCTATGCAGTGTGTTGATACTGGTGAGATTATTGTTATTATACTTGTTTTTGTTTAGCTTAAGGGGGGTGTATATTGCAGGGTAGGTAGAGGGAACCTAATGTGAAAACACTTTGGTTTCGGTCACGTTTCGAAATATTGTGTGTTGAGCGGTGGAAGTTGCTGAACTTTGTCTTTTTACCAGAGCGAGGCAGAGGAAATCAAAGTATTAAATATAGATTCATTGCATAGAGTAATTCGCACCCGCACGCTGTGCCACTGCTCCACTACCGACTCTTGCTGTGGAAGTTATAAACTTATATTATATACAATCCTGTTGATTTTCTTGCCGATTTTTCTCGAGAAAGAAAGCATGTTGCTTCTTATGAATAAAATTATTTTGATGTGATTTTCAGTTTCACACTTTATTCTATGAGATTAATAGTGAAACTAAAAAAAAGTGAAATTAAGCGAAAAAGGCTCTTCCGTTCTATCCTGCTTCATATAGCATGACATGGTGATGATGGCAGGGTTGACTTTAAAAAATAAAAAAAATAAAAAATTATAAACAAAATTGTAGACATTTTATACTATATTACAATTATTAATGTTAGGAAAAAAATGTAAATTTTACTTAATATTTTATTTTTTTATAGGTTCCCAAGTCTGCAACTTGGCGTGGTCGAAGCACTCCAGCGAATTGGTGTCCACACACGGTTATTCACAAAATCAAATATTAGTGTGGAAATATCCTTCTCTCACACAGGTATCTATATTATTTTAGATATAACTGTGAGTTTTTTAGCTTACAACTGCATCTGGCACATGGCTGGATAATCAGAGTTAAGAAAACCTAAAAAGAAAGTTTAACCCAGTGTTGAGACACTCCGTTCTCCTT
Source organism: Heliconius melpomene rosina (assembly GCF_056956725.1). Lineage (NCBI taxonomy): Eukaryota > Metazoa > Arthropoda > Insecta > Lepidoptera > Nymphalidae > Heliconius > Heliconius melpomene. Next base: position 9,927,904 of record NC_140399.1, read on the forward strand.
CAGACGGTTCAGTTCCCCAGCCATTAAGACAGTTCCGTTCCCCACTATCACCTGAATTTTGGACGCATTGCGTGATGATTGATGGAACTTACCGCAGCGAGTTTTTTGTTACGAGAGCGAGAAATACAAAAAAATTTCGACTGAGAATTTAATTCGAAACCTGTCGCTTTTACAGTTACGCTTGTGCTCCTGCACCACGTTTCGCCTCTAACATAGAATTTCGTTGACAACTAAGACATCAGAATGTTATATTTTTTGAACTTGTTTAATAAAATAATAAATTTTTAAAAATCATAACACTTTAGGATTAAGAATCATTGAAATTTAACAAAATGAACTTCCTGTATATTCCAGGTGGCAAAATTAACAGGCCATTCGTACAGAGTTCTCTATTTGGCTCTATCACCAGACGGCGAAGCGATAGTGACCGGCGCCGGTGACGAGACACTCCGCTTTTGGAATGTCTTCTCCAAGACACCTTCACACAAAGAAAACAAAAGTGTTTTAAATTTATACACTGCTCTGAGATAAAGTGTATAGGCCATTAGTAGGCCATTCCTACGTAGTACTCTACTTGGATATATCACCGATAGTGACAGGCGGTAGTGACGAGACACTTTTAAATGTCTTCTCCAAAAGACACATGTAAAAGAGAAGTGTATTAAATCTAATAACATCGCGTTTAGATAAAGTGTATGAAGAAGAATGTTATATTTAATAAAAAATCGAATTGACGTGACAGTGACGTTGTGAGTTAAATTATGTTGCCACTTTTTTGATTTTGGTATTCCTAACATAAAAAATTGTGATTTAGAAAATTTACATGGGATTTTGTAATTTTTTTTTCTTGTAATACATATTACCATATGTATAATGTCTTCGAGATGATTGTTTTTCTTAGTTTATTGTTGTATATAATGTGTTGAGATAGTTATTTTTTTCCTTTGGGATCATTTTTATTTTTATTTATAAGCTTCAATCGATTTTACTTTTTACAATATTTAGATGATAGTTAAAAAAAAGACAAACAAAATTGACTATTACTAGTTCATTCAAGTTTTCCGTTTTTCATAAACTTTTAATCTTAATTGTTTCTTTTCGATTGATACACATTTTAGTAAGGTTTTTTTTAGTTTAGTATTAATTTTTTTGTGCACTCGAAACGCTATTATTAATTTAAGAACTGAACTGAACTGCATATTTTTTTTTTTCATAGTATATATGAACGTCAATTCTTTTAAAAAAAATATTTCTCTCATACTGATCAATCTCGTTTCTTTTTATTTTCTATACTATGATACATTAATTACTCAAGAGTTGTAAAATGAACAACATTATTATTTATTGTAAAGAGTAAAATTGATAAATTTTAGTTTAATGTGTACAAAGTTATCTTAAAAATTTGTAAATCATGTAGTTTGATAAATATATATGTATTTTTTTAAATATAATTTTGAGTTCTATTCCCCTGTAAATTTTGATCTGTTTTTGCATATTGTTTAAAATTGCTTTACATTTTTATGAATTTGAAGAATTTTGATAACTTTGTACATTAGTTTGTTTATATAATATACAATGTGTTGTATATTTTACGAGTCATTTATATTATATATTATATGCTTTAGTTACTTGCATTTATATGTGGGAGTCATTGTAGTTATATTAATTTCGCTATTTTCATAATCACTCTAAACACTATGTCATGTTTTTAGCCAAAGAAAATTGCAAATGATTATTTAAGCTAAGATACATTTTGCATTTTTTCCCGAAATAATTGATAAGAAAATAAAGAAAAGGTTTAATGATATTTATTTTCAATAGTTGTAAACTAAATATAAAAAAATATACATTTCATAAATTACCTCTGAAATTCGGCTAAAATTTACAAAAAATGTAGTCATTAAATAATTCTAATATTTTTTTCTATTGTAAACAAATTTTTTCATGCAAAGGTCTTTAAATAGCTGCTCAATGATCGAGTTATTAGATGTGAATATAATCTGTATTAGTTTTGTATATATATTGTTATAGGATTTTTTTATATATGTTGAGCCTTTAAAATACTTATACTTTTTTTTCTCAAAATATGTCATAAGATTATAGAGTAAAGAATAAATTTAAAACATATTTAAGTATCATATTTGTATATATATTATATATTTAGCTACGTACTTATTATTGCTAACAGATAATGTTAATTTGTTTATAACTTGTATGACGTCATATCATGGCCGAGCAGGATTTTGTCTTTTCATAAAAAAAATGCTAATAATGCACTTTGCAGTAAATAAAATAAATGAACTTTTAGTTTTCTAATCAAAAAGCTATGAGAAACGTTTATTTATTGTATGATATTCGAAACGAGTTCAGTAGCCTTTAGCATTTATGTCCTAAAAATATGTATATATTTATATTATATATAAAAAAAATTGCCAATCAAATCGTGACTTGTGACTGCAAATTGTAACAAAGTAATGAAAACATGATCTCATAAAAGCATGTTCTATTATTATAATAATGATAATAACTTATAGTTATTTTGTGTTTATTAAAAATAACTAAAGCTGATTAATATTTTATGTACTTTAGTTCGTAATAAACTATTAGGTTTAACATTTCTTAAATAATCAGATTGCTTTACTCATACCATATACAGTGTAAGCTCTCTAAAACGATACCTTTACAAACATTAGTATTAAAATTAAGTTTTGTCTTATATTATATCTTATGAGGGACTCATATATTATATCTTTTCCTATGTACATCTTTTCGAAAATAAAGTGTTATTCCACACTTAAGAAAGAAAAATACTTATAAAGAAAACATTTAAAATTTTAAGGTAGCAGTATTTGAACCCGCGGTTTTGTGGATTGAAAATCTTGGATGGTTTCCAAAGATGCGTGGGTCCAAATTTTTGTACGTTTTCTTAATAAGTATGTTAAAGAAATATTATTTAAATTACTATAATTGAGCCAGATATGTGTTCATCTCGAGTACTAACTCGAGATGAACATTATATGTTACTTGTAGTTATCATTTTTTGTGTATTAATATACTAATGCATAACAAATAAAAAATTATAATATTTAGGAGTTTATTATACACTGTATATGATAGACTAGTAGTAATAAAATGTACCACCGTAATATATCAAAGTTGTGTTTAAAGCAATCATGTGTATCTCTTTTATTATTTGTGCAATTTAGATGTAGATTAATTATTAATAATCGAATTAGTTTTCCATATTGCTTTGGCTGAACGACTTACGATCTAACTGTTCGGCGAAACAAAAAATATATTCAAAATGGCGGCTGATTGGCATTACGCTTCAAAATTTATTCTTGCTTAGTGAATTAGTGAATTTTGTAAATTTTTATTGCGCAAATAGCAAATGTGCCGTTATTTTGAAGTAATTATTTTTTTAACATAAAGCAGAATTAGAATATTAGATAATAAAATATCTATAAGGTAACGTTTCACCAAAAATCCAAATACTTAACAAGTAAATCGTTAAAATTTTAAATTGTGTGGTAAAGTTTTGTATTTTCTAAATTAATAACAGTGTGTGTTTTTTTGTGTACAATGCGATTTGTTTAATATCGAGCGGTTTAAGATTTTTCTTTTTCTAGTGCATGTGTAGTAATTAATTTTTCTTTGGCTTTGTTTTCTTGGAAATTTGTGTTCTTTTTTCGTCGTCTTTACTAAATCTTAAACTCTTGATATTACTCAAAGTGGTTTAGGTAATAAATTGTAGTGCTTCTTATCCTAATTTAGTAATAAATGTCTCATTCCTTACACCGTATTATAGTCAAAGCTTAGCTATTCATAAATATAAAATGTAAAAACAGTGGCGCTATAAAATGGAAAGAATTTTAGAATTATTTTTTTTTTGCCTTTGTTTTTTTGTCCACGACTGGCTTCGCCACTTATTGTAATAGTTAAAGCGATTAAGCTTCCTGGCTAATAATGCCTTTCGTCGCCGTATATACTTAATATTCTTCTTATTTTTCATAAAAATCAGGATAAATATTAATTAGCTCCCAATTGTTTGCTAAGAATAGATACCATTAAGTTATTTATTAGTGATATATAGAGAAAATATAATATATTGTCTAGTGTCTTCTTTATAAAACAAATTTAGAGTGTTTTATTTATCATTTTCTTGATATAAACTGAATTATGGAAATTTGATTTTGTTTCATTTGTACCTTGGTATTGTAGTTATTTTTTTATATAAATGAGTTTTAAAAGAAGTTTGATATTATAAACAGTATTTAAAAATATTCTCTGTATAAATTGCTAGGTGAATTCCGATAGAAAGTGGGGAACCCCATGTCTTATTGTCTCTTCTGAAATATAAAAAAAAAAAAATATTTATACTACGGAACTACTACGGAAAGGCATGAAAATTCTTAAAGTCTACGCAGAAATAGTTGCGGGCGATGACTAGTATACGTTATAACTTAAAAGAATATTATATTACTTTATTATAAATATAGGAACACGTTCGTCCTTACTTAGTTCAAGTACCAACCTACTGCGCCCCTTGAGTCCCGTCTACGTAGCTCTTATATTTATTTTAAAATATTAGATTTATTTAAAATACGTTTCTATAAGAGGCCAGTTGCAGTGCAGCGGCACACGCGACAGTTCTGGGTTCGATGACCACTCAAGGAACTGATATATTTAATTTCTATTTTCATTTCCTCGCTCTGGTAACATGGCAAAGCGTGGTATTGAGTTTCGCTACTCAACCCGCAATGCCTCCAGAAATCGGCGGAAAATGGGAGACGGAGTGATTTAACACTACGTTCCCTTTGCCTATCCTTCCTGTCCTATGTGCGATATATAGAATTACGCTAAAAAAACTTTTCTTTTCTTTCTAAACACTAGACACATTGGTCCAATAGAAATCGATTGCTTCCTACGTCGTCAGTTGGACGGCTAAGATTATTTCCGGGGCTGTCCAGAACCGATTGCTTCGTTTCTCATACCCTCGCTATGTATAATTATACAGTATGCATACATATATAATATGGACCATATATATAGACATACGTCTGTATGCTATGTTCCTATTCTAAGATACTGTATGTAAATATATCATTTTTGTACTATATTCATATTTGATAGATTTTGTTGTTTAAAAAAACATGCTGAATTAATTATCTCTGGGGTATCTACAGCCCATATAATAAAAAAGATCAAAATTGATTAATTTAGAAAAACACCCAGTTGTAAAAATATACGCGTCAAACTGAAAACCTTCGAAATTTTCGCCGATTATCAAAAAAGACTACAAATTATTATATAATGTTTACAAAGCTACAAGAATAATTTAATACAGGTTGCTAGTGCTATTTATAACTACTCTCTTTTCTTAACACTTCTCTCTTTTCTCTGTGCTATAGCTTTAGTTCAAAGCTCATAGCGTAAATAGCAATTTGCACTACACGTCGCGTCGTACTATTGCAATAGCTCCGGCGGAAACAATCACACCACCGGCGGAGGCCTAAACTGATTTATGAGAGCTAGGTGTTAAATGTTCTTGTATTTATTATTGTATATGGATACTAGTGACACAAGCGGTTTTGCTCGTTTAAAGTTATTGTTATTTTATTGTTGAATTTAACAAACCGTTTATATAAATTGTAGCATAAAGTTTAATCTAAATCCCTTCAGCAGTTTTTAGGTGAAAAGTGGTGGTCTTTCTTATCAATAATCGTGAACTTGGACATTTGTACCGAGTTACTCATCTTGTTAGTTAGTTATAATATAAATGTTAATATGGCCGTCTTCAATATTCGACTGGTCATCTAAGATCAATCCTATATAAATGTTTACTAATTGCCAAAGAATAGGTAATGTACTCAAAATTTCTCGAATTGGAGTGAAAACCAGTGTCTGGGTTGTCTCTGCTTATACTGCTATGCGGAAGAAAGGTTTTTCCAATAGTATCTTATATTATTTCTCCTTAACCATAGCAATTCGTTAAAATAACTTTACGAGGTGACATTTTTCTTAAAATGAGAACCTTTACTTTAGAAATTGTTGTGGAAACATATTTTTATTAAATGTAATATTTTAAAATAAATATAAGAGTTGCCTAGACGGGACTCAAGGATCCCAGTAGGTTGGTACTTGAACTGAGTAAGGACGAATGTATTTCTACTTTTATAATAAAATAATATAATACTCTTTTAAGTTATAATATACACATACCAATCATCGCTCGTAATTTTGTTTGTGTAAAGAAAAATGGAAAATTTCGTTGTATCTCGTTTTCGTTGTCATTTCGAAAAAAACTGTCTTTTGTTCCTCCACACTCCCTAAACTATTTACATGAAAAATTTCAACTTTCTAAGTTCATTGTTTTCAAAAGCAAATGTATGATTAATATAACTATTTATTTAAAATGGAATTCGAAGCCATTATTTTATTAACATATATATATTTTTGTACAATTTTCAGAATTTATTTGCAAATCAAACATCAAGAAAAACAAAGTTTGAATCCTTTTGATCCTCAATTCAACTTAAAGTTCTATCCGCTGAGAATCTACTACGAACTTGGGAAGTAGTTTCGCATCTACAAACTCAACAGTTGCTCTTTTTAAAATAACCATTTCAAGCAACGTGATAGACTATCATGAAATAAGTAATAGCTGAAAATAAATTTTTTAAGAATTTTTAATATATTACGGTAAAAACAAAGAAAATCCATTAAATTGTTGGAGTAATACGTAAATAAGGAATAACTATAACACAATGGTTGTACATTCGATTCCTACTTTTTAAATTAACTAAATTAATAAATTAATTAATTTAACTTGGAGGAATCGATTAATTATATTCAATTATCAATAAGAAAATAGAATGGAAGCATTAAAAAAAACAAAGTAGCTGTAATAATACACTCTAATAAGTGCAAAATATAGCGTTGAATTAAAAAAAAGATTTATAAGACAGCAGGTAATTTTAATTTCAATTCTATTTATTTCAAAATAAAAAAACAAGGATAGATATTTATTAATGAATTATAACTTTGAATCAACAAAAACATCTCAACAAAAGCATATATGTAATACATATAAAAGTGACAAAATGCACTTTACCCTGCACTTTCACACGAACGCAATTTGTACGCGGTGACAGCCGGAAGCTATCTCATCGACGGTAGTCCCGCAGCCTTCTCTATAGTGCGCTTAGCTAGTAATGGTTCAATTTTAGTTATAAGTGACAGAAAAGTAGGTATAAATGTAGGTTTAACTTTTTAATTTAAATGTTCTTTTTAGCTTTACCGTGTATTCAGCATGGTAGGCAGAGGGAATTTGTGAATCTTGTGTGTCTCTCCTTTCCCATTAGGACACTTCCGTTCCTCACTTTTTGCAAATTCTGGAGGCTTTGCGTGTTGATTGGCAGAACTGAACGCCAACAAAGAAATGAAAATATATAATTTTCTCGAGTGGGAATCGAACCCACAACCTAGCGCCCCCCCTGTGACAAGACTGAAATACTAAAATATGTGCTTAGAAGTTATATTTTTAAGTAAATATTTCTTAAATTTTATTATATTCTGAGACAAAAAATCAACTATGCCAGCTTAGTGCAACACCGAACTGATATCTGAAACGTAATGATTATGAGGTTGATCCCGATAGCAAAAACGCAAATACTATTTAAATGCATTCATTCAACCGCGTGAGAATCGAACCCACATCCGTTGCGTTCACATTGAAATGCTTCCCCACTGCACCACGAAGGCCTGATTTTATAATAATCCATACCTATATTATAAACTCGAAAGTAACTCTGTCTGTCTGTCTGTCTGTCTGTCTGTCTGTCTTTTACGCAATCAGGGCCAAACCGCTAATTTAATTGTGATAAAATACTCATACAGAGATACTTGAGGGTCCCGGGATGAACATAGGATACTTTTTTTTCTCATATTTGTAATATTATCGATGTATACCAATATATTAAAATACTTATTAATTTGACATGCAATTTAAACCGCCATGTTAATAACATCCGTCGCTATGGGACCGTTGCTAAGCAACGATTTGCAAAGTTTATTGTTAGAAAACGTCACCCAAAATGAACTTGCTCAACGCATCTCTCTATTGGAAACTAAAAATAATTTAATATATATATTTAATAAACATTTGTAAAGTTCAAGCGGGCGTAGCCGCGTTCGGGTCCACTAGTTAGTAAATAAAAAACAAACCACGCTCATTTCCAGCAGTAGAAAACCAGAGACATCTGCTATTAGGTCCACAGAGAAGCTGATATAAAAAGCTATAACAAAGTTATAAGAACTTTTGTCTCCGAGGAATAAATTTAGCTCATTCGTGCCGATGCCGAAACAAAATTTAGTACTGTTTAAAAAGAAAACGATTTATAACAACTTTCCTCTATTACGTTTACTTTAGACTTTTTCTTTCTTAAATCTTTTTGTTTTACTTTTTTGTGTGTATTGTGGAAATTACTTTTTGGTCTAGATCTACGTATCTCTAATGTCTATAGTAAAAGCGCTGTTGTCACATCTAATATTATAATTCTGAAGAGTTTGTTTGTTTTGACCCGCTAATCTCAGCAACTAAAAATTAAAAAAATGTGCTTAATAATTCATTTGTCAAGAAAGATTTCCATGTGACTTGTGTTAATTATTGTTTATTTTATTTTTAATTAAACATTTTAAACGGGAAGCATTTAAATTTCCTTCGTGAAAAAGTGGCGAACGGAGTGTCTCAACATTAGGTTCCCCTGTTCCCTTTGGTTGATGTTGAAAGAAAGTAAACTCAAGAAGTGAAATATCACTAAGTTCCCCGCCTACCTTAAAAGATAACAAATACAATAGTTTCCTTATAAATAAGTTAATCAAACTAAATATTCCTTTTAAACTAAAAGTTATAATAAAACGGGGACATTTAAAATAAAATTTTAATTGTGCTATGATAGTAATGTCTTCTGACCTCGCAGCGACCTGATCCGTGCTGTGTTTGCTTATCCTAATTTAAAATAAAGAATTATATTTTCAGTACTTTTTCTACAGTACTGTTGTTTTCTTTCAGCTTAATGCTGGATCCCACATATAGCAGGTTAGGCAGAGAGCCTTGTGTTAGGACATTCCGCTCTCCGCTCCCGATTTTTCTTTCAAGATTATATTTGATATATTTTTTTAGGAGAGGAGCTCGAATAGTGGACTTGAATTGTTTAATTTTCAGTTGCAAATGCAGTTTAATCCGGTTTTTACTGAAATACAGAGTTCAAGGTGAAGTCTTATGTGAATACTTATATCTTATAATTATAATAATATTATAATATATTTGTATATTATACTATAAACAGTAATAGTGATATATTTCTAATTTCTATCTCTGATATCTATCTATCTATAAGTTATCTAAGTTCTTATTCTGCAAAATAAACAAAATGTCAAGATAGGCTCACCGAAGTCACTACAAAAATTACTTTTCCATACATCCACTCGTATTCTGGAAAAAACGAATTCCCATGGGACAGTCGATGGAAGATTTTGTAAAAAAAATTGCTTTGTTCAAAGGGATTGTCGAGCGTTGGTTTTGATATGTTTAGAACACTTTCGTGCTTGTTTCATGAAATGATTTTAAATAGTGGTTCATATCTAAAAATTTGCCTCCCAACTTTCGCAACGCAACTTTTCCAAGATTGGGGAAACCTAGTGCTAAAACATTCCATTCTATTTCCAGAGTTAAATAATAATAATTGAAAAATATAATACGGATATTCTACTACCTGCAATATACTTTTTAATAGAACATTTTTACAATTGAAGTAGTAAAGCGTTAAAAACAGCCAGTCTTAGTTTATAAAATAACAATATTTTTTTTAAATTTAATATCCCTTATAAATTTCGTCTGTACTCCCTGAGTGAGAATCGAACCAATAACCGTGGTGTTTACCGTCAGGCTTTTCGCTTTTCGCTTTTTTTTAAGATTTCTTAATACAGTGAAATAGAGTAACAAAATATATTATTATTATATTAAAAAAACCAGATCTTATCTCAAAAAATAACTTAAAACGCACAAGAAAAACTATCTAACTAAAACCCACGACCTCTCGTACAAACGCAGCATCCCGTCAAAACTGAAGGGGGTGGCGTTCAATGACCTCCACTCCACACGGCTCCCCTCCACACGGCTCCCCTCGCGAAATGAATTTCTGGATACAAATATAACTAGGAACTAGGTATTTCAACGGTGTTTAGACAAGGAAATGTTCTTTATAGCTGTATACGAGTATGTTTTTGTGTTATTTTGTTAAAGTATTTTTTTTTTATATTTCTATAGTAATGTTGTAAAATTAGATTTCTCAGGAGTAATATATATATATTTTTTCATGTAACACGCGTATGTAGCAGTAACACTCCGCTCTCCACTTTCCGCCGAATTCTGCAGGCATTGTGTGTTGAGTGAAAATATTAAATAATTCAAGTTTTTTTTTCTCATCTCAATCACTTCCGTTATCTAATAACCTCGTCATTTTAAAGTCATTACATTAAAAAACATTAAATACATCGAAATTTAAAGCTTAAAGCTTCAGCCATTTCAATAAAACAGATATTTTGTAGCAATTTTATCGAATTTTTTTTTAATGTTTTAAGTGAAACAAACCCTAAATATTAAGAAAATTTTGCCTTTATTATTACATCGTTATCTATAGAGGTTGTTGATAGTTGTTAATTGTTGAAAATATAATATTGCAACGATCGAGGGTTGGGGCACAGTAGGCAAGGGGCAAAGCACCTTAGTTATAAATATAAAAATACAAAGAAAATATCTAAGCAAGATAATGAATTTTCTTCACAATTCTCTTTATTTTTCATCCCACACGAGTTGAAAGGAATCTTTCCCACGCGGCAAGCACTAATTAGGATTACCTGGATGCTATTTAGCCTTCTCCGCATTCTTCCTTTACTAAATAAGTATAGGTATTTTTCTAGCTTCTCGTATTAAAGACGTACAGCAGGTTTATACGGAATATCTCGAATTTGAATGGAAATCTCTCCGTAATGATCTCATAACTCTCTTTTTTGATCCTTTATTTATGAAAACCACCCTGCTGTGTGCGGGATACAGGGTGAAGTTTATTTAATTTTATATTTTCATCCAGTTTGTGGATAACTGTTGGAAATATATACCCCACTAAAAGGAATATCGGAAACTGCAGTTTTACACGTGCCGTCTATTGATTTTACAACGAAACAGGATTCCAACAAGCTTTGGAGTAGGAACTATTATCAAATATATATAACATGGTTAATTTCAATTATCCTTATCCATAATAGAGAATTACGATACAAAATTATTTATTACTAGCGGCCCGCTCGCGGTTTCACTCGCGTGAACTATGTTATTATTAATTTCTGTCTCCATGACTACGTCCTAGTGACGTCTATGCAAAATTTGAAACTCCTAGCATTTGTAGTAACGAAGTTTCATACAAACTTTCGACCCCAAAAACAACCCCTTAGAAGTCGAATATTGCAAATTCCCGTCTTAGTGAGCACCTACGTCCTATAAGTAACTCCTATGCAAAATTTGAGATTCCTAGCATATGTAGTTTCTGAGATTTCGTGATGAGTGAGTGACTTTTCGATTTTATATATATAGATTATGACTTTATATGAGATATGATAAGAAACTAGGTGGTTAGTACGTTACCTCTCCATTTTAAAACGCGTGTGGTATTTTTGTGTTTAAGTTTTAGTTTAGGTTAGAAATTTTTTAAGTTTTGAAGTTTAGTGTTATGACTTTCCGCCAAATAAAATATTTCATTTCCTAGAGTGGGAATCGATCTCAAAACTGTCGCGCTTGAGCCACTGCGCCATGACTGGCGTTCTATCCTAGCTTTTTAAAACCTTCTTATCTGAAACAAAAATCAGCATTATCATAATAATACTTAATTCTGACCGAATTTAATCCACTACCACTTCCTTCTGGTTATAAGTTACTTTAGCTTTAGCCAGCTGCTATAATCATAGATGTGTAAATAATTCGTTTATTCACTAACGAAATTACTCACAACAGAGGCTTATGTGGTCGGTGGATATTAACTAAGTTTAGTATTGATTTACCAATATGGGGATGTATTAGGTTTGTTATAGGTTCATATCTTGTGTAGATTTTGTTTAATGATATTGCTCATTGGGGCGAAAATAGGAGGTTCGATATTAGTTCTGTTTAAGCAGATAAATAAATTTGGAAACTTATTGTATCTTTAAAAGTAAAGAAATAAATAAAAATTACATTTTGTAAACAGGGTTCAAAATAAAACAAAGTAAATTCTTAATATTTATAATTAATGAATAGTTTAAAATGCATCATTCAGTACTCGAAGGTACCATTCACTTGTCTTTATCTAAACATATATTTAGAATACTTTTAATTTCGTTAATTAATTAAATTAAATAATTTAATAAATAATAATACATTACCCGTTTCTTAACCAACTTAGCAGTCGTAATTACAATAGCTATATATGTATACAATAAAGAAATCTTGTCAGCGACTGCAAGGCACAAAGTTAAATTACTAAATGCTTGTCAGAGGTTTACAAGTGTTAATTTTTAAAACAAAAGTCATTTGCGTTCGCGTGGTTAAGTTGCGTTGTTGTAAGCGGTTCTAGGTTCAGATCCCAATCGGGGGAATGTTTAGCCAGATATGTGTTTTCTTTCCCCCTGTCTGTTTTTTGCAAAAAGCGAGAACGCAATGTCTTTGAAAGATTAACAAAAACAGAAGAAATTGCCAATAATATATCAAAATAACAGCCATAAAAAGACATTGACAATTTTAACACCGATCGATAAAAAATGCTGGAACTATACAATTATAAGCGTACGAATCTAAATTCACTATAATTTACATACGACTAGAATCTACGTACATTTAGAAAATCTACATAATTACAAAGTTGCTAAGAATCTAAACTTTTAGAGTTTTTCAGAGATCGAGCGGATGGTGCAGGTTTTACTTTCTTACTTTTACTATCGGGGAAGGCTTCAGGAGTGCCCGTCTGGCTGAAGACTGAAGCCTTCGAATTTGCACTATTACCGGGAGACACCCCGCTGTCTGTACTTACGGAGGCCGGACTTGGACTATCACTTGTATTATTGCATACAGTCAACTCCTGGCCCACAGTAATTATTTGTCCAACCTGTTTCTGCCTCACTAAGTTCATACTTTGGCACACATTTTTGACTTCCTCGCTGCTCTCCTTTTTATGATATCTTGTTAAGGTTCCAGCAGAACCAGGGGTATTTCTGTACATAGGCATAAACTGAGATTGAGGGTAGTATTGCATCTCATGTCCTGATCCGAGCCAAGGGCCCATTGTGGAAACCACAGGAGGCATGGGCCACATAGGCATTTGAACCATATGTGATCCGTCCAACGGATTAAAGTGAGGCATCGGCATTGGACGCACCACTCCAACAGGCGTAGGTGGCCTTATGCCATATTGAGGATTCTCCTCATACATCCTTGGGTTTGGAATCTGAGAATAATCCACGTTGGGGAATACTGTGTGTGGCCCTCGTTGTAGGTACGAAAACATTTGCTGTTGAGCTTGTTTCATGGCTACATATTGCTGTAAGTTAATAGCAGTTTGTTGTCTTTGATGAACTAAATCTGGGTTAGAGTTTGCCGAGTTACCATGAATATAGTATATGTTGGATTGAGTATTCATTTGACTTGGTGTTTGACCCTGTGTTTGTCTTTGTGTTGCGTTGTACTTATTATCTACATTGTTTTGAGGATCTTGATATTCTTCTGGAGGAGCTATGAATTTAGGTGGCGACGGAGGTGTGACTTGTTGAGACATAGGATAACTAATAATTTGGGCTATATATGGTTGAGTCTTTGCTGAATGGGCAGGACTGTGTGTTTGGAATGTAGGATTATATGTTATTTGGGATATATCTTGACTAGAATGGACCGATTGACAAGTTGCATCTGTATCTTTTTGGTTTGATCTTTGGTTTTCATTGACTTCGTTCTTCTTTGGTTTTTGATATGGTGCAACCTTTGGATTACTCTTCCAATTAGCACCAGCACTCTGAGGTCTTTTAACAGGTGACTTTGTTGGATCGTGCCAATTATCTCCATTGATTTGTCGAGGATCAGGAGGATGATGTGATTGGGCGCTGTGTGCTCTTCTTGGTGGAGGTGACATCCCCTCAGGCACGTGCTGTTGTCTATAGCATCTCCTGGCTGTGCCCGGACTCTGACGTTCTGGAGGTTGAGGCATGGTTCTCGCCAAGCGTCGTCTAGCTGGCGTAGGTGGGCTAGGTTGAGATTGAAAGGATTGCGTGGATTGTGACGCTGACCGCCATTGATCAATTAACTTCCTTCGGCGTTCGGTTTCTAGCTGCACTTCCGTTTCGCTTGATGAATCATAGTCTTTACCCTAAATAAAAACGAAATATAATTAATATTTTCATGTACAAATAGGTAAATAAACTCTAAAATCTTTTTGCAACTTTAACATAATACGATATCTACACTTAAATTAAAATTAAATTTTGTGTTAACGGTTATAAACTCGATAACTCCAAGAATGAAAAACAATAAAAAAAGTCAATCTTGATAAAATAAGCCGTTACAAGTAAACAAGTTTTCATATGCTTACTTAATAGATAAAGAATCTAACCTTTTCAATTTTTTCGTCCAACATCTTGAAGAAATCTTGCATACTGGCCGACACCTCGCTGTAATGACAAAAGACTAACAATAAAGTGAAAATATTATTTTTTGGAACTTCGCGTTGTATCATTCTAGGCAGGGGATGTATTGTCGTTCCCCACATTCCTCCGTATTCCTTAAACATTACGTATGAGTGTCAGAGCTCTACGCCGCGGATTATCAGACGGTAGAGTATTATGCTTACTAGAGCAAGGAAATGAGATTCAAACCCACATTTCACTCTCATTTTTTATATTAAATATTTTATTTAAATTATTATCAAATAAGTCAAATAAACGTACACTGTTGGTTGATGTGCAGTAAGTGGCAGGATATGCTTTCCGTGTTCAATGTCATCTTCTGTGTCGTCGGTCTGACCCGCTGCAGCACTGCCTTCTTCCTCATCAGCTTCTTTGTCTGCTGCGCCTGAAAGTAATAAGAACTATAAAACTTTCGCTTTTTAGTATAATTTTACCGGATAACTGGGGAATGGAGTGTCCTAACGCAAGGATCGGAGTGCCTACGTTGGTTGGTGCGGAAAAATGTGTAGAGCTATGTTTACTCTTAACTGTAAGTAATTTAAGATTAAACTTTCTTGTGCTTAAAATTAATGTTCACGTTTCGCCAAACACCACATTTTGATGAAGTTGTTACAATTTTAGTTGTTTTTTTCATTATTTTGTATTATATACCAGTCCTCGCTTGTTACTTTAGTTGTGTAGACTCTGGAATATAAAATGGAAAACTCAGCGTATTCCTTTCCCGTAAGAATTTCGAGAAATCCTCTCTTAGGCCCGTATTTATAAGCCGCTCAGATACCGTTTTCATTCATCTATATATATAAAATCGAAAGGTTACTCACTCATCACGAAATCTCAGAAACTACAAGTGCTAGGAACCTCAATTTTGCATAGGAGTTATTTATAGGACGTAGGTGCTCGCTAAGACGGGAATTTGCAATATTCGACTTCTAAGGGGTTATTTTTGGGGCTGAAAGTTTGTACGAAACTTGTAAGTTACTATTTGTAGTAGCTAGGAGTCTCAAATTTTGCATGGACGTCACTTATAGGACGTAGGTACTCATGGAGACAGAAATTAATAATTACGTAGTTCACGCAGAAATTAATAATTACGTAATTATGTAGTTTACAGACGGGCCGCTAGTAAGTTATATATCTATGAATATTCCCTCAGTGGGGATTGAACCCACAAACGTCGCGTGACAGTCACACCCTTGTGCAGTTGCGCTACGACGACGTTTAATTAATGAATGGTTAAGACCTAACTATTTTACTGCAACTCTTCAATATTGCTTGCTTGCTTTTCCTTACACATATTTTTTTTTATTATCAAAGATTTCATATAAATTCATATCTACAACTTTTACAAAATAGCAGATTTCATAGTAGCTTATATTTTTTTCTAATCACACTAAGAGCTACGCTCAGAGATGATGGCCTGATACTAATGTATCGATTTCAGTTAAATGCGAAATATCCATCAACACCGATTTAAAATAGCATGTGTTATTGGGTCAAATTTAATATAGAATTGCTAGTATAGATATTTAGCATTATTTTTTATATTATTTTTTATATAGCAAGAATTGGAATTTGGAATAAAAAATTGAAAAAATATTAATAACCCTTCATTGATTTATTTTACTTTAGGTTAAGAAATATTGGAGATTTGAGAAATACGATTAAATATTCAATCTATGTTGAACTAAGTAACCGTTTTTTAGCTTAATGTTAGTAAAAAATATTCATCATTTATCATATTAGACAAGTTTTAATAGTGTTAACGTTTTACTTTCATCAATGAGATGTTTCTCATCTGATCTATTGACAAAAAAACTAAAGCAAATAGTCAAAATTTAAAATTCATTCAATATTATATTCGGCGAAAGGTGAGGAGAGCGGAGTGTCTTAACATAACGCCCTACCTACCCTCCTATATGCTCGTCACAATGTAAAGCTAAAAAAGAATTCAACACCAAAAAAACATAATCACAACTAAAACCTAACACCAAAACTAGGCTATCCAAAAATCCCGATTTCTTTGACAATACAAATACATAATTGACAAAGACTTTAAACTTAGCAAGTTACTGATGAAAATCTGGCATATAACAATAGCCAGAGCCAGCCAAGTCTTGACAGGTTCAACGAGTTCCCTCATTAAAGAGCAGAATTTATAACAGAGTTCCGTCTTTGTCTATTAATCCCCTGTCGTAAATCATGTACAAGTATTTTAATTACTCCCGCTGAGGAATTCTACTTATATTGTCTTAGTCGATCCTTGTTCATACTTTAAAAGTTAGGAAAGCTTACAGAGTTTACTTTTGGTATTATGCAGGTGATTGTCGATTTTAGTGGTGATCTTTTATCTTTTAAGTACCACAGTTTTGTTAGGAATATCCTTAATATTTTTCATAACATTATTTAGTTTGTTTGTTGGTTTTTATATGCTTTAATGCGTAAACTATTCCGAATCGATCATTATAAAGTTTTGTATACGTATTTACATATTTTTAACATATTTATTTTTGAGAAAAATGTAATAATATATATTGATAAAAAAGTATAAGCTTTAAATTATTGAAATATATAACTCGTTAATTTCATATTTATTTTCACTACAACGTTTGTTTTTCATGAAATATGTAGAGAGCTCCATAATAATTAATTCAAAAGCGTGCAGATGTTTTCTAACGTTGTAAAGTTGACATTTTTATGAAAATGTTTGTAAGCAGTGACCCCTGACTGATGAAATTACGAGCACGCCAGCCCGTGACCTACGCCAGCAAATAAATCCAGTTTTTAGTAACTAATTTGTATTTGTTTGAACTTGTGGTGCAGAGAACAATCCTGCAACTAGATGGTTGTGGATTCGTTCCCACTCAAGGTCGTTAAATATAATATATATAAACTTAATAAACGTTTTTAGTCAATATCTTTGTCTGTTCTTGGTTCGTGTTTTCTTTATGTTTTTAAATCTACGTAGTAAGATGTTTTTTTGGGATGGCTGGGTGAGTCCTCTTAGAGATCTGTTTTAGCTTTCATTTGGAGGACCCTTTCAGAGGTCATGCCCTGTGCTCGCGTTCTTATTTCGTATTCAATAAGATAAATTAAATCTATAAAGTTGAAATATTATGCAGCGATAACTATTATCTATATTAATTAATTCAAATAAAACTTAATTATGATTATAAGGTCATATAATCGTGCATGGGCAAAAAGTGTGTTATTGTAAAATTTATATTTTCATTTCTTCACTCTATTGTGAAGGCATATAGCGTGGTGTCGATTTCCCTCACTCAACACGCAATGCTTCGAAATTTCGGCAGAATTCGGCAGTGTCTTAGCACTACATATTCTCTGCCTACCCTGTTGTATGCGGGATACAGCGTGAAGACAATTGACAAGATAATTGACACAAATCCTTCGTCCAAAGGAAGTCCTACCACATTCTTTAAACATTGAGTCATTAGCCAAACACCATAAACATTGCATAAGATTACAATTCCACGCACGCTGCAATCGGGCTTGCGATAACAATGAAATTGTTTATACTGTTATAGTCCTTACCATCTGGTCATCCAAAATAGTCTCTGAATCGCACCAGACTTGGAACTTGGAAGTAAACCATATGTGGATATACTGAGGGAATATTAATAGGTGATCCTTTAACTGTTATCTTATATATATAAAATCGAAAGGTCACTCACTCATCACGAAATCTCAGAAACTACATGTGCTAGGAATTTCAAATTTTGCATAGGAGTTACTTATAGGCCGTAGGTGCTCGCTAAGACGGGAATTTGCAATATTCGACTTCTAAGGGGTTGTTTTTGGGGTCGAAAGTTTGTATGAAAATTCGTTGTTACAAATGCTAGAAGTCTTAAATTTTGCATGGACGTCACTAGGACGTAGTCATGGAGACAAAAATTAATAATAACATATTTCACGCGGGTAAAACCGCGAGCGGGCCGCTAGTAATATATATAAACTAGCGGACGCGCGCAGCTTGGCTTGCGTAATTATGGGTGAGTTCTAATAAACCACGAAACATGTGTTCAATGAAATATTTTTAAGAGTCTAAATATCAAATTTTATAAAAATCGGTGGTGATTTAAAGATTTTTTCATACAAACTTTCAACCCCTCATTTGCACCCTTAGGGGGTGAATTCTAGAAAACCATGAAACATGTGTCCAATTAAATACTTTTAAGAGTCTGAATTTCAAATTTTATAAAAATTGGTGCCGATTTAAAAAAAAATCTATACAAACTTTCAACCCCTTATTTGCACCCTTAGGGGGAGAGTTCTAGAAAACCACGAAACACGTGTTCAATTAAATACTTTTAAAAATCTAAATTTTAAAATTTTATAAAAATCGGTGCCGATTTAATTTTTTTTCCATACAAACTTTGAACCCCTATTTCACCCCTTTAGACTTAAAATTTTTCAAAATCCCTTCTTAGTGGATGTCCAGATTACGAAAGTAAACATCTGTCCAAATTTGACGTATCTACGCACAGCGGTTACTGCTGTGCGTGCGTCTTACCTCAGTCAGTGAGGACAAGTCCTTTTATATATATAGATTATTTTCATTTTGTCGCTCTAGTACGAAGGCAAGGCGCGGCGTTGAGTTTTGCAACTTAACATGTAATATCTTAACAATTGGGTGGTGTGTTACGGAGTTTTGTAACATAAGTTTCCCTCTAACTACTGCTATATACTGCTTGAATTTAATAATTTCTAAAAAGTTTGCCATTAGTTGTACCATTTTTTAAGGAAAAGTCAGTTTTATAACCATTTGTTTCTTTGAGTAGGAATCGAACCCATAACCTGTAGCATTCACGACTGGCCTCAAGTAAAAAAAAGCTTAGTAGTTTATTAGGTTTCACTAATTCTATTCCCGTACTGAGATGCAGTTGGAACTGTAAGCTTAAAAGTTCTGAATTCAAATTCAATTTAGAGTTTAAGTATTAGGTAAGTTTCCAACTTTAATTAAATCCGTCGTGGTGCAGTGATACTAAGGTGTGACTGAAACGTGACGGTTGTGGGGTAGATCCCCAGTAGGGGGAACGAATTATTATTTTTTAATATTTTTATTTTTGAGTTCCACCACTCAATAGAAATCGAATTTCTTCGGAAAGTGGGGAACGGAGTAACAAAAGGTTCCTTCTGCGTATTCTGCTATATGCGGAATACAGCATGAAGCTGATTTTTTTCGATGTTTGCCTAAATTACAATAATAGGCTTCACAATCGCAAAAAGTGAAAAGTATAGAGTAACGGCACTTATTAATATTTTAATAGGTTCTACTGTCTGCTATAAAAATTATAAAAAAAACCTTATTATAAAACTCAACGTTGCCTTCCGCCATTTAACTTGTATCGACTTTGGGTGGAAAGAAGAGAAAAGTATCAAAACACTATTTTCTTATCATCGTGCAGCATCATCAGTGCATGTAGAAGGGTAGGCAAGGGGAACTTCACGTGTTAAGACACTTCATTCTCTATTTTCCGCCGAATTCTAGAGGCATTGCGTTGAGTGGTAGAATTTAATGCCGCCCTTTATCTCAATAACAGAGGGAATAAATGAAAATATAAAATATTTCATTTCCTCGTGTGGGAATCGAACCTACAACCTGTCGCGTTAACAGTCCCACATTTGTGCTTCTGGGCCACGACTGGCCTCTATAACGTCCTATTCAGTCAAAGAAATCAGACATATCCTACTCCTCACCACTTAGAAAATGGTTATCAGCAAAGTAGTTCCCTGATAAAATTCAAAGATGACTTATCAATGCCGTTAGAGTCTCCTTATTTTACGATTTGCTCGTAAATTTTTCGATGCTATCCTATGATATTATTTACGGTCGTTCCGATGTTACGACCTATAACGGGAGTGACTTGAGTGACCACCTTCCTTTATTTCTTCGGATTTAAGTTAATATATAAATATATATATATGGTACTGGCACTCATCTCACAATGTCTCAAAAACCAATATGATGCGTGGGTAACTAAATGTCTTGACATAAGGTTCCCTCTGTCTCCTCTATTATTTGCGGGAAACTCAAACGGGAACAAAAAATATATTGAAACAAACAATCCCATAGTACAAGAATGCAGGAACACGTTCATGCTGGACGATCGTTTCATCCCCACTTTCGCCTCACCCTATGAAATATTCATATTTCACATTCAGAGCTATTCGAGGAATCGGAGCAATTTTTTTTTATTCCATTTCATTATAATTCTCTCGGAACTTTCATTTAATATTTGATAGCGATTGATATTAATTCTTGGTAAAAATGGCTTATGTTGTTTATTGGTACAATGTGGAAGAAAATTCAAATTAATTAACTTAAAACAGTTAATATTTAAATATTTTTATATCGTGGAATAGTGGGATAGTTAGTGTTTTAAAGCGTGATAGTGAAAACGGAGTGAAGGCACACTAGGTTTTCTTTACTTATTCTGCTACAGAAGTTGAAGAAAGAAAGTTTGGTATATAAATTTTAAAAAACATACATATACGAGTATAACAAAGTAATAATAGAATAAAGTAAATAAGTTCGTTAATAAAATTGGCATTTCTACTTAAACAATAAAATTTACAATCTCAATAAAACAAACAAAACAAAAACATGATTATGAATTTTATTTGGGCTAGTAAAACAAATATAAAATAAATACTGCTTAGGCTTCCTTCTCTTTATTGAATTTTATTGTTTATTTTTTACACGCTGTATCCCGTACATAGCAGAGTAGATAGAGGGAACCTGGGAATGTAGTGTTAATGTGGAAAGTGGCTCTCCGCTCTCTCGCTAGGGAAGTTAAGTTAAGTTTTAAATTATATTAACCAACTTCAACGGAAAGCTATAAAATTTACATTTATATTCTGCCATACGAAAGGGTTGTGATAGCATCGCTAAGGGCTCCAGAACGGCACCTAAAGTCCATATTTAGTGGCGTTTATCTCCACAGATAAAGTTTGCCAAGTTGCCTCTTGGTTCACCCTTACTTAGCACTTTATGGTACTTTTGCAAGATATTTGTCGCCCTAAAATAAAGTTTTTCTTCTGAAAATGAGTATAATGTAAAGTATTTTTTCCGCATTCTGTTTATAGCTATTTAATATTATTTCTCTAGGTATCTATTAAACAAATGAGGTCGTCGTGGTCCAACGGCATAGCGTTGCTGTAAACGCAACGGTTGCGGATTCGATTCCCACTCGAAGGATTGAATTATGGCCACAAGACTAAGCACATCGTTGATCTACGTCACATAGAGTGATTCAACATCTCGCAAATTAGGCGGAAATGGGTAACGGATTGCCCTAACAAGGTGCCCTAGGTTCCCTCTGCCTTCCCAGCTTGCAGGATACACCGTGAAACTATCTAATTACTATATTTAAAAGAAACAACCAGACTAAACCACATTCTTAAATTATAAAACCCAAATAGAATTCATAGTCTCTACACGAACATTGTTTACAGAACGTCTCCTTACATCTGTACTGGCCCAGTACGATGCGCAGACGCAAAATATTTTATGGTTTTCTCATTTCGACGTTAGTATTGCTTTAATGATTTTTACTTTGAATGAATGCGTAAATTACTGACTACGTGAGTAATAAATCTGTAAATAGAATGTTTGATTAATATATGGGGTGCCCAGATTCGTAAGAAATTAGATTAAAGTTGTTTAAATGGAGAGTGGCGTAATATATATTAGAGAAACTAAAAAAATTGAACAGAGCGGGAATCGAACTCACGTCTTTTGGAAACCAATAGGCACGGCTTTACTTGTTTAATTTTTTGTACGTTTTTTTTTTAATTTTCGTACCATATTAAATGCTTAACATGTAAAAACATAGCATCCACAACGAAAGCAATCCTTTTATCGACTTAATAAGGTAAAATTTGGAGTTGGATTCCGCTGACAGAAAATAGAGAAAAGGATAATGTATGTTATTCGTATAAAAATGAAAAAATAATAATAATAATATCTTAAGCTCTTCTATAAAACTCTTGTAACTTTAAAGTTAAAATATATACTTATTTTAACGAATTGAGAAATATAGAGAGAGCTATTAAGTTTTCTCTGTATTTCAAAGCTCGTTACTTGTGAATTGTGAAGTGAAGACACTTAATCTCTACTCTCCGCAATTTATCTTTCTCAAATGTAATAAAAAACAAAAAGTAAATACCTATGTGAATACGAAACATAACACTGTTACAAATTCACTAAATAAACAAACTATAGCAGTCTAAATATTTTGTTTAGATTATCACACTGCTAGTTTGTTTTTATTTACCCTACAAAATTAAACGTTCGAATTTTGATCTACATTTCTATTATTTATATAGTTAATATGGTAGAAATTTCTCTTTCACTATCACTCCCTACTTTCTACCGAATTCTGGAGGCATTGCGTGATGAGTGGCTGATCTAAACGCCGGGTTTGGCCTGCACACCAAAGAAAACAAATGAAAATATTAAATTTTTCATTTCCTCGAGTGGAAATCGAACCCAGAACCTGTCGCATCTACAATCACACGCTTGAGCATCGGCGTCACAACTTTCTGGCTTAAAAATATAGAAACTTTCAGTAAAATAATAAATCACTCTGTCCAAATAATTAATATAACCATACAACTGTTATCCACACATACTATATTAAGTAATACACCACTAACGAATGAGAAAATATCTTCCAAATAACGCATTTTCGCCTTTTCCCTAATAACTAACTCCCTTATAAGGAAAAGCTGCCTCAATATTAAATAGACGCAGACAGCGAAAATGTGAATAAAGTAGTCGAAAAATATTGTATTCTTGATTGTATTATTGAAGAGATAAACGTCGTGTATTATCGTTTAGTAAAGCAAATTTTTCTTTGAAGTCAGCCTGTAATCACGATAGGTTGTGAGTTCGAGTCCCACTCGGAATGGATTATTGATTTTTTTTCCTCGCTCTGGTAAAGTGGCAAAGCGCATCGGTATATGCCGACACTCAACACGCAATTGTACGGTGTGGTCTTAGCACTAGGTTCCCAGGTTCCTTCTGCCTACTCTGCTAAGTGCAACATACAGCGAGAGCCCATCCTCATGATTTTTTTTGAGACATCATGTATTCAGTGGAGGACCTCAAAGCCGTGCTTTATCTTATTACCAGAGCAATGAAAGTCACATACACTGTATGCACACAAAATAATTTATAATGAAAGCGGAGAGTATAATAATAAACCAATTTCAATATTAGAGGCCGTCGTAGCACAACCATGACACTGTAACGCGACGTCTATAGGTTCGATCCCCACTTGGGGAATAAATTTTAATTTATTAATATTTTAATTTCTTGGCTCTGCTACTACCGCAAAACCGTGGCGTAGGATTCCGCCATTCAGCATACAATTATTGCCTTCGGCTGACAGGTAGGAACGTAGTGTTTTAACTCTATGTTTTCTCTTTCTACCTTGCTATATATGGGATACAGCGTGAAGCTGACTTATTATGCTTACAATGGACAGCTGTTAGTGTATAATAATAAATCAATTTCAATATAAACATGACTAGCCCAACCATTTGTGATATATCCACCAGGTGTTCAATACATATAATACGAGGGGACTTCCAACCATACAATGTTCATACATTAAAGTTTTTGTGCTTAGAATGCTTAAACACGTGTTTTAGAATGTTAAATTAACATAACAAATATTTATATACGTAATTAAATTACAAAAACAGGATATTATAGCTCAATTGGATATAACTTTAAGTATGGTTGTGAGTTCAATATTAGTCACTCAATTAGCAACATCTGAAATAAATGAAAAAAATAATGGAGTCTTGTCAATAGATTATCTTTGTCTTTTCTAATTATATGCAGATAAATATATGCTTTTTTTTTGGTTATACGTTGTATCCCGCACACAGCAGAGTAAGTAGAGGGAACCTAGTGCAGAGAATGAATGTTCCTTTCCCCATTTTTCACCGTATTCTCAAGGCATTGCATCTTGAGTAGTGTTACTCAACGCAGCGCTTTGCTTCTATCTTCCATGAGAGCAAAGAATTGGCCACAATTTTACTCGTAGATATGTACCTATGTTATTATAATCGGTCAATACTGACATTCTATACCGTAGGCAGAGGGGCGTAGTGTTACGACACTCCATTCTCCATTTTCTGCCTTCGTCTATCAGAGCGAGGAAACGAAAATATATGAAATACAATGATTCCCCTGAGAGGGGATCGAACCCACTGTCATCGTGCTTACCAGATGATATCTAACTGCATCACTAAAGTTTTTCCAATAATACTGTACAATATAGAATATAATTCCACAAATATATTTCTGGAGGCCTAACTATAAATACGCTGGCTAAATGAGGACTAATATAAAATAGAATTTATATCCAAATAAAGCCTGGACGTGCCGTTGTTATATAAAGTGCTACTTAACTAAATGAAAAATACGTGTTAGATTTCTGTCAAACGTTTTTAAACTTCGACAAATATATCTAAATATGTTTTAAAGAATCATTTTTATGATTAATGTAAAGAAATGTTTTTCATTTTTAGATTTTAATTTATTATTAAACTCATAAAAAAACGGTAAAAAAATTAATATTGAATGAATATAGAGAAAGCATTATAATATATTAAAAAATAATTCCAAATATGTTTCTGTGTTTTCTGCCATGTTTGTTTTCAAGTCCACAAAATCAGGATAAACGCTTATAAAAATCCTCATTTCAACATTATACCCATAATATTATTTCATAGTTTAAGCCATAGTTATATTCTATATCTTCATATATATTTGAAACTATTTTTTGTATCTTATCTCTGAACGTAACCGAAGTAGCTTATGCAAACAGAAATACTCGTATGTATGTAAATACGGCTGACATATGTCGGCTAAGTCTGGCCATAAATAATGTTACAATTAAAAAACAAACTGAATATTACTTTTGAATTTGGAATCTGTCAGTTTTTAAACTGTTTATTGTGTTTTCTTAGATTCGCGCCAATATATTGTAAAATGTTTTGTGATATTTAAATTTAGTGGGGTGATAAAGAGAACCGAGTCGTTGTGTTCGCATTACATAAAGTAGATATGGAGTCAAATACAATTTTTAAAATCCTCCATACGCTTGATATTAGTCAAATATTTCTAAAGCGAAACTCGAAGTTGGGTCATGAAGCTTGATTCTTCATCAGAGCAGAAGACTGGCCGTCATCGTCATCTAGCCCTGACCTGAACCCACTAGATTATGATTTATGGTTAATTGTAGCCAACAAGTCTTGTTCTAAACGTCATGTTTCTTTTTCTTGGAAAACTAAGTGTTTTAACACTAGGTTCTTCTTGCCAGCTCTGAATATGATAGAAATACAATGAATACACCTGGAAATAAAACTATGCATGATATTAGCTATATCATATCATATTAGCTACAATAAATTAGGTTTCGGTCACCTTACGTCCTACGAAACTTATTAAAAACTAATGTCTAATTGTTATTTTATATGAATCATTTCTAGATATTTTTCCAGACAGTCCAAACTTTTCCGTGTGAAGATTTTCTGGAAATTATTTAATTTAATTTAATCAGAAATATGTATGTTTAATTAAAATAAAGTATTGTCTTATATTTCGTGATGAGATAATTAAAGTGTTTTGTGCAGACATGATATGGGAAATGAAAATTTAATTTCGAGGAAAATTTCCGTACAATTTTCCTCTAATTATAATTTTATCTTGATGATTTTGGGGCTCGTTTTACAATTTAAAACTAGTAGATCATAAGTTCGATTTCGTAAATACTTGAGAATGAATTTTACAATCATTTTTTAGAATTTTATTCAGCTTCCGTGAGGCCGTCTAATGTTAAGATATTTCGTTCCCTATTAAGATCATTTCCTTTCCCACTTTCCGCCAAATTTTCCAGGCATTGCGTGTTAAATGGTGGAATTCAACGAAGCGCTTTTTTCTTGGTACCAGAGCGACGAAAAGGAAATATTAATAAATAATAATTAATTCCCGCTAGTAAGAATTGAACCCAAAACTTATTACTCTATTATTCAGTAAATTTATAAATAAACAAAATAAGTTAAATAATTGTAGCCATTTCTACTAGAATAGGTAATAAATGTAAACGTAAATTCATATTATAGAGATGAATTTAAACCGAGGGAATTCTAAGTACATTATCCTTTATAAATATTAATATCGTAAAGTTCAGATGATTGCGAAAGCTGCTTAAGTGAAGGCCACTTTAATAGGGAACATTTGAAAAATCTATTTGTATGTAAAATTGTTTTATTTTGTTATGAAAAATATTTTATAATTATTCTTTAAAATTATTGATTTTTTTTCACCTTGATGCTGTATTCCGCAGATAGGAAGATAAAGAGAGAGAGAGAGAACCTAGTAGTACTAGCTTTCTTCTGCCTATTTTTATTTTCATTCCCGCACTTTCCTATCAGTTTTAGAGATATTCTGTGTTGAACGCAGTTTTTTTGTCCTAGAGGGAATCGAATCCACAGACGTTTCTCTCTCTCTGTCCCAGTATAATACGCAACGCCTCGAGAATACAGCAGGAAGTGGAGAACGAGAAGAGAGACGCTTTTCGAAGGTAAAATGTAAAATTAGTCTAACCTCGTTTTTCGCTTCGTACCTTTTTCCTATGAAACTTGACATCTATAATGTAGCATCTGGCTATTATCATTTAAGGCTCGCTCGTTGGAAAGAAGGTACTTGTTTAGCCATACGATATTTTTTACGACCACATAATAATAAAAGTGGTTAAAGTGTATTTAAGCTTTTTTTTAGCCATTTATATTCCAATATGTTTTGTATTAGCCTATTGTAAGTAAGGTTCCCGTAATAATTATTTTTCTAAGTTCTCTTCTCCACTTTCCGTCCATTTTACTAGAATAATGTTAGGTATATTTTGGCACGAAGAATAAAATGTTATTAGAAATATATATTTAGACAAGCTATGGCGCAGGGACGCAGCAGAACAAGAATACGACTGTAATAGGTAGTGGGTTGGATTTCCATTCGAGGAAAAGAAATATCTAATTCAAATTCAAAATATTCTTTATTCAAATATACTTTTATAAGTATTTTTAAATACTGATATTTTCATTTTCTCGCTCTGCTAACTATGCACAATGCGGCGTTAACTTCTGCCACTGAAGACGCAAAGAAGTGGCTGTACTTGGGGATCGGAGTGTATTAACACTACGTTTACTCTGTCTGCTGTATGTGAAATACAGCGTGAAGCAAAAAAAATACAAAAAAAAAGTATCTAAAATTGGCACAGTGGCTTATCAGAAGTTTAAAAAAATGAACTTTTCATAAATAGCTTTTCACGTTTATCCCGTCACTGTTCCACTTTCCGTCAGTCAGTTTACAACTTTAGATGGGCCCGTTTTCTTTGCTTTATAGATAGGCATCCTCATTTTCTTCTCTTTTTTTTTCATTCATATAAAATTTCGTTTGTGCTGTTTAGTACATTTTTTATTTTATATTAAAAATATTATTATTGTAGGGTTAATATCCCGCATTTGATGTAAAACTTAATATCAATTTCCAGATAAATCTAGGTCAGACACAGTAGACAGACGACACTTAGTGTTAGGATACGTTTGAACCAATTTTCGAGATATACTTAGCGTTTTAAGAAGCGGAACTGAACGCCGCGGTATGCCTACCGGAAAATGGAAATAATTTTAATATTATCATGCTCCGAGTGGGTATCGAGCCCACGATCGATTCGTTTAAATCAGACTTTGTAATTGGGCCACTATGACTAGACATTGTATTGTTTTTTACTTTTATTAACGGAGTTTCAGTGAATTGTAAAATGTAGTTAATTCTTGCGACGTTTCGTCGTTTATTTTATATAAAAAATACAAAGAAATATAATGTATAAAAATATAATTCGATAACAATAGATATAATATAAAATCTGTATTTAAAATAATAAAAATAAAAGATGTTTATTTATTCGTATAACATATGGTAAAAGAAATAGAAAAAAAATACAAAATATAAAAAAGAAAGATTATAAAGTGCTTGCTAGTTAAAAGAAAGCTTAGCATGTTATTCTTTAAAAAGCTTTTAAAGCAAATAGTGCCTAAAGTATAAAGTGTGTGAAACTGAACTGTTTTACAAAATTTCAAACAAAAATAAAATCTAATATAATAATATAGCAGTAATATAGATATTACAATAAAATTCGGAGAAAGCTGCAACAATATAGATCAGAAAGTATCAGAAAATTAAGATAAAGGATATCTAAAATTGGCCAACCCGCATTAAGATAGATTCATCGCCCTATCAACTGAAGCTCACCTGACTTCTTGGCACTGTTCCCCTTCCCACCATTTTTATTTCGCCGCGGGTAAAGATTTATTTTGCTCTGGCCACACCCCATCACAGCTTATTCCATTACACTTGTTACATCAAACACTTATACACTTGTTACGATTCATTATACACTTTTTGCGGAAAAAAATACACTTTTTCACTTATATTTACGGTATTTCTGAGTTTTAAACATTTTTTAATATTTATTTTTTTACTTCAGTTTCCCTTTTTTAGTTTAAGCGTAGATTTTGCGTAGTTTCTTTCCTGCAAAGAAAATTTTGTATTAGAATTTGGGGGAAGCAATTAGGTAGGTATGGTTTGGTTCATTGCGGGGGCTTATATGAATGAATTATATACTTTATGATTTATTTATTGGGGCTGTAATGTATATAAATAAAATATGTACATAAACGTTAATAATGTTAATAATTATTTTGTTTTTTTAAAGAGTTATTATCAACATCTCCGAACAATACATTTTTAAGAACTATTTCTAAATAATCACTTCTAATATATCACTTTTAATATATTTAAGAGTTAAAAAATATGGACATTAATAAAATATATAATCCAATATGTTATTATTTAAAAAAAAACTTTTATTTTAAATAATAACATTTAAGAGCAAATTAATCATTTATTATATTTTTATAATTTATGCTTTAAATAACTTTGTTACGGAGATGTCGATAAGATCGTAAGTTGAAATCGTAAATAGAGTAGAGTCATAAAATAAAATAATAAAACAGAAATTGTTATTATAATACAAATAATATCGGGTTCCAATGGCATAATGTAAAGGAACATGCTGTATAATATGGTATATGTATGTTTGTACATAATAACATGTAGTACTTAAAGAGAAGCCAGGCAGATGACTTCAAGGAAGTATAGCAACTTCTTAATGGGAAATAAAAAAAAAAGTATGATACTAAACTTTAATTGAATCCATTCTGCATCCGGAAAGTTGGGAAGTCTCATAAATAGTACTATAAAATCATCTCAATTAGGCTTATTGTTAAATATACGTTGAAGAACTTTTTTTATTAAGCTTTAACCAACTTTCATTTTGTTTTATTTTTTTATATTGTCTTATACTATCGTTTCAAATTTGAATCCAATGTGAATCCTTTCACTCCATTCTGCTCTCTCCGAAATTCGAGATATTAGTGTTAGACTCTACGTCTCTTGCTAGAGCGGAGAAATGAATAATTTGTGCTCTCGAGTGCGAATCAAACCCACTCCAATCAGGCTCATAGCCACATGTAATGTAAAATAACACATAAAAATACTAAAATAACAAATATTTATGTATATATGTCCGTTCTTTTGTTCCCTTGTAACTGTTAAACAAGTCAACCGATCTCGCGAGTGTTATTAGATGTATTAATTTAGTATATCTAGACGATTTTTTTATTCTGTTTATAATTTATATCATTCAAAAAAGGTATATTAAAATCTAAATAATAAGCTCCTGCAACCTAAAAGTGCACAAACAAAAGCCCCTCAAAAAAGACAAAAGCAAGAAGCTTTTAAGTAAAAAATACAATAACCCTTTGATTGCACACGTCTATGACAGAATTGTTCGTGTTTGATACTAGCTAATATGAAACAGGCGAAGTAAGGGGTCGTAAGTGTTATTATGTGAAGAGTGAATTTACTTGGCAATTCATTTTTTTTATTTATTTTTTGTAGGGGGAGTGTGTTAAGACTTGTATGTAGTTAGTGTTGTTTTAATTATAAGGTAGTCTGAGGGAACCTGAGATTCTAGTGAAAATACAGTCCGTTATACATTCAGATACTTCTGCAAATAATCCATTCTCTCTAGTGGATATCGAACTCACAACCGTCGCGTTTAATTAATTTAATATATTCATTTCCCCTTTTTAGTAACAACCTAAATCATAACATTGAGTTGCTCCATTTAACACACAACGCCTCCTGAATGAACAGTGGAGAACGAAAGTGTCTTAATGGGAACGGAGTGTCATAACACTATGTTCCCTCCGACCCTGGTATGTAGGGAATACAGCGTGAGATTAAAACAAAATAAACATACTAAACTAATCTTACGCCATAACTAATATCTCTAAGTGCAAGAACAAATTAAATATTAACATTTATATCTTTTATCCAAGCAATTAACATAAGTTATAGGAAAAGTTATCCATTCCACATCTTTAACCTGTCATTAATTCTATAACAGAATCTATATACGAGTAACGATCTCTATCTCTCTCTCTCTCTTCTCTCCGCCTCATGGAAACCTCAATATGTGTTAGTAAGATGCATCAAATTGAATACGTCGAGTAATTCCATTGATCACATACTGGAGCTGAACCAATAATGCTTGCGATGCTATTTGACAGGTTGGAATATCTCTATATATTATTATGCGGCTCAAATTGCTAGGAAATAGTATAATTATTTTTCCGTTTTCTCCTTTTCACTGAAGTAAAGTTATTTGGGCGGATTTTAACGCCGTATTTCAATTTTCATTACGAAAACTTTTATGAGTAACTTAGCATTTCATGGATTGGATTGCGTTTCTTAGTGAGGTGAATCGTGACTCAAGTGTAGGTTCCCTAAGGGTCCCTGTAAATGTGGACTATCGATCGATCGCCTACATTGTCTCCTTTCTCTACTGAAATCAAATTTGAAATGGTTGTAGGTGGTTAAATAAATATATTTGAAATTGAATAATTATTCTTATTATATTTATTTACGTTTATATTTCCATTTCTTCGCTCTGGAGTCGAGGCAAAATGTGGCGTTGAGTTATGCCACTAAACAAGCAATACCTCCAGAATTCGGCAGAAAGTTTGAAACGGAGTGTCTTAACACTAGGGTCCCTCCACCTACCCTGCTTTGTGCGGGATACAGCGTGAAGCTAAAGCTGAATTATTCCCATTTTCCCGTTGTCATAGACAAAGCGCGGCATTAACTTAAGCCACTCAACACGTAATACTTCAAAATCAGGCGAAAGTCAGACTATCACAACACTAGATTTCGTTTGTCTACTCTGCTTTGTGGGTAGAACTGCTTTAGAAGCATAGGGACAAATCTCTCCACTTTTTTCTACGTTAAATAAGAGAAACTCAACGTTACTTTAAACTAACCGATAAATAAAAAAGCTTTTACAAAGTACAACTTATTTAAACATATATTCAAATTCCAAATTACTAAATGCAAAATATTTTGATATACGTTTGTTTTCAGTATGTATAAACAAAACGCTCGTTTACATACGAGAACGCATATATTCGCATAAAGTAAGTGATTCTGTTGAAAGGTTTAATTTCTAAAACATCAATTACATACATAGATATGTCAGTTCAAAGGTATCTAAACTAAAGGGTATTGTGAACGCTGAACCATTGGAAATGGAAACCATCGATCGATAGCTGCCAAATAAAAAACAATGATGCGAAGTTATTTTACTAGTGAAATTTACCACCTGTGTTGTTCGTGTATTTTAGATTGTATGGTATATTCGTTGGTAGACTAGTTTTAGCATGCAATTTCGTTTGTGTGGACAATAAATTGAAAACTATAACTGGTTCCATAGGAAATTTGGAAAATCTTTTCTTCATGCTTGGAGTCCTCAAAGTACATATTTTTCTTAGATTCATGCTGTTTCATATAGCATTCTTTACATAGATAGACAGACGGAATCTGGGAACATAGTGTTAAGGCAATCAGTTCCCATTAAGACACATCCGCTTTCCACTTTCAGCCGAATTCGAGGCGTGTTGTTACGCCGTGCTTTGCCTCGAATGGTAATCGAACCCACATCCAAAATAAAAAAAAGTTATATATAATTAATTGTTTATTGTAGTATTCAATAATTTTAATAAATTTGAAGTCGCATCTTTAAAGCTGAGAACCATTCATTATACCCCCTTTACCACTGCATCACGACGTTGTTCTATAGATGCGCATAGTTCTATAAATCTATTTGTAATGAATAACAAAGAACACAAAGAACTGTTCCGCCACAGTTACGAAGAAACGCAATCAAATTAAAAACTAAAACTAACAGATTCTAACCAGACGTTTAACTTGATTGCCTTTGTAATCTATCGTATATGGTTTAGTATTTAGGTGATTTTACGATATAAAAAAACGGGGCAAGTGCGATGTCGCATTTACCCACCGAAGGTTCCGTATAAATTTCGTGAATATAGGATAATGGAAAATGTACTACTTTTTCAAATTGACAAACTTGAGTATGTTTTATTATTACTGTAAATTTTTACAAATTGTATTGAGGCTGTTTTAATGGCACCATTTACGCGTAACTGGTTGCATTATTATTGAAACTGGAAATGTATCGGGATGGTTGTAGGCTCGATTCCTCCACAGGGGAATGGTTATTTTCAATTCCTCATTCTCTCGGGAAAAGTGAAACTAAATACCAGCTTGTATAAAATTCTATCGACTTCAAACAGTAAATTTAAGACTTATACGATTTTCTCAAGGATAGGATTATTAGAACTGGACCAAATTAAATCAAAATGAGAAAAAGTTTAAAAAATTGACTTCTTCATTTTCAACCGGATCTAATAATAAGAACTTAATCAAACTTTCATCCAACTATCCTCGAAGTGTACTCTTTTCAAATTAAAAAAGAATAATCGAAATCGATTGGAGTGATATAGAGTTATTCATCAGAAATGGACAGTTTGTCAGAAATGGACTAAGTTACCAGGGACCACACAGACCGCACCAGCTTTCAAATAAAAAATTAATCATCAAAATCGGTCCATCCACTCGAAAATTGTGAGATAATAAAAATAAAAAAAATGCAGTCGAATTGAGAATCCCCTTCTTTTGCAGAAATCGCTTAAAAAGAGCGGAAACTTCATTTACAATGTCCTAAAAATCTTTTAATTTATATCTAATTATATTTTATTAATACATTTTTCAACACACGAGAAATATATATGTAAGCAAAGTAAGAATTTAATTAACTACCCACAAAGTAATTATGTGGTAGAACTTAAAGCGTTGTCACCTTCATCCTTTACTAACGACGTCATTAGCGCTGTATTAATGTTACTTTTTTTAGTTTCACGCAGTATCCCGCATGTGGCGGGATAGGCAGAGTGATCCAGGCACAGTGTTAAACTCCATTTCCCAACTAGATGCATTTCTGTTTAAACGTTTAGTGTTGTATAAAGAGGAAATGAAAACTACTCACGCGCCTAAGTGGGTTTTGAACCTGGGACTATTGCCTTTACAATCAGAGACTGTGCCACTGAGCCATGACGGCTTCTCACACTGCTATATGAATTATAAATAACACTCATACGATACTTTTTATATAATAGGAAGGAAAAATAATGAAAGTAGGGCAGCCACATCATGTTCATTTATTAAAATTCTAATAATTCATACAATCATGACTTTTACACAAACATAAATTTTAGTTTTTCTTAATAAACTGGGTTTTGTATAAAAAAAGTCGGTTTTTCGTACACAAATTATTTTATGTTTAATCTGTGGAATATTAAAAATTTAAATATTGATGCTATGACCTAGTCAAAGTGGGTTAGGTTGCGCTGTTTTGTTTTAAATAGCCACCCTAAAATCGCTGCTTTTCTAATTACGAGGCAAAGTGCGGTGTTGAGTTCCGCCACTCAACGATCAATGCCTCCAGAATTCGAAGGAGAGTTTGGAAACGAAAGTGTCCTAACTCTATGTTCCCTCTCCCTACTTAATATGACCTAATATTATGTTTATGTTTTAAGGCTTCATTAAATGGACGAAGGAGCTTAAACGGTTGAAACGAGGCTTAGTACGCATTAAATGTATACTTGGATCACAAATTTCAGGCACTGCTATAAGATCGTCTCCTTGAAACGATGGTCACCAGTTCAATAAAGCTCTTTAAAGCAGCTATTGCCAGTGAAACAAAAATATCAACTGAACCAGGATTGCGTTTTGGCGAAAGTTTTACAAGTCTTTCTCTCTTTGATCAGAAAAGAATTTTAATACACTAACATCCCACTACCCATACTGCATGATGTTAGACGGTAGTAAGTTTTTTTTAAATTTGATATTTATAATAATTCATTTTTTTTACGATTTTTGTGTTTAGCTGTAAACGTCTACAGGCGCCAAATTTGCTGATAAAAATGATTAACAGGAGAAATTTGGGTGAAGACAAATAAACACGTCGTTGCCTCGTAAATAGTGTTTAACAGTGTTTGTGTTGTAAATTTTGTCCCAAGTATCTTTTACAGAAACGTATTGGTAATGTTTTAAGGTTATTTCAGTCCGTGTGTGCTAAAACATTTTTTGGTTTTGTTTAACTCTAAGATGTTCTATAATTTATATTTTTTACTCTTTTTCCTCCATCCTGCAAGGTAGGCAGCATTTATGAGCTAGATGTAGCTGTCAGTAAATTGGATATAATTTATAGGAAAAACCTATTATTAGTGGTACTTATCTATCTAGTGTATTAGAATCCAAAAACAATATGAGTGCACGACACGCTAACATGAGAAATGGCTTAACCGATTTGGTCCGGTTTTCAAAATAGAATATATTTTGGTAAATTTTATTTTAATATTTAGTGTTTATTTTATTTAAATAGGTTCAATAAAAAATAATATCAATATTATACGAGTATAGTAGTTATATATTCGACAATATTGCTGCAAAATTAGTTTTATTGAATAAGCTAAACCTTAATTTTTCAGAATACGAAAATAATTCAGATTACCAAATAAACAATCGTGTAATTCAAGGGGGCGAAGCCGCGAGCGGATCGCTAGTATCAAATATAATTTTCCCCTAAGTGAGAATTGAACCCACAATTATAATATTAACAGTCACATGCTATACCTCCCATCCTTTTATTCTATGTATTAAAGTATAATTTTAAGGCAAAGAAATCCTGACTTCACTTATAATAGTTACTGAAATAGTTTTTAGTTTAACATACTATGCAAAATGGTTAGGCCTAAAACCACACCTGAAATAACCAATATTTTTATACGCTCAAACATTTTAGGAAAATAATGTTTTATTTCAAAGGAACCTCCGTTTAAAGATAACAGTCCCCAGAAGTATATATTTAGTCGTAATCGTATATCCTGAGGCAATCCTCTACGGCGGTATTATACAACTTTTTACGTATGGCCTTGTGGAGCTCTTCGATTATTGTTACAGCCGTTTTGTATTGGAATAAACGTTATTTATTTTATTTATATATATGTTTATGGATTTTGTGATGGAATTTCTTTCTGATCTTTCAGTAGCTATATGCGGGAATCAAGTGAGTTTTCTTATAGGGTAGTGCGTTCAAATCTATTTCTGGGGAGTTTGTATTTCAAATGTAAGTTTTTTCTGATCTGCCTTATTAATCGAACTGGGGCGTAAAGTGTCATTTAATTTTCTTAATAATCACAAAAAATATTTTAAAATGGACGGAAAGTTGGATGCTGTGCCTTCTCTCTCCTTTACTGGCCTAAGTATAGAATACACAAAAATTGTATACCTAACTAACATAATAAATTGTGGTAGTCCAATTTATAATTATATTGTAGCCTGAAAAAAAATTAACACTTAAGTAGGGAGAACCTAGTGCCAAGACACTCTGTTGCCCACTCTCCGCCGTAATTTCGGGGCATTGCGTGTTGAGTGGTATAACTTAAACCGCGTTATAATTATTACTACAGCGAAGAAATGGAAATATTAATGAATGATTAATTTCCTCGAGTGGGAATCGACCGCACAGCCATTCCATTTACAGTCACACGCTTCCACCACTACGTTACGATAGACTCTCGAAATAATCTAAAA
Source organism: Heliconius melpomene rosina (assembly GCF_056956725.1). NCBI lineage: Eukaryota > Metazoa > Arthropoda > Insecta > Lepidoptera > Nymphalidae > Heliconius > Heliconius melpomene. The sequence goes on from NC_140399.1 coordinate 9,964,841, forward strand.
TTATAAAGAACAAAACACGAACAAACACTAAATCACTTGTAATATTTAAATAAAAGTGTCTCGCAATATCATCCAAGGCAACGATAATGTAATTTGTCGTTTTAATCTTGGTTCAAGTTAAGTAGATTATAGCAGCGAAACCGTAGCGGGCTTTATCAATTTTATCGGATTGAACGCCTGTAGGTACAATAAAATGTACTTAACGGAAGACTATGAGGGAACCTAGTGTTAAAACACTCCGTTCTCCACTTTTCATCGAATTTTTCGAAGCTTTGTGGGTTCAGTGGCGAGGTTCAACGCAAGGGTCTTGCCTTGGTGCTAGGGTAAAGAAATGAAAACATAATTAAATAATAATTCATTCCCTCCATTGGGGATCGAACCCACAACTGTCGCGTTACAATCACCCCATAAACCCATGCACCATGACGGCCTAATATAGTAATTGGTTAGGTATATTGACGATATTCATAATTTTAGGTAACATAAAACGAATACTGAATTTCAAATTAACGCGTGTAGAAGCGCGCCTTTTAAAATATTAAAGTATAATTATATTTTAAGGCTTTCCATCAGCAATTATCATATACGTATGTTAACAAGATTTGGAACTCTTCAACTTTGCAATGGAAAATTGCTATAAGGGATAGGGGGATAGGGGGGGGGGGTGGGGATAGGCAGATATATCTTAGATATCATATACTTCGATTTCAATATACATATTGAGTAGTGGAACTCAAGTCCGTACTTTTGCCCTGTCAAAGCGGAGAAATGACAATAGCCCATTAGTTCATTCCCCCGAGTGCGAATCAACAGCTATCGTGTTTACAATTTGATGTTGTTCTGTTAGATGAATTTTATCTGACACTAGCGGCCCGCTCGCGGTTTCACCCGCGTGAACTATGTTATTATCAATTTCTGTCTCCATGACTACGTCCTAGTGACGTCTATGCAAAATTTGAGACTCCTAGCATTTGTAGTAACGAAGTTTCATACAAACTTTCAACCCCAAAAACCTTAGGAGTCGAATATTGCAAATTCCCGTCTTAGCGAGCACCTACGTCCTATAAGTAACTCCTATACAAAATTTGAGATTCCTAGCACATGTAGTTGCTGAGATTTCGTGATGAGTGAGTGACTTTTCGATTTTATATATATAGATTATATAGTTTTTTTTTATATATTTTATTAATTAATTTCTTTTTCTTTCTTCTCCTTTTTTGGGGTTCCATACCATCATATACCAGAAGAACACATGATCCGTACCTTATATAGCACCGACAAAGGAATTGTAATATTCGTCTGTAATTTTTAAGTACGCAAAAGCTCAAAAACGCGGGATCAAGAAAAAAGGATTATATGAAAATAGTTAAATTACATTAATATTTATTTAAAAAACCACTTCATTTGTAAAGTGGTTTAATTTATTTCATTTCATTTCTTTTTCTATTATAAGATATTTATTTTAATCTTTGATCTTACGTGGGATTTTTCTTTAACATAAATTGAGTGGAAAACCGTAACGCCTTCGCTAAGTGGATACCAAACAAATGATAATTTAATATTCTTATAACTTTTTTAGCTTCCCAATGACGTAGTTTAATTCACCCTCAGTTTACTTTGCTAAACTTTGATCTTAAGATCAAAACATCGTAAAACCTTTTTTTTGATCCTAAAATCTTAAAAAAAATTCTTGCCCCATTCGTACTTGTAATTATACCACATGTTAAGTATACAATGCCATTGTTACAGACAGCAATGACCTTATTATATGTAATTGTAGTGTATTCTTAATTTGCCACTACCAAAATTTAAAATATCTGTAAAAAAATTGTAACAAGTAAAGCTTATTACACTGTTCAAGAATATTTAGAGGATAAAGATGTATGGAATTAATGTCTATTGAATGTCAGGCAGGATAGCTGCCAACTAATGTAATAGTAAAATATGCCAATGACTTTGAAAAGAGCAACTGTTGAGTTTCTTGCCGGCTCTTCTCAGCAGAACTGCCTTCCGAACCGGTGGTAGCTTTTTGTTGACATGTACATTCGACTCGATTCAAAAGTGCTTATAAAGTTTATTTGAATAAAGAATATTTTGAATATGAATTTGAATTCTTATGGAATTCTTCTCTATATTTGACTTCGCCACGCAACACGCAACGCCTTCAGTATTAGGCGGAAAATTGGGAATGGAGACTCTAGAAAGTTTAGAGTGAAAGTTAGGTTTCCTCTGCTTACACTGTGTGCGGGATACAGCGTGAACGTCAGCTTTACTGAGTGACTGACAAACGACGGAGAAAGAAACACTGGAATTAGAAATTTGAAATATGGTATATGTACATTGTAGATACTTAGCCTATTGTAAAGCCTTAAATGTTGGGGATTACTAAAAGAGGGTTTTTCGCAAGTCCTACGGAAACGGGAAATAATAAAATTTTCCATTTTACATAATAAAATTAGAGGTCGTCTTGACTCACGGGCACAAGCGTGTATCTGTAAGCGCAACGGTTGTGTGTTCGAATCGAGAAAATGTATTTATATTTATTTGACTTACCCTAACTAAAATATAAAAAAACATAGCAAAACCCAAACAAAGTTGCGGGCGACGACTAGTCTTTAACAAAATCATTTATTCCAACATTGTTAATATTCAACACAATTTTCATATACACATTCAAGGAAATTGAGTTTCACAAACCACTTAATAGAAACTGTTACTGAGATGAACGTTTACTATTTCACTATATCAATACGAACGTTATACCTCAAAGGAAATGGAAATAATATAATATTAATGTTAATATATTAGTCCTTAAGTTCTTTGGACCGATTTAAAAGCCTTTTAATCCAGCTGTAGCTGTTATTCCATGTTTAGGAAAAAACAGGTTTAGTGGGATTCGAACCTGCGCTTTTTGGAAACTCTTTAAATGCTTTGATCATATAACATATGGGCTTTTGCATATAGCCTACCTTACTCTAGGCAGAGGGAAGTTCGGGAAGTATTGTTAAGACGATGGCTAGGAAATAAAGAATACAGTAACTTAAACTTTTGACATTTTAAAAGTAAATAAAAATGTAGTGAGTTCGTAAGTGTAAAAATAATGAACCTAAAACATCGCAATGTTTCAAATAACTTTTATTTTTAGATTATAAATTACAAGAATATTTTTAGATATCTATTTTTGGCCTGAAATTTGTGTTACGCTACTAAAGGTAGAATATTCAGAAACATTATTTGAGTTTAACTTGGTTTTTAAGAACGCGATTGTCGCGAATTCGAATTTTAATACAAAAATAAAAATGGGGGAAAGATTATGTTTAGGATTTAAGTTGGCGTCGAATTTGCCACTCAACGTGTAAAGCCTCCATAATTCTGCGGAAAGTGGGAGACAGGAACGGAGTGTATGAATTCAAGGTTCCCAGGTTCCCTTTGCCTATCCTGCTATAATACTATCTTTCACCAAAAAAAACATGACTGTAATTAAAGAGGGCCCCAACGTCGATTATCTTCGTTATGGCTGTGATTATTTGTAATAAATGACTGGAATCAGTCTCTGTTAAATGTTTGACAGTTTGATAGAGGTCTAGTGGAACGCTGGAGAGACATAATTAGTTAGCAGCGAAAATGAACCTATGGGAATATGGGAATAGATGTTGCTAGAATAATAGTTTTGTTATGCAAATAAATAAATGAGAGTAATTTAAAATTATTTCAATTGATGCAAATATCTCCAAATTACTTAGGAAAAAAATTAATATCCATTTTCCAAAAAAATACAGGAGAGTATCGAGAGAGGACCTAATGACCTAGTGACCAAACACCTCGTTTTCCGCCCGAATTTAATATAGGTAAAGCGTGATGATGATATTTTTTTTTAAAAAATAAAAGTCGTGTAGATTTTTTAGCTTTACATTGTACGGTATATTCCGTATACAGCATGATAGGTACAGGGAACCTTGGAACTTAGTGTGAAGATACTCTGTTCTCCAATATGACACTTCTCATTCCCACTCTCCGCCGAATTCTTGAGGAACTGCAACAACCCTCTTTGCCTCGTTACCAGAGCGAAGAAATAAAAATATTTAATTTCATTTACTCGAGTGGAAGTCGAACGCACTACCTGGCCACGACAGGCATCAGTTTAATTGTATGAAAATTGAATATTTATTTAAACAAAAGGAAAATTTACCTCAAACCTAAAACATAAAATAGGATCTAAATATAAAATAAATATAAGTTTAAATATCTTATATCCAATCAACTAACATGACGTGGAAAGATCGTTTCTTCACGTTAAAGTGACAAGTAGGTGTTCTCATTTTTGTATATGACGAAAACTACAAAGGGTTAATAAATAATAAAATGAAAATGTGTTATATTGTGCCGTTGCTAATATTTTTGTATTAGGGTTTTTAAATTTTCTATATATTTATTGTATTTTTAATAGTTTTACAGGAGAATTTAAATACCCTAGTTAACAAATGAAAACAATAATTGTTTTCCCCTATAACAACTGGTGTATTGACACTAGGTTTTTAGGGTTCCGTATTCAAAGATTGAAATGGGACCTTATTAAGATTTCCCAGTCTGTCCGTCCGTCTGTCACCAGGCTGTATCTCATGAGCCATGATATTTAGCAAGCTATAAAAATCTAATAAATTAAATATTTAAGGGGGCCCCCATTTAGCAAGAAAAAACCACCCCAACTAAATTTTACTTGTAACTTAAACATAACATTCCTTACATAATACTCCAGTACTGTTCTAATGAAATTTTCATTATTCTTTTCTCATTTCAAAGTAAAAGTGAAGTTAGAATATTATATGAATTTTCCAGGCAGCGCTCCGATCCCCCCTTATTGCATTACTATCTAATCAAATGGTGAACGCAATTAATTTAGTTGCAATTTAACCCGGCCGCAGACTTAAATCGAGTTGAAGCTTATATAAAACTTAATCTTGATAGACTAGACTCTCTTTTCTATGTTTTTTTTCTCCATTTTTTCTGTCTATAGTATGTCTTCGGTGTTAGGTTACGTTAGTTGCTACTTAACCCTGTCACAGACTTAAATTAAGTTGTAGCTTATATAAAACTTAATCTTGATAGACTAGACTCTCTTTTCTTTGTTTTTTTTTCTCCATTTTTTCTGTCTATAGTATGTGGTCGGTGTTAGGTTACGTGACTCGGTCGCATACTTAAATCGAATTGTAGCTAGAAGAAAGCTAAAAAATAATCTTGCTAGAGTAAAAATAATTAAATCGAAATCGGTTCGTCCGTTACGGAGCTACGATGCTACAACCAGACATATTAATACACACAAACACACACACATCCCAAATCACACGTATTATCATATGAGAGTTATAACATCCCTCTATTTCCTAGTAGAGGGTTAATAATGAACAAAAGGAATCAATTTCGAATCGGTTTTCCTTTATTTCTTTTTTCAACGTACAGTAGATTAGGCGGCAATTTGACGCCATACATTATTCTCAAATATAAAAAGAAAGTCTTTCCCGTTCTCGCCCGCAAATTACCCGGTTGTTTCTATACAAACACGTAGCTAATCTTTTTGTTGGGGTGAGATTTACTAAAATACGGAAAAATTGTTGGTATATTGCGGAAGAAGAAAATGCTATGATTTCTGTATTTCAACTTTTTTACTGCATAGCGAGGTAGACAGAGGGAACCTGGGTAAAGATATTCTATTTTCCACTATTCACAGCATTGTCGATACATTAGGTGTCACATGGCGTAACCGAACGCTGTTCTTTGTCTTCTTACCAGAGCGTTGAAATGTAGACAATCCTCTGAGTGGAAATCGAATCCACAACCGTCGAGTTTACAATAAAATACTGTGCCAAAAATGACATTTTCAGAGACCCTTGTGGCCCAGACTGATAGTGTCTGTAAATTTGGTAGTAGTGAGTTGGAGTTCCACTCGATGGCATGACTTCTTTTCAATTCTTCTTACTCAACATAAAATATCTTCAGAATTGGTGCACACAAATTGAGGAAAAAAGTTCTAAAAACTAGGTTCCCTCTACGTTACATTTAGGGAAACAAGTGAAGATGCAAAAAAATCATATTTTCAATACCTTACCAATCACGTCGGTGTAATCATACAGGTCGGCTAATGCCTAGTGGTTGCCAAGGACTTTTGCTACATCAAAAGACTAAACAAGTATAGCTTATGTTATATATATTAAGTTATTTATATGTTGTTTGTTATGATATAGTTCCAAGGTCAGGAGTGGTGGTTGCAAGTTCATTTCTAATGCGACTTACTTATAATTGAAATGTAAACGTTTTTAGGGTTCGGCACCCAAATGGAAAACATGGAATCCATATAAGTTTGACATGTCTATCTATCTGTCTATCTGTCTGTGTGTATATCATAACCACTTAAGTCTAGAACTATTATGACTACACAGTTCAACATTTGAAAGACATTTGGGTATGTCTAGATAAACTTTAAGGTACGAATTTTAACACTACATTTAGTACTTACTACATTTACTTATTTACAACTTTATTTTGGTAGAGAATGTCTGTTCTGTGTGAGAACAAATTCAGTAGTAGTTAAAACGAGAAATGTCTCACGTAAGCGTAAGCTATATAATTCACAACTTCCCCATGGCTTTTAAAACAGGAGTTCATCTTAAATTATCACTATTAACTTTATTTTTGAAATTTTTAGAGTATTCTTCTTCGTATCAATGCTTGGAAAATTAAGATCATATTTTGCCAGTATTTAGCCACGTTGACTGCGGTATCTGTTGCCTTAATCAAATCGTCATATCAAAAGGGAACATTTTTGGCAGGAGAGTAATTGTGCCATTGTTTGTGGGCACCACCACTTCATGAGATGTCCTTTGCATCGGCCAACCTGGATTCTTTTGGAATTATAATACTGAAATGGTCTTTTTACAACAAAAAAACGATATCCTCCCGATGCGATCGGTTAAAAAAGCTATCAAAACAACACAATACAATACAATACAATAAAAACAAACTACATATATATAAATCCCAAAATTATTAAAGTAAAACTTCAATCAAAACGACTGCGGGATTTATATATTGGATTCACGAAAAATAGGATACGTAACCCATTCGTTCTACGAGCACATCCTATTAGTTACGGCTGGATGAGGTATTGGAATATTGCTATTGATCTCGATGCGTCGCTTGACAGATGTTTGTGGTTTCGTACATTAGTGTATATTATTGTATAGTATAGTATATTATAATAATATGAGACCAGTTATGGCGCAGGTAGCATCTAAAACCGAGACAATAATATATTCCATATTTTCATTTTTTTTGCTCTGGTGTCGAGGCAGTGTGTTGAGTTTCGCCACTTAATATTCAATGCTTTCAGAATTCGGCGCAAGGTCTTAGCGGAGTGTCTTAACACTAGGTTCCCTGTGCCTACCTTGCTGTGTGCGGGATACAGCGGGAAGCTAATTTAATTAAGTTCTGCCACTAAATAACACGAAATTGGTTGATTGTAATTAGGTTGCCTACCCTGTCTATGCGGATGACGTTAATAAAATAATGATATGCTAACATGTATGCATATGCAAATAATTTAATGTTAGGATAATTCGGGAACGCGTGATCCCTCACGAACTCCCATTGAAAAACAATTCGTATTTACTATATTTATAATATTTTGCGGCCGTCGCAGCCCAGCTAATAGATTATTATCATTTTCTTATTTTGTCTCAATTCGGACTCGTAATATCAAGAAAATGTTATTTTTATATTTTTTAATAAGCCTGATAGTACATATTAAATAAAATTATATTTAGCTTCTACACTTCCATATACTCGAATCTACAAACTCTAATGCCTAGACTTCGAGAGTAACCTTAACAAGAAAAGTAAGCACTGAGGAAATTCAATAAACATTTTGTGCCACTTTAACGATATGATGGAAAAATTTTATACACGATTCTTTATAAAATAAAATAAGTAGGTACTAGTTGCCAAGAATTCTAAGTTGGGTTCCCTTATTATATATTTTTCTGGTATCACGTAGTATTCACGCAGCATCCCGCTTACATTTAATTCACATGTCTTATATAAATTGTTTAAAAACTACCCTGGTTCCCTACCCCCAATCACATATAACAAATTAAGTTTGTAACTAGTAGTGTCGTAGAGACACCTGTGTTGGTAAACGCAACAGGTTTAGGGTTCGATTCCCACTTTTTAATTTTCCTCGCTCTAGTAACAAAGTAAAGTACGTGACACTCAGAAACTGGCGGAGCACCACGCCGCCAGTTTAAATTAGATTTCTCTAGAAGAACAGAACACTGAAAATATCAATACAAACTTGAACTATTCAGGATTGGAACTCCTTACCCAAATAAAGTGTCCCCATTGTCAAAGGTGATTTCACCCCCAACAAAAGGACAACCAAGCTTCCCCATGATGCTAGTAATAGATAAATGTACTCACGTATCGAATAAAAGACCGGATATTGCCTTTTTATTGCTAAAGTGCTGGCCCTTTTGAGGACTCAAAAGCTTTTGTAAGTATACTTTATATTAAGATATTATGTATATTATAAAAAAATATGAAAGAAAGGAAGTGGTGACCGTAGTTTCTTAGCACTAGGTTCCCTTTGCCTACTCTACTATATGATTGGCACAGGGTTTAGCCATCTAAGATTTGGTCTAAGGATCTCGATCACTGCAGCCCAAATAGAGGTACCCTGTACCCATATAATATTTTAATATTTACGTTAACGACTGGTCTTTACATGTAACACTTTCATAATGACTAGGTGGCTGAATGATAAAGTATAAGCGAAACTACTGCGAAAAACTCAAATTTATCTGATATAGGGAGTATAGGGAATCAATAAGAAAGATTTTTTCGAAATTCCCAAGGAATCAATGGAATTCTACAAACAGATATATAAACCTCGTATTCTATTCTTCGTCTGAATTATGATTATGATAATGTTATATAATAAAAAAAACAATTTTTACCTTAATCACAACTCAAAAAACTCTTATTTTTACATTTCTTTTTCTTTTCTTCTTTCTTTTCTTTTTTTTTATAACTGAATCTATGACATCCAAACTCGTGTGATAATGTCACCGGCCCTAAAAATCGAAGGCTGTTAACGAAATGGGTTCGACGTCGCTTACTATATTGATTTTACGTATTTGTTCTTAGCCTTACAAAAATAAAAAAAACCTTGACTTAACTACAGAATACAATATACAAATTTGATTTATTGGAATAAAATATTTGACAATTAAATATTCTTGTTAAGAGATGAATATAAATATTATTGTTATAATTGTTTGTTCTTTTAATTTATAGTTACTTGTCGATTGGTGAAAACTAATACTGGCATCTCAAGAGCAAATATACAGTTAGTATATTTTTCTTAAGCTGTAAAATCTAAAACATATGGTCTTAATGTCAGGTTTCTTGATTATTTTAATTGAAAGTAAATAGTAATAAAGTAAATCATGGTCCTAGATTTGAAGCCAATGCTATAAAATTTTATTGTTCTCATTTTTTTTAGCTTCATGCCATATCACGCATATAGTAGAGTAGTCAGAGGGAACATGAGAGTCTAGTGTTACGACGCTACCGTTCCTCTTACCACCGTATTCTCGAGGATTTCCATGTTGAGTAGCGGGACTCAAAGCTGCATTGTTCTACATAGAAGGCAAAAACGCAGCTTAACGCTTTTCTTCGCGGCGTTGAATTCCGCCAGTGAATACGGATTTTGGCAAATGGAGGGTCTAAATGTAAAGATATTTGTCCAAATTTTGATACATTTTGTCACAAATACGGTATAAATCTTAATCTAAAACTCAGACAGCTTTACAAGATAAATGGTAATGTCTTGTTTCGTCTGTCGCGGTCACGTTAAATGTTTGGTTATAAAAATATTTTCTTATTTTATGACTGAACTAGCGAAGTATATTTTAGTAGAATTGCTGCTACTAAAATATGTTTCTAAAATCGAAAGATTTATGGTTTTTGTTACTATGCCCATATATATTTACTAGCGGACGCGCGCAGCTTCGCTTGCTTATTTAGGGATGAATTTTGATAAACCACGAAACATGTGTTCAAAGAAATATTTTTAAGAGTCTAAATTTCAAATTTTATAAAAATCGGTGGCGATTTAAAGATTTGTCCATACAAACTTTCAACCCCTTTTTTGCACCGTTAGGGGATGAATTTTAGAAAACCATGAAATACATGTTCAATTAAATATTTTTTAGAGTCTAAATTTCAAATTTTATAATAATCGGTGGCGTTTTAAACATTGTTGCGTTTTTCTATACAAACTTTCAACCCCTTATATGCACCCTTAGAGGGAGAATTCTAGAAAACGATGAAACACGTACTCAATTAAATACTTTTAAAAATCTAAATTTCAAATTTTATAAAAATAGGTGCCGATTTAAATTTTTTACCATACAAACTTTCAACCCCCATTTCACCCCTTTACGGTTAAAATTTTTCAAAATTCCTTCTTAGTGGATATCCAGATTACGAAAGTAAACATCTGTCCAAATTTCACGTTTCTACGCACAGCGGTTACGGCTGTGCGTGCGTCTTACCTCAGTCAGTGAGGACAAGTCCTTTTATATATGGACCGTTTATTTTGAAAGTGGTGTAAGTCCATTTTTGAGAAAAATGAGATATCACGTAATTCATGCTTAATTTAATGTAATTTTTTTATATATAACTAGTCCGTGTTTAATTTCTCAAAAAAACCCATGTTTTGAACAACTTAAAATCGGTCGGTAAATGAAATTGCATAATCATCGACATACTAACCTTTAATTTTCTCGAAACAAAAGAAAATGGACTTACACCACTTTCAAAATAAACGGTCCATATATAGATTATACAGAAATCCATATCTATACTAATATTTTAAATTACAAAAGTCTGTTCCCCATTTTGTACAATTTTTTTTTAAGAGCAAAGAGTTGAAAATGATAATATCTAATAATTCATTTCCCCGAGTGGAAATCGAACTCACAACCCATGAGTTTACAGTTACACGATTTAGCCCCTGCGCCACGACTGGCCTCAAATAATTGCCTATTACTTTTTAAAATAACTTACAAAAATGTACTTTAAAACTGTCCATACAATTCAACCCATATTTCTCATTTAAACGTTTTCAACTCGACTCTTTAATTATGTTTATTATAAAGAGAATTTTTGCGCTCACTGCTCTATGAATTTACAGTAAAAAAAATCTTTTCTAAAGTCGTAGTATTATAGAAAAGCAGGAAACTGCTAATTGGTTGACTCGATTTTATAAAATGTCTTACTAAAATATAAATAACGATTTTCTAGTGCAGTCATATTCTAGTTGACCGACAGTGTCGTAGTGGGGATGAAAGTGAAAGTCACATTGAAATAAATTTTATTCAAAATAAAAAGTTTTCCAGATTCATTTTTGAATTTAATAATCGATATCCACCCGAAGAAAAATAATTATTTTCTTTCCCTCAAGTAACAATACAATAGGCGGCGTTGAAAAATCGCGATTTTTACACGAAATGTCTTGTAGAGGCTCTGTGTAGGGCGGTAAGTGGGGAACGGAGTGTCTCAACACTAGGTTCCCTCTGTTTACCCTGCTGCGTGCGGAATATAGTGTAAAACTTTTTTTTTACAATGGGTTTCCTCTGCCTACGCTGCTTATGCAAGATATAGTATAAAACTAGAATAACTACCTTTTTTTCGTCCTTTTCTTTACATAGCAAGGTAGGCAGAAGGAGATAGAGGACCTCAGAAGCTAGTGACACTTCGCTTTCCATTAAGATACTTCCATTTATCATTGTCAGCCGAGTTCTTCAGGCCGATGCCTCATCACACAATCATGTTGCAATTTAATTTTGCCACCATTCAACAACAGTGTCTTGACTAGATTCTCTCCTGCCTATACTACAGAATAAAACATAATTAAATATAATTATTACGATTTGAATTCCCAAATTGAATTAACGAAAATAACCAAAATAAACGTAATCTTTTAATCTAATCTAAATAATCCCTTAAACATAAAAAATACAGCGAAGCAATTTGTTAATAAACCGCTTCAAAAATAAAGTAGATTTCTATTTGAAAATTTAATAAACTGAGAGCTTTATCTCGTTTTAAAGTTCGACCGGACCTTTTGTTCTGCGAAAAAATAATGTTTTTATTTATATTTTAAACCTAAGAAATTTATTTTTAAAGTTAAAGTTGAATGCGATGATAGTTTTTTCCTTATTTTTTAGTTAAAGTTAAAAAGAAATTTGAACAGGAGAAACAGGTGAATATTTTACTTTCTTTTAAACTAAACACACGCTAGAGCTGAAAAAATCGTATACGTATTTTCTTTTTGCTTTTATTTTTAAATACTGAACTAAATGCAATGGTTTTTTTTTATATAATAAGTAGAAAAGCAGAGTAATCAGAAAGAACTTAGTGTCTGGACACTCCATTCTCTTCACACGAATAAAAATATATACTCAAGATCCATTATAAAGTTTCTCATGAAATACAAGAAACTGAGCCAATATAGGTTAATACTATAGAAGTCTGGACTTAGCAACTCCCACGACTATCGTATTACATTAGTTCCCTTTCAACCGATTAGGAGGCTCAGACCGGAAGTGGAACTGGCTTGCGGCGTTCAGATGAACTAAATGAGTATTGTGCAATTTAAATAAAATAAGTGATTTATTTGTGTGTGGGTAATCTCTCTCTCTCTCTCTCTCTCTTATGGTGCTTAAAATAATAATTAATATAAATACATACGGCCTCAACAACGGCTGTTGAATCTCCTATTATCATAAAACAATTAGAAACTTCTCCTAATTGAATAATACAAAGAACTATTTCTAAAATTTGCGAAAACTAGTAAGAAGTAGTGTTTTAACACTATATTTTCCTTACCGATTCCACTAATTTAATATTCATTGCGTTGTATCAAGATGAAACGTGCATTAAATTCCAACTCGGACTATCTGCGATATAACAGTGAGAACCTCATTTAACTTTGTATAATCGTCGTTGCTTGATGCGAATATTAAACTTAGTACAGAAGTTATTTCTTTTTATCTTTTTTCTTTTAAGTTTACCTTTAAAAGAAAGATAAAAATTATAAGTAAATGAACTTAATTTTGATCCTTTTTACTATATTCCAAAAAAAAATTTTTTTTAGCGTTGTATAGAGCAGGGTGGACAGAGGTAACTAATGTTAAAACACTCCATTCCTATTAAGACACTTTCGTTCCCCTTTTTTCGTCAAATTCTGGAGACGTGTTAAATGCCACGACTGGCCTCTCGAATCTTTTATATAATATATAGTAGTAGATATGTATATTATTATTAAAATAAACTACAAATTAGGCTCAATCTCTTTAATCTATTTTATCTTTGGTTAATTACATAACTGCTCTAGGCTTTTTGTATTCATTTCTGATAAAATAAAGAAAAAATATCTGCAAAGCTCTTCCTATAATAGGAGAAACAGCCGTATAGAAATTTAAGTATAGAGATTTTATACTTGGCTTCTACTCTCTCTTGTATATACGGAATACAGATTGATGCTAGAAATACTTCCTAAAATATTTAGTATTTCATATAACAGTAGTATAGTAAGCATCCGGCGTACGCATCGTAAAATAATCTATTAACGTTAAGAATTTCGCGCGGTTCTTGTCTTATGTCTAAACAAACTCAAAATAGTCTACTTTCTTTAACGAACTCGCGCTAGTTTATAAAAAGGTCAAATAAATACTAAAATCTATTTTTAACTTTCAATTTCATGAATGAAATTAAAATATTGTTTGATACGCAGAAGGAATCTAGTGTTAAAATATTCCTTTTACCACTTTGACGTAACTTAACGTCGCGCGTTGTTTGTTATGAGAGCGAGAAAAAAAAACAACTTGTTGCTCTGAACGGGAATCGAACTCATGACGTCGTATTTAGAATCAAATGCTTTACATCCACTTTATTACTACGTTTACTAATATTAACAAACAGTTAAGCTTAAACACTATTTTAATACTCATTCGACTATTTATTATGTAGTTCAAGCGGGCGAAGCCGCGAACGCGTCGCTAGTACCTAATACAATATTCATCACAATTTTACACTAATAACCATAACCAGAATATATAATTTAAAATATACAATTTGTAACTTAAGCATACACGTAAAACGCTATATCGTGAAAGGGTGCTAATTAAAAATTAATAAATTCTAAAAACGTCGGGTAATTTTACTTTTTTAATTAATAAATTTTTAATTAATAAATTCTAAAAACGTCGGGTAAATACAAAAGGCGGCCCAATTTGCCCATGATTCATCCTGCCTCGCCATAAATGATTAAGTAGCGTCGCTTGCGGTGGACGGCTTGCCGATTTTAATATAATTAACTTTCAACGGTAATGAGAGTTTTATATAAGTATACGAGTATTTTGGTTGCACTTTAAATACTCTCGTGAATTTGGTGGTATTTAATAATTATTATTTGGGAAAGGCAGAGAATGGTAGGTATATTTAATACTTTTTTTATTTTTGTGAAAAAAAATAAATATTAACATATATGGATTTTAACGCAAAACAATTCTAGGAGAATATATACATGTAAGAGTATATAAGAATATTTAAAAATAAGATGAGGCCAGGCGAAGGGGCACTAATTGTGATTGTAAAATCGACTGGTTGTGGATTCGATACCAACATCCAGGTCAAGACTCTCTGCTCTCCACTCTCCGCCGCGAAAACTTACACAAACTTTAATTTGTTATAATTTAAAACAATAACAAATTAAGGTTTGTGTATTCAATGAAATTGCGTTCAGATTTTCATTTAATATTGCATTCGCTAGATTAATTTTCATTTTACGACTTCAAATATCGGAGTGTAAAGCACAGATCGAATCGATCTCTCTGAAACTGCCCTGGAAATGGTAATATTGGAAAGTAATTAACTGTATTTGCATAAAAGTGCTGTAAGCTTACTGCTTATTTTTTAGATTAAATTTAAAATTGACTACATTGAAAATGGCCCGGATAGATATTAGGTTCCCAGGTTCCCTCTTCTCACCCTGAAAAGAGTTGGGATACAGCATAGAGCTAAAATTGACAACTATAAATGTGCGAATGTTGTATTACGAGTATATCTATCTATATATTAAAAATTGTAAGAAAAACTTTGGATCCATTTTAACAAGCATTGTATGAAGAAGTATGAAATCAAAGGTATCGTTGCTATAGCAACGCGTGTCTTACGAGTCAAATGGTCTACTACTTATAAAGGAGTACGATTAAAATGTTTGTTCCTTCCATTATATACTCAAAAATTACTTATTGAATTTTAGTTACTTTCTTAACCTATACTAGCATCGTCAAAAAAAACTAATAAATTAAGAAATTTTGTTTTATTGAAATTATAGGAAAATGGAGAACGGAGTGTCCTAACACTATTTTCCCTCTGATGTGCGTGAAGCTGATAAAACATACAATAAATAAAACTTATATATAGCAATAATATATACAAATTTACATGTTAATTGTAGAGTAAATTAGTAATTTGTTACAGCAAAGGGGACCTACTAACAAGGTGATCTAATGGAAAGCCTTAACTCCAAGTTAATTTATAGGTAGAGAAGCAGTACACACAGTTTCAAATGATGTTATCAGACCGGCATTACTGTAATTGACTATATAAGACTAGCGGACGCGCGCAGCTTCGCCTGCTTATTTGTATCCTTAGGAGTGAATTATAATAAAACACGTGTTCAATGAAATATTTTTAAGTCTAAATTTCAAATTTTATAAAAATCGGTGCCGATTTAATTTTTTTTCCATATAAACTTTGAACTCCTATTTCACCCCTTTACGGTTAAAATTTTTCAAAATCCCTTCTTAGTGGATGTCTAGATTACAAAAGTAAACTTTTGTCCAAATTTCACGTTTCTACGCACATCGGTTACGGCTGTGCGCGCGTCTTACCTCAGTCAGTGAGGACAAGTCCTTTTATATATATAGACTAGCGGACGCACGCAGCTTCGCTAGCGTATTTAAGGGTGAATTCTAATAACCCATGAAACATGTGTTCAATTAAATATTTTTAAGAGTCGAAATTTCATATTTTATAAAAATCGGTGGCGATTCAAACATTTTTCCATACAAACTTTCAACCCCTTATTTGCACCCTTAGGGGATAAATTCTAGAAAACCATGAAACATCTGTTCAATTAAATATTTTTAAGAGTCTAAATATCAAATTTTATAAAAATCTGTGGCGATTTAAGAATTTTCCCATACAAACTTTCAACCCCTTATTTGCACCCTTAGGGGGTAAATTCTAGAAAACCATGAAACATATGTTCAATTAAATATTTTTAAGAGTCTAAATATCAAATTTTATAAAAATCAGTGGCGATTTAAGAATTTTCCCATACAAACTTTCAACCCCTTATTTGCACCCTTAGAGGGAGAATTCTTGGAAACGATGAAACACGTGTTCAATTAAATACTTTTAAAAATCTAAATTTCAAATTTTATGAAAATCGGTGCCGATTTAATTTTTTTCCCATACAAACTTTGAACCCCTATTTCACCCCTTTAGGGATAAAATTTTTCAAAATCCCTTCTTAGTGGATGTCCAGATTATGAAAGTAAACATCTGTCCAAATTTAACGTTTCTACCATCAGCGGTTACGGCTGTGCGTGCGTCTTACCTCAGTCAGTGAGGACAAGTCCTTTTATATATATAGATTATCTCTCTTCCCATCTCATTATAAACGTCATTTTGAATTTAGTTGATGTTATAGAATAACGGGGTTCAAATCCGTTTCGTGGGAATGTTTTTTTAACATTGAAAATGAAGATATTTGTGAGTATAGTTGCGATTCGAATGTAGCGCTCTTGGCGCAGTGGTAAGTTTGACTGTTAAGACGATGGGTGTAAGTTCGACCTCCATTCAGGGAAGTGGGAACGGAACGGGAGGTAGCTTAGGAAAATAAGAAGACGGAACGGGAGTGTATTAATGGGAATGAAGTGTTCTAACACTAGGCTGCCTATGTCTACTCTAATATGCTACTCGTATGTACGGGACAACGTTTCGTAACCTATTGCGCCGGTGCGGTGGTCTAAGCTACCTTCTGAAGTTAGTATACATCACTAACTATAGTATTAATTAATTCGTTATTTCCATTTCTCTACGCGGGCGAAGCCGCAAATATTGCTAGTATAAAATAAAATATATTAAAAAACTTAAAGCAAACTCTAATTAGTCCAATATTATTGGAGCTGAAGAACGATCCTTTACTTTTCAATAGTGAAGAGTTGTTGATGTTCAATATAAACGGAGCTCAGCGGTCAAGGTTGCAGAGAAGTACACTCTTGGATCACCAGCTATGTTCTATTTACATTTTGGTTAGTTATAATAAGATTATTCAATTAATTACATGTATTTTTTATTTGTGAGTACTGTACAGAATTGAGTTACAGAAATAGAAAAATGTACATATTCGTATGTTAGATAACATTGTTGTTTTTCTTTTTCAGCTTCACGCTGTATCTCGCTCTCTCTCTCTCTCGCTCTAGGCAAAGGAATTCTAGTGTTAAGGCACTCCTATCCCCAATTTCTACCCAATTCTGGAGGTATTGCGTGTAGAGTGGCGGGAACTCAACGATGCGCTTTGCGTCCTCACCAAAGCGAAGAAATTAATAATAATTTCTTCAAGTGGGTATCGAACCTACAATCGTCGTGTTTACTGTCACACACTAGTGCCCCTGAGCCACGACTGGCATCAATCTGTTTATTTTTCTTTTTATTTTGTGGTAAGTTATAGTTGTTATTGTTATACAAATATAATTTAAATATTTTTTTGTAAATAAGTGGCATCCCCAATTTTTTTTTGTTATAATTAGTAAGACACAATGGTCTGGAAAAACTCTTCATTTTAAATGTTTAGTTAAAACATTTTAATGTATATATTATAACTAGCGGCCCGCTCGCGGTTTCACCCGCGTGAACTATGTTATTATTAATTTCTGTCTCCATGACTACGTCGTAGTGACGTCTATGCAAAATTTGAGACTCCTAGCATTTGTAGTAATGTAGTTTCATACAAACTTTCGACCCCAAAAACAACCCCTTAGAAGTCGAATATTGCAAATTCCCGTCTTAGCGAGCACCTACGTCCTTTAAGTAACTCCTATGCAAAATTTGAGATTCCTAGCATATGTAGTTTCTGAGATTTCGTGATGAGTGAGTGACCTTTCGATTTTATATATATAGATTATGAAAAAAAATCAATATTATATACAATTTGGATCTAATCTGGATTTTCTAGATATTTCTAGCATAATACATCTAAACTATACGAACGATTCTTAATTATGAACTCGCAAGTTTTCACACTCTCGAAAGAATCAAGTGCCATAGACGCACACTCTACACAGACGTGGTCAAGGCTAACATATAAACTAGATTACTAACGTCATTCGTACCTTCTGTCATTTTCATAGATTTTATTTAACTTTTTGTTATTTAAAGATACTTTTCATAAATTACTTTCGTTTACATTTTCTCTTCCTGTAATATTCTTAATTTTTTTATTTATATTCTTACATTTACATAATATCTTATTATAACTCGAACATTTTTTTAGCTTTACAGCAGGGTAGGCCAAAGGGAACCTAATTTTAAGATACTCCGTTACACACTTTTCTCACATTTATGCCCATTGTGAAAAACTAGATAGAACACAGTGTAAAACCACTCCGTTTTCCTCTTTTGGCCTAAATTCGAAACATTGCATGTTAGGCGGCGTAACTCAACGCCACGTTTAGGTAAATACAATAACAATTAACATTAGCACAGGCATGACCTAAATTTTAAAAAATATACACGCTTCACGCTTCAAAGTAAACAAGAATGTGTGCACGTCTAACGATTTTAATCCCCTCTTGAGATATTTTTTTTTACTTTGTAGTAATGTTGTCCATTGTAAGGAAATGGGGGAAAAGGGATCAAAGTATGTACGCTGATTAAATATTGGACGTACAGTATACAAAGACTGCTTTTAATTAGGGTTTCTTTTGATTTCTTAGCAAAACAAAAAACAAAAAACTCGTAGGAAATTACTATCAACGCGATGGTTGTGGATTCTATTTCTCTTTGAGGGAATGGAGTATATTTAGCTAATATTGTTATTACCCTTTTGGTAGACAATATGTGGCGGAAAGTGGAAACGGAGTGACTTGACTTTCCACCTACCTTCAAACTTGTTATGCGGAGGAAAAGCGTGAAAACAACAAATTTATCTGTAGTGGCGTAGAAGAGAAGCCAAACTGAACCAATATGTTCATAATTCAATTTTTGGAAAAAGTACCTCATTGGGTTCTTTGCTGACAAATTGTTCGACCTTTTTATAATAAGTTAAATTAGAATAATCTAATTTGCTACAACTAAAAATAGTAACTGAAAAAACGACTGATTGTGGGTTCGATCCCCACTCGAGGAGATGTTTCCCTCTGCTTATCCCGCTGAGTGCGGGATACAGCGTGAAGCTAATATTATTTTTCTAAGAGAATAAACCTATTAAATAATTTTATTACAAGTATCCATAAAAATGTCTATAAAGTAACTGTAAAACGTACGAACCGTTTAATATTTATTTATTCCAAATGTTTTACTTTGCGTAAAATGCGGGGTCGAAGCTGCACACATTTCACGCTCGTTGACTTTGAATTGAAATCGTATGTAACAGTGCAGAATGGCGACACTCCTTGCAATTTTAATCATATCTAACTATAGCTTTTTTTAGCTTCACAGAGGGAGAGAGGGAACCTGGAAAACTAGTTTTAAAACACTGTAATTTTAGGTAACATAATCCAGACTAAATTTCATTGACAAATAGTTCCGCGTATTTCGAAATACTAAAAAATCGACTGCCCATATCTAACGGAATTTTAATTTAATTTTTCCTCTCAGACTAGGTAACAAGAAGGCGGGGCGTTAACTTTTAAATCAATTTTAAATTAATATCTCGAAAATTGGTTAGAAAGTCTGGAGCGGATCATAACACTAGGTTCCTTTTGACTACCTCATGAGGGGTAGAGCGTATAGTTAAAAAACATTACGTATTCAGTAAGATATACACATCAACTAGAAAATCCTTAATAAATTGGCTACCTTTTATAAAATTACCTACCTACCTTTAATAAAAATACGAAAATTGTTCTATTATAAATTATTCTTTTATATTTGAAATTGAAATTGAGGTTAAAATTACACCGAAACCCACACTATTCAATTGAAGTAATGACATCTTACATTAGAATCTCGAAACCTACGTTCGAAAAGGGTCACGATCTCCAATAACGAGGGGACTGAAGACAGGTTGCTTTTTATTTGTAATGGAAAATATGAAAAAACCGGTCAAGCGTGAATCAGTCTCGCTCGCCAAGGATTCTGTACTAATTTATTGATTGTAGAGTAGGTCAACGAGAACATCATTTAAAAAAGTTGAAGAAGTTTTAGAAGTTTGCATCATGCGCATGCATGCACTCATAAATTTTTTCCTACAAAATACATATAATATATGTATTTAATATTTTCGGATTTTTTCTTTGTTTGTATTCTCTCTAAGGATCCTCCTCCTTCAGATTCATATCTCCATGTAATTTTGAGATCCATAGTTTTGGACAGATGGCATGTATGGCATGTCTGTCTCATTGGCATGTCTATATGCAGACGGATCGACAAGAAAATGAAATATTTCTTTTTTCATCTTTCCGTTTTTTGTTTCAGTGTACGGAACCCTAAAAAATACGATTAGCCCATTTTTTTTTAAAGAAAATATTTCTTACAGACAAATATAAAATAAGTATAGTTGTTTATTTTTATTATGTAAGCAGTAAAATTTTATCCTTGTCATGTTAAGGAAAGAAAAATATAAGTCGTCTGTGCTGTTATCTTGGGATTTCTTTTGCAAAAACCTTTGTAACGATGAGAGTACCAGGCATGCATACAGAACAGTGATTATTATACATTTTTATAAAAATAAAATAAATCAGCTTCATGTTGTGTTCCTCACATAGCAGAGTAGGCAGAGGGAGCCCAGGGTTAAGACTCTGACTTTGACTCTGTTCCTCACTTTCCTCCGAATTCAAGAGGCACTGCGTGTTAGTGGTTTAAATTGTTACTTTTAAACTATTTCATATATAATTTAATGATCTATTAAATATAATAACATACAAGTAATACATTTTCAAAATTTTCTTTACAATTACCTTACAATTTTAATGCAGTTTTCACTATTGTATATTTTGGCAAAACTTCCCTTAAAGTTTAATGTTTGTCTTATTTTAAGCGGTTCATAAATAAAAAAGTAAAAAATATGAATATATAAGTATTTTGCATATTTTTGAATAAATATTTTATTGAATTAGCTGAAACTTGATTTGACATTATGGGGATATTGTTTTCAAAATGATGATTAATACACTAAAGAAATTCAAATTAGTAAGCAAATAAATATATAATTCAAGCGGACGAAGCTTCGAGCGGGTCGCTAGTTTATGAAATAAAAACCATGCAAAAAAACAACGTTTAGTCACGCCAACTGATTCCATATGAGTTAATTTGCCATATTTTTTCAGTTGAAATCTCTTGTTAACATAAAATAGAGATCAGTGGCTTGAAAAATCACGAAACATTTTACAAGTAAATAGGTCTTGTACGAGTTACACACAAATGACTTCATGCAAAATTCTTATTACTTAAATAATTTTCAAAAAATATGTGTGTATGTTTTTATAGTATAACTCTTATACTACATACTTAGTTCTTCTGTGTTTTTTTTTTATTGTAATTAGAAAAAAAAGAGTATATTGAGGTGGAGAGTTATTTAAGCCTACAGCCATCATGGGATATTTTTTAGAGGCAATCTTTGCCTTTAAAAGAGAGCACATTTTTCAAGTATTTTTTAATTTATTACCAAAAGGAAAATATTGTTTTAAGGCACTCCTACACCACCCAATTATCAAGATGTCGTGTTGAGTAGCAGAACTCAATTTCGCACTTTATCTTGTCACCAGAGCGAGCAATTGAATTGATGAATTTGAATTTGAATATAAACTTTCGCCCAAGTGGGAAACTAGCAGGAACATTGTACTCCACTAATTAATATACCCTCGAAATTATTGGAAAAGTAAAGAATGAGTATTGACATCTGTGATATAGCACTTAGACAAATGAATGTCTCAACACTTCCTTTAACCCTCATATCCCAAGACCACAAAGGTAACAAAGAATAAAATGGGAAGCGCGACGGTAGTTGGTTCGATTCCGACTCGGGGGAAAGAATTATATTTTTTTAATGTGTTCATTTCTTCATTCTAACTCCGCCTCTTAACTCGCAATGCCTCGAAAATTTGATGGAAAGTTGGCAATGAAGTGTTAAGACACTAGGTTCTCTCTGCCTTTATAAGCGGAATTCAGCGTGAAACTGAAAAAAAAAGAAAAAAATCAATACATAATTTAACTTGTAAACGAGTTTTAGTTTCCCCATATTCTATTTATAAGGTAATTTCCATACATTTAGATCCCAAAACGCAATTCTCATAAGATTATATCCAACCCGAGGGTAAGAAATTTACAAGAAAGCGATTGCCACGAGCTCGGCACGTACTCTTCGAACGTGATACATAAAATAAATGGTCTTTCTCAAAAAAAAGCCGTTCTAAAATATCTTCATTAGTATCGGAAATATCTCGTAATATCGATTCATATGAATTTATAGTTCATAAAAAATGCGGGTAGGTACATATAAAATTGAAGCTTTCATTGTGCAATGGATTGCGGGTTCCTTTCACCCTCGAGGGAACGATTTGTTCATAAATATATGAATTTTTAGATATGGTGAGATAGACCGCTGCGTGGTTGTCAAGTTATTTTTAAAATAAACGGAGAACAACAAACAGACTGACTTAAGTAAATAGGAAATTATATTTATATAAAAAATGCCATTAAAAATAAAAAAATAATCAGCTTCACTTGTTTTCCGCATATAGCAGGGTAGTTAATACATTTTTAAGGCACTAGTGTAAAAAAGAAAATATTTTAGTAGCTTCATGCTGTGCGTTCTTTGTATAAAAGGGAAGGGATAGGAAACTTAGTGTCAAAACACTGCGTTCAAGCTTTTTTTTCTTGATTTTTCTCCCACCCTGTTATATGCGGAATAATGAGATACAAAGCTAAAAAAATCATGTATAAGAAATATTTCTTTCAATATTGTTATAATATTCAAATTGAACGCAATTCGCTTCTGCTTTCGTTCTTTTATTTAGACATTTTGTCTAAATCTTCGTATAAAAACAGTATTATGAATAAAAAAACACCATGCTTAGGGAGGCAAACGTAAAGACACGATATACGAAAAGTATGTAAATAAATAATCATCTCAAGAACTGGAATCCTTATAGTATAAAAAATCACGATGGTTTACGTGACGTTTCCTTCCTAGTGTATTTTTCTTTGCTTTTTAACCAATATCGAAAACGGAAGTTATGAGTTTTGCCTGTAAATAAACTTACGTTTATAATTTAGTTGAAATTACTTTAAAACATAATTTAATTAAGTTTTTTTACATGTATATAATTAGTATATTTTATATAAAAGTTATTATAAACTGTTTTTCTTTGATAAAAAATAGTTATAGCAAGTTATAGCAAGCTAGCCCTCACGCTCGTTTAATTTCATTGATTACACTATCAAAGGAATCAGTAATGGTATTTTTTTAAAAGGGTTATTGAAGCACTTATTATATTGATTATTAATTCTGTATAAAAAATATTAGATTTATTATACAAATATTGAAAACATACATACACATTAAACTCATTGTAATTATCTTTTCAAAGCAAATATGTAAGTAAGTGTATGAGTAACATTTTTTTTTACTGTATCCCGCACACAGCAGGGTAGGCGGAGGGAACCTAGTGTTAAGACACTCTGCCTGACTTTCCGCCGAATTCTGAAGGCATTGCTTGTTGAGTGGTGGAACTCAACGCCGCTCTTAGCCTTCGCACCAGAGCGAAGAAATTAAATTATAAATGTAAATATTTCATTTCCTCGAGTGGAGATCGAAACCACACCCACCCCAATAAAACCAGTTTCTGATACGGAGCTAATAATTAAGCAAAAAGATAGAATCTGGAATTAACCATAGCTCTCCGTTCTCCGTCTAATTACGAGACATTGCGTAATGAGTGACGGAACCCCAACCGCGTTATATATACCTTAAGAAATAAGGAAATGAAGATATATAGATAAAATTAAGTAATAATACTTAAACATTAAACACGTTCAAAGTTTAATAACTTAGAGAACGTAATTCTCAACAATACGCCTTTTATAGGGCCCAAGGCCCTGTTCTTGGGAGTTATATCGTTAACTGGAGTTGAAGTTAGAAACTATAATTTGTAAAGTCACGTCTGCGAAACACTCTGTAGTGTATTAGAGGTGAGGAAAGTTCTTGTTATATTGATAATTGCTTAAAATTAATTAGGAACTGAAGAAAAGAAGGCCAGGCCTTTGAGGCCAGTGATGAGGCAGGGGCAGACAAGAGATTGACTGTAAATTATTATTTTCATTTCTTTTCTGATGTCGAGGCAAAACGCGGCGTTGAGTTTCTACACTCAATACACAAAAATTCCAGAATTTGGCTGAAAATTGGGAATAGAATGTATTAACACTAGGTTTCCTCTGTTTATCCTGCTGTGTGCGGGATACAGCCTGGAGCTAAAAAAGAAGGAAAAATATATATTTAAAAATATTCGTCTCTATCGAAATCCGTCTACAGTTTACAAGAGACGCTTAATTGGTTAAAACGTTTGGACGGTAAAAAAGGCGTGGATTTGACTCTCGATATTGCATTTTTAAAAGTTTTCGTATAGTCTTAGAAAAAAGATCAATCTTGTTTGTTTGTACAAACCAAAGGTTTGCCTTTTTCCCCCATAGCAGGGTAGATGAAAGAACCTGGACACCGTCCGCCCGAATTTTTTTTCTCATCAGAGCCGGTAAACAAAAAAATCAAATATACTCCCCCTTTTCAGGTTTAAACAGACCACCATTGCGTTTACAATATCATGAAATCCATATTACAACTTTGAGAAAGCCTAAAATCTTAGCTAAGTAGTCAAACTCAAAGGTGTCATCTATCAACGTAAGATTAATGACAATCTTTACAGGCAATTAGAAACCTGTATAACTTTAATACTGGCTCTAACCTCAAGATCGTGTCGAGATGTAATAATAAATGAATCTTGAAGGAGATGACTGGGTACATTTATATAGCAACTAGCGGACGCGCGCAGCTTCGCTTGCGTATTTAAGGGTGAATTCTAATAACCCCTGAAACATGTGTTCAATGAAATATTTTTAAGTGTCTAAATTTCAAATTTTATAAAAATCGGTGGCGATTTAAAGATTTTTCCATACAAACTTTCAACCCCTTATTTGCACCCTTAGGGAGTGAATTCTAGAAAACCATGAAACATATGTTCAATTAAATATTTTTAAGAGTCTAAATATCAAATTTTATAAAAATCGGTGGCGATTTAAGAATTTTCCCATACAAACTTTCAACCCCTTATTTGCACCCTTAGGGGGTGAATTCTAGAAAACCATGAAACATGTGTTTAATTATATACGTTTAAGAGTCTGAATTTCAAATTTTATAAAAATTGGTGACGATTTAAAAAAAAACCTATACAAACTTTCAACCCCTTATTTGCACCCTTAGGGGAAGAATTCTAGAAAACGATGAAATACGTGTTCAATTAAATACTTTTAAAAATCTAAATTTCAAATTTTATAAGAATCGGTGCCGATTTAATTTTTTTTCCATACAAACTTTGAACCCCTATTTCACCCCTTTAGGGTTAAAATTTTTCAAAATCCCTTCTTAGTGGATGTCCAGATTACGAAAGTAAACTTTTGTCCAAATTTCACGTTTCTACGCACAGCGGTTACGGCTGTGCGTGCGTCTTACCTCAGTCAGTGAGGACAAGTCCTTTTATATATATAGATTAGTGGTTAAGTTCGGTTTCTGGTAACCTAAAGGCAATAAAGGCCTTAAATCTTGATGAAATTCAACAGCATCAGCAAACGCGGCACTGGTGGGAATCATCAATGACCATACAGTCCTCTATAGACCCTGGTGTCCTCCAACGTCTTTCTCCATCCCTTTCTATTAAGTGCCGCTCTTTTCCAGTCTTCGCTACCATATGGAAGAAAAAAAATATAAAATATTTCATAACCCTGATTGGAAATCGAACCCAGAACCGACACCTCTACAGTACCTTAGTAGGACCCTAGTAGTACCTTTACTGCGAATACTTCAAATATATAAGATATATTATAGCTTATGTCGTTCCTGCGCTAATTGCACCAGTGGCAGGTAGCAGGTTCATAAATTCTGAATGTGAGGAGCTAATCCTCCATAAATCCAATCAGTGCGAAATTACAATTTAAGCCAAAACGCGTGACCGAAATGTGAAAGAGTGTCTCATGTGTAAATGATGTTTGTAATATTTTGTATATTTTTGTAGCTTTACGCGCTATCCCTCCTATATGTACCGGGGTAGGTAGAGGGAACCTAATGTTAAGATACTCCGTTCTCTTTTTTCTAATTTTCGAGACAATGTATGTTGAGTGGTGAAACTCAACCCCGCTCTTTATCTTGTTATCAAAGAATGAAAAATGATGAAATTATGAATAATGAATGATGATTTTATTGTAACCCTTAATAATTATTATCGTAGGTTCATAATTTTCTTATATAATTGCTTAGTATATATTGAGTCTGTTGATGAATAATGCGTCGCCACTCAACACACGAATGTCTCCGAAATTGGGCGAAATTTGGGGGGGGAACACATTGTCTTAAAACTAGGTTCCCTTTGTCTACCTTGCTATATGCGAGATACATCAGTGTAAATTAATAAGTACTATAATTAAGTAAACGATTATAATTATATCGTTATAAACTTTTATTATACATTAATTTTTTTAAAAAGATCAAAGGTTAATTGAGTTTTTAATTATCGTAAATTTTATGTTCTTTATCGAAATATTTTTATAGGTTCATTAAACTTTAATTAGTTTATTATTATTAGAGGCAAATTAAAAAAAAACAGGTCAAGTGCAAGTTGGACTCGCCGATAGAGGGTTCCATATAAATTTCAGTAAAGTGAAATACAACTTATAAAATTTTATGATTTCTGTAAAATACCAATAAGTTTAAATTTTTTCAATTTTTTCCTTTGTTAATATCGTAAGCACTCAATTGTAGATCCTCGTGATCCTAGCCTATAGGTTTTGTTAAGTGTCGAATCTCATGCATAAATGCTCGTATCTTTTGGTTGCCTGACTTGACTTAGAAATTCGAGTTATTCTTTGTTCCAAGGGACCGTGGATATTTAATATTAATTTCAGCTTGATACCTCCACGGGATATTGAGGTAAATGGTCCTGACAGTCTGTCAGACATGCAGACAGATATGACATGACAACAAAGTGATCCTGGAAGGCTTCCTTTTGTTTTGTTTTTGGGTGAGGAACTCTAAATAAGTTTTCGAGCTGGTGGTAGCTTTTTGTTACATACGACGATATCAAAGTTTATACTAAAATCTTTGATTAAAAAATAGTTTGAATTTAAAATTAAATTACATGTACTAGTCCAAGCAAGTTCCACTTTCGATTTCTTCCTTATTCTTATTTATTATATAAAGATACTATAAAAAAAACAGATAATAGATAAAGATCTTATCTTTTAATTGGCACTTTATTCTGCGGATGCACTCTCCGTTCTTTGTGTATCGCGGATATCGCTATCGGAGACTAAGGGTCGTCTCGATAACGCCTTCATGAATACAATAGATATTCAAGTATTTATTAAAATATGGAAAAAATTCTTGATATTATTAATAAATTTTCAGTTTATTTGCTTGTGAAGTTAGATCCTGTATTTCTATGTAAATTTTATTATACAGTGTTACCTCATTAAAAAAAAAACTCTCAAATCAGAATTTTCCTTTCTTTGTGGAATAATTTGAATATTGAGGCCATCGTAGCGCAGTGGATGCGACAGTAAACCCGACCATTGTGGATTCGATCCTCACTCAGGGGAATGATTATATTTAAATTATTTAGATTTCGCCGCTGATAGACGAAGCGCGGCGTAGAGTTCCGCCACTCGCAACGTAGCTCTAGAATTCTGCTGAAAGTGGGGAGTGGAGTGTCTAAACACTAGGCTGCCTATCCTGCTAATTGCTGAAGAAAATAAACGAATTTAAATAAGTTTTAGCTTATTCTTTTCGGACGAATTTCAAGCAAGAAAATCGAGGATAACAAACTATTTAAGAATTAATGCCAGTATCTCTTTCATTAATTAAGAAAATGAGATTTTCTTTCTAAATAAAATTACCTTTTTGTATCATGTACATGTTTTGTCTAAATTATAACGCTGAAAGTTTTTATAACACTTATACCTGTTTTTTTTGTACTTTACAGTAGGCAGAGGGAACCTGGGAACCTCCAATTAAGACCCCCTGTTCCCAATAACGAAACTTCTATTCTATTCTCTCTATTCATTCTATTTGCCGGTTGAGTGGCGGAACCCAACGCCGCGCTTTCATTTTAACTTTACTGATTTAAAGCGGTTAAAGAATGTAATGTACTTTCATTTGTATGTCGTCTAACTGCTATCGCCATAGTTATTTATGGGTTTGATTTAATTGGGGGAATGATTATATAATATTTAGATTTTTGTAATTTCTTATTGTTGAAAGGAACAAAGCAGCGTTGAGTTACGCTACTCAGAACACAGTGCCTCAAAAATTCGGCGAACTGAATGTCTTTACTAGATTCCCTCTGACTAGCCGATGCTCTTTGCTTATCTTACCGGTTCAAACAGAACATGGAACGGAGTATCCAGACACTACGTCACTCTTTGTCTATCTTACCTGATAAAACGTGTAAATAAAAAAAACTAAAGCTTAAATTATAATTTAAATATAGTTAAAATACGCCTTCCCTTTTTCTGACCACAAATTTCGGGTCCAATAGCTGTAATGATATAAATTGCGTTTAAAGTATAAAATTGTTAATCCATTAAAGGTTGGCAAATAGAATTTAACAAACCAATATTACGTCAGGTGTTTCGTAGTGCCATTTACCTACCTATATGAATATACGAGCTCCCCAACCGCAACTTCTAGGGCTGAAACTGCGTGGACAAAAATAGTATATCCATACCTATATTATAAATTCGAAAGTAACTCTGTCTGTCTGTCTGTCTTTTACGCAATCAGGGCCAAACCGCTAATTTAATTGTGATGAAATACTCATATAGAGATACTTGAGGGTCCTGGGATGAACATAGGATACTTTTTTTTTCATATTTGTAATATTTTCGATATATTAAAATACTTATTAATTTGACATGCAATTTATTCCGCCATGTTAATAACAACCGTCGCTATGTGACCGTTGCTAAGCAACGATTTGCAAAGTTTGTTGTAAGAAAACGTCATCCAAAATGAGCTTGCTTAACGCATCTCTTTATTGAAAACTGAAAATATTTTCATAAATATATTTAATAAATATTCGTATAGTTCAAGCGGGCGTAGCCGCGTTCGGGTCCACTAGTCATTTAATAATCTGTAAAGACAGACGGGCAGACTAACACTATATACACTCTTTTATCACTCGCCCAAATACAAACTGATAAGAAATACCCAGTATTATTAAAATAACTGACAATTTAAAATCGTAAAGCAATTTTACGTTAATAAAACCAAATGAAACCAGATTACCTAAAATATCATACAGAGGAAGACGCCTACACTAATAACGCCGTTTTAGAGCGTTTTTCATTAGCATAATAATATTATTGAAGCCATAGTCGTGTATTGGGACAGCAATTGACTGTAAACTCGACGGTTGCGGGTTTGATTCTCGATGGGGGGAATGATTTTTTTCACTTTCACGCTGTATCCTGCATTTAGCAGGGTAGGCAGTGTGAGCCTTGTGTTAAGAAACTCTGGTCCCCATTTTAAGCTGAATTCTGGAGGAATTACGTGTTGAGTAGCGGAACTCAACGCCGCGCTTTTGCTTCGACACCAAACCAAAGAAATTAAAATATTAAATATTTCATTTTGCGTGGGAATCGAATCCACAACATGTCACGTTGACTATCACACGCTTTTGCACCTAAAATAATAACGTCGTTCACGCGGACGTAACCACGAGAGGATCGATAGTATAATATAAAGCCTATACCTAAAAATAATTATATGTAATTTCGCTTTAGTGTCTAGGTTCGCTCTAGTGGGAAATAGAGTGACTTAGCTCTAGGTTCCCTCTGCCTACCCAGCTGTGTGCGGGGTACAGCGTGAAGTAAAAAATATATATATATAAACATCTATATATAGAAATCCTATCTAAATGGTTATGCAAATTGCGAACCCAATCCAACAGTCAACGGACATCTTATCTCATCATTCCACATATTAAATAACTTGGAAAATTGCCAGCGGACTTAACCGTGGATTAAACAGAATTGTTTTCGTTCCATTACACATTTCCTCAGATAAAATATATATATATAAGTATAGTCGAACCATCAATGAATGGTAAATGATACTTTGCAAGAGAAATGGTCGTTTCAACTTTTGATATTGTTATGGGATTGTGATCGCTTAGTTTTATTATTCTAATTTGTGTGCGTATGTAGATTTAATCTGATTTAGCTTAGATAAGTTTCTTTTTCTTATTTTTAGAAATAGATTTTTTATCTTTTTTAGCTTCACATTGTATCCCGCACATAGCAGGGTAGGTAGAGGTAACCTAGTGCTAACACACTCCGTTCCCATTAAAACACTTTCGTCCCATAGTTTTTCCATCGCTTTTTTGACGCATTGCGTATCAAAACACTCCGTTCTCTTTTTTCTACCGGAATTGGAAAGATTGTGTGTTAAATAACGTTTCGTTTTGAAAAATTAAAATAAATTATCACTTTGAGTAGCAATCGAACCCAAACCCCCACATTTATATGACCTATATATAACCACGAATATCAAAATCATAAAAATGACCTTTCAAAAACAAATTTATTGAACTCTATAAAATGTCAAAAGTGAAAACTGTAAGGGAAACTGAAGCTGTAATTTTAAATAACGACCTTGAAACAGAACAGACTGTTAAACATCCTCGCAAATTGCTTTGTCGTTTCATTTCTGAAATGGTATTTTTTTTCGTATATTAAAAAGAAGGGTCTCGTTGCAATATTTCAAAGTGGGTATAGCTTGTTTAGTATATTTTTGTGAAAACGTATACGTTACTTGGAATTTTTATTCATTTTTGGCGTTCCGTTTTATTCTTTTGAGTAAACATAACTAAGATATCTGTTTCTTCTTCTTCTTCTTCCTGGCATAATCCCGGCTTCCTACTCAACCTACTCCACTTTGCACGGTCTTTTGCGTCCTCGGTGGTTAGACCATGTTCTGTTTGTCTGTCTGTTTATATATCAAAACCATGTTTCTCAAGAGCGGCGTTATCTTTGGCTTGAAAATTACCCAACACAATTATTTTTTTATTTTACTTCCTGAGATTAGAGCCTTGAACCATGCAAACACTTCAGCTTTAAATAATAGTACAGGCTTATCCTAAAGTAAGCTAGTAATTTACGAAGGTATTATAAATTCATAATATAAATTTTGTATAAGCCGTTCAAGAAATTTATATTTAAACCTACTTTAAGCACTAAAACTACTCTCTCTAAAATAAGTTGAGTTCAGTACTTATAGTAAATTACTTT
The DNA here is from genome assembly GCF_056956725.1 of Heliconius melpomene rosina. Taxonomy (NCBI): domain Eukaryota; kingdom Metazoa; phylum Arthropoda; class Insecta; order Lepidoptera; family Nymphalidae; genus Heliconius; species Heliconius melpomene. The sequence goes on from NC_140399.1 coordinate 9,996,743, forward strand.
TACTAATGTAAGAAAAATGTTATTTCTATAAGAATTTTAGAATTTTTTTAACATATTTTTAGCGCCTCACATAGCAGGGTAGGCTAGTGTTGACACACTCTGTTTCCCACTTTCCGCTGAATTTCTGCAGGCATTATTCTAGTACTCAACGCCAGACTTTTGTCTTGGTGTTCTGGTACCAATAAAAATATTAATAAATACTTTCCATTGAGTGGGAATCGAACTCACAACCTATCACTTTGTGCCCCTGTACTACGACTGGCTTCAAAGCCTGGTGATCTACTATTTACTTTAATTTTTTTCTTAATGTTAAAAACATATTGACAATGTAAGTACATCAAGTTACTGGAAGTAAGTAAAGTAAGTAAAGTAAGTTACTTTCCCTAATGTAAGTACAGTGTCATTTGATATTTTAAGTGAACACGCCGTGTTTACAACCGCGCCTCGTATCGATCATTTGAATATATTTACTGAGGGAATGTATTTTCTTTAATTTTTAATTAGGTTAGGTTTTTATTAGGTCGATTTATAACTATGTAAGTTTGTAAATCGGGGCCGGTCAAGTCTGTGACTTTAATTGCGACAGGTTGTTGGTTCGATTCCCATTTGAGGAAATTTAATAAGTATTTAATATTTACAATTTTTCGCTCTGGTGTTGCAAAGCGCGGCGTTGAGTTCCGCCACTGAAGAGGCAATGCCTCCAGAATTCGGCGGAAAGTGGGAAGCAGATTACTCTAACACTAGAGCTACCTCTGCCTACTCTGAAAGCTGAAAAGTAAAACTTTGTAAATCTAAGAAACTGAATTTAACCCACCTATAATTATATCATCATGGAACTTAGTAATTATGCGTAGCTTAGGTGACAATATTTAATATATAGTATGGTATCAAGCTGACCTGATGATGGAGCCAGGAGTTGAATAATGGGACTCTTCAGAGGTCACTTGTAATCCGAATATTTAAGCATATATAATTTATAGGTAAAAAGAATTGTAAAATCTAATTGTATTGGTTCATAAAACGAAAATCTATATGAATATTATAAAATAACTGTGTTAAAAAAGCATTAGTCATATTTTTTATATGTGATAAAATTAAACATATCAACCGGAAGTTTCTTTGATATCGTGTACGCGTATTTGTATATGGGTCATAATCAGAAAAGTGGACATTTTCGAATTCGTAACGTAACTGATAAGTAACAACACTGATAAAGTTTGTTACGAAACTGATGACATAAGGCATTATACACAACAAAATAACGATATTATATGAATAAAACTATTGTTTTTTTTATTTAATGAGACACAGATCAAAATTTTAAAGGTTCAATCGTTGAATTAACAGATTATAAATGTAAGAAGAAAACATAACAAAGTGAGAATATTAACAATATAATAATGCTAGTTCGTAACGTAATAAACTTATATTTCTAGTTAGAGATCACAAAGTTAATGATAAAATTAAATTCACTTTAAAATATATCAAAATTTGAGTCGTTATCATTGGAATTAAGTTTAATTCTTTGTAAGTGTTTATTCGGCATATCTTCATATTTAATAGGATTGGTCTTTTTAAGACGTTCTCTATATCTAAAAAAAAAAAGCATTTGTTTCAGCATTTGACATAGGAGCTTACGCTTACAAAAATATATATCAAAAAATAAAAATCACAAAATCACAATTAATTTCAGAAAGAATAAAAATAAATTTTAACTAAATCGGTTCAGCTGTTTCTGAGATTAGCGTGCACAAACACATAGACAAACAAGCAAACAAGCAAAAAAACTTAAAAATCATTATTTTTGGTTACTTTACGTTATGAAAAGTCACTTTCTTATATACATATCTTCCATATACAAGCACCGGTTCGATAAATTTTTATTATAAACATATATAAGAAAACATTGGTACCGTAATTGTGAACTAGGCTTCATATTTTCTCAGTTTCATTACGTAACGAAATATAACGAAATTGAGAATGAAGTCTGAGAAATTCTAACCTTTTTAAATATTTGCTCATAAGCCACGTGTTGCATGTGCAAGCACTGACGTTCTTTTTTGAGATTTTGTAAAAAGAAGCAAATAACATAAACAAGAAAACGAAATTATAGAATACTTACCAAAATAAAAGCTGTTTATAACCCTGAGATGTAATTTTACGCACTCCCTTTAAAACATTTGAACCCCTCAACTGCAGCGAGAACACTACTGGTTGTAGCTACAACAGCATTGACTTTTCGAATAATGGTGCCACAATAAAAACTAATATTAAATACCATCCAAAATAATTGCGTTCATATTTTAATTGTACGTTACTAGCCCTGAGTAACAAAAAGACAATATTTTGGGACAAATTTAGTTAATTAATATATATTATTTATTAAATAATGTATCAATAAAAGTAGTTCTATTTAATATTATGCATAAAGTAAAGTAATAAAAACATATCTGAAATACAATAAAACCATAAATATTCGTAACAAATCAACTTTTAAAAAGTAAAGTGGTGAATGGGACACGAAAAATTGTATGGAAGCATTTTGAAAAGTTTTTTGCAACTAACAAAAAATACTATTAAAAGCCTTAATACATTTAAAATATTACAAAAATCATACAAGTTAATAAGTAAATTTATCTTAAATGGCAAAATATTTAAATTATCTTTAAAATTGTATTTTTAAAACGCATTCAAAGTAGCGGGACAAGAAAAGACACAAAATGTGCACTTTTTCTGATTATGACCCATATATATACACGTCCCTATAAAGAGATTTCGGAGAATGGCAGTTTTAGAACATACATACATACATACATTCGTTTCCTCTAAATTGTACTGTTAAGTGAGTGAGTGAATTATTTAATAAGAATTTTTGTATAAAGTTAATCGTTCAAAATTAAGAAAAACTTTACAAGATTAAAAAGAAAGAAAGAAGAAGAAATAAGAATTAAAAAATAACGTAGAGTATTTTCAGTATTAAGTGACTGAAAATACTGTTTTACGGGATTTAATATAGAAATCATTTGAAATGCTTATACCACCATAGCAGATATGAAATATCATGTAATTATAGGTTCAATTCCCACTCGAGAAAATTTTAAAAATATATATTTTCATTTCTTCGCTCTGGTATCGATGCAAAGCAAGCGTTGAACCTCACCACGCAATGCCTCCAAAATTCAACAGAAAATGGAGAGCGGAATGCCTTAACACTAGGCTTTAGTCAAGCGTGAAACTAACTATTCCGTTAAATTAAAATCGTAAAAGTCAGTACAGTAGATAAAACAAGCCATCAGCCTAAATCTTTTAAATGGGTCAAGTTGAAACGTAATGTCACGCCGCCGCCGCCGCCGTCACGCCATTGGGCCCAAATCGCATTAGGTATTAAGATCACGGTAGAACTTGTTAGGACTTGCTAGCAGCTACCTAGATGGGTGACCTAATTTTAGTGTCTACATCCTATAGTGGTTTTGTGGTTATATTTATATATGTGTTTATAGATTTTACTTTAAATTTTAGTTTATTTTGGATCCATATTGTAGATTGTCTTTGGTTTATATTTAAAATTGAAATTCAGTTTTACTAATATAAGAGAAAATTGACGTGATATGTTTAGTCTCTCACATCAACGCCACTTAGGAACAAACATATATACATACATATAAAGACTGTATAAAAAAATATGAGGCCGATTCGACCTCAATAGCATCAGTTGAACTTTCTCAAAAATAGGTAAAAATAGGTGCCACAGTTAACGTGTTAATAGAGAATAGTGTCCTAACACTGGGCTGCCTACCCTGACATATCCGGGACATAATAAGCTAAAAAAAGTCCCAAATTGAGCATCAACCTCACAACTATCTCGTCAAACGAACAAAGTCTAACGAGAGGAAGGTATTTTCCTAGAATTTTTCTTTAAAACGACTTTATTTTCCATTAAGTGCTTGTCTCTTTCCTGTGACACAACCAACAATCGTTAGTCTATAAAGTTTTATATGGAAGCTCGGAACAATGGCCCCAAAAGTTTGTCATGTTTTTGAAAGTCGACGTAATGTATGAATATGGATAATGCCTTAATGTTTCAATGTTTCTATGTAGTGTAGAATTACAATAAAAAGAGAGCGAAGTGATGTAACACTACTTTTTTTTACACATGAATAGCAAGCAAGTAAACAAGTTGCCACATTTCTTACTTAAGAATATTATAGAATTGCTAAAGAAACCTTTCTTCGAATACAAAATCGATATAAATAGTTCACTTACAAGAAATATCTTAGTAAAATCTAATGAGGTGGAACGAAAAGTTATTATTATTATGAAATCGGACTAACATTATATTACTACTTGACTCAAACTTTACCTGTTGAGGAATAAATTCCTTTGTTTTTGTAGGTTTTCTGGCTTAGCTTCAATTTTGTTTATTTTAGTGTTTTTATTAACATGTACATAATGATCGTACCAATCTTACCTACTATTTTTTTTAGCTTTTTGATAACATGTTAATTGTCGAAACTCAACGCCGTGCTTTTTCTTGTTACTAGAACGAGAAAATGAATATTATTATTTCCTTCAAGTGGAAAACCGTGGAACCTTCGCGTTCAAATTCGGACGCAGGACTAGTTTGTAGTTGTTTTGTTAGGAATTTTAGCTTAGTTCAATCATATAAAAAGTGGCGTTAAGTTAAATTAGAAGAGAGAGAGAGAAAGAGAGCAATTATGCCAAATAAAGCTATTTAACTAAAATAATAATAACACAGCTGTCATACTTAATGTTCTGCCAAGTGTGAAACTAGTCCTGGGAATAATAAATCCTTCGAATATTATTGAGTATTTATTTCCTGAGCTTCACGATGTATCCAGAAGGCAGAGGGAATCCGCGTTTATAGTGTTAAGAGACTCCATTTCCATTTAGAAAATTACATTCCCTATGTATGTAGTAAATATTTTAAATAATTATTTCATAAAGTGAACTAATGAAGCATTTATTTAACGAGTAACTGAATTGTTTTCGTCTAGTACCCAATTTCAGAACCTGGACAAATGACCTGAGAACAATCAAGTAACCTAAGGTATGAAAGGCTAAAATCTCACCCCTCAAACGAAATCTCAAAGGCAATTAATAACGAGTTAAATTTCATTAAACAATTATATTTAATTGGGGTCGTTTCACCAAAAGTGGTTTAACCTATAAAATAAGTTCTTTCACCCCACCACTAAAGTCTTGAACTAAAATATATTTAGTGAATATCTATTAATTTTATATTTCGATAGATTTTTTTTTAGTTTCACGGTTTAGCGGGATAGCCAAAGAGAAAAGAGCGCCAAGCACTACCTCTGCATCCCTCTTTGGCCACGTTCACTGCCAAATAAGTCTCTTTGTAAATATCCCTCAGGGGGTCCGCATGGTTTACTCGTCACCATCATCCGGTATCATCAAAACTAAAATATGTGTTCTTGAAAGTCAATCGAGGTCATCCCTTGCTTCTGTTACTATATTTTTTCTTAGTGACATATCAAAATAACAAAACTATGAATTGGTTATGGTTATCCTTTAGTAGTCTAAATTAACAATTGAAATTATGGCATATCTTGAAATAGAAGCTGATGTAAAAGCATTAGCAAGCACAATTCTTATCCGGACAATTATCCAGGCTTCCCAAGAAGGATGCCGAAAGATAAAAAGAAACGAAGATAAAATACTAATTTTATGAAGCTTTTGTTCATTGAACGCGATTATTATTCTTATTATTAGGATGACAAGCTGTTGATGCTGATGTTCTAAATAAATTCTTTAAATATTAATCAATATACCATCTTAAAACTAAATAAACAGTAAAAGATGCTATTTTCACAGTCATACCCCAAAAAGAAAATTTTCTTTTAACACCAATAACGCTTTCTTTCAGTAGAACTTTGTTCCTACGTAATTACCTGTCGTTGAAAGTCAAATGTCGACACGTGAAGTCTTTTTGGTACCCTTTTCAAGCGTAAATAGTTCTGAAAGTTACAATTATATCTTGCTGTTCTGTCAAATTGGTATTTTGTTGACTTTTTGGGCAGTGGCGGAGTTCAAAGCCGGGCTCTGTTTTGTTACTAGAGGAAATTAAAACAGTTCATTTCTCGAGTTACGAGGTTTACAGTCAGGGATTGCTGATGGCTGCCATTATTTCCTTAGTCATCATTATAGAATAACAGCCATATCGACATTTGTATTTTATTTTATACTTAAGATTGAAAACGTTAGTTTCTTCGACCCTCTTCACAGCCATATCTAATACCAAATGAGCCTATTAAGCACAACTTGCCACCCCATTCTGTACGTGTCCAAAACACTTCTGCTAAATCATCAATAACTAAGATATCGCCGTCACGTTTTGCCTTACGTTAGAGAAGTTGGAATAAATTGATATGACTCTATCCATCTATTTGATAGTAGAACTCTTGGTGTTTAAGGCTTTTAAACATATTTTTTGCTATAAATGTGATGGACCAAAAATATGGTTTATTATTTAATACTTTTATTTAATGTTTCTCTTTAAAAAATAAGCTTTCCGTATTGCATGATGAGACAACTTGGTCAAATATTGATTTCCATTGTTAGATGTTCTATTTTTTTTTTCCTTTTGTTTTATCTTCACGCAGTATCCCGCACATAGCAGGATAGGCCTTCCCATTAACTTGTACCACGACTAGTCCAAAAATATACCTATATTTATAAATATCATAAATCAATACCTCTATCCAAAGAAATAGAACATTTTATACAAATTTAACAACCCCTTTTTAGCATCTCAGAGGGTGAATTTCAAGAAAGGCTTGCTTTAGCGACGCTGTTAGTATAATATCGTCCCCTATCTTAATTTAGAACTTCTATTCTCTGAAGAGAAATATATGTTTTATTATATGAACAAATCTACAAGCTTAGAAAACATAAGGACGAATTCAAAAAGGAAAGTATAAGAAAATATGTATTCAAGGCTTTGTATTCGAATTCAATTAAAAAAAGTTTTTAGTTAGGACACAAGTTCGGTGGCAGAAATGTTAACTCGACGGTTTTAGATTTGATTCCCATTCGGTTCCAGTAACAAGGTAAAGAAAATAAAAAAAAATGTTAAACTTAAAAGTTTATATCAGAGAGATTTTTTATCTGTCCGCCTATCAAGGTCAAATAAAAGAAAATCTGATATTCTTTCTCTATCCTGTCTCATGCGTGATAAAGCGTGAAGCTATCAAAACATTAAGGGAAAAAAATGTAACACCAAAATCCCTTAAAATTTATTATTTATTGTACGTAGCAGTAGTTTTCCTCACGTTTCAAATCGGCATCTTCTGTTTATCCCATCTGGTTTTAGTTTCCCAAATCCCCTAATGACCCCATCTCGACTTTCGATTTCGTATAACCTTGAACATCTTGAATATGCTGTGTTGTCTTGTATATTTGAATATGTTTTATCGTTTATTATATTTTTTTGGCTTCTTAGTTTTGTTCATGCTGTAACCCGCATATAGCAGGGTTGGCACAAGGAACCTGGAAACCTAGTTTTAAGATACCCGTTCCTGTTAAGACACTTCCGTTCTCCACTTTTCGCCGAATTCTGGAGGTATTGTGGAGCGATGACTAGTTTTCCAAAATTGTAATATTTTTATTCTCTGTCTTCTTTGTCTTTCTGTCTGTCTCTCTTTTATGTTTACAATATTTAAGTTTCGTCTTAAAAATACACGAAGGCGCAATGTTGATTTTCTCTTAAATCAGCAGACAGTGCAGAAAAAGTACCAACTTAAGGCGATGGGTTCCAATACACCTAAAATAATAAGCTTAAGAGAAAAGTTAAAAACGATATATGTACATATATTAACATTTAAAAACCTGCTGCTAAACATATATATTCCTTTCCGTGTCCACTAATTACTATAATCACTGAAGTAAATGTCTCCAAAATGAACCACCAATTCTGGCCTCTAGGTCAATATCAATCGACAATTCGTAGAAACTTTCAAAGAGTATTTGAGTTGTTAATGTCTCGTGGGAACCTAGCACGTGGGTTACAATCGATCTTAGGGTTTGCGACGTATTGGAATTAAAAAAGTATCGTAGTCCAGTTGGAAGATATCTGGGTGAAGGCAATGGGTGTGAGTTTCGACGTAATCTTTACTCTGTTAAGCATTCACGTAAAAACTACTGAACTCATTATCATTAAACTTTGTAAACATTCATAGCGGTACTAGAAAGGACGTAAAATATTTAAAATTTTGGAATGAAATATTTCACACACACTCCGTTCTCCATTTTCCTCCCAATTCTAGCCTACAGTTGTTGTTTCCCAACAAAATCCAGTGTTGAGTTACGCCAACTATCAACGAATATCTTCAGAATATACCAAATAATTTACGATTACATTTTCTCTAAAAAGACGTGAAAGGCTAAAATATTAAATGTCATATAATAAATATGTAGTGAGTGACACGGACGTGTTTATCTACTCTCTAGTTTGTATACATACTGAAAAGGCATATATCTTATATTGCCTTCCTGGCGTCGCGCCAAACACCATTCATGGCTCTATAACGTAGACGCGAAATCTTAGTTTTGTTTATATTTGTAGTTAAAATTAGTTATATACTCGTATGATAAAAAAATAAATGTTTATTACGGTGTTAAGTTACGCCACCCAATACGCCATGTAAATTTCAATGTAGCAATGACTTGATGTTGGGCGTTCTAGGAATATCATTCAAGGGTTCTAATGCACCCAATTTTGTAACAAAATAATTCAGTAATTATACTTTTTTTTTATTTTTTTCCAGCTTCTCGTATTCTCTGCATTCCGCATGTAGCTGAACGTTTTCCGCCAAAATTAGGAGTTAGCATAGCGTGAAAATAAAAATATTAAATATTTATCTCCCAAAAGTGAATAAAACCAGAACATTCTATATTACAGTCGCTTTAGTGCCACGAAGGTCTCAAATTCTATTTCAACAAGGTACTTATTAATAAAAGATTATGTAAAATAAAACCTAGAAAAACATTATGCGGCAAGATATTGATTGAGATGAGACCCTTCTTTATAACAAAAGTCTAGGAATAAGGGTTTGGCCTAGTATTAGGTGCTTATACAAACCTACATAAGAACCTATCCACATGCTATAGGGATGCATCTTTCAAGTGAGTACAAGATTTTAGTTAGTTAAAAATAAATCAAATAACGAAAGAAGAAGTGTAGCTATAAAATCGACTGGTTGTGGATTCGATCCCCACTCGAGGGGCTGAAATATTTATTTAAATTTATATTTCCATTTCTTCGCTCTGGTGTCGAGGCAAAGCGCGGCGTTGAGTTATGCCACTCAATACGCAACGCCTTCAGAATTCGGCAGAAAGTGGGTAACGGAGTGTCTTAACACTGGGTTCTCTCTGCCTTCCCTACTGTGTGCGGGAGGAAGTGCAATATTTTTAATAATTTCGTATCCTCACTCCTGTAACCATGCATTTTCGTTTCGCCTATCAACTAATGTCTTCAGAATTTCGTGAAAAATAGGGAGCAAAATATCTTCATACCTATAAGGTTCCTACTGACTACCCTCTTATAAGTGGGGGACAGCTAAGAAATATTAAATTTAACGTGTTCTTAACGCGCATTGAGAAGTAAAGCTGCGCATTTCCCAACCTAGCTATTATAAATACAACCAAAGAATAAAAACTAAAAATAGAAACACTAAGACCATGCACTAAGAAAATCTTTTAATTCAAAAATGTTACACCAAAACAAAAGCCAGACGTAGACAGTTTCTAGACAATAACCTTTGAAGTAAGCGCACAGCAAACAGAATAAAGAGAGACAATAACGTATTATGCAAGAACAAGAGGCTAAGATTCGTTCATGGCTGCTTTGTGAGCTTTTCAATGTGGAGAATGGAGAAGAAAATTGTTTTAGAATATCTTGGATTAGATGATAATTACTGGTATTTATGTTTGTATATTTATTTTTTTGAGATTAGTAAAGGAAAAATATATGGAATGCTTATCAGTTTCTTGTACGTCAAATCGTGAAATTAAAGTACAGGTCTCTACGGCCCCTTAGAGCGCAGGAAAATTTATTTGTAGGTATATCTGAATCAACGTAAACAAGAGCTGTTATGGTTTGTGCTTAGTTTTTACATATTTTACAAAATTTGGAAATAAGTGAGAATTCACAGTGCAAATAAAGGGGAACTTCAAAAGTCGATTATATATCGAAGATAAAACTATTAAAATAAAATAAATATATTTATTTCAGTTTCACATTTTCTTTAGCCATATGTGAAGTAATGAGACCAACCTAGTAAGTTACTAATAAGACACTAGTACTAGTGTAGCTAACTATTACAAACTTATATGCCTAGTTCACTAATTTTATTTACAGTCAAGTTCTATTCTACTGAGACACCATACACTCATTTTATTCTACCATACTATAAAATTCATAAATCCCTATTTTTTTTATTTTCTATACTTCTAGAAATTTAAGCAAGTTTACAAACGATTTGTGCTAACAATTTAATAGGATTTCCAGTGAAACTACGGAATGGCTTCAGCTAGATAAACTTAGGAATGCAACCTTTAAATGGATTAAGAAATGTTCAATTTGGTATATTAAGGAAGCATCTCACTGCTAATGCGATGGTTGGGGGTTCGTTCTCCACTGGGGGAATGAGTTGTCTACTTTTTCTCCTTCTGGTAACAAGGCAAGGCAACGCCTGGAAATTTGGACGGAAAGCGGAGAATGGAGGGTAACACTTAACACTACTAGTGTTATACTAGTTTCTCACCCAGCTATACGCTGGACTCAACTAATATTATAAATGTGAAAATTTGTGAAGATAGATGTATGTTCCAGTTGAACGTAAAAACCAGAACTGATTTTGATGAAACTTTACAGTAATATAGCTGTTACATAAGAATTACAATTTCACTACAATATATATAAAAAAAATGTATAATTTGGACAAAACCACGTTCGAGTCGCTATTGTTTTATAAGGATCCTTTAAAAACTCAAACAGTACGTGCAGGTCACGTTGAGCAAGTCCAGTCACATGGTGCAGACGGCAATAGATTAGGAACATGTGTCAGACGCATTCGAAGCAGATATTTTTGTTAAGAAAACTAAAGTTACTCGCAAAATTTCATATAAATAGTTGTAGGTAGTTGATATCAGAAGTCTTCGTAGAAAGGACCGAGAAACTAGTTGTTTTGTCCTTTTATGTTTTTAGTTTGATGCTGTATCCAGCATGCAGCAGAATAAGCAGAGGAAGCCTAATGTTAGGACACTTCGCTCTCCATTTTCCGCTGAATTCTGGACTGCCTGTTGAGTGGTGGAACTCACCCCCGCGCCTTGTCTCGATCTCCTGGTTCTTTTATCAATATAGTTCATTGATTTCATAATATTATATTATCACCCAAGCTACGTATAACTGCCAAGTTTCACAAGGATACCATTATTACAAGTGGTTCAAATGCAGATTCCTAGATCTTTATTACACAGTTAGTTCCAGCTCGAATAAAAGTGTGTTAATAAAAATAGGAAATTCCTGAAAATTATCATTTGTTATGTACTGCCTTTATTTTCATATGTTGGTTACACTACTTACGAGTATATACCAGAGATATTTAGATATTATTAGAAAACTTGACTTTTCTGGCCATATAAAAGTATTATATAACATTTTGTTATTACAGAGTGGGGATTTAGACGAATCTCATATTTTAAAGTGTTTTTTAAGGACCATGTGCATCATAAATATGTAACATCGACATACTAACCTAATAATTAAGTATTTCTATGAAAATAGCTCACATCGTCTTTATATCGGGCACGTGATTTTGGACACTATCTTTTTCACTACATTTTGGGTAGAATATGAGAAAAAAATAATATAGACTAGCTTCCCAGGTTCCCATCTACTTAGCACAGATATAGCATGAAGCTAAAAATAATATAACTAATATAACTGGTAAAATACGTATTGAACCCACAACCAATTTTTATGTAGTTAAAAATACGTAACTGTGCCATGATAGATTCAAATCTTTTGTTCAACATTCCATACCCAAATTACAGCTTTAAGTTCACTTAAATCCTATAGAAACTATTCTGGCACAATTTCACGCGTATAATCACAGACAAAAGCACTAAAAATATAACAGAGTGGGTTCCCAGGTGCACCCTCGGCCCAATGACTCGATATATAGAAGAAAAGGAATATAAAGAGATCCTCGAGCTTTTATAGTGAGATTATAAATGTTTAATACGGTTGAAGCCTGGGTTGATGGATTAAAAAACTGCAATTAATAATATCATATTTGTTTTATTTCTACTTTACGCTATATTTCGCACATAGCAGGGTAGACAGCGGGAACCTGGAACCTGAAGACCTAGTGTTAAGGTATTCTGACCCGATTAAGACATTACCGTTGCTCACTTTCCGGTCAATTCTCGAGGCATTGCACGTTGAATGGCGGAATTCAACGACGCACTTTGCCCCATCGCTAGAACGCCAAAGCCAATAAAATTAAATATGGTATATTTAATTTCCTCAAATGAGAATCGAATCCACAACCCATTCCAGTCCCATTTACAGATATACGGTTGCGCCTCTGCGTCACGACTGACCTCTGCCTCGTTTCCAACAATTAATACTGTTGAAGGCAGTCCACAAGAATATCAGATTACCAGGTATATCAATATCACGTGAACAGAGTGTATACAATATGCATTCTATCATAGTAAATGACAGGTGCTGTCACACCTTCAGCTGATTAACAGCTGTCCTCAGAAACGTCAATAAAATCTGAACTGAAACGCTCGAAACGCCGAAGAACTGCATTGAACTGGTCGACAATTAAGGTTAATTAAGAGAGAGAATTCGGTTGAAAGCGGAGAACGGAAGTGTTTCAATAGGAACGGAGCGTCTTAAGATTAGATTTCCATGTTCCCTTTGCTTACACAGCGTAAACCTAAAAAATGTAATAAAATTGAATTCGACCACTTGTAATAATCGTATCATCATGAAACTTTACATTGATAGGTGGTACAGGTTACAACAGAATAATTTGGTACATAGAGCTGAGCTGATGATGGAGCCAGGATCTTTGTAGATTACTGGTAAACTACTAAAATTTGGGCTCACACAATATATTTTATAAAGGCAGTGCCTTATGCAATTTATGAGAAAGTAATTTACCAACCCAAAAGATGTGGATGGTTTAAAATAAAAAAAATAAGGACAATTCTTTTCAATGCTCAATAAAAGTAGATTATTACAAAATTTTTTTCTATAAGGATATAAAATAAGTACTCATAACAATAAACCACCTCCCCCCATAAAATGTTACTACTATACTACAATGGCCCCCCAAACCAGATATACGATGTCATCAAAAATTATTGCTATCTCATTATCACATCATTGACATCAACAAAATTCCCTGATGCAAGAATGTTATTGTGAATTTTCCAATATTTTTTTATTTGCGGCATCTAATTTCTTAAATTTTGTGTTTTTTAGAGATTATCTTATTTTATTATTTCGATATATAAACCAAAATAATTTTTGATTAATTAAAATTTACCTTTTTAGGATTCTAAAATCTTCCCTTGGACTCTTGGACTTGATTTGGTTTTTTTCACATTCTGGAGGTTTCACGTTTTGGATTGCAGAACTCAACGCAGGTACTTATACCAAAGTAAAGAAATGAAAATACTAAATATTGCATTTCTTCGAATGGGAATCGAACCCAAAACCAGTCGCGTTCACAGTGACACATTTGCGCCCCTGCACTACGACAGGGCTTCACGACCTCATCGGTTTTTTTATATTTATTTTATTACTTTAAATAATAAATTACTTTTACTAGTTAAAGTAATAAACTAGAATTAGTTACGTCCAGTAGCCTACAAGCTTCATAAACATCGCAGCAATGTCCGACTTCACTATAAACAATGTTGGATGAAATTCGTTGGAAATTTACACAATTATGATAAACTTTAGGGAAATATGTGCTTGTGACATTGAAATACATTGTAACGAATACTTTACATACTAACTAGCCTGGGCTGGGCATAACTATTATATTATTTATATATTTCTTAACCTTTTTTTTTTATTTCACTCAGAATTTAATACGAAACTAACCTATAGTTTAAGATATTTGTTAAATTCTAAAATTGAAAAGATTTTGTTAGATGAGACCATGGTGGCGCAACACGACGATCATAGGTTCGATACCCACTGAGAGAAATGATTAATATTCCTTTAAAATATACATATAAATAAACGCAAAATAAAAGTTTTATTTTAGCTTCACGCTTTGTCCCTAGCTGCGTAGCCAGTAAGAACGGATCACCATCGATGAGGACATCCTCCGCAGGACCTTCCTCCAGTATCTGTTCTATATATGTTCTCGAGAGTCTTTCCCTGCCTCTCACTCACTCTTGCTGAATATACAATTTTTAACATAAACAGAATATATTAAACACAAAAAAGCCTTTCTAAGAATCCAAATGAAAAATCCAATTCCTATGAGTGTGCCTTAAGATTCGCGAAGAAAAAATTCAAAGAAGTGAACGCACCTCATTAAACCCGTATCAGAACAGGGATCGAGTCAAATTACGCAAATGATATGGCAAATTTATCCCGCAAATAGAAGGGTTGAGATTCAAATATATATATTTATATCTATACGACATATTATATATTTATTTTTTTATCATTTATTTTCGCGGCGTTGAGTTCTGCCACTTAACACGCAAAGCCTCCAGAATTAGGCAGAAGGTGGGGAACGGAGTGTCTTAACATTAGGTTCCCTCTGCCTACCCTGATGTGTGCGGGATACGGCGTGAAGCAGATTTTTTAATAATTTATTTTTTGACTATTAACGCGACGGTCGTTCGTTTCCAACACAGGTGAACGAATTGTTTCCATTTCTCCTTCCGGGTAAGGTTAAGTTCTGCCACTCAACACTCAATGTCTCTAAAATATGGTAGAAAGAGAGGAGCGGAATTTTTAAGATTACGTCCGCGTATCATATTATTTGCGGGAATACAGCATGAAACTGTGTAATTTTCACAGGGTGTCTCTTTATCACGGGTTATGGTTATGTTATTTTAGCTGCTGAAAAAATATTGATAGAACGGAGAGATTTGGAGAGATAATGCGGATAGTACTTTCGTTTTCATTAACTATAGGAAATATGTAAAAGCTGTTAATAGAAAATACATTAATTTTCACAAAACTAAATAAAAATCCATATTAAAAAAATATCTATACTTATAAGTACTACATACATTTCCCTGAATGTGAACAGCTACCAACTTTTATACACCTATTACAGCACCTAATTTACAACGAAAATAAATGAAACCAGCCAAGCCAGGTTAAAAGTAAAAGCTGCTGTATGTCTGTTTGAAATTAAATCACAAGCTTTCAAAGGTTTTAGTCTACGAAAAACAGCTGGCTGCCGACAATTTCCATTAATCTCACCATAAAGCCACCGTGCCAGTGCAAAAATACTCTGCATTTTATATGAGCTGACGCAATGTTGGTACAAGCCTTTTGAATTCGATGCGGATATCCCGGACGAATGGGTAAATGAATACGACAATACTTGTTTTTTTTGTTAGGTTCACGCACATACCGGTTTTTGGCGTGATGTGCGGAGGGAACCTGGTGTTAAATGACTCAATAATTATAAATAATTCGAAAAATATTTTCAATTTGAAGACTCATTATACCTAATGATAGTTCTTGATAAGGATACCATAATACTAGTCGTAGTGCTATGAAATTATTGAGTTATCAATGGAGCTGGGTCATCCATGGATCTGGATCAGAAGGATATAAATTGTCTTGACAGACGGACAAGAAGCGTGAGAAGTATAAAGGTTTTTACCTTATCAGTAATAGTAATAGTTTTGAGAAATAGTAGACAAAACAAGCTATAAAAAATCTAGTGCTAAGGTTCTGTTTTCCTCTTTCCGTCGTAATTCGAAATGGTGGAACTCAGTGCCTTTCTTTGTCTTTTCAGAACGGGGGAAACCATAACCACAAAAGTCGAATCCTACTCACTCATGAGAGCTCCTCAGGACCGTAATTTATTTTTCTGCTTCACTCTGTATCCTGTACATACCAAGGTGCAGCAGAGGGAACCTAGCATTGAGACACTCGCTTCATCATTTTCCGCGGAATTTTCGAAACATTGGCCCATTACCGCCTCATTTACCATATACGTGTGCCACTGACGGCTTATTACAATAATATTTAATTTATTCATATAAAATATTTATTTACATAAAATAACTTGCAGTTAAATATTCATGTAATTCTGTATAATTATATTGTGTTGTTTTAATTAATGTATGACAGAATAATTGGGCATTATTTTTTTTGTATAAAACTGTATTTATTTTTCTCAATTTTTAAGTAATAATCACTTTAATTTTCATATTCTTCTAAAAAAGTTGTTATTGGTTTTGTCATACTAAATAATATTAAAGAATTAGTAAAAGCAAATAATATTTATAGATTCAAACAAAAAAAACATGGAAAGAACTGAACGATGTAAATTTGCTTAGCGATGCTGCAAGTAGCAGGATACGATGTGGATTGTGGGAACCTAGTGTAAAGAATATTAAGATTCGTCCCCATTGAG
The DNA here is from genome assembly GCF_056956725.1 of Heliconius melpomene rosina. NCBI lineage: Eukaryota > Metazoa > Arthropoda > Insecta > Lepidoptera > Nymphalidae > Heliconius > Heliconius melpomene. Next base: position 10,013,425 of record NC_140399.1, read on the forward strand.
ACACTACCGTCCCCCTCTCTCCGCTACATTCTCGAGGCATCACGTGTTGAGTTTCGGAACTTAACGACGCTCTTTTTACTTTGTTACCAAAACGAATAAATGAAAATACGAAATAATAATCATTTATTCCCACGAATGGGAATCGAACCCATAACCGCCGCGTTTACAGTTACACCCTTATTCTACTACAACTAAAATATTTTACAAAATAGACTTAGATAATTTGTATATTTATTACAGTCACAACGACGTGTTGTAAAAACGAGACTGTAAAATAAAAATAAAAGTAAAAAATGTAATAACAATTGATAAAGTGCTTGTAAAGATACATTTTATTATGAATTTATTTTATTATGTTATACTATGTAAATATTTATGTATGTTTTTTTAACTTCACGCTGAACCCGTACATAGCAGAGGGAACCTGGTTAAGACACCCTGTTCCCAACTTTCTGCCAAATTTTTCGATACGTCGCGGGTTGAATAAAACTCAACGTCGGGTTTTTTGCTTTGGTGCCAGAGCGAAGAAATGATATTCGCGGGATAACGCGTGAAGCGAAAACAAAAAAAATGCAAGATTAAATATATTTTATATTAAAAAAACCTCATTATCTTTACACTGAAGCAATTTCAACAATCCACACCACGCACTACATAATTATATAATGTTAATAACATTATTCTGTCCGTCCGTGTCCAAATTCACCTCATTAGGAGCCTAAGAAACAGTTCTACATCCTTTATTAAGACAAAGATACAACCAATCCAACGCTAACTTTTGTTTATTTTCGGCGTTAATTGAACTATTCTACTGAACTGAAACTGTTTAGTTTGTTAAACTGCTTCTTGGGGCCTTTTGTTTTGAGGGTGGTGATTCAAATTAAGTTGTTTATTTATTAATTTCTATCATTTCGGAGGGTAAATAGGCAGTGATTAATCACTAGGTTCTTTCTACTAGCTAGATGCGCATGCCAGCTATTTAAGTACATACCTTGGCTAGCAATGATAACTCAATCAGACTAGAAGACTTCAAGAGAACAATCTTCAGCATATCATGGATTCACCGGGACATATGAAGAAAGGATACCCCATGAGACACTCATCTCCTCGCTCTGGCCAGACAAATCGCAGCGTCTGCCACTCAACACGTAATGGTCTCGTATTTGGGCAAACTGAGAACTGGGTGACATTTGACACAATTAGCAAGGATTTACTCTATAGTGCCGGAGCCTGACACTTTAGTTTTCTATATAAAAAATGTGTTCTATAAAATTATACTGTTACTAGAACGTGAAAGTAATTCAGATTAGTAAATAAATAATTGGGTCACTCAAGCGGGCGAAGCCCCGAGCGGTTCGCTAGTTAAACATAGAAGTAATCTATGGTTATATATGTATACATATTTATATGGCCGTCTTTTGAACTGACAAGCTTTATACTATACTAATATTATTTATTCATACCTAATCGTTTTCTAATTGTGTCGCCGTTCCTATTTAGAATATCAATACGTGAACTCAAAAGTAAATCTTTTCAAGGAATATTAAATAGTCATCATTATTATTTTATTTATAAGTAACATAGATGGTGGGCATGATGGCAATGACTTCGGTTCCCACGCATGGGATTTTTTTTTTTTATTCTCTCCTCTCTCGGTAAATCATGGCGTTGAGTTCCGTTACGCATCACACTATGCCTCTTATTTTGGCACGTGGTAGAAAGCAGTGTGGAAATTGTAAATATTTATCCTCCGAGTGAGAATCGAACCTGCAAAGGTCGCTTGTTTCCTCGCGTCATTGCGGCTAAACATGTACGTAGTTTATAAAATTAAATTACAATACCTGTAACACGAGAAAATTGAGTTTAAACTTTAGCGTCAATATTTTAAAAAGGGTGTTATTAAACGACGTCAGCTGGTAAATATTTTTATAATGAGACAGAAATTAAAACAATAACGCATAGTACTTTATTAAAAATCTTAACACAACTTTATATTTCACAGAGGAAAATTAATTAGGTAAAAAGAAATAATAAAGAAAATTCCAAACGATTTTGTTTAGAAATTTCTTTATTACTTTTCCAAACCAAAAAAACGTGTTTTCAAGGTTGATTTTCCTTCGTCTATATGATTATAACAGTATAAGTCAAGATACAAAACGCAGCAAAATCGATGAATAAGTAAGTATCTTTTGATTGGGTTGACTCAGAAGCTTTTTTTTGTACTCCAAGGGACGATGGACCTGAACATTCGATATTAATTTCAGCTCGATCCTCACGATCTCCACACGATCTCCAAGTAAATGGTCTCGACAGACGGACAACAACGTGGTTCTAAATGGGTTCCGTTTTTACCTTTTGAAATACGGAACCCTAAAAATATAAAATACCAATTTATTTTATTACTTCTTACTTATCTCCCTATCTAATATAAATATCCCCTTTCAGGGTCTTAAAGCTATTCTTCATTCAGGTCGCATTTTGACGGATACATGCTCGAGCGAAAACCAGAAGCATGTATACTCTACGTGAAACAGATATATTGGTGGAATATATTTTGGAAGAATGCGATACTGAATTTAGCTACAATATTCTAAATTCTCATACACTAAAAGAAATTTTGGAAATTTCTTCATTATTCATTCTTCATGCTTTTTGTAATTTTTGTTCGAGACTATTCTTCACGTGTTAAAATATTTTTTTTCCATTTCATTCATTGAAGTTTCTGGTCGTATACGCGAAATGTCTTGTTACCAAAGCAGAGAAATGGAAATAAATTCCCCCGAGTGGAAATCGAACTTACACCCGTCGCGCGCAATTAGACACTGGACCGCTGCGGTACACCATCATCTTTATTAATTACAAAATATTTAATTGAATCATGAAAAAATATTGAATTCTACATTAGTAGTTTTTTAAGAATACTCAATTAAATATTCTGTAATTCATATATTTATTCAGTGGACTAAATTACTTTAGTAGGCTACGTCTAAATACAAATACAAATAATATATTTTTTTAATTTCTAACAGTTTTCATACATCTATATAGCGTGTGTGACGCAAACCAAACCTAAGGCTATGAACCCTGTGACCTCTTAACCATCATCTATAGCTTACTACTCCACACGTATAAAAAAAACTGAAGTCAAAATTATATTTCTGACGTTTCCTATTAATGTTTATTATAATATAGATTTGATTTAGAAATAATACTCCAATTTTCGGCAAAATAAACCAAAATTAATATAATTTTCCATTTAAACTAATATGTATAAATATTAAATAAGAAAAGAAAATCCTATTTAATCTACAATTATATTAAACTAACTATGTTAAGAAATAATTTGAACAAAAAAAAAACCCACAGATTAAAAATTCACGATCCATTTCTCACAAAATACATTTATTTTCTGAAAAATCTTAAGTTCCCATACATTTTTCCATAAAAAAAACATATCTACTTACCATAAAGTCCACAATTTGCAATCCAATTCCAAAAACAGTTGTCATTATCGCACATAGCCTCTAGGCATCACAGACACACACAGTTTTAACTGACACAGCACAGATCAACATACAATTTATGCAATTCACATTTTTTCATATAAAAAAACGTATTATTTCATTTAATTTTTCATTTAAAATTGTATTTTCCCAGAGACAAGCGCTCAGTCCCTTGCGTGGTTCACGACTGAACGTTCCTATACCTGTTATTTTTCGAGGGGGTGGCGCCTGCGTACAACGAGACTGTCGTACTATATTAATTTTAAATAATTCTTCCTATTTCAATTGAAATTCATTATAATAATAATGAATTTTGTAATGTGATAAAACTTTAGTTTATTCGTTTATGATAGATTTTGTGATAGGTCAATTATTAAGAGAATATGGACGTCGCGTCCAAATTACATTTAAATATTGAAATACATGTAATGAAATATTGCATGCCAGTTATGGAGGAAATGAAATATTTAATATTTTCATCGAGGCAAAGAGCGGCGTTGCAGACTTCGGCGGGAAGTGGAGAGCAGAGTGTCTACTACCCTGCTTTTAATTTTTTTCTTTCTATTGATTCATACAAAATACTTCTCTGTTCGATACCATTAACATTTGTCATAGATATCGATTTACTTATAATTCAATGCACAGCTGCGCCCGAGTGCGCCTTTACATTAGACAAGCGACTTTAGTATTGTCTGACTGTTCCTTTATACAAATAATAATAGTGATTCAGTCTCTATAATTTGTATATGGAGGACGTTATTTTTTCCATTCCCTATTTTCTGGGGTAGTTGAAATAGTGAAAATGCTTTTTTTTTTAATTTGTTCCGTACACCTGGGTAATTAGAAAAAAAATATTGTCAAAACGCTGTTCTCCAGTATTCAGTGGTGAAGATCAACGCCGCGCTAGGATTGTGCTCCATCACAGTCAAACTTCTTAAATCCATTTTTTTTATCTTCACGCCGTATCCACACCAAAGTAGGCAGAGGGAATCTAGGAACCTACTATTAAGACACTCTGTTCCCAGTAAAAATCTTCTGTTCTCCATTTTTCGCCGAATTCTGGAGGCATTTGCGAAAGTCAACGCCTCGTTTGGTAACGAGAAAATAAAAATATTAAATATTTCATATTCTCGAGTGGGAATCGAACCCGCCCTTCGCCACGACTGGCCTCTAAAAATATCACATTACATAAGTGAATGAATTAATCTATTTTCAATAAAATCATTCGACTGTAGCATATGAACCTAGAACTGTGGTATACATAAACATACGTATAAGAAATAAATCATTCTCAAATTACATAGTCTTAAATTATATACATTACAAAAAAAAGGCACGACGACAACTTACTTTTCCACATATTCTAGACAATACATATATATATATATGTTTATACATTTTTGTATGCGAAAAATTTTTAATTCACACATAGGCGTCTTGAGGCCGCTGTCTGCTTGCTTTGTTCCGTAAAGGGCTTCGTGACCCTCCTGCCTCCGGGGCTCTGTAGACATATTAACTACGGTATAACTTGAAGTTTTAGACTAAAACTTTTAGTGCTCTAAATATACATATATATATTTAGCTTCACGCTGTATACCGCATGTAGGCAGAGGGAGCCTAGACAATCGCGTCCAATTTTTCGGCCGAAATTTGCCGAAGAAATGAAAATATTAAATATTTTATTTTCACGAGTGTGAATGGAATAGTCGACTTTAAATCTTGATTAAATAATATGACATGAAAGTTCAATTTATGTTTATACTTATATGTCGGTATGTATGTATTTACAAGATCCGGCATTGTAAACAAATACCTAAGGAACTATTTATTATAATTTTCAACTTCGACTCAACATTTATACAAGCCGTTGTCGTGCCACCATTAGTCACTCATTCATTCATCATCACGCGTATCTTTCAACCAATAAATCATTTGATGCCTAGGTAAACGCGACGGTTGTCGGTTCGTTTCCTATTTGGGGGAATGATTTTTTTTTTTCATTTTGCCTCTGGTAATAAAACAAAAAATATTAAATATGTCATTTAATATTTTCGTTGAGTGTGATTTGAAAGGACAATCGTGACTTTCAGTGCCGGTTTTAGCACTACCGGCGCCCTGGGCGAAATTTTTTCGGCGCCCCCTAACTACATTTCAATAATATACAAAAAAAGGAATGGGTACAAAGAAATAACCATCTATTTAAAAAAAAATTATGACAAAAAGTAATAAAATTTCACTTCTTCTAGCCTTTCTATCTGCGAACTCTTTTATTAGGCATTCAAAGTTTACGTTTTCTGCAATTTTATTTTCAAAGTTGTTAAGATCACTTTGTTTTTTTTTTTGATATCAAAGACGACGATGGCTTTTTTTTTTTAGATACCAAAGACGACGATGACTTCGTTTTTTTTTAGAGCTTAGACCATTCTAAAGGACATCAAGTCCCCTAAGCCGCACCGGGCAGCAAATACCCTAGCTACGCCACTGCAGCGAGGAGACATCTTTGCGCAAAGCAAACCGCCCTTTTTATCCGGCGCCCCTGGGCGGTCGCCCAGCCTCGCCCTACCCTAACGCCGCTAGTGGTGACATTAACAGTTACTCTGGTGCCACCGGGCCACGACGACCTCATCATGCAGCTTTTGTCAGCTTTGTTCTAGATAGAGAAACCTAATGTCAAGACGCTCCATTCTCCACTTTCCACCCAAATTCGAAATATTGCGAGACTGAATACTGGAGATCTAACAAACTAAAGATAAAAATATTGCATCTATCTGAATTAAAATTGAATCCCCGACCATCGGCTTAGCAATCGAAAAAAGGTATTCAATACATCAACGGGTCAGTTGAAATTTCAAAAGAAACTAGGGAAGAAAACAAAGAACTATAATATACTACATACCTATTACTTTCTTCCTTTCCATCGCTCCATCTGTCTCTTTATAAATTGGTCAAATATTTGGAACGTGTTGCTTGGACAAATATTTTAGATAAATATTAGAAGAGACAGTTCGATTTCCGCGGAGCGTAAATATCGGTAGATATATGAATGTTTAAAAAAATAAAGGATGTTTTATTACGATCCGATTAAAATATGTATATATCTATATATATAAAAGGACTTGTCCTCACTGACTGAGGTAAGACGCGCGCACAGCCGTAACCGCTAATGGTAGAAACGTTAAATTTGGACAAAAGTTTACTTTCGTAATCTGGACATCCACTAAGAAGGGATTTTGAAAAATTTTAACCCTAAAGGGGTGAAATAGGGGTTCAAAGTTTATATGGAAAAAAATTTAAATCGGCACTGATTTTTATAAAATTTGAAATTTAGATTTTTAAAAGTATTTAATTGAACACGTGTTTCATCGTTTTCTAGAATTCTCCCCCTAAGGGTGCAAATAAGGGGTTGAAAGTTTGTATAGGTTTTTTTAAAATCGTCACCAATTTTTATAAAATTTGAAATTCAGACTCTTAAACGTATATAATTAAACACATGTTTCATGGTTTTCTAGAATTCACCCCCTAAGGGTGCAAATAATGGGTTGAAAGTTTGTATGGGAAAATTCTTAAATCGCCACCGATTTTTATACAATTTGAAATTTAGACTCTTAAAAATATTTTATTGAACACATGTTTTATGGGTTATTAGAATTCACCCTTAAATACGCAAGCGAAGCTGCGCGCGTCCGCTAGTATATATATATACGTTTAGTTGAAAAAATTTGCAAATTAAATCAGCTTAATTTTTTCTATGCATCAAAGTACTGACAGACGGATGGCAAAATAATTCTATAAGAGCTCATTATTGCATTTTGAAGTACGGCACCCTAAAAGCATAAAAAAATGTGAATGTAATAAAAAATGACCTAAATAGCACAAAAAGTTAAATGTATTTCTTAATATAAAAGTAATTATTAAAGTGAGTTATAATGACCTGGTAATAAAAGGCAATCCCGAGGGAAGTATGTCGCGAGCAATTATACGAGTGCGAATGGTTTATATGATATAGCTAATTAAATAACGAATTGTTTTAAAAAATATTTCTTTAAAAATTTAAAGGCCGTCGTTGCGTTATGGCACAGCTTCTGAATATAAACGCGACAGTTGTGCGTCCGATTTCTACTCAGGGTTATGAATTGCTCCGGTAATAAGACGCGGCGTTCAGTTCCGCCACTCAACATGCTGTCTCCAAAATGAGGCAAAAAGTGGTGAACCATGTGTAGGTAAACCTCTAGGTTCCCTCCGCCTACCCTGATGTATGTGGGAAACAGCGTATTTTTTTTTAAGTTTCATGCTTTTTTCACATACAAAAGGATAGGTAATGAGAATTTACTGTTGAGACACTACTTTCTCCGTTGTCAGCCAATTTTGAAAACACTATACCTACTATAATATTGATAAGCCGAACTCCATGTTTTTCTTATGAAGTAAGAAAATGAATATCGCCGCTGCTTACCTTGTTACTAGACCGACGAAATAAAAAGAATTCTTTCTCTCGTGTGGGAATAGAACCCACAACCAACACGTTTAGTTCAAGAGTGCGCCGCTGCGTCACGTCGGCCTTTTGAAGAAAACAACTATAATATTTAATTAGTTTGTATTAATAAATTGTACATAAAAATAATTATCTTTTTTTGCTCTATTACAATACTACTGCCATCTAGAATTCCTCTTCTCCAATTCAACTTAAAAATATAAATGCTAATTAATTTTTACTCAAATATAAACATGTACCTATTTAATAACTACCTACTTTAATAACACATCCAAAATATTAAAAATTAATTTTTAACAAAAACAAAAACCGACTTCTAACAACGAACTAAAAAGTGAAAAATAATTTTACAAAGATTTTATAATTTTGAAGTCGGTGTCAAGCTAATGCTACAATACCTTTACTACAATATCTAATTACTAAGCCTGTTTGTTTTACTTGGCGTTGTTAGAAGTCGGTTTTTGTTTTTGTTAAAAATTAATTTATTTTACGATTTTAAGTGATGGGTAGATCTTAAAATGATGCTTCTTAAACGAGTGGTGATGGTGGTGGTAGTGGTTGTCAACGAGTGGTTGTGGTTGTCCCAAATAAAACTTCATTTAATTAGGTATTATTTTTGTGCAAAGTAACATTTTGGTATATTGACAAGAACATACATAAAAAGTATTCGGGCGAATTGGGAATCTCCCTTCTTTGAAGTTGGTTGAAAATGAGAACATCCTCTTTTTTGAGGTTGGTTGAAAAGAAATGCAACCATCAGGAATCTCACTTCTGACATCAATTTAAAAAGTTTTTGCTTGTAACTATTACAGTATAATCAATTTTTTACCAAAAAAAACAAAGTTTCTCAAATTTCTCCGGATTCCATGATCGAAACCTAACCAAACTTTCACCAAATTATCCTTGAAGTGTATCCTTTCAAATAAAAAAAGAATCATCAAAATCGGTTGGCGCGACATTGAGTTATTCGGCTATTAGTCGCGCACATGCCTAATGCAAATTTAAGACTTATGTGATTTTCTCATGGATACCATTGTCAGACATGGACCAAAAAAAATGGGACCATTCGGGAAGCTATACCTTTCAAATAAAAAAAAAAATATCAAAATCGGTTCACCCAGTTAAAAGTTATGAGGTAACAAACATAAAAAAAAAAAAAAAAAAAAAAATACAGTCGAATTGATAACCTCCTTTTCTTACAGAAGTCGGTTAAAAATATATGATAATAAAAATATCACCATATAACCTAAATGTATTTTTTATTTCTTTTTATCGACATCTAGTGACAATTTAAGTAACAACGTTGATTGATGAGATGAAATTATATTTTTCTCAACGGTTCCGATAGATGGACATCTTTTTATTAGGTCGATCTATAACAAACTACCTATATAATACAATCTAAGTAAAACTGAATTGGCCCAGCTTTTAATAATTATATTATCATGAAACTCGGCAGTAATACGTAACTTAGATGAGAATACAATAATATGGAGTTATCTATAACTCCATATTATTGCAACAGCTCTAGCTGGTCTGCTGATGAAGCCAGGCCCTGAATAGTGGAATTCTTTAGAGGTTACTCGAGGTTACAGGTGAACTGAAGTTCAGTAATTCTTATTAATTCAATCTATAACTCCATATTATTGCAACAGCTCTAGCTGGTCTGCTGATGAAGCCAGGCCCTGAATAGTGGAATTCTTTAGAGGTTACTCGAGGTTACAGGTGAACTGAAGTTCAGTAATTCTTATTAATTCAATTTAGTCTATAACAGATTTGTAATAAGCAAACCCATCCTCAAGATAAATTCAGCTTCAATCTGTTTCCCACATAGCAGGATCTACGCAGAGGGAATATATTGTTAAGAATTTTTCGACTACTACTAGAATTACTAGAAAGACATTAAAATATTTTTTTAATGTAGTGGGAATCGAAACCGCACGCATTCCCACTCTTGTGCCCCTGCGCCACGATAGCTTCCTACATTTCGAATCTTCACGAAAAATTGCTTTCGCACTATTGGAAGGCAGATTTTATAGCCAATAGCAGAATAGTAGTACCACTTTCGTTATTTTATAAAACATGAAAGTTTATGTGCGCACCCACCCAACACCGGTAAGTACTATCAGGGAATATGAATCTTGGGTAGTGGGTGCTTTGGCAGTTATTAGGTAACTAAGATGCTAAAAATAGTACCAACTTTCGTAAAATTATAAAAGCTCAATTTTTTTATATGTTCTAGGCAATATTACAAATGAGTTATAAATTACAAGCGCCTACGAATGTAATATACTAAAGATACATGTAGTAACTGACCATCCTCTTCTATAAATATAAGTCCAAAAGGTAAATAAAAAAACAAACTACAGATAATTATTTATTAGAGTTAGCCCTGTTTCTGCGCCAACTCGCGCGCCTTGGCCTTCTCCAGCTTGGCAATGCGCGCGTTGGACTTGTTGCCCAACACACCACCACCCCAGTGTCTTCGGAGCTCCTCGTAGCGCTCATTGAAGTTGGTGCGGATCGCTTCTACCACCTTGGAGAAGGAGGCTCTGTCACCGGACTCGACCTGTATACAATTGTTTTTTGTACTTTAGTGTTTGACGACTTAGAGAATAAAAGCAACAGAAAACGAAAAATATCTTCTAAAAAAATTTAAAGATATAATTATTTTGATTCAAATTAAAAATAGAAATTTGTAAACAAAAAAACTAATTGAAAACTTATAATTCTTTTTAAAACTAAACTTGTCGTAACATAAAATCCTAACAAAATATTAGATGGCATACTCAGATATTTCTCTTAAGGTGGTAGAAAGGTTTTCCTCATGGCATTTGGATAGCAAATAAATCATCATTATATGCACAACTTAGTCGCATTTAGTATTTAAATATCCTAAGCATCTGTTTTAGCATTTTCTGATAAATAACTATAATAAAATATTGATTTTAAAACTGCAATTTTGTACCAATAACATAAAAACTTAAAAAAGCGGACTCAAAGTATATAGAAAGGTGACAGCATCAATTTATAAGAAATAAAATTAAAACTTAACAATAAAATCACTAATAATTGAAATAAAAAAAAACAAAATATATAAAAAAGAAACAATCAGAAAACATTAAAAACAGAAAAAGAAAAACAAACATACATGTGTGAGCGCTAAGCACGTGCAAGTCTTCCTGTGTACTAGGGCACCGAGGCGGGACTTGCCCTTGACGATGCAATAGGGCACGCCCATCTTACGGCATAGGGCTGGCAGGAACAGAACCAACTGTAAAAAGAAGGGATTTATTAGCATTTTTGTATATTTATACGTTAGTAGATTTGATTTATATTGTTGTAAATCAGAGTCAACTGGCTTCATGCAGCATGTGGTTTTTTTATTATAAACCACAGCCTCAGGTGAAGAAATTCTAACATCATATGACTTGTTTGAATGGCAGGAAATTGAAAATAATTTATTGCTCCAAGTGAGAATTGAACTCACAACCAACAACAAAGCATCACAGTTCAACCTACATTTGAATAGTGACAGTATTATTATAGTATTTTGATGTACTAATCTCTTTTTAAATACAATTTTTGGATATAATGATAATATAGCTATATAAATATATATAACACCTAAATTTTTATTAAACTAAGTACTTTACATATTATTTAAAAAATATTCAGAGTGTTTTATATTCAAGATTTGTTCCTACACTACAAAGAAAAAAACATCGTCGGTCTTTACATTGATGTCAAAATATAAGTTTTATGGTACTACAGAATAAAGATTTATCTTGTTCTTAAAAAATTAAAAAATAAACAAATATTACTTATGTTTACCTTTTTTTAAGAACAAGCAAGACCAATCTTGATTCTGCTTAACCATAAACCTTCTATTGACATATCCATTTAAACATAGGGACCATCAATCCCACAATCATCAAAAAATTCCAAGCTTTAAGAAAAAGAACAAAAAACTCACCTCAATAGGATCAACATCATGAGCGATGACAACCAGCTGCGCCTTCTTCTTCTCCACCAGCTTGGTCACGGTGTTGGTACCTGATCTAATGGTGTTTGGCCTCTTCGCTGGAGGCTCTTCTTTCTTTGCAACCTTCAAAAACAAATTAAAAATCTTAAATATATAGAGCAATATTTGAAGAACTTTAATAGTATGTGTGGTAGGCATCAGAGATCTTGGTGGAAAAGGTCGTCATGGCGTTCAGATATGGTTTTATGCATCATTTCCCTATTTAATAGTGTATGCTTAAGATCCTATAAGATATTACTAGTAGCTATATTGCCTTAGGTCTATCTTTATTAGTAAAAGTAAAATATACTTTTATTTTTTATATTCTTGTAAAGTCCTTTACTTGTTCTATGTACTCAAAAAGAAATATTATTTTATCTACCTATCTTCATTTTATTTATCCAACATAAATAAAAATAAACAAAAAAATTATATATGGTTTTCACAATTTCTACAGATTTTAAGCAGATTAATTTCGTATATTTAAAATTTAACTGTGACAACAAACTAATGATGAGATATAAGACTTCAAAAATGTATCTATAAAATCATTATCAGCTAAAAAAAATATCTAAATAATAATAAGCCTTTTAATAACATACCTTAGCTTCAGCAGCTTTCCTGAGGCGTTCCTTCCTGACTGCTTCAGTCTCTGGTCTGTACTTCTCTAGGATCTTGAAAAGACCCTTCGCTAAAATAAAATACATACATTAGTAATGTTTTCTTAGACTAAGCTGAAATTGAAATAGTAAATGAGAGTTCAGAGTTAAAAAGCTCGTATTGTTTTTGATAATCATAGTGATTCATAGTTGCATTTGGAGTTCATCATGTTAAATAAGATTAAAAAATGTATATTTTTATTATTGTTCCCACTACCAAAAGTTCAGCTAACATTTTGTAGTTGCCAATAGACAATAGTTTGTAAAATGAAACAATCGAATGGACTATTGTCAGAAACTGTTGGTCCAAATTGGAAGATTCTTATAGTGTTAGAAAGTTTAAGGAAGCCGATAGGCTACATTAACATCTTGTAAAGTATTAGTAACCTATTGTAGCTACAATCAATTAATTTGGAGTCTTAGAATGTGCAATGTGTTACACAACCCTCAATTATTTAACCATGCCAGAAAAGTTACTGGTAAAGTTTGTAAGTTATAAGAATTCCACTCTTTTAAAATTATTTTATTTTATCAAAATACATAAACAAGATTATAACAAAACTTTTAAATGAATAACAAACCTGTAGTCTTATCTAAGGTCTGAGTAAACTGGTTGATTGGTGGTGGCACCTTCAAGCGGCGTTGGAGCACTGCCTTTTGACGTTGAATACGAATGTACTTGGGCCATCTCACAAAGCGGGATAAATCACGAGTTGGTTGGATATCCTGACCTGAAATATGTTAATAATTGATATATTTAATATTATATTACATAGATAAGCGTTATTACATTAAGAAGTGAGTTTTTAAGTGTAAATTGTTCAATGTTTACTTGTCAAATAAGATTACATTACCATGAATTATAATAAAAGTAAAAAATATTTTAATAACAAATAAATATTATTAAGTATTAGCTGACCAATCAGTGTTAAAAAGCTCGTTATATTTTAACCACATGGTTATTCAGTTAAGTGTTTTACATCATGTTGGCCATTTTATATTTTTTTTTGGATATCAAATACTTAATTTAAAAAGTTAACTTACCAATAGCAAAGTTCTTTGTCCTCTTCTCGAAGAGAGGGTTTACAACCTTCTTAGGTTCAACTTTCTTCACGACCAAAGGAGCGGCCGCTACCTTCTTTCCTACCTTCTTCTTAGGCTAAAAGAAATAATATTTGTTATATTTAGGTGGTCCCGGCACTTTATGTACTTTTTTTGAGTAATTAATTTCTGCATCTATAATTTGGTACATGATATATTTATCATTTAGTAGTTCACATCATGGTTCACTTATAGAGGTTATGTTTCTTTTCCTCGTTATTTTTATTCAAAACATTGTAAGCATTTTCAATAATTAATAAAAGTTTATTATAACAATATTTAAACACAGAATAAAGGATTAAATTAACCAAAAAGTAATTGTTTGTGTGTTATTAAACGGAAAACAACACTCACGATCTACACTTACAATATAATATGAATTCACACGTTTTCTAATTTCCCGAGCAAAAATAACGTATTATAATAAACGCACATGGCTTTTACCTTCTTCTGCACCATCTTGTATGAACTTTAATAAAGTGATCTAACGGCCACGAACAGATACGTGACCGAAAAAGAACACCAACCTTTCGGCAAAAATGGCCGAAACAAAAAGACAGTGGCGCGGATTGACACAAACGTCAGTGAATACCATAGATAAAACATGTGCTGCCAGATTAGAAATAATATCTGAAAAATGATATGGATATAGGTAGCTTTAAATATATTTTGTAATATGTATTTTTATATCTAAATAAATAATTATGTATTAAAATATAACATTATATATATACGACCAACCTACGCCATGACCAATACCTATTTTATTATCAATTCAATTTACTTATTATTTTATTTGTATTATATATTTTTTTCCATAAATAAAAAGCAATTTCAGTCATATATACAAAAATACATTTTATTATTTGCTTACAATCGATAAAAGATTAATATTATAATGTTCATACAACGAGAACGACATAAAACAAAAGTTAAATATTACGATGTGTTTCACAATTTATTTGTTTTGTTTTATAGGTAACACAAATTGTTCATGCATTTCGCAGTAAAAATATATAAATATTTATTCAATAAAAATAATAATAATAATAAATTAAACAAAAAAAACTAATTATACTTATTTACAGCTTCTATAAGCTCCTCGAGCACTCTCAAAGTAAATCTGGAAGGTACTTTAAAATTGGGTAATGAAGTTATATCTTCTCTGTCAGAATTTCTAGGAAATAAAACTAATATGCAGACCCGGAGGTTTTTAACACCTGTTGCTGAAGAAGACACCATAACAGACATAATAAGAACGTCCGTATTGTGTCATGAACTCAATTTCTGTTTGTCATTAAGGAAATTTATAGATGAATATGTCATCGTATTAGCAAAATCTGTAAAAGATATACTTAGAAACAGTCTAGGAGAATGGTTTCAAACTTTAATTTATGAGGAACAACTAAAGCATTATTTAGTTATCATAAGATATATCCTCGAGGAGGCTGACATGAAATTTACTGAAGACAGAATATCTTACTTCTGGATGAATACAATTAAGAAAATCTGTGCAAAATTTCAAGAAATGTCAGCCATATTGATATCGGTGGAATTGCAAAATGAAATTAGTATAAATACTATGAAAAAGTCGTTGAATCATAAAGTAATTGTCACAACTGCGTTAGTTGAGTTGGAGTACCAGGGAAAATTATGTACCGAACACGCCATTTGTATTAAATCCTATGAAATAACGAAATCTTTATACACTCTTCTAGAACAGTTGGACAACACACCAGATGAGAAAGTTCGATCTTTTATTAGACATTTTTATGAAGCACTTTTTGAGACAAGTTTTTATTCACATTTAAATCAAATTACATCACATGAGCTACAAGTAACGTTAAATGACATGGCTTATTCCAAGGACGTGCCTACTAAGGATATATTATCTACAGTGAAAAAAATTGTCAATTTACGACTAAAATCGACACAGATAAATCTTTTAACATTACCTCATGATGCATTCTTGGTCCATATTATTTTATCAGACATGGATCATATTTACAGTAAATATAAAGATCCTTTTGGTACCTTTTTACAATATTTTTTTTTTTGGAAAATATCTGATGTTCGGATTGATAAGCCAATTGGGCATATCCTAAGAGACGTGGAGAAGGAATTGTGGACAGTGTCCGATGATCTTTTGATTAAGTTAATGAACGAGGTAAAAGTATTTTTAGAGTTAACTGTTGATCCTGAAAATTAATAACTATTTCAAATATAAAGTACCTATACAATAGGAATAGCTAGGATCTTTCAAAGTTAAATTGTAGAACAGTAATATAAATAAAAATATCATATTTCTTTCATAAATATATTAGTTTAAGTAACCATTTACGAGTATGTATAGAAAATTATACAATTCGATGTAGCTGATCTTCCATAATCACATAAAAGATATATCAAAATGTAAATTATCACATTTGCCAGTTAGTTGCCTATATGGTATATGCTTTAAACCATTTTTTTAATATTAATTATAAAAATAATAATATACAAAAATTGTAGCTAGGTATACAGTATATATTTAGTTCACTGATATATATACTAAACTATAATTTTTAGCTAACATTTAACTTTAACTCAGCCAAGTATAAATCTTAAAATTGGGTTTTGAGATTGAGTTATACCTTTCCTTTGATGTGTAACGCGCAGCATATCCTATTTACGGTGCCCGGGAGCCCCTTTTGTGAATTTGTTATAAGTAGGTACAATATCGACCAGCAACTGCTGATGCTGATGCACTTCCCTTACGGCAAAACTAAATATACTATCTTATTTCCATGTAAAATTGGTCCACGTCCTCGAGTAGTTGGATGATATATTTTTAAATAAGCTTTAGTTGTCGAAGTTATAAATAACTGTAAATCCAAAAAAAATAATAATAAAAAATAATAACATTAAACTGTTTTCATTTATATGAAGCTTTTTTAGATCCTTAAAACAAAATGTTTTTCCATATTTGGTGACTTCCCTCTTATCCCCGAGTGATAATCGACGCGTAGTACTATAAGATCTTTCAGAGACTTCTGCGATACAACCATTGTTCGTCTCGTCATTTAGAAATTGAATACCTAAATAAATGCTTAAAACATTTCTTTCAATATTGATAATCGATTGATTGATGAACTTAAACTCATCATGACGTGAATAATTTGTGGAACCATTAAAAAAGGATTAGGAATGAATTTTCTTTATTATCTGTGTTAGGGTTTGGAAACGGGATTGTTCCCCTGTTCCCCTGTTGTGACCCTGCGCCACAGGATTTCTTGAAATTATCGTATATCATCACTACGTCTCACCTGTAAGTTTATTTACTTGAATTTTAAAACGTAAAATGAAAATTCCCGTTTGCTTTCATTCTCGTAGATTTCTCGTAGAAATTTTTCAACAAACGACTCTCTTACTGGAGGTACCCTCCCTAACCTGCCAAATTTCAACTTTCTTGGTCTAGTAATTTCGTCTGTACATACTGTCAGTTACACAGTAACGGAAGAGTGTACACACGGCAGGTTAGACAGAGGGACCCTCGTGTTAAAATACTTTGTTTCCCGTTTTCCGCCTAATTCTGAAGGCATTGCGTATTGAGTGGTGGAACTCAATGCACGCGGAAAGCTTTGTCTCCACGCCCGACCGTAGACTTGAGTGGGAATCGAATCCATATGTATCCACCTGTCATGTTTATGACATGTTTGTGCCTCTGCGCCACGATTGGTCTTACTAGTTTTAGATCATAACATTACGACATTAAACTTAAGAGAAAGCTTAAAAAGCCATTAGGATCTAAGGTCCTTCTGTAAAAGTTTATAAAGAATGATGATATACGTATACGAAAACGAGCATAAAAATATTTAAAGTTTTTAAGTTTTTCCAATGTAACAGCATTTTCAGTAAATCAGTTTAGCTGTTTTTGAGATATCGGTATCCGGGCACATAAATCTAGTCAGAACGGACATGTTTAAGTTCCCATGTTCCCTTTGGGTACCCTACTATATACATATTATACAACTGTCTAGTGATCTCTGTTTTCTACTACACAGGGTTGGTTTTTTTACGATCCCCTTTATGTAGTGCAATATGATGCAAATTGGGATGGTCTCTCGTAAAATTTAAATACAGCTTGCCTGCATCGTTATTGGACATTACACCTACGGCGCAGAATAAAGGCAATTAACATGCCTGTATTACTTTGTGAATATTAAAATATTATCGATTTTAACTTGCTTAACAAAGGTGGAAGAACTGGGTTATCGTGGCTCGGAGAGGCTGTAAAGACGATAAATTCTATCGAAAACCGGAGATCGGAGTGTTTTAACACCATGTTCTCTCTGTTTATATAATCGTTGTGATGCGTCAGGCTGAAAAAATCTCCTACGAGTACACACTTAGCTGGCGAATTAGCTAAATAAAAGCTTAACGATTCTTCTCATATAACAAGGAACACAGAGGGAATGTTTTATCAACTGCCTTCCACACTCCTTCTGCTCCATTTTCATTGCGTGTTAAGTGGCGTAACTCAACGCCACATTTTGATCAGATCAAAAAATAATTTAAATTAATATCAATAACATTTGAATACTGTCCCAATGTAACACAACGATATTAATAAAAATAAAAAATTATTAAGCTGTTTACTTTTTAAAATAGAATATAAATCATAATTTTTTTCTTTGTCAAGCCTTGCCGTACATTTTCTTTTTAATCTTGCGTTTATATTTTTTGTCGTTTTTCCCAGATTTATTCGACGGGATTATATGTTTGCTCTAACTCTGATAACGTGAAAAGCGGTTTATCCCTGCATATATTCTAAAAATCACACATTTTCCTTTCGTTTAATATAGAATTATAATAGAACTGTGGTGTGATGGTAAAATCAAATGTAGAAAGAAATTCTCACGAAGAACTCTCTCTCCCGAACTCACTAGAGTTTCTATTTTAGATATTTTTTTAAGAAAAGGTTTTTTTATACGTTTACTAAAGAAGTAAGGTTTTTAATTTAATATCTATCAGTAATTTATAGAAGTAAAAAAAAGTACCTGTAAATTATTTTTTTTTAAACCCACAGTTAAAATTTCACCTATAATAAAAAATATTAATTAAATTCCTCAAGCAGGATGAGGACGTCACGACGTGGTGCAGCAATAACGCGTCTGACTGAAAACGAGGCGAATGTGGGTTCGATTCCCACTCGGGGTAGTTAATTACTTTAGTTACCTCGCTTTGGCAACAAGTTTCGAAAACTTGGCAAAATGTGGAGTAAGTAGTGTCCTATTACTAATTTATTTTCTACTCTATCAAAGGGTAATAGCTATGCAGGATGGTGTTGAAACGAAAAAAAAAAACTTATTTGATAAATATATTTCTATAACAAATATTCTGCAAATAAACAGTAAGATGATACAGCAAAGAATTCGCATAGTGTTTCACAAAAAGAAGACGACATTTTCTAAAATATATTCATATTTTAGAAAATGTTCGATAGTAAAACTGCTGAAGCGTTAAACCATGCATTCCAGATCGAATGCTTACATGGTACTCACATAGAATACGTAACAATATATGACACAGGTGTTAGATTTCAGAGTGACAATTTTAATTCATAAATATTTGAGGCGGTTTAGAAGGTTTTTTTTTGTTTTAAGAGGATTAGTTTGGATAAAAAGATTTATTGAAGATTTTCATCATCATCATCATCATCATCAGCCTGTCCTCGTCCACTGCTGGACATAGGCCTCTCCAATGGCACGCACTGAGCTCGATCTTCACCTCTTCGCAAGATTTTATTAACCTAATTATGAAATTAATTCGTCCCCACGAATGGGAATTGAAGACAACTCTACACGCAGAGTGCTGAAACTTAACGCCGCCCTTCACCTCGCAACCAGAGCGAGGAATTAAAATTTAATATTTCATTTCCTCGAGTGGAAATCGAACTCACAACCTGTCGCGTTTTCAATCTCTCGCTTGTGTCCCTGCGCCACGAATGAAATCAGCTGTTTTTTATATTTTTAAGTATTTTGTAAGTTATCTTTTTAATCTGTAACAGTAGAAGTTCTACACGAGTCACCAAAACAAATGGAAACCGCCAGCAATATTGAAACGAAGTCTGGAAATGTAATACAAAGTGGAATGATACATTTTGCACTTTAATATTAAAATTTATGAATGACATAACTTAAATGTGCGTATTTTATATTGGTGGTAAGTAATGTTATATCAGAGAGTTGTATTAAATTTCTTTTATTTTCAATTTTTTATTCGGGCCGAATTAAAATTCGAATATTTTTCAACTTTTTTTCTTTTCGATAGCGGATATAGGGGAGCACTAAGAGGAACTCTCTATATTCCTATGGGAACGAGAAAAAATAACTTTTCTTTTTATATCTTATAGTCAAGGCAAACAAAGTTGCAGGCGACGACTAGGCTATTATAAAAAGAGAAACCTGGGAACTTTAAAATAAGTAAAATTTCTTTTTTGGTTTCACGCTGAATTCCGCACACAGAGGGCAGAGGTGTTAAGATACACCATTCCCCATTTTCCGCCGAATCCTGGAGGCGTGACTGTTGAGCGAAACTCAACGCCGTGCTTTAGCTTACCAGAGCAAGAAAATGAAAATATTAAATAATTTAAATTTCATTTAAATTTAATGCGAGTTCCTAGCGAGTGTAATATTAGAATTATTCAGCTTAACAGTGAAGCCTGGAAAATAGAGGAAAATTTCGCATTTCAACTGACTCGACCTACTTCTTATTTAGTTTCAGTTTAATTGAATACATAGCTTTTAACAGATTAATAAATAAAATTGTTAAATGGGAAGAATATATAACCTATGTTGGAACGGAGTGTTTTAACACTATAATATTATAGGTTAGGTTCCTTCTGTCTACCCTGCTTTGTGCGGGATACAGCGTCACATACGAAAAAAATAAAATATTGGCTTTTCTTGTGACATATTCCTTAACTTAGCTATTAATATACGGATTCACAAATGAAAAATACTTTTGGCTATATCTAGAAATAGCTTTAGTCCAACCCTTTATTCTAATTTCAGATCGTATTTTAGTTAATATATTTGAATTCGATTCCAATGATATGTGAAATTCTCACACTTTATCGACTAGCAATAGCAGTGAAGTGCTCTTTCATTCCGAAAGTTAAATTAAAACTTTCAGCTTAACTTTCTAACAAATCGCTAAAACAATTCAAACCGCTGTCACTCGAAATTACAACTAGGAAATAGATTTCTTATTCAATGTTTTTGCAAGTATTAACTAATTTATACTATTTATATTTTTTTATAGCAAAAGATTTTATAGAGGCGCAGCGTGTGACTGTAAACACGACAGTTATGGGTTCGATTCCCATTCGAGGTAATGAATTATTATTTATTAATATTTTCATTTCGTCGGTCTGGTATCAAGATAAAACGCGGTGTTGGGTTCCGCCACTCAACACACAATGAGTAATTAGTAATTTAGCGGTAAGTGAAGTGAAGAGCCCCTGATGCAGTATCACAGAATGTAAGTGTAACACGGGTTATGGGTTCTATTCCCACTCTGAAGAATTAATTATTTTCATTTTCCTGCTCTGTTCATAAGACAAAGCGGGACCTTAGATTCGGTGTTAAGTGACGTTGAGTTCTACTCGACAGAATATCTCATGTCAAAGAGCAGAGGTCATAGTGTCATGACACTAAATCCTCTTTATCTACTCTACTTAATAAAAACACAAGCAAAGCTAAATTTAATATGAAGCTAATTTAGTTCACAATAGCCTACTTACCGCAATTTAATTTGGCAAGTGTTCCTAAAGCTCTTAGTTGATTAGGACGTAGAAAGTGGAAACCCTCTCGTGTGTTGCTTCTTGATGTACATTAGAGTTATTATGTAGTAATTACTTTAAGCTAGCTCTTCTGTTTTTTTTTTGAAGTAGGTATGGTTATTTTAAAATTATTAAATGTTATAAGATTTTACTTAATCGTTGACCAAAATTTATAATTGAATTGAGCCACTCAGTGTCTTAAGGGGAACGGAGTGTCGTAACACTAGCCTATGCCTAACCCTCTATGTGCGGGATACAGCGGGAAGCTACATGGATACAATCGCAGTTTAAAGGTAGTTTAAAAAAGTTTATCTTCAAATGTTTAATCATGATTAAAAATACTTACTAGTAGCGCTTTAATATAACAAAAAAACAATTAAAATGTAAACCGATTTATTGTTCTGATTGTGAAAAATAATTTAAATGCTGTACTGAATTGAATGGTTATGAAATACAATAGCATAGTTAAAATATTTTGTTTTTGTGGAAGTAACGAATGAAAAGAATTTGTATTGGAGCTGAAAATTAAAATATGCCAAATATTCTTGAATTGAATTGCTGTAAAATAATGTTTTTTTTTCACTTCTTCTTCATACTGTACAGGCAGGGTCAGCCCTGCCTGTACAGTGTGAAGCTAAGGTTCCCTCAGAAACATGTATTCAATGAAATATTTTTAAGAGTCTAAATTTCAAATTTTATAAAAATCGGTGCCCATTTAAATTTTTTTCCATACAAACTTTCAACCCCTATTTCACCCCTTTAAGATAAAAATTTTCAAAATCCTTTCTTAGTGGATGTCCAGATTACGAAAATAAACATCTGTCCAAATTTCAGGTTTCTACTATGAGCGGTTACGGCTGTGCGTGCGTCTTGACTCAGTGAGAACAAGTCCTTTTTTAATATAGATTAGAAGGGAGTGTAAGAGTTTTACTAATAGAACAGAAGTAGAAAACATTATATTTTTCATTTTACATCATAAATTCCACTAGTAAAATATAAAAGTCTTTCAAAAATCCAAAAAACATTTCAAATAAGTACAGAAATAAAGCTGAATTGAAAATCCTCACGAGTATCGTACAAGGTGCATAGAACTTTTAACATTTGTAAATATTTAATACTTTAATGTATATAGTGTGTTTGTTTAATAGTAAGTTGCTAACATTATATTATTACTTAGCAAATGGAATATTTCATTTTATATATTTTATTTTGTTAGCTTGCATATTATGAGACAGTGGTGACTATATATATATAATCCGATAGTTTTGGGTTCGATTACTTGTCAGGAATAATAAATAATATTTAAATTATTTTCATTCAGGTAATTATATGAAGCACGGAGGCTAGTTTCGCTCCTGAATACATTTTTGGGTCGAAAATGGAGAAAATACAATTGGTCTTCTCTGCCAACTCTACTATGAAGGAAATGTGATGCTGATTCCCAATCTTTTGGTCTTGATAAGCAAGAGTTTAAACTGTCGACAAATGGTAAACTTATTTCATTAATATTTTCAACAATTTCTAATAAACCGATAAAGCTTTCTCCTCGAGAAGCACTCGTTCAATCGGAAAATACGGTCAGTTTGGCAAACTAGCTATAGGTATACTAGACTTTACGAGGATCGCTCTGGTCTTCCTGACATTGATATATTGACTCGGTCCAGTTAGTTTTTTAAAAATACAATTGAAAATTTCTTAACCCCTAACTGCAGTAGTTGGTTTGTTTGACCTCAGAAAATATCTTAAAATAATAATAAAAAAAAATAGCACTGAGAAGCGAGAGGCTTAAATGGTTATTATGAACTATTAATGAATCCCGCATCACTCGCTCGGGTCCCCATACTCAGGTAGTGTGGATTCGATTATACTTACACTCTCCTAGTAAATAATTCTCTGCTCTCATTTCTACTTAAATACAGTTGTTGAACCCAAAGTATCATTTGCTTAACCAGTTTCTATCTTCGCTAAAATTTGACACATTGCTTCTCCCCCTCATGTCTCCAATCTCTCGATCCCACTTAGCCACGTTAGCCAAAACATAGATTTAATATATCCATCCCTTCTAAAATACCTTATTATAAAACATTACTTAATATAAAGTTTAATATTATACGAATGCTATAATATATTCTTCTCTCTAAAGCTTTCTCCGCATTTTAGTTTAATTATGAAACGATACTGGCAAATTGACTTCCTGCGCACTAAGAGTATAACCTGGTTCGAATTTTCTATTGTTATTATGAAACTCCTAATGGATTTATGTATGGTCGGTCTCAAGTTGTACGTTTATTAAATAAACGTTTTGAAATATTACTGTATATATTGTTTGTTTTTTATTGAATTTTAATAATTAAAATTTAAAAAATTAAATCAGCTTCATGCTATATCCTGCACACAGCAAGGTAGGCAGAGGGAACCTCTTCGTTCGTTAATACACTCCGTTCCCGTTATTGATTTTAGTTGCGTTGGTTTCTTTTTTTAAGCATATAATACTGTAATAATGTTTCAGTGCTATTTAATTTTCCTCTATAATGATAAAGAAATTTTTTTTTGTGAAGCCAATCGTGTTGCAAGAGCGTAAGCGTGTGATTGTAGACGCGACAGGTCGGAATAAACAAGGAATCGGCGAAAAATAGAGAACGAAGTGTCTCAACACTCTTACACACTAGTGCCACTGCGCCACCGTCCACGACAGCTTCACAATCTCACATGTATTTTAATGCAATAAGAATTACCTATTGATAAAATACAATGAATTATTAGATTCTACGATATTGAATTTCATACTTATAATGAGTTTTTCGCAAAAAGAATTCAATAAACGTAACGTAAGTCTGTAGAGGTATCGTTTTAGTATTTAACGGTACGCGTAAATTTATCTGGGTATAAAATAATTTAGCGGAATCTCTTTTTCTATTGAAAAAAAAATAAAAGTAACTCACTGGGGTTCATTACATGATGTGTTAAAAAAATACAATTAATTCAGTCCAATCGTGGTGCAGCGGCTCAATCATGCTCCAACTTAATGCATCTGTCGACCGAAAACCGAAATACCTTTTGTCAAATAAAACAAGACCAAAGCTCTGTTCCCCTTTTATTCTGTCATCAACATCTACCGCAACCGCAATAGTAGGGCATCATTTCAGATGTCGACATCGGATAGTCCACTTCTGGATACCGCATTATCGATTTTAAGCAATCACATTCTGGATCTGATGGAGTATTACACGAACAGCTGTTGGTGTTTCTGCAGGAGTCACATTCAGACATTGGGCAGGTGGTGCATGAATCACATGTTCTCGTCCAAGGTTCCCCACATCGTCTAGCGCAGAACGCGTTGATGCTCTGAAATTTTGTATTTTTTTAGTTTCACGCTGCAGAATAGGGAAGGCAAAGGGAACCTAGCCTAGGGCTATATGTGTAGTAAGCGTTTTTTTTTCTTAAACAATTTCTATCACAATTGGTCAAACTCACCTGAAAAATGCAAAATATTAATATCACAAGTAAAAATTTATTCATCTTGTTCAACTGTTTTAACCAATTTAATTAGACCTACTAATATAAATTCGTAAAAAGTATAGTTTTTATATAGTTTTTTTAGTTACTCGTATATCAATTAAAAAAAATACGGAAGTAATGATAGTATATTGAAAATTGTGCAAGCAAACAGGACATGATAGCGAGAATGAAGAAAATCACGTAAGTTGCGTTGATAATATTTTAATAAAGAATGAATTAATTGATTTTTTTTTTTTAGAAAACGTATAATAAAATAAGAGAATAACAGGCGCGGGTTCCATTCTCTTTGCTTTTAATTTTTTATACTTTTCTAATTTTTTTTTTCTATATGTGCAATAATAACACTTCGAATATGTTAATAATAAAGACTTCTTTATGGACTAGTTAACTATGTTTATGGTAAACGCTAGTTAGCTAGGGGAATATTTAAATTAGTCCTATTTTACAGCTGTGATAAGACAAATACGGCGTTGTGCTCCGCCACACAACACGCATAGTCTCTAATTTAAGCGAAAGGGCGAAATGGAGGCTTCTCCCTGCCTACCCTGCTTTATATGACAAAGTAAAACTTAAAAACCACAAAGGAAAGAAAAAATAATAATTCATTTCTCAAGTAGGAATTAAATCCACAACTGTCGCCTTTACAGACGCTGTATCACTGCGCCATAGAGGCCTATTAGATAATAAAAAAATGTACAGTTTTCAAGCTGGTAAAATGTTTTACGTCATTATTATATTTCTTTACAAACAAGGTATTGGTACCGTTTATTTAGAACCCCAAAGAATATAGTAATTTAGTATATCTACAGAGTATTTTAGCCCCGCGTGATTTTATTACTGGACGGCGCGGTGCTTCAACAAACTGAAATTTGATTTACCAAATGGAATTTTCATCGTCGAAACCTTAATCATCTTGAAATATAGGGCTGCTTCGGTAAGTACCAAATTTTACTATATTTGGTACAAATGTAATGGTTTACGCTTTCATGCCTTTTCCCGCATACCAGGTAGGCACAGGGACAGACAGAGACTCAGTTTACATTGCGTCTTAGGCAAAGGATTCTACTTATGTTATCATCAAATCAAAGATTGAATTATCTTCATTCAAAGCTATTTTATATATGGTGCCAGAATAGCGATTTTTTTATGTGTTTCGGCGTTTCGCCACTCGAGAGTCGGGAACGGAGTGCCTTAACACTAGATTTTTCTCTACCTATTCTGCTATATGTGGCAAACAGCGTGAAATTCAAAAAATATATTGAAGTTTTGTGTGATATTTTTCATATATTTTCCCTTCATCTTTGTATTTATTTTCGTTAAGCTATCGCATAAGGCATTGCAATATTTCATATTTTCATGTCCTCGCTCTGGTGTCGGGGCACAGCGGGGCTTGGAGTTCCTCAACACGCAATGTCTCCAGAATTGGAGGAAAAATGGGGGGCGGAAGTGGATTTAATGGAAGTGAGTGTGACATAGATTCCCAGGTTCCCTTTGCCTACCCTGTTGTGTGCGGGATACATCGTGAACCTGAAAATAAAATACATTTATATCACAAGCAACCCTAATAGCGTTACAACACCAATTGTTTACACAATACGTTTTAATTTCGTTGAAGTTACTCAAAGCCTATCGAACATAAGGCTGGTTGATCAGCGAATTTTTTTATCAGATAATTTTGTTATACACTCCGTTCCTGTTTTTTGTATGTTATATGTGTTGAGTAGCGGAACTTAACGCTATATTTACGAGAGCAGCAAAAATTTAAGTTAGAGGTAAATAGCAGAGGTGATAAGCAATTCCAAGTGCACTAACTAGTCTTTGACTCAAAATGGAGATTGAAACTACAAATAAGAATTTCGTCCCGGTAAATTTTCTTTGTTATTTTAAGCTGCTTATAATAATGTTTTTATTTTGTTTTAGTTTTGGCAGGAAGGGGCAATTTCATTTCGACATTCTTATTCAATATAGTAAAATTTAAAAAATGGTTAATTTTGAGAGATGCTAAATTATAGTAACAACATGAAAAGTATCGCTTAAAACATTTAATGGACATTCACCCTATTTCACTTTCTCAAACGCCACCCTGCAGATTTTCTACTTCATTACTTTTTACCCTAATTTTAAACTGCCTGTAATTTTTGCCTTAAAGCAAGCTTTATAGCTTTATTATACGATTTTTCATACAAAAATGTTTATCGTAATCTATATTTATGTTGTAATATAATGTTTTATAGAGGGACGTGTTTTCGTCACATTTTCCTTATATTCTTAATATATTTTACTTTATATGTGCTCCTGCTGTGCGGGTATAAAAAAATGTATGTTTTTATTGATTGTCGATTCCATTATTTTCTTATGAAATTATGTTACTTTTTTACTACGCCTTAAGTTTTTAGCTTCACTCTGTATCCCGCATACAGCAGGGTAGGCAAAGAGAACTTAGTGTTGAGAAACTCCATTTCCCACTTCGGCACTGAGTGGCGGACCTCAACGCATTGCCTCGAAATATATATTTTATTTCCTCGACTAGGGATCGAACCAGTTACCAACCAGTACTCGTATGTAAAGAAAAGTGGAAAATTTACCAAAATATATCTCATAGGGTGGTTCTCCAAACTTTGATAAACCAGAACGGAGAAACGAAAATTAAATTATTATTTGAACAATGCACCATCTAGTGTACCATTGTGGTTAACGAAGTTGATAATGTCGTTTCAGGGCGGACGTTCATTTTGCCAAATAAAAATTCCTTTCACGATTCGGGGAATCTTAAAATTGAATTTTGCAATGATTCTGTGGATTCAGGTAATGAAGTTTTGGATAAATGAATGTAAAAAAAATTGAATAAGCGAGTCAATGTTTTTTTGGCATATCTTAAAAAACAGCTTCATGTCTTTCCCGCTTAGGAGGATAGGTAGAGTTAGCATTTTTACACACCACACAGAGTGTTAAGTGATGGATCGCAAAACCGCGATTTGTCTTGTTACCAGAGCGAAGCAAATAAAATATTTTACTCTGCCGAAATGGAATCGAACACACTACCCTGGCGTTTGTATTCAGATCTGCGAGTCTACACTGCTATACAGGAAAAAGCGTGAAGCTGCATTTTTTGTTTTCTTTTTATAAATTTTAATACCAAAATAAACGTATTTCAATACAGAAATCCAATACCGTACATTGTCTAAACCAGATAAAGCAATGCAAATCGAGTGTATTTGTTATATTTAATGACAATATACATCGAATAAGATTATTCGATGTATATAGAGATTAAATCTACACAATAATTGAAATTATTTTGGAATTGTATTTTTGCTTGATTTTTTCTAATCAGATTTGTGGAATAACAAATAAATATATGTATATAGATAGATTGAGACAGAGGAAAGCTAGTGTTAGAACTCTCCGTTCTCAACTATCCGCTCGTTTTTCTAGATATTTCAAGATGCGGACAAGGATATAGAAAAAATACTAAATCGGTATCGGGTTCGTTCGTTCGTCGTACAGATATAAAATAAACTGAAATTATTCCAACATAGTAGTCAGTTAAGTCGGATAATTTCAGTTATCGATTTTAGATTTCTGAGACATTCCGTCCGTCCGTGGCGCAGTGGCACAAGCGTGTGTAAATGCTATGGTTCTGGTTTCGATATCCACTCGGGGGAACGAATTATTATTCATAAATTATTTAATTTCTTCGCTGTGGTAACAAAGCAAAGCTATATGCGAGATACAATTTGAAGCTGAAAGAAAACATAGAAAATATTATTGACAGTTTTTTTTGGCGGAACTCTACCCTACAGTCTCTACTTTACAGTCTTTACAGGTCATAGTTAACTTGGATACCGTCACCACGTATATTTATTTTATATATTCTTTAGTAAAACTAAAATAACTATAATATACATAGCAAGTCGACACTCTTCTTGTGAACCCAAAAATTTATAGGATAACTTTGTTTCAAGTATCAAAGCAATATAATGTATGTATGAATATTTTAATGTTTATCTTAAAACTTTGGAGCGCTATGAGGCTGTGTTTATTTGAAATAAGACGGTATGACTCAAAGTGGTCTAAACCAGAGTACGTTGTTTTTTTGGTTCGAATTTTTATTAAGGTAAGGGCGGACCTGGAAACCTAATGTTAAGACATTCCTTTTCTGCCTCTCCTCTCTTTTCGCCGAATTCTGAAAGAATAACGTCCATCAATATACTCAATTCATTATCAAAAGACATTAGTAAGTAATAATTACTGTCTGTCCATCTTTTTAATGTTTTTCAGTTACGCCACTTTTGCACTAAAGACCAAAAATGTTCACCTAAAATTTGAATTAATAGATTTCTTTACGACATACAACGTTTATATGTGTATAATAAAGTTACGAAATTGAATTACCTATCCTTATATTGGAGTTTTGGAACGGTTGAGTGAAGTTAATAAAATGTCAATATAAAATTAATGTTTGTGTAAAGACCTTTTAAGGCTTTGAGTAATTTTGAAATTATTTTAACATATTTTTTTTAAATTCACGCTATATACGCAAAAAGCAGGGTAAGCAGAGGAAACTTGGGAACGTCCGTTACCGTTAAGACACTTCTGATATCCGGTTTCTACTGAAGTCTGGAGGTATTGCGTGTGTAGTGGCGAAACTCAACGGCAAAAACTATAAAATATTTCATTTTGTCGAGTGGGAATCGAACTCACAACAGTCATTATTTATGGGAACAGTAAAATGAAAAATAAAAGAATAGATATTCATCAATTGTTTATTCAGCATTGAAATATAATCGGAGTTAAACATTAGGTACCGTAGTATAGTAAATTATAATCAAAGCTTTCGTAATGCAACGTGATATGTTATATTTACAATATTCTCAATATACTTTCGAAATCCAAAACAGCTTTAAAATAGTAAAATATATTACATATGTATATGATTTGTCAGTATTATAATTTATAAAATAATAATGATACATACAACTACATACGGAAAATAAATTGACGTTCATTAATAATGAATGTATGACAAAAATATTAAAACATATAATAATATTTAAAAATATTGACTGCGTAGAACAATAATACGAATAAATAAATAAATACAATGAATAGAATTAACTAAATTTAGTTAATTCAACCCATAGTAAGTTTCACAAAAATATTTATCAATTTAATTTGAAAATTATGCATTTTTATATAAGTGATGTTATTTTTAACGATAACACATACTTTAACGGAAACAAAAATCAAAAATGCAATTTTTTTTTCAATACTTGATAATTTTACGTACATTACTTTTTTTTATATAAACTGAACTTGGACATACATAATTACTTCGAATATATCTAACAGTTGGCACCAATGATACAATAAATAGTTCTTGAACAAATTTCCACATATCCTTAGTTATTCTAATAAAATACACCTACCTATATAGTATATGTAGAGTGATATACGTAAAATGACTTAATCACAGGTTCAATTCCAAATGAAGCAACGTGATAATTGTAAAATCAGTCGAGCTTAAAGCAATCTTGATTTGTAGATAAACAATGTAAACATATTTTTATGTTATATATAAGAAAAGTAATTGAATTACAAATACATAAAAATATTTGATTTTTACTGTTATAAAAAGGTAAAATTATTTTTGATAAACAAAAGAAAATAAATATAAAATAATAATATTTTTTATAAAAAAAAAATGTTAATGTTTAACCAAAACAATTAATTATTTAAAACTTTCGACATTTACAAATATATGCAAGATTATACGTTTAGACATATATTTGACATAAATTTTATAAGACTAACTACCTGATTAAATAGGAATAGGTGATTATAAATAATATACATTTTTGACAAGTTTATAATAGAATCTATTATATCGAACGTTGAATCAAATCGAATAATTTACTTCAACTAAACATCGATTCACAATCACCCATTTCTATCATCATAAAATTGTGATGATCATTATAAAGCTCGTGATAATGTGATATATAAGAGAAACACCAATGATATATATATATTAATAGACAGCCTTATATATTAAAAATTGCGTGGAAAATATCTAAGTTTGCACAACATTTTAATTCGTATAGAAATATTTGTACAACAGTAAGTATCAAGAATAGTGCATCGAATATCCTTATTTATAGTTCTCTTATTAACAATTGTATATTATATATTTTTTTATCTCCCTAATTTTATATATACTTCCTTTAGATCTGGTTTTTGAGAAATGACAGGTTTTCTTTTCAATATTCTTTATTATATTTAAGCCATAGCATTAAAAAAAAGTTTTTAATGTCAAGTTTTTTAAAGAAATAACAATGTAATAGTGCAGATTATCCCCATGTTCCTCTTTTATTTATGAAGCGGATATCGTACGACGACGTACGACTTGACAGATTTAAAAATATATACCATACAGTTGCTAAGAAATATTCAATACTAATATTAACACTTATAATTTCTGCTAATACATTAACCTACTTTTAAAAAGAAATTATTTTTTTGTAAAATAATGTAATTTACTTATGAGGATGTAGAAATTATTTCAAAAATAGGACATTTATTTAAAAATATATGATATGAATCTAATAATTGTCATAATTAAAGCGAGACTTCCAATGCGTTAACACTACTAATACTTTTGAATTTAAAAACACCAAAAAGCAACTTTTCAAACAATTTGGCATCTAATGTTATATCTCACTCGTTCATACATTTTATGCGAGAGACGAAAAATCTTTATTTTAAAACTTCTATTCATAAATGCGCATTCATGAAGAAAATAGTCACTGGATACCTCAATTTAAAGCCACTAATGCAAGCTGGTTGAGATTCAAACGTATATTAAGGAACTTGGCAAAATTTAGGCATAACTCTGTGCGTGTTCCAGCGGTATGTCTGAGAATTTGTTTCCCTTCTCCACCCAATTCTTTAATCTCCCACGTAATTCCTCTAAACTTTTCGATTTGGCTTTGTTTATCCTTTTGTACTTGACATCTTTAGGTTTCGTCACGTTTCTGTGGTTCGACATGACCCTGTTATACGTCACTACATGGTTTGATTTGTTCTCAACCTCTCCTTCGTCACTCTCTGGGTTAGATGTGGCTTCTTCTTCATCAGAATCGTTGGGTGGCATCATTCTTTTTGGCACATAGCTATAGGACCACACTTCGTTGCTTTTCGGTTTAATTTCCTTATCGTTGTCTATACTCTTCACTTCAGCTGTTAAAACGACACTTCTCATTCGAAAATTATCCCGTCGCTGGGCTAGAAGACTAGTCTCCTTATATTTCTGTTCGTCTGTTTTATTTGCGTCTTTCAGTTCTTTTTCCGTGCTGTTTTGTGCACTTAGACCTTTTGTTGAATCACCATCAGCTTCCTCCTCAACGCTGTAAACAGTCTCCAAAATCTCTGGCCTCCTTAGAAATCCGTTAGAACGTCGAACGATACTGTATTTAAGATTCGGATCTATTGCATCCGAAATCGATCGCACTATCGTAACGCTATCTGGATTAGCTGACCTAAATCTTGGCACATGAGGCAGGTTACTACAGTCAGAATCTACATCCTCCATAATAACAGCAGAATCGGAATCGTTGAGAGAATCGAAATCGCCTGTTATATGTGTATCTTGCAACATATCTCTAAAATCTGGAATGGTTTGTGATGTGTCTATACCATTGTCGAGTAATTTAGCTTGCAGGGTTTCGATGACTTTTTGCTGCTTCATTATAATCGTTTCCCGAAGAGCAAGCATGTTTGTGATCTCCTTCTGTTTGCGAACCAATCGAGATTCGAATAAGAGGAGTTGACTTGATAAAGATTTGAGTTGTTCTGCCTTCTCTCGCTGAAGGCGTGATACTAGTTCTTCTTGAGTTCGATGCGCCCGACGCCATGTTAAGAGTTGGTGAGCCTGTGCCCGATATTTCATTCTCAGGTCTCTGTAAATTTTTACAATATATTGATTTATTCGTAATTTGATTTACTAAAAATATATAAACACCATTTACTTAAAGTACATAATCATAATATCTCTGAAGCTTGACCAAAATATGATTTTATTAATAAGTTTTAAAGTGTTAATTTACCTGATGGTCCTTCGAGCCTCTTCAAGGGTGTGCGCCTCCAGCGGGTCAGTGAGGGAGGCGGCAAGAGAGATATCTGGCTCCGTTGGGCTGTTTAAAGCAGACTCACTCCGACTGCGGATAAAGGAAATGGGAAAAAGTTACTATTTGTAAATAAGCAATTATAATTTTCAAATGTAATTACAAAATTTCAAAACTTTTCTGCATAAATATGAAAATTTTAATTAAAATTGTCCCGCTTCCTTCTGTACTACGTTAAAATCCCAAATACGCAGTATTCAGCGGCAAGAGACGTTTTTATTTGAATAATTTATTTACTTCCTAAAAAAATGTAAGTAGGTTTATTAACTTAATTTCGAGATAAGTATTTTCACCAGCAATATTCTTGTTCTACATACATTTCTTTATGATTTGTAACAATGAAGTACACTGTTTTTTTTTCTAATTGATTATTACCTAAAAAATCACAATAAAAAATTATATATACCATCTTATAAACAGAAACTTAATTACATAAAAGATTTCTAGTGTCCTACAAGTTTCTATTCGATAAAAAGAACCTACAAAATCGATTCCAATACCAAAAAATAAAATTTTAAATTAAAATTAAAATTTAAACTACATATAAATAACATAATTACAGAAAAGCTAAACTCATGTAGCTGACATTTAATATAGCAGAATTCCACGTAACATATTTCCCATTCACAAACTCAATTAGTTCGTTTTCCATCTGCAGTGCACGTATGAATATGTGATCGTTTCGTAGAATCTATATCCTGTGCAAGTTCGTGTATTAGATTGTATATCTTGTTTGGAGATATGTTCTTATATACTTTTGCAGAGCACTT